>NC_141687.1:255880286-258512756 GCF_964263255.1 Lissotriton vulgaris
CATACCTCAGAGATTAGCAGGAGTGAATCACATCGAGTTCTGCACAAGCTGTCAGCATACAAATGTTCTCCAAGTGTGTTCAATCATGCCTACACAGTGTATTATTAAAGGCTCCAGTATCTGAGCTGTCTACAGCTGCATATATGTTATGTCTAAAACGAACGCTGATCAGTTTGAACAACAGCAAGAGTGTTGATATAACCTTGGCTCACTGTTCAGACTAAGCTTACAAAGCAAGTCTAGCAATGTAGAAAAACACATTATTCTCATGTGAAGCAAAACACTCAGCCTAACTCGAAACAATATCTAACGTGTGTGCTGTGTGCAATAGAAAGCAAAAGATAAAGTGGCGTTTAAACTTCTAATAAGCTCATGCTAACTTAACACTGTATGAATGCAAGGCTCAGCCCCACTACACCCTCCCTTGATCGGAGCACGGATAAGAAATGTGGGCAAAGCAGGAAAGCAGAGTTCAAGTTCAAGTTCAAGAGATAGAATCAAGTTTAAATCTGCCATAATGGAAAAACAGGAGCAAACTCCGAATTTAGAAAATACTCCAAATTAATAATCACTTTTGGGAACAGTAAAGCCAATAGGCCTAAAAAAAATAAAAATAGTAAAAATTCTGATGTCCAACATGTGACGTCAGTGGTGACTAAGAGAGAGTAGGAAATGCACCTTACTCCAATAGAGTATATGCACAGTACGTTGCAACAGCCTCCAACAGGAAGTCATTGTTCTCATCTGAAAATATTTCAGCCATCCAAATTAGTAACGGGAATGAACATACATGTTCCTCAAAAACCGGAGCCTCTAGTACCATCATAGGACAACTCGGATTTACTTCAATATAACTGCATGCCAAGAATTCATGCGCCGCTGAAAAAATATTCCAACGTCCCAGAACTCCATGCATCGCTGCAAAGGCCATAATCCCGCCGCCAGAAAAAAAAAAACATTCATAAGCATCTAAGGGGCTCATCAGGTGATCATAATCTGCGTTGGGAGACACCTTACTGCAGAAACACAAATCCAGAGCCCATTCGAAATCGCAGCTCAGGCAATGAAAGACAGGCTGGACGCATGTGAAAAAGGAAAATCAAAACGATAATCCGTAAGCTGCACTCAATGTAGCCAGAGGCAGCGCGACATAGTAATCAAGCAATCGGTTGCGGAGCAGCAGCAGCCGGGGAAAATCATCTTGTGGCACAGGATGTGCATCCATTCTGAAATAAACAAAGCAGTAGAAGCACTCCGGCAACCAGAGCGAGCATCAAGGGAAATTCACCAAAGAGGCTGGAGAAAATCGAATGAAAAAATGCCGGGAACACACAGAATATAGTTTGGAAAGAAGTCACAAGGCCACTACTAACAACTTTAAAAAAGTGAGCCAGCTCTGTGGTCGAGGAAGCATTAAAGATACTGTGAATTAACTCCCTGAAATGCAAGGCCAGATCGGTATTTAATAAGGCATGCAGTTCTGTGCGGGTGTTTGCCACGTGAAGGACACCTGTTTCACGGGCAGATGTAAGGGCGACTTCTTTCTGGGACAAAAGAGCTCTTATTCGACTCATCTTGTTGAGTTCTGCTCAGAATCGACGGCCAGATGGAAACATCCAGCTTCCCATGTGGAGGAGGAAACATTACGTTTTTACAACAAACTACACGTTGGGTGACCGTAATGATGTAAGGAATTCCAGCCAGCATCCCACAACAATCTTCATTATTTAAACACAAATAACTACCGTTTGCTAGTAATGTGAATGTGAGTGTGATAGCAGGCGTCGGTGTACTTTTTAAGACAAAGGCCAAATTAGGTGCATTTTGATTACACGAGCCATGCAATTGGATGTTCCTACGCACTAATGAGTGATCAGGTGTTAATGTGCAATCCTCACCATTCAAATAAACCTCTTTACCCTCCCTCAGCCACCTATAGGTAAATGGTAGTGACCAAGCTTCATGGAGATAAGCGGTGCCCAGAGGTTCATACCTGCCAATAGCATACTACTTCATGCAATCTTTGAACCTGAACAGAGGGAAAGGTAATTTTATTAGCCCATGTACGAGCACAGAGCAAAATTTGTCTTGGCCAGAGAAAATGGCAAAGGTTCTAACGTTTCAATATGTAACATAGAAAAAGTTGCATCCTTCATCGATATAAATTACTGTTTGTCAGTCCAATTAAAAGGGGCAAACAATGAGGATGTGTTCATGTAGTCCCAAAGCACTTTCCCTACCTTCAACATTTGCAGGTTCAGGCAAACTGCATAATGGAATGCAATTGATTTTGACCATGGTACAAAACAGACATCTTCTTGCACAATATCAACAACAGACGAAACAATATTATCTAATGTGTAAATGCGGGAAGAAAGTGTGTTAATGCTGTTATCTACAACTGCTAGCACTTTTTCTAAATTTGCTTGAACTATAGCTCGTAAGCGGGAAGCAGCTTCAATTTGGGACAGTTTCCAAACTTCGTTGTAAATGGCATATATCCACCTTTTGGATCTGCCAGAAGTAGGGCCTTTGACAAAGTCATTCAGATCAACATCGCCAGTCAATTTAGACAAAGGAAGCTTAACTGACGCTAAAGTGGAGTGTTTGAGCCAATTCGAACACAGCTTGCCTACGGAATAGGTAGTTACAGAATGGTCACTCTCAAAACAAGGATCCACCCTAACCTGTGTGTAGCCAGGGACTAAACCCAGAAAACAATGTTAGCAAGAATCAGCACTTCTGTGCCACAACAACCAACCCTCAGGATCCAAAATGGATATGTTAAAAGTAGAATTCAGCAACAGGGTCTGCAATTCACTGATAGAAATACTGATTTTATCATCCCAACCCGGGTACTCTTACAATTCTGGAAAACACTGCGCATTAAATTTTTTAGTAGTAACCAATCCAAGGCAAGTGGTTTGTGAAATAGTCGAATTCAAAAACAACATATGGTTTGGGATGAGACCTGCACGATGCAAAGCCTCTGTGCCTTGCACTTGCCAACATTTAGAACCCCAAACAGATTTAAGATCAATAGTATCTTTCCACAGTTCATAGCCCCAATAGCCAATTGGTCAAGAAAGGACTTCGAATATAATAATTTTGTGTGGGTAAGTCTAACTTTGGAAGAGGACTTCTCGGTCATTTTAAATCAAAATGCATTAGGATTCGACGGATTGAAATCAGTAAAATAAGTGAATCTTTTTAAAAGAGAATTTGAGCTGCCTTCAACAGGAGTGGAGCAATTTTCCCATTGCGTATAATTAACCATATTCCTCCTTGTGTTTGCCTTATGCAGGTAGGGATTGCCATTGTGTTTAGAACAGAAAAACTCACCATAATTAGCCGGCTCTAAATATAAATCCTCAGCATCAAAAGCAGCATAATATTTCAAATCTGAAAACAAAGCCTCTAAGGCTTGAACATCCCAATATTGTGTTTAATCACATCCCCCATAGAAACTCTTAGTAAATTTGGGACATTTATACCCTCTGTGGGACCATGAATCTGAAATGTAACAGCATCCCATACAATCCCATCTAAGACGGGCCAAGCAGTAATATTTACAAAACTCAGGTCCCTCTTCAATCTGTGTGATGAGGAATGGGGTGCCAATGTTCCATTAATAGGTCGAATAGCAGTCCTCTCTTCAATGTACTGTCCATTTACAAGACGGAAACAAGCATTTGCAATGCAATAGGTCTCGCATTATTTAAGTTTGAGCTATTAGCATTGTAAATGGCAATTGTTTTTTGCTTTGTGCTATAGTTATTTTTTTACATAAAAAGCTATATATAAAATATGTTTTATTAAAGTTATTTATGCAGTATCTAAATTTTGTTTGCATAAAAGAGTACAATAATATCTTAGTAAAAAAGTCAAATATTTTAATGGTAATTCACCAAATGTTCATTTATGTGTTGGTTTTGAAAATAGCTAAATTAATAGCTTTGTCATTTACAATGCCAATAGTTATAACTTTCGCAAATGTGACACCTATAGCATTTGTAATGCAACATTTGTATTTACGTGACTTAGATGTATTGATATTACAAATAACAATGGCTTTTAATTTTTTTTAATACTTAATAAAAGTGATTGTAATTTATAATGGCAATAGCTTAAACTTTTGTAAATAACTTTTGTGAAGATTATGTTCAGTGTATTTTATTGTAACGAAATCCAAGAACAGAAGTGAAATATTAACATCTTTTTGTGACATTTGTAATAAAGCTTGAAACATTGAGAGAACATATTTGTGCTGTGGTGGTGCTGAGTGATGCTGTGGTGCTGCTGAATGGGGCTGTGGTGGTGCTGAATGGGGCTGTGGTGATGCTGAGTGATGCTGTGGTGGTGCTGAGTGGTGCTATGGTGGTGCTGTGGTGGTGCTGTGGTGGTGCTGAGTGATGCTGTGGTGGTGCTGAGTGGTGCTGTGGTGGTTCTGAGTGGTGCTGTGGTGGTTCTGAGTGATAATGTGGTGGTGCTGAGTGACTGTACTCACTGTCACTCTGCACTCACTGTCACTCTGCACTCACTGTCACTCTGCACGCACTCTGCACTCACTGTCACTCTGCACGCACTCTGCACTCACTGTCACTGCACGCACTCTGCACTCACTGTCACTCTGCACTCACTGTCACTCTGCACGCACTCTGCACTCTGCACGCACTCTGCACTCACTGTTTATGCACGCACTCTGCACTCACTGTCACTCTGCACTCACTGTCACTCTGCACTCACTGTCACTCTGCACTCACTGTCACTCTGCACTCACTGTCACTCTGCACTCACTGTCACTCCGCACTCACTGTCACTCCGCACTCACTGTCACTCTGCACTCACTCTGCACTCACTCTGCACTCACTGTCACTCTGCACTCACTGTCACTCTGCACTCACTGTCACTCCGCACTCACTGTCACTCCGCACTCACTGTCACTCTGCACTCACTCTGCACTCACTGTCACTCTGCACGCACTCTGCACTCACTGTCACTCTGCACGCACTCTGCACTCACTGTCACTCTGCACACACTCTGCACTCACTGTCACTCTGCACGCACTCTGCACTCACTGTCACTCTGCACTCACTGTCACTCTGCACGCACTGTCACTCTGCACGCACTGTCACTCCGCACTCACTGTCACTCTGCACGCACTCTGCACTAACTGTCACTCTGCACGCACTGTCACTCCGCACTCACTGTCACTCTGCACGCACTCTGCACTCACTGTCACTCTGCACGCACTCTGCACTCACTGTCACTCTGCACTCACTGTCACTCTGCACTCACTGTCACTCTGCACTCACTGTCACTCTGCACGCACTGTCACTCTGCACTCACTGTCACTCTGCACTCACTGTCACTCTGCACGCACTCTGCACTCACTGTCACTCTGCACGCACTCTGCACTCACTGTCACTCTGCACGCACTCTGCACTCACTGTCACTCTGCACGCACTCTGCACTCACTGTTTCTGCACGCACTCTGCACTCACTGTCACTCTGCACTCACTGTCACTCTGCACTCACTGTCACTCTGCACTCACTGTCACTCTGCACTCACCCTGCACTCACTGTCACTCTGCACGCACCCTGCACTCACTGTCACTCTGCACGCACTCTGCACTCACTGTTTCTGCACGCACTCTGCACTCACTGTCACTCTGCACTCACTGTCACTCTGCACTCACTGTCACTCTGCACTCACTGTCACTCTGCACTCACTGTCACTGCACTCACTCTGCACTCACTGTCACTCTGCACTCACTCTGCATTCACTGTCACTCTGCACGCACTCTGCACTCACCCTGCACTCACTGTCACTCTGCACGCACTCTGCACTCACTGTCACTCTGCACGCACTCTGCACTCACTGTTTCTGAACGCACTCTGCACTCACTGTCACTCTGCACTCACTGTCACTCTGCACTCACTGTCACTCTGCACTCACTGTCACTCTGCACTCACTGTCACTCTGCACGCACTCTGCACTCTGCACACACTCTGCACTCACTGTTTCTGCACGCACTCTGCACTCACTGTCACTCTGCACTCACTGTCACTCTGCACTCACTGTCACTCTGCACTCACTGTCACTCCGCACTCACTGTCACTCCGCACTCACTGTCACTCTGCACTCACTCTGCACTCACTCTGCACTCACTGTTACTCTGCACGCACTCTGCACTCACTGTCACTCTGCACGCACTCTGCACTCACACATGCAACAGTAATGTAAAGCTCTCAATGGACCTTAATCGGAGCGCGTTTCTGATTTAAAAGGCTGGCATGAAATAAATTAAGCGCATGTAAATTAGAAAGGAAAAAAAAACGAAAAAGCTATTAATATTGGGATAGAGTTTACGACATGCAGAAACCACACAGATTAAAGATGCAATCTGGCTGGGGACAAATGCCCACAGGCAAGACAGCAAACTAGAGAGCGCTAGAGTAAGAGTCTTCAAGGAACAAGAGCGGACGCACCGTAATCTCTTGGTGCTCACAGCTGCTTGGAAACTGTAATCAACGAACACGGGGAAATTCTCCGCATCACTGCCTGTAATTCTCTCCCAGCCTTCCACCAGCCCATCCTCTATGCACGTATGCTCATGTTACGCTTAATAAAATATTGACCTTCTATTCAATAAAAAGTGGTGCTATGTCCTTTATACAGCCACTCCATGTAGGCTCTGCGTCCCCACGCTCCAAGAGAAGCAAGGCACAAAATGTGCACTGCATTCAGAAATAATTTTTTTTTAAACATGCCCTAGCTGCGTAGTTGAGGTTCATTTCCGTCATAATGAAAACAAAAAACCCAACATGAAGATAAATCCTTCAGAAAGAATAACCTTAGCAATTGTGTGCAAATGGTGTGTGATAATTAATAGGAAATGTAATATAATATTAGGAGTGTGCGATATTTGCGTAAATTCTTTTGCAAAAAATACATGGAATTCTTCAATAAGTACACGAAATAACAAAAAAACATCGGTCCAGCATTTGGCAGCTGTTTTGCCATGTACATCCTCGCATTCATTCTTGGATACAAGGACATATTTTGCACTAAGAAAAAGTCGCAAAATCACGCGTGCACGAACAGCATCTGCACACGTTCTCTTTGCAAACCTTGTTTCCTGTGTTTATGCCATGGGATATTGACCCGAACAGAAGCTTCTTTACTTGATCTGGTCACGGTGTAATCACGTAATTGCCATGATTTCATCACAAATGTAAAGCAAATGCCAGAAATTAACTGAGATTACACTGTGTAACAGAAATTTCACCAGGACATACATAAAACCACAGAATTAGCGATAGCATCATAAGCGTGTCCTTTCACTGCAATTGCTTAATCCTCTGCATGTACACGGAAATCATTTGTCAAATATCAGGAAATGTAATCAAATAATGGAACAAAACAATTAAATGGAAAGGATAGCAAGGGTTATGAAAACATGTTCTTTGCTCACATAGATTGATTATGCACTCAGCTGTCTGTTGTACGTGCACCACAATATGCTTACAACGTGTGCAGTCTCCGAAGCTGTACGTCGTTACCGAAAGCACAGTGACAGTCCAGTATGCAAATAAACACAGTGCTAGGTGCTTGTGTGCTGACAAAATGGCCGTCTCTTCATCGCGGGCGCACTCTGGAAGTCAGGCAGCCTTTGTTTGGACGTGGGCGGGGCTCGTCAAAGAAACAGGAAGTAACTGCCGAGGAGGACGTCCGAAACATGCAGGCTTCACGCTGAAGTCCCGGGGCGCTTCAGAGAGACCGGGCGAAAGAGCGAGGGCAGACTGCATGGTAACAGAGGCAACACGGGGCTCCCGAGTGGTGAGGAGACCCCTGCGGCGTGCCAAAAGACGGCCCAGGAACCTGCACACCGAGCCGGTAAGTGAGAGCTTGCAGGCGGGGCGGGGCGGGGGGATTGTCTGTGCGTGTACTCTCGTGTGTGGGCGGCGGCGGCTGGGGGGGCGGGGGCGGCGGCGGCTGGGGGGCGGCGGCGGCGGCGGGCGGGGGGGGGGGCCGCCTGGGGAGGTGTAGTGTGTGTCTGTATGTGTGCGCTAGTGTCTGCCTGCGTGTGCATGTGTTGTGAACAGCCTGCTCTGTGTGTGTGTGTGTAGGTGCGGCGGCGGCGGCGAAGGGGGGGGGAGGGAGGAGGTGTGGCTGTGACTGTGATGTGCGCGGCTGTGATGTGCGCATGCGTGAATGTTGACGCGCGTGCACGCAGCTCAATCCACGCTCGTCACAGTTTTGTGTCCCTCATTCCCCGGTGTCAGGCAGCTATAAGTCTCCGACCCTGGACGCATCCTTCGGATGCGAATTCCAGGGCGAGACCTAAAAATACACCACAAAGCCAATTGACAAACAAAAAAATTGAAAAAAGCACCAACCAAATGTAAGTCCAAGGAGGAATCAAAAAATGTTTTTTAAACCATGTTGCAAAAACCGAAAGTTTTGAAGGGGACTTCGATGTGGTAGAGTTAGTGTCAAATGAAAATCTGGACTCAGTGGCCAAACAAGTTTGCAAATCGGGCATCGAGAAGTCTGTGGGGTAAGTATACTCATTATCATCAAGATGAGCATCAGGTGGGGTATTGAATAAAGGACTTGAAACAGCAGGCATCTCAATGGCAACATCAGGCCTGTTAAGAGCCGGAGCCAAAACAGAATTCCTCAGTATCGTTGGATAAAGGACCGCAGGTGTCATACTAAGAAGAATCGGCCACTCTGTGTAATTTGACATTGTCAATGGAGATGTACCTTTTTTCCTTTCGACCTGGAAGTGGAGGTAAAAGGACTGTTCTTGTGCCCTGCACGCCAAGTACAGAAACTGGAGCTCAATATGAGGAACCAATTTCTTTCTTGTTCACGATCTTCTCTCGGACCAGTTCTCCAACTCTGGGTAGCCAGCCAACTACCGGAATCTGCAACGCAGCATCTGATGTGCAGGGCAAATGTTCCTTTGCAAGACTGTCTCTCTTCTCTTGTAGATTCTGTAATACATTACAATGCTCATCTACGTCAAAGGAGGCAGCAGCCGCCGCAGGATTGTAGACCTTCAAGGCCCAGGTCAAACATTTTGATACCAAAGAGCTTCTCGTATGGGGTCCGCCCACCCAAAGACCTTCTATGGAGATTATGGAGTGCACGCTGTACGCCACTGAGATGCGCTAGCCAGTTCCGGCCTGTACCTATAGCCCTAGCTGTCAAGGACTGCTTTAAGTCATGGTTCAGCCGTTACACAACACTATTACCCTGAGGTCTGTATGGAGACGAAAATTAGACTCGGACCCCCAATGAACTCATGGCATCCTTGTACGCCTTAGAGGTGAACGCTGGACCCTGGTCCGAATGGAAGGTGCCACACGCAAAAATTCCCACAAAGACACGCAAATCCCTTATGAGAGTTCAGGAATTAGCACTTTCATGGGACCACACCATTACAAAGCGCGTGCAAGAATCAACTGCAACTAAGATGTACTTATACGCAGTATCTGAAGAAAAAGGACCGCAGTGATCCAAATAAACACAACCAAGTGGTTTGTTTGAAATGTACAACTGTGTCTGGGGCGGACGCGTAGCAGTCGAGGGCTTGATCTGCTGACAAATGTCACATTGAAGGACATAATCACGCGTCTGTTTATACAGTCCCCGCCACCAAAAGCGAAGTTATAGTTGAGATACGGAAGCCGAAACACCTGCATGAGCGGACGCAACACCCTTGTGGGCAGCTGTTATCAGCGCTGACCTGCGGTCCGCATTGGGAATCAATCTGTCACCAACGTCTGGTATTTTCACATAAGGAACTTTATCAGGACTTAAATGATAAGAATACTTTGAAGGAAATCCAGTAGTATATTTACTTCCCTTCTCAGTAGATACAATTGCTGCCAAGATATCATCAATCTTACTTTTGGAACGTGCAACTGCTCCAACCAAATATGTCAAAACTGCTGCTTTCGCGGCCTCATCTGCTAAAATATTGCCAACAGCGTGAACTCCCACACACTGATGACCAAGAGTATTAATTACATAAACGAGTGGCAGTTGCTCTTTAAGTTCAGCCACTCAAACCCAGATAATTTTATGTTTTATTGTACTACCTTTGGAGTCACGATAATCGTTCTGAGTCCAAAAGAACAGATTGTCATTGTAAAACTGGACACAGTAGTAAGAGTCATTCACAATAAGAGTAGTCACACCAGGGTCTGCATACTCCAAAGCAAACATCTGAGCTCGGAGCTCTGCTAACTGGGCGGTACAGTCCCCTAATGTCTGTGTATGCATGACATTGAACTTGAATTCTCCATCCACCATGGTACCACCCACAATAGCGCAAGCTGAGATGTATGCATGCTTAGAACTGTCAGTGTAAATGATACAATGGAAATCCTCCAAAGAGCGCATAGTCAAAGGGGCAGGATGAACAAATTCATACTGCAAGAACTCCGGCGACCGTAAGGAGGTGTCAAAAATGAACGTGACATCCGGCGACGTCAATGATGTTGCCCATTGTATCCACCGTGGGTGCAAAGCTTTAGAATTAGGTACACTGGCTTTCGTCACTGCCTCGAAGGCAGGATATGGGGTAACAACCAACATGCGTTTTCCCTGCGACAGTGTGCGTTCCTTCAGAATCGCCCTTTGCACTGCTGTCAAAACTTTTTTCCACAGTGGAAAACCGCATTTCAGCCGAAGTGTACAAGTGTGACTTGTAAGCGATAGGTACTGTGTACCTTCGTTAAAAGTAAGGTATGTGAAACCCACCGGCCCAGGGACGATTCTTAACACTAGGTTAATGTGGTTAACACGAGTCAGCAAGAATTTAGATTCTAGAAGATCAGCCTGCAAAGATTGCAAAATGGCAGAATGTTCAGGCAGCCAGCACGATTTGGTAAAAAGTTGGTTGTATCAAAGCATATAATGGCTTGATACGCTGGGCATATTCGGGAATATAAGTATGGCCGAAATTCAAAAATCCCAGCAAGGGTTGCAATTTTTTCAGTGTTGTAGGAGTGCGCAGTTGTGCGCATTCCTCCAAGAAGTGAGGAGCCAATCCTCGACCTTCGTTGTTGAGCTCATAGCCCAGGAACAACATTATGTACTCAGCAATGTGAGACTATGCAAAGTTAGATATGTATCCGAAGACCGCAAAATTACAAATTATGTGGTCAACATGGCACTGAAGCGCCCATATCTCATCGTCTGTGAGATACAGGTCACCCACATACGAACATACATCTGGGTCGATTCTCTCTAAAAGAGAAACTATACGGGCAGCAAACCCACCTGGACTATTCTTATAGCCCATTGACAGATTGTGGGCAAAAAAGACATTGGATATGTCAAGTGTGGTTTTAAACCTTTTACGCACAAGACCATCCACTAGGGCTGAGCCGTGGGTATTCTGTACTGCACAGGTACAGCAATGCGAGTTTAAGTGCCGGTAATCCAATACCGACGGTAAGAACCATCAGGCTTGGTCACAGTATAAAGAGGGTTATTCATCAGAGACACACAAGTTTTAATTACACCTTGATATTCCAATTGTTCAAGGATTTCTGCGACCGAAGTTTTCACTTCACGCCGCATGGGATATTGAGGTTGAAGCTGTGGCATAGACCACAAGGGAATCTCATGTTGGGGGAGACTTTATCCCAACCACAGTGAGTACGGTACAAAGCAGGCACAAGGGCCTTAGCCCACTCTTCTGCAAAATTCAGCGCATGCTCCTTCGACACAGTGTGCCCGAAACTAGGGAGGATTACCTCCTCCACTATCGGAGCCGCCAGAACAAAAGGTAGGGGCCAATCAGCCTCCGCTAACAAAATGTCATACGTAGTTGTAAGATTTTCCCAAAATACCCATTTTATGGTACATAGTAGGTCACCTTCAATTAAAAGGACGATTTCAAATAACCTATCAGGGGGAGCTACTCTAGTATCAGCTGTTTCAACAACAACACATTTGGCAGTCGCTGTCACCTTCAGTAGTGGACGCAGGGCCTCTCGTACTAAGGTAATCTCCGCAGTGATGTCCAAGAGCATCAGCGCCCCGTCTGATTCCGAAGCTGAGTTCTCAAGATCTGTGGCATATCTCGCTTTTAAAGCGGCGACTTTCTTTTTCTGAAACTGGAGTCTTTTCTGAGAAGAATCGTCCTGCTTGCCTTTTCCGTCTTTCGGGCGGGGTTGGTCGCAAGTCTGCTGGCCACCCCCGCCACTGCCACCGCCATCTCCACCACCGGACGATGAGGCGGATGTGTCCTGTAAAGAACGAGGAGAACGTTTATCAGGAACCTGAAACGACTTAATCGTAGCACGGTCCCGCAAGTCATAAGAGCGCTCAGTAGACGCAAGCACTGGTGACGCAGGATGGGACTCCTGTTTCTGTTGTTGTTTTCTTTTCCCTGTTTCTTGTTTTTGTTCCAATTTTGCTATGGAGCTTTGGGTTGATCGTGTTTCTCAGACTTCGACCCCCGAGTTTGTTTTTTATCTTTAGTAGAAAAGGGCTCGACACCTAAACTATTACGGTCTATGGTCTTATAAGCCACCGTTCTAATTCTCGGTAACTGACAGGGTTTATCGTCATCGGGGACCTCGCGCAAGGCATTAGACACTTGGAAGTTTACCGCATTTCCCTTGATATTAGAAAGGACAAGATCGAAAACTACATCAAATGAGCCCACGAGTCTCATTCCCAATTCAACCGAAGCCTCAGATCCATGTTCAGCTTGAACACATTTAATGACCGTCGGCAGGACAGCCATTGACGGAGTGCAGAAGCACCTCGTGTACACCGCCGCAAAGATTTTACCCTATGACTCGCGGTCACCGGCTTTCGGTACCAAGTCCTTGGGCAAACTAATTGTAAGAATTCTGTGTTTTTCTACAGGACTCAAATTAGGAAAAACTGCTTCCAGCTGGTCAAATTTCTCGCCATGCCAAAAAGGCATATCATCCTTATCCTGGGGACGCTTGCCTATAACTGCATTGACCAACAAAGAACTAAGCTTCATTCCGCTCGGTCCAGCTGGGAGCACCGCAACAACAGGGGCCCACCCTGGAAATTGCGGGTAACATATAGAACCAAGGCCCTAATAACTCCAATTGCGGATGTATATAGGAGCCTCAACTCAGCAATGGGGACTACCCCCGCACGAGGATGCGGATTAAATCCAGCCAAAAAAGGCCAAGCAGCGCCAGGAATGGACAGAGGACCTAATCTAATCGCCGTCAAACTGTGGGGAAGACGCCATTAAACCAAACACGGTGCTGCCATGCAGAAATCGGAATTTCCTATGTCCTATAAGGAACATATTCCACGGGCACAGCTGTGTGAGTGCAAGTTTGAAACACCTGAGTAGCCGCATTCACGGCGGGAAATGTCACCATGAGTAAAAAATCTCAAACGTGTAAGCTATCTCAGCACTCACAACCAAAATAACCGCCATGCCCTCCAAGGTGACATTATAAGTCTGCAAATGATTCCGGACCGCAATGAGACTATGCTGGGGTATGTCAATGTCAACCATGACGACACAGACAGAATATGTACAATGCAAAACAATGTAGCACAACTGGGTAGTAATTCAAAAGGAAACCGTTTTAAAAGACTCAAGCTTAAAAAGACCTATGTAACTATTGGTAGGTTTATCCGTCACCACTGTTAACCGGAAACAATAGTGAAGGTGTTAAGGACTGATATAGCGGAGGGCGGGACAGGAAGAGCCAGACACTTCCAACAACTCGAGCGGTTAGCGCTCTAGCTCTACAGGTGAAAGGGCTATGTAGCCTTCTTGTCGCTCTGAGCGCGCAGCGGTCACGCACAGGGGAGCGCCTAAGGACGCGCCCAAGACAAGCCAAAGAGAAGCCCGTCTGCGCCCGTCCGCGACCGGACGGGGCCAGGGGCCATGGCACGTACATCTGCGGGCCTAGGATATCATCCCATTACCGGGGGATTTATACCTCACAGGTACTTTTAGGATTAGGAAATACCCCTCAGTTGGGATGCAAAGGGGTGGCGGACACTAGTCTGCAGGGCCCCTTCTCCCGTCGCCATTGCCAAACTCAGTTTCGGACTCATTTTGAGGACATTGATCTTGTTGGTTGTCATCAAATACCAACAATAGGGGAGGGCGCTAATGTATCACTGGGGAGCAAGAACCTGCTTTGTAACATTAGATCGCTATCAAAACACTGTACTGAGGTATGGGAACTCATTTCATCTGCTAAACCTGATCTATGCTTTCTAACAGAAACATGGCTGAAACCCCACTCGGTCCCTGCTATAACTTTAGGAATCCCGACTGGGTATTAAATAGTCAGACTAGATCGCCCCACCAAGACAGGTGGTGGGATAGCAATTGTTTACAAACAGGAAATAGATATCTCCATCTTAGATGAACTCTGTACCCCAAAACTAGAATTACTCATTTTTAAAATTAACGTCGCACCCAAAGGTAGCTGGAAAGGAGCATTGGTATATCGCCCCCATGGGCCTTGTGCCAATTTCTCCATCTCACTAGTGGAAGCATTGGCCCCCTATGTGAATAAAGACAGCGATTTCCTACTTTTGGGGGATTTCAATTTACATAGTGAATTAAAAGAGTGTAAAGAGGCACAGTCCTCACTGACGTATCGGTCCTTATTGGGCCTAATACAAGCGAATAGTGGTCCAACACATCTAGCAGGACATACATTGGACCCAATATTGTCTAATCCCCCCTTGATTAATTGCCTACCTCCAATATAAGCAAACTGGACTTATCACTTCATTGTGGAATTTTATACTCATAACATCAGCACACCTCCCTCATGTCCAACGGCCCTGCCTAGTAAACTGAGACAATGGCATATAATGACCGAAGAAGCTTTCTGTGAGAGGTTTGTGGAACCCTCCTTCACTCCCACAGAGGGCATTGAGGTGGCTCTGACCAAATTTGAAGGGGCAGTTGTAACAGCAGTGGAAGCTATTGCCCCCTTGAAGGTGTTCAAACCTCGCCCTGCACACAAGTAGGAAGTCTGGTTTTTAGAACATTTAAGGTCCTTAAAGCAAGTCGCCAGAAAACTGGAGATCCTCCCATTTGGCTGATAATAAGAACCATTATTGGGAAGCCCTCACTATATACCATAAAGCGATTCGTACGGCCCGCAAAAATCATATTGCGTCCCAACTTACAGCTGCTGGAAATGCGCCGAGGGTCCTATACCAAATCCTACAATCATTTGTTAAACCAGTGGCTTGTGAGAGCTCTGAGTTAGCGTCACAACAATTATGTGATGAAATCTCACAGTTTTTTACCAAGAAAATAGATGGGATTTACAAAAAAATCATCAGTTTCAACTTGTCCTTCAGTTGAGATAAATTACGACCACAAATCGAGGAAGAACCACACTCCACCACCCATACCCTAGGTATATTTCCCCCTATTTCTTTAGAAGAGGTAGCATCTCTAACAAGTCAGATCAAGAGTGGGTGTCCAACCGAAACCATTCCAGCGAGAATAATGCCTATGCTGGGCAAAGAATTAGGTCCTGGGATCCAGAGACTTGTAAATCTCTCCTTGACTGAAGGGGAGGTCCCCAGGGAGTGGAAAAAGGCTCTGGTAAGACCAATTAAAAAAAACTCTGCAATTGCGTGGACAGACTTGTCTAATCTCAGACCAATTTCGCTGCTACCGTTCTTGGGTAAACTCATTGAAAAGCATGTAAACCGACATCTATCTAATTACATCGAACAAGCAGGAGGCCTGGATTACTCTCAATCCGGCTTTAGGCCGAAGCACAGTACAGAGTCAACTCTACTGTCAGTTACCGACGAACTGCATATGTATCAGGACAGGGGCTACTCCGTTGTCCTGATATTATTAGACCTGTTGGCAGCGTTCGACAATGTGTCACATAACATCTTGACAGGTCGGCTGGCAAACATCGGTCTTGAGGATAAGGCTCTGGCCAGGCTAAGGAGCTTTTTATCCAGCTGCACCCAACGGGTCACCATGGGTGAATATCGCTCGGAGGAGGTAGAGATTTCTAAGGGGGTGCCACAGGGCTCCTGTTTGAGCCCAACTCTTTTTAACATCTATGTGGCACACCTGGCTAGAATTATGCGAGCCTTTGGTTTCATCCAAGTATCTTATGCGGATGACACGCAGCTCCTTTTTCCCTTCAAATCCCTCACCACCGAGGTTAAAACATCCTTCCCTCAGGGCATTAAAGCTGTGGCTCAGTGGATGCCATCAAACTGCTTACAGTGTAATGTAGGGAAGACTGAAGTCATGTTGTTTGGGGAGGCTAAAATCCTATGGACTCCGGACTGGTGGCCACAAGATCTCGGCCAGTCCTGGCCCCAAACATGTCGTGAAAAACTTAGGAGTTCGACTAGATCATGAGCTCTCGCTGAAGCAGCACAGCAACTACATTGTGGGCTCATGTTTCTACGTGATAGGCCTTCTACGCAAAGTGTTCCCCCTACTCCCTGACTGCATCAGGAAAACATTGGTACAGGCTCTTGTCCTTAGCCGTAACGATTACTGCAATGGCCTGCTGTTATCTGCAAATGAGGGAGTATTAGCCAAACTCCAAGTTGTACAGAATACTGCGGCCCGGTGGTCTTGAACGCCCCTCCTCGATCTGTGTCCAAACATCTTTTAGACAAACAACATTGGCTGTCGGTCCGGCAAAGAATTAAGTTTAAGACATGCTGCCTAATTCACAAGAGCTTTAATGGATTAGGTCCTGCATACTTAAAAAACAAATTCACACCTTACTCTCCTGTGCGCTCCCTTAGATCCAGCAACCAGTTTCTACTGTGTGTGCCCCGTGCAAAGAGGGCCAGACATGGAGGCAAAGCTCTATCTGTTGTTGGGCCCTCATTATGGAATAGGCTCCCATTAGCTCTCAGACAATGTCCAGAACATCTGGTGTTTAGGAAGCGGCTTAAAACTTTTCTGTTTCAATATTAATTCTTTTAAGTTCCCCCCTGACTGTGCTTGTGGTGTTCCTAGGGCGCAGAGATACTCCTCTGGGAGTCGATTCGAGTGCGATATAAACCCGCAAATAAATAAATAAATATAAGCACTACTCAAGCGTCATTAAATAAGACCACCACTGTTGGGTCGCCTCATGTTGCACGCATTCTGCTCAGACACAGAACTGTGCACAGAGACTCAGGACCTCAGTGAATTAGGGTGTGCCAAAAAGTCACCTTCGTACCCAAAATCCCCTACCAGACTAGTATCAGTGTCTCATCAGCGCTTCGTCCTATAGCAAAGTTACCAATGATTAGACAACCCAGAACGTGCGACTTAGGATACCTCAGGTAAGGTGGGAAACATGAGCACTCTTTCGTTATACTCTCATACAAGTCCAGAACAGGGAGTAAAGGGAGACAGGTGCAAGTTTAAAATGTTTATTTTAACGCCATGATCTCAGGTGCAGCATCTTAGCTAATACAAGCAGACATATTATAAGAATTACGATTGTCAGCATAGTTACTATTCAATAAAATACAAAAGGGAGAAAGCATGTTATAATGCTAAATGGAAACAGGTTAAATATATATCTATATTTCCCCCTCCCTTGCTAGTAGGTTATTTTGTAACTAAAGAAGGTCTCTTAGGCTTGCATAGGGGACCCCATACCTCAGAGATTAGCAGGAGTGAATCACAGAGTTCTGCACAAGCTCTCAGCATATGAATGTTCTCCAAGTGTGTTCAATCATGCCTACACAGTGTATTATTAAAAGCGCCAGCATCTGAACTGTCCACAGCTGCATATATGTTAAGTCTAAAACGTGCGATGATCAGTTCGAACAACAGCAACAGTGTTGATATAACCTTGAAGGCATCGGCACTCACTGTTCAGACTAAGCTTACAAAGCAAGTCTAGCAATGTCGAAAAACAAGTTATTCTCATGTGAAGCAAAACACTCAACTCAAAATAATATCTAACGTGTGTGCCGTGTGCAAAAGAAAGCAAAAGGTAAAATGATGTTTAAACTTCTAATAAGCTCATGCTAACTTAACACTATATGAATGCAAGGCTCAGCCCACTACATGCTCACTTCAAACATACAAACCAAAGTTTTTGGTATTGGGATTTTTTTTAAATAGACTTGGAAAATATAATGGGATTTGCCTAGTGATGTTCATTCAGCGACTTTAAAAACAGCATTTTGTTCTGTTAAGCTTCCATTCTTACACTATGTGTTAACTATTTGGTAACATCCCTGCATATTTGTGTGCTCTATTTCATCTGGTCATGCATAGCTATGGTCCCTAAAAGGTACCTTCATTCATGATGAAGGTGATAGCTCAAGAGTGGATGGTCCCTAAGAGGTACCTTCATTCATGATGAAGGTGAAAGCTCAAGGGTAGATGGAAATTAAAAACAAGTGCTGGCTGATGCATTTGGGGCTGTCTATAGTGAGGACTGGTTTTCATGTGTGCTGCCAATAGTGAATTTGGGAGGCATTTGAACTCCGATTATTCTAATTCTGGAGTTAGAGCTTGGGTCATTGGAAAATGGTCCTAAGGAGGAATGTGTCCTTGATACCAAGCCCATGGTTAGGTTTGTTTCCTGAAACACAAAGGGGTAAAGAGCCCCCTGACGCAAAACAAACAAGTAGGTGGTTGGTGGTTGACCCATGCAGAGACAGTTACCACTGTCTAGTATAGACAAAACTAAACGAATACCGACTTAAGTTTATCATGCATGAGAAATGGGAGAATTTTCCACAGCAAATGAAATGCAAAAGTCCCTATCACATATTCCACTTCAATTGACGTTTCCAAATCTTGTGTAAATTCACAGCAGAATAAGACTAATTTCAGTTGTCTACTAACACTTTTTTACTCTTTCCATTTTAACACAGATAAACAAGCATTTGCAATGCAATCGGTCTCACATTTGGGAAAGTTAAAGCTCTTGGCGTTGTAAATGCCTATTTTTTACTTCGTTTTTTTGTATGCAGTCGAGTGATGATATGTTCATAGTGCTATTGCCATTTGTATAACCCCGCAGCACTGGAGAACCAGAAAATGAGAAATAGGTTATAAGGGAAGGGAGGTGAGAGTAATATGCTGGCTGAAAAAAAGTAACATCCTGGAAAAAGCAAACACTCATAGGGAACGCAACATTAAGTAAAGCATATGAAATATATCAGGAATAACATGGTTACCTTAACACTTTTAAACTTATAATTCAGAATTCAATGAGTGTTTTGGCTGGAAAGGTATGGACATGACTAAAGGTCCCGACAGGGACAAGTTTCAATGTCCATTGCTTTTATCCTTACAAAACGTAAGCTGCATCGTTTAAAAAGAATATATCCCTGGACACAGCGACATGGTACACATTTTATAAACTAAGATAAGGAAAACAGCTGATAAGGATCACATTAAATGTTTTTCACTCTACGTATCAATCAGGTACTGCAGTACTTCCAGGAAAAGTGCACTTCCCCATCCAAGGAAAACAATGTTCAAAGAAAGACGAGAAAATGAAAGTAGAGCTTCACTGGCAAACTCTGTAAAGTGGTGCTACTATGTAGTTGTGAATAAAACCAATCTGGCCACTTTGTGGCCACTCTTTCTTGCTTTATTTAGTTTTTTTTTGTTTTTTTTGCATTCTAACCTTTTTCTTTTCCTTCCGTCCCAAGGCTGCACTTTTGAATAGAAAAATGTTTGAAAAAAGATGACATTTGTAGGCAAAGTGAGCGTTTCTTTTTTGGATCCATTTTACAAGTGAACAAATAAAGGAAAGGAGAGGAAAGGAAGGATAAGAGCAGTTTGTTGAAGTCATTGTTTTCTGCACGTAAGGAGAAATGCGACAGAGATGGAAGGAGAGGGTATAAGAGGAAGGAAAACGAGAGGGGGTGGGGGGGACTGCCAGCAGCAGAGCAGCAGACGTGAACACTGTAGGGAGGTGGGTGGTGTGAAATGTGTAGTAAGGTGGAGGTGGGTGAAGTTAATCATATTCAGAAGGGGGCCCCTACACCGTGGTGAGGCAGATCAATCTGTGTGATCAGTTGGATTTATTGCGAGTGGACCAAAGACGAGCGAAAGGAGCAAATCTAATGCAGTCAGCTAAGCACGAAACTGTGTTACCACCCAAAACATGAAACGCGGCATTCGTGAATCAGGCGCCGTGCTAATACACGAGGAGAGGAGCAAACCTAATGCAGTCAGCTAAGCACGGAATTGCGTTACCATTCAAAACATGAAGAACGGCGCCTGGGAAGCATGCAGGAAGGAAAATACATTAAAAAATTCAATGCATAGGAGTAAACATGCGTTAAAAAAAAAAAAAAAAGAGTATTACACACATAACAGGAACAGTTGGTTGGGAGGGTCCGAAACACCAAAAGGCAGGACTAATTAAGCATATCCACCAAACAACAGCAGGCATTTAGGAAGGGCACTAACAGGAGCCAGAAGAAAAGATAGAAGGTGGTTTAACCACATATTCTGGATACAGCATGCCTTGCAGAGAAGCATATGCGCTGCCTAGGCTCGACCTAAAAAGGAGCTAACATGTTTTGTGGGTGGCGGAAATGACTATGTGAATGAAAGGTAGCTAAAAGCGGGAGGAGTGTGGCATGTACAAGGCAGAAGTGGTACACTAACAGGAGTAAGGCACATTGCCCAAATTGCAAAACTTATCTCAGGGCCGTTTAAGGAGGCAGAACTACACTAGACATGGTAGGATCAGTTCAAGTGGAAGCTAGCACTGAGAAAGACTTGAGTGTGTCACTCAAGATATAGAAAATAGAAGGGATCCTCCTGCTGTGGGCTGGTGTAAGGGTGAACCAGCAAGCAGAATAGGAGAGGCAATGCTGGCAGGATAGGGACAGCTGAAGAAACTGCATGGTAGATTGTGGAAGAGGGGGTCTGACCTGCCTTTGATAAGAAAAACAGATAGGAATTTGTCACGGATGTATAAACTGGACTTATGTTGGAATTCCTACAATGGAGGAGGAAACAAAAATGATTGGTGGAATGTTCGCATTAATCTCTGCCATTTGAACTTAGACTGGCTACATTTCAGTCCATTGCTTTTTTTTTTTTTAACAGACTGTCCAGCTGCACAGAGATCAGTCAGAGTAGTACTGCAGGAAAACCTTGACTGGGTACAATGATGGTGTGTAGAGGCAGGGTAGAAAAGGTAAGAGCCAGAATCCGCAAGATAGCTCAGTGTTATTATGTCTTGCCACTGAGAGTTGGTGAGAACAGGCATAAGATGATGGCACAGCAGTACAGATGACAAAGAACCTTAGTGAAAGGCGAATTACAGAGGGGGTAGAAATGACCGTTCATGGAAAAAACAAAGCTGGCAAAACAAACTAGCATTGGCTAAGCCAACAGGCCTGGCCTTGGCAGGCCAGCGCAATGGTTCATTTTTATTTTGTATGTTTATTGTAAAAGTAGGACAAAAAGTGAAAACATACTGGCACCTAAAAATGGCCACCATATAATTTTTACCAAATTTAAGATTAAAAAAACATTCACCGGACTGGCTCCTAGTAGTGATTTTTATTTCAATTTTAATTTATAAGCCTTTTAAAGGCTGTTCATTTCATTATTATTATGTTTTTGTGTGAACGAAACAAGAATAAATCACTGCCAAACCAATCACCCAATCTACAGGCAGCTACAATTTACAATGCTAGCTACTTTTAGATGGATGTAAAAGTGTGCACAAACTTTGTGTAATCACTCAAAGAGAAGGGAGCCAATGGATAAAGTGGGCTGACCCATTGTCTTATGCAATGTGTGTGGTGAGCGGAAGCAAAATTAAACAAAAGTCCCTCTTGGTATGTATATTAGGTATGACTTTTTGGGGGTTAAACAGTTATCTGGTGAGACAACTAAAGATGTCTCAAAGGCCAAACCGAATTTTAAAAAATGCAGATAGTGGAGAGCATGGAATAGAACTGGTTCAGGAGGCAAAAGCAGAGTATCAGGAGGTGACTGGAATCACACACACAGAAAGAGACCATAACCATTGCTTGTGGATTTACAAAGTGCGAAGGCTTGCTGTGGATATGTGGTATGATCTACTAGTCACAATGAAATTCCAGGAAAGCAAACTCCATATTCCATCCTTCCATCCGAGGTCAGATAAATTGAGTATCAATATATTGGGAGACAGTAGCATCTTATTTATAGTGCTTTCACATGGCTGAATTGAATGCTATATGAAGCACTAAATGTATGCATTAAAAAGGCAGTGATCAGACAGATGCCAATGGAGCAACAGAATAAATTATGTGTGACACCTTCTAGACATAAAAGTTTAGTGTCTAGGGCATCTGCATAATATGCATAGTTACCAGTTTTGGGACAAAACATAGCTGGAAATAAAAATTAAACGCAGATCATGGAGAGCAGAGAAAAATATACGTGGGAGGTAAAAATATCCAAGAACTGATTGAGAGCAGGTGAATAACCTGGGTGCATAGGGAGAGATCACAACTGTACCTTGTGGTCCACAGATGCTTAGCAAAAGAGTCAATCATCAAGATGCCTCGACTAGCCAGTTGAGTTTGAGAGTGGGAGTGATGAGCTCAAAGCAACTTTCCCCTGACAGTAGTCTGGCCACTGCATGGGGTGTAGCTTTCAAAGGGGTGCACTGTATTTTCGGGGATAACACTCAATGTTGGCACGTGGCATAATTTGCTAATCGCAAGCTGAAACACCATAAAGGCAGGCTCCACCTTCAAAGGTTGGTAAAAGGAGTACCATTAATTTGGGTAACAGCAATATCTGTGATTTATAGCAACACAAATTACTAGTATTATTTATGTTGCATAGGTTCAAGACTGTCCAAGCATAGTAAAAAGATCAGAGGGAGGAAGTCAAGGCTGCATGAGAGCAGGGCAATAGAGATGAAAGACAGAGAAGGAAATGGTCTGGAAAGGCAGACTGCTCTGGGGCCTGGGGTGATGGTTACAGAGAAGTACACCACTGGAAGACAAGATGGGTGTTGCAAAGATGGTAACGGGCAGGGAGCAGTGGAGAGCACACAGTGGGACTGAAGCGTTATGCAGATAGTGAACCTAGGGAGGAAAGAAACAGTGGAGATGAGAAGGGACTGGGTGCAACTGACACAGGATAGGAGACAAACGCAGGGCAGCAGTGTTTGCCTGGAGCCAAAGAGAGAGTCCAGTCAGCCCTTGTAGGCAGTGCTACAGCTCGAGCAAAACCAGAAAGAGGCTGTAAAAGCGATACCAGAGTCAGGCACAGGAGCTCTTGTTGGGTGCTTTGGAGCAGAGAGAAACTAATCCCCAAAAACATAGAAGACAGAGACGCAGAGTAGGCTGAACTACAAGTTTAATGCACACAAACCACCCCAAAGCAAACGCTCCTCTTATGAAACCATCTGCCTGGAACTGGTTACCCTTACGAACATCACATATGACTAAGTCTGCAATTAATTTTTAAGTGATATGAAACATTATGATACAATTCTGTTTTAAGTAAATATGCTTCCAGTTAACACTCTTGATATGAAGTATCCATATTTTAGTGTAAAATGATAAATACTCAAAACTATTTCAGACAGTCACAATCATTAGGAACAGTCACAAGGTCTGGGGAAAAGAGGAAGGAGAATGAAGCATAGGTAACATAAAAAGTAATAGGAATTGGAATTTGAACACTAAAATCTTTACTACAGTTTGCTAACTGAGAATTTTGTTTAAATGAAGCATTGAAAGAACAAGAAGGGAAGCAGATCAGTAATAGCAGATGCCGGTGGCAAGACAATCTGACACAACTATCCTAATTAGGTAGAACCAACATACCCTTTATTTACTAGACAATGCAAACTCTCCTATTTCCCAAGGATGTAGAAAAGAGATCTTTCTCAAAATTAAACTGGACGGCTTGATCTCAGCAGTAGCAGGACCATCTGCTTAGGATGTTCTGTTTGATAACCAGATTATTAATCATATGGTAGTAAGTTTGTGTTCATAGAAAAAAGTTCAATCTTCCCAGTTGCACATTTTGGATCTCCGGATAATTTTCACACAGACAGCTGGACCGAGCAGGTTCTCAGAAAGCAGCCGAGTAGATATCAAAACCAAAGACTTGCAGTCTTTTCTTCACAAAGACACAGCTTCTTCAGCATCCAATGGATAGCGAATTCAGTTTAACTGAGATTACTCACCTAAAGAGCAGAAGATTAACTCTTTCCAGAAACTGGCTGCATATTCTACTGCATTCATGGATAATATAAACCGACTAGAATTTTACTCCATCCCAATGTAAATGTCTCTACAAAAGTACTCTTCACTTTTGTTAGCCAGAAGCTAAACTAATCAGTGAAGAGAAAATAGCCCTTTTCCCAAATTCTCTAAAAGTTTCCTTCCTACTTAAAAACTTTTTTTGAAACAATATTTCCTTACTGAGAAATGAAAACAAGAATTGACAATGTCAATATCAATGGCTTATCAATGAAAGTGCCTATTAAGTCACTGGTTTTATTTATCAGATTTTCTTTAGTGCGAACATGACTCGAAGATATCAATGCGCTTTACAGAGTTAGCACGGTACAAAAGGGGGTGGTGATGGACTGAGCATCTGAATCAAACACTCACACCCAGTCAAAAGATCTGGGTTTAATCCATCACCGTTCTTTAGCCCACTCTGCCACCCCAGTTCAGACATGGCTATATGCAAATCAGTCTGACCCTGTGCCTCATGGGAACAGTCCAGCCCGAACTCAAGCCATGTCTTCCCTGGACCGGAAACAAGCTTCCGAGACCGGTTTTTGGCATTCCAGCCGTCTTCAGCCCGGCTTGCTTGAATCCAGTGGCAAAGTGAGCAAGGGACTCATGTCTGAGCGTACCCTGCCACACTTATGGCAGCCAAAAGCGGTACAAAAGGGGGTGGTGATGGACGGAGCATCTGAATCAATCAAGAGTTAGCACAGCAGCAATTACAGGAGATATATAAGGAGTAAATAAACATACATGGTAACAGTATATAAAAGAGGTATACGATACACAGTAGGATATGTGGACAATGTATTTCTGAGGTAATTATGGTAGGGTGGTGGGAAGAGTAGAGGTTCAGTTAGCCCACCCCCAAGGTAGTGGTGCTCAGATATATTTTGGGGTAGGAGCATCAGGCCAGTCACACATGGTTTAGGGGGAGAGGGAATAAGAAGTTTAGGGTTCATCTTGAAGTGAGGGAATGATTGATTGCCACAGAAATCCTGTGGTAGGGAATTCCAGATTTTAGGAGCGTTCCCGGAGAAGGAGCGTGTGCACGATTTTTCTTTCTTAAATTTGGGCAGAAACAGGAGTAGGATGATCAAACTTCAAAGAGGTCTCCCTGGCCAGCTGTTGATCGTTTCTTTGCGAGGTAGATTGGTTTTTCCGTGTAGAGAGCTTTGTGGGTTATGCAACCAGCTTTGAGAATATATCTTGCCTCGAATAGTAGCCAGTTGAGTTTGAGAGTGGGAGTGATGAGCTCAAAGCGACTTTCCCCTGACAGTAGTCTGGCCGCTACATGAGGTGTAGCTTTCAAAGGGGTGCAGTGCGTTTTCGGGGCACTCATGAACGTCAGGTTACCATAGTGATGGAGCAAGGTTACACATGTAAAGTGACTTGTTTGTACTCAGCCCTCTCTAAAATAATATTAATGTACTAACTAACAAGCTTTGTCATATTAATATTGTATTAGACGACATTTAGGTATCTAGGAGAAGCTTGAGAATGTGCTTTTACTAACTACAATCCGCTTGCATTAGAATGGCTGCTTCTACGTGGGATTTTCTACTCCACATGCGTCAGTCACACTCATGTGACATGCTTGGTGGGAAAACTTTTGCTTCTGCGAACTAGAACTAAGATGGTTGTTCTGTGTCCTAACGTGTAAGAAGCTTGCATCGCTGCTTTGCTAAGCTGTTTGTTTCACCTAACTTCTAATGCAATAGTTAAAAAAAAAAATGGAAATGGAGTAGAAATAAGGGGTATACAGTACATTCATTTTATTCTGTGTCTCTAAAACGGTTTCTTTTCCATTCTTGCACGTATCGTGTTTCAGCCTAAATGTACCTCTGAACTCCATCTTGGAGAGACTGCGCCTTTGCGAAAGGAACCCTAAGCCACTGAAGCCAATGGCCTTGATTCTGTGCCGGAAAAATTACATGGACTAAAGAGACTATGAAAAGCGACCTCCTCACCCTGCCAGAGGAAGCTGAATTGAATAAAATGTTAAATGTCTTATTGTTACATTCACTACCAGGTGGAATAAAGAGTACATGGGAAGATAAAGTAATGGGAGGGAAACATTTAATTACATGATTGACAAGTTACCTCATATCAATATGGTGTGATGATTTCTCCTCGTCCTTTGGTGAATAAAATTGTGGGATTCACACATTTGCAACATTTGGGGGTGGTACACTGACCTGAAAAATAGTATAACTAGTGTAGGCTTAGTTAGTTAGATTGTCCGACTTGTCCGAATAGCTGACCAGTCACTGACCCAACGCACTCAATAGGTGATCGAGAGCAGAGTTGCTGGCGGAGCACTATGTCAGAAGATTCAATAACCCAATCGGGGTTCTGGGAAGGAGTTTGATGACCCAATCGGGGTTCAGCTGTTAGCTGCAGAGAGGGGTGTGACGCAGGAGTTACACTGTGGGTGCCGGTCTAAGCCTGAGGTGGTCCTGTCCTGATCCAATTTGGTCCGTAACCTGTTTTAATTCTGATCTGCACCTGTTCTTTCCTGCTGGCACCTGCACTTTGGGATTCTTATCCTTTGACTCAGCCCGTGGCCAGGGTTGGTCATCACACCATTCTAGGTAACTATACAGTGTGGGTTTGTCATTGTACTGTTTTCCCTTATCTCTACCCACCCTTTGTCTAAATGCTTAATGATATTTTTCTTTTCAGATTATTTTGCATACGTTGTTCTAAACTACATTTTCCTAAATGGAACAAGAAATTATTGATTTCATAGTTTCAAACATTTAAAGTTTTTACTTAGATAAAAGAACAAACCTTTCCCGAGTATGTGGTTATTTATGAAATGCTAAATGTTATTTTTCTGCCTATTTTTTGCTAACTCCCTTAATCCTAGGACTTTAGTTATCGGTGACTTGGATTGGTAAATTAAAAGGTATAGATCCCGAATGGTAAAATCAAAATTGATTGAGTGTAGGTTTAATTGTTTAAATATACATAGTTTTATGGGCCCAGGTGAGTATGTTGAGCAGGTGAGCTTGCGCTCTATCAAGAGTCCAGCTTGGAGAGGACTAAGGATTGCACCACAGTCTTTAGGTCTTCAATGGGGATGAAGGGCTAGATTTTTTAAAGGTGCTTCAACTTTTAGCTTAGGAATTGTAGTGCACTTTCATGATTGTGTTTTCCGTGTAGAGAGCTTTGTGGGTTATGCAAGCAGTTTTGGGAATATATCTTGCCTCGATTGGTAGCCAGTTAAGTTTCATGAGGGTGGGAGTGATTAGCTCAAAGCGACTCTACCCAGACAGCCATCTGGCTGCCGTGTGTCCGAGACATGCAAAGTCAGCTTCATGCAAGCAAGTAATTTGAGGACTTCTTCAATGATCTGGTCGCATTAAGTCCATGTTGCATCATTTTTCAATTGCAAGGGGTTGAGGATGATGTCTGGATTGCAGAGAGGGGCAGTTTGGGGAGACAACCATTGGTTGGGGATAGGGTCTTGCGTGGACCCTCTTTGCGGGGGGCGTGCTTGGTGTTGGGTAGGGAGGTGGGTGGGTCAAGAGAGAGTTTGATGTTAGGTATTTTTTCAGAGAAGAATGAAGCAAATTCTTCACAGCGCTGCGTAGAGTCGTTAATTGTGTGTTGAGGGAACAAGAAGGTTTGCTGTTTAATTATGTTGAAAAGGTCTTTAGGTCTTTTCATAGATTGGTTAAGTTGGGCTCGGAAGAAGGACGATTTTTCTCTGAAGATGTGTTTTTGTATTTTAGGTGTTCAGCTTGGATCGAGAGATGCGTTTATGTGGGTTGTTTTCTCCAGTTTCTTTCAGCTAGTTAGAGTCGTCGCCTCTCGTTGTTAAGATCTTCATTAAACCAGGATTTGGAAGTGATACTTCTTGATTTTTTGAGTTTTAGAGGGGCGACTATGTCAAGGAGTTGTGTCATGTTTGAGTTCAGGTGGAGGAAGAATTTCGGAACGGACTAATGCTTCTAACTCTGCCTGGAGAATCTGATGTATGTTCCTCACCCAGTGGTTGGTACGTGTGGCTTGGAAGTGGGCCGAAAGTGTAATGGCATTGAGAGAAAAAAAAATTAGGTGGTGGTCAGTCCAGTCGGTGGGTAGGATAGAGTGACGGGATAAGGTGTTGTGCTTAGAGATGATTGTGTCAACAGTAAATCCCTTAATGTGAGTTTATGTATTGCAGGACGGTGGATAGGGCTTGTTCTATTGGATCTTTGGCATTATACAGGTGCAGGTTTAGGTCCCCAAGTATATTATCTGTGCTTCCTTTTAGGGAGTTTTGAGTTATGAGGTCCCAAGAATGGTCGTTTTTCACCTGGGTGATAGAGGACTTGAAATTTGATGGTGTTTGGGCCCTTAGAGGCGAGCTGAAGTCCTAAATATTAATAGATAGGATATTTGGTATTGTCCAAGGGAGTTAAGCAAAGTTCTTTTTGCGTATTATGTCTAATCTACCACCAACGCGATCCTTGCGGTTGCAAAAAAGGATTGAGAAGCCCGTCAGGGTGAGGAAATCGATGAAAGGGGATGAGTGGTCATTCAGTCACGTTTCGGTTAGAAAGCAAATGTCAGTTGTACGTCATAGGATGATTTCAGCTGTTTCAGTGGTATGCTTGACTGCTGACAAACCGTTTAGTAGCCGGCATCAAAGCGTGGGTAATGATCTAAAACCAGGCTGACTGGGTTGGAAGGTGAAAGGGCGAATGGTATTCAGGGTCCTATTCGTGCCAAAGATAACCAGGATCTTGCAGTGGCAAGGTTGGCTAGGAGCACTGTCATATATGTTGCTGAGCATTTCGTCTTCCTGCTGCAACATTCCAGTTGTGGTACATCCATGTTTGAGGTGGTAATTAATGTAAGGGATAGTTTGCCCAGGGGTGCAGTAAGGGGGCAGTTTAGATTATATGTTTGCGGCCGGATCAGTGTTCTCTATAGAGGCGCAAAATTGGGGCAGGATATAGCTAATCCTCAAGTCCTTACATAGGGACGAGATTTCATCCAAAAAAGTGTTGAATTTGAGTTCTAGATGGGCTATTATAGGGATCAGTTGAGAGTCAGTGGTAGGGAGTGGAGTATGATGGGTTTGGCAGAGTCTGGGATGGAGGTTATGGTAGGATCCAGCCTGCTGTGGATTCGGGTGCGATAAATAAATCAAGCTGGGCAGTGGAGGTGTGCCATGGTGAGGGGAAGAGTAAATCTTATAGCGAAATCGAATTTTCAGGGCGTCTGGGAGTGGAATAGGCTGAGGAGCTAGAGACAATTTAAGGGAGAATGAAGTAGAAGGTTTTTCTAGTAGAGGAGGCAGTGCATGAGCTAGTCCTCTGGGTGAGGATGGATGTGTGGTGGTGGGAGTGGATGGCATGGAGACGCAAAGAGTAGGGAAGTGGCAATCAAAAATGGATACTTTTTTTTACAGAGGCTTGGATTAGAATGTTCCCTTTTATGTAAATGGTTATGGACTGTTCTTCGCAAAAGTTCGGGGATGCGGATAGGGTGAGTTTAGATCCATAAGGGACTTTGGTAGTATTAGTTATGTGACGGTGTTGTAAGAAGTTCTCTCCATTTAGCAGGTTTCTTGGTGTAGGAGAGGTCTGTTATTAGTGTCTCTGGATGCTCTTTGAGGATTTTGTGTTCAAAGATTTTAGCGGCATGGAAACCAGACGCTTCTCAGGAGTTGATGCCTTTTTCTTTTTAAAAATGTGCTCTGGGGACCCCAGTATGTCAGCAATTATCACTATTGTGGCAGGGCCAGCCTTTTGGCATGGGTGCCCTTCATATGCCAAGGATGCCCTTAGGTCGAAAATTACATAAGAAAGGCCAGTGCTAGAATTTTGCCACGGTTGACTCATTTGTCATGAATTACCTCTAGGATGCCAGTACTAGTATTTTACAATGCGTCTCCATTATGCCAAGATTAAAGGAGTACCTCTAGTATCTCAGTGCCAGTATTTTGTGACCATGAACTGTTTTTACATTTGTCACCCCGAGTGGGACGTGTATGCTCAGCCGTGAGTCCTGTGCTCTCCACGCCAAGGAAGACATGGCTTGGCAGTTCGGGCTGGACTGTTCCCATGAGGCACAGGGTCAAGGCTGATTTGCATATGGCCATGTCTGAACTGGGGTGGTGTGGTGAGCAAAATAACGATGGATTTAGGCCCAAATCTCTGTTACGGGTGTGAATGTATGACATTGTTCTGCATTCTGTCCATGAACTGTTGTTTTTGCAGTATTTTGTGACAAGCACCTGTCATGCTAAGAATGATCTGCAGCATACAAGTGCTAGCGTTTTACCTTACTCATTTTACCTGACTCATATTTATTCTTAGTGCCAGCATTTTGCCTTGGGTACTTCTCACATTTACTCTTAGTTTTGCTCACTCATACGTTGCTACTTACAATCACTTTCACTCACTATTACTCACACTCACTTACTGTTGCTCACTCTCACTCATCCCAATTCTTTGTATAATGTGGCAAGGCTTTTAGTTATATGTTCTTTTTTGATGTTTTTAATGTTCTATGCAGTTCAGATAGGGACTGTCAATCAATCAATCCATAATAGCTTTATTCGGGTTCAAAAATTTTGAGAATCCATAAAAGCATAACGTACATCATTCTAAAAAACAGATTAAAATACATAATTAAAATAACCAATAATAGACATAGCAGCACAGTCTTTACAAAGTGTTAAGATCATTCAATTCATTGATAGTCTAAAAGTCAACATCTTTTTCAAAAACATTGATTAAGCGTACAGTGTCAGCTCGTCCTCCAGCAGCTGTAGTCTCAGCAGAGCCGGTCTACACTGCTTAAGTCCCCATTTCTTAAGCAATATAAGTAAGTACTTCTTCCTAATTAACGTGTAGTACTTACAAAACAATATGCAGTGTATCGTAGACTGATGGGAGACACCATCGCACGGACACAGAATTAGGGTCTTTGACCAAGTGTTTACAACCGGGAAGGTTACTAGACTAAATAAGCTTCCTCCCCTGAACCGTGTCAACATCATCCGAGTGAAGCTGCTTTTCATGCTTACTAAGTAAGGCTGCAAGCCTTGATTTTGCAACATTAGTTGATTTTGGACCACCGAGCTTTTCTTGCCCTAAATTTCCCACCGTTTTTTTCCCAGGAAGGTTAAGCACATTTCCTTTAACCTTTTTTTAGGGATAACGGTCATGCTCTGCGGGTTCTCAAAGAATTCAGGATGTCCAATATCCATTACAAACTGCTTCACATATTTAAACCAGTCTATTTTTTGACTCTCCTGCAACTTCATGCAGTCTAAGATGGTATCCCTATTCAGTTCGGTATCTTTAGAGACCCAGACCTTATAGGGACTGTCAATTTTTTATGAAACATTTAATATATTGTGTGAGGATTGTGATTGATAAATATCTGCAATTTTGTTATTGAATAAATTTGTATCTTTTTAATGTATGTATATATATATTTTTGACTACTTTTTCCTGTTGTCGATTGTCATCTGTGTTTGAAGGTTAAATGTGTAAGAGTGGTGTGTCAAGTGTGAGTTGACCCAAAGGCGGTTTCTTTCTGACCTAGGTCTCTGCTGGTTCCCTTCCCCTTTGGTTGTTGGGTCCCTCTCTCTTTCTTTGAGACTTTTTACCATAGCATCCAGCAAAAGTCTCATTTCAGCTGCTGGTGCTCCGTTTTTTAGTTGCACTAATAGTGACTAATAAACTATTATTCACTATTAGTGTAACTAAAAAATGGGCAGCAAACATAAAAAGTGTTCTTGTGTTCTTGCCACTGAATTTGCCAATTCTGAAGGCAGGAGTTGCAAACCCCTAAATGAAACTAATGATGGGACCTGACTGCTCGTGCTGTACCCCGAACCTTGCATCCCGATTAGTACTTACTGTCCTGCTTCCCTGACTGCTGCAGTTCCAACACCAGTGACAGGTGTAAGTCCATAGCTACTATTAAAATCTCTTGCAAACTTATTGACACCAGCCTTAAGTCGTTAACTTCCTTTAGACACCCCAGGGCATAGGGGTAATTGTACTACCACCATTCCATTTGCAATATTTGCTTGAGGGGGTGCACCGATGGTAAGCAGGCTCTGTAGAATTGCTGTGCCTGAATCTAGACATTCCAATGTACAAACCCCCCCTCTCCCATCTAGTGGATCCAAAAAACCATAGGAAAAATTAAGCTACCTAAAACCAACTCCCAGACTTTGTCTGTCGTTGGAGAGATTGTCTTGTTCCTTCAACCCCGTAATGGAGCCCAATAAACTGCACATTATCTTAGAAGCTAATGAAGAGTCTAGATAGACTTTGGAGGAGAAAGTGGACTCCCTTACAATGGATATTAACCTGCTGAAAGATGACCACAGGAAATTTTTCGACTGTGTCGCCCCTATTGCAGAACACTCTTTTGAAGTTTCAACCCCAATTTGAAGACCGCCAGTGACAAGCATGGGATCTTACAGAAAGAACCTGCTTTCTGAAGAGTATTATCTTTAAATAGTTGGACTAAACAAAAGCTCAAATCATGGCAGACTAAATGAAAACATGGATAAAAAGCTTCACTGTCCTTCAAGAACTCACTCTTTCCTTGTCACTCGAAAGGGCTCTTTGGGTGCCGGCGTGATAACCCCCTCCAGGAGCCTAAGCAAGTGCCATTGTCACCAAACCTCCTCATTACAAAGTCAGGTACCCAATTCTCAAAACTGAAAGACTAAATGGCCACCTCAAAGTAAACAACCATCATGTCTTAATCTTTCCGTACTGCAAACTGGCAGTTCTGCACCAATATACATCATTCATAAGAGTAGAAAAATGAAAGGATAGATTTAATGACTCCTGGCAGGAGCAAATTGGCCACGGTAGGATACCAAAAGATGTAATCTACAAAGCTCAGCAGGCAGAAGATGCATTCTTGATTAGCCAGTCAAATTTAAGCATAAAACCGGAAGAAACAATGGAAGCAATGTCATCTTAGACTAAGCGCCTGATTAAGATCTTGGCAGACAGGGTTACTCCGTTTGACGGATATCCCGTCCGTCGTATTACAAGTCCATTATAGCCTGTGCCTTAATTTGAACCAGTGAGTTACGGGGTTCAGCACTGGCACTTAAATGTCAGCACCGGCTCTTATGATAGTTTGTCCAAATAGGGATTAGCACAACAACAATTGTTTATCATTTGAATACACATTAACATGCTTAATAATTGATATCCAAGCCATTCTTATAGCTTTATTGGGAGCCTGGAATAGTAGGATTTGTCATACTTGTTAGTGTGATGGTTAGTAGATGAGTTGGTATCGCCACTGGTAGCGGCAATGGATGGTGCAAGATTCAGTGGTCTCCTGATGAGGGCCCTACACTTATTTGTTTTACAAATTAAGCACGATTATATCCTATGGAAATTGTAATATGGTGGACGGGATAGCCATCATGTTTGTGACGGAGTCTCCCATCAACCATGATGGTAATCAGACCTGTAATCATTTAGGAGGCCATGAAAAAAATAAGATAATCCCATTGAAGAAACAGATCAGTGGGTAGGACAAGGAGGTGAACGTGAAGGTTATACGTGACACTATAAAGTTACTGGTCTAAGAATTAACAACAATTACATTGTGAGCATACGCAGCATCTGAATATTTGACATCTGGGATGCTCGAAAATATGTTGCTATCAATCCACAAGAAGATGTCTAACATTATGTTCCAGGTATTTTTTTTTTAAGAGAATCAGGACTTAGCAGAACCGGTTTTAAAAGTAACATGGGTGAAATGGGTGTGGGAGGTTCGCCAAGGTCGGTGGGCCACCAGGTGATGTCCAGTGCAGAGGGGGTGGATACGAGGTCTTCTGTTTTCTCAGAGTTAAGCTTTAGGCAGCTGTTGCTCATCCAGGGGGCAACATCTTTCATACCTTCCTGGAAGCTGTATCTGGTGACGTCGGGTTCGGTGGTGAGAGAGAGGATGAGCTGGGTGCCGTCGGCATAGGATATTATGCAGAGTCCGTGTTTTCTGACTATGTTGGCGAGAGGGGCCATGCAGACATTGAAGAGTGTGGGGCTAAGTGAAGGTACCTAAGGTACTCCGCAGGTGATCTCTGTGGTTTTGAAGAGTAAGGGCGGGAGTCTGATTCTTTGGGTACGGCCAGTAAGGCCACTGGCCTATGGGGAAATTGGAAAGTAATCGACAAAGTATTGGTGCAAAAATGTTGGAAGGGTTATAGCACAATAATTCAGACATAGCATTACACTTAACATGACTTTACAGAAGCATTCCTGGTCTTGTATAGCCACTGGCAGAAATTCTCCAGTTCTCTACATAGGCCAGCTCATCTTTCTGCTAATTCAGAAATAAGACTGGATGGAAAGTACTGAAGACAGACGAGCCAGCTTCCCAAGGCAAACCGCGAGCATGGAACTGGTAAAGTGTTCCAAAGCACATTTCATAGTTAAATTCTAGCCTCTCTGATTAGATTGCCAGCAATGGTACACATTAAAGCAAATGATTAAGGTATCTGCCAAATTGATGGGTTTAAACGCATTCCATTTGAACACTGATCAGACAACAAGATGTTCTTATTTTGGCTTTAAGTGCAGCGGAATGGTTCTACCTATCTAGATAAAAACAAATGATCTCCCCAGTCTTCCCTGAGGTACTATGCTTCTAGAGTTAATTACATTTTGCACCACTTTAGAGTATTGAAAAATAACCTGTACAATAAAATGTTTAGTACTAGGGATAACCACAGTGCTGTCCAAAGACTCATCCACAAAAGACTTACCATGTAAAATATCAGAATCATCTTCAACAAAATCTATGTCTCTCAAGTCCCACTCTGCATAATTGTCAAATTCCTGATGGAAAGAAGAGCCAGAATTAAAGATTTATTGATGGGGGAGCAGCCTTTATCAAATTAACATGGTGATGAAATCAAATGTCACTGCACTTGTAAGATTCAGCCCTGAAGTTAAGGAACCAGTCATCACAGGTTCTTGGTGTGTGGCTTGGCCAAGAGATAAGTGGCAATGAAGAAATCTAGCAGCTAGCACTTCAGTAGACATGGGTTTTGGTGGCAGACATGATAATACTTAGTTGCTGAAAGCAATCTACACATGCACAGTAATACCTACATGATCGAAGACCCACCAGAAGACTTTCATCACCTATGTATTGTCTTATGTTGGCAGGTTCGCTCTAGCTCTCTTAGTTCTTTTTTGGTTGTGCAAAAGTTAGCCATGCCACCTTATTTAACTTCACTCTAGCAGCATCTATGGTTGAGCAATCAAAGGTTACTAAGAAGAGGTAGCTTCAAGATTGGATTTAGGTGCAATAGAACAATTGAGTCATAAACATAATAGAATACTTAAGTTGTTAAAAATAATAATAGACAATGTCTAGTCTAAGATTACAGAAGCAATACATCTTCAGTATACAGTTAGACATAAAGATAAAAATGAGAAACAATGACAAAAAACATAAACATAACAGTTAAAGTTCAGATTTCCAACAATAATACACACACACACGAAATACACAATACAGCATACCTTTTACGATACCACATTAATCCATGGCCAGGAGCTGTAATAACTCTTAAGCAGAGGCAGCTCAGTGGCTTTTGATGTTGTGTAAGAAATAAGCTATTTACCTGTAACTCCGGTTCTCCATTGGTGGTATATTTCATAATATTAACATGCTTGAATCATTCCCTGTTGTTACGCTGGGAATCTTTGGTAATCTTGAATACCAGCAAACAGTGTTACAATGGCCATAGGTCTCAACAATAGTGTTCATTTAGTAGTACGTCCACCTCATTTGAAGCAATCCAAACTTCATCCAATGAGGTGGAAGTGCTAGCTCTCCCTTGCTCTTAGAGAACACCACAGCTCAGATTTCATAGTGCAAAGTGTGACAACAGTATATAATAACCAAGCCTCTGGCAGGAAAGGATGGAGGGTAGCATGTGAATATACGAAAGATACCAATGCTGGAGAACTGGACTTACCGGTAAGTAGCTAATTTCTTCTTCAGCACTGGATATTTCACATATTTAGATGCTTGAATCAGAATAGTGAGCAGTACATAACAATCTTAGTAAATGTAAGAATGTAGGACGCAGGCTCACCTTTAATGAAACAAGTTATGGAGGACAGCCGGTCCCACTACTGAATTGGGTGCTGCGTTCACATCAAGGCAGTAGTGCTTTGTGAAGGTGTGCCTTCTCCTCCAGGTAGCTGCGCGGCAGATGTCTTACAACGGCACACAAGAACAGAGTGCTGCATTCCTAGCCATGCCCCAGCTGGGATGCGGCCTCATTATTACCTGGTTTGGATTCTTTGCCTTTTTGTGGCAGAAGGTGGTGCAGACTGATAGCTAACATGCTATTCCCCGTTTGGTCAGGTGCTAGTCTATACTTGGGTGGCCAGAGGATACAAACAGATGGTCAAAAGATCAAATGTGTCATCTTTTCCATGTAAAACTGTAACGGGGTCTGGGCAGGTTGCCGGGAAGACTGGTGGATCCCTGATTATGCCCCTTCTGCTCTACAGACTGCAACTCCGAGGGATGAATGGGACGTGGATCAAACCGAAGAAACGTCCACAGCCCCCTTTAAGTGGGCGTATGATGACTGCAGTGAGGACCCGCCTACCACCGACGTAGACACTCCTAGATGGTTGAAAACAGGGGAAGCCCTGTACACGGCGTGTGACGTCATTGGCGAGCCGAGGGACAGAGAACGAGAGGAACACCGAACGGAGGAGAAAGACGGAGGAGAAAACGGAAGACGGGAAAACGAAGTAAAGCCAGGAGGCCAACGACCCTGTGTTCCGCCGTGCCACGCTCCCGAGGGAGGCGTGTGGCTTAGCCAGGTACGGCGGCGTTGGGCGGCAAGGGTGGGGAGAAAGAGTGCCCCTTGTGAATAATGTAAAGAATCCCCTGTGTGTTTTTTTTCCCTCTGTGCTTCCCGACCCCCCCTCTTTCCGCTACCCGATACCCGTACCGTACCTATCCCTCTTTCCCTCACTCTCCCTACCAGTACGAACACCAATCACTAGCGTACTTGTAAACTACGCCGGTGCCCCTCACAACCACGGGATCCCCTTGGGTGCATACGCTTATCGGATATATCGACTAACGGCCTCCCTCTGTCCATCTTCTTTCTTCCATGCTGCTGCACCGGGGAAATTGACTCCTGAGACCGTACCTTGCCTGGGGTATCCGCGACGCTGCACCTAAAGACCAGACCACTAGGATCAACCTGCGTCCCCCTGGAAACCTAAAGAACTTTCAGCGCTTGTTGCCCCGCGTGCACCGAAGACCACCACCAAGGATAACCTCGAGTTTGCTAGGGAGAGACTAACGTTCCGTACAAAACGTACCATAAAAATAAAACCGAGTTTGAAGAGATATACTGGTCAAGTTTCTGTTGAGTCGCCTGTTGTCACCGCCGAGAGTGTCCCCAGCCCCCCCTCCCACGCCTACAAAAACGTTATGCACCAGTGCACATCAACAGAGTACAATGACTTTTCTGCTGATGTTGAGGGATTTAGGAAAAAGGATGGCCGGCACATTAAGAGTGAAATCAGTAGAGGTCTAAGGTATAAGTTTGGGATATAAGATTACTTTGTCCTTAGTAAAGCAGACAATGACATTCCCTTAGTCTGAATGTCGATATAAGCGCAAAGAGAATCTCAGAACAGTAAGAACAGTATTAAGCTCGTAGGGCACTGGTGTGGGCCATACAGTAGGAAATGCTCTGAAATGTCCCTTTAAAAATTGTCGTATTATTCTCTGTGAGAAAACAGGGCTTGAATTATCTTCTGTTCCACAAAATTGTGAGATTGCTGCCAGATGGACTCTTGACTGAGCTCAGAAAATATGTAAGTAGTTGATGAGGCATTACGGTCACTGGGTCACTGGGTGGAATCTCTTGGTTCAGCACTCAACACAGAAACTCTATTTGGCGTTTTCAGTTCTGATGGTAGCTTGCGCGAGGCTGTTTCTACATTCTGCTGGGAGATGTAGATGACCAAATTCTAGGTCATTGGATACCATGCTGTCTCCGTTGCTCCTAGATAGGAGATTAAACAGGCACAAAATAACTGAAGAGATCCGCCAGATACAGAGTACTCCAATTTAGTCCAAAACTGCAGGTCCCGACAAACATACTACGCCCACTTCTTGGCATCTCACAATGACAATCAGTTTGGTACGATATCAACAAAATATAACCGAGCAGACCTCGTCATCACTTTTCCCTTTAACTTATGCCTGCTCATGGCAATATACCTTAACCACAAAATCTTTAAATGAACCAACAGGTATAGCAATCTGGTATGTGGACACGGAAGTAAAAACATGCCAAAAAGGAACTACAGAGCTGCACAAACCTGCCAACGTACTGAAAATCATATACTGCACGCCTATCCCTTATACTTAAACGATCACACTGATAAATGCTGCAACCATTAGAACGATAACTGCATCTCAGTGGTCATCATGCATTGCTTTGAAACACTTCCCACATAAGGGGAAAGGTTGCCGCAGGGACTCGGATGTCCCAGATTACAGTGGGTTCCGGAGGCTGCCCCGGACACACATCCCAGCTGCTGCCACTTTGCTTCACTTCAAGCGATATAAAGAGCAACCCGAGGTCCAGACGCATGGTGTGTGTGGTCTGTGCCTGGGCAAAGCCTGGGCCAAGGCAGGCCCATCCTGCGCCCGTCAGTACCAGGAAGAGGAGGGGCAGGTCCACCTCCCTTCAAGGTTTACTGTTTGCAGGCCCATCCCCGCACGAACGCTTGTAATGCACTTAGGTGCAAACTTTCCTTCTGGGCTTGCCTGTATTCTTCGCCACTTTGGGTTTGGTGGGGGCCCTGTGAATTGAATATTTGTGGATATCAAGACCCAGCTTTTTGGTGCACTAAGCAACATTTTACCCTGTGGCCTGGATTGGGACTTTAGGAGCACATGTGCACTATACCCGTTTAGCAGGGGACTTCAGAACTGTTGGTAGAAATCTATGTAGTCAATGCATTTGTGGTTTAGGAGGGTGAGGGGTGCTCCGCTCACCTTTTCTGTAGTACATTGTGAAAAGTCCCTATAGCTATACAGCCACGAACTCCTGATAATGCGGCTTTAATACCATGGCTCTTGTTTGTGTGAAATATGGGGAAGAGAAAGTCGGCTACCCTAAGTTTAATGACCACCCCCCCAGGTTGCCCAACACACTACCACCATTGAGGGGCTTTCATCCAGAGAGGTTGGTGTTGTATCAAAGGAGATTAAGCTGGCAGAAAGAAGGATATGGCTAACTAGGGAAGGCTCTCCTTTTACCTCGTCTGCCAGGGGGTTCTATTTTGTTCCTGGACTCAAGTGGCGTGTTTGGTCCAGTCCTAGCTTTATGGAGCATAATCAGGAGGGCACCACAGAGGTTTTAACCTGGTACCCAAGGGGGGACGTCTCAGCAGGACATACCTAAGGGAAAAATAGCCAGACAGGCCATATTGTAAACCCAATGTGTAAATGCAGGAGACATGTGGCTGGCCCAAAACAGAAAAGCATTCCGGCCAATATGGCCATGCAGACCGATCCAAGGTCTTGCCTCTCCTAGCGATTGCGTCTGTAAGGTCACCTCTCAGATATCTACCTGTGCGAAGGGTATTTTGGACTCCAAATTAGACCCTGGCTGGTAAAGACTGGAACCTGAGTTTTGCAGATCTGATTAAAAATATCTGTACACCCAGAATTAATTCAGTGCTCCTCTCCTTGCGTGGCACCTAATAACCCTGCTCCAGCCTCACCACAGAGACTGTTAGTCAAACCAAAAAACTAGTTCGCCTACCCCATGCTACTCAGTCGACCAGGGTTCTAATGGATCTTTTATCTACCTCCCAAGGCCCCTAAGTACCTATGATTGGGACCCTACTGTCTCTAGTAGTTTGACCTCCATTTCCCAACACAGGGTGGAATCTCTTGGTTCAGCACTCAACACAGAAACTCTATTTGGCGTTTTCAGTTCTGAAGGTAGCTTGCGCGAGGCTGTTTCTACATTCTGCTGGGAGATGTAGATGACCAAATTGTAGTGCGAAGGGTATTTTGATCAACCTCCAGAAGCAACCCTGTATGTGTTAGTCCCAGGGAATTTTCCTTCCCAGAACAACTAGTCACCTGAATTGTTTGTGGAGTTAAAAAACAAAGCGGCTCACTGGCTTGACTTACACTCTAACTTCAGTATGGAGATTTAAGGTTCATTTAATGTGGTACGGAAGATAAGATGGATGGGTCCTGATGTCAAGAGTTGGGCGGGGGATTGCGTTGTGGCTAATTTTAACAACCCCAATATCGCTGCACTACTCCCGACTACCCTAAGCTCACTCAGAATTCACAGACCAACTAATATTTAGGCGCTTCGACTTGGTTGGTTTTACGCACCTGAAATGGTTAGTAGACTTTCAAGGAATCCGATTGGAAGAGCTAGCCCCCTGTAGAGGCTCTACATTAGTCTTGTTACTTCTGTACGGTCCACATTCTCCGATATCACCCAGAAGGAATCAATAATCAATATTGTTTAAGCTTCTCATGCCAAATGTTAGCTCGCAGGATCCAAAACGATTTGTTCATGATTGTTCAAGATCCCTTCATCTTTTGAAGGTTGCCTTAAAGCAGGTCCTTAGAGATAGGAAGTTTGTTGCCTCCTACTAGAAGGGTTATAAGAAGGCCTTAGACACCCTTAAATCAATCATGAGCCAAAATGCGTGGAAGAACTTAGCTCAGGCATGTGATTCTAGGGATCACTCTTTGTTTTGCAGGGTGATAAATAAGCCCTGTTTTGCAAATGTGACAGGTCCGGCTTTAGGTCACCATATCTTAGAGCAACAATGCGTGGAACATTTTTAAGGAGTTTACAGCTTTGAGCTTAGTGAAGACGAGGAGGTGTAGTGGCTTAGTTGAGAGAAGAGCAAATGTTGTTTTTACCTTGGATGAGGTTTCCCAGGGTATTCGTCGCTATTGTGCAATAATGCCCCAGGTCCTGATGGTATACCCTTCAATTTGATTATGTTTAATATTGAGTTTGGGGCAAGTTTTGACACTGGTACCTAATGCTGCAGTGCTCTCGTGGTCAAGTGCCGTAATTTTCACGGTTTTTAAGAAAGTAGACAAGGACAGACCCCAGTGTTATCGTCCGATATCACCGATTGGTGCAGGGGTAAAAGTCCTTGGGAGGGTACTTCTAATAAGGTTGATGTTGCGGTAAGACACAAATTATATCTTTTGTGAGGGTTAATATGGCTTTAGGCTGGGCAAATCAACCACAGGTCCGTGTTTACATTTATGTTTAATCATAGATTAGTATACCATTGCCCAGGCTGGTTCACTTCTTTTGTCCTTCATGGACCTCACAACCGCCTTTGACAGGGTTTATAACAGGAAGCTAACAATGAGCAATTCTCATCTCATGATGGGGGTTGACCAGGATATTGTGCTTCTTTTATCAAACTTGCATGCCAACACCTCTGCCTCAGTGCAATATTCTCAGGGGGTAGACTGTACTCAGCATTTTAGCACCAGAAGGGGAGTTAGTCAGCAGTGTATTCTTGCCCCCTTCTTATTCACCCTTTATATTAGTGTGCTGGCACAAGCTCTTCTTTCAATGCAGGCAGATTCCCCTAGGTGGGAACTAGACCACTTCCAGTCTTACTGTATGCAGATGACACAGTTCTAATGGCACGTCCTGTGGTGGGCCTGCAATTACTAGCAGACATGTTTGTTGCTTTCATGGATAGCTTGTACATAGCTGTAAACTTCACAAAATCATACGTTATGGTAGATGGCCCTCAGTCCACCAGCACCAAACCTTTGCGAGTGGGGAAACATATATTGGTTAAAGTTACGGCTTATTTTTACCTTGGGGTGCTGTTTGATGTGAATACATGCTGAAAGCCTTTGACTGAGGGGAGGAGGTGCAACCTTGCTAAAGCCATGGAGGCAGTAGCCAGATTTTCTCAGAGGCTGGGTTTGTGGTCACAGAGTATCTTAGTCAAGCTTTACCAGGCTAAGTGTGTGTCTAAGGCTTTATATGGTTGTGAGGTTTGGAGATACACTAGGATTGATAAGATTCAGGCTGCAAAGAATGTGTTCTTGAGACGCAACCTACAGGTGACGAAAAGTATTCCAAACTTCTTTGTTCATGATGAGCTGGGTGAAGGTTATATAAGAGACCTTATTGCTCTCCGACCGCTGCTTTGCTGGAATAATATCTGGACTGGGGAAGGAGTTCAACTAAACAGACAGATCCTCTCCGACAGGTTATCCCTTGATCATTCACTCAGAATCCCTTAGAACGCCTATGTAAAGGCAGCTTTTGCTAGTATTGACAGGGAGGATATATATTCGAACCCCAATTCCCTGTGCCCCCTGGTGCTCAAAAGGGTGAGGGGTTGGTTTCCACAACAGGTATCATCGCAACGTGAACACACAAAGCTGATGCAGCCCATGGTAAAGGGGGCATACGTTGCTAAAATCGGTCCAGGATATGGAGCTATACTTATCCCATGTATCTAATGAGAGGGATACATTTCTCTTGACAACGTTCAGGTTTAATCTGTTACCCCACCTTCTAGCATCCCTCAGTGGATGGAGCCATTCTGGAACTTTGGGGCCTGTGGATGCGACAAAGACTCTCCACAGGACACCCTACATTTTGTGGTGTTCTGCAAATATTTTAGTATGCTAAAGAAGTTGTTTATTATTCCACTACTGAAAACTCTGAACTTCGTCCAAGCCCACCCCGCACTAGTGTTCTTGCAGGTCTTATGAAAGGATACTATTTACTGTCTCTTGTTTTTTTTTATGTGCTGCCTTCAGATCAAGACGCTCCTGATTGGATTAACTATGCTGCTGTTCCTTTTAATGTTATGTACTACGGACACTGTTTTTGATCATCTTTTATGGTTTTTATAATTTTGCATGTACAACTTCTAGGTTTTATGAAATGCATGTACTGTGGTTTTATGCTCTTTTATGGTTGTACTTACAATCGAATAAAGATTATGACACTTCCCACGTGCGATCAAAATAAAGACAACTCTTTTAACCACAAACCCTGTACTATGTAGCACGCTACCCATGAAGGCATGTACCCAAAAGCCCCACAAAGAGATAGTAAGCACTATATACAATATTGCAAGCCTTGTGAGTCTTTGATGGAATGTGCTGCAAATGTCACACCGTCAAGGCTTATGCGCTGGATAAATGTAGTAAAACATTACCCATGTGTGTCATCAGTGTAGATGTTCTCCTGACCACAGGTAGGACAGGATCTGAAAAGAGATTTCTTTCCGTCTGTCATGATGACAGTTGGTGAAGGAGGATAGATCTACCCGGAGGATAGATCTCCCCGGTCAAGAAAAATGTAATCCCCTCATAAATGTGCCCCAATAACTCACAGTTCACTGAAAGCTAAAGATGGGACTGGCTAAGCTCCAGAGTAGACCACAAACTATAAGGATGAGGTCAAAGAAAGGTTGGAGCAGAGCTCTTCACAGGTACGCCCTAACACATAACATGAGGTAGAAATCGGAGAAAAGGAGAGCTAGCACTTCTACTTCATTGGCTGAAGGTTAGGTTGCTTCAATTGAGTTGTATGTGCAACTAAACAAACCCTGTTACTGAGGCCTACAACCATTTTAGTACAGTTTACTGCTAATTAAGAATACTGGGGATTACCAACCGGACGACAGGGAATGATTCAAGAATATTTTTAAGATCGGATGATGCATGCAGGTGGGCTTGGGCCAGCAAAGGTTCTTTTTTACACACATTGTGGGAATGCCCTTGGATACACACATTTTGGGAGGGGGTGACAACTAGACTTGAAACCGCTATTGGGGTGCCCATTAAGAGCCAGATCATGCTGATGTTGGGCGTGTGGCGAGCTTCCGATCTTATCTCCCATCAGAAGATTTTAGGGAACCTGGAGTTTTTATTAACGAAAAGGGACAATTGGGAGAAAATGGGGGAGTGATGTGAACCCGCAATTGCAGGACTGGAACTGGGAGATGGATTTTTATTGTGTGTGGGAGAAACTAGTGTATGAGGGTCAGGGCTACCCAATAAAGTTCTAGAAAGTGAAGGGGGGTGGTCTGTTGGAGTAAAGGGATAAGGTATCGTGTTATTTTGCGGCGAGCATTAGGTGGGTAGTGGACAGCGGCGTAAACACAGTGACAGTCTTGGACACTTGGAAGTGGCTCGCCTTAACCTGATGCTCTGATGCAAGACTTTGACATTCAACAGAACATGGAGTTATGCGCCACCTGTCACAGTTGGGGGATAAACGCGGGGGAGTGAACCTTGTATCACTGCAATGTTTTTGTGTTGTTGTTTGTGTATACTTTTCTAAAAATCAATAAACATGTTTCAACATTAAAAAAATGATAGATGGAAGACACAATGACAGAGAAGTGTTCTGTTCAAATTTAGCTAAACAAAATTATGAAAAAGGTTTTTTTTATCTTGGGTGTGCAAAACAAATTGCAGTTTGGGTAGGGCCAAATTGCAATTGACTACACCTCTGTAACTTCTGGCCACAGTTGGAAAATTCTTTCACTTGCGAGTCAGTTATGTTACATTAGCAGTCAAAGTAAGTTTCTGGTCATGATCGGGAATACGTCTACTGGCTGCTGTGCTACAATTTAGTGCCAAGGATAGAGCATGTCACTAGTGGTGATGGCGCTCTCAAAGGAAAATTAAGGCATTTAGTCGGCATTTACAGTCCACAGTTCAGCACCATCAAGGTGGTGGTATTGCAGTTGTACTATGTCTCTGGTGATGGGCATAGGCCCTTTGGCACTGAAGCCCTCCACTATTTGTTGTAGTTCAAGTTATGATATGTTCTGTGACGAGGGTTATAGCCCACTTATAAATTGTGAATTCTCAATAAATGATATCTACTAATTCATACACAAAATGTATACACTCCAAACGGCTTGGTTGAAAAATGGCGAAGGGACTCATAATGCAGGCTTTGCCGCATGTTGTAGGAGGAATTTTATCACTAGACTTGGAAGTGGCAAGGGTGGTGGATTTCTGCACAGCCATTTTTAACTCCGGGTCCCTCATGATTGGGTTTCCTTAATGTCCGAATATGCTACAGGCCCTCTGTACATGTACATGTTGAGCTGCTCCGGTATACAGCACTTGCACTGAATTGGTAACAGGTGTGTGTCTATTAACTGGGGTAGGGGCTCGTGTGGCAAGGCATTAAATGATACTAGCGCATGTTACATGCAACAAAGGCCTGAATGCATGTAACCATGGCCTCATTTTATACTCGAGAATGTATAGGCACAAGGTCTGGAAAAAGTGGACTGTTTGCTAGTAATATAATTAATGCTAAGAAATGTCTGTTGGACAGCCATGATTTTAGTTTAGAATGTTTGATGCGGACACCGTTCAAACTAACAAGGCAGAGAAGGAAAAAAGTTCTACTTCTCCAGTACATGCTTTATAACGAGGTTGCAGCAAAAGATGACCATGCAGCAATCCATCTTGGAAGGAAGAAGGAAAGCAGCATTAGCTTTTACATGGGTCTGTAAAGGGGCATTGTTTGCACATCTTAATAGCAAAGCGAGAGCTGAGTAATAGTGAACCATTCTCATTCCACAATACACTATTAGTAATAACGGTATTTAGGGCATTAGTGGAGGGGCAGGGCTTCACACCTGGGCCACTTGCTATGGGGAGATGCTGAATTAGGACTGCTGACCAGAGGACAACATAAGGTAAGCAGGGTAAACTATACATGCTTTAGTATAACAATGCACATTAGACTAATACAGGCATTTAGGTTGGATGGCTGACACCACGATTGATATACTGGGTAGAAAAAAATCTAGCGATGTGAGATCAAATATCTGATGAAATATGATTGGTGCTTTCATAATCTCGGTCAGAATTTGCATATTATCTACTGAGTTTTTGTAATAGGTGTGACAAGTACTGCATCTTAACTATCCATATAATTGCAAAATACCAATCACTGTGCACAAGTATTTATTCGGGGTATATAGGCACTTGGGGTCTACTTTATCATCACCTACAGGAAAGAGATTATCTGACAGGACTGTCTGACTTCTAACGTTCCCCATCTAACAGAGGATAACTCACTAAAGGAGGATCGAGAGACACCTGCCAGGCATCCTTCTGTCTACAAAAGGAGACAATTCCCCCTAGGTCTAAGGAAGATATACCAAGAGTGACCCTGATGGCATCTCTGTGCCAAGTCTAAAGAATGGCTGTCAGATCGCACGTATTGCAATGACATTGTTGAAACATATGCATCTCTTCTCCCACAATAAGTATGCCTTAAAGATAGCTGGCCCAAGCAAAATCTTACCTCATAAATCATGCTTCATGATTGTGATTACTGGTCACCTTGAATGAAACCGGTGATTTAAAAAACATATTTGATTTAAAGTACGGAACACAGGGAACTGCCATCGTTGTTGGCATTGGTGGCCCGATCCCCTGCACAGACAAGATAACTATCAATGTTGATGCATTAACTGGTTCGATGATGTTACATCAACTGGCTGGATCACTGATTGAGTTCTATCTCCTTGGTTCAACAACTGCATTATTGGATTCTAAATACTGTACAGTACAGAGTGTATGTTGTAAGGGACTGCACACTGTATTACACCTTTCTGTTGTATAAAAATACACAAAATAAGCAAATACAATGCACACAATAGATTGGATCTTGCTATTGTATATAATGAAGAATAACAAATGGCATGCCTGCAATGACTTCTCATTGATTTGGGATCTTTTGGAGTGCCAGTAGTAGGTATATGGCCTGAAACGTACATGCACTGCTGCAATCTGTGCATATCTGGTCTTGGGAAAGTAGTCTTATTTGGCACCGCTGCCGATTTACTTATTTGTGCTTAAGTCCAGTCACATGAGCTTTGTTTACATTCTCTCAAGGAAAATCCTGAAAAACCTGAATGAGGCCAATGCAAGTGAAAAATGCCTGATTGTTTATTCCGTGACCGTTAAACGTGTCCGTCTTTGGATAACATGGTTACTTTTAAAAGAGCCACTGTTTAGCTTAGAACAGAAATGCTCTGAAGCACAACACGGGATAAAAGTGCAGGACTCCATTTATGCATGCTTCAGCTGTAATCAAAGTTTGTATGTTGTATACATGATCCTGAGTTTGTTCGTATCAATAGCCTGTCAAAGCCTTCCAAAAAAGTTCAGGTCCCAAAACAGAATCGGGTTTCCTTATAGGCCTTCTCGTTAAGTGCGGCTATTATTTTTTCATTTTAATTTTATTTCAGTTTTATATAGCGCGAACTCGACCTGAAGGTATTGGAGTGCTTTACATGAGCAACAGTTACACAAGGACACATTCATTTTTGGGTAGGCACAGGGAGATTAGCACAGGGACATTAAGTAATTGCCAAGAATCTCAAGATGCCTAGGCTTGAACCTGGTTCCCCAGCTCCAGGGTCGGCAGCTCTGTCCTTAAGGCTACATCCTCTTCCCGGTTGTAAATGGTTACTAGTCAAACTTAATCATTCACACACAGTCCATCTAATTTATCAGTCAACTTAAAACAAGGAAAACAAACAAAAAACATGAGTACCTCAATAAAGTCAGCTCTGGCAGGCATGTATCCAGCCATATCCCTGGAAAGCAGCGAGTCGAAAGCAGGCCGAGGAGGATCGTCAGCAGCTGAAACAAGACATTTGTTGATAGGTTTACATTATCAACAAATTGCATACGAAGCACAGAACTGTATCAGACATTTTTTCTTTCATATTGTAGAAAAGCAAACAACACAAATTCAGTTCCTTGAGGCCCTCCGATGATCAACGCACGTAAGCCACATTCAGCCAAGCAAGCAGGGTGACAGAATACACCTTGAATGCACACTCTCTGAGGCACACTGTTCACTCACTTACCTGTGACTGCATACTTTGCATAATTACAGTGCCTCACGTATTCTGAAGCAACTAACTGCAGCACCACTGGTGAGTGAGTTGTGAGACGAGGGGTGGACTAGACTTTTTTCTCACCTGCTAAGTTCAGAAGATAAGACTTACATAACATCCGTACCCAGACTCAAGTCCCTCATCTTTAGCAGCCCCAGGCCCACTCACCCAAGCAGACACTAGTATAAAGAACAGGTCCGTCCGCAAGCAAAAATACTCACAATAGTCAATTTCCAAACTAAGGTGGACTAAGTCACTAATATACGGAAAAGTCACCAGGTGAGAGTATTAGCACTCCGAACACCTGACTGAAACCCCACTCATCAAAAGTTCCAGGCAGCACATCTGTACTTGCAGAAGAGGCTCAAGGGACCACCATGGAGAGAAAAATCACCTTTCCAAGGTTAATGAAGGGGCAGCCATGCACATTAGCACGCTGTCACAATTTAAGAAAGAAATTGAGGTGTCTTCATTTTTGATTTATTAATAATTCATGAAATTTATATCACACACAGAACCATGAGATTATTTTGAAGAATCTTTACGCAATACAAAATCGGTGCATTTTTTAGGCCTTTTTATAATTGCAAAAGATAGATGCTCCTTAGAACTCGCTATTTAAGCAGATCTAAAATGATGCACCTCGACATACTGAAAAGCTTTGACCTTTCTCCTAAGGCAGGACAAAGTACTGGAGCTCCCACAGATTACAGCCACTCTCATCTGATACAATTTCTAGACCCAAGCAGCTATTCCACCTGTATAACTTTGACATTCATGGCTGATCAAGGGCTCCAAGGTCCAGTAGGTGGGATTACCGGTCACAAAATCATTTCTTTGCACCAGTGCTTAATTTGAGCCAGTGGTTTCAAGTGCTCAACATCAACACTTAATGGTCAACCCCAGCACTTATGACAGTCGGTCACATGTGGCGCTGTTTGAGTAAATACGAGATGAGCACAACAACGGTTGTTTATTAGTTCAATATACATTAAAACAAGTAGTAAATGCGCCCAAGCCCTTCTTATAGCTCTGGGGGTCTGGAATAGTCTGAATTGCCACACCTATAGGAGTATGATGGCTAATAGTTGTGTTGTTACTGGCACTGGTGGGGGTAATAGGTGGTGCAAGTGGCAGTGGTGTCCTGATGAGGGCCCTGGCACTCATACTTTTTACTAATTAAGCACTGCATGTGCATATCCTTTGATGCACAATGCTCACTCCGTCCAGGGCGACTGTCTGAATTTTGCTTTCTTTTTACTCAAAACGTTTCTATATATAGTGCACTGTAGAGCAATGTAAGGTAGCAAGTTAAAACTATATAACGTTTTCTGTGGTTTCTGACAAAGCACGCATATACAAAGGAAGCATTTGTGGTCACAGGACATGGGCACGTAGATATTCAACAGAAAACAGTATGCAGCCCAAATCCTGTTAACACTGCAGAGTTCAAGAGTTAATACAACCAAATTGCCAGAATCTGAAGTGGGTTTTTAATCTGTATCCCAATAGAAATTGCACACTGTCCAGCCAGTTATAGTGCTTTGTTGTTTCACTTCTAGATTCAAACTACACAACTACCTTATCAGACCCATTTGAAATTTCCAACAATATGCAACAATTGAACATTTGAGCACCGATGCACCGAAACATTAATTGCAGTATAACTGCAATAATACAAAAGCGGATGCTGTAAAGAGGATAGAAAGCAATGCCATTTAGCTTTGTTGAAAATAATATTTTGCATATTGCTTTAGAATGACACCTAGAGAAGCACTTGGCAGCCAAAGCAAATAAAAAAAATACAACACCAATACATACAATACAACCTAACACCTACAGTGGGGAACCAATTAGAGCATGTGGGTGAACATATTTTTCTGAGTCAACATTAAAAAAATAATATTAATAAATAAAAAACTATGGACAAGCAGGTATTAACATTCAGTTAGAGGTTGGTGCTGAAATGCAAAGACAGTATGGGTCACCTTGTTAGAGCCGGCTGCTGACAACACGTTCTTAAAACATTTCATTCAAAATGTGCAAACATACAGCCATTAATGACTGAATGTAGACTGTGACTGAATGTAGTACATCACAAGACTAGTCTAGGGTACTATGCTCGGTCCAAAAATATCCAAAGCTCCCTAGGGCCGGAGGACCGGGCGCCAGACGGATCTGAATCATAGCACATTTTACTCCACAAACCAGGAAGTTAGCATACATCACAAACAATATATGTTACATAACCAAAGCAGGAGGATGTTTTGAAGTCCAAAGTATGTAATGAACTTGTGATTGCTACTCAGAAAGTAACTGCAGAGGAAAAAGTCCAGTTATACTTTCTCTGTTGAAACTTTTACATGGGCTAAGAAGTACCTAAAGTAGCTTCAATTTGTGAATATTGCACTTTAAAATTCCTCCCACTCTATTAAGGGTATGACCCTGGATTAGTAGACTGGGGAAATGAAACTAAGAACAACAATGTGGGGCAATAGTAAAGCAGACACGTATATGTTAGGTCAGTGACAACAGCTGGTGGTAAACTCAAATGCGGAGTCTTACTCTGAAAGGGTATAGTAGTATCTGCATGTTTGGCCTCTTCTGCATGCTTCCAATTCAATAACGTTGATGCAAATAAGGGATTGTTGATGAAATGCTTCATGTAGTGTTTCTCGCACTCTTCCTTGGTCTTTGAGCGCATTTGATTCGCTACATCCTGCCTACAGGAAAGAAACAAAGATTTGCTATTGAAATCAAAATTCCGTTGCCGCTTCTTTTGGAATTATTCTTCCCCTAACAGCAGAAAGTCTTCGTGCTCCCCAGTACCACCAACATAACAGCACTGTAGTAATGAGGTAGCTGAACTAGGTGTCCTGTGTATGGCATCATGCTGTTTTCATCCTTCCTATCGAAAACCAAAGGTCTGTGCAGCCCGCTTATAGCTGTAGTGTCGGTCATAGAATATATTAATTGTAAAATTGATTGGTTTTGTAATATTCAAACTGTAAATGTATGGGACTTTTGAGATTGCAATGTGAGATTAGAAAAAACAGAAGTTGCTGATGAATAGTTTTTTTTTTTAAATCAACAACAAAACCATCGGTTGTAGACATTTTTTTTTTTTTTTAAATTACCGACATACATGCGGTAGAAAAGCTCTTATGACATAAAATAAACCAGTTACTTATCTGTAACTTCAATTGTACGGCTTTGGTATCTTTCATATATTACCATACTTGAATTATTCCCTGGGGAATCCCTGGTGACTTTGTATAGCCAATATAAAGTATGAACAGTGATGGCCACAGGCATCAATAATCATGTTTTTAGTAGAACATCCACCTCTTTCAAAAGAACCCAAGCTTCCGCCATTGAGGTGGAAGTACTAAGCTCTCCTATTCCTTATGGAAGCCCCCTAGGGGTACGATGTATTTAGGTATTTTAAAGAGTTTTATTTAGCACAAACTAGACCCGAAGGTAGCGGAGCGCTTTACATGAGCACCAGTTGCGTTACAGATGGGCACATTATTTTTTTTTAGGCACATGGAGATTAAGTGATTAGCCCAGAATCACAGGGTGGCTGGCGCCCCTGCCCAGACTCAAACCCGGTTCCCCGCCCAGACTCAAACCCAGTTCCCCAGCTTTGAGGTCGACCGCCCTATCCGTTACAACATATCCTCTCCCCAAGGATTTCATAGCACAAAGTGTGAGCAGAGTACATAATTCCTCTGACTGGGGAGGTGGGAGAGTCGCATATGAATATATGAAAGCACCAATGCCAGAGAACTGAAGCTGCAGGTGAATAACTAACTCCTTCAACATTGGATGTTTCATTTATGCACATGCTTAAATAAGAACAGTAAGCAGTAAAAAGGAGGACGCATGCTGATCTTTAGTAAAACAGGTTTGCAGAGGACTGCCTGCCCCACTGCCGAGTTAGCTGCTCCATTCCTATCTAGGCAGTACTGCATTGTGAACGTGTGCCTACTCTTCCATGGCAGACATCTGGTGAGGCTGATCCTGATGGAACGTGCCCTCACTACTCCCTGAAACAGGCATTTGGCCTTGCTGTGGCAAAAGGTGATGCAGGCAGGCAGCCAACATGCTATGCAACCTCTTCATAGATAGCTGAAGCATACAAACTGCTGGTTACAAGACCATTGGTCTTTTGTCTTGTCAACTTAATGCACCTGGGCACATGCAGCAAGTGCAACAACCTCGCTGATGATGTTAATGGATTCTAGAAAAAGTAGTGTGTGAATGACAGACTCATTTAAATGAAAGTCGGTAGGGACTTTAGGCATGAATTTGGGGTTGATGCACAAAATGACTGTCCACTGCAAAAGGGAGAGAGGGTTATTTTAAAGTAAATACTTGCGACTCTCCTACTTGCAATGTAAGTGCCAGGAGAACTACAGTCTTCCAAGACATGAATTTGAGATGCGCTCAATAAATTAGGACAAAGAAAGGCAGCACAACCTGGCTCAACCGAGTGGGACTGGAGGGTGCTGTACCGGAGGAAATGCTCTGAAAAGTCTCTTCATAAACTGCTTTATTGTATTGTATTGTATTGGGAACTTATATAGCGCTCGGCTGCCCCAGCAAAGGGGCGTCCCGGCGCTGCGAGCTAAACTAAAAACAGAAGGGGAATACCAGAAGAGAAAAGATACAGTTACTGAAAAAGATGGGTTTTGATGGCTTTTCTAAAAGCCAACAGATCCTGAATGCCACGAATATTTTCCGGAAGGCTGTTCCAGAGCTTGGCAGCGAGCAAGCTGAAGGAACGACCGCCCATTCTGGCTAGATTGGTACGGGGAATGACCACCAGATGTTGTCCTGCCGAGCGCAGTCGCCTCCCAGGGATATACTTCGTCAGGAGGGGGCACAGCATCGGGGGGGAGGCGGTTTTAAGGATTTTGAAGGCGAGACAAAGTGCCTAAAACTGAATCCTTTTTCCCACCGGGAGCCAGTGCAGTTTTTTCCGAACTCCCGCCACCGAAGAGTGGCGGGGAAGACCTACCAACGCTCTGGCGGCAGCATTCTGCACTCTCTGAAGTCTAACAACTTCCGCCTGATTAGCGCCCAGTAAAAGGGAGCTGGCATAATCCAGCCTAGAGAGGATAATAGCTTGGACAATAACCTGGCGGGTGTGACAGTTGAAGAACTTCAGCGTAGGTCTTAGGTTGCGCAGGATGCCAAAGCAGATAGATGCAACTTTTTTTGTATGATGAGTAAATTTCAATGCAGAGTCGACCCAGACTCCCAGATTTTTTACACAGTCCTTAGGCTTAGGCGGTTGGCCTAGACTGTCAGGCCACCAGTTACCGCCCCAGGCTGCGGTGTTTTTTCCCAAGAGCAGTATTTCCGTTTTCCCAGCATTGAGCTGGAGGAAATTCGCCGTCATCCAGTTGGTGAGGTCAGTAAGGGTCTGCTTGAAATGATGGGCCTCCAGACCGTTGGTACCATTGAGAGCCACCACCAACTGGGTGTCGTCTGCGTACGATACTAACGTCAGACCACTCTGTTTGGCCACTTCTGCCAGTGGTCGGACGTAAACATTGAACAGGGTGGGGCTCAGAGATGACCCCTGAGGCACCCCCTGTCCAATGTTGTGCTCTTCTGAGATGTAAGGGGGGGTAGACACTTTAAAGGATCTGTTGGCAAGGAAGTCTTTAAACCATCCCAGGGCCATACCTATGATTCCAGCTTCCTCCAATCTCATTAAGAGGACCTCGTGTGACACCGTATCGAAGGCAGCACTGAGATCCAACAGGATCAGTGCTGCCGTTCCGCCGGTGTCAAGAATGGTACGGAGGTCCTCTGTAACACTAAGCAAGGCTGTCTCGGTGCTGTGACCTGCTCTAAACCCGTGTTGGGAGTCATCCAGAATGTTATTGGTTAGGAGGAAGTTGGTGAGGATGGTGTTGACATGTGCTTCCATGATTTTAGCTGGCCAAGGAAGAAGGGAGATGGGTCGAAAATGTTCAGGAAGGGTAGGATCCAGAGTGGGCTTTTTCAAAATCGGAGATACCCATGCCTGCTTCCATTTAGAAGGAATTTTGGCCATAGAAAGAGACTGATTGATAATATTTCGTATTGGTTCCGTGATAAGCTCATTGGCTACACAGAAGGTCTCAGGTTTTAAAAGGTCGGCCGGGGAGCCAGATTTTATTTTTTTACAGATTTTATCAAAACTCACACGTTCTAGTGCGGGAAGGGAGTACAGACAAGGTCTGCTAGGGTCTAACGTAACGGAAGGCTGAGGGGAATGGGGGGAAGGACTCGTAAATTTTCTTTATTTTGTCCGTAAAAAAATTGGCCATGTTGTTACATAGGTCTGGAGGTGACAGCAGAAATTGTGGTTTTCTTTGCAGTAAGATCTTTTACAATTTTGAAAACAGTTTTAGATACATTAGTGCTATTATTGATTTCAGTGGCGTAATAAGCCGCCCTCGTTCTACAGACCTGGCGATGATAAGTTTTCTGCAATTGAGCATAGGCATGCTTGAGGTTGGCATCGTAGTTTTTTCTCCATCCTCTTTCCGCCTTTTTACATTCCTTTTTCAGCGTGGCTAGGTCTAAATTATACCAGGGGTTAGCCCCATAGGCACGGGCTTTAACCCACTTAGCTGGGACCAAGGAGTCCAAAGCTTGAATTATCCATTGGCAAAACTGATCGTATCCTAGGTCACTGTCGTCACTCAGAGGAGGAGGATTAATCTTTAAGAGCTCATAAAGCTCCTCCAGGCGGAGTTTTCTCCACGGACGCTTCTGGACTTGAGGGGTGCGTGCCAATGCAGGGGCGGATTTACAAGGGACTGTCATGATCACCAAATGGTGATCAGTCCACACCATAGGGATAGGTGCATCGACGATCCCATTCTCAATGTTAGAGAAGATGGGATCAAGGAGGTGTCCTGCTCTATGGGTGGGGCCACTCACGAGTTGATTAAGCTGGAAAGCGGAAAGATCCGCCAAGAAGGTGGAAATTTTAGGTTCAGTGTCCCGGTCGAAATGTAGGTTAAGGTCGCCTATGATCGTAAAATTGGAAGATTTAGTGATGTTAGTGCCCAGGTGATGTTGGAGCGAGTTGGTGAAAGGAGTATCCGCGCCAGGGGGTCTATAAATCAAGAGGCCAGTAACGCAAAATTGAGGGTTGGCTTTAATGGAGAACCTAGCACTTTCGCTGCCCCTAATGTCAGCTTTGGTTAATTGACAGGCGAGGTGCGCTTTAGCTATAAGTGCAAGTCCGCCCCCTCTAGAATTTCTGTTAACGGTATATGTAGTGAACCCAATAGGGGTGGCCAGGTTGATGACCGAGTCCATGTCATTATGGAGCCATGTCTCGGTCATGAACAAGGCGTCAAGGGAATAATCCGCTAGAAGGTCATGTATGTCAAGATGATGTTTCTGCATCGATCTGACATGGAGGTGACCCATCCTAAGGGTAGTATATGTGGATTGAGGTGGTTTTAGGTTTGATTTAGTAAATATACATAACTTGGAAGGGTGGGGCAATGGGTGCAAGATGTGAGCAGGGTTCCGCCTGATACAGGTGCACGTCTGATGTTGTAGATTCCATAACTCTTGCTTAGAGTAGCGCATCTTACCTTGCAGATTTGCAGCCCCAGATTAGCAGGGGGTCTGGCGCCTGGCGCGGACGGGCTTACTCTGGCCAGACTCCGGCGCTAGGGACGGTGCTCCCGCAAACGCGACCGCTAGCGCGGGAGACTGCTGTTTCCTTTTATGGGGACACTAGAGCGCTCCCACCGCTCTTGCCCTCACAAAGATGGCCGCCGTGAAAGTAACTTCCTAGCCCTTAAAAAGCCCCAAAACGGCCGATAGAGCCGTGCAAATGCGGCGAAAATGAGTGCGGGTAGGCTGAGAGAATGCTGTCTGCAACACAGTATGAAAAAATGCAATTTTTAAAATCACAGTAAAAACGAGCAAAGTGACTCGTAAATAGCACACAACACACTAGTACACATCAGTGCATTGCAGGTCGCGTTTTTAGAATGCTACTCGCCAAGGATCTCGCGAGCACGGTCAAAGGGCTCCTTTTATGGGGACACTAGAGCGCTCCCACCGCTCTTGCCCTCACAAAGATGGCCGCCGTGAAAGTAACTTCCTAGCCCTTAAAAAGCCCCAAAACGGCCGATAGAGCCTTGCAAATGCGGCGAAAATGAGTGCAGGTAGGCTGAGAGAATGCTGTCTGCAACACAGTATGAAAAAATGCAATTTTTAAAATCACAGTAAAAACGAGCAAAGTGACTCGTAAATAGCACACAACACACTAGTACACATCAGTGCATTGCAGGTCGCGTTTTTAGAATGCTACTCGCCAAGGATATCCAAGAAAGAGTGGATGAAGAGTGTTCTGTTCTTCTAAACCTTGATATTGCTGCCAGATGAACTATTTAAGACCCCACTTAGTCCTAAACCCTTGAATAATTCCAGTTGCATGTGCGGAACCCAGAACAACATTAAATAGTTCATTTTCATTAAAACAACAAAGAATGTCTGTGTCCATGAATCTTTTGAATAAATCAGTTCCATATAAGCATAAAAAGGTCTGTTTCATGAATGCTCATCAGACCCCTTTCAGAATGTAATCATAGAATTATTTTGCAGCATCTTTCAATAGAAAACTACGAAATACAGAACAATAATGTAAAAATACAGCCTGTAGGCTTACATTACAAAGACACAGAAAAAAGGAGACTTTAACTTTAAGAACTTGGGAGGCACCCCGATCCAGAATGCCTTGTATTGACAGAGGTCCCTCTCATCCAGTTATTTTTTCCAGTTCAGGAACACTGCTGAGGTGCTTAACTTTAAATCATACATTTTTTCTTCATAGAAAAAAACTTTATTTACGTCACTCAACGTCGTTTAACCTCTTCTGTCGTATGGCTATTTTGTCCTTTGTATTCAAGCTAGATTTTCCCTCTTCTCAGCGTGCCCCTCATGTGGGAGAAAGAAAACTGTTATAGGGCACACAAAGTGTATGTTTATCTCTTTCAGACTCTTTCTTAAACTGGGACACCTGTAAGGAGAGGTCTAAAACACCACCAAAACACAAAGCCAGGGAATGCATTTGGACATGAGGGCAGAAGAGGAGAAAACAAAGAGCCCAGAGAGCTGTTTCTGGGCCACTCTCATCTAGTGGTAAGAACCATGACAGAGTTAGAGTTAGATCAGAGCAGAAAAATCAAACATTAATCTTGTTGTCATCGGAAAATGGCCCTGCAATCACTGATAACGCAGAAATTGGCAACAAGATCATTGGCACCGGCTTCCTCACCGTCAAAAGAAGGATCGACAGCCTCACATCAATGGCATTTAGGTCACTTGACATTGAAGCATTGAGGGCATCATATCTCGACATTGAGAATGCACAAGTTGCCAACACACTATCATCATCAAAGACACATCACACGCAATCAGCTGCATTGCAAACCATTGACCACATCACCGTCAAATGCAAAAGATGCCAAATGTCTATTTCACTTTCATAAGTGTCAAATCTCCTTATCTCCTACAATACAATCAGTATACTCAACATCCTCATAGGCTGAAGGATCCTTGCGAGTGAATGACCATGTTCAATCCAAAAAGAGGTACAGGGACAATCAACATTAACTCCTCCATCTTGCTTCAGTCAAGCATACTCAGCAGACCCAGCTATATGGTCAAATCCGTCTATAACCCGGATAATACCATTTGGGGATATTGTACAGACTTCTTTGACACCTCTAAATCTTTCACCAATATAAAGATACTGAAGATGCAGAACCAGGACTACAAATACAGAACCTTTTCTTCTGCATCTTACACAGAAACACTTCCATTTGGCATTACATGTTTTTGTCGTTGCTGTCACTCCTGCTTCCCCCAGGGTATTCCTTTAGTCTGTTGGCAGGACCAAATGAGGAACTCTAGGTAGTCTGGTACCATGCAATCAGACTAGAGGTCGTGATGGAGTTTCTCTCTGTTGTGCCTAGAGAGGAGCCTGTGGTATCTTTTAATCGTTTCACCAGAAATGCAGATAGTCACAGGATTTTGGTGCACCAGTACTGGAGTGGTCACGACTAAACAATAAGAATAAGGGTACAGTGATCCACCTTCACCTTTCTTATTACCTTCGGGATCAGGGGAAATGAGTTTGCAAATGCAAGGCATTGGGCCATTTGATAAAAAAAGGCAATGTTCTTTCTTCTCGATTGTCAAAACCAGCTGGTGTGGTACCGGCATTTCCTGTTGTTCAGAGTTGCGACTAAGTTTAGAGTGGAAAATATAGTCCGCGCGATCCAGGTGGAGTTCCAACTTGCAGCAATCGGATAGTGTTAAGCTAAGTGCACCAGTCTGATTGTTCAGTTATCCTGGCAGGTGAGGTCATAACCACTTGATGCGAGAGGGCCCAGTCTCATAACAGCATTGTCACTTCCGATAGTGGCTGGGATCTTGTTCCGCCTGTTATGGTCTCCTTCCTCAGCTTGTTGATGTATAACATTAATGTGGTGTTGTCTGTCCTAAGGAGTACCACCTGACCTGCCAGTGTCAGGCAGAACAATTGTAGGCCCAGCAGTATGGCAAAGAGCACCAGCATATTGGTATGTTGCCTCTTTTCTGCATCCAGCTATAAGCCCCTGGTTGAGAGCTCCTGCATGTGCGCTCCCCCAGACCTCCATGGAAAAATCCATTATTAGCTCCACTCTGTAATCTGAAGTATGAAATGGGAGTCAGAGGTGTTGAAATTCGCAGGAAACCGCCGTCAGAGCAGCACATACTTCAGTCATCCTGTGACATGGATCACTCAGTCCCACAAGACACCCCATTGCTTCCATTGGTTGTCCCATTCTTGTTAGGCAGGTCTTATCTGGACTGTGCAAAAAGGTATAAGGCCAATGCAAAGATTTGTATTGCCTGACTGTTTGATGGAGAAGGTCTGTGACATGGGTTGACTCTTCCTCACTCTGTCTGCAAAGGGAAACGCCTTTTCTACTGTGTGTGTCCAGTATTGCCCCAAAAAACTGCAGTAGCGGCTGAGGTTCTGAGGAAGAATTCATTGTTGTTTAGTGTTTGCCCTAACCTGTGGAACAGGCTGATACAGGCGGGCACAGAAAACGTTGCCCCTTCCCTAGATGAAACCTTGGTAAGCCACTCATTCAGGTGGCCTGTGAGAGTGTTTGAGAGGTGCTTCCGTCCTTAATGAAGAGCTGCTATACCCTGGTCTCCGATTCCTGTTGGATGCATAGACCCGGTCATATCTGGGCTGTCGTGCACTGGTTGAAGCCTCCTCCATAGTCCTGGGATCTATTTGTGTGATGCAAAGTAGACAAACCAGGATGGTAGTACTGGAGGGCTCAAAGAGTCTTTGCTGTATCTTGGTCTGTTTTTATGTTTTTAGGGCATCATCTATGGATGGCTCAAACAGGGTGAGTCCATTGAATTAATGGCAAATGAAGTATCCTTTCTTGGACTTTCAGACGGCAAGTGGTTGATGTCAGCCAGCTCAGCCTTCTTAAAATAGCTGCTCCTGCCAGCTTGCAGGAGCTCGGTTTGAAAACATTCATTGCAACATCTATCATGGCTGCTGAGGCTGTTGCTCCCTCGGATGATAGCCTTAGCAGCCTCCCATTTTCTCTTCCGGAATGAAGTTGACCAGTGGCAAAATGTCATGCCACATCTGGCAATCATAATGGCCTAATATCACCAAGACATCTGCAGCCTTGATTGACGTGTTGCAACTGAACCAACTCTGTGGCTCAAATTGTCTCTCTGCATGCTTGATCTGCGGTGTGCTGCAAACATATTATTATTATTACTAGGAGATGACTCTGGGTTCAGAGGGCTGCAAGGCAGGCAATGACCATATCTGGGGGCCTATTCTTCTTCTCTAAATGGGGTACTACAGCTGAGACCGTAGCTGGTATCCTAATTAACTTTGGCATTCCGACCATCAAAATCCCAAACGAATGTGGATCTTGAAGCTTTGAGTGGCTGTTCCTTGAAAACATGAAGGGAGCGCTACTGCTCCATGGATACAGTTGGATAATTGGGATTTCTTAGCAACCCTCTCAATTAGAGCACGAAAACAGGCTATGTCGTCTGGAGGGGACTCAGGCTGAGCAGGTCACTTGTAACCCTCTTTGGGTATGATATACTCATCCTATTTCTCACTTCAGCCGTCACCTCCCGGCAGAATTTCACCCAATGTGTTTAGGGGTTGGAGGCTGTGTGACAGCTCTGGGAGGTTTGTACAAAGGAAGTGAAGAAGGCGGAGGAGGTGAAGACGCTGCGGGTGGCTAAGTCAGAGTGGGTTTAGGTTGTCCCACAAGCTTTTGTAGAACAGTCTTTGGACAGTGTCCAACGTCTGCTGCAGAGTGGACAAGAACACAATTAGCACCAGCATGACCTCCGGTTCTTTATAATAGTGATGAGGTGTATGAGACATTGATGCGCATGGATGAAGATGCTTATGGTAGCTATTTGCATTAATGGATAATATTTATGATCTATGTACAGGAGACTGTATTTCACTATATTTACAGCATTGACAAGGGCTTGACAATGCACGCTCACTGTACTGTACTGCAATTGATCAATTCAAATCTGAATAATAAGAAAAAGATGATGATTATGAATGAGGAAGGTTATCTGCTCCGAAACGTGGCTGATAGTCATGCTCCTGGTAGACCACCTACTCATCCAAGGGCTGTTCCTCAAACTCTGGTATGTAACACATCAAGCTGTGTTGGACTGCAGGCTGCCTACGACACATCTTGATCGCGGAGGATTGCCTCAGTATCCTTACTGGACTCGTTGTCAATCAAGTGTGATGTGCTGTCATCAACATTGATGAGAGAAGAATAGACACCTTCGGCCATCATTATCATGGTCTTCTTACTGTAGGACTAGGGTCTCATAGGTGACAATAGAGTTGTCTTTGATGAAGGTGGCTTTTTTCTCATCATCTTGACAGTGATGACAGTACCCCCACGGTTGAGAATGGCACCTTAGGGAGGATATCCAAAGAGTTGGATTTCCACACAGTTTTCTGCGCATGATGGTGTTCATCCTTCCTGAACCATTTTCTTGAGAACATTCTGGTTTCCTCCTGTAAGGAGAGGGCTGCAGGTGCTTTAGGGTGAAAGTCCAGCTCTAGAAACTCTGTTTGTTTTTTGGTGCTGCCTTCATGGAAGTGTTTGGTGTGGTTCTTTTCATGTAGTCATGCCAATGAGTGGGCATTTCCCTTAGGAAGAGACAATTTGTTTTTCTCAAGTACGTAAAGTGCCAATTTTCTCTCTTTATCCTTCAAAGTCTTAGAAAGCCTGGCAAATGTCACAGCGTGAAGTCTTCCTCGATGGATTGAGGTAAAAAAGACATTGTTCATGTGGATCATCCATATAATTCTCTCTATCTACAGATAGAGCAAGGTTTGAAAATACATTTCCACTCTGTCACTCAAGATGTTAGTTGGTAACAGAGGTCTCCCTGGTCCAGAAAGTTATCCTAAAAAACATCTTACAATACTCTGAAAGCTGAAGACAGGGCTGACTGAATTCAAGGGTAGTCCAGGAAAGTAACATGATTATGTTACTGAGATGTTAGAGCAGAGCTCTCTTCGGGCACTCTCTTAAATGGCATGCAGTGGAAATATGAGCTATTGTAGCCTCTAGGGGGGAGAAGGAGAGCTCTGCACTTCTACCTGAATGGCTGAAATTGATGTTGTTTTGAATAAGGTAGATGTGATACTAAACAAACATGGTTAATGGGGCCTATGCGCATTTTTATCACCATTTACTGCTATTTAATGTTACCGGGGATTCCCTACCTGACGACAGGCAATGATTCAGGAATGCAAATAAATCAAAGATGCAGTGCTGGAGAACAATAAACTCAAACTGCAATAATGGATTCGGCATTGACTAAAATAGCAAGATATAGTAGGAAATCAGCTTTTAGGAACAGTAACAATGTATATCTTTGCCACAAAATTCACACCAGAAATCCAGATATAAAGAATTACACCTTCTACTGAAAATCAGAGACTTGCTTCCCTAAAGGAGAACATATTTACTAAGAAGTATAAAATAAAACATTCAAAATAAACTTGTACCATTAAAAGGGAAACAAGGACTATATTGCAAGAGGTGCATGAGCTGTACTGTGAAATAGATAATACTTGGTAACCTCACCAGTTTCCAAAGCCACAATCCATCACTGCCTCTAAGAGGGACATTTCCTCCTGTGCAGACCAGCTGGGATCAAGAACAGGAAAGTCTGAGGTCTGCCAAAAAACAACAAGTACTTTTCAATGAACATTTCATGTTACCGTACATAATAAATTATACATCAATTAAATCAAGAAAAGGGGAAAATCAGCAATGGCTCTTTACCATTATTTCATAGCTATGGTCACTTTGATGCTTTTTGTACTCAAACCCTCGGGTGAAGCACTGAAAGAAAAACAGAAAGTTATTCAAGCAAATTGCCTCCTTGACCTCACTGGCATAAACTGGGTGTTTTCTTTCCTAAGGATGTACTATTTCTTAAGTAAATTTCCCCTTTCTTATCATTGTTTCCAATGGTACGTTTGACAGCAGGACCATAAAAAGACTATACCAAAGAAACCCCATAATAATGAACCCAACAAGCACTGGCAAAGACAATAGGTCTCACCTTCTAAACTATTGCCTCTGGCTTTTCCTTTTATTCACGTGGAGTGGAACTTTTGGTGTGCTGTGCAATTATGTGGTGTGGAATTAAGTGGTGAGGGGTGGAACTGTGTGGGGAAGAATTGTGTGGCATTGTGAGAAATTATGTGGAGTGTAATTATGGTACATGAGTGCAGTGGAATTATGTTTCGTGCAATTATGTTGTATGAAGTGGAGTGAAAAGATGTGCACTGTAATTATGTGGCATGCGGTGGAATTATGTTGAGTGACATTGTGGTGTGAAGTAGCATGGACTGGAATTATGTGTTGTGGGGTTGCATTACGTTTTGTAGGGTTGAATGGGTAGGATGGGATTATGTGTTATGTAGTTGAATTATGATAGTGTGGGGTGAAGTTATATGGTGTAGATTTGTGTGGCATTGAATGGAGTTATGTAGCATGGAGCGGAGTTCAATTTTATGCAGTGTAATTATGTGTTGTGTATTGCATTTATGCGGATAGAAATTATGCAGCTTGGTGCGGAGTAGATTTTTGTGGAGTTGAATTATGGTGTATGAGGGGAGTGGAATAATGTGATATGGAGAGGATGTATTTCGGTGTGGAGTTGAAACGTGTAGTATAAATATGTGGCATGGTGTGGAGTGAAATTGCGTGGAGCATAATTATGTGGCATAGTGTGGAGTTACATTTTGTGGAGTAGAATGTGTTTTAGACCTGAGTAGATATACATAGAGTGGAATTATATGGCATGGAATTTAGTTATGTGTAGTGAAATTGTTTTGCATATAGTGGAGTTATCTTGAGTTGAATTGTGTTACGTGGAGTGGAATGATGTGGACTGGAATTATGTTGCGTGGGGTGGTATTATGTGGCAAGGAGAGGAATGAATGTTGAGTGAAATTGTATGGAGTTGAATTGTATGGTGGGGAATTGTGAGATGTTGAAATGTGTTGTGTGGAGTGGAATTATGTGGAATGTAATTAGGTGGCATGTAGTGGGGTTAAATTATGTGGAGTGACATGGAGAGGAATTATGTGGTGTGGACACGGACAAGGTGGTGGTTGGGAGAAGTGAGGGATGGAGAAGAAGGGGGTGGATTCAAATGCAAGCTTCCCACTGCAAAAAAAAAATAAAGGAACCAATGCCTCTGCCCCCCACACCTTTGCTGTACCCCTTCATATGCTGCCCCTCCTACTGCGCTCCATCCCTTCCGCACCAGCATTGCAGACTCCAAGTCCCCCAAGCTGGTCTCCTTCGATCTAGGTCACACTTACAGGTGTGAGTAGAGACAGGCCCTGAGAGAATAGGGCGAAGCAGAGATGCCCTATGCATCACACTTGTCACTTATGTAACTTCACCACCCCGTACTATCTCCAGAGAGATTGGTAGTCAAAACTATTGTTTGAACAGAGACTGACGACTACAAATACTTCCTGGATGTGGCAGTCGCGCATGATGTCTAGCTATTGAAAACTAGTAGCATTGGGAAAGGTCAGTGTTAGACCTGGCATCATTGGAGTGGGTCTCCCTCCCTTCCCCTTTTACTCTTCCGGTCTTGTATGTTGGCTGGATGTAGATGTTCTGGGCACCGTGCCACTGCTAATCAGTGCCACAGCGCGAATGCTCCCTGTATATAAATGACTGTGTGAACAACGATAACTCTAATGCTTACATCTGTGTAGGCTGTTTGTTAAGGATTACTTTCTATCACCCTATCCGGCCCTAGAAACCAGATAGAAACTTCGAGTTTGATATGTTTATGCTCAGGTCAGTGTGGGCCGCTTTTTAGTAAGGACCGTTTAGATGTCACATGTTGTGAAATGCCTTTCATGAAAATGCGGTTGTTTCTTGCTTAACCCCTTAAGTGCTGCCGTCGGCCAACGGTCGTCGCGAGCACTACCTTGCCATTGCTGCTATTTTCTATTTATTTCTATTTAAAAATATTTATAGAGCGCACGTACACCAGCGGTTTCATGGCGACAGGCCAGCATTCGTTCTTCGAACGTTCAGCACTGGGCGTTGAACGTTCGCCGCTCCTATGAGGTTAAAGAGTTACTGCAGGCTGTTGCGAGTATTGGCAGTCTGGTTTTGGAGCAGCAGGGCCAGCCTGGTCAGACCTAGCTGGAGAGAGAGATCGGTATTCCGAGCGCGGAGGTGGGTGACTCTGATCTGAGCAGGGCCGGTGTCTGGCAAGGAGAATGATGGCCAAACCTCCCACTGGGTGTCTGATAGCAGACCCCCTCATTCTGAAAGGGCAGGATGTTGCATCGTAAACCAAGTGCTCCCCGACCCCACCGAACTGGTTCTGACCGGAGTCAGCGATTTGAAACCTTAGAGAACAAAGACCTTTTAGGTATAAAATGCTGCGCTGGAACTTTGGCCAAGTGTGCTCCTTCTGGATGTCAAGACTAAACTTGGTCCGAGTGAACAGAGGAAAGGACTTTGTAACTCATCAAGATTGCCGAAGAAACTACCCGAGGGCCTAAATCGAGAGCGCGTCCTGCAGAAGTCTCAGGGACATTAGACTTAACCCAGTCAGCCATTGGAATTCCTGTGCAAGTTCTGCTTGCAGGTGAGTCTTCGGTCAAGTAATCAGGAGCCTCTAGTTCTACTGTGAGGACCGCGGACTGCGCACCTATGAACCTTTGCTAAACCTGTGCGGGCCGCTGCAGCTAAGAGAAAGTGCCGCCGCTGAGAGCCCGCCTGAATCGGAATTGAGACTTTCTAAACGTTTGCTGAACCTGAGCAGGCCGCTGCAGCTAAGAGAGAGCTGCTGCTGCTGAGCACCCGCCTGACTCGTAACTTTTGAACCTTTTTGCTAAACCTGTGTGGGCCACTGCAGCTAAGAAGAGAGCTGCCGCCGCTGAGAGCCCGCCTTAATCTGTATCTTCAAACCTTCCGCTGGATCCGCGTGGGCCGCTGCAGCTGAGAGAGAGCTGCCACCGCTGAGCGTCCACCGTGGGGCCCGCCTGGTCGAGACCATCCTTTGTCGAGTGGGCCGCCGCAGCCAAGAGAGAGCTGTAGCCGCTGAGTTCCCACACCCTTTGCTACTGTGCATCATTGTGATTTGTCATGTGTGCCGCCGGAGTCAAGAGAGAGCTGTAGCCGAGTGCCCACACCCTTTGCTACTTTGCATCCTCGTAATTTACCCCGTGGGCCGCCGCAGCTAAGAAGGAGCTGTGGCCGCTGAGCACCCGCACCATTGACAACTTTACATCCTTGTGATTTGTCCTGTGGGCCGCCGCAGCTAAGAGAGAGCTGCTGCCGCTGTGAGCCCACCACGGAGCTGCACGACGAGTGTCGCCGCCCGGGCCGCCACCGCCGCGCGCAGATTCCACTGAGTGCCCGCCTGGCCCTGAGTGCCAGAATCAGTGTGAGTGCACGCAGCGGACCTCAGCCTCCAAGATTTGTGGTCGCTGGGAGTCCGCCTGTCACCGTCTCCGCTTCTTCCAGAAGCTGCGTGCTGTAACCTCTTCCAACGACCGGTATCTGGTGTGCAACGGGTCACGTAGGCCCCGGCCCTGAACTCAGTCAGTGTCATGCTTTGGGTGAATACGTTGTTGTCTCTTGGAGTCCCTACGGGCTGACGTGAATTGTACTTGCTGAAACGCTTTGAGAGTTTTGAGCTAAACTGTTAGATAAAGATATTATTTTCTATACCTACCAGAGTTGTGTCTTTTTGTGGTGTCATTGATGCCTTAATGTACGTGGCCATAAACGCTTCACACGCTGCCTCTGAGATAGGCCTAACTGCTCGTGCTACGTTACCACAATGTTGATCAGGGGTTGTCAAAGGGGGTGACCCACTTGCCCTGACTTAGGAAGAAGGGTCCCTATTTGGACAGTGGCACCAGCCAAGGCCAACGAGAGACCCCCATTTCTAACAGTCAGTTACAAGTCGGACCAGTGCCCCTGAAAGGATGGTGGAGTTGGGGCACGTTCACATCTTCTTTCGGTATGGCTGAAAGTACTGCCAGTCAATTTGTCGGGTGCTTCTGGTGGTGCGCAGGGTATAGGAAAACGCAACTTACTTAAAAAAAAAAAAAAATCGGGTAAACTGATGATCGGGACAATTCAAACAAACAAGTGTCGTTGACAAGGGGACAGGCAGTGGCCTGATGGCTAGCACTGTGGAACTGGGGTACCAAGACAGAGTCTCAGTGCTGGCTCAACATTCTGTGATTCTGGGCAAATCATGTAATCTTCCTGAGCCTGCACAAAATGAATGTGTACTTGTATAAAGAGCTCCAACACCTTCGGGTCAATTTTGCGCTATATAAAAGCTGCAACAAAAGTCAGAGGTCGGGACAAAGCCATATGGCCTTACGGCTCATTTATTGTGGTGAGTGGGGGCACAATAATGGGAGAGAGGGGAAAACAAGTAAACAAAAACAATGGAGGGAGCAGACGACAGAGCCAGCTATTAAAGATGCTCTCTGTAGAGTGGCTCAACAAAAAGAATGAAATAGCTCCTAAAAGCATGTGCATATGCTTGGGCCATGCTCTACGGGAGGGTCATATGCAAGAAGGAAGTGAACACTGCAGAGCTGACCAGCAGGAAGCAAACAATTGAGAGTGGCTTTGAAACTATCAACTGAAAAGTAATGGACGGCCAAGCCCACTAACTGTAAACAGCATGTCTCAAAGAGACAGTGCATGCGCTGTCTAGCCGAGACCTAAAAATGAGAATGTTAAAATGAAGAATGGCTACTAATAGAGAAAAAATAAAGACCACTGAATTAATGTCGATTTCAATTTTTTAAATAGAAAAGTGACGTTGATTAACTGGTCAGGATCATATATTTGCTTAAGAAAAATGGTAGATGTTGAGGTATTACTAGAGATGGACAGGAGTCTAGAGGTAGTTGGAGTAAAGGTAAAAAAAATAATAGGTGTGCATGTATGCTTAGAGGAGAGTTTAGAGGCAGTATTAGGCTTAGTGACAATTCCACATTTTCATTACTACACCCTTTCTCTTCCTTGTTTGGGACACAGTCAAATTTGATTTAAAAGCCTGTCCTTTATTGGGAGATATACCAATTAACTAGATTAGAGGTAACATTTAGAATTAGGCTACGTTCCACCTAATATTTTTTTCACTGTTTTCCATCTACCTGAAAACATGTTGTCTAAAACTGTGTTATTCTTCTTTACCATGTATATAGGCCCGCTGCATGTGCTTGAAAAACGGTAACATAATCTTCAATATCTCCTAAAATTGCCGTCCACCCACTCAAAGAAACTGTTGGCTGTCTTTGCCTAGTTCTTCACATTCTTATCACAATGATGTTAGTTGTTTACCTTTTCTAGCTCACAATGCTGATCATCTTAACTACTTCTTATACTTCAACACAAGCATAGCAGAGCAGCTGAGACAAGTTATATACTTGTCTCAGAGCAGCTGAGACAAGTTATATACTTGTCTCAGCTGCTCTGCAATACTACTAACTCTTACTGCTTTTTCAACGTTGACTAGGTGTTATGCCTTTCTAGCCTATACAGACATTAAACACAATAAAATCTCTTTTTTAACATTAAAAACAATAAAATATCTCTAAAAACAGAAAACAAAAACTTAGATAAAAACATCTTAAAGAATTCCCAAGACTGGCCTGTTCTTTGTATCTCTATTACAACCCACTCCTTCCCAAATACCTACAAATTGTATTTTCTTTTCTAAAACATTAGAAAACCATACCAAATAGTGACATAAAACTTCATTTTAACATTTCATTATATTTATCATTTCCAACAATATTCGAACCTGCAGAGGTGTCATAATACAGATCAATACCATTTTATGGCAAACAAATTTTTAATAGTCTCCATGGTTCGTTGTTCTTGTAATAGTAAACGATATGATTTAGCTGCAATTCCCCATTGTTAAAAATTGCTCATTCAGAAAAACTAGTTAATTTCATTTTTTTCTCTAAAACACGCAAAAAGTCACCCACAATTATGACCTAAAGCTATATTTTCACATTTCTTTATGGATGGTTATGTTGACTCCACCTGTCATTTAAATGCTCACAACACTTTAAAAAAATTGCCATACCATTGGTTAGTACATTTGTCTCATTCTTAATTTCAACATCAGTCTTTTTATTTCCTTGGATTGGATATGTCTAAGATAATACCAAAGATCCTTGTTAGACCTGACAGCCTTAGGGTGGTCTTCCCTCTACCTCTATTTTTCTGACCTCCTTTTTGATGGTTTCAGGACTCTGTGCACTTCACCATTGGTGACCAGAGCTAAAGTGCTTGTGCTCTCTTCCCTAAATATGGTAAATTTGGCTTAACCCAATTGTAAATTAAATGCTACTAGTGGGCCTGCAGCACTAATTGCGTCACCTACTTAAGTATCCCTCTAACCCACGGCTCAAGAATGCCCTTAGAGAGTCTGTATGTGCAATTTACCCTGCCACTTCGACTTGTCAAGATAAACCTCTTGCCAGACCTAATCCTTCCCTTTTTATACATATAAGTCACCCTTAAGGTAGGCCTTGTAGAACCTATAGTGCAGAGTGCAATGTATTTAAAAGGTAGGACATGTACTTTTATGTTTTGCATGTCTTGGCAGTGGAAAAACTCCCAATTTCGTTTTTCACTATTGCAAGGCCTATCTCTCCCATAGGTTAACATTGGGATTACCGTATTACATCTTTTAAGTGTAATTACCAATTGTGGAGGGATAGACTTTTTAAGTTTGGGGTCACTGGACTCACAATTTAAAATCACAACTTATGCTGCAATTGAATTTTTAAAGTACAATTGGAAAATGCCACTAGAGGTTGGCATTTACTTACTTTAGCCATTTGGTGCCTGGTGCCAGTCTCGGTTTAGTCTGGGCTGAATGACAACAGGACTTTGTGTATTCCCTCTAAACAGCCACACACAAAGGGATCTTTAGGTGTGTCTTGATGGGTAATCCTGAGGGATGGGAGGGAGGAGCTGGGCACTACCTTACACTTACTACTGAATAGGATGTGTTCTGTTCACACACAAAAGAGATGTATCGCCTGCTGCGCGAGCTGTAGACCTGCCTAGCCTTCAGAACCAGCGATTCATCCTCAGAACAGACACAATGCCACCACTGCTTGGAGAATCTCGACACATCTGACCCACTGTGTAGCTCGTAACCGTCACATCACTTCGGCTACACCTCGCATCGTTTTCGAAGTCGATGCAAGCCCGGATAAAGATACTTTTAGTTCAGCAGTCCCAGGTGGGTCCCTATCTCCGGTCCACGCTCCATCGCAATCAACCTGAAATTTTGACTTCGTGCAGGTCACAATAACCAATCTAAGCGCTTATTGCTTGTAAGCGCTATTTTACATATATTCTTTAAACATTCAAATCTCGACTTCTACTTGTGGAATTTTTGTCGTTTTAGTCTAGTTTTATTTATACAATAAAGCTCTATTTGTCTAACCTGGTATGGAGTCTTTGTGTGGCGTTTTCACTGTGTTACTGTTTAAAGTGTTGCACAAATACTTTACACATTGCCTCGTGAGTTAGACCTAACTTCTCTGTGCAAAGCTACCAGAGGGTGAGCACAGGAAAATGTAGGGGGTTTTGTCAGTTACGCTGATGAGGATTGTGATTCCTGCTTGTACAGGGTGCATACCACGGACAACCAGAAACCCAATTTTAACATTGCTCCCCCAATTCTGCAGATGAAATATTGTCACATTTAATATGCTTTCCGTTTGTCACTTTGCTTTCTCTGCACGTCCATACCTGTTCCTATAATACTGCAGAACGTGGTACATTTTGATCTTGTATAAACCATTAACTGTTGGAAGCCTTGAAAACGTTCCACGTGAAAGAAAACACCTGTTGGCTGACTGGTCATAATTTATGCACCTTTATATTGCAACAAGGACTCTATATATGAAATCCACTCTTTAATCACCCATTTGAGCCTAAAATCTGAAGTCTCTTATAAAACAACAGGACAAATATATAGAATCCTTAGTCATATTTGTGATCATCTACAATCCTTTTGACTTAGCTTGCTGTTTTATTCTTGCTCAGATTGCATAGTAACTAAATAAAGCAAATACATTTTAGTGTATGAAACAGGACTATATTAACTGCTTTGTATGAACAATCTTTCTATACAAATTATTGCACATACTGTCAGAGGGTTCTACTGATGGAGCAGATTTCATCTGCAGTCAGGAATTGTTTTATTTTTTGTGCTTCAGACAGACTGCATTTAAAAACATGGCACATGAAAAATATGAAAGTGAGGCCTATTCAGTCTGAAATGCTATTGCTGAATTTACATGTGTTTTTGCAATGTAGAGAAAAGTGGCCTTTTTAGGTTTGAAGATTAATAGAATGTTTTTCTCTCTTCCCAGCTCATTCCTTGCAATCTAAATTCACTATTTCGGTCTTATAAGACTTTGACTTGTTGCATATTTTGATAAACATTTTCAGTTAATAACACCTCTTTTTATAATGTGTGTGAATTAATAATGCACCAAACACTACACAGGGGGCTAAATGCTTTTTGCATGAAAAGCTATCTAAAACACTAAAGCATGTTGCTGTGTGCGCTGTATTGACTGTGTGCTTTTTAAATTTTACACTAAAGCATAAAAAGGCTTGGTTGCACATCGCACATTTATTTTGCATGTTGTCATAAATAATAGAAAAGCTGCTTTTCACTAATAGCTTGGCTAGGTAAACATGTATAAGGGGTATTAGTATGAGGGAGGGAAACATAATGGGCTGATTTACATGTTTTTTTATTTTTGGGCCTACCATTTAATGGCTGCCTGTGAAACCAGAAAGGCTATGGTTTGCTTTGAAAGAGAAGAGAGCATGCGCAGACACCAGCTTGACTCAAAATGCGGAAGGAGTCAAGGACATCTTGAACTGTACATTCTTGTGATTGTGCCAATGTACTAGTTAGTTAAAATATCCATCCTACTGCGCTGTGAAAGGAAGGAAGAGAATTAGAATGAAACATTTTTCCTAGCAATTGTTGCAAACGTATAAAATGTATTTATTATGTATGCTTCTTTTGTTAAAACTGGTATAGTCAGGATTTTAGAATGAGTCAGGAGAGTGAGACCTCATGCCATCATGACTGACCAATCACGTACAGGTTTTCCTGAAGATGCAACATTTTTGTGCAGACTGCCAAGAATTAGAGTATAAATAATGACCTCTCTGAAGGGGTTTCGGCTTCTAGGCTCAGATGGCTTTCTTAGCTCAGCTGGTTTCTTGCTCATTGTGGCTTAGGCTTTGCTTCATTCTATGGGTTAGGTACGAGATCGGCACGGGTGCAGCCTTGGGCGTCCGAGGAGAGCCAGGGGGAGGTTTCTTGCTTCCACGTCATATTTTGGCACAGCAGGCCACATTCCTTTGAGGCCTGTGAAGGGCGGGCTGTCCCACTCCTTGTTTGCTTTTTAGACACAGAGATGCATAGAGCAGCAACAGATAGAAAGGCTTTTTAGATTTAGATGCTAAACTTTATGCTTTGACTAATTAATTAGGTCTGAAAAGATTTATTTGATGTATGCATTCATTTCTCTTAATGGGAGATTTTTGCAAACTATTTGATTTTTGATTAGCCTTGCAAGACTATTTTTCTTAGAAACTCTTTAAGAGTTTTGACTGATATTTTGCGCCACATTTTCTTTCCTATATGTAATGCTTATATGCAGACTGTAATGTGTTCTGTATTAATGCTATTTTTCCTGTTTTCCAAATTCTGTAACCGGATTGATTTTACTAATGAATAAAGGGTCAGAGAAAAATTAACTTTTGACTAGAAAATAAAACCCTTTAAATACTCAACAACTCTCTTTATTGGCTTAAAAGAAAAATTGAATTTTTGACTGTTCATTTTTATTTAAAATCTCCTGAAGGTAATACATGGTGTGAAGGACCCAACACCTTTTTCAGTGGTAAATTAGAGGTAGCATGAGGGTTTTACATTGAGAAATTACCAGAAGAAATTACCGCTCCATCACTACTACCTTTAACACTGTCCATATTTGTATTGTTATAGTACTATTTATTATGGGTTCTACATTGTGGTCAACCTGACCAAATGAAAATAATTATGAATTTGTCATATTGTACTCCTTGTGTGTGTATGGCACTCATTTTCACATATTTATGCACTACTAGAATGCATGTAGTCAATATTCACAAATTACTACTATACTTTGAATATTAAAATCCTCTGCAAGCATATAGTGTAATCATTGCAGATAATTAGGCAGGTCTCTTAAGAGGTATTCCTTTTTTTATAATAATTTTAGCAAGAGTGTTAGTCAAGTAAACACTGGAAGGCCAGAGGGTGTTGAGGAGGAATGAGTAGTAGAGGCATGAAGATTTACAGGCATGGAGGCATATTTCTCAAACAATGGAACCGAGTGTGTGGACAAATGAGCGTGGAAGACAGGATCCGCATCTCAATGGATGCGTAATAAAAGGATGCCCGGGGCAGGGATCAAACACATAGAAATTGCCCTCTGAAACTGTGTCAGTCATAGAATTTTCATTTAATCATTTGTTTCTTTTGCATAGCAAGTCTCTTAAGAGTATCAGAAGTATGGCCAAGTATAGGCAGCGAGTTTGTAAAGGTGGAGAAGCTTTGGTGGCTGATCAGCATAAGTCCTACTCTTTCCTGGCTGGTGGAAAGTACAGCGGCTTTGCACGGGCCAAGGAGTATTGGGATGGTTTCCACGGATCACTCTTTTCAATGTGCCATCACAACTACCTTTCACTCACCTGTAACAGCCTGGGGCACAAGGACAAACCGTGCCTCAGCACTTTAATAAATAACTTTTCAAGACATTAAAGATGCTGAGCATCTATCAGAGAAAATGTTACAGCAATTTCGATATGGTAAGTGTCATTTTCCAGTTGCAAAATCATAGAGGTTTTTCCTTTAAGAAAAATTGAGTTATCTTTACTAGACCCCACAGACCTAAAGGGTTATTACATACCCCTTTGTTTGGGTGATCATACAAATTTAATATTTGTGAAAAGACTGCAACTTCGTGTGAAAGAGTCAATCCTAACTACTGAAAACATATTTGAACCCAATATTTATAGAAAAAGAGCAGACTGCCAAAAGGAGGCATTGTACCGCATATCCCTAGAGCCACAAAGCATAGTTGGTAGTACAGTACTATTATGTACTGTACCAGGTGCCGCAGCGAAACAAAAAAGCTAAAAGTATGCACCTATGTTGCTTATTGTGATATGCTCTCCAAGGGATGAGAAGCCTTTCTTTCTATCTGTGGAAGGATTTGAAAATAAAACAGAAGAAAGAAGTTGGATTGGAGCAGTACTTGACGAGGGAAGGAGGAACTGTATTTAATGTGAAATTATGCAATATAAGAGGACCTTTGCTTGTTAAAAAGGTGGGACAATGCCACCTGGACAAAATCACAAGAACTGCAATAGCACAACCTCGACCCAATTTCTTGTTTACATCCCATAGCATCAATGCAGTAGACCAGAAACACCAGTTTTCTTTCTTCAGTCTAGAGTAATGTTATCAACAAAAATGACAGAAACTAAAGAATACCCGGGAAATATTCCAGCAAAATAGACACTTTGTTTCTTTTAAATGGGAACCTTTCCCTTATTCTGATAGTTGGTATAGTTGGGCATGTCCATTTACATGAAAACAAGTTGCATACCATTTTTGCCAATCACACATTTTCTACGTTTGGCCTAGGGCACCTACGCTTATTTTTGTATTTGTACAAAACTGCATCACCTTGGGACTTAGAACAGTTAAAATGGCTGAATGTAAGCTACAAATTGAACAAAATGTTACAAGGAATACACCGGTAAAGTAAATGTGATACAACTTCATGAATACAGCTTTTGAAATTGAAATAATTAGTATTAACTGCCACTGCAAAGAAATAATTGACAAAGTTTGGAACGATTTTATTTGCCCTCCCTTAAACCAGACACAAACACAGAAAGCAGTTTTGTTTAAATATTTTCAACATAAACATGTATGATGTACCGTTTATTATGGGCATTTATTCTAAGCACTTCCAATTTTAGAAGGCAGGGAAGCTGAAGCATTTTGAAAATAAAAGTGTGTTTTCCATTATCACACATTTTTTCTTAAGTGGGGAAACTTTTTCCTAGCTCGTTAGCTTCCAACTCACTAGTAGATCAAGTCTTAAAATGTACCTGCAAGCACAGAAGGAATGGAGGAGGTCCACATTCCGCACATTTGATGTAAGGTTCCATGAGGTAGGAAGAACAGCCTTTACAAGGTGGCTTATCAAAAGGATCACCTATAGCAGTAACAAAAGAAAATATTTAGGTATACCATTTTTCACATACTTTGAGGTTACACAGCAATGCGAATAATGATCACATTCCCTTAACAAGTGACTTTAGCATGCTGCCTTAACTGAATGCTGCTTATTAAATTCGCATAGGACTCCACTCCGTTTTCCATAGTGTAGAGCAAGAGGAGGCAGGGTACCAAATTCCTCACAGGAGGTATTCTGTCTTGCCACATATTTACCATCACCACTTCCACATGCTTGCACAGACACTTTGAATTAGAGCTCATGAAGTTAAGGCATAAGCACTCAGTTTCAGCCTCGCCACTGTCTGCTGAAGAACAAGGCTTCTGCAGCTAAAACACTGATGCATATCAAACATTCTCTTGCTCTCTCTCACTGACTGCAGTCAGTCTTCGAGCTGGCCAATTCAAGGGGTGGAGGGGCAGCTGAACCAGCAGCAGCAAGGTTGCTTTTGGCCATCACCAAATACAGTACACAAGTGCACACATGAAAGACAGCAGTAAACAGCCACTGCAGAGACCAATACAAGCACGTCGCTTTCGATAATAGAACAGGAGTCCTGTACTTCAAGGGAATCAAAGACATAGCAGCTTCCAGCAATGTGTTTGACTCAGACACTTTGAACCTACACGAGCCAAATGTCACTGGTGTATGGTCTATGAAATAGTAAAGGGAAATGTTGTAGGGTAGACCCTTATGACAAATATGGAATAACTTGTCTTTTACATAGCTTACCAGCGTTGCAATTTAGGCAACCCACAGGCATCATTATTGCTCATGTTATCCTCCTTATTTATTTATTTATTTATTTATTTAGCGATTTGTATAGCGCCTGGTGACCCAAGGGCATCCCCGCGCTGTAGAAAAAAATTGTTATCCAATAGGGAGAGGGAAGGGAGGGGGAACATTTATTTCGGGAATAGGTGCGTTTTCAGTTTTTTGCGAAAAACCAGGTAACTGGCTTCCAGTCTGAGGGTGCGTGGGAGGGAGTTCCATCTCACGGCCGCTTGAACCGAGAATCGACGACCTCCAGTGAGTGTCCTTTTGAGTTTGGGGATGTTGGCCAAGTGCTCATTATCCGAACGGAGGGATCTGGATGCTTTCTAGGGGTGACCAAACTGCTGAGGATAGCAGGGCCAGATCCGCTGATTAGTTTGTGTGTCGTGCACATGGCTTTGAATTCCACCCTTTGGCGCACAGGGAGCCAGTGCAGGGCCTTAAGGGCTGGTTTTGCTGACACTCTCGCAGGAAGGTTCATGAGCAGACGGGCCGCGGCGTTCTGTGTCCGCTGCAGTCTCGTCAGTGTGGCCTCTGGGGCTCCCAGGTAGACCATATTGCTATAGTCTAGACGGGACAATACTAGTCCCTGGATAAGGAGTTTCCTGGAAGCAGGTGGTAGTAAGGGGAGAATCTTACGGGTAGTGCGCATGAGCCCAAAACAGGTGCCCGCAGTTTTGGCCGCTTGCGTCTTCATGGTGAGCTCAGGTTCGAGCCATACTCCAAGGGTTTTGATTTCACGCTTCGGGGAGGGGATTTCTCCGAACACGTCAGGCCAGACTGTTGGGGGGGATGGTCGCCCATTGTTTTCCCAGGAGCATCACTTCAGTCTTAGACCCATTTAATTTTAGTGATGAATCACTCATCCAGCTGTGGATTTGTGTGAGACAGTTCGCCAGGTTCTCTGGAAGACTTTAATGCAGGTTCAGTTACAGGATCCAATTTTTACATAGGAAGCGAGTCAAGATGCTCTCAGACTAGGATTATCTGTAAATCGAATGGTAATTGTTTGTGCTGACTACCAAATGCCCCACGTAAGATCAATTAGGTTACTCTACTTTCAAAGAGTACTGTGTACAAGAAAATAAAACTGGCACTGAGGAATAAAGGACAGCCTGTCCCCCTGTTACTAAGCACAGAGAATTAAATGTGTGGACAACAAGATATTATATATATATATATATATAGATAGATCCAGTATTTGACTCTTCTCCACTACATTTCTTTTCAAATTGCAACTAGGACTGGTCTTTCACATGCTTCTAAATACTCCTGAACGTGCTAGAACCGAGACTCCAATAAAATAATTAGACAGTGTTGACCAATTTTAGTGAAACAGGTATGCTGGAATTTGACCCCAGGTTCTCTGTATCCAAATACAGCAATTTACCATCTAGATCACATTTATTTCATTTTCCTGTCATTCCTCCTTCATTTCCTTTCCTTCCACTGCCCTTCATTAAATCAGCCTTTTCTTCCCTTAGCTCATCATTCCTTCTGACATACCCTTACTCTCCTTTTGATTGTCCATTATTGTTAGGTCCCCAACCAATCCCTCAATTACCCTTCCTTCCCCTTTCCCTGTGAAGATGTGAAGTCGTGCTCCCCAAAGTTGATGAGGCTTGCTGTACCCCATCTAACAGAGACTCTCAACCTAACCAACAATACGGGATGCTACCAACTTAACTGGAAAACAGCGGTTATCAATCATCTATTAAAAAATGATCCTACAGACTTTAAAAATTATCGATCCATTTCTTTACTCTTGGTACCAGCCAAGATTCTGGAGAAACATCTTAACTCACAACTGAGTGCGTATTTGGAGCAAAATCTCCAATAATATATTCATTTTGGTGGATGCTAGGCAAACCGTGCTGTTGATCTTACTGGGCTTGTCTAAAGCATTTGATACAATCTCGCCAAATAAGTTGATCAACAGGCTACAAGAAATAGGGGAAATTGATGGAACACATGCCTTTGTGGGAGAGTGATCTCTTAGCAGAGGTGCGAGAACTACAGTGGATCCAGGCATGTGCCCTGTTGGGCATTGAAAACCTGGGAGATATCTGAAAAAGGGGAAAAGTAATTGACTTTGAAGAACTGAAATTGGAATACTAGATGTCACACACAGAGAAATTTAGATAAATACATCCAACACATTCTCAAAGAGCACACGTGCACAAGGGTGACCAAATACCAGAGATCGCCCGGTTAGAAGACAGAATATTCACAGAGCCACTAGGGAAAAAGCAACATCGCTCATCTACAAAAAAATAATGAACAACGCTCCGGACCCACTAGTGGCCCTAACGGAGTGATGAGAAACCGATGAGGGCTTCTCGAGGAGGACGATTGGTTGGAAGTTACTCAGAGCCCTACAAAGGTGGCTGTGATAGCACTGTTTAGTATTATACAAATCAGGATTATACATAGATCCTACACAAGCAGGTCAGCGCTGTATGCAATGGGTAAATGCGACTTGAATGCATGTGTGAGAGGCTGTGGGGAAGAGGGTACTTTCTTTCACCCAGTACGGAGCTACCCTGAGTTAAGACAATACTGGGGTGCCATATTGGCTAGAATGTCCAAGACGTCCCATTGGAAGCCCGCTGGCACATTCTATGTATCACAGGAGAAGACAACTAGACAAAATATATGAAAACATGGTTAATGCTAGCAGACATGGTTGCGAAACAGAATATAGCCGGGGCATGGGGCAGGCCGCAGCCACCAACAGTGACAGAACGGGAACAGGATCTTGACTGGTGCTGCTTGACAGAGAAGGCGGTGTATCAGCGCAGAGGCTGCCCCCGGAAATGGGATAACATTTGGGACAGGTGGGCTGTACACAGAGGACTGTAACTGATGAGGGAATACTTACTAGCAAACCTAGATGAGCTTGATGTCCCAAAGAAAAGTAATTGTAGGATGCTCACTAAATAATTTAGGATAGAGATGGGGGGTATATACAAGGAGACCTCTGTGTATTGTAAATTGTGATTGACAATATGTGCTGGAATTGTGTTAATGTAAACATGCATTAATGTGTTGAAAATCAGATAAAAGAATAAAAATAAAAAAAATCAGCAGGAAATATTAGTGTCACAGTGGACACCAGTCTATCTTTCAATCACTAGGTTATTTGGACTGTGCCCTCTTGCTTTTGGGTAATAAGAACCCTCAGAAAGATATTCCCATTTCTTTTTCTAACCGCAGAAAAGCAAGATGCTCTATCAATAATTTTATCATTGATGGATTATTGCAATGCCCTTTCTTTAGAAATAAATAGGACCTCCATCAATACACTGCAATAGGTGCAGAATGCGACAGCAAGACTGATATTAGATGTTCCAAAATGTCATTCAGTTTCGGCTGCCATCAAGAAATTGCACTGGGTCTCAGCAGAAAAAATAATTCCATTTAAAGCCTTGAATATTGTGCATAAGGCACTACACAGTTCAGGACCAGAGGGAACCAGGCACATCTTTCACAGCTAGGTCCCTACCAGACAATTGTGATCAGCCAATAACAATCAGCTGGTTGTCCCGAGATATAGGAGGTCACGATGGGGAGGAAGACCTTTCTCTATCGCAGTGGTCACGTTTTGGAACACTCTTCCTCTATGCATATATGGCATAGAATCACATCTCCCAATTCCCAAGGCCTTGTAGACCTGGCTTTTTACCTTGTAAATCTGACCTCTGAAGAATTGCTCCTACCATACCATGCAACTGTTGCAGCGCCTTGACACATTTGGGTATACGTTCGTGCTATACAAATTAGTCATTCATCATTCAAAAATGTGTCTTCATCTACCCTATCTTTCTTCTACCCCATCACCGGTCTTTAATTCTTTCTTAACTTCTTTGTTGCATCCATTTTATTATCAATTCCTTCATTTTAGCAAGTGTATGTAAGATATTTTATCAGTTTTTCACCCCTTATTTTCGTCATTCAGTCATCTATCCTCATTTGCCCCTTGTTCTATACACCTCCACCTCGTATATTTGTCCAATGGGGAGATCTCCACACGTACGTTTACTACTTAATGGTAAATATGGGAGGAACCAGGCGGAGTGGTGGGAAAATGGAGAATATCTGCAATAAAATGGATTGGGTGAAAGAAAGGTTTAGGAAGGGACAGGCTACTACAAACACCCATCCACAAAAAAAAGCAATTTGCTGTTCACAAACGTTACTTCTAAGTTACTACTGCCCAAAAGGTGGCAAAACCATAGCATATGTACTCCAGTCCAGCCTTGGAGCAGGTCAAGCATCACATGTAGCCACTTACAGGTACTACAACATACGTTACAACATAATAGAGGCAGGGACGTAAAATAACACTCCATAGGAAAGAACTTTAAACACAAATACATAACATATATATATATATATATATATATATATATATATATATATATATATATATATATATATATATATATATATATATATATAGCTCCAAAAACACCAAACAAACGAGTCACTCTCCAAAGCGGGTGCTGTGACGCGAAGGTGTCCGCGTGAATACATGCAGGCTCCGAATTCCTTTACAATACCCAGCCGGGTTTAAGGAAAAACAGCACTCTCGGGTACAGCAGCAGTAGTTCAGCAAAAAGTTTATTTCAGAACAAACGCGTTTCGGGAATAGAATCCCTTCGTCAGTGTAAAGGAATTCGGAGCCTGTATGTATGTGTGTGGGTATATATCTTTTTTTTTAAGTAGCAAACTTAATTTAAAAATAAAATGTAAACTTGCTAAAAAATACTAAATTATTTAAATTAACTCAAAACAAGTTAAACTGTATTATAGAAAATAACAATGTTACTGTGGGTGGGAATTTTTTTAATTACTTTAAGAAATAATTGTAAGTTATATATATTTCTATTATTTAATGCCAATGTAATTTAACGAGTTAACACACTTTGTGAATAGGGCTGAATGACTAGTGAGTTTTAAGAAGGCTGTGCCTCTGAAACGGAACTTTGAGATTTATTGATGAGAAAATAAATATCCGAGTAACTCCTGGCAGCTTACTCTTTAACTGCCAGTCTTGCTAGTTCTGGAATACGTCCACAGAACAGTGGAACTCCAGATGATGAATGCCTCATAATAGAATACAACATATCCTACTTAAACGTTTAAGCAAAGGAACCACATAGAGAACATGAAACAATACAACAATACTTTTTTTATTATTTTTATTTGCATTTTCAAACCATAGAAACATATCAAGCATGTCCATTCCCCTCCTCCAGTCGTCTAATCTCGGGGGATCTGGAGCTCCCCAGGCCCTCTTAGCCAGCACTAGGGCTAGTGTTAGACAAATTAAAAGGGGTCGGGTCAAATCCACTCCGTTAGTTATCCCCAGTAAAACTAATTTAGTTTCCAATGGTAGCGTCGTATCCAATATCTCACCAAGCTCTCTCAGTATCGTAGGCCATTAGCTCCGGAGGACCCCACAGTCCCAGATGGTATGATAAAAGGTTCCCACAGCATGCCCAAACCGTAGACAGTTAGGGTCTTTGGCCCGTCCCATCTGATGCAAGCGATACCTATCATAATAAACTCTATGGAGAATTTTAAATTGGATGAGTCGGAGCTGTGATTTTATTGCCACTTCCCTAGGGTGCATCAGGGCAGTCTCCCAGTCAAGTGTACCCATCTCCCCCAGGTTTGATTCCCATGTACTTTTCAATTCCACCATTCCGAAAGGCATATTGTTAAGCAGGGTTTTGCAAGTCAAAGAAACTAATTTGGTCGGGACCTGATCCTGTAGTAGACGTCCCTCCAGTGGAGCATACACTGGCAAGGGGCCCGAGAGCATCTCTTCCGTCTGCCAGGCATGGCGTACTTGAGCGTATTTCAGAGTGTGGTGCAAACCATATTCCTCTCTTAACATCTGAAAGGATTTCAAAGCTCTCTGTTTCTGCAGATCACCCAATGCCAAAATACCTACGACGTCCCACCTTTTGAACCCTCTCAGCTTATGTAGTTCCCGTAACCACGTACAGTGCTATATCGGGGTCTGTCTCGACGGTGTGTGCTGCCAACCGATCTTTCTTGACGCCCTGTCCCACAGCTCTATAGTCACCCGTGTCGCGGACAATAGCGCTTCCCTACCCCACCACCATACTTGTAGTGGAGACATGTTTTCTCAATACAACAATACTTATACAACAGAGTGAAAAAAAAGTGCATGTCTTAATATGGTCAATGTCTAGGTTTAGTTTAAACATCAGTTATGCACATAAACTTCTAATTTCTTGGGTCTTTCTTTTCCTGTTCTGTACACTGCCCTTCCTTTGGTTTTAAACATCAGCCACCACATCATCCCTGTTCGAACCCTCCTTCCAATCAGTTGTTCTAACTCGCTACACTTTGAGACTTTCCTCACATTCCACTTTTTTTCTGTACTTCAATAGTACCGAATTAGCTTACACTTCAATTACTTCCTTTGAGCTTGACCATATGGAGGCACCCTTCATGCAAAATTTTCTCTGAAACACATTCTCACCAAGTGCCCTTTTTAGGTCTCACCTAGCGACGCAGCGCATGCGTTGTCGCCTTGGCGAGACCTATAGTTGCCGGTTTCTCTGCCGATGGGAGACAGGAGGTGGCACGCGCAGACAGGAGATGTGCACGCGTACGGACAGGAGATGTGCACATCTCCTGTCCCTGTCGGCTGGCGTTACACAGTGCGCTCATCGCATGCTTTCACTTTCCCTCCCCCCGTCAGCTCCACTCCTGAAAATGCACAGAGGCACAAGAAATACAGCACTTTCAAGAAAAGGAAACAAAGCGCAAAGGAGACTGTTTCTTTTATTGCGGCAGATAAAGTGGGAATGCGGGCATGGCGGGCCTATGGCGAAATCGCTAAAAGCTGGAGGGTCTGACTGACAGTCAGTGTACTGTGCTGAGGGCCCCCCCAAACAGCAACACCTCCCCCCTCCCCACATGCACTGTGGAGAAGCCACTGTTCGTTTATCTGAACGACCTTAGTCAATACATGAAAAGAGAATACACGTGTGATCTGATCACCACTCACGCAAATTGGCTTCTTCACTTTCATTTGAAGTTCCAAGGCTATCAATGACATGTATCCGACCGCATCCAAGATAGTCGTAGCAGCCAGTGCTACTGAAATGGAGTCTCAGTGGACCATGCTTAGATTCCTGGTCAGAAAATAAATGGAACAGTCTTAGAGCAGGCATGCAGGCTTCCGCGGTTCGCCCTTCAAGTCTGGGACAGACCTGGAGTTCACACCATGATAATGTAACATTTCACTGAAAATGATTTTCTCTATTTTTTCAAACTAATTTGGACCTCATTGCACATACTGGTCTTGAATTTTTTTTTTACCCTTTCATTGGGAGTCTGTTCACTCCAGAACTATCCATTCTTAACATCCACACAGCAGCAACGGTTGTGCATTCCACTTTCCTTTTAACAAGAAGAATGGATAACATATTTTTCATATCATGTTTATAATATATTCCCCCACTCAATGACAGCTGGATACACTCACCAAGATCACCAGTTCAACCACTCAACCAAACCATTCTCCTGAGGATGGCAAACTACAGCTGCAACAGTAAGTATGTTCTTTAAGTATGCCAATAATATCCCCATACACGGACATATGGCATCCTCCGACTCAACGGCTCCAAACTCACTGTACAAAATTAGATCTTCTCTGATAGATCTTATACTACACTAGTCTCCAAAGATGCCATTTTGGTTCACAGAATCAAGTTAGTTCCTACCAACCATTCTTTTGTTCTTGATTCTATGGTAGGACGGAGGTGAGGATTATGCATATCTTTCCTCACTTTATTAGCATAGCAGTTCAAAGAAAACGTAACACCACAATCATTAAACAAAAGACTATGCAACCTATGAACCATGGGGGGAGGAGAGTAGTATCCAAGGCAACTATAGCCCAATCAAATCACAGTCCATCATATATAATATCGTGACTTCCCTTCCTCTTTCTTCACTGCTCGTCAGTTAAGTGCATTCCTTACATTCTTGCCTTAATCTGACGTTGTTGCTCTTTGCATAGCGGTTTCGTGTGCACGTTATTAAAATAATTGCCTTGACATTGTTTCAATGTCCCATAGTCCCCGCGCAGCAGGCTCTAGCCCAAGCGCGTTCTCCCCTTCGCAGTTTCTCACGCTCTGCGCTCTGCTCGTGGTGAGATCCTGTCAGGCGCGTCTGGCTCAAGTGAGCGCTCCCGCCGGTCTTTACGCGCGTTTAGGAATCCGGTTACTTCTTAGTGTCCACTTGATTTCCGACCATAATTTTGACACTGATATGCGGTGATTTCCCCACACGGCCATGTTAGTGTCCAGCTCCACCTTGTGGTGGAAATTGGTAATGCACCTCAGTTTTCTTATAACAGCTGCGGGGAAAGCCCAGCTGTTGAAGCGCCAAGGGGCTGCCTTAAGGATTTTAGAAATGCAACAACAACAATTGATGGACAGAATGCAGAACAATGTCATACATTCACCCCAGTACAGAGATCTGGGCCTAAATCCATCGTTTATTTGCACTCCACCCCACCCCAGTTCAGACATGGCCACATGCAAATTAGCCTTGACCCTGTGCCTCATGGGAACAGTCCAGCCCGAACTGCCAAGCCATATTTTTCCTGGACCGGAATCAAGCATCCTAGGACCGGTTTCTGGCTATCAGCCGTCTTCAGCCAGGATAGCTTGACTCCGGTCCAGCCCGAACTGCCAAGCCATATCTTTCCTGGGCCGGAATCAAGCATCTTAGGACCGGTTTCTGGCTATCAGCTGTCTTCAGCCAGGATAGCTTGACTCCAGTGATGTGGAGAGCATGGGACTCGCGTCTGAGCATACCCATCCCACTCGGGGTGACAAATGCAAAAACAACAATTGATGGACAGAATGCAGAACAATGTCATACGTTCACCCCAGTAAAGAGATCTGGGTCTAAATTCATCGTTTTTTTGCACTCCACGCCACCCCCGTTCAGACATGGCCATATGCAAATCAGCCTTGACCCTGTGCCTCATGGGAACAGTCCAGCCCGAACTGCCAAGCCATATCTTTCCTGGACCGGAATCAAGCATCCTAGGACCGGTTTCTGGATATCAGCCGTCTTCCGAACGGTGATGGATTAAGCCCAGATCTGTTGACTGAGTGTGAGTGTTTGATTGGTTCAGATGCTCCGTCCATCACCACCTCCTTTTGTACCGCTTTGTTCGCCATAAGTTGGCAGGGTATGCTCAGACGTGAGTCCCTTGCTCACTTTGCCACTGGATTCAAGCAAGCCGGGCTGAAGACCGCTGAAATGCCAGAAACCGGTCCTCGGAAGCTTGTTTCCGGTCCAGGGAAGGCCTGGCTTGGCAGTTCGGGCTGGACTGTTCCCATTAGGCACAGGGTCAGACTGATTTGCATATGGCCATGTCTGAACTAGGGTGGCAGAGTGGACTAAAGAACGATGATGGATTAAACCCAGATCTGTTGACTGGGTGCGAGTGTTTGATTGGTTCAGATGCTCCGTCCATCACCACCCCCTTTTGTACCGCTTAAGGATTTCACAGGCGTATTTCTGTACTCACACCCTCTGCTTGCAGGTCTTCTTCAGAAGACCATTTTTACTCCTCCTGCAAGGAAGTGGAGGAGGAATGCCCCCCCCCCCCCCCCAACATCTCCCTCCAGCAGTGGACCAAGCCCTCTCTCAGGCTATTACTAGGGCGGTGGCTCCTCTTAGGGATCAAGTTGATAAGCTGGCGGAAAGCATCCCGGGGGTGTTCAGTGACCCAGATCTGGCGGTTGCAGGTCGCAGTAGCTCCAAGATGGGGAATAAAAGGGATGTTAAGTGTAACGTGGGGCACTTGGAAGGATTTGATAAACTTACGGAGACCTTCCTCAAGAGTGAGCGAACGCTAAAGCATGCACCCTGCCAGGAGGAGGAGGAGCCTGGTGAAAATTGCAATGCTGTCACCAATATTGTGGACCCCGATGGTGGGTTTCCCTTAGAGGGAGAGGGTGTATCGGAGGACGATTTCTCCTTCGATGAGGATAAGGACTCGGGCGTCCCTGGATTCCAGAGTCCCACTCCTCTCAGTCCCCGGTTGGGGACGGGGTCCACTCGGACATGTTCGAGCCTAACCAAATTTACCATCCTAGGTCGGCGGAGTGGACCCCTGACGTCAAAGTGGCAGAGTATGCGGTGGGGAAAATCCGTCAACCCCTTGAAAGGGAGGTCAGGATTAGGGGAGAATGCCCCACACAGGAAGGTGGCACACACGCCAGAAATTGACAAGAAACTGTATACTTTTCTCTCTAAGTATATGAGGGATCTTAAGAAAGGAATGGATAGGTCTTGGAGAAATTGCCAAGACAAGCTCTTGGACGTGGTAGGGCCCTCGACCCAGATTATTCAATTGGCGGAGCGTTCAAAGGAGTCAAGGTCCCCTTTGTCCACTGATATTGTGGCTGGTTGGGCGCAACAAACAACTTGCCTGTTAGCCAACGTGATTTGTGCCCTAGCGGAGGAAAGAAGATGGACCCTTCTTATTAAGATCGATCCTAAGTTGGGGGACTTGGCCACCTCTGAGGCGGGGTCCATAGCTCAGTGTAAGCTCTTCAGGGAGCCTTTTGTTATGGAGCTAAATAAATTTGTGACCACTTTTTCAGCCCTGGATAAAGCGCAGGCCTCCATAAAAAAGATATTTCCAGGGCGGGTTTTTGCCGGGACCGGACGAGGTAGGGGTCGCTCCTCCGGTCGCGTCCACCAGCAAGTCCCCTCCAACAGAGGTCAACGGAGAAATAATGGCTGGAACGATGGCCGCCAAGGAACCTATCCCAGAAGCAGAGGTTCAGGAAAAGGGAAAGGACGATGCAACAAAGGAGGCGCCTACGCTCCTGGAGGACCAGATGGTAAGGATTACCCTTCCTTCCACCTCAAGATCTGGGGGAGACTACTTCTCTTCTTGCACAATTGGGGAAAAATAACAACAGACACAAGGGTGTTACAGACTGTAAGGGGATTCCACATAGAATTATACGGGACCCCCACACAGGTGGTGCGACCGTGCCCCCTGGTGCTTTCGGCAGAGGAGGAGAACCTGATAGAGTGCGAAACTTCAGAACTCTTAAGGAAAGGAGCTATATGCAGGTCGGTACTTCATCCAAACGGTTTCCTCAGTAACCTGTTTCTAGTACAGAAAAAAGACGAGGGTTTCAGACCGGTAATCAATCTGAGGGAATTCAACGAGTGGATGATTTATCGCCACTTCAAGATAGAGGAGATACACTTACTGCAAGATATCCTTCTACGGGGGACTGGATGGTCAGACTCGATCTGTAGGATGCATACCTAACAGTTCCCATTTTCCCTCCTCAAAGGAGATTTCTTCAATTCGCCGGGAACACCATGTTTTCGAGTTTTGAGCCCTGCCATTCGAACTCTCTTCAGCCCTGTGGTGCTTCAGGAAGCTGTTGCGCTCGTGATGGAGACGCTCCGCGAGCGGGAAGTGCGAATGATCATCTACTTAGACAATATCAGTATCATGGGTCACTCTTTGGTACATCTCTCCTACAACGTGAACATGACTATTGCATTACTACAGGACCTGGATTTTGTCATCAACGCACGGAAGTCGGAACTACTCTCAGCGAAACGGATGGTGTTTCTGGGGTTTCTCATAGATTCAGTCTCAGCCTTCCTGAGCTTGCCAGCGGTAAAGGTGAACAAGATATGGAAGGAACTCGCTTAAGTTCTCCAGATGGACAACATTTCACTGAGAAAATTCGCCAGGATCGTGGGTCTTCTATCCTCATCGATCCAGGACATTTTCCCGGGCCCATTACATTACAGGGCCCTTCAGAGACTAAAAGCTCAACATCTACAGAGGGGCCTTACCTACTCACAGATCATTTCCCTGACAGAGGAGGCTAGGACGCAGCTTAGGTGGTGGATCGAGCACATGGCAACCTGAAATGGAATGGACCTACGATCTTCGGATCGACACCGGACCTGGTGATAGAGTCAGACGCAAGCAGACTAGGCTGGGGAGCCCGTTGTGGAGAAATCTCTCAGGGGGGATGATGGTCGTAGGAGGAGTTGCAGCTGCACATCAACTGTCTGGAGTTGCTGGCGGGATCCTTTGTGGTGGTATCCCTTACCAAGGACAGGGTATCTTGTTGAGGATGGACAACATCTCTGCGGTACAATACATCAAATGCCTGAGAGGCCCTCGCTCTCCGGTTTTGCCCAACCTGGCAAAAGACTTCTGGCACTATTGCCTCCAGAGACAGATCTCGGTGACGGCGGAATACCTTCCCAGACTGCAGAACACGGTTGTGGATTCGAACTCCAGGAACTTCTCAGATTACAGTGACTGGCAGCTAGATCGGGCAGTCTTCGCGGCTTTGATGGACAGATGGGGTCCTTGCAGTCTCAACCTCTTTGCCTCACGTCTGAACCGTAAACTTCCGCTGTTCGTGAGCTGGAGACTGGACCCGGAAGCTTCAGCAGTGGACGCTTTTCTCCAAGACTAGTCAAGGGAACACCTATTTGCATTTCCCCCCTTCATGATGATATCCATAGAAGCGGCTTAGGTTCTCCTTCAGGCAGCATACATAGTCTTGGTCACACTGATTTGGAGGGCTCGAGCTTGGTTCCCGACAATGATAGATCTGTTGTGGGATTGTCCAATACGGTTGCCCTCATTCCCATCCATTCTCAAGGATCCCAAACGGGACCTTAATCCTCTGGTGCTTCAGGGGCACTTGTATCTCATGGCATGGAAAATTTCAGGGGACGCTGGAAAGACAAGCAACTTTCTTCAGACGCTTCAAACCTCATCCAGCAGGCATGGGCATCAGGTCAAGAGGTATCGCTCAGGTTGGAGACAATGGCATTGTTGGTGTCTGGAGAGACACGTGGATCCCATGGGTGCAAGAGTTACACACATTCTGAATTTCTTAGCGCAGTTGTCCCATGAGGGTCTGGCTTATCGAATGATTAATTATTTTTGCTCAGCCATCTCTGCAGGGCATTGTGAGATTGATGGTAAACTAGCGAGCGAACATGCGTGGGACATCCGACTTCCTAGACCTCCAGAGCCTAGATATTCGGGGCTGTGAGCCGTTGATCAGGTACTGAGAATTCTCTTGAGTTGGCAAGATGACCAATATCTGTCCTGTAAGGAGTTGTCAGCTAAATTAGCCATCCTCCTATGCCTCATATCTTGCAAACGAGTTTCTGATGTCAGGGCTCTGGACATCACAGCAGAGGTTTTTACCCAAGAAGGGGTCACTTTTTCTATACCTCGAAGAACTAAGACCAATACCAGGTCAGTATCTTATCCGTCTTTTCCGGAACACCCCAAGTTGTGTGTGGTCAGGTGCATTAAAGCGTACGAGGAAATGACCTTGGAAATCCATTCTCCCGGGGAGAGACAATTGCTTTTCGCCCTGCAGAAGCCTTTCAGGGCGGTTTCCTCCCCTTTCATTACCAGGTGGGTATGATGGATTATGTCCGAGGACGGTGTGGATGTGCGGACGTTCGGTGCATATTTCACTAGAGGTGCTATGGCATCAAAAGCCATTCAGGTAGCTGGTAGACTGGAAGATATTATGAATGTGGCTGACTGGTCGACTGATTCTACCTTCAAGAAGTTTTATTTTAAAACCATTTCGGGGGTGGTGTCTCTAGTCGTAAGTAAGCTTTGAACATGCATAATCCTCGCCTCCGTCCTGCCATACAATTAAACATTTCCTAGCTAACGAGAAGGAAAGTTTCAATGCTATTAAAGACTAGGAGGCGAGGATTATCCCTCCCGGAGATTCTTTTTTCAATCTCTTCCCGCCCTGGAGTCTTTCGTTCTCAGTAAGTAGTGGCTTCCGGTAATATTGTTGAGATAAAGTGGATGTCATTGCGATATGATTCTGTGCTTCTCAATAAGTTGTTGATTTCATGTTCTCTTGTTGAGGAAATGTCAATTTCATTGAATCTTGATACTGTTGAAAATTTGTTTTCCACATAGTGTCCCGTATTCATGATCATTGCAAAGTTTTCAGTTTACTGAAGAATGGGATAACGGAAGTGTCTCTGTGTTTCAGGAAATGACCCAAAGTTTGAATGAAGCAATGGCCCAGCTTAACCTCGGCACGATATTATATATGATGGTCTGTGATTTGATTAGACAATAGTTGCCTTGGAGACTACCCCTCCTATGGTTCATGGGTTGTGTAGTCCTTTGTTTAATGATTGTGGTGTTACGTTTCCTTGGAACTGCTGTGCAAATAAAATGACGAAAGCTATGCATAATCTTCACCTCCAAGTCCTTAATAGAATTGAAATTTTCCTTCTCGTTAGCTAGGAAATTTTTCATTCACCTAAAACTCCCATTGCTCTTTCACGCCAACTGCAAATTACTGGTATCCCCCTCAACAGCGTCACACCCTAACCTAATACTATGCTCTCTACTCACACTGGCCTTTCCAATTAATTTGATCACTGAGTCTTCGCACCCAATTCCTTTACGTGATCATACGCAGAGCCCCATCCTAGGTAGGGCTTATAGTGACTCCCCGTCAGCAATTTCCCACCAAAACCACACAAATCTATAGGCAACCCACCTAGGGTGACCAACCGTCCGTAAATTTCACGGTCTGCCCATAATTTGGGCCTCTTGTCCGTAAAGAATTATTTCACAGACGCCTGTTGTATGTAATTTTGGACTTTAGAGCGAGCTGCCCCCTGCAAGCAGCCTGAGAGTCCTGTACTCTCACTGCAAGGGCCAGCTCGCGCTCCTGCTGTGATTAGTGGCCTACAGCAGCCCCTCCCCTACTTGGCACAGGTGTATGTTGGCCTAATTATCACACACAGAATGGGAATGGGCCAGTGACAGCATTTGCAAGGCTAACTGCTTTTGTTCAGGGGCTCCGGTCACCTCACCAGAGGCCATGCTCTGGGGTGGGTGGAGGTTTCATTTTGGTGCCTGTTACCCAGGTGCCTCCAATATGCAAACGCAAGTATTTAAGTTTCACTCAGGCACACCAGACACAGACACACTCGCGCACACACACACACACACACGCGCGCACACTTTTCTTCTAACAGCCTGCAAGCTCTCACTTACCGGCTCAGTGTGCAGGTTCCTGGGCCGTCATTTGGCACGCCGCAGGGGTCTCCTCACCTCTTGGGAGCCCCGTGTTGCCTCTGTTGCCATGTAGTCTGCCCTTGCTCTTTCGCCCGGTCTCTCTGAAGCGCCCCGGGACTTCAGCGTGGAGCCTGCATGTTTCCGGACGTCCTCCTCGGCGGTTACTTCCTGTTTCTTTGACGGGCCCCGCCCACGTCCAAACAAAGGCTGCCTGACTTCCAGAGTGCGCCCGCGATGTTGTAAGCGCAGTGCATTTAGCCATAGCTGGGATTCCGACATGCCAGAATCGCTAGAGTTTCAGGTTGCTGGTATGCATTCACTACTTTTAATTCGAGTGGCTTCATAGTTCCATTTCCTGCAGCTGCCTTGGGTGTCTCTATTGGGTGATTGCTCATTTTTTGGCACACATGGTTGTACTTTTCTGCCATATATCAGTCCTCCTTTAAAGCAGAGTGTATTTTTCAAACTTGTATTTTTTCTTACACTTGAATGTTCTGTATATTTCCATGTGGTCTGAAAATCGTGCACCCCTTTAAGTTGCTTTCGATGAGTGTTAGAACGCCAGCCAGGTTCTTTATTGGCACGACACGTGACAAAAACAATTAGACGCGCAAAAGATACTGCCAGGGGTGGTTGAGTCTGGAGCATTGGCACAGACGCCAGGGATGCAGAAGGCAGTGTAAGTAGGAAGGACAGCGGAACGAAGACACTGAATGTTCTTCTGCACTGGCAATGCGAGCAGCTTGAAAGCTCCAGTGGTGACGGTTCCAGAGAAGACATTCCGCCTTCAAAGGAGTGGATGTGACAGGCGAGGATGCCTGCGACAGCTGCAGAACCCCATGGTGCAGCGTAATTCCCATTGCAACGGGGCACTTTGAAGGTTGAAAGTGCAGCTTTTACTTCAACATGTGAGGTTGTGGGCTTTGAGGGGTGGGGATGGATCACAAGAGACGTACAGAAATCGGATTGTCCTCTGTAGATAGGATTGGCAGGGCCTAATGTACGTTTTCTTTGCATCTGTGTTGACTTGCTCCAGCAGTCCGTACTTAGAGTAGGGGGTGTATAGCACAAAAAAAACGAGACCCATGATTGCAGCCACTAGAGCCAATGGGCCAATTTCCCACATTTTGATCATAGCGTTTGGGATTTAGAGACATGGTCATTAAACTATGAAATAACTTCCCCCTCAATGTGTAGCCTCCTTAATTTCATGTTTATGCCACCCACATAATTGAAATGCAGATAAATTCGCACTTTCGTCATATACTTGTTTCATTCCCTCCTGCACTGGACATGGTAATGGAAATCAAAACTTTTGCAGCATTTTTGCAAAGGGGCCAACTCTGCAGACAATGACCTGCAGACTGTTTGGAGTGCTGCACAGTGTTTCTTACCTTTATGCCACACATGTTCTGATTGGTGATGTGCCAAGGGTTTCAAGGGGATTGTATATATACTTCGTATTTGCATTTTAAGCTTTAGATGCACCAAAGCACCACTAACTTTACTTATAACATGTGAGTTAAGGAAGCTGGGCCTGTGAAGTTTCAAGAAATGGTCCTAAAGATGGGTCAGGAGCTAGACTGGTAGATTGAAAGTATCATGTTTATTGACAAGCTACTCCCTTTACTACAGCATTGGGTACATAGCTCTAGTCAGGACCTCATCCTCCCATCAACTGTAACTATCTACAGACATCCACTGTACACTTGCAACACACTACCTCCCCAATATCCCTCAAAACATTACCGTACAGTTGCATTTGACCACCAGCAAAGACATACAGAACATTGGGAGACTCTAGATACTACGGGACCCTGATGAAGAGTAAAAGTGTCAAACCTAAAAAGCCAGAAATGCATAAACTGCTGATTGCAAGCCGGAATTCTTAATGAACGGCAAATTATCTTTAACCTTGCCACCAAAAATGCACAATTATTATTATTACAATGGTGGAGATTTGGGTGCCAGGATTCCAGTGGTAATCCTTGGAAATAAAAGGGTCACAGATTTCTCCTGCCTTGCCCTATGTGGCTGCAGGCAGTATTGGAAACTGAAAACACAGCCTCCCCAAAAACAAGAGAACTAGCCCCTCACTGCAGGAAGCTGTGAGTTGAATGGACCATTTCACATGGTTGGTTTATTGCTGCTCATCTTGCTCCAGAATCAGTCCTGTAGCTTGCAACCTACCGTGGAAATTTCAGAGTGCCGAAATAGCCAGCCGAGCCCTGTGCCCATCACCCATACCATTCAGATCACTTAGATGAAAGGCCTATGCCGGCTCCACTTTGCAAGTTGTGGGTCTTTATTTTTTATTGCCAGACCACACAACACATGGTGACAAATGTGAGATGACCCATCCACTTCCAAATGTATGGTGGAGGTGCTGTTAGTTCAGCCCTTCCTTTTGGAGGCGAAGAGGAGGGTTTAGGAAGAGAGGCAGGGCTATATGGGTTCACGGATCGGTGGCCTTTTTATAGCAGGACGGTTGAGTTGTCTTTCATTCAAATCATATCCATCCCCCACCCTGACACCACCTGTGATCACCACCCTTTGGGGCTGATTGAGGGCTCTTAATACAAATTTGCAGAAAGCTCTAGCAAGCTTACGCTGATTAGAAACCTTTAGTGCTTTCTTTAAAGGCCACTTGTTATAATGAAGGTACTGCCTATCAAAGCGGGAGTTGGGTAACCTCCTCATGTAGTAACGTAAGTTGTAGGTTTCTTGTAGAAGATGTTACTAGTTACTCTCCAACTACACAGTGACATTCCAACTTCTTTTGACCTAATTTGCTACAATCAGCCGGGTAGGAGAGATAAAGCAAAGACTGCTTTCTCTCTGTACAGTCATGTATGGAATGGTTGGAATCTTAAATTAATTTGTCATGTGCTAGAGTAAAAAGTCTGATCACATGATGTGATTTCTGTTCAGGAATATAACCAAGCAGTCTCCCTTATGCAGATGGTACACCATGCCCTTGAAGGCTGTCATTACTGTCATCAAATTTATATTTTGGGCCAGTTGTATTTTCTGTTTGACAAGATTCTCCTCACTTGGACAGTGGGTTCGATGCTTTTTCCTACTCTCTTGTTTACATTTGCTTCTGTCCGTGGTTGTTTAGCTTCAGCTCCCGTCTGTACTGCCCCCACCCCCATCACTTTATTATTGCAAAGCAACCGAAGCCCAGCCAAGCCCCCCAGTAAAACACCGTATACCACGTTGAGGAAGTTGGAATTTCAAGTCCATTTCATGTTAGTTTCCTTTTGTTTCAATTTTAAGTTCTCAGTTTGGTATAACATTTTTGTCGTTCGTAGTGCCCCTTAAGAAGTGCTTCATTTTTATATCTGCAGAACAGAACCCGTGACCTACTAGTAACACATCACTGCATGGGTCTCTTAGCTCATTAAATCACGTTAAAACTTCAGAGCACATTTACCAGTCCTGGCTCAGGCGCTTTGGTGGCGGTAATGGGGCTATGAAATATTAATTTGGGTGGTGTGGAGAGGCCACCTCTTTGGGTCTATAAAAAGAGGTCTGCGCATCAGGTGTGCTTTGATGTGTGGGTGCACAAATCATTCAATTAACCATATGGCCCAGAAAGTAAAAGCATTGTACGTGCTTCCACTAGGCAAACTAAAAGCAAACAAGCATTTGCAAAGCAATAGGTCTAGCATTTGTGGGAGTTTAAGTTATTGACATTGTAAATTACAATGCCTTTTCTTTGTTTTTAAAACGAAGACATAAATAAAAGGCATTGTCATTTACAATGCCAATAGCTCAAACTTAAGTAAATGCGGGACCTATTGCATTGCAAATGCTGGTTTTGTTAGGCACAGGGAGATGAAGTGATTTGCCCAGATGTTCAGCGTCATTGCCGAGACTCGTACCCAGTTCCCCAGATTCGAGGTCAACCGCCCTAGCCGTTAGGCCAACTCCTTACTTACTTATGTAATTTTGCACGACTTCCTCTGATGTGTGTAAAATGCACCATTTGTCCCGAATATTTGTCCTGAATTCTCCCCTTCTGTCATGAATTTTTGTATTGAATTTTGATCCTTTGTTTTGAATTTTTACACTCACTGTCCTGAATTTGCACCCATGCCAGTTGCTCACCCTAAACCCACCTCCTTACATCTCTTCGAAGATCCTGCAATAAGGTAAACTCTTTGCAACAGCCCTAGCGCTTTAAATTGATGGTATTGTCCATTACTCAGTACGTGTACTTCTGTTATTCGAAAGGGAGAGGACCTGCACTTCTTATAGCTGCAGTACATTTCATGGGATAGTACCTGCACTTGTCAAGAGCAAACAGGTACTTCTAGATAGCGAGTACCTAGGCTTCTATAGTTCCATTAAAAGCACTTGACAACCCTACAGGTATTGAGTCCCCACACATTAACATGGCCCCTTGTTTCACTGCAGACATTAATTCCCTGCAGAACACAATCCCAAAACAAATCCCAGAACAGACCTAAATACCACTTCTCACCTGCAGATAGGATCATCTTTCCGTTCTCTATTCTGTTACCTACTGGCCTCCTACATACCATGTAACCCTTCTTCTTAGCCTCTACTTACTTCCGTAAGGGGCAAGACGATCCATGACAAGCTCCTGTCCGGCAGTTGACACAGGTGTTGCCACAAGGCGAATAATCAATTTCGCTTACTGCAACCAAAACAGCTCTGAGCAACGGTGCGCAGCCGTCTGCCCCATACGTCACAGAGCCACCATGCGCACATCCAATCAGATGCATGGGAACCATTCACGTGTGGGCGGTCAAAATAGGACTGGGGGGAAAAGCAGCAACATAGAAGATACACAGGATGTTACCAACAAAGTAATGTTAATCTGGCGGCCATCTTGAAGAGTATGTACCAGACAAGAAAAACGACTCATATTTCAAGCGTTCATTGAGAGAGACCAAATTTCTCTTAATTTGAAACGATGCTTTAACTAACACATTTAAATGGAGGTAAACTTGAACCTCCTTCAGGGGCTGCGTTAAGAACCTTAATGCGCATTTACTGCTATTACTGTGTTGTAAAAAAACACCTGTCTATGAAGCACAGCGAGGCTAAGGGAAGCACGAAAGTGTATGGGCGGGGCTGAAAGCGATTCAGGAACTATGGTGGGGACTGACAGGTTTAAGATGTTTGGGATAAGCAATACTATTAATGATGAACGATATATGTAGTGGTTGAATTTACGTTTATAGTGCTGCTATAACCAGGGAGGGATTTTTGGGCGGTGCGCCGTGAGACCGTCGCCGAAGCTGACGTTGGATTGGGCGTCGTTTTTGTTGCGAGTATGATAATTATTTGAAAAGCACCTGCTACCGTGTTCCTGGCCTCCAGCAATTTTTAGACAACAACATAAATGTCAAATTAACTCGGGTGATTAATGTTCTTCCTAGAAATAGCGGAGTTTTGTCTAGTGGAAGTTTTGACTCATGGTAAGATAGCGCAGTCGGTCAAAATGCCTGATGCAAAGAACGAGTACCATGCAGATCACAAAGTGCATATAATGTAAATAGGTTAGTAGGTTACAGCTTTTGTCTGAGAGATCCTTTTGTTACTGCAGTTTATAAGTTAAACTCCTACCATAGACCAGTGGGCTATTAACCGTCATCAAAAGGCTGCATGCAAACTACAAGTAAAAGATTAGAGCATTATGATTTTTTTCTCCCAGTCTTTCATTATCCTGTGTTAAAAAAAAGGGTTAATTTGGATAGAACTCAATTCTGATGATTAAAGAGAACCCCCCAACTTTGAAGTTACTTTTTATATTCTGAGATTGTGCTTCTCCAGACCAAGCACTATTAAACTATACTGTCTACCACTATGGATGTCATGAGACTCCTACACCTTGTAGTCCTCTGTCTTACGTAACATTTCCTATACATTGATTTACACACCTATGATTGATTATCTCTGTTTAGTGTGTGATGTAAAGCGCTCTGACACACTACACTGCTATGATTGGCGCTATAAAACTAAATTCATCTGAGGGAGAGTGGTTATGGAGTCTCTAGGGGCTCTGTTAAAGGTTGGTAGTGAGGGAATCAGTGGCGTCAGTGGTCATTGGGAGCAGGGAAATCATAAGGATTTCGGGGGCCCTGGGCCAAACGTATTTTGGGTGCCCTTGTTCATAACAGCTTGCTTTGAATTATTGACCCAATTCCAGGTCTTTCATGCCCTCTTTGGCCATGGCACTGACAGTGTACAGACACACTCGTCCAAATTCTAAATGCGTTTACATCTAATATTGAAGGATAGTGACGTATGATTTAATTATCATAATACAGCAGCATCTCATTAATATTAGTGAAAATAATCTTTGTGATCCCCTGCCATTTCTCATGTGTGAGGTCCTGTTTTGATCTAAAAAAAACTGTTTTTATGGATGTTGCATGGTGTTGAAAAACAAACACTTCTCTGCCAAATGTCTGTACTAGATTCCAATACATCGCCAACCGCGCCTTAAAACCCTTAGAGTGATTAGTTCACGCTTTATAAATACCAGATTTATTTATTTATTTTATTTATTTGTTTATTTATTTATGAGAACAGGCCACAACTGACCACAAAGACTTGCCAATGGTGTGGGAGGTATTTTCCACACACGGGAGAATGCCCAGCCTTGGGTAAGAAGTTCACAGCCTGAGGAAAACTAAAGCCTACGCAGAAGTTTGCCACTCAATGCCTTTGTCAAGGAACTTTCAGAGGGTAGCAGATAGCACAGTGGGATTCTAGGCAGAGCCTGCAGAAAACACTGACATAGACGACAATGACTTGGACGGTACAATACAAATGGTCTAGGTGGTCGAACAGTTCTGCAGCCAGGCTAAAACCACCCCAAAGTGCTGAAAACATGTTGGAAGGCAGCTCACAACAGCACTCATTGACATTGGGGCATCCATCAACATTATTGCGCAGGAGCTATTCAAGGCTTTGACCACACAGCTCAAGCTCCACCCAACAGAAGTCAAGGTGTATGCCTTTAGAAACACCACTCACCTATCCCTGGCAAGGGTGTTCACCACAGATATCAAATACCAAGAGAACTCCACCCAACACAAGATGTACTTCATGAAGGGAGGAGAGGTATACTTCTAAGCTGCAAGGCTGCAGACAAACTTAAACTGATACAGTTCCCACTAAGTGCACACATTACAGGCCTAGAAACACTACTGGAAGGAAAAGAGGTAATACCTACACCTCAAACAATCTATCCATCAGGTGGTCTTGCAACATCGTCGAGTGGCATTCCACTTGAGTTCGAAGGTGGAGGAATAGCTACAAAAGCTAGAAGTAGCAGACATCATTGAAAGAGTCAATGGTCCCAGCACATGGGTGTCCCCTATCATAGTACCTTGCAAGCCAAAAGAGCCAGCTAAGGCGCAGCTGTGCATGCACACCCCAAATTGAACTATCGAGCAGGAGAGAGTTATGACTACCACGGTGGGGGACAACATGAATGAGGTCACAGGATTGTGCTGGTTCTCAAACATGGACCTCAGATGAAGGTACCACCAGATCCTCTTGGCCCCAGAATCGTACCATGTCACCACGTTCTAGGCCCACCTAGGGCTATGCAGTACAAACACCTTAACTTTGGCATATCAAGTGCTGCTCAAGAATTCCAAGACATCACACCAGGCATACTGACAGGACTCCTGTGGGTTCTCCACTTCGGTGATGATATTCTGGTACATGCCCGTCCCTCGAAGACAAATTCACCCAACTGAAAGCAGTATTAAACAAGCATTTGCAATGCAATAGGTGTTGCATTGATAGTTTGAGGTATTGGCGCAGCAAATAATAATGCAACGCCAATAGCTCATACTTACAGTAATGCAAGACCTAGTGCTTGCAAATTTTTTTTTAAAAGTTCTATATAGCGCAAACTAGACCTTGGTAGGATATCAGAGCGCTTTACAAATGCTACATCAAATAGATAGATTGATACACTAGGTACAAAAATAAGAGTAGATAGTAGGGAAAGCATATGTGATGACAAACATTAGTAGTGGATCTGGGGGTACTCAAAAGTGTGTTAGCCATAGGTCCTTAAAATCCGGTGTAAGTCCTGTTTGGTTAGCTATGGCAAGTGTTGGGATGTGGCAGGGATTTGTTCATTAGAAGCAGTTTGACTTCTTTTTTGAAGGAAGTGCTTGAGTGGTTCATTCTGATTTCCGGAGGCACAGCATTCCAGATTCTAGGTGCTAGTCGTGAGAAAGTACAGTTGTATGTTTTCTTTTTCCGAAATTTTGCAGTTTCAATAGCCAGGTGCTGGTGCTTCTCGACATTCTGCCACCGCCTGATAGCTCCAGTTTATCGGCTAGATACATTGGAGTGTCGAAGTGCAAGGCTTTGTGTGTCATGCAGCCAATTTTAACATGTGTTCGTTCCTGTCTCATAAGGGGGCCAGTTCAGTGCCTTTAGATCAGGGGTGATGTTAGAAATGGGATGTTTGGTTTGCTAGGGCATGGGCCAAAGCCAGGCAGAAACCACCACGCTAGTCAGGATAAAGGAGTTACACCTCTAAAATAATCCCCTGCTCACCCCCATAGTAGCTTGACACGAGCAGTCAGGCTTATCGTAGAGGCAATGTGTAAAGCATTTTCACATAACCAACAGTAATACAGTAAAAGCACTACAAAAGGACACCACACCAGTTTAGAAAAATATCCAATATTTTTATATACTTAAGACAAGACCAAAAACAATAAAAATCCACAAAACAGTACTTAAAAATCTTCAGTTATCAAAATATGCTTGAAAAACAGTTCCTTCATGTCGATTGCGTCCGGGGCTATCACGGCGTCGTGAGCAAACAAATCCAAACAGTTCTGGCTGACTGTGGCGTCGCGGGCCAGCTACGGTGTCGGGAAGACCCGCAAACAGTACCTTTTAGAAATGCAGGGCGTCGGCGACATGCGTTGCAGATCGAACTCCTCTCTGTTGAAGTCAGGAGCGCTGGCGTTATGCGGGAGCTGCGGGACGAAGTGCAACGTTGCGGCATACCGTGCCCTCAGGACGCGGTGCGAGCAGCGGCACGGTGGCGGCATCAGATGGCGTCGTTGGTGAGACCTGGGCGGCGGTGCAAAGGGAATGCGGTGCTCGTCGCGGTACTTGCAGCTCGTGGTACAAGCAGTGGCGTCGTTGTTGCTGAAGCGCTGACGTCGGCTGACTAACTGGAGTAGGTGGCACCGGAGTTGGTAGGCAAAGGCTGCGGTCTGGGTTTAGAGTGGTGCATTGTGTAACTTTACGAGCGGTGCCCTCGAACCACGGTGCTAGCAGGGGCGTAGACTTTGGCATGGCGTCGACGGGCATACCAAGGCATCGGGGTGAAGCGAAGCGGTGCAGAGTGCGGGGCTCACAGGTCGCGGTGCAAGCAGCGACTCGGTGGCAGCGTCAGCAGGCATTGTCAGTGAGACCAGGGTCGCGTTGCACTGGTGCCTTCAGGACACGGAGTCGGCAGCGGCATCGTAGACAGTGCGGGTTGCTTTTTCTTCTGTTGCAGCACAAAACACACAGTCCCCAGTGCTGAAGGCAGCAGAGCTTGAAGTCTTTGTTGTTCCTGGGACTTCTTGAACAGGGGGCAAGCTCTACCTCAAACCCTTGGAAAAACTCACAAAAGTATATTGCAGAAAGTTCAGTCCAGTCCTTTCACTGCCCAAGACAGAAGCAGCCACTTTAGGCCAACACAGCAAAGCAAACAGCAATGTGGTAGTTCATCCTCACAGCTTCTCCAGCTCTTCTTCTTGGCAGTCTTCGTGGCCCAAAAGAGTTCTAAAGTTCAGGGGTCTGGGCCCCATTATTTATATCCCAAAATCCTTTGATCTCTTAGGCAGAGAGTGTCTGTGCCCAACCAGAACCAGTTCTGCCTATTCTGGTGTGATTTCCTGGCAGGTGGTGGAGACTGCATGGTCAGAGGCAGACCAGGCCCTTTGAGGTGCAAGGAAATCTCCCCCTTCCCCAATTGCAGCCCAGGTCTATTCAGCCCTTTCCTGACCCACCTAGACTATCTGGAGGCTCTCCTGCTCCCAGGCCTTCTGTCATCCAAAACCCAGACAGGCAATCCACATTCCAGCAGAGGCACACGGGATGACTGAGCAAGAAAATACCTAATTTCGAAAAGTGGTATTTTCAAACACAGAATGTAAAATTCTCTTTCACTAAAAGATGCATCTTTAGATTCTGCGTTCAGGCATACTAAACTTTATTTTACTACCAAATTCCCCGGGCCAGTTATGTTTATAATATGTTATAAACAAACTCCCCATTCTGTTCTATGAGAACAGGTAACCTTGCAATAGCGAAAAACTAAATTGGCCGTAATTCGCTATCAGGACATGCCACACACACCATGGCATGTCCTACCTTTCACATACACTGCACCCGGCCCACAGGGGTGCCTTGGGCCTACCTTAGGGGTAGCTGACTTGTAAGAAAAGGGACTGGCAAGTGTGTGCACTGGCCAAGTCGATATGGCAGTTACAAACTGCGCGCAGACCCCGCAATGGTGGGATTGAGTTACCTTTTCAGGGCTACTCACGTGGGTGGCACAATCAGTGCTGCAGGCCCACAAGTAGCATTTGATTCACAGGCCCTGGCACACTCAGTGCACTTTACTTGGGACTAACAAGTAAATCAACTATCCAATCATGGAAACACCAATCCATAACACAATTTACCACAGCGAACACTTGCACCTTACCACTGATCAGCAGTGAGAAAAGTACGCAGAAACCCTACACCAGCAAAAACAGAGTCAAAACAAGGAGGTCAGAAAGCAAAAACTTTGGGGAAACACTCCAAAAGATGCCAAGTCTAACAGGTGATTTGGTTGTTCTTTATGGAGCCGGTGGCCGTGTTGAGAGAGGCTCTTAGTGGAGCCAGTCTGGATCTCGGCAGATCACATAAGGTTGTATACCCATAGTCTATTCTGGTATCACTAGAGCTTGCACTGCTGATTTGAGGTCGTGAGCAGGGAGGAACGGTTTTAGGTTTCTAATAATGTTCATATTAAAGTTTGCTCATCTGGTCCCCTTACCTATGTGTTTCTGCATGTTGAGATTTTTGTCGATTGTGTTTCCCAGAGATCTTGCGGAATCTATGATGTGTGGTTTGAAGTTGAAGACTGTTAAGTATTTCATCCAGTCTTCAATGTCGACGTGTCCTTGTGGGGGGGGGGGGGGGGGTGGGGGGGGGGTAATTAGGAGGAATTCAGTTTTGAGCGCATTAAGTTTGAGGTGGTTTCTGGTCAGCCAGTTGTGGGTTTTTTGCAGAGTTGTATTGAGTGAACGGATATCATCTGGTGACGATACTTTTAGGTATAGTTGAGTTTCACCAGCATATGTGTGGTAGTGAACATTGGAGAGTTTCAGAATTTCCGTTAGGGGCAACATGAATAGATTGATAAGGAGGAACCTTGAGGGGCTCCTAGGGTGACTTCAGTGCTTGTGGACAGCGATTTGGTTGATCTTGATTCTTTGTGTTTGACTGTCTAAGAAAGAGGCAAACCATTTTAGGACAGCCCCCGATAAGCCCATTCTGTGTTCTAGTAAATCTAAGAGACTGTCATGTTTGACCGCATCTAAGGCTGAGGATAGGTCTAGGAGGATTAGGAGGCAGGTTTTATTTTGGTCTAGTATTCTGAGCGCGTCATAAACAGTGTGTGTCATGGCTGTTTCCATGCTGTGGGCCTGATGGAAGCCTGCTTGGAACTGGTCAATGAGGTAGAATTGAGCTATGTGGCTGCATAGTTGGGAATGAACGCATTTCTCCAGTGGTTTTGCTGGGGTTGGAATAGTGGATATTGGACGGTAGTTTTCTGGGATTGTGTGGTCAGCTGTGGGTTTTTGTAAAATGGGGGTTACCTGACCTTCTTTTAGGCAGCTCGGCAGGGTTCCTTGCAGTAGGGAGGCAGTCACTATCTTTGTCCAGAGGGGTATTAGAGAAGTTTTGATCTCACTGAAGATGTTGGCTGGACGAGGGTCGCAGAAGTGATTTGATGGTTTAAGTGATGTTAAGGTGTTGAGAATGTCATTTTCATCAAAAGTTTTGAAAGTGTTCCAAGGGGCATGCTTGCGTAGTGAGCCAGGAACCAACATTGTATGTTTCAGTGCAATACCGAAGCTGCTCCTAGAGGTCCCTAATGAGCAAGGCATCAGCATTGTATGCCTCGGAGCAGTACCGTAAGTTGCTTCTAGAGGTCCCTAGTGAGCAAGGCGCAAGCACTGTATGTCTCGGTGCAGTACCGCAAGCTGCTCCTAGAGGTCCCTAGTGAGCAAGACACCAGCACAGCATGTCTAGGTGCAGTACTGCAAGCTGCCCCTAGAGGCCCATAGTGAGCAAGGCACCAGCACTGCATTTCTCAGTGCTGTACCGCAAGCTGCTTCTAGAGGTCCCTAGTGAGCAAGGCACCAATACTACACGTGTCAGAGTAGTACCGAAAGCTGCTCCTAGAGGTCCCTAGTGAGCAAGGCACCAGCACTGTGGACCTCTTTTGGTCACATATAGTACTGCACCCTGCAGAAGGTATGGTATATCCACCCTACCCATAATGCATTGCATGCAAGAACAGTACTACAAGTACATTCAAACAGCTATGTCCATATATCCAATTAGTAGCTTTGAAATGTGACAAAGGAACTATTACATTCATTTTGGACTAGGTTGAACTCTGTGTGGAGACGATGAAGGGACATTTATAAACAGTCTCATATAAATGTGAAATGTTCTAGTGAGTGAAGTAACCACTGTCAGCCTAGCTTAGGACCAAGTGAGTGTCTTGCATAAAGCCTTTTAATAAAATAGTGCATTGAGTCTGTAATTAAAACCTAGGGAGTAAAAACACATGTAACAGAGGATGTCCTCATGGGAGGTTACAAGAAGAGACAAGGCAGGACTAAGGAGCGACTACTAAGCCTATTGACCAATGAAAAGCCACTATTTACAAAGGACACGCAGGAGCCAATTAAAAAGATGGGCGGAAAGTGGGCAGAGCTTTATGCCCATATCCTGAATACTATGAGATAAACAAAAACAGTGGCCGGGCAGAGTGAGTTATTAAAACAGTACACAACCTAGTGAAATCAATTGCTAGGTTGGACAACCATTTGTATTGAATTAATTCTTATTTTATAAAGTTTTTGAAAAAGTATTTTGGCATCCAAATACAGCACAATATTTACAAAAATACATACAATCTACTGAAAAAACATGTCAAACACAGTGATTAAACAAGAAAATTGTAGCAAAAAAGAATTAACATGGACAACTATGCAATGCCTCAAATAGATCAAATGTTGAGGCACCAGTCCTGGATGAAACTAAACAAGTAGGCTAGCGAATTGTTACATTGGCCTGCTTGTAAACACCAACACAAGATACACAATGAAGTTAGTCATAGAGTGCTTTGACTAGGAATCACACGTAAACTGCTGAGTACTTTACAAGTGTAACAGTCAATTCCTATCAAGCCCCATCTATTTTGTATCTTGGAGGTAAGAACGTCGACGCGTTTCGAACCCAATATAATTCTGCGGGTTCTCCTCAGGACACGGACTGGGGGGTCGCTGTCACTGTGAAATAATAATTAAAAATGTGGTGTCAGTGAGAAAACTACCTCAAGGGACCTCTTCTCTCAGACTCAAACACTCTTGTAGTAAATGTACCTTATTGATGAAGGGTTCAGATCACTCCCTGTGAACAAATAACGTGAAGATGTCTATTAGATACGTTGCTACACTGTCCCAAATATACTACACTTGTGAATCTAGAAGACCATGACATACCTCGAGAAAGCGCATATAATGTGGAAGGAGGGTGCCGGTACTCGTCAGTTATTCAATGTTCGAGTCTTTGTAGCTACAGGAAACAAAGGGACCTAACATTATTGCCCGTATTTTGTACAGCTAACATTGCTTAGCCGTTCGGGAAAGTATCAAGTCGTACCTTCGTCTTGGGGCAGGGTTCGTTCTCACTGCACGTGTGTGGGGGCGGCAGCCGCCGCACGGGCTTGTCAGCTGTTAATATAAAGAACGAGCGATTAGGAAGCTGTTAGTCTCCCAACACTCTCTCGGTCTAGAGTTTGTCTTTGATAGATGACTTACTTCTCAGCGGAGTTTGTGGACGCTTCGGTCCGGCACCCATCTACTTCTGAAAGACAGACAAGTGGCCCGGAGGGGCATGTCTTCTTGTATTTAAACGGCTACGGTCACGGTGTCTGTTGGGAGACGTAGTTTGTTGGTCCATATCTTATTACTGGGAGTGTTACTGTGATTAAAAACCTGGGACTCGTGTTTAGATAAACTGACGTCCCAATGTCTGTGGCAACGTAGTTTGATGGGGCATCTTTAGCTGTGATTATCTGAAAATTAAAGCAGTACGGTCACATGGGCAGCAGCAAGCGAAGACAGGTCCCCGCTGCAGATGAACTAGGTTTTTGACACATCGCTAGAGATTGCTGAATTCATTCAGGTCATTGAGTCCCGACATAGCAGTGTCGAATTTTAAAATGAGGTAAGCCTCTTTTTGTGCTAGTCGTGCATCCGGGTCCCCCCCGGCACCCGCGGTGTTTTTGATACTTGCCGAGATCGTCCATTTCAGGTCAGTGACCGAATGTTCTTTCTTCAGAAAGTGGGACACTAATGGGGCTGTGAGCACTTTGTTATTGATCCGTGATCTGTGTTGAATTATGCGTTGGCGCACTTCTTGTGTGGTTTTGCCTATATAAACTTTCCCACATGGGCAGATTATGGCATAGACTGCATACTTGGTTTTACAGTTCGTGAAGTCCTCGTGCCGCCAATGCTTTTTGCCATCAGTGAAGTGTGTTCCTTCCATCGTGAGGCTGCACACCGAGCATGTGCCGCATTTGTGATGTCCTTTCACTGGGCCCATATTGAACAGAGTACTTTGTGTTTCTCTTTTAGTTGTAGCCCGAGTGGAAGAAATCTGCTGTCCCAGGCTGCGGTTTTTCTTTAACGCGAACAGTGGTTTGCCAATCTCGGGGATGACTTCTTCAACCAAGTGCCAGTTGTTCCAGATGATTTTCTGCACCGGGGTTGTGTGGGGTCCAAAAGTGGATACACACACCATCCGTTCCGTTGGTGTTTTTTCTCTCTTCTGCAGAAGATTTTCTCTGGGTGTCCATCTTGCCCTCTTCATAGAGTTTTTTAGGAGCTTGCCAGGATATCCTCTTTCTTTTAGCTTGTTGGCAAGTGCTTCACCATGAGTGACAAAGTCTTCTGTTCTAGAACAATTCCTCCTCACCCTAAGGAATTGTCCGTAGGGGAGGTTGTTCTTAACCACATGGCTGCTGGGCGTTTTCCCCCCCTGTGCTGGAAAATGCCATTTTAGTGGCACCATGACGAGCTCAGCTCGTCATCAGCACACGACACCCGTGGGTGATGACGAGCTGAGCTCGTCATCAGCATCGAAAGGGTTAAGGCTCTTCGGATGATAGCTTTTATAATGTAAGGAATTGTTCTTGTCCGTTTTCTTCTGGAACAGAGACGACATCAGGCCTTGCGATGTGGATTTAATCTCATGGTGAAGCACTTGCCAACAAGCTAAAAGAAAGAGGATATCCTGGCAAGCTCCTAAAAAACTCTATGAAGAGGGCAAGATGGACACCCAGAGAACATCTTCTGCAGAAAAGAGAAAAAACACCAACGGAACGGATGGTGTGTGTATCCACTTTTGGACCCCACACAACCCCGGTGCAGAAAATCATCCGGAACAACTGGCACTTGGTTGAAGAAGTCATCCCCGAGATTGGCAAACCACTGTTCGCGTTAAAGAAAAACCGCAGCCTGGGACAGCAGATCTCTTCCACTCGGGCTACAACTAAAAGAGAAACACAAAGTACTCTGTTCAATATGGGCCCAGTGAAAGGACATCACAAATGCGGCACATGCTCGGTGTGCAGCCTGACGATGGAAGGAACACACTTCACTGACGGCAAAAAGCATTGGCAGCACGAGGACTTCACGATCTGTAAAACCAAGTATGCAGTCTATGCCATAATCTACCCATGTGGGAAAGTTTATATAGGCAAAACCACACAAGAAGTGCGCCAACGCATAATTCAACACAGATCACGGATCAATAACAAAGTGCTCACAGCCCCATTAGTGTCCCACTTTCTGAAGAAAGAACATTCGGTCACTGACCTGAAATGGACGATCTTGGCAAGTATCAAAAACACCACGGGTGCCGGGGGGGACCCGGATGCACGACTGGCACAAAAAGAGGCTTACCTCATTTTAAAATTCGACACTGCTATGTCGGGACTCAATGACCTGAATGAATTCAGCAATCTCTAGCGATGTGTCAAAAACCTAGTTCATCTGCAGCGGGGACCTGTCTTCGCTTGCTGCTGCCCATGTGACCGTACTGCTTTAATTTTCAGATAATCCCAGCTAAAGATGCCCCATCAAACTACGTTGCCACAGACATTGGGACGTCATTTTATCTAAACACGAGTCCCAGGTTTTTAATCACAGTAACACTCCCAGTAATAAGATATGGACCAACAAACTACGTCTCCCAACAGACACCGGGACCGTAGCTAGTTTAAATACAGGAAGACACGCCCCTTCCGGGCCACTTGTCTGTCTTTCAGAAGTAGATGGGTGCCGGACCGAAGCGTCCACAAACTCCGCTGAGAAGTAAGTCATCTATCAAAGACAAACTCTAGACCGAGAGAGTGCGGGGAGACTAACAGCTTCCTAATCGCTCGTTCTTTATATTAACAGCTGACAAGCCCGTGCGGCGGCTGCCGCCCCCACACGCGTGCAGTGAGAACGAACCCTGCCCCAAGACGAAGGTAGGACTTGATACTTTCCCGAACGGCTAAGCAATGTTAGCTGTACAAAATACGGGCAATACTGTTAGGTCCCTTTGTTTCCTGTAGCTACAAAGACTCGAACATTGAATAACTGACGAGTACCGGCACCCTCCTTCCGCATTATATGCGCTTTCTCGAGGTATGTCATGGTCTTCTAGATTCACAAGTGTAGCATATCTGGGACAGTGTAGCAACGTATCTAATAGACATCTTCAAGTTATTTGTTCACAGGGAGTGATCTGAACCCTTCATCAATAAGGTACATTTACTACAAGAGTGTTTGAGTCTGAGAGAAGAGGTCCCTTGAGGTAGTTTTCTCACTGACACCACATTTTTAATTATTATTTCACAGTGACAGCGACCCCCCCAGTCCGTGTCCTGAGGAGAACCCGCAGAATTATATTGGGTTCGAAACGCGTCGACGTTCTTACCTCCAAGATACAAAATAGATGGGGCTTGATAGGAATTGATTGTTACACTTGTACAGTACTCAGCAGTTTACGTGTGATTCCTAGTCAAAGCACTCTATGACTAACTTCATTGTGTATCTTGTGTTGGTGTTTACAAGCAGGCCAATGTAACAATTCCCTAGCCTACTTGTTTAGTTTCATCCAGGACTGGTGCCTCAACATTTGATCTATTTGAGGCATTGCATAGTTGTCCATGTTAATTCTTTTTTGCTACAATTTTCTTGTTTAATCACTGTGTTTGACATGTTTTTTCAGTAGATTGTATGTATGTATGTATTTTTGTAAATATTGTGCTGTATTTGGATGCCAAATTACTTTTTCAAAAACTTTATAAAATAAGAATTAATTCAATACAAATGGTTGTCCAACCTAGCAATTGATTTCACTAGGTGGTGTACTGTTTTAATAACTCAATCTGCCCGGCCACTGTTTTTGTTTATCTCATAGTAGTGGTCCAAGCCGGACAGTGACAGGACCCAAGCCTTTCCTTGTTTCTCCATATCCTGAATACAGCATCTCTAGAAGAGACAGCGCAAGCGCTGCCTAGGCGAGACCTAAAGAAGGTTTCAAGATAGTGGGCTTACAATCCACCAATAGAAGTTTATAAGGAGCAACATTTGTTTTTTTTTGGCTACAGATTTTCAGCAATGGGAGTGGTCCTGGATCTGACTACACTCACAGCCACACTCAGGGAGCTCACAAAAATGTTTAAGTTGTGGGTTTGGGCAAAGGAGCAAGAAAAAGCATTGGATTAGCCAATAGGTCTCGCCGTTGTTTGGTGTAAGTAGTTTTTGTGAATATGAGGGCTAAATAATATTTTGCAAAGTGTCCTGTTAAATAATTATTTTTACCAATTGCAGCAGTTTATAGTTGTAGTGTAGTTGAAGGCCTATTAAAGGGAGTTTGTGTTGGCTAGTGCTTAGTATCTATTATAATGCATTTAAAACACCAATAAAAATGTAGTCACTTTTTTTGTTATTTAAAAAGTACACATTTGTTTATTAAACACACACTACTAAATACGATGTTGTTATTGCAAAATATTTATGATAGGTAGATAAGAGTAACTTTATTGACAGTTTGAAAATATATTGCAGCCCTAGTGTGTTATGACTGCTAGTGTGTTGGCAATGCAATAGGTCTGGCATGTGCGAGAGTTTGAGCTATTGGCATGGCAGGATACATTGATGGGGCAGAGAATATACAGAGGGGCGGAGAAGGCAGGGTACATTGATGGGGTGCACAGAATACAGAGAGGGGGTGGAGAAGTCAGGGTACATGAAGGGGTGCAGGGAATATACAGAGGGGGCGGAGAAGGCAAGGTACATTGATGGGGTACACAGAATATACAGAAGGAGAGGAGAAAGCAGGATACATTGAAGGGGTGTAGAGAATGTACAGAGGGGGAGGAGAAGGCAGGGTACATTGAAGGGGTGCATAGAATATACAGAGGGAGAGGAGAGTGCCAAGCATAATCAAAGAATTGAGAGAAGATACAACTGGAAAGGGGAGTGAAAACAGGGACCAGAGCGTCTCTCTGGAACCTCTTTGTACCTCCCTTTCCCGCTGATTTTGCAGGTACAGAGGTAGAGCAGAGAACTCGCCCTCCGAGGAACAGGGTGCAACTCTCCCCATTATGCATTCCTCGCCTGTCTGCTCTCCAGGAGCTTGCATGAAGGATGGCTGGGCCTGCTCTACACAGAGACAATAAAAACAAAGTTAAATACATTTTCATGAAGTGATAAAAGTGATACAATGTGTGCGGCAATGTCAGCGCTGCAGGATGGGCGCGCTAGCAGGTGAAGACTGCAGCTGTGACTACTCACCTCAGAGAGAGCTTGGGCGCACTACAGGAGCCTGCCTAGGGGCCACACGTGACAGGGCTTGTGGGGCCCTTACACGCTGAGAGACAGGTAACGCCTATATCTTGTGGGCCGAGGAGCCACACATTACGGGAGCAGAGAAGACAGAGTACATTTGGGAATGGGAGAGAGAGAGAGCGAGAGAGACGGTGTAAGGCCCCAGCACATACTATGCAGTATGCACCAAGTGGCCACACTTTACAGCATAGACAGAAGGCAGGTCCCCCACAGACCGTGCACAAAAGGGCCATGTTACAGGGAATGTGGGACACTTGGAAGTAACACTCAGACCAGGATCCTGTACATGCTGTGCACCGCGGGGCCACACATTACAGGAGCTGTGGGCCCCGAAGACATAATACAGAGCGAGGAGCACTCTGCACAGGCCGCGCACTGAGAGGCCCCTCAGGGCAGGGGCTGTGGCTCCTTGCAGTAATACACAAAGAGCAAGTCCCCCAGACGTGCACTGAAAAGACACTTTGCCTCCTTACAGTGATAAAGAGGGAGGGATAAAAAGAGAGAGCTCTGCCCTGTAGACGGCGCTTTGAAGGGGCACACACTCCATGGGTAGTGGGCCCTTCAGATATAGCGAGACAGGTGGGAATTACGAGGAAACAGAAACCTCCTATTACGGTGCCCATTGGGGGCACACATTACATGTGGCTCCTTACAGGAATACAGTGAGAAGGCAGGAACCTGTACGGGGCCTGGACAGCAAGGTCACACGCTGCTGTGATCTTTACAAGCAATGGGCGGAGGGGCCATATACTGCAGGCAATAAGCTCGTAGTGCGCCCTGCTTATACAAGCGCGCGTGCATCGCACTGAAAGTTTTAAACAAGAGAAACAAGCTCTTTTTTGTTATCCTCCCATACAGGGAGACTGTTGAAACCATGCCTTGTCACTAACAGACCCAAATTAGATTGTTGCAAGCCAGGGGGAAATGCTTTGAAACCCTGAATGAAGCAAGAAGCACCAGGGAACTAACAATGCTGGGAAATAAAACAATACACATTGCAGTCGTGTTTACAATAGCAAGATCAGGGCTCGGACCATGATTGAGTTCAACACACAGCAAGCCATTATCCCGCACGCGCCTCACTCTCTCTCGTAAAATATTCAAGATTGCTTTTTTTTGTTTTTGTTAATGAACTAATCCAAAATAACTAAACTGCAGGATGATGCATACAATACACAGGCGGATCTCGCGAGCAATGTTTACTAAGGTGTTGCCGCGCAGTCCATTTGAATGCAGTGATACGGACCGACCCGGCATACGTAATATATACCATGTGAAACTACACAAAAAGCGCACTATATTGTTTCTAAAAAGTCATCATGCCTGTGCAAGTACAGAGTTGCACCTGTCCATTTTCACCCCAAAATAACAATTCACTGTGTTGCCCACCATCACCCGTCATTAAAAAATCCACTGTGTCCCAATTAAATTCAGGGGGAAAATATGAAATATGTCCAGTGAGAGATGTAACAAACCACCTGCGTTTGAGTGTTTCCTTGTTGCCAAACTTGGAAGTATGCATTAAACCTGCAGCATGAGTGCTACGTTTTAAAGGAGCCGCCACTCGCCCACACCAGGCCATCTGTTTTGCATTATCGCGCACGCGTCTGGGCACGATAATGCAAAACAGATGTCGGCCGTGCAGGTAACCGCCACCAATAGCCAATGGGCGGAGCAAAGGCGGGACATGCGCCCAATTTAGTGCTGTCTTTATTTGAAAGACACATGCAAAGTCCAATAGCCTGTAATGTAAACAAAACCACACGCACGAGCGTGTGGTGAGATTTTAAAAGCCCTTACATAAAGTCTTCGCCAGAACCACGCATGCGCGCTGCTACAGGCTCGACCTAAAAAGAGTTCCAAAACATGAGGCGAGCCCTGTCTGAAAGCACAACACAAGCATACTCGACCTAAGAAAAGACTAGCAACTGTCAGTGGATAACAACCACACAGAACTCTGGGCAATGTTTCCCAATCACAGGAATGTGGGGAGTGGGCTCCGGAGGCATCTGCCAGCCCCGCTCTCACACCCACTGAGCAGCTGTATTCCATTCTACTCTGCTGTTGCCTGACACCAGACGTAGCTTACGTACTGACAAGCTCATCCTCGTGTGTTTGTCGTGCTCGTGCCCGCCCACCTTGCCTCCTGCCACTGCATCAGACGGTAACGCCGGATGATGAATCCAGAAGGAGAAAGCCAAAAGAAGGCAATTTCTTTATTTTTTATGCGTTTTTATATAGCGCAGACTTTACCCGAAGGTGTCAGAGCGCTTCACATTAGGAACAGAACTGATACATGAGAACATTACAAGTGAACAAATTGCAAAAGCAAACGTTACGTTACATGAGGCAAAAGTGACAATTGTGAGAAAACAAAATACAAGAGGTAGCAAACGGTGCATTACAGGAGGAAAAAGTGACGTGTGCAGGTTACAAAAGCGTACAAAGTACAAGTAGAGGTATAATAGTGCAATAAATGGAGGACACTCAAACACAAGAACAAACGTTATGTAGGCAATGGTGGCACTTGTGCAAGTATCGAAAGCAAACAAAATGTAACAGGTAGCAAACAGTGTGTTACAAGAGAAAAGTGATGTGTGCATGTTACAAAAGAGTACCAAACACAGGTAAAAGGGTAATACTGCAATAAATGGCAGACTCTCAAACCACAAGAACACACTGGGAAGGCACTTCCATAGTCATGGAGAATAGACATTTTCTATAATGCAAGGTCTTCCTTCAGATAATAGAGAGGGCGTGAATTACATTTAGAAGTGTCTTTGAAGGAGAAGAACTTTGAGGTCAGTTTTGAAAGAGCTGAGGCTGAAGTGAGTTCCAGATTCTCATTGCATTGCCTGAAAAGGATTGGTCCATCGATCTTTCCTTCTTGAAAGTGGGAGGTTCAAGCAGTAGATTTTCCACATTTCGTGATGGTCTAGAGCAGGGGTACTCATAGTACGGCCCGCGGGCCGGTGGCGGCCCGGCAAGCCTTACCTGGTGGCCCGCGGACCGTCCAAACATCCTTCCGTGTTTTAATATATATATATTTTTTCATAGTGTCAGCAAACACCCCTGCGGCAGCGCGAGTCAAGAGACTGCTGCTCTGTGGGGCCCGGGGCCGGGAGATTCCGTGGAGCTGCAGGGGCCTACGAGGTAAACAAAGCTCATTAACATGGGAATGGTCTTTTAAAGACCTGTTAATTGCTCGATGCGGCTGTGTGTGTGTGCCTGGGCTGAGACAGCTTCCGGGCAATTCATCCCCGTCTGCCAACCTACCAAATGGCGCCATTTGAAAGTCAGGGGGAGCTAGGGTAGAACCAGTCACAGGTCAGCCTTGCATCTTTAAGGGAATGAGGCCTTTGGACGAGTGAGACCCTGTAAGGCCGACGGGGCTGGGCCAGCGTCAGTCACACTTGTGCAGCTAAACATTGAAGAAAGACTACTAGGCTGGTCACTGCATTTTAAAAGTGCAGAAAGGCAGATGTATGCAGCAACATTATATATCGTCTCACCTTTAACACCTTCTCGGTTTTTACTGATAAATGACAACTCAGCCGCACTGTTTTTGTTATAGACATGCACGGGCTATTTTCTCAGTTTAGGTCCTATCTGGAAATCAAATGAGGCGGGGCAGAGTCAGTCACGTCATGTTATTAGGTTGGCATAGAAGGGTTTGTCATTCTGTTTGTATCTGGAACAAAATGGAAAATGAAACACTATTTAAAAAGGGAAAAAGTGTTCCAAGAAATGGCACACGTTTTTAAAGGAAGACAAAGGCAAATATATGTTATATTAAAATGTCTATATATGGAGAGGAATTTGAGTTTGATCCTTAGTCTAGATGGGGCTAATGAGTTTTAATTAAGGGTCTCAGTTAGGTTTGACGGGTTGGGCACCAAACCATTGGGCTGGGGCTTAGGACAGATACACATCTCCATTCCCCTGACATACACTGGGGTGAGTGTTGGGGGGCTTAGGACAGACACACATCTCCATTAACCTGACATACACTGGGGTGAGTGTTGGGGGGCTTAGGACAGACACACATCTCCATTCCCCTGACATACACTGGGGTGAGTGTTGCGGGGCTTAGGACAGACACACATCTCCCTCCCTTAGGGAGAGCGAGGGAGAGAGACAGAGGCAGATAGAGGGAGAGAGACAGAGGGAGAGCCAGACAGAGGGAAAGCGAGGGAGAGCGAGGGAGAAGTAGACCGAGGGAGAGCAAGGGAGAGCGAGGGTGGGAGACAGAGGCCAAGGGAGCGAGACAGAGGCAGACAGAGTTAGAGCGAGGGAGAGGCAGACAGAGAAAGAGCGAGGCAGAGGCAGGCAGAGGGAGAGCGAGGGAGAGGCAGGCAGAGGGAGAGCGAGGGAGATCCAGACAGAGGGAGAGCGAGGGAGAGTGATGGAGAGCGAGGGAGGGAGACAGAGGCAGAGCAAGAGAGGGAGACAAAGGGAGAGCGAGGGAGAGCGAGGGAGAGGCAGACAGAGGGAGAGCGAGGGAGGGAGACATAGGCCGAGGGAGGGATACAGAGGCAGACAGAGGGAGAGCGAGGGAGGGAGACAGAGGGAGAGCAAGGGAGAGCAAGGGAGGGAGACAGAGGCAGACAGAGGGAGAGGGAGGGAGGCAGAGGCAGACAGAGGGAGAGCGAGGGAGGGAGACAGAGCAAGGGAGGGAGACAGAGTAAGGGAGGGGGAAGGAGAGCGAGGGAGAAAGAGGGAAGGAGGTAGAGGGAAGGAGACAGAGGGAGACAGAGGGAAGGAGGGAGAGGGAAGGAGAGAGAGGGAAATAGAGTGAGGAGAGGGAAACAGAGAGGGAGAGGGTAACAGAGAGGGAGAGGGTAACAGGGAGAGGGAAACAGAGAGACAGAGAGAGAGCGAGACAGTCAGAGTGAGTGAGACAGAGGGAGTGAAACAGTCAGAGTGAGTGAGACAGAGGAAGAGCGGGAGTGAGAGGGAGTAAGACAGTCTGAGTGAGTGAGACAGACGGAGACAGAGAGACAGAGGGAGAGAGAGGTAGAGAGAGGGAGGAAGAGGGAACGAGAGAGGGAGGGAGACAGAGCGAGAGAGAGAGAGACAGAGAGAGAGAGAGAGAGAGAGAGAGAGAGAGAGAGAGAGAGAGAGAGAGACTGATAAAGAACGATAGAGAGAGATGTGTGTATGTCGGGTCTGGTGGCTCAGTGGACGAAGGCGTCCACTGCAGGGACCAGTGATCAACCTTGTGGTACCAGTTTTTTTTGTTGCTCGAGCCCCGCCCCCTCCCCCACTGCCCCCGCCCCCACCGGTGCGGCCCCCAGCCACAAACCACACTGTAAATTTGGCCCCCGAGAGAAAGTTTGTGAGTACCCATGGTCTAGAGCCTCCAGAGAGTTTCAGTTTATTCGCCAGGTAGCGAGGAGAGGAGGAGTGCTAAATTGCTTTAATTCCCCATTGCTGATCCCTAGCTGCCCCCTAGCTTGGGAAAGAGTTTTGGGAAAAGTTGTGGGAAGTCAGACCCTGAAAGGCAGGGTAGGGCAGTGCGGTGAGTATTAGCTCCCCGGGGGGGGGGTGTATGAGGTGGTGCAGGCTTATAGCAGTGCCTACGGTCACAGTAAAGCTGCTAAATACTGTAGGAGATAGCAGTGCCCACAACATTGCCGATATATTTCGACAAATCAGTGGCAGAGAAGGCTGAGAAGTCTGGGAAAAATAGGATATTCGGGTGGTGGGGGTGACAGGAGAAAAAAAATAACACAGGCACAGCAGAGGTGAGTGAACGTTTTTTTATTAAGCAAAAATGTTTTTTTCATTTTTTTTTCATAAAGCGAATATTAAGAAAGCTACTGAGTAGTTATTGAGAAGAGGAAAGTATTAAGCTTGGAAAAGTGCAGACGGTGTCCCTGGAAGAGTGTGAGAGAAAAGTGCTGCTCCTTAATGGGGATAGCACCTGGCAGAACCAAAGCACAGAAAGGCCATGGCCCATTAATAGATATCACATCAAGAAATGATCCTACAGATGAGGGAGAGGCAACCTTGAGAGAGATGGCAAAAAAGTCAATCTGCCAGACAAACGTCAGGACACTCCATAAAAGCCATCAGCAAGATGAGAAGGGAGGAGGGCGGGTTTCTAAATCCATCAAGGACTTCGTGGGCAAACACTTTAAAAGAAAAGATCTACTGCCAAGCCCTGATGTAAGTGAGGACGGGCAACAAATAAATGCCCAATTTGAGGTCAGGTCTGACAGTCCGATTCCACTAGACCTAACTCTACCTATAATTAATAACCAAATACTACCAAATCACAGCATTCTTGCCTTCGACCCAAGGTTGTCTTCATCACCACGATTATTTACCCCCTGGACAGGTGGAATCTCACATCAACAGATTAGGAAGGCTGTAACAATAGAACAGTGCACCTCAGGGCTGGTGGGTAATGAGTCTGAGCAGAGGGGGCAGACTAAGAGCCTGGAGCTCCACCTGAAAAATGCAAATGCGGAAACCACAAACTCAGTACAAAACTCCACCCCCCAACCTAGAGATTTCAGAATCCCCATCATCAACTATGCTGGATGTGATGGTGATTTTACAAAATACTTTACAAGGACTGTTGGAAGTATCTATGATGAACAATGATATACTGAAATCTCAAATAGATCAGCTGCAGATAATTGTGGGTGAACTTAAACACATTTGTGATTATATCCTTCTATAGTTAGACCAGTAGGGTGTGAAAATGTAAACAGGGAGTTAGGAGAGCCAGTTATTCATTCAGTAGGGGGTCAGAGTGTATATATCTCTAGGTTTCCAATTTTTGTAAAGAGAACGGGAGAATACAAAGGGGAGGGGACATTACTGGAAAAAAGAACATTGCCAGGGCCAGCATCAGTGATAGTAGAATCAAGAAATCAGAAAGTCCACATCCAAATAAGAACCCCCTGAAAACTCAGAAAGAGTGGAAGAATAAAATGAGGGATGAAGAAGGAAAGAAATTACAAATAAGATCTATAATAAATGAGAGTAGAGAGCAGGAGAATGTTGGTCCATGCATAGTAAAAAGGAAAGATAATGTGATGGAACATGGAGAGATTAGTAGTAACCGAGCAATGCGTGGGTCGAAAGTGAGGAGTAAGAACTTAGAAAGAACCCAAGATAAGGGAAAAAAGGAGGGCAGAAGTCTGTGGACATATTTTGAAGCATCACACTATACGGTAGGGGGTAAAAGATTGAGAAAGCTATACCCCTTAAATCGACAACAGCTATTGTTAACTTTCTCAAAATGTTCCAGCCTAAGAGAGATAGGGACAAACGACCTTCGACAAGTAAGGTTTATACAAAATAAAAATGGGAAGGAGGTATTGATGTATTCTGGTCTAGTAAAATCCACATGAATAAAAGAAAGCACAAAATAAGATGGAGAAGGAAGGAATAAGGCAGTCCCAGACTTAGAACTACCTATAGCGGATAATCATGGATTAGCATTACTAAGTCATCATGCGGAACTAGGGCAAAGACAAATAAGATTAATTGATCAGGATTTGAAAGGAAAGGAAGGTATTGAAATCACACTATATGGGGGAAGGACAGCGAAGGGTTGGAGTGATGAAAAAAAGTGTAGGCGTGTATATGAACCATACCACACCAACCCAGGAAGAAGAGGGGTGGTTAAATAAATTAGATTAGGACATCGGGTCATTGCATAGCCTTGGGATACTTTCTTGGAATATAAATGTTTTTAGTAAAATATCAAAATCATAGATCTTTAAAAAAAACTAATGGATACCTATGAGATTGTGTGACTGCAAGAAACATGGCTGTGCTATGAAACCCCAATGATAGAAGGATATGTGCCAGTCAATAAGCACGCAACAAGGAGGCAACAAAGACACCCTGCAGGGGGGATATCCACCTTGATATCAACCAGAATAGCTAGGAAGTTGGCACCTTTTTCAGTGAGATGCAAACGGCTGGCAGTATGTAAAGTGGAGCCCCAGGACCCATACCCTATGAATGAAAAGTTGATAATAGTAAATTTCTACATACAGGGGGAGGAGTATAGGCTGGAAATGGGAAGGATGAATGAGGATGTTGACTGCTGGTGTGAAAGTTACCAGAAAGATATTTTTATACTGATGGATTACCTGAACCATAAATTGAACCCAAATAAAGTGGATAGATGGTCCAAAGAAATGTTAAAATCATTTAATATAAAGGTGGCACATTTCCTTAAAACTAAAGGCTCTAAATCAGATATAGCTCTAGGAAAATATTTGGGCTCATAAGGTCTAGTGTGTTTAAATGGACGTGTGCGTGAGGATTGCCCAGCACAACAAACCTTTATGATTTTTCAGCAATTATGCCTAATTGACTATATGTATATATATATATGCATGCTTGGAACTTTGACAAAATAAGGGATTTCCAAGTGGGCCCTGAAGAGGGTAATGATCACCACCCATTGAAATTAAAGCTGCGGAGAGGAATAACTATGCTAAGGGAAACGGTGATCCCCTGCAGATGGATCATCCTAAATGACTGACCACTAGATTAACAGAAGAACAAATGGGAAAGTTATCAAATCTCCAGCAAAATATGTCATTGAAGGATGCCTCAGAAGGGCATCCGGAGTAGTAGGAGAATATAATTGGACAGGTGGTAGAGTGCCTTAGAGTAGTCTTAAAAGGAAAAGGAATAAGAAATGCGAAAGCCCCAAACATTCAAGATAAGACAAACTAATTGTTTACCAAGGAATGTAGTAAAGGCTCTTCATGGGAAAGGGGAAAGAAATCTTAAAATAAGATATGAAACAGAAAGTCACAGTGTGCTGATGAAGTTAAGGCGAAGGTATAAAACTATTACTAGAGACCAGAAAATAAAATATAAAGAGATGTGTTGGGGACACATGATAGATGCGATAGAATCTAAAAACACAAAACTCTTCTGGAAACTGGTACAGTAAGAGTCAGGAAAAACACAGGAAACTATGATCTGTGTGGTAGACGAAGAAGCTTGGGTGGGTCATCTTGAGGAGGTATATAGTAAAAAAGAGGATTGAGTGAGAAAAGAAGTAATCCCTTGGGAGAAAGTGAGTGAGGACCTAAGGTCTAAGTTCTCTTTAAGTAATATCAGAAATAGCATTAACCCTGACTCGTGCAGCTGGACCCCATAATATGCCTGCAATAATCATAAAAACTCACCAGGATTGGTGGGCAGAGTTATTATACAGGTTATTTGATAAGATCTTGGATACGGGGATTATACTTGAAAACGGGAGAGGTGCAATTATCAGGCCGATACACAAAAAGGGAGATATAAAAAGTAAGCCTGGGCGGAGTTCACGGAGTGCAAAAAAAACTGCGCCACGCTACGGGGAGCTCCGCGAGCAGCAGAGTGCATTAGATTAATGCCGTTCGCAGTGATTTTCAGTGCCAGGTGCTTGTCCGCACTGTGCAATCATCGCAAATAGCACCATGCACAGTGCAAGCCAGCGCTGCTTCCTTTCTGCCGCTCGAGTCAATTTTTACTCAAGCAGCAGCTTTTTCAATGCCAAAGGACGCTTTCTCAATGCGAGCGGTCGCGAGCATACACGACCACTCGCAATGAGAAATCTGACCGCCAGCGTTGAGAAATCTCACCGGGAGGCTAATTTTCTTTTTAAGTTCAAATTTATTGAAACCAAAAACATAGAATGAGCAAAACATAGCCAATATAAGCAATAAAAGATACATGAAAAAGTACAAAAATACAATTGAGGAAAAAATAATAAAACTGAGTCAATAAACACTTTTGTCTAAAATCACGAGGAGGGAGGGAAAAAAGAAATAACATGAAACAAGCTAAATTGGGAGGCTGATTTTCTATGCTTGCACTAGCCAATTTGATGTTGATGATCGCGAACGAGGAAAAATCTCGCTAGGATGTGGATTTTCCTCGCTCACGCTCGCCAACTTAACATTGATGAACGTGAGCGAGGAAAAAAACTCAGCTCCGCAACGCAAAGCGGAGTTTTTCTGAACTTTGCGAGCTCTGTTCAAGTGTGGAAAACTCCGCAAAATACACAAGCGGAGCAGAGTTCACTGCCCAGACTTGATAAAAAGCCCTAAAGACTAAAGGCTGATTAATCTCCATTATGTGGCTGAAAAGATATTTGCAAAAATAATCTTGGAAATGTTAAAGAAATGGGCTGATGTTAATTGCATAGTGCCTCCAGAACAGGGGGGATTTAAAGAACGAGACTCGACAATTGACCATTGCTTTTCACTCTGGGCCATTTATTGTAAGTATGTTGAGCAGAGGCGGAGTCTATTTTGCTGCTTTGTAGACTTCCATGCAGCTTTTGATCTGGTTGAACGAAATCGCCTATGGGAGGCATTGGAAAACCAAAACATCCAAAACGATCTCTCAAGGTTAATCCAGGCGCTATATAGGAGCAACTGGGCCCAGGTCATCATGGACACTGTAAGGATTCTTACACACAAAATACAAATAAATAACGGGTTGAAACACGGGTGAGTATTAGCCCCCTTACTCTTCTCCTTATTTTTCGCTGACCTGCTAGTGACTTTAGCTGCTGCAAACGGATTTTGCATCAAAATGAATGGCAAACATATGGCATTCCTTCTGTATGCAGACGACTTTGTAATTGTAGGCCAAACAGAAATAGGCCTGCAAAGGAAACTAGATAAATTCGAGGATTACTGTAGATGGAAAAACTAGTAGTAAATATGGATAAAACTATGGTACTTTGCTTTGGTAAGGGTGAAAGTAAATTTAACTGGCGCCTAGGTTCCAGAGAAACTTGAATTAGTTACCGAATATAAGTATCTTGGAGTCTGGTTTGAGAGGTCCTCAAAATGGAAAATACACTTAGAGGCACTGAAGACTAGGGCTATGACCTCAATGAGTGGGCTGAAAAAAATCAACAAGGTGTTTTGAGAAATGTCATACAGACCAGTTCTAAAAGCGTATGTAACAATGATCCCCCGCAATTGCAATATGGAGCCGAACTGCTTTACACTAGTGGCAAAAATAAGTGGGATGCAGAAGAGGGGAAGTGTTTGAAGTATTTACTATCACTTCCCAGTTCTGCCATGTTTAAAGCAATAAGACTAGAAACTGGCATGATATCCTGGAATATATTGGCTGCAAAAGCATTAATAAGATTCTGGGAAAAATTGAGTGGGGAGGAGATACAGAAAGTTTCTCAGTGGTGTAAGAATTAAATTGTGCAAAGTGAACTAAAATGGGCAAAAAGTGTAAGGATCAAATTGGGTGCCGTTTGTAAAGAAATGAAAGTAATGTTGTGTCCACAGGATCTACAAATCGGAATCTCCAAGAGTGAGTTGAAAGCGCTAGGCAAAGAATTGTTCCACTAATGCGACTATCATTATTTAAGCCGGAAAAAATCGGTACATTTTATGTTAAATTCATGGCGGAATAAAGTGAGTTTTCTGTATGTGAATATACTACCAAATCAGCTGTTAAGAAATTAAGTGTTGATAGTAAGAATTGGGCTCAACCCACGTAAGAAAATTGATATCGTAAAAGCAAAAATGTTTCATACAGGAGGAATATGTACTTGTGGTTTGAACCACAAAATGTGATATGTTGCATATTCTGTTGGGCTGCCTAAAAAATTAAACAACAGGGGAGAAAGTGGTTACCCCCACTATTCCTGAAATATGGGATCATGACTCGTGGCCATGCTGTAGAACTATTAACTGACATGCGCTTTTTAGACATACTATGTGCCATTGGGAGATTCATGAGGGCAGACAGCACAATGTTGATAGAGTTTTAATATTTATGAGGGTTTATGTATTTTATGGGACTATTTTTTGAAATTTTATGCGCATGTATAATTTAAATGGGCAGATTCTGATAACTTGTTAGATGAAAGTGATTGCTTAATATATATCTGTTCTTTTTGTTTAAAAAATGTTTTCTAATGTATTTTAAAATGCAATGGACATAAATTGTTGTTTTGTTTAAAGGCCAATGGTCTAAATAAACATATATATTGACAGTTTTTGTATTCTTTTCTCTAGGGGTGTCAGGATTTTCTTTAATACATTTGTTGAATCTATTTACAGTGCACTCCGGCCATAAACCCCTCATCAACCTCTTTCGTGGCTCTGTATCTCAACTGCCCCCTCTGCTAGACAAATGAATCCTGCAGCTACAAGAGTACAAGTTAACTGTTCAGTACAAGAACCCGGCCGACCACTCGTTCAGGCATTCCAAACTAGTCAACACAGATGAAGAAGAAGCGGCCCTCCATACAGAGGAATAGTTTGAATGGGCATGGAACAATCCCAGACACTGCTGATGTCCCTGGATAAGATCGTAGCAGCTGCCCAAGCTGAAGACTGTTTACAAATGGCAGCCGAGGCCATACGATCAGGTGATTGAAAGTCCCTGACACTTCACGAAGCAAGTACCAGCCGCCCTGTATCATGTACAAAATGAGTTGGCCATTACCGCCGAATTCTGCCTTATGTGAGGACCTCGGCTGAAAGCCCCACAGGGCCTAACATTGTGAGTAGTCTAGTTTGTTCACAGCTCATATCAGGGGATGGTCAAGACCAAGAGTCTAATGAGGAGCAAAGTCTAGTTCAGAGATGCTAACAGTGCCAAGCAACTGGGAACCCCTTTCCCTCTGCACCAATGGGCGATGGAAGAAATTCCTTGCGATCCTTGGCACCAAGGGAGCACATATTCTGACAGGAGGCACAGGCTGGTCATTATTGATGACTACTCTAAGTATCTGAAAGGGGAAACCCGTCTTCCACAGCAGCAGATGTGATACTGAAGTTGGGGAAAGTCAGGGCAATTCCTGGCCTGATTCACACGCTCACGATGACAACAATCCCCTGTGTAATGGGCAAGTGCTGGCTGAATGCCTGCAATCGAGGTGCACCAAACACAGGAAAACGACTCCCTAGTACCCTCAAGCTAATGGAGAAGCTGAATCTTTTATGTGGACACTGACAAAAGTAATCTGCATAGCTCCAGCTTTGAAGCAGAACATTGAGGGAGACATCTATTCCTTATTGAGAGAATACTGGCTGACTCCCCATGGGACCACCGGAGTGGCCCAAGTGTAATGTGCGTAGGTAGTAGGGTGGTGAATACTACCATCCGGAGTGGGTCGAGACAGCCCCTGTGACAGGTAAATCATTCCAGCCTTGAAAGGACCAAAATTCATCAAGTCAGCAAGCAGCGCAAAGGGTGTCACTGGGACAAGCAAGATGTCGACTTGGTGTTATTGAAAGACAAGTACTCAGAGAACACATTTTGGCTCCCTTTTCAACCTCACCCATGAATGGTGACCATAATTCGAGGCACCAAGGTACCGAGATGGTGATGAGGAACGTGTCATTTTCAAATGATATTGGACCCCAGAGGCAGGCCATCAACCAGGCAGGAATGAGGCCAACAGCCCAACTCCTGATGAAGATGTGAATGAAGACTATTGAGAAGAATAAAGTTGTCTGAAAAAGAACACTGCCCAACACATCAGGGAGACCCCAGCTGAAAGGCGCAAGGCCTGAGCCAGGGAGAATAGTCGAACTCCAAATGTCTAAGAGATGCTAGCCAGAGAGTCCCAGTGTCATCGAAGTGGTACCCAGAAATATCATCTACAGTCTGACCCTACCACTTCTCAGCGGTATTGTGACTTTGTGGCTGAATAAGAGCATGTTGAGTGGCTGTTGTGCTTCCTACATGAAAGAAAGTTGGAGCGGAGACACCTAAACAGCACATGTACAGTGTGTGAGGGTGACATGATGCATACGCCCGAATGTTTGGTTTTTGTTGACTATGGTTAAGGAGTGTGGTGTAAGGAGTGTAGTCTTTGGGAGCAACCAAGTGTTTGTTTTGGGGAGGGGCATCACCTGATTCAGCTTTTTTTGAATCATCTCGTATGCTCCAGTGCTACATTAGAAATGTAATAAAAAAGCCGCCTGGTGACCTCAAGGCAGCCAAAGCACAGAGTCATCGGGTATGTGTGCAATTATTAATTGCACCGATATTGCTGTGTCAGTAATCCGGCTGCCGACAAAACAGCTGCCAGCTGGCCTAGATGCTGGCAATGGCTGCTATGCCTTACACCCCACTCAGCAGGTGCGCAATGCCCATTGGACTGAAAGGGCTTCTGCCCCCTTCCACCCATTGTATTCCGTAGTACAGGCTTTAGCTGTGTGTGTCTGTCCCCGATGAAGCCTGGATGAAGTATGGCTGGAGAAGAGAGCATCAGAATAAACATTTTCTATTATCCAATAGAGGTGATGGGGGGAGGGTCACGGGTGATTCACAGTACTGAGGACAAAAAACCCACGGTGGGGGTTCTAACTGCGAAAGGCAGTGTGTTTTGGATCACTCTTTGGTTTAAAGAGAGACAATGCTTGCCCAATAACTCTGATATGTGAGACCATACAACTACACTTTATGGAACAATTCTTTTTTTTTTAGGCCGAATATCAATAACACATCTTTCTGCCTACAACCTGCAGCCAGCAGCGTTGGCAGGTTTGGGAGAATGGTACACAGCTCTGAGACAACAACCTGGAGGCCGGCAGCGCTTTACGGACACATTGAACATCTAAAGAGAAAAGTCGAGGAAAAGAGAAGGAGCAAAAGAGTCTAGCAAAATAAAAGAGCCTATGAACCACCACCTCCACCCACCTCCAACTCCTCCGCACCACTGTACCCAGCGCCTCATATCCAGAAGAAATATATTCAGTGAGGGTCAAGATCTGGGCACCGTCTCCTGCAAAGATCTAGGTGCCTTCATTGTCACCTCGGGGGAGCAAACGCAATATCTGCAAGTATTTCGGGCAAGTCACTACCAATAGGATCTTAATGAAAGGGGCCCATAACGCTAGATACAAAGCCACCCTGTTTTCAGACATCAGTGTTATATGCTCCATCGCCAGGGTAACCCATAATAAACGCAGCCATGTTACGTGGTCAGGGATCACCTCTGTTCCCCACCGCACGAGGAGTACTTGCCGCATGGGAAAGGTCAGGAGGTTGAGCAGCCCTAAGATCACGTATGCAGGGAAGCGTGGTATGGTCGTGTCAAATGCACGGTCAATTTCATTCAGGACCTGGTCCCAATACCTGGCCAATTTAGGACAATGCCACAGGAGGTGAATGAAGAAGCCTGTTTGACCACAGCCCCACTAGCATTTTTCGGAGTGCCCTTTATTCCAGCTACGGATGCGTGTAGGTGTTAAGTACCAGTAAGAGGCAATTATATAGGCCGGACATATTGTGCGATGTATTATGTACCCTATAGTAAGTGTCACGCCATTCTTTGTTGGAGAGAGGCCGCCCTAGGTCATCCTCCCAGCATATTTGGCCCTTGGTCTTGGGACAAGAGCCCCCACCGGAGAGGAGAGCATAAAGTTCAGAAAGAAGAAACCTATATCCATCTTTACAAACCAACCATTTCTCAAAGCAGGTGAGGTGGAAGGAGGGGGAAGGAGGATCCAGGCTTATAGCTCGAGGAGGTCACCCAGTGTCTCAGCTGGGTGAAGTGGAACAAGTCTGCCGCCGGCAGCGAGTAGTCTTGTTGCAGCCGATAGAAAGGGATAACCTCTAGGGGGTCAAAAGAAAGCCCACGCGCTTACAGCTCTGTTCGCGCCAGCAGGTGAAGACCTCAGAGCTGATCTCCAGTGGTATATCAGGATTGTCAATAATCGGCGTCATTGGGTAAGGAAATGTTGTCAATCTGTGCTTAAGGGTGACCGCATCCTAGATTGTCATGGTCGTGGCCATAACCAGGGACGAATATAACCCCCAGGCTCTATGTTTATGAGGCAGCAACTCCTCTCTCCATATGTTGGTGCCAGCTATTGTCTGGTCCATTAAGGACCCGTGCTTCTCAGAGCGGGCAGTTCCACTCTATAATGAAGTGCAATTGTAAAGCCTGAAAATACCGTAGGATCAGGGGGAGCCCTAGGACTCAATTAGCTTTTTGGTGAATAAATTGTTTCTTGCCACTCCAGAAAAACTGGTTGATAGCAATTTGCAGGTTGCGTAGAACATAAGGCGATGGGGTCAGTGGTATGGTCTAGAATATAAAAAGAATGAGCAGGAGTACCGGTATTTTAACTGCCGCAATACGCCCGGTCCAGGACAATCTTAGTCGGCTCCATGAGGAAAGCGGCTTATTGGTCCTAGCAAGTAGGGGGCCATAGTTAGCTGCCAATGTCCTTGTCAACGTAGGAGCCAGCAAAATGCCTACGTACTGTATAGTCTCTGTCGCCCACTAAAAATGGGAACCAGGCCTGCAGCGTGGCTACCTGGGGCGAGGTGACTGAGAGGTTCAGGATCTGAGATTTTAGAGATTGACTTTGAACCCTGACACCTCCACAAATGCCCTCAACTCGTCAAGCAAGGATGGCGGTGAGGTCATCGGATCTGTCAATGACAGGATGATATCATCTGCATATAATCTTATTGTGTGTTTCTCCGCACCGAGGCGGATCCCCGAGAACACAGATTATCACATACTCTCTGCGCCATAGGCTCCACTTAAAGCACAAAAAGGAGCAGGGAGAGGGGGGAGCCCTGTTGCCTTCCCCGCCCTATAGGAAACATGGAGGATGAAGTGGCGTTGACCCGAACTGAGGCCCTGGGGGTGCTCTAGATGTCTTATCCAAGCGATAACTCTATCCCCAAATCCAAACCGGCAGAGGGTGGCAAGCATGTATGGCGGTCGAACATCTTCTCTGCGTCAATGGAAACGAGGAAGGCCTCCTTCTTCGACCGTTGGATGAGATCGGTGAGGTGGAGGAGGCGATTTGTGTTATCTCCACATTGCCGTGCCTGGATGAAGCCGGATTGATTGGGTCGATCAGGCCTGATATGATAGGGTTTAGTCGCATAGCAAGAATGTCTAAAAAGAGTTTGGCGTCAATGTTGAGAAGGGAGATGGGCCTATATGTCCCACAGTCCTTAGGGTCTTTCAGTGGCTTAAGTAGTTTAAGAATCACCGAGATAGACACCTCCAGAATCGAGTCAGTCAGGGAACCGGAGTAAAAATAGAATTAAATAGCTGGGTCAACAGAATGACATGCTCTTGACAAAAGGTTTTATAAATAGGGCGGAGAAGCCATCTGGCCCTTGTGCCTTGGAGGGTTTGAGTCGGGCAATAGCAGCCACCTCCTTCTCTACCCCAATAGTTTGGTCCAACTGGGAAGTAAGTACTGGAAGGATATATGTCAAGGGGACTCCCTGAAGATAGGTCTATATATACCTGTCACGGCCATCTAAACTGGTGTATAAGATGCTGTAGAAATCCTTAAAAACCTCAGCAATTTCGGGGTCTGTGTGGACCGCATCCCCACAAGGTAATCAAACAGAGCCCATGGAGCCGGAGACAGCTTTACCATGAAGTCTGTGCACCAGCATGCTTCTGCAGCGGCCACTGCTTAAGTAAATTTATGTTTGAGTTGCAAGAGAGCATATTCCGCCTGGTCAAGATCAAGGTGCTTTAGCAGAAGCCCCTGTCTCTCCAGCTCCAGCCAAACTCTTGGGGCTGCCGTGCATTTGTGGATCGACTCCAACTCAGAGACCACCTGCTCCAGCTGTTGGCTCTTTTCATAACGCACCCAATTCTCAGCAGCTGCAATAGCAGGTGAGCAGCCTTTACAACGCGGGCATTACCATGCGCTGCTATTACTACGCTTCTTTTTTCAACGCAAGTCGTTACAACGACTTCCGCTAGAGGGCGCTGTTGGATAGGGAATAGTTTAATTTTCTATTCCAACTCCTTCCCTACTGTAACGTGGGTTGGAATAGAAAATTGAACTATTCCACTATCCAGCACTTACAGCGCAAGTCATTGTAACGACTTGCATTGTAAAAATAGCTTTGTAATGGCACGCGTGGTAATAGCCCGCGTTGTAGTGACATACAATTTCAATAGCAATCAGTTCTCCCAAAAGGATGAGTTTTAGTGCCTCACACAATGAAGGGAGGTGGTCCCCTTCGAGGTCATTGTTGCAGAGATAGTCCCCTAGCGCAGTGCATATCACCGCAATTGTGGCTGGGGATTGAAGCATTGTATCTCGTAGTCGCCAATGTGAAGAACAGGGCTAGGCAATGTTCAGCCGCAGAGTTACCGCGATTGGGCATGGTCCGACAGAGATAGGGGTTCTATGCTCTCCTCTCTGACACAGGCTGTGAGGGCCGGCGACGTGAGAAAGTGATCAATACGGGCATATGACTTGTGGGCCACAGAGTAAAAGGTGTAATCCCTCGAGGAAGGGTGGAGATGTCTCCATATATCATAAAGCCCGCCGTCTGCCAACCACCTACGGCCGGCAGCTGAAAAGGCTCCTGTTTGAGAGGAGCATTGGCTAGAGTGATCCAGCTCGGGCCATCACCACGTTCAAGTCCCCCCCAATCAAAATGGCTGTATCAGGGGACGTGAGGGCAGTCACCAGCTCGTTGAGGAAAAAGGGTTACTGTCACGCGTTAGGTGCATATATGTTAGCCAGGGTGAAAGTGAAGGTGCCCCACTGTAATCTAACCACAATAACCCTTCCTTTTACTTCCGTTATTGTGGATATTAGCTTACCATGGAACTTCTGGGCAAGAAGAATAGCTATGTCATTCTTAACAAGGCCAGAGGACCAATACTGCAGGGGAAACCTGTGCAATTGCATATGGGGGGTATCTTTGGCAAGCAAGTGGGTCTGCTGTAGCAGGCATATATCAACGCCATATTGCTCCAGTACATCACTGCATCCTTCACTTGGCTATTTAAACCCCAAACATTAAGGCTGACTATAGGCAGTTCATGGGTCATGAGATGGGGACCTGTGTAGCCTAAGCGCGCCCTCTCCCCAGGGGACCTATAGATGGGCGCCAGGTGCGGAGCCCTATCAGGACGAAGTTGCAGGAGCCTAAGTAATGTTGTCCATCTGGAGGAGTGAGAAGAAAAGAAGATAAGAAAGACCCCAGGAAAATACAAATCAATAACACAAGAAAGTCAAAGCTCGTCAATGTGGTATAACTGTTGTGAAGAGTTTTCCAGACGCGGTCTCCAAAGATGCCAGGGAAATTCCCCTGAGGATGTACAGTACCGGGTGAAGTTGGGCATCATGGAAGGCAGTCCTGTATCACCCTGCTATCCCCAGAACCAATGCTTTGTCCTCCTTCAACCCTGCGACTGTGAGAAGTTCCAGGTGGTTCCCTTCCACTTTAGGTCGCTTCCGAAAGGGTGGATTCCCCTGAAAGACCCGATTGTTGCTCTCTACTCATGGTGTCTGGGTCCAGCTTTGCTCTAACGGGGGCTCTCTTTAAATGTAGTCAGCATGACCTCTCCTGTCTTCTGTGGTCAGGGGAAATGGCCTGTCACTGTGTCTCTTGAGGATCATCAATATTAAGCAAGGAGCAGGCTTCTCTGCGGGATCTTGGTTGGTGTAGCTGTCCATCATGGCGGAAGATGATCCCGAAGGTTTGTCCCCAAGAATACATTATGCCTGCCTTCCACAGATGGTCAGTACCCGGATGAAATTCTCGTCATTTTTGCACAGTGATCTGGGGGAGGTCCTGATATAGAACTGGAGAGTGGCCCTGGATTTGGAGCGGGTGCGAACCTCGGGCTTTCTTTAGAATGTCCTCTTTTATTTGAAAATCATGGGAGCGTACCAAGATGTCAGCAGGCGGGTTCTTTTCTGGTCTGGGGGGTCTTGAATGCGTATGTTGTTCCTATAGGAACGATTTTTCAAATCTTCATTGTGGGCCTGCAGGTCCACATGTTGTTCTTTGAGTTGCAGGACCTTTTGTTGCAGCCACTCTATCTCCTCCTCTCGGACCGTTTCTCAATCCTCCATAGCCTCTACTTTATCTCCCACCTCTTCTAGGTCACAGCGTACCTCCCGAAGTTTTGCAGCAAGCTTCACCTTCATAGTTTGTAGGTCTCTTCTGAGAGATGCAAAAAGAGATTCCAGGAAGGACTTAGTGACAGGGCGCTCTCCATCGCCGGAGTCCACCCTGTGCTCTCCAGCGTTCCCAGGTGGCTTATCATCTGGGTCTGCTATCCCTGCTTCACAAACATGTCCTTAAGGGAGTGATCCATTTTAGCCCTGTTCACGAACATGGCATGGGCTGAAAGAGTGGCCAGTCAAGAGGGCTAATTTGACAGAGGGTTCAAGACCAGCGGCCCGCTGAGCCAGCTGGAGTCTCCTTAGTGCAGGAGCTCAGGCTCAGTCCAGAGCAAGGCACCAGAGCGCAGGGCCCTCCTTTCCAGACCTGCAAAGGAGGCTTCAATGCCACAGAAATGCAGGCTACCGCTCCGGGTGATTGGCAGACCGGGCGAGGTCCATCAGCCGCTGCAAAGATCCACGCCTGTCCGTCAGGGATCCTTCCCTCCAGTTCTCTCCTTGAACTCTCCGATGGGCCTTGTATTGGGAGCCCACCACAGGCGCAATGTGGGGCAGGGGTTTTCACATCCTGCCTAGCCTACTTCATTGCTGAGTTCCTGGTCCCCACCACGGGTTCTCCCATTCACCCCCTCTCTCCGCAGTCCGTATAGCTCCTGCCTCACACTTCTTTCGCCGGTAACTAGGCATGGCGCAGTGCAGTGGGGGGAGAGCTGAGTCTTCACTAGAGCTCAGGGCCTACCAGGTCCGCTGGCCAAGGAAGAGCCAACCTGTTATCTCCTCTTCAGTGTCTCAAGGCCCCTGCAGCACACTGTGGGTTGCTCCTCTCCTCTCGAGGATGCCGGTAATGTCGGGCGTTGGGGGAGGGGAGCCCCAGACCACCCGTTCCTCCCTCATGGCATACGGGCTCCTCGTTTGTGGCCCGAGGGCGGCCGCTTCATGGAAGGTTCCAGCGGGGCAGCACTCAAGCTGGGCCACACCTCGTCGCCAGACTCCCAGGGGTCAGCCACATGCATAGGACAGGGGAGCCTTCATTCCCCAGGTTTTCCCCACTGGCACAGTCCGTCTGGGCCTAGCCACCGCTATACTGCCTCTCCAGTACAATTGTAGAGCACCCAGGCACCTCGGAGGGACTTTATCCCCTTCTTTAAGCTACACTCCGTGTCAGGTCTGTCAGGGTGAGTGGGACTCCCAGCTGCCTGCTCCCCTGTTCAGGGCCCACGCTCCTCCCCTTCTGGTGCACAGCAGGCCCAGCGGATGGAATGCTGCGCAGGGGGCTCCCGATATTTGCCGGCTTCTCGCGAAGGGGAGCCTGTGTCCCATGGACAGCAACTGCCCAGCTTTGTTTTGCCACCCTCCGGGAGCAACCACAGGTATAGCGAGGCCTCTGCCACCGGCTGCCCCACCGGTCAGCAGCCGCAGGCTCTTCTCTTACTGCTGCACTCCCAGGAATTCAGGAGGCGCAGTCTCCGGCATGGGCTCCTCTCACACCCTGTTCTACCGCCTCAGGAAGCCATCATGGGCCGGGCGAGGCCTCGCCGCTGGCCCGCGTTTTTGCCGCCGACCGCCCCAAAGGCCAGCGGCCACTGGCTCCCACTCCTCTCCTAGCGTCTACAGTGGTTCGGGGGCTACAGGCCTCCGTTTCGGCCCAGTGCATACCCACCTCCATCTGCCAGGTGCGGAGCCCAAAAGGAACCCTCAATGAAGGGTTGGAGGGCAGCAATGCGGTGCTAAGGTTGCGGCAGCCCGGAGACACCAAGAATCACATCTTTTACGTCCGCCATCTTGGACACGCCCGGCATCTACACTTGAAAGGCAAACAAGACAGGAATCCCAAATTGTCTTTATTTGCAATTGCATTTATATAGTGCTTAGTACGCATGTGATGGGTTAATAAGCGCTAAATAAGTATTAAAAAGGGAAAGGAGAGTTTTTAAAATGCATTGACCATCTGGCAGTCCAGACTTTTCTGTCAATAGGGGATTTGTGGTTTTGGTTCTAAAAGTGCCAAGAACTGACTAAAACATAAGAACATGCAAAATGATGTTGGCAAAATAGAGGTGGGTGGATGGATAGCAAAGAGGGCCAGTGGGTGGCAGTTCCAATCCTCTGGGTATACGGTTCCTGGCTGCCTGTCGTTTTTTATTTGTGCATTTTTATGTACAGCAAACCTGACCTGGATCAAGATGCTTTACATCAGCACCACATTACATTACACAAAATCGGATTTTTTTTAGGCACAGGGAGATTAAGTCATTTGCCTAGGATCACAGGATGTTGAGCTGACCCAGGGATTCAGACGTCATTACCCAGTTCAAAAGTTGTCAGCTCAGGCCATTGGGCCACATCTCATCCATTAGTAATGGTGTCAATGGCTGCTGGTGATCTTTGAAAGTGGTGGAGCGTGATACTGCCCAGGCGTATACCCTGTTTTAAAAAAGAATTGCCTACTCATACTCATTCCCTCCCACATTTAGAACCATAGTAATAACCATTTTGATCCTGGTTTGCCTCACTGAAGTCATGGACAGTGTCTGAGGTATGTGCACTTGTATCTGAAGTTTTTTGTTCCGGACAGTGCAACTAATGACCCCCCATGGATAGTGTCTGAGATATGTGTGCTTGTAGCTGAAATGTGTTGTTCCGGACAGTGCAGCTCATGACCCCTCATAGACAGTGTCTGAGGTATGTGTGCTTGTAGCTGAAATGTGTTGTTCCGGACAGTGCAGCTCATGACCCCTCATGGATAGTGTCTGAGGTATGTGTGCTTGCAGCTGAGATTTGTTGTTACGGACAGTGCAGCTCATGACCCCTCATAAACAGTGTCTGAGGTATGTGTGCTTGTAGCTGATGTTTGTTGTTCCGGACAGTGCAGCGATTTATACCTCATGGACAGTGTCTGAGGTATGTGTGCTTGTAGCTGAGGTTTATTGCCCCGCACAGTGCAGCTCATCACACCTCATGGACAGTTTCTGAGATACGTGTGCTTGTAGCTGAGGTTTATTGCTCCAGACAGTGCAGCTCATGTCACCTCTTGGACAGTGTCTGAGGAATGTGTGCTTGTAGCTGGATTGTGTTGCTCTTGACAGTGCAGCTCAAAACACCTCATGGACAGTGTCTGAGGTATGTGTGCTTGTAGCTGAGGTTTGTTGTTCTGGACAGTGCATCTAATGGCATGTGAGGAGCTAGAGCTGAGCTGCGTCTGTAGTACTGATCATGTGGTTGAGTAGTCCGTGCCCAATGTATGTCTGTCTGTAGGAGTAATCTAATAATTGTTTTATTAGTGAAATAAGTGAGGTCAGTTTCTGTATTTGTTTAGTCATGCCTTGGCTGGAAAAGCAACAAATAGCGCCAGTGAGTGCCCTTTACTCAGACTGTTTGTAGATTTGATGCCCCCTCGGAATCCTGAAGGTCCACTCTGTCGAGATGTGTGTATCAGACATGTGTATGATTTCTCTGCATTAGTATGAGAGAAGCAGGCCCATGAAATGTGATGTAAGGTGTAAAAAAAAGAAACGTGAAATTTCTTGTGGGAAGTTGCCTAAATGTACATAAGATGTATTAATACAGTATCAATCTTTATCAGAGCATCACACTATGTAACAAATGTAAGCAATAAATTAAGCAAACCAAGCATTTACAATAAATGCATTAATATTGTGGGGAAGGTTCTAAAAAGCCGTAAAAAGACAAAGCACAGGATAATAGGCACTGAAGAAGGAGTGATTCTTCTGTAATGTGATTTCAGGGCCTGGAGTAGAGATGGGAGTTCAGTCTCTGGATAGGTGGCACAATAGAGATGGGCAGAGTGTTCATTTCAGGGATAGTAGTGGATATGATTGAGGCCTGAAAGTTCTATAATGTGATAACATGATCTGGATATGGTCTGAGTGTTCTGATGTTGGATAACAGGAGCTCTTAAGAAGGGCTGCATGTTCTGACATGGGGTATGCAGGACTCTAGACCAAGAATGATTATTCAGTAAGGGATTAAGTCTCTGGAGAAATGTAACATAAAATCCGGAATCAGGATATGACATGAGAACTAGAAGAGCAATTCTGTGTGTCTTGTTTCTCATCAGGTGAATTCTTACATGTCACAAGGTGTGAAAGTCATGTTTCTCATAATACATTAAACATCAAAGACATTTGAAAGAGCAAATCAACTATATTCTTGTGTGACCCTTTGTTAGTGCAACAATTAACAATTAGACGATGCAGTGGAAGCCGTGGCAACATGGGTTCACCCAGCCTAATTATATATATATATATATATATATATATATATATATATATATATATATATATAAACGAAAGTATGTCTGTTTGTCCTTTATGCATTACTACACCATTCATCCGATCGGCATGAAACTTTGGGAAGTTGTTGAGTACACTCCCGCAAAGGTTTCTGGCAAAAAAAAAATGGTGAAAAGTTGTTGAGTACACTCCAGCGACTCCCAGGGCCCTCATAATCTTTCCAATACTGAAAGTTTACATTTTCTAGTGCGACTCACTTTTGCAATGACCATCAACAAAGCACAAGGGCAATTGCTGCAAGTGTGTGGACTAGATTTGGAGAATCCGTGCTTCTCACATGGACAACTGTATGTGGCCATCTCATGCGTCGGAAATCCTTCTGATTTATTCGTGTACGCAACTGACAAAAAAACAAAAAATACTGTGTATCCACAAGCACTCGAATAAATAAACAGAATTAAAACACTTTAAAATGTTTTCCATATTAAAATGAATATGTTTCAATAAAAATGACACAATGTAAATTGAATGTTATCATAACAAGTTTCCTTAAATTTCCTTTCTTCTGAGATCGCAGCAACGCGCAACGGGTAAGCTAGTCTATATATATAAAAAAGAAAGTATGCCTGTCTGTCTGTTTGTCCTTTATGCATTACTACACCATTCAACCGAACGCCATGAAACTTTGGGAAGTTGTTGAGTACACTCCCGCAAAGGTTTCTGTCAATTTTTTTTTTTTTTTATATAGGCCCCTCAGGGCCCTCATAAACTTTTGAATACTGAAATAGACAGCGAATTTGCAAGCATCGTCGACAGTTATGGCCCCCAAACGGAAATCGATTGGTCAATCTACATCAGAAGCACGAAAGAAAAAGGCATTACGAGCTTCAGAAACAGACGAGCAATGGGAAGCAAGATTAGAAGCTGTTCCGATACAAACTGCTCAAGCCCGTAATTTTCAAACGAACGAGCAACGAGAATCAAGATTGGAAGCCAATCGAGTACGCACTGCTCAAGCCTGTTCTTCTCAAACGAACAAGCAACAAGAATCAAGATTGGAGACAGATCGATTACGCACTGCTCAAGCCTGCTCGAATGAAACAGGGGAGTAACGAGAATCAAGATTGGAAAATGATCAATTACGCACTGCTCAAGCCCGCTCGAATGAAACAGGAGAGCAAGCAGAATGAAGATTGGAAGCCAATCGAGGACGCACTGCTCAAGCTACACTTAGAAATGTTTCAAAAAAGAAAATGAATAAGTTTCAATAACAATGACACAATGTAAATGTAATTTTACCATAACGAGTTTCCTTGAATTTCCTTTCTTCTGAGATCGCAGCAATCCGCGACGGGTAAGCTAGTTATGACATAAATTAATAGTCTGTCAACAACAGTCTGCCGACTCAGAAAAGCCGCCGCAGCCTGCACCGGGCATTTGATAAGCCTCAGGAGAGTGAGGCTAAGGCACATAATCTAGTTGTTCTAAACAAAATGAGAAGTGTGTTCATTTTCCATGTTATTTGCGTGGTATTTTGTGTTATTTAAAAGCCACACTCTCTTTGCAAACATGTGACCTGGCTGGTGCTGGATTTCAAACACAGAGGTAGTACATAGTTTGAATGAACGTAGTTTTTGACTTTCTAGAAAAGTGACAGCTCCGGCCCGACCACAGATCCTTTCACCATCCTCTAAATTATTAGTAGGCTCCATGCAGAGATCATGCACGTCCGGCACCGGAGAGAGGTCCACTATGCTGTCTGCTAGCTGCCGCAGAGAGCACTAGTATTCGTGTGGCTGGCGCTGCACGTGTTGTGAGTGTGGTGTTGTGTGTGTATGTGTACATTCATTTCTGTGACAGTCCGACTCACATAAAAGGAGCTACCTTAGATCTTGGCATTGCTAACCCCAACTCCATCCTTCTGGAGTCTATCCTCCCTTGTGATTGGACAGACCACTTCCGAATCACCTTCCTCACCCTGACTTCGGGAAGAGCAAGTGGAGCCCAGACTAAGAACCCAAAACAGATGAAAAGATGTCTAAGGAACATCAACTCACAAGATCTGACCGACCTCTGTGATAACATCCTGCCTCCGCCCTCAAACATGTCAGAAGTCCATGATCTTACGGACCAGTATAACAATGCTATGCTTAATATACTAGACTTGGCTGCACCGGTACAGCTTAAAAGACAGTCCGCCAAAACCTCAAAACCCTGGTGCAATGAGAGTCTTAATTACGAAAGAAGAAACTTATGACTGGCAGAAAGGCGGTGGCGATCCCATCCCTCCCTCAAACACCTCCACCAATTGAGATCCCGGAGGTGCATCTACAATAAATACATCAGATGCTCAAAGGCTACCTTCCTCAGAACTCAACTTGACCAAGCAAAAAAACTGCCAAAAAAACAGTTCGAAATAATCAAGGCTTCTTGGAGAAGTCCTTGAAGATTGAATCTGACTTACGCGCCGCCCTTGAGCAACTGTTGAGCAGTCCACAGACCTCCCTCCTGGAGCTCGTTCCAAATGGTTGATGAACTCACTGGACGCAAAATGCTGTTGTCTTTGAAACCTTCTAATCATTAAAATGACCCTCTACCTGCGAACCTGTTCCCGAAAGTCAGATCCTCCCTACTTACACTCTGGACTAGGATCATAAAATCTTCTCTCAGTCAAGGTGATATTCCTGATTGCCTTAAAGCGGGCCAACTTACCCCAATTCTAAGAAATCAATCCCCGGAACCCACAGATCTTCATAACTTTCGCCCAATTTCCAACATCCCCACTTTGGCAAAGCTCCTGGAGAAATGTGTGCTCGCCCAACTCTGTAACCACATCGATCATTTCCACCTCCTAGACCATTGTCAATCTGGTTTACGTGCGGGCCACAGTACAGAGTCAGCTTTGACGCACATCGTAAATGATGCACTTAGAATGTTGGACCATAATGAGGCCTGCCTTTCAATCCTTTTCAACCTGTCGTCAGCCTTTGATACGGTCAAACACGATAACCTAACTGACCTCTTGGAACACAGGATGGGGTTGACTAGGCCTGTACTTTACTGGTTCTCTTTCCTTCACAATAGATCATAATGCTTCAAGGTGAACAAATCCCTGTCTCACCCAGCCCTAGTTATTCTTGGAGTTCCACAAGGGTCAGCACTATCTCCCACGCTCTTTAACTTGTTCATGGAACCTTTGACATGAATCTTGAAACCATCCAACATTCATTATCACATGTATGTGGACGATACTCAAGTTTACCTGAAGATCGCTTCCGCTGAGGACGTTCAATCCCTCAACTTAATCCTGTTGGAAACACAATGCTAACCATTATCAAAAATGGGGTGACCCAGTGGTCATAGACCTGGGTTATACGTGGTACTAAAAACAATGATCCTAGAGCTTATTCAGTAGGTGAACCAAATCACAACCTACGATAAATTATTCAACATATTATTTCTGAGCCTGTAACCTATTGGCTCATGGTACCTGATACAAAACAGTCTATCAAAATGCAACAACCACAAATTATTTGATTTACAACAGGTTTTATTTCATCACAATGAGCGCAACAGTGTTTGCTTTACTGCAATTTGACAATTTCAAACAAACTGGTGGTTAAGGGGGAGGTTGCTCCAAAAAGAACGTGCACAACGAGGGAGTGCTCTAGTGTTGGAAGGTGAGTAGAATTCAGACAAAGTGATACAAGAAAAGGTTACAAAAATTCATTCATTAGACTGACCCAAACTTCTCAGTCTTTTTTATGCCTGGCCACATTCTCATACTACAATGCCAATGTTATAATTGATTCTTGAAAACACAATACAATTCTTGTGTGGCACGTTATAATTTGTTGAATAATTTATCGTAGGTTGTGATTTGGTTCACCTACTGAATAAGGTCTAGGACCATTGTTTTTCGGAAACACAACGCTGGCTGACCCTTTTTCAGAACGTACATGTGATGGTAGCCACAAGTAAAACAAAAAAACACAGATGCACATTTCACCAGTCTCTGATGATTGGAGGGCTTCTATTAAGTACTACAAAAAATAAGATGAATATCATAAAAAGTGAGTGTACAAGGCAGCTTAGGTATGTGCCATATCATGTTCCCCAGTGAACATTAATCAAAAAATCCTCAGCATAACATATGGTTAACATACACAATTAAAAGAAATGTTCCTAGTATTTTTGATAATTCTATGCTTTTAGGGTATCATTCTTTCCATTGGAATGTTAATTTCCTATTTAAGTACTGGCCCTACAAGCTTTAAAATACTTTTATTACCACAAATGTTTGTCATCCTTTAGCTCCATTATCCTAACTAAGCAGTGTATTGCAAAAGGTTACGATCTGCGAATGTGGGCCAATTTTTGGGGGGGCTGCCTGGGACAAATTGTGGCCCCAATCCAACCTTGGTCATAATAATTTACTTTGCGGCCCCCAGTGGAAGTGAAGGTCGCAGACCAGTCTTCCCCTGGGGAATTCGCGCAAAGACCGGAAGGATAAGGTGGGGGGGGGATTAGAGGGGTAAGGGGAAGGGGCGGAATCTGGGAAAACTTATAAGGTGTTGAGAGAGGAGAAACAGCCTCTTCCCAACACCTGAGCACCACCGGGGGGACATAGGAAAACTTTGTCCACCCACCTTACCTACAGGTCTTAAGCGATGGGCTTGGGTTGGTTTTCGCGTCTGAGCGTGCCAGTTTAGGGCAGGTTGCAGGGCAGAGGGGTTGCAGTACTTTGGAGGGGTGGTGAGTCACATACAGGCGGATCCACCTCTCGGGGATGGGGGAGAACGGTACACAGGTGACTGATAGCGGGCGCGAGAGGCAATGAAGGAAATTCAACAGAGGATGCTCGGAGGGCAAGTGAAGGTAAGAATGGGGAGAAGAAGGAGGTCAACGATTGAATGGGGAAGAGTCAAACAGGTGAGATGGTTTTGAGAAGGAGGAATGGAGAATAGTCGGTCACATGTGTGCGAAACTATCTCCAGCTTCTTGGAAAAATCTGAATACCTGGCACCGAATCAAGCGGGATTCCGCCCTTGCCACTCCACCGAGGCGGTCATCCTCTCGGTGGTAAACACTCTGAGGCGGAATGCAGATGCAGGAACCCATCAGGCGCTTGTACTATTGGACCTTTCTGCTGCGTTCGACACGGTCGACCACACCATCTTGGTCGACCGTGTCGAGCAGGCAGGTCTCAGGGGCCCTGCACTGAGCTGGATCCGCTCTTTTATCTCGGACCGCACACAATCGGTCAGACTCGGCTCCTTCTCCGCTCCCATTATACCCACCACCTGCGGGGTACCACAGGGCTCCTCGTTATCTCCCCTTCTTTTTAATGTTTACTTACGCCCTCTTTTGCACTCCTTGCGTCATGCTAATGTAACCATCTTCAATTATGCGGATGATTTGCAGCTCATCTTCCCTCTCAACAACACTGACTCAGTGGACGTATTCCAAAGAACCATGTCCCACATACTGAGTTGGATGAGCTGCAATCATCTGAAGCTCAACCCGGGCAAGACCGAGCTGGTCCTGCCCGGACAGAGCCCACTAAGCTGGAACCCTAACTTCTGGCCCATTAACATGGGAGCCCCCCCTACTAAATCTTCCGTGGTTAAAAGCCTAGGCATTTTTATCAGCGAGGATCTCTCGCTAAAAAGACAGGTTGGAGCGGTGGTATCTTCCAGCATTTTTCAATTGAAGAAAATAAGAAAAATTGCTCGCTTTCTCTCTTCAGCAGCCCTTACTCAGATTGTCCTCTCCTTGGTTTTGTCCAGGCTGGACTTCTCTAACAGTCTTTACCTCGGCCTCCAAATTGGTGAGCTTAAACGCCTCCAGCTTGTTCAGAACCAAGCTGCCAGGCTGCTGCTGAATATACCCAGGAGGCAATCCATCAGACCTGGCCTTAAGCAACTACACTGGCTGCCAGTTGAGCAACGTGTGGCCTTCAAGGCTGGGTGTATTCTGTTCCGTTCTCTGAACGATTCTGGCCCTTCTTTTATCAGAGACCTTTTCAAAAAATATTGCCCCTCCCGTCACCTTCGATCCACCTACAAATCACTTTTGACTGTGCCTCCTTTCAAGAGGAAACGCCACGGAGGCAGCTGCTTCGACCTTCAAGCTGCTGTACTCTGGAATTCTCTTCCTCTTCATATAAAGCAGATTGATAACATACTTAGCTTTAGGCAATCTCTGAAGACCTGGCTGTTTTCTCAAGCTTACTACTGACAGCACTGCCTGTCCTTTGACTGTCTTGTTTGGCTCCTTCTACAGCGCCATGAAGCCTCCGGGCGTACGAGCGCTTAACAAATTCCAACTAACATTGTAACATTGTAACATTGTGATGGGGAAAGTATATTTATTGCATTTATATACTATGTAATAAAGTCTAAAGGATTGCAACCTTGTCCCAATAAAATGGCCTTTTACGCTTCAATTAACAGCGTGGAGTGTGGTTCTTGCGCGATGTGTCACCCGATCGACCGATTCCCTTTCTACCTTCCATGGTTCGCCCATTTGATCTTCGATGGCGCCCTTCTCTGTCCAGAAACAGAAAGAATAAATAAGCTGTAAAAAATAAAAATAAAAAACTGTCTGAGTTTACTGACTCTAAACACAATGGAGAAAGGTGTACCTGCTTTTAAACGCGCGTTCTTGCCAGCGTGTCAAAAGGGCTTGAAGCGCTATTTGTATTTTTAAAAATACACGTTTTTTCATCTTTGTTAATTTTAGTTATTTTGCCCCTGATTTTAACCATCACCATTGCGCCCACACACCTGCACTATAATTGTGCCCCCACCGCTTTGTAGAGCGGAGTAAATCCTCTGAATACCGGCTACTCGTGGCGTCTGGCCGCCATCTTGGCGGTGATCGAGACCTTCAGTGTGCCACTCGCCTGAGCGCTCTAGTGCTCAGCCAAGTAGATCAGGTGAGCCTCTACTTAAGGCGAACACCTTAAGGAACTCGCCCTTGGAGAAAGGTGTACCTGCTTTTAAACGCGCGTTCTTGCCAGCGTGTCAAAAGGACTTGCAGCGCTATTTGTATTTTTAAAAATACCCGTTTTTTCATCTTTGTTAATTTTAGTTATTTTGCCCCTGATTTTAAACATCACCATTCAGGCTTTCTGTAACTGGATTGCCAGTGCGGGAATTTTGCTAAAGTCATCCAGAAATAATAATGCTAAATCTAGTAAGAGTAAAAAAAGTGCCCCATGGTTTTCAACGACCTTAAAACTTGAACTAGGGGAAGTTAAAACACTGGAACGGAGGTGGCGTCGAAACTATGATGCCGACGCTCGCAACAACTACATTGCAGCAAGACGGAAGTATCACGCAGGAATAAAAGCCGCTAAAAAAACCCACTATCTTCAGGCCTTGTCTATGGCAGGCCAGGAACAAAAAGCAATCTTCAAGATTGTCAAGGATTTTATGAATCCCCCTATCGCAAGAGATTCCTCCATCTCAAGATCTCTGTAATGCGATATCGGAATATTTTGATAATAAAATCCTGGCTATCACGAAGACTTTTCCATCAGGAACAACTGCGACTGCGGACGCTGAGCAGATAGTGGAGACGACAATGTCCCCCTGCTTTGATGAATTCGCTCTAGTATCCCTTGAGGAAACTGCTAAGGCAATCCTGGCAAGCAAATCGGGATCTCCTTTTGATCCCTGTCCCCCTCCGGTGTTGCATCTTTTAGTAGAGATGGTTAATCCGATGATCAATAGGATCATTAACTCCTCTCTAACTACGGCAAGTGTTCCTAATGAGTGGAAACTTGCAGCTGTTAAGCCCCTCCAAAAAAAAGGCCCTTGCCGATCCCACCACCCTTTCCAATCTACGCCCTATTTCCTTGTTACCTGTTATATCCAAACTGACTGAAAAGTTTGTCAACAGCCAATTGACTAACTTCTTGGAAAAGAACAACATCCTCCATCCCAATCAGTCAGGATTCCGGTCAGAACATTCTACCGAGTCAGCACTGCTTTTCACTGCAGAGACCTTACGGGCAGCAATGGATCAAGGAAAGAAGGCTGTCCTTATCCAACTTGACCTGTCGGCAGCCTTCGATACGGCCTCAAATAACATCTTAGTGGACCGGCTGGCTGCCGCAGGGGTAGGAGGACAGGTCTTGGCATGGTGTAGGAATTTCCTTACCAATAGACGCCAAGTTACAGTGCTAGGTCCAAACCAGTCTGAAGCTAAAGACGTCAGCTCTGGGGTTCCCCAGGGCTCTAGCTTGAGCCCTGTCCTTTTTAACCTCTATATGGTACCCCTTATGAAACTGATCGCGTCATTCCAGATCAGTTCCATTTCATACGCTGACGACACTCAACTCATACTGGTGTTGGATAGGGAACGGCCTGGTGCCGAAGAAGATCTCAAGGAATGTCTTGCAGCTACTTTTAAATGGATGACTACTAACCATTTAAAATGCAACGCCGGAAAAACTGAAATTTTACCAATAGGGAATCACAACCTCTTTTCCCCAAATCTGTGCTGGCCTGCGGAAGCAGAAGCACCCCCCAATACAATCACTTCTGCCCGCAATTTGGGCATTAAATTTGACAATCAGCTATCTTTTAAGCCCCAGGCTGTAGCAGTAGCAGGCATGTGCTTTCAGATCATAAGAGCACTGAGGAAGTTTTTCGATCTACTTCCGTTATCAGCGAGGAAAACTGTCGCAGTTGCCTTAATAAGTTCTAGGCTGGACTATTGTAATGGACTATACGTTGGAGCTAATAAAACTGTTCTCCATAGACTACAGATGGTCCAAAATGCGGCAGCCTGCCTTGTACTGCGTTGGCCTCGTAAATCGTCAGCCTCAGCAGCACTTAACACGCTTCACTGGCTGCCAATAGGTAAAAGAATTCTGTTTAAACTTCTTTTAATTACCTTCAGGGCATTTCACCAACGAGGCCCAAGCTATATACACAGTGGGTTTAAAAGATACTACCCTACGCGCTGCTTGAGGTCTGCCAACCAGAACCTACTCACTCTTCCCCGTTTCAAGCTGGCCACTAAAGGTGGCAAATCCCTTTTCGTACTGGGCACTAAGGCTTGGTATAAGCTTCCTCTCTTCTTACGCTCTCTCTCTCAAGAAGCCCCTTTTAGAAAGGCATTAAAAACCTGGATTTTCTCTCTGCCCGACGCTACTTGTAGGACTCTGGTGTAATTGTGGTGTAGAAAGCAGGATTTCCTTTTCTCTTCCAACTCCTCCATCTGAGTTGTGTGAGCGCCAAGATACTCCTTGGAGTGAAAGTTGCGCGTTAGAAATGTCCCTTACATTACATTACATAAAACTAGGGTTAAAATATATACTTGATAAAATGTAGAGGTGTTTCTTTCGTATGAAAGAAATAAGAAAGCTTCCCAATAAAATTGATGAGTACACGCTATCATGAAGGGCGGATTCAAAGATGCTATTGTGTAGTAGTTGAAGGAGAAGGCTTCATTCCATGTATTAAGCGAGGCTCGGAGCTGCAATAAATGCATCGTGCTCCGCTCCAGCCCATAACTCCTTTCATTGGCATGTACGTCACTTTAACAGTACAATAATGACATTATACTAAGAGGTACTGCACGGTTGGAACGCCCTGGCCTGAGTGCTTAGATTGAGCTGTAACCGAAATTGCAAGTTCTGTGACATTTACATAGAAAGCTCCATGAGCGAAGTGAACGGAAGTAACCTCTACACTCTGCCGTTCAGGGCGTCCCTTCAGGCAAACAGACTGACAGCCGTTTCAGCACAGGCTTCCGAATCACTCCTCCCACTTCAGGCGCGAGCCCGCCCAATACGCGTTACGCTCAGACATGGGGCGTAGCTGAGAGAAGCTGGATGCGTACTACCTGCGGGTTACACAGGGAAGGGGGCGTTCTCAAAGTCGCACGAGACGGAGGGGCGTGGCTCCAGCATGCCGTCTCCCACCCCGTTCTATTGACATGCTTGTCCTCCCTCCTACACTGCATGGTTTTGGCCGGCTCCTCCTTCCCTCGCACCATTCAGCATCACCTCACTTGGCCACGCCCCTTCCAGTATCTATGGCGCACGCCCACGCCCCGCCTCACGGTAGCAACCAATGACAGGGAACCTTTTGCACCACTGCCTTGACAGTTAACACGCCCGCCTGCCTCGGGAACCAATGGCATGCCGTGTTCTGCTCCGAGCTGGTGTCCCGGAAGGGTCAGGAGGGAATGTACTGAACCTGAATTAAAAACACCGGCCCAAACTGTAAGAGGTGCCGGGCTAGAGATGTACCTGAGCCGGCGGCAAGTAGCAGGGTGCAGGAAATAAGAACAACAACTATCTTGTCACGTGGTTCCTGTTAGCAGGTGAGCGGGCCTCATTGGTAAGGGAGAAGGGCATGGGGTCTTATTATTAAGGGGATAGGAAAGGGGCGAAGGATATAGGCAGGTGTAGGGGATGTGTCCTTTGCAGCAGTGTAAAATTATGAATAAAGTTCCATCTGCGTGTCCATCATCTGTTCCTCAAGTCCGCGTGTTCTCTTCCAGGACTGCTCATTTTGTCGGTTCTTCATGGCTACCTGTCATTTTCTTGTCCGTATTTTTTCAGGAGTAGGATGGACACATAGCTCCGTGTTGCCGAGACACCACTTTTCCATTCCTAGACTTTGCGTTTACATATCAGTGCATTCTGTGAGTTGTAATCTTAGTTTATTGTAGGTGAGCCTATTGAGCCAACACTCTTGATAACAATGATATGTAAAAAAAAAAAAAGAAAACTTATAGGAGTGGAAAAGTATTGTCCTGCTAACACGGAACCATAATTTGCCACGGGTATTTTCTGTCCAGCACGTCTGTCATTTAGCCCATGCCTATAATGCACTGAGTCAATTATATACTTATATGTAGAGTATCGAACATAACGGAGTATTTACTACTTGGAGAGCCTTTGAGTTTCTTGATGCTGCGTATAGCATGATTTTTGTTAGTGAACTCAGTGTTACTTATTTAATCGACCTCAGGTGGATGAATGTCTGGTGTATTCACTAGGATCCGATTCTGTGGCCATGGCCTCAAAACAGGTCCCTGCGAAGGATGCGTTAGTCTACTGAGGCTTTATGCTCCACCGAGTTCAGAATCAGATTATGTGTGTTATAATCATTCCTGGATTCCATGTCCGTCATCTACCCAGATGACTTTCGACTACTCTTCAAATATATCTTCTGCTCACAATGTCCATCATCGTCATTTATCTGCCCAAACTTTAATTATTGGGTTGACCTAAATAAAGGAAGTTTCGAGGTTCATGCTGCATTTACCAACAAGTAGTGAGATGCTTCCTTTGCTCTAGCTGCATTTCATGTTGTATTAGTTTCTTTTTTATTGTACTTTCATCCGTTTTTATAAACTTATAAATGTATTATATTTTAGCCAAACAGAACGAACAAATATAGCTCATTATATTTTTCACTTACAAAAGTATTTATTATTAAAAGATTAAGGTCCAGATTTAGAGTTTGGCAGACAGGGTACAGTTATTTTGCTACTATGCAAAATGTTTTGAAGTCGAGCCCCCCCTTTCCAAAACTTTATGTAAATGTGGGTGTACTTGTAAAGCGCACTGTGACTCCAAGGAGTATCCTGGCGCTGAAGACCGCTGGGGAACCCGTCCTGGTTTTCCATGTGAGATGGTCGCTTTCTGGGTATCTCCAAGGTGAAACCAGGCATCCCCGGCGTCTGTGGGGGGCCGTTGTAGAGATGAGGCAAGCTTAATGCCCAGAGTTGCCAAGTGTGTTCCCTGGTTAGAGTAGGCACTGAGGCGAGAATTATCGAGTCCGTTCGACCCTGGTCCACGACACTGCCGCATCGGGAATTGAACCCTGGTCCCGGGCCGTTCTCTGCTTACGGGTCTGCCGCCTCTAACCAGTGAGCCACACCACTATGGCAAAGATTTGGGGAGTTGGAGGGGAATGGCTGATTTTAGGAGGCAGGGATTAGAGACAATTTTAGGGGTGCTTCTCTGTAGCTCATAATTAGGGCTCCCGGTTTTCCGTTTTTACGGATATTTACATATAAATACAGACGGAAATCTACATTTCCTTTGTCTGTATTTATATTTTAAAACGGTAAAACACTGGCAAATGTTGCCGCGCTGCCGCTGCATGCATGTTGTGGAGAAGTGTGGCTCACGGTCTAGAGCAGGCAGACCCGGAAGCTGAGGTCAGACCCGGGACCAGGGTTCAATTCCCGACGCGGCAGGGTCTTGAGCTCAAATGTCCACAAACTCGATAATTCTCGCTTCGGTGCCTGCTCTAATCATGGGTTCTCACTCTGCAACTCTAGGCATTAAGCTTGCTTAATCTCCACAACGGCCCCCCTGCGGCGGGATGCCTGGCTTTCGCCTTGGGGATGCCCTGTAGGGGCTATCTCACAGGGAAAAACCAGGACGGGTTCCCAAGGCAAGCGCCGGGAAACCTCCGGGTAGCTGTGCGCTCAATAAATGCAATAATAATAATAATAATGCTGTTTCTTTCACGCCCCTGGGAATTCATTCAGCAGCAGAGGATCTTATTCTCCATCGTCATGTGGGTGAGGGGGAAGTGGGGGTTGTTGTTCTTCATTGTCTTCATTATCGTGTGTGTTGAATGCCACAGAGTCAGCGCTCCTTATGGCATCTGAAACCATCAGGCAAGGCGCCGATGAGGGCCATACCATGGCCTTGATTCTTCTGGACCTGAGCGCAGCGTGCGACACTGTAGCACATTCCACCTTGCTACAGTGTCTGAACAAAGGAGGGGTAGGAGGTGCAGCGTTAAAGTGGTTCCAATCGTTTCTGGTTGACCGCGGCTTCCAAGTCAGACAGGGCGACTGCTACTCCAAGCGAGTAGCCTTGGACCAGGGAGTGCCGCAGGGCTCGTCCCTGAGTCCTACCCTTTTTAATCTGTACGTTGCCCCGGTGGCCACCATAGTGGAGAGCCACGGTCTGCGCTTGGTGTCATACGCCGACGACACGCAGTTGGTCATCTCCCTATCACGCGCACCCAGTCTCGCAGCGGACATCTTCAGAGCATGCATGCAAGATCTTGCTGCCTGGATGTCCGCTAACTGCCTCAAGCTCAACGGAGGCAAGACTGAGGTGCTGGTGGTGGGTGGAGACCAAGTGGCCTGGACGTCGGCGTGGTGGCCACCCTGCCTGGGTCCGGCACCAATTCCCTGCCAGGAGGCGAGGAATTTAGGTGTTTGGTTTGATACCAATCTGACCTTCGGTCCCCAGGTTAATCGAGTGGTTGGCTCCTGCTTTGGGATCCTTAAGAGTCTCAGGAAGGTTCTGGAGCTCCTTCCCATCAAAGCCCGCCAAACACTAGTGCATGCACTAGTAACGTCCAAAATGGACTACGGCAACCTACTCTACCTAGGGACTCTGGAGAAGAATTTGAGTCGCCTGCAGGTCTTGCAAAATGCCGCAGCTTGCCTGGTTCTTAGACTGCCCAGAAGATCAGCCTCTAAAGCCGCGCTCTAAGCCCTGCACTGGCTTCCGGTGAGAAGCAGGGTGGAATTTAAAGCGCTCTGCACCTGCCATCGTATTGTTAATGGCAGGGCACCTCGGCCTCTGCAAGGTCTGCTGACACGATATGAACCCTCCCGTTCCCTTAGATCTTCTGGTTCAGGGTGCCTGTCCATTCCCAAAGTGTTCAAAGCTCGGATGGGCGGCAGATCTTTTAGGTATCTGGCAGCCTCAAGCTGGAACAAACTCCCCACCGCGCTGCGTCTGGAACCCTCAGAGTCCATCTTTAGAGCGAAGCTAAAGACATTCTTGTACGCCAGGTAGCTGCCTCACGCTCAAGTATTCTCCTCTGCTAACCCTCGCACCTCTCTCAGCGCGGGGACACGCCGTTGTGCGTCACCAATCGCTTTACAAGCCTCCCTATTATTATTATTACAGGGTGCCTTGTGTCCCATAGCTTTGGAGCCTGCAGTGTTGCAACAACAGAAAAGCTTAACAGTTTATAGCGGTGGTGGAGGGAAAGGGCCCGCCGTCGCGCCATTACATGATTGATTGCCTGGGGGGGGGGGGGGGGGGATAGGGGTCAGGCCGACTCGAGAGCCATGATTTGCGCCGCCGTTTCTCCTGGCAAGGTAAGAGGATTTCCCCTGCCCCCATTGCCCACCTCCCGTATGCCACGGCAGCAGCAGAGGATCCGTGTGTGTTTAATGCCACAGGCCCCAGTAAGCCATCTCAGATGGTTGAACACCTCCAGCAGCAGTTTTGCTGAGGCCATGTTATATAGTATATTTTTCTCCAGTGCAAGTCAGCAGAGTACAATGAGCTGTGTGTTTTCTCTCTGGCCGCTGGGAGCTAAACGCTGGAACACATTGATTTTGCCTCTAAATTAATCCTCGCATTTCTTTAGTTGAAAAGTTCAGCAGAACTCACCACCATTCTTAGGACACGCGTTCATCTCAACTGTAAGGGACAAAATATATTTGAAAGGAAATCAGACTTATTTTATTAACCCCGCCATATCGCCCTGAAATTTGATCCCGCTTCACTGAGGCAAGCACATTAACACCCATGGAATAACAGACTAGGATTGGAAGCAGGCACTCCCGGGAAGCATACTCATTTCTCCGGCTAGAACAGGTATCTTACACCCCGAGCTATCTCTCAGAGGTTGAAACCAGCGACCTGAATGTCAAAGGCAGATTGTTGCTACAGGCGCATTATCCAGCTGAGCTATGTTGTCGTACTGGTTTACTTTTCCACTAGCTGGTCATGAATGCTTCTCTTTCCTACACAGTTTGGCCGCAGCGCCCTGTTCCATGCCCCCCTTGTACCCTCTCCGATGCCGCATACGTTGAGTACCTGCGAAAACTCATAGCAACTTTCGTGCATTTGTAGTGTGTATAACGTTTGAAACTTCTGCTGAAGGCTTGTTTGAATGTACGTTTTTGTAACCTCTAAATGTGTCCCATAGTATCATTAAGGATCAGAGCCTGCAGTGTTTCAAGAACAGACAAGCTTAATAGTTTATAGTGGGGGTGGAGGGAAAGGGCCCGCCGTCGCGCCATTACATGATTAATATCCTACTTAGCATAAGGTTAACAAACTGGGGGTGTCGGGGTGAGCAGGATAGGGGTCAGACCGACTCGAGAGCCATGATTCTGTCCCTCTGGGATGCAGAGTGACTCCCTCTGCTGTTCCCCCTTGAAAACCGAGTGAATTACGAGTTCTGCTATTCAGTTGTGGGTATAAAACATCACGCAGCCTGTATTCTAACCTGCCCCAGAATGAAATATTTTCCAGGCTTCCCCGTGACATGCCTTTGCAGCATGCTTCCAAAGGCACATTTTTTCAGAGTTCTCATTAATTTTCAGTGGCACATGTAGCACTAATTATCTGCCATAAGGCTGGCGCTTCACAGCCTCACCAGCATCAGAATGGCCAACACTGTGTAATCTTTATTTGAATCTCTAGGCAATTTCAGTCTCATCAGCAAATATTGAACGGTTTTCAGTGGTCTTCATTTCATTAACAAACCAGAAAGAGCCTCAATGTCCACAAAGTCTCTTGAAATGCACATGTGCTTGTACTACAATGGCAACGTTTTCAGATGAAAGTATTGTGTTGACCAATAACAACCGGCGCTGGTGTGCATTGTCAATTTAAATTAATGCAGTAAAATACTAGCTGTAACCGCGTCTTTTGCTTATGGGAAAATAAATGCGGATAAATACAGAAAAAATGCCCAAAAAATAAATATCGATAAATACAGACGGAAATGGCAAAAAAATAAATACCATTAAACCGGGAGCCCTACTCATAATCCAAGCTAAATGTAAGACTCATTAAAGAGCAAATGCATCAAACGAAATACAGAATTAACCAAAAAAACTACTTCCCATAAATGGGGTGCTGTGAGCGGCTTACAATGCTGGGGGCCTAATGCAACTGCAGTTACTGCATGATTGATAGCTGCCGCACTGTTGATAGCTGCCGCACTGGCCGCACTGTTGATAGCTGCCGCACTGTTGATAGCTGCCGCACTGCTGATAGCTGCCGCACTGCTGATAGCTGCCGCACTGCTGATAGCTGCCGCACTGCTGATAGCTGCCGCACTGCTGATAGCTGCCGCACTGCTGATAGCTGCCGTACTGCTGATAGCTGCCGCACTGCTGATAGCTGATGCACTGCTGATAGCTGCCGCACTGTTGCCGCACTGTTGATAGCTGCCGCACTGTTGATAGCTTCCGCACTGTTGATAGCTGCCGCACTACTAATAGCTGCTGCATTAATGATAGTTGTGGTCTCAGATGCAGGCCATCTCCACTTTTTCTTTCAGCCCTTCCGGACCATCACTTGAATCTTGAAACAGACTGTCATTTTTTGAAAAGAAAGGAGCCCCTCCCCCCTTTTTGCAGCAGGGGTGCCCTCTGTTGTAATGCTAAATAGTGATTCCCCATGCCTCAGTGTTAAAGTAAGACATTCATAATTGTGTTGGCGTGGGCCCCTAACACCTCTGGGTCCCACTGCACCTGCTTCGCTAATGATAGCCTCGGCCTTGAAAAGCAGGCTTATCCGCCATCTCTCTCGCTCTCATGTCCTTGATGCCCAAACCAAGGTGGCTCTGCTTCAAGTTTCCCTTCCCTTGGGTAATTGCTCCAAGCAGCACTGGCACAGCAAGCATGCCCTTATCCTTTAATGCAACAAAGGAAGGATTGTAAAACATCTGTGACTATGCAGCTGCAGAACTAAAGATACTCATAGCTTTTCGAAGCGGGCTGTCTACTCTGCCCATTGCCTGAGGCCGCCAATCCTAGGCCTGATGCAAAATTCAAGCCTTCAGACGGTTTGTGTTAAAAAAAATACACATTGAGACCTCCCCGCCTCCCTCTATTGCTTGCACCTTGTTCCATGAGCAGCAAGGATAGCATCGACCATAATGCTACCAAGGAAAATGTTCCGGATGCCCCTTTTCCTAGTATGGCAGACTGCAGGGGTTCCTGTGATGTGAACCAGAGAGAGGGATAACGTGTTAAAGAAGAAACCTGCCTTCTTACCAAAAATGCCTGCTAACTGATAGAAATGTAATTGTCCGCAATTGGTTAATCCCCAGATATAAAGGCGGCTTTGGAGGCAGTATAGACTTTAATTGATGGAGTCATGTGAAGCTTCCTGGTGAAAAATATTAATTCTTTTTGAGAGATAAAATAAAGGTGGTATCAGCACATTTTTTGCAGTATACATTAGAAGGACATGCTACGGAACGTAGCATGTCCTTCTAATGTATACTCCAAAAAATGTTTGCACTAGAAAACGGCTGATGACGTATTACAAAAGTTTATATTTTTAAAGCACTTGTTTTATCTTAAACACTACATTTTGTGGCAGCCTATTTTATACTGTGTAATAAAATTTTAAAATAATAATGTCAACATGCTTTTTGTCACAGGCTCAGACCTCAGAGTACTATAAATAAACAAGTTACTATTCCTCACTGCAGCAATCGGGATTTAATTCTGTGGGTCTCTGATCACATAGACAAGTGCAGTGAGCATATTAACCCAATGAGCTTTTATCACTTAAAGGAGTACATTTCCCATCTATTAGTTAAACTTGCATTTATTTTTCATTTAAGATGTGTGCCTGTTATTTCCTATTCAGTGAAGTGAAGGTGAAGCCAACAAAAAAAGGCAGAATATTTTGTCCGTTTTAGCCACCTTTTTAACTTCATCTCCACACTTAATGCCTCAGGCCCCATGGCACTAGGTATTACAGTCTCCATATTTTGTTTTATTGCATCTGCTGCATGTAAATGAAGACAGCCTGGTAACGTACCAATCGTGCTTTCAGGCTGTCTTCATTTGCAAGTAAATGTAGACGCATTTGTGACACCTAGGAATACAGCCGCGGACCCCCCAGGGGGCGCACCCCACAGTTTGAATACTTCTGGTGTAAACTTTACTCTGTTCTTCAGCCTCTACATATGGCCCTTAGTTGTTCTGTTGAGGTAGAGAATACTTAGGATGCAGTAATATGTAGTACGGATTTATTAGGCAACCAGAAAGAATATCCCTAGTACTATGGTAGGACCCCCCCCCACACCAAGAGCAGATGTTACTTCTTACACAGACGAGGTCTCACTGAGCCTAGTGCCTTTTCTAGAACACCCACACCCAGTAGCTTCTACAGGTGGTCATACTGAAATGCCAGAAAGGAGAGAAACCACTCAGCATATGTCTTGTAACCCCGACTACCTCCACCATCTAGAAATCAGATGGTCTGACCAAGAGAGTCAAAAGACAGAAAAAGATCAAGCACAATTCAAAATTTGCAAACATTCGTGACAAGAATTTTCAATTCTGTTAAGGACAAGGGGGCGAGGATTATGCTTTCTCATTTCTTTAATGAAATGCTCAGCAGCCAATCAAAAAACAGAACTACAAATCCCATGAACACTTTTGGAATGACCCTAGAGGAAACACTATAAAAGGTCCATAAATCAGTCTTTCTTCCTCTTTCTTTGGGTAATAAGTTCGACATCAAAAAACAATCCAAGGTAAAGTAACAGCATCAGCTCCAAGCAAGCCGCCGAAATCCACAGGATCTTGTAGACAAAGATGGAAGTATCCGGGATCCGTGCGCAAGGAGACAGAGGAGGCTCACGAGGCGTATCAACCATATCACTTCTGGTCAGAACCTGAAACAGAGACAGAGCCGTAATATCCCAACATCGAGAGAATAAGATATACAGGGGAGGGAAAAAACAGAAAATTTCACAACTGTAACAGTATGCAATTTTTTATACAGTACATGATAATACCAAGTAATCACAATCCGGGTGGGATAATCCTCGCCTCCTTGTCCTTAATAGAATTGAAAATTCTTGTCACGAATGTTTGCAAATTTTGAATTCTATGTCAGGACAGGAGGCTCCGATTATGCTTGTTCAAAGCTCGTCTACCACTACAGAGGCAACACTAACAATAGGTTTATAATAGAATTGCTTGAAAACAGAGTCCGAAGACCAGTCTGCAGCCTTCATGATGTCAAACAAAGTTACACCCATAGAGAAGGCTTTGGAGGCCATTGCTCCCCTAGCAGAATGCGCCCCAAACACAGAAACATCAATGCCTGCCTCGGACATAAGCCAGCGCACCCAGCGAGCTAAGGTAGCTGGTGCTACAGGACGAAAAGGCTTCTGCAAAGCGATCAACAGCTGACCTTGCATATCTGCGCGCAAAGAAGCGGTACTCACCTCGTAATCCTTCAAACATTGTACAACACACAGATTGGGGTGATCTGGGAAGGAAGGATACGTTATGGATGAGGTGTTGGTTTTAGTCCTTCTAGAGAGAGTGAAAGTAACACCTTCGGGAGTGAAGGAGCGGCCCGCCAGGTCTAAAGCCCGAATATCCGAAACACGTTTGCAAGAAACTAAGCATAATAACATTGTTAGTTTTGCAGACAACTGTTTCCGGGACAATAGAAGATTAGAAGGCCAGGCCTCCAAGTATCTCAGGACAATCGAAACATCCCACAAAGACACGTACTTCGGTGTGGGAGGTTTCGCAAGGCGAATTCCCTTTAACAGTTTGGAAAGCAAATGATGTTCCCCAACAGGTTTACCATCAACATGGATATGACCCGCCGAAATGGCCGACCGAAAACCATTAACAGTCCGGTATGCAAGACCAGACGTGGCCAAGGAAGTCAAGAAATTTATGACTAGACTGATATCCGCCGAAACGGGATCAACCTCCCGTTGAACACACCAATCACTCCAGCGTTTCCATGCTCCTCGATACCGCTTGTGGGTATTGGGAGACCAGGCGTTACTGATGAAGTTGGCAGCTTCGCTAGAAATGCCTGGGACCGACCAACGATCCCCGAAATTCGCCACGCTAGTAACTGGAGAGTGCCGGCGAGAATGAGGGGATGCGGATATCCGAGAGGATCCTGCAACAGATTCCGCTTCTGGGGAAGAAGGAGAGGAGGCGCGCAGCACATTTCCAGGAGAACCGGGAACCATGCCTGAGCTTTCCACAAGGGAGCAATCAGAATCAGCTCCGCTCGAAAGCGTTTGGTGTAAGCCAGGACTCTGGGAAGCATCATAAACGGGGGAAATGCATAGCAAAGAGTCGAGGGCCACTGTTGGAGAAAAGCATCCGTGGCCAGAGCTGATGGGTCCGGTCTCCAGCTGTAAAACTGGGGAAGCTGCGTATTGAGGCGAGATGCAAAAAGGTCTAGGTGACACTGGCCCCATTGATGAAGAATGGTGCGGAAGACTCGAGGGTGAAGTCTCCAGTCGCTGTAGTCCCGAAGATGACGGGAGTGCCAGTCCGCTACCTGATTGTTGCGGCCCGGAAGATACTCGGCAATAACTGTGATCTTCCGGTGAAGGCAAAAATGCCAAAAATCTTTGGCAATCTCCGCTAAAATCTTGGACCGTGTCCCGCCCAGCTTGTTCACATAGCGGACTGCAGATACGTTGTCCATTCGGAGAAGAATGCAACAATTCGCCTGCAGGGGGGAAAAGCACCGAATCGCAAAGGAACCCGCCAGGAGTTCCAGGCAATTGATATGGAGAGATAATTCCTGGGGTGACCAACGACCCCCCGTCGAGATGGACCCGCAACGGGCTCCCCAGCCCCATTGACTAGCATCCGATTCGATCCCCAGTTCCGGAGAAGACCCGAACAGGGCTCGACCGTTCCAGGCCTCCATGTGGTCTAGCCACCATTGCATCTCCATCCGCACTTCCTCCGAAAGAGGAATTTGATCTGAATAGCGGAGACCTTTCCGGAGATGCTGGATTTTCAAGCGTTGCATCGCCCGGTAATGTAAGGGACCCGGGAAGATCGCCTGAATGGAGGACGCCAGAAGGCCCACTACACGCGCCAACGATCTCAACGACACAGTCTGTCTGGAAATAACAGACGTCAACTCTCTCCTGATGTAACGGAGTTTCTGGTTGGGTAAGAGAAGTTGACAAGTCAACGAATCTATCCGAAAACCCAGAAAATCGATAGACTGAGCGGGAACCAAAACCGATTTGGGAACATTGACTAGAAAACCCAGAGATTGTAAAAGGGTGATGGACCACTCCAGATGCTGTAGGAGCTTGAGAGGACAATCTGCCATAAAAAGAATGTCGTCCAGGTAAATAATCAGTCTGACCCCCCCTGGAACGAAGATGCTCCACCACCGGCCTCAGCAATTTCGTGAAGCACCACGGTGCTGACGAAAGGCCGAACGGGAGAACTTGATATTCGTACCACTGACCCAGCCATTGAAACTGGAGGAACCTGCGATGGGGACTGTATCGGGATGGACAAATAAGCCTCTTTCAGGTCCAGACGGACCATCCAATCCCCTTCCCGAAGGAGATCCCGCAGAAGATGGATGCCCTCCATCTTGAAATGCCTGTACACAACCCCGCTGTTGAAGTCTTTCAGGATGAGAACCAGGCGAGATCCGCCTCCCTTTTTCTCTACCAGAAAGACTGAGCTGACAAAGCCCTGAGGATGGCGTACTGTTGGAACAATCGCCCCCTTGCTGAGGAGTTCCTTTATCTCCTCCGACATACACGCTTGAGAGTGACTTGAAAAAAGCATAGGGGTCGGCAGACGGGTTTGATGAATTGGGTGATAGAACTCGATCTTGAACCCTTGAACGGTGTCCAGCACCCAAGCATCGCTGGAGATTAAGCGCCAATTGTTCAGAAAAAAAACTTTATCCTGCCCCCCAGCATCACATCGCATGCTTGAATTAGGCTCACTTGTAGCTCCGGAATCCTGATATTGTCCCTGGTGGCCACCAGATCTGCCTTTGCCGTACTGGCCTTTACCTTTCCGGGAAGGATAGAAGTTTGCGCGGGTGGAGTAACCGGAGTCGTACTGACCACCGCGCTGCTGCGAAGAACCTCTGTGGGACTGCTGCTGCGACCCGCGGCCGAACGACCGTCCCCGTCGTCCGGCCTTGCTGAAAACCGGACGCATGGCCTGGCGCAAAGATGCCTGCGCCTTGTCAATGCCGCTGAAGGCGGAAACAAATTAAGTCAATTCCTTGAGGAAAGGTTGACCGAAAAGAAGGCCCTGCGCCTCCGGACCGGCTTCAGACGTAGCTAATTCGGCCAATTTCGGGTCTAGTTTGAGGAGAATAGACCGTCGCCTTTCAGCAGAAATGGCGCAGTTCACATTGCCAAACATGCAGACAGCTCTCTGAGCCCATTCAATGAGTTCGTCAGGATTGACGGTCGCTGAAGCCTCCTTTGCCTTGAAGCCCAAATCCAGGATCTTTGAGAGTGGGCCCAACATGTCCATTAACTTGTCTTGACAGGACCGCCACGAGCGGTCGAGACCTTTCTTAGGGTCCTTGGAGTACTTCTTGAGGTAGGTCACCATCATGGGGTCCACCTCTGGGGTTTCAGCAATGTGGTCCACAAGGTCCGGTCTCGGACACTCAGAGCGCAGACGAGCCCTGACCGGCGCCTCGAAAGGATGGCGAACATGCGCCTCAAGATATGCGGCCACTGCCGGAGCTGGCAACCAGGACGTGGAATTAGGATGGATGATATCCTCCGGTTCAAAATTCAAGAGCAGGGGACGCTCAGGAGCGTCAACGAAACGCTCCTTGCGGATACGCTTCTTTGGAGGCGAAGAGTCGTGCTCGGAAGAGGCCTGAGCCTGGTCCGACTCATCCACAGTATGTGACGCAGAAGTTTTGGGCTTCTCGGAAGACAAGGCCCTTGCCAGCCTTTGAAAGTCCGATTTATGCGGGTTGTGAGGAGATTTTGCGGCCTTTTGAGAAGGCGGCAACCACCCTTGCTGAACAGCATAGTCATTGAGATGACGTTTTAGAGGGGTTATGGCTCTAACCAAGGCCTTGTTCACCGAAAACTGGACACCCTTGTCCAGCTCCTCGACCAGGTTGTACTCCATGGAGTCATCCTCCTCCTCGTCATAATAGCAGTCATCATCTGCGTCGTAATACTCAGACATTGTATCAAGGTACAAAAATGAATGCCCACTAGATGACTGACTAAAATATTGAGTATCAGTGATACCAGTAAGGGGGAGTGAGAACCCCAAAGCAGGCCCGAGAGAGGTTGGAAAAAATACCAAACTCCAGAAAAAACTATAGAACGTGGAGGGAGAGAGCCTGCCAACAAAAACCACTCTAGGCAGAGCCTATGCAACAATTATCAGCCAAAACACTTCACTGTGCTCCGGCGTAGACGGGGTCGAAAGTTCAGGGCTGTGGGCGTGAGCGCTGGTGAGAAGCGTTCCTTCACTCGACCGGCGTGAGGCGAACAGCCAGAAACCGGAAACAAGCAACGCGCATGCGCGACGTCGCTGCCGCTGAAACACCGGCTCGAGAGCGCTCGCGCTCTCCTAAGAAGCCGACGACCCCTGCTCCCACTCCACCAAAGCAACCGGGCACAAGGACGCGGCCAGGCGCAGGGAGGTGAACACACGCTCCCAGGAAGACACGTCGCCAACGGACGCAGAAAAAATATCGGCAATGAAACCGAACAAGAGTACACAAGCGACGCGCACTAAAGTTTCACAAGCAGCGCAATATAAGGCAAGTGTACACAACCAAAGCAGAGCAATAACAAGTAAAGCAATGCAAGTAAGGTAAAAGTGACTTAACTGGCTGCGGAGCAGCAAAGAAAGAGGAAGAAAGACTGATTTATGGACCTTTTATAGTGTTTCCTCTAGGGTCATTCCCAAGTGTTCATGGGATTTGTAGTTCTGTTTTTTGATTGGCTGCTGAGCATTTCATTAAAGAAATGAGAAAGCATAATCCGAGCCTCCTGTCCTGACATAGAATCAACGTTTTGCACTTTAAAAAATGTAAAGATATTGGTTTGCACAACATGGTCAGACCGTGCTTCTTTCTGCAAGCCTGTTAACAAAACTAATGTAGTAAATAATTTGTTTTCTTTTTTGTAGCATTTGTGCCATTACGTTCTACAGACACAAGTGGCATGGCAGAACACTAAGGGCAAATAGTTTGAGTTTTGGAGAAAAACATGTATGTGCATCGTTCTCAAAGACCAAAGTAGGCTCTGACATTTATATTACTTTCCCCTAAGTCCAGATGCAGGTTGAAAGATAGGCTTTGCATTCTTGATACATTCAGTACAAAAATAATTTCTAGTTGCATACTAGTTTTGTCTTCAATGTAATACCCGTTTAAGTTAAACGTGTTACTAAAGATACCGTATTTTGTATCAAAGCTTTTTTTGTGTTTTGTTTTATATAGTGAGAACTCGACCCAAAGGTATCAGAGTGCTTTATATGAGCACATGTTGCGTTATAGACGGACAGATTATTTTTGTTCGGCACGTTGAGATGAAGTGATTTGCCCAGAATCACAGGATGCCGAGCATCCAGTGCCTCGGCTTGAACCCGGTTCCCCAGCTTAGAGGTCGACTGCTCTATTAGGCCATTTGTGGTTTGAAATTAGACTCTCTTGACTCTCCATATAAATGTCAATGGCGTAGTACTATGTGATGTCACCAGTAACGTCATTGATGATGTCACTTGTGTCATCAGTTTTATCATGTGTCAGCTCATGAGCATTGCATTAGGGGTGAGGTATGGTTGTGAAACACACTATAACTGGTAAATTTCAGTGGCGGTTAGAGTTAAATCATAACATCCCTTCAACTGAGTTTTTGAAGGAAGTTTCTACTTGTTGTTAACAATTGTTTTTTCTTAATCCTAACTCTCCTCTTAACAGAGTATTTGCATTGAATTTTTTGTTCCAATGAGGTACGTCATCCCTCTGACAAAGCAAATGACTGTTGTGCATCAGCTTTGGCCATGTGCAGTGGGGTCTGGATTCAGTGCCCTTCCTTTGTCTACCCCCTGCATCCAGCTCCCATGTGAACATAAGCACTGCAAACATTCTTGTTAGTGTGCATCATTGGGGTACAGACAGACGGGTCTGTGCCCACCATGCCATCCTTTGGTTTGGACATAGTGCTTTCTGTGGCCACGCCTTGTACAGACTCCTATAGAGACATATTCCACTGCACAGGGCTAAAGATTTTGAGTGCCAGGGCATGGCCCTGATGGAAATAACCCACTGCACATAGTTTTTCGGTCATGTACATTTGCGTTGCCTCTTTCCTTTAATCTGTTACTCTGTTTGGTGAAGCGCTGGGATGCTCCAGGGTAACCACGTGCTATATAAAACTGTTTAATAATAATAATACATTGGTATCTGGGCTTAGGAGCAGGACGTGAACCTTGCCAGGCCCAGCAGCATGCAGAGTTGCACCATGGATTAGCTATTTTTTTTAACATAAACAAAGTTTAAATCCACAGAGCCATAATGGCAACCATTGGAAACCTCAAATAACAGGGTGGAGCTGTGAACCCTGTGGCAAAAAACGTGTATTTTTATTTTTTGGAAGATCGCATCTCCTTCTCTGGCCCCCACTCCACCATCTTACTTTGAATCCGGGAAAGCACCCCCCTCCTCCGGTGCCCATTACATCTTCCCTTCATTTTGTTCTGCAATTTGTTGATCCTTCGCATCACCATGTGGAGGTTGTTAGACAATTTTCTTGAGTTGCAGCCAGCTAATCAGATTGCTGTTCTTTGGAGACCAGTGGTTGCTGTTCTTTAGAGACCAGTGGACCCCGTATTGGACGAAAAGAAACCAAATGTACGTCAACCCGTTGTATATTGGAAAGATTTTCCAGTCTTACAAAACAACTGTATATTAGCCAATCAAAGTCCACCAGGCACATTTTCATAATGCAAATACCTCAAAAACGTCTAGAGGGATTTACATCACAAAAAGGGTTTGTTCTAAGTAATCCTGCAAAGTACGGTGTACTGCCAATCGGCAGTTTTATCTACAGCTTAGTGCAGAAATTGCTCTGGTGCTTAAAGAGCAAAATGCTTCTTTTTTGACCCACCTCCCACACTCCTGTTAACTTTTTCCAGCCTGGATGAATCTGTGTGAAACCTGACATCGTAACAGTTATCTGAAAGTACTGATTGTGTGTCAGAGTTCATGCAGATTGTTCAGACAAGAGTTATTAGCAAAGCAAAAAAGGTATTTTAATGATAATTAAATTACGGCGTTGCTCCCACTGTGAAATGAACTCTGTGGTCAGGCACAAAACATACTCGTCGCAGAACCGCATCCCCTGCTCATGTCTCTCAAATAACTCTCTCCGTTTTCCATCTCCCGCCTGCATTCTTGGGGCAGACATGGTCATGCCAGTGATCGCTGGTCATAGCTGCGATGATTCAAGTCCATTGTCGCCTTCGCTTGATATGAATGTCCCGCCTTGACCCACTTTACAGTGAATGGTGTAGCTGCTGCCGTCTGTGGAGTCTCCCATCCCCCCTCGTCTCTAGTCTTGTGTGTCCTACTTCTGGACGTCTGGTTGAGGAGAGAGACGTCATTTCTCAGCTCATTCCTCGCGCTTACGTTGTGACCAACTGCACCAAGGTTGCCTCCTGTTCATGGTTTACCTGAACAGTTCCGGAGGAGTCTGTGTTCTTCTCCACACATGTCCACGGGTCCCTGCCTGTGCTGTGCATGTTTCTGGAGAATCCTTTCTTCAGGTCAGAGAGAATCCCTGTCCCCATCCCACTGGAGTCCAGTCCATACTGCGTTGGGCTCTGGAGAATGCTTGTTCTTTGATTGTTCCGATATGGCATGAGTCAGGTAAGTCTCTTCATAGCTGCCAAGTAGCCCCAGGTCGCGTGAGACACCTTTAGCCAGCCATGGCTTTATAGCCAAGAGCATGTTCTCTTCTGGGACTTATAGCTCAACTTTCAACATTGCAGACACGAGCTCGAAGTTTGCAGCAGGTCAGTTGCTGTGCACTTAAAAGCTGGGTATAAGTGAAATGAACATGTCACACAACAAAGGGTTTTGTGTTGTGGTGAATTGGGAGTTTATGCTGACATTTTGCCAGCAGATATATGCGAGCTGGGACTTGTATGCCAATGTAAACAGAGCTATTAGTGACACTGCGAGTCATACAATGCAAAGTGCAGTTAACTAAGAGTAATGGCTGGCTGAAGGTTGAGGACATGGCATGGGCCCACTTGACATCTCTGAGGCCTCCCACCAGATCCTGTTCCGGATGGGCCCGGCCCCCTGCAGCACATCCCTTCTGCATGATTCATTTGGGCAGAATCCCTGGTTTGCGCTAACGGTCTTTGTTTCGTCAAAACCTTGTGAGCTTGCACCATCTCGCGCTATGCCGCCTCAGGGGTGTTTGCATTTTGTCACCGGCCTAGAAACACGTGTTTGTGTGTGTGCTGCTGCAGTGTTCATTCCTGTCCCTCAGCTGCACAGCATAGCCGCCTAATTTGTAAAAAAAAGTGAGACAAACCTTTTTGCCCTAAGTATTCCAGGCTTGCCGTTGGAATAATCGTCCCCATCCCATAATATTGTGGAATAGAGAGGCGCATTGAATGATTAATTTTTTTCTCAAATGCATTTCGCTCAATCCGATAAACTTTCTCACTTTCTCGGCAGAGACCAGCCGTCGCTGGAAGACCCAAGTGGTTCGGCCATTGTGGTGGTGAAAAGTATGATTCAAGAGGGCAGTGTGTGTGTGTTTTATGGCCAGTTTTACCCCAGAAGTTCTGCGGTTCCAGTTATACCAATGGGCATCGTGGTACCACTAGATTGGCTGAAGGTGACCTCATGACTAGGGCCACTTAGCAGCGGCTGATGTTGTGCTTCCTTAGTAACGCTCAGTACGAGGGAGATGACTTTATTACTGTGTATAGAATATTTTACAAAATGTAAACCAACAGGAGGTTGTTTGAAGTTTTCTGTATCTGAATCATATTGCTATAGATAGCACTACAATGAAGCTAGCATTGAAAGCTTTATCGTTGGATTGAAATATTTACCTTTTCATGGATTGAAAATCAATGCCCACAAACCCGTGGCAAAGGCTTGTCAACGCTGGTCAGTTCTAGATCCTGTTCCAATCCACCTTACAGGCACCAAGCATCTTTGCTGTACAGATACCGCATTTCAAGTGCCAAACATCAGTTTTATGCGCTTGCTAATTTGATTGTTACAAAAAATATTTTTAAACCTTACATGCGACACCAAAAATTGTTATCACCTAACAGAAGATCAACATGGTCACCTGCGCAGATGACACCAAGCTTGTCCTTTCCCTCCCCAACAAATCCAACACCACCAGGACCAATTTTAGAACCTGTATGATCGATGTAACCAACTGGATGAAAGAGAAATCCCTGACACTCAACACGGACAAGACAGAAATCCTATTTGGAAACAAGAGCTCCCTGTGGGACTCCTCTTGATGGCCAAGTGAACTAGGACTTACACCTACAGCGCACGCAAGAAACCTCAGAATCATCCTAGATGACAAGCTCGAAATGACCAAGCAGGTGAACGCCATGGTCTCATCCTGTTTCCTCCTACTAAGAATGCTCCACAAGAGTTTCAAGTGGCTACCCTCCAACAAAAGATGAACAGTCACCCAAGCCCTCATAACCAGCAGACTGCACTACAGAAACACACATTATGCCAACATCTCCAACCAACTCATTCAAAGGCTCCAAACAACCTATAATGCCACCACCAGACTCATCTTGGATCTCCCTCGCAGCGCTCACATCACCCTACACCTCTGAGCTCCCCTGGCTACCCATACAGAAAGTATGCCACTTCAGGCTACTCACTCACTCCTACAAAGCTCTAACCAATTCCTGACCTGCATACCTCAACAACCATTTTCTCTTATACCAGCTTTCCAGACCACTACGCTCAGCTTCTCTCTCCCTTGCAGAAGCTTCTCTCATTCACAAAGGGTCTTTCTTCTATATTGCTGCTAAGTCCTGGAATGACCTCCGGCAAAAAATAAAGACGTCCCTATCCCTTCTTAACTTTTGGAGGAAGACAAAGACTTGGCTGTTCGACTAGGAATTCAATAAGGCTGTCACTCTTACTTAGCATCTGGATACCTCATGGGTTATTAGCCATGCACTACAAATTGAAATAATGTAACATAACTCAGCAGTGCACATTTCATTAACTGCAATAGGATGAAAAGCTGAGTCAGCACTACTCAGGTTTGAACCGGTGACCAGCACGTTATCCATAGATCTCTGCTGCTGAATCTCAACCTCTCTGAGCTATCATACCAGATGTGCATGCTACCCTTGATTATTCTCATTATAATGGTCATTTTTAGGTCTCGCCTAAGCCATCCTGTAGGGACGCTTGGCGAGATTATAGTAAGGCTTTTAAAAAGTGTACCCAAACTGCGGATCGGGTACAGTTCATGTGAGCCGGGCGCTTGCACATCGCCGGCATCAGACTTCAAAGGAAGCCGCACCCCCGCCCCCGCCACCCAATGCCGCTCCCCCGCCCCACCACGCAATGCCGAGAGCTTGTACAGGTCTGATGCTTCACATCATTTGGCAGCCTGTGATCCTCGGCATCAGACTTCAAAGGAAGCCGCTCCCCCACCCCCACCACGCAATGCCGTCTCTGTCTTGCTTCTCCACCACGCCACAGCCCGTTACCGAAATTACAGTGTAACCATGAGCTCAGGCGCTTCAAATCAGCGATTAAAGTTTCTACCAAATATACTACTTGTTATGCTTTAATCCTTGTTCTCTCTCTCCACTGACGCACCAGCTTTCACTCAGTCTCTTTCATCCATCTGCGTGTTTCTCACCCCCACCCCTTTTTCCCCCTCTCACAAACTGCCCATCCTGTCTTTCACTATTTCCTCAGCCTCTCTCTTTGTAAACATCGCTACCCACCTCACCGTTACCTCTTGCTGTCTTCCCACTGCATCCTCCTCGTCCCTACATCTTCCAACCGCCCTCTTTCTGTCTCTCCACCCCACACCGTTCTCTTCTCTCCGTCACCCTCTCCCCTCCCTCTCTTACACAGCATGCCTGTCTCGCGCTCTCTGTCATGCACGCACCTGTTGTCTCGGGAGTGTCCTGGAGAACTGATGCCAAACTCCCTGCTTCACCCCAATCACCCCCGGGAGTCAGAACAGAACACTAACCCCCAGATAGTGAACAGGGGGAAACAGGGGAACAAAACAAGGATAGAAGGGGATAAACACAGCTTTCCTCAGGTTTCACAATGGACAGGATTACTTCCTGGTTTTCTTTAATATCTGTGGCTGTAGCAAAAAGAAACAAGAGTTATAAGGGACAAAATTTACCACAGGTATCCTATGTGTGTGTATTCGTAGGGGACTTAAATACCTGAACAACACTGAGGAGAAGCAGGAATTGGCAGGAAATAATAATGTTACAAAACGAGGTATCACACCAGATAGCGTAATACCTACTAGATTCTGTACTTGGCATCAGAAAAATCCATTAAATGCGTAGATGAGAAACCCTTGTTAACAGCACAAGGCATCCCATGACACAACAACCACAAATGGGTATCCAGAATACAAGAAGCCTAGTCTGACTGCAATAAGGTTTTACCAGGCGTTAAATACGCTAAAGAAATGAAATAACGAAGCAACACAAAACAGAATACAGAAGAAGCCCAGACGCTTCCAAACTCACACGACCTTCGGAAGGCTTAGGAAATACTAGCTCCTCGGACGCCCGTCACCGTGACCCAGAACGAGAATCACAACTAGCTGGCTAAACGTGAAGCGCTTCCTATGCGTCTGGGGCGGGGTTAAGTAATGCTTCTGAGCCAATGCGCATGCGCTAACCTCGCACATGCGTGAATGGGTCTCTGCTTTCATTTGCCAACCATTGCCAACCCCGGTTGATTCTGCAATGGCTGCTACTATAAACAACAGTCGGCGCACGTATGTAAACTAGGAACGCGCGGAGGCACAAGCATGACACTCTCTCACCCACTCCCACTTCTTTCTCTGCCCCCTTTCCTTTACCGTCCCTCTTCTCTCAACATAAACCGAAAGTGCTTCCCAGCAGAGCACACGGGCTTCCCAGCACTTTCAGGCAAGGGTGGCGTTTTGAAAGTAGCAAGAACTTGTCTCGCAGGCACCCCGCCCCCTTGAAAAAACACCCAGAAAAGCAGTGTTAATCTGCATTTCGCAAACAGTGCCACCAGGGTTCACGGCCCAGCGGTAACCACATGCAGACATTACGACTAATTTCCGAGATGAAATATCAATTGTTCTTTACATTAAAGTAGGTGAAACCGGGGACCAGAGGTGTCTTACTTCTTATTACTGGTCTTAATGTCTTCCATTTTATATTGTTCTGTCCAAAATGGGATATATATCACAAATGGCATTACAATTTGTGAATCTGTGACCGCAATATTTAATAGCAAGCAGGACTCAGCTTCTCTTTGACATGTTGCAAGCTTGTGGGCATCTGGCTGTTTTTATTACAATGAGTGACCAGGGAGGAGGTATAGTTAAATTATAAAGGTTGCCACAGTACCAGGGCATTTGCCTTTAAACAGATTTGTTTTGCACCGAAATGTGCACAGAGCGGCGATGCAATATGTTAATTTCTAATTACTTTTTTTTGCCTGGCCATAGAGTGAAACTGAAGTACTTACTAAATAAACACCCACGAATGGGCTCATCAAACCAAAAAAAGTCATATCCTGCAGGTTTTCGGACTGTCCGAAATGAGTATGCTTGGAGGAAATAAGTAACTATATGGTGAACTTCAACTGGAGAATTCGTCCTAGTTTCGCTCACTTTGAAAAACCGTCTGGGTTTCACTACTTGGCGGTTAAGGGCCAGCGCTAATAAAAAACGCAAGCAGGGGCGGGGGTAGATGCCATCGGTGCAGCAGGTGCAGTGGCACCAGGGACCCCTCCCTGCCCCCGAGCTCCCGCAGCCTCGTGCTCCTTCCTGTCCTCACTTCTGTCCCTTGTGCCCCCTCTTTCTGTCCGAGGCCTGTGTGTGTGTGTGTGCGTGTGTGTGTGTGTGTGTGTGGGTGTGTGTGTGTGTGTGTGGGGGTGTGTGTGTGTGTGTGTATGTGTATGAGGGGGGCACCTATTGTAATCTGCCCCTTTGAGCACATGTTTCTCAGCAGTTCACAGTCTATCGCCCTCCCCACCCCCTCTCGCTCTCTGAGCTGTGAGCTGGCCTTCGAGCAGTTAACGCCATCTCCACTGAGGCCTCCTCAGCAGCCCCCCCGCCTCCTGTCCCCATCCCCCACCTCCCCTCTCCCACCACCTTGGCTTCATGAATTCTTGCTCTCTTGTCATTGACTATTCTTTGAAGTGTGACTCTTACCTTCAGGCCTGGCGAGCCCTGTACACAGCCCTTTCTTATCACCCCTTGAGGTCGGGCGGAAGTCTCAGATCTTCTTCCAAGGCTTGTAATTATATTTGCTTACATGTGCAGCTTTTCATCAATGTAATCAGTGGCACACTGGTCACAAACTTATGTTGTTCACAGATCATGGTGTTAAAATGTAGGCCTCCAATCTCCTGGCCGTGGCCTCCCTGACTCTGTCAGTACTGTAACTGGTGGCCGCAGCTATCAAAGCTTTTGAAACATTTTGGGCGCTTAATGTTGGCGAGTGGGCCACGGTGTTCTTGCATTAGCGGTGTTTCAAAAGCATTCTGTGGCAAGCACCCCATCAAGGTTTGCTTCATGGCAGTTCTCAGCACTCACTTTCAACCATTCTAGAAAGAGTATAAATAGAAAAAAATATGCTTCACGCCAACAGGCAACCGGGGTCAAATTGACAGGTCCCGGCAGGGTGCAGGTCTGCATTACCTAAGAAAAATAAGCTTTGCGCCAACAGGCAACAAGGGTTACATTAACTGGTCCCTGCCGGGTACGTGTCTGCATTACCCCTCTCATTAATAACTTAAACCCCCTCATTCTTTGATGCTACAGTTAAATTCCAGAATATTGAGGCAGAAAGGCCCGGACAGCATCGCAATATTTGATTGTGCAAACATTAAATGTGTGACCCAGCAATTTTTGTATTTCACCATTTAAGTGGGCACCTTATTTCCAACTGACAGTCCTGTTCCAAGACGGTCACCACTGTTCTTCGTTTTTTTTCTGGTTCGTCAGAAGCATCTGGATAAGTTACAACAGGGCTGTGAAAATCTCATGCTTCATATATGCACCACGATTGTCCGCGATCATTAATAGCATGGTACTGGCTAACTGAATGCTCCTCTTCCAGCGACTGTGAGGAAACAGCCCCCAAGACTGCAGCTCGCTATTGGAGGTCACTGCATCTAGCTTCTTTCAGTCCAGCCTCTAAAAAATCTGTGTGTAATGGTTCTTTGCTCCTAAAGCGTGCCTACATGTTTTGGTAAAAATGTCTATGATATGACAAAGAAACCCTACAGCATGGTGAACTACTCGCTGAAAAAGCCCTTTGACGCCTCATCAAGGGTAGTAACCACTATATAAATGCAATTAGTTACATGGGCCACACCCGTTTAAAAGACCCCCCCTGCCTCACCCTGCATCTCTGACTGACTATAGTAATCTAGGCCTTCTAATTCACAAGAGCTTATGTTTTCTGTAGTGTTTCTATCTATCCATTGCCCTCACTCTATCTATTGCCTTCACTCTATCTATCGCCCTCACTCTATCTATCGCCCTCACTCTATCTATGGCCCTCACTCTATCGATCTATCGCCCTCATTCTGTCTATCTATCGCCCTCACTCTCTATCTGTCTATCTGTCTATCTGTCTATCTGTCTATCTGTCTATCTATCTATCTATCTATCTATCTATCTATCTATCTATCTATCTATCTATCTATCTATCTATCTATCTATCTATCTATCGCCCTCACTCTATCTATCTATCACCCTCACTCTATCTATCTATTACCCTCACTCTATCTATGGCCCTCACTCTATCTATCGCCCTCACTCTATCGATCTATCGCCCTCATTCTGTCTATCTATCGCCCTCACTCTATCGATCTATCGCCCTCATTCTGTCTATCTATCGCCCTCACTCTCTATCTATCTATCTATCTATCTATCTATCTATCTATCTATCTATCTATCTATCTATCTATCTATCTATCTATCTATCTATCTATCGCCCTCACTCTATCTATCTATCGCCCTCACTCTATCTATCTATCGCCCTCACTCTATCTATCTATCACCCTCCCTCTATCTATCTATCACCCTCACTCTATCTATCTATCACCCTCACTCTATCTATCGCCCTAGCTCTGTCTATCTATCGCCCTCACTCTATCTATGGCCCTCACTCTATCTATCGCCCTCACTCTATCGATCTATCGCCCTCACTCTATCTATCTATCGCCCTCACTCTATCTATCTATCACCCTCACTCTATCTATCTATCACCCTCACTCTATCTATCTATCGCCCTCTCTATCTATCTATCTATCGCCCTCTCTATCTATCTATCTATTGCCCTCTCTATCTATCTATCTATCTATCTATCTATCTATCTATCTATCTATCTATCTATCTATCTATCGCCCTCTCTATCTATCTATCTATCTATCGCCCTCTCTATCTATCTATCTATCGCCCTCACTCTATCTATCTATCTCCCTCACTCTATCTATCGCCCTCACTCTATCCATCTATCGCCCTCACTCTATCCATCTATCGCCCTCACTCTATCTATCTATCTATCTATCTATCTATCTATCTATCTATCTATCTATCTATCTATCTATCTATCTATCGCCCTCACTCTATCTATCTATCTATCTAGCTATCTATCGCTCTCACTCTATCTATCTATCGCTCTCACTCTATCTATCGCCCTCACTCTATCCATCTATCGCCCTCACTCTATCTATCGCATCACCACAGCATCACACAGCACCACCGCAGCATCACTCAGGGGCACCACAACATCACGATGCGCTACCACAGCATCACTGAACGCCACAGCATCACTCGTCGCCACCACATCACTCAGAGCCACCACAGCATCAATCTCTGCAACCATTCAACAACAACTGGTTCAAATATGTTCTCTCAATGTTTCAAGCTTTATTACAAATGTCACAAAAAGATGTTATTTCACTTCTGATGCAAAAACAACAGTTGATGGACAGAATGCAGAACAATGTCATACATTCACCCCAGTACAGAGATCTGGGCCTAAATGCATCGTTTTTTTGCACTCCACACCACCCCAGTTCAGACATGGCCATATGCAAATCAGTCTGACCCTGTGCCTCATGGGAACAGTCTAGCCCGAACGGCCAAGCCATGCCTTCCCTGGACCGGAAACAAGCTTCTGAGGACTGGTTTCTGGCATTCCAGCCGTCTTCAGCCCGGCTTTCTTGAATCCAGTGGTGTGGAGAGCATGGGACTCATGTCTGAGCATACCCATCCCACTCGGGGTGACAAATACAAAAACCACAGTTGATGGACAGAATGCAGAACAATGTATATATTGCCCTCACTCTATCTATTGCCCTCACTCTATCTATCTATCGCCCTCACTCTATCTATCTATTGCCTTCACTCTATCTGTCTATGGCCCTCACTCTATCTGTCTATCGCCCTCTATCTATCGCCCTCTATCTATCGCCCTCTATCTATCGCCCTCTATCTATCGCCCTCTATCTATCGCCCTCTATCTATCGCCCTCTATCTATCGCCCTCTATCTATCGCCCTCTATCTATCGCCCTCTATCTATCGCCCTCACTCTATCGCCCTCACTCTATCTATCTGTCGCCCTCACTCTATCTATCTATCGCCCTCACTCTATCCTATCTATCTATCTATCTATCTATCTATCTATCTATCTATCTATCTATCTATCTATCTATCTATCTATCTATCTATCTATCTATCTATCTATCTCCCGCACTCTATCTATCTATCTTCCGCACTCTATCTATCTATCTATCTATCTATCTATCACCCTCACTCTATCTATCTATCTATCTATCTATCTATCTATCTATCTATCTATCTATCTATCTATCTATCTATCTATCGCCCGCACTCTATCTCTATCGCCCTCCCTCTATCTCTATCGCCCTCCCTCTATCTCTATCGCCCTCCCTCTATCTATCTATCGCCCTCACTCTATCTATCTATCGCCCTCACTCTATCTATCTATCGCATCACCACAGCATCACCACAGCACCACCGCAGTATCACTCAGGGGCACCACAACATCACTATGCGCTACCATAGCATCACTGAACGCCACCACATCACTCAGAGCGACCACAGCATCAATCTCTGCAACCATTCAACAACTGGTTCAAATATGTTTTCTCAATGTTTCAAGCTTTATTACAAATGTCACAAAAAGATGTTGATATTTCACTTCTGTTCTTGGATTTTGTCACAATAAAATACACTGATCATAATCTTCACAAAAGTTATTTACAAAAGTTTAAGCTATTGCTATTATAAATGACAATACCTTTTATTTAAGTATTAATTATAAAAAAAATAAAAGCTATTGTTATTTGTAATATCAATACATCTAAGTCACGTAAATACAACACATTGCATTACAAATGCTATAGATATCACTTTTGCGAAAGTTAAAACTATTACCATTATAAATGACAAAGCTATTAATTTCGCTATTTTCAAGACCAAAACATAAATAAATAATTTGTCATTTACAATACCAATAGCTCAAACTTTCCTAATGCGCGACTTATTGCATTGCAAATGTTTGTTAAGCACTAGTATTGACATGGCATTTGAAGTTCATGTGAATACCACTCAAGTCTCAGAAATAGATATATAAGTGTAGGTTTTCAGGTTAGTAGGAGCTGGTTTCCTTGAAATACTCTACATGGGTGTATTAACTATTAGAATGTTATTGTCATTGTTTTTGTTTTTGTTTTTGGTACATATACATTGATGTAATTGATCCATTTGTTGGAAACGTTTATGCCCCTATACTAAAGCCCCCCCAAAAAATTCCCACAGAGAGATGAAAGTTGGAAAGCAGAGCAGTTAGAAGAAGATTGATACCAACATGAGCAAAATAGCTAGTGCAGAGTTTATCTGTGCATCATAAGCCCCTCTCTTCTCTAATTATCTAAAGTAATAACTTGTATTTTATTTAAGGCTACATGCTAAAGTGCGGGATCCAGTCTCGATTCACACCAAACATTGACATCGCCACCACTGACAAACACAACCTTCAACCTTTTATGCCCATGTTCTGCATGAAAACAGGAGTGTGAAACTCGATGAGAAATTTTGTTTCTTATTGCGACAAATAAAAATGTTTTTTATGAATCCATTTAACCTTTTTAAGACCGTCCCTAGACAAGCGCTATAGCATTAGCAAGCATTGACCTTGTTGTGTCTTCACAGAAGCAAGATCACAAAAGCTTTGAAATCATTAAAGCCAGATTCTATAGAGCTGCATTTTGTGGTTTAATCGTACAATATGCTAATCACTTCTCTGTTCGAGTCTATTTTCAATACCTGATAGCATGACCAAGGAGCTGGTTTTCTATTCATATTTTCTATCATTTACTAAAAGCATCAACAGCTCAGAAGCCTTATAACTTCGAATATCAATATTCCACACATTGCTTATCAATCATTCTAAAAACTCAGAACCAGGTCTCAATAAATATTAAATGACACCATGGTTAACTAGCATGAGATATTTCATCCTCCCCTTTTCAACACGCATAGAAATGAAGCACAACAAGGTAAATAGGAAAAGATAATAGAAGCGAGAATGAGAAATAAATACTAGCCTCTTCAATTTAGATCACATTTGTCCATTTTGACGTCCTGGCTTCCGTGTGACTCACCTACAGAATCTGATAGTTTCATGTCCAGGGTGTTAGTCACATTGACATTTTCGAAGTCTGGTTTATCTAACATGCCCAGATATAAACTCGGTTGTGGGGTCTTTACTCAAGAAGCATTTTGAGTTGTACTGCAGTCCCATAACACTTGACATATTACCTGATGTAATTTCATTTGCATCCGATTAGCATGCTGGCTAGCTTTTTGACATTGGCTGGTGAGAGTGTATGAATCAATGAAATTCTACTCCACTAAATATGGGTCCATTGCCTAAATTAAGCATGACTGAACAATGCTTAATTTAGGAAGCAGAGCCAGTGCAGAAGTAGAAATTACTTGCCGGGCAATGGAAAATTGTAAGTATTCATCAATACTCAAAAGAAAGTAATATTCTAATATTGCATCAGACCATAAAAATACACAGCTGTATTAGACCCCGCATGTTTGGGAAGTTATAACATCATTTCTCATGTGTATTAACCTTCCCAGTGCTTTCCCAGAGATGGCACATTGTATCATTCCTTCAACCAAACCTTGTCTCCTAAGACTTTTCATTAATAAAATACTCCTGTGACTTTAATGAGTGTTATCAACAACTCTCCTGAATAATAGTTGTGGTATTACTGTCACTGTCCCTCTCAATAGTAGACCTTTTGATGCTATTATCAATTGAATGTGGACGCTAGAACTGAATTTACTTCCTTCTGAGATCTCATTGCAGAGTTTACATATCTCCCCTTGTTCAATCATATCATTTTATCTACTTCCTGTAACGTGGCCTCTTTGCTTGAGGCCTTTCTAATTCTTCTCGCATTAGTCATTCAGATGTTGACTGTCGTCTAATAAAGTTAAAATACTTCTTAGCTAGAGTGCTGTTTTTATCTTAAATTGATATTGGGTGTTGTGAACCATATTCTGCTGGATTGTAATCTTTGCCTGATTTATGAACTTTTTTTGTTGTAATTAATAAATTTAATTTCCCATCTTTTAATTCTTGGTGGAATTTTTGCATTTGGATTGCAGTATATTTTGTGAAGTACTAGATCATGGCATTCACAAGCCCACACTACAGCAAGACTTTCTTTTAGCTTGAGGATATGCCTTCTGTACTTAAATTAATCTTCACCTTGCCTATTAAATTATGTGTCAAGATGAATCTTTGCCAGGTTTGTGGTATACAAGTCTGGCACCAGAACAACTGTACTTGCATCCACTCTTACCTCTGTGGATAGCTGATGATCAAAGTAATCCATATGTTTTGCAAACAAGATTTTCTTTCTTGTTAAATGCTTCAGCACATTCTTTAGTCCAGTTGAAAATGTCCATTTATTGTCATTTTATGAAATGGTGCATATATTGTGTCAAATAGTGGTATGTAGCTACATAATAAATTGCCATTCCCAAGATAGCTCCTACCCTGGACACTTCACTAGGTATTTTTCTATTGTGCATAGTCAAAACAAACGTTTGTTGCGTCTGGTCACGATTGTTTGTTTGAAAATATATGCCCAAAGAATGACAATTCACTTTTAATGAACATACATTAGTCATCATTTGGCCCGAGATCTGCTTCCTCGAGTTTTGTGCACGCTTATAGTAAAGAGTTATGCTCTTTTTCAGTCTGCCCAAATGCAAGATTATCATCACTAATATTTAAGCCTCTATTTATTGGTCATATAATTTTCCTAATTGTCTCATGAAAAATTTCTGTTTTAGCCGATATTCCAAAGTTGAGTCTCTTGTATTGAAAAAGACCTAAGTGTGTTGAGAAGACAGTGGTGAATCTAGATTAATTCACTTCAAGTTGGTGATCTCCTTTGCACAAGTTCTCCTGTGAAAAGGCAACGGCTCAATTCAAGCTGCTTATCCTGTCTCCTAACAAGAGCCTTTGGTGTCTGTCTTGTTAAATAGTGGTGTTCGGTATTTACATGTTGACACAGGTGCACATTTTTTCAGTCCCCTTTATGTCACTGCTACAATCGGGGATAACTATGGTGTTGGTCGTGATATCCCTTCTATCGCAGCTTGTTCTAAGGTGCTTTTTACCTCTTCTTCCACTCTATTTTTTAGGTGTTTCAGTACTCCTCTGTGGTTTTGTGCCAATTCATGAATAGTTTCTTTGATGTATGTAATTTGTGAGTTATTTAACTTCCCTAAATCTAAGTCATTGATTGCTCTTCTGTCAACTTAGATTTAATGGGTAACAGACCCATAACCTGTGCAGTTAGTTACATTGCTGCATATACAATTTGCCGGCATTTCTACTTTCAGCACCTGTATCCCTGCTTGTGAAGTTGCTTTTCCATATCTGTTTTTTCTTGAAACCAGCATAGTTTAATCACTGAGTGGATGCTCCCCATTGGAAAACGTTTGTTTGATGCCTGACTTGTCAACTTTAATTTGTTGTGCTATTTGTAATTATACTACAGCAGTGTTTTTGTTTTAATCTTAACTTCTGTCCAGTGAGTTAATTTATTACATTTTTTGCTAATTCATCATAAGCAAGATGGTTTACACAACTCCATTCTGGTGAGATATCTTCTGTTTTATGTGACTATTGGGCTTCCATTCGTCTTGCATATTTGGTTTCTTTATACTTCACCCATATTTAATTCATATTCTAGTTTTCATGTAAGTCGATTTCGATTTGCACACAGAAACAAAAAGATTGTTTTTCGAAGATTAGCAAAATTTCAGACATAAAGCCGGACATGCCACTTAATAGGAAATGCTAGACCACATTTATAAGACTGTTCATTTTGCTGCCATGGTCATCTAAATATGTCAGAGTTTTTTTTTTCTTTGATGTTCTTCTGATAAACTTGCTCTATCGTTCACTTTCTTCCTCCTTCCATGCCTATAGCATGCACTGCTGCTTGCACTTCTGTTCTTACCATTTGCAAAATCTTTGCCAAGTGTAGAAATGTTTTAATTTTTTTATAATTTTTTTATTGAAATCAAGGCATGACATATGAAAAAACCAAGTCACGTACATTGGCAATATTGTTACCCTGCAAGTGATACTTAAGACATAATCATCACTCAACAATAATTACAGTAACCAATTAAACATATTCAGATCCCAGTTATAATATCTTCTTTCGATCTTGGAGGTTCACCTATCTCTCCCCTGTGGATGTTCCTTTGCACCCAAACTTGCGTTCATTTATTCGGGCACCCCCTGGCTTCATATATGGACTTTTCCGTGACCATACACCAGTCCATATCTTTACCCCAGTCTTCTATACTCGATGGGCTCTGAGCCCACCACAATCTTGCAATGGTTTGTTTTGCCACCATTTATTGTTTGGTGTTTCTGAATGCAGTACTACAAGATTCGTTTATGATCTTTAGTCTCATCACTTCTTCATTATTGAGCGTGTGGGTCACTAGCTTTAATAGTCGTGTTGCAAAGTCACCCATTGATCCTCTTCTGCTTGCCATGCAGCTTTAAAGGTGTCTCTTTCATAGGCAGTATTTCATTGAGTGCCAACGCTCTCATTCAGACATTTGATTACACCTTCATGTGGTTGGGTTTGTACTGGTTGGTAAGTTACTAGTAATTCTACCACATCATCACCTGCTCAGTTTACCAAAATGTGATGTCATGTGGCTGTTCATCCGTGTGTTTTTGCATGTTACCTGTAAGTAATGCTGCAACCTACTCTTTCATTTTCCCATAGGTCCTAATTTTTGTTTTTTTCATATCAAATTATGGCAGTCGCCTGAATATTGAGTTTGTGATATCTTCTTATACACTTTGCTGCCGTACTCTTGCCTGTTGTGATGTTGACAGGTATGACCTTGACACCAGAGACATTGGTGCTATTGCTGCATTCGCCTTGTAGCATCTTGGTATACATATAGTTTAGCACAGATGTTCTGTTTCATTACTTGTGGCTGTGTATGCCATTTTATTCAACTTGGTTGAGTTATATTTGTTTAAATTCAAATAATGGTAATTTCAAGTGGCATTTTCTATATTTAAATTGGTAGAAAATGAGTTGTGTTTTTTGCCTATTCATTTATGTATCTTTAATTGAAATCTCCTTTCAAAGTTAACTGTCATGTTTATTTTGTTATGCAATTCCCTATCTATTTTCTTTTTTCCTTTGTCACTTTTCAGGGTTGGTCCTTCCTCTTGGTGTTTCACCTTCTTCTGGGCAGTTTCTGGGGACTTCTCGTTCGTATTTGGGCTGCACTTGGAATGGCCTTCTAATCTGACTTCTCCCAATTGAATGTAGTGCTCTGATTTTAATTTGTTACACTCAGAGCAGACGCTTAGCACGGATCAGGCACAGCGCACAGACTCTGTCCTGTTTCACTACTGCGCTCTGTCTTAAATCTGTGTTTGTACTCTGAGACTGCAATTTGGTTCTAAGGGCTGACAGCTTGTAGACTGCAGATTCTGGAGCACTGTAGAATGTGTGCTTGTCTTTATCACGTGCTGTGCGTGTCTCATCCCATGAAATATTGTTTCTAGCACAGTCTTTAGATAGGCGGTGAGTAACTGTGTTTTTTGATGGGTGTGTTCTCCAAAAGTCACCAACTGTCTGGACTTACTGACAATATAATTTGAAGTAATTTAATAAATCCTTCATCTTCACAGTGCTTCGGTTTATCCACATCCCAGCCAATATGGAATTTCAAAAATTAATAACCTACACGTTTCATGTCGTCATTCTGAGAACTCAGGACCAGATATTAATATATTTTTGAAGAGACCATTTTTAATTATATGGAGATATTAAAGCTCTGACATTTCTCTTGTATGCTTAGATTTTTCAGTTCTCAAGCAATTGTGTAAAGGTATCATCAACTTGTGTACTGTGGAGCATCATATCCTGCAGATGGAGTGGGTAGTCCCTTCATTGCATTGCCAGGTACATATTACCCAAATGTTGTTGATTAAGTCTGCAAGATGACTCTAAAAAGTCTTGAAAAATGGTACATGAAGGAGAAGGGACTCTCATAATCAAGCCAAAGGCATCCTTGATCATTACTTGTTGAATGGAAAACCTGGATTTGTAGCACCATTTAGTGAACAGCTTCTTCTACTTTTATTATGGAGGAAGTGAAATCTTACCTGCTACTCCACGTTCAACAAATAAGCTGTCATTGGCTAAAGGTTCAGTTGCTTTGTCAGAAAATTCTTCCTGCACACTTATTCTCCCAGTATTCAGAGTGATGACCCTGAATTCCCTGATCCTTAAAAAAAGGGGGTCAAAGAACAGAGGTGTTTGCCTATCGTTCATTTACATAGCACACAGTTTACCACGTTAATGGCACAACAGATAATTTGTTAGGCTGAGGCTGACCTTCTCGACGTCCCGAAGTTAGCATTGCAGACCAGAGAGTCTGAGAAGGTTAGTAACAATATAATATCATGAAGGTAAGGAATTTGCCACTAAATAAAGTGAATATATCAGACTTGGTGGTTTGTGGCATTGAAAGGTGAAGCCAGGGAGCTGCACCTAGATAGTTTATCTACTCGAGCAGTAGTACCCTTGTGTTGGCCCACCAGATGCATATTTGTGGGAGGTAGCCAGTGAAGGCATCTGCTGGTGACATTGGCTTCATACCTTCTGAGCAGGAACTAATATATAGTGGTGGTCAGTTGCAAGTTGTATGGCATTCATGTCTAAATAAAACATTCCAATGAGAGCACTGTGAAACAGGGAGATGAAGAAATCTAGTGACAATCACACAATTTAGTCAAGTAGGAAAGTCGATATTGGAACACAGGTTTCCTGGTTCTAAAGTTGACATCTTGCCATTGGGACCCATCTCCTCTTTATGTAAAACTAGAAACCCCCTTACCCCCTCCCCCCCCCTCAAAAAAAAAAGTTTTGGTTGATTCAACATTGATGTAAGACATTTGCAAACCAGAAAAGTGGATAGGGAAAAGAAATAACAAGACAAGCATGAAGAACAAGGAAGGAAGCCACAATTAAAGAGGTCTTCTAGTATCAGGGCTTTAACGAACGAGCAACGCCCCCCTCAATAACCAGAGTTCCACTGCCATTTTCTTATGTATTAGTTTGGTTTCTGAAGCTAGATTGATGTACAGTTGATTTGTTTCATAATAAACAAACCACGTACCTCGACCCCATTATCCAGAAACCATTGTCACAATTTATTTTATTGAGTTTTTCACCATTTAATTGGGGCAGGAGGGTGTTGCTCACCACACCCCACCATGCCTGTGTAGATAATGAGTATATTCATCCCATGCCAGAAATGTATGATTGTTTTCTTGGCTATTATTTTGACTTTATTTTCTCGTACTGCCAGACACAGTTACACATTAAAACCTTTTGGTTTTTGGCATTAGCACACAGTAGGCTAAAAGGTTCTTGGTTATACAGAAACAGCTGCTCTGGTGAGGCGACGTCTGACATGGGTATTCCTGTTTCATGCCAGATGTAGTTCAAAGTCCACGGATGTAGCTCAAAGTCCAGAGATGTAGCTCAAAGTCCACGGTTAGATTACCTTCTTTTATTGGGTTGCTATATATACATATATATATAGTGTGTGTGTATGCAACACACATCTCTTCTGATAATTTGAATTTTGAATTTGAATTTAAAATTTTTTATAAAGCGCGCGTACACTGTGCAGTTTCTTGGCGCTAGAGGATTCTTGAGCTAAGGCGGACACTGGGGGCTATAGGCTGAAAGCTTGTTGGAACAGAAATGTCTTGAGAGCTTTGCGGAACTCAAGATAGGAAGGGGAAAGTCTGACCTGGGGTGGGAGAGAGTTCCAAAAGGTAGGTGCCAGAACCGAGAATTTCTGACCTCCCGATCTTTCTTTCGTAAATCGGGGGGTAACTAATAAAGATTTAGAAGAGGAGCGTAACGCTCTAGGGGGGCAGTAGTTGGCAATGGAGGAGTTGATAAAAGCAGGGGCAGTGCCCGCTCGAGCTTGAAAAGTAAGACAGCCAAGTTTGAACAGAGCGCGTTGTTTGATGGGGAGCCAGTGAAGGGCAATAAGGAGGGGTGAAGAGTGGTGATATTTGGGTAGGCCATGTACCAGGCGGGCAGCCTAGTTCTGCACCAGCTGAAGACGCTGAAGTGCGTAGGCGGGAGCGCCATTGTAAATTATGTTCCCGTAGTCGATCTTGGATAAGACCATGGCCTTCACTATAAGTTTCAGTGCAGAGAGGGAGAAGAACCGGGATACTTTCCTGATGATGCGGAGGGTGAAAAAACAAGAGGAAACAACAGAGCTGATGTGAGAATGGAGTGTCAAATCCTGGTTAAGAATAATACCAAGGGTTTTGACTGAAAAAGAGGGAATGGGAGGTGAGCCGAGGGAGGGGGGGCCAGAAAGAAGGAGATCAGGGGTTGCCACTGCCTCCAGTCAAAATCAGTTCCGTCTTATCCGAGTTGAGTTTGAGGTGGTTTGCATTCATCCAATCCCGGATAAACAGCATGACGGACTAGAGGCTAGTGGCGCCGGATAGGGGGGAAGAGAAATTAAAAATAAGTTGGAGGTCATCAGCATAGTTGTAGACTGTGACCTCCAGTTGTTGCAGTGCAGAAATGAGGGGGAAAATGTAAAGATTGAATAAGAGGGGGGAGAGGGAAGATCCCTGAGGGACACCACAGTTCACCCTGCAGGGCGGGGCAGAGAATTCAGCAAGGTGGACTGCCTGAGTACGATCAGCCAGGAAGGAACCGATCCAGGTCAGTACCTGTTCCCCCATGCCCGCCGCCTTGACACGGGACAAAAGGATGGAATGGTCCACCGTGTCAAATGCGGCGGACAGATCGAGGAGGACAAGGGCTTAAGGGGTGTTGGTGTCAAGTCCCTCCCTGAGTTGGTCCATGACCGAGATGACCACCTTCTCAGTGAAGTGGCGGGGACGAAAGCCTGCCTGACAGGGTGCAAGATAATTACTGTCCTCTATGAATGAGCTGAGCACCTGGGTGACGTGGGATTCAGCTACCTTTCCCAGATAGGGGAGAAGGGATATGGGGCGATAGTTTGTCGGGGAGGACGGGTCGGCGCCCAGTTTTTTTAGTATTGGAAGAATTGTGGCAGTTTTGAAGGAAGCAGGGACAGAACCACGCGTAAGGGAATTATTCAGGAGGGTAAGGGCAGGGGCAGGGCATGCAGTAAAGATTTGACAGAGGATTCGTGCTGGGCAGATGTCAGCTGGGGAGCCCGACTTGACACGTCTCAGTAGGGGGAGCAGAGATTCTTTTGTCAGTGAAGGGATGGTGCTGAGGGACCGATTATTATCCGGTGGCTGCGGATGGATAAAAGTGGGCGAGGGAGGAGGGATGTTAGCCTTGATGCGGACTATTTTTTCGATAAAGAACTCGTTAAGTGAGTTGCATAAGGACTGGGAGGTGGGGATCTTGAGAGAGGTTCTGTCTGATGATGCCAGCTCGTGGACGGTGGAGAAAATCTCCTGAGGCTGGTTTTCTGTGGCTAAGATGCGCCCAGAGAAATATTCTGTTTTGGCTGTCAGGATGGCTTGTTTATATTCGCTGAGTTGGGTGGTGAAAAGTAGTTTTTGGGTCAGGCAGTAGGTCCTTCTCCAAGCTCGTCCAGCCTGCCGTAGCTCTAATTTCTTGGCTTTAAGGCCAGGATTGAACCACTTGTTAGCATTGTGGGTGCGGTTGATAGTGACCCGATAAGTGTTGGATGTTTTTAGAAAGGTTGTGTAGAACACTGTTATTGGAGTCTTTGACTGCTATGTAGCTATTTATAAAAAATCTGCAGAGGTATCCAGCTTTGTTCCATGATGGCCTGCTCCATGACTGACTTTAGAAAATCCACATGTGATGCACAGAAACCATGAACCTAAGTGGGAACCTACTCAGTGTTGATATAAAATCTAGCACTGATGGACCAGCCTTGGGTAGCTCCCGGACACAGCTTTTTGTTTAATAAAGGTGGAATGGCCAGTTTTTTACCTGAATGCTATGATGATTCTTTTGAATCAAGACTACATATCAGTACTGTTGAACATACACTAATTGCCTTTTTTTGTGTGCTGACTGTGGCCCTTGATTACTCCCCAGATTTTCCAACCCTGCTTCAGAGACTGTGATGGATGACTCGTCGCCACTTCCCAAGGTCATAGACCTCAACTCCCATTCGCGGTTCATCATTGGTTCCATCTCAGAGGACAACTCGGAGGATGAGTTCAGCAGCATGGTGAAGGTGGATCTGCTGGAGGACAAGGATCGATCCCTCTCCCCCTCCTCTGTTTCCTCTGACACCCTGTCTGACCTAGGCATATCCAACCTGCCGGACAGCCTTGCACTTCAAATGAGGTATGTGGATAGTAGTACATACTCGGAGTTTCTTAAGTAACAAAAACTTATGTACAACTTTATTTTTAACCAACCACACTTTGCACAAGGGAATTTTAAGTCTCTACTTTCACATGTAAAAGTGAAAGTACAAGTCCTAGAATGCTGTTGGGTACTTAAAAAAAGGATGGATGGATGGTGTCATGTATGATATGCGGTAACTTGGCACTTGTGCCACAGTTCATTAACTTGCTGAGGCTTAAGCAAAAAATAAAGTGTTTAGCACACAATAAAATGCTTATTACATCACTTGTTATCCTCCCTTACTGGCTACACCACTTCCTCATCTTATGTGGCGCAGCGGCCAGAGCTGTTGACTCACGATCTGGGGTTGTGTCTCGGCAGTGGCTCAGCATCCTGTGATTCTGGGCAAAATCACTTAATCTCCCCGTTGTCATGGACAGAGCCTAGAGACCCTCACATGTGATAAGCAGTTCTATATAAATCTGCAAACGTACTTAACTCATTTTCCATATTCCCTCTCCCTTCCTTTACTATTATCCCCGCTTTGTTGAGGTTTCCTCCGTCGAATCATCCCGTTTAGTGTTCAGCTCTTGCCACCTTTTATTCTATAACTGCCTCTGCTCCTTCCTCCCATTATTACCTCCCTCTCCAATTTCTGTCTCTCTCTGTAATTCTTTTCACTCTTAACCATATTACTTTCGTAAAGTGTCTTGAATTGCTATGAATTCTATGTAATCAGGAATGGTAAAGGAATTTTAGCACATTAGGTGAACTAGCATCTTGTATTGTAGAGGACTCCCCATACACTATACTTTGCCATATTTGAGACTTTGACAGCAGGGTCTTAACTCATCTTACGGAACCACCAGCTATGGCTGTAGCAACGGTGATTTGTTGCCACTACACAAATCACCAATAATAAAGAATTGTTTGGTGTACTATATTTGAGGTTCTTCTGTATTTGTACCCAGAGTTTTTTGCCAAGGGAGCTAACAATTCAAAGAATCATACGTCTATTATGTGTAATGGCTTGAACCTGAAATTCAGAAAAGCAAATAATCAAAAGTTGCTTAACAGTCAAAGATTCTTGTGGTAGATAAATGTGACAATGGCAAAGGAAAGTTGGCGACAACAGAGTCAGTGGCCATGTGCCATCTAAACCATTTATTTGGCCAATGGAATTATGCAGCAGTGAAAGACCTGATTGTGTGACATGGTTGACTATATCATACACCAAGTATAAACTATTCAGCATCTCTTTTCATTTAAACATGGCTCTGAGAACATTTCATATTTATTATGTACATGCTTCAGCCGGAGGTACTTTAGAATTTAAGACATGGGACCTTAAAAAAAAGCAAAATGTTAGGGATTCTTCTAAAGTCTGAGTGCCCTAGTTAAATAACTTTAGTTTTGAAACTATTATTTGTGTTTTTAGTGAAACAAAATTCATGATAAAGAGGGAATGGAATAGTCACCCGTTTGAATTACAATAAAATATTTACATTTGTGTTTCCTTCTTCAGACAAAAGCCCTTAGCCCAGTCCATCAAATGGGTATGATTACATTTTCTGCACAATATTATCAGGTTTGACAATGACAAATAATATCTGAAGGTGATATTCATAAAATGTCAGCATGTCATTGCACACGCCGTGAGGCAATGTTTTATAACTTTGAATCCATCTGAGCTGTAAACCTTTTTGGGTAAAACTGAAAGATTATGCCATTTAGGGGGGATTATACAGCCAGTCTGGCAAATTGATATTGACATGGAAAACAGTGCAGCCACCCACAAGTGTGTGTGGGCGTACTCATTGAAAGGATAGTCCGAGATAGATAAGTAAGCTACTTCCCCACTGGGTTTAAAGGACTCAACCTCTTTCTGCAATTTTGGTAGAAATATATGTTCTGATGGTGAATTGATTTAGGTGCATGATAAAGTATTTTATTTTTATCTCCTTGTGTGGAAGCATAAAGCTTTTTCTCAATACTCTAACTGCACTGGCGCCTCCTACGATTTGAGTATACTGAACCGCATTTTCTCTATATCCTCCATGGACCTTTTTAAGATGATGAGAGGGGGGATTTCCCCTATACTGTTTAAGAACTTTTCTTTGTTACTCAATCGTCCACATCCCCATACTCCAAAAGGTTGCACCGTTCAATAAAATAACACTGACACAAAATAAAAGCCACAGATGAGATTTTGTTTAATTTATTGTATTAGAGATCCAAAATCCATAGAAATTAATCATCTTTTCAGTATTTCAGTTAGTAAACGATCGCTTTAATGAAAGCTTTCAGCATTTTGCAAGAAAGTCAGAATTTGAAATGCAGAGGTACAGAATCCAACTACCATTAGGTAGAAGGATAATTCACCAAGTCTAACAAGGAAAAACTACACTAATCACCGGACAGGAAAAGCAAAGTCTCTATGGGCATTTCCATTAGCTAAAGAGAGAGTCTTTCTTGAGTTCAGTTCTGTTTCAGCAGGGCAAAGCTCAGTCCAACTGCTACTGAATGTAGGATAGAGCCATAAATCCAAAAGTAATTAGCAAATCCTCAAAAGATCAGTCAGCAGCTAAAAGAAAAGTGCGTCTCGCCACTCAAGAAAAGCAAAATTGAGGGTGTGTCTCGGTCAAGAACGAGAAAACCCACTGTTGCCCCTCCTTCAGGGTTTCTTCTTTTGTAAGATTTCTTACAAATGTTCAAGTCAGGTGGTGTCACGCCATCATCCAAAGACCATCACCAGTTCAGGATGTAGAATGAAGTCATTTGGAAAGTGGACACTTCACTATATAGTCTCATGCATTCAATGAGAAAGGAAAAGTACGAGTCTACTGCTGAAAAGAAACCTAATAGTAACATCCATTTTACGGTTAGCATATCTTTCAGGGTCTCAATATCCTCATGAGAACTGAATCACATACTGTCCATTGGAACGTTCACTCTGCAAGCATGGAAAAATAACAGTTTCTAATATCACTAGTCCAGTGTTATAGCTCAGGACGAGTATAAACTAGTCACCCTAACATGAAGCTTTGCTCGATTTCATATTCACATTATTATTCTCATATACATCATTTGTTTAACATCAAATTAATTTAATGATAATCTTCATGTTCTTTACTTTTCAACAATTTCATTATCATTTCTATAATTTCATAATCTATATCACTACTAATACCATCACCTACAATTTCAAGCTTCTAGCACACATTTTAGTATCACTACCACCACATTTTCTTTGCTAATGTTATTTATCCATAGCACTTTGTTATGACACCAGGCCATAACTTGTTCTCGACATATTATTTGTAAGTGTATAAAACGTGCATGTATACTTTATCTTATAAAGGCACACTTTTGCAGTGCTTTTGCTACACTATGATCCTTTTTCACTGAATTTCTATTTAATGTGTGCTTCGTGTAAAGTCTCCACATTTGTGTTTTATTTCATATGCTCTTTGAAAAATAGTTTCACGATTCATGCCCTATCACGATCATAGCAATAAAGGGTGGTCTGAGCACACCTGTGCTATCACTGCTAATCCTAATATGTACCTAAGAATTAGATCAGTGTGCTGTGTCTGATGGTGTGTACCTAACCACACCTGACATAAACTATACAAGGGGGGGGGGGGGGCAGCCTGCGATTCATGATCATAGGGCACAAACGACGGTGGGCTTGGTTGGACGGCTTCCCTTCACTATTTTTAGATTCACTGCTGCCCCTTTACTTTGAGGTCGATAGAAGAGTGAACTGAGTTGTTGCTTTACTTTCTGACTACACAATAAGGCTTTTAACTTGTGCAATCACGGCATGCAGATGTTTCTAATTCGAATGGCCGCCTCTAATCTACCTATGAGAATGTCTCAGGATGGGATCATTTTTGCAGCTGTTACATGCAGAAAGAACTGCCCGCTAATTGATCCCTTCGCCACTTACTGATGAGAGATTTAGAATGCCCACAGTGGATCCAGGGAGACGCTGTTAGACTTTGACGCCTGCTTAAAAACAACAACAGGGAACAAACACACGTATACCATGCCATTGTCTTTTAAAACACACCTAGCACATTTTAGTTGCTCAGCAGCAATGGCTATTTAAATATGTAAAAATATCACACGTTTGTTTAAAGATGTCACTTTGAGTGTTTTGTAACGCTCAGTTAATCTGTGCATGTGGGAAACAAGCAGGGAATGTACAAAAAGTAAAACTGGAATGAAAAATGTGTTTTCTTATTTCTATGCCTGATCCTAATTGTTGTTGTTTTTGTAAAACACAACTTCAATCCAAGGGACATGGCAGAGCACTGATGAAAACATAACATATCATGATCAAAGTCATTTATTTCAGTTAATAAAAACCATAACGTTTTACATACATAGCTTGACCAATATAATTACCAATTCATTAAATATAAACAAGCTCTTCCTAGCCTTAAAAATTTAATATATATATATATATATATATATATATATATATATATATATATATATGTATGTATGTATGTATGTATGTATATATAAATAATTTGAACGGATTCTATTTAAAATACAGAAGCTACAATTATATGAAAAATATTAATACTAGCATGTAGGGGTATTCATTACTATCACCTCCAATATAATAGATTTATCCGTTTCTTTAAAATCAATTACTTTTTCCTGCCTTTGTTCTTGATAAAGTGCGAGTGCCTTCGTGCAAAATCACCTTGAATCTGAAAAGTTAATAATTTATTAAAGTGACACAATAGCCCTGCTGTTCCTCCTTTTCCAAATTTTTGTACAGATATGTTCATGTAAAGTCTCCAAAGGTGCATGAAGATTTTAAAATTAAGGCTTGTCATGTTTGTGCAAACTCACTAGATTAACTTTGCCTGCAGCCTATTGTAAGCTATATTTTTGATATGGCATTACAGCAGGATACTTATGAAGATGCAGACGTCTCGTTAAATGGTTCACAAACTACGTAGTATTCGTCAGACCCGTTGCAGACAATAACTGATCCTCTTTAAGCAAGAATTGTATAAAGACTGCTATTATTTGAGGAGTCTCCCCTTTTTGTACAAAAGAGTAAGGAAGGCATGTCGACATGTTCTAATGCCATACAAATTAAAAATTATTTTCAGTAATATCTTTACAGATTGATAAAATGTGTGTCAGGCTTTCTTCATAAAATGTGTCAGGCTTTCTTCATGTAAGTGGCATAGTATAGCCTTATAGCCCGCCAGTGCGGGCTATACAGCTATTAAAGGCCTGTTGCAGTGTTAAAGGCCAGAGCCGACAGCGAGGGACTTTAACTAGGCAGCGGGACTTTAAAAGCCGGTATAGCCCTGCTACGAAGGGCTATAAGGCTATTAGAACATTCTGCCAATAGAGGGCAGAATGTTCTAACAAATAAAACAAAGCCTTCAGGGAGCGCGAGGGGATTTAAATTCCCTCAGGCTCCTTGAAGCATTTGTTCACAGCCAGTAAACAAGCATTGGAATGTTGGAGCTCCGGGCTTATACCAGCCATTATAAGCCCGAAGCACTCCATTGTTTTCAATGGAGCTTCCAACGTTCCAATGTTCAAATCTGCTCTTAGAATACTGTGGTTTGAGTTTCCATTTAGGGATGTATTCTAATGTTTCATTTAGACCAAATCGCATGTGAAGTAACTTTTTTTTGTAAAAGGATCTCAGCAATGTTGTTAAATATATCTGTGGGCGAGGATGCTTGTAAGAATCAATTGTTGTCCAGGCATGACTTCTTTTACTGAACTCCTCTTTATCTTTATACCATGACCGCCTTCTTATTTGTTTATTAATTACTTTCTTAAAGGAGCTGTGAGGTAGTGCCAGATCCCATTACTCTTTTGCTTCCATTTCTTTTAATGCTGCGTTGAGAGCTAAGGCCCAATTATTTAAGTTTAGCTGTGTATTATTTTGGATTTCTTTCCACAGCAGGGCACGTAGTGTGGTTTCGTCAGAGGACTTTATTAATGACACATATTTGATAATAGAGCATGTTTGCGTTTATTTTTGGTTAGTCAAACCAAATTTGAGTCGAATCTGAGATGGTGATGCGCTCTGAGGAAGATGGAACAAAAGCCAGAAAACCTTGTTTCGTGCAGAATTGAGAAAGGTCCCGAACTTTCCCGGGAAGGCTACTGTACCATAGCAAACGTTGGACTAAACTTGGCTTCTATTGCTGCAACTAATTGCGGAAAGATAGGGCTATGGAATTTTCGATTTATTTGCTGGAAAGCTGAGATTAGGCAAGCAATTCTTGGTTTCAATGAATTCTGATGGAGGTGATGCGTTAGTCGATCTTATAGGCAAACACCAAGATATTTATATGATGTACCTCAAAGAATTGACTTCCCATGCAGAGACCAACTTCCCTTTTTGTTTATTTTCATGCCGAAAAATCACTACCTGTGTTTTTGTAAAGTAATAGCCATTTCGTTTTCGGTGCAGTAGAGTTCTAGATTGTTAGGTAGCCTTTGAAGTCCAATCCCAGTCATGTTCAACAGGACTAAATCACCACATATTGTAGTAAGGTCACTTTTCTAGCTGCCAGACTTGGAGGGTGAGAGTGGGCTGTGTCTAAATAAGTGCTGAGATCCGCCAAAAAAAGATTAAAAAGAATTGGTGCCAAGGCGCAGCCTTGCTTCAGGACTGTCTTTATGCGGATTTTATCTGTCCATGTTTGACCTGGGCTCCGTTGTTAGTATATAAAAGCTGAATTGCAGGCAATAAATTTGTGGGAATATCCGTTAATCAGCTTTTTCCATATTAGATTTCGGTTGACGTGATCGAAAGCTTTGGAGAAATCCACAAAACATGTATATAAAAGTTGTTTTTTTACACACATTTGTTTATGATTATTATGAGCGCTACCAAGTTGTCTAAGATAGCATGATCACAAACTCCATGTTTTAAAAACATTTCAAATGTGCTCAAAAGCACGAAAAGGGAACAAAATCCGAACATTAAAATGGCCTGTCTGAATTGGGCATGAGACGTGTTAGCATTCCCGTGGTACATTTAATAGGTTATTCATGTCACACTGCTTTGTGGGTGTTTATTCGCACATTTTCTATATACAGTAATATACTGAGCAGCAAAGGGATTCATTCTTGTTCGTCACCCTCCACCGCATCAATTAGCACATCAAGTATATTCTTTTTTCCCAGACCCTTACATGATTTCTAATCAATAAAACTGTACGTATACAAACTTCCTCGGCCAAAGCCCACTCTCACATGTCCTCATACTAGCTTTCAAAGAATGGGCCCACCTCCTGAAGGCAATGTATCTCTTTTCTTCGCTTCTCGGCACGTAAGAGGCCAATTGCCTCAAACTTAATTTTTTGGTACCCTACTTGGGTCTCAGGTGCAATTCCAGCAGACAGAGTGGTAGTAATAGAGCTACCAGGCTTCTCTCTTCTGTTTTTTTCGATGCCTTTTCTTGCCCAAGCCACCTCCACCAGACAAATGTAGAAAGATGGCATTATCTTCACCAACTTTCCCTGAATTGTGGTGTGATGTGAGTTCTGTGTGGAAGGTCGAGAATGAGTCTGGCTGCCCATTTATGGGTGGCTTATAGCCCAGTTGAACAAATGAATCCCAATAAGAGTCTAATCTGGCACTATCGTGATTTTTACATAATGCGTTCGATATAGAGAGGACAACAGGCATCCTTTCCACTCTTGGTGGAGGTAAATATACTAGTTTCTTGTGGCCACAACATAAACATCCTCTCCTACACCCACGACACACAGTTCATACTTGCCTTCTCGGACAAGACCCCCAACACAAGAAACAAGTTTCCTGCCTGTATGATCAAAGTGGCTAACTGGATGAAAGCTAACCGTCTCAAGCTCAACACTGACAAAAGAGAAGTAATGATCTTCAGCAGGATCACCTCACTATGGGACTCCAATTGCTGGCTGGCTTAACTCTGATCCTATGTACCACACTCAGAACCGATGCCAGAAACCTCAGAATAATCATCGACTGCAAATTGGAGATGACTGCACAAGTCAACTCCCTCACTGCAACCTGCTTCCACACACTGAAGATATTTAAGATCATCAAATGGCTCTCAAGCAACACGAGAAAAACAGGCACTCACGCCCTAGTCACCAGCAAGTTGCACTAGGGGAACACCCTCTACACCAGGATCACCAAGCAACTCACTGGAAGACTACAAACCATCCAGAACTTGGCAGCCAGATTCCTCCTCGACCCCTCCATACAGAACTCACATCACTCCGCACAGCAGGGAGCTTCACTGGTACCCAATACTTAAATACACTAAATTCAAACTCTTTACACACAAATTCAAGCCACAACACAATTCAGGCCCCACTATCTGAATAATCATATTCCTTCCACCAACCACTTAGACACCTCCGCTCAGCAGAACTCCTACTAGCCCCCATCATGCGCATACACAGAACCAGATCAAAAGGCCGAGCATTCTCTTACATCGATCTTAATGTGTGGAACTGCCTCCCAATCCACATTGGAGTTTCCTCCTCTCTCTCTGAACTCAGAAAAAAGTTGAAGACCTGGCTTTTCAATTAACCAACCTACCATGGGAGGAGCTAGGCACACATCTGCTCAGTGCCTGGATACCCTTGCATTTAGTGTGCTTTACAAATGCAGATGACATAACCATTCAGATTTATACTATTGATATGTTAGTGCCATTCCTTGTTGCCCAAGGTGCATGATAGTGGTTGGGTAATGAGAGCATATATGCTTAGGATGTCAAGCACTACAGAGCTGCTGGGTCCAGTTTCAAAAGAACCAAAGGATATTACTGGGGCCAATATGGAAATCCGTGCAAACCCGCTCTCATTGGGCTGCTCCAGAACTACAGTCCTAAACTGACTCCATTTAATAATGTATTATTCTTGGGAACACTGGTGGCCTACAGACCGATCGCCAAAAGGTGGAAGGGTTATAGACCTCCAAAGCGAGACACATGGTGTGCCGAGATGAAGGTGATAGTATAATGTGAAATGGGAAAGATGCTATTTTATGAGAAGTGGTACCACAGTAAAAATGTATAAATGTTGAGGATTAACATTGACGCAATCTGCTAATTGGTGACTATAGGATGACTAAATAATTTGATCTAATAATCAGTATAAAAACAATATTAATGAATGGCATGGATTTATAAGAGACTTTCAATTCCTGAGATTTTTCTAGTGAAACGTATGATATACGTATATATCTTATTCAATGGGAAACATTTAGAAATCCAGTCATTACTCCCCTCAAAAACAAGTCTAACCACATAAAGACAATATTAACACAGTATTATTACAAATTTGTGAGAACATCCAATATCAAATTCATATGTATCCTGAAACCATAATCCTTTATAACCCAATCTACTCACTGTTTCGATTTTTCTGTTTCTTTTATTCAACTTTTATCAGGACATGAACTTTAACAACAGCTTCTTATATAGGTCTGCTTATCTAAGGAGCTCACAGAAGGGTTCTTTGAAATGCTCCCAAGGAGTGCTCTACTCCTTCTTCTATCTGTATAAAAAGGCACAAAGGGTCCAATTTTCTTATGCGATCATGTTACATGTTAGGATGTTGGGTTTCATCTTTTGATTACATCAGAGCTTTATTAATGTGGAGGTTCAATTCATAGTGGTGTGGGGGGCATGAGCATGAACAGTTTTTTTTTGTTCAGGACTTTTCTTAACCACGTCTAATTGGCTCTGCTCTCTGACTTGTGTCTTGTATATTTCGTACACTGGGACCTTAAATTGTCAAGGCTCTGTCTCCATGTTTGATCCTATTGAAAACTCATGGGTTAATTACTCAGAGGGTAATTGTGTGAGAGCAGGATGCTGTTTGGCATGTAGTTGGAAGTTCATATACGTCTGAAATACATCCATAATACAGTTCAAGTTAACATAGTAACAGAAAACAGTTCTACGGTCCCTGTAGTTTTCCTCCCAATCACGTTTGTAGAAGATCAATTTCCACCCTTCCTCTTCGTAATTCCTCTACTGGGGAGACACATATATCAGCCCTTGATACATTCCATTTTGACCATTTTTTATCCCATGTCTTTGGGCAACCTCTGTTCTTAAATACCCCTTTCTCCGCAATCATAGAACTATCCATGTTGTTTGCCCATCCTCAATATGTTGGCAAGTCCCCTGATCCCCATTTCGGAGCAGAATTCCTTTTGGCAAGGGTGAGCCCCAGTGAGACCCATGTACGTTCTGTGTGGGTTAGGTCGGTGGCTTCCCACTGTAATAATTTTTAAACTGCGAACTGGGAGCAAGTCCTATCTGCCCCTTTGCACTCCCTCCTGTGAGTGGCTAAGAAAAGGTTTCAGAAAGGAGTACGTCACTTGTAAGAAAAGAAGGACGGTTTTTAGCATCCTTATAACCAGCTGTAGCTCTTTAATTAATTTATATGGGATATATCACGATATTGACTCTGATTCTTGAATTTCAACTAAAAAAAAATACGAAGTATTCGTACTGTTCATGTTAACACAGACCATTACTTTATTTAAAATAAGATGCATGTTCTTGTTTACACGAGGTATATACAGCTTCTTGAGATCAATCTGTAGAAACAACACTAGTCTTTACATGGGCCAAGTCTGGGATGGCACTGCTCCCCAACTCTCCACCAGCTGGCCACTGTGTGTCTTTCCAGTCATCCATGGTGTGTGGGTCAGGCTTGCCCAAGGGCTACGCAGACTGTTGCTGGCTGTGATCCAGGCCATTGCAACCGAAAATGAAGCAAGTGAAAGTGTAACAGTTTGGAATATTGTGGGAAGACTGAAAGGCAGCAAGTGATAACCACATGCAGTCCATGTAATTTTGTGCATCAGTGTGGTGTCAGTGTTTTGCTTTGGCATTAGTAGGAGCAGTAAGAGCTGGGGAGGTTGAAGGAAACCTTTAAAACGATGTGCATCTTGGACGAAGTTTGTCTCTTGACATTGGGTCAAGTTTTTTGATTTGTGCAATGACTGGATTACAGATTAACACAAAATCTGTTTTTTAGGTTTTGGCTAGGCAGCACATGCGCAGTCTCTTTGAGACATGCTGTATTTACAGCAGGCTTCCCCAACGAGTAGCTCATCAGCTACTGATAGCTCTCTGTGTCTAGCCCTGCCTACTAAATTAGAAGCATTTGCTTGACTGAATTAATTAGTGTATGAGAAGTATGTATTCAATACGAAAATATGTGTATTTCCAAAACTCCTAAACCGATGTTTGGAGAATAAACTGGTTACATTTCCCCAAAATATTTAGAGCTGGTATTTTGAGTGATAAATCATTTGGCATTAGGGAGACGTTTTGACTGATCTTATTACCTTGGTGTCTGGGATGGTACTGCTATAACTATTATGCAGTGCTCATGTAAAGGCATTCCAAATTGATAAGTCATTTTTAGGTCGAGCTTGCTTGGGTCGACTTTAGTAAGGGGCTCTTCAAAGTGCTACCTGTGGGCCACCAGCTTGCGTTTACGTGCACAAGCACGCGCGCTGCGCTCCGCCTCTCCAATCATTGCTGTGTGCGCATCCTTCGCATGCTTAGCACGTCATCTCGATCACTTTCTTTTTCACCCCGATCACGATGACGTGCCAAGCACGCGAGGGATGCGCGCGCAGCAATGTCCCCTGAAAAGTAACATTTATATTTCATGCACACATTAGTTTCGAAGCCCTGTAAACAACAGCTATTGCTGTTACACAAATCAAAGATATTAATATCCAATTTAATGTTATTATTAAATGGATCTACTTCTGTCCCTCAATCACCCTCCTCCTGCTGTTCACTGTTGGTTTCAACTCGCTCTCCTGTCCAAACCTCTTAACTTCCCACCCCCCTTTACATTCTCACCCACTTCCCTTGTCGCTCTCTCCTCTGCGCCGCTTGCTTGTGATACAGGGCCGCTAGACGAGACCAGAGCCTGAGGCTGCAGCCGCAGCGGAGACCAGCCCTCCCTCCCTCTCCTCTGTGCCTGCCATGAAGCACCACCCGCCCTGCACCGATGTCCCTTGTTTAGGAAAGTAAAAGTCCGGCTACAGCAGTACGTGCGGGAGAGCTCAGACATGGGTTCTCTGTTCCTGCTTATCTGGAGTGGTGAGAGGGGGCCGGTAAAAAGTGTTCACTTTAAACCTCTGGTCCACTTCTGCCCTCCTTCAGAAACTAACTCCCCGTCTCTTTTTGTTGGTAACATCTGTTCATGTATGCATTTATTTACAGTTTATAGCTCCAAACATATCGCTGACATTATGCAATGCCAGGCTGCACACTCCAATGATTTAGAGGGCAGGAAATAACCTTTCCCGCTCTTCCCCCATAGCAGCGACAGGTGTGAACTGTTTTAACGGATTGGTGTGCCACGGACATATTCTGTTGTAATCACAGAGAGTGGTTGATTCGCTGTATGGTGCCCCTGGGAGATTAGCATGCCATTTCTAAGCCCCACTCTCCGGAAAAAACACTTCTCCTATTCGTTTATTAGGTTTCGCCTGTCGAAAGCTGCGCACTGCGCAGATTTTTGCGCAGGCGAAATCTTATATCTACAGTATGTGTGTGTTCCCGCCCCTCTGTTCCATTGGCTAGCTCCATAAATGGAGGCTAGCCATTGGAACAGAGATCTGTCCGTCAATGCCGGAGCAGATTCGTGGGCGTTCCCGAGAATTTCAGGCTTTTGCCCACGTCATGCGGCGGTGGTTATTTTTTTTTTGGGGGGGGGTTTGTTGTGCTCATTTCTCCAAAGATGGCGGCCGGCGGGGGTCCTGTTCTGATGAACGCCCGCGCTCAGCTCGGGATGTCCTCGATTCAGGTGAGTAGGGAGCACTGGCACGTGTTCTTGTTGACTTCGTCTCATGGCTGTGCTTTTGCATGTTTGTAACGCGAAAAGATATTTCCTTCCTCTTGTGCATTTCCCAGTGACTTTTTGCTTTGTTTGCCTTTTTGATGTGTGCATAAGGCTCTCCACCTCTTTTCTGCGTTCCCCGCCTCTCTCCACCCTCTTGTTCTGCTTGCTTCAACCATCGTTGCTTAAACTCATCTGCCTCCCATTAACTTTAAGCTATGTTGCACATCATTCACAGTGCTGTAAAATAATGCTAAAAACATGTAAACAAAGCCAACAGCTCTCATAGGGGAGAGCTACTGACTTTGCCAGTGCTCGTTTCAGCACACCTCCCCCTCCCCCCATCCACCCCACTGAAAGCACCCCCACCACAACGTCAGCCCTCCTTTCTTCCCCCTGATAACCACAGTGATCCAGAAGTTCACACAGGGCTCCCCCGGAATTTTCATAAAGTTGTCTCACCCTCTGGTTCCTCTTCCGTCACATGTTACAAACTGGCTGTTTTAATTACACTGCTCTCTCACATAGCGGTTTGCCTGTGCACGGTAGGAGATGTGAATGAAATGCTTTTAGTAGCACATGCTCTGTGCTGAGGACAGGACAGTCTCTACCAGGGAGCAGAGTGAGCAGTCCGTACAAGAGATAAACTCACGCAGTCTGCATTATGGTGTGGCACAAGCAGTCTGTTATGGGTAACAGTCTATAGTGGGGATCCATGGACCACTTGAACCACGGAGCAGTGCGAGCAGTCTGTACCGGGAAGCAGTGTGCTCGGTCTTTTGGGAGCAGTGTGCACTGTCTGTACCGGGGATGAGACTGCCAGCATTCTGTAGTGGGGATCGCACTTACAGCATAAGTAGTCTGTACAGGAGACCAGTTGTGAGCAGTCTGTCCTAGGAAGGGCTGCTAGCACTCTGTACTGGATAGCAGTGGAGGCAGCCTGTACTAGGTAATAGCACAAGTAATATATCCTAGGAAACACTGCCAGCATTCTCTACTGGGGAGCAGTGCATACGATCTGTACTAGAAAGCAGCGTAATTGGTCTATACCGGAAAGCAATTAGATCAGTTTGTACTAGAACCAGTGCGTACACTGCACTAAAGAACAGCACAAGCAGTGCGTCGTGGGTAGCATTGCTTGCTGTCTGCAATGCTGTACCTGGCTGTAGTACATCATCGGAGACCATTACAGTAATTCCCTACCATTTAGCTAAAGGTGCACATGTGATCTATGGCCACTGTTATAGTAGATAATTGTAAATATTGCTTCATACTTTTACATTTTTTAAGCGCGTTAAACTATAGATGTTGTTACTGTGCAGTTGTGCAGTGCCGTTTTGAATGTATTCATTTGGATTTCCAGTTGTCTGTAGAAGTTAGGCTATTGAGTGTTTTTCTCCGTGTATTGTGTGACTATTCTTCCTAAATAATTTAGTCTAGTTACACTTTTTGGGGCAGCTGTTTGCATTGTTTTTCTCTTACCTTCTAGGTCACATAAGTTAGCCCGACTAATGCACAGAGCAAACTTCATCCAGGCAATCACTTCCTTGCTACTCGTAGTGTCGGTACAAAATGTCCTGTAGCAGTGTTGTGAAGGGCACGTACACTCACTTTCAGATGTAAATTGTGCAGGCAGTCAACACCTGCAGATTAAAGCACTGCGTTGAGCCTAAAAAGAGATGCAATTCTCATACCCTGGTACTCTACCGGTTTAGGGCGATGCCCTTTATGTTCTGGGTGGGTGTGTGTGGCTCTGGGTGGGTGTGTGTGGTTCTGGGTGGGTGTGTGTGGCTCTGGGGGTGTGTGTGTGGCTCTGGGTGTGTGTGTGTGGCTCTGGGTGTGTGTGTGTGTGTGGTAGTAATTGCTGTCCGCTGAGCTCGTCTGTAGGGTACAATAGGTCTCACATTTGCGAGAGATTAAGCTATTGGCAATGCAAATGACAATCCATTTATTTATCTGTTTTCAAAACCAACACATAAATACAAATTTTGTCATTTACAATGCCAATAGCTCTAGCTTTTCCAAAGGCGAAACCGTTGCATTGTAAATGCTTGTCTTCATTGACATCGCATTGTGCTCATGTAGCGGGGCAGATACTGAGTTACTGCCAGTTTTCTGATGAATTGCTAAGTCTGGCACATGAGCAGGGCACAGGTTTTCACGGGGCAACGCACACCTCGAAGCAGTTCTCTGACGGGGTTCATCTCTGGGATTTCACCGGTCTGGTGTAATTTGGCAGTTCTACAGGGTCTCATTTGCAGGTCATAGGTCTCGAGTTATGTGGCAGTTCTATAGGAACACATCTCTTTAAGAGCCCAGGTCTCACATGGAGGTACGACTCGCACTAGACAATTCTACAATGGCACATCCCATGCATAGGACACACATGGTGCCATGCGCCAATTGTACAAAGGCACATCACCTGCAGGCCATGCATCTGGTGTCATGTGGAGGGGAATTTATCTGGTGTCGTGTGGCAGTTGTACAGGGGCCATGTGACACTTGCTATCGAAAACCAACCAGATCGCAATTCTTCTTTGGTAAAGCTTGCGGACTACTGCGCAGGGCCCAGCATTGCGGCGTGGTGTTTGCACCCTGCTCATGTGGCTACATTTGGAGGTTTAATGGCCTTTCTTTACAAAGATAGTTTACTCTATAGAATCTAGCAGAAAAACGGAATTCAAGTAACTTAATTTTGAAAAAATGTTGACAAAAAATTGACAATTCAAGTCCGCACATTTCCATTCCTCACCACATAATTCGACAACAAACCATATAATTCACCTCAACAACAAATACACAACTCCCCACATACATCCAATCTACAACTAAGAATTCCATATCATGCCACAAAATTCAACAGTACTCCCAACAGTACTCCACATAATTAAACTCCACTACATACCACTCCACCACACAAAATACAAATTCACATATTTACAATCTGTGATACACAATCCCACTCTACATAATTAAGTACATTCAATACCACATAATTACTATCTACATAATTCCACTGCACTCCATGGCACACAATTCCACTACACAAATCCACCCCACACCACACTATTCCATGCCACAAATTTCCACAACTAACAATTCCAATCCAACTCACATAATTCCACTCCACACCTCATACATCCATTCCACTCCATAACACGTGTAAAATACATTGTCATTTACAACGCCAGTAGCTCTAATGCTCGTTTTTTATTGCAGACCAGATTGTCACAGCTGCAGCAGGTTCCTCTCTGAAGATGCAGTATAAGATGGCACAAGTGTAGAAAACATTTATTTGGACCACATAACCATGTGTCACCAGCTAGATTAATTTATAGACAACACATAAAATCCATATATGCCCGAACTGCAAAAGGGGTAAAAAATATTGTGATACAAATATGTGCTGTGAAATCATTTGCCATTATAATAATGGGGGAACCCAATTGGCCATGGACCTGGGCATAATTCGATATGAAAAACAATGGTCCTAGACCTTGAATGAAATAAAGAAAAATCAGTGCATAGTCATTAATTTAGGGAAAAATAGAGCATACTGTATCAAGTCAGCTCATAGTATTCAATACCCAATAAAACAGACAGGAAAACCGCAACAGACAAAGGACTAGCAAGCAATTTTAATTTATTGCATTGTCAATCGATTGCTCATAATTTAGAAAAAGAGAAATAGTTAAAATCTTTAGACAGTAAGCAAAATTACCCCCGAGAAGGGAACGTGCAGGAAGGAATAGTAGTGTTGAAAAGTATTAAAATGTGATACGGAATTTAGAGGAAAGGTTTAGAGTAGTGACATCAATGATTTTAAACAATGTTATACACGAGAAGGACCAGTACAAAACAAATAACTGTCCTCCCTAACCTGGCCACAATAATAGTTTCGACACTTTTATGTAATTTGTTTTAACAATCTGGATACATATTCCAATTTCTGAGCACGCTTGGTATCAAAGAAAGTTGGGTCCAGGTACTATCAAAGGAAATGCGTCGACGTTTCGACGCGTCTTGGGGCCTGATAGGTCATTTGAACCCACCTATATGAAGGTGCCATTTAACACCTCCCACACATGAGGAAAGACGGTCCATAAATTAATTAGGGGCTCGCCGTAATGAGCACGTCTTGTCGATAGGGACGGCTTAGTAGAGATAGATCATCAGCATATGAGGCTAATAGCGACTGTCCAAATTTATAGGGCTGTAAGTTCAAACGCGATCAAAGTCTTATGTTCAAGATACGTCCCCTCAGTGGTCGCGGGGTGGATTACATGTATGGAAAGCCTCCCATCCAATCGGCGCAGGTTGTGCCGGTATTCAGAAAGTCCTCTCCACAGCCGATCGATTGTTACCATTTACAACTCTATCTGCACTGTCAGCGTAATGCTATTGGGTTGAGTTTTTCCTACCTTTAACTTCCACTTTGATGGATATCTGATTTAATCCTTTGGGTTTTCTGACACCCCATAATCCCTGTGAGATTGCCCATGAAGTCCTGATGAAGACTCGCACGGCCAGGGTTCAAATTACCTATCAGGCCCCAAGACGAGTCGAAACGTCGACGCATTTCCTTTGATAGTACCTGGACCCAACTTTCTTTGATACCAAGCGTGCTCAGAAATTGGAATATGTATCCAGATTGTTAAAACAAATTACATAAAAGTGTTGAAACTATTATTGTGGCCAGGTTAGGGAGGACTGTTATTTGATTTGTACTGGTCCTTCTTGTGTATAACATTGTTTAAAATCATTGATGTCACAACTCTAAACCTTTCCTCTATTTTCCGTATCACATTTTAATACTTTTCAACACTACTATTCCTTACTGCACATTCCCTTCTTGGGGGCAATTTTGCTTACTGTCCAAAGATTGTAACTATTTCTCTTTTTGTAAATTATGAGCAATCGATTGACTATGCAATGAATTAAAATTGCTTGCTAGTCCTTTGTCTGTTGCGGTTTTTCTATCTGTTTTATTGAGTATTAAATACTATGAGCTGACTTGATACAGTATGCTCAATTTTTCCCTAAATTAATGACTATGCACTGATTTTTCTGTATTTCATTCAAGATGAAATCATTTGCAGCATAAAACCTGAAGCACAGCCCTTATGGCTAAGTGTCCCAGCTTCAGCAGTCTTTGTTTAAGGCTCAGCATGTAGTATTGAGTACCACTAAGCAGAACAAAAGGCCCTTTCCTCCTCTAAAGATTGATAAGTGTCTACCATAATTAAACTATATTTTTTATATTCGTATTAAAAATGCCAAACATGTACTCCGTTTGCAGTCAGTTATTTTGGGCCAGACGAGAAAGACCTGCCCGATACCAGGACATAACATTCAGAGGCTGCTTGAAAGCTGTTTTGGAGCTGGGCTGGTCATCCTCGCGTGTCTACATTTAGACCGCTTCTCTTATCGCAAGAACTTTCGGTTCTGCCCCCTGGTCAAGCGATGGCAGCTTCTTACATTCAAAGCGATGTTACTTCGGCCAGCAGCGGGGTGTGCCAAGTTTGATCCTATCCTAAATTTACAAAGAGAAAGTTGTAGCTTAACATTTTCAACTGAATAAAAATCGAGATATTTAAACAGATGGAAACCAAAAGGGAGCGCTTCACAATTGAGAATTATAGAGCGCAACATGCGACGCTCACTTGTGAATCAAGTAAACACTCTCACATAGCATATCATTCATGACACTGCCCTCTTTCTTGGCACATGAAGCCCCACAACGATTAAAACAGTTTATAAACAGCCTAGTGAAATATGCAAATACTCTAGGGTTTTAACGCCTTGTAACAAGGGTAAATGTTGAGTTTATTAACCACCCAAAGGTCAAGGGTTGATCTTGCCCTATCAGGCTTGACGTATGTCTGAAGCAGGTTATACAGTGATTCAAGCAGTAAGAATTTAACCCACTGAGTTACCTTTTAACGGAATTGTCTAAATGCATATTCCTCGAGTCAGACAACCTGGTTCACTAGCCATTGCATAATCTATACATGCTGGAATTATTTATATGTGATTATGGTAGTAAATCTTTTTGATCACTCTTCATTCTCCATTGTATGTGATTATCTGGTAGCTTAAAACGTTCTTGTTTGGTATTTTACAACAAAAAGCAATGTATAAGATTATGTCTACACCAAAAAAGCCCTTTCTCGAATCAGAATGCATTCTTGTGCAGTGCATTGTGTATGCATCCGATGTGTTTGGGGAATTTTTTTTTTTTATCCCCTCTTGCTGCTCATCAATAGGACTATGCGCCTGTGTGCTCTTGCATATGCTGCACACCTGTTCACATCTGCATTGTTATTGTGATACAGTATCTTTTCACGTTTTCTCATAAAACAAATCTGATGATCAGAACTATAACTGCCACAAAAGGAAGAGCTGGGTTATCACGTTGCTTCGAAATGTAATGTGATCATTCAGTTGAACTCAATGTCTTCTTGGTTGTATATAAGGTGACAAAAATGTGTTTAACACTTTTTATTATAACTTTCCAGCATGCTGCACAGCAGCCACAATGCTCAACAATGTAGCTTAAAGCTCTGGCTAAACACTTATAAGGTCCCAAAGGCGAGTCCTATTGGCTATGCTAATGCTTGTGTTAAGATTATACTGTACTGGTGACGCATTGATGCAATTTGAGTAGAGAAGGTCCAGCCTCTTGGCCTAGTCTTGGGCATTGACCAGGAGTTTGTACTGGCTGGTGAGAGGCAGCAGGGTAGCTGTCCTGGTACAATGGAAGTTAGCTGAAAAAAAATTTGACCGGTTTGTCTGACATTTTAACCTTTTACCCCGATTGCAACCTGTTTCAGACCACCCGACCTCCTCCTGAGTCTTTGTTAAGGTTGACATGGGGCTGGCTCTGCCAATGCCGTTAGCCCTTTCAGAGGTGGCCATTTGTCTGTCATCTGATCTCATACGTCTGATCGTATTGGGCGAGGCGACCGCTCTGTGAGTTGATGCAGACCGCGCACAAGACCATAATCTGCCGGTGCAGGTGACGGTCATTACTGTTTGTCACGTCAATAAAATGGGAACCACCGAACTGTATAATATCAATCCAATTACAATACAATATTAGCAGCTCTGTAAAGCCTCAGTGTTGGCGCACAGACAGGGGCCTTGTGATTTGGGCTCACTGGAGAGACCCAGGAAGTGAAATACTCCTGTCTTCCAGTGAAGTAACAGTTTTTTTAGGGCTCGGGCCTACGTCACACACTGCGAAGCAGTGTGGGCGGAGCCAAGAGTCCTATAATCAGGGTCTCCGAAAAGCTACCCAAACATTCCTGAATGCTCGTGATTTTTCGTGTTCGTTTTTTGCCATCTGCATGGCAATTGGGCCTCGCATGCCTGTCTTTTTAGAAGACAGCACGCAATAGGCCATAGACTGTAGAGTTGCTCCACTTCCTGCATATTCCGTGCGGACACGAGCAGCAGAAGGGCATATATCATCAATTACCAGCTGTAAGGGGCCGCGGTAATTGAAGCCAGATGCTGGGCGCGCATTCAGCACTCTCCAGTTACTTTTTTTTCAGCTGGGCGACGCCGAAAGGGCCAGCGGGGGAGGCTTGCATTGAAGCGCGAGCTGCAGACGGACTCCTGCATGTTAATGAACGAAACTAACCAGACAAACCGTCGATCCTTTCCCCTTCCTTGGCTGTTCGGATGCTGCAGGCCAGGTGTGCCTGGACATGCTTCTTGTATAGGGGCTTTGCATTAGGACCTCCTGTTTAGCCAGCTACCGTGGCGCTGAAGTAGGGGTGCGGAAAGTGCTGCAGCTCCCCCACAAAACTTGAAAGAGTTTAGATGGCGTATGAACAATGAAGGCGCAATCGAATGTTTCCTTCTTGCAGCATTTTTTGTGTCTTCAAACATGCATATCCCCTATTCCATGAGGGAGGAGGCGTTGCTGGCCAGCACCCCCAGTCTAAATGTACCAGCACCACTGGCACTCCACCGATGCCACTACCCCCTCCCCCTCCCACACACCCCAAAATCAACCCGCCCCAGATTTAAGAGCTATAATAAATGTACAAACTGGGTATCTGTGGTAGTTCGCAGTGTTGTATTTGTGTGTCTCCTTTCCGGCAGTATCAACACTGCCATGACGCAGCTTTGCCCCGCACTAATGCTGTGAGTGAGGTCTGAGCCCTCCCGCCTCCACCCGTCTGTCTCTGTGAGGGGCTTGCTTCTGCATCGAGTGATGTGGACTTCCGGGGTGGGTGGGTAAAGCAAGGCGTTGAAATTAAGCACACATAGTCATACTAACTTTCTTGGTTAGAAGCCTAAACGATTGTGGTGAGAGTTGCATCATACGCAGGGTAGATGGTAGGAAAGCTCATTGGGTTAATGCAACTGCTACATATATCGAGGCGGGTTTGCCCGTCACCCACTAGCGTCAATAAAATAAATGTTATAGTGACATCTGTTATATTTTGAGTTGTGATTACGTTTGCTCTAAGACGTCTGATTTCATTGCCATGGTGGGCACTCGAGTTTATAAATTCCTGCCGATGAGTCTAGTAATTTTTCTAGGTTTATCGATATCAAATCTTTTTTTTAAATCTAAATTACACTGGTTGACTTTTTATTACTGGTGGAGATTGAAAAATCTCTGAATGAAAACGACGTTTTCAGGGGTGTATCTACCATTAGTGCAACATTTGCAATGTTACCAGGACTCGGGTGTCTGATGGCCCACTGTACCCTAATTATGATAATCATTTACTATCCATCCAGAAGGTGTTGGCATTTTTCTTGCTTTCATTAAGGTCACTACCGCCTTTGCTACTCCACGGATTTTTTTTTTCTTTTTTAGTGCATCTAAGCTAAGGGAAGGTCTTCCTAGGTATTGCTGGATGCTCATAGGACTTGTTTCAGAACATAGACACGTTATTATTATTTATATCCACAATATTTACTCAGGAAACTAAAAGGTACACGTTGTGTCTGAGATTCCTGATTGTTGCCGAAAAGGTGCTGCTTGATTGGGTCAGGGCTTGGGTTGATGGAGTATGAGCAAGAGGTGCTGGTCCTATAGCAGAGGTACATTGATTGACCCCGAGGGCTGCTGTCAGTCATAAGATGTCCCTCTTACTCAGAAGGTTGTACCCAGGGGCGCAACACAGGTCCCTGCAGTACAGGGTACCTTGCAACCCTTCATGGGGACCCCATTCAGCCCAAGGTCAGTGAGTATCTGTGTGATATAGGAGACTCAGGAGCCCCTCATCATATTTTTCAGGAGACCCCATCATTTTGCGTTAAGCGACATCCATCGGGGCTTTGTATTAAAAGGGGGGCTACTTTCCATCAGTTAGCGGTCAGACTCCAGAGGGATGTCAAGAGAGAGCTCTGCTCTGAAATAGATATGTGAGCTGCATTGTGCTTGGTGTCGCCTTCTGAAGTTTATGAGGTCTACATATTGAACGCTCACATGAATGGTGAGTTGTCAAACTGTGATTGACCAGATGTGGCTTAAACAGCAGCTTCTAGTTTCAGGCAAGAATATGATATGTACATGATGCTTAACCAATGCTGGCATGTGCTGACTGCTCTGTGTGTGAAAAGAAAGTTGTGCCAAGCAAGGAGAGCAGATCCCCTTTACCGACTAAGGTGGTCTCTTTTAAGGCCTCTCATTTCCAGTCTTCAGCCTCTTCAGTGATATTATCTGTGCAGTGCTTCTCTGCAGTAGCTATTCAAGTTGCTAAGAAGCCTGTGGGTGTTTATTGTACTTCACAAATAGCATTTCTTCATCATCATTAAAAAACCACCTCAGCTGAATTTCTGTATAATACTTCACAGCACAGATGTACTTCTGGTATAAAGGCCCAAACACCGCGCAGTGCACTATGAATAGTTTGCAGGGTGAACAGTGTGTAAGTATGCAGGGTGCAAAGTGTGTGAGTGTCCAGGATGAACAGTGTGTGACTATGCAGGATGAACAGTGTGGATGTGCAGAGTGAGCAGTGTATGTGTGTAGGGACACTGTGTGCGTGTGCAGGAGACAAACACTAAAACTAAGTTCACCACACACATACATAGGGCCACACACATAAAAACCACACACCACACACACATACACCACACACACATACCACACTCACACACCAGCCTCTCACCACCACACACACCAGCCTCTCACCACCACACACTCATCACCACTCACCACCACACACACACCAGCCTCTCACCACCACACACTCATCACCACTCACCACCACACACTCGCCACCACACACTCACCCCCACAGACTCACCCCCACAGACTCACCCCCACAGACTCACCACTACACAGACAACCACACACACAACCACACACCACCAGCCGTCAGTGCACGCTTTCACCAAGCACAAACACCACCAGCCATCAATGTACGCTTTCCCCAAGCACAAACCACACCATGCGTCAGTGCAGACTTCCACCACGCACACAACACCAAATGTCAGTGCATGCTTTCACCAAACACACACACACACACACCACCAGCTGTCAGTGCACACTTTCACTAGGCGCACTTGCCACCAGCTGTCAGTGCACCCTTTCACCAAGCACACACATTACCAACTATCTCTGTACACTTAACAGGCACATATACTACCAGCCGTCAGTGCACACTTCCACCAGGCACACACACCTCCACCCGACACTGCATGCTTCCACCAAGCACACATACCACCAGCCATCAGTGCACAATTTCTACAGGCACACACACACCACCACCCATCAGTGCACACATCAATTGTTAACGCATCTACAATTAACTATTGTAGCAATCGCACTATGCTGCACTTACTTTTAAACATATTCATCTAAAGCCCAGCATGCACCATTGCTACTAGTCCAATCCAACACACATATTTCCACTACACACCACATGCATACACTCCATAATACATGGCTACACGACATTGCCATTTACAATGCCATTACCTCCAACTCAAAAAAATCTGAGACCTATTGCATTTCTAATGCTTGTTTACATTGTTCATGGCAGTCCATACTAACAGCTGCGTCCCCATCATGCAGTGTGCTTCAGTTTTTCACTCCTGATGTCCACGGTGAAGCGTGTTTGATCTGTTATCTGAATATGAGATTTCACAGCCTCTTGTAGCTCATATATGGCTGTGTACGTCACAAAAAAATAAAGGCAGCTTTTAAAGTGACGCACACATAACACCTATATATGACAGGCGTATTAAATTGCAAGCTGCAACTCCTCCCTTCACTGGCAACAGCCACTGATATATTTTAGCTCTCTCTAACAGAAACACTCCTCCTACTTTCTGGTTCCACATTCGAAATCGGCATCGGTAGCTGGCTTCCCATTAATCTAATCTGAATATCTTCTTTAATATGGCACTGGCAGCCATAGTGTCACTGCTTTTTAGGAGAGTCCATAATAGAATAACCAAATTCACCCTGGTCCACTAAAATGCAAATCTGTGATGCACAGGTACAGACAGAGTCCTGCTACAGATGCATTATCTCACTGAACTATTTTAACGGTTTCACTGACTGTTTTCCATGTATGTTATGGTATTGCCTTTTGTACAGTGCTCATTTCCATTCGTATGGCTACTCAGCACTGTCAGTTGCTTTGTCCTTTATGTATTTGCATAGAGCCTATTCCATAGGTTTTGAAATCTCTGCTTCTGTGTGCAATTCAGAATTGACCTTGGAGTTAAATCACAGTGACCTAGGGAAACGCACTTGGCTTGATGCAATATTTTGGCTCTGACCCTGTGTAACTGGACGGAGAGCAGCTCCTGGCCAGATTAGGAAACTGCCCATTCGAGCACGTGGCTGAAGTATGCAGCCACTGGGGCTACCATTGTACCACAGGGATGAGGTGACTGGGAGCGGCCATCTTATCAGAGGTCATTGTCGGGAGCTGCAGATAGTGTTGTCTGGTGCTGATACAGCAGGCATGTTGTAATATTGACCTGCTGTCATTTGGCCTTCAGACAGCGTTGTACAAGTACTCGATAGGAAGAGGTGTCAACATCGACTTGGCGCATTGGTGGGTGGAGGCTGTGTGTGTCTTTTTGGGGGGTAAGCAGCGTGTTATAAATGTTGCTAATTCACCACCCAGTCTTGGAAATGACCAACACAATGCAGGTTCCCCAAATAAAATCTCTTCGTACAGTGCTCCGACCCCAACCTGCACACCTCGGGGCTGAAGCTTGCCCCATTCTTCTTGGTATGCACCCGTCTATCACACTGATCCTGGTTATATATTTGTCCTGGCAATGACATACATTTGAATTTCAATTCATTAGCCCTACTGAATTCTGCTTTCTTCTATCCCCCCTCGCTTTTACAATTCTGCTGTGTTGTTTTTAGCCACTTTTCCTCTGGTTAGGTTCTGCGCTTGTCTCTTCAGCTGCCTCGGGAACCAAGGGGATAGCCTGCCCCCAGGTCAGTTGTGTTCGTACACAACCCTTAAGGTGGCAGCTTTATGCGAAAGGTTTCTGGTATTCCAGAAATCAAGAAGTGAACCGGACTGTGGTCTGCACCCTCTACCCCTAACACACTCTCAGCATCTACAAACACTGTCACTGATCCTCACCAACAAGCAGCTAGCAGCTTGGGGTCGGCCCATAGTGGCAGCAACCAAGACCCAGCAGCATTAGTACTAGAGAGGGCCAGGCCCATCATGTAGCAGCTGAGAGGACTTCTCTCCAGCGCCTCGATATCTTTCTACCACCTAAAGCCTCGAACTCTTAAGAACGTTAAGGTGTGTGTGCACCTGTCAGTCTCCTGACTCTGCCTTCATCTGACTCCCTCCACTGCCGAGCACTGCAGGTAATGTGCTGAACAAGGAAGAGCCTGCCCTGCAGCTTTCTGGGCATTTGTCTGGGAACCAACCACACTGGGCCTGGGTATACAACCACACAGGTGACCAATTCCACCTAGATTAGAGCACAGATCAGTGACTGCGAAGGCCAAGTCACCAGGACAGGGATTGCAATGGTACTGCCTCAGAGAATGAACAGACGCTGAGACTGATGATACACACTCAAGTCACGAGTTGCTCCTTTGGGGAGGATGCCACTGAAAATCCCCATACCTAAAACACGCGACCAACTGATCACACTCAAAAAGGGTTGATCCCAGCGTGCAGGATCACTCCTTAGGATATATGACTCTAGGTATAGGCAACAGTCTATCTGATTCTACCTTGGCACTGTGCCAACAGACCATGGAAGCGGCAAATACCGGGCAATAAAGAAAAACATATCCCATAATGTCGAATATGTTTGAGAATTGTAAATTCTCCTTGCACTAAGCTGACATCATTTAAATACTGTCCAAGTAATCAGTCATTCTTGTTAACATATTATAATAGCTAATATTCACATCAAAATGATGTACCCCAAATGATGAAACCGACTTTCATGTGGAAGGATGAATGCAAGAATATTGAACTGCAACGAGGTTTCATTGCCATTGGTTGGACCCAGGAAGTTTAACACGTGGGTTTCAAAGTGAAGACTCCAGATGGTCTGTGTTCTAGAAATGTATTGTTCCATTTCCTAAGCATGCTGTTGCTGCTGAGACAAGTAAACTAAGAGATTAATGTATAAAGAGAGCTTCAAATCTTGCCCTAACGTTAAAAATTCTTCTTGCACTGCTTTCCCACACGAGGTATTCTGTGTTCCTCTATATGCCATGACATTTGCCCAGGTGCCGCAAATTCAACCTACAGTTTAAAAGATCACGCTATGCTATTTTTAAACTTTTTTAATCGTTTCTCGCTCATGCAAGATTTACCTTTTTAGGAACATTAGTATAGCCAGCACAGCAGATTTTGATACTCTGGTGACGGGGTCAGACTCATCCTCACACCCCAGCACCCCAGCACCCACCTTCTCAGAAAATTGTTGATGACTCGTATACACTTGTACAGGGCTTTAAGTGGGATGAAAAAACTGGAGGGGGGTCTTTCAAAGGGGAGTAGCCAATGTACTTATGGGCATGGCTGAAAAACACATAAGCTAAAAATCTGTGCTTAGCATAGTGTGCTGCCCGACTTGTATGTTGCTGTTTCTGTCAGTGCATCCAGATATGATACAACAAGTAACATCATACCTACAACAAGTCAGGAGTATTGGCTTTGTCAATGGTTGTTAGTTGCATAAGATAATTAAGCAGCAACTAAGGCTTGTAAATAGTATTGAAAAAGCTTCCACTTAAAGCCCTGGTGACACCAAGTTGCTGCTCCTGAGTTTCAAAAAGAGAAGGGAAATCCAGAGAGAAAATGACTCTCTTTAAATGATTTCCCTTCCCCTACAACGCTCACCTGGCATGACGTTATGCCGTCACTTCTTCCCGACAGTATTAAGGAAACAAGGGAAAGCTCTAGGTAATTAAGGACCAGGGGTGATAGTTTTATAAGGCAACAAAGGTCCTTAATTTAACATGATAAATAAGAACCAAAAAATAAATCCTAGACAACAATGTGTGCTATAAGCAGAAACGTGTCCAGCTGGACACTGATTTGATCAATGTAAGACATTTTCAAAAGTGTGTTACCCAATTGTGTTTACTACATGAGGTCAGCTAGGCTACTCTCAAATTGTTTACCAGCGTCCTCTCTATAAGTTTGCCTGAAACTAACCCTTTTTAATTTCCTTGTTTATGTCTTTTATGTTTTATATGTACTGGATACAGGACTGTAACCCACTTTAAATTTGTCCACTTTAATCCTTTTGAAAATGTCTTACATTGATTAAATCAGTGTCGGGCTGGTCACGTTTCTGCTTATAGCACACATTGTTGTCTGATTTATTTTTTGGTTCTTATTTATCATGTTAAATTAAGGACCTTTGTCACTTCTTCCCGAGTGAGAAGTGAGCAATGTGAGCACCACGCGCACATGATATGCCTGCTGCCACTGCAGTCCGGAAGAAAATAGACCACCTGTGCCAGGGCACAAAACAGAGCCCGATAGAGACCCGTTTCGAGGCCTCCTTTAAAAAACTGTGAGGCCCGGCCCACTTAAAGCCCTGCACTTGTGGGATCTTGGTCGCAATCTAGGGAATGTCTAAAGATTGCAGCAAACAGAATACAATGCGGGATACTGATGGTATCTTTAGGGCGGGTGTCCAAATGATGTCCAAAAGAGACTGGTCCATGCTAGAGTTACTGGATAGCCACACGAGAGATATATCTGCATAACATTAAAGTAACTGGAAATAATTCGGAGAGTCTGGCTTGGGCCCAGACCTCTTGAGCCTACTCTGGACCACCTGCCTCTTTGTGAAGATAGAAGGAAATGAGCAGCCCAGTGCTGGAGATGGATGGCGCCTTACTCTCCGTAGGGAAACACTTCCTTAAACCAGTTTGATTACATTTAAATAAATTATGTATTTCCATAAGTGTGTTCCCTCCAGCTCTCTCTACTTCGGATCGGCATCCACATGGCCTGCCTAGGGTAATAACCTGCATATAGCACTGGTGGATACTTCATTTACACTATGGCTGAGAAAGTTGGCACTGGGGAATTGCATGTTTGTCACAAAACACCTTTGGGTACCAATCGGTGGTGCTGGCTGGTGAATTCTGGCAAGGAGAGCTGAATAAATGCAATCCTCTTACGGAAACAGCAATATGCTGTTAAAGAAAACGTTCCCTTATAGAAGAGGGAGCATACTTCTGTGATTATCCCTTGTTTTTAAACTTGCGATCCTTTGCCCCCATGACTTGCACTCTAATTGGTGACTCACCGCTGCATTGAGCGGGTCCGGTTCCCGGGGTTGGGGTTATTTTACTGCCGCCAGGCTTGTTTAGCGCCCCACCTCACCACTTTCAGAATCCATCAACCGGGAGAAGGCCAGTAGGCATGGCTCTAGTCTTCGATTCTGGCATCTGGGGTGACAAAACTTGGTAATGGAACTACACACCCTACACTGTGTTGCAAGCTACCCATGTAGGCAAGTGTTTCAGTGCCCCACCTAGGGATAGCGAGCACTGTAAAAGGTTTTCAGAATCGGGAATGGCAGTGGGTATAGTGCAGATTGTAAACTTGGCAGGTGGCTGGAAACCGAATCTAAACTTTGCGGTAGGTCCAGGTTATAAACTTGGCAGCTGGTCGGACATCCATGAACAAGATAGTGGGTATTCGTCCTAGGTTGTGAGCCTGGCTCTAGATGCACCCCTAGACTTAGAACGTGGCAGTGGGCAGTGCCCCAGGCTGTGAGCTTGGCAGTGGCTCGGCCCTCGGGATCTGAACTTGGCACGGGACGGCCTTCCATGCGGCCTGGGCTGCACTCTGTACATCACCGGAAGCGGAGCAGCAGCATTGCGCCGCTGGCTCTGCTGTGATTGTGTTTGCAGACTGCGGCAGCCCAGCGGTTACTAGAGTTCAGGCATGCGCGCCTCTCTCTCCCTCCCTGCCTGCTCACCACAGGCGCTCCCTCCCAGTGATGCATCCCCGCTCACCCCACGCCAGCCAGCCAAACACGGCGTGTGACGCGATCAGACAGACTGGGCGAGAGGAGGGGCCTCAGGGGGAGGGGGACCAGATTTCGTAAACCAAAAACCGGGACATTTCCCAATATAGAACAAGGATTACAACTTTACATTCACCAAACGGCCCAATGGCAGCGCTCATCAACAGAGAAACACACACAACGTGGCTCTAGGAAAATTAATCAAATGCAATTTAAAATGTTGATTAAATTGCTTTAATATATAATAACTAGTCTTGCTTTTGAACTCACAGAAACGAGATTCCTATTTTTTTCAGTCGGTCCTCTCTAAACACTGGGAAATGTGCCAACTTTCCTGACAGCTAGCGAAAAACGGGGACTCGTGTAGCGCATTTTCGGGGATTGCATTCTAAAATGCCCCCTTCTCTAAATCAGGCAATCTTTAAAGATCTAACTCGACCAGAGATTGAGTTTATTCGGTGTTTACTATTGAGTGTGTGTTCGAGTTCTAATCCCTTGGTCACTTCCTGGAGTAAGGCTTGACTGCCCACTAGAATGAACTTGGAGGTGAGTCGACCAACAATGTAATTACTTCCAAGGTGTTGGGTCTGGAACTTGAAAGTAAGTCCCCAAAACTGTTAGGTGAAGGTCTGCATGCGGTGCGATACCGACTGCTCACTGCCTCGGTGTTCATTTTTGTCCTCTTGCCCAGCCGAGGCATCCGCTGTGTGCCTTATGAAGCCGGGGCCTGAGTGCCTGACGGTGGCAAGGAGAGCTCCGCTTCCGGCCGGCTGAACTGGAGTGACCCCTCTCCCTCTGGTGTAGGTGGGGAGGGGGGGGGGGGGGGTTTGACGTAGCGCTCCCTCGCTGACGCTGTGTCGCGAGCTCTCCGTCGGCGTCCCGAGCCCCCGGCTGGCATGTTGCAGTGCTGGGAGCAGTGCGGGCTTCTCATTGGACAGTGCGCCAGGTACGTGATGGAGAATAGAATGAGGACGGGGCGGCGATGGGGTGGGATTGGAGCGCCTCCAAGGGGAGAGTGATGGTGATGCAGGCCCTGCCGTCAGAGGACAGTGAATAACGAGGGTGGTCCTTTCTGCTACAGAGGGATCCATGCAGGCTCCTGTGTCGGAAGGAGGAGGATGCTACGGGCATTTCATGCCTGCCCACGTGCGAGTAGGGGGTGCCACAGCCAGCCTGAGGCTCGCACATGCAGGGGGCTTACCGTTGCCCTGTGTGAAGTATTAAACCACTCAAGGGGTATTTTGTTTCGATACCACCACATTTGGAACAAAAACCACCACATGTGTACTGAAGTTATCTGGTATTTTTATGGTAGGTAAAGTTCCTTTAGGGGTGCAGAAGGCCAACATCTGTGACTAGCAATCGAATTTTGTCCTAGAAAAATAGATGGCAAGTACTACGAACCTAAAGGACTAATACAACGGCCTTAGGTGATGAGCACGGACAGACATCAGACGCAGCTCTTATGATAGGAATTCACGTGCTGCAGCAGCACACCGTACAGAAACTGAAACATAATACAATACTGAATGATGAAAGACCCCCAAGGACACCTGGGTCCCGCTGACTGAGCCAAAAAGAAGGACCGAGCCCAGTGCGACTTGTATAACAAAAAGGCTGTCTGGAAAAGGACAGCACAATAGGAACTACAAAGGAAGCGCATTGAAGCAGATGGGAACATTGAAAGCCACTAACTGGGGTCTAACAGAGAGTGCTGAGCGTTCACCGGGCCGAGCCCTGCAGAAGAGACTTTGTCTCCAGAAAACAAGCACTGCTCAGGGTACTGTATTGAGCCAAAGAGAGGCAACGCTGGATATTAACGTGAATACCCTGGCATGGACTGGAAGGGAGCGGCGAGCCTCCTCCCGGAGGCTGCAGCCACGATGGGAGCAGGTGCATGGCCACGGCAAAACAAACACTAGGTGTGCTCTGGGCGAGAGCATGCCTTTGTGCATAGTAAAGTGCATACATTTTAAGTTAAGATTTGCATTGAGTGGCAGGGCTTTCCAGTGCAGTGAAAACACAGCAGTTCTCTGTACCCAGTCCTGCATCACTATCAACCACCACCAGTAAGCATTCCAGCATGTTCGTTTGTTTTTTGATTTGTGATTGGGGCTTGCCCGCCTTTGTGACACCATTCAGATGAACATGTATCCTTCGATGATGATATAAAATCCAAAGCAAAGACTAGCCAGCCAAGTAGAAAGATAGTCTCTGCAGCATACCCCATTAAAGAGCCAGGCGATTCATCGTCTGAATTTCAACCTAGAGACAAGAATGGATTCGGGCACTGACCCTGACTGAAGACCTTATCCCGGCTTTTTAAATGATTTGTACATCTCGAGAGATGCAGCATCCTAGCACCTGCGTTTATGATTTTATACAGAATTCAAACACACCCTTTGGATATGTATTTTGTCTATACAACACCCAGCTTCAGAAACCCCTATACTGGGAATGAATTACATTTTTTTTATAGTGCCCTTCAGCTGACCATTTCCCTTAAGGAAATCCGTTTTACCGACTTGCCTGTACTGATTTAACATCCTTTGCTGCCCTCTGCTGGAAACAACCAGTGATCCTGAAAACTGGTTGGTTGCACACTGTAGCTTCATACTGTGGCCTAGGTTCAGGAGACGGCTCAGGAACAAAAAGAACAGTGATGAATACTTTATCTTTAAAAGGTAATTGCGCTGGAATTTAATGCAAGTTTGCAGTCGGAGGAGGCAGTGGCGGCCTTTGCAGTTACTGTTACTGCCCTGGGAAAAACCAAGTTTGACGCATCTATACCCTTAGAGGACAGATATCCCTAGCTTCCGTTATCTTAGTAAACACATATTTTAATTTGCATCCGCAACTTAGTATCCTGTATTTAGAAGTGGAGCCAAAACTGCAAGTGTCACACTGCAAAAAGAAAATACAAAACGTAATACACGCCCACAATAAGCATAGAGTTATTTTGTAGCTGTGAGCTGACCCTGGGCCTAAAGCGCCTCCCCACTGACCCCGTTAGTTCCTTTTACCCAGGAGATAGGCTGATACTCGCAGATACTGAGTACCGGCACTTCATATTGTTATCACTCTGAGTACCGGCACTTCATATTTTTATTACTCTGAGTACCGGCACTTCTCTACTGCCGAAGAGAGTATCAGTACTCATGAAAGGGTAGGCACATTGGCTGTTAGTGGCGGCAGCCTGTCTCCTTGGCAGCCAAAGCACTTCTGTAGCCCTGAGTTGAACCCCTGCTGAACTCTTCAGCGTCGTCTCTTTTGCATGATATCCGGGTGTTCACCATCATGCTGTGTTGTAAGGAATCGAGGCAGCTCAGTGACAGCGCAATAAAGAAAGCCAAGGGAGGTAACGAGACTTAAATGGCTTTAATCCCACCTGATTTTTTGGTGTGAGTGTCTGCTTATGTTTGTCTGTCTACCTGCTTGCTTGTGCATGTTTTGTGTGAGAGAAAAGCGAGAGAAATATTACAACACAAGGAAATGTTAAAATATCACTGTGTTTGGCTTTCGTTTTTTAGGTCTCGTCTATTCCATCCCGTAGGGATGGTAGGCGAGATTTATAGTAAGGCTTCGGAAAAGTCTACCCAAGTGCGGATCGCATACAGTTCATGTGAGCCAGGCTCGTGCACAGGAATTCGCTCTCCCTACCACTCAACACAAAGCAAGACAAGAACATCAAAGCGGCCGCTCTGATTCCATTTGCCACCAGCCACTTCATGCGCTCTGCAGGTCATAAACAGGACTATCTGCTGGTGAATTGGAATGCTGGCATGGTTGCCCAGCCCCCCTCCCAGCGCTGCCTTTCCTCTGCCATTCAATGGTTTTCGACAGTTCAGAATCTAGGAATAAGGACCTTACATTACACAGCAGTAAATGGGAAACCAACATTAACTAAGACACAAAAGTCTTGCTTCAGAGTCAATGTGCATTTTTTGTAGCTTTGCCTAATTTCGGTACCTCGTTATACAATGAAAAATGTGTCTAGCCCCCAGTAATCACTTCAGAACAATAAACAGATTTCTTAGGTTCGAGGACCTACATTTTACCAGAAAAAAATCCATGCATTTTACAGTAATAAAGGCTGTGAAGTGCAGAATGTATCATGTGCTAAAATGCCCTCTGCAGTTCTGGTAAATATTTTCAAAGGTAAAATATAAGCTGAATGTTCTATTTTTCTGGCAAGCGGAGCATGATTATGGTTACAAATGGCACACTGAATTGAAAATGCATATACCTATTTAAAAACAACACATACGTAACTTTCTTAAAATATTCCTTATTTCAAGAGACTCAGTTATTGATTAAAATACGCACAATTCTTTAAAAAAAAACATAGCGCAGAAGTTAAGAAAGCACAAAGGAAGGAGAGACGAATATTCAAGGCACAAAGACAAGTCTGCCTTACTCCCCCCTTTTCACTTATTCTCACCTCCCCCAGCACACGTCTGACACCCCTCCTCAATGCTCATTACCGCCCCACCCCCTCCAACGAGAAATGGAACAAAGGAGGCCCTCTGGGTGATATCGCCAAATGTTCTCTCCCTCGCCTTCTCTGAAAACCTGAAGCCCCAGCTTACTCTGTCCTCGCTGTATTTCGCTTACATTTGGGGAGGGAGTCATTACTTGCAGAGAACCCCATCCGTTCACTTAATCCAAAACCCTCATATAGAAAGTGTAAGGACGGAGACTGAACGTAACAAGCATTTGCAACCACTCTACCGCCCTCACTCTACCGCCCTCACTCTACCGCCCTTACTCTACCGCCCTCACTACCGCTCTCACTCTACCACTCTACCGCCCTCACTCTACCACTCTACTGCCCTCACACCCTCACTCTTCCGCCCTCACTCTACCACTCTACCGCCCTCACTCTACCACTCTACTGCCCTCACTCTACTGCTCTACCGCCCTCACTCTACCGCTCTACCGCCCTCACTGTACCGCCCTCACTCTGCCACTCTACCGCCCTCACTCTGCCACTCTACCGCCCTCACTCTACCATTCTACCGCCCTCACTCTACCACTCTACCGCCCTCACTCTACCGCCCTCACTCTACCGCTCTACCGCCCTCACTGTACCGCCCTCACTCTGCCACTCTACCGCCCTCACTCTGCCACTCTACCGCCCTCACTCTACCGCCCTCACTCTACCATTCTACCGCCCTCACTCTACCACTTTACCGCCCTCACTCTACCACTCTACTGCCCTCACTCTACCACTCTACCGCCCTTATTCTACCACTCTACCGCCCTCACTCTACAGCCCTCTCTACCTCCCTCACTCTACCACTCCACTGCCCTCACTCTACTGGCCTCACTCTACTGCTCTCACTCTACCACTCTACCGCCCTCACTCTACCACTCTACCGCCCTCACTCTACTGCCCTCACTCTACCACTCTGCCGCCCTCACTGTACCGCCCCCCTCACTCTATCACCCTCACTCACTCTATCGCCCTCACTCACTCTATCGCCCTCACTCTATCTATCGCCCTCACTCTATCTATCGCCCTCACTCTATCTATCTATCTATCTATCTATCTATCTATCTATCTATCTATCTATCTATCTATCTATCTATCTATCTATCTATCTATCTATCTATCTATCTATCTATCTATCTATCTATCTATCTATCTATCTATCTATCGCCCTCCCTCACTTTATCTTCCTATCTATCGCCCTCCCTCACTCTATCTACCTATCTATCACCCTCCCTCACTCTATCTACCTATCTATCGCCCTCCCTCTATCAATCTATCGCCCTCCCTCTATCTATCTATTGCACTCACTCTATCTATCGCATCACCACAGCATCACACAGGGGCACAACAACATCACTATGCGCTACTACAGCATCACTGAACGCTACAGCATCACTCATCGCCACCACAGCATCAATCTGTGCAACCATTCAACAACAACTGGTTCAAATATGTTCTCTCAATGTTTCAAGCTTTATTACAAATGTCACAAAAAATGTTAATATTTCACTTCTGTTCTTGGATTTTCGTCACAATAAAATACACTGAACATCATCTTCACAAAAGTTATTTACACAAGTTTAAGCTATTGCCATTATAAATTAGAATAACTTTTATTTAAGTATTAATTATTTGCAAAAATTAAAAGCCATTGTTATTTGTAATATCAATGCATCTAAGTCACGTAAATACAACACATATTGCGTTAGAAATGCTATAGGTGTCACATTTGTGAAAGTTAAAACTATTGGAATGGTAAATGATAAAGCTATTAATTTAGCTATTTTCAAAACCAACACATAAATACAAAATTTGTCATTTACAATACCAATAGCTCAAACTTTCCTAATGCGAGACCTATTGCATTGCAAATGCTTGTTTTAACGAGTTAACCTGCTTTTTTTTATAGAAACGTATTTCTCATGCGTTTTGGTATGTGCTGCAAGCCTGCAACTAGTATAGAAGTCAATAAGCATCGGCAAGTTTTACCTGTAGCCTTGCCCCTAGCCCCGCCCACTCACCACATTTAAATGAGTACCTGCACTATCCCCATCTCCACCCCAATATAAAGCACTGTAGGAGATAAAGAGAAGCAAAGTTGTTAGGGAGGGATGGAGAGTTCTCTACTGCCCAAGACCATCTCTACCCCATTGGCAGTATGCCAATCTCTCCTCCCTAGTCCCTGCTGCCAGTGATCTACTTGGATGACCCTTTTGTACGCACACGTCAGTCACTGTCTGCTTCATTCAGAGCAGCGATGGGCCTGCTGCGGGAACTCATTTCTCTACCTTTTGTCCACCTCCCTTGAACCTCTTTGACACCAGCACCAAATGGAAGGTGAGGGGCCCGGTGGGGTAACAGGGTAAGGAAAGGGGAGAATGGAGGGGAGTTAGGAGATTTGGTTTTACATGCACGACACGAAAACGTGATTGATTAAAGGGTAGTTTACCAAAAATCAGATCGAAGTGCGACTGCTGTGTGTCCTGTACGCAGACAGGCCTGTGCGCCCCAATGACCACCAGCGCCCTGGGCATAGGCCCAGGCCACTCATGCTAAAGGCGGCCCCGGGAGGAGGCAGCGCAGCAGCTGGGTGACAGGGAATTTGCTCTACAGCAGCTGAGTTATGAGCATGTCCTATCCTGGCGTTCGACCGAGACAGCTCTAGAGTTGAATCAAGATTGAAGCCTGGGTGTTCCTGAATGAGTTGAGAATGCAGTTTCTGCTGTCGGAGAGAGGTTACTTTAAAGTTGAGGACGACAGTATCGAACACATTGGGTCGCTCGCGCGCACACATTCATACTACCCTGCCTCGCCCCCCCAACCCTTCCCCCTCTGATGTTCAGTGTAATTCCCCTTTGTTAGTCTTGGGACTGCATTTATTTATATATTTATTCATTGGCTTATATAGCACACAGATCACTCAACTGGGTTTCAGAGCGCTCAAAAGTCAGAAATCAAACAGGTTAGCAGAATGCAGGTCTCACCAGTCAGAAGAAAATAGTTGCAATAAGCCCTACTGTATAACAATAGTAGGTTTAAAGTGAGATCGGTGGTATAGATGATAGGTTATAGGCGCTACTGGGTATTTACACGTAAAAATTAATCATTTGTCATCAAGTATTGTTGACGGTGCTCTAAGGTTAGGGAGAACCACCTGCCTCCCTAAATCTCTGTGGTAAACCAACAGAACAAGGCAAAAATACACCCAAGCACACGTGAATTCAAAGGAACATTCTTTTCAGAGTTAAGTAAAGGCACAAAAACAAAGTTAAAAAAAATCAGTCAACTTTTTTCTTTCTTTTTCTCTTTCTTTTTAATCAGTCCTCCTGATGGCAGTTATTCAGGTTTTCCAAGCCAACACATGTTTCGTCGCCACCCTACGACAATACATTAAAGTCCAACGCATGCCGAGGTGGCTCAGATCACAAATCATACCAACCTATGATGAGCTAGACACAGATCTGTTGGTGGCCTGGGAACAGGAACTCACCGACCATTTAAATAAAATAATGAGAATTCTAATGAAAACTGTGATAGAAAAACAGCCAAATTACAAACAGAAATAGAGGCATTAGAAAATGAAATCAAATCCCTTAATCTCCCAGAAGCAACTGAGAAGAACTACAACATCCTAGATGACATTATGAAATGCCATCTGTCAGAAATCAAGACGCGCAAGACTAAAAAACTTAAAAGAGATGAGGTAGACTACCGACATAGTAGAATATTTACTTTTGCAAAAAAATACGACTACTTGGTCACAAAAGATGACACCATAACACCAAAAATACTGTCTCTATTAGTTCCAGCACCACCTCGCTGGACACACCAGTCACCAGTGGGTCTGGGCACGGAGAGGGCTCTACTGACACAACAGGTGATGAGAATCGTTTTTTAAAGGAGGTTTTAAGAATAAAAAGAGGCAACAGGGAACAGAATTGCCGCCCTTTAACAAGCCCAAAACAAGGAGTGGGAAATAGGGGGATCAGTAGAGAAAAACAAGGCATGAGAACAAGATCATGGAACAAAAGGAAGTAGATGATGTACATATTATTAATCTATCAGATAAGATTCTGTCAAGTGATGACATGTCTCTCCTTAGAAAAGGTTTGAGTTTTTGTCCTAAGAATAATGGCAGTGTTGTTGACTTGAAGATTGATTTGTTTAAATTCATGAGAAAAATGAAGATTAATAAACATTTCACAATGTATAATGAGGTGAATAAAAGTACAAATGTTGAGCATCAAACACGTGTGCTGAGTGAAGTCACTATCCAGGAGATATTAGACACCAGATTACTATCTATCACTGACTGCGAGGATGAGATAATCACCACTGAAATCATTATGCGTGATTTGAATGTGGTCAGCAATGAACAGATAGCAAGTGGTTTGAAAACTAAATCGAAATGGACACCCACACTACACACAGGCAACAACATCGACATTTTCCATAAACTGGTACTTAATGATTTGGACAAATACAACTCCAGGAAACACCAACCACAAATAGTCAATGACAACCTAACACGTGGGGAGAGACTCTCACTTAGGGAAATAAGAGAGGACGACAGTATAACAATCAAGGAGGCAGACAAAAGGGGGAATATTGTTATCATGACAAGCAAGGACCATGACAACCAGATCCTCTCGCAATTAGGGGATTTGGAATGCTACGAACCCCTGCCCAATAACCCAATTTGGAAACTCAGTGACCACCTCAACAGACACCTCAAACAGTGGCATGAAAGGGGCTTATTGGATGAAGAAGAACATAGCTATCTCAGGGTTGATAGGCCTACATACCCTTGCTTCTATACACTCCCGATGGTTCACAAGAACCTACCCTTTCCACCAGGGAGGCCCATAATATCAGGGATCGAGAGTCCGACTGAAAAATTATCAGAATATGTAGACATTTTTCTTAAACCGCTGGTGGGTAATTTACCATCCTATATACGGGATACAAAACATGTCCTGGGACTACTTTCTGACATTACTTGGGACAAGGACATGACACTTGTTACACTGGACTTGACCGCCCTCTACACTAGTATTCTAAGAGAATGTGGACTAACAGCTATCAGAAAGATACTTAGCCGACGATCAGCTAGTATGTGGGAACCCACAGAGATGCTAATCTCGATGATTGAATTGATTTTGACAATAATGTGTTTTTATTCAAAAACAGATGGTGTAGACAAAAACAAGGTGTGGCCATGGGTTCCAGGTTCTCGCCCTTGTATGCCAATCTGTTTATGGGTTGGCTGGAAGAGCGGTGGATCTGGGGCCCAGAGGGCACAAGATGGTCTGACTCCATTTTATTTTGGGGCATATACATCGACGACTGCCTGATGGTCTGGACAGAAGACACGGCGAAATTAATAGACTTTGTGGATCATCTCAATAAGAACACTTCAAACATCAGATTCACTTATGAATTTAGCAAAGAAAAGATAACCTTTCTTGACATAGAACTATATGTCAACGATGACCAAATACACAGTAGTCTCTATCGCAAGAGCACAGCAAGTAATGCTTTTTTACACGCCTCAAGTGCCCACCCCAGACATAAAATAAACCAATCTCTTTTGGGGAATTTGTACGGGCAAGACGCAATTGCAGCTCCGAATCAGGCTTCAAAGCATGTGCTGATGCTATGATACAACGTTTTAGACATATGGGCTATTTCAGACGTACACTGAATAAAGCATTAACAAGAATAGAGAAACTGAAAGAAAAGACACTTTTATGGAGGACACTAATAAGAGGAAAAAAGATACAAAAATCATAATGATTACTAATTACAACAACCTCTCAAGAGTCCTTGGCAAAAGCATTAACAGACACTGGCATATCCTAAAGGAGGACAGTACACTTAAGGATGCCATTGACAATAAACCAGAAATAACATACAGAAAGGGGATGTGCCTTAGGAATCTCCTAAGCCCTAGCTACCCCACTCAAAGAACCAATACCGACTGGCTAACTCACCGATCAGTTGGTTTCTTTGGATGCGGACGCTGCACAGCTTGCAAATGGGCCCAGGACAAGAAATTTGATTTCAAGGGCCCGGGAGGTGAGCAATACAATATCAAAACGAATATATACTGGTGTACAAACTTTGTAGTTTATATAATTGAATGTAGATGCCACAAAATATACGTGGGAAGCACCATTAGACCTTTACTCGAGAGGATTGGGGATCACATGAGGGCAGTGAAACAGAGTGACCGCAGATACTCTATTTCATCACACACTGCAGACTGCCACGCACAAGGACAACACAAGGATTTCTCATTTTTTGGGGTAGAGCAAACCATGAGGCACCCAAGGGGGGGTAACAGAGAACTGCAATTACGCAGAAATGAAGCGTCCTGGATCTTGAAAATGCGGGCGACAGAAACGGGAATAAATGTGGACCAGGAGATGCATTATTTCTTAGGTAGATGAGTACACCATCACCTGATGGTATACATACTACCTAATTGTACAGTGAAACGCATTGGGATGTACTGATGTTTGATGTAATGAATTCACCTTATACTATTACCTTAGCAGCAATGTATAAATATGTTATAGAATATAAGGTGTCCAATTATGCTTTTATGTTTCTTGACTGTCGCCCACACACAATAGTCACTGACGAACCTAACATTGAATAGGACATACACATAAACATCAAAAGGCATGGAAGACAGTATTTAGAGTGCACTCATAAGTGATTAACCACATCACTGCAATACTGTGAGATTGGTTTGTGGAGAACATGTGGCTTGAAACACATACTCCAGATTTCGGGCTATAATTGTGTCTGGAGATAGGACCTTCCGCTCTCACAAAGCGAGTTATTAACTGTTTGGGTTTTCTCACACATGTCCCCACAACTTCACACAAATATACGCAAAGATGTAAGAATTTAGGGGCCATATCGTGAGTAGTACTTTGTAGTGGGACCACTACCTACTCACACGATATAAATAAGAAGAATAAAAATACGCATTGGCGGAGGGGTAAAGAGTATGATCTTATAAGGGCCACACAGTAATTAGTAAGGTCAATCCATTTACAAAACGTATGCTACCTTTCAAAAGGATTATACGGAAAGAAGGGGAATTTTCACAAATATATATGGCCTTTGACACCGTTCCAAGATGGCGCCTATAATGATAGGCATTAGAAATACGTAGTGACAGAAGTAATATTAGCCTGACTGAATAAAGGTATACCCAGATATGGGATAGGTCTTTGTATACAGGATACGAGCGCTGTGTCAGGGATCAAGAACCAGGCACCCAAGAGTCCACAGGAGTGCAGAGAAATCCCCTTAACCTCTAAAAAACAACCACAGGATTGATGTGTAACATGCACTCCTATAGGCTGTTCTCTAAAAGTATGGGGGAAAATTCCAAGGAGTGTCCACCACTCTTCCCATACGTGGGGTGGAATCGCAGGAGGACAACAGGTCTGTCTGGTCTCAAGACACTGCAAGGAAACAATAGGAGGATACCACTACACTTTGCTATACAAGTTACCCAGAAATACATTGACATGTGATTAGCATTGCATTACACTTACCCCAGGTATGTCCCGGAATGTCCTTGAAGAGAGAAGTGGGTAATATACTGGACTCGGGAAGACAGGAGTCCTGAGTGACTGGGAAGGGCTAGTCAATATCGCACTCACACGACATACAACCATACAGACCAAAAAGAAAGTGCCAAAAAATAAAGGGTTTTAACATAGGGAATAAAGGAGCAATGGCCGGCTCTTCTGGGGCACCGAAGAGCGGAGCATCTACTCTCTCAAGAGAGGCGAAGCCCGGCCCGGGACCAAGCGCCAGGCGGAGCAACACTCTCTCCAGCAGGAATAAGGAAATGATATGGGAAAGTCGACTCTTCGAGCCGTTCACAAGTGGTGCGTTCAGGCTCAGCACACCAAATGCGGGGAAAACAAACTTCGGCTTTCAAGCCAAGCCGTGCACCGAGCGGTGCGGAAATGTGCAGTACACCAGATGCGGGGAAAATAAACTTCGGCTTGCACGCCGAGACGTGCACCGAGCGGTGCGGTAAGAAAACAGGAACCGGCTTTCCGTGTGAGCCGGGGGCGTGCAATGAGGTAGGCGGGGAAGTCCGCTCTGGGAAAATTATCTCTGCAATCTCCCCGAAAGCAATCTTCAGAGAGCGGAGGATTCGGGCTGGAACAAGAACACGAGCGACACGCTAGGGGTGATGGCGTTCGCACAAACAGGAACAGGAAAGGGGGCGTGGTCACGGCAGTAAGCCAAGCGTTGGCTTCCAGGTAGAGTGTCCCTTTACGTGATTCATGGACCGTCTCTAAAGAGCATACTCTGTGTACTCTATGGGGGAATGTGGTAAAAGAGACATGGGGTTTGCTACTAACCACATGTCAATGTCGAACTCTCGTTGCTACCCTCAAACCCCTAACACGCTGCCCTTGTAAAGGATTATAACCAAGAATAGATCTCTTCCATTATCCATTATCAAATGCAGCCGCCACCATTACTCTCAGATGGCGCATAAAACTACAGGTACACGTGATCACGCTTCGTAATGCGATCACGTGACCAGGAAGTACAGCATAACTCTCGTCCAACAGAACACGCCGGCACTCGCACACGAGTTACCGGCGTGAGCGCCAGAGACGCGAGGAAGCTCCCGTCAGACGCAAGAGAGGTAAGATAATATAGAATATCTGGAACAGCACGCAAATAGTGTTAAGCATTTAAAGGGGCTTTCTGCAATATGGGCATTTTAGTGCGAAGGGGGCCGGTATTAAAATCGGTTGTCCCTCTCTTTTCTCTACCCAGATTTGAAATACCGATTGTTGGAGGGGACCTAAAATAAATTCATTTGGAGACTGAATCCTGATGATTTCCCCTCACACCACGGGAACATGTGGCCTTGAATTATCGCCGCATGAAAAGTATGTCCTCTCGATTTTTATACTTTATAAAGGCCAGTCTCTTAGCTCATTAGTTGTGATTTAATCATTAGGTTACCTGCCGATGTACAAATTTTTCTTTCTTCCTCTTGTATTCACAGAATATATTACTGAGAATACGTGCAGGTTAGTGAATAGTATTGGTTAACAATGATGTGAGCACCAGTCACTACAATGGTGAGGGCTGATCTGAAGATTAAGGTTTTTCTTCTCACAGACATGTCACTGCGTGACATAGCTGGTTGTTCTGATGAAATAGGAAGTATTGGAATACACATATGGATAAAGACGCTAGAGGATAAAGAAGTTATAGGTATCATGGAACAGTACTTGAAGTTGTTGATCAAATTTAGGAAATCTCTGCAAGGCCCTACCTAAATATGCTGTTTTTTAGATCTCTTCTTTTTAATTAAGTTTTAATTATCCTAAGATTGGTTCTCCTGATCTCGCTTTTTAAATGGTAATGATTTCTCCGATACACTTTTCCATTTCTATTTTACTTATTTTAATGAATTGATCAAATTGTTTCTTTTATATTATCTCTGAAATTGTATGCTTGTATGATATTTTATGAAATATCCAATAAAGCTTATTTGAACTTTGAACTTTGAACATATGGATAAATCCTAACACATAATCAACCAGATTCCTCACGCATGTTCTGGGATGAATACGAATTATGAACTGTGCATTGTAATGTTTATGAGCAATGCGAGAAAATAAATTGCATGGAACAAGTGCCACGCTAAACCTTTTATTCTCTTGCATGTAACTCGATAACTTCTTTACTTATTGACAAGTACATAACGAGGCACATAGGAATTACGCCTGGGGAGCACGTGTACTCACCCAAATTTGTGCTTTATGCATCTGAAAATATAAAGTCTTACACAATGTATATATGTGTTTTACCTAGCCGTGAACAAGTCTCATGAACCAAATTACAGGAGGCGACGAAACACGTGTTGGCTCGGGTTGAACAACAGGTCTTCTACCAGAGTGTGTTTTTCTCACTCGAGTAGACCTCATGGTGTCTCCTGGTAGCTTAGCTTTTCCCAGGGGCTAGGATTCTGATACACCTGTGTTACCTCCAAATAGTGTTTACTGCTGGTTTTCTCTGCCACTAAAGGTTAGGATTCTGTGGCTCCTGGGTCGATTCTATTTTGTACTTCGTAGTGGTGTAGCAGTACCAGGAGGGGCTGTGATTTTGTTGTTTCTTGGATGTCTACATAGAAATATGTACGTGTTCGAGGTGGTGGAATATATGTGGCATTTATAGACTTCTCCACAGCGTTTGACAAAGTTGATCGTCCAACGCTGTGGAGAAAGCTTGCAGATTTAGGTATGCCAACACAGCTTCTTGATCTTGTGAAGGCCCTTCACTCGAACACATGGTGCAAGGTGTTATATGGTGGAGAGAGAGGTCTCTCACAATCCATACCTTCCCCAAATGGTTTGAAACAAGGGTGTATATTGGCCCCTACATTATTTTCTTTATATACGGCAGACCTTCCTAAGTTTATCTCTGCTTGTGAGGGCAAGCCCCAAAAATTGGAGGATCTGCGATATCGGTTTTAATGTATGCAGACAATATCCTCGTCCTAGATCTAACACCAAAGGGCTTGTCCAACCGTCTGCAGGCATTAAATCAATTTGCAGAAGCACATTATATGAAGATTAACGTCTCGAAAAGTAAAATAATGTGCATTTTTGGAAAGAAAAAATTTAGATCTGAAAATTATTGTTGGGCCATAGGAAGGCAAAAACTCGAGGTGGTTAAAACTTATACCTTTCTAGGTAAAATCATTTCAGCAAACTTAAGTGAGAAACCCCACATTGAGCACAATGCAAATAAAGCATCGGCCCATGGTATGGGGTTATGTTCCCTGTATAACGCTACAGGGAAGAGACACTTCACACTATTTCTAGAGGTATTTAGAGAAAAGATCCCCGCTACATTACTATATGGATTAGAACTAGTGGAGCTAAATCATTGGGGATTCTTGCAAAAAATAGAAGGAAAGGTGCTAAGAAGAATTTCCTCCTTAAATACTGCGTGCTCTGTCTCTGCATGCAGGCTAGAATTCGGACTCCAAAGTTGTTGGGTACAGGGGCTGACTGCCCTCGTAAGGTGGGTGGCCTGTTTAGCGAGAAGTAAACCAGATACCCTACGGGATGCTATTAAAAAAGAACTTCTGGGCCACTTTAATGAGTTCTCTATGCTGGTTAAGAACTTTAGAAAAGCTGTAGTTTTGTTGGAGTTGGATGAAAGCTCATTGTTTTTACTTACTCCTGCTGAACTAAAGTCTAAATTAAAATGCGCATCATGGGAACTCAGTTTTAAAATGGATATGATCGCTAAACAAGGGAATAAAGAAAGGCAATTACTTATACACCAAAACTGGCCCAACAATATCTTACTTGGAATATTCCCCATAGAGTCCGTAGATTGTGGTACCTTTTTAGACATGATCTGCTCCCTCTAAATTACCTCATTGCGAAATGGTATGGTGTATCTCCTATATGCAACCTCTGTAGTAATGCCATACAGGATCGTAATCATGTCTTGTTTATTTGCCCTGCATTACGCCCTTTGCGTTTTAAGTGGTTAAAACCAATTTGTTTACAATTGGGAATTTTAAATGTTAAAACCTTTTTCCATGCACTTTACTGTCCGCCAAATGAAATGTTCTGTTTTAGAATTTTTAACTTCTTTAAGGGGTTTTTAGATATTTATTAAATATTTCATGGAGAAGTGCTAGATGACTGCTCAACCAGTGAATAAGCTGTGATTCTTGAACTCTGTAACCCATGTTTTCTTTTGTAATCATTATTGTATAATTGTATGTGTTTTATGTGGCCCTCAGTTGAGAGCCAAAACATAATAAACTAAACTTGAAACTTGAAAACTACATAGAGTATTTCATTGGTACTACTATTGCCATAGCAGGCCTCAAAAATCATAAAAATGTTACCAGACCAACAGTTCTATTGACTAACTATAATGTTCTTAACCCTTAAACTGGTCTCAAATTGTGTGATCCTAGGGGTTTATTTTATGTTCTAGAGCTGCCTCTAGCTTCATTATCACACACAAGAGCACCTTCAAATATGCAAGCTCAGCATTTCTGCTATACGAAATACCTATTTTGTGTTTGATTCAATAGACTAAGCTTTTACTTCATGTATAATAAGAATCTAACCCACATATAGGGTACACATGGCCCCGGGCTTGCCTCTTAGGTCACTAATAGCATTGACATCAGGACGGGAGCAGGAATGTTTCTCATGTTTAAAAACGCACTTGTAATATATTACTGAAGCATGATGTGGTAGCCATTGTCACTTACAAACAGCATGTTTAACATTGAAATGGCCACTAACATTCCCACTAACATGCAGTTTTACTAAGAAAACTATGTAGTGTATGGACACTAATCAGTGGAAATTGCGTTAGAACAAAAATATAATTTGCATATCGCCAAAGATTTGTTTTCATTCCTTTAATTTTTTTTCCACACAGTTACAACAAATGTGCTTTCATAACTACTGAAAGTATTTTAAAATGTTTGTTCAGTTCATTTACAAGTTATTTAACTATTGTGTGTTAGTAAAAACATCTGACATCCTACAGCCTTTCATTTCACACTCTTTGTACAGCACAATTGTTACAGTTCACTTTACAAAGGTAAGTTTGTAGTCCGAGAAAGAAAAGTAAACCCCAACTACAGGATAAAATAAGCAGCAAATATTAAGAAGACATACGCTGACATTTGACCAACGCAGAGCAAATGTGACAAGATAAAAACAAAATTGAAATGTGTATTTATTGCACATTCGTTTTCTGAGTGAACAGAACACCTGTTCTTTGTCAGCTCATTAGAACGGGGCAGTAGGCCCTAAAAATAGCTCGACCTGTTAAAATCTGACTCGCCATAGCAAGTGGGCAAATAGATTTCTCAAGGCCTGCATATGGTATGTTTAAGCATTCATAACTGCTGCGATCACCTCAAAGACCGCCTGCATGACTGATTGCATAACCTCTTCAGGGCATATGGTGCGACAGATTGCATGGAAGTTTGGGACCACTTTATATAACAGATTGCATGGCCAACTATTAGCAAACTGTGTGCCAACTGTAAAATAAACAGTGTGACAACATTCAACCTTTATGCATCACGGACACTGGATTTCCACACAGTAGCGTGCTTTGTGCCAGCAGATTTCTTCAGTGCCTCGTCAGCTGTTTGAATACTCGTGCCATCATCATAACTGGGTATGTTGGAGAGCACACTAAATGTTTTTTTTAATCTAATTACTTCCTGATTGTTTTTTTTGTTAAAGATACCCTTTCTTTCTTATTGCTTTAATACCATTTTGGAGGCTGCAGTGGGACTTGGCTCCAAGCAGACGTAGATGGCATAAAGCCAGGGCTAGACTGTTACCCTTGCGGTTTGCCAGTGCAAAGTCTCATCCAGGTCCTAGAACTTGAATAATAGTCCATTTTGCTTGATTAATAAACAATGTTTATCTGTCCTCTGAGATCACAAACGCAGAGTACAATGTTGTCCGTAAGCAAGCAGGTGTGAACCTGGCTAGATCATGTTCGAATCCTGCCCCCTGGTGATCATAGAGGGACTATACCACTATTGCCTGAATCTGGCTTGTGTTTACATAGAATTAGAGAAGTAACCCCCATCATATAATCTCCCTAGTGGTGTCCAGTAGTTATATCCCTTATTAGAAGGTCAATCTAGCGATGAGACACCTTGGTTGACGCCACAGTTGTATGCACCATCCCACAGACATCATTTGGAATCAGAGTCCGTGGTATTTATTATGTGCTGGATGCATAGCCTCGCTTCAGTATCTATCTATCTATCTATCCATCCATCTATCTCCCAGCCATCCCCTCCTCATCCATTAGTCTGTTCAGGTGTCATAAACATTTTGCTTCCATCCATCACAGGTTAAAGCATGTGGCCAATAGGCCAGCCACTTCACTGTGAGCGATGACTTTTTTGCTTGCGCTCATATGCACCTCTGCCTAAAATTTACTTCTTTTCAGTGCCAGGGCTGGCGGGTGTCAGGAAGTTACCCTCTGTGACTTCTGAAAACACGTGTAGTCACTCGACGTGTGTCACTGTACCCCGCAGATGGTGCAGTGCTTGAATATCCAGTGAGAAGGCTGCGTCTATTGCTGGGTGCATGGAAGGCAGCCTGGCACCGCTGGGTGCAGGAATCCACTCAGCCGCCAAATCCATGTAGGGGAGAGGCAATGCCGCTTACGCCACATAACCTCATGCATATTTATATATTTTTGTGATTTTATGTAACATGTGCATGGCCTGAGGCTTCAGAGAGCTTTACTAGTAATCCCAACAGGAGTACATGACAGATATAACCTAGGGAGAATTAAAAGCAGGTAATCGAGAGTCCGTGCAGGAGTACATTTAAGATACATCGGGAAAATTTAAAGCAAAGATTCAGAAAAAGGCTTTAATCCACGTGCCTTTCAGAGAGAAGAGCTTTGGCATATTTTTCAAGGTAGGATGACATGACATATGGTCATAAAGAGAGTCAGAGGGTGGGAGTTCTAAATTCTTGTGACACTTCCCGAGAACGGCTAGTTCATGAGTCGCTCCTGTTTGAAGATGGAGGCTCCAGAAGAAGAGATTGAGCGCTTCTTTAACTCTGTTTTGCACCTAACTTTTCAGTTGAGTAAACGGGGGAACAGGAATGTAGTGCCTTGAATGTGCTGCCGTCTATTTTAAAATATGCTCTTCCCTCTCCAGGCAGCTATTGGAAGGATAGGAGTGATGTGGTCAAATTTCCTGTGACCGGTAAAACAATTGGCCGCAGCATGTAGAACTCCTGTGAGTGGGCCTAAGTGAACTTTGGGGTGGGGGGTGACTGAAAGAAGTGAGATCCTATAGTCTAGTCTGAAAGAATCCACTCCTTTTCAACTGCTTTTATGTCCTGTTCTGGGAAGGGCAATCTGATCCTTGGAGCAGCCTTAGGTGGTACTGGTTGCTATTGACCTTGGTTCCAGTATGAATCTGGAGTTTGAGAGTGTTGAGAGTGAAGCCAGGTGACTTGGCATTCTGAACAATGAAGGGTTGGCACTCCAAGGGAGGTAGCGATTCCATTGAATCTTTTGCAAATGGATTGGCTTTCTTCGGAGATATAATAATAAATTATGTTTTTTATAGCATTTATTCTAAGGGGATGATTTGACATTCATGACTGCATTCTTATCAGGGTGTTGGACAGGAGAGTCATTTCGTCTGGGTATGTCACCTTCAAGTACATTTGGGCATCATCGATGTAGAGGTGAAATTGGATTCCAGAATTCAAAAGGGTCACACACCGAGGCTCAAGGTAGAGATTGAATAGGGTTGGAGAGCCTTTGGTGATCGCTTATGGCAGGCTAACTGGCTTTGATACAGAGCTCCCAATTTTTACTACTTGTGAGCTGCTTGCCAGATAGGAGGTATGCCAGTTAAAGACTACACCTTCAATTCCCATTGGATTCATCATTGCATAAGACCTCAGAGGACTTGGGTGGAGTAATGTAAGAAGGGTTGTTTGCCTGTTCGATTATCTCTAAAAGGAGTTTAGGTCTGTTCTTAGCAGTGTCCAGTACTGATCTGCTATGTGATGACTTAGCTCTAAAGATGTGGTCTTTGTTTCTTTGTCTCGCAAGATCGCAGCCTAGTTAGACTCGGAGAGGAGGGTGAGATGCTTGTTTTCTTTATTGGAGGTCTTTTGAGAACCAAGATATTGAAGGTTTAGATCTGCTGCACTTGCTCTTCAGGGGTACAGATTCCTTTATTTCGGATTCCATGCAGTTATTACATTTGTCCATGGCCCAGTTGATGTTAAATTGGGGAACTACTGAGGCGAGATTGGATGAGCCATGTTCACAAGGGTTTAGATGTAGAAGCTACTTGTGTCCCTAAATCTGATTTTCTCCTTCTTTGGTTGACCAGAGGTTTTAGCATAAGAAAAGGACACTGTGAAGTAGAATAGAATGTGATCCGACTAGTCTACTGGGAAGTGATCAGTGGCTATTAGGTGGGGAGCTATGGATATGATCAGATCGAGAGTCAAAGCCTTGCAGTGTATGGGATTCTTGCAGTGTTGTGGGAGATCATTGTCCCTGAGAAAGGAGTTGAAGGTGTCCATTTGACTGTTGCCCTTGGTCACTCCAGGGTACATTGAAGTCACGAAAGAAGATGATGCTGTCGGAGCTGATTAATTGGAAAGTGAAGACCTCCATTCATTTTTCGCCAGAAGTGTTAATTAAGCCTCGGGTGATAAATAACGTTTACTCTGAGGCTGGGATCAGTGTGTAAAGAGACTTCCTGAAACATGCACTTGAAAGATTGAGAGTGGTTTAGGGAAAGGAGCCTGCAGCTTAGCGAGTGTCTGTAAGTGTCTAGTAGAACTCTTGTGTCTGTCTTTTCTGTCACAAACAAAAAGAAACAAGCATTGGAAATGCAATAGGTCTCGCGTTAGGAAAGTTTGAGCTAATTGTCTTATAAATGACTTTTTTTAATTATTGTGGTGTTTTTTGAAATAGCTAAATTAATAGCTTTGTCATTTACAATGGCAATAGTTATAACTTTCGCAAATGTTACACCTATAGCATTTGTAATGCAACATGTTTTGTATTTACGTGACTTAAATGTATTGATATTACAAATAACAATGGCTTATATTTTTTTTAATTGATTACTACTTAAATAAATTATTTAATTTGTAATGGCAATAGCTTAAACTTTTGTAAATAACTTTTGTGAAGATTATGTTCAGTGTTTTTTATTGTGACAAAAATCCAAGAACTGAAGTGAAATATTAACATCTTTTTGTGATGTGTAATTAAGCTTGAAAGCTTGAAAACAGCTTGAAACATTGAAAGAACATATTTGAACCAGTGATGCTGCGGTGGTGCTGAGTGATGCTGTGGTTGCGCTGAGTGATGCTGTGGTTGCGCTGAGTGATGCTGTGGTTGCGCTGAGTGATGCTGTGGTTGTGCTGGGTGATGCTGTGGTTATGCTGAGTGATGCTGTGGTTGCGCTGGGTGATGCTGTGGTTGCGCTGAGTGATACTGGGGTGTCGCTGAGTGATACTGGGGTGGCGCTGAGTGATGCTGGGGTGGCGCTGAGTGATGCTGGGGTGGCGCTGAGTGATGCTGGGGTGGCGCTGAGTGATGCTGGGGTGGCGCTGAGTGATGCTGGGGTGGCGCTGAGTGATGCTGGGGTGGCACTGAGTGATGCTGGGGTAGCAGTGAGTGATAATGTGGTGGTGCTGAGTGAGAATGTGGTGGTGCTGAGTGATGCTGGGGTAGCGCTGAGTGATGATGTGGTGATGGTGAGTGAAGAGTGAGGAGAGGGGAGAGTGAGGGGAGATGGAGAGGAGGGAGGGGAGTGAGGAGAGAGGGGAGTGAGGAGAGAGGGGAGTGAGGAGAGAGGGGGGTGAGGAGAGAGGGGAGTGAGGAGAGAGGGGAGTGAGGAGAGAGGGGAGTGAAGAGAGGGGAGTGAAGAGAGAGGGGAGTTAAGAGAGAGGGGAGTGAGGATAGAGGGGATTGGGGATAGAGGGGGAAGAGAGGGAGGGGAGAGTGAGGAGAGGGGAGAGTGAGGAGAGGGTTGAGTGAGGAGAGGGGAGAGTGAGGAGAGGGGAGAGTGAGGAGAGGGGAGAGTGAGGAGAGGGGAGAGTGAGGAGAGGGGAGAGTGAAGAGAGGGGAGATTGAGGAGAGGGGAGAGTGAAGAGAGGGGAGATTGAGGAGAGGGGAGAGTGAGGAGAGGGGAGAGTGAGGAGAGGGGAGAGTGAGGAGAGGGGAGAGTGAAGAGAGGGGAGATTGAGGAGAGGGGAGAGTGAGGAGAGGGGAGATGGAGAGGAGAGAGGGTTGAGTGAGGAGAGGGGAGAGTGAGGAGAGGGGAGAGTGAGGAGAGGGGAGAGTGAGGAGAGGGGAGAGTGAGGAGAGGGGAGATGGAGAGGAGAGGGGAGATGGAGAGGAGAGAGGGGAGAGTGAGGAGAGGGGAGATGGAGAGGAGAGAGGAGAGAGTGAGGAGAGGGGAGAGTGAGGAGAGGGGAGAGTGAAGGGAGATGGAGAGGAGAGAGGGGAGTGAGGAGAGAGGGGAGTGAGGAGAGAGGGGAGTGAAGAGAGAGGGGAGTGAAGAGAGAGGGGAGTGAAGAGAGAGGGGAGTGAAGAGAGAGGGGAGTGAAGAGAGATGGGAGTGAAGAGAGATGGGAGTGAAGAGAGATGGGAGTGAAGAGAGATGGGAGTGAAGAGAGATGGGAGTGAAGAGAGAGGATAGTGAGGAGAGAGGGGATTGGGGAGAGAGGGGAGGATGATCAGCCACAGATACTCAGCTTATGAAAGTAGTGCCATGGTTGTGGTAACGGCCCATCACTGCTGAGGGAAGTTAGCCTTAACACATCATTGCCTAGCAAAACTGGGTTTAGCTCCTGTACGCCTTGCATTGTAGGTTTATGTCCAACCATTCACTTGCGCACAATAGCTGTGATGCAATAGATTCAACAATCTATCAAAAAATACAATAAAAATATATTAAATGCTGTCATAATGTCATCATGTTTCTGATGTGCACCGCTGCTCCTACTTGCTGCTGGTCTTATGTTTTTGTTTTTCTTTGTGCTCGCTTTTTACCTAAAATCAATACATTTGGTTATCAAAAAAAAATTAAAATGTATTAAAGTCATCAGCTGTGGTCCCTAATGCCTGAAATAGAAAAGTACCAATAAAATTCCCGTATATTGGCTGCTGCCACCAGAAAAGGCCATCTTTGGCTGGTGCCACCAGAAAAGGGCATCTCAGGTCACTTGACGAACCTGGAAATGTAACGAACGTTTGCCAAATCCTCCTCTTTTACCATTTATTCCAGGTTATCAACCCTACTGTCCAACTTAACGTTAAATGCTCACCACGCTTTCTGGTTGTTCTGCATCTTTCCCTATGCAGGCGCCTGAAGAGCAACGGATCTTAAGCCGAGCACTGTCTTACTTAAGTCAAAATTCTTTGTAATTAACTTTATAAATCCCAGAGGATACACGTTAAGATATGAAAAAAGTACATGACAAGCAAAAAAACACACCTTTTTTCTGAATGCCACTTAAGTTAGTGAATTGTTTTTGTTTAACTAAGAAATGTGTTTCCCTACATTTCTTTTTCTTAATGGTGAAGATGCCTTTAAGCACTTTCCTTTAATTCCTCCTATGTCTTACTAAAAAACATATAATCACACGTCCTCATTTTTGTGGTGGGTTATTTTCACGAGGGTTTTGCCCCATTTTTTGCGATCGCTTCCAAGCGCAAAGCTGCTCCGCTTGCTCATGGACGATCCTGCTGTGCAGAACACTACTGTAGGCATTACTGAAAGACACCCAGGTCATATTAATCATCTTCTGATCCTGTTTCATAGGTAGGAAGGAAGCCAACGTGTGGCAAACTCCACCTGCTGAAACACTGCTGCAAATGACCCTGGTGAGAGTCAAGATATTGTAAAGCTTGGACCTGATCCGCTGCTACACCTTGTTCTAGCACATGTCTGAATGTTAACTTGCAGCATTTCGTTCTTACCACACCCCCACTGTATGAGAAAATCTCCATTTCTGTGTTGTCAATTGAAAGACCTACTTTACACTCTCTAAGCTATTTTGGTTCAATGGCAACAGTATAATAGTTCATAGGTACATGCTAACCATCTCCAACTTTTTCCAGTTTTTGCAATAAAAGGTTTCGAGGAAAGGGCGTGGCGGTCAAGCTTAAAACATGTTGCTCAGTTGATCATCTCCCAGTTCCAATGCATGTCACTGGATGTACGTGCAACTCTTATTTTTAAGCTGTTGTTTGCTGGCATCTTTAAAAGCAATGTTTTACTTAGCGCCACACAGCGAAGAGTGGTCGTTTAAGTGCTGCAAATAAATTACAAAATGTAAAGTTCCTCCATTTATTTCCATCGGGCTGATGGAAGGTGATCAGCCTTGCCAGGATTCAAACCTGCAGCCACTGCAGGTCTTAGGGCCAACGTTCAAGCCACTGAGCTTTCCTGATGGCGAAACACTATGACAATATGCAAAAAAAACACAAACACAAAAAAGCAAATTGGAATGTTGTTCTTATTATTGTGTTCCATTTCTCAATCTGAAGTAGACAGCTATCGGTGCACTGCCCAATTTAATGAAAATAGTTTAGGTCCAGTTGATACGCAGCCTTGCCAGGTGTAGATAATTTGAATCAACTCTAGAGGAACAATATTTTATAAAGCTAGGTAGGTAAAAAAAAAAAGTTGTTTATCGGACTATTTTTCTATTGAGTGGCGGACATTAATTCTACAGGGTCAGTACTAACTCAAACAATTTTTGAAACCTATTAAACTAGGCTGGGAAAGAAGTCGTTAACAACAGGGAGTAAAACTCTAACGGAAACTAATACCAAGAGGCCCAGTCTGAGTTACACAGACAAAAAGATTTACCGTCTTTAAACTTCATTTACCCCCAGAAACTAAACAGAGATGTAAAACCACAGTTCAGACTAGCACATAAAATGCGGTGTTTTACAGACTGGGTTCTTTCTCTCCGCCTGCCTAAACTCTATGGCAACCGGTCTGGGGTCATCCGTGGAAAACAAAGAGAAAAAAAAGTAGCGTAAAAACAACCATCTTGTCACACAATTACATAGCAGATCTCGCGTATTCTGTCCATCGACGCCCACCTGATTAGTCTTGAGACGAAGGGCATTCTGCACACCGGTTGCGTGTTTTCATTAAGACGCCTCTTAAGGGGGCAGGGCGAGACCTGCCGGTGCCTGTCGCAACCACCCGGCTCATTCCTTCCTCTGAACGCCTTTTATCAGATCTTGGGCACGTGATAAAACGCAGGCCTCCTACTACCAGATACAAATATGACGTCCTGTCTGCCTCAAGCACGGGACCTACCAACACACACGTACACAGCTTACAAGCATGATTGCACACAGGCTTAAACCGCTTGCAAGCTCGACTGCACAAACTCCTTTTAACCACTTCCCGAACAGGACGTCAAATACAGCTCCCAGGAAATAAATTTGTTTATGGAAGGACAACTTTGTGTCGTTGACAATTTTCGCTTCTGGATTCAAGACCACAATCTAAGGTGATAAGAATAACAAACCTGTCAATCACCCAAATATGGCGATTCACACATTTACCATTACTGTAGTTTCTCACAGATTCTACAAACGCCACACAGTATCGAAAAGATTGTGAAAAAGGCGAGGCTGCTCAGTTCAACAGGAACTGTCCAAGGAAATACACTTAACAGTCCAGGTTTTAACGTCGACTATGTCGGAAAGATGGCTGAGCGAGTTAAACGCTCGTCTGAGGGCACAGGGCGGGGATGGTATTAGTTGCTGCCACGCGAGTTTGTTGACATCTACTGAGGAGCCTTCTGGCGAGTGGCAGTGCCACCTCGTAGTCATCCATCGATGACCCTTATGCAGGATGCAATGCCATGCCCATCTTATGAGAATTCTGCCCATGTAAGTGTTTGGTATGCTGACTCTCTAACAATAGGTACTTATCGTCAAAACGTATGGCCCATGCCCTCGAAAACGTAAACAAAAACCCGTCCTCTTCAATTCATGCACATGAACAGGGCTTAGATAATGGTTTGCGATAGTTCGACCATGGTGGGCTTCATTTTACCTCGGTATGTGATGGTAAAGCCAACAATACAGAGCAGTCGTCCAAATATTGCCCCCCCCCCCCCAAAAAAAATGAAAGTTAAAAAAAAAAAAAGTAGACACGGCCTGGCGGCCGTGAAACTGAAAGCACGGCCGCCCAGCCGTGAAAAAGCCTTTGATGCAGCAGGGGGCAATTAGGGGAGGAGAATGGCTGGGCTGAGGCAGAGCGCAAAGCCTTTGATGCAGCAGGGGGCGGAGCGGGAAGAGCTGCTGGCGGCACCAAGCTGACGATTTGATGCTGTGCATGCGCATTTTAACTCATTGCGCTTGCGCATTGAGCTAAAAGCGCACATGCACTGCATCAAATCGCCAGTCTAGTTAAACTCTGTTTAAGCCCCTATAGTCTCGCAAGCTCAATGCGCATGCGCATTGACAGGCGAGACCTAAAAACAACAAGGTGATCAATGGAATGCTTGAATTAATCTTATCCACTAGCAAGCACTCGGGCCGCATTCCAATCCTTTGTTTTTCATCCACTATGCCAACTCAGTTTGGACCCAGCCGTATGCAAATCATCCTTGACCCTGTTCCTCATGGGCACAAGTGATGCAAGATGTATTGGCATCTCTTAAGGTATATAGGAACATGTGACCCACAAATTCTTGTCATCGCTGAAGGCTAGTCATTTGTGTTTGAGTCTGGAGCGAAGGGAAGAGGCGCGGGCCCTTGCCTAACACTTGATAACCCAGAGACACAAGCGCTTCAGAGGTACAGAGAATCAATCTAGTGCCGCTTACAGGACCTGTTTCTTCTTTATCCCATTCCTCTTCTCCCAAGGGTTTTCTTACTGTCCCTACCCAGTGACCACTAGTAGGGTTTTATTGGGAAGGTCAGAGGGCATTGGAACCTACATAATTCTGTCCCTGAGAACAGACTTTCTTGCTATTGTGACACCGAGCCAATCCCTGATTTTGTTTCTGCTTTCATAGCTCATTTTTAGGTCGAGCCTAGCGGTATCGCGCATGCACTGCTCACTCTGCGAGGCATGCTGTATTAGGGTATGCACTAGCAGCCCCGCCCACTCTCCGCCCATATTTGTCATTGGCTTTGTATCACTGTCCTTCATAAAGGCTGGCTTCCGATTGATTATGAGGCCTGTTAGTCCCTCCTTAGTACCGCCTTTTCTCCATTTGTTACCGCCCATAAGAACTGGACCTTTTAATTTTCTTGTTACACGGCCGGGTTTATCTAGTGAGTGAGCACTATTTTGATAATGGATCCCGACGAGGACAATGGCGGCTGATATATGTTTGTGTATATGCATGTAGAATGCGGCTCCCGCTTTAGGGACACCGCACTCAGTTTAAAAGTTCTTTTTTTAAAAGCTTTGATGTTAAGCGCAATCCCCGCTTGAGGGACACCGCGCTCTATTTATTTATTTATTTATTTATTTATTTATTTATTCATTTTTAATTTAATACTGAGCACAACGCCCGCTTCAGGGACACCGGGATTGGTTCTCCATTTGTTACCACCCATAAGGACTGAACCTTTTACTTGACTTGTTAGACGTTCGGCTTTAGTGGGTGAGCATTGGCGGCTGCTTTTATTTGTACATGCATGCTGAGCTTGGTGCCCGCTTTAGGGACACCGCGCTCAGTTTAAATGTTTTTTTGTAAAGCTTTGATGTTGAGCTCAGTGCCCGCTTCAGGGACACCGTACTCTATTTATTTTTAATTTAATACTTAGCGTCACCCGCTTCAGGAACACCACGCTTGGTTTCATTATTTTTTTGTTTTAACTTTATGAATGAGCACGGCGGCCACTTCAGGGACACTGCGCTCTGTATTTCTTTTTTTATTTTAAACGTTAGTAATGAGTGCAGCGCCTGCTTTAGGGACACCTCGCTCTTTCTTTTTTATTTGTTTTTTGAACTTTAACAATGAGCGCGGCTCCCGCTTCACAGACCTCGCGCTGTGCAATGCAATAGGTGTTGCTTTTGCGAAGGTTTGAGCTGTTGGTATTGTAAATGACAATGCTTTTTTATTCTTTCATAAAAGGCATTGCCATTTACTGTGCCAATGGCTCGAAGACTCGCGATTGTGAGACCTATTGCATTGTAAATGCTTGTTTTGAATGTATTTTGGCAACATGTCATTTTTTTTGCTTATTTTATTTGCAAAGCTATGCAAGCAGTCTTTAGATGGCATTAATGCTCATTGCATATGTTTGCAAAAATAAGTAAATAAATAAAATTGGAGGCTTGTCACGATCTAATAGCTTTGCCAAGGCTGATTTGTTTTTTCACTTTTAGGTTCCATGGTGCCTACTGTGTGTCCTCTTTTTATTGAATACTTTCTCTTTCACAGCCTGTACGCTAAACAGGGCACTTTTGTTTTTTAGTGGAGTATCAACCACATACCAAGGGGCTGTGTTTCAACTGATAGCAGTATGCATCTTGTATATGGTTTGCCCCTGAGGTCCGCATTGCGAGTTTGGCGGAGTGCTGCCTGGTTATATATTACATCCCAACCAATTTCCTCATCTGCTATTCTCACTTGGAGGGAATTATATCGTGGGCTCTGGTAACTCTACGGGTGAGGGGGGGATACTTCTGATTAGGGTAGTTTGGGGAATAACATGCAAGAAATGTTGTTCCTTTTCTGCACAGATTTCTACCTGTTTTACACAGTAGTTCATGCTGAGATCTTGGCTGTATTCGGCAGCCGAAATCCCAGTTGAATCACCAAATCTAGTGGGCCCGAGCGGGGCTTACTACTTGTGTTACCCCCCCCATCAGGCTTGCCAGACCACTCTGAATGAGAGTCAATGTCCTCTTCATGTATCATATTGAATAAAAGGCAATTGGTTTTGGAGAACTAAAGTGGTCTTTTTGCCAGACCTAGAAAGATAAGTTAAAAGAATGACCTTTGAGGCGGTCTTTAAATACTGATACAGCACAGACATCCCTAAGTCAATCATTCACTAAAGCCGTGTGGGTGCCATTTGTCCATTTCTTTTCTCAATTGGGCATCAATGTTCCTCCTTTCAGTCAATTTATCCATGGAGGGCGCCCTGACCCAAGGTGCCTCTTCCACATGGCCTAAAGAGATATGAGTCACAGGCACGTGTTTATCAGCTGTATATGTTATTTATTGTCATTTGTCTCACCCGCTGCATGTTGTTCAAGGATCAACTGCTTCGTCAACTGCGGTGTTTGCTGATTAGCTACGGAAGAAAATGAATCAGCAACAGGTAATGTGGACATTGATCATGAAGCGTGGGAACAAACATGAACAATCCCGGCTCTGACTTCTTACATCGGAGCTGGGTATTGCTGCTTAATTGTAACTGTCTAGGGCTATTTTCTGGTGGTGGTCCTCTGTGGCTGCCAGGTGACATCCTTTAGGGCAGCTCAGTGACAATGGGAGTTTTCGGCCACTCATTGTTGGTATTTCCAGGATAGGTCACTGGTGGCATCTCTCTTTTGGGCCGGTCCCTGATGGTGTCTGTTTGTCCTGCCAGCATCCCCTAGGTGGTCTCTCGCATGATCAGCTGTTTTGATGTCGCTTTTAATGCTTTTCTCTTATACACCTTGTGTTGGTTTCTCTCTTGGACACTGTCTTGGTGTAGTCTCTATCTTGGTGGCTCACTGGTGGTATTTGTGTCTTGTAGAGATGACGGGTGGTATCTTTTGACCAGCTCAATGGTCATTTGTCAATGATGGTTTCTATCTGGCGTTTCTCTTTAGGTGTCTCCATGATGACATCTTTCTCAAGAGGATCTCCTCGTGGTGGCCCTTTAGGACCTCTTTGACTGGGTTTAATTGTGCACCTTTTGGTTAAATTGCTCTTTTGTGCAGTGTGTTGTTGGTGTATGTGTTGGGCAGCCCTTCGTCATGCGTAATGAACAGCTCCCTTGTGGTGTTTCACTCTTTGGGTAGATCCCTTGTGGTTGTCTGTAATGCTTCTTTGTCAATGTAGGGTCCATCCCTACAGAGCAGATTTTTCAAATGTCAGGACTGAGTCTCTAGAGCAAAGGTCTTCAAACTTTTGGATGCCGAGACCCCGCTGTCAACATTTTGAGGTGTAAGGACCCCCTCCTGACAAAAAATTCTAAACCTGTAGGCAGTGCTACTAGAATTATGAGGCAGGTGAGGACAAAATTATGCGACAGGCTTGACTAAATAGTGTGGGAAGAAAATGTAAGTGATGTTATGTGATGCCGCGTATTTTGGGATAACGTTGCTTCATTATTTTGACATTTGTTACACACAGTAACACTGAGGAAAGATTTCACCCCAGCAGTACCCGTATATAACCAAAATACAGCAGTTAACATCAGAAAGATTTCTAGTCAACCTTTGAGAAGGGCCTTCCACTCCGCAGGAATACCTGCTGCCAGATTAGAAGCTCACTTGGCCCTGGCCAGGAGAAGCAGGGGTCCCTAAAAACCTGTCAGTTTTGTGCAGAGCTAAGCAGTTTACCCATGCAGCTTTCCTCTCACCCCCTCCCTTCCATTCCTCTCTCCTCTCCTAACCCCGGATCCCTCTCTCACTTTGCAGGCCATTTTCTTTCACCCCTTTTTACAACATCTGAACTCTCCCCATTCAACCTCTCACTTCACCTTTAATCACCTCTTGCCATTTTGTCTTTTCACTGCCCTCATCTCGAACAGTCTCTCACCTTTATCTCATGGCCTCTCTGGTCCTGTCACCTCCCGTGCCCCTCAGCACTTCTCATTCACCTCGTCTCTCCGTTCAAATTTTTGTCTGTTTGTATCTTACACCTCTCCAGTCCCCCCATTCAACTTTCACATCTCCCTTTTGTTCTAACAGAAGCCCTCACCTTTGGCTCACACTCACTTCTTGCATGTCTACGCTTCTCTTTGGCAATTCACATTTCTCCTCATCCCTGTTCTCTTCAATCGAATTCCCTCACTCCCTTGCTGTCCTCTCTCTTCCTCTCATCTCTCCTCACCAAGCATACAGGTCAGACTCTGCTTATTGTTCCCTAATTCAAGAAGGCATGAGTTGTCTGTCTCGCTGTTTTGGTGCAGGCCGCGCAGTTATGGACCTTGCACCCTCCTTTGCTTCGCTCCACCAAGAATCTATTATCCTTTAGGTAGATATAAAAACCTTTCCCTATGCTCTGTAGGTTACCCCATTTGGCTGGGTCTCCTTCTCCTTCTGTGTGTTTCTCATTTGCCTACAGGCAGCATATGATTATTAGCCCCAGGACATCTTTTGGTAACAGTAGCGCACTACAAATGTAAATAATAATAATAGCCAGAAGCAGGGGAATCACTAGACCAGAAATTCGGAGGGGACTAACATTCCCAGCCAGGGCTGGCACTAACACTGGTCACACACGGTGCAACAGTCTTTTTTGATGCCCCACCCCGTTTCCTCCTTCTCCATGAATTCCTTCGCTGCCACTCACCAACAATGCACCTTTCTGAATGCAAGTTCAGAATGGGACAAATGAATATATGATTACTGATGGGCTTGTTTGAGTGAGTTGCATATTGAGCAGTGAGTGGGGCAGGTGAGTGAAGGGTCACATGAGTGCAGGATGAGTAGTGTACTCGTGTAACTCCAGGGTGAGGTATAGGGTGAACAGCGCAAGTGCATTGTGAGTGCAGAGTGATCACTGTGAATTCAGGGTGAGCGGGTGAATGGTGTGAGTGCATGGTGATCAGTGTGAGTGCATTGTGATCACTGTGAGTGCAGGGTGAATTGTGTGAGTGCATGGTGATCAGTGTGAGTGCATGGTGATCAGTGTGAGTGCAGGGTGAGCGTGAAAGTGAAGGGCGAGAATGAGCAGGGTGCATTCCCAGACACTTGATTTAACTCAGCATGGTATTGACGGCGGCGTAGGGTTTAAGATCTAAGTTAAACTACTGCGGCATTAATCGGGGATCGAGGGTGGAGGAAATAAATAATGTGCTAATCCTGCAACAAACTTACTATCCTATGGTTACGGTTGCCAGCAGATTATTTTGATGGCCCAGTCGGTACAAAAATAAGCAGTCACCTAAAGCTGTATTTTTAGCACTTATGTGCATACTTCGAACAGCAAATATAAATAGAAAGCACTTTTAATTATGTTCTAGGGCTGCCTCAATGATCCATTACTGACAAAGAGAAAAAAGACAGAAAAGTCACATAACTAATGTATACATGCTTTTGTATTTAAAAGTCTGTTTAGTATCAAGAGGAGGTCTTTGCGGGCTCTTTAAACAAAACAGGCAGGCATTTTTATTTTGGCAACCCTACTTTATATTCCTTTTCATTAAATGCATTCTCACACTACAGCAGTATTTGTAAAGTACAAATGTAAGGCACAGGCACAGTGGCGGCCCAGGGGGCACTGAAACCAGGAAAAAAACTAAGCCTCTGTAACCAGTTTACAAAGGCATGTAAATATGCAAATTGTCTTTAAAGAACTGTGAAAAACACGGGCCTGCCTGAGATGACTCCAGACACTGCCCAGCTGAGCCCCCTGCAGATCAAGTTGCACTGAAGCAGCAGCCGGGCTGAGAGACACGACGAGGGAGGAGGGGGGCTGAAGCCCTTTGGCCTGGGCAGAAGTATGACTGTGAAGGCGCGACCCCCTTTGCATCGCTCCACGCCCCCACTGGGGCTCGCGCCCCACAGTTTGAAGACCCCTGCTCTAGAGTCAATGTCAACATTTGGAGGGTGTATGATTTGTGTGCATACTTCTGTGTCCCTTTTTGGTTAAAAGTACTACACAAGTTAAGTGCTCGCCGCGCCATTCCACTTTTGACCCAGCCAGATCCAAATCAGAATTGACCCTGCTTCCCATGGGAACAGTCCTGCCCAAACTGCCAGGCCAGGTTCTCCCTGGATCGGAAACCAGCATCCTTTGGCCGGTTTTATGTTATCATACCTCATCAATCAGGCTATCTTGAATCCGGTGGTATGGCGAGCACGGGACGCACATCTAGGCATACCTTTCCCACTTAGGGTGACAATTGCAACAGATGCAGCAAATGCATCAGACACACTGCTTCTCGGATTACCCAGGGTTAAATCTATTTCTGCCGAAATTCAGAGGCTACATTGGCTTCTGATTAGGCACAGTATTACCTTCAAAAGCTTTGTGTACTGCTTTTAAAGCCCTTCACAATAACACACCGGACCATCTCAGACAGAGCATTAGATGGTTCTCACCAAACAGAAACGTAAAAACCCTAGTGGTCCTCTAGTTCAAGAAAGTGAACAGTGGTGGAAAAAGCTTTATCTTGGGCACTGCAAAAGCTTGGAATACACTGCCTGTTTATATCAGATCGTCTCCCAGTCTTTCCATCTTAAGAAAGGTGCTACAAACATGGTTATTCAACCTCTAGAAACCGTACTGTTTTTGTCTAATGTCGGGTCACCTTACGGTAGCCGTGTGCTATACAAACTCATTTAACATAACATAACATGATGGCTGGATCCAAATAGGGGTGGCGTGGTGAGCAAAAAAAAACAATGGATTAAACCCAGATCTGTGACTGGGGGTGAAGATTTGATTTGTTCAGCATTACGTCCATCATCTATCCTTTTTGCAATTGTTAAATTATTAGCCAAAGTGGAAAGGGTATGCCCAGAATATGGTCCTGTGCTCGCTATGCCACTGGATTCAAGCTAGCCTGGCTAATAAGGGGTGATACCTTGAAAACGGTGATCCAGCGGGCTACCAACCTGCAGACATCTGTCACTAAATACTCATCTGGGTCCATAAGCACACTCAAACAATATAGGCCGGTGAACACTGCTGGGGATCAATTTATAGGGCTAACTTCATACGTCCTTTTGCTTATCAGTCCTCAATCCTTTATTATTACTAAACCCTTTCTTTACAAATGGATCTATTTTAGTTGATGACCATGACATAGGTCTCATTGTCTCATTTACCTGATTTCTTATTGAATAACCACAGACTCAGGAAAGTTTTAAATGTTTATCTAAATTAACCATAAAGAGCAAAAAAAATGTGTGAACTCAATCTTTCAGAGGAAGTAGAATCTGTCTATCCAATTAATTGAAATTTCACAATAACCAGTACCTCAGGAAAGAGATGATCGAGAGAGAAAGCACATGGACACAATATACAGATTATATTTACCTAGGGTGGTGCGAGAATCAGACCCCTCTGGCCAAGAGTTATGGGCCCCTTAAAGAGTTCAAGTGACAGGTTTTTCAGGACAGGATAGGACAGATGACCTCTATCTGGGTTTAACGCCTTCATCTCACCCTTCACCGATGCTAACTTCCTCCCCGATTGTTGCGCGATCTTCTTTTAATCATATTACCTCCTCGATTCTTCTGCGATCTTCTTCTAATTCTAATTTGCTTGAAAAATTCTAAGTCTGCTTCATCAGGTATTCGATCAGCATTCCGACAGCATCTCTGTCTTTCAGCGTTCTGGCAGTGACTGCTCAAACTGATGTAACTAACTACCTCAATTATACTTTCTTAATGGCATGTTCCACCCCTAAATGTTTCAACCTTATGAAACTCCTAATTCTGATTGGACTAGCTGAGGGGATGATCATCACACCACGCTAAGTTTTAATACTTTTCTAAATAGCTTATTGTTTTAAGTTACCGCCCATTAATTTGTTCTCCTAAGCTTTATTTCCCACCCATATTTGTAAACTTATTGACAACAATGTATACAATTTCACAGTTGTTCATTGAATCTTCAGGATGTTCAGCTGGTTCCCAGGGTACATCTAGTAAATGTCCTTGGACGAGTCCCAAGACTTAAGCTCATTACTCCGGAGTTGCCTCTCCTGCGCATGCCCCAACCTCACGTGGGCATCAGACCTTAGCATTTCTAGGAGGCCCAAATACGAACTAATAGAGGTCAAAAAGTCAAAGTATTAAATTCAGATAAAAGGATTTCACTGTATACCACCTATTTCTACTCTAATCTCTTTTACTTATAATGACTATTTATGCATTAGCATTTAGTATATAACACAGTTTAGTTTCAGCAAAGCAGATGCTTAGCACGTGAGTTCTCAAGCGGCCATATTAGATGCTATTGCGCAGAAGCAGAGTTTTCCCTCCAAGCGTTAAGACGTCATGCGGCTGCCGCATGCCCAGTTTAATTTCCTGCGTTAGCAGCCATCTTTAATTGCACTCGGGTTACTTGTTAGTAAGACACATAGGCAAGCGTCCCCGTTTTCTAGAAAATATGAAATGTCGTGTAAATTAGTATTACACACATTATTAATACTTTGTTACAGGATTATATGAGAGGATTACATCCGAGCAAGTCTCTTATTCACGAGTCCTTGCTCCATCAATGGTCCCAGGATGCTTATTTCAGGTCCAGGGAGGACCTGGCCTGGCAGTTCGGAATGGACTGTTTACATGGGGAGCAGGGTCAAAATAGATTTGCATTTGATTGGGTCCATACTGGGGTGGTGTGATGAGCAAAAAAACGATGGATTTAACCCAGATCTATGACTGGGGGGTCCATCATCTAGCCTTTTTTCTTTAGTTGCCCTAAGTGGTAAGAGTATGCCCAGACATGGGCTTACTGTGCCACTGGATTCAAGCTAGCCTGGCTGAAATGGGGTGGTGCCCCGAAACTGGTCCCAGGATGCTTGGGTCGGTCCATGGAGGACCTGGCTTGGCAGTTCGGGCTGGATTGGTCCCATGGGGAGCGGGATCAAGACCGATTTGCATATGGCTGGGTCCATACTGGGGTGGCGAGCAAGGAAAGGATGGATTAAACCCAGATCTGTGACTGTAGGTGAATGTTTGATTTGTTAAGCATTCCGGTCGTCATCTGTTCTTTTTGCTAATGCAACACAATAAGCCACAGCACTGCTAGACTTAAAATCAAGAGGTACAAAATAAAAAAAACAGTAGATAAGATTTCCTAAGCTAATGCCCAGTGTCCGAAACAGCACCTTGCATGCATCACACTTGCAAATCAAAAAGGAACTGAAAATGCTGCTCTATAAGGAGCGCATAATGAAATAGGCAATGAGCCTCCAGTTCTCTGGTTCCAAAGCATCCCACACCTCACTAAGTACACAATCTTGAATCCCTATGTAGCATCTGTGTCACAGAGGTAAAGCTTTAGGTAGTTTGTAAGAATTTCCACCTATGAGAACCTATATTTAGTTGATGGGGTCTTCTGTGTTCTAGCTTCCACTCTTCTGAGTTCACTTCCTTCCAAGATTCTTTCCCTGTGTCATCATCTTGCCAGGGTCTCCGAAAAGCCTTGATGACTTGACTTTTCCCTATGATCCAGAGGAATTATTTCAGGTTCTAGGATTCCTTTCTGATATAATGTGCACTATAATAAACATTTTATTTATTATTATTTTTTAAAGTCTTTTTTATTAACCCCTTCCGTGCGGCCGCGATTTCCCCCTGTGCAGCCGCCGGACGAACAGGGGCGGGCCGTGACGAACCCCAGCCGTCATCAGCACACGAGCACCGTAGTGCATGACGGCTGGGGTTCGTCACCAGCATGGAAGGGGTTAAACAGTTGCTTAGTACATTCCAAGCATGCAATTGTGGACAACAATATGGTGCCTAAAAACGGGGAGGCATTACTTCACAGCAGCAACAACCATTGATAACCAGTATGTGGATTAAATGGGTGTGGATGGAAGCAGACGTGAACATTAGTGGCATCAATCTCTGTTCGAACTGCAAACCCCACTTCTCACCAGACTCCTAGCTCAGGCACTTGTGTCCCTGTCAAACCCTCATTTGTCCCAGATTTTCTTGTAATTTTTAGGGCAGCTTCGACTTTGATAAATCACCCGTTCCACCTGCTGACACCAATTCAGGTCATTCTCCCAGTCCCGGACATTCAGGAGTCCACCTGCACCCCATGTCTTAGCGACAATCCGCTTTGCCACCCCTGCTGCTAACATTAGCCAAATCTTGGCCTACCTTGGCCAAGTCTCCTCCGCTGAAATACACAGTAGCAGCCATTTAGCATGAAGCGGCACCGTAAGACCCGTGACTTTGGTCATAACTTGCACCACCCTCCTCTAGTATGTTTGAATTGCAGGGCAATTCTTTAGGATGTGGAAAAAGGAACTCACCATGCCACAACCCCTGGCACAGAGAGCCCTATCATATCGGCCCAGACGATGCAGCACAGACCTGTAATAATAGGATTTGTGTAATATCTGCAACTGTAGAAGAAGGAAAAGGGCTTGTAAGGCCACCTCCCTAGGGCTCTACAGGCCCCCCACCCAGTCGTCATCATCAATCAATCCTACATCTCTCTCCCACACCTCCCACAGAGAACTTAGCAGATCAGGAGAGTTATTCATTGTTTACTTGTATACCAATGAGATCGCCTTGAGTCTGGCAACATACGGTCCTCTAGAAGGGAAGGCTTAGGAAACTGTTCCCTTTCTGGCACATGACACCTCAACGCATGCTTCAATTGCAAATATCTAAACTGTTCCCTTGTTCTCATTTCATAGTCCATCTGTAGGTCCTCAATCTTAAAAAGAGTACCCCCCACACCCCTCCCCTCCAAACCTCCCTAAGCAATCAATTCAGATCAGTCCCCATTTAAGGAACCCTTTCAGGCTCCCAACTTCCAGGATTTCATCTCTGTCCCACAGTGGAGTCTTATCTGTCAGCCTGCCATCCCAGCCCTGGTATTTGTTAGCTTTATTCCACGCCCTTACTGCCATCTGAGTTTTATTTTATTTTAATGAAAATGATGTACCAAGCTTTTTTATGAGGGTGTAGTTGTAGCCTTTTTTAGGATAGAAAGTGTAGTTGTGGAAGCTGAACATTTTATTGTTGAAGGTAGTTTCTGTCTACTCAGCTCAGTTTGGGTTCAGATATGTTGTGGAAGAAAGGGTTGGGTGAAGCTAAAAGAAGTGAGGAATGTGGGCTCGTGTCAAACCTCTGTTTGTGTAACATGTTTGTTCCTGTTGCGTGCTAATTGATTACTTCAATATTTTATTGGGTAGTAGTATTTGTATGCTGTTTTTTTACAACTCTGGGGTCCCTAACGGGTTTCTCGGTTGTTAAATGAGCAGATTACTCGTTTTGGTGTGGCTGGTTGATTTGTTGGTACATTGTATGTTTTATAGTGTGTCCTGTCAGGAAAGCATTTTTGGTGTTCTGCTTAAGACCTGGAGGTGTGTTACAGACTTGATATTGAAAACGTGTAGCTGTTCTGTATTGTTGCAGTTTAGAGTGAAGGAGAAAGTTGTGGTAGAGATGGAGTTGCGTTTGCATGTTTATCTCAGATTTACTGTGCCATTCATAACACCATTCTTTTTCTATGTTGACATTGTAGGGAGCTGTGAGTTGGAGAGAGTTTGTAGTTTCATCTGTGGAAAGATATGATCAATGAATACCATTGCTATTTGGATCTGTTGTGCCCACCCAGGAGCAGAGATAGTTTTACCCAGGAGCCTTTTTATTTTATTGTTATGTTATATTAATTTATTACGTGCTCGAATCACCCCCGAAGGGGTATCTCAGCGGTAGACCAGGACAACAGATAGAAGAAGCTATTCTTAAAATAGATGAGTCTTGAGAGCATTCCTAAAATGGAAGTGATTTTCACAGGTGCGTAATTGTAGTGGCAGTTTACTCAAATGTGTGGGACGAGCAAGGAAAATAATCTGCAACCTGCTCTGGCCTTTCTGAACCTGGGACCTTGAGGCACGCTGTAGTAAAGATGTCCACACGTGGTTAGTTTCCAGAACGTTTATTAAGTTCCATTCAACAAGGGTGCCCCCCAGCATGGCAGGATAATAATCACCAACATTCTACTGCTGCCTTCAGGTGACAGCACGGGCCATACCAAGTGGGAGGGGAACGGAGGGGGAACCAGAAGGAGAGGGAGGAACAGAGGGATAAGTTACAGCACATCATCCTCCCTAGGGAGACCACGAGGGGATGGGGTGGAAGGCAGGGGACAGCTGGGTGGGAGGGGGGTGGGAGAGAAAGAAGAGTGGGGAGGAGAGAGGAAAGAGGTGCGAGAGAGAAAAGCAGGTGAACACGTGAGGGGAAGGGGAAATTACAACCTATGCGCTAAGGAGCACAACCATGGGTCTTGCCTAGAAGACCCTAGCCCAGGTTAGGGGCTTGGGACGGCCTGGTGGGAAACGCCCATGGCCTCCACCCACGCTCGAGGGGAGCCCCCCCTAATACATGCAACTATCTACACCAGGACGGGGTGGAAGAATCCCGTGTCGGGTGGAGGGTTCCTGGGGCTATATCTTATCTGCCTACCCCCCCCCCCCCCCTTATTTTCCTACCAACCGTAAAGTGACTCTGGAACCCCTTTCCCCCTCCTGGTCATTACAAATGCAAAAAGGTTGAAGTCAGGACTGAGCACCCCAACTGCCCGACTATTCCCGACAACCCCTGAAATTTATTAAAAGGAAATTGTTAGACAACATGCTCCCCAATGTACAAGTGTCTGACCTCCCGGAATTCATGAAGGGAAGGGTAGGAGGTAACTATCCCTGTGTCACTTAAGTCTGTTCGAGAAATGGCCAAGATGTCACTGAAAAGGTTACAATCCTCAAAGTCTTTTTCTGCGTTTAGCTAAACCACGTCCGAGTGGCTATAACCTCTTCCACCTTCTTCCATGGTGTTTCTGTGAACACCGTTAGATTGTTCCGTGTGGGCCTTGGCCCCATTCTGTCTCTTCTTCGAGATGGATGAATGGGTTAACCACTGATATACGACTAGTGATTTTGGAAACCGGGACTTTGCTCCCCCCCATTAACACCCATCTCTGGTACCTCATCTCCCTCCTGGAGAGTGACAACCACCATAGTTTTTTTTTTTTCTTTCTTCTTCGGAAATTTCCTGGACCAAGTTACATTGCTTCTAACCCTGCTCATGCGACCAGTTTCCTTCTCCTCAACCTCATAAGTATTGGGTCCTGCACAGTTTCTCTTGTTACACTCTGTGCCTGAGCCACTCTTCAAACGGGTTCCACCTAAGAGAGTGGCTGTGTCCCCAAAGTCTTCAAACGCATATTCTTTCCAGCCTTCTGTAAGCATCCTATACCTTCCTTCCTGGCCTTTGGAGCGCTGACCTGGTAAGTCTCTGAGTGAATCTTCACTTTCCTTCTCCGACTCTACACTAAATAACCAATCCCAGTACTCTCCTTGCTTGTTATTCTTAGACTTGATCCTTCTCTGACCAACCTCTACTTCCAGGTACGTGTCCTCAACATATTTTCCACTTGACCTAGATTTGGATTCGACCAGTGCCGTTATGCTCCAAGCTTTCTCATCTTTTATCCGGGTAGGCTTCCAAAGCTCCTCCATAACCATAGTGGATTGTGTAACCACACACATTTCCTCGTAGACTAATTCTTGTACTTCCAGAATATACTGTTCACTGATTATCTTCCTTATTTTATTTCTTACATTGTCTTCCACATCTTTTCCCAACGCGCATTCTGTTTTTTCTCCAATTTGACAAACGCTGCTTCTTTTTCCCCCTTATACTTCCAAACCTCTTTTGTCCCTGCTTCAATGACCTTAGATGGGGGCGTTTTCACTCTCAAAATCTCCAGCCTGGTAAATTGACTACTGTAGTTTACAGCCAACCCTCTCCTGGGTTCAGATCTTTTGGAATTTTGCAATGTTCTTATTTTCCTACGTTCCTCCCCTTTCAGTACAGCAAACTCTTCTTCCACATCATAAATCGTATTACTTTTCTTCACGTGACTCCACTCTATCTCTCCTCCTCCACTCAAGATAATGTATTCACCCATTTCTTCTTCTTTTAATTCATTTCCTAGTGTTATTGATAATTCACTCTTCCAAAAGTTTTTGTCTACCACAGTACTATGTGACCCTGAGACGGCGATAAAGCTCTTACATGCTCCACCTATCATGATGGTATGCCTCTGCTTTGCTTCACTCTTGTTCATCACCATTACGTTATCTCCCTCTTCTCTGTGCATTTTGTTCACTTGTAGATTGGCACTCCCTTCCTGCTGACAGTGTTCATTTAATGCTTGCAAAACCTCTTCCCCTACATTTCTGTCTGTTCCTTTCATGTTTCTCTTCTCTCTGTTATTATTCATTTTCCTTTTACCTGCTCCCGATCTGTGTAATAATGTTTCCGTTATTCTTTTAAGTTTCAGTGGTTCTTCCTTCTCAAACAAAATGGGTAAACGTTTTTTTTTTTATAGTACTCCTTAATCACTTCCCCTTTGGCGAAGCTTGTTCCCTCTTCTTCCCAAAAATGGATCAGGTGGCAGTAATTTACACATTTAGTTCTTCCCAAATGTAAGTTTCTCAAAAATTACCCTGTTTTATTCACGAACACCAAATACTTCTTTGGGTTTGAATATGTTCCTCTGACAGCAAAGTTTACACTCTCCCCCGAATTTAACTTTAAGGATACAGTCTTCGTGCCCTGCTCGCTATTATTGCTCCGAAGAATGTTGTCGAGTGCCCACACTGTGCGTGAAGTGCCCCGTAGAAGCGTTCCTAACTACCTCATTAACTGAGTACAAATTTTCAACTAGTTTAGCAGTGCTTTTGGTACTATAATTTGTGGTAGAGGTTTAGATAAATAACTGTTAATGTAATTATTATTTCTCTCCTTTTTTTTTTACAACCCTCCTCCTTCTACCGCTTAAAGATCATAAATTTCTTTACCTTTCGATCCTGTGACAGGGTCTCAACATAACGTGTCTTACACTCAAGATGGCCTCCCTGACGTGCTACGTAAAACGTTAGTTCTTTCAGAGCGGCGATGTTCCGAGGAGACGATTTTGTTTCCTGTACCGCCTCCAGTTTCCCTTCTCGGATTACCGAGTTTACTCAAAGATGCTTAACGCCGATACCCGTGTGAGCTGAACACGGGTCCTGTTATTATTATTATTATTATTTTTTTTTCCGTTCTACTCAACTCACGCTTATCCTTATTTTCACCAGATAATGGCTATTATCTTATTACTTTTCTTCAATCACTTCATGAGGCTAGAATAATCAAAAATCCTTCTCCACCTTACGTTAAAGCACTGAGGAGATACGCATCACACTCTCAACGCGCTGCCTCAGATCAATTTCAGATGCTGCACCAGGGGTTAGCTGAACACCCTGTTCTTCTCAAATCTCCTCACGCAGCTCACACACGCTGCCAAAGATCAGTTTCAGACACGGAAGCAGGGGTTTACAGTGCACCCAGTCCTGCTCCCGTCTGCTCTGACGGTTTCAAAGGCTCCTCACAAGCACTTGCACCAACTCTGTGCTATCCGCCTTGGGTTCAGCCTTCGGGTAATTTTCATCTCAAACTCATCAACGAACATGCCTGAACTCTCAGAGGCTGTCCTTTACTCGCCATCCGATTCAACTTTGTGTTTAGAAACACTACTTCCCAAAGCCGTCACACTCAATTGCTTCAATTGCTTCAATCGCTTGAAGCCCAGCCTCGGGTTAGTTTCAAATGCGATGTCGGGGGTTTTGACCAAACCCCTGCTCCGTACACTTCCCCTCAGACAGCTTCAATGGCTCACCTCATTCACTTGCGCAGATCTACTTGCTCTCCGGCCGGAGACTTGCTTTCCTGCACCATAGCAATTTCAAAGGAGCGCCAAAGGAAAAAATCGGACTTACTTTCTCCTTTAATCCTTTCTCAGACCAAGTAATGACAATTACCGACTCCTTCTTATTTCATTTCTTATTTGGGCTTCACTGCACCTCAAATCAAAAGTCCAAGGAGTACGTTTGACTCACTCTTGCTACTGCTGTCATACTCCTTGACACTTCATTTCAACGATTCCACCCGCAGGTAGTTTTCCGGTGTGCCGTTCTTCACACAGTTCAAAATGCGACCAGCCTCCTTTCAACTCAGGAAATGACCGACTCTTCAAGCGGGTGAGTCATAAATCACCTTCTTTTTTTTTTTTTCTCTTCCTCGTCTAAGCTCAAAATCATTCCAGGGAAGAGGCACCCCACTGACCCTGGCTCAGCTCCGTTTCCTCTGTCGCCAAAAATGTAGTAAAGATGTCCACACGTGGTTAGTTTCCAGAACGTTTATTAAGTTCCATTCAACAAGGGTGCCCCCCAGCTTGGCAGGATAATAAACACCAACATTCTACTGCTGCCTTCAGGTGACAGCACGGGCCATACCAAGTGGGAGGGGAACGGAGGGGGAACCAGAAGGAGAGGGAGGAACAGAGGGATAAGTTACAACACACGCCTTGTCGCATGATCTTAAGAGTCTGGAGGAGTGTAAGGGGAAAGCTTTGGGGATAAAAACGTAGGCCCTTTTCCATGTAGAGTCTTGTGAGTTGAACAGCAGATCTTGAAAATAATTCTGTTTCTTACTGGTAACCAGTGCAGGGACTGAAGAAGAGGGGCCATTGCCCACCTGGGGGGAAAGGGGGGAGTTTACAAACAAGACGTGCAGGGGTGTTCTGTACTGCCTGAATCTTAGAGAGCAATTTCTATTTATGGAGGCCAAAAGCCAATTGCCATAGTCCAGACGGCTGATAATCAGAGCCTTCACTGTTTTTTTTCTTGTGGAGAGTGGTAATAGAGGAAAGACTCGTCTCAGCATAAGCAACATGTAAAAACATGAATCTGTAATAGCAAACATTTGTTCTTTCATTGTAAGGGATTGGTCCAGCCGAACTCCCAGATTTTTTTACCACTAATTTAGGTACAGGGGCCGTACCCAGTTCTGATGGCCACCAATCAGGTGACCAAAGAAGTTGGGCCTTTCCGAATAGCATAATCTCCGTTTTTGTGGTGGAGTCTGTTTTCAGACATCCAGGTTGCAATGGCTTTCTTCCCAGCAGAAAAGGGTTCTTTAGATTTGGTCATATTTTTCTCAAAGGAGAAGAGCAGCTGCATATCATCCGCATATGATATAATCTCAAAGCCAAATTCTCTAACAATTTTGCTAGGGGACCCACATAAGTGTTAAAGAGCATAGGGCTGAGACAGGAGCCCGGAGGGACTCCGCTGTCCAGTGACATGATTCTTGACTTCAAAGGGCCAAGAATTACCATTTGGGTCCTATTTGAAAGGAAGTCAGCTAACCATTGCACAGCCATTCCATGGATCCCGAACTCTTGTAGTCTGCCCAGAAGCCTCGGGTGGGACACCGTATCAAATGCTGCTGAGAAATCTAGCTGTACCATAAATTGTGGGGAAATGTGCTTTGAGGGAGCATTTAGTGTGGGCCTGTGACCGCAAACAGAGCTGTCTCTGTGCTGTGTAGCGGTTAGGGGACATCATGCCTGCATGGATTTTTGAGGTTCATCCAGATTGTAAATGCAACTAATCTAAAACAAAATGTGTGGTTAAAGGAACAAACAGCAGTGGATACATGGTATGTTATACCTCATAAAGGCAAGGGAACAACTTATAGAGCTGAACGGTCCACCTAGGAGTGGTTAATGTCAAGACCCTGACTACAAGGTTACTCTATGACGCTGCAAGCAAAGGAGATGGCATACTGCACATATTAGGGATGATTGATCCATTCAGAAGAATGGAGAATATTAGAAGTACTGCTGTTCAGGATGGGCAGGTGTTGTGGCCAATATGCAGGAGCAAGCTGTATGGGGTCCACCCAAGAGGAAGATGCATGGGCGACACCCATGTGGAGGATAGGAGTCTTACAGGCAGGCAGCATAGAAAATGTGTGACTGGTTACCAGTCAAGCGGCCCAGAAGACCACCAAAAGGCATAATTGCACGGCAGAGAATAGCCGTATCACAGAGGTGGGAATGAAACGGGCTGCTTCAGGGAACTGTAAGATAAACCGAATATGTGATAGGAGTTGAAAGACTCAAGATAAAAAAGTGAATGGAAGTAAAGGTAGTGGAAGTGTTAGTAGATACTGGCCTGGAGCTAAAGGTCAGAAGAGGCAGAGGAGGAGCAGAATGTGGAAAGATGGCACCCACGAGGGTGAGAGACTAAAGGGTAGATGGGCACTGAGAAACAGGGAAAAAGCAGGATCAGGTGGTGCGCTTGAGCGATGGACTCCTGTCAGTTATCATTACATATATGTATTTTTCTTTACTGAGCATACATCTCCTATATGATTTCTTGTTGTGGTCATTTGTTCAATTAAGACATACGGAAATCAGAAAGTACTTCATTCTCTATATTGTAAAGAGCCTAAAACGGCCCTAGTTTGTGTTCTTAGGCACAGTGAGCTTTGGACCCACCTCTAGACAAATACATCACACTTAAGGCAACATACTTAGAAAAAAACATTTTTATGGATGTAATGCTTGAGTTGTTTTCAGTCAATGGTAATGGCTATGGGCCACATCCCAACACAAAAGTTTTTACTCACTGTTCCACTACAGACAGGAACCACCAACCCCCCCTTACCTGAAAGGATGTCTCCGTTAAAGGCATATAAATAATTTAGAATCCTAGTTCACAAGTTTTTAACTTTATTAGATTGAAGCCGCGGGTCTCTGATGGACAACACTGTCTGCTCTAGTAACCTTGGATGAAGATAAGTACTTCTAAACCAAGCCCATCCAAGACACAAGGCATTTCCCGCGAGGTGTGGCTGTTCATAGTGCGAATAAACATTGACCGTATATGCTCTTGTGTCCCATGTTATTGTCTGCTACAGTGTATAAACACTTCACAGTGCGATGCGTGGGAGAGGTATCTAACTGTGAAGTGTTGATTCACACTGCTGTCCTGAAGAGACCTGTGGCTTCCCGCCAACAGGGTCGAAACACTGATATTTCTTCAGGGTTGGCCAATAAAGATTAGTCAAACTAGTATTGTAAAAGTTTTGTATGAATGAGCAAAGTGTTTAACATTATGACACCATGAGTAGATGGTGTATTTATGTAAGTGTGTAAATATTTTTCACGCTTCAAGCAGTTTCTGCGTTTTGTGCCGTTTCCACCAGATTCTTTCATATATTGAACGATGGTGTTGCAATAATAAACTGCATTTCAATTCAGCAGATCAGCAGCCATTTCTGTTATCAATTGGCATACTACTACAACCTAGTGTGATTGATGGACCTAGCTCGGTCGATCCCTAAAAGGCAGTCATAATTGGTTATAGACCCCTTTATTTTCCTAGTGGATGGAAAGCATCCTCCAGTACCAGACTCCAGCAGAATGAGTCTCCATGGCACCACCGAACAGCCAACTACTGCTACAGGGATGCAGCTGCCACATTTAATATTGCGGGGGTTTGAGTGGGGCAGCATCTTTCTATGTGGCTCTTTGGATTCAATACCAGAGGTGGGGAGGGATTCAGTCCCTCACCTCAGTTCTTGTCCACTCACAGCGTTGCTTCCATCCGTCCATTCCTCCAAATAGAGTACCTATTTCAGGTAAGGAGCTCCTAGTCATAGTCCTAAACCGTAGCAATGTTCAATCTTTGCTGCACCTGGTTGCAGTAAAGACAAGTTCTTACAGTCGCAGAACCTCACATTTTGATCCCCTGCGGGTCTAGATTGATTTACTCGAAGAGCCCGTAGAGAATGGCAACCAATGTTGAAGGGGAGAAGGTATGGAGCAAAGGTCTCCAGCCTTTTCTGTAATAAGAGCTAGTTATGATCATTGAGAATCATCCAGAACTACCAATATTATTACCGTTGTAATGGTGACCACATTGGACATGATTATATTAGTAGCCACCCCATTGAAGAATACTAGCTATGATCACCTCAATGCATCAGGCAGGGTAGTCGGCAGTAATGTAAACACGCATTGGCATAGCCAATAGGTCTTGCCTTTGGGACCTTATAAGTGTTTAGTTATCCAGCACAATATCCTTGGTGCACGACATCACTCTTGCATGGCTAAACACTTATAAGTTCCCAAAGGCGAGACCTATTGGCTATTTCAATAACAATTCCGAATGGGATCCCATTGTTTTTATTCTCACACTACTTTCTAGGTTCATTTCAGCTCTTGAGGCCGCTACCTTAAATCATCCCTTATTCCTCCATTGTTCCATGCCAAGTCTGCTCTCTGCAATTCTCCGGCACTGCCCTCCCAGGTAGCCCTTTCTGTGCTAGACTGGGGCTGTAGCTATTCTCTTCATCCCTCGCATTATTCATTGGGTTAGTTGCTACTGTACAACATACCTAAAATTCACCTCCTCTCTAATGGACATCATCCTATTCGCCAAGGCCCCAACTGCAATCTTCAGTAGACCCAAACACTTGGATTGGGATTGCATGCCCTAGGAGGAAACAGAGTTGTTGGCAGTCTATGGATGATTTGTGCACATTTTTCTGTAAGGTTTAACTAACATTTGCCCTTCCCGAATCTCATTTGTTCTGTGCATGCATTTCCATTTGGCTTGTCCTTTATGCCTTCTTCTGTACTTTTATTCCATGTGTATGCACGTCCTCGACTACTGCCTTCCATTCTAGGTGTCTTCCAATTGTTTGGTTGCCGCTTAGCCATCTGTAAACAAATATCATCTTTGCGAGTGAGGAAGATTCTCCTCACCTACCAAACATCAAAGTGGGGAACAGCTTGTCCTCTGTAGTCACTACTATTCCTGTTCTTTTCTCCATGGCACAAAATGACTTCCCATAACCTGGCCCAACCCATTCCCAAAGAGTAGTGGGATGGACACTGTTGTTACTCCCTGAGCACCCAGAAACCTAAAAGCCCCCTTGCAGGAATTTGGTAACACAACGCCCACCAGAAAGGGCTTGTTTCACCAGGAACCATGCTCTCTGTGGCACATTTCTGGATCCATGCATACCAAGCGTGTCTGACCTCTGAACAAAAACTAATTTTGCCCCATCCATGTGACCTGCCAACGAGTCACAACCATGGCACAGAAAATGCTAAACAAATGCTTATAGAGTATTTTTTTATGCTTATAGGGAAAATCTAGAGCCTCTTAGCTGGCAGTATCCTAGGCGGCTGCCTTGCATCGCCTTACTGTAGCATCGGCCCCATGCTCTCCCCCACGCGCAGGCACGTTTCAACCCTTCCTGAAGGGGGAGAGGGCCTCTCTTGCCCCCGAAGCCTGTAATATGTATCAGTGGCCGAGCAGGGCACGGGGAGGGCACCACCGGGGGCTGCCGCTTTGTAATGCAGCTCAGCAGTAATCTGTCACTCGGCAGAGGGTAATTGGAGCCGTCCGCCATGCTGAGAAGAGCCTCTCTGGGTTTGCAAACGCTGGCTCTAATGGACGGTGGGAATACAGTTTCCATCACACACTGTGTAATCTCCTGGCTTAATATGATAAGGGGCACATCCGGTGCCAGCGCGGTGCAGATGTGCAGAATGGGACAGATCGTTGCGGGCACAGAGATGGATGTTCAACTCTTGGTTACAACAGAGTGGGCCAGGCAAGCTTTTAATGCCGATATTATGGCGCTCAGCTGGGCGAGCACGGGAGGCACCTGGGCAAATCACAGGGCGCAACTAAGCCTCCCAGCTCTAAGCACAAACACGTCATTAGTCCAGAGCCATGACAAATTGCAGACTGCTTTTCTGCACAGGCAAAAGGGCGCCCCGGTGATAACCAACACTGTAAAAAAAAAAACAAGCCCACGAATGGTGCGCTCGAGAGCGAGCATTCAGGCTCGATAATTTAAAACACATGTCACCCCTGAGATGCAGGAGCTGCTGGTGTGCGCGTGCGGTTGCGAGCAGCATCATATGTTTCTAATTACCGTGCCCGCGTCTGGGCACAATAATTGGAAATATATGCTGCTGCTGCGCGTAACCGCAAGCAATAGGCTGTGGCGTGCACATGAGTGGGACAAAAAGAGGCTTTGGCCAATTGCGTGCTGTCTTTGTTAAAAAGACGCCTGCAGAGGCCAATAGCCTGGGGCAAAACTACAAGCACACGCGCGAGCGTGTGCGAGGTTGTGATCGATTTCTGAAAGCCCTTACATAAAGTCTTCGCTAGAACAGCGCATGCACGGTGTTACAGGCTCGATTTAAAAAGGCTTTATGTAGTAACTCACACTACATATAAGTGTAGATTAACTCCTTTTATTGGGTCTTTCAGTAAGGCAACCTCCAGCAGCTCTAGGCTTCTTCAACTGCCTGAGCAGAACATTCTACAGCATCATAGAAACTACATCATCAGTACAGAATGCTTCCTACATATCTTTCGCCCCATTAAGGAAACACAAAAATAAGTAATACATTAAATCGAATGAATTGAAGTAATACATGGCAACATACATTTATGAATAATAAATAAAAGCAAAACAAGAAAATACATAAAGAACTATAGAAATAGTAATTTCCATTACAATTGATAAAACTCAACATTAAGAAATATTGGAAGTAGTGATCTTGCTAAGATTACCAAAACTCCATTCTTTTCCATCTTCCAAGACTACCACATTTTTCTTAACGTCAATCACTCTACTTGGTTGAGAAAACTTGCTTTCTCCCTTTTTAGTGATTCCACCTTTCCGCGTTGTGGTGTTTCCACATATTTCCCTGTTTGCACAAATTCCATGGAGCTTGGAATGTTTCATATGAAGGTTCTTGTCAGTCAGTTGCTCCCTGGTAGCTGATGGATGAGGTGTTTAATATTAAACCTCCACTTAACCATATCATTGTATTTATGGTATTATTGAGACTGTTCACTGGTGACGGGCGAGGAAACGAAGGAAGAGAGTATTAACACCTCAACATTGTGCTAAAGAAGAAGATTTATAAGGATCAGTGAGGTGTATTTAAAAATATCGCACTCAGCCTTGGATTTGGCATGAAAGAAAATAAAGGGAGGTATCAACCCTTCAAGGTACTGTAAAAGAGTCTATTTTACAACTTGAAAGCTTTTAAACAAATCTATATTTAATGGTTTTGGATTTGAGCGAAGAAATAAAAGGCACTGTGAATGATACATGTGTGAATAATTAAAGGCTCAAAATAAAAAAAAGAAGCAGGAAAAGTAATGCAACATGTGCTGTAAAACTAATTTAAAGGAGATTTATTTGCACAAGTTATTTGCTGACAGTTGAAAAGGAAATGCGAGGTGTGCAATGAAAGGCGCGAGGCAAGAAATGTGTGTGTGAAGGACGACACGAGAATGCAATGTGAATACAGTTGAAAAGGAAATACGATGTGCGCAATGGAAGGTGGGAGACAGTAAATGTCTGTATGAAAGATGGCACGAAGCAGTGATGAATTCCTAACTGAAGTGTTAAAAATAAATAAATGGAATTAACTCTGTGTGTCTAGACAGCTGTGAAGAAAAAGCAAAGTAGTTTTAAAGATTTCAGATTCAGCCTTGCGTGAAAAAGTGAAGGTGAAATTGGTGTCCGCCTCAAAATAAACAAGCTCGGTAAAGCGTGTAGAGTATTGTGAAGGTGAAATTTGACTCCAGTCTTCTGCGCAGCTGTGTGTGAGCAGGCTAAGAAGAATAAAGGATTTAAACATACATAGATTCCTGTGTGTGATACTCGAAGTAATTCCTCATAAATACAGGGAATTCAAAAGTTAATTTAATTAAATTTAAACAAGTAAGGTGAAAATGACTTACGATATACATGTGTTGTTGTTGAACACTCAGCAAAAAGTGACAATTGAAGAAGGACTACAGGAAATGTTTTATTTTCAAAGGAACTTTTTCAAGAACAACTAGAATGCTGAATATTAAATTAAGAGGAACCCAGGAAGTCAATTTAAAGACTACAGGAAGTGTTTTAGCACAGAAAGACTCATTTATTTTTCTAAACAATTGAGTATTGTGCAGAGAAATAAATAATTAAGTGTTACAACTTAGTAGTAATTTTAAAAAGAGGGATTATATATTTATTACTTTATCCACTGTGCCAGTATTCAAGTGATACATCATTCATGACACATCCATCAAAAAGTAATTCTGTTTGATAAATACAAACGGTAGTGAAAATAATATTATAAATAGAGTTGGTGACTGGAAAACAGTTTCAATATGCAAAATGTTACTGCATCGCCATTTTTTTTAGCGATCCAGGCGAACCCTCTGTTAAGGGGAGTAAATGGAAGAACATTTTTGGACATTATGCAAACGTTTGTGGAACAAATTTGAGTGCAGAAAGAAAATGTTCACTTTTGTTACATTGTTTAGAAGAAGGGCAAGAAGTTTTAGAAAATTTACCAATGTTATCTACTCAGGAACAAAGAGGTTTAGATGAATATGATATATGTTTATTACAATTGGACAAGCATTATTTACCACGTGTTAGCACTATAATGGAGAGATACCATTTTGGATTAAGGGAGCAAGGTAAAGAGGAATCTGTTGAAGAATGTTTAACTGCGTTGAGAAAGCTGGCTTCTAGTTGTAAATTTGGAGCTGCCATTGAAGAAAGAATTTGTGGCCAATTTGTTCTTAAGTGTAGGGAAGACAAAATCAGAGAGGAACTTTGGCTTAAAGATGAACCACCATTACAAGAAGTAGTAGGAATTACGAAGAAAGTAGAACACATGTTAAAATGTGTAAATGAATTAAAAGATGACAAGGTTAAAATTCAACCTGCAGTTGAGGAGGTAAAAGAAATAGTTAGTCAAGTTAAAAATGTGAAGATTCCTTTGAAGGATTTAGATAAAGAAGTTTCATCTAGTACAAATGTTGTGTGTTTTAGATGTGGAAAATCAGGACATAAAGCAAACGCAAAGAATTGTCCTGCTTTGAGTTTTGTGTGTTATGGTTGTGGGAAGAAAGGACATTTCGTAAAGTACTATAAGTCCAAAGAAAAGAAAACAACAAATAGAGATATAAAATAAGTCATATGTCAAGTTAAAGATAGGAAATCTAATGAGCATCCTGTAGGAAAAGTAATGATTGATGGTACAGAGTTAGAAAGGAAATTTGACTTATGCTAAGTGGTTTCAAAAGAAGAATAAATTATATAGAATGGATGTAAATCCAGAGGGTTGTGGTGGACAACCTATAAGTATGTTTGGATATTTTAATACTTGTATTGAAATGGAAAAGAAAATGATTGTTGGAACAATATATGTTTCTAAAATTGGTGATAACTTAATTGGCTGGCCACATCAACGTTTATTAGGAGTCATGTTAAATCCAAATTCAGATCCATAAGTACAAATTCAGGAAATTAAATCTGAAAGTAATGAGTTTGCAAGTGAATTTCCTAAACTTTTCAATAAAGAATTAAGGTGCCTCAACGGTTATACACATTGTATTAAATTAAAAAGAAATGCTGAACCTGTTGTAGCCAAAGTAAGAATTCCTATTGCTGTACAAGGAAAAGTTGAACAGGAACTAGAGAAATTATAAAAACAGGGTATTATTTACTACTGTAGAGGCATCGGAATGGTTGGCGCCAGTTGTTGTTGTCAACAAACCTAATGGAGATATTAGGCTTTGTTGTGATTTAAGATCTCTAACAAAGAAGTAATTGTTGACAAATTTCCCCTTCCCAATATTGATGAATTGTTGTCCTCTTTAGGTGATGCTAAAATGTTTACAACACTATCTCTTTCTCAAGCTTATCATCAAATTGAACTGACGCAGGAGTCTCAAGATCTGACGGCTTTTATCACACCCATGGGTGCATTTAAATATAAAAGGATGCCGTTTGGTCTTGTTTCTGCTGCGTCGGTTTTTCAAAGGGTAATGGCTTAAATTTTAAAAGGAATAAAATCTGTGAAATGTTATCAAGATGATTTACTTATTTTTGGAATTAATCAAGAAGAACATGACAAAACTCTGAGATCAGTTTTAAAGAGATTGGAATGTGCTGGTCTTACTTTAAAATTTGAAAAATGCAAATTTTCAGTACATGAGGTAAATTATGTGGGACATTGTATATCTGCCTCAGGAGTTGTTCCTAAAAAAGATTTAGTAAATACCATTCAAAATGTATCTTCTCTAAAAAAATAGAAGAGGTAGTTTCTTTCTTAGGAATGGTAGCGTATTATGGAAAATGTGTTAAAAATGTGGCAAGTAAATCAAGCAACATGAGAAATTTACTAGGGAAGAATAAGGAATTTAACTGGTCAGATGATTGTCAGAATAAATTTATTGAAATTAAAAAAAATCTTGAAAATGCACCTAATTTACAAGCTTTTATCCCAACTGATGAAACTTTTGTTGTAACTGATGCAAGCTCAAAAGGATTAGGTTCCATATTGAAACAAAATCGAGGTGGACTAGAAAAATTGATTACATGTGTATCTAGAAGTTTAAGGGGTGCAGAAATCAATTATTCGGTAAGCGAAAAAGAAGCCTTGGCTATTTTTTGGGCTCTTAAATTTTTTTAAAATTTTCTATGGGGTCTGCATTTCAAAGTTTGCTCAGATCATAAGCTGTTAAAGGAAATATTTACAAAGAAAGTTTTAGATTTTATTTCATCACGGATAAGGAAATGGGTAATTGGTTTGCAAGATTTCAGTTTTACTGTAGAACATATTCCTGGTGTTGATAACATGACTGCCGATTGTCTTTCACGTTTGGTTTGTGATGTTACTGAAGAAAAGTTTGATGAAGAAATTTTTGAGGATGAGGTTAGTGTGTGTGAAGTTACCTCGGGGGTCATACAAGAAGAAGAGTGGGAGAATGGTCTAAAAAATGATAGTGAAATTGGTAAAGTAATTTATATGATTTTAAACAAATCGTCTTTTGATTTATCTTCGTCTAAAGTGTGGCATTTAGTTGCAGATGAATTATCTGTTGAGTGATATTTTGTTAAGAGGTACTAAATTAATTCCTCCAGATTCACTTAGAATAAGGCTGGTTGAAGAAGCTCATCAAGGTCAGATAGGCATTGTGAAAACAAAAGAAAGACTTAGAACTTGAGACTTTTCACGCGTCGCAATCCAATCTCCAGGTCTCCAATACGAATATTTTGCTCCTCTTTTCATATCGTACGTTTGCTTATTTGTTCATTGTTTCTCCCACACTCTAGACTTCATTGCACTCCTATCCACTCAATCTTTTTTTTCTTGCAACCACATGGGTGATTACTTGGTAGAAGGCTCTCTACTTTTTAAAGCAATACAAGGTGAAACACCAGTAATGGAACGTGAAGTCACCCTGTGAGCCCAAATCATTTTGTTTAAGTCTTCCCTCCAAGGCAACCCATTGGCTAGAGAAAGTTGAAGATTGTCCATTATAATGCGATTGATCCTTTCCACAACACCATTAGCTTAGGGCCTGAACAATGCTACCTTCTCATGTTTAATTCCTAATTGTTCTAAAAATGTCTTCATTGCAAACTATACAAACTGCACACCATTGTCCGTAGTGATGATTTTCGGAATACCTTCCTCCATAAATACATCTTGTAAACATTTTATAATATTCACAGTTGGTATATATTCCATAGGTCTCACAATAAACCATTTACTATGATAGTCAACAATGACCAATAAAAATCGTGATTGTCTTCCCAATTTCTCTAGAGGCCCCATGAGGTCCATGGCTAAGTGTTCCCACGGCTTCTCAGGAATCTCCAAAGAGCATAGAGGTGGTTCCCTTACAATTTTACTTTTATCACTATTAGAACAGGGTACACAATCTATCACTCTAGTTTGAACCATTCTATCCATTCCTGGCCACCAGAAAAACTGTCTCAATCTACGTTTGATCAGGCTTCTACCCAAATGTCCTTCATGACACATATCAACCAGTTTATTCCTCAAAGTGATTGGAGGAGCAACACGCCCTTGCACGTAATACTTTGAAACCACAAACGCTGAACTCATCCTTAACAATGGCATATTGTCTTTCTATTGAATCATTTTCAGCTACATCATGCCATCCAATATATCATCTTGAAAGCAAAGAACTTTCTTCATTCCTTTAAAAATTCCTTGCATCACCCTCTGGAAAACAGCCGAGGCTGAAGCAAGTCCAAATCCCATCCTCGTCGCCAAAATATGTAGTAAGTCACACTACATGTAAGTGTAGATTAACTCCTTTTTTTGGGTCTTTCAGTAAGGCAACCTCCAGCAGCTCTAGGCTTCTTCAACTCATAGAAACTACATAATCAGTACAGAATTCTTCCTACACTTTGTCATTTTGGAATTCCCTTACATATGTAATACATAATAACTATAGCTTCATTGACCCTGGTACCAGGGTAATACTACTAGTAGGCTTTAAATATATTTTGCAAATGCAACACTTCTTCTCTAAACATCAGTTTATGGTTCTGAAACTACACACATTTTTGTCTTGAATGCACACTTTTCAATTGAGGTGAACACATATTAATTTAGCCAAGCAAAAGCGTCTAATTTAGTAGACAGGGCTGGACACAGGAGAACTACTTGAAGGTAGCTGGAGAGCCACCAGTATCGCACAAGCTTCTTGTTGGAGAAGCCTAGTATGGAGCGATATGCTAAAGACGTTGTACTCGTAAATTGGAATGTTTGGCAGCCAAAGCAGTAGAACACTGCTTGTACATGGCATTCTGAGTTTCTTATTAATCTCCACAGGTGGTCTCAGTCGGATATCGGCCATATCCCATGCATTGTTTTTTTGTCACTTTTTGACAGCAATGAACCCTTGCATTTGAATTTGGGGGGATATTTTGCTTTTAGTGATTTTCTAAAGCTCAGGCTAACTCCCCAATGGTGTCTTGGTGCATTAGAATATGTCTTAAACCTGAACTTGGGTATTGTTTAGTTGCTACTTCCCATGGAAATCAAACAAAGTTTTTTACTTTTTGGTTGTCCCCTTTGATAGGGACCATCCCAAACTTTTGTATCAATTGTTTCTGCTGCTGATAGGAACTGGTCCACACCCACAGTGGACTGGAGCCTGGACCTCCCCAAATGTGGGCATAAAGAACCCTTGTGTCAATATGTGACATGGAAATAAAAGGAGATTTCATTGACTCCATTGTGGGCTTCTTGTCTTATTTGTAAGGACTCCTTGTTTCCATTACGCCATAGACTGCATTGTCAATTTTGAGGCAGAAGCGCTGTAGAGGGAGACAGACTGAATACCAAACTCTGCTCTGGCAAAATTGTTCAAACCAGTTTCCTCACTGCAAGAGGAAGTGAGAAGATTAATTAGGCAATGGGGGCATGGTTGGGTCATGGCAGCTCACCTTGGTCTGATTGCAGCCCCCATGCCTGCAGCCTACCAGGGAAGTGCCATAGTGGCCAGTCTGGCTATGACTTTCTCCTCAGTGGTTGCAGGGAGGGGATTATTTGTTATATACACCACAGCAAAGAAGAAAAGTAATAGGTCTGGTTACCCATCCTCTTCCCTGACCACAATGAGGCAGTGAGGACTAGTGAGTCCTCTTATCTGCTACACTTATACTGTAAGCATCTTGCCTCCTTCCTCAACTCCCTCAAAGCCACTTCCTTCCAGTATTCCGCAAAGCAATTAAAACTCATCTTTTCCCCGCCCCCTAGTTTCCCCTTCTCCCCATCTCCCCTCAGTCTGTGCACCTGTTCTTAGCGCCGGGACACCCCTTTGCCGGGGTAGCTGTTTGCGCTTCACCAAATCCTGAAAATAGAAATAGAAATAGAAGATGCTGTATTACCCTCATCCTTCATGAAAGCTCTCTCTGGGGATGCTCGCTCACTCACTCAAAGCACCTTCCCAGAAGCTCTCAAGACTGACCAGTTCCTCCCACTCCTAAAGAAATCTACGCTGGACCCTGATGATCTCGCCAGTTACTGGTCCATCACTAACCTACCATTCATTGGCAAGATCATTACAAAAGCAGCCTATCTTCAACTCCAAGATCACATCAATGCCAACCATCTCCTTCATAACTACCTGTCTTTTTCAGATCATACTGCAGCCCTGAAACTCCTAGCTTACAAATGCCCACTTGACTTTTTTTTTTAATCTTTTTATTATTTCAAGATATAAACAAGACATTAAGGAGGACCATCATAAATATAAAGTGTCAGGCAGTACACCGTGAGAGAAAACTCGACAGTATTTCAACAATTTAACAATGCTCATGGATCCTATTTCAAATCCTTCTCCACGATGTCTAGCTCCCTCAATTAGTGCCGTACCATGCCCGAACCCAAAGCTCCAGACCCTTAATCAGTGCTCTATGCATGGCCCCCTCAAAGTCTATGATTTCCCAAACCCCCCGCCCCTGCTGCCAACGCTATAATCTAGCTAAAGAGTGTGAGCAATGTACTACCCCAGTGTATGTTCTATGTACTGGCCATCTCATCTATTGTACTACGAATGCTGTGACCACCTGGAAGTCGGGGTCCCACCCCCTTCCCCCCCCCCCCAGGCCAGAGGAAGCCACCTGCGCCTGCTCCCCCTCCATCGATGAGCCTGACTCCGAATCCATATCCGCATCAAGCAGCCTAAGTTCCATCACCAATGCCTTCCATGCCCGTGCCGCCTCCAGCGCCCTATCGCTATGGAACCTATGGACTTGTTGCATTCGAACAGAACTCTCGCTACCCGCCCACATAAGGAACTCTGCTTTCCATCGAACATAGCTAGGGCCAGTCGCTACCTTCCAGTGTGATGTAATTTCCTTTTTAGCCAGGATGAGACCCAAGTCCATGAACTTGCTAGTTATTTTTACTAGTGTGCGGGAACTAGGGCAGTAGACATGCTCCCTTATCCATATCGACCTGCTGCGCAGTTACTCTGCAAAGTGACGTAGTTATTTCCTCCCAATACGTTCCCAACTGAGGACAATCCCACAGCATATGACTCAGATCCGCTCCCTGCAACCGGCATCAGGGGCAAATCGCAGAATCCACACGAAAGTACTGATTAATTTTAGCTGGCATAAGGTATGCCCTATTCAATATAAAGAATTGGATAAGTTGGAACCTAGCATTCCTGGTGCCCTTCCATGCTCTCTTAAGTATATGTGACCAGGTCGCATCCGGGATAGCCCTGCCCAAGTCTGCCGCCCAGCGCTCCCATAGTTTTTGTAATGGGTTAGACTCCTCCCCAGCATACGTTTGTATAGGCAGGACACTGCCTTATACGTACCCGCTGCCATCACGACGTATTGGCATGCTCTGCTTAATGGTGGTTCTGAGAGGCCAGAGCCCAAATGTTTCTGTATGTCTGTTATCAATGCCTCATGCCGCATGCAGCATGAAATGGCCACGCGGAAGACCAAAGGTCTCCTGCAACGTGCTGTAGGGCAGCAGTGCACCATCCACGTACAAATCGCCCACCATCTGCAGCCCCAGCTCCTCCCATTCTGCTAGATCGGACCAATCACCACCATGTGGCAGTGCCGTGCACATGCCCAGTTATTTTTCGGGTGCGTACGGGCGTTGCTCCCCAATCCTAGAATGAAAACGTTTCCAACAATACCTCAGGGTGCCCTCAACTATCGATAAATCCGCAGTCCTCAGTCGTTGCTTTAGAATCACAAAGGACAGAGCGTGTCTTTGCACTTCCGGAACCGTCCCCCTCTCCGGTCCTCGTAACTCCAGCGCCACCGCCTGAGTGAGCACCTAGAGTTGCGCAGCCAGATAGTATAATTCGAAATCTGGGGTGGCTAGGCCCCCCTCAGCTCTCAGCCTCATCCTTTTTTAAATTTTTTTTTTTTTTATTAAAAAGTATGCATTTTTCCAAAAAAGTTCCAATAAGTGTTACAGCACACTCAATCAAATTATACCAATATTATACCATGACACAAGTGTTTTAAAACCGTACAGTACATAAAGGGGAGAAAAAGAGAAAAAAAGAAGAAAAAAAATTCACGCATATAAACATTTGTGTTTTTTAGACAGTTGCCAGATATGCTTCCCCGGACCCACCACCCGACATATCTCCAGTGTCCATTGCATTTTTCCAAATAACTATAGGTCGCCAAATCTTCCCCCCAATGCTCTAGCTCTTCACCTCTTCCTATCGTAAATTGCTTTCTCCAAATTATACGTAGAGAGTAGTCTTGCAATCCATATTTGAAACGTTGGCGGTGCCCTATCCAGCCATGACCTTGCTATACAAATTCGATAAACTGCGGCTGCCATGAACAAAAGCTCCGTGGGTAGGCCCTCTACCCCTTCCACCACCCCCAAGATTATTTATTCATCTGAGAGTTTGACCTCAATTCTTAGTGAGCCCTCCATAAACTTCTCGATAGTGACCTTCAAAGAATACAGTTGTGGGCATTGTGCAAACATATGGACAATATCTGCATTGCTTGAATCACAGCGTGGACAGGTTATTCCCGAGACTCCGCCCCATTGTGCAATTCTGGCCGGAGGGTGATACAGCGAGTAGAGTGTCTTAAAATGCTGCGATTGTAGTGTCGCTGAGCATAAAACAGTACGTCCCAGATCCAGAGATGACTGGAAGCCCTCTGGTTGTGTACCCACTTTCTCTACACACTTTGTGGAATATTTTTCCCTGTCGTCGCATTTAATTGCGCAGAGTTCTGCATATAGCTGCCTGATTGTGCAGTGAGTATAACGTTCTATATATTCCATCACTCGACATTGGCCAAATCCTAGTGGGCCACCCTGCTTATTTGCAAAATAGCTTCTTACCTGCAGGTACTTAAAGAAACTACTACCTTCTAGCTTGAACTGTTTGTAGTTCATGAAACTGTACGATACCCCCCTCGTGATCCATAAGGTTCCCAAGCTTCATAATCCCCTTGTTATCCCAGTCCCTCATGACTGTGTCCCTAAAAATCTCCCCCGGTAGTGAGTGATTCGTGTAGAGTAGTGTATAGCTATTGTACCTGCCTAATCCCAGTTTTTTTGAAATCTCCTTCCAGATATTATATGCCGCTCTTAGTGTCTTAAACCTTGTGTGTTTAAAATAGCTAAAATCAGTTGTGTTCAGGAAACCATTCGCAGCCTCGCCACCCAATAGTACAGTATATACATTAGTGAAACCAAGTCTGCCATCCATTTGCTCCATTCCTCCACCCCCAATCAGCCCCTGAAAATACTGCAAAGCCGCTGCCCAGTAATAAAGCTCTCAGCCTCATCAGTGTACCTAGTGCTACTCTGCGTCGTCCCGCACCCCAAATGAAGCTACCCACTGCAGATCGCAGCTGCCGGAAAAAAGCAGCTAGTATTCTTATTGTCAGGGTAAAGCAGCTGGTATTCTTAGTGTCAGGGTCCGGAAGAAGTATAGCAGACGAGGAAGCGCCACCATCTTCAATAGCGCAACTCGGCCCGCCATCGACAGCGGCAGTGTCCCACAAAATCGCATGCTGCTCCTCTAGCCCCTCATCGCTCTCTCAATATTACCCTCCACGAGATCTTCCTGAGCATGATATACCTGTGTCCCCAGATAGGGGAGGCATCTCGGCTCCCATGTCAGCCAAGATGGTAACAGCGGCGGGGCGCATGCACTAGACACTGTGAAAACACAAGTCTTTTCCCAGTTAACCCGCAGGCCCGAGATGTCCCCAAAGCGGTCTAGGAGGTCGCGCGCCCCATCCAGGGCGTCTCCTGCGTCTTCCAAAAACATGAGGAGATCGTCCGCATAGAGCGAGATGTAGTGCACCTGACCCTGGAGCTGTAGGCCCCTGTACGCCTCCCCCCTCCGAGCGCGCGCCACCAATGGCTCAATCGCAAGGACAAACAGCAGCGGGGACAGAGGGCAGCCCTGTCTAGTGCCCCTTCCCACCGGATAGGATGAGGATACAGCCCTACCCACACGAACCCTAGCAGTTGCCAACAAATACAATATTTCAGTCCACCGAACATATCCGGCACCAAGCCCAAACAGCGACATAACTGAAAAAAGAAAGGGCCATTCTAGGCTGTCAAACGCCTTAGCAATATCCACTGATAGTACCAACTCCTGCCCTTCTCTTCCACGACCTCCATCTAATATTCCTAGCAACTGACGTATGCTACTGGCGGTATTGCGCATTGGGATAAATCCAGCCTGATCCGGATGTACCAGCCGTGTCATAAAGGGAAGAAGCCTGGTAGCCAGCACTCTGCTCAGTATTTTATAATCAGTTGTGAGCATGGACAGAGGCCTATAAGCAGCTGGATAAGTCGGTTGCTTACCTGGTTTAAGGAATGGAACAATGATGGCCTCCCTAGTAGAGGCTGGTAATATCCCCGTCTGTCTAGCCTCTTGGTACATCACCAATAATCTGGGAGCCAAGAGGTCAATATATGTCAAGTAGAATTCGATAGGCAAGCCGTCGCTACCCGGTGTTTTATTGCGCGCCAACTGCTTGATAGCGCAGCGAATTTCAGCCAGTGTGATATCCTGACCAATCGCCTCTGCCTCATCTTCCTCAAGAACGGGTAGTTCCAATCCCTCTAGAAACGCACGAGCGCCCCCTCACCAGTTTGCAATAGGCTTGTATAGAGATCCGCATAGAAGGATCGAAATCGGTCGTTGATACGATGTTGCTCATATTCAAGCTGTCCCGTTGCGGAAGCTAGTGCCAAAATGGGCATGCATCTCGGAGTGGGGTCCGCCAACCAGGCCAACAATGTGCCCACCTTGTCCGCCTCCGCATTCGGACGAGCCAATTAAGCTTTGTGATCGAAACACCGTAGGCGCTTCACCCCCGCAGCCACTGTCTCCTTCCGGGATAGGACCACAGCTAGTGTCTCTGAGCCTTCTGAGTGAGATCTCTCAGCATCCCGTAGGGCCCGTTCACTCGCTTCTACCTCCCACAGCAGCAGCTTCCTAACTCCCACCCATTTGGCAATACATATCCCACGGACCACCACCTTGAAGGCGTCCCATTCAAGGGCCGCCGTCGCAGCAGTGCCCGCGTTCTCCTCAAAATAGTGTTCCACCCCATCCCTCAGCTCCGTTCTAAAGACCTGATCCTCCATCATCTCGGGCCGCAACCTCCAGTTAGGGATCCTGGGGCGCTCCGCCATCCAACAGAAGTTCACCAGTAGCGGATTGTGATCTGATATGGTTCGTGTTAAATATTCGCTGTCGGCTACCAGAGGTGCCAGGACGGAGCTGCACAAAATGGCATCCAGTCGGATGTGCAAGTCATGTAATGACGAATAATAGGAGTAATCCCTATCATCCGGATGCTGCGCTCGCCAAATATCAAGGAGTCTCCAATTTTCTTGCCAGCGGGCTCGAGCCCCTGCCAGTTTATTAATCGGGCCGTGGGTAGTGGTGGATGGGACCTATCCATGGATACGTCAACTACTGAATTAAAGTCCCCCCCCCATCAATATCGAGCGCCGCCATTTTGACTCGCCCGGCGTCGGCCCCCTCTCCTCTTCCAAGAGCCAACACGGCCGAACCGCACCTAGATTCTGGCAATTCGCAGCGCCCCTCAACTCCAGGTCGCCCGTTACACCTGCGGTTCCGCCTAGGGGTCCGGGAGGTGCCGAAAACAGGATAAACTCGGGGGGATCGGGCGTGGAGCTCCGTGCTCACGCGGCCTGTCCCATCGGCTCCTAAGCCACGCCCCCTTACAAATGCCCACATGACCACAGATAAAGGTGACCATTGCCTTCTGATATTGTTGGACCTCTCAGCTGCCTTCGACAGTTTGGGCTGGAATGCTCCCATGAGGTACATGGTCAAGACTGATTTGAATATGGCTGGGTCCAAACTGGGGTGGCGAAGTGAGCTAAAGAATGATGATGGATCCAACCCAGATCTGTGACTGGTGGTGAGTGTCTGAAAAGTTTCAGCACTCTGTCCCACCTTTCCTTGTGTTTGCTTTGGTTGTCCTAAGTTGTCAGGGTATGCCCAGACATGGGTCCTTTGCCACTTGATTCAAGCTAACTTGGCTGATGAGGGTTGTTACCCTGAAACAGGTGCCAGGATGCTTGTTTCTGGTCCAGGGAGGACCTGCTTTGGCAGTTTGGGCTGGACTGTTATATGAAAATTAATGTTTCAGCAGTCCGTCCAACATCTCCTTGTGTTTGCTTTGTTCGCCTTAAGTTGACAGGGTATGCCCAGACATGTGTCCCTTGCTCACTTTGCCACTGGGTTCAAGCTAACCTGGCTGATGAGGGGTGTTACAACCAAAACTGGTCACAAGATGCTTGTCTCTGGTCCAGGGAGGACCTGGCTTGGCAGTTCGGGCTGGACTGTTCCCATGAGGCACATGGTCAGGACTGATCTGCATACGGCTGGCTTCAAACTGGGGTGGCGAAGTGAGCTAAAGAACGATGATGTATTCAACCCAGATTTGAGACTGGGGGTGAGTGTCTGAAAAGTTTTGGCACTCCGTCCAACATCGCCTTGTGTTTGCTTCGTTCACCCTAAATTGCAGGGTATGCCCAGACGTGGGTTGCTTGCTCACTTTGCCACCTGATTCAAGCTAACCTGGCTGAGGAGGGGTGTTACCCCGAAACCGGTCCCAGGATGCTTGTTTCTGTTCCAGGGAGGACCTGGCTTGGCAGTTTAAGCTGGGCTGTTCCCATGAAGCACAGGTTCAAGACTGATTTACATATGGCTGGGTCCAAACTGGGGTGGCGAAGTGAGCTAAAGAACGATGATTAATTCAACCCAGATCTGTGACTGGGGGTGAGTGTCTGAAAAGTTTTGGCACTCCGTCCAACATCTCCTTGTGTTTGCATAGAAACCACATGTAGCAGTTTCAAATGCAGGAAAGAAATGTTGTGATCCCCATCTTCAAGGGCAGGCCAGTTTCAAGTTTGGAAACATTGTGCACATAGGAAACTTCTGCTCAATCCTGTTTTACTTAAGGTGGTATCCTCAGTCAAACAAAATTCAGATTTTTCCATTGATATTACTCCTTACAGCAGAGGTGAGCTAAAAGCTGATTTCACAGGGCAACGTTTTGGTTGCTGGAACTTCAGAAGAGCAATACTGCTCGCAGATTTCTACATGCACATTACACAAATGGAGAAAAAACTATAGTGTTTCAATCACAGATTTCAGCCATACACTTCCTTCAAGAGAGCAGCCACTTGGATTGAGCAGAAGTTTCCTATGTGCACAAGGTTTCCAAACATGCAACTGCTTTGCCCTTGAAGATATAAGATACACAAGAATACTACCAGCTCTAATCCTGAGCAGAACCCCCAGCCACCAGTGGATCGAAACACGTCGGCAAGAACCATTGGGGGTTTCTTCTAATCTTCATCAGTATGGACTGATAAAACAGTGTGAAATCACGAACCCATCCATATTAGATAATCTTGAAACCCAATGAAAGCACCAAGAGGGTCATGATATTTTAGAATAACAATTATAAAATCCTCTGGCACAAAAAATATTGGACTGGTCAAAACAATTGACTTCAAAGGTGTTTCTCCAAATGTAGCAGCACTTTTTAACACTTATTTGTTAAATGTAGACCACTTACAGTTATGTTTGGAATGAATGAATAACAATTATTGCACTGTGTTTACTGCACCATTCTTATTACCAAGTGTAAGCATGCTCTGTCATCGTTTTTTGTCACTTGTGTGGTACTCTTGAATGATGCCAAAGACAAGTGTTTTTCCTTTTTATGTCCATGTTAAAACACAATAACTATGTTAAATAAACTGTGAAATTAATACGTAGGCCTAGTTTATTGACTAACTTGTCCTGGAGTAAAGTGACGTGAATCAACGCAGCCACCTTTCTTTTTATTCCTTGTACTTTGTTAGAGGCCCAAGGTGACTGTTGATAAGGGCCCTACCCCTCACTGTTCCACTTTCTAAAAGTGGCATTTCTAAAATATTAATGTAAAATCCAAATACCCCAGTAAGCATGATTTATCCTCACTACTCTAAACATACCAAACATGGCAATGCCACTCCTTTCTGATTAAGAATTACCACTTAAAAGTATATACAGGAATTTCCAATGCTAGCCTATGAGCGGAGGAGGCCTCACAGCAGTGAAAAACAAATAGGTTGTTTGTCACTACCATGACATGACACACATAAAGGCACTTGTCCTACCTTTTACTTACACAGCACCCTGTCCATAGGGCTACCTAGGGCCTATCATAGGGGTGACGTGTGTGAAAGAAAAGGGGAGTTTAAGGCTTGAGAAGTAGTTTTAAATGCCAAGTTAAAGTGGCAATAAACTGCGCACGCAGGTCTTAGACCGGTTTGAAAGCCTACGTCTGTTGATAGCACAAGCAGTGCTGCAGGCCCACTCAGAGCATTTAATTTACAGGCACAGGGTATATCGTATACCACTTCACAAGGGACTTACATGTAAATCAAATGTGCCAAACCGGTACAAACCAATCATACAATGTTCAGAGGAGAGAGCACATGCACTTTGGGGCAGCTTAGCAGTGGTATCGTGCCCAGAGTCCTGAAACCATCAAAAAGAAAGTCAGAAAAATAGCAGAGGAAGGCAAAACCCTGCAAAAGGGACCAGATTCAACATACCAGCTCTCTCTTCTAAAGAGAGTGAAACAGTTTCTTCCAGAAAGTAACTTCAGAGTTACTGTTCAAGCCCTCGTACTCTGGCATATGGATTGTAGTAACACCCTGCTTCATGGCCTCACAGTTTCCACACTGGCACTGGCCTTGGTCCCTTAATGGCATCCTATGCACGTAGCATGTCTCATCCAGGGACTGAAGTATAATGTGACCACATCACCTCCATCCTGATAGAGCTCCATTTGCTCCACTTGCCAGCCCGCATCATCTTCAAAATCAGTTGCATCATTTACAAAGCTATCACAACCAGGACCCTTGTTTATCTTGCGAACAAGCTGATCATCTCTGGTGACTCTCCGCACACCCTCAGCCAGGGTACCATCTGACTACGATGTGTAAGAATGAAAAACAAGGTAGCAGGCCTTTCCCATTTATGCACCCTGAATCTGGAATAACATCCCTGCAACCCTTTGGACCTCGTCAACGCTGCTCAAATTTAAGAAAGACTCACCTCTACATCACAATGCATGAACTGGCCACAACCCAGGTACCTCTCTCATTTTTTTCACTTGTTACTCGCTGCCTTTTGGCTAGGTTAACCATACAGAAATAGCATACACATTCATATATCAGCAAATTGCAAAATCTCTTTTCTGGTGTAAGGTAGGTAGATATGTGCCTAGTAAAAGTAAAAATATACGCATGTATAAGTTTGCATCATATTAAGCACAAATATATTGTTAATGCTTGTGTTCCATGCTACCCTATTATCCACAATGTATGTTGACATTATGCACATGTAATTTCTGATTGATTGTAGAAAAATTATTTAAGTAGGGTGACAAAATTAGCAGAACCCTTAAAGCCCCTCAAAAGAATATTTGAAGGCATGATCTAATAATTGCAAGTAGCAAAGTAATCCTGATAGGGGTGTGGTCTCTGTAATAAGGTGTGGAAAAATATGGTGTAGTGTTGCTTGATAAATACCTAATTAGATAAAACATTTGTATACAAAAGTACAACCGAAACCAGCAAAGGAACAGATTATTTATTTGACACATAAATTGCACTTTTAATCATGGCGTCTGCAGTGTTGCGTTTGGCGTGGTATAACTAGAATACTCGGCACTTTCCATGTGAGCATTGACCATCAAAAGACCATCATCACATCAGAACCACTAAGCCAGCTGTTCCACTAGCTCTACACTAGGCTCACCAGCCACGTACTTCACCCACCCAAACTTTTCTTACATGTGACCACCCCGTCACATAGTCCCCACCCTTTCAAATATTTCACAGGCGGCCGTGCCTCTGGCATTACAAATGCTGCTCAGATTTTCTAAATGAGGAACACTCTGGACTCTGGTCCCACAAAGATAGAAAATGTGAAAGCCATGATTCAAACCGTGGACTGCTGATTTGAAAGCCTGTAGGTTAGCTACTAGACTGCAATGCCTCACATAAAAATGCTAATGTCTACCCCCACAGCCTTTACCATTCATTGCTCAAGTTGGAAATATTGTAGAATTGTACTGAGCCATATTTTTTAAAATATACAAGTACATTCCTTTTGTTTCTACAATGGCAAATGTCCAATAGTTCTGTAAGAAGTGGCCTCTCATAAGTAACTTATTTTGTCCAGCATCCTCTGCTGGTCATTTTTTAAAATTTCACTAAGCAGAATTCTGAAAAAGTACGTTGAAAAATAATTTTGACATTTATTTGTATGTCATCCATTGTTTGCGTTATAGTGAAACTCTTGCTCATTCTCCCCCTTTCTGTTCCATTTTCATGTATTCTTACACTTCTGTTCTCCATTCCTCTCTCCCTCTCTCACCCCTCACCCCTATACTTTCTCTGCTTACCTAGCTAGCTCTTCCTTGTTCTTTGTCGGTCTGGCTTGACAGCAGTGCTGTCCCCTGACCTTATGTGATTAACCTAAAAAAGAGTTTTCAGGAGTCCTACAGAGGGAGGAATCTGACTCCGTCCATGTTTCACAGAACAAGCATTTACAATACAATGATCTCGGCATTATTAAAGGTAGAGCTATTGGCATTGCTCATGACTTTCTTTTTTAATCATAAATAAATGGCATTGTCATTTACATTGACAATAGCTTAATCGTTAAATAAATGGCATTGTCATTTACAATGCCAATAGCTTAATCGCTCGCAAATGCATGACCTATTGCATTTACACCCACACAGAGCCACACACACAAAGCCACCCACACACACATAGAGCCACCCACACAAAGCCACCCACACACAGACAGAGCCATCCACACATAGAGCCACCTACAAAAAAAACTATCCACACAGAGCCACACATGCAGCCACACACACACAGAGCCCCCCCCACACACACAGAGCCCCCCACACACATACAGAGCCCCCCCACACACAGAGGCCCCCCCACACACACAGAGCCCCACACACACACACACACACACAGAGCCCCCCACACACAGACCCCCCCACACACACAGCCCCCCACACACACACAGCGCCCCCCCCACACACACACAGAGCCCCCCACACACAGAGACCCCCCCCACACACACAGAGCCCCCACACACACAAATCCCCCAAAACACACAGACCCCCCCACACACACACAGAGCCCCCCCCACACACAGACCCCCCACACTACAAATACCATGACAATCGCTACCACCACTCAGAGCCTGCTGGTATGACCTACACTTCCAGGATTCCCAATCTGCATACAGCTCCTTGGTGCAACAGTAATCCCTGCTCCGCCACACTGCAAAGCGCCTTCAGGCCTCGACAAGAGGTAGGAACGCGCTGTAGAAATGAGGTGGAAACAGTCAAAGCTGACAATCAGACAGGTGCTGGCTGGGCCACAGAATAAAAGACTAAACGCAACGTCACTTCTATGGACCCCATCAGGAGCAGTAACATCAGAGCAACCAGACATCCACCCTCTAAAGGAAGGTTGAATGACCCCCTGGCAAGAAAGATGGCCCTCCCTCTTTTTCCAGCGATCCAAAAAACAATGGCCAGCTTATTCACCGAACACTGCAATGCTACAAATAAATCAAATGGCAAATGGGAAGGAAAGACTATTCTGTGTGCCTGGGAGGAAAAAGATCATCAAATTCATAACACCACTTGCACACAGACAACTGCCTCTAATGGGTAGGTAATGATGCCACAAACACCAGGGCACATACAGGTTAACATCTGAACAAGAACTGCGCCTTTGACACGCCTTTCATTTTTGTTATTATGGCAAATGTATGCAAAAGTCGATATCAATTCTAAAACATGCTAACGGTAGTGCACAGGTTTACAAAAATAAACAAGAGGCTCTTTTCCCCTGCTTCTCTACATCAGGATGAGCAATGTGAAAAAAGCATTTGTTTAGCCATCGACAGCTAAATAAAGATATCCTTTACAGTATTCACATGGTTGATTGCCAAATAGCATACAATATCTGCTGTTAAGACAGCTGCTAGATGCACAATTATTTGTTTCTGCTAGTTATCTGCCCCTGTCTAAACAGCAGAAAGTACAAACTATTTGGCCAACTTACTTCAGTTAATACAGATGTAACAATTTAATTGCTACAACCGACTCTTGCAAAAACGTTTCAACGGATTTGATAATATATATTTAATCATTTTTCTGCTAAATCTTTAAACTTTCAATTTTTCAGTATAAATGGCAATTAAATGAGGACATGCTATCTAAAAATAGGGGCTACACTACCTAAGTGTCATTTAAAACAGGATTAGTTACTCATGAAACAAACTCCACTGTCCATTTAAGGCTCATGGGCCACACCAAAGGTTACCATTTGTAAGCATTGAGGAATCATGGAACAAGTGAATGGTGAAAATCCTGCATTAAACGAGGTCTTTTTTAGTAGCTGTTAAATGCAAACTCCACAAGATTCTGTATTTACGTATGGGCATCAATGTAAACCTGAATTTTAAGAATCCTTTGTCTCAGAAAGAGAAGTAACCATAAACACCCAGGCTAAAACCACAAGTAAGTGCGATCTCTAGAGTCTAGTTAGTATTTATATATATGTACTGTACTGTAAAGGGGGATGGTTAGGTTTACTCTTGTTCTACCGCAACTTTCCATACATCTTTGTAAATCAGGAGAGCATCAAGGGATGCGCATACTTTGTTCACGTTTTGTTACACCTTCCCTAGTACACAATTAGCACACTGTCCGCCCCCTGCAACACTACCTTTCCCAATTCAACAGCTCTGTTTGTCCTTCCCTTGACGTTTTTTGGCGGAGCTTGACTGCATTCACATACCTGCTCATTGCATTATATTGTAATACGTTCTCATTCTCTCTCTGATAATAAAATCTTGCAACTAGAGACGGCATCCTACCACCTAGTTTGTACGTCACGAGTCGCTGCACAATACTAATGAAGGAAAAAGATTTACTTACCTTACAGCTAAGAAACCGTCAATAATCCTTTCATCTATGCACGGACTGTCAGCCCTCTTTCCGACCCAGGAACAGAACTACGTGGTTTGACGCGGACGCCGGCACACTGACGTCACATTCGCTGTTGAAGAGACTATTCCACGGACTCTTCTCCCGCTTCCTAGTCCATGGTCCGTATTCCACGAGGGCAAGACGACGGACGGACCTCAGGGCAGGAGCCAAGTAGAGCATACCTCAAGAGCTTGGAGGAGCGCGGGCAGGGAGGATATAGGCGAGGCAAGGCCTTAGCGCCGTGGTTGTCTCCCAGCAGGCAGGGAAGCTGCCGGTGTTCGGCCGGTAGAGCTTGCACGCACGCCTTCTTTGAAATGAACCGCTGGAAGAGCCCAGTGAGTGGGGGGTGTGGGGCGAGAAAGGGGGGGCAGAGAGGGAGGGCATGTGTGTATGCGTGCGTGTGTGTGTGTGTGTGTATGTGTGTGCGCACGCGCGTGTCTGTCTGTCTGTGTGTGTGTGTGTGTGAACAGCGTGCTGCGCGTGGCCATCTCTTGTCTGAATGCTGGTTTGCCTGAAGGATAGGAGATGTGTGCGCGGATGTGCCTGTACGTACTCGTCCAAATACCAGAATCGCCGCTCGTGCCCCGGGTGATCTCCCTTGAGAGCGAACTCCATGACAATAGGTCTCGATGCCAAGACCTAAAAAAATGCGTCCCCTTCTTGCAGCTTTGACTATTTTCCTTGTTTATCCAGCTGCCTGAGTTAGTAGCAGTATGGCTGCCTAGAGAAGTCCCACGTGCGCACATAAAATATCACTCAGTTTAACCTATCGGGGCACACACATGGCACTGTAATGCTGTTAAAGCGTCTTAGAGAAGTAGATCATTTATGGTGTTATGTTTGTCTCACAGCAACGCAAATATGAGGAGGGCAGTTATGAGAAATGTATTGTTGATTTCCAGTCCTAGCATCCTTCTCTTTCCATCATTAATTTTAGACTTCAGAGTGAAGTTGTATCTTTCAGTGTAGTATGGGATGATATATAATATATATTAGGAAATTTCAGTCAGCCCTCTTCATCCATTGGTCTGTTCTTGTGTCATTCCCATTTTTCTTACACCGACTACAACATTCAGCACGGGCCAGTGGGTCAGCTCACTTCAGCTACTGGCAGGGCTGGACTTGAAACCCAGCTCTGGGGGGTGGGGTAGGGGTGCAAGTATGAAGCACTGCTGCTTTTGTTACTGGGGCCGTTATTGCAGCATCGCTGCAATATCGGCCCTCAGTAACAAAAAACGTCCTCGACTGCTGCAAAACCAGCCCCCACCTTTCCAGCCTCCTAGGAAAACGCCTGATACCCACTCCGGCCTGTCCGGCCCTGGCTAGTGCTTAACTTCTCTGTGAGTGATGGCATTCTGGACGTTCACAAGAAGCACTTTTACACGCAAACTAATTCCTTTCAGTATCTGAGACTACTATGAAAATGTTTTTTTTTGTTAGTCCAAAAAATACTTTTGCCCTCTGCAAATGCTTTCTTTTATATTGGCAATAGTCGAGCAGCTGCTCATCTGTAACTTTTTTTTTTTATGACAAAACAAGCATTGACAGAGCAAAAAAGGCTGGAAGCCAACAACAGACCTATTGGGTTTGCCCCTCTTGTTTACAGGATGATTTCAGTCACCAAGCTGCACACCTATATATATTCTTTATTGTTTGGTTAAAAACCATTACAAATGTGATCAGTTCATCGTAAAAAGGACCGCTGAATAGAAACCCACTAGAGCATTGTCAATAAATGATAGTCCGCATGTTAAAGAAAAAATAGTTTAAAAAAATAGAATGGAGAAGTTATAAGTTATTTAAAACCTTTGAATGCATTGTGGGCAGATTGTCTTCGCCTGGGGGACCGGGAACAGTACAGCTGATGTTAGCAATTTCAGGTTCTATTGTTAATCCGGCAGGCTGGCTGCCGCCCTGCTGCGGTGGGAGAGATTTGGCCGCGCTAATTTCTTCCAGTTTCTTTGGCGCTTTGTAGACTAATTTAGTGAGCCCAATGTTCAGCTTGGTGTTCAGGGTTGACGGCTGCACACCTGTTGGCCTCTTAACTCCACAGTCTGTATTTCACCTAGCTTTCTGAAGTAACCGGAAGAAGACATGTAGTGCTTTATAGTAAAAGCTGCATAAAGTGAATGTGCCCCACCGCTGGCATAGAGTGGGACCAAACTTGTAATTTACCTGTATTCATTTATAATACGTGGGGGCCGGAATTTCCAGTATAAAAGCCTGTGACTAATTTTCTTCTTAAAGGCAGTTGTTGATGTCTCTAGTCACCTGTAATAACTAAATGACGTAGCTGCCTAACTGAGATAAGTTATTACAGCTGAGTTGTTCCTTCATAATGCCCTCTGCCACAGCCAGCGGCCACGGTGAAAGGCAGGTCTAAGAGATTCATTACAGTTGCACTTTAAACAAGGAAAATGGAAACTGCATGTTCCTTCTTCTGATATAGCCGTTCTGCAGGTCACTTTTTCTTTTTAGAAAAAGATATTTGAGGCAATATGTTTATATCTTGCACACTAAAGTTTATCCCACGAAAAATAGAATCTCTGTGTTTATCTACATTGTGAGGTTTTGCATTTATCTACCTTGTGAGCCTTACTGTCAAGCTGATTCAATATCTATCTTTTTGCAAGAAATTACGAACTGCTTTTGGGTGTGTTTAATTTCACATTAAATTCAACTTCTATTCTTGTTGTCTGCTACTGTACTATCTCTTTCATATGAAAGAGCAAGGTACTAAGGATTTCGGCAGTTTGCTTGAAGGGAGATGGTGGGACAATATATTCTAAGAAATAAATTACCCTCTCCTGTACATTTTAAGTCTACCTGCATTCTATGGCTGAAGATTGAATTCTATGGTGACTTTAAATATCCTTATAATGTGCTGCAGTGGGTACTTTCTCCCTCATATTATGTAATCAACGAAACAAGGGCCTGCTTTAACGTTGGTGGCGCCTGGTGCGATAATGTTTGATGCCCCTCCATCCGTTGTGAAGGTTGTGACCACCTCCACATCCTATTCCCTCGCCACACCCTTTTGACGGTGCCCCTCAAGTTTCCATAACCACTCTCTTTCAATTGCATTGACGCAGTTTGATAGTGTCACTCATACCAGAGTAGGGTGCCAGAGTACTTTGCATTGCACACACATTACGCAGAGACAATCACTCGCATGTGTGTAAATAAGTGTTAAGGAAATGTTACCCAAGTCTGAGGACTACAAGGTGTAGGAGTCACCAGTCATCCATACTAGTAGGCAGGATAGTTTTAAAATGTTTGGTCTGGAGTAGCACAAACTCAGAATTGCAAACGGAGCACCATAGTTGGGGGTTCTCTTTCATAAGAATCAATTTCTACCCAAATAAACCCCTTTTGCAACATTAATCTATGCTATAATCTGTACCTTGCAGTCTGCATGCAGTTCTTTGATAACCGTTAATAATTCACTGTTCTATATTAGGATTTGAACTTTTTAAACTGCAAGTAACAAAAGGATGTCTCTTAGAAAAGCAGTAACCCACTGACCTGTCTAAATGATATGCACTTTGTGATCTGGAGGGTACACATTCGTTGCAGCAGGCACATTAACCATCGGTGCTATTGTAGGGTCCGTCAAAACCTCAACTAGACAAAACTCTGATCTCTCTCCAGGACGAACATTATTCACCGGAGTTATCGAGACATTTTTATTGTTGCCTGGAAATTGCTGGAGGCCAGGAACAGCAGCAACAGGTGCTTTTAAAACAAAAAAATAAGCTTGCAACTCGGCGCCCTCTGAAGTCAGCACCCGGTGCGGTAGCACCGGTCGCACCTCCCTAGAGCATGTCTGGTTGCAACATAGACACGCTAGTGCATCGCATATGGAATCAACCACCCGGTTCTGCAGCAGTATTACGTATGTATTACCAGAGCTCCAGTCCATACTAAGCAGAGGTTTCGTGTATTACATGCTTTATGAAATATTCATGAAAAGTGCCCCCAAAACGAATTCCGACCAGGAAACTTTAACTTAGTGCAGATGTCATCATCTGGGGCGTTCTGCAGTGGGGCGGAGTACGAGCTGTTCGGGGCCTTATCTGCCCGCCCAGGGCAGGCGCCCAGGGAGCCCTGGCAGGCTGAGGGCGGCACACGCCGCGAGGGAGGGGTGCGAAAGCAGGGCTAAGGTGAGGCTGAGCCAGTCCGGCAGGGCTCGGGAGGGTAATCTTCTCAGAGCCGGGCCTGCGCGCAGCAACCTCCCGAAACTTCCTTTCCTGCTGGGAGCGGGCGCTCAGAAGCCCCCCGTCTTCCAGGCGCTATGGAGGAGGACGGCGCGAACGAAACAGCAGAGATGATTTACTACATGATGCAGAGGTAGGAATTGGGCGTGGTGGTATCACGAGGGGCAGATGTAGAGAGGTGCTCTAATCTAAAGTGCCCGTTTATGGATACAGTGAACAGGCAGTTGCCAGCATGGTAAACAAAGAACATAGAAGTTATGCGATTTGCCGAGGATCACACCATTTAGTATAGTGAGGAAGCAGGGTGTGCAACTCCGGTTGGGATTTTAACACCACCAACTTGTATGACTTCTAATGGACCACCTCTCATCCAGTGGCTGCACATTCCCGCCACCGAACCATATCTACACTACCCAAATCTACCAGAGAGCACATCTCCCATCCGAGACCATACGCATCGGGCAGGAACATTTCACCCACTGACCGCATCATCCTCTCGTAGACCACAATCCTACACAAAGCCCCGGTCACTGAACTATAGTCTAATCCTCCACAGAGGCATATCACCCGCACAACAGCCAAAACACCCTCCCACAGACTACACCTGCTCAACAACCACATCACCCTCCCACAAACTACACCCGCTCAACAACCACATCACCCTCCCACAGACTACACCTGCTCAACAACCACATCACCCTCCCACAGACTACACCCGCTCAACAACCACATCACCCTTCCACAGACTACACCTGCTCAACAACCACACCACCCTCCCACAAACTACACCCGCTCAACAACCACATCACCCTCCCACAGACTACACCTGCTCAACAACCACATCACCCTCCCACAGACTACACCCGCTCAACAACCACATCACCCTCCCACAGACTACACCTGCTCAACAACCACACCACCCTCCCACAGACTACACCCGCTCAACAACCACATCACCCTCCCACAAACTACACCCGCCCAACAACCACATCACCCTCCCACAGACTACACCCGCTCAACAACCACATCACCCTCCCACAGACTACACCCGCTCAATAACCACATCACCCTCCCACAAACTACACCCGCTCAACAACCACATCACCCTCCCACAGACTACACTCGCTCAACAACCACATCACCCTCCCACAGACTACACCCGCTCAACAACCACATCACCCTCCCACAGACTACACCCGCCCAACAACCACATCACCCTCCCACAGACTACACCCGCACAACAACCACACCACCCTCTCACAGACTACACCCGCTCAACAACCACATCACCCTCCCACAGACTACACCCGCTCAACAACCACATCACCCTCCCACAGACTACACCCGCTCAACAACCACATCACCCTCTCACAGACTACACCCGCTCAACAACCACATCACCCTCTCACAGACTACACCTGCTCAACAACCACATCACCCTCCCACAGACTACACCTGCCCAATAACCACACCACCCTCCCACAGACTACACCCGCCCAACAACCACATCACCCTCTCACAGACTACACCCGCTCAACAACCACATCACCCTCTCACAGACTACACCTGCTCAACAACCACATCACCCTCCCACAGACTACACCCGCTCAACAACCACACCACCCTCTCACAGACTACACCCGCCCAACAACCACATCACCCTCCCACAGACTACACCCGCTCAACAACCACATCACCCTCCCACAGACTACACCCGCTCAACAACCACATCACCCTCTCACAGACTACACCTGCTCAATAACCACATCACCCTCCCACAAACTACACCTGCTCAACAACCACATCACCCTCCCACAGACTACACCCGCTCAACAACCACATCACCCTCCCACAGACTACACCCGCTCAACAACCACACCACCCTCTCACAGACTACACCCGCTCAACAACCACATCACCCTCCCACAGACTACACCCGCTCAACAACCACATCACCCTCCCACAGACTACACCTGCTCAACAACCACATCACCCTCTCACAGACTACACCTGCTCAATAACCACATCACCCTCCCACAGACTACATCTGCTCAACAACCACATCACCCTCCCACAGACTATACCTGCTCAACAACCACATCACACTCCCACAGACTACACCTGCTCAACAACCACATCACCCTCCAACAGACTACACCTGCTCAAGAACCACATCACCCTCCCACAGACTACACCTGCTCAATAACCACATATAGACTACACCTGCTCAACAACCACATCACCCTCCCACAGACTACACCTGCTCAACAACCACATCACACTCCTGCAGACTACACCCGCTCAACAACCACATCACCCTGTCATAGATTATACAAGCTCAACAACCACATCACACTTTTCTGAGCTACACCCGCTCAACGACCCCATCACCCTCTTCTGGTCTACACCCGCTCAACGACCCCATCACCCTCCCAGAGACTACACCCGGTCAACGACGACATCACCCTCGTCTGGGCTACACCCCTCGTCGTCCGATGTCTAGACGTCCTCCTCAAGACCAGCCTCCCGCTCAATTCCCTCGATAGGCCTGGTGTTAACAATGACTGAATGACTGACTGAATGAAACGGGTTGATGAACGAATGCTTGAGTGCAATAACCCTGGCTGCGAGCCTTCAGTGGGAGTGACGATGTGCTCCCCGAAGTTGTTTGCTGTTCAACCAGGAAATCTAGTCAGAAGCCCGGCTCCGCCTCCTCAAACGTCACATCGTGTTATCCCGGGCAGCTCCTTTCATCCACCGTGGTGCGGTGGCGCTGTTCATGGAAACTGGGAAGCGCCTCGAAGCAAGTAGAGCGCCGACATAGAAACACGGACAGCGGCAGCTCCAGAGGCCAGGATTCCGCAGGGAGGCCGGCATCGTGATGAATGCAAGAACAGGCCTTTCCGGTTATTCCCGAGTGGCAGGAAGCGGGTGGGGCGGGGGGCCCGATCAGCAGGTTGAGTCTGTCAATATCTGACTGACTCTGTGCTCCTGCAGTCGTCTCTCACCGTTCTGTTTGTTCTGCCCCGGGGGTGTGAATTCACTTGTCTAAATGCAGCCATTCTTCTTCGCCTTTGCTTTTCTTCCATGGCTGAAGCCTGTAATCCACTTCGGCCCCTTGCACACCTGGAGTCTCCCGGGAATGCTGGGTACGCACTGCCTAACGCTCCACTTGACAGTTACACCTGGCACGCACCTTGCTTTTTTGGGGGAGGCCTATGCAACGCTAGAGCTGTGTCCAGCTCAGAAGTAGTGAGCAGGGCAATACTTGTGCAACAGTGACATCCCCTGGTTATGTAAGAGAAGGCATATGCTGACATTGGGCAGCTCTTTGTCTCTTATTACTGATAGCAAGTGAGCAGAGATCTTCGAACATATTTTTGCAGTTTCATGTAGCGCGAATGTGGGCCAAGTGAATCAGAGCGCTTTACAAGAAAATAAGCATAAGGGTAGCAATTATCATAAAAATAAGAGATAAGCAACTTGGAAAACTCATAGGTCTAGCAGCTCGAATCAAGGGAGAAAAGTCAGGCAGATTGTATCTGAATACATTGGATAAGTCAACAAGCATTGGCATAGCCAACAGGTCTAGCCTTTGGGACCTTCTAAGTATTTAGTTATGCAGCACAATATTCTTGGTGCAACAACATCGACTGTTGCATGGCTAAACACGTATGATGCTTCCTTTTCCTTGAGGGAGTATACACCTGTCAGTGGCTAATGTTCAGCCTATGAACATGTGTCCAAGAGTATGCTGTTTTATGAACACGGATCGGTGTTTTGGCGGACACCAGATGTTGTTTAGACCTATAGTATGTCCTCTAGAGACCATCTTGCTATCTCTGATACCTGTATTCAGAGATTTGACTGCTTCATCAGGGTCAGCCTTTAATGTTAACCCACATTGCTACCAAATATAACCTTGTGGTTATTAAGCAGCAGAGACAGCCTGGCCATCTATGATCTAGCAGCAAGGAAGTTCTCCTCAGTGTTCCTGACAGCAAGTAGCTTTATCAAAGCAGCTCATCTTCTCATCACAGTGTGTGCTTCAAGTTCGTTCTGCGGAACCATCCTTCATAGCTTTATGATGGATTCTTGCATGTTTTATTTATTAGAATTAGAATATTTATAGATTTCTATCAATGTTTGTTTTTAAGTAGGCATTAGCAGTTTGCATTAAGTAGTTAAACATTTTTAATGTACTAAAGAAAAAAATTAGCTTTGAAAATACAAACTGAGAGTTCAGTTCCTGAAATGTTCCTTCAAGCCATGTTTTTGGACGACGGTTCGGTAGACTTGCAGAGCTGTTCCACTCTTAATGCATTAACTGTCTCATTGTCCAGATCTCTTGGAGTTCCTCGTGGTCCAATCCTTTAATTAAACCTTAAGCTTCTGGTTAATATGAAGACTATTGATGTTGGCAGCCTGTTACAAATAGCCTTTATGTAGGTCTTAAATTGTTAATATGAAAAAATCAATATTTTCTCTGGGCATGCTCTGATTAGCTTTATGTCCTCCAGGCTCAGTCACCCTGTTATCCTTGCTAATTAATCAGTCGCATTTTAATGAAGGCAGCCATTCTACTCTGCTAACCTATCTGATGGAGCTTGGAATGGAGTCCTTCACTCAGGACTGACGTTTTTTTTAACACAATGTGAACCAAGTTGGAACACAGTCATTTAGTTTGGCAGAAAACCTATTTAGTTTGGAAATCTTCTTATTGAGTTTGTCTTATGAGGTCTGCTCGGTGCTTGTGATGTATTGTGAGATAACTCACCAGATAGCCTCTTCAAAGAATGCCAAAGGAACATTATGGAATGTCTGTAGGCGATCTATTGCTATAGCCACAGTGGATGACAAAGTATTTGCATGTTTTGGATTGGACTTGTATCCTGTGATAAGACACAACCTAGTAGCAACCACCCCTGTTGGTACTGTTAAATGATATACACTAGCCTTGCTAACCTAAACCATAGCTACCAAGCGGTGGGCTTAAGGCTTTACAAATGAGGCTCCCTGGACCAAAGACAGTTTTTGAGAGTTTGTTACAGCTGCACAGCCGTACCATATTATACACTCAAATCCTCACACTTTGGGTAGTCGGAAATGTGTCATAATCGGAGCCTTGCTAGAATTCAAACCCTAGCATAATGAGTGAGGATATTATAAGAGGTCCGATATGAGAATGCTGGTACAATTTGTCACCTCATTGTAAGTAGATTTTTGAAGCATTCTGTACCTTTGTCAAGTAGATATTTTATAATCTTCCACACCCCTGACCCCATCTTCAGGGAGTCCCAAAAGACATCTGTACTACAGACTAATTTCAGCAAGACCCTTACTCTAGTATTTACTTGAGTGCAGAGGTCACAAACTGTTCATACTGTCGCATAAGGAAACACAGGAAAGTGGTTAAGATTGTGTGCAACTCTTTTCACTACAAAATGTATCCCGCTGTCAGGCATTTTACTGTCACACATTTTGTGGTCTTCGAAGGATTCATGTGCTAGGATGTTTATGCTGTCCCCAGGCTATTTTCTAGTAGCTGAAACCTGCCACAGATGCACTGCCTCAGAGTTTTCAATTGTTAAAATGTGATTGAAAAGCTGTTTGACCCAGGGAGAACTCAGTTTCACCACTTGCAAAACCATGAATTTTCTAAATCAATGCATGATGTTATGATGCTATCATGTGGCCACTTTTAATATTGCAAGCATCTGTATAAACACACTGGCATGTTAACCTCTTCGCTGCTGATGACGAGCTCAGCTCGTCATCAGCTACGGCGCTGCTATGCTGATGACGAGCTGAGCTCGTCATCAAACGCAGCTTTTTCAAAATTGCCGCACACAGCGGGAAAAGCCGCTGCAGTGATGCGGTTAATGCTTGCACTCGTGCTTGTGCTGGCATCCATGACAGCGATCAGCGGCGCGCAGGACATATGTTTTCAATTAGCACGCTCGCCGCTGCTCGCTCCCACAAGGTGGATGCCAGCACCAGTGTTCTTGAAAAGGAGCAGACCGATTTCTAAAGGTCTTCCCCTAGTGCAACGCATGCGCACTGCCTAGGCGAAACTTAAAAAGGGGATGTGGAGAATCGATTATAACTTCAAGCAAATTGTCTCTCAGAGAGAAGGGTTTTGAGATCCTTTTTAAATGTGGCAAAGCTCAAGGTTGTCTGAAGGGACGGTAGGAGGGAGTTCCAGACCATTGTTGCACTGCCAGAGAGGGATTTTTTTGTTATAAAATGCTCTCTGAATGTTGAAGCTTGGAGCAGGAAGGCTTCAGCATTTCTTGATCTCCCGTTGAACGCCAAAGATTTTTAGTTTTCCAACTAAGTCGGCATTGTGGGCAATACATTCAGTCTTAATCTGGGCTCTTGCTTCAGTGGGACGCCTTTGTAGGGTGAGAACTATAGGAGAAGTGTGATACCCATTTTTGTGACCAGTTACAATCAGGTCAGGTGCAGAGCTTTAAGTATGATGAAGAAACTGGGGGGAGGTCTCAAAGCGGAGTGGCTGATTTAATTAAGGGTGTGGCTTAAAAACACTTAAGCTAAATATCTGTACTTAGCATAGTGTGCCGCTCGACAGGTATTCTGCTGCTTCTGTCATTGCATCCAGATACATAATACAACACGTCACATTACATCTACAACAAGCCAGGGTTATTGGCCTTTTCAATGGTTGTTAGTTTAATAATAACTGTGTAAGCAACAACTATTGCTTTGTTGTAAATAATATTGAAAATGCTTCAGTTCTGAAATAATGAGACTGAAAGAACTATAAAAAGTCTCATTGAAGTTATATCAAAGGCCGTGAAGGGTGTTACTGCTGCAGAGTTAAGATTTTTATTTTCACCCTGAGGTTGAGGGCAAAAATGGAGAGCCCGATGGGGACCCTTCTCAGCATCTGCTTTTTAGAACTGCTGGTGCTGAGCACCGACAGGACCTGGCCCACTTAAAGCCCTGTGCAGGTGCTTGAAGAACGGTTCTCAGAAGGGTCTGATGTGCTTTGGGGAGAATGAAGAGAAGACTTTCCAGAGTACAGTGTGGAGCGCACCAGCATTTGGACTGCAGTTTTCCCCTCCTGTTGAGGAATGAGCTCCCTGATGTTCTAGAGCTGTTTAAGTTGGTGGTGTGTGCTGTAGGCCATGAAAGAGATTTGCTTCTGAAAGTGACTGTCAAGGAAAAATCCAAATGACTTTATCGTTCTCCGCAATAGCCAGTTTACGGTTCAGTGGAGAGAAGTTATCAAGCCAGTCTTGGGAGGGAGCTTGGATTTTTTTTGTTGAGACTATAAGAAATTCAGTTTTTGCTGGGCTGAGTTTTAGCTGGTGGTTGGTCATCCATTTTTGAATCCTGTTGAGGGTCTTGGAGAGTAGGAGGATGTCATTTGTGCAAGAAATCTTCCGGTAGATCTAGGTATCATCCACATATTGGTAATATCGAATTCTAGAGTTACTCAGAATCTCTATCTTCGAGATATAGATTAAACAATGTTGGGGATATGATTGAGCCCTGTGGAACCTCTTTTAGGTCAGTCTTGCTAGAAACAGAGCTTCCTATTTTAACTAGTTACGAACGGTTAGGCAAATCTAAATCAAGCCAATTAAAGACGGAACTATTGACGTGGGTCCTGTGTTCACTTTGCAACTGGAACCAAGCTTCATCTGACTGAAGTGCCCCAATGAGGCCCAAGCCGGTCTTGGGTTGTGTTCTGGTTCAGCGAGCACTTGGCCTGGCTTTACTGTTATTATTGAAGTGGGTGTCGAGACTGATTTGCTTATGGCTGTGTCCAAACTGAGGGGGTATGGTGGGCAAAAGGACGATGGGTTGGACTACTTCCACAAGAAATTGCCAGTGCTAGACTTATTGCAAGCATTCCTACCATCAACTTTGGTGTGCTTGTAGATAAAGGCAGGAGCCAGTCCATGAAGTGCTGTGCATGTCCTATAAGGAGACTCAGCGAATTAAGGTCTTTTTCAGTGTCTGTATGTGCGACCTTTAAGAAGCATTATTATTATTATTTAGGCGATTTGTTAAGCGCTCAACTACCCGTGGGTGTCTCGGCGCTGAGTGAGAGAACTAGCTCATGAGGAGTTTATTGCTTGAACAGCCAGGTTTTTATCTGTCTGCGAAAGGAGAGCAGAGAAGTGGAGGTTTTGATGTAGGATGGTAGACTATTCCAAAGTTTAGTAGTGGTCACTATGAAGGATCTGTCTCCCCAGGAAACTTTCTTAGTCCTCGGAACTTGAAGTAGTCCAGCGGTTGATGATCGTAGGGATCTGGTAGGTTCATAAGGACAAAAGGAGTCTTTCAAATACGCTGGTCCTTGATCATGAATTGCCTTATATGCAATGCAGAGAGCCTTGAACTTGGCTCTTTTCTTCACTGGCAACCAGTGGAGCTCCCGGAGTGTTCCGGAGATAGAGGCGTACTTGGGACATCCAGTAATCAATCTGGCCGCCGCATTCTGCACCAATTGCAATTTCTTTAAGACACCTTCTTGAGCATTGACTAGCAGGCCATTGCAGTAGTCAATGCGGGCCATGATAAGTGCGCTGATCAGAGTTTTTCTTATATCCATTGGAAGATAAGGTAGAAGTTTTTTTATCATTCTCAAAGTGTAGAATGAGGAAGATACTACCGTGTTGACGTGAGACATGAAGGTGAGTTTGGTGTCCAGTATGACTCCCAGATTCCTGACCTTGGTTACAGGGGGGGGGGGTCCCAAGGCGACAGGCCACCATGTGGGAGACCAGGCAGGGGAAAGATTTCCAAACAACATTACCTCCGTTTTATCGGAATTCAATCTCAAGCAGTTTTGTGTCATCCAGTTACTTATTGCCAGCATTCCCAGATTGAAGTTGGAGGCCACTTCGTCTCCGTTTTTGTTTATGGCTAGGACAATCTGGGTGTCGTCGGCATAGGATGTAACCGCCAGGTGATGGATTTTTATGGTCCTCGCCAAGTCCGACACATAGATGTTGAATAATGTCGGACTTAGCGAAGATCCCTGGGGTACACCACAAGGAAGAGTGAAAGAAGGTGAGTTGAAATTGCCGAAGGTAACAGATTGAACTCGATTGGTGAGAAATGAGGCAATGAGATCCTTCGCTGAACCCGTGATGCCTGCCAATTCGACACGGTCGATCAAGGTGGAGTGATCGACCGTGTCGAAGGCCGCAGACAGGTCCAGTAGAATGAGCACCGCCGAACCTCCACCATCCAAAGACTTCCTAATTTCCTCCGTGGCCTTGATAAGCGCATTCAGAAGCCACCCAGTACAAGTTTCAACTCCTATTCAGAAATACCTCCTGAATGGAGGAGTATTGTAAAGACAGATCAGAATGTGTGAATTGTCAGCATAGGTTTATATTTCGCATCTTTTATAACCTAATTTAGAAGATATTTTTTCGTACGTGGACTGCACAGGCAGTAATGCTCAATGAAGCCTTTTAGCCTGATAGAGTAGAATTGGTGGACTGTATTAAAATACATTGTTAATTGGTAATACTTTGCATCCCAACATAGAATTTATAAAAAAAAACAGTTCATGCGTTATTCATGTATTTATTTATATGCTATTATAGGACATTACAGAGTGCGGGGCCAGCAGGTAGAAGGGGGAGAAACAAATGGCAGGGAAAGTTGTTAGTTGCAAAAACTGGGAGATGAGAACTGGGGAGTGTGGATTGAGGCCCCCAAATGCTTGGAGTATATGCAAGTACGATAATAAAGAATCGACCACCACAAAAGTTTGGGATTTTCACCCTTCATCTGTTTTAGCCATAGAAGGGGCTTATGGTCTGTTTGAACATTGAAGTGAGTTCCAAAAAAGTATTGCCTCAACTTCTTCAGGGCCCAGACCACAGCAAAGGCCTCCCTCTCTGTGGCTGACCAAGGTTCTCTCTGGGAGTCAAAGTTCTGCTAATAAAAGCTACTGGTTGATCCTGGCCCTCTGCATTAAGTTGTGACAGCACAGCCCCTACCCCCAACTCAGATGCATCTGTATGGACAATACATTGTTTAGAGTAGTCCGGACTCTGCAGAATGGGAGCAAAGCACATGACCTGCTTGAGATCATCAAATGCCTTCTGACAGCTATCTGTCCACTGAACTTTCTTGGGCATTTTCTTTGAGGTACGGTCATTCAAGGGAGTCACTATGGACCAATAACTTTTTACAAATCTCCTGTAATATCCAGTCAGGCCCAAGAAAGCTCTGACCTGAGCCTGGGTAGTTTGAGCAACCCAGTCCATTATGGCCTGGATTTTGCTCTGAAGTGGTTGAACCTGGCCTCCACCCACAAGGTGGCCCAGGTACACAACCTTGCTCTGCCATATCTTTCACTTAGTAGCATTGATAATGAGACCGGCTTTCTGCAGTGCCTCCAAAACATTCTTCAGGTGGACTAGGTGATCCTCCCAGGTGGGGCCAAAGACAACTATATCATCAAGATATGCTGCACTATAGGTTTCCATACCGGTGAGAGCTTTGTTCACCAGCCTTTGGAATGTGGCAGGTGCATTCTTCAAACCAAAGGACATCACTATAAATTGATAAGGCCTTCTAGGGGTTGAAAATGCTGTTTTTGTTTTGGCATCCTCCGCTAGTCTGATTTGCCAATAGCCAGTAGTGAGGTGAAATGTGCTCAAGAACTTGGCTGAGGCCAAAGTGTCAATAAGCTCATCTGCCCTAGGAATTGGATGAGCATCAGTCCTAGTGACTGCATTGAGTCCCCTGTAGTCATCGTAAAACCTCATCTCTCTCTTACCACTGCAGGTGTGAGGTTTTGGTACCAGGACCACTGGACTAGATTAAGGGCTATCTGAGGGCTCAATTACTCCCAACTCCAGCATCTTTTGGATCTCTGTCCAGATGCAATCTGACCTGGTCAGGCTGCCTGTAATTCTTACCTTTAAGAGATAGACTCTCACCTGTGTCCACTTCATGGGTACACTAGGGGTTTGACTGGGTGTAAAAAAAAAGATATGCCTATATTGATTGAGGACCTTCTTGCAATCAATCTGCTGTTGGTCAGAGAGGCTGCCTGCCAAGGCTACACCATCAACTGACCCATCATCAGGGTTTTGTGAGAGGAGATCAGGGATAGGGTCACTCTCTTCCTCCTGTCCTTCATCAGTTGCCATGAGCAAGCCCATATCAGCCCTGTCCACAAAAGGGTTTAGCCTGTTCACAAGGAGCCCCCTAAGGGGGCTCCTGCGAGTGCCAAGATACACCAGGTAAGTGACCTCACCCTTTTGCTCAATGATAGTGTGGGGTCCACTCCATTTATCTTGGAGAGCTGCTGGGGCCACAGCTCCAACACCCACACATTCTGACCTGGCTGGTAAACAGCTAGGACAGCCTTTTGGTCACGTCAAACTTTTTGCAATTCTTGGCTGGCCTGTAGGTTTTTGCTGGCCTTCTTCATCTACTCAGCCTTCCTGGAGCGGAGACCAAGGACATAGCCCACTATATCTTGTTTGGGAGGTTTGAGAGGTAACTCCCATCGACTCCTGCACCCAACACAAGGCACCCCCTACTTGGATGCCCAAACAGAAGTACAAAAGGGCTATTTCCAACCCCCTTCTAAGGGACCTCTCTGTAGGCAAAGAGAAGGCAGGGCAGAACGACATCCTATTTTCGCCTAAGCTTTTCTGGGAGGCTCATGATCATGCCCTTAAGGGTTTTGTTGAATCTCTCAACTAACCCATTGCATTGAAGAGGATATGGGGTGGTGAATTTGTAATTTACACCACACTCCTTCCATATTGCAGTAATGAACTTGACATGAAGTTTGTTCCTCTGTCAGTTAAAACCTCCTTAGGGACGCCCACCCTGGAAAAAATTATCAAGAGGGCCCTTGCCACCACAGGAGCTGTAGTGGTCCTAATGGGAATTGCTTCTGGGTACCTAGTGGCATGGTCCACAACCACTAGAATATAACTGTGCCCATATGCCATAGGAGGGTTCATGGGACCAATGATATTAATCCCAACCCTCTCAAAGGGAACCCCCATCTGGGGGGCCTTTGTGATGCCACCTGCCTTACCACTGGCTTGGCAGGTGGCACAGGAGCGCCAAAACCCCTTTGTGTCCTCAGACATGTAAGGCCAGTGAAAGTAAGGGACAAGCCTGTCCCACGTTTTACTTTGGCCTAAGTGTCCTGCCAGGGCAATGTCGTGCCAGGGTGAGTATGAAGCCCCTAAACTTCAGAGGTATAACCAACCTCCTGGTGGCACTAGGCTTAGGGTCTCTACCCTCTGAATAAAGAAGTCCCTCATCTTAGTAGATCCTGTGGGACCCACTGACATTCCCTGCAGCCCCAGCAGCAGCTTGCTGTCTGAGGGGTTCAAGAGAGGGGCAGGTTTGCTGCTCCAAACTCAAGTCTGCCCTGGAAGGAACCCCTGTCCCCAAGAACTCAACCTGATCAGGCTCAAGTTCATCTGGGACAGTTCCTTCGCAGGGACTAACATCATCTCCCTCTAGAGACTGATCTTCACTCTGAGTCTGGGGGGAAGACACAGCCTTACCCCTCCTGCTCCTTTTCTTTCAAGGCACCTATTCCATTGTTTCAGGATCCAGGGCCTGTTCAGTGAATGTCGGTTTGGCTTGTGACCTAGTCACAGCAAACACATCTGCATAGATGGCAAACATTGCTGCATGTGTCCTTAATTCAACTTCGGCCCAGGCTGAAGTCCCCAAATCATTGCCCAACAAACAATCTTCTGGTAGGTCTGAACTTAGGGCGAGTTACCACTCCCCAGCTGAAATTAACTGCCAGGGAATGGTCAGTCCTGACATTGTTTGCATTGGTCACTTGGTACATTTCTCCAAGTATGATTTGTCCAGGAGACACAAGTTTCTCTGTCACCATTGTGACACTGGCCCATGTGTCCCTGTAGTCCATAGCCTCTGCTCCATTAATCAAAGGCTGCTCTCTGTACTTGCCCAGGTTATTGGGATTGACAAGTAAGTTGGCAATATCTATGCCACCATCACAGACTAGGACAGCCTGAGCTTGAGTGCTGATTCCCTTGGAGTGAAGGAGTCACTCCCCTACATTTGCAGGCACCGCAACTAAGTCGACCGGTCTGCAGACCCAGAGCACCTCCGGACTCCTTGGGCCTGCAATCCAGGCGGTGGTTTGCCACATCTCCGAAGGCCTGCTCTACCCTCTCACCAAGTTTGAGGCCAGTAGACCTCGTGGGGGTTGCAATTACCGAACCCCCGGGTACCGCTGCATCCCCTTTACAGTTGCAAAGACTTGTTGTCATCTTTTCAATACATTTTTTGGGCTCCAAGTGGTCACAACCTCGAACATCTCCAGTGACCAGAAACTTCAGCCACACCGCATTGTACGCATCGTGGCTTGCATCTTTTGGTGAGCTGCTTGAGGTCCTCTCGCTACTCCAGTGCCGCTGGCCTGTGGGTCTACTTGAGGGTCACTTTTGTTTTCTTCAGGCTCCCCTGCTTGCTCTGGGCCTGCTCCGACTCCCCTGCTTGTGGTGAGTCTGCTGGACCTTGCTGGTCCTCACCGTGTACTTTCTTGACTTCCTGCATGGGTTGCATTTGCCAAGGCTTGTTGGTGCTCCCGCCAGACACCGACCCCTAAGAACTCGACATCCATCGTGGTTGTACCTCGTATCCGTCTCCTGGTTGTCCTCAGCATCACCTGGTCCCCACAGCTGCAGAGTCAAGGTCATTGACATCTTTCCTGAAGCACCCAACATCAGTGGGCATTCGTCTGCCAAGCTCCTGGTCACTCCTAAGTGACTCAGACTCTTTCCCCTCTGCTTTTAGGTACTTTTGTTCAAGAATCCACGTTTGGATTCTTACTTACACCTTCTCCTCTTCCAGCAGCGGCACTTTCCTTAAGTCCTCAATTGGGTGCGCCGGTGGTTTCCGACACCACTTCCCCCCTATCCACCCAGCTTCCCTGGTGCAGGTAACGTGGGTACTAGGGTATCCACGAGTGGGGTGGCTCTCCAAACTCTGTCTTCCACTGAGTTTATTCAGTGTACACTGGGAAGGGTCCTTAATCTTTAAAACTCCAACCGCGACTCACACATAGAGTTGTACAGAGCCCGCGGTCGTGTCACCGCACTGCATGCACCCTCCGTGGGATCGTTTTATGCTCACCTCGGGTGGTCCCTTGGAGTCCCAGTGATTCTACGTCCTCTTGACATTGTCCTGACTCGAGTCCGGGTTCTTATACCACTTTCTTAGTATAATGTTTGCCCCCCCCCCCTCCCCCCCCCCACCCGGGACCCACTGGGTATTACTGCTATTTACTGTGATTTCTTTGCTGAAGTATTGTGTGCTTTGTGTCTATCTCCATGTAGGAGATACTGTAACATACTAGATAGTGTTATAAAACAAACACATATTTTTATAAATACTTTGTGTGGTTCTTTTTCATTTAATCTATACTATACGATTGCATTCTGGTAAAACAAGATGCTCTACACTCCTTCTAGACTAAACATGAAGGCTGCTCTCCACAGGTACCACTTAGAGAGCTTCTAAGGTTGTCTAAGACCTCCTTAATCACCATAAGGGTTGTCTGGACTGGTGCAAGGTGCCCACTTACATTAGTGGGCATCATATTCCAGGCCAGCTTCTCACAAACATGAACAAGAATTCCTGCTGTACTGGAGAAAGCACATGTGAATCCATGGGATGAAGCCTTGTGTTGAAATAAAGGCTGCCATGGGTACCCCCTCTATCAGCAGCAACTTAGGAAGAACCTTAGGTACCACTGCTGTGACTAAGCCTATCCGTGACTGTGTGGCTAAGCCCAAAATATCTTTCCACCTCCCAACCAGCGCTGTACTCTCCCCCGCTCCCAACCTCTTACCATCTGCCTAGTTTAGTGGGCTTCAGACACCCATAACTATACGTTGCAGAAGGTCTTTCAGCTGATTGAAGTAAGAAAACTCCTCTACCAATAAGGACTGATTAATGCATCGAAGGAATCAAAACTTTAATGATCCTGCTACACCTGCTAGGTACCAAAGACTGCTGCCCACTGGAACCTCTCTCTCAACACCTGCGAAACACCAAAGACCTGCAGCCTTTTTCAACCCAAACCCTGCTGAAATGTTTAATGAGGGTGAATTGCTCCTTTACTTCCTGTGAAGCAGGTAAATAGACAGACATTAAGGGGAAAGCTGTACCAAGGTAGGACGGTGACGTGAGTTTATGAGATCAGGGTGTTGTATGCCTTGAAAGAATTGGAGCTGGGCGCTGGTTCCTTGTTGCATTGTAAATGTTCTCTAAATAAAAAACCTTGGACCTTGTAGTGGTCCTTCCATGTTGCCGCTCATGCTAGAAAGAGCACGGTGTATCTTACAGAACATTAAAAAAACCTAGTCTCTTTCCTGCTTGTGACGTGCTCTCACCATAGATACATGCTCATCGTCACCAATTGCAATCAAAATGTACACTATTGCTTTAACTTGACTTAATGAAATCAGCATTAATTATACCTTACCTTCTACCTAAAAGCTGAAAAATAGTTACTCTAGTATGGTTGACCACCCTCCCAGTATCAGTTTGATCTAATCCATTTTCCCATATGATATAATTCACCAATTTATCACCTGGTCCTTCATCGTCAATGGGATAGGTGTGTGAAGTATGAAAGGACCTGTTGAATCTTGCTGCCAACTGGATGGCACATATGCAGACACTACTAGCTGCTCAACTAACGACTCCATTCTAACCGGAGAGGCCTGTCGAGTCTAAAGAGATCTACCAAAACTGCGGGTCACTGGAGGACTCTAACGTAGTCCGCTCTGCAGCTTTCAATGAGTCACATGGTCTGTGCACTTACATTCGATAATGACGAATGGATGCTTTTGATGCAGTCCATCTTGAGAAATGTTTTCCATGGGCATCTACTAGTGGCAAACATATGAAGGAGGCTGTAGCAGTCTATCCAGGCAGATCTCCGATCAGAGTGTGTAACATCTTGCCAGAGCCAGCTTAGGAAATTGGATTGAGAACAGGAAAGGTAAACTGTCAACATAATAATGAGACTAGTTTATTGGGATCGTATGTAAAACAGGGGTAAAAAATATCTCAATAAAGACTTGTTTAAAAAAAATAATAATAATAATAATAATGGGACCTGCAGAGCTAATCAGACCTCCCAGTATAAAACATATTATAAAAATGCATATCAGTGTCTCACTCTTCGTCGTCCATCACACCGCTGAGTGATGCATTTCATGTCCCATAACACAATAACCTCACCATGGTTTCACATGGGCTAAAAGCAAAGAGAACACGCTTCCAACCACAAACCATCAGAGTGTAGCGTGCTACACCTGAGGACAAGCACTTCACCGCCCTACATGGGCATAGTAATGGCTATACGATACCATAATACAGTACAATACAATACAACTGAAAACCTGGCTGTTTAACAAGTGTTTAAGAAATTCCACTGATTGTCTTAGCTTCTTCGCTGTCTTGGTGAGCACCTTGAGGCTTACTAGCAAAATATATACTTTACAAATGAGCAATGTACGTAAATAAGACTTGGGTGCGTATGCTGTAGCCCATTCCTTCCGACTCATGGCCATTCAAGCTAGGAGGCACCTGGCACTCTTGAAATGAATTTGTACTTGTAAAGCGCACTTATACCCCAACTGGGGTCTCCTGGCGCTGTACGCATACCGCTGTGGAACCCTTCCTGCCTTTTCCCTGTGAAATGTCCACTCCTGGGCACCCCCAAGGTGAAGCCAGGCCTCCTTAGCGTTGTGGGGGCCGTTGTGGAGATTAAGCTAGCTATTGCCCAGAGTTGCGGAGTGGGACCCATGATTAGAATAGGCACTGAGGCGAGAAATATCAGGTCCGAGGAAATTGATCCCAAGGCCCGCCGAGGAAGGAATTGAACCCTGGTCCGGGCCAGACCTCTGCATCAGGGTTTGCCGCTCTAACCCTTGATACACACTTCTCTTATCGTAAACTGGTTCTGGCTGGCAACTGGCTCTGAAGTCCACAGTGACTTGCACCTTGCAGACAGGACTGTGAAAAGCGTCTCCTGCTGATGGCAAAGTTACACATCCCCCCAACCAAATTATGTGACCGAGATTGAGGTAAACTGAATTACCTTAAGCAAATCCACCTTCCTAATGTACATCCACTATTGAATATTTTCTATATGTTCCCCCTCGTCACCCCCAATCTCCCATCAGGCATCTCTCCGCAGGCGTCTTCCATTTGTGGGTGCCTGCTGCTCGGATGATCCATTCCAGTGAGCAGCAGTGGAGGCTGTCTGCTCTTGGGCCACTATCCCCAGGCATGCAGGGAAAGTCACTGCTCTGCAGAGGCACCAGGAGACCCGGTCTGGGGCACATGCACACATAGTGCTGAGCCCCAACACACCACCCACCGGCTGCTTCATGCCAAGGCTCCAAGCTCGGCAAAGTCTTGACTGCTCTGGCCATGGCCGGATGGTCCTACTTAGCCAAAGCCAAACGCCCCGCCTGTGGGGAGGGAGTCAGTTAAATTATTATTTAAATGTATAAAGCTCAGCGGTTACCCCTACAAGAGGTGGGAGCACTTGCACAACAAATCATGTAACCATATCCAATAAAGGAAAATGACAAATGGGAGAAAACTAGGATGTAGATTATACTTGACGTAATCAACAGCAGAAGAAGTTCCACTTGACTGTTTCCTACCTGCGTCTAGTGGAAATGACAGAAACACGGACAGGGAGGTCATGCAGACTTGCTCTCATCTTTGCTTCAATGCACGTATGTCATTGGTTGCTTCACTGCCTTTCTGAGTTGTGCGTTACGCGTGGTGGCTGCATACATTTGCATGTCCTTCTGGCTTCTGTGATGAGGAAATGGCTGTTCTTTTACTCAACACGAAAAAAGCCATCAGGCATTCCCCAGTGCCTGCTTCCTTTCAGGCATCTCATCACTTAATGTATTGTGTGCCTGCTTCCTTTCAGGCATTTCATCACTGCTTCAGGGCGTCTGCTTTCTTTCAGGCATCTCATCAATACTTTACTGCATGCCTGCTTCCAGGCATCTCCTCCAATGCTTTACTGCATGCCTGCTTCCTTTCAGGCATCTCATCACTACTTTACTGCATGCCTGCTTCCAGGCATCTCCTCCAATGCTTTACTGCATGCCTGCTTCCTTTCAGGCATCTCATCACTTAATGTATTGTGTGCCTGCTTCCTTTCAGTCATTTCATCACTGTTTCACGGCGTTTGCTTCCTTTCGGGCATCTCATCACTACTTTACTGCATGCCTGCTTTCTTTCATGCATCTCATCATTGAATGTACTGCATGCCTGCTTCCAGCATCTCCTCCAATGCTTTACTGCATTACTGCTTCCTTTCAGGCGTCTCATCCCATGCTTTACTGCGTGCCTATTTCCTTTCAGGTGTCTAATCCCATACTTTACTGCATGCTTGGGGCATCTCATCACTGAATGTACTGCATGCCTACTTCCTTTCAGGCATATCATCACTGCTTTACTGCATGCCTGTTTCCTTTCATACATCTCATCACTGCTTTACTGCATGCCTGCTCGCTTTCAGGTGCCTCATCCCATGCTTTACTGCATGCCTGCTCACTTTCAGGCATTTCATCACAGCTTTACTGCGTCTGCTTCCTTTCAGGCATTTCATCACCAATTTACTGCATGCCTGCTTCTTTTCATGCATCTCATCCCTGCTTTACTGCATGCCTGCTTTCTCTCAGGTGCCTCATCCCATGCTTTACTACGCCTTCTTCCTTTCAGGCATTTCAACCACTGCTTTACTGCATCTGCTTCCTTTCAGGTATTTCATCACTGCTGTACTGCATGCCTGCTTCCTTTCAGGCATCTCATCACCAATTTACTGCATGCCTGCTTCTTTTCAGGCGTCTCATCTCATGCTTTACTGCTTGCCTGCTTCCTTTCCTGTGGCTTATCCAATGCTTTACTGCATGTCTGCTCCCTTCCAGGCATCCCACTCTTTATGTCATGCCTGCTTCCTTTCAGGCATCTCATGACTGCTTTACTGCATGCCCAATACCTTTCAGGCATTTCATTACTGCTTTTTGTCGTGCCTGTTGCGTTTTAGGTTTCTCATTACTTGCGTTACTGCATGCCTGCTTCTTTTTAGGCATCTCATCATTGTTTTACTGCATGCCTTCCCCCTTTCAGGCATGTTAACTAATGCTTTACTGTATACCTGCTTCCTTTCACTTATCTCATTCCATGATTTACTGCATGCCTGCTTCCTTTCAGGCATCCAATCTCATACTTTACTGCAATCCTGTTTCCTTTCAGGTATCTCGTCACTGCTTTACTGCATGTCTGCTTCCTTTTAGTCATACTTTACTATATGCCTGCTTCCTTTAAGTCATCTCATCCCATACTTTACTGCATGTCTACTTCCTTTCAGTCATACTTTACTGCATGCCTGCTTCCTTTTAGTCATACTTTACTATATGCCTGCTTCCTTTAAGTCATCTCATCACATACTTTACTGCATGTCTACTTCCTTTCAGTCATACTTTACTGCATGCCTGCTTCCTTTTAGTCATACTTTACTATATGTCTGCTTCCTTTCAGTCATCTCATCCCATACTTTACTGCATGTCTACTTCCTTTCAGTCATACTTTACTGCATGCCTGCTTCCTTTTAGTCAGACTTTACTATATGTCTGCTTCCTTTGAGTCATCTCATCCCATACTTTACTGCATGTCTACTTCCTTTCAGTCATACTTTACTGCACGCCTGCTTCCTTTCAGGCATCTCATCCTTTGCTTTATTGCATGCCTGCACAGTGCGGTTGGCATGGTGATTGCAGGCATAGATATGGTTGGAATGGGACAGAAAATAGACCTGGGCAGCAAAAAAAGTGCTCCACATTTGCAAATCGAGTAGTTTTGAATTCTTCAAGGAACGATGTATTGCTGTTTCTCAAGGTACGATGTGCTTGCTGCAGGTAATGTTTGTGGCAAGATCAGAGAAATAAACAGTAAAAACCGGGCCACCAACCCATAAAGTAGGCCCACAATATGTGGCCCAAATTCTAGCTCTTTTGCTACAGCCCGATGTAGGCCAGTCCGACCCTGGCAGTGGCACCTTCGCTGTCACATATTTATGCAGAAGAACCTCAAAGTCCTAACTGCTTAACGGTCACGCATTTCTATCTGTGCCTGTCACTGGGGCATAAGTGTGCTCTGACTACTTGCTCATGCAGTCCTTGGCCTCTTTGCAGCACACTCAGAGCCTTGGCCTCATGAGTACCAATTGTAATTCTATTCCTTTAGGGAAGTGTACAAAGGAGGGACAAAGTCGAAATATGGCTAGGGTCAAAGGAAAGGAACATACTTTGCCTTGTGTGAGGAGATGGTGATGGGGTGAGAGGAAAAAAGTACATGAAGAAGGAGAGAGTGAAAAGGTGGCAATGCAGGGCAAGGAGACGTTCGGGTGGGTCTGTAAGGAGAACAAGCATTGGAAATGCAATAGGTCTCGCAGCATTAGAGTTAGTGCTTTTAGAATTGTTTATGGGTTTTTTTTGTAAATCTTTAGCATTTTTGTTTCCTGTAGCCAATGCTAAAGGTGAGTGAGTGAGTGTGAGTGAGGGGTTGAGGGTGAGTGAGGGTGAGGGGTTGAGGGTGAGTGAGTGAGGGTGAGTGAGGGTGAGAGGTTGAGGGTGAGTGAGGGTGAGTGAGTGAGGGTGAGTGAGGGTGAGTGAGTGAGGGTGAGGGGTTGAGGGTGAGTGAGGGAGGGTGAGGGTGAGTGAGGGTGAGGGTGAGTGAGGGTGAGGATGAGTGAGGGTGAGTGATGGTGAGGGTGAGGGTGAGGGGTTGAGGGTGAGTGAGGGTGAGGGGTTGAGGGTGAGTGAGGGTGAGTGAGGGTGAGTGAGGGTGAGGGTGAGTGAGGGTGAGGGTGAGTGAGGGTGAGGATGAGTGAGGGTGAGTGAGGGTATATACCCAGCTATGTCTTCGTAGTTGTAAAATGTAGTTGAACCTTGCACTGGTAGGCATTCAATTTAACGTGCTACCATAGATATGCTTTCAGAATATTAAATTCGAAATTTACTTTGATTTTGCGTACTTTTGCTGTAAAAAATGTTATTGCCATGTAAATACCTCTTCAATTGCATTCTTGAAAATAAATATTAACCTCTATGAAGTTAAATGTGTATAAATTACCTGTAATTTAAAAAAAAAAAGAAAACAGTATTGCTCGGGTTTCCGTGCTTTTGGCATTAAACAGACAATGTGTAACCCAGAGATATTTTTAACAGCTCACTTCCCACTCAAATCGTATGAATACAATTGCTTGCAAGGCACTGAACACATGCAAGGGTTAGTTTTAGCAAGATGCTGAGAGCAGATCTTTTTATTTCATGCACTGAGTTCAGATGCTTGACTAATAAATCTAACGTACGGTTATGCACATATGATGTAATTAATTTGCTCTAAGTTCTGATAAATATAAACCAAGAGCTCTAAGAAGGTCCTATAAAGTAAAATAATGCTACGTATACAGACTACTTGGTAATCATTGCTGTGCTGTTGCCAAACCAAACCATCTAAACGGAATGTAGCTATAGATTATGGTTGATTTCTGGCCAGTGAAGAAACAAGAAATCATAACATTTGATTAAAGTGGCAGTTTGGCACTTATCATATGGCCGTCAAGTTGAACTGTCGGGGGCAACTTTAGCTGTCACATCAGACTAAAACAACATACCTATACAGAAAAAAAGCTTCCAACTGTGTTATACGCTTGATGTAGCTACTCTTAGCAGTGTAAATACATTACACCATTACCACTGTGAGGTACTCAAAAGTACACTGGCATGCAAGGAAATTATGAGGTCCTCCAGCACACCACTGGTTCGCGATCACAAAGTAGGTATGGCAAAATCAGTCACGTGCCTGGCAGACCCTGATGTGTGACTGCCACAGATCTAAAGGGGCAATATCCATGCTGCCCGATAAGCCAGAGTCATCTGAGAGAATTTAAAAACAAGGTCGCTGCGATTTCAGGACCGTGTACATCCATGCCATTGTAAAGGACGAAACTGCAACTGTTAACCAATGACTACGAGGCAATGAATGATCCATCTGTATTCAAAACGTATCCCAGCCTGTGGCAAACGTATATTTCACTGTTCCCTCGCATGTTATCAATTGCTTTCATAAATTACACAATATTGGGAGGTAAGGACATTTCAGTGACGAGAAGCCAACCAGTTATGTCACAGGAGACGAAAAATAAATAACAGCTGTTCTCTCACGGCACTTCCGCTCTCATGGCAGAGCTGGGCTGCAGGAACTCGGAGGTTAAGAAAAAAGAAGCCGGAGGGAAGAGAGGGGAGGGGGGAGGAGAAATGCGACACGGCGGGAAGGGGAGGGGGCGGAGCGGGTCAAATAAACAAAAAACAAGCTGGAGGGAAGAGAGGGGAGGGGGGAGGAGAAATAGACTAAAACAACATACCTATACAGAAAAAAAGCTTCCAACTGTGTTATACGCTTGATGTAGCTACTCTTAGCAGTGTAAATACATTACACCATTACCACTGTGAGGTACTCAAAAGTACTTTGGCATGCAAGGAAATTATGAGGTCCTCCAGCACACCACTGGTTCGCGATCACAAAGTAGGTATGGCAAAATCAGTCACGTGCCTGGCAGACCCTGATGTGTGACTGCCACAGATCTAAAGGGGCAATATCCATGCTGCCCGATAAGCCAGAGTCATCTGAGAGAATTTAAAAACAAGGTCGCTGCGATTTCAGGACCGTGTACATCCATGCCATTGTAAAGGACGAAACTGCAACTGTTAACCAATGACTACGAGGCAATGAATGATCCATCTGTATTAAAAACGTATCCCAGCCTGTGGCAAACGTATATTTCACTGTTCCCTCGCATGTTATCAATTGCTTTCATAAATTACACAATATTGGGAGGTAAGGACATTTCAGTGACGAGAAGCCAACCAGTTATGTCACAGGAGACGAAAAATAAATAACAGCTGTTCTCTCACGGCACTTCCGCTCTCATGGCAGAGCTGGGCTGCAGGAACTCGGAGGTTAAGAAAACAAGCGGTATAAGGGCATTATTATGCAGCCTGTTAGAGTTACAATCTACTACCTGGCAGCTGAGTGTTGTGGTATTATTGTGGGCGAGGAGGGTTATATACTGTAATTGCATTAATGGAGCGTTTATTAATCGCCAACGAACCCAAAATCTAGTCCTGCTTTCCGAATGACCAACGCATATGCAAATAACCACCACAGAAGTTGAGATTATGTAAAAATGGGCCATGCATATTCACTTTGGATATAATAAAAGCTGAGATGGTTTCACTATTTCGGATGAACACTTTTAGCGTCTGAGACATGATCCGTGTACGCACTCCGGCCAGATCCTGAGAGCATGGAATAAAACATGCCAACCTCCCTGTGCGCGCAGCCCTGGGCACCCATCTGGGCATAGCGAGCGCCGTGCCACCCTGCGCTCTCTTCATCCTCTGCCGTGTGAGGAGGTCGCAGAATCCAGGAAAGCTGCCGGCGTCCTACCGCCCCCTCATGTTTCGGGGTTTCCTTGGCAACGTGCTAATGAGATGCGTGTCACATGGCTGCTTAGGTCAATAACCACGAAGGAAATAAATAAACAACAACCGTGTGTACTGCATGTCGATGGCGAGGGCAGAGGCCAATGGGGGGACAGCGGGTGATTGGGGAAGCGCTAAGGCTGACGCAAACAGCGAGGGAAGGGGGGCCTTTGAGAGAGACGGCAGACAGGACCGGCGCCAGGAGATGGGGCCTCGGAGAAGCCTCTGTTGCAGACAGGATCAGCGGGGAGGGGGCGGAGAGGGGAGAGGTGAGACGAAGGAAGGGAGGGGAGGGGGAGGAGAAATGCGACACGGGTAAACAAAAATTTGTAGAGTGGGAAAGACGGACGGACGGAAGAGAGGGGAGGGGGGAGGAGAAATGCGACACGGCGGGGAGGGGAGGGGGCGGAACGGGGGCGGAGAGGGGAGAGAGAGAGTAGGCAAGGGTAAACAAACACGGACGTGCACGCGCCCGTGACTTTTAAGGTCAATGCGCATGCGCATAAGCTTAATGCGCATGCGCATTGACCTTAAAAGTCACGGGCACTGCAAGGAATCGCCACGATTCCTTGCAGTGTGGATAAAGTGTGGATAACTCGCAATAGTCTCGCTTGCTCGATGCGCATGCGCATCGACAGGCGAGACCTAAAAAGGCCGAGTGGCTACTGCAGCGAGGGAGAGTGCAGTGGAAAGCGATGTGAAGGGAGCAGTGGTAGTTGTTACTTATTCGTATCGATGAAAAGTCAGTGCTAACTAACATTGACTGACTTGTTTTAGATGTACGTGTTTGCAGTTGCATGGTGTATTTGGCGGCACTATAATAACACATAAATTATAGAAATGAGTATTTGGCTGCACTAACATAAAACGCGGATAGAAGTCGGCAGCTGCTGGTCAGGTGTCAATCCCTCGACTCTAGTGCACCTTTATAGGCCACCTCTATGGATACATAGGTCACATCTCTTGTATAGGATTCCTAGTTATGCTTCCTTGGTCATGTCCCACTTAGAGACCCCCACATCTTTGATTTCCCTTAAGGCACCGGACACAATTAATCTGATTATGCCTGACTGGAATTTAACATCGTAGTCAGGTGGGTTATTATTTGACAAAGCTTAAGATCCTGCAAAGCAGGCACTTGGGAAAGATACCTATGAAGGGTCCTTCAGAGGGTATGCGTAAGGACGCGCAGAAGACTCTTCACAGTCTGCCGCCAGCTTTGCTCAGCTCCCTCCAGCCAGTGTTCCTTCTGACGTTTCATATCAGCGCTTGCATTCCCCATGTCTTTGCATCCACTCTACATATCTCCCTTCCTTGATAAATAGGGTAGATAACCTACATGCACTATTCTATAGAAATACACACAAGAACTACAGACCTAACTGGCATCAATGAAAACATGACCTAGTGTAAGAGAAGCTTTCCTTCCCCACACGCTGACGCTGCAGCAGGAGTTGAGGGGGTGAGCCTCTTCCAGAGAACCTCAGCAAACGCTGTGGTGACGTGTGTGATACGAGCGCTGATCAGTTTAACTAGATGACGCATGATTATTCTGGGAGTGCAAAGATACGCTCTGTAGTCACTTAAAGAGATGCAGAAACAAAGGCTACTTCATTCTCAGTAGTCATCTGCATCAAGGAAGGACTACATACAACACATTACATAACTGATAGAATGAATATGCCCATATTATAAGACCCACCGAAGTTATTATTTTAATTTATGGTGGTAGTGTTTTCTTTTCATTTATTGTGCTGACACATACTTTTTAACTATTTTGTATGCAATCAGGAAAATTCTGCAAGCATTGCAGATCAAGGATGGCCCCTCCTAGATTTCTAGTGATCCTTGGGACCCATCAATACCATGGAAACAGTGGACAACATGTTTTACACGTACATGCGGGCAATTAGTGGCGATAAGTATGGTCAAATGAGGAAACAAGCTGTTTTACTTGTGCAATTAGGAGTAGATAGAATGCTATATGAAGACTTGGCAGAAATTGCATTGGGTGTGGGTGATGGGCAACCAAGTTATGTTTCTGAGATGTCCCTGCAAACGCTGGATATACCTTTCACTACAAGGCGGAACTTGGTTATAGAAAACCACCAGGTGTTTTTTTTCAGCACGCAAAAATTAGAAGAGGACATTGTATCACATGTAGATGTGCTAGGACACAGCTTTCCAAACTGTGTGGCGCGACACATTACTGTGTCGCGCCCCCAACCGTAGGTGTGTCGCGTGATGAAATGACTTCTGCCGGGAATCGGCAGAGTCGAGCTGCAGGGGCTCTTAGAAGGGGTGAAACAACAACAAAGCCCTATAATAGGGCTTTGTTGTTGTTTCACCCCTTCTAAGAGCCCCTGCAGCTCGACTCTGCCGAGCATTTCACAGCTCTTTAAAGACCTTGTGCATGTTAATAGGACCTATTAACATGCACAAGGTCTTTAAAGACCTGTTAAGTGCTCGGGTGCGGCTGTGAGCAGTCCCAGGCTGCCACACACGACGGGGGTGAGGGGGGGGATGAGTGGGGGCTAAAGCCATCTGATGAACATTAGCACAAACAACTGGAAATTGCGCAGGCCCAGAGAGATCAATAGTGCAAACCCCCGTCCCCCAATCCCCTCTTCTCCCAGCTTTAATGGACGGACATGCGCCAGGGCGCAGGTGCGCTCTGATACTGTATCTTGGTTCAGTCGATGCTGCCTCCAAAATACGGCCAGGGCTGAAGGCAGCGCAAGGAGGGTGGGTTAAAAATAGGATGAAGGGTCTGCACAGAGCCCTGCTGCTGGGAAGACACCAGGGCCGGGAGGATCACGTCTGTATTTGGGGAATGCTTCAGAGGAGCAGACGATAAGAAAAGACAACAGGAGGAGTGTGAGCTGATCAGCCAGATGTGTTCTCGGCCTTTGAAGGGAAGGGAGGGGGCATCAACCAGAGTTTTAAAGCACAAGGGATGCCAAAAAGCAGACAAGTGTCTTTAGCATTAATAACTCTAATATAAATACAAGTGTGCTTATTGTCTCTGATATAAATACAAAAGTGCATCATGAGCAGCAGTTACAGTGCTTTGAGCCTGTGTGTGATAGGTGTCAGGAAATTATATATTTTTAGCTAGACGGGCCGACGTCCGTCGTTTTTTCCCCACCGAGGCCCTCTGGTGGAACAATAGAACATCAATAATTTGAATAGTTTCTTCCAAAGGTAAACCTTCTAACGTCACAATTCTCAGAGAAAATGGCATGGTGTGTGTGGGGTGTGCCTGTGGGGGTGTGTGTGGGGGGGTGTGGGGTGGGTTGTGTGGGGTGTGTGTGGGTGGTGTGTGGGGGGTGTAGGGGTGTGTGTGGGGGTTTGTGTGGGGTGTGTGTGTGTGGGGGGGTGTGTGTGTGGGGTGTGTGTGTGGGGTGGTGTGTGTGGGGCGTGCCTGTGGGGGTGTGTGGGGTGGGTTGTGTGGGGTGTGGGGGAGTGTAGGGGTGTGTGTGGGGTGTGTGTGGGGGGGTTTGTGTGTGGGGTGTGTGTGGGGGGGTTGTGTGGGGTGTGTGTGTGGGGTGGTGTGTCTTTGGGGTGGTATGTGTGGGGGGTTTGTCTGGGGTGTGTGTGTGGGGGTGGTTGTGTGTGTGGGGGGGTTGTGTGGGTGTGTGTGGGGGTTGTGTGGAGTGTGTGTGTGGGGGGGTTGTGTGTGGGGTTGGGGTTGTGTGGGGTGTGTCTGGGGGTTGTGTGGGGTGTGTGTGTGGGGGGGGTGGGTTTTGGGGGGGTGTGTGTGTGGGGGTGTGTTGGGTTGTGTGTGTGGGGGGTTGTGTGGGGTGGGGTTGGGTGGTGTGTGGGGTTGTGTGTGGGATGTGTGTGTGTGGGGTGGGGTATGTGTGTGTGGGGCCTGAACCCAACATAGGTGGTTCGGCCTCGCTCGCTGCGCTTCCTCGCGTTACCGTGTCCCTGAAATTTTTTTCACAAAAAGGTGTGTCACCAACATGAAAAGTTTGGAAAGCTGTGTGCTAGGAGGTTATCATTGTGGTGCCAGTTCGGTGATCTGCGTCATGCCCTTATCATGGCTAAAATTGTTTGGTGTATGAATAACAAGAGAATAAAGCAAAAATTATTAACCAAAGATCCCATCATTGTCATCAATGTATGTAACGATGCACAGAAGACTTGAAGGTAGATGAAGTCTCTTATGTTGCTTCTACGCCCCGTGTTTCCCGGTTCTCTATTTTTTTTTGTCACCCTCTGAATTTTTCCCCCCTAGAACTAGCCTGCTCAGTCTCTGTTTTTGCTATATTATTGCGTTTTCTTTTATGTCTTGCGCTTTTTTAAGTCTGGCTTCACTACTCAGTTGTTTGTGACATATTGTTACCAATTCTTTAAAAGAACCATAGAGTGTGCTTTTGCTCCACCCAGAAAAGTATCACCTCCTCACATCACAATATTGGCTATTTGGTGTGACTCTCATTCCATGAAATATTTACACTGGAATGCATCATGGACTATTTTACAGTGAAAAGTACACCCAATCATCAAGCTGTTTGTCACATTCAGTTATTTAACTCCTATATGCGTTCTATACAGAAAGCAGCCCTTGTTTCCTTCCCCCCCTCCACCCGTGTTGGCAAAGAGACTTGGGCATATTGTAGGTGAATAAACAGCATTTGTGCATGCAACGCATGTAAACTGCATTAATGTGTTTACTTGCATTGACACATTAAAGCCGGATCAATTTGGTTTTGCCAAGCCTTGTTTGTTTTCTCACCCTCTGAGTTCTGGCCTCCTCTCAATGCAACATCTGTCCAATTCTCTACCTTTTTTCTCCCGTAGGCCCAGCATGTCCGGGCTGCATCTAGTGAAGCAAGGCCGCGACAAGAAGAAAATCGACTTGCAGAGGGATTTCACAGTTGCATCCCCAGCCGAGTTTGTCACCCGATTCGGAGGCAACAAAGTCATCGAGAAGGTGGGTTTCTTTTTCTGGATGGCATCTCATGGCTTTTGAAATGCATCGACTAACATGCTAAAAACAAGCATTGGCACGCCAACACGCACAACCAAAGGCACGACTAGCAAAGCACACATATTATACACTTGTAAACAAATAAATGCATACAACCGTCAACGCAAAAACCTGCACATAACTACTCACAGCGGCGGGCACAGATAAACATGGACATGGGGCAGAATAGCGACCCGTTATGTGCACAAGTTCTGAACTCCTACCAGTTTCCAACCTTATGGCAAATGTCCTTCACCCATCTGCAGTGACTGGGCGGACACGCCATAGATTAGGGGTCTGTATCGCCCAAAGCTTTTCTGCTGAGAGGAGATCTACCTAGTACAACCCTAATGATGCAGGGATAACACATTCCCCCTTCTTGAGTCCCCCTTTTTTCTGTGTCAACACACAGGCAAGACAGAGAGACGCGCCAAAAAGGAGGCGGGAGGTTAGGAAAAGGATATAAGAACAGTGGGAGAAGGAGACGGATGGATGAAAAAGGCTGGTCTATGAGTGACAGAGAGAAATAATTTTAAAAACTAGCTCAGAAACCACAATGAGAGCATTCTGAACATGTGTGTCTGAGCAGAACTGTAACAATTCAGGTGTTATATGGCAAAAGGCATATTATGAGAGAATAGGAATGATTGTGAATGACTGAACACTGTCCAGCTTTTTCCTTTATTGTTCGGATGTGAATATAATCCCGATCGGCCACATGGTGTGAATGTTGGTTGTACTCTTAACACTCGCCAGAACATTCTTGAAGAGAGTATATTCATTCCCAAGCTCTGATTATTGTGATGTCCGCACATGTTAAAGAACATGTTTTTATGCTCAGAGTCGCATCACAAGTGTATAGTAACACTTCCTTAGGTTTGGAGTGGACATGATGGCTTGCTAGCCAGTGCCTATGTTGTGAGTTTGTGTGAGGGTGGCTCTGTTCTGACCACACAGGGAGATCACACAAAGTAGGAGGGTAGATGCTGACTGCAGGCCTATACCCACCTACATAGTAAAATACACACCAGCCCAAAACAAGTTCTTATAAATACAACACCGTATTAGTTCATGCGAATCCATTTCGAAGGCTGAAGAAGTCAAATCCCCAGAAGCCTCATAAATAATTCAGCTTGTTAACTTTTGTAGCCCCTCCCAGGCGTGCGAGCACACCCCTTCCCTGTCAGCTTTATCACGCAGCATCCTCCCCTCTTGAAATACTCAGGGGAGAACATATTATGGTGCTTCAAAGGCCGCAGTTTATTTTCAGCAAACATGGATCATACATTTCGCAACTTCCTAGTTGGTCATTCGAAAACCATATCACATTTGTCACTCAAACATTGATCCAATGGTTTGTTTCTGTTTCTGGCTGACAAGTGGCCCTTCACAAGAGCCCTTTTCTGCAGGTGTATCAGTGTTCTGCAGGTTTTAGGCTTCACTTGCTACCGACTTTGTGGGTGGCTGTCAAATGCAGCCGGGCTGCAAGTGCCATTCCCCTTGCCCACGACCCATACTGACCACTAGCCTGCTCCCAGTGCCCCTGCCCTGTGGCATCCCAAGGACACTGTCTGAGCAGCTCCTCTGCTCTGGCCATCATCGTGTGCCGTCACCTGTTCCTCTGTGTCTCTGCCGTGAGGCTTCCCAAAGACACTGTTTGAAGAGCTCTTCTACCTATGCTATTCTTTCCTCTGAGTATCTTTCTGATCTGCCTGCGCCATACTGCTGACGGTTTACCAATCGAAGGCAGCTTCCACCTTTCGCCCTGCTCATGAGAAACCCAGCTATTCTAGGACCCCAACTATGTCGAGTAGGAACATAGCCATGCCTACTCCGGTCAAGTGGACTCCATCTCCTAAGTGGTATCCTGAAGTCTTGGTTGAACAGCCTATGCCGCATAACGCCCCAACCATTCGCCCTACATATCTTAGCCATAGTGATATTTAGCTTACGCCTAGACTTGTCCACTGCCCCTTGGTTGATCGCCCCTCTCCAGACCCAGCGAGAATCAGTTTGGATCATATGATCTCTGCCATGCGGATCAGCCTTGCCCGTGCCACCAGCTCTGTAGCCATTTGCCCTAGCAGTTCTCTCCTTCCATTGCTCGCCAGGTCATTTCCTTCTAAGTGAGTGACCACAGCATCAGGACACGCTCCTCGTTGCAATGCCTCCTGTACCGACGGGACCATCTGGGCTTATTTCATGCTTGATTGTCCTAACCGTGTTCTGTAGCGAGATCCACTTGATGTCTTCTTGTGCCGCCGCCCACCGTTGCACAGTGTGATGTTGGAATGTCCCAGGATCCAAACCTTGCGACAGCCCCCTTGTGGTCCTGCAGGAAGAGAAACAAAAGCTCAGAACCCCATGGGTGGATGTACCCCATGAACACACCCTATGCCCAGTGGCCAACTGTTTTAATACGTTCGTCATTGAGCCCTAAGTGGCTTGTGGTACTTGCCGCCCCTATCTGGAATGAGTGTGACCGTTACACTCTGGGTGGGAACCCGGTCTTCTCCAGCGCCTTCCTCAACACTGCTATGAATTGAAATCAGGTTAGGCATGACCCATCCCTGTTTGTAAATAATGGCCTGGTGGATAAGATGCCTTTATCCATGTACTCCAGCATAAGGCAAACCAGGCAGCATGCCCTGTCTTCAATACAGCCGATCCTTGTGTGCTTCTCTTTGCCCACTTGAACCGTCTTGGACCGTCTCAGGTGCACTACCATGTACCTGTTTCCCATGTGTATGTCCTCTGTGTACACACATGCCACTACGGGGTTCCCTCTGGCCTGGGACACTAGTTTGCTGATCCTGTAGGCCCCAAAGAAGGCTAGTACAAATGCTGCTTTGAATAACACCACCTCTTGATGTCCTGCACATATACCTGTTAGCAGCCCAGTACCCCTTTTAGGACCGTGAAATAATGGGCCTCCAATTCTCTTGAGCCCTAGGCTGAAACCTCCCCCAGCCTTTCATCACTCTCCTACAGAAAAATGTCCCCGTTAGGTCCCTCCCGTAGCCAATTTTGTGTAGTGTGCAACTGCGCTAAAGCGTGTTTAGGCCCGTGACTTGGTCTTCCCACTCCAGAATGCCCAATCGTTGAATGCAACAACCTCTACTGGGGAAACACTGCTTATAACTGTCTTGTTACTCCTTTTACTAAAAACCTCTCAGCACTTACGATATTTCTTCTCCGTCTTGGGAGCCAGCCCATTGTTCACCAGCATCGCTATCCTGTGTTCATGAGGTTCCAGAGGTGCCCGTGTACCTGAGTCATGCATCGTTCTGCGTGAAGTGCCAGCTCCCTGAATCTGTCCCACTGAAAACGAGAGATCGCATCAGCTATAGAATTTGACACCCCTTCAATGTGTCTGGCCCTCACTGCTATGTTCGCCCTTAATTGGCAGCTGACTAAATGTCACAGAAGCCCCTCCACTGCTGGGCATTTTGCTGTTCCCAGGTTAATGGACTACACTACTGCATGATTGTCTGACCATAGCATGATCTGATAGTTAGCCAGCCTGTCACCCCATATTGTAAAAGCCACTATAACAGGGAAGAGCTCCTGGAGCATAATGTTGCCTGTGATCCCTGTGTTATGCCAGCTGTCTGGCCAATGTGATGCTGACCATGCGCTTCCAAGGATAAAGCTCCAAATGTTCGGACATTGCCCAGGGTTCCCACCACATGAACGTGCTGTTGAACCCGGCGATGAAAGTGTCTCACTGCTCTAGGTCTTCCTTCACCCCTTGCGTGAGACACACTCCAGGATGCCTCTTCGTCATCACTTTGGTAAACCAGACTAACTGCCCGGCGAAGGGTTTCCCTGCTGGGATCACTCTTTTCCCGAAGTTCACTTTCCATAGTAGCTACTGGAACTCCCCCAGCATCGCCTTCTTTGTAGTAGGTGCCCTATGATTTGCCTCCACGGAGTCAGCTCAATTCCCCAAAATTATAGCTTGGTGACAGGTCCCTCCGTTTTTTCTGGCGCCAATAGGACTTCCAGCTCTGCCAACTGGCAGAGTAGGTCTGCACATTCCTCCAATTCTGGTTTGCCAATGAACAGAAAGTCAACCAGGTAGTGTATGCGCCCTCCCGCTGGGTGAAGTGTCCCCAGCACTCACTCTAGGAAACTGCTGAATGACGCTTCTTATTAAAGATCACCAAATGGCGGACAACGCCGGTGAAAACAGGGGAGGCTTCCGAGGCGGCTTTGGCGGCAGGGGCTGCGGCCGTGGAAGAGGACGGGGTCGCGGACAAGGGCCGCGGGGCCCGCGGGAAGGCAGATGAGAAAGAGTGGGTGCCGGTGACTAAACTAGGTCGGCTGGTCAAGGACATGAAGATCAAGTCTCTGGAGGAGATCTATCTTTTTTCTCTTCCAATCAAGGAGTCCGAGATCATTGACTTCTTCCTAGCCTCTTCTCTGAAGGATGAGGTTCTGAAGATCATGCCTGTCCAGAAGCAGACCAGAGCCGGGCAGCGTACCAGGTTCAAGGCTTTTGTTGCCATCGGAGACTACAATGGCCATGTTGGGCTGGGCGTGAAGTGCTCCAAGGAGGTTGCTACTGCTATCCGTGGAGCTATCATTCTTGCCAAGTTGTCCATTGTACCTGTGCGGCGAGGTTACTGGGGTAATAAGATTGGCAAACCCCATACAGTGCCTTGTAAGGTGACTGGGCGCTGTGGTTCTGTTCTTGTGCGTCTGATTCCTGCACCCCGCGGTACTGGCATTGTGTCTGCGCCGGTCCCCAAGAAGCTGCTGATGATGGCTGGTATCGATGACTGTTACACCTCAGCTAGGGGCTGCACAGCCACGCTGGGCAACTTTGCAAAGGCCACCTTTGATGCTATCTCAAAGACCTACAGCTACTTGACCCCAGATCTCTGGAAGGAGACAGTCTTTACCAAGTCTCCATACCAGGAATACACCGATCACTTGGCCAAGACCCACACCAGAGTGTCTGTGCAGAACTCCCAAGCAGCAGCTGTTCCTGGCGCAACCCCCACATAACATGTTATTCTGGAAAATAAAGTAGTTGGAACTGTTAAAAAAAAAAAAAAAAAAAAAAAAGAAACTGCTGAATGACTCAAACTAAGCACATGATGTCACGCACCCCATGGTTAGCCATTTGTCGTAGTAAAACGCCCCATCTAACTAAAAGCTTAGCAGGTGGTAGCTCTGCAGGTGTAGAGGTAGGAGACGGAAGTCGGATTCTATGTCTATTTTGGCTAACAAAGCCCCCTTTACTATCTGCTTAATCAAATCCACCAATCGTCCTTCGAGGCACATGCTTCAGAGCAGCTGATCTGTTCCAACCAGTCATTTTTTGTATTTCCTTGTGGGTGCGACAGGACGGTGTACAAGGCGTAATTTACCTGTCTCCTTTTTTGGTGCCACCTCAAAGGGTGCACCATGAGATTTTGTGGGGGTGTGCGTGCTGAAGGGGCTTGCTACTGTACCAGCTAGACCTCCTTCCCTACCTTATGCCCGGCTGCCTCTGGGTTGTCCTGTATGGATTTTAGGTTGTGGCTAAGCTGCGGGCCACGGGGCCCTTGTAAGGTATGGGGAACCCGTATGTGAAACCATCTGCCAGTAGCTGCCGGTCTTTTTCCTTTGGGTAATTATTCAGTAACGCAACTAATGTTCTGATTCTGTTGAGGGTGGGCATTGTCCTTTCATCCTTTCGCTCACCCCCCCCCCCCATGCGATTGTTCGCGCCCTCTGCTATTATTTTGTAACCATTCTCTCTGATGTCCCCTGCTTCTTTTGCCTGTTTGCAATGGGCTGCTGAGTGAGTGACGCTGCAGTTGCTACAACTGTGTTTAAATCTGCAGGCATGCCCCTATTTACACATATCTTTGTCGTATTTTCAGCATGTAGCTGTGCAACTCTTCCCAGACTTTCTCCCTGTGGAAGGGGCCTCTGGCGCCCTGCCCATGGCCCTCATATTTCCCCTTAAAGCCAGAGGGACGAAAATTGTGCTTGCGCACCCCTACGTCTCCCTGGCTGCTACCTTATATGTCCTGGTGACCCCATTCTATGACCGGCCATGTCTACATCTTTTCCCTGAAGCCCTCATCGTAATGTAACCAATCTTCCCCCTGGTATTTCTGTTGTGCCTCTTGCACTTTTTGTTCATTTAGGAACAAGATAGCTGAGTTCCATGGAAACTTTTCTATGAAGACGCATGCCAAGGTCCTAAAGGCCAGTAGCCAATTCTCTATTGACCTCTCTATCCAGGGTTTGCACCTGAATGGAAAGATGTATAAAGGTACAGTATTGCTAACCCCCCCCCCCCCACCGGCCCAACAAATAGCTAGTCCAGTGATGAAGCATGACACCCGTTTGGGTGTGTGAGGGCTCCTGCTCCTAATTGAGCACTTTCCCACTCTAGGAAACCGTACCCATTACACCTTTCCCGTCTTCTTTGGATTGTGAGATATATTAAGGAGCACGTATGCTGGACCCTGCCTGGTCCCCTTCGTCTTTGATTATAGCTTTGTATGTTACCGGATTTCGAAAGCACTAACATGCTAAATGCAGCCATGGCTTTGTAGGTAAGAGGGGTGGGGCAGGGTGGGGGATTTCGACAGACGACAGCGAAGGGAAATACATTATTTATTTAATTTCCCCTCCTGCCCCCCAACCCTGCCCCACCGGTCTTACCTTGCCCGTGCTGCAGCTGGCTAAACAGCAAGAAAAAAGTACACACCATCTTTAAACATGAGCACACAGTATTTTATAAGAAAGTGACTGAAGTGGGAGGAAAGACAGGGCTTTTAAGGGGAGAGGAGAATGCCGTGCATTGGAAGAGGGAATGGGATACAAAAGCAGCAGAGGGGGAAAGGCACAATACACTACATAAAGCATTACTAAATAACTACAATAAATCAGCTCTACGTATAAAATAAAAGTAATGGGTGATTAATAGTTCAGTGGCATCCAAGCAGTTGTAAGTCCACTGATATACATTGTTACAATTGAATAAAAAGCATGCACTCATCAATATAATATATTTTGGACCATTTTCAAATGCATGTTTCGACCCAGAAGAGAATTAGTGTTCTCCCACTGGACATATGAGATGTTCCTTTAATTAGAGAAGGGCATTCACTGCCAGCAGCCTCATTTCTGAAATGACCTAAAGAGTCATGAAGAAAGTGCACTCATTATATTACGAGTTTAAATGGCCTCCCAAAAGACAAGGAAAGAAAAGCTGTCACAGGGAATACTTCTAAAACAAACACTTGCACAACAGAGACACAGGCTTGCATGATGAGCACCAATGAAGCAAAGTCTCAAGTGACTTGTAATGTAGAAAAGCACACTAAAGCGCCTTCTCTCTTCTCCTTAACTCGTCATTTGAGTGTTGGTGTCGGTGTTTCACGCTTTGTTGTCATGCGGGACATCACAGCTGAAAGAGTGCAGCTGAAAGAGAAGAGAGACTGAAGCGCATGTGCACGGTCAGCATCCCCCGGAGTAGGGGCGATATTGGGAGCAAGAGGTACATTCCGAAAAGACTATTCTACAATGTCTAAGGCAGAGAATTAAAAAAGTAATTCAGACATCTCCAGAGCATTCAGCACTTAAGCAGAGTAATGTTTTCCAAAATCATTGGCTGCTAATAAACATTTTCAAATTTGCAGTCTCTATTTTTACAATTTTTATTTTAAAGCACAGTATGAAACACCAAGTGGCGTAAAATACCTTGTGTAAATTGAAAAAAAAGCCCAAAACCCTTCGTCTTGTGACCATACATGCCAACATTTCTGGAGAGCAAAGTGGGAGATGTAAAAAAAAAAATCGGGAGAATGGGACTTTGAATCAGGTTACTGGCATCTTATCTTTCAGAAGCATGGAGCATAATGGCAGACAGAGAGGGTGATGCAAGTGCGGGGCACTGGCCTGGCAGGTTGTTGGCAGTGCATGCCCCCCCACCACCCTGTGGCTGCCCGGGCTGAAACAGCCTCCCCCCCACCTACTTCGCAGGTCTTTAAAAGAGGATTCCATTGTTAATGACGCTTTGTTGGTTTTTCACCCCTTCAAGAGCACCTGCATCGCCACTCTTTACTTCAAGAATTAGCACTTTACACAATACCAAGCCCTGTCAGCTGAAACCCCAGAGGAATCGTGTTCTTGCTTGTAGGAATCGGGAGGCGGGAGACTAGCCTTCAAATCGGTAGTCTCACGCCTGAATCGCGAGAGTTGGCATGTCTGCTTGTGACATAACTTCCAAGAGTATGGGGTCCATCTTGGATTGGGCGTATAAGTACAATAACTAAATGTTATGGTGCTGTTTCTCCCCCAATTTTAATGCCACAAATAAAGCACTGTGCGTGGAACAGTAGCTGCTCGTACCCTGTCAAAGTCGGGGCGGTGGGGCCAGGCCAAACCAGAGGAGGGAGGTGGAGAGGAGGGAAGTGGGAAGGGTTTGGGTAACAACAAAAAAAGAATAATAATAAAAATAAACTTTACCTTAACGCAGCCGCCGTCTCCGGTGCATCAGACCTTCCTTCTTCTGTCTCTGGAGCTGGGCACAGGCTCCCAGCCTGCCCTGCAGCCAATCCTAAAGCTGTTCTCAAATGAGAGCAGCTTAAGAATTGGCCTGAGCGTCTGCAACCTGCGCTGTCAGGCAACATGGGAGCCTGTGCCTTGTCTCTCCAGCCACAGCAATGTAGCTGAGGCTGGAGAGAGCTTCACTGCGCATGAGGGGTTTGGTCGGCCTGAGACGGCCGGTCAAACACCCCATGCACAGTGAAGGGAGTGCCTACCACTCCCCCACCAGCAGTGTCATCCCCTGGTTCAGGGGCGTAACATAAAACGATAAGAAAACTGGTTTAAAACCCATTTTAATATAGTTTTATGTACTGGTGGTGGCGGGGGGTGCTGTGGTAGCTCCACAGGCTAAGAAAATGAAAGGACACATTAGCCCACAATCCTTGGCAATAAATTGCACTCATTTGTTGGCAGATTTTGAAATGTGGACAGAGAAAAGGCCATCACTCACAGTGAGAGCAACGGTTGAAGTCGGTTGACCCTCAGCCGTGCTGTGTGCTGAAGTAGGCAGAACCAAAATGCGAGTGGCACTCTAGCAGACCAATATATGAAGAGGGCTGGGGAAAGCCCCTCTGTATAAGTAGGTATATACATAGTTTTTTAGTAAACATGAGGCTGACTAGACAGCTAATGCTTTCTCTACGCCAGACCAATTTATGCTCTTCCTAAAATTCACAGGTTAGGAGCGTCTGTAAGCAGAGCACAGTAGCTTGGTATTAACACAGCAATGTGCCGCGATCCTCTTGTAGACTCGGGAAACCAGTGGTATCAGCCAAACGGCATTTGAGTGCGAAAAGTGGACTTTAAGAGAATTTGAGTGCAGCTGGACATTTGAGTTCTTGAAACCACGACTAGAGAGCAAACAGGTGAAAATCAGCCTCACATAGTTAAGTGTATGAGGGAGAAAAACAACTGTCTGATGGCGAGGATGTGGCATGTTGAGTCACCCTAATCAAGATCTACCTATTCTCCACTTGCACCACACCGGGAATTACAATGATTGCCGGACCCTGTAATGGACTCTATCAAGACAGTCGCTTTAAAAAACAAAACAAACGTAAGTCCCTCGCCCAACAAAAAAAATAAATGTGTCCTCATGTAACGCAACTGGTGCTATGTAAAGCGCTCTGATACCCGATACCTTCGGGTCAAGTTTGCGCTATAAAACTCTGTAAATAAATAAATAAATAAATAAACAAGACCGCAGTGACACAAGGAAAGCATACTAACGGTGCAACATCTAAACCTCACATGTTCTTTTCTTGCCAGCACCAATTACAAAGTCTATAATTATGCACTCCACCCCCAAGGCTCTTCTTTTTCTTTCTGAAGATCTAATCTAGATTTGACATCATAGCACCAAACTCCATTCAAGCCAGATCCAAAGATGGGATGCAAAGCATTTCTCTTGGTGCTGTCCGCCAGCCATCGTGTCTCAGTCGAGATAAGCTTGAGGTATTCACTTTACAGTGCTGGACTGAGTTATGGTCAACTGACCCAAGCGGATTGGATAGCAGGATAAGGGCCGATTAGTCAGTGCATCATTGGTGCAGTGCAATTTTGCAACCACCAACAAGTGCAAAAATGTTTGCACTTGATCGGTTGAGGCATATGTCTTTTTTGCACTCATGTTTGTCAGTGCTTGCCATTCTTCCTCTAATACTGTACACTTCACCAACTTTACACTATGTCTTTCAAACATAACTTTGGTGCCATTTGACTAATCTGCACGCACAAAATTTTCCAAAAGAAGTTAATCCACTTTGACTCCTTTATGGAAAGTCTTGCGCCGATCTGTCAAGCAAGGGCCAAGAAAGAGGAAGGGAAAATTGCGGGAAAAGGTCACAAAACGTTGATTTCCAATGCTAATTCCCATAGGAAACTTTGCTCTCTGATACAGAGAACAGCTGATCGTAATACACCAGATTTGGTGAAAAGTTAGAACTTTACTCAGAAAGCGTGCTTTTTGTGATAAGGGTGTGCATCCATTCAGCCGTTTTGAGAAATTTTTGTGTAAGGAGGTGCTTGGGGTGGGCTAGAAAGTAAAAAAAAACGTAAGTATAGTTGGGTGGGTTCGACAAATAGGAGCTCCACGGTATCGAAAACGAAAAAACAGGGCCCTCTGGTTGACAAGGGAGCTTTTTTTTCCCCATCTGCCATTTGGTACTGCTTGGCCAGCACAGGCCCTGCAGTACTGAGCAATTGAATTGGTTAGGCACGACTCAGAAGAAAATGTTGCTGCCACCATTATGGGTCTCGGGGACTCTCTTCACGGGTCCTGAAAACATTTTGTAAAAATACTAAAAGGTAGTAGTTTAGTGACACCTTGATCTCCTGGCACTTGTGAGGGAGATACGTTTGTGCTGCGGGTACTGTGTTATTAGCACGGAACCCATCAACGGCCCTTGCTCTAGGAAGCTTGCACTGTACCACGGTATGATCAAGATGAAGCTTGAGCAGTAGGTACTGCATGGGTATCGCGGTACCTGGAAAGTAACATGTGGGTTGGGCGCCATCAGTGATATGGATGTCTGCAGGCAGTTGGCCACTGAGCCTGGCCCTATAGCAAACCTCCACTGCGCACTGCCAAACACTGTGGGCTGTGGAGAAGATGGCCCTCTACAGCGGGATTGAGTCCAGGGCCTGGCTCTGCAGCTAATACCCTGCTGCCCACGGCCAAAGTCTGTGCATACTGAGGGCAGGGGTTGGGGTTGGCCACCCGTGGCATGATTGAGTGCAGGGCTGTGGCCAACCCCCTTGGCTGAGTATGATAAAAAAACTGAAATTCACTGAAAACTCAAAGGCTAAAATGGCAATATGGTTAGGTGTTTGAAAGAAACTAAAAACAAATGTTTAGAAACAAAAACAAAACACTGAAATTCACCAGTTATAGTTCATTGAGCTAGTTGCAGCGCTAAGGGTTGTATGACATTACAATGCATGCTTTTACCTCATATGCCGTTGCAACACAATTTTTTAATCCGACTTGCTGTCGAGGGTGTGCTGGAGTTTGGAATAGTATAATTTACTATTCCAACTCCAGTCTGTGCAACATTAGGGAAGGTGTTGGGGTTACATCCAACACCTTATACCCCCTACAGCAAGCAATTTTCGTTGTAATGGCATGCGAGGTAAAAGCATGCGCTGTAATGCATGCGTTGTAACAGTTGTTTCCCAAGCCAAGATGACATTCCACTACCACTAACGCGACGCCATAATAGGGGTAGTGCATCACAATCTCCACTCGCCCTGGCGAGTCATAAACCCTCATGCGCACTACAAGCCGTTGCAACACTTCGTGGCCTTGGGTGGCTGTGGACGGTTACCCCTTTCCCTCAGTTAAGATATTTTGTCCTCATTATGTTGTACCCTCTACCCACTGTTCAGTGTTACACTACATCACACATAGATCAAAGCCAAAATACACAGCGTGATGGCTGTACATCCACTTACACCTCCTCTCAGGTGTTCTAATGTTGTTGATATCCTTACTACACCATACCAGACACGGTACGCGTCCGCCATCACTAATATAACCTCGGCATATGTGTTGCTAACACATTATTACTCAGCAATTGGGGTCGTTTAGCTATAAATATCAATAAAGAGATTTTAACAAAAAATAGTTCATTGACTAGTTATAACTTGCACACACCAACAAGATGCTGGAGGAACAATCCTTCCGTATTCCTCCGCGACAACTCAGAACAGTATGCAGGAAGTACAACAATCGCATCAAGAACAAAAAAAAAACACGTTCTTCCGCATGGCACAAGACAGCGCAAAAAACAGACCCAATGAGCTCTTTAACATCATTAGGTAACAAACCTCCAAGCCCCTTACGTCTTCAATGCTGGCTTCCAAATAACTGTGCGACAACTTTGCCAATTTCTTTAATGACAAGATCAACAAGATCGAGCTCTCGCTGGTCATCAACAACACCCCCCTACCAGTAGAAGCACCTCTCGGGCGTATGATATTGCACCCAAACCTCTCACTAAACCATGGTTACTCTTCCGCCCCATTCAGGAATCGGAGATAGTCAAATTGATCTCCACCTCCAATCCCTCATCTAACGTCCTATATCCTTTAACCCCCTCCACAACTGACCAAAAGGCTGAAACTCTCCCTGCCCCGCTCTGGTGTAAGATCATAAACAGCTCCCTGAAAAGCGGAATCATTCCTGACTGCCTCAAAGTTGGACAAGTCACGCCACTGCTGAAAAAACTGGGCCTTGACATAAAGGACCTGAATAACTTTAGACCGGTCTCCAAACTACCTCTTCTTTCCAAAATCCTGGAAAGATGCATACTTCAACAAGTAACCCAACACATGGATAGCATCAAACTCACACCAGTCCGGCTTCAGAAAAGGCTGCCGCACTGAAACCACAATCCTCAACGTCATTGACGATATCCACAAATCACTTGATTCGGACCATTGCTGCCTCCTCATTCTCCTGGACCTATCTGCAGCATTCAACATGGTCCATCACAATCTTCTCATTAAGGCCCTCCAAGAAAGGGCCTGACTTGACCAGGTGGTCCTTCACTGGTTCTCCTCCTTCCTACAGAACTGCACCCAAAGAATCGAACTGCACGTCCGACCTACTCACAGTCAGCAGGGAAGTCCCCCAGGGCTCTGTTCTCCCCGCAACTTTTCAACATTCACATGGAACCCCTTACCACCCTACTCAAAAAAGCCAACATTCCCTTTCATCTGTATGCAGACGATTCTCAGATCTACTTGGAAACCTCCTCCATCAAAGACATTCAAAGACTCAACAACACATTGAGAGAAGTCCAGCACTAGCTGTCAAGTAACCACCTTAAACTGAATCAAGACAAAACGGAATTTCTCCTCATCTCGAACAAAGAAGAGAACCCCCAAATTGCGAAATGGCTAAAAGCTATTGATACGCTTAACGAGAACCTCACCCTGGCCGACTCCATTAAATCACTAGGTATCACGCTAGACCTGAAATTGGACATGAACAAACACATTAAGAACTCATCTAAGAGCGCCTTCCTTAACCTGGAGTTACTGAACAAAATAAAACCTTTCATTCCGCCTAAGGATCTCAAACAAGCCACCCAAGCATTGGTGTCAAGACTAGACTATGGGAATGCAGTCCCCTCAGGAATAGCAAAATCACATCTTGCTCCCCTCAAAACAACTCTCAAGCCAGAATGGTCACTGGAATCAAGAAATTTGATCACATCTCACCTGCACTCGGAGTACTAAAATGGCTCCCAGTTGAAATGCGGGCGAACTTCAAAACAGCCTGCCTCACACACAAAGCCTTGTACACCGGCAAACCGGAATATTTGGCTTCCAAACTCAAAAAAGCCGGTCAGACCAGGAACCTCAGAAGTTCGGACACTCTGCTTCTCATCCCGCTGAAAACATGCAAACAAAAAACCGCGGCCCGGTCCTTCGCCGGGAACGCGCCCAAAGTCTTGAACTCTATTTCCCCTCACATCAGAACTATTTCATCTTTTGCAAAATGTCAAAATTCGGCTCAAAGTCTTGTTCCTCGACCACTCCCTAGTGAACCGATAGGAACAGCCGGAACGCTGAAGCAGACACCTCGCTACGCTTCGACTCAGTGTCTCCAATGACTTCTACCCCCGCTGCGCCTCTGACCCCTTTCGTGTCACGCCTCCACGAAAGCTGGGCTCTACTCAGGACAGTAACGTTTCTCTAAGACTTTCAAAGACCTCAGCACCTCATGGCTACACTGCGACCCATACTTACTATGAATGTATTGTGTTATTTTCTGCAATGCAACTGATGTAAAGTGCTCCAATACCCTCGGGTCTGGCCAGCACTATATGAAACGTCTTAATAAACAAATTAAGATCTCCTGTATTACACCACCCATGGCATGTTTAACTATATTATTGATGACATCTCAAGTGACATCATTTTTTTTTTTTTTTTTTAAATTTTTGAAAACCTTTATTGAGACCAGAACACACAGCTATTCAGCCTGACATCCCGGAGGCAAGGCAGCAAGAATAGAGGAGACCAATAGTGCCAAACAATCGAGACAGAATAATCAAAGGTTAATTTTATGATATAAAAAACAACAACAGGCGCCCACGGGCGCGAAAGTGGCAGTGTAGAAAGTGTGACGCTGGGTGTCAGGGATGGGTAGGGAATAAGGCAGAAAACACTAAAGAAAGCAGATTGCAGGATGGGAAGGAGGGGGGCGGGGGAGGTATCAGGAGATAGAAATAACATCAATGCTCAGTTGGCGTCACAGGTCAGGGAAAAGCGATGTCCTGTTGATCAATTGGTTCGGGCGGTTGACACACATTTCCCCTATAGTCGTTCCATGCTCCCCAAATTTTCGTCCAAGTCCGGGGTTTCCCTCTGGCCACATAGACTGTCTTTTCCCTAAACATGCACCAGTCCATGTTGGCCTTCCACTGCACCAATAGAGGGGCCTCAGTCGCACCCCATCTCTGGGCTATGTCCCTCTTCGCCACCATGTTCCCAAGGGTGATCCACCTAGTCTGTGCAACGTTGTGGTCGGACGGCTCCCATACATTCAAGAGGCATCGACGGGCCTCCGCCTGGGATGCCACGCCAGTGACCTCCGCCATCACTCGGTGAACCCTTCTCCAGTAGGAGGTGATCACCGGGCATTCCCAGAGGATATGTAGGAAAGTGGCAGGAGCCCCACAGCCCCTGCGGCAGAGACCGTCAGGTGAGAAACCCATACGCATCAATCGGGGCCCTGTCACGTACACCCGGTGCAGGACCTTAAACTGTACGAGGCGAAGACGGGAAGAAATGGCAACCTCCTTAGGAGAGGAAACCGCACTCTGCCAATCCTCGTCGTCCAATTCGAGACCATCCGCCCCCCACTGATCTCTCAAGCCCAGAAGGAGGTCTGTGCGTGTATTAATCAACTTCTTGTATGAGAGGGAAATTGCACTGTCTGGCATATGCCCATCCAGGACTCTATCCTCCAGCGGGGAACTTTCGGGAATGACGCCGTCCGGCGGAGAGGCCGAAAGCAGCGCATGTCTCAGCTGCGCATAACGGAAGAACTCCGTCGCGCCCAGCTGGTATTCAGCTTGTAGCTGGGGGAAGGTCTTAATCAAACCCCTAGAGATCATGTCCTCAACCCTGCTAATGCCAATGAGGTCCCACTTATCAAAACCCTTGGTGTGCCACAGCCTACCCAGGATGTCGGAGTCAAAGAGGGGAGTGAACCTCGTGAGCCTATTCTGCCATCCCTGCGCCTTGGTAACCGCCTTCCAGGTGCGGACTGCCGTCCGGGTGGGACCCGTTAACTTGCGGTCGAAGGATTTGGAGTACAGGACACGGTAGTAATTACCGCCGCCCGTCAACCACCTATCCATGGCGTACCCGGGGTTCACCACTGGGCCGTAAAACCCATGGTTCAGGGCAGCTAGCTGCGACGACCAATAATAACGGCGCACATCGGGGAGGGCAATGCCCCCATCATACCAAGGGAGCGTGAGCTTGTGAAGGGCGACGCGGGGGCGACCCTCCCAGAGGAGATTACGAAGAAGGCCTTCAATCTCGCGGAAGTAGCGGGCCGGGACAGGGTCTTGCGTGTTTTGTAGTGCGTACAGGAATCTGGGCAGAGCCATCATCTTGAAAAGGGCGGCACGGCCAAGGAGGGAGAGTGGTAAATGGCGCCAACTGTCGACATCACGTCGCAATCGCTGAAGAGGAGGGAGCAGGTTGTGGTCATACCGGAGTTTGTCAAGTGACATCATTGATGACCACACTGATATCATACAATCATTGTGACACCGTCCTATAGGGTTTGTGGTAATTCAATGCGCTACACCTGTAGCCAATTTTGTGTTGACCTTAATAGGGTAGCCCTCTTAAATACATTAACAGACTGGAATTTTAAGTCATGTTGTTGGTAGATGGGTATACATTTGCCACTGAAAGGGGGCGTGGCTTGGGCACCATCGAGCATGGACGCGTGAGCTGAGAGCTCTGTGTCGGCCTCGATATTAATCCTGTAGTAGAGACTCCCCTGGCGGTGTTTGCCGCTCCGAGGGGGGCCCCCCAGGATTGAGAGGTACCCGCACAATAATTGAACCTCAAAAGGGGGTCCCGGGGCCCACTTGCTCGGCGATTGCTGCCGCTCCCCCTGGAGGGATCCGGCCGCCTTGATTGCGGCCTTCGGAGGGCCTAACATCCCCGGCCTCGCGCAAATAGGAGTCCACCGGAAGGAAGCAGCACTCCGGCGGCGGCGGAGCTCGGTGCTGAAGTGGGGCGCGGGTGCCGACCACGCTGAAAGTGGGCCCGCCGGAAGGGGACAGACTAAGCTACGCGGCTGGCGCCGGCCTGGGAGGTGCCCGGGAGGCCGCGGACTGCTGGCGGCGTCCAGGGTAGGCGAGGCACACGGAGTGGAGCAGGAGTCGCCGTTGTAGATAGCGGCCGCACACGCATATAGGAGCAGGGGACATCGGACGGCAATTATCATTCTAGCGTCGGCGCCCTGATAAGAGGGCTGGACAACGGAGACACCGGGGACCCTCCTGAGCCCAGCGGGTGGCTGAGTACAGGTTTGCTTCCACAGATCGGCCGCGGACTGGGGCGGTCTGGATGAGCGGCCACAGAGGTACTTTGACTGTATGGACATTGCGGGGATTCTGCTCTGAAAAGCTCCCCCTCTCACCTTCGCCCCCTGCGCATCGGGGTGGTGGGGATCCTGGCCCACGGTGAGGTGGAGGCTTGTGAAGAAGCTCCCCTTTGCACCGTGATCTAACGCTTGGCGGCCCAGCTTTCGGATGGGCTGGAGAATGGGGGAGTATCTGGAGTGAACGAGACGGCTGCACAACGGATTTGAAGGTGGCGTGGTGGTAGCTGTTCCCCCCTCCCTTCTGTGACACCATCCCAGGGACCGACCCGAGTCAGACGTTTCAGGGTGGATGGCTCCGCTTGGTGGTGGACGATAGGCCCTGATGGGGATGGCCTCGGCACGTTTGGCATAGCGGTTGGAGATGTATGGTGGCACCAGAGAGCGGATCGCCCTGGTTGGGAAGAGTGCGGTTGAAGTGGTCAGGAAACCAACGCGGTTGAGTAAGGCCAATTCCTGGTGGATCCAAGGACGGTGACTGGTGGAGTCGCATCCCACGCTGGCGGTGGCTGGCACTCTTGGCCTCCAATCTGTACCCGATGGACAGAGGGATCTCCCTGCAGTGATGTTGGCCAGCCGGGAGCACGTAAGTAGAGTGGAGTAATTGGTGCACATATCTTAGTCCCCAGAGAACACGGCTGAAGGCACATAGCCCTAGATCTTTGGGCTGGAGACCTGCTTTTGGGGCCAGAACATGGGGAAACCGCGACAGACACTGGGGGCGGCACAATCTGACCACATTGAGGACTCACTCGAGAATCAGCACCAAGGCTCGACTGGAAGCCTGGCTGCGGGGCTGCAGCAACAGCAGCTGGAGCAGATCCTCAAAGCTATATTGGACACGAAAGAGGCACTACGCCATGATATAGCGCAGGTGTTGACGAGCCTCAGATTATTGCGGGCGGATCATAGTAAGCTAGCTGACCGCGTCAAAAGCTCAGAACTTGCACCTGAAAAGCTGGAACCGGCCCAAAAGGCGACAGATGCGTCGGTGGGTAACTTAGTGCGCAGAGTGCAGCAGTTGGAGAAGAAGGCAGAAGATGCAGAAGTGCGCAACAGGCGCAATAACATACGGGTGGTGGGCCTACCTGAAAAAGTTGAAGGGAACAGCATGGTTGCTTATCTAGAAACGTGGCTGCGTGATGTGGTCGCCCCTGAGGGCTTGTCGCAGTTCTATACGCTGGAGAGGGCCCATAGTGTGCCGGCCCGCCGGCCCGCCAGCTCTGGGCCGTCCCCCCCCCGACCAGTGGTCGCACGCCTGTTGCACTTCAAAGACCGCGACATTATATTACAGAATGCCCGGACGTCTGGCCCATATCGAGTATACAATGCCTTAGTCTCTCTTTACCCCGATTATTCCCAGGAGGTCCAACTGAGCCGCTTTTCATTTCTGGCGGTTAAAAGGGCCCTTCGCGAGGAGGGTATACAGTATGCTCTGTTATTTCCGGAACGCTTGAAGGTGATGGGAATACGACCTTCTTTGACACACCGGATGACGCGTGGCACTGGCTTGAAAAGTATCGTGCGTGAACGGACGACGCTCGGAGATGGGAAAAGACGGCCGAGACTCAGCCAAAACCTCGCAGGGGCCGTCGCAACAGGAAACGCGTGATGAACAAACAGTCACCATCGACTTCACAGACGGAGCTGGAGAGGCAAGCGGCCTGTCATATCGGGAGCTGCGAATACGGCTTCGCTGGCGGATTCAGGGTCCCAGCGGTGATCGGAAGAGGTGGTGTCAGAGGGTTCTGAGGTGGAATCTGGAACCCTACCTCAGGTTACTCCAAGGACTGCCGATGGCCTGTTGGACGAGTAACTCTGCTTGACTCCAGCCTGTGTACAGTAAGGGGGTGTGCTTCAAGTGTTGTCTTATACCAATGAGGGGTGTGGGTGTGGTCCTGCTGGAGATGGCGGGAGGCTTGGTTTCTTGCTGGGGTGGGGGGCGGCGGGGATGAGGGGGTCCATGAGAGGGGGGGCTCCCCTGGGGTGGGACACTGCCGGGAGGAGGGGAATTCCATACAAGAGGCTCGACCTATACGCAGAGCCGGTAAGATCATTGTCCGGCTCGATTTGGTGCAGGGTCACCCCCTCTACCTCACATTTACTGTGAGACTCTGGTAGCTACCAGGGTATTCCCCTTCGTAGGGATTGAGTTTGGATGGGTAACTTTGGTTTAGCGAGTGTTCTGGGGAAGGGTGGGATGGGGGTTCGTTGGGGATGTTTTGAGATTCGGGGGTTTGTCAGTGTGCCCACTAGGCTGTATTGGATTGTGCTCTGTTGTATGCTCCCATATGGCGACCCGATTTGAGCTAAAATGTATCACCTGGAATGTGTGAGGGCTGAACTCCATGAGGAAACGTTATAAAGTGCATGCATATTTAGTCCGCAGGGGGATCCAGGTGTCCTTCTTACAGGAAATACACATTGATCAGGCTGAGGGGCGAGCGCTGCAGAGGAGATGGAGGGCACAGTTATTTTATACCGCTTATTCTGCGTTTGCCAGGGGGACCTTAATTTGGGTGCGATCAGGGGTTCCCTTCCAACCCATGAACAAGATGGTAGACTCGGAGGGGAGGTTTGTGGTGGTATTGGGTCGCCTGGACGGCAGAGATGTAACATTTTGCAGTGTATACGCCCCAAACTCGGAACAAACTGCATTCTTTGCGCGGCTTTCTGGGAGGTTGGCATCGTTCTTAGCTTGCACAGTGTTTATTGGGGGGGACTTTAATTCCGTCACTGAGTTTGAACGTTCTCACCCCCCACTGGCCCAATCAGTGGTACACAGAATGGCTAAGGTGAGGCGGGAATGGCAGGAAGCATGGCCTTGTGGATGCCTGGCGGGCACATCACCCCACAGACAGGGACTACTCGTTCTATTCGGTACCACATGACTTATATGTACGACTTGATAGCATTTTATGCACCCCGGGAGCCCAGGAACTCCCGCGCCATAGCAAGTATCTGGCAAGGACACTCTCAGACCACAATCCTTGTTTGATAACTTTGCCCTGGTCGCAACAGCGGCAAGTGATCCCGACATGGCGTTTGACCCCAAAGACATTGGAGGACCCAGTGTTTAATGCAGAGGTCAGAGAGGGCATCGAACATTATTTTTTAGAAAATTTGGGGACGGCGACGAGTAGAGCCCATGAGTGGGACGCTTTCAAAGCGGTGGTGAGGGGGGTATGCATCTCGTCCATCACGGGGACGCGTAAGATGCTGTTGCTTGAAATAGACCGGGAAGAGGCTTGTCTGCGTCAGGCGGGAAAAGATAACCACATAAACGGGGGCGGACAGGAGGAGGTGATTGCGGCGCGGGAGAAGGTGGCCACTCAGGTTGAACGGCTTCGCTACTATGATTATAAAGAATATATGGTACGTGCTCACGCTAAAAGGGACAAGGTAGGGTCGCTATTAGCCTGGCTGGCCAATCCGGCTATTAGGGGATCCCCAATAGTGTCGCTGACTACACTGGCAGGGGGCCTGGTCTATTCACAGAAGGAGGTCAATGACCAATTTCTGGATTATTATAAGTTGCTCTACCAGATTAGGATGAGGGAACCGCCCGATGGTCTGGACGATTACTTAGAGGCAGCAAGGTTGACGGGACTGGATCAGGAACTGGGCACCAAACTGGGTGAAGCTATTTCGCTGGGAGATATCAGAGCAGCGGTTATACACATGGCCAGGACGAAGATGCCGGGGGCTGATGGACTCCCTGTGGAGTTTTATGCAACGTATATAGACCGCCTAGCACCGCAATTGCAGTCAGTATACAGAGAGGCGTGGGAAATTGGCAGACTGTCACTCACTACAAGAGAAGCAATCATAGTCCCACTGCTGAAGGAGCGTGGAGTCCCCACTTCTAGATCAGCGTACCGACCGCTTTCATTGCTCACGGTAGACTACAAGATCCTTAGCAAGATCTTGGCCACGCGACTTTTGGATCACATGAGCACTCTGGTACACCCGGACCAATCGGGCTTCATCCCCACTAGGAATACTGTGACGTGCATATGGCGGTGATAAACGGATCATGGGGGAAAGAGGTGAAGGTTCATCGGGAGCTGTAGTGCTGTCGGTGGATATCGAAAAGGCATTCGATAGTGTGGAGTGGCCGTACCTATTCCGGGTGCTGAAGGGATTTGGCTTAGGAGATCATTTCATACGCTGGACCAGACTGTTATACAGCTCTGCCACAGCTAGGGTTCGTACGGGACGGACTATATCAGCGGCATGCCAGGTGGAGAGAGGTACCCGCCAGGGCTGTTCTTTGTCTCCGTTATTGTTTGCACTAGCAATCGAACGGCTGGCAGCGCATGCCCGACAGGGACATTTATATGAAGGTGTTTTGCTGCGTGGAGAGATTCATCACATATCCCTATACGCGGATGACCTCCTGTTGTATCTGGGAGATACAGGGGACTCCTTACATGGAGCTAGAGCCCTTCGTCGGGAGTTTGGCCTCTTGTCGGGATTACGGGTGAACTGGAATAAGACCTGCCTGTTTCCCTTGACCTCAGATGGTCGGAAGCCCCTGGCGCTGGAGGATCTGTGGTGGGAGTCTGACTGCTTGCCGTACTTGGGCGTCCGCATATACCACGCTCACTCCGACTTCTTGGAAGGGAATGTGGGCGGTGCGATGAGGGGGCTCAGAGGTAGTATGGGGTTCTGGCGAACCCTCCCCCTTTCGGTGGCTGGGAGAGTAGCGCTCTTAAAGATGGTGGCACTCCGACGGTTGCTCTACTTCTTTCGTACTTTGCCGGTATGGATTCCTGTCTCCTTTTTTTAAGACGCTACTGGCGCTGATGACAGGGTTTATCTGGGGATCAGGCAGACGGCGAGTAGCGTTGAACACCCGGACACCCTGATGCGGCCTAGGTAGGAGGGGGGTTGGCGGTCCCAGATTTCGAGTGGTACTACTTAGCGGCACAGCTGCAGTGGCTTACACAGGCCGTGGCGCGTGAGTTTAGGGGCCCTGACGGACCGCCGGGTAGAGTAATCCCCCGGCATGTGTTGTTATTCATAGTGCTTCGGCAGTAAATTAGGCTGTACCAGCTCATTCTTGAAGAACGCACCCTCCGTCTATGCTGGACTCGAAGTCAGAAACGAGCGGGTTTCGCTGATCCATATGCCCCGGAAATTCCCTTGGGCATTTGCACGGCCCTCCCTCATGGCGGAGACTGGTCGGCGCTGGCCAGCTGGGAGGAGCGTGGGGTCCACATGATTGGGGACTTATACATGGACGGTACCCTGTTGCCTTTCCAAGATTTGCAGAGTGTTTTCGATTTACCGAGGGGGATTATTTATTACACGCTGCCCTTGTTACGGGAATTTAGAAACAGTGGAAGATGGGACTGTCGGAACCCCCAACTTCGTTGGGCTGTCAATATGTTACTATGGCAGCGGGTACATTTAAAGCTATCACTTGTCTGTATAGGTGGCTGTCCACGTAGAGTCTTTCACCCCTGGATAAATTAAAGGGTAAATCGGAGGAGGACCTTGGCAGGCTCATTCCTGAGACGACATGGCCACAGCTGTTGAGGAGGGCTTGGAAGGGCACGCGCAACGCCAGGTTTCAACTGGTCCAATTTTTTACTCTCCACAAGGCCTATTTAACTCTGGTTAAAATCCAACAGTATTTTGGAGGAACTGAATCGCTGTACCCTAGGTGCAACGCAGAAGGCGCTGATTTTGGTCATATGTTTTGGTCCTGTGTGGGATTGGGATCTTATTGGGCAGAAGTGGTGGCGTGTTTGAATCGAGTAACGGAGCGTGAGCTGGAGGTAGAGATGGGAACTTGCCTTTTGCTTTGGTTTCCGCACACCCCCAATACTAAAATTACTAGCAAGTTTTATGATTTGGGTTTGGTAATGGCAAAGAGGGAGCTTACCATGCATTGGAAAGCGAGAGCGGGACCTAACTTTCAAAGGTGGAAGGCGAGTTTCTTGAATTGGGCGGGTAGCGAAGGGACGCTTCATCTACAACTGGCCAGGCGTTCCTCTAATGACAAGGCGCTGGCAGCAGCAAGAGCATGGGGGGCGTTAGTAGCGGAGCTCCAACCACCTATAGAAATGGATGAGGGGGACAAAGATAACGCAGGAATACATCAGGGCGTGGAGGTCAGGGCGGAGAACACTGGGGAGTATATTAGGGATGGGGACACTTAAGCGCATACAGAGAGGAGTCAGTTCACGCACACTAAACTAGGAAGCATTGAGGAGTCAGGGCAGGGGCTCAGAGCACACATGAGTAACTAAACGGAACTTCCTGTCCTCCGGGACCAGTGATGATGTTATCCTCCTGTTAGAATCTTCGGTACAGGGGTTTTTACATGTCTAGATGAGGGGGGTAGACAAGGGCACACTGACAAGGGGGGTGGGGGTAGAGAGGGAGGCAGGTAGGGAAGTTAGTGGAAGAATGTTGAGAATTGGTTCCTCCTGTTTTATAAGCTGGCTGTTGGACCATCTGCGCAATGGTCTTGCATATGATATTGGACTAATGGTGTGTTGGATGGAAAAATTCAATAAAAATTAGTTTAAAAAAACTTTTTAAAAAAAAATACATTTGCCACTGAAAGGACTCCTACCAGGCCCTATGGACAGTCCTCTGTGGTTTAATAAAATACACTACACATATTCCTGAGATCATCATGTTCAGAATCTAGTCCACAGCAAAAGCAGAGAACAATTTACATATATATATATGTTTTTAATCCATCCATATCTGTATGTTGGTTGTCTATGTGCTTGGTGCCCTGTTTGTTGAGAATAACTTTGTCTTTTGGTCTATGTGCATGGCATGGGTGCCTGTATCACTGTTCTTTATCCACATATGTATGTTGAATGTATATATGTGGATCTCAGTAGGTTTGTAGCCATAATTGTATGTATCGATGTTGATTCATCTTTATATGTGCATCTGTATGTTCCTGTTTTCGGTTTCCATGCACTTGTACACAAGATAACCTATTGGTTTTCTAAGCTCTGCTAGTTTTGGAAGATAAAGAAAGTAGAGTACTGTGTAGTCAGTGATTTCTGTTGGATCCCATCATTCTGGCCAAGTGAGAGACACCTGAACTAGAACTCCGGTCTGTTGGTCCCACTCTGAAGATCACTACAACCACATCTTGAGACATTGCAACAGATCTGTTCCAATGTTTCATAAGATCAAACATCATAGTTTACGGTTGATTGAAGACAAAGTCAAACTAAAAGAAATAACTTTTTGATTTTCAAATGGGGCCCGCACCTGATACTTCGCTCAGTGTTTCTTCTGCAGTTCTTCTCCCCATCCCTCTGTCACCGGTCCTATCAGCAGACTTTTAACTTGGTCCTGGTGGATTGCCACTGTTGAACTGTACAATTCTAGAGGAGGTCTTGAAAAGATTGGAGTGAGAGCTTGGTGACAAGATAAATACAGTTAGATGTGATGTGATAACCAAGAGTGACAACAGGTGTTGATGCACACATGGAATGTGTTCCAGTTCATATCTTGTATTATATTGCAGGATCTGTATAGTACTTCCTACCCCTACATAGTGCTTCTATTTGCATCCGGGTCCTAGGGTTTGCTCTCAGACTCTATGGTTGGAAGGATGTCATAAAGAGGGGGTGGTGCTTGAATGAGTTTTTGGATGGGGCGCTAGAATTATAGAGACAAGTTCAAAGGCTAAATATTGTGCGTTATATGTCAATACACTGATAAAGTGCTGTGTAGAGTGTGGGAATTGGTTCCCTAAAAAGGACAGAGTCAACTCAAATATCCCTGATGTGACCTCTTCCAAGAGATGGTATTTTTTATAATGAACAGGGATTCACGCTGGGAGGAATAAATGATGGTTTCCATGGAATTCGTTTGTTAAATCTGTGCTGTGTGCACAGGGTTTGTGGGTCATAGTTCCTAGAACTCCAGGAGACGTCTAAAGGTGTGGAGATAAATCAAGCAGGTACCTAGAAATTGTGGAGGTAGTCTGTGTTTGATAAGGCGGGTCAGACAGTAGTAGATCTGCAAACTGCTTAGTTTAAAAAAGTAGTCCCCACAGCATGTCCCACAAATAAATTGTCAGCCACATTACAATGGTGCAAAAAGCCTACACTCATCAAGTAATCCATGTAATATGTTTTCGAACACTTTCAAATGTATGTTTCCAAACTCAAGAGAATTATTTTACTTTCACAAGGACATATTAGCTTCCCATCTACATGAACACATGCACAGTTTCTCTCAATCTCTCTCTATCTCTCACCAATCCCATCCTTCCCGATACTTAGCAGGAAGTAGCCTGGCTTGTCAGCTGTACTGTAGCGGGTAGGCAGTCACATGTCCCTCTGAGTGTGAATGGTTATTCATGGCATGTCCTTAAGAATGTCAGGTAACCGGCGTTGTTGGATGTAGAACTTTGTTTCTCCAGTATTAGGGGTGTCTTTCATAGATTCACATGCCTGAATCATTCCCCGTCGTCGGAGTGGGAGCCCACGGTACATAAAAAAGTAGTGAAATATACCCTTAGTACATAAGAGATAACAATATACCCAACCAGGAAGTAAAGTAGCCCTAGCTACAGTAAAAGAAACTTCCACATTAGAACCTGTCCATGTCATTATGTATGGACCAAACTGCAGCCAATCAGGCCACAGCTCCCACCAGCAAGCTCTCCCCAGAGACCCAGGCTCTCAGATTTTTTACCGCACGTCGTGTGATAGGGAGTCCTTCTGAGCTCTGCTCAATTCTTCTCTTGGATAAAGTTTCTTCTTCAAGGAAATGTCTTCTTCAAAATCCCTTTTTAGGGCCTGCGACTCGTGTGGAAAGGCGAGACTGTTTAAGGAAGATCCACACACTCGCTGCATCTACTGTTTATACCCTGACCATCAGGTTAAGGACTGCAGCATCTGTCGAAAATTCTCTCCTAAAACCCTCAGGGACAGAGAGGGTCGCCTGTTGCTGTGGCTGCAGAAAATGAAAAATAAAGATGAGCCACTTTCTGAGGTAGGAAGTTTTGCCTCAGAATCTACCAAGGGGTCGAAAAAACGGAGAGCTGAGAGTACTGTGCCTACTCCGAAAGCTAAGGTGTCTAAACACCAGCTCGCCTCACAGGAGCCTTCTACTTCAAAGGCACAGAAATCCTCTGAGAAATCTGTGAAGGTCCCGAGCTCTAAAAGAACGGAGTCTTTGGTGTCCCCCGTGAGACCTATGACTAAGGCACCAACAACGTTGCCAAATTCCAGTCAGGCTGCCTCTGCCATGACTTCTACATTGACTTTCTCCTCACCTAAATCGACCATGGTGATGTCCTCAGCTTCCTCTCCAACTTTTGTTCATGTGCAGGTTCGACCCATCTCGTCGACGAAGGTTTTCACACCTCTCGTCGACGATCAGACATCGACGGCACTGAAGCAGTCGACGAAGAAATCCTCGTCGTCGTCGACGATTGCTCCGTCGACAAAGAAGACCTCACTGTCGTCGACACCATCGTCGATGAAGATGTCGTCGACGGACCCATCGGCGACGAAGAAGACCCCGTCGACGGACACGTCGACGAAGACGTCGTCGACGAAGGTGAGGATTGTCCCGTCGACGGCCCCGTCGACGACCTCGTCGACGATGAAGACTGCTCCGTCGACGGTTCCCTCGTCGACGACGAAATCCAACACGTCGACGAAGGTGACGCCATCTCTAACAACGAGAGAACCATCAGCTTCTTCATCAAAAGCGACGACACAGAGCTTGATTTTGCCAGGCAATCCATCTACGCCAAAATTGTCGTCTTGTACTGACCTACAGGTATGGTCGGCAAAGACCACTGCCATACCTCTTCCTTCTCCAGCCACTACTACGGCTTTGCTGCAAAAGAGGTCCTCTCAAACAACGCCATTATCGCCGCTCCAGATGCCAGATAGGCTGTTAGATTCTGAAGTAGAATCTGGAGATGAACTGTTTCAAGCGGCGGAAAGTCCCTCTGACTTATTAATACATGTAAAGGATCAGGAGGAAGACGAACAGCAAATCCAGGTACCTACATCGGTACCCACTTCTGCGACAGGAATGCAGATGCCGATGGAACTTTACGAGAATCTGCAGTATATGCTGAGCGATTATTATCGCCGATTCCCGCCTTCGGAATCGGGCGATTCGCATATTACCTCCCCTCAGCCTCGCGTGAGTAGAGGTCCAAGGCCTAATAGGCCGGAAGAGGCACAGGCTACCCGACCTGCCACGCCAGTATCTCCCCATCAACAGGAGGTTGGCGATTCTGATGAGGACACCCATGAGGAGGGGGAGTTGATTAGATCGGACTCGTCGGAGTATGAGGACTACCAGGCTGAATCGCCATCCCCAGAGGAACAACCGAAGGCTGACTCACCGCCGGTGGATATAGCGAACTTCCATAGACTTATGGACAAAGCCACTAAAAGATTTCTGGTTTCCATGGAAGCGAAACAAGATGACTGCTTTCTTTATGATTTCAAGTCTTTGTCTCAGAAGCAGAGTTGGTCTATTCCCATTATAGACTTTATCTGGAAGGAAGGGCTTAAGATAATGGCCACGCCAAATTCTGCTCCCGCAGTATTGCCGAGAGTCGACAAAAAATATAGGGCGCCAGCCTCTTCACCTGCCTGTCTCATCGGCCAAGCTAAAACGGACTCAGTCATTGCGCAGGCAGCGCAAAAAAGAGCTAGGAACCCCTCAACTCAGGTCTCCATTCCAACGGACAGAGATGGCAGACGCCTCGACTCCATTGGTAAAAAGGTCTCCACTATCGCGGCCACCACGGTTAGAGCTGCTAATTCTTTAGCAATTCTTGGTAGGTATGACAGACAAATGTGGTCTGACATATCCCCATACATCCAAAAATTACCTGAGCCAGACCGCTCTGAGGCCATCAAAATCCTACAAGACGGCGAATGTGCGTCGTCGGAAATTATCGACGCTGCAGTGGACGTAGCGGCCACAGGTTTTAGACAGTTGGCAGGAGCTGCAGTGCTCAGACGAGAAGGATGGTTAAAATCTACGTCTTTTCGCCAGGAGGTACAGGCCAAAGTTTTAAATATGACTTATGACGGCGAATTCCTGTTTGGCTCGCATGTGGACGAAGCCTTACAGTCCATTAAGAAGGATACAGAAACGGCACGTTCGTTGGGTACTCTGCAGTACCGTAAGTCTTCCTTTCGTGGGGCAAAAGGAAGGGGTAACTTCTCCAACAGAGGGGGCTATTACCAGCAACGCCCATATCAGACCAATCAAAACAACCAAAGGTACCAACCTTACAAACAACAGCCTTATGGCCAAAGGCGGAGCACCTTTACACAATCCAGAGGAAAATCCACTTATCGAGGTAGAGACAACGCCAACAAAAAGTGAGGAAAACATCCTGCCGCCACTCTGCCTATGCCAGCCACGAATTGGAGGAAGAATATCCCTGCATTACTCTCAATGGTCCAAAATTACAACAGACAGATGGGTCTTGGATGTAATCTCAAAGGGTCACGTATTGGAATTTGTAAAAGCCCCTCCAAATTCGCCCCCAAAAGGACCACCCCCAGCACATCTCAAGGAGCTGTTCCTCCAAATCAATGCAATGATTCGGAAAGGGGCAATCGAGAAGGTACCTCAACATCAGAGGGGTCAAGGGTTTTACTCTCGTTTCTTCTTGATACGCAAAAAGTCGGGGGAGTGGCGCCCCATCCTCGACTTGCGTGCCCTCAACAAATTTATCAAGCAATTGACATTCAGAATGTTGTCACTGCAGGAGATCCTCCAGTTTCTGACGGGAGGCGAACATATGGCAACCCTGGACCTACAGGATGCTTACTTCCACGTACCCATCTTCCCCAGGCACAGGAAGTTCCTAAGATTCAGAGTGGCCGGCAGGGACTTTCAGTTCAAGGTCCTTCCCTTCGGGCTACGTTCAGCCCCGAGAGTATTCACCAAGATGTTGGCACCGGTGGCGGCCCACTTACGGTTGCAAGGTATCCAGATTTATCCTTATTTGGACGACTGCCTTATCAAGGCCAATTCCTATGCCACCGCAAGCAGTCACGTCCAAACATGCCTGTCTCTATTTCAAGACTTGGGTTTTTCAATAAATTTCGAGAAATCATACCTGACACCGTCTCAGAAGACGTCTTTCCTGGGAGCGACTCTGGATTCCAGGAAAGCTCAGGTTTTCATTTCAAACGAAAGGCAAGCCAAGATCCAGGACCTGGCGAGAGCACTCCTCAGAAGAGAGTGCGTTTCAGTTCGACGATTAAAATCTTTCCTGGGGATGTTGTCATCATGCATTCTCCTGTCTCCGAACTGTCGTCTGAGAATGAGACCACTGCAAGAGGAACTCGGCCACCAGTGGGTGCAAGTATCCGGTTCCTTCGAAGATGTCATCGTCTTAACACCTCGAATGAAACACGCAATTCGGTGGTGGGCTCTGGCACGCAACCTGCAAGTCGGCCGCGCCTTTCTAGAAGAAGTCCCCAGTTTCGTCGTCACCACGGATGCCTCGCTGGAAGGTTGGGGCGCTCACCTTCAAGGGATGACAATCAGTGGCAAATGGAACGCACAACAAAGGACATGGCACATCAATTTGTTGGAGTTGAGGGCCATTTTCCTCGCCCTGAAATCATTTCAAGTGACTCTGTCAAACTCGTCCGTGTTGATCCGAACAGACAACACGACGAGCATGCACTACCTGAACAAGCAGGGGGGCACAAGATCGGCCCGTTTGTCTCAGCAAGCTCAGGAAATCTGGAATTGGGCCCTGGAACACAATATCAACCTGACGGCAGTTCATGTCCCGGGAGTAGCCAATGTCCTGGCAGACTCCCTAAGCAGATCCAAAAGCAGCACTCACGAGTGGGAACTGCATCAGCCAGCTCTGGACCACATTTTCCTGAGATGGGGTCGCCCCGAGATAGACCTATTCGCGACCTACCACAACAAGAAATGCACCCATTTCGCGAGCTGGACTCCTCACAAGGAGTCGTGTGGGGACGCTCTCTCTCTGAACTGGAAACAAATCTTTGCCTACGCCTTCCCTCCGATCCCTCTGATCCCCAAGGTCATCAACAAAATGAGGAGACAACCGTGTCGACTGATTCTAATTGCCCCACGGTGGCCCAGACAATACTGGTTCACGCAGCTTCTTCTCCTCTCAGAGTGCGATCCAGTTCAGCTGCCTCAAATTCCGGATCTTCTGACTCTACAAGGCGGAAAAATATATCATCCAGACCCTCATTCTCTAAAATTGTCAGCTTGGCTCCTCAACACCATGAGTTCGCGCATTTGAACATTCCTCAAGACTGTCAGGAGGTCCTGGACAATGCTAGGGCGCCTTCCACGAATAAAACTTACAGGCTCAAGTGGAAGCGGTTTTGTGCTTGGTGCAGGACTGTGGGTTTACATCCTATCCATGCTGAACCAGACAAGATTTTGCCCTTCTTTTTACATCTTGCTAAATCGGGCTTGGCACACTCTACACTCAAGGTGTTCTTAGCGGCAATATCGAGATACCGACAGGACGGTCAAACTTCGCTGTACTCTGCAAGGATTGTCCAGCAATTCTTTAAGGGTTTATTCCGCATGTTTCCACCAGTCCGTAGACCGCCTCCATCCTGGCACTTGAATATTGTATTAGCTCAACTCATGCGCCATCCTTTTGAGCCAATTCATAAAGCTGATCTAAAATTCGTCACCTGGAAGGTGGCTTTGCTACTGGCCTTGACATCTGCCAGAAGGGTCAGTGACATACAGGCATTTTCCTCTAAACCACCTTTCTTGCAATTCACAAATGATTCAGTGATACTGCGCACCAACCCGAGGTACATACCCAAGGTGCCATCGGATTTCCACCTGAATGAGCCAGTCATCCTTAAAACGTTTTTTCCAAGTCCGCAATCTCCAGCGGAACGAACTCTACACACGCTGGACATCAAGCGGTGTCTCAAGTTCTATCTCTCCAGGACAGCTGCCATCAGGAAAACTGATCAGTTATTTGTTGCGCATGGCAAACCACGTCAAGGCAGTGCAGTCACTAAACAAACTATCGCTAGATGGGTCTCTTCAGCGATTGGACTCTGCCATCTACAGGCGGGTAAACCCTTGCCAACCTTGCCCAGAGCACATTCTACGAGAGCAGTTGCTTCCTCAACTGCTTTGTTTGCTGGTGTGCCTCTCCTGCATATCTGCAGAGCTGCTACCTGGTCCAGCAGGCACACATTCACGAGGCATTACTGTCTGGAAGCTTCGAGCGACACCGATGCCTCGGTGGGGAGAGCAGTCCTGCGTAATCTTTTCCAATAAGGTGAGCCTCTGCTATTTCTCTCCCACCTCCTCTTGCTCTTTTACGCCTATTTTATTATTCCTTTGTGGTTTCTGCATTACTGCTATGTGCCTTGGCGTCCAAGAGCTGTATATAATGCTATGACTATTACTGCTCACTACTCTGATTCAGGCATGTGAATCTATGAAAGACACCCCTAATACTGGAGAAGAACAATAGTTACTTACCTGTAATCTGTGGTTCTCCAGTATTGGTGTCTTTCATAGATTCACATGCACCCACCCACCTCCCCTCAGAGGCTCACTTGGCTTTTTTCTTCTATACTTATTCCGGTACACTCCGGTGCTACAAAAATCTGAGAGCCTGGGTCTCTGGGGAGAGCTTGCTGGTGGGAGCTGTGGCCTGATTGGCTGCAGTTTGGTCCATACATAATGACATGGACAGGTTCTAATGTGGAAGTTTCTTTTACTGTAGCTAGGGCTACTTTACTTCCTGGTTGGGTATATTGTTATCTCTTATGTACTAAGGGTATATTTCACTACTTTTTTATGTACCGTGGGCTCCCACTCCGACGACGGGGAATGATTCAGGCATGTGAATCTATGAAAGACACCAATACTGGAGAACCACAGATTACAGGTAAGTAACTATTGTTCATATCCAATGAGTGATTGAGGTTGACTGAGAGATTTGCCCATGGCTGGAGGAGGTAGGTCAAGGCATGTGTTCAAGAGTGGAAAAGATAGGCTGAGATATGTTCCCAGTAGAGTAGATATTAGGCCGAGACATGTCTCTATAGGACTGCAGGAGCTAAGTAGTTGCATGTCCTTAAAGGTATAAGAAGTTCTCCTCCTTGTATTTTGTTTCATTGTCTCCAGAAAGTAGACAGTGAAAAGATCTAAAAGAAATAAGCATGAAAATTGTTTTCCTTTTCTTGTCTCCCTTGCAGGTCCTTATTGCCAATAATGGTATTGCAGCTGTGAAGTGCATGCGCTCCATCCGTCGCTGGTCTTATGAAGTGTTTCGAAATGAACGAGCTCTGCGCTTTGTGGTCATGGTGACCCCTGAAGATCTAAAAGCCAACGCAGGTGAGTTTCACAGCAAGCATATGTGAACAACAAGGACCCCCTGAATGAGAAATAGTACTATTCCTAGGACAGGGAAAACAAATTGTGTGTATCAAATCCTAGGCAACAAAGTAACAACAAGGGAACAAGGTTGCAAAAAAAGCACATGCAAAAAAACAATCTATTCTCAAAATGGGTTCTTATTTATTAAACATTCATATTAAAATCAGAAAATCATATATCACATAATACATATCAATGAATACACTATAAAGTTAAAAACATATAATGAAATAGAAAAAATTAATTGACAAACATTCAATTAAAGAAGTGGCAATTAATGTACTCGGCGCGCATTTCGGCGTTAAAAGAACCCCTTCTTCAGGAGCCACACAATGTTCTGGAATACATAATAAGAACAAAAAAGAAAGTAAGACTTTAACATTTAAATAAAGTATTTACATTCACAAGAGAAAACATATACAGTTCATCAGATTTATTTAAATTTTACATGGAATTACTAATAATCGACTTTAAAAGCAAACCTTCTCCCTACCTAATGAGATAAAAAGTATATGATTAACATATTACTAAGAACATCTGATAGAACATCTGAGCAGTCACATTAAAAAAATATAGGAAGTATTCTGCACTTCAATGAGCCCAATATAAAGAGCTCTTCTCAGTATTGCAGTAGTAACCAAGTTTATGAGATGAACAGGTGAAAGGGTATATTAGTAAGCTGCCATCGTGTTTCGAGTAATAATCTTACATCTAGAAACTAGGTTGTAAAGGTGACATGATGACCTAAACTGCTCACCTTTCTAAGAGCTATTCAGGATATTGCGATAATAATTCCTTCACAAATACACAATCAGGGGTTGACTGTAAAGATGTTTCTCAACAAAACGTGTTTCAAGATGTTGCACGTATGATATCTAAAAAGAGAAGAACATAACGTGGAATGAAACTATCCGTATATATGTATTGTAGCGAAGGAGAGTGTCGTGATTACCTAATATGCTCACCTTTTTAAAAAATTACTATAGGAGGTCCAATGATGATTCCTTAGGGCACATTCAGTCAACAGGTCACCGATAGTGTAAGACCCAGAATGGTGTATTACAGGAATGCTCTATACGTTATATCTAGAGGGGATGAACATACCAAAGGATAATGTATCTAAACATACATAAATTTAAGAACGAATTATATATAGGCTTAGATGTTTCTAGAATAGGCAAGATGCTATCACTTACCCAAAAGTTAAAAGACGATTACGCACTTGAAAAAAGGGTTTCCCCCCCTCCCCTTCGGAATGATTAAGTTGAAACGTACACGTGCGTGAACTGGAAGCGATGTAATGACAGAAACCGGCGTGTTACTCGGTTAAATGTCGAGAATGAAGACCCAGGTTATGCGAGTCTAGAATAGTTAGTAAATAAACCAAGTGTTATACTATAGAGTTAGCCACTCAGAAAATAGATAATACACTAAATAACTACCGACAAAGCTCTCCATCGTAGGCTATAAGTCGGGTAACAGACATTGCATTATCTGCCACTTACCAATTTACGGCCGCGTGTATATCAAAAAGAAACGCTGAAGCAGAAGATGGCTGTTGGCGTCTCACAGCGGTTAAAAGATGTATCGCCTGAATCACAGCAAGGACTTGTTTTTTAGGTCTGCGTTGGCTAGTACCTTTTGATTTTACTGAAATAAAACTGTATCGATTGCTAGTTTCTTATAAGGGCTTTCCGCCAGCCCTCTCAATCCATTGGTCTGTTATTATGTCATTCACATTTTTCCTCTTCCCATTACAGCATACAGCATGGGACAATGGGTAGGCCCTCTTCAGCTATTGGCCAACTTGCTTGTGAATGTTGGCATTCTGCACTTTCATAAGTAACACGTTGGCATGCAAATGGACCACTACGACAAAGTGCGCTTTTTGGACAAATGATATTTTTCCTTTTTGCCAACATATTTTTTATATAGTTGAGGGCCCAGTAGTTCCTCCAACATTAGCAAACTTTCAAAAATTATCTGAAAGCAAAATGAGCATTGCCAGGGCAAGACGTCTGGCAGCCAAACCAGACCTATTGGCTTTGCAGTGATTATTTTCTTTAAATTTTCAGATAGAGAGGGCACCTTTTCATTGTATTTTAATCTTCTTTTTTTGGGGCTCCCCTTTAGTAAGATGATTGCCTTCTGCCTAGGGAGGTGACACACTCAAAATTTCCAGATAGCGTTATTCTTAAATAGTAAAAAAATATTTTGAACATTGTGAACACCAGTTGTCAATCAAGTAACCTCTGAAATACACGTGTATGACAAATTTGTCATCTCAACGTATCTTTCTTTTGAGAGTCATATGGAATATTTTTAGTTTTTTAAATCCAAATTCGTGTTCTTTTTCCTAAGAGTCTTACTGCTTTAAAATAAGAGCTGTGAACGTTTGCTTGGCAGCCATTCATTCTCATTGTGGTTTTGCGGTTCGGGGAGGACCGTTTGGTTTTTATAAACTTTCCACCACTCTAAGTGTGAAGCAACTCAATGTTACGAGTTTCTCTACTTTTTATTTTTTAATAGCACTTTCGAATCTGACCGCTTTTACTCACATCTAAAATACGAAATTTGATTGGCTGCAATGTAACATGCTCCTTTCCTAAACCCTGCCGAAATTGTTGTCATTGGTGTGACGTTGCTCACTTACTTGATGACTGTTCGCAGAACTTTTAGCAGCTGGGACATCCTGTCTGCGGGTGTTGTGTACTTAAGATGTTTGATATGAAAACAACCTAATCTTAAAAAAAACGTGTGGACTCCTGAGCAGACCCTTACGATGGCTGCAGCTGGAGTGTAGCGGGATTCCACAGCCCCTGCATTTTGTCTCCTCCTCACATACAAGAGCGCCGTGTTCAGACAAGGGTGATGCGTAACAACAATGGTCCAATCCGAGAGACCAGCAAAAAGGACAAAGCTAAACAAATTAACTTATCTTACTTTCATTATCAGAGGGAAATGCATGATTTTTTATATGAAAACTAATAGCATAAATGCATTATGTTCAGACAATAATGTATTTATGCTGTTGGTTTTCATATTAAAATTCATGCATTTACCTCTTTGTCTGTGATACGAGTTGATATTGTTATATAAGCTCTCCCGTATTGATAGAAGCAACATTTCACCCACCTCCTCGGAGAGAGGAGGTTGTTTTGGATAAATGAAAGTAGGATAAGTTCATCTGTTTAGCTTTATCTTTTTTGCTGGTCTCCGATTAGATCGTGTTGTTACGTATCACAATTTACCCAGGTACTTCGGGTTATTTTTGGGTTACCCCTTTGATATGTAATGGCTGTTCAGACTAGAAGCATTACAGCTGTTAAAATGTACAATGCAAGACTCAACATTTTGCAGAAAACAAGCTGCTGTGTATGCTACCGTTTCTTATTTGTTTTTATTTATTTATTGCAGTTTTGTGTAGTGTAAACTTGGCCCAAGAGCATCACAACACTTTACAAGAGAACAAGAAGAATTATATGGATAACAATCAACATACAAATAACCGATAAGCCACAAAAAAACACTTAGTCCCAGCAGTTTGAATCAAGGGAGAGAAAGGTTAGGTCGATTGTGCCTGGATAAATTGAATAATTCGAAAAGAAGAGGCAGAGAAGTTATCCTAGCTTCATCCAAATTGTCTCTCAAATTGGAGGATTTTGTGATCCTTCTTAAAGGTGACAAGACTCAAAGTTGACCCTTGTTGCACTGCTAAACAATGGTTGTTCCAATCAACATTTTTGCCTGAATGTTGGAGGTCCAGCAGGAGAGCTTCAGCATTTCTAAATTATATTTTGGTGTTTGTAAATTGAGCAGCAGCTGTTGGGTATATCCCTGTGTCCGTGTGTATTCTGGTATTTAAATGGCAGAGGCACCGCTTTAGTAATGCACCGTAGCCCCTGTCATGTTGTGCCTCCATGGCATTCCCATGGAAGAGGCCCCCCCCCTGCCCTGGGTTCTTTAAAGGGTTATGGTTGAAGGGGATCTCTCCTCTTTCCCTCTCACCCCTGGCCTCTTTGTACGAGGAGCGACACTGGAAGTTGTTACCTGCCATACACTGGTGGAGTCTGCCTTACAGAGTGCAGTATGAGGTAAAGCCCATCGAGTAAGAGACTAGAGCAGAAGGTTGACATCCCCACAGTTCAAACTCTGTGTGATTGTCGCAGATGGAATCCACCAGACAGCAAAATGGCTTCGTGATTTAAATGCTCATTACTAAACAAGCGATGATTCCCAGATCATGAGTTTGAATCCTGGCAAGGCCAGCTCATCCTTCCATACGTTAACAAATGCAATACCATATCTCTGGATATTAGTAACATGAGTTATTTACAGCTCTTTAACACTGCTTACGTGTCGGTAGGAAGTGCTATAAAAATAATTATTATTCAGTAAGTACATAATGGAAGAGCAGAGAGTGCTTTCAACATGCTATATCATTCCCTTTCCCTTACTGTGGTCTAAATTGTTTTAGAAGCCTAGACATTTTTTTGACTTTCCGTTTGAAAGCAATAGATCAATCCTGGCCCTTCTAATCGGTTGGCGCTCTCCAGTCCTGGGTGGTATTTCTTCTATGGGGCCCATGGTGGCGATGCACACTTCTACAATATGGGAAGTGGTCCTGGAGTGGTGTTGTGGATCTTCCTGGGAACAGTGGAAGATATTCCGGTCACAACTCAGGGTACCTCCTTGAGGGAAGGTGCTCAGGGTGACACTTGCAACTCATGGAAGTGAATCAAACAAATTGATACCACTTGTCAGATGAGTTGAGCAGTACAGCAGAACACAGTGATAGCCGTCGTGGTTTATGATTGATAAGCATTGACCGAGCTCAGGGAACCTTTACTTCTTCTTCATATGCTAGATCACACAGTCTGTGAAGTGATAAATGCAACCTAGGATTGGACCACTCCATCAAGAGGCAGGTGCCTGAAATGAAAAGAAGAAATCCAGTGACTTGGTGTTAAGGACTGAACGCCACCACATAAGTCTGCTAGTTGCAACAGTCTGTCAAGTTTCCACTGATTCTCTAGTAATTTTTACTTGATCCCGGTTGGGAAAACTGTTGCTCTAGTTATAAATATGTTGATTCTGAGATTATCCTCCTAACTATAGGCATTAAACTAGTGAATCAGTATTGTAAGCTAACTGCAGATTGAGCAGTAAGAACCGTATTGCCATTGTACATAAAATATTTAATCGGTAAACACAAAATTTAGTTGAAACTGAGGTAACCTTCTGAAGAGCCCCAAGTAATTTTGCTGTATAAAGATTGTATAATGGGGGCCATTGTGATTACCTTGACAATTAGATTTTTTTGGGTGGGAACCTTATTCTGCATTTGTTCTGGCTCACTATTTTTCATGTGGATTTGGACTGAGATTGACAAAGTCGCACAAGCAGGCCTAGATTTAAAATACAGGGAGTGAGACAGCGGAGTTTTGTAAGAATGTGTTTTTTAGCTACAGAGGTATAATCAGATTAATTGAGGGTTCATTTCCTGGTATGGCCACGATGCTCAATATTAGTAGACAAAAGATGTGGTAAATGCGAGACTTTGCGCAGAGTAATAGTTCTGCCTCTTGTATCCGCAGAATACATTAAGATGGCCGACCACTATGTGCCTGTTCCTGGGGGACCAAACAACAACAACTATGCAAACGTTGAACTTATTCTTGATATCGCCAAAAGAATTCCGGTGCAGGTGAGCAGTGGAGAAGCAAGTCATTCAACCAACTGGGTGGATAAGAGATGGACTGGCTACATGCTCCAGGGTTTGAAAGGGCCATATATCCCTTGGTAACGGTGTGGATGGCCTGGAATTAATATGCTCCTACCTTGGAAACTGTGTAGTTGTTTGTGCCTTCAGGATATGAAGCTCTTTATGTCCATGTGATAGAATTTGTGTACATGTCCATAGGATGGAAAAGAACTGCATGTCATTCAAAAGGATAGACTATCCCCAGTATAGGAGAGGGCTGAACATCCTGGGATATTAGAGAGCTGTTTGCTGCTAGACAGTAGAGATTTGCATGGTGCTGGGATTTGAGAGAGCTGGATGCTGCAGGTACAGGAGACGGCATGGACCACTTGGATAGAACATTGATCAGATGAGACCAAACATTGACCCCCCCCCACCCCCAGCCCTATTGCATCTACTGTGCAGTCCAATGGCATGTATTTTTTTTCAGAAAGTCCTAAGATCCGTCCATTTTTAATCTTATTTGGCATTAGGATCCCAAATGTTTCTCCCTCCGATTCTGCTGGACCAGCATCATTGGTTGGGGGCTCGAGGCTGTGGGATGGTGGCTGCTTGTCTGACTTCGAGCATGTCTCGCTCTTGTCAGATCAAGACACTTCCCTGAAAGCCACCCTCAGCAATGAAGCTTTCACCTGCTGTGAGGAACCACATCTCCTCTGCTCTAAAGCTAATTCCAGGTGGAACTTCTGCAGCCTGTTGTGATAGGCTTCTCGTAAAATCCTCTTGACCCACCTGGTACTCCCATTGGATATGAGACATGATCCTTCATATCTGCGACACCATTCCAGTCACTGGGAACACCATATATACCAAACATATTTCAGTTTGTGAAACCAATGAGCTGTAACTCAGGCTAGGGTTCTTGGTTCCCTCACCCTGATTGCCTGAAGGATGTATGAATGAATGTTTTTATTAGCACTTTCATCCTCTTCAGGACTTTTGTGCAAACACTCTGAAGAGAATGCTTCTTCATTTCTGTGTCACTACTCTAATGATGAATGTAGTATGAAGATTGCTTTGAGTGTACACTGAACATTATGCGTTTTGGGTCCAGCGTGTTTCTGATCCCATTTCTTCTTCTCTATTTAGGCAGTCTGGGCCGGCTGGGGCCACGCATCTGAGAATCCCAAACTTCCTGAGCTTCTGTGCAAAAATGGGATTGCTTTTATGGGTAAGAAAATCTGAAGAGGCATTGGCACCAGGTACAAAAATCTGTAAAATCCACCTAAATATTCCTCAGTGGACCTATTGACACATTCTCCTTTGCTAGATTTCCAATAGATTGGTGAGACACACTCACCTTTAAGGGATTGTGTTTTTTAACATGAGCATGAATTTCTGAATCTCTTTCTTGTGTGTATCCCTTTTCTTTGCAGGGCCACCAAGCCAAGCCATGTGGGCTCTTGGAGATAAGATTGCCTCTTCAATTGTGGCTCAAACGGCAGGCATCCCCACCCTCCCATGGAGTGGCAGTGGTAAGAAACAAGAATTGTGTGTCGCCTGGTGTTAAGACCCCATCTACAAACAGATGCTAGAAAGCGGTGTGATAGTATCGGCATGGCATCCATTCAACATCTTTCAGCGTTGAAACTTTACCTTACGCCTTATGTTGCAGGTCTCACCTTGGATTGGCAGGAGAGTGACATGAAGAAGGGTGTCCTGAATGTCCCCCCGGAGCTGTATGAGAAGGGCTACGTCAAAGATGTTGATGATGGATTGAGGGTAAGTTGCCTTCTTGTACCATTAACTCGGGGCCTCTCAAAATAGCTTCATCCAAATGATTGAAGCTGAACTAGTATTTTTACTCACAGAGACTACTCTGGTGCAATTTTCTTGTATAGATATATGTGGCAAATGATAACATGGCAGAACATTGGAGACTTTTCGCTGCTTTTTTCTTCTGTTTCCTCTCCCATGCACTCTTTGTGCAGCTAGTTTCCAGTCTTTCACATAACAGTTTAAGTATTCTCGGGAAAGGGGTCTTATTTTTACATTTGTTCAGGGCGGTCATCTCAAAGGGAAAGTGGGATGCTGGCATTTAAAGGTGACCATTTACTCTTTGTTGGAAGCAGTAACTTTAGTGGAACTAGTAATTGCTCCATTCTCAGCATGACTATCAGTATGTGGCAGCCAGTAGCCCTACTGGCCACATGTGGCGGCAGCGTCATAGGAGAGGTGTGGCACAGCGGCTAGAGTGGCTGACTCCGGTGCGCGGGTCTAACGGTTTGATCGTCAGTGGCAGCTCAGCTCGCCATCATGTGACTCTGGGCAATAGCTCAGTTAATCTCTCCAATGGCTCCCAGCGCCTTGAAACCTTAAAGGATGATATGTTCGCACTTTACAAATAGGAATTATTATTATTATTGTTAGCTTTCAAATGTGGCAGCAACAGCTGTTCCCTCTGGCGCGCCATTGTTGGCACTCCCATCGGTGTGTATCAGTAATAGCTCTACATCCGGCATGCAGCAGCAATAGAATTGCCCTTAACATGTGGCACCAGTAACCAGCATGCTGCAGCAATAGCTCGTCTCTCAAGTTGCACAGGTTGCCACATTCTTAGCTGGTGACCGCAGCATCCATTCTTGGAGTGTATGGCGGCCACACGCCTACCTTCATCTTGTTCCAGCCAATGACTCTGCTTTCATCTGATAGCATCTACTTGCTCACTCTAAAACGAAGGCCATGGTTAGCCCTACACTCCTCAGATGCCAGTTGGTTTGCTTACAAGAACTCAGCATTCCATGTTTCAACTGATGGCACATAAGCCGTGCTCTAAGCGGGTGGCCACCGATGCTTCTAGAGGTCGCTATGCAAAGGGCTCTGTATTATGGAAACAGGAGGTTAGAAATGGCACTGCCTGTCCACATTCCCTGTCCCTCCACCAAGCCCCATCACCCAGCACAGTGAAGGCCTGATTGCTTGTGCTCCATCAGATTTGGTGATGTTACACAGCAACCGCAGCAGTACCAGATGTAAGCCATGGAGTTTGGTTGTGGAAGACTGGGGTTCTATATTGCAGAGTCCCTGATCATTGCATCTAGGCAGGTGGATGTTCAGTTCTATGGGAGCCTGTGAGGGCGCTTTCTTTTCTAGGTTCTGTAGTTATAGTAGCAGTATCATTCTGTTCGTGCAGCAAGGGTCAACATTGCTGAGTATTTCTGAGTGGAGAACATGTTGGAAAGAAGGATACAGTGTTCGTAGGAGGGTTGGCATGTGTGGAGTTAGTCAGCATTTCCATTTTCTACATAATCTTGTGGCACTTATAACTACTCCTCTGTGCTCTTGTGTTCTCTTCTGATAGACGGAGCATACACCATTTTTGCTTTTATTATTGGACTCTTCTTTCCTCTCTTCCATCTTGATATGTCCATCTTTTGCTGTTGTCTCCCATTATCCTTTTGTCGTCCATCTACTCCCCGGCTCTCATATTTCTCTCACCGCTTTGTCCTGCCTTTCTGTCTATGTGACTTTTAATTTCTCCCGATTATGTGCCTTATGTCACTGTTGCTTATCTTTGTCTTCTCTCAGTTCCTTTTTTCCCTCTTTTCTATTTCTTAACTCCCTCTCCCTTCCCCTCTATCACACTTTCCTCTTTTTGCACCCTATTTGTTTTTTATTCACCTTTGCTGTCTCTTTTTTCTTTCACTCACTTTTCTTCTCTTACTCTTTCTTCCTCCCTCTACATTGCTCCTTCCTCTGTACTCTTTCCCACCTTGTCATTTTCTCTGTCGTCTTTGCCCTGCATCTTCCTCTTTTTTTCCCCCCTCTCTTGTCTTCCTCCTTTTTTGTTGTCTCCTTAATTGTACGTTCATTGTTCCCTCTCCCACCACCTTGTATCTCTCGCCCTTTCTCTCACCAGGCTGCTCTGGAAGTGGGATACCCAGTCATGATCAAAGCCTCCGAGGGCGGAGGAGGGAAAGGAATCCGAAAAGTGAACAATCCGGAGGAGTTCCCCAGTCTCTTCAGACAGGTATGTTCATCCTGGAGCAGTTCTACCACTGTAGTGTTCTTAGAGCCTGCATTGTGCATGATAGCTTCCACCCCATCACATCTGCAGGATATCTGCTTGCTGACTAAGGGCATCATCACAAGTTGCTAATTAATTCCCCGGGAGTTACTAGCGACATAACTGATGATACCAACCGGTACCTCTCTGTGAGTTAACTGGGCTACGAGTTAAACTCCCCAATAACATGACAAACCTGGAATTTCTAGGTCATTTAACACAGTTACCAATCCCCTAGATAATGGGGGGATTTAATGTAGATTTTAACAACCTGTTCTTTTGGGGGTGTGGTAAGTATGTGGGTGTGTTGGACAAAGTTTCTAAGGGGTGTCTTAGAGGGGAAGACTGAGCACTCTCTTGGTAGATTGGTGCCTGCCCCCTATCTCCTCCCCATGGTGCAGGAGCAGGCTGTCATGGACTTTGGGGTGCCTCAGCCTGCTGCCCCTGCGTGTGTCCATCCACTTTTATCCTGGGTGTGGTTCCTCGCCCAGAAAGACCCGGACTGGTGTTATATAGACATTAATCCTCAAATTGGGAACAAAAGACACCGGGGCGAGTAATAACTCATTTACTGACAGTAATAGCACACTATTTACTTTAAATTACAATGTGTGTAACAGATACATCCTGTATAGGCAATGTCATCTGCCCATTTCATATGCATCATTTCTTAGCGCAGTATTTTTGGATCCAAAAATGCAAAATAAATTTCCCGTCTACAGCTTGGAGTCCTTCCCTGGGACTTCTTTCATGTGGCGTGAGAAGGCATTTATCTACCATCATAGATTGGCATTTTTAAGAGTACTCATTATGAAGAAATGTGAATCAGTGTCTGTCAGTCTAGCTGACTTGTGTGATTTTGGGACATCTGCATTGTTTTTCTACTTGACGGTTGTACTTGTGTTGTTTTTCCAAGACATAAGTACATTATTATTTTTCTCAGAGTGGCAGATCTCGAGTTATAGTTTGAAAGACACCACTCCATCAAGGGCTAAAAACAGTCACTAGAAATTAAATTGAGGCTGTGAGCCCTTCCTGGTGTTAAAGTTGCTGTTTTAATCTAATCTTGGAAAAGACAAAGCAATGTCATGTCTATATTCCTTTTCAGGTGTGGTATCTTCTCTTGGCTATCTACATCTAGGCTTCCACATATCACTAAAAGTGTCTCATCCCCTCATCTTGAGAGAGAATTCCTGTTCAGGTTCTCCAATAGCAACCACTGGCTGTGAACCTATAGTTATTCCACAGCAGTTATCTAGTCCTGGGTTGTTGATGACAGCTACAGTGCATCTCCCCGTTGTTTTTTAAAGGCATCTTAATGTCCACTGGTGCAAGTGCACTATAGAAGTGTAATAAATAAGTAAATAAGATACCATCTTTGTCCAAAATGATTTTTGAAGACCATCTTTGTCCAGAATGTTTAGGGTCCTTTTGAAGCTTTTTTTTTTTTTAGAATTTTTTCTAGCCCGAGAGACACACTGCTTTCTTTTTCCTCTCTGTGAGTTCTACGTAGGATTTTCTTGTACGCAAAATTTATCAATTTTCAAAGCCTTTCATTTGGGCATGCTGGCTTGCTACTTTGTTGGCCCATTGTTTACGTGTCTTGGAAACAAATGTGACTGGATTAGTTGGATTATGGGCTTGGCCTTCCAATTTTTTTTCTTCTGTATGTGCTTTCAGAGGTTACATCTAGGCAAATAGGTATTCTAAGTTAATGGAGTTTTATATGCCGCGTTTGTTTCTTATGTCCAGACATTGCTCATCAGGTAGATTTGTGTATTTGTGAGTGGCCAATCAGGTGCCATTCGTACTACATTGGGAACGTGGTAACTGTCCATCCAGTTCTATTATAAACTTGAAATACTCTCATAATCTATCACTGATGTCCGTACATTTCAAACTAGCGGCCCCTCTTCTTCTGAGGTAGCAGGGTTATTTGTCGACACCATGTTTCACCTTTTTTTGTCTGCTTGTTTTGCTTCCAAGTAAAATTCTTCATCTCCTCTCCATGATCCTGTTTTGACATTGAAGTCGCCTCCAAATAATGTTCACTCTGCGCTTGTGAGGGTTTTCTCTGCGTCCTTCCAAGTGTTGGATTTGGGTCTAAAGTCCACCTGTTTGAATTGTGAGTTGACAGTAAGCATCCATGGGGTCATTTGGGTGGAAAAACCAAATGGTCGATTCCAAGGTAGCAACTGACTCAATGTTCAGACATTCCCAGGTCCAGTTCATTTGTAGATCTCCAGATTTATAGATTTGCATGCGTGGACTTCGGGATGCCTTTCTTTCCCAATTCACATGCCACGTTCCCTACATTGCTTGTTTTCATCTGTGACTAGTTAATGTTTTGCATCACAAGGTTGTGATTACCATTTAGAGTTGATTCCTGGATGCCATTTTCTTTGGGAACTACTTCATGTGGTGTTATACTCTTGTGTGGCACATTGCTGTCCCTATTGTACCCTCCTTGAGATCAAACAGGAATACCAGAGCAAGCAGTAGACCTGTCCTTAGAAATACAGAGTCTAGGCCTGAAGGACAAAATGACACTGTACACGTCAAAATTGTTTACCTGTGTCACAGAAAGATTGGGAGGTGGATGAGCCCTTACCCAGAAGCAGGCTCCTACTTTTTTAATCACATAGTCTTTTTGGTGATTATTGGTGATTTCCTTATTTGTGCTCCACATTGCACATGTTCCTTTGCACTCTACATCCACCTTTCGATACTCAACTGCAACTAATCATGCACTGTGGAGTGGTGTGGCTCACTGGTTAGAGGCGGCAGACCCGTAAGCAGAGAAGGGCCCGGCACCAGGGTTCAATTCCCGAAGCGGCAGGGTCGTGGACCAGGGTCAAAATGGACTCGATAATTCTCGCCTCGGTGCCTACTCTAACCAGGGAACACACTCGGCAACTCTGGGCATTAAGCTTGCCTCATCTCTACAACGGCCCCCCACAGACGCCGGGGATGCCTGGTTTCACCTTGGAGATACCCAGAAAGGGACCATCTCACAGGGAAAACCAGGACGGGTTCCCCAGCGGTCTTCAGCGCCAGGATACTCCATGGAGTCGCAGTGCGCTTTACAAGTACACCCACACCCACATTTTACATAAGGGAGACAGGATTTCCCTGCAATGTTTGTCAACTTTCTCTGTTGACACCAAAAAGATGAGAAATTGGCTTTAGTTTCCTGGCTTATTTGGTTTGGGCTGTGGCTGTTGACATATGTTGGAAACATAATTTTGATTGAAGGAGGAAAAACAGGGACTGCGCCATGAAAAAATGTCTTTTCCCCCAAAAACGTATTTGTAGAAATATGTTTTCAACACATTCTGTCCCAAAAAGACATCTAGTGGATAGGTGTCCTATCCACCACACATACAGTATTTACTTTTTCCCCACTCTTTGATATATTTATTTTCTATTTAGTAAAACTGCAAAGTAATGTGCTGCTTTCTTAGAACTATAGTCATTAATAAATGGAAAGAGTAGCACAGATAGAGCCATGTTACAGAAAGAGATCAAGGCTCACAGAGGTGTCACGCACGCAGCAACTGAAATAATGCAAAAAGAACAAATGATGGACAGAATGCAGAGCAATGTCATACATTTTGCTCGACATGCCATTCCAGTTTGGACCCTTTGGTTTTGCTAAGTTTTCCTTAAGTTGGCAGGGTATGCCCAGATGTGGGTCCCTTGCTCACTTTGCCCGGGATTAAAGATAGCCTGGCTGATGAGGGTTATGAACCCGAAACCAGTCTCAGGATGCTTGTTTCTGGTCCAGGGAAGACATGGCTTGGCAGTTCGGACTAGACTGTTCCCATGAGGCACAGGATCAGACAGATTTGCATATTGCCATGTCAGAACTGGGGTGGCGGAGTGAGCTAAAGAACGATGTGAGTTAAACCCAGATCAGTTGACTGGGGGTGAGTGCTTGCAATATTCAACACTCCGTCAATCATCCACTTTGGTTTTGCTAAGTTCGCCCTAAGTTGGCAGGGTATACCCAGACATGGGTCCCTTGCTCACTTTGCCACTGGATACAAGATAGGCTGGCTGATGAGGGTTATGAACCCGAAACCAGTCCCAGGATGCTTGTTTCCGGTCCAGGGAAGACATGGCTTGGCAGTTCGGGCTGGACTGTTAATTTGAGGCACAGGTTCAGACTGATTTGCATATGGCCGTGTCTGAACTGGGGTGGCACATTGAGCTAAAGAATGATGTGGGTTAAACCCAGATCAGTTGACTGGGGGTGAGTGCTTGCAATGTGTAACACTCCGTCCATCATCCCCTTTGGTTTTGCTAAGTTCGTCCTAAGTTGGCAGGGTATGCCCAGACGTGGGTCCCTTGCTCACTTTGCCACTGGATTCAAGATAGGCTGGCTGATGAGGGTTATGAACCCGAAACCGGTCCCAGGATGCTTGTTTTTGCTCCAGGGAAGACATGACTTGGCAGTTCGGGATGGACTGTTCCCATGAGGCACAGGGTCAGACTGATTTGCATACAGCCATGTTTTAACTGGGGTGTTAAAAATGATGATGGATTAAACACAGATCAGTTGACTGGGGGTGAGTGCCTGCAATGTTCCACACTCCGCCCATCATCCCCTGTGGTTTTGCAACTGAAATAATAGCGTCTTTAACCACAACACTTGAGCACTGTTTGTCTATGTTATTCTGAACAAAACATACCTATGACACACATATACTTTGGACTGCTTCACTGGTGAAACAGTGGTAATTCTGTCACTGTGAAAAGAAGCATGGATGCAACTGACATTACAATGTGTAGTACAAAGTTTGTGAATATGCAGGTGGTCTCTTAATTCCAAAAACTGCAAGACGGACCCTAGGTTTCTTGAGAGACGTATTTTATGTTACACTGTTTTTATCCCCTCTTGTTATACTATGTCAACTGTAAATCCTTCTATCATTGCTAGGTCTTGTAAAGCACTCTGATACCCTCGGGTCTAGCCAGCGCTATTTAAAAGTTTCAAATAAATAAATATTTATTCACTAAGAAGGTATTTACCCTCTTTACAGAGGTGAAAGATATAGATATTATTTTGTCCGTGATTAGGTATTATTCTGGTTACATTTGCTGGTCGGAATGCTAGATTATCCATGTGGGTGCTTCTGGTTCACTTAACTAATTGATTTGGCGTCTAAGCTTGGAATACTTAAAGTGGTTATTTTTGTACTTTTATCTGAAGCTCAGTATTTTCCAGGTAATATTACTATGCTTGGCGGCCATCAATGTTCTAATTTGAAGTATGTTATTCTAGAGCTGCTATATTACAAGAATGTTTGTTTTATAGACTTGTTATCTAGCTTCTAAATTTATGAGTAGTTAATTCGCTTTTTTGAGATCTTCTGAAAGGCTGCCCTAAGAGTAATATCATGGTTTGGAGGCTGATCAATGAGGAAAGTGGGAGGCTGGCTTAGATTTAGGGGAACTTTTCGTTTTTTTATTATTTGTATCTGCCAGAATATCCATGAAAATGGGTAGAAATCAGTCATAATGTTAATCTATCAAAGCCACACAAAGTAGATCATGAAAAACGGAGTTTGAAAAACAACATAACCACTCTGTGTGGTTTCTGAATTACCTCATTTCACATGTCCCTTCTTTTGTTGTTTAAACTCTTTCTTTGGTCTTTTTAGTTCCAGGAAGATATTTTGCATGAAACTCTCCATATTTTAATCGTGAATTTCTTTGTATTTGTGTGGCAGGTTCAGGCCGAGGTTCCAGGATCCCCCATCTTTGTCATGAGGCTGGCCAAGCAGTCTCGTCACCTGGAGGTGCAGATACTCGCTGACCAGTATGGCAATGCCATCTCGCTGTTTGGACGTGACTGTTCCGTCCAGCGCCGGCACCAGAAAATCATTGAGGAGGCCCCGGCCACCATCGCCACCTCGTTGGTGTTTGAGCAGATGGAGCAGGTAGGCTGGGTTTATTCCATACAGGTTGTCACAGTCAAGATGTCACCGTGATCTGTTGTTTCCAATGAAGGATGCCGTGCACTCTGCTGTTTCCTTTATTCGCTCAGTGCCTTACAGCATTGTCTTTTCACACTGTGGGGCCTACTCACAAAGACACGTGGAGTACCCAAAGTGGTACGGTTTTGTGCACCTTTACAAACCGTTGTGAATTGGTCCCAAAACATCTAAAATGAGAATGCTCTGGGAATATTCCTATATAATAAGCACAAATCGAAAGAACTGTGCTCTCTTTGCACATTAGAAGGGAATTGAACTTTTCCGGCCACTTCAAAAAAACTTGTATGAGTATGTAAACGATTACTCCTGTAGTAGTACTTCCTGTACTCTTTGTGAAGCAGCCCCCTCATTTTATTGATGACTGTATATTGGTTCTGGGTGCAAGGGCTAAAGATCCCAATTGGCGAGTGAATTGAAAATACCTAAAACTGTCAGGATAGTGAACATGGGTGCCACACAATCGAGCTTAGTAAAATATCACATTGATCATTTACTTTTAATTGGAGGCCCCATATGCTAATAAAGTCATCTGGAATGGAGTTGTTGAAGTCCCGAATGGCTAATGTGTGAATGTTTGCTTGCTTCTCTTGTACACCGAGAAGTCCACTCTAGAGCTAAGCCTTTGCGATGGATGATTTAATGAGGTACCGCTGCTAAGAGCATGTTTTTCAACTAAGTGAGGAAACTGAATGAATAAATAAGCTTTCTTATCACAGTTTTGTTTGCACTAAATCACTTGAAAACATTTTTAACTTGAAGTCGAGGCTACAGAGAGAATTACATTTAGGAGAGGTGGCTTCAAAGTTTTTCTTTAAAGTATGTTTGGTTATTCTCTGTATGGATGTTCGACCATGATGCATTTTAAAGTTAGGGTGTCCTGGACGGCTAACTGTTTACCCCACTTCCTTCTGAGCTGCCATATTTAGGGATGGTGTGGCCTGTTTTTGGTTGGATGTGCTCAGTGATCCTTGCGTTCTGTTGCTATGGTGATTGCGGTGGGCATTTAAGGAGCCTCTGGCATTGAGTGGATCCAACGGCGCAGGTCCAGAGCTGTAGAACTGGAATCCCAGTTGCCAACATGTCCACAGTGTTCTCAACCCCTTGTTCCATGGTTGAACAGACAGAGTTACAGTCCCAGCTTTTTGGCGGCGCAGGTTCCTTTCACCAAGTTTCAGTTTTTAAACTCTAGTCCACTCTCTCTGAATACTTGATCAGCCAGAGTGTTGAGGAGTCTCTTCTTAACCAAGAGCTGTGATCATTAAGACGCCTCCTGCGTGCTACCCAAGTGCGAGTGCACGGGGAGCTCCACCCTGACTTGTCCTCCATGCCTCTCAAGCTTCAGAGGTCGACAACATGTCCCAGTTACATTATCACATCCCTACTTACTGGAACTGAAGGTCATTGAGGGCAGGATGCACTCCATTAGTGACACTGATGACTAGTCCCATTTATTATGGTGTTTACGGTTAAAGTGTGGTTCGGTGGTTACATTCATGTGACACCCTTGCTTGCTTTACATACATAAACGTTGCTTGTTGTGTTTAATAGACATTTTAAATATTTAAAAAAGGGAACGTGAGGATTTATCTATTGAATTCCTCTGTGGGAACCTCTGGGCAGGGCTGCCAAGTGTTAATTAATGCAGGGGACGGCAGGGAGGGGTCTCTGAATGTGACAAAACAGGAACATAGACCATGAGGATGGCATAGAATTTATGTTTGGAGATGTTTTGTAAAATGCACATAAAACACTTCAAGCCTTATGGGATGCTACACTACATGCCCCGTTGATTGCTAGCTACACCGAACAAAGATGGCTACGCAGCAAGCGGCATCAACTCTGTTTTTTTAATCCTTTAGTTTTTTATGTTTTTACTCTTCTCAAATCCAGGACCTTGCAGGCACAGACAGCTCATTGATTGATAAACATACACTGAGGCTTTTAGTTTTGCAACGGCGAGGTTTGTGCTGGTGCATGAGCCGAAGTAGAAGGAGTTTTGTAGGCACGCGTTGCTGATAGCGCCATGACAGAATTGTGCTTTCTTTCCCTTCAGTGCGCAGTGAAGCTCGCCAGGATGGTGGGCTACGTCAGCGCTGGCACTGTGGAGTACCTCTACAGCCAGGATGGCAGCTTCTACTTCCTGGAGCTCAACCCCCGACTACAAGTCGAGCACCCCTGCACCGAGATGGTGGCTGATGTCAACCTGCCTGCTGCCCAGCTCCAGGTGGGTCTTGTTGAAACAGGGGGTAAGAGAGGAAGGGCATGATGCATGCAACGCAAGCGTATAACATTAGTTCCGTCGCCGTCTTTAGAAACATCTCTGAGTCTGTGTGCCCCATCTGCAGTTAATGTTCTGTTATGCAGTTAGTGTAGTTCAAATCTGCTGTTGGAATGGTCTGGTAGCTCTTTGGCAACTACATCTGTGTGTCTGCCTAGTTATCAGGCTTCCTAGCAGACCAGAGTCCGAGTTGTAGTACACTGATGTGTTTTCGCATACTGGTACCGGTTATCAGTCACCCTTTAAAAATGGAGTAGTAATACCAGTATTACTGATAGCAGGTGTTACTATCAGCCTGTTACAGGGCCATTATGAGTTAGGGGCCAGAAATGGGGAATACCATGCAGTACCCAGAATAACCAGGCCGTATACCCCGTTTTTGTTCCCAGTTTCCATGCCCTTTTCTGGTCAAGTATTCCACCTTGTTTTAGCAGGTGGAATATGTGCCCAGATAAGCCATTAGTCTTATGGATGTGTTATTACCGGGTGCAGAATCCCACCTGTTAATATTGGGCAGAATACTCTGCATAGTAAAACTTGCAATCATACAGAGTATAATACCCACAAGAAAATATGCAGAAGTGCCACTCGACACAGTTCGTAATGAGGCCCATTGAGTTCTGATCCATTCCTAAGACTGCAGTGTGTGATCTGAAGGTTGAGCAATGGGTTCAGCTGCTGGACAATGTCGGTGAGAAAGCAAAAGACACACAATTGATGAACGGAATGCAGAACAAATCAAAAAATTCACCCCCAGTCAAGAGATCTGGGTTAAAACCATCATTCTTTTGCTCACCCTGCCACCCCAGTTTAGACCTGGCCATATGCAAATCAGTCTTGACCCTGTGCCTCATGGGAACAATCCAGCCCGCACTGCCAGCCATGTCTTTCCTGGACGGGAAACAAGCATCCTAGGACCGAATTCGGGGTTTCACCCCTCTACAGCCAGGATATCTTGATTCCAGTGGCACAGTGAGCCCGGGACCCACATCTGGGCATACCCGGCGCACTTAGGGTGAGAAAGCAAAATACACACAATTGATGGACGGAATGCAGAACAAATCAAAACATTCACTCCCAGTCAAGAGATCCGGGTTAAACCCATCATTCTTTTGCTCACCATGCCACCCCAGTTTAGACCTGGACCTGGACCTGGCTGGGTCCAACTGGGGTGGCAAAAGAACGATTGATTTTACCCAGATCTTTTGACTGGGGGAGAATGTTTGCATTGTCAGCATTCCGTCCATCATTTGTTTGCCGGGACACTGTCAGTGGTCATGTGAGGTGGTTGACTGCCGGTGTGGCTGTGGGTTCTCCACAGAGCTGTGAGTGTTTGATTTTAGTGTGTACAAATTATTGAATTTTGACCGGCTTGAGCGAAGTAGGAGTTAGGCTGAAGCAGTCGTCTCCTTTTGGGAGAAAACGTCACCAAGGTCCTCATTCAGAATGGCCCACATTCCCTATGGGGTCAGTAACTCATGTTACTAACTCCTGTTGCAGGAGTTACTGCCCCAGCCATAGGAGTTACTGACCCCATCGGGAATAACTAGTGATGTGGAATTAGTGCACCCACTATCACCGGGAATGGTAATCCCACATGTCACTGAGGATAAATTCTCCAGGTCATTCAAACTTCAACTCCATAATTACAGGTTTATATTTGGGATATGATGCAGAAACAATGATTCACTCTTGTATTTACCAATGACTACTGGCATATAAGGAAACAACTTGTGATTCACTGGTAATACAGAGATCCTGTGTTTTACTGACACCTGAGATATTGGTAACACTGTCTGAAGTATTTGTTTTATCTGTAATCACTCTTTTGTTTTCAATTACTTTCCATATCTCGTTTTTCAATTGATTTCCAGACGTTGGTGTCTTTTTCAATACAGTTATTTTTATAAGTAGCCAATTCCATCACACTTAAAACAGACCCAGCCAATGCGTTTCATTCCTTATAGGGACTTCATCAGGGCAATTTGATTTATCGTCCTTTTCAAAATTCTTCTTTTCCAATCATTACCCATTTAAATGTCTGAGCTCCCTTCGAGCAGCCTTTCGGCGTGTCCTATCCGATCGACTGTAAGGGATGACATGCATTGGCTGGGTCTGTTTTAAGTGTGATGGAACTGGAAAATTCAATGTGAACAAGGAAATTAGGTTGCCCTCCTAATATTGTGAAATCTTCCACCAAAGATTGAGTATTGTGGGCAGTCAGAATTCCAGGAGTGGGCATAAGAGAACTATAAGATTGGTCTATTTGACCGGTGCTATCCAGACCACCAGTGCTGGCCGTCTTTTGGAAACTGCCTGAGTTATTACTGCCCTTTATATCCAGGCAACAATTGATGAGGGCCAAAGTAGGCTGTGCATACAGATCTCAGATGGCCTGGACCGGTGAAGCAGGGTGCAGTGTTTCCATCATCCACCTCTTGCGCTAAACCACCCTGCCTCAGCTGTGTCTTCATTTTCCCTTTGAAGGCTACGTTTGATTTCTAATCTCCTATTAATCACTCAGCAGCAGATTGCTGATACATCCTCGTCCCGATTTCTGGAATGATTTTCCAGGATCCTTTGTATCGTTCATAAGTGATGGAACACAAGAGTGTATAACACATTGCTAGAAATGTTTCTTGGCTAAGGTCTAGTCGGCTTCTTCTGTACATAAATAGTGTCAACTCTTTTTGCAGATATTTAATTGCAAAGTCAATTGGTCCCTCCTGTGGCTACATTGTGAGATGAGAGCCTGGCCTTTTGCCTAATCCATCCTTTCGGATTAGCAGCAGGGATTGAATTGTCCCACATTAATTGGCCTCTCGGAAATGATAAGGCTGGATTGACAAGGGTGGTTGGAAGCTATTACAGTGGCAAACGCCTCGGCATTGCTGGGGTTTACGTTCGCTCATTTAAATCATGATACTCCAAACCCTAGTTTAAATTCCGAAATTTACATGCAGAGATGTATTGTATACAGATACATGGAAAATAAACACCCCTGTGTGAAAACGGGAATATTGGTTGCACAATCCCAGTGCACTCTGGGCAGTGTTCATCTGTCCGCAATAGAAAGTGCAGACAGATGTGGTACGGCGTTGCACATCTGCGCAGGTACCAACAAACTTATACCTTTATGGGCAACTGTTCACCTGTGTGCATCCATCTGATTCAGGAAATGCAGAAAGATGTAAGGTGTTGCATGTGTGGTGTGTACCAACAAACGTATATCTTTGTAGCTGTTCACCTGTGTACATCCCTCTGATTCAGGAAATACAGAAAGATGTTGTAAGGTGTTGCATGTGTGTGTATGATGCTGGAAGTGCAGACAGATGTGGTCAGGTGTTGCACTTGTGCACGAGTACCAACAAACGTATGCCTTTGTGGCTGTTCACTTTTGTGCATCTGGATGACGCAGGAGGTGCAGAAATGTGGTCAGGTGTTGCACGTGTGCACGAGTACCAAGAACATTTGCCTTTGTTATTGTTCACCTGTGTGCATCCGTATGACGCAGGAGGTTCAGAAATGTGGTCAGGTGTTGCACGTGTGCACGAGTACCAAGAACATTTGCCTTTGTTGTTGTTCACCTGTGTGCATCCGTATGACGCAGGAGGTGCAGACATGTGGTCAGGTGTTCCACGTGTGCACGAGTACCAAGAACATTTGCCTTTGTTGTTGTTCACCTGTGTGCATCCGTATGATGCTGGAAGTGCAGACAGATGTGGTCAGGTGTTGCACGAGTACCAAGAACATTTGCCTTTGTTGTAGTTCACCTGTGTGCATCCGTATGACGCAGGAGGTGCAGACATGTGGTCAGGTGTTGCACGTGTGCACGAGTACCAAGAACATTTGCCTTTGTTGTTGTTCATCTGTGTGCATCCGTATGACGCAGGAGGTGCAGAAATGTGTTCAGGTGTTGCACGTGTGGTGTGTACCAACAAACGTATGTCTTTGTAGCTGTTCACCTGTGAACATCCGTCTGATTCAGGAAATGCAGAAAGATGTTGTATGGTGTTGCATGTGTGGTGTGTACCAACAAACGTATGTCTTTGTACCTGTGTGCATCCCTCTGATTCAGGAAGTGCAGAAAGATGTGGTACGGTGTTGTGTGCGTGTACCAACAAACATATGTCTTTGTGGCTGTTCACCTGTGTGCATCCGTATGACGCAGGAGGTGCAGACAGACGTGGTAAGGTGTTGTGTGTGTGCACCGACAAACATATGCCTTTGTGGCTGTTCACCTGTGTGCATCCGTATGATGCTGGAAGTGCAGACAGATGTGGTCAGGTGTTGCACGAGTACCAACAAACATATGTCTTTGTGGCTGTTCACCTGTGTGCATCCGTATGATGCTGGAAGTGCAGGAAGATGTGGTCAAGTGTTGCACGTGTGCACGAGTACCAACAAACATATGCCTTTGTGGCTGTTCACCTGTGTGCATCCATATGATGCTGGAAGTGCAGACAGATGTGGTCAGGTGTTGCACGTGTGCACGAGTACCAACAAACATATGCCTTTGGGGCTGTTCATCTATGTGCATCCGTATGACGCAGGAGGTGCAGAAATGTGGTCAGGTGTTGCACGAGTACCAAGAATGTTTCCCTTTGTTGTTGTTCACCTGTGTGCATCCGTATGATGCTGGAAGTGCAGATAGATGTGGTCAGGTGTTGCACGTGTGCACGAGTACCAAGAACATTTGCCTTTGTTGTTGTTCACCTGTGTGCATCCGTATGACGCAGGAGGTGCAGACATGTGGTCAGGTGTTCCACGTGTGCACGAGTACCAAGAACATTTGCCTTTGTTGTTGTTCACCTGTGTGCATCCGTATGATGCTGGAAGTGCAGACAGATGTGGTCAGGTGTTGCACGAGTACCAAGAACATTTGCCTTTGTTGTAGTTCACCTGTGTGCATCCGTATGACGCAGGAGGTGCAGACATGTGGTCAGGTGTTGCACGTGTGCACGAGTACCAAGAACATTTGCCTTTGTTGTTGTTCATCTGTGTGCATCCGTATGACGCAGGAGGTGCAGAAATGTGTTCAGGTGTTGCACGTGTGGTGTGTACCAACAAACGTATGTCTTTGTAGCTGTTCACCTGTGAACATCCCTCTGATTCAGGAAATGCAGAAAGATGTTGTATGGTGTTGCATGTGTGGTGTGTACCAACAAACGTATGTCTTTGTACCTGTGCATCCCTCTGATTCAGGAAGTGCAGAAAGATGTGGTACGGTGTTGTGTGCGTGTACCAACAAACATATGTCTTTGTGGCTGTTCACCTGTGTGCATCCGTATGACGCAGGAGGTGCAGACAGATGTGGTAAGGTGTTGTGTGTGTGTACCGACAAACATATGCCTTTGTGGCTGTTCACCTGTGTGCATCCATATGATGCTGGAAGTGCAGACAGATGTGGTCAGGTGTTGCACGTGTGCACGAGTACAAACAAACATATGCCTTTGGGGCTGTTCACCTATGTGCATCCGTATGACGCAGGAGGTGCAGAAATGTGGTCAGGTGTTGCACATGTGCACGAGTACCAAGAACATTTGCCTTTGTTGTTGTTCACCTGTGTGCATCCGTATGATGCTGGAAGTGCAGATAGATGTGGTCAGGTGTTGCACGTGTGCACGAGTACCAAGAACATTTGCCTTTGTTGTTGTTCACCTGTGTGCATCCGAATGACGCAGGAGGTGCAGACATGTGGTCAGGTGTTCCACGTGTGCACGAGTACCAAGAACATTTGCCTTTGTTGTTGTTCACCTGTGTGCATCCGTATGATGCTGGAAGTGCAGACAGATGTGGTCAGGTGTTGCACTTGTGCACGAGTACCAACAAACATATGCCTTTGTGGCTGTTCACCTGTGTGCATCCGTATGACGCAGGAGGTGCAGAAATGTGGTCAGGTGTTGCACGAGTACCAAGAACATTTGCCTTTGTTGTTGTTCACCTCTGTGCATCCGTATGATGCTGGAAGTGCAGACAGATGTGGTCAGGTGTTGCACGTGTGTACGAGTACCAAGAAACATATGCCTTTGCGGCTGTTCACCTGTGTGCATCCGTATGATGCTGGAAGTGCAGACAGATGTGGTCAGGTGTTGCACGTGTGCACATGTACCAACAAACATATGCCTTTGTTGTTGTTCAGCTGTGTCAATCCGTATGATGCTGGAAGTGCAGACAGATGTGGTCAGGTGTTGCACGTGTGCATGAGTACCATGAAACATATGCCTTCGCGGCTGTTCAGCTGTGTGCATCCGTATGATGCTGGAAGTGCAGACAGATGTGGTCAGGTGTTGCACGTGTGCGCGAGTACCAAGAACATATGCCTTTGTGGTTGTTCACCTGTGTGCATCCGTATGATGCGGGAGGTGCAGACAGATGTGGTCAGGTGTTTCACGTGTGCGCGAGTACCAACAACCATATGACTTTGTGGCTGTTCATGTGTGTGCATCCGTGTGACACAGCAGGTGCGGACAGATGTGGTAAGGTGTTGTGTGCATGTACCAAGAACATATGGCTTTGTGGCTGTTCACATGTGTGCATCCGTATGATGCCGGAGGTTCAGACAGATGTGGTCAGGTGTTTCACGTGTGCGCGAGTACCAAGAAACATATGCCTTTGTGGTTGTTCACCTGTGTGCATCCGTATGATGCAGGAGGTGCAGACAGATGTGGTCAGGTGTTGCACGTGTGCGCGTGTACCAACAAACATATGCCTTTGTTGTTGTTCACCTGTGTGCATCCGTATGATGCTGGAAGTGCAGCGAGATGTGGTCAGGTGTTGCTTGTGTGCACGAGTATCAACAGACATATGTCTTTGTGGCTGTTCACCTGTGTGCATCCGTATGATGCTGGAAGTGCAGACAGATGTGGTCAGGTGTTGCACGTGTACCAACAAACATATGCCTTTGTGGCTGTTCACCTGTGTGCATCCGTATGACTCAGGAGGTGCAGACAGATGTGGTCAGGTGTTGCACGTGTGCGCGAGTACCAACAAACATATGCCTTTGTTGTTGTTCACCTGTGTGCATCCGTATGATGCTGGAAGTGCAGACAGATGTGGTCAGGTGTTGCACTTGTGCACGAGTACCAACAACCATATGCCTTTGTGGCTGTTCACCTGTGTGCATCCGTATGATGCTGGAAGAGCAGACAGATGTGGTCAGGTGTTGCACGTGTGCGCGAGTACCAACAAACATATGCCTTTGTTGTTGTTCACCTGTGTGCATCCGTATGATGCTGAAAGTGCAGACAGATGTGGTCAGGTGTTGCACTTGTGCACGAGTACCAACAACCATATGCCTTTGTGGCTGTTCACCTGTGTGCATCTGTATGACTCAGGAGGTGCAGACAGTTGTGGTCAGGTGTTGCACGTGTGCGCGAGTACCAACAAACATATGCCTTTGTTGTTGTTCACCTGTGTGCATCCGTATGATGCTGGAAGTGCAGACAGATGTGGTCAGGTGTTGCACTTGTGCACGAGTACCAACAACCATATGCTTTTGTGGCTGTTCACCTGTGTGCATCCGTATGACTCAGGAGGTGCAGACAGTTGTGGTCAGGTGTTGCACGTGTGCGCGAGTACCAAGAAACATATGCCTTTGTGGTTGTTCACCTGTGTGCATCCGTATGATGCAGGAGGTGCAGACAGATGTGGTCAGGTGTTGCACGTGTGCGCGTGTACCAACAAACATATGCCTTTGTTGTTGTTCACCTGTGTGCATCCGTATGATGCTGGAAGTGCAGCGAGATGTGGTCAGGTGTTGCTTGTGTGCACGAGTATCAACAGACATATGTCTTTGTCGCTGTTCACCTGTGTGCATCCGTATGATGCTGGAAGTGCAGACAGATGTGGTCAGGTGTTGCACGTGTACCAACAAACATATGCCTTTGTGGCTGTTCACCTGTGTGCATCCGTATGACTCAGGAGGTGCAGACAGATGTGGTCAGGTGTTGCACGTGTGCGCGAGTACCAACAAACATATGCCTTTGTTGTTGTTCACCTGTGTGCATCCGTATGATGCTGGAAGTGCAGACAGATGTGGTCAGGTGTTGCACTTGTGCACGAGTACCAACAACAATATGCCTTTGTGGCTGTTCACCTGTGTGCATCCGTATGATGCTGGAAGAGCAGACAGATGTGGTCAGGTGTTGCACGTGTGCGCGAGTACCAACAAACATATGCCTTTGTTGTTGTTCACCTGTGTGCATCTGTATGATGCTGGGAGTGCAGACAGATGTGGTCAGGTGTTGCACTTGTGCACGAGTACCAACAACCATATGCCTTTGTGGCTGTTCACCTGTGTGCATCCGTATGATGCTGGAAGTGCAGACAGATGTGGTCAGGTGTTGCACTTGTGCACGAGTACCAACAACCATATGCCTTTGTGGCTGTTCACCTGTGTGCATCCGTATGATGCTGGAAGTGCAGACAGATGTGGTCAGGTGTTGCACTTGTGCACGAGTACCAACAACCATATGCCTTTGTGGCTGTTCACCTGTGTGCATCCGTATGATGCTGGAAGTGCAGACAGATGTGGTCAGGTTTTGCACGTGTGCACGAGTACCAACAAACATATGCCTTTGCGGCTGTTCACCTTTGTGCATCCGTATGATGCTGGAAGTGCAGACAGATGTGGTCAGGTTTTGCACGTGTGCACGAGTACCAACAAACATATGCCTTTGTGGCTATTCACCTGTGTGCATCCGTATGACTCAGGAGGTGCAGACAGTTGTGGTCAGGTGTTGCACGTGTGCGCGAGTACCAACAAACATATGCCTTTGTTGTTGTTCACCTGTGTGCATCCGTATGATGCTGGAAGTGCAGACAGATGTGGTCAGGTGTTGCACTTGTGCACGAGTACCAACAACCATATGCTTTTGTGGCTGTTCACCTGTGTGCATCCGTATGACTCAGGAGGTGCAGACAGTTGTGGTCAGGTGTTGCACTTGTGCACGAGTACCAACAACCATATGCCTTTGTGGCTGTTCACCTGTGTGCTTCCGTATGATGCTGGAAGAGCAGACAGATGTGGTCAGGTGTTGCACGTGTGCGCGAGTACCAAGAACATTTGTCTTTGCGGCTGTTCACCTGTCTGGAAAGGCGTTCGATGTGTTTATGACTGTCTAGAAACGTATAACTGTATGAGAGTTCACCTTTTCGCGGTACCCTCCTCTGCCTCTCCCCAGCGAACACCTGCTGCTGATCCTCTGGGTGGCACTTATGAAAAACCTGTATGCTTTGTGGAACTTCCCCCCGTGGAGATGTTTTCCCTGCATGCAAGAATTAGCCTGAATCGGAGCAGTCAATTCTGAGTTTCACTTCCAGAATTTGCGACTGCCTAACATATACAGGCCCTTCGTATGCAGTCATTGTGAGGTGGTTTTTGATGCTTTACGGTCCCCAGCATGTATAATATGCATTTCCTACGCTGCAATATATTCTCAAATCAGTTCTTTAATTAAAGAAACCCCCCCTCCCATGTTTACCTTCCTCACTTCAACCTCGCATAGACCAATGATATCTGTTATCTGTAGTTCACCTTTAATAAATGAAGATTTTTTGTTTAGGGGGTCTTGATGCATAGTAAGAAGCTTGGGTCTGCCTCCCAAGCACAGGCCCGTCTAACCCTGCAGTGCCTCTGCCTAACCAATAAAAGCCCTTCCAGCTCATTGCTGTTCTGCGAGGGGGCCAACCAGTCATCGGAGTGCATGGGGTACCCAAGTCCTGGCTGATGAGAACAGGACTTGCAGGGACCTCCCTCGACCTATCCACTTCTGGCACTTCCCGTTGTGGGGCTTACTGCCATTGGTACTAAAACTGTAGAAAGGAGCAAGAGTTAGGAATGGCGTGGGGCTGTGGGAGGGGTAAAAACATTCTTTTGGCTTATTCTCTTCATCAAAACCAGCAGTGTGTGTCACGTGTTGTCTCTGGACCATTTGATCGCTGTGTGATTTGAAATCTAGCATCTGTGATTTTCTGGAAAATATGTATTCCGCCTTCCCTGAGCTTCTGTTCTGTGCAAATAGACCATTCAGTACTTCTGGCGACAGCCGGATATGGCGTCACAATAGTTGCCTGCTGATGTCACAAGCGCTTGATAATCAGAGCTGTGTTACTGATGCTCCCTCCTGCCGTCCTGCAGATCGCCATGGGCATCCCCCTGCACAGGATCAAAGATATCCGGATGCTCTACGGGGTGCCGGCCTGGGGAGACTCGCCCATCGACTTCGAAAACTCGGTCAACGTCCCGTGCCCTCGAGGCCACGTGATTGCTGCTCGTATCACCAGTGAGAACCCGGACGAGGTAAGGCTTAGTTTGGGGCATCCTGCGTTCCTATGTGTTGATGTACTCGGTGTCTTAGAGACCAGTCTTCCAGATTTGGTCTTATCAGATTGCACGTGGCTTACTTTGTTTTTATGGCGCACCTTCTATCTCTTTGGGTTGTTTCAAAGCGCTATGTGTAGCAAATATGTGCTACGTGGTAACGTGAGTATGAATTTAAGGGCCAGATGTAGGTCATCCCAGATTACCGATTCTTAAATACCGAATCATACCGATTCGGTATTTAAGAACAGGCAAATGGGATGTAGGTCTTTTTACCGAAATAATTACCGAATCGGTAAGTTTCGGTAATTACCGATTCGGTAATTGCCATTCATTTCTATGGGCCTGGAGGCCCAGAGGAATGAATGTCAATTACCGAATCGGTAAATACCGCACTGATGAGGTAATTGGGGGAAACATTGAAGGGTGGCAGGGTGTCACTTTGACACCCTGTTGCACCCCTCAATTGTGTATGGGTGCACATGTTGCAGACATACTTGCCCTAAGGGCATGTATGTCTGCAAGACTGAAGCAATTTGCATAAAATTGCTTTTTGGGGGGTTTTCTTTATTTACCACCAACTTGTAGTTGGTGGTAAATAACAAATCCTAAAAAGGGTAAAACACTAATTTGAGTGCTCCCTACATTGCTAATTCGGTAATTTACCGATTCGGGGCCCGATGTAGGTAAATGGCATTTACCGATTTTTAAATACCGAATTTTACTGATTCGGTATTTACAAATCGGTAAATGCCAGGTAGGTAAGTATTCGGTAACAATTACCGAATCGTTAAGATTCGGTAATTACCCAATCGGTATTTACTGATTCAGTAATTGCCATTGATTCCTATGGGCCTTGAGGCCCATAGGAATCAATGGCAATTACCAAATAGGTAAATACCGATTGGGTAAAATTACTGAATAGTCAAGGGTGGCAGGCTGTCACTTTGACACACTGTTGCACCCCTGATTCAGGCTTGTGTGCCATGTGACACACATACATACCCTTAGGGCACAGATTTGCATATGCACAGGTATTCGTTAATTACCACCAACTAATAGTTGGTGGTAAATAATGAATCCTTAAGGCCCTGTGGCACTGTTTTCAGTGCCACCTACATCTCAAATAACGAATCGGTAAATTTACCGATTCGGTAATTTACAGAATCGGTAAATTTACCGATTCGGTAAGTTTACCGAATCAGTAATTTTTAAGGCCCCCCTACATCTAAAACTCCAAATACTGGTCGGTAACGGCCGAAATCGGCCATTACGACCGGTATTTGGCCACCTACATATGGTATTGGTAACTTACCGATTCCTTAAAATACCGAATTGGTAATTTACTGAATTAGCAATTTGGGCACCTACATCTCAGTAGCCTAATTCCGGTCGGTAACGGCCGAAATTCGGTAATTTCGGCCGTTACCGACCGGAATTACGCTTCCTACATCTGGCCCTTAGTCTTCGTTCTCTCTCCGGCGTCTTGGAAGATAGGCGAGCTGGAGCAGTTCTATTCAGGGCTGTCCATGAATAAATGCAGTTTGATTCGGACTTGACGCTTATACACAGGGGCGTAGCGTGGTCGGTAAGATTGGGGGTGGGAGGGAAGCTTCAGATTTCCCAACAATCACACTGGCACATAGGGGTCTATTTACCAAATTCTCACGCAGCAGCCAAAAATGATGCTCTGCATAAGGAGCGAGCAGGAGAGCGCCACATTTACAGAAATATAGCACTATCCTCCCCTCCACCTAGTGCCGGCGCACATTCAAGTAGCCGTGTGCCACACACATAACTTTGCACCATAGTGCAAGGGTGTCTGCAGGAGTCTAGCATAGGTTTTGTACTGGATGGTTATCCTGCCAGAACAAAAAACAGTGCTTAGACTAATTTTAAAACTGTTCTCACTTTGTATGTGTGCTGTGTTAAAGGAATGAAATCATTTCACCTTGTTAGTGTCTATGTGAAATGGGTGTTATTTTCTGACGCAAAACTGTACTTTTTTTATTAAATCAAAAACCAGGGACATTGCAAGGAATGCACTAAATAATGCAAACCAGCTCAATGCACTGATTTGTATTACTTTCAAGTGAATTTCAGAAAGTAAATTGGAAAAAAAAGATTTTGCGTCACTTTTGTGATGCAAACACAACACAAAATCATAGTAAATAAACCCCATTACATTAAAATACACTATACGACAAGCAGACGGCAGGGGAGGGGCTTATGGGGCAGAGGAAAGGGAGAGTAATGCGGATTGGTAGGGTTTCTAAGTGGGAAACACATTATTTTGTGAAACAGCCTACATTTTTTTCATTCTCTTTCCAAACAGAGAGAGGGACAGTGTGTGTGCCTTTTTAGTCCGTGTGTGTGTGTACAAATTCCTGGTGAAATCCGACAGACACCTCACCATACCTGAATGAAAGCACTTATACCCAACTATTGATCACAAAATACATTTGTTAGGGAGGGTGTTAACACCCCAAAGACCCCCTGGATCTACGCCCAGGCTTATGTGCTTACATGCACAAGCACAATGAAATAAATACAAATAATTTTAGTCTGTTGAGCTACGTTTTAAATAGTATATTCTGCATAGCATAGATAACACAGCTATTTTGGACTTTATTTACCAATCCCTTTACTTGGTTATTACCTGATTCTGCCAAGTCTTTAGGTGTGCGCCCATTGGCCTTTATAACATTACACATTCCGATGAACTGGATTGCAACTTTCGGACATACTTTACATTCCTGGTCTCTATTCCATGGTGGAGACTGACAGATTAGTGATCTGTGTTTGGGAAACACTCATTGGATGCCTCCTGAGGGTTCCTAGTCCAATCTTATGCTACAGCCACAACCTTTAATCTACTTGTGGCTGGTCCAGCTCTGACTACCCAGACAATGCCTGGGACGCGTGGACCCCATACTGTACAACACACCCATTGTCTGATTACTAAATGTGTAAGTCTTTGACATTTGTGTTTTGTTTTCCAGGGGTTTAAGCCCAGCTCCGGCACAGTTCAGGAGCTGAATTTCCGCAGCAATAAGAACGTCTGGGGTTACTTCAGTGTGGCCGCAGCCGGGGGGCTGCATGAATTTGCAGATTCTCAGTTCGGTCACTGCTTCTCCTGGGGCGAGAACCGAGAAGAAGCTATATCGTAAGTATGAGTTTCTGAACAGTTAATAATTATTTTGCAATATTCGCAATATTATTCCGCTGATATGCACAAGATCCCCCACCCTCATCTGTCTCAGCAATATATGCAACCTCTCTGGTGGCTGATGATGGGGCTTAATAGTGCCCTCAAATTTGAGTAGGAAGCGGGCAAAGTGAGCAAACTTCACCTCGTTTAGTAAGGATTAGGAGTAGGGGTCTCCTCTTCATCTTCCGCGAGCAATTTTCTGGAAAGAAACTGGCCCAAATTGGGCGTTTTAAGGCACAATTTTGATATCAATTGGCTAAAATGGCAGAGGTTATCAAATGAAGGGCCTCGCCCCCCACTAAAAAAACTTTGAAAAAATAGTGTCAAAACAATGAATTTGTAAGTATAATGATCCCAGAAAGTTGTCTAAAGAGGTGTAACTGTAGAAAATCTGGTTATGCAAGGTCACATGCAAGGCTGGCTTTAGGGTAGTACTGGGTGGACTTTGGTGGAGGTCGCTGTGTTTAAAAATAATTTAGAACTTTAAAAGCATGTGCTGCAGAGTTCATTGTGTGCCCAGCAGTTTTCAAGCAACAATACAAATGTCACGATAACTCTGGTGATTAATGTTCCTGCTGGAGAGATTTAGATTTGGCTAGTGGCAGTTTTGACTCATCATAAAGTAGCGCAAACAGCTAAGGTGCCTGCTGCAAAGAATGTACAAAATAAAATGTATGTAAGCAAGGGGTATGGAAAGATGAGGGGCATTGTTGAAGGGTGGTAGTGATGGAATTCGTGGTGGTCATGGGGAAGAGGCTCCAAAAAGATACTTTCGCACTGGGCGCCACCAGTGCTAAAGCTGGCCCTGGTCACATGGCCATACATTTTTCACAATGTAGCATTTTTCTTCACTTAATTTTCACATCTAGGTCCCTCCAAGTCAGCTCTCAGTAATATCTTATGATGGACTCTACATTGAAGTGGCAGGGTGAAAGTTAATCAAATCTCACAACCACTGGCTACAGACAGCAGAGCTAAACAACTTCTTATAGGCTTATACTGCAATGCTACTTCTCTATTACATAGTGACCAAAGGAGCAGATTGCTGACAGGTTACATCAATCTTACATGGAGACAGTAGTTGTGAAGCTTAATCCATACAGATCATGCTATACCTTTACCAGGTCACAATATAGCAAACACAGCACTAAGCACCAACTTGTGCAAAGAAAATTAAATCAGCACTCTGAACTCCTCAATAACTCAAATATCATTCTAGCTGCAGATTCCTTACCTTAGAATAACTCCAAGCATCAGCCTGTATCCGGAAACATTTTGAGCAGTACATTTGCCTGCCGGTAGATGGTGTCATTCAGCTCTTCAATTGCATTGTCTGTGCCAGATGCGATGTCCACAGTGGCTATATAAGAGCCACCCCAGCATTCTGTTGTGGAAAGAAAATAACCATCAGTCATTGTAGATCTGGAGAGGGCTACCTGTAGTCCTTTTTTGTCTGACTTTTTCCAACGTTTTGTTGATCCTCTTTTTTTATAGACTTGTCTACCAGTGTGTCAGGGATGTCAGTGGGGTTTAAGCCCTGTGATTCCTGTCACAGATAGATGTCTGTGATAGTCCCCCATCTGGTTTGCTTTTGGTGCTTGGAGTTGGACCACAACTTGTGATGACTGATGTGTCATGAAACCCATGACGCAGAGTGAGTACTCTTTGAAACGCCTAGTCCAGCCCCACACCAGTCAGCTCCATGACGCTTCAGGTCCTGGTCATGAGGAAGGTCCCGGGCCCGTTTGCGGAGTCGAATCAGGTGCTCGTCATCACACCCAAAGTTGTCAGGTAAATCCTACAAGAAGTCCAAAATATCAAACAAGTTGCAATGCTCTTTGACCTCACTGTGCCGGTCCAAATCTTTGAACGAGGCATGGGAACAACGTCACTCCTGGCACTACTCCCAGATGGAGCCCGCCTCTGGGTCTGCACTGCACCTCTGCACCTTCCTGATTTTCCCAGTGCGACACCCACCGAACTCTGTGGGTTTTATGAGGCCATGCATCTCATTTTTGATGCTGGAGTGACTTCGGGCCTCATCGATTTGGGCAGTGGATTTCCTCCGGAGGGTCTGCCCTCGGCACCATTTGGGCCCCCTGAATCTGGTGCTGGATCTGGAACGGCTCCGATTGCGAGACTGCAACCTTTCGCGGAGCCTGTCCCAGCAATGTTGTTCCTTATGGCACCAGATCCCATCATCATACCCTGCTCTGTTATGGGGCTGGGATGGCGTCACCGATGCAACTCTGCCTTTTGAGTCGGAGCCAGGGCCTCCTGTTTTGGGCCGGTCTGGAGAGAGTGTGATAGGTGAGCATCTAATGACCATTGTAGCTACAACCCCCTTGAGGAGGCTGATAACTGAGATGAGGAACTGGCGTATGCCAGTGGTTTGGGCACCTCACCAGACACTGGCCTGATCTCTCCTCCTAGTATGGCTATGGAGGAAGGTGTCTCCTTGGTTATGGTGGGGAAGAGGGCGACTGAGGTCCTGGACTTTCACCTACCCTCTCTGTCACGACAGAAGTGCTTCAGCCAGATGTCACCCCATCAGAACCCCTTATCCCTTTTGATGAAGCCCTCACTGATGTCCTGTTCGGGACCTGGGCAAAACCCTGCACAGGGGCACCTGTGCACAGGACAGTTGCCCACTGCCATTGCCCTGCTCTTGGGAACCAATCTTTCCTCACTCAGCACCCGACTCCAGAGACCCTTGTCATCCATGCCTCTGCCTTCAAAGTCAACCCTGGTGCGTTTCCTACGACATCACCAGATAGGGAATACAAGAGGCTGGACACCTTTGGCAAGAGGATGTTCTATTCCACCAGCCTTGCACTGCGCTTGCTTTTTGGGCTGATGCACCCATACGGTTTGAGATTCAGTAGCACAAGTGCTGCCCACAGTCTTGGAGGAGGCCCGAACCATACTGTCACCGACTATTACAGATGACAGAGATGCAGCGAAGTTCAACTTTCGCTGCATACTAGATATGACCGACTCGCTAGACAGAGCAATTGCTTCATCAGTTGCTTTGATACGCCATGCCTGGCTGAGCTCAACTGGATTTTCGGGGGATGTCCAGGTATCCCTTATAGATATGCCCTTCGATGGCACCCGTCTCTTTGGAGACAAGGCAGATTCAGAGCTGGACCTCTTTAAGGACAACCAAGCCACTGTCAGGTCCTTGATCCTCTTCATGGCCCCTCGGCAACCCTGTTCTGCCTTTTAGCCCCTTCTGTGGCTAAGGTAGGGGTACTAACTGCATCCATTATCTCCCAGCCACCATGACCAATAGACTCCCCAGTTCTTTAGGGGCAGCGGACATTGTTCCCACAAGCTTTGTGAGACAACCAGCCAGAGGTCTACCCAATCCAGCAGCCGCAGACTTCAAACCACTTTAGATTGCCCTTGTACCATCACAGGCACCCATTTGATGGCAGAATCCAATATCACCCACACCACTGGCAGTCCCTAACATCGGAGAAGTGGGTACTTCAGATCGTTCTGCTGGGTTATTCCGTTTATTTTGTGGAAACCCTGCCACTCATGCCACTATCTTCAGACCGGCTGATGGAAGACCATCTCTCTGTGCTCTGTTAGGAAGTACAGGCTGTTTTGGCCAAAGGATAGATCTAGAGGGTGACGGCATCAGAAGTAGGTCATGGTTGCTATTCGTGCTATTTTCTGGTGCCCAAGAAGGACAGAGGCCTCCACCCAATTTTAGACCTGCGCCGTCTCAATTTCTTCATGGAGAAGGAAAAAATTCAAGCTGTTCATGGCAGCTCAGGTTCTGTCTGGCCTAGACCCTGGAGACTGGATGGTTGCACTGGACTTGCAGGGTGCATACTTCCATATTCTTGTCCTTCCTACCCACAGGCACTATCTGCGGTTCATGGTGAACCACAAGCATTATTCGTTTGCTGTGCTCCCTTTTGCCATTTCTCCCTACCTCGATGATTGGCTGTTGAAGGGGGACTCACTAAAAAAGTGTCAACATCACACCTGACTCCCTCTCTGAGCTCCCTTTTCATTGGAGCTGTTCTGAATACAGTGCAGTTGCTGGCCTATTCTCCAGAATGATGAGACCAGGATATTCAGGCTATTATTTCAATGTTTCATCCTCTATCCTGCATTTTTGTGAGACCACGTCTGAGGCTGCTGGGTCCCATGACATCCTGCTGGTAACACATGCCTATTTGTATATGAGGGCTTTGCAGTGGGACAGTGGGACCTGAAGTCCCAGTGGGCATGGCACCAGGGAAATCTCTCTGACTTTGTACAGAAATCAGAGAGCACTGCAAAACGCTGCAGTGTTGGTCACATCATCTTGCTGGAGCTGAGAGCGATCAGACTGGCATTGAAAGCTTTTCTTCCTTCTATCAAGGGAAGACTAGTTCGGGTGTTCAAGGACATCATCACCTCCACATGGTACTGCAACAAACAGGGCATGGTGGGGTTGTGGCCCCTCTGTCAAGAGCCCTGTGTCTCTAGTCATGGCTAGAACGTCAGGGCATTTCCCTGGTGGCTCAACATCTGGTGGGCTCTCTGAAAATGCCAGTCGGCAATGCCGAGCGGATAACGAATGGCATCTCCACCTGGAGGTGGTACACAGTGTTTTCAGAGATTGGAAAGACCCTTGGTTAGATCTATTCCCCACCACTGAGGACGCGCAATGTCAGCACTTATGTGCGCTGGAGTTTCCAAGACAACCCTCACTCTGAGATGTTTCTCATCTCGAGCGGAGCTCCAGTCTCCTGTACGCCTTTTCACCAATACCACTTCGGCCCAGAATTCTCAGGAAGATCAAGAATGATGGTGCCCAATTCATTCTTGTGGCTCCGGATTGGGAACAGAGAGTATGGTATTGCAAACTGCTGAGCATGAGCATCAGTCCACCGATCAGGTTGCCTATTCAGGAGGATATACTGCTGCAGCAGCAGGACAGGGTCCTGCACCCAAACCTGCACTTTCTCCATTTTCATGCATGGAGATTGAGCTGCGGCAGTTGACACTTTTTGACCTTCCTTTTGGCCAGTTATTATCACCAAATACCATGGATGATCATCATATGACAAGGATTTCACCACCATTATGTCAGGGATAGCTGAAATTATGTCAAGAATGGCCAGAATAAGTCAAGTGTGAGTCACTGGTATGTTAGCGGATAGCTATAAATGCCAACAAAATGTCAGGGATGAGCCACCATTATGCCTGGAGAGCCTGCATGCTGCCTAGAATGCCCATATATCACCAAGAATGCCCTCAGTGAGGGGCGAGAGCTAGGTGTCTAAAATTGTGGACGCACTATAATTAGGCTCTACCATCTGCCCCAAAATATCCTAATTCATCCTATTCAGAGGAGCTTACACCTGATTGTCCCCACCCCCTCCACGCAACTGAATCTGCTGAGATGGGAGTTTGTCGGCTGTGAGGTGTGTTTTGGAAGAATTCGGGAGCGAAGGAGAGGCAGGAGACTCGGTGTGACATGTGCACTCCTCGCTGAAACTGGTGGACTAGAGGCTTAGGAATAACACAAGACTATTAAGTCAATAATAGCTCTGCGTCGCTGACCTGGGGTGGGGTCACGCTCTCATTGGGGGAGTCCTTGACTGGGTCTCGAACTCTATGGAGGACCTAACGTGGCACATCAGATGATACCCTCCGATGCGGAGTGGTAGAACCTGAGAGGATGGACATGGTACTAACGAGGTGGAAGCTGGCTGCACGGGTGGAGAAGCAGTACTCCCTGTGGACGTGTGTGCTCCAGAGGAGCTGGCTCATGCTGGGGGTGGTGGAGGCAGCAGAGCCTGGTGGACAGCAATTCGCTGAGATGTGCTGAGGTGTTGTGCTGCTCCTCCTGCGCGGTCGGCAAGGCCACCGAGACCCGCTGTGCAAATTTTTTGAGGAGGGAAGGAGCAGCACATAATGGCTTTTCCCCAGCTGACTGCTGCAGTGGCAGAGGTGGTCGTCTCCCTATCGGAGCCATGGACTACACATATTAGACTTATAACATCTATGGAGTACAGCGAGTAGACTTGGTCAGGGGGAAGTAGGTAACCTGGATTTGGGGATCCTCGCTTATAGTGCATAAGGAGCTGAATCTCTCCGCTTGTGCCCTAACTCAGAAGGATAAAGAGGAGTCACCTTAGTACTTCTTCCAAGGAACTGCAGTGTTCCTCATGGAAACTCGATCGCCAAATCTTGGGGAGAGGAGAGCCACATCCAGATGGCTATAAGAACCTGGAGGTCATTAAAGAAATGCAATGGACAGACTTGGTCTGATTGATGGGCGACCCTTCCTGTGCAGTCCCTGTGACATTGACTGACTGCTTGTGCCGCCTCAGCTAAGTGTTGACCCTAAGGTCTGGTGGATTAATACATAGCAGCATTGAGAGTGGCATTGGTTAGGGGGAGTCAGATGACTGCTCCTTAAAAAAAGATATATTTTTTGAGCTGCCTTCTCCACCACACCTCGTTTCACAATATGGCTAAAGATAAGCAACCAATGACTGACAAGCAGAGCATGCTAAATAAATACGCATACTCTGGGGGATATGTACATATGCAAAAGCCTTCCTCGTCTAACACAGCAACAGATTCAGAAATGGCTGTGGCAATCAGGGCATACACTGTCGCAGCCCCCCAAACTGTTAACTTGTGCAGAAACATGCTTGAGGTGAAAATTGGATCCAACTTTGAGACAAGCAGTGGACAGGATCACTGAGGTGGACAGTTGCATTTCTGAGCCGGAAGACTCCTTGAAGATGCTTCAGTACAAGATCTGTACATTGTCTGCGACATCTAGAACTTCAGAGGCACTAGTGTAGGTCGACAAGAGGCGAGCCAGTATAAATAACTTTGTGGGTTTCTCCGAGTGTTGTGAAGAGTCCTCCCCAAGGGATTACAGGATCATTGGTTGCGTTCATTGCTGCCCCTCGAGTCGTTTTCTTCTCGCTTCATCATTGAGTCGGCATACAGAGCAGTTGTGCAGGGACTGACTATGGGGGCAACGGCTCGCCCTCTGATCACTTTTTTTTCTAAACTACAAAGATAGAGATGATATTCTTCGCCTCCTAGGGTATATGAAACGTCTCATGTTTAGGGATTTGTATGTTTATGTTTAAGGATTTGTAAAGGGCGCAGCTGCCCGTAGGCTTCCCAGCGCTAGGAGAAAATGACATCGGTGAGCATGGTTAAGTCGGCTGAGAGGATTTTAGGGAAAGAGCCATGTTTTAAATCTATTCCTGAAGGCTACTTCATCAGTTAGTAAGCGTAGATCTTTGGGCAGTGAGTTCCAAATTTTGGGAGCCAGGTGTCGGAGGATCTTCCTCCCCATCTAGCTCTGTTTATTCTGGCTTGCTGCATAAGATAGTCTGAGGAGGACCTTAGGTCCCTGCCTGGGATGTAATGTCCCACCAGTTTTTTTTATTAAAGCAGGTCCTCTATTGTTCATGGCTCTGTGTGCGATGCAGGTTGCTTTAAAGGTGAGCCTTCCCTGAACTGGGAGCCAATGTAGGGTCTTCAAGGCAGTCTTGGCTGATACCTTTCTCGGAATTTGGAGCAGGGTCCTAGCTGCAGCATTTTGTACTACCTGTAGCCGATGGATAACATATTTTGGTGCTCCAAATTATAGTGAAGTCTTAAGCCTTGCTATAGACGCATAGTCGCAGTGTCCACATTATTTGCAAAAAGGTCTGTCGCACAGTGCTGGGGTTCGAAAACAATTCCAACGGTGAAAAAGTGGATCCGTGATCTACATTACTGCAGGGATTAACTAGAGGTCTATGCAGAAGAACTACCCAAAGCCTTGCGCCCCAAGGATTTCTGGGCCCCGCTTACTGCATACTTGTTGTACCATCCAGATATGGTGTAATGTGCGAGAAAAATATGCCTCGTACTCTGTATGTAACAGCTGATATACTATGACAGCTCCGCCACTGAACTTGTCTTTTATAGCTTCCACGTACGTGTCTATTTACAATGTACAGGATGTTTCAAAGTGTATAATGACTTGAGTTCCGCTCTGCCTGGGAATATGGAGGGGGTGGACTTGGTTTTTGAGGGAGGTGGGTGAGGTTGGGTTCTTGGGGGGTTGTGCTCTTTGCTAACTTTTTCTCTTTCTGATGTAAATATTGCTTACATAGCGATTTGCTTTTATGATATTGACTGCCCCTCCATCAGGGCATTGGTGTATCCTTGCTGTAAGCTTTTCAATAAAAATAATTTTAAAAAAAGAGATGAGATTCTTTGAATTTGCTCTAAATTAAGACACATTAATGCATGATCTCACAGAATTTCAGTCTTTCAAGACGGCACCAGATTAGTGCAAATACAATATGTTGAATCCAAAAGGAAACTTTAATTGTATTTTTTGACCTGTTTGAGTTAGAAGCTAATTGTTTTTTTGTTAAAATCTGCAGATTATGCTGCAGGTGGATTAGGTGGTAAATGCTGCAAATCCATAATTTTGTAATAAATCAGCGGTTATGGAATCACATAATTCCATTGGCCCTGTTTATAGTGAACATATAACCTTGCTTTTTAAACATATCTTACCAAACAAGCCTGAGTGCTGCCACTTTCCTATTTAAATGTCATGTGTAACCTGTTTAGGTGAAGGCGCATGCGAAAAATCTTTGCATAATTCAACAAGCATACTGAGCCCCAGTCCACTTCATGATTTGTGTATCCCATTCACCTTGTTTGCTATGTTCTTATTCTTTGCCATCCACCCACTCCTAAGGCCCAATACCTTACATATCACAGCCATTTAATTAATTAATTTATTTTTTGTTTTATATAGTGCGTACTAGACCCGAGACACCGGGTATCAGAGCGCTTTACATGAGCACCATTTTCGTTACAGAAGGCCACATTCATTTTTGGTAGGCACACCATTACATTACCCAAACCATTCAGACTATATTTTCCACTGTCATGGGTGTCACATCTGAGCAGTCCTACGAGGGCTGTAATTCTTTCCTCCTCCGAGTCCAAGCCCTCATGAAAGGACTTTGGGCTACCTTGTGATACCAGTTCCTTCAAGTTTCTGCAGCTTTTGACCTCTGCACCATCCTGTGTGAAGATTGAGGACTTGTTCTTGATAACTCAGAATTTTGCTGTATGAAGTAGAATATATGGAAGTCGCAGTTGGCGCATTTTCGCATTAACCTAAAGGAAGTAGTTTAGTTTTTTTTGCACCTTCACTGTGTAGTCTGGGAAGAAATGTAATTTTCTATTTTACACAGGCCATGAGTTTGGGCTACCCAAAAGATACGATCTCTGTCTCTAAAATTTAGTAGCTTGGCCACCATTGGTCTCGAAAGGGCATGGTACTCATCTAAACTCCAGGGCCTAAAACAGACTTGTAAGAAGCTTGAGAGAGACTGGAGGAAAGACTTCTCTCGCAATAGCTTCTCTATTTTTAAGTTTCCTATCAAATTATACAAATCTGAAATCAAATAGCCCAGGCAGTTTACTACGAAAACAAAATGCTATCAGCGGCCAATTCCACCTGTGAGATCTTTCGTATTGCCAAAAAACTCTCCAGAGTTCCCCCTTCTCCGGCTACCCCTGACATCTCAGGCACACGCGGTAACGATTTAGCTGATTTTTTTTTTCCAATAAAATTGGAAACAATTTTCACCTCATTTCCCCCCATTAAAGACGGCACATCCTACCTTAATAATCATAATAACCAACCTCTCTTGGAAACTATCCAGGTGATGGAAAGGCCGGTATTAGAAAGCCTCCTGACTCGGGTAAGGAGTGGGTCACCCAAAGATCCAGCCCCCCTAAAGATAGAGAGGCAAGCAGCAGGAACTGTTTCCCTGTCATTTTAGAGTTGATCAAAGCCTCTTTTTCTTCTGGAGTGCTCCCTCACCAATGGAAGAAAGCTATGGTAAATGCACTTTAAAAAAAAACCTAGTCTTGATCCTTCGGCTCCATATCACTTCTACCGGGAGTCAGCAAAATTGCTGAAAACTTCTTCAATTGTGTACTCTTCTCTTTCTTTGAGACCCACAAACTCCTCCACCTGTCCCAGACAGGTGTTTGACCTCATCAGGGAACTGAAACAACTTCAGTCGTGGAAGATTCAAGGAAGATTGTGGACTCCGGAGGCACCGCTGTGGTCATTCTCCTGGACCTCAGCGCTGCCTTCGATACAGTAAACCATCATATTCAGGTTCATAGACTCAGAAAACTGGGAGTTACTGGAACTGCTCTGCCATGGCTACAGTCCTTTCAGAGTAACAGATCCTTTCAGGTCTTTGACCACGAGGTGACCTCTAAACAAATGCCCCTCTGCTGCGAAATACCGCAGGGTTCTTCCCTGAGACCCACCTTATTCAATGTTTACATGTGCTCCTTAGCAGAGGTGCTACTACCTTTTTTGCGTACTCTTCGTTGCCTACGCAGATGACAACTTGTGATAGGGCTTAATCAAGCCAAAAGCCCCACCCCCCTAGTCTTCGCCCTTGCTTAGAAGAAATTGCCAACTGGATGAATGAGTCCTTCTTGAAACTGAATGGGGAAAAAGCGAGATAATGACCCTGAAGAATCGCTCCCTCCTTGATCTAAACAAAATATGGCCGACCACCCTCGGTCCTGCCCCCACCCCAAAGACTCCGTTAAAAAGCCTGGGTGTCTGGGTGGACCAAGACCTCACTTTCAAGACACAAGCGTGGAAGATGGCTGACACATGCTATGGTATCCTAAAAATGATTCGATAAGTTCTGTAATAGGGGATCTCTCTGTGTATAGTCATAATCTTGTGAATAGTCCCGCCCATGTGCATGGATCCCGGATCAATCGAAATAGTCTCTTAAATTGTCTTCTTCTGCAGTCCTGCATAGACACTTAAGAGAAAATCAAAGACAAATAATGCAGCCTAAAACTACAAGGCTAAATTGGCCAGCACTTCATCTTGAAGTAAAAAAGACAGCCAAATAATATTAAATTTTACACACTTTGTAAAGTTCCACACCTAGAGAAACTCCCCTACACAAAAATCCTTTGTCATGATAGAGAGGAAGGGTTGGACAGACAGACCCCAAAGGTTGCCATTATGTGTCTGGAAAAGGGATACCGTGCCTTTAAGGAACTCTCCAGAGACCCTCGGTATCCCAGGATGCACAGCCAAAGGCCTTTTGCTTTCAGTTCTTTTTTCCGGCTCCTGCTAGCAGGACCCTGGAGCATTGAGCTCTACCTTTTGAGGTATATCTTCAATTTTTGGAGCTTTTCCAGTGATTTGAGTGTTTCACTAGATGTCTGGGGTCTTCCTCTTCCAGTTGCTGTCTTTTTTGACCAGTTTTGCCACCTCTATATTGTTGAAATGCCAGCTTTATCAACAAGTGCCCTGAGTGTGGTGGGAATCTGACCCCCACAGAGTGTGCATACTCTGTCTCCCTTCTACCCATGTCCCTGACTCCTGTGATATCTGTCACTCTTTCTCCAGGAGGACCCTGCGTGACAGGGAGGAGATTCGTCTCCAAGGCCTGGCGCAGAGGAGACATCAAGAACCAGGTGCGACTTCGGGCATGGAGGGACTCTGTCATCATCCTCTGCCCGTGCATCGGCCTCTGGGGGTGCTCCCCAGTCAAGAAAAGGGCCAGCAAAGGCACTGTTCCCGGTCGACGTCGATGGCTTCGACGTCGGCGTCGAGAGGTATGACTACCATCTGTTCCCCGTCAAAGCGGCATCGACGTTCGGTGTCGAGGGATAGGACGTCGAAACCTCGGACGAGGTCGTCATCCAGGACTTCACCGGCGTCGACACACCATCGAGGTCGTGATGAGTCCCGAAGAGGCAGGCGCTCGCCGTCGAGGCGACACCGCCGTTCACTGTCAACGTCGACACAAAGGTCGACGTCAAGGCGAAGGCACTCGAGAGCGTGGGAGTTCGTCGACGTCAAGAAGAGAGACGTCAAAGAGGTTGACGTCGAGGAGCGACAAGTCGATGTCGAAGAGGAAGTCGAGGCCCAGAACGGTGTCTCGTGCCTCTGTGGTTAGCGTCTCTTCATCATTGGCGAGTCACCGGTCGCGGCGGCGCCGGCGTTCGTCCTCAGAGAGATCTACCTCCAGAGCATCCTCCCCAAGGCCTGCTCGTAAGAAGAGGAGAGCTCTTAGGTCGCCAGGACTATGATTATTCCCGGACCTATTCGCCCTCAAGGCCCAGGACGCCTACGCCTCCTACTCTTCCGCAACTTCCTCCTCCACCGCCTCCTCCTCCTCCTCCTCCTCTGCCTCCTCCTCCTTCACCTCTACCACCACCTCCTCCTCCTCCTCCACCACCACCTTGGCCTCCACAACCGAAGCCTTTGGTTCCGGCTCAACCTCTTCCGCTTCTGCAGCCTCCTGGGCCGGGATCTCCTGCAAGGCCCCGAAAGCCAAGGTCAAGATCCAGAGGGAGGCATCGCTCTCGCAGTGAGCGTTGATCTTCGACGAGGTCACGTCATCGTCAGCGGAGGGAAAGGTCACGGTCCAGGTACACAGACTCGTCCAGTGATAGGAGATATTCTCCCACTTTGTCGGACTCTCCTCCTACGAGAGTGTCGCCAGTGGATGACATTGTGACGTTTCAGGATGTGCTGCTGAGGGGGGCAGCGAAGTTGGGGATCACACTGACGGTGCCCACCCCTTCCACCTCTGTGATCTTTGAAACGTTGCAGCGCAGGCACCTCTCTCGCCCTTTGCTGTCTTTGGTGCCAGGACTGGAAGAACCGGCCATGGAGCTGTTTCTTTCGCCGGCCTCGGTGAAGTCGGTGCCATCCCGGCTTCAAAAGAAGTACAGGCCCCCGGATTCGGATCCAGCGTTCTTAAGATCAGATCCTGTCCCGGATTCTGTCATGGTGACAGCCGCCAAGAAGTAGCATTCTACTGCCCCTTCGTCTACGGTCCCTCCCGACAAGGAGAGCTGTCAAATGGATTCGGCAGGGAGAAAAGTTTGCAGTACAACTCCCACCTCTATGAAAGCGGCGAGTTCATCAGTGCTTTTGGGTCGGTCTGACCGCTCCTTGTGGGAGTCCCTGCAGCATTTTATTAAGCTCCTCCCAAGGGACAGGAGAAAAGACTTCCAGGAGATCTTGAATGAGGGCATGATGGTCTTGAATCAGGTCATTAGTTCGGCGGCTGACGCCACTCTCCTGGCTGCTCATGGGTACTGCCATGGCATAAACTTGAGACGCCACTCCTGGTTGCGCCTTACCTCTCTTAAACCAGAGGCGCAACACCGGATTGCTAATTTGCCCTTTTCGGGATCTACCCTCTTCGGGACTCATACGGACGAAGAGATGGCCCGCATGAAGGCGGAAGTGGAAACGCTGAAAGCTGTATGTTTGGAGAAACCAAAGGAGCAGCGGAAGTCCTTCCGCCCCTTCCAGATGCGTTACTCTTCCCAGAGATTTCAGCGAGGGCAAGGTCGCCAAGCTGTCCAACAGCAGCAGCAATAACAGCAATACCAGCGACAACACTTCCAGAAGCGTCAGAGGGGCAGAGGAGGCCAGCAGGCCTCCTCGGCGAATAAGGGCCCGGCCGGGTCTAAGCCCTGAGGAGTTACTTCCCCCTCGTCCGTTACCCACTCCGGTGGGGGGAAGCATACAGAATTACTTGGCAGAGTGGAGAAAAATTACTCAGGACAATTGGGTGCTGAATTCTCGCAATGGATACAGTCTTCGTTTTGTCAGCCCTCCTCCAGCTATTCCACCGGTTCGTTCACAATACCAGTTGCGCGAACTTCAAGCGGAGGCCGATATCCTGTTAAGAAAAAGGGCGATAGAAGACGTCCCTCTGTCTCAAAGGGGAAAGGGTCTATACTCAAGGTTCTTTCTGGTGCGCAAAAAGGACAAAAACGAGTTCAGGCCCATTCTGGATTTACGACAAGCAAACAAATGGATTCGCAGGGAGAAATTTTGCATGCTGTCCTTGCACCAGATTTATCCTCAGCTGCAAAGAGGAGACTGGTTTTGCGCAATAGATCTGCAGGATGCATACTTCTATGTGCCCATTGCACGGAAACAACAGAAGTTCCTGCGCTTCCTAGTCGGCACCAATCACTATCAGTACACTATACTTCCATTTGGTCTGAAGTCTGCACTCAGGACTTTTTCAAAATGCATGGCAGTTGTGACAGCGCACCTGAGAAAGAACAAGGTGTTTGTCTACCCACACCTGGAAGACTGGTTGATCAAAGCCTCCACCTTCCAATGAAGCGCAATTGCATTTCAACAGGACGGCCGTTCTGTTGAATCAGCTGGGTTTGCACATCAACATGTCCAAGTCTGTTCCGACTCCTGTTCAGTGCCTGCAGTACTTGGGAGCCTCCATCAATACTCTCAGAGCAAGCGTGTCTTCTTTGGAGGAGCAATGCTTATTGATCTTTCAGAAGGCTCAGGCTCTCATATCCGTTCCATCAACGACCATGAGGACGATGTCTCTCTTCTGGAGTCGATGGCCTCTTGCATCTTCCTCACACCACATGCACGCCTCCACATGAGACCGCTGCAGGAATGTCTAGAGAATCAATGGAACAGAAACGAGGGAGCTGGGACGACAGGATCCAACTGTCTCTACACTCTCAACCGTCCCTGAGATGGTGGTGTTCAGCAGAGAATCTCCTCAAGGGGGTTCCGTTCCACAAGGACATTCCCACACAGACTATTGTGACGGATGCTTCTCTCCACGGCTGGGGAGCGCATTCAGACCATCTACAGATTCAAGGAACGTGGTCCCATGCGGAATCCACGTATCACACCAATTTTCTGGAACTCAGAGCTGTTCATTTGGCGCTGAAAGCCTTTCATCCATCCTTCCAGACCAACTCCTTGCTTGTGCAGACGGACAATACGACCACAATGTATTACTTCAATAAGCAGGGGGGCTCGAGATTGCGCACACTGTCCCAGGAAGCGCAGGCGATCTGGCACTGGTTGCTGGTCAGAGGACTGACAATAACGGCTACCCATCTGCTAGGTGTGCAGAATGCTCAGGCGGACGCACTCAGCAGGCTGATCCAGGAAAACCACGAGTGGGTCCTAAACGACGAGGTGCTAGGAAACATCTTCGAAAGATAGGGCACTCCAGAAATAGATCTGTTCTCCACCGCCGAAAACAGAAAATGCAGAGACTTCACCTCCAGGCTGTACCAACTGGGGACTCTGGGGAATGCGCTATGAATCAGCTGGTCGAACAGCTTTCTGTACGCTTTTCCACCCATTCCCCTGATTCCGGCAGTACTCATCAAGCTGTCTCAATCCAGAGCACGAATGATCCTCATTTCTCCGGAGTGGCCTCAACAGTGGTGGTTCATTTACCTGCTCCACCGGTCTCTCCAACCCCATCTGCGGCTTCCATGTCGGCCGGACCTTCTCACGAAGTTCGGGGGCAGATGGTGCACACCAACCTTTCATCGTTGAGTCTGGCGTCATGGCTCCTGAGATAGTACAATATGGACACTTGAACTTGCCTGATAACTGCATGGAAATACTCAAGGAGGCTAAGAGACCTTCCAAAAGGACTTCCTATGCCTATAAGTGGAAAGGGTTCTGCATCTGGTGCACATCCAAGAACGCTGATCCTACCTCCTGCAAGGAAGATGTCATCCTACCATACCTCTTGCATTTAGCTCAATCTGGCCTTAATTTCCATTCTATTAAGGTTCACCTCACAGCATTGACTGCGTATAGGAAAGGCCCTTCACAAACATCCTTCTTCCACATTCCTGTAATTAAAGATGTTTTAGAGGTATCGAAGAAAGTATTTCCCCCTGTTCGGTGTCCGGCGCCTTCATGGGAACTGAATGTGGTGCTGTCACGGTTGATGAAGGAGCCTTTTGGACCTATTCACAAGGCAGCCTTCCTTGTGGCTATAACATCGGCCCGCAGGGTGAGTGAGATTAAGGCTCTGTGTTGTCAAGAGCCCTATGCAGTGTTTCTTGCTTCCAAAGTTGTTATGAGGACTCACCCTAAGTTCCTTCCGAAAGTAATTTCTGATTTTCATGTTGATCAGACGATAACTTTACCTACCTTTTTCCAACATCCTTCCTCTCCGGTGGAGCGGTCTCTTCATTCCCTGGATGTAAGAAGGGTGTTGAAATTCTACTTGGATAAGACCAAGGACATTCGTAGGTCAGACCAATTGTTTGTCAATTATGGTTTGGTCAGGACTGGTCTTGCCACCTCTAAACAGTCCATCTCTAGATGGATTGTGTCCTGTATCCAGCTATGTTACCAAAAGGCTAACAAGACTTTAGGGGGTAAGCCTAAGGCTCATTCCACCAGGGGCAAAGCGGCTACAACAGCTTTGCATGTAATGTTCCCATTGCAGATATCTGTAGGGCTGCCACTTGGAAGTCGGTCCATTCCTTTGCCAAACACTACTGCCAGGACGCTGATGCCAGGGCAGACGCTCAGGTTGGGCAGGTTTCGTTGAGAAATATGTTTGCACAGTAGTGGTGTTGTCTGTTTCCTCCACCGTTGGTTTGGATTGTTGGGATGGGCTTGCCATTCTATTCACAAGATTATGACTATACACACAGATCTCCTACTACAGAAGGAGTAGTTTCTTACCTGTCACTCCAGTTCTGTAGTAGGGGTATCTCTGTTATAGTCCTAAGCGCCCGCCCTCCTCCCCGGTGGATGAAACAATACTACAGGCCTGGCTTTATACACCTTCAAAAAGAACTGAAAGTAAAAGGCCTTTGGCTGTGCATCCTGGGATACCGAGGATCTCTGGAGAGTTTCTTAAAGGCACGGTATCCCTTTTCCAGATACATAATGGCAGCCTATGGGGCTTGTCTGTCCAACCCTTCCTCTCTATCATGACAAAGGATTTTTGTGAAGGGGAGTTTATCTAGGTGTGGAACTTTACAAAGTGTGTAAAATGTAATATTATTTGTAGGCTGTTCGGAATTCGGTTAAAACCGAATGTAGCCGATAATACCATACCAGATGAAAATCAGCTGACTCGGTTTAAACCGAGTGTCGCTGATTTTCAGAGATATTGCATCATTTGGCCACTTGGTGGAGCCAAAACTTTACATGCAAACGGCAATTTTGGCTCGCGAAGAAAAGCAGCTCCAAAGGTGAGTCACCCAATTAGGTGTGAATGGCCCAAGGGCCAGGCCAACACCAGTCACCCTGCCTGGCTCACGTGGGGGGGGGGGGAGAGGAGCTTTTGTTGTCTGCCGTCTGTCTTACTGCGGCCGCCGCACCCACGTACTTAACAGGTCTTTAAAAAGACCATTTGCTTAACGAGTCTTTGTTGTTATTTCGGCACTTCTTAGAGCCCCTGCAGCTACCCTGTCTCCGGCTTTGCTCATGACTGTGCCCTGCTCCTAGCCGCTGAGGGCACCCATTGTGGCTGGAGCCAATCAATCAGCCGCTGCACTGCTGCCTTTGCTCATCTTGCATAGTGCGGAATATAGCGTGAACTTGGCCCAAAGCTGTTAGCGCTTTTCCCCCATATTAGTGGCCACTCAAAATTAAAAATAGTAAGATGAATAGCTGCTCAACGGCACAAAATCTGCACTTCAAGTCCTGGCAGGAGTTGATGGAATCAGGTGCGGCAGCATGAGGGGCGTGTGTGTGGGTGGGGGGGTGGGGGCAGTGAAGCAGTGACCGGCGATTGCAGCTGTCAACATGTGAAAGGTTTGAGGGGTCAGGCCGGGCAGCTTCCACGCTCCTACGAGTTATATTTTATTGTTACCAGATGTCTGAAGTCACAGCAGATACTTAGTTGGTTTATAATAGCGAGTGAGAGCGCGCCTGAGCCTAATCTCCAGCTCGGCTCCCAGCACCCTGCCCGGCAGTTACCAGATCTGAAAGCATCGGCCCCTTTGTTATTGAACCACGGCGCCATTCTGGCAAGGTTATGTTAATTCTAAGGTGCAACACGTCAAAGATGAAACGACTTGCGAGTCAGTCTTGTTTCACAAAAAGTATTAGTTTGCAGAGATAACGTGTGAACTACTTTGAAATATCGCATTTATATAATCAATAATTTGCAACTATTTAATATAAATTGAATGCGGATGCACATAAAAAATTGTCAGACTGAGGTGACTATCAGATGAACAGAAGAGTGTTACGAGAAAAATATGAAGACACTTTTGTGGAAAAAAAGGTCTGGCATTAGCTCATACACATAGCAATTGCAATGTTTTACGTAAAACCCAAAATGCTCAAGAATGAATTTAACTCGACACACTCCCAGCTTTTACACCTCCCTCTCTAAAATAATCATGACGGATTGCAATGTGGGATTCTGCTTGAGATCGAAACCGGCCATTTCTTGTGTCTTCTCCCCATCCCCACCACCTCCCCAGTGCAGTCAACCACACCCCTGGTTTATGGTGCCTCTCCGGTTAATTCAGGGACAGGGCAAGAGCCTCGCTTTTTTAAGATTTATTTATTTATGCATTTTTATATAGCGCGGACCCCGATGTGCCCTGATTAACATGGCCAGCCCACACTGAGATCGCATGTAATGGACGCAGCTAATGAAGACTTTTGCAGTTTGTTTTGTCTGTGTTTTTTTTGTTCATGTGTGCGTTCTTGGAATGTGACATTCCTAAGACTTCATTTGATGAACAGCCTCTGTTCATGACGCGTTGCTCTCTTGGGAGAATATCCAGGTTTTAGTTAATTCAAAAGTTTAAGAAAAGGCTTAAGGCTGGCATGTGAGAAAAGCGCAACTTCACAAAGCACAGACTGGAATATGTTATCAGCCTCTCCCAGCCCATGCTCCCACCGCCTGCCCCCCCTTAACCACAACACCCCACACTCTCAGACCCCGCCTTCCTTCCGCCTGGGGTCTGGCAACAGCCCTGAAGCGGTCGGTGAAGGGATGCGGCGGTTGCACTCAGCACCCAGGGAATGAGGTTCGAGGCACGGACACATACATCACATGAGATCTCAGCAGCAGGTGCAATAACACACTGAGCTACCAGCTCGTGGAGGTTACAAGGAGAACCGGATTCACACCACGGATCTGCTGGTCATTACATATCTCCCGCACCCGCAGCTGACCTTCAGTGGGGAACTGGCACAGTCTGCTAAGCGTGTAATGAGTTGTTTTCTCCTGTCTGGCTTGGGGTGGAATACACAGCAGCGCTGGTGGTCCTCGCGGTGGCATGCACAACTGAAAGGACATGCGAGGTAAACAAGAAGCGCAGGTGACTTTTCTTGGCAAGGAGCAGTCAAATGAAAGGCATTAAGGCACAGACTGCAGGCAAGAAGGCGCACTGATTGAATCGCTCACTGCTGACATCTGTGGCGATATGCGTGCTATGGGCTTGAATCTGAGCAGTGATAATTGCAATCCTTTAGAAGTGCGTTAACTGAAATCCCATCACATTGAATAATAGTAACACGTTGTTAAAAGTACCTAATAACAGAAGTGCACAATGAAGCTCTACATAAAACAAGCCATTGGTATCAATTGGCCAATTGCAGTTAGTTCTCTCCGGTTCATGTATTGTTAGAGCTGCCTGACAACATTAAAATTCAGTTGATATATGCCTTTAAGGCAAACAGATTTAAATAATAATGGTTTTTTTGTCGGTGTAAATTTTAATACAGTAAGGTAAATCCAGTAAAGATTCATCATAAAATCTTTATTCAGCATGTAAAAACAAACATTAAAGAACAAGATAACTCAGCAAAAGTTACAGTGCAAATATAAAACACATGCGCAACATTTAAATAAATAACATTTAATTACCAAACATCAATAGGACAAGATAAACAAGCATTGGCATAGCCAATAGGTCTCGTCTTTGGGACCTTATAAGTGTTTAGTTATCCAGCACAATATCCTTGGTGCAACAACATCAACTGTTGCATGTTGAAACACTTATTAAGGTCTCAAAGGCGAGAACTATTGACTATGCCAATGCTCGTTATATTTTGTTTTTTCTAGTGCCGGTTTTCAGAAAAGACAGCATTCAATGATTTGGTGCTTTCCCACGACTATTTCATTTAGAACACCAGTTTCCAAACACAGAAATTAACATAAGATTGAATTTCCATTTGGGAAAATACGAGACAAATGTCATTAATTCACTTTGCTGTTTTAGTTTTTCAGTTTCCAGTTAGAATTAGTTTGACGTTGACTCAAGAGTAGCATTGACATCTAATTAAAGGACACATGCACAAAAGAGTAGGTTGAGGCAATTCACAAACAGTTATACTTTATTCGAGGACCCTAATGCTCCCAAAGCTCTGTGGCACGGTGTCTACATACCATACATCAATGAAGAAAGCAAGCAATAATAAAAGCAAAGCGATCCATAAACACCTGTAAAACACTGTTTCAGTTGTTTTTTATGGCGCGAAAATGAGTAACCACTGAAAAGCACTGGTTTTTTGGGGTATTGAAATCACTGGAAAACACTGAAAAAACACCACCAGATTTTACCGAAAATAGAAACTGAAAACAGGAAAGCCTAATTATTTGGCTATCTTTTTCACTTCAAGATGAAGTGCTGGCCAATGTAGCCTTGTAGTTTTAGGCTGCATTATTTGTCTTTGATTTTCTCTTAAGTGCAGGGCTGCAGAAGAAGACAACTTAAGAGACTATTTTGATTGCTCCGGGGTCCACGCACATGGGCGGGACTATTCACAAGATTATGACTATAACAGAGATAACCCTACTACAGAACTGGAGTTACAGGTAAGAAACTACTCCCACTCCCCCTTCTTCCAGTCCAGGCAACAAAAGTCATGGTTTAGGCCCTCATCCTGTATCGGCTGGACTATGGGAATGCCCTTTATCGGGGGGCTCCTACTGCAACCCTTTCCAAACTCCAGACTATACAAAACTGGGCAGCAAGACTTCTCCTGGGTACTCCTAAACATCACCTGCTTTGAAATCACTCCACTGGCTCCCCATCCGGGAGAGAGTTAATTTCAAAGCTTTCGGCATCGTTCATAAGTCTTTAGCTTGAAAGGGTCCCTCCATTTTTCACACCAACATTCTGCCCTACCGGCCTAACAGAAGTGTTCGCTCGGAGATTATGAAATTTGTCACTGTTCCCAGGATCAAGAAAGCCAGAAGCGGTGGTAGGCTATTCTCATTTAGTGCAGCCAAGCTTTGGAACTCCCTCCCACCCCAGCTACGAAAGGAAACGAACCACTTGGTCTTCCGCAAACTGTTAAAGACCTTGTTATTCGCTTAGCTGGCAGAATTCCATATATCTGCTGCTACTAGCGCTGGGATGCCTTCGGGTAGCCAATATTTATTTATTTACTTCACTTCTAAAGCGCACTATCACCTAAAAAAAGGCATCCTGACAGACTCATATCGGAGGGGGGACAACAACTGGTAGCAAGCTAGGGGTTCGGGAAAAGCCATGTTTTCAAGTGCCTCCTAAACGCGAGGAGGTCGGAGGCATGACTAAGTTCAACCGGAAGGGCGTTCCATAGTTTCGCAGCGGCCACACCGAACGATCTACCTCCTGCTTTAGATTTCTTAAACCTAGGTATGGTCACCAACCTGGCCGAGGAGGAACGTAAATTGCGGGCCGGTGCAAGCCACAAGAACTTCTTTTGTAAACGAACAGGGCCCAACCCGTGGAGAGCTTTAAAGGCCAGACAGAGAGACTTGAATTGCACCCTCTGTCTTACTGGGAGCCAGTGCAGCTGGGCCAAAGCCCTTGAAGAAGAAGATTTTGTTGGCCACCCCAGGTCTAATTTTGCCGCTGCAGACTGAATTCTCTGGAGTCTATCCATAAGATAGCTTGGAGACTCCAACAACAGGGAGTTACAGTAGTCTAACCTACTGTGCACGGTACACCGCACCACCTCTACCCGGGCAAGGGGTGGTAACAGAGGAAGAATTTTCCTCAGGAGGCGGATAATGGCCAAACAGCCAGCTACTATCTTTGAAACCTGCACCTCCAGGGTAAGGTCGCTGTTAAACATCACGCCCAGGTTCCGCACTACCTTCACTGGCTGCACCAGTGGAGTGAAATCCGCAGGCCAGAAGTTGCTGGGTAGAAAAGATTGTACCCTAGGCCTTGGGCAGTATAACACCTCCGTCTTTCCTGTGTTGAATTGCAGGGAATTGGCCTTCAACCAGCCCGCTGTATCTCGCAGGCAGTTATGAAATACTTCCAAGGAGGTTGACTCCTCTCCCACCAAGGAGAAAATCAGCTGCGTATCATCAGCGTAATTAACAATTTCAAGATTATATTGTTCGATGACCGCAATTAAAGGCTTCATGTAGATGTTAAATAATATCAGACTGACAGCTGAGCCTTGTGGAACGCCATGCGAGATGGTGGAAAAGGCGGATTGGAAGGGAGGGAGGGACACAGCTTGTCCTCTGTCCTGAAGAAAGGACTCAAACCACCCAAGGGCACTACCTGCAACCCCGACCTCTCTCAGCCTGTCCAGCAGAATTCCATGGTTCACCGTGTCGATGGCGGCAGACAGGTCAAGCAGGATCAAAACCCCTGCCTGTCCCCCGTCTGCCCGCCGACGAAGCTCATCCAGCACGGTCACTAAGGCCGTCTCGGTGCCATGGGCTGGAGGAAAGCCAAACTGGACTTCCTCCAGGAGCTTATGCTGTTCTAGGTGTCTAGAGAGAGTGCCTGCCACCACCCACTCTACAATTTTGCTGGATAAGGTAGAAGCGAGATGGGCCTAAAGTTCTTGAGGCACTCAGGTTCAAGGGTGGGCTTTTTCAATAAAGGGGTCACCACCGCTTGTTTCCACTGAGGTGGAACCACTCCAGTAGTAAGTGACTGGTTGCAGCCCAGCCGAAGCGTGGCGAAGAGCTTAGCCTCGAACTCCTTCCAGATTTTTAGTGGAATCGGGTCAAGCGGAGACCCAGATGTAATACCAGAGGCCACTCCCCTGAACTCCTCTGCAGACAGCTGCGCGAATTCCACGAGGGACTTATCTCCGCCCTGTTCATGAACGGCCCCAAGAGTCAGTGGGCTGCTACAATCAGCCAATGCTAAAGTTTGTTGCTGCTCCACCCCCAGATCGTCAATGATCAGTTTGATTTTATTCTGGAAGAACCTGGCTAGGTTCTCACAGAGTTCCTGGGAGGGGGGGAACTCATTCTTGGCACAGTCCGGACTAATAAGGCTAATGCTCTATATAAAGGCTTTTTTCATTTAATTTCATTTCAACTGGGGGGCACCCTACACTCGATGATGCATTTACATAGTAAAGAAGGTTCAAGAAGGTTCATTGTTTATATTTTGGATTAATCATTTCTCCAGTAATAGTTCTGCATTTTGGCCTTCCACTGTCAGGCAACCCTGCGATCCATATATTATTGCACCTTGAGCAGTTGTCCGCATTCTCCACTCCCTCTTACAAGGGTGTCACTGCAGCTGTCAGGTCCCATTATCACAGATGCAATTCTTCGACTCATCAACCCTAGCGTTGCTAGCTTTACTTCATTCTCTTCTACCTTTGCAGTGAGTGTTGGACTTTGGAGGGATTAGAAATACTATTCACACTCCGATTTGAGCAACAGTAAGGAAAGTGTTGGCCTTTGAGGGGGTCAGATTTACAATTCCCACTCCAACGTATCCATTGTAAGAAAAGGAGGCAAAGTCTACAGAGGAGTCAGATTTCCTATTCGCCCTCTAATCTGAGCAACTGTAGGGAAAGTATTGGACTTTGGAGGGGTGGCATTTTCTCTTCCTACTCCAACGTAAGCAAAAGCAACAAAAACGTTGAACTTGGAGTGGTCAGATTTACTATTTCAATTCATACACCTTTAAAAAAAAAGAAACAAAATAGAATTATATAACCATATTTAAAATAAATAAGTATATTCATTAAAGATATATACAATTAAGTTAAGTTCTTAACATACTATTTTTCCATTAGAAATAAAATTAAAAATATCTAAAATAAAAAACCTCCATACCAACCCAAAAAACAAAACAATTAATAATTTTTTTTTAAATATTGAATAATTACTTAATAAATAAAACAATTAAAATTAAAACAATACATATAAAATCATTTACATAATTTTAGGACTGAGCTGCTCAAAAATTAACAATCGATTAAAAAAACAAATAATTGAAAAAATAATAAATTATATAATTTAAATAACTAAATATCAATTGATAGGTAATTTACATAAACATTTATAAAAAATGAAAAGCAATAATTTACATTTTAAATGGCTATCCCACCTTAATCCCCCACAAACCCGACAATCTGCTACTAAATGAAATATATTAATGACTTATGACGCTTCAATAATTATTATATATAAAAAATGAATTAAAAACAATATTTTATACACCTATCTTAAAAAAAACATATAATATACAATAATATTTAAAAGGAACTATATTATAGTCCTAAAAAATATTCTTTTTTCTGTGTTCTGTCCCATGATACGTTTGACACGATATTCTTGTCTTTTTTTTATTTTTACAATATTTCCGTAATTCTCCTATATAAAGCATATTGAAGAGAAAATTAGTAGGAAAAAAGGTTATTGCATTTATGCATTTCATTTTTGATGGCACCATTACTAGTAGTGTTACTGTGCTAATAGCCCCTCATGCTACCTGCACTATGTATGTCCTTCAAGCTCGTCACACATCTCCACACAGTATTGGCATACAAGGATATGCCCTCAATTTGGATCTGTTCCTTCCTCACTGGAAGAACTTAAGGGTTCAGTCTGCCACCCTTCACCTCGGAGACCAAGAAATTGATATGCAGTGTCCCACAGGAATTGTCCCTCAGCCACACCCTTTTCAACATATACCGCTTGCCAACATCATCCAACATCACCGTCATCTCCTACCCCGAAGACACCCAACTCATCCTCTCCCTGACACATAAAACAACCTCAGCCAGAACCAACTTCACCAACTGCATAACCATGGTAGCAGACTGGATGCGACCCAACAGCCTGCAGCTCAACTCCGAAAAGACTGAAGTACTGTTCTTTGGCAAGAGGTCCTCCCCATGGTACTCCACCTGGTGCCTGTCGGAGCTTAGACCAACACCCACAGACCACGCAAGAAATCTAGGGATGGTCCAAGACTACAAGCCCAACATCAAGTCAACTCAGTGTGCACCTCCGGCTTTCACATCCTACGCATGTTGCGAAAAATCTTCAAATGCTCTCCTCGGAACACCAGATGAACCATCAAGCAAGCACTCATCAGCAGCAGGCTGTTCTATGGCAACACTCTTTATGCCAGAATCTCCAAACAACTCCTACAAAGACTCCAGACCATCCAGAACACTGCTGCAAGACTCATACTCGACCTTCCACCACAGCTCAGGAAGCTTCGCAGGCTCCCCATTCACAAGCACAGCCAATGCAAACTTCTCAAACACACATACAAAGCCCTACTCAATACATTACCAGAATACACGAACAGCCGCATACACTTTCATCAACCCACCAGATACCTATGCTCTGCCTCACTCACACATTCCCCGCATCCACAAAAGCAAAACTGGCGGTCGCTTATTTTTCCGCATCGCACCCAAGACATGGAATGACCTCCCTAAACACAACAGAGCCTCCCCCTCACTTCTTGAGGTTTGGTAGAAGCTTTGGACCTGGCTCTTCGTATAAACACCCTGGGTACCACAAATCTCCACACCTGCCCAAGTGCCTGTATACCCTCTCGGGTGTTTAGTGTGCTATATAAACCAATATAACAAACCATAACACTGCCTATCTGTGAGTCAGGCTGCCCTATACTTGTCACACTACCTGTCCATGTGCCTTGAGCTCCTTCCACTGTCTTTATATTTTCCCCAAGCTCCTCATACAGTCCATGCCCCCCTCAGCCTCAGACTCCCAGTGCATGTTTTCATAGATTCTTATGGTGCCTCAAGCTCACGAGGCACCGCTCCTGGCTTGCATTGCTCACAATCTTACAATGTATTGGTATGAACAAGCTCCTCACAGTCCATCCATGTGCTCTCAAACTCCTCTCTTTGTGTACCCTGGAGCTGTGACCTTTCACTTTGGCGTACCCTCGTTTACCATGTCTCCCAGCTTTTTATCCGAGTGCTTCAAGCTCATCTTACCTGCCCTGGCGCAACATCCCTAGTGAGTGGTTTAATGGGAACAGTACTGGGACTCTTGACTATGGAAATATAGTGGCAACTAATGCATGCTGCCTCTCACAGGAGAGTCCTGGACACTGTCCTGCTTTTTATCACACATACCTTTAAAGTGAATCAAGATTAGGATTCAAAGAGGGATTTGAAGATCCTAGTATCAAGACATCTGTAGTCTTCTCCATGAATCCCTGCTCTTTTAGAACATTGGCTTTAAGGTGTGGTGATTGTGATTTAAATCCTGCCTCCCTTCAGAATCTCTGTGCCCTTCGGAATGGGTAGGTATTGTTTTCCGCCTTGGGATCTGAGGTATATGTGACAAGCATGTAGAGAAGTTTTTCTTCACCTAGTGCTGTTTATGTAGTGCTGCTCTTCTCTATAAGACTTCTCTCACCGCAGACTTTGGTTTTCTACCACAGCAACATGGTGGTGGCGCTGAAGGAGCTGTCTATTCGAGGAGATTTCCGCACCACTGTTGAGTACCTGATCAAGCTACTGGAGACAGAGAGCTTCCAGCAAAACAGCATTGACACAGGCTGGCTGGACAGGCTCATTTCAGAGAAGGTGCAGGTAAGTGATGCAGAATGGTTCGGATAGGTATTTGAGGGGCGGGCAGTTATAGAGTTTCTCTGGACACCAGCATTCTAAACATCTGAAGGCGCTCAGGGGGTCATATAGCAATTGTTCTTTCTCATTGCGTTTGTTGAAAGTTGATGCTTTTTTGTAATCCTTTTCACAGACTTGCCTCAAGAGGCCTATTGTTATCTAAAGTACCTTGGCCAAAATTGTGAAAATATTTCTATTTAAAATACGTGTGAGTCTTGGAAATCTTTAGCTTTTTATGCATATTTTGTGGGGTGGGCATCTGAAAATTGCATGTTAGACATGCCCTCACATTTAAAAGGCACGCCAGATACCACCTTAATGTATTGCCCATAGACTGTGTAAAGTCATGTGGTGAATATTGCATTTCGTACACTCATAAGAGTACACACTACTTGACATTGAGTTCCAGTTCTCTGAATCACACTGTGAGATCTGAGACAGGTTATTGGACCACTCACACCTGAACTGCCTTTATAGGTAAAGTGTCTTGTTTGAGATCTTTTGTTTACGTTTTAAAAATATAATTTATTTGAGAGTCCTAAAAGATGAACTAATACCAAACTTGGACAGTAGCAGTAAGTCCAGGCTGATCCACTGATGTTCGTGAAATGTACGTTCATTTATTAGGATTGGATAAAACATTTGTCAACTTTTACTTTTGGGTTCCTGGAAAACGTATCTGTGCAGCAGTCCAGAGTGGCTGTGTTGTTAAAAACCTTACCTCTTCTTCCTAGGCGGAGAGACCAGACACCATGCTAGGAGTGGTCTGTGGCGCACTCCATGTGGCAGATGTGAGCTTGAGAAACAGTGTTTCCAACTTCCTACATTCTTTGGAAAGGTAAAACACACCAAAGATCTATTCATCTCAGTCTTTCCAGATAGGGTATCTTCATAGCCAAGGGAACAACGGTGTTGAGAATTGTGAGAAGGTGGGGTGAGGCAAGACAGTAGCCCGTTGGTGTGGGCTTGGCGTAAGCAGGGGCAAAGCCTGGACTGTTGTGGAATCTGGTAAATGTAGCATGCGTGATCTCATCTGTATTCCCCAAAGTACATTTACAGTATTATCTCATATGGTTATTCATTTAAACTGGACTGGAGCAGCGAAAGGGATCATGTATATCCAGCTCAGATACAAACAAATGACCATTCCCATTTGATGATGCAAACGAACGCCATCACTGTACCTCAGAACCATAGATGTCTGGGTGTATCTTCAAAATAAGAATGCATTTTCCAAAATTCTTTCTATGCCATATAAAACACACTAGCTATTATCATGAGGGGTCAAAATCTTCACATATGTGGTCAGTGCAAATGAATACATTTTCTATATCAGCACACATTGCAAAATGTATTGGCTGCAGTTGTTGCCAACATTTTTGCAAGACAAACCTGAAACGTAGCATCACGGTAAATAGACATAATATCGATTCCAAAATATCGATTGGACAAAATATCGAGTAAAAAATATAGACTGGACAAAATATAGACTAGACAAAATATAGACAACAAAAATATCGAGTAATATCGACTAGAATAGCCGAAATATCGAATCAAAAATATAGACTAGACATAATATAGACTAGATAAAATATAGACAACAAAAATATCGAAAATAAGGTAAGTTATTAATATTTAATAATATTTGTGTAATATAAATCTGTAGCGGGTTGTGGGTTTATAGGGGAATAGGGTGGGAAGTAATTTAATTATAAATAATGAATTATGTAAATTTAATCTAATTGTTAATTAAATAATAATTGGTAATTAATTAAAATATAATTATTAATTAATTAAAAATGAATAATTGATAAATAATTAATTTTTAGTAATTTATTTTCTGTAGCGGGTTGTGCGTTTACAGGGTAATAGGGTGGGAAGTAATGTAATTATAATTAATTAATTATGTAAATGTAATCTAATTGTTAATTAAATAATAATTGATAATTAATTAAAATATAATTGGTAATTAATTAAAAATAAATAATTGATAAATAATTAATTTTTAGTAATTTATTTTCTGTAGCGGGTTGTGTGTTTATAGGGGAATAGGGTGGGAAGTAATTTAATTTTAACTAAATAATTATGTAAATTAATTATATTTTTAAATTTATTATTAATTGGTAAATAATTAAAATATAATTGGTAATTAATTTAAAATAATTAATTGGGAATAGTAATTTTCACCCCTAAGCTATCCAACGCTTTCCCTACTGTTGCACCCACTGGAGTTGGAATAGTAATTTTTACCCCTACGCTATCCAACGCTTTCCCTACTGTAGCACCCACTGGAGTGGGAATAGTAATTTTTACCCCTACGCTATCCAACGCTTTCCCTACTGTAGCACCCACTGGAGTGGGAATAGTAATTTTTACCCCTACGCTATCCAACGCTTTCCCTACTGTTGCACCCACTGGAGTGGGAATAGTAATTTTTACCTCTACGCTAACCAACGCTTTCCCTACTGTAGCACCCACTGGAGTGGGAATAGTAATTTCTACCCCTACGCTATCCAACGCTTTCCCTACTGTTGCACCCACTGGAGTGGGAATAGTAATTTTTACCCCTACGCTATCCAACGCTTTCCCTACTGTAGCACCCACTGGAGTGGGAATAGTAATTTTTACCCCTACGCTTTCCAGCGCTTTCCCTACTGTTGCACTCTTTGGAGTGGGAATAGTAATTTTTACCCCTACGCTATCCAACGCTTTCCCTACTGTTGCACCTACTGGAGTGGGAATAGTAATTTTTACCCCTACGCTATCCAACGCTTTCCCTACTGTTGCACCCACTGGAGAGGGAATAGTAAATTTTACCCCTACGCTATCCAACGCTTTCCCTACTCTTGTACCCACTGAAGTGGGAATAGTAATTTTTACCCCTACTCTATCCAACGATCTCTTTAATGTAGCACCCACTGGAGTGGTTACATTAAATTTAAACCTTTTGCTATGCTACGGTAAATATATTCTATATGTTTTATTAATAACATGTATTTATATATGTATATGTATTATTATTAATTTTTAAAGTTACATTAATTATGTAATAATGTTACATTTATTTAATAATTTTAACAATGTTTATATTAAATATATTTAATATTATAATAGTTTTAACTTACTTTAAAGACATAAAAAAATCGATATTTTGACAGTCTATATTTTTAACACTCGATATTTTAAACTCGATATTTTTGTACTTACCTTAGTGAAGATAGAAAGTCGATATTATGTCCCTCGATATTTTCTCATCGATATTATGGGAACTCGATATTTTGGTAGTAGATATTATTTCAGTGATCCGTAAATCACATAGCAGTTTACAGAATGTGTTATTTTTAATACATCTCCAAGAAGTCTCTGTCTTTCAGCAGTAAATATCAACCTAAAGAGTGCTTTTTCTTTTGTTTTTTGGTGTTCTTTAATAAGTGAACAACATATTTAAGCTGAAGCACAGACATATGAAAGAGAACAGTTAATCTTTTAAGACGTAGAGCCTGATTTCGATCTCTGCACACGGGTTACTCCATCACAACGGTGAAGGATATCCTGTCCTCTGAAATTTAAATCCCATTATATCCTATAGAATTTATGTTTTGGCAGACGAGATATCCATCACCGTTGTGACGGAGGAACCCGTCTACCGAGATCTAAATCAGGCTCTTAGTTATACCTTGCTTGCCTTACATGCTGTCTGCACCAGCATTCTCAGCAGACAGTTTCTTAAAATTAAAAGTAAATTGTCTGCTTCAGAAAAGTGGAACTCTGGAAAGAAAATCCAAAACAATCTTTTAACTAAAATGCTGTTTGAATGAGAAATAAAATAGTCAAGATACCACGAGGACCTACTACTTCACATAGCCTTCTAAGCTAAGCCCCCTGTGATGTACTTGAATGACTGTGGTTCACTGCTGCCCCGCTATCCACCTCTTGTTCGGTCTATGCTCTGTACCTCTTCTTTGATCTATATACCTTAGCGCCACTACCCATGCACATACTCCATAGTACCCTTACTGCTGTCTATATCTTAGTTCCTGTACCGCTCACTAGCTCCTATTACTGCGACACCTACTCTACCTTCATACATCTACACCTGGCTGCACCCTAGTACTTATACCACTACCTGTACCCTAATAACCTCCACTACTACTACTTAAACCTTAGTACCTTCACCGTTTCTTATACCTCAGTACCTATATCCCCACCCATGCCATAGTATCTCTACTCCTGCCAGCAGTATTTCCAATCCTACCTATTCTTTGATTTATCTACAATTTCCTAAATCCTAGTCCCCTAACCTACCCCAGACCTCCACACCTGCCTAGAACCAAGCACCTCTACCCTTACTTATACCTCAGTGCCTCTACCTATACATTAAATATGCCAATTTTGCATATTTCCAAGTACCACTACCCCTTACACCTGAGTCATTATACCCTTGCAGATACCACCTCTTCCCCTGCCTGTACCCTGGTACCTATACCTTTGCATATCTACCTTACCTATATCCTTGAACTATTATCTTGTGTATGTTGCATCAACTCTGCTATATCTTAGTAGCATTAATTTTGCGATACCATTATAACGCTGCTCCCACTTACAACATATGTGTTCCCTCTCTGCATTACTCTTGTCCTTGTTTCTCCTCACCTGTTTTCTTGTGTAGTTTTCCTGTCTTGCATATCCCAATTGTCTGTTGTGTTTTTTTTTTTTTATGTCAAAATTCTGCGATTTTTATAAGAAAATGGTTCACCATCGTTTTGGAAATTCACCTAAATAGAGCTTTGCTGGTGATGTTCGGGGTGATGTTCTAAATTTTGTTTTTTTACACCAGAAATGAGGTAGAGGCATTTTGTAGTTTATCTTTATGGTCAGATATTATAGGTAATGAGGAGTAAACTTATACGATTCAACCACTTTGGGCACACTTTATCTCACTGCTATCTCCAATTTCTTGTAAACCAGAGCTCCTGTTGAAGAATTTCTTGTAAACCAGAGCTCCTTTTCCTTATTTTCTGTTTATTGTTCCCCATCACTCTACTCCTCATTTTGTATTCCCCTTTACTAATTCGTCAGCTGTTTCAATGTCCATGCCCCTTATTTACTGTTCACATTATCCAGTTCTCTCATTTTGTTTCTTGTTCCTTTCCTCCTGCCTCTGAATCCTGTGGTCTACATGTAATCCTCAATGTCCTTTCCTGTTTCTTTCTCTAATCCCCTTACTGCTGCCTGGCCCTACTTATTGTTCTTAGCTTTGACCACCATTTTATCTTTTAGCAATTATTTTGGTTTTGTGCAGAGGAACCACAATGAATGTCTAACCTGATGTATCGAAGTAAAGGTGATTCATTGTCCACAACAAATTTCCTCCTTCAGAGTATTCATAGTGCACACACCATGCTAGAAAACCCTTCTCAATGGAATTGTTCAGTTTGAATTGCCAGCGGCTTGATCGGGATGTTGCCCCCTCATGATTTTTGTGGCTAGTGGGCTTGTAAAACCATCCCACTCAGTGGCCACTGTTGGACGATGGATGCTATGTCAGACTAACTATGGCTCTTGTCTTCTCCTAGGGGTCAGGTGCTGCCTGCGCATACGCTACTCAACACGGTGGATGTGGAGCTCATCTACGAAGGCTCCAAGTATGTGCTAAAGGTCGGTGCTGTTTCTCTCTATTAATTCATAACTTGCTGTCTGTGTTCCCTTATGTTTCTTTGTTACATCCAGGGCACCTAGGTTTTGGTGCATTATTTACACAATGTGTAGAATCATCGGAGTAGGACATTCATGATCTGCCTTGTTCTACTGATTCACCTTCATACAGATGACACCAGACAGTACCAGCAGTTGTCTTCCATAAGTTAGTGAAAACCGGAGACTGATTGGAAGAAGACTTATCGTTGATATCAAAGCACCCTTTTCTTTAATTATTATAATAAAATAAGTATTTTTAACTCCTTGCATATTAATATGTCTGAGGCAGAGATTAGCTTTGGTTCTGTCTTAGGGCCCAATTTAGAGTTTGGCCCTAATTGGGGTGGACAGTGACATTTATTTTTTTCCTATCCATCACTGCAGGAAATGCCATGCTGTGAGAGACAAAAAAAATGACCCCCACATCCTAGAAGAAAACTTTCATGGTTTGAGGGATCATTCATTTTTTTGCTTTTTAGAAGTAAACTCTACAAGTCACTCGTTCTCTGCTCTGCCCCTTTTTCACACTAATTCGCCTTTTCTTGATCTTACATCCTCTTACTCTCCGATACTCTATACCCTCCTGTTTCTTCAACTCTTTATTGATTGCTAGCCTCTTCTTTCTCTGTTTCACGCTCGCTTGGCCCTGTCACTCTCTATCTTCCTGCTGGTCACCTTTTCTTTCCTGCTTATTTTACTGCTATCTTCATTTCACTTATTAATCCCAACCCTCAGTAAATCCATCTTTTATGAGTTAATTTTCTACAAACGGTCTGACAAACCTTTCAAGCGTCCCTTTTACTATGGTCTGTATTTTTAGACCAGTCCTGCTTATTCAGCCATGAAACAAATCCATGGTGAGCAAAAGGAAATACTGACTTTTACAAAACCTCTTACTAGCCAAGGCAGTATCACTGGCAAGCAAGTAAACTCATCAGAATACTCAAGAAAGAGCTACTTGAGAGGGAGGAAAATGGGATGTCCTATTAAACAAGGATATCCTATCTCATGTACCAGCAAACGTCTTGTCCTAGTCTATAGCAATAATAGGGCAACACATTGTACATCCAAGCCACCAGACAGCAGATCAAGCCTCGGCTCCCTAGGCCACCTTGTTTTCTACAGAGATGACTTTAGATTGTCCGGTAAACTCTGTACTGCATTGCTGCGTGGAAAGGTGGGTTCTTCCTTTCGTGGTTACCTTAAACAGCACGGAGTCCCAGAGGGAAGCTTCATATTTTAAACTCAATAATCCTTCGTACTGGTCTGAATGCCCTGTGCCTCCCCTGGTGCCTCCTATCTTCCCTTAAATCCAGAGACCCTCCTTTGGAAGCCATTCATGTGAGTTTCACAACCGGAGGGATTACCCATCTCCAGCAGTGGAGTCCAGCTCCCAGAGTCCTCTTCACCCCAGGATCTTCGCAGGGAGCCGAAGAGTCTTGCATATCTCTAGTGTGGGGTTAGATTTATTTCCCAGCACCTCGTTCTGCAGAAGTGATATAACAGTGCTGATATCCGCCTGAGGAATAGGGTGGGACCAGACTATTCGGATTCTAGAAACCTTTGTCATATTTTGAGATAATTCCACTTGTTCCAAATGTATCATGGCAGATGTAGGACAATCCTTAAAGGAGAGATCACTCTGTATTTTATCATTGCGCGCTGTGGACTGTCTGCAGCTGTTTTACTCTGTTATCCAGTTCTGTACCCCTCTCTGCAATTTGTGTCTTCAAATCCTCCAAGTTGTTTTCCATAGATGTTCCGTAGGGACAAATGTATGTGCATATACTTGATGTAGGCAATAAATCTGTAAAATGTACATATATACAAAATTCTCCTGAGTGTATGTTGAATTCAGGTTAGAGGAAAGGGTAGTGTCCCATTGTCACTCATGCTCCGCAAATCATTAAGTAGGCCCAGTAGAAGAGAGATTTGCCTGACGGTGTTCTTCCAAATTACCTAATTTTCTGGAGCGGTGTGATGAGAAAGTCTTTCAGACTTCGAAAAACCCTCCTTTATTGCAGGCAGTTTTAAGTTTGCTCTCTTTGTGAGGCAGGGCTTTGGTTTACATTTGTTATAGATCCTTTTCCTTTTGCCCACTTGCAACTCAGTGGTCATCTGGAGTAGACTACCTGAAAGAGACAAATATCATAAACTATAAACAGTCTGAATTGTGTGACTCATTTACACACTGGATTTCTGAAAGCATGCTTTCATTTACCCAGATCTCTGGAGCTCGCAGTGTTTTCGACCGCATGCTAGATTGCTGGCATACTTTTAAATCATTAGAATGTACTGTGCACTCATGGTTCAATAGCAACACTATAAATGATCAGGTGAATATTTGTTGGATCACACCTTACGATTTGTGTTTATTGATTCCCAGGTCACTCGGCAGTCCCCCAACTCCTATGTGGTGATTATGAATGGTTCAAATGTGGAAGTAGATGTGCACAGGCTGAGTGATGGAGGTTTACTCCTCTCTTACGATGGCAGCAGCTACACCACCTACATGAAAGAGGAAGTGGACAGGTATGTGGCCAAATGACATACACTAATGGTATTATTTTCTTTTGACTCCCTGAGTTGTAAGCAAGACCGTGTCGCCCCCTCTTTCCCACATTTTGCCACTTTTCTAATCTCATTGCTTGCATTCACCACCTACAGCACAATTTGTTGCATCTATGTTTCCCATGCGTCTAAAATTTGCCAAAATGTTGCTAGTCCTGACTTGCGTTTCTGTGACCCATAGCTTTCAGATGTTCTACTCTCGATGTTGGTGCTACTTGCATATAGGTATACAAAATTGAATATGTGGCATACAGTGGGCATATATACCCTGAAGTGCATGTGATCTAATGTGTATCACATTAGGAAAATGGTTAAAATTAACTAAAAAACTAGTGGTTAAATAAAAACCAAGGTATCAGAAAATCATAAACCTGAACCCAAAAAGATAAGAGTGTGGTGAATAATTCCAGCCCAGGCATATTCAAGTGTGTATACTAAGAGTGGTCTCAGCTTAGGCTGTGGTATAGGTGCAGCCCCTCAAGTTAAAACACTTGCATATAGGTGGCATTAGTCTTAGCTCCCTTGATTTATTCCCTCTGTTGTTGGTATAAACAATGCCTTTGTGTACAACTTTCCAGCTCTGGGTGCTCTGGTTCTTATTGTTGGCAGTGTAATCAACTGCATGTTCATATTTTTACTGCTATTACTACTAACTGTAGGGTGTGTGTGGTTCAAACAGACAAAAGTGATGGAAAGAATGCTTGCAATACGTTTAACCCCTGCATATAGCTCGGGATCTTTCCAACACATCATTATTTTGCCCACCCTTTCACCTCAGATTAGACTCAGCGGTATGCAAATCAGTCTTGGTTCTGCTCCAATAGAAGCAGTCCAGCCCAAACTGCCAAGCCAGGCAATCCCTGAAAAAAGCAAGCAACCCAGAGCCAGTTATGCCCTAGTTATGGGATTATCAGCTGGGTACAGCTTTGTCCTAGCTGCACAGTGAGCAAGGGGCACACATCTTGGCACACGGTTGGCCACTGCAGGCTCTTGCTTCTACATCCTTGGCCTCCTCCGCAGGATCTTCCCCCTCCTACCCACTAAGAAAACACTGATGCAGGCCTTAGTATTTAGTAGACTCGACTACTGTAATGCCCTCCTATTCTCAGCCAACGGAGCCTCCATAGATAGACTTCAGATGGTGCAGAATACTGCTGCCCGTCTCACTGCCGACGCCCCTGCCAGAACTCCCTCGATACCCCTCCTGAATCAACTCCATTGGCTCCCAATAAAAAAGAGGGTCACATTTAAAATAGGCTGTATTATCCATAAAGCCCTTAATGGTCAAGGACCCCTGTATCTGGCAAGCAAACTTGCCTCCTACACCCCCACACGCACACTTAGATCCAGCACTGAGCTTCTGCTCAATATCCCTAGGATCAAAAAAGCACGCAGTGGTGGCAAAGCATTCTCTTATCTGGGCTCTGCATTTTGGAAAAAACCGCCCTTCCATTTACGGTCTTGTCACAATCTGGCCCAATTCAGAAAGTTATTAAAAACTCACCTCTTCTAACCTTTTGGTCCCTGCGGTTCCGCTCAGTCCCAAGCGCCGAGATACCCTCATTCGTGATTCAGCGCTATACAAATCAATAAACATAAACATAAACACTTAAGGACGTTACATCAAACACACAAAAGGAGATGGGAAAATGCTTGGGTGATGGCAGTTGTCGTACCCTGAAGTACTGGGTGTCATATACTGTGTTTTCAGTGATATTTGATCACCCAGGCTTGGAGCTGCTACATTTTATGTTCTCTGGTGGTACTTTGAATGCCTGTATATCACTGCTTTGACAAACTTGTTGTACCTTTGGTGTCAGTGAATGTAACCCAGAATATGGCCATATCTCCTGACCTTAAGCTCTATGGTGCTCTCTTCTAGTTTCTAGCATTCAGCGCCCGAAGGGTATCTGTGTTATGCACTATTGTGTGAAGTTATTGTTTCAAGCAAAATCTATAGTTTGAAAGTGTTGTGCATTCCCATGTCAGCATGCCTCTTTCTTGTATGTCAAAACCTCAGATCCTAATCATTGAACCCTCTGAAGTACATGGAGTCCTAGGAGTTCTGTTATGGTTCTCATTTGTAGATCAAGCATTCACCCTCAAAAGTTCCATGTTGCATTTTATACTGCTTTGATCCTCTAAATAATACACATAATGGCGGGGGTGCTCCTGACTCCAGAGTGTCTGTGTCTTCCTTTCTTGAATATCATTTGTGTCCGCGTCCCTAGCCCTTGGTAACTGTGCTTCCAGCCTCTATGTATTAGTCCCTTGGTGTCTGTGCTCTTGGCTTTGGAGTTTCAGTGACTCCAGATCCGTAGTATTATGCTGTCTGATATTTGGATCATCACTCCTGAGTGTCAATGATGTCAGTAATCTGGTGTTATGGCCTCTTGTATCTGCCCCTACCTCCTTTCTCAGTGGCTCAAACCTCTTGATAGTCACCCCTGATGTCTGTGCCACTTTCAGATCCCTGGTATTATGGGCACTGGCTCTCGTTCCTTTAACTCCTGATTGTCAGTGTGTTCTCTGGTATTATGCCTACTGGTGTTCATGCCCTTAGCTCCAGAGGCTTCCTCTATTCCCCTGGCATAGGCGTTCTATTGTCCATCTTCTAGTTGTTTTGTGTCCGTGGACAAAACTTAGATGTCACTGGCCACAACTCCAACATGCTATGTCCTTTGGAGTTGCTGGTACTATCCCTATGATATTGGTGTCCTGAACTTAGGTTTTGTTTCCTCTGATTACTTCCAAGTGCTGAGTCTCAGTGCCCAGCACTTATAGCTCATCGGTCTTACGCCTTCCTGTATTGCTACTTTTTACCTCAGTGAGGCTTTCACTGCCCAGATCTCCCATTTTTTGACCTTTGATACCTGTGCTTCTACTTTTTGGATGTCACTGCCATACGTATTTGGTGTTATACCTTACCTTACGAGTGTTGCTTCTTTTTGCTTAACCGAGGCTTTCACCGCCCAGATCCCTCATTCCATGCCAATTCATACCCATACTTCTACTTTTCAGATGTCACAGCCACAGGTTCCTGGTGTTATACCTTATGTGCTGTTTCTGAAACTCTGGTATTCAAGGTAATGCTACCCACCAGTTACTTGCTGGGGGTTCCCCCAGTTATGTTGCCCCTGTGCACCCCATTGTTAGTGTGTTCAGCTCTTAGATATTTTGGACATGGTGGTGTGGAGTTTATTATCTGTGTATTGTTGTGCACCTGCAGCTCTTCCTTGTTCCTTATGGTGTCTTTTTTTTGTCGGGTCTCACTCACTGCCTCTTGTCTCTGAGGGCTTGCCCGTCTTACTCCTGACACTCATTACTCTTTAGTAATCATTGTTTTCTTCACCCCCATGTGGATACGTTGATGCGGTGCCCCAGAGGCCCTTCCCACCAGAGTCCTGGAAGTCATTATTCCCATGATCTTGGCCTGATTGGCCCTAAGAGTCAATACTTTTGGACCACTGGGAGGCATTGCTGCTTGCAGTTTTTGCTAACAGGCACACATGAGTTAATGTTCTATGCTGATTTAACCCTTAAGCCTCTAAGTCTATATTCCCAGATCATTACTACCTGCAAGGTAGTTATTAGCCCTAGAACCCTCCAAGTCATTACTCGCGTGAGGATGTGTTGAATGTTTCAAGTCATTAGTTCTAAGTCCTTTGGGGTTAATGTTCACAGGCCCTGATAGGTCTCTCACCTGATGGGCTGTGAGGCCCTGCACCCTGATCGCGAAACTCACCCTTGCATGAATGTCGTAGACTTGAGGTCGATGAGTGTGACCAGACTGTAGCATCTTGGTTTGGTGGCCTGTTACCCACTGTGAGCCCTTGCACTTGACCAGAACTGAGGTGTGAGCTATACCCTGCCACCACATATCTATGACAACTATTCTAAAGCACAGGCCGCATGACAGAAGAGGTAGTATCTGCTTTGAAGGCCTCCCAACGTTGTGAGACCTTCACACAGTTGCTCCTGAATTGTGTGGTGATAACCATGGCCCCTTACCTCTTCCCACCGGTTGTATGTCGTTACTACGTATTCCGTTGCAACGCATGCCTTTTCCACGCATGCGTTACAACGGAATTCGTTTTCCCCGCATCGCCTTTACCACGTCGCTCGTACGTCGTAAAGAGAAAGCGGAAGTTTATTCCAGCTTCCTCTCTAACAACGCTGATTTCTTCTGCACGGCAGGTTCGTTTTTTTATGGGGGGAGACCCCCCCAACCCTCCTTTTTTAATCCTAGGCTTTTTTTTTATTTTCCCGACCGGAATGATTATTGCGTGGTAAAGACGATCGTGGAAGGCATATGTGTGGAAAAGACGTTTACGTGGTAAGTCTCCCATAGTAAACGTTACGCGTAGTAATGCCTTAGTTGTTAATGATGTTTTCCCTTCCCACCAGTTAGTCGTCTTGCAGAGGACAAACCCTCTCACCAAGAGCAACGTTGAAAGTAACACATTTGTGGGATGAGTCAATGCTTGCGAGCAAATGCTGTGGCTATAATGTCCATCTGTGCTTGGAGGTGTGCACCTGTTACAACGCATTTTTTACAACGCACTACTGTTACAACGCATCCATTACAACGCGGATACTGTTACAACTCATGTTTTTACAACGCATTTTTTTACAACGCAGGTACCTTTACAACGCATACCATTACAACGTAAGTATTGGTAAGTATATAGTTATTTTTTAAATGTTATATGTTTGGGGTAAAGGGGTATTTTTAGGGGTTAGGGTCAGTTTTGGGTTTTAGGGTAAAGGGGTATTTTTAGGGTTCAGGGTCAGTTTTCAGTTTTTGGGTAAAGGGGTATTTTTAGGGTTCAGGGTCAGTTTTTAGTTTTTGGGTAAAGGGGTATTTTTAGGGTTCAGGGTCAGTTTTTAGTTTTTGGGTAAAGGGGTATTTTTAGGGTTCAGGGTCAGTTTTTAGTTTTTGGGTAAAGGGGTATTTTTAGGGTTCAGGGTCAGTTTTCAGTTTTTGGGTAAAGGGGTATTTTTAGGGTTCAGGGTCAGTTTGCAGTTTTTGGGTAAAGGGGTATTTTTAGGGTTCAGGGTCAGTTTTCAGTTTTTGGGTAAAGGGGTATTTTTAGGGTTCAGGGTCAGTTTTTCGTTTTTGGGTAAAGGGGTATTTTTAGGGTTCAGGGTCAGTTTTTAGTTTTTGGGTAAAGGGGTATTTTTAGGGTTCAGGGTCAGTTTTCAGTTTTTGGGGTACAGGGAAAAAATAAATTAAATTTAATTTTAAATTAAATTATTTAATAGTAAATAAATTAAATTAAATTACATTGCATTATTTTTGGGGTTGAGGGTCAGTTTTGAGTTTTTGGGGTACAGGGTAAAAATAAAGTTATATTTTTTTTTATTTTCAATAATTAATTTAAATTATATTTTATAAAATTACTTTAATTTATTTTTGGGGTTTAGGGTCAGTTTTCAGTTTCTGGGGTACAGGGGTACATGGTAAAAATAAAGTAATATTAATTTAAATTTAAAATAATTACCGGAAATTAAATTATTTAAAATTACATTAAATTATATTTTTAAAATTAAGTTACTATTATATTATTAATATTAACATATACTTACCAATACTTACGTTGTAATGGTCTTCGTTGTAAAGGTACCTGCGTTGTAAAAAAATGCGTTGTAAATACATGCGTTGTTACAGTATCCGCGTTGTAAAAACCGCGTTGTAACGGTATGCGGAGTAAAAGTCCGCGTTGTAACATCATATATCCGTGCTTGGACTTTGCTGAGTGGTCAGTTGGTCCTTGGATGGTTGCATCCTCTTCTATAGTAAATCCATTCCAGTGCTCTGTTCTCGTCTCACAGAGTTTTCCTCATTCTTGCTGAATTTCCTGTTCTGGCAGAGTGTAACTGACACATAATGGAGAAAGATGCGATATGTGCAATCAGTAGCCCTACACCAAAGTTTAGGCCTCATATCTGCCCATACATCTGATTAATGTTAGACTCTCACTTCCACTAAAGAGGCCTGCTACGAGAGCAGATACCCTGACTGTAGTGTCTTTTGTAGTGTCTTGTGAGTTAGCGATGACAGGACCCTTTTGGTTTATGATGGTCACTGTAGAACTGTCATGTAAGTGTTCGGGTTTGATGAATGCGTTAATGTTTAGAATATTGAGTTTGTAGTTGCACGCAGAGGAATACAGACATAATACCAAGCCCTGTGTGTAGCATATTTATTAATGAGTACCTAGGCTGGGGAGGATGCTACAACAGTGTCATGGTACTCATTCCAAAGCGGCTGAAGCCTACATTAACTTTATTGCAATGTCCAGTACACCTGCTTCTATTTCACTAGAACAAATCATTACTGCGACGAGCAAAGATAGAGACATGTTAATATTAAATACATTATTGCATTTCAATCCTGGAAGCGGCACATTCGACCTTTCACACATGACAGCCAATATCAGAAGTTTAAAAATTTGAAAGATGAATTGTCCGTTACTCATGAAGGTGTTGTCTCACAAGGTTTGATAATTGTCTGCAAAAACAGGTCAATAAACATGCTCTCCGAGACCAAGTTTGGTTTCCTCATCTTGATGACAGACTTGAGAGAGAGAGTTGAAGGCCAGTAATTTGTGAATTTCTTATCTCCCAAAACCACTCCACATTCCTTGAACTTGTTGGATTTACCAAAACATGTATGGGAGAGAATCACTGTTGATTTCTTTAGTCCTCTTGACAATGGACATCACCTGATGGTGGTTATCGATGAATACTCCTGTTTTCCAATGGTAGAAGAGCTCTTCGAACACTCAATAAAGAGTCATCTCAAAGTTAAACGGCATTTTTGCAACATGGGTTGTTTCTTCAATTCTAAAGTCTGACAATGGCCCACCTTTCAGCAGTCGAGAATTTAGAGACTTTAATCATCTCAGTTTGAAGCATCAGAAAAGCACACACCTCTTTGGCCACAAGCAAATGGCGTTGTTGAACGCTTTATGAGCACACTTATAAAGACCGTCCAGCATGCTACATTGGAGAATCTTGATCTGAAAGTGGATCTCCATGCTGCTCTTTGAGCTGACCGGTCGACTCCTTGTTCAATGACAGGTGAAAGCAGACAGCTTGAACGACCATAGATGCTGCTAGTTGCTTGTTTGCTCAGGTGTTTTTAATACTGTTATCTATGCTGAAATTGATTTTTAACCTCCGTTGTCCCTGAAATACTCCACACTTGCTTACCTCTTACCCTTTATTCCCTTATCCCCGATCCAACACGGCTTGTGCCGATTGTTTGGAGGGCTTGTAGGGAGATTCACACCACTTCCGGCGGATGCTGGGGTCAGCGCCTCAGTTCTCGGCTCCACCACCAGCATATATGGCCACCAGACCACGCACTCGCAGCGGACGCGGCAGCTGGAACGACCATAGATGCTGCTAGTTGCTTGTTTGCTCAGGTCTTTTTAATACTGTTATCTTTGCTGAAATTAATTTTTAACCTCCGTTAGCCCTGAAATACTCCACACTTGCTACCTCCTACCGGCTGCCTTTATTTCCTTAGCTCCGGTCCGACACGGCTTGTGCCGATTGTTCGGATGGCTTGTAGGGAGATTCACACCACTTCCGGCGGATGCTGGGGTCAGCGCTCCAGTTCTCGGCGCCACCACCAGCATATAGGGCCCACAGACCACCCACGCGCAGCAGGCGCGCCAAAGGCAAGCCTGTCTTCACCCGTCTGTGCCTGGACCGGGCCCAGGGTCATACCCCCTGGTCAGCAGCGATCAGCCCCGAGGAAATGTTATTCAGGTATGGAACTGTTACAACTTTGCCCACCAGCTAGCCGTTTTTGCACCCAGCTGATATTAGATGGCCCGCCTAAACTGCGAACAAAAGCCTGCACTCACTGTCACTTTAAAGCAGGCACTGACGCAAGGCTAAAAACTAACACCATCCTTCATATTAACAACAAAAAGAGAACTAACATAGTATCTACTGTCATAAATGCACGTTCACTTGCCAAACATAAAGAGGAGATTGCAGATTTAATCACTGACCATAAAATAGATTTTCTGTTTATCACCGAAACATGGACCCATCTGGCATCCGAACCAGACTTGATAGTGGCCACCCCAGAGGGCCACAACATTGTAAGACAGGACAGAGTAGACAAAAAAGGGGGCGGGTTAGCAATAATTTATCGCAGCAATTTCACGACTACTACACACGATGTCCCACTTACTACCTGTGAAGCAATATACTTCTCCATCTTACTGACCCCCTCCCAAATCTTTAAAGGTATCTTACTCTACCGACCCCCGGGAAGTAGGACGGAATTTCTGACCACACTTAGTGATGTACTGGAGTCCATAGCAGCCGAACGCACCTTCACAATTTTAGGTGATTTCAACTTTCCCCTAGAAAGTCTACATGATAAGGATACTAAATCTTTAATATCAGAACTAGAGTCGCTGGGTCTCTCACAGCTGATCTCTGACAGCACTCATGAGGCCGGTCACACTCTGGACGGTCTATTTTCCAATTCCAAAAACATCTCTATAAAAGAAATCCTGCCCTTAGCATGGTCCGATCACCATGCAGTAATATTCGATATACTACTTGTTAATACTCTGCCTACTAATACTCCGGTGAATGGAACAGTTGCATTTACGGCTTGAAAAAATTTAGATAAGCAACAGCTATCGGAACATCTGTCCTCCACACTACCTACGATTTCGGATGACCCAAATATAGCCTCAACAGCCTATACTAACTGGCTCTCTAATGCCATGAATGAGCTAGTGCCAACTAAACTAATGTCTAAAAATCGAAGCTCTCAATCTGCCCCCTGGTTTACCAATGCACTAAGAGAACCAAAGCAAAAATGCAGAAATCAGGAAAGACACTGGAGAAAATCGTACACAAATGAAGAAAAACTTCTCTATAAAAACGAACTAGCAAAATACAAATTAATTATTATGCATGAAAAAAGTACATATTTCACCGCGCAGTTCGAACTTGCTAAAAACTCAAACAACTTTTTCAAGTAGTAACTAAGGTTTCACAACAAGCGTCACAAACCACCCCGGCACCCTCACAAACACTGTGCAATTCCCTAGCAGACTATTTCTATGACAAAGGTAATAACATCTACTCCAACTTCTCTGTTCAGAGAAATTTGTCTGCTCAATTCTCATTTGCAAACACTCCGGAGCCTCTTTTAGTGCAATTTCAAAAAGTTAGCATAGCCCAAGTCATTAATACTATGACCTCCATTAAATCCGGCTCAGCCAATGATCCATGTCCACCAGCTGTTCTTGCCCCAGTTACCGAAATCATAGCCCCTGTACTGACAGAGATATGTAACTCAATGTTTCTCTCTGGCACATATCCAACCTTTTGGAAAAATATCATACTTAAACCCCTCCTGAAAAAATGCTATCTGGATCTCGAGGACACCAAAAACTATAGGCCCATTGCTAATCTGCCTTTCCTGGCCAAAGTGGTTGAAAAACTAATGAACAATCAAATTTCTAAGTTCATAGAAGATCATCACCGACTAGACAACACCCTATACGGATTTCAAAAAAGTCACAGCACCAAGACTGCACTGATCAAGGCGTCAGAGGAAATGAGATCTATTCTTGACCAGGGAGGGACGGCAGTTCTCATCCTGCTAGACCTCTCCGCTGCATTCAACACAGTTGATCATAACATCCTGATCGACCGTGTCACTGCAATGGGCATCCAGGACAAAGCAAGAGACCTACTGTCCTCCTTTCTCTCCAACCGGACCCAGACTGTAACACTGGGCAATTTCCATTCTGCCCAGATGACATTACAGTGCGGTGTTCCACAAGGCTCATCCCCAAGTCTGACGCTTTTTAATATCTATGTATCTGACTTAGCCAGAGTCATCAAGGCACATGGGATGGGCCTAACATCGTACGCTGATGATACACAGCTGGTGCTCGCTATAAAGAACAATGGAGAAAGGATAGCAGCCAGCTTCCAAAAGGCATGTTGGCAATCAGTAGTTGGATGGCCAGCAATTGTCTCAAACTTAACTCTGATAAAAACGTAGGTTATGATTTTTGGTAAGCTTTCTCCCATCTGGTCCGTCAGATCTCGGCCCTCCACCAAACCCCGTCTCTAAAGCCAAGAATTTGGGCGTAATCTTTGACGATAAACTGACCTTTGCATCTCATACGAACGCAATCGTCTCAGCGTTCTTTCACAAACTTAGAATAATCAAAAAGATCCTTCCATACCTTCCTCCCAATTCAGGAAGGACTCTGGTCGCCGCCTTGGTGATGTCCTCTTTGGACTACTGTAACAGACTCTTTTCTAACGCACAAATAAGGGTTATTAAAAAATTGCAATCTGTGCAGAATGCAGCAGCCAGAATGCTGTCAGGAACCCCCAAATTCAAACCCATTGCACATGTAATCAAAAGCTACCACTGGCTCTTTGTGAGGAACCAAATAAAATTTAAGGCACTTTGTATTGCCTTCAAAGCCTCTCGAAATTTAGGTCCTCAGTTCTTATTAAAATCTCTAGCCATCCATACCCACAACATACCTCTCCGATCCTCCAATGCATACTTCCTGTCAGTGCCACGGACCAAAACTGCCTCTTGGGGCGATCAACGCTTTGTTGTCTCGGTTGCAAAATTGTGGAATTCGCTCCCGTTGGAGATTAGATCATGCCAAACCTTGTTGGCCTTCAGAAGAAAAATAAAGACCTGGTTGTTCAATCAATAACTCTGTCTCTTTCTGCTCTGTCCGTAGCGCCGAGACGCCCTTGGGAATGTGCTTGCTTTACAAGTTTCAAAATAAATAAAATAAATAAATAAAGTCCTGCTACCTTGGTGTTCATGAGAGCCATGACGACTAAGTTAGTACAATAGACCAACAGAAGATCTACAACAGATGGTGAACTTCGTCAGACAGACTTGTGCCATAATGAAAAGATGAAAGTATATGCCAACAAGTGTTGATGTGCCAAGAACACTAATTTCAATGAAGAAGTTAAAGTATTGGTGTGACAAATGAGAAAACAGAAACTTGATGCTCCCTTTGATGCTGAACACTTCAAAGTTGCGATTAGTAAAGGACGCATGGTGACTGCTCACCGTTCTGGAAAGTCCACTTCGTGAGATTCTTTGCAGTTCAGGATTCTGCCTCATCATTCGCCAGTCTTTGATGTCAAAGATGAGACTAGTTTGATTGAGATGGTAAAAAGCCCCCTGACTGCATCCGCCCCTACATGACCAGTCCCAGTCATGGACACTGCTCTTCACAGTCTCAGAGGACACGATCTGGGTGTTTGGTTGGAGCTCCACGACGACTTATAGAGTAGTTGTAATGTGTATTTGTGTGTTTGTGTGTGTCTGTGTGTAATTTATTTATTTATTATTTAACAAGGGGGGAGATGTAGTGTCCTGTGAGTTAGTGATGACAGGACCCTTTTGTTTCCTGATGGACTCTGTAGAACTGTGACGTAAGTGTTCGGGTGTGATGAATAAAGTTCATGTTTAGAATGTTAAGTTCGCAGTTACACCCAGAGGAATAAAGATGTGCACGAGTACCCAGGCTGTGAACAGGAATGTGAGAAAGAGGAGGTTGAATGCTAAGCGCGATGCAGAAATGGATAAAACAGCTTCTGAAAGAGCAGAGTGCTAGTCAATCTGATTTACAAAATGACAATTCACTTTATAAACCTCAAGGGACGACCCATAGTCAGGCTTTAAATGGCTCTATAAGGATACCTAGTAATCCAGATGGAGCAACTACAAACCTAGACTAGGCCACGGTAAAGGCAACTCATTCTAATAACCAAAAGAAGCTCCCCAAGGGGTTCACCCCATGCTGATCTTGATGGCCAGTTGTATGCTGGAGGGAAGCCCACGACCATCCTTTGAGAACGTGGTGTTGAAGGTTCGAGCAAAGTAAATACATGGACTTAAAGAGAGGACTGAACTGATTGACTAAGCTGACTGCAAGCTATCATGTGAATCAACTTGTTCCAAGCTAGTCTTTCTGCGCAGAAATAAAAGGTTGTATTTCTGTGAGCCGCTCTATGAAGATCACATTTACACATAAAAAACAGAAAATGGTCTACGAGAAGGTTGCAACCTTTGCACCGTGTCTGACTGTACCTTCCAACCAATCGTGTTACTCACCTGACAGAACCAAATATTGCAACCAACACATGTTCAGCTTCCTGTGCCCACAAATAGATCCGACTTATGCTATGCCTTCAGATAGAAAAGTTGTCATCCAGTCTTCAGGCCTGGAGTGTACCGGCATCTGAGTTCTGAATCACTAAAATCACAATCCGGAAAATGTTGAAATCCTTCAACAATGTGACACAAGATCAATACAGAAGAAGGCTCAGAGATGACAGACATGTCATTCCAATAACCTCCAAGGTGAAATCTGGTGAATCTTGAGTGGGAACAAGTCCTAGCCTGCTTGAGAGAGAAGAGAAGCCCTGGAAGTTGGCACAAAGGAATGGAAGCGAGTGACCGTAGCATCTTAGGATGCCGCTTTGAAGTCTGCCAGAGATGCTAAGAAACTGTGATGGAGGGTCCTCACTGTTCTCAATAGTGATCCTGTTCAGGCTCCTGTACAAATCATGACCTCTCCGCCCCCTGTGTGTTCTCTTTTTTCGCCGTGGTGTGAGGCATCATACTCCTTAACGCTTAGAAGGGCTTCTTGTGAGTTATGCAATAAAACATTGTTAAACAGACTCTCAAGTACATTCTTCAGCCACTCTTCAACATCATTTTTGTGTGAAACATCCAACTGCTTTTAGCGTCACAGCCAAATCCAGACCTTCCACCTTATTTCACATATGATGATTTTAACTTACTTTATTCCCCAAATAATGATGTATTTTCTAACGCACATTTCACCTACTCAAATATTTGTAAGCACTTTATGCTGTAACTGAACCATCATATATTTAATTGTATCTGTATATTTATAAACTATTTTGAGACAGCTATTGCTATGTATCAGACAGATAAATAATGTTTTTTCTGCTCGCACTAAAGAGCCACAAGTGTTTCATAAAACCTGGATTTTCCTGTCAAGCCTGTCTGCATGCACCTCGTCTTCTAGGCCTAGAATTATAAAGTAACTCTCTAGACTATGTAGAATTATTGCAGTTAACAAAAAACGTGTTAAAGCAACCATATTATGTAAATAATAATACGTTGTGTATATATGTTGCTAAAACAACAGTACTTGGACATTCTAGTTATTGTGAGTGATATAGTTTCTACCTTAACTAGAAATTGTAACCCTTGCCACCCTCCAGGCAGGAGTAAGCCTGGTCTACTCGGGTTTGTTCCCCATAAAAGAGGATGTAGTTGACCGATAAACAGTGATGCCACGAACACTAAGCTTTGAGCAACCTCTTATTTCCTTCTTTGACAGTGTATATTGTTTTCAGGTACCGCATTACAATTGGGAACAAGACCTGTGTGTTTGAGAAGGAGAATGATCCCTCCATCCTGCGCTCCCCCTCCGCGGGGAAGCTCATCCAGTATGTGGTGGAGGATGGCGGACATCTTTTTGCAGGGCAATGTTTCGCTGAAATTGAGGTATATTTGCACAATTCAAATAACTGTTGGTCATGCTTATTGATTTCAGCCGCTAAACCTTCTGTTTTTTATATAGTTTAACCATCTTGTGTAAACCATGCATCCACCAATTTACTATCCTATTTAGTATCACAAATTCACAAATAAACCAGTGGATTGAATGTTTGACTCACACAGTGATACATCACCCTAGAGCGATGAAGCAGATCTAGACTTTGGAGGGCAGCCTGTCATATTTAGAGATATCCCCAGTGGCCGCCGACACGGTTCTGGGATGGGGGGCATAAGGGGGAGGGAAGCAGATGCTAAAATGTACCTTCTCGCTGCTACCTCGCAGTGCCTCTCCTCAGTCGTCCCTCTGCTGTAGCTTCAACAGGAAACACACCCAGGCTCTCCATAGCCAATGACAGCGATGTAGCCTTGTAATTGGTCTGAGTGCCGTAGTTCAGTGCTCAGTACAAAAAACAATTTGCTAGCCCTCCCACTTATTTCGTCTCGCTAAGCGCTCATGAGACTAACAAACAAAAGGCCGGGTCAATTTGTTTGTATGGGTAATATTATTTAACCCTTTTATTCATATATTTTTCAATTGAAATGTGTCAATTTCATGGGCAAGAAGAACACTTCATAATCATTTGCAGAAATATATTTACAAAAAATACAAAAACATTTACACATATTTACACCAACTGGACATATATCACATATACTATACACAACAAACTTCTCATGTGAATGCTATTTCTTGACTCTATGCAAAAATAGTTGATTTTTTGAGAGCTAGTCAGGCCACTGTTAACCAGAGACAGGTAAACAAGAAATGTCTACGGCAGTAATCAGAAGACAAATCAAATTATTTCAAACCAAAGAATGATTAAACCCAACAAAGGGGGGGGGGGACACTAATTCTGGAATTTGTCTGCCGTTTTGCCGACGCGTTTCGAATCTGTAGTTAGTTACAGATTCTCCTCAGGGCTCTCTCAATGTTTTGATTCTGCACAGAAAATAAGAAACGAAGTTTGTTTTAGTAGTTTGTACCTCATTCTTGTAAAAGATCCCCTACTATTGCTGTGTTTAAGCGGGTTGGGTTACCTTTATATCCGGAGCGGAGGGCTCTCGTGGATTAGATTGGGCACGTGAAACTGTGCATCGCAAATCCAATGGGAGTGGACCTTTAAATCTGTAAGACATTAATTCACGGACTCAGAAGGCCATCTCAAGCGGAACAAAGTGACTACTACAGACCCAACCCGGCATGTTCATACCTCTTATCGAGTCAGGCGTAGATTTCTACTTCAATTCCTCATTCGGCTCGTACTACTTAATTTGTGCGACCTAAGAAGAAATTAAGGTCGCGCTCAGTTTCGGTCTTTATTGTGGTTATAAATCTTGGACATTGGTGGGAGAAAGTAAAAAGGCACATACCTAGAGTTTCGGATTCTCACACAGGGCGGCGGTCGCCATGCCGTGTGTTTGGTTTCTTCGTTGGACCCGATCTCTGTTAGTAGCGGGAATGTGTTTTCCCAGTCCTTTTCAGCAGCGCTGCTTACTCGCGCTGGAAGACAAGAGTGGGTGGGTGGGGGTTAACTTAATCTTTGCTGTGGCGCGCTGCCGGTGGAGTACTATATGATCTCATCGGAGCATGAATTGCACTGACCTTCCTCTCGCACAGGCGAACCAGGGACTGCTTACGTTGGAAACGCCTGGTGGCTGTAGCGGGCGCTTACATCATAGCGAGCCGGGTGTGTGAAGAAGGGGTTCAGTGGCATAAACACGAAGTGCAGCAGGGACCTTATGGTCCACACAATAGAAACAGCGCAGAGATTGTGTATAAAAGAACAGGAAGAGATTGATGAATTGACAAAGGCTATTGCAGAGAGCCAAGTGATTCCAGATTCGAAGGCATTGTTAGAAAAACTCGACAAAGAATTACAAATTTTCAAGGATAACACCATAAATAATAAAACGTCTCAGTTTGAAAGGGATTCCAAATCCTTCACATTGGAAAGAGCTTATCCATTCCTCAAAGAGGACTACTATTCTCAAACAGAATCACGAGGGGCCTTGACAAATTTTCAAGGAAGGTCGAGGAATAGATTTAAAACATTCTCTGAGACATCATCCTCAGAGTCCTCCGGCTCTGAAGCAAGAGGGACCAGGAATAAGAAACAAACTCCTTTTTTAGAGAAGGACCAACAACAAAAAGTAAGATTCAAACCGGCATGGGAAATGCGAACCAGGAGGAACTATTACAAAACGTAGTGGGCGCTTCCACCATAGTGAACTTATCTACTAAGATTCTGACGAAGGAGGAAGAATCTGTCCTTAATTTAGGACTTAAATTTGTACCAACTAAACAGACTGATTTCACTAAAATCAAACTAGAGGCAATAGAATTTTGCCGCAAAATTCGACTAAAAGTCTTTTTTGCTAACCAACCCCCTAACAACAGTATGGAAACGACAGGTCTTAGGAATAAGTCCACCTTTGTCCCTAACCAAAACATCCCGAAACAGGTATATGCGTTTGAACAAGTTTTGTTGTCCTCAATTACCAAACTAGAGAACAGACACAAATTTGTCGAGCAAAATATTTCAAAAGGACAGCGTTTGGCCCTTAAAAATCTTAAAGAAGATCATTCTTTGATCATCAAACAAGCTGATAAGGGCGGAGCGGTAGTGATATGGCCCAGAGAACAATATCTAGCGGAAGGGGCACTGCAAGTAAATAACCAGGAATGGTATAGGAAATTGCACGAGGACCCGCTGCAAGAGATTCAGGCCTTGATCACAGAGATCGTCCAAATAGGCAAAGAAAGTGGTTTCCTAGGCCCAAAAGAAAGTGAGTTTTTGGTTAAGAAATGCCCACGAACCCCGGTTGCATACTTCATACCAAAGATCCACAAGAACTTGTCAAATCCACCGGGGCGACCAATAGTTTCGGGCTGTGATTCATGCCTCGAGCCCCTTTCTAAGTATATAGATTTCTTTCTGAAGCCCTTTGTAACAAATGTAAAGTCCTACTTAAGAGACACCACTGACTTCCTGGTAAAGGTAGAAGGGACCCCGTTCGACCGGGCATCACAACTGATGGTCACCATGGACGTGACGTCCCTTTACACCCAGATACCGCAAGATGAGGCGTTGGAGGTCCTGGAACTCTATTTAGACCTAAGAGAAAGACCTCACAGGGTCCCAACATCGTTCATTTTACGATTGGCCGAAATAACTCTCAAAAAAAACTATTTCCGTTTTAACAACGACTTCTTTATGCAAATCAAGGGCACCGCGATGGGGTGCCCTTATGCCCCTGAAATGGCCGTACTCTATATGGCAGAGTACGAGAAAAAGTATGTGGAGGCTGACAACCCTTTCATGAATCAAATTGTGCACTGGTATCGTTACATTGACGACGTGTGGCTCCTGTGGCAGGGGAGCCACTCTGAGTTGAGTGACTTTCACCAGTGGCTCAATAATAGACACATGGACATCAAATTTTCAGTTACCTCAAGTAATGTCAAAATGACATTCTTAGATGTGGAGGTAGGAGATGTGGATGGGTCCCTAAAGTCTTGCCTCTTCAAAAAAGCGACAGACCGGAATAATATACTCCACTATGGGAGCTCACACCCCAGGAACTTAAGGGCAAACCTGCCATATGGGCAACTCCTTCGAATCAGGAGGAATTGTTCAGAGCTGGACAAATTTGATCAACATGGAGCAAAATTCTGCGATGAATTGACACAACGGGGATACCCCAAAAAGCTCCTTAAACACTCTTTCAAAAGAGCACGTTGTACTCCAAGAGAAAGCCTTCTGGAAATAAAGGTTAAACGCGACCTCGAGAACTTGGTATGCGTAACGACATTCTGTGCCGAAACCCACAACATTCGCCAATTGGTATTAAAAAATTGGCATTTGTTGGAACAACTGGAGACACCAATTCCCCGCCCAATATTCGCCTTCAGAAGGAATCAAAATATTGGCCAACAACTAGTCCGTGCAGATATCAGACTAGAAAAACCGAAAAGTGACCTGATATCTAAATGGGGCTTAAAACCAATCGAAGGACACCACAGGTGTGGGAATTGTATCGCTTGTGATACAACCATTGAGGGCACGATTTTCCAGCATTCTAACATATCTTGGTCTCATACCAATTTTACCAACTGCAAGTCAAAAAATGTCGTTTACGCCATCACTTGTCCTTGCAATAAAATCTATATCGGCAAGACTAACCAGCAGGTCAATACCCGCATGACACAGCACAGATCACGGGTCAAAAATAAAGTACTAAATGCGCCTCTTGTGCAACACTATGTCGACAAACAGCATGGCGACAACGAGTTCAAATGGACCGTGCTCTTTAACATCAATCAACTTAAAAAAGGAGTGAATGCAGATCAAATCCTACTGAAAAAAGAAGCTTATCTAATATTAAAATTTAACACTACCCAGACGGGGTTAAATGCACTCTCCGAAATTTCGAGACTATAATGTTCCCCCGCTGAACCACAACTCCCAGAATGCCACACACCCGGCTCGCTATGATGTAAGCGCCCGCTACAGCCACCAGGCGTTTCCAACGTAAGCAGTCCCTGGTTCGCCTGTGCGAGAGGAAGGTCAGTGCAATTCATGCTCCGATGAGATCATATAGTACTCCACCGGCAGCGCGCCACAGCAAAGATTAAGTTAACCCCCACCCACCCACTCTTGTCTTCCAGCGCGAGTAAGCAGCGCTGCTGAAAAGGACTGGGAAAACACATTCCCGCTACTAACAGAGATCGGGTCCAACGAAGAAACCAAACACACGGCATGGCGACCGCCGCCCTGTGTGAGAATCCGAAACTCTAGGTATGTGCCTTTTTACTTTCTCCCACCAATGTCCAAGTTTTATAACCACAATAAAGACCGAAACTGAGCGCGACCTTAATTTCTTCTTAGGTCGCACAAATTAAGTAGTACGAGCCGAATGAGGAATTGAAGTAGAAATCTACGCCTGACTCGATAAGAGGTATGAACATGCCGGGTTGGGTCTGTAGTAGTCACTTTGTTCCGCTTGAGATGGCCTTCTGAGTCCGTGAATTAATGTCTTACAGATTTAAAGGTCCACTCCCATTGGATTTGCGATGCACAGTTTCACGTGCCCAATCTAATCCACGAGAGCCCTCCGCTCCGGATATAAAGGTAACCCAACCCGCTTAAACACAGCAATAGTAGGGGATCTTTTACAAGAATGAGGTACAAACTACTAAAACAAACTTCGTTTCTTATTTTCTGTGCAGAATCAAAACATTGAGAGAGCCCTGAGGAGAATCTGTAACTAACTACAGATTCGAAACGCGTCGGCAAAACGGCAGACAAATTCCAGAATTAGTGTTCCCCCCCCCCCCCTTTGTTGGGTTTAATCATTCTTTGGTTTGAAATAATTTGATTTGTCTTCTGATTACTGCCGTAGACATTTCTTGTTTACCTGTCTCTGGTTAACAGTGGCCTGACTAGCTCTCAAAAAATCAACTATTTTTGCATAGAGTCAAGAAATAGCATTCACATGAGAAGTTTGTTGTGTATAGTATATGTGATATATGTCCAGTTGGTGTAAATATGTGTAAATGTTTTTGTATTTTTTGTAAATATATTTCTGCAAATGATTATGAAGTGTTCTTCTTGCCCATGAAATTGACACATTTCAATTGAAAAATATATGAATAAAAGGGTTAAATAATATTACCCATACAAACAAATTGACCCGGCCTTTTGTTTGTTAGTCTCATGAGCGCTTAGCGAGACGAAATAAGTGGGAGGGCTAGCAAATTGTTTTTTGTACTGCTATATTGGGTCCAGCTGCCCCCCGTCCAAGGACCAAACTCCATTCTCTTACCAGTAGTTCAGTGCTCAGCCAGGGAATCGGGGCCTGTGCATGCTCTTCATGCAGGCTGTAATACTGCCTGCGTGGAGAACATTCAAAGTGCGTATGACTGTTTGGACGACCCAGAGGGCTGGCGAAAGCCATGCCCGCTTAGAGTGAGCAAACCACTCCCCCTGTTCCTGTTGTGAGAGCAGCCCCACCCTGCCAAGCTGCAGCACAAAATACAATGATAATAACATGAGTTATTGTCTCTTTCTTTTTTCTTTTTTGCACTGCTAAAAAGCAGTGGGGAAACGCACCTCTGCCTTAGCGGAGAAGCCGCCACTGGAGATCCCTCAGCTACCTGGCGGTGCATCCTCTGTTACGGAGGTTGCACTTGGACTGTAGGCTCCGCTGGGTGCAGATACCACGCTTCCTTTGGGCAACAAGGCCTTCTTGTCTGTTTTCCTCAAACAGAGCCCCAAGGACTTTGCGAAAAATAAAGAAATCATTGTTCCTGATGCTCAGGGTGTTTTCTGACTTCCTCACTTCGCCCCATTGTTGCCAGTAGTGCACAATAAAACACAAAAAAAGAAAATATGTTCTAAATAGGTGAACCTATATGAGGAGGGAAACGCCAACACAGCAACAGCACCTGTTTAAAACAACATAAATGGTTACAATAAATGAATCATGATGCTTCAAAGGTTCCTGATAGCTGACAGTAAGTCCCTTTCAGCTGCTATGTGATAAGTAAAGCCAGGAGTTTGACCATTAATAGTCTTTTTGAATATAGCTACATGACCCATGTAATATAATATACATAAATTTCATTTTGCCCATTCCATCTTTAATTAAATGTCAGCAAAACATTATTTATCTCCTCTTTCTTTCCAAGTCACATTTTCGACTCGTGCTCCCTTAATTAATATTCTGTAAAAGGAAATGTGAAAAATATGTATTACAGAGCGTATTCCTTGTCCTTCTTTAGGTTTAGATACAGATGTTCTAAGTTTATTTACTTTTCCTTCATGACACACGTTAGATGTTTGACATTTTTTTTTGTCTAAAATCAGTTGGATTGTCCCTCTCCAATCTCCTGCAAATCCATTATTGTGAAAATTGCTTCCACTAGAATAATTGACTTGCTCAGAGAGATTTTGATTAGCTTTACCTTGCAGGGCATCAATGACTGAACCTGTTTTTCTGGAATTCAGTTCAGTTTTCACACTTCTACAAGCTCTACTTTCCTTCATTAGTTTTTATATCAATCTTGGGCAGTGCATTAAAAGTTTTTTTTCATGCAGCTCCATCATGGCCCATATTTGTGCAAATGTGGTGACTCATACGCCTGCAATCGTCATGCTGCAGCAGTTTTTTTTTTGTCGATGCTGTTCTGCATCTCCAAACCAGCATTTCTTTTCTTTTTGTCAATGCTGAAAGACTTTGGCATAAAGCATTGGCAAACCAAAAGTTCAGCCATTGGAAGGTTTGACCTTTTGGTTTTGCCTTGGCTTGTTAGCTTTGTGAGACGACTCACCAGACTTTCTTCATTTAGCTGTGTGCCCACTATTTTCATCTTTAGCTGCCATGGTTCTTAAAAAGTAAACACACTGGCCACATGCAAAGGTTCTGACAGTTATCTCTCCAGCTAAATGGTGCTTATCCTAAACTTTCACAGATACACTTTTTAGGAAGAAACCAAGATGTGTTACATGCTTAAATTGCACGATCTGGGTTCCCACAGCCAAGAGAAGCATGATGTTTCTAGATGCCATTAATAAAGCCCCTTTGATTGCAAAGCCCTCTTTATGCTCTGAAAATCACCTGAACAGAATGTTTGCTTTTGCTTACCAACTGTCAGATGTTCACTTTTCCACTACTTCAAGACTTTACTGCCTCATTACTAGATTCAGATTCATCTTCAGAAAATGTTTACTGACGGTATCTGTTTGACACTAAGGGTTTACCGTATCAAGTCAAGGTTGCATTCCTGTCCGTGTATGTTTCGACTCGCTTATGACCTTTGCTTCATTTGTGATGTGACTGATGTCCTAATCATTTGCATCACAAAATGCCAATGCAGCTCTTACCCTATATATATGTATATATATATATATATATATATTTCGTGAAGTCCAATGCGAGCGCAGCAAAGAGCACAGCCACGCCACGCCACGCCACACCTTGGAAGATCGAGTAAAGCCACAGACTCCGTGCTCAGTTTGTTAGTGCATTTATTCGTGAAGAATAAATAGCCCACCAGTCGCCATGACGCGTTTCGCCTCAGCCGAGGCTTGATCACATGTCATGAGAAGGAGGAAGAAGGTACTATTTGAATAGCATTTAGGTCACATGACTGATAGTACTTCCTGTCAACATTAAAGGGGTATACATCAAAAAACATTACTGGGCGCAGTGCCCTTATTGACCTCCCAATAGTCAAATATGTCAGTATATTAGATGTACATCAATGTTCTTTAAGCAACCAGTCAGTTAATACGATGAAATTCACATTTCTATACATTGAGGCAAATATATGACGTAATTCATTATTTACAAGCAAAAATATTCAGAATGATGCAAGTTATTCAAAAAATATATATAAATATATAAATATATATATATATGGAGCTATGTGTACAAAAATAGAAAAAATATATATATAAATATAATCTTCCTAATTTCATATATATACAACATGTGCAGTTATCTCTCCAGCTAAATGGTGCTTATCCTAAACTTTCACAGATACACTTTTTAGGAAGAAACCAAGATGTGTTACATGCTTAAATTGCACGATCTGGGTTCCCACAGCCAAGAGAAGCATGATGTTTCTAGATGCCATTAATAAAGCCCCTTTGATTGCAAAGCCCTCTTTATGCTCTGAAAATCACCTGAACAGAATGTTTGCTTTTGCTTACCAACTGTCAGATGTTCACTTTTCCACTACTTCAAGACTTTACTGCCTCATTACTAGATTCAGATTCATCTTCAGAAAATGTTTACTGACGGTATCTGTTTGACACTAAGGGTTTACCGTATCAAGTCAAGGTTGCATTCCTGTCCGTGTATGTTTCGACTCGCTTATGACCTTTGCTTCATTTGTGATGTGACTGATGTCCTAATCATTTGCATCACAAAATGCCAATGCAGCTCTTACCCTATATATATGTGTATATATATATATATATATCAAAAAACCAGGGTGTCTCCAAGAAAACATCACACCTGGAAGGGTTACTGCGCAACACCACCACACCACCAGCAGCAGCATCCACTACGAGCTCTGGCAACTTCCAAATTGCATATTGCCATACGCGTTTCAAGCCGTAGCCCTTGATCACTGGCATGCAACTGACAACATGAGGCAGAGAGGTGAATTCGGAACACCTTTATTCAATTCAGCGTCCCGCCCATGTGGGCGTAAGCAGGCATGGCATTGTGGTAGATGCAGTCCATCTGCTGAGACTCCCGTCCCAAGTAAAACCAAGTGGCTCTGCTGCCTCACGATGGTGTAAATGTCAACTTGTTTGGGTGGAGGTGACCAAGAAACATGTGTGTTGCTTCCAATATGATCTGGCGGTGAGGCCCCTTCCACTCCCGTGGCGTGCACGCAGTGGCGCGCACCAGGATCCGCCCTTGAGCTGCGGGACATTTCCGCAGCCGGACTAGCCGCAAAACTTCAAAAAACCAGGGTGTCCCCAAGAAAACATCACACCTGGAAGGGTTACCGCACAACACCACCAGCAGCAGCATCCACTACGAGCTCTGGCAACTTCCAATTTGCATATTGCCATACGCGTTTCAGGCCGTAGGGGAGCTTTCGGGAATGCTATAATGACGGCTTGATGTGGCATAATGCATTTTAGCGTTAGCCTTCCTCAGATGCTGATAGCTTGACCGGGAACACACCTCCTTACACCCTTGATATTGACAGGTCCTCCTAATCAGCGGAGGTCAGCTGGCTTCTCCCATTAATCACGTACAGCTGCAGTTCGGTTTTAGAGAACTACAGCTCCCATGATACAATGTTCTGGTAAGTGCTGTGTGGGGAGCCATGGTGTTTGATCAAAATGAAAGCTGTAAAACCTGGCAAGGAGTGGGGATATTGCAAATGTTAAAACCTCCGGCGAATGACAGTCCTGCACTCCCTTGTGTCCCAAAAGTTCCAGCCGCATTACCAAAGTCAAACTGGGCCATGAAACTAGGATACAGTGATCCCGCTTCCCTGTAAAGTCACGGGCTGTGCCTGACAGTGGCCGCTCACCTGTCTTGATTCTGTGGCGGTCCTGCGAAATCCGATCCCTCAGGTGAACAACTGCAGCGATGCCAACATTCGCAGGACACTTCATGGAACGGGTCCTCTTAACGTGCTGCTGGCAAGTACGTAAACTATCCAACAAAAGCTTTCGGGAACATATATGTATATATATATATATATATATATATATATATATATATATATATATATATATAGTCCAATGAGCAGAAATGAGATCTTATAGTGCAGCATAAGCAGGCAGACATACCTGTATCATTCACCAGGTAGAGGGATTAGGAGGGTAATTGGAAGGATCCTACAGGTGACTGTGGGGGAAGGAATAAACCATACGGATACTTAATTCTCTCATAGGATCACCCCCAGTTGCACCCAAGTCACTCTGTTTACTCTCATGAGAGTACAAAGGATGTACTAGGCTGGAAGGGTTGGTGGAGGCTGCTGGATGTGGACAGAAAGAAGCACTTTCACATTGCTGAGGAATTCTAAAAATCTTGCTGAAGTCATGAGATAGAGAAGTAGAGCAGGACATGTGTTTAGAACTGTGGTTGAGAGTAAGAAATGGTACAGCTCTAGCAAAGCTGCATCTACTAACTCAAGTTCCAAGAAGGTGCATGAGGTTTATCTTTTTTCTGCCCAACTTGCTGATTGTAAAGAGGTGTCCTCTAGCAGGCTTGCATCTTGTGTGGAAAAAAGATAAATATAAAACGAGTCTCTTTTGTTCCTTCCTTTACAAGAAAAAGAGCGTCAATCTTGAAGGAGCCTAGGATGCCTTTGAGGAAATATTCTGGGGGCTTTGGCGGTTTGGTTTTGAAGGGAGACCACGTTTTGTTTTGTTATAGAATGTCTGTGTGTAATTTTTTATGTCACAGTGTTTTAAGTGTGTTTCAGACTTGTCTGTCTAATGGGGCTGTGCTGGGCCAGGGGCTGCTGCAAGTAAATGTTCTCTGAAAAGCTGCATGTGAGGTCTCTTCTGCAGTTTGAAACCATGGGTTGTGATGGATACATCTACTGCTCCACCTGGAGACAGCCTCTGACCTTCTCCTTTTTCCTTCCGGTTCTCCAGGTCATGAAGATGGTAATGACGCTGACGGCGGCGGAGTCTGGGTGCATCCACTACGTGAAGCGGGCCGGGGCCGTGCTGGAGCCAGGCTGTGTGATCGCCAAGCTTCAGCTGGATGACCCTAGCAGGGTCCAGCAGGTAGGTTGTGCTTTTCATCCGGTTCAGGACATTGCACAGGGAGATGGTGAAGGAAAAGAGGTTGTAAGCCGTGTATATGTAGTGCTGTGATCTTGCCTGGTTTCGATGCATTACATGATTGTTTGGGTGGTTGTTTAAGATGGCGCCTCACAGTCTTCTAGCTTCTGAAAGTTTTTGGCAACCGAAAACAACAAGCTTCTAACACCTTCAAGGGCGGATATAACTAGAAATATTATTCTGTCGCTCAGTTTTAACCTGGAACACTGAGTTTCACAGCAAGTCGCATTAGACTTCTCACTGAGCGCTATCACTGAGGGCTCTCACATTCAGTTCTCTCTCCATGGCTACTCTGGGGACTAGTTTCAGACATTTAATTATAATCCAGTGAATTGTATCGTAGGAGCTCTGAAATGTCTGACTTTTATGTCCCCTTTTCTACTGCAGGTACACATTCTAGGAGGGTAGCTCAGTGTGACTGAACAAAGTTGCAGGGAATGTGTCCAAAGACTAGTCACCCACCACCCAGGGCCAGCTTATGGGCAGTGCGACTGGTGCAGCTGCACCTGGCGCTGACCTCATGGGGGGAGGATTGCTGTGTTTGGAAATACCTTATGGTTTAAAAGCACCCACTGCAGAGTGCTTAGCTCGCCAGACAGTTTTTGGGCAGCAATAAAAATGTCAAGATAACTCTGGTAATTAATGTTCTTTCTGAAGAGTGATCCAATTTTGTCTTGTGGCATTTCTGGATCATCATAAAGTAGCACAGAGGGTTAATGTGCCTGCTGCTAAGAATGTCTACCAATCAGATCACAGCACTGTATTTTACGTGGCTAGCTCAGTGTGTTACAGCTTTTTTCACAGAGATCCTTTGTTGGTTGTAGTACACACATCACAATCCTATTATAATGCAGTGACCTTTAAACTATCAAAGAGCTAAATTGAACCTGCAAGGCATAGGGTTGCAACCTTATGATTTTCCCTAGTGTCTCATTATCCTAATGTTGGTAAAAAGGGTTAATTTGAGTAGAAATATATTCTTATAAGTAATGCCAGCCCCAACCACCATGGTACGTTTTAAATCCAGAGTTGGTGCTTCTCCAGAACAAACACTCTTAAAATATACTGACTACTAGTATGAATGACATGGGATCCCTACACCTTGTAATACTCTTTGTTATATGTAACATTTCCTATAGATTGATTTACATACGTTTGATTAATTGACTGTGTATAATTGTGTGTGATGTAAAGGGCTCTGACCCCCTACTCTGGTATGAATAGCACTATAAAACAAATGAAATGCATGTGATAGAGGGGCTATGGAAGGATGAGGGACTGTGTTGGAGGGTGGTAGTGAGGGAATCTGTGGAGGAGGTGGTCATGGTGGGGGCACCAAAAAAGATTGTTGCGCCATCAGCGCTAAAGCCTTTAGTGTCACCACCTCTCAGTGAACTGCATCCAAAGCCACTCAGAAAGGGCTGCTGCCACTGTTTGTCAAAGAGAAATCAATCGAATTAATGTTACTGGGGTGTGCAGACCCCCAGGCCATGAGACTGTGGCTCTCCAAGCTTAGAGCATGGGACACCTGATACTGTTCAGGGGGCCACACTAAACTGGTCTTATTAGTCACAGAACCCCTGACACCTGCCAAACAATTTGTACCTCTTCGGTGCACTTACGAGGTGTCACAGACTTAGGGATCCTTATATATTGAAAACCACTAGATGATGTCACATTATCCGGTGCCAGAGGTGCCCAAGGCCCGCTTACTGGACAGGTTGTCACCGTCTGTGACAATGAGAGATTAGTGGTACCCCGGGAAATGTCATTTGTAGGACGGGGCTTCTAACTGTTCCGAGTTCAGTACACCTTAGCCAGTAGCACACACTGCAAGGGTCTAGAGTGAAAGGAATTGACCCCCTAAAATTCTTCTTACACGATACAGGATTCATAAAGTGTAGGGTGGTTGATGACCTTCCATAGGCCATTCTGTTGTCCACCACTGATTCAGGGGTCCAGGTTCTCACTGTCCATTCGAGTAATAAATAAAAAAGTAAAGGGTGGCTGTGGGGATTTTGGGTGGTATGTACAAAAAGTAGGAAATGCGATTTCCTAATTGCGATCTTTACCGAATCTCAATTAGGAAATCGCAGATCCTATTATAAACAAACGTACAAATATTAAAAAGCAAGTCCCACTGGGTCGCAAATTGACCTACCTCATGAATATTAATGAGGTAGGTCGCTGTTTGTGACCCTTTAGAAATTGTGGCCATCACACAGGGATGGTGGCCTGCTGGTGTCAGCAGACCACCATGTCTGTGATTGCTTTTTAATAAAACACTTTTTTTTTAATGCAGCCTATTTTCCTTAAAGGAAAATGAGATGTGTTTAAAAAATAGAAAATTTAACTTTTAAGTTTCATTTTTAAGAGGAGTCAGCGGTTTTGTTTGTATTGTCAATGAGGAAAGGGTTCCTTGTGCACCTTTTCCCATTTACGAATGGTTACTGCTACCTTTTAGTAGTCTGTAAGAAGTTAATGTTTTGCAACCGTAATTCCATCGCAAAACATTACAAACAAACCAGTGTGAATCAGTAGTGAGGGATGCCCTAAACATGCTCATTCTAAATGCCATATTGCTAAACCAAATTGTGATTCGGTAACAAGCTACAGAATTGTTATTTGACATAGGTGTTTTGCAGTCGTGAACAGACTGTTTCACAGAATCGGCCCGTTTGCGACCACAAAATATATTTGGTCATATAGCCTTGGCAACCTGCTGTAGTGTCTTGCCACCCTGCAGCAGTGCCTTGCTCCATAGTTTGACTGAATTGTCATGTGGTTTCCGTGCTTTGCTTTGTCACTCTACTGCTTTGCCATATTGCTCCAGTGCTTCCTATGTTGCCCCAGTGCTTTGCTCTGTAGTCCCACGTTTTAATGTAGATCCAGTGCTTTGCAACATTTTGATGTTCCAGTGAATGGTCTTTTTACGTACTTTTTCAGTGTGTTGATTATCTTCTTTTACTCTTTCTGTCACCAGGCAAAGCTAAACACTGGCACACTGCCCCTGATCCAGAGCACAGCACTCCGTGGCGAGAAGCTCCATCGTGTCTTCCACTATGTCCTCGACAACCTGGTCAATGTGATGAATGGATACTGCCTACCTGAGCCCTACTTTAGCAACAAGGTACAGCTGCCTAGAGCCAGCCTTCCCTAGAATTATTGTTCTTCTCTTCCATGCCAGTTCTCTTTCCTACTATGCTGTGGGTGATAGGAACCCCTTCTCCGGGGGCCAGCTAGCACTTTCTCCATAGAAGATATCCCTCCTGTTACCATGTGTCCTCTTATCTGCGGTAAGCACAGTTTCCTGTTCCAGGACAACTGCTGTCCACAGTAAGGAGCCTCTCTCCCTCCATCATGAACCCTCTGTACATAGTATAGACCCTTCTTAGCATGTGCTACAAAAACCATCCTCTCAAGGCCCGGTTATCCCGGTTTCCTTACTTGGAAGCCTCTGCCAGGGCTTGATGACCTCCTGGGAATGCAGACAACCCCCTTCTTATGTCACATGTAATGGAGCCTCTCCGCCCCCAGTTTCCTTGCCACTAATCCAATGACCCTCTCCTAGGCTGCATGTACTGCTTTTAATATCAAGAATCCTCTTCATGGGCCGAGTGTTTCGCTACTCAGGAGCATGGCAGAGGCCTGTGTGTTGCTTTTAATCACAAGTAGACTGGCCGTCGGTCTGGTATTCTGCTGTTCACTCTGAGGAGCCTTTCCAAGGAGCGCTCACCTGCTGCATACCACTTGCACGTAACACTAGTTTAACCTACATTTTTTATATCTGATAGAGACTACTAGCTGCAGATTCCTTAACGTAGAATTATCCCCAGGCGTGAGACAGGATCCGGAAAACTTTTTGCCACATCATCCCTGCGCACCGGGGGGATGGCACCATGTGACTCCGCCCTGACGTTGTCCCCGTCCGTGACGTCAGCGAGGATACATAAGTCCCACCCCGGCGCTTCTACGTCAGTTTTTCTCTTTTCCGCGTGCAACGCGGATCCAGATGTTTTCAGGCCTTCTATTCTTTTATGCGCTTTGGCGTTAGGTGGAACAGTGTGCGAATGCCTTCAGGCTTCAAAACGTGTACCTCCTGTGCGCGTCCCTTGTCGGCGATGGACCCTCACCCAATTTGCATGTGGTGCCTGGGTGAGCACCACGATTCAGAGAGCTGTGACGCCTGTCAGCGCCTTAAGCCTAAGTCACGGCAGGAGCACCGGATAAAGTTGCTGTCTGCGCACTTGTCTAGGTCGGTGTCATCCCAGCGTCCGTCCCCTACCTCGGAAGCAAGGAACCGCCGGTTTCGTCTGCGACATCGTCTTTCGCCCGGCCCTTTGGGCGTGGCTCACCAGCTGGTAGGTCGTTCAGTTTGTCTCCGAGGCCCTGTCCTCCTTCCGCGGTGGGCGCTGGCTCACCCCGGGACAGGCGCCCCCGCCTGTCGCCTCCCTTCTGTGGTTTCTGCCGCAGGTTTTCTCATTTGTTCTCTGATGCGGGATTTTCTTTTCTAAGAGTAGTTCCCATACGTCTTGGGCCGTGTCTACCCTATGTGGGTTGTTGTAGCTATTGGATATCCCTGTTTTACATGGGGAGGATGTGGACTTCCCCGTGCAGGTTCCTTGACCTTCCTGACTTTATGTGCCGCTGGTGCGTTTTCTTGGGCAGCTGCGGCTTGGTGCTACGGTGTCTTTTCTTTTTTGCCCTTTATCTGCCATTTGGCCTGTTCCTCTGTCCGGTGTCCAGAAGGGGTATCTTTCTGTGTTGACGACGTGGTTCGTCCTACTTGTTTCTCCTCTTGTTTTTCGGCTGGTTGCTTGTTGGCACCTAGCGGTGCCCACCTGGACGTTGTGGTCTAGACGTTTGGTTTAATGGCGTTGTCTGGTCCACGGCTCTTGGAGTGAGGCCTGGCGCCCCTGTTGCTGGTTTTTCGGGAGCCTTATGAGCCTATGTTTTTTCTCCTCCAACTGCCTTCTTTCTGACGCGCTGTTCTGTCTGGTCTGTTGACGTCCAGCTGTGATGCATTCAGCTGCCCTCTTCACTGGGGGTGTTCCCGGTGGAGGGCTCTTACCCTAGTTTCTGCTCCTCTCCTTGGAGTCTCTGGGTTACTCTTCTTCCTCGGTACTCCCCGGCGTTGCCTGTACAGGGGGCTTTCGGTGGAAGTCCCTGGTATATTGGCTGCTGAACTCCTTCCTATTGCCTGTACATGGGGCTTCCGATGGAGGTCCCTGGTACATTGTCGGCTGGTCTCCTCTTGTATTGCCTGTGCCTGGGGCTTCCGATGGAGGTCCCTGGTACATTGGTTGCTGGTCTCCTCTTGTATTGCCTGTACCTGGGGCTTCGGGTGGAGGTCCCTGGTACATTGGCTGATGGCCTCCTTCCGTATTACCCTTCCTTCTCCTGCTTCGTGAAGGTGGGCTGACGGAATGCCGCTGTGACATCCCCTGTGGGGCAGTGTTCTCTGCGACATTGGGGTTTTGGTCTGCTTGGGAACGGGACTGGGTTCTTTTCCCTGTTCCTGCGGCTCACCCCCTGTTGGAGAGGACTGGATTGTTCCCTGTCCCGGCAACTTGTCCCCTGTCGGGGTCCTGGGTTCGCCTGAGCTGGGGAGGTCCTCTCGCAGACCCTCCTTCCCCTTGGGTATGTCTAGGGTATCTATTCTACTTTAAGGAATCTGCGGCTAATAGTCTCTATCAGATGTACGAGTTACTTTCATTCGGTAACGATGTATCTGATGGAGACAATTCTAGCCGCAGATTCCTTCACGACCCGCCCTTCCTCCCCGCTCTGCGAGGGCCCTCTTTGTCTTCTGCACTCGCCTGCCTCCGGTTGGTTGTCTTTGCGAGTGCCTTTTCTTACTCCCTCCTTCGGGGGATGTTAGTCTTCTTGTTATTGCTCCTTTCTTGACTTTTATAGGCACTTCTGCGTCCCGGTACCCTGGTCTCCAGTGAGGGGTTCGCTTGTGCTTCTTCTTTCCTTTGTCACTTGCCCTTCTGTCTTTGGCAGTCCTTGGGGTTGCCTTGACTTGGCTGGTCTCAGCCTTGGCTTTCGGGAGACTTTCTCCCTGCCGGTATTGTCTGAGGTTGAATGGTCATTGCTCTCCGTTCTGACCTTGGTGTCGCTTCCATTCTGGAAGGTGACTGCAGACTTCTTAGTTTGCTGTGTATTTTTTATATGCTTGTGCCCCGGGAGGCTGTTGTATTTGTTTGCAGGATTGCTTTCCAGTAGCAGTGCCCTGTTCTTTCATTCCATATCTTGTTGCCTCAGTACCTGTCTCTATTTTGGATGGGGCTGTACCTTACCATTGTTTCTTCCCTTCTGTTTAGCAGGGTTTTTCGCACACTGTTCCAGTATTCTCACAGTTTTTGTTTGTGATGGCTCTGCGTTGTGGCGCAGAAAAGTTCTCCAACGAAAACTGACGTAGGCGTGCCGGGGTGGGACTTATGTATCCTTGCTGACGTCACGGTCGCGGACGACGTCAGGGTGGATTCACGTGGTACCGTCCCCCCGGCGCGCAGGGATGCCGTGGCAAAATGTTTTCCGGACCCAGTCTCACGCCTGGGGATAATTCTATGTTAAGGAATCTGCGGCTAGAATTGTCTCTACCAGATACATCATTACCGAATGCAAGTAACTCGTACACTGTGTCCCTAAAATATGTGCTGACTTTTCTAATCCGTTTGACCCGTCTAATATGTTTTGGAAGACTACGTTTACACCATGGATGCAAAGTGTACGCCCTGCTGGAGAAGACCAAGTAGGCAAGCAAAATATTAAAATCAGGTTCATAACTCATAAAAAGATATGCACTATATTGGTCAGAAGGAAAAAATATCATGTTCTCAAGGTCCATGGTTTACTTTAAAATGTATGTTTAAAGAACCTAGTGCATGTTGTCTGGAGGTTTATCAGTACTACAATTTATATTACTTCTCAGTTAGGCATCTTAAATTTAAAATCATGGGCTATGAATAATAGTTGTTATTTAATACTAATGGACCAACGGTGAATTACATTTGTCAAATGAAACAGAAACAAATAAAATGAATTTCGGGTACTACTATTTTCTTCCTTTTGTTAAGAAACATGCAGTGTGGTTTCATAGGTGTTTTTGGCTTATGTTTCTGGATGCCTCTTTTACTATTGTTAAAGGGTATAATAGGTTTGATCAGATTTTCATGGTTGCAAGGTGTATTTTCTTATGGATGCAGCATTTATTATGGCTGCCACACTTTTTATGTTTATTTTTTGTGTTATGACTGTTGTCACTTTTTGTGCACCATTTTGCAATTGGTACTCTGCTTTTTTTTCTGTACTTTGTTTTTGTGTAGTTAGATTGTAGTATATCTTTTCTCATTTTGTCATTCGATTGCCTTATTATTGAGTAGCCTTGCGTGTGAGTTTCTGGGCAATTTAGTGGGTTGTGTAAGGTGTAGTGTGTTCAGTGTGTGGGAGTGTGGCACAAGAGCAGTGTTATCGTGAACATTGTGTGTTTGGTTGTTTGAGTGTTCGAGTCATGAAAGGCATTCATTTTTGTTATGTTACATCCACATTTGCTTTGTTGTTTGTTTGAAAGGAGGGCACTGTGTCATGCGCTGTTGTCTGTTGTTCTTATTGTACAAATCCATGTTATGTGCTGAGTCATTGGAATGTATGTGGTTCTATAGCAAGTTGTAATGTGTGTGATTCTACTGAGTTTGAAAATGTGTGTGAGTTTGTCGAATTCTGAAATGTGTCCTTAAAGTTCTGGAATATGTTTAATTCCAAAGAGTATCTTAAATATAGAATGCCAATTCTTAAAGGTTTACTGAATAAAGAATAACAATTTGTTAAAGACAAGGAGGCTAGCATTACAATGTATTCACTCTTAAAAGCTTCCAAAACAGAACTCAATACACATCACAATGAAAAATAGAATCCTCAGTCCCATAACTCCTTGTCCTCGATATTCCTCCTGTTTTCCTCTTCTTTCTCATATTCGGTGTTCTTCTGTTTTCTTTATCTGCCTTTAACTATCTGCAAAATAAAGACAAATCATCTCTCTAAACCCTAAACAATTTTACTTCAGTTAAATCATTAACTTACTGTACTATACAAACTCTTCATTTCTAAAATGTACTTTCTTTATGCAAAATATTTTCTATTTATCTACACACCCAGCCTCCTTTATTGGGAGGGATGGGCAGGATAATGCCAGACTCCTTGTCTTTAATAAAATTGTGATTCTTTATTCAGTAAAACTGTACGATTTGTCATTTTATGGCAAGACAGGGGGCTCTCATTATACATGGTCAAAGTTTTTCCAAGCACAGATTGAAACATATTCTACAGCTCTGAAAGCAAACCTCCTAAACTTATCAGCATTAGACGAATCGATCCTCCAATCATCCCCCCATCATAAAAACCTTACTTGCCATAGTACCCCTGACAGAGTGTGCCCTAAATTGTGACAAATTTACACCTGCTTACCTCATCACAGCCTTTACCCATCTTGCAACGGTTGCATTTGTGACAGCTGTAAATGACTTTACATATGAAATTAACAGCTGACCCACTCAGGCAGATCCGTGTTCGAACATCCTAGTTTCCTACATCTCAACACACAATTTTGAAGAGTTGCCAAATCTTGGGTAAAGTACTAAGCTAGACATTGTCTTAGATATTTTCCAAATTACAGAAATTACTCCATCTGGTTGAAAAAATCTATTGGACACCTATCACTCCCTTATATCAGAAACTCGTCTGAATGAAATTGAACACAATAATGTTGCCAATTTCCATGTTAAATCTCTTACTCCAAAGTATTTGTTGCTTGGCCATCTCTCAAATAGGTCTAGTAACAAATCAACATTCCATAATGTTTGATATTTCGCTCTAGGCAGTCTCTTCAACCCAATTCCTTTCATTACCCTACATATCAACGGACGTCTGTCCACTGACAGTCCTTGTTTTAAGGAATGTCCTACTGCAACAGCTGATCTAGAACAATTAACTGTGCTATATGACAACCCTATTTCAAATAAATTGGCTCCGAAAATTGCCACTTCTATTTCATCTGCTTCCATGGATCCAAATCTTTTTCCATGCATCAATGTAACCACTTTGGCCGTGCACGTTTATCTCTTTCTAGTTCCTAGAGCCCATGATTCATTGAGTACATTTGTAGATGTTCCCGAAAGGCCTCAGAATCTACTTGATCTCCTGATAGCCTCCATACTAGAAGGTTGAGCAAACCTGACTTCACCAATTCCTTCTACATTCCTCTTAAAAGATCTTTGCTCGACTTTATCACATATGGAATTTCTATCAGCATTTACATAATAGTTGGAAACCATGCTTGTGTTTTCCAAAAAGGTTTGACTAGTACTGCTTGACATGTCTGCCTCCTCACCTATACTAATCCTCTCTGAATCATTGAAAATGAGGGAAACGCCTACCCTTTAATTCCCCTCCAATCCTGCAAGAATGCAATCTTCTATTGCTCCGTTGAAGTGCCCTGTAATGGAAAGGCCCCAGAAGTACTGCTTCTATTGATGAGGATGGCAGACTGATCATACGTGCCAGCTCCTTCAACTTCACTTTCTGCTTCCTTGACAACAATCTCACCTCTTGCCTTATCTTCTTTACCTTTTTTTCTGGTAACTGTTACTAAGTCTACCACAAATCCCAGAAACTCCAAACACTGCGTAGGAATCAAAATCGATTTCTCCATGCTTATTATAAAACCCAATGTTTCCAACAAATTCCTTACCGACATCAACTGATCTTTCAATTCCTCCACATTTTGATTCATTATCAAAATGTCATCCAAATAAACAATCATTCTCCACCCCTCTTTCTCTTAGGAAACCCACTACTGGTCTTAGTAATTTCATGAAACACCAAGGCACGGCAGACACCCCGAATGGGAGACATTGGAATTGGTATTAATGTCCTCTCCGTCTGAACTGTAAAAAACATTGACCCTCCATTGTAATTGGAATCGTGAAATAGGCATTCTTGAGGTCCATTTTCACCATCCATTCTAAATCCAGAACCATGTTCCTCTAAATATGAATAAGTGTATGTATGTGACAAGCTGATTTAAATTTCTCAATTTATCACAGGCCTCCAGCCTCTGCCCCTTTTTCCACCAGAAATAAAGTACTCACTTATCGTTTTTGTTCCTCCCTTATTTTTACAATTGCATCTTTTACTATCATTCATCAAATCTCTTCTTGTACAAAATTCGCCAACTCTTTCTGAAAAATCAGTTTGTTTTGTTCTTTCGTTTGGTGAGGTTCTGAATCGAACTCTATTTGATAACCTTCTATTGCCTCCAAGACCATGTATCCCTGCCTTTGTTATTTCTCTCCATTGATCTTTGAAAAATGTTAACCTTCCTCCCAATAACCAATAACAGTCTTCATACTCACCTTGTCTCTGATTGGTACCTTGTCCACATCCTCTGCCAGTTCTACCTCTTGCTTCTCTACCCAGTTGGGGTTAAAACATTGGTTCCCACTATAGTTTCCATAAATTTGGTATCCTGACATATGGAACTTATAATTTGCTCAGCTGAAAGGTTGCTGTCTCCTCCCAGACTTCACATAAAATGTGTTCCCTGCCAAAACTCTGCACATTAAAAAGTGAACTTTATCTAGACATGTAAAAGTCAGTACATATTTACTCTATGATTCAACCATTCCTTTCTCAAATAATAATCTGCTGGCCTCTTCACTTGACTCCTTTTTAACCAGATCACCTAATTTAAGATTAATGTGCATTATTACTGTTCTGCATTTCTCTGCCACTAGTCCTGCATTGGCATTGCCCAAACAAATAACTTGCACATTGGCCCCATTCTCCCGGTACATGCATAGTTAGGTCACTCTCTTTCAAGTTTGTATCCCTCTACTGTATCAGAAATCTTAGCAGGTAGACCCAGAATATCTAGAACTGTTTTATTGATCTCTTTAGACTTTTTCTAAGGTCTGTGCCCATCCCAAAAAAGATAAGTTATTAATTCCGGATCTAGATTAGGTGTTAAAGTTACTTTCCCCTCTGTCACCGGACGAGAGCATTCAGCCATCAAGATGTTTCTCTCATCCTTCTCTAGTGGCTTTCTTATCCTGTTCTTGATATAATTAGACACATGGTCTAAGGGCCAACAATCTTTACCCCTTGGGTGTCTTATATCCCTTAGGTCGAATAATGTGTCACCTAATTGATCCATAACTGTTATTTCTTTATTCCTATTTCTCACCAAACTCCTCTTTCAGACATCTGGCAGCCAGCAATTGGAATAAACTCCCCATCAGTCTTAGGCTAGAAGGATCTGAAATTAAGTTCAGAAAACTTCTCAAGACCCATCTGTATAAAAACTAGCTATCTGGTTGATCGCAGGGTGGCCATCTGCCTCTCTCCTTTTGGGTTTTCTTTTTTTTTCTCTGCAGCGCGGGGACACGCCGTGAAGGCGTCACCAGGCGCTTTATAAATCTCTTTATTATTATTATTATTATTATTATTATCTAAACAATGTCTATAATCCATTTCCAGAATATACTCATCCAAATTGGATGTTTCCCCTGTCATCTCCAAGTCATCCTTTGGATCAGACTCACTTTCAGTGTTAAACTGACTTTTCTTTGTGCCACTTTGGACACCTATTCTTCTTGAGGGGCTTGAGCTCCCTTCTTTTTGGACAAAACAGCCAAATGCTTCTGTTTCCTAATGCATTTTCCTCCTGGACTTCTATTTAGATCCTCCTCATCAGATACTGAAACATATTTCTCATCACCTACTTGTCTACAGTCCCGTTTCTCACTTTGTACATGTTTCACTGTTTCCTGAACAGTATCATGCAATTCCTGACTTCTAATTTTCCTCATGATGCCATCCTGGCTCGTATCTTCATTACCTTTCTTGATCATATTGACTAGTTTGTATTATTTTGTAAATAAATATTGTTTTAGGCCTTTCTATCTTTTCCCTGAAATAGGCGCTTTTATTTTACTTCACAAAACCTTCCAACTGCCGCCTTGACCGTTTTTGGCAAACAATGCCAAGCCAAAGTGCTTCTTTGCTTGTTAATGCGCCTCTAATGCCTAACATGTTTAAAAACAATCCCAATTGTTTCTAAACAAGCCCTACTTCCTTCAATAATACACGTTCTGACCTAAAACGTCAGACTCTTCTCTACAGGCGTGAGGAAAGCCCCATTTCCTTCGGAAAGATGCGTTACGACCAAAAACATCAGATACATTCACACAGCTGTCTTTGTCAAAAGGGCTGCCACTGCCTGACCGCGTCCTCTATCCTGAGTACGAGCTGAAATTAAACCACTCCTGCTCTCGTGCACATGCCAAAATGGCGCTCGAGGAGCGTAACCGACATGTAACTAGTCAAATGAGTTTGTGAAAATCCTTTGCTATTTTGTAAATACAGAGCCACTTTCCACAATAAGAACCCAAACCATGATCTTCCTTAATGTTTTTTATTTATGCTAAAAAATCGAATAATACAAAATACCTTTAAAATGGAAAACGTAACAAATTTCTTACATATAACAGTTTTGCCCATACATTAGGTATTAATCGCAATTACAATACTTCTATGTCTATAATGAAATATATAAACATTCATTCATTATATAAACAATCATCCAATCCTAATAATATGCACATCCAATGATAAATATGTGCTCAGAAGCAGCAAATAAAAGAGGAAGAATATGGAGGACAAGAAGTATTGATGGGACTGAGAATTCTATTTTTCATTGTGATGTTTATATTTTGAAGCTTTTAAGGAGTTGCTGCTTCGAAAGAGTGAATAAAAGTTCATGCATAATGCTTAATACTTAATACTAGCCTCCTATCTTGCCATAAAATTCTGCCAGGTGTTAGTTGGGCACAACATTATATTGTGGTGAGCAAAGAAAACCATGTCCTATATGGTGTAAAACCCATTAATTTAGAATACCTGTATTTGTTAACCCAATTTGCATGTAAAAAAGGAGATATGTAAACAGACTATAATGCTGACAACAATACCAGTGACTGGTGTAGGTAGATCTTAATAGGTACTGTCTCTTCTTTGCTTTGCAGCTTAAGGATTGGGTAGAGCGACTTATGAAGACACTACGTGACCCTTCTCTCCCACTCTTGGAGCTTCAGGACATTATGACTAGTGTGTCGGGGCGGATCCCACCCAATGTAGAGAAAGCAATCAAGAAGGAGATGGCACAGTATGCCAGCAACATCACCTCGGTCCTGTGCCAATTCCCCAGCCAGCAGGTAGTGTGATTAGCATCTGTTCATGTCTAGGAGATACTATAAGTGTTTGCAGGACTCTAGACTAGGTGGGGTCAGAAAGTTAGAAAGTTTATACTGTATTAAGTGACCTGCTTACCTACCTTGAGATTTTGCATCCGTCACATCATCTGCATATTAGTGTACACAGATCCTGTACATTAACTCTAATATGAATGTCCATTATCTTTAAGAGGGATGCACTTGTAGTTACCTGGGACAAAGGGAGGAGAGTTTGACGTTTCCTGGAAAGCGCTGAATGGTCAAACGTTTTCAATGTGAACATCACAGAGTTTCATGTAGCATGTGTGGCTGCTTGTGTCCGACGTGTACTATGTTGCAGCAACAGCAAAATGTAACTGCACTCTCTCTTTGATGACTTATTACCAGGTCTTATTCACAAAGTTAAATGTACACATGTAGTTTTACTCAAGGTAAAACATACTACTTCACCTTGTAGTAAATGTACACGTTTTGGTATTCACCATGTCCGAATGTAAAGTTACTACTAGGTACAGACTTCTGGTCTCCACCCCATCAAAATTGCCTAATAGAATAGCATTTAACAGTGTAAAGTTACAACTTTTAACTTTTTACATGTAGGCATATACACATATATGTATTCTAAGTAATTAATTTATTGTTTACTTTATTTAACTTTATTTTCTATGGAGTGTTATTTTAAATCCATGCTTCCATTATTTTCTATGTGAGTGTGTTGCAGTGCCTGTCAGTGTCCATGTGTGGTGCTGGACTTAGTCCAAGGCTGGGTTAGAGTACATTTACAAATGTTTTGGGTTCTTTTTGTCTGAAGTACCTTTAGAAGTGTAGTTTGTGATTAGCAATGGGCTTACTCTATTGTGGTTAGATGTTTGTAATGGCATGCCCCTCCCTAAACACCTTCTTACCCCTTCCTAAATGCCTGCTTAAGCCTTCCTATACTCTCTCATTTGTTTGAATGTGTTCCATATTTCTTATCCACTAGCACAGGTTCCTGCCACATTTACTACTATAATATATACCTACGTATGCAGAGATCTTCGCATAAAAAACATAAGAGAGGCGGAGGCAGAGGACTGCACACTTAGGTCTGTGAATAGTGTTAAAAATTGGGTTTCTGGTTAGCTGAGGTATGCACCCTGTCTAAGCAGGAACCACAATCTTAGTTAGGGTAAGTCAGATACACACCCTAAATTAACTCGTGCTCCCCCACTGATAGCTTAGCACAAAGCAGTCAGGCTCAACTTAAGAGGCAATGTGCAAAGTATTTGTGCAACAGTTAACACAGTAAAACATTGAAAACACCACACAAATATAATCCACACCAGATTAGAAAGGTAGAGCTTAAATTAATGAACAAAACAAGCCCACAATGAGAAAAATCCAATACGTAGAATCGGAGTTATGAATTTTTGAAAACTATTTTGAATTATAGTGCTTAGAAACATAAAGCACCATCAGGGGCTATATGGTTGTGCTGGCCTGGGTCAAATCTGAAAAGTCAGGCCGACCGCTATGAAGCGCAGGTTGGATACAGGAGCTGCAAACAGTACCTTCACGGAGGACGGTTCAACATAGAGGATCATGATGCGAGCAGCAGTCAGACGTATATTCTTGGGATTGTAGGCGATGCATTGGTTTCGAGTCGCACAGTTGGGAGATCCGTCGTCGTGGAATCCCTCGCGATAAAGGCAATGCGTTGTCATTGAGCCATGCAGCCAGTGATGAGATGTCCTCCGAGCAACGGAAAACCCACTTCCAAGGGGCCAGGTCTTAATTGGCACACTTGGCAGGGTAGGTCTCAGAAATAGCAGAGTCCAGGTACTGGTTGGTAAAATGGAATGAAGTCTTTGATGTCTTTGATGTCCCTGAGACATTGAAACAGGAGGCAAGCAGACAGGTCCTTGGAGCCACTCTGGGTTCAGGTGGTGTAGATCCAGTTCTTCTCACCTAGAGTAACCACAGGTCCAGAAGTATACTGAGTTAGTGGCGTCAGGGGTCCGGTACCCAGTTGTGATTTTGATGTGGGGAGGGGGGTACTTCAAAGAGAGGTCTTTTAAGTGCACAAGGTCCCTGCCCTGGCTGCAGACTCACTACGGGGGGGAGGGGATGGGGGGTGGCGGCATGCATCTCTCTGTGTGGGTACAGGCAAAGACCTATTCAGGTGCAAGTGTCAGCACGTTCCCTTTGTGTGTGGCTGTCCTGAGGGAATTCACAAAACCCAGACATCACCCACGCCAGACATGCATTCAGAGACATATAATGTAAGAAAACGCTAACTTTTTAAAAGTGGCATTTTCAGATTGAAGCTTAAAATCCAACTTTATCATAACCCCGGGCAGAAGGTGGCTGGGGCAGCATGTTCTCCGACTCCCCCCCCATGCCCCCCCCCGCCGCCTCCCGCCCGGACTCTAATTAAGTTAAAAAGTAGCAGCCACGTGGCCTTAGACTGTCAAAGCTTTGTGAAGCCGGCCCATATGTTAACACACTCCCATACCTTTCAATAGCCTGAAGTCCGCCTCTGTGAAATGCCTAGAATAGTGTTGTTATAACTTTGGAACACTATAAGACAGAGAACTCAGGTTTTCCTAAAGGTCTTAATTTCAACTATTCTTTTCATTTAAATGTATAATAAAGTAATAATTATTGGGATTTGACTGTAATCAAATGTGATTCCTACAAGTTGCACTCTGCCTGGCACCATCCTTCACACCCCCTTCAATGTGCTAGACCTTTACTGTTCAACCATAGGAAGGTCAAGGAAAGTACCTAAGCCTGAATGGAAAGTCCAACCTGGGCACGCCCGCGAAGAGGAGGCAGATTGCTTCCATAATGTTTGCCAGTTAAAACTTGGCGCAACTCACAAAGGCTCATACGTGACGTACTTTATGCCCAATTCGGACTACTCCTCCGGCTGTTCTGGTGATGAGTACCAACTCCCCCGCCCCGCCTCCCGCCTCGCCTCCCGCCCGGACTCCATAAACATTGAAGCCCGCAAAAGTAGCAGCCCCGCCTCCCGCCTCCCGCCTCGCGCCTCCCGCCTCGCCTCCCGCCCGGACTCCATAAACATTGAAGCCCGCGCTGGGCACCCGCCGACCCCCGCCCCAGCAACGTACCTCTCACTGCTGCTGCTCCTACCGGCGCTGTTGTCCTCCGCTCTTCCTGGTTCTGGCGCTGCTCCTCCCCTCACGTCGCTCATGTCGTCGCCGCTCCTCCCCTCACGCAGACGTCGCGGCCGGCGCTAGTTGCAAGGGACTACTTTTTTCAATTTATTAATATTTTAAATAATGTTTTATTTATTTTTTATGTAGCCTATGTCCTTCTGCTTGCCCTGAGGTTTTCTAAGATGTCTTGGGTGTGTGGATTGGCGCTGTAGTTCCCGAGTTTACCTTGCCTAAAGGTGCAAGTTCTCTCTTTATAATAGTAGTATAGATTGTGATTTTAAGTTATGAGTTCAGAGACACCAAACTCAAAATATCTATTTTTCACAATTGGAAATTACACTTATAAAATGTAATAAGGTAATCCCAATGTCATCCTATGGGAGAGATAGGTCTTGCAGTAGTGAAAAACGAATTGAAGAGCTTTTCATTACCTGGGCATGTAAAACTTAAAAGTACATGTCCAGCTTTTTAAATACACTGCACCCTGCCCTCGGGGCTGTCCTGGGCCTGTCTTAGAGGTGACATGTGTATTAAAAAGGAAGGTTTAGGCCTTGCAAGAGGGTTAACTTGCTAGGTCGAAATGGCAGTTTAAAACTGCACACACCGGTTCTGCAATTGCAGGCCTGAGACATGTTTAAAGGGCTACTTGAGTGGGTGGCACAATCCGTGTTGCAGACCCACTAGTAGCTTTTAATTTACAGGCCGTGGGCACATGTAGTGCACTTTACTAGGGACTTCTAACTAAATTAACTAAATTAAATATGCCTACTGTGGATAAGCCAATGTTACAATGTTTTAAGTAGAGAGCACATACACTTTAGCACTGGTTAGCAGTGGTAAAGTGTCCAGAGTCCTAAAGCGAACAAAAACTAATTCAGCAAAAGGGGGAGGAGGAAGGCAAAATATTTGGGGGTGACTGTGCAGAAAGGGCCAGGTCGAACAAATAGCATTTTGCAGTAAGTGAGTAGTACTAGTGTAGTACTGATAAATGTACTACAAAGTGCAATTTGTGAATAGGCCACTCTTTTTCTACTTGTAGTTGCCATAATATATTTTGCTTGATAGATAACTAAGGTAAATGTGAACGGGAATTTCTTTGCACAGCCACTCCTACTTTTTCTGCTGCTCCATCTCTCTGTCATTTGCTCTGCTCTTCCAACCTTTCTCTTTCCTACTGCAGCAACCTATCAAAGTAAACATATAATTTGTACCAGGAAATATTCCCAGAGGCACCGGTTTAAGGTATGCATATCCCAAAGGGACAGTTTAGACATCTTGTGACACGAGCTGTTCTTGTCAACCCTTCTTAACATCAATATGTATTTACCCAAGTAATACATGGCTGTGTTCCAATTGTGTGTTTTTGTTTAGGTTTAAAGTATTTTATTGCAGCAGGGAAAAGGAAGGAAACAACATAACAGACAAATAACCACAGGTGCACCTCAAAGCCAGCGTGCACGATACAATAGATGCTTAAAGGCAGTTCTTTCAATGTGGCGGGCACATTCGTGCCAGAGTCTCACAGCCAGCGCACCTGTGAGTGGGAACAAAGGGGGAAAAAGAAAAAGGGGAACAACTCCTTCCCTCCCCCCTCCCAACCAACTGCCCCCCCAACTCCCCGAGTCCCGCCCCCCCCCCCACCCCCTGTACTGTGCCGTCAACCATTCGCTCTTTCCTTGTGGCAGCTTGGCGCCCCCTCCTTCCATCAGTTGCCTACATGGGCCACTTAATCAGGTGGATCTGGCGGCGGCGTCAGCCTTAGCAGTCTAAGATACCTAGGGCAGGTGATTTCCTTGAATTCTAAACTTAACAAAGCATGGAATGGCGCCCAGAGCTCCTCAAAAGTGTCCACGTCCCCCGCCACTACTAGTGACAACTTCTCCATGCCCAGGACATACCACAATCTGTGTAGCCAACCAACAACAGTGGGAAGCGTGGTAGTGCGCCAGTGTATGAGTATGTTCTGTACTGCTGACCCCAGGGCTATCGCTGTCTGTCTACCTCTCTTAGATCGCAGAGGGTACATTAAACCATTCGGCAAGCCCAGTAGAACATAGGCGGGGAGGCGGGGTAATTCTATCCCAAAGCACTTGTCAACCTCGTTAAGTACCTCTTCCCAGTAAGGAGCCAGCAGGGGACAGTCCCACAGTACATGAGTGAGTGTGCCAATCTGGCCGCAGTTGCGCCAGCATGTCCCGGGTATCGAGTGGTCCATGTCATGTAGTTTCTCAGGGGTGCGATACCAATAAGTTCCCACCGCTCCCTCCCCGGGTTGTAGATGTGAAAGGGGGGAGGCTGCAACATCCTGTACAAGTCAGAAATAAGCTTGGCGTCCGATGAGCGAGTCACTAGCCAACGCTCATATGCCGTAATCGTCCGATCCGCAGTCGCTCGCACCTGAGGCTGTAGCGCCCAGTGACGCGCCTGCATGTATCGCATGCGTTCCGTCTCGGGGAGGCCATAATCCCGCCGCAAGTCCTGGAAGGAAACGACACCCTCCGGGCCATACAGATGAAACAAAGCGAAGCAGCGGGCCGCTCGCCAATGGTCATAGGCTCCCAGCTCCATACCCGGGCCAAAGTCCGGGTTACCAACTATTGGCGTGAAGGGAGAGGGAAAAGTGGTGAGGTCGTGCTTGATGGCTACAGAGTCCCACACCCGGAGCGGGACCCGTGTCACGAAGGAGGCATAAAGGTGGGCCCTCTTCAGGAATGGCACCTCCTGTAGCGTTCTGCCCGCCACCGCCTGGTCTTGAAACAGCCAATGTTTGTCCGACTCCCACCGGCTCCACTCCACCAAATAACGCAACTGAGCAGCCTGAAAGTACTTCTGCAGGTCCGGTATCCCAAGGCCACCAGACTCCGGCGCCAGTGTGCCAATGGTTCTTTTGATCCTAGGCTTACGGCCCTGCCATACGAAGCGCGTGATAGCAGACTGAGTCTCCGCTAACCATCCTTTGGGGGGTTGTAGCGGGAGCGCCCGAAACAGGTACAAGACCTGTGGCAGGAGGGTCATCTTCACTGCGGCCACTCTGCCCAGCAGCGACAACGTGCCCCTATCCCAACGGGCCAGTTCCTCCTTGATCTTCGCACTTAAAGCCGTGTAGTTGGCCGTGACCATAGCGGGGAGAGAGGGTGCCAGAAGAATCCCCAAATACGAAATCCGTTCCCCAGACCAGCTCAGAGAGAATAGCCTCTGTAAGTCAGCCCTGGTGGCGCTATACAACGAAATGTCAAGGGCTGCAGACTTTCCAAGGTTCACCTTGAAGCCCGCCACTGCCGCAAAGAGGTCCAGTTCTGCTATACATGCAGGTAGAGACCTCCGCGGATCGTCGAGTGTCAGGATTACATCGTCCGCATAGAGACTGAGAGCATGATGGAACTCTCCCATTCGGACACCAATGACATCGGGATTCTGGCGAACCCTTTGCGCGAACGGCTCCATATAAAGAGCGAAAAGCAAAGGAGACTGCGGGCACCCTTGTCTGGTACCACGCTCTATGGGGAAGTGCCGGGAGCTGCACCCGTTCACCCGCACTACCGCGGATGGGAAACGATAGCAATTGAATACCAGGTGCCTGAACTTCTCGCCGATGCCAAATTTGCCCAGGACCTTCTCCAAATAAGGCCAATGCACTCTGTCAAACGCCTTTTCCGCGTCAATGGAGAGGAGCATGCGTTCCCCGGGTATCCGCGAGGCCTTCTCCAGGATATGGGTCACTCTCTTTGTATTGTCGACAGTCTGCCGGCCTGGTACAAACCCAGCCTGGTCCGGGTCAACCATGCCCGGGAGGTGGAGCGCCAGACGTGCCGCCAGAATACTGGTGAAAATCTTCAGGTCCGTGTTTAAGAGTGAGATCGGGCGGTAGGATCCGCAAGCAGTCCGGTCCTTGCCCGACTTCGGAATCACAGACACCGTAGCCTGAAGGAATTCTGGGGGGATAGCACCCGGCTCGAGAACGTATTAAAGAGGCGCGTCAAAAGTGGCGCGAGTTCCAGGCAAAAGGTCTTGTAGAAGAGAGGGATAAAACCGTCAGGTCCCGGGGCCTTCCCGTTCTTGAGCCGGGAGATCGCCGTGACCACCTCCTCAATCCGAATCTCCCGCTCCAGATAGTGGGCCTGATCCGGCGTCAGTGACGGGAGCGACACCGACTCTAGGTATTCTGTTTCAGCTCGCGCAGAGGGGGGAACGCCGGCGTATAGATCAGCGTAGTACTCACGGAAAACTTCCGCGATCTGTCCGTCCTCCGTGACTGACCCTCCAGCGGGGGCAACTAACTCCTTCACCCGGTGCTGTTGGTGCTGCACCCTGAGCTTATGCGCCAGAAGCCGGCCGCATCTGTCCCCGCCGGTGTAGTACTTGTGCTTCAAGCGTAGAACTGCGTATTCCGCTCTGTCCGTGTCAAGTGCGGACAGGAGTTTCCTGGCGGCCTTCAATTGTCTCCAGACCCGGGGGGCACCTGTCCGATGATGCACCTGCTCTAGCTCCCGCACCTGGCGGGTAAGCTCGCCCCTTTAGAGCTGGCGATCTTTGTTCTCCGCCGAGGAGATGGCGATAAATTCGCCACGGAGCACAGCTTTCAGGGCAGCCCATTGCGTCGCGCGAGTGGTGTCGTCGTTGTCGTTAACGCGCTGAAAGTCCGCTATGGACGCACGGATCTGTTTCACCACTGATTGCCTATGCAGTAAAGTGTCCCTGAGACGCCAGACCCCCCTCGAGTGAGCCATAGGAGGCAGACGGAAGGTGCCCTCCACCGGTGCATGGTCTGAGAGAGATAGGACCCCCATGTCGTCGCTCGAGGCCAGTCAAACATCGGGCCTGTAACTAAAAGATGATCCAGCCTCGCGTATGACTTATGGGCGTTGGAGAAATAGGAGAATGCGCGGGTTGCGGGGTGGAGACGGCGCCACATGTCGTGCATATCAAGCTCCTCCAATCGGGTACGAACCGAGCCCGAAAGCTCCCCCGATTGTTGGCGCCTCTGCACCGACCTGTCCAGAAATGCGTCAAAGACCACATTCAGGTCCCCCCCAAGGACAATGTGCCTGTCAGGCGTGGATGCCACTTCTTCTAGTGCCCTGTGTAGAAACTGGTCCTGATGGTCATTGGGGCTGTATATGGAGCCTATGGTAAACACTAAACCCCCCACCTTGATCCTATACGCCAAGAGCCTCCCTTTCTGCTCCGCTACCTTCTGCAAAACTTCCCCCCTGAACCTTCTTGATATCAGGATCGCCACCCCTGCTGTCTTGGAGGCACCGGAAGAAAAGAGCTGCGTGGGGAACTTAGGGGTGCGCAGCCTGGGACAATCCTTGGCCAGCAGGTGGGTCTCCTGCAGTAGGCAAATGTCGGCCTGGGAATCATCTAACAGGGACAGTACAGCCCGCCGTTTGACCGGATTGTTCAGCCCCTTCACATTCAAAGTAACAATTTTAAGGGCCATCAGTGAGGGGAACACCAGAAACGCACATGAAGGCGGGCGAGGCCCACCGAACAGAACGCAGAGGCCACAGCAAGCGGCTCCATTGCACAGAGAAAGCAAACCACCCCACGGCACAGTACAGTCCCCATGCCACAAAACTCCCCAACTGTGTGAACCCTCTCCCCCCGGATCTCCACACTCCCAACTCCACACTCCCCCCTTCACCCCCCCCCCCCGGCAAACCCCCAGACCCCGAACTTCCCCGTCCAACTCCCCTTCCCACCCCCCTCTCCCCAGACCATTCAAAAAGAGTCATTGTCCCAGTCTGGTCCTTAGCGGACAAGGCCGTGGAAAGTCGTTCTAGTGGACGTCCAGCCACTACCACCAGCACCCCCGTCACCCTCCACCCCCATGACCCCCGCACCTGCAATGAAGATGGGCTAATGTAGACTCCCCCCGGAGTAAGTTCAGGCCGTCAGGGCCACATCGCTGTTCGTCGTTGTCCTGGAGGCGTCCTGGATGGCGCTAGACATTTCGGCTCGAATCGTGGGCGAGTCAGGCCTCGCAGGTGGAGGGGATCGCCTCTCCCCGACCAGTTGCCAACCGTCTCGAGTGCTCCGCCTGCGGCGAGGCGCCGGGGTGTCCGTGTCCGAAGCAGTGATCCCCAGTACCCCGCAGACATCCTGGAGGGACCGGAGCTGGTGCGATGTTCCATTCCATCGTAAAATCAAACGGAAGGGATGCCCCCATGAGTACTGCGTTGCGTGCTCCCTTAGGAAGTCCGTGGCGATCTTAAAGGTCTTCCTCTTCTGCAATGTGATCGTGGATAAATCCTGGTAGAGGGCCACCGGGTGATCTCTGAAGCGGAAGGGCTGCTGCCGCCGCGCCTCGCGGAGAATCCGCTCTTTCAAGGGGAAGTCCGGCAAGAAAGCCAAAATGTCCGGGGGAGGCGCCGTAGCTCTGCGAGGACGGCCGACCCTGTGCGCCCTGTCGATCCGAACCTGGAAGTCTTCGGACTCTCCCAGGATTTCGCAGAACAGGGCCCCCAGGTAGGCGGCCACGTCCTCACCTTCCTCGTTGGACGGAACACCCCGGACCATGATGTTGTTCCGCCTGGACCGGTTTTCAAGGTCCTCGGCGTGGGCCTGTAGCTCGATCTGTTGGTCCCGCAGCCGCAGGACCTCTTGTTGCAGATGGGTGATCTCCTCGTCCCTGGAATGGCCAGCCTCCTCCACTTTGTTAACCCGCTCTCCCAGGGAGTCCACCTCTCTCCGGACTTCCCGAACCTCCCCGGCCACCTCCTGCTACAAGGCCTGAAAGTCCTCCCTCAAGGAGCTGAACAGGGACTCCAGGAACGATCGAGTCACCGGGGGCTCTCCACCATCGGCACCCCTTGAGCTGGTCGGAGGGCTCGGGGCGGGCTGGGTCCTGTCCTGTCTCGGGGCGCCGCGGCCCAGCATGTCCGGCAAAGTTCGATCGCCTCTCCTCTGCCCCCTGGCATTCGACATCTCGGAAAGGTGGGAATCACCGGTGTCCGCAGCTTCGGTGAGTAGGCGCCACAGGCCGGGGCCGTCGAGCAGCAGAGGCCGGCCGGACACACAGCCACTGGAGTGGAAGCACTTCAAGCAAGGAGCCCTCGTACGAGGCCGGGCAGCTGCTCCGCACTCTTCAAAATGGCCGCCCGTACCGGGCCAGGGAACCAACGCCGGGGGATCGTGGCAGGCCCCCCCCGTGGGTCCACACGAAGGGTGCACAGTAACGGGCTAGGCTCGCAGGGCGCGCGGCAGCCAGAGTCAGAGGCCGCCAAGGTGTTCAAGTGCGCCGAGAGCCCAACCTCACTCCGTAGCGGCCAGAGGAGGGGATCCGGAGCGGCCACGTGGCGCAGGCCCTCCCGATCCCCGGACTTGCGTAGTTGCTGTAGGCCGGCTCCGCCTCCGCTTCCACCGTCTACGCAGCTCCGCTCCGCCGATGAAAGCCGACTCGGCACCCGCCTGGGCGCCGGGTCGCGTGCAAATTGGCGGCCCTCCCTTAGTCGCAGGACCACCACGCCGGAACACCAAGTCCTCAAGTCTTGCGGCTCTCAAGCCTCCCTCAGGTCTCTCGGCGGACACCGCTTCGGCCGGCTCTCGAGCAGAACCGCCGCCGCGGCAGGGCAACCAGGGATCGCAGGCTGTTCTACACCACCACGGGGAGCACCGGGTGCGTTTTCCGCTCGATCTGGGGGAGATCAGCGGTGTCGAGCGGTGCAGGGTTTCCAGGGGCTCGGGAGCTCACGGCGAGTGCGTCCTCTCAGCCCGCCATCTTGGCCACGCCCCGTGTTTTTGTTTAAATTGTTTTTGGATAAACAGTATTATATCTAATGATGTTGATGAAGCCCATTTTATTCCTTATACTTAACAGCACACAAGTGAATCACCACACTGTTAATATAAATAGCGGATATAAAGCTTATATGCAGCTACTTGGATATATTTACTCTGTCCATTTCACCTCATATATTTGAACAGTATATGTTTCGGAAAAGCATTCCCTTATATAGACAGTGTATATTTTTATAGCCTTTAGTTTATGGACAAGAAAGGCTACATGTTTGTATAGTCTTCCTTGGCATCATCAAGGGAAGTGTTTGTATAGACTAACTTAGGGGCCCATTAGGAAGGCGGGCGGATCACCCTGTCCGGGCCGGCGGTAGCCGCCGCTGGCCCGGCGATCCGCCCGCCATCCATGCCAGGTTAACCCCCCGCCATATTAGTATGGCTGGGGGGTTTGCGGCAAACGGAAAGACCGCCCACCGCTTTTCCGCCGGTCGACTCGTCGACCCGGCAGAAATGGGGCATAAAATGATGGTGGTGCCTGCAAGACACCGCCATCCATATTTGATGCAGCCTTGGAAAGGTAGGCGGTTATTGCTTTTGGGGTCCCGTTGCAGGCCCCCAGGGTGTTGGGAGAGGTGGGGGTGCACATGGAGAGGTACCTCTGGTACCCCCCCCCCCCCCCCCCTGCATTTGCATGCAGAAGGTGGCAGGCACCGCGCGGTGCCTGTCACGTTGTGCATGCAAATGCACAACATGCATTTTTTACATTGCGGTGGGTGCTGCTTACAGCACCGCCCACAGCAATGTAAAAAATGCAGGATGGCGGGTGCGTCCTAATTTGAATGGCGGGACTGCTGCAACATCGGCGGTCAGTCACGTGCTCTGTTGGGTGGCATCGTAATAGGCCCCTTAGTAAAGATCTGGTGTGTTTCTGTTGAAAATTCCTAAATTTGTGCAGGATGTAGATTTATTACATAGGCCTAACTTTTATGAGCAGATTATGTTTCTCTATATACTGAACCTGTAAATGAAGGACATACTGCTGCAAACTCTTTCCTGATATTTGCTAAATAGGCTTCTTAAGAAACTTTCCTGCTGCCGGCAATATTTATTTCTGCTTCAAATTAGTAAAGTGCACAATAAATTAAGCATAAAGACACCTGCAAAATGAGAGCACATCCTTCCACCTGTTGTTTGCATGGTCATACATACTTAAGTTGCATTTAGACTTCCTTTGTGTAGTCATCGCTTATTTACTGGTTATTGCCAAGTCACATGTTTCCAGGTGTGCCCCATATAGATTACCCCTGAGCATGGCATACAGGAAATGTTTTTGCTCTGATCTTCATAGTATGGCTAAGACAGGGAGCACTCATAATCTTCTGTTACTAGGATGCTTCTCTTGCTGGTCTGGTCCTGGTGGTTCCCAGGATGCCCTACTCTGAGTGTCATGGGAAGGGATAAACAGTAGTCAGTATCATTCTCTGCATATTTCCAGGTGCATCATGTGATTTTGTCTTTCTCATACTCAGATTGCCAATATCCTGGACAGCCATGCCGCTACGCTGAACCGCAAGTCTGAGCGGGAGGTCTTCTTCATGAACACGCAAAGCATTGTGCAGCTGGTGCAGAGGTGAGATTCAGGATCTGTGCACCACATAACCGGGTGCAGGACTACAGTACTTCAGGTGTTACATGTTCACCCTTAATGCCCAATTGTTCACCTTGTGACAAGCACTTCCATACATGACTCACTCATTTCTTGTGAGATCTTGTATTTGTTCACAGCTGTCTTTATGGCAGCAGGAGAAAAGGTTTCTCACATGTAGTCCTAGTTCTTCATCATGGGTGGTGATGTTAAAATCATAAACACTGAACATAGCTAAATATGAAAGAGATCATGTAACATTTTTGTTTTCACAGAAGAAAATCTTTCTCAAAATAACTTTGAAACTAATACTTCTCTAAAGCCAAACTTTTCCGATCTAGTTTTAATTCTTTAGTCAGTTCGAATTAACACTATTTTTAAGAAGCAACAGTAAAAAAGCCTTTTTAATTGCCCCCTGTTTAGAGCATTAAAAGGCAAGAATGGGTTTAGACTAGCACAACCTCACAGTTCAAAGTTCTGATTATTCCATTATCAGTTCTTCTGGTTTCACCATAGAGAAGATTTCATTATTTAAGAATTTTATGAAGATATCTGGTATTAAGATTAAAAGTAATTATGTTTCTTTCTGCATCATGAGATCTTTATTGATACTATTCAATGGATTAGCAAGTGAAAACCTAATCTGAGAAAGAAGAAGAAGACAAGAAAATAGCAAAAATGAAATTTTTGCAAACATGATGCAAACCTGCAGTTAAGTAGGCTAGCCAAAAGAGGTCAGACTCCAGAATGTCAGAAAGTGTCTTTTCAGAAATCTAAATCCAGATATTCCCGCATTTGATAATCGTGTGGACTGGTTGCCACATGGCCTTTCAGCAAATTCCATCAAAGGGAAAGTTAGGGAAGAATGTCCACAACTGTATGTACCAGCTGCCCATCTTATTGTCTTTTAATTATTTTCTCTACAGATTTCCCTATATTTTGGGTCCTGTCCTGGGGGCACCTAATCATAAGATTCACACAGAGAACAGATCTAGTCCTCACTAGCAAGTCTTGGGACTGCTGATAGAAAAGTAGGACAGCAAAAACTCCCTCTACAGATGTTCCTCAAGAAGCCACTCACCCTTGATCTCCTTAGTAGTAGTTTACTGAATAGTGGCAGTGGATATCTTGCTTTTTGAGGGTACAACAGTTTCAGGGGCGAGGTGAAACGTGTTGAAATATTAAGCTTTCCTCTTCAAATGAATTCTTAGAACCAGACATGCATCCAACAACATTGACTGACATGAAAAAATACCTCCTAATCCAATTTAACTTTTTAAAAGCTAACATCTCATGGCAAAATAATTATTGCAATATTGGTTAGAAATCTTAATTGAGCGACAACTGACAATGCAGGGCATTGAATCTGCCTTTTGTCTTAAAGAGACAATGAGGCTGCTCTCTATATAGCCCCGTTTCTTTGTAGCTTTTATTTTACAAAGGGAGGAATTAAAAACTTTCCTTTTCAGTACACTTGCTTTTCTAGGTTGTTCTAACTTGTAAGTGGAGTATTTTAAGAAGTCAGAAAATAGATTTGAGGAAATAGATTTTTGTCTTAAGCAAGAGTGTGTTCTGGGATGCTGAACATAGGCAGAGGTATGTAGTGTTTATTAATTTAAATATGATTCCATGATGGATCATTTTGTTTAGCCTATGTGTATGACTGTACTGTGAATGTTATCTAAATTGCATATAACTTCCCATTTTAAAATGTATATTCCTGCAGATAGTCAAATAATCTTCTGATGTTGTGCTTTGCTTTAATGGGGCAGTCTTGATCTTCAATCAAATTCCCCGAGAGATTGCATGAAAATGATGAACTTAATTTAAATGCAGTACTTGCTGTAACTTTGTTAATGTTTATATACATATAGTTTCCCCAACATGCACTTCTCCCTTCAATAACTCCCATTGAATTGAAGATCTCCAGCAGTACTTTCCTGAACTGAAGTTCTCCGGCCGTCCTGTGCAGAACTGAAGTTTTCCAGCAGTACTTTGCTGAACAGGAGATCTCCAGCAGTACTTTGCTGAACAGGAGATCTCCAGCAGTTCTTTGCTGAACAGGAGATCTCCAGCAGTCCTTTGCTGAACAGCAGATCTCCAGTAGTTCTTTGCTGAACAGGAGATCTCCAGCAGTTCTTTGCTGAACAGGAGACCTCCAGCAGTACTTTGCTGAACAGGAGATCTGCAGCAGCTCTTTGCTGAACAGGAGATCTCGAGCAGTACTTTGCTGAACAGGAGACCTCCAGCAGTTCTTTGCTGAACAGGAGATCTCCAGCAGTTCTTTGCTGAACAGGACATCTCCAGCAGTACTTTGTTGAACAGGAGATCTCCAGCAGTTCTTTGCTGAACAGGAGACCTCCAGCAGTACTTTGCTGAACAGGAGATCTCCAGCAGTCCTTTGCTGAACAGCAGATCTCCAGTAGTTCTTTGCTGAACAGGAGATCTCCAGCAGTTCTTTGCTGAACAGGAGACCTCCAGCAGTACTTTGCTGAACAGGAGATCTGCAGCAGTTCTTTGCTGAACAGGAGATCTCCAGCAGTTCTTTGCTGAACAGGAGATCTCCAGCTGTTCTTTGCTGAACAGGAGACCTCCAGCAGTACTTTGCTGAACAGGAGATCTGCAGCAGTTCTTTGCTGAACAGGAGATCTCCAGCAGTTCTTTGCTGAACAGGAGATCTCCAGTAGTTCTTTGCTGAACAGGAGATCTCCAGCAGTACTTTGCTGAACAGCAGATCTCCAGCAGTACTTTGCTGAACAGCAGATCTCCAGCAGTTCTTTGCTGAACAGGAGATCTCCAGCAGTACTTTGCTGAACAGGAGATCTCCAGTAGTTCTTTGCTGAACAGGAGATCTCCAGCAGTCCTTTGCTGAACAGGAGATCTCCAGCAGTACTTTGCTGAATTGGAGATCTCCAGTAGTTCTTTGCTGAACAGGAGATCTCCAGCAGTTCTTTGCTGAACAGGAGACCTCCAGCAGTTCTTTGCTGAACAGGAGATCTCCAGCAGTTCTTTGCTGAACAGGAGACCTCCAGCAGTTCTTTGCTGAACAGGAGATCTCCAGCAGTTCTTTGCTGAACAGGACATCTCCAGCAGTACTTTGTTGAACAGCAGATCTCCAGCAGTACTTTGCTGAACAGCAGATCTCCAGCAGTTCTTTGCTGAACAGGAGATCTCCAGCAGTACTTTGCTGAACAGGAGATCTCCAGCAGTTCTTTGCTGAACAGGAGATCTCCAGCAGTTCTTTGCTGAACAGGAGATCTTCAGCCGTACTTTGCTGAACTGAAGTTCTTCAGCAGTACCTTGCTCGCTACAGTATACAGGGCCGGCGCTAGGCATGGGCAGCGTGGGCGGCTGCACAGGGCCTCGCACTCAGCCCACCAGCATGGGGCCACGCACTGGTGATGTGTCCTGTTGTTTCCCTGGCGATCTATTACAAAGAAAGGTGTCGCCTGCAATTAAGGTCCATTGGAAGGGGCCCCCTCCCTGGGCCTCTCATGGATGGTGTCAGGAGGCATAGGGGAGGGAGACAGAGACGCTCCCTCAATTGCAAGGAGACCATTCACAGACACTGTGGGGGGGCCCATTGTCCAGCATTTTGGCGCCCCCACAGTTTTAACTTTTAGACCACAATCAATTCTCACACCTATCGGACTGAAGGTGTGAGAAATGCTTGTGGAGTAAAAGTTAAAACTGTGGGGGCGCCAAAATGCTGGACAATGGGGCCCCCACAGTGTCTGTGAATGGTCTCCTTGCAAGGGGCCACTTATCTAAATTAGAGGGGGCCTTGCACGGTCCCTTTTAGCCCAGGGCCTCGCAAATCCTAGAACCGGCCCTGACAGTATAAGATCCTACTTATGCCTTGTTCTTTGTCTTTCTTGATTTATTTTGACAGGTACCGCAGCGGTATTCGAGGACACATGAAGGCTGTGGTCATGGATTTGCTCCGGCAGTATCTGAAGGTGGAGACTCAGTTCCAGCATGGTAAGGCCTCCTCTGAACTCCGGGCTCCACAGTCTTCATCTCTGTGTGAGCCTTAGACCTTAATGCATGGCCTTATGTCTCTTTCTGACTGCCGGACCCAAGAGCAAGTCCATGGCAAGTCATCCATCTTAAAGCATGAAGCAGCCTTCAATAACTCTTGAAAGAGATTGTTAAATTAGGTCTAGCTAAAAGTTGTAAAATTGTGCACCGTTTGTGGTAATATTTTAATGTGATAGGGAAAAAGTGAGCAAATTGTGTTTTTCCCACCACATTGTTTTTCAACATAAAATGCATCCATGTGTCAAAACATTGATGCAAGGGCGCATTTCATCCTGAAATATATTCCTAAATAATGTACTTGCATTTCGCATAATCACGCGTACATTTCTGTACTTTTCCAGAAATTTTGCATAACTATGCAAAAGCAAATGAATTTCGCACAGCCCTAATTTAAACCCTTGTGTGCCGTGTATCCCAGAGGAGGACGGCTGAACCTCAGTTTGAGTGGCAGACCTGGAGTTGAATGCTCTTCCTCTGTGTGAACAATGGGTCCAAGGGAGAATGGTTTAGCTACTTTTGTTGTTTGAGATGCAGCGAGCAGAAAAGTTCAGCCCCCTCTGTGAGCACCGATGGAGGAATGGCCATATGAGGCTATTTTAGAGTGTGTATGAATGCCAGACTCCAGAGTAGCAAGCTGGACCACTCTGTAGATGCTGTGCCCAAGGACGTTGGCCCCGGGCCTCTTGGAAAGCCGGCTCAGCATTGGTGAGAGCATCGTTCCCAGAGTGGGATGGGGCATCATAGAGGAGCATCTTTGTGAGAACCAGGCTAAGCTTAGCTGCTCAACGTCTGTCATCCCCAGGCCTAGACCTGGACGTGTCAATGTCTCCATAGAGCAGGCTGAGAACGAGAATTCCACATGAGTACAGGGAGCAGGGGGGCGTGGCTTGGGCGCCGATGGCGATGGTCGCCTGAGAGCTCGGCTCCGGGACTGAGCCCGGATTTATCCTGTAAATCGGAGGCTGCGGGGCACCCCAGACCCCGCATTCGGCTGAGGGGACCGACGGAGACCTGCCGGGGCCCTTGGTGGAGCTCGGACGAGGGTTGCTCCGGAGCGCTACCGAAGTTTGCGGAGTCGCGGAGTGCGTCCCAACATGGCGCCCGGACTTCTTTGTCCCCCTGGCCGGACCCACTGACTTGGAGGAGCGTCGCGAGCGGCGACTTGCGCCCGACTTCGCCTTCCCCGACTGCTCTGTGCACTGGCTGTCTATTGGATCGGATCTCTCACGACGATTTTGCACTCGGTTGGGTGGCCGGGCGGATGCCCACGTTGTAGGGGACCCCGGGAGCGGACGCCCTGTGTTCCGGGCGGTGGCCCGTCTCGCGACTCCGCACCTAGCTACGTCTTCCCGGCCAGCCCACTTCCATGGGAGGCGCGACATCTTGGCGCTACACATCGTCCAGTGGAGTTGGAGACCCTGACCCTGGATCTCTAGCGGGTGAGCGGGCCTGCCTGGCACGGCGACGGCTGTCTCCGCCCCCTCATCGGTGCCCTCGGACGCCGTGGCGGTGGCGTGAGTTGAAGCGGAGAAGTCTCCACAGGCCCTGGAGACGGAGATCTCCTGTATTCGATCTGAGGACCAGTAGCCGGGAGGGTCGTGGTCGACACCTGCGCCCGGAGACACCTACTCCGGGACTTTCACGGAGTGCCCCCGGCGACATGGGGAAACCTAGAGGAGCCAATGGGCCCACCCCGACTGCCTCGGACTCGGAAGCCCAGGACAAAGAAGAGCTTGGGGACCCAAAGAGTTCTGATGGCGCGTCGATGCAACGGCAGTTCGACCGCGTCCTAGAGGCGATAACGACCACGAGATCGGCCCTCCAACAAGACATTGCCCAGGTGGCGACGAGCCTTGGTCTCCTCAGAGCGGACCATGGCAAACTCTCGGACCGGGTCAAAGAAGTGGAGGGCTCGGTGAAGGCCCTGGAGCCGGCGCAACGAACCTTGGCTGCGACGATGAAGGATGCCCTGTCCCGAATTGCGTCCCTGGAGCAGAGGGCGGAGGATGCGGAAGGCTGCAACAGGCGGAACAACATTCGTGTCGTGGGCCTCCCGGAAAAAATCGAAGATGGCGACATGGTGACATACTTGGAGGCCTGGCTCCGCGACACGGTGGCTCCGGAGGGGCTATCCTCCTTCTACACTCTGGAGCGTGCCCACAGAGTCCCGGCGCGGCCGCCGCAACAGGGACGCCCCCCGAGGCCGGTGGTGGCGCGATTATTGCACTTTCGGGACAGGGATTTAATCCTCAATGCCGCCAGGCATAATGGTCCATACAAAGTAGCGAACAGTCAGGTGAACATCTTTCCGGATTACACCTACGAGACTCAACGCAAGCGTTTCTCCTTCCTGGCGGTCAAGCGCGAGCTCAGGAGCGAGGGCATCCAGTACTCACTTCTCTACCCTGCAAGGCTCCGCATCATAATCGACGACAAAACTCAGTTCTTCGACACCCCGGAGGATGTCTGTGCCTGGCTCGAGCTCTATAGGGCAGGGAAAGATGGTTTCGGCTCCTCGTCCCAACAGGCAGATGAGCCGGAACAGAGGCGGCGATCCAGGAGGATCAGGAATCGCCGCGGCCGCACGGGAGGGCCCTCCACTGCGGAGACATCATCGGAGCGGAGGGGAGTGCTGGAAGTGTTGTCGGAGTTGTCAGGTGCACGGGACGAAGCCATCGAGGAGGAGGAAAACCTGGGTGAAGAGGTGGCACCATCGGACTCGGAGGACTCAGTGACTGATAGTGCCCATACACCGGTGATCACACCGAAATCGGTGGAGGACCTTTTGGATGGACAAGGGTAACGGGGTTTGCTGCCTTATTTTGGGTGGGGGCCCGGCAGGGGGGAGGCGGTTGCCGTCCATAAGTTGCTGACAACGAGGGGGGGGGGGGGGGGCTGTTTCTGCCCCGGGAGAGGTTGTCGACACTGTTCAGGGCTTGCAATGGTCCTGGTGGCCTAAGCGTCGAGGGCCCACTGCCTCCGCCCAGCCCGCACCTGGCCCTTAAGGCCTTCCCACGGTGGCGACCGTGGGATTAGTTGGGGTTATTGGGTTGATGGAAGGCGAGGTTTGGATGGGATCTAGATGGTATAGTTTGGGTCCTGTTCTGGGGTGGGTGGGCGAGGGTTTTGTTCGTTCTTGGGTGGTTTGGTTTTGGTTGGGGGAAATGGCCGCCATCAGTGCTGGGAAGAATGATGTCTTTTTTTTGTGGGGACCCGGATGGGGACACTGTGCGAGAACATTATGGGACAATGGCTGATGTTGCTAATTTGAAATGTGTCACTTGGAACGTAAGGGGGCTTCATACTATGTCCAGGCGCCACAAGGTCCACGCTTATTTAGTGCGTAGGGGAGTGCAAATGGCGCTGCTGCAGGAAACTCATCTGAACAAGGCGGAAGGGGCGGCGCTACAGCGTAGATGGCGGGGGCAGGTCTTTTCCACCTCGTACTCCGCTTATGCCAGAGGGGCGCTAATATGGATCAGGGCGGGGGTCCCCTTCCAGGTCACGAGAACAGTGGTAGATCCGGAGGGGCGATACGTGGCCATCTCGGGAACACTGGGAGGGAGGGACTTGAACGTTTGCTGTGTGTATGCTCCTAACATGGACCAGACTGCCTTCCTTTCCAGGTTATCGGGCTCGTTGGCCCACTTCTTCTCCGGGCCCCTTCTGCTTGGCGGAGACTTCAATTCCGTAGTGGACGTAGACATTGATCGCTCGCATCCACCGCTTCCCGATTCTCCGGTTCGTCGCACAGCTAAGGGTCGTCAGGATTGGCAGACTCGCTGGGGTTTGACGGACATCTGGAGAGCGCACCACCCCGCAGCTCGGGATTATTCATATTTCTCGAGCCTTCATGAGTTACATGTCAGACTAGATGGCTTTCTGGGGTCGCCCGAACTGGTCTCGGCGGCGCTCCGATCCGAGTACCTATCCAGGACCATCTCGGACCATAACCCCCTCCTGCTGGACCTTCGCTGGTTCCCCGGGAGGCCGGCGGTGCCCACCTGGAAGCTGCAACCCGAGACCCTTGAGGACAGTGTTTTCAGGGCGGACCTGGGGGACAAGGTGGTGGAATTTTTTGCGTCCAACGGCGGCACCGCGAGTACCAGAGCGTTAGAGTGGGATGCTTTTAAGGTAGTGGTGAGGGGTTACTGTATCTCTAAAAAGGTGGGCATGAGGCGGGTTATCCTGGCTGACTTAGATGCAGCGGATCGGAAACTCCGCGAGCTTGAACTTCGGCGCCCCGGGCACCCGGAATTGCAAGTACCAACGGCGGAGGCGAGGGAAAAGGTGGCGGCAGAGGTCGAACGGCTCCGCTGTTTTGACTATAAGGCCTACACGGTCCGATCCATCGCAGAGGGGGACAGATCGAGCGCGTTGTTGGCGTGGTTGGCGAACCATACGCGCCAATCCCACTCGATGACAAGTATGCGACAGGCGGACGGCACCGAGGTGCACACCCAACCGGAGATTCTTGGCTGCTTCCGGCATTATTACGAATGTTTATACCGTAGTCGCTCCGCACGAGACCCTGACCGACTTGAGGATTATTTACGTCCACTGGAGCTCCGCACGGTGGAGCAGGAGGTGGCGAAAGCCCTGGGATCCGACATTGAGCTGGGAGAGATCCGTGGGGCCATCAAACGGATGGCGAGAAACAAGACCCCGGGCCTAGATGGTCTGCCGGTGGAGTTTTATGCAGCTTACGCTGACCTCCTAGCCCCTCGGCTATTGGTGGTCTACAGGGAGGCGAAGAGGCTGGGGCGACTCCCGTGCTCGATGTGTGAGGCGTTGGTGGTTCCTCTCCTGAAGCCAGGCCGCGACTCGTCCGACCCGGGGTCTTACCGTCCTCTATCGATGCTGACGGTGGACTATAAAATATTGAGCAGCATCCTGGCCTCGAGGCTGCTGGGACACATGAGTTCCCTAGTACATGTGGACCAAGCTGGTTTCATCCCACGACGGAACACGACTATGAATATCCGCAGGTTGTTCCGTTTGCTAGGGGAACCGTTCGTGGATGCCCCATCCCCGGTCGTCCTGTCGGTGGACTTGGAGAAGGCTTTTGATAGCCTGGAGTGGGACTACCTCTGCACGGTACTGCGGAGATTCGGCCTCGGGGAGGGCTTTGTCAGGTGGACCACGGTTCTATATGCCTCCGCGTCGGCCAGGGTCCGGGCGGGACCGCTGGTCTCCTCGCGGTATCCGGTGGAACGAGGCACGCGGCAGGGGTGTTCACTGTCCCCACTTCTCTTTGCGCTGGCGGTGGAGCCACTCGCGCTGCACCTTCGATCGGGAGCCCATTATATGGGCTTGTGGACGCCTGCGGGTCCGCATTATGTTTCACTATATGCGGACGACCTGTTGCTCTTCCTGGAGGACCCGATCAACGCTTTACGTGGAGCGGCGGAGGCGCTTACAGAGTTCGGGGAGGTCTCGGGTCTCCGTGTGAATTGGCCCAAGACCTGTCTTTTTCCGGTACGCAGGGGCACTCCTGCCCCTGCCCTAAGTAGGGAGATTAGGTGGGAACCCGACTGCTTTAAATACCTCGGGGTGTTTGTTTATCACGACCAACCTGACCTCCTAGATGGGAACATTGCCCGCAGCATCCGGGCACTCCGAGCCTGCATGGCCTTTTGGGCCACGCTGCCGCTTTCGGTGGCGGGACGGATCGCCCTGCTTAAAATGGTGGCGCTTCCCCGGCTATTGTACTATTTCCGGACTCTACCGATCTGGGTCCCACCGGCCACGTTTCAACTGCTACGCTCCATGGTGGTCGGATTCCTCTGGGGATCGGGCCGCCGGCGGGTGGCCCTCAAGACCCTGTTGAGACCGAAAGACGAGGGGGGGCTCGCGGTGCCGGACTTTGAAAAGTATTATCTGGCGGCGCAGCTCCAGACCTTCACCCAGGAGGTCGCCAGGGAATTCCGGGGCCCGGAAGACGGGAGGGGAACGGGCATGGCCAGGCATGTTCTATCCTTTATAGCGCTGCGACAGCGACTGGCCCTTCGGGACTTGTCGATGGAGGAGCGGACTATCCGCCTGTGTTGGAACCGGGCCCACGCCCGGGGCCAATTGAGGATCCCGTACGCGCCTGAAATACCGTTGGGGATGTTGACGGCCCTCCCCCACGGCGGGGATTGGTCGCGCTTGGCGGCCTGGGAGGATGCCGGTTTACAGCTGGTTGGGGATTTATACGAGGACGGAGCGCTCTTGTCCTTTCAAGATCTTATTGACCGCTTCGAGATCCCCCGTGGTGACTTTCTGCTACACTCGGCCATTATGAGAGCGATCCAGGCACACTGGAAGAACGGGCAGGAGGAACCCCCCTTATCTCAGGTGTGCCAGTACGTGATGATGTCGGCGGGCACGGTGAAGGCGGTCACTTGCCTCTACGGCAGGTTGATCAACGAAGGGTTAGCTCCTCTCACCACTCTCAGAAACCGCTGGGAGGAGGACATTGGTAGGGAGATCCCAGAGACGACTTGGTCCCAGTTGGTGAGACAAGCCTGGAAGGGCACACGCAACGCCCGTTTCCAGCTGGTACACTATTACGTTCTCCATAGAGCGTACCTAACCCCGGTGAAAATCCGGCGATATTTTGCCACGAATTCGGCGGCATGCCCTAGGTGTCCGGCTCCGGAAGCGGACCTCCTACATATGTTATGGGCCTGTCCAGGTCTGTCATCTTACTGGCGGGAAGTAGAGACGACCCTGGAGGAGGTGACGGGGAGAGCCTTGTCATTCGATGCGGCGGTGGGGCTCCTGCACTGGTTCCCCCATACCCCCAGAAATAAAATTTCTAGTAAATTTATCGACCTAGGGCTCCTCCTGGCTAAGCGAGAGGTGACCAGGAACTGGAAGGCACGGGTTGGTCCGACAGGCAGCAGATGGCACAGTGAGCTTTTGAAATGGGCGGCGGGGGAGAGCGCGCTGAGATATCAACTAGCTTGGAGGCAGCGTAATGAGAAGGCGCAGGAGGCCGCGTTGTAATGGGAAATGTTGGTTCAGGCCCTCAGGGATTATTGTGCCCCCAGCGACTCGGAAAGTGAAGAAGCGACTCGCCCCGAGTCCCAGTAAACGATTGTACTGATGGTCCTATTGCTTTCCCCGTGGGTCCCAAGGCAGATCCTATATAGGTGGCTCCCTAGCGCTGGTGGTGGGGTGGGGTGGGGTTTCTTTGCTTAGTAGTTCTTTGTGGGTGGGGGTTTTCTTTCCTTTTCTTTTGGGTTTATAGGCTTGTTTAGAAAAGCAGATGACGGACAGTGTATCATCCGGACCAGCTCAAGCATCCTACGGATCCCCCTCTGTATTTCGCCGCCCGACCCCAGGGTTGTGGGCCGGATGGCTGTGTTCGGGATTGAAGGTGGGGGGCCAATGGGTTTTATACTGTCGATACTGCCTATGATACAAAGCTGGTCGATACTGTAACGATTTACTAATTCCTGCAATAAAAATATATTTAAAAATAAAAAAAAATAAAAAAAATGAGTACAGGGAGCAGGTCACAGCTGATGATAATATATGTCCTATACAAGACCTCTCTCAGAGACTGTGGTGAAAAGTCAGGTAGAGGCACAAAAGGGTAGACTGTAGGCAAAAGGCAATGTTTACGGGCATGCCAGTGCCCCTGAAAAGCTAGTATGCATAGGTTTTAGTCAGTCACACAGACAAAAGTGGCACTGAAAGACCGAGCAGTCTGTCAGCGGCGCCTGCCTGTAGTGTAATTCTATTATCTTTCCAGTGCCCGTCTAGTGCTCCTCCAAAAGAGGCCAGGGAAGACAAGCTTTGGGCGCATCATTGCCTCTTTACCACTATGTGGCAGTCAAACGTAGTCTTTCGTAACGAGTGCTTGGTCGACTGAAAACATCTGCTTTCTTTCTTATCCAGCTTCTGTGTTTTTTTAAAAAACATATTTTTATCGTTATACCGTTTAGTTAGCAATATACAGTTTTACAAAACAGAATATCTGTGCTTCATACAACTTACAACATTATCCACAGCATACTATCACAGTGCTCACGATACATATCATAGCAGTCCAATGTCATGTGTTTCCAACCTTGGCAACATCTTCCAGGTGCACCATGACATAACCCCGTCCTAATCGGTGGAAGAGAGACAATATGCCGTGTAAACCTGGTCTGTCATAGCAAAACTGTGCGTGTTTTTTTCTTGGTGCCGACTTGACAAAACATATTATACTTGAGAAAGACAAACCCCCCCCAACGAAACCATGTGACACCCACCCCCCACCCTCCAATCCTGCCATTGTACATATAGAGCCTCTCCTGATTCGGCCACCGGCACTAGTTCGATCCTTGTCCATACATCCATCTCGTTTCCACAGACACCCAGGTCCATGTCACTCTCACTCAGAGGTCTAGTCACCACCCTAGGAATGGCTAACACTAGTGTCTAAGGGTATGTCCAACGCTCTACCTGCCTCCAACATGACGTCCCAGTCCAGTGCAATTGGGGTCTTGCACAGTCCTCTAACCTCTTCCCGCCGCAATGCAGCACTCTCTGCTCCTCCCCACCTCAACAGTTCACTGTGCCATGCGTGTACCGTGGGTGGCATCTTAGACTTCCACTGCATGGTGATCGCTCGCACTACCAATAGTAGCGCCTAATATTCAAATCTAAATTGCACTTTGTACTTAGAAGTTCCCTTCCGTAACCCTAGGAGACAATCCCCCATCGCGTCAGTTAACTCTCTGTTTGCGCTTTCTGCTATGTATCCCCTGATCTGAAAGAAACACGTTAGTGTTAGATTCCTTACCTTAGAATATCCCCAGGCGTCAGTCTGGATCCGGAAACTTTTGCGTAGCAGTACCCCTGCGCGTCGGTAGGCGTCGTCTGCAGGCGTCCCCTGCGGCTCCGCGTCCGTCGTCGGCGTCGTGCGCCGTGATGACGTCGCTGGAGTATATAGACGCCGCCTCCGCGCGCTGACGTCAGTTCTTCTTTTTTCCGCGCCAGTGGACGCAGATCTGAAGAGCAGTACTCCGGTCTTTTGACCAAGTTTTTCGATACTTATTTCACTCTTTGTGCCTGATAGGATGCCTGGGTTCAAGCACTGTGATGACTGTGAGCGCACGATGTCGGTCACAGACCATCACCGCCTCTGTCTCCGGTGTCTGGGCCCCGACCACGACGTGGACTCCTGCGTCGACTGCCGGGCCCTCAACAACAAGGCTAGGCGGGAGCGGTCCCGCAAGCTACTGGAGCTTCGTGTGTCGGCCCCACGTCGGGACCGGGAGCGGTCCCGGGCCGGCCGGAGGTCGAGAGAGCGTTCGAGGGAGCGGTCGCGGAGCCGCGCCGAGCGTTCCGGAAGTCGACACCACTCGTCAGGCTCATCAGGTAAGAAGCACAAGAAGTCGGGGCGTCGTCATCGTACCCCCGACTCCCCCCGACGCTCGCGCGATGCGGCCGGGGGCTCGGGTGACCCCAACCCCGCGGCTCCGCGAGAGTCGCCGGCGCGGCCTGCCTCATACCCTCCGGTCCCTGGGCACGGCGCGACGCCTGAGGAGATCGAGGCGTTCCTCATGGCCATGAGGGCGCTCGCTTCTCCGACGGGGCCTACGGCGCCTTCGGGCCCAGTGCTACCGTCTGGGGGCCCTGGCGGTTCGGGTGTCCCTGCCTCGGCGCCGTCGGGTGCTCCGGCCCCGGCGCCGCCGACGGCTCCGACCCTGGCGCCGCAAGGGCCTTCGGGATCGGCGCCGGCTGGTCTTCCGTCCTCCCCGGCGCCGTTACCATCGGGGTTACCCCCGACCCCGCCCCCGCGCGGCGCCGGTTCTCCGGTGCCGGCTCCGGCCGGCAGCGGGGCTCCGACGCCGGCTCCGGGCGGCGCCATTCCCCTACCTTCCCCGACGCCGGACGCGGAGCCGGACCGGCGTCGCTCGACGCCGGTCCCGGCGCCGATGGGGCCCATGAACCCCGAGGAGCCGGTCTACATCGTTGACTCCGAATACGGAGAAGATGAAGAGTTCGGTGAAGGTTGGGAGGGGTCCGAGGACCCTCTGTCACGCGAGTGCCAGTATGACCCGGACTGGACAGGTGACTTGGGGGATGCCAGTGGTCTGGACGACTCTCCTAACCCTGGTTTGATTTCTCCTCCAACCGTGGCATCGGTGGAGGGAGCTGCATATTCAGTGGTGCTGATGAGGGCTGCCAAGGCCTTACACCTTGAGCTCCCCGTCGCGGCCGTGAGGCCTAACATCCTCACTGAGGTCTTCAAACCGCAGTCATGCCCACAGGAGCCACTGCTGCCGTTTAATGAAGCCTTGTCAGACGTTCTGTTGGGCACGTGGTCCAGGCCCGCTTCAGGTGCACCTGTTGATCGGAACGTGGCCAGGCTCCACCGTCCTTGTCCGGACGACCCCAAGTTCCTGTCTACCCACCCCACTCCTGAGAGTCTGGTGATCCAGGCCTCGACCTCCCAGTCCGCCTTCCCGTCGGCCCCGCCCGACCGGGAATCCAAGAGGTATGACCAGTTTGGCAAGAAGGTCTTCTCGTCCATTAGTTTGGGCCTGCAGTCTTGCAACACCGCTTGCCTCTTGGGCCGCTACACCCACTCTGTGTGGGACACGGTCGCGGAACTGCTGCCAGAATGCCCCATGGAGGTGCGGGCAAAACTCGGTCAGGCTGTGGCTGAGGGCCGAGATGCAGCGAAATATTCGATACGGTGTGGTCTTGATACGACCGACTCGCTGGGCAGGGCTATGTCAACGACGGTGGCGATTCGTCGCCACGCCTGGCTGAGATCCGCCAACTTTTCGGCTGATGTCCAGAATACATTGATGGACATGCCGTTCGATGGCTGTCACCTGTTTGGTGACAAGGCGGACCACGCGCTGGAACGCTTCAAGGACTCCAGGGTCACGGCCAAGTCCTTGGGTCTCTCGACCCAGCGCCAGCAAACGGGTTCGTTTCGTCCCTTTCGTGGCCAAGGAAGGGGCGCCCCCACACGTGCTGCCAGCCACGCGCCGCAACAATCCTTTCAACGCGGTGGCGGCCGTGGAAACCGCCGTGGCGGCGGTCGGGGACAACGGCGGGGTTAGACCACACCTCCCCCCGCAGCATCTGCCTCAAAATCCTCCTAGTCCGTGCTTTCGGCCCCATGTGACGCCAGTGGGTGGCAGGGTTCGCCATCACCACGCTCACTGGCGCACGATCACTTCGGACAGGTGGGTGCTGCAAATCGTCCGAAGGGGCTACTCCCTCCCCTTCGAGACCACTCCTCCAGCCATGCCACTGCAGAACCACCGTGTGTCGGGGACCACTTGACACTTCTGCAGGAGGAAGTTACGGCCCTCTTGGCCAAGGGGGCCATCGAGCGCGTTCCTGGGCCAGAAGTAGGGCGTGGTTGTTATTCCCACTACTTTCTGGTACCCAAGAAGGACAAGGTGGGCCTACGTCCTATCTTGGATCTAAGGAACGTCAACGGCTTCCTCCGGAAGGAGAAGTTCAAGATGTTGACGTTAGCTCAGGTCATGGCTGCTCTAGACCCACAAGACTGGATGGTAGCGTTGGACTTGCAGGATGCCTATTTTCACATCCCCGTCCTGCCGGCCCACCGGCGTTACCTGCGGTTCACGGTAGGCCAGGAGCACTTTCAGTTTATCGTGCTTCCCTTCGGCCTTACCAGCGCCCCACGGGTGTTCACAAAGGTGATGGCGGTGGTCGCAGCCCATCTGCGCAGGTTGGGGGTTTCAGTCTTCCCCTACCTAGACGACTGGTTGTTGAAGGTGGGCTCGCCCCAAACAGTCGTCCACCACCTTCAGATGACGGCAGACCTCTTGCACGACCTGGGGTTCTCCATCAATGTGCCGAAATCACACCTGTGTCCCTCTCAAAAGCTCCTTTTCATCGGAGCGGTTCTGGACTCGGCGCAGTTTCGGGTTTATCCTCCGGAACGGCGGGTCCGGGATATTCAGGCTTTGATTCCCATCTTTCAGCCGCTATCCCGGGTTTCGGTCAGGTTGACGCTGCGGCTGCTGGGACTGATGGCTTCCTGCATCCTTCTGGTGCATCACGCCCGGTGGCGGATGCGGGCTCTGCAGTGGGACCTGAAGTTTCAGTGGGCCCAGCATCAGGGCAACTTGTCCGACCACGTCTTGATCTCGGAGGGCACTGCGAGACAACTGCAGTGGTGGCTTACGGACCGCGATTGGGTCGGAGGCAGATCCCTCTCCCTTCCCCAACCGGAGCACGTTGTTGTGACGGACGCGTCCCTCCAGGGCTGGAGGGGCCACTTGGGAGAGGCAGAGATCAGAGGCATCTGGTCTCCGGCGGAGTCCCGGCTCCATATCAACCTGTTGGAGCTGCGGGCGATTCGTCTGGCACTGAAGGCATTCCTCCCCTTTGTCAACGGGAGTGTAGTGCAGGTGTTCACCGACAACACCACTGCCATGTGGTACTGCAACAAACAGGGCGGAGTGGGGTCGTGGACCCTTTGCCAGGAGGCTCTGCGCCTCTGGCAATGACTGGAACGTCAGGGCGTGACTCTGACGGTTCAACACCTGGCAGGTTCCCTGAACGCCAGGGCGGACGAACTCAGCCGTCGGTGCTCGATGGATCACGAATGGCGTCTGAACTCGGATGTGGCGCGAGGCATCTTTCTGCAATGGGGAGAGCCTTGGTTAGATCTATTCGCCACAGAAGAGAACGCGCAATGTCATCAGTTCTGCGCGTTGGAGTTTCCAAGACGGCACTCGCACGGCGACGCCTTTCGGCGCGAGTGGAGTTGCGGTCTGTTATACCCCTTTCCGCCTATACCACTTCTGCCCAGAGTGCTGAAGAAGATCAGGCGCGACCGGGCCCAAGTTATCCTTGTGGCTCCGGACTGGGCTCGAAGGTACTGGTATCCCGAGCTACTCAGCATGTCAGTCGGTCCCCCGATCCGCCTGCCTCTTCAGGAGGACCTTCTGTCGCAGCAGCAGGGGACGGTCCTCCACCCGAACCTGTCCAGTCTCCACCTCCATGCTTGGAGATTGAGCGGCGGCAGTTGAGGCCATTTGACTTGCCTCCTGAAGTCTGTGATGTAATTCTGGCAGCCAGGCGTCCCTCCACTAAGTCGGTATACGCCTGTCGGTGGAACAGATTTGTGGCATGGTGCACAGCAAAGGCTGTGGATCCACTCTCTGCCCCTCTTTCCGAGGTTCTTCTGTTTCTTCTCTCTCTTGCCCAGCAGGGCTCTGCTCTGGGCACTATCAAGGGCTACCTTTCTGCCCTTTCAGCCTTTTTAAGGCTTCCTGAGCCTTCTTTGTTCAAATCCCCGATTGTAACTCGATTCTTGAAGGGCATCACTCACATGTTTCCACCTGTTCCGTTTGTGATGCCTCAGTGGGATTTGAACCTGGTTCTGACCTTTCTGATGTGTGCTCCCTTTGAGCCCCTTCATTCTTGCCCTCTCCGTCTCCTGACTTTAAAGACGGCTTTCCTGGTTGTCATCACCTCTGCCAGGAGGGTGAGTGAGCTCCAGGCTCTTTCTGTTAAACCTCCTTTCTTGTCCATTCACCCTGACAAGGTGGTTCTGAGGACTAGACCCTCTTTCCTGCCCAAGGTTGTTTCGGCCTTTCACATCGGGCAGTCCATCACCCTCCCTTCCTTCTTCCCGCCTCCGCATCCTTCAAAGGATGAAGAGCGGCTCCACCGTCTGGACCCAAAACGTGCGCTTTCATTTTATATGGATCGCACACGCCAGTTCCGGGTGGATGACCAACTGTTTGTTGGCTACGTGGGTGCGAAGAAGGGACGGGCGGTCCATAAACGGACCATCTCTCGATGGGTCGTTCTCTGCATCAAAGCGTGCTACTCTTTGGCTCGGAAGGAGCCTCCTGTTGGGCTGAGGGCCCATTCCACTCGGGCCATGGCGGCTACTACTGCCTTGGGCCGGGGAGTCCCTTTGCAGGACATTTGCCAGGCGGCTACGTGGGCCTCGCTGCACACTTTCGCGAGGCACTACTGCCTGGACAGTCAAGTCCGGAGGGATGGCTTCTTTGGCCGTTCTGTCCTCCAGGACTTTCTGGTGTAGGAATGTATTGGTTCGCAGACCCACCACCGGGGTTGGTATTGCTGGGGTATCTATTCTAAGGTAAGGAATCTAACACTAACGTGTTTCTTTCAGATGAACAAGTTACTTACCTTCGGTAACGGTATATCTGTAAGAAACATTAGTTAGTGTTAGATTCCTTACCGAACCCACCCATCCTCCCCGTTCTGCGAACTGATACCTAGGGTTAAGGTCATCCCTTTCAGGGCCCTAGTTTTACATGGCACCAGTGTTGGTTCTCTCATGGCTCTGCGTCTCCTGGCGCGGAAAAGCTGTGTACAAAGAACTGATGTCAGCGCGCGGAGGCGGCGTCTATATACTCCAGCGACGTCATCACGGCGCACGACGCCGACGACGGACGCGGAGCCGCAGGGGACGCCTGCAGACGACGCCTACCGACGCGCAGGGGTACTGCTACGCAAAAGTTTCCGGATCCAGACTGACGCCTGGGGATATTCTAAGGTAAGGAATCTAACACTAACTAATGTTTCTTACAGATATATCGTTACCGAAGGTAAGTAACTTGTTCATCAAGGCCCAGAATCTTAACGATCCATGGACAGGACCATAGCATATGGGCTAGATCCGCTTCCTCTAGTTGGCGTCTGGGGCAGTGGTGGCGCGTTGCCGGGTACATCCTGTCAAGTCTATGTGGTGTGAGGTATGCCCTGTGTAGGACCATAGTTTGAATATATTTAAATTGCACATTCCGTGATACCTTTTTAGGGTGCTCTAGCACCCTCTCTCACTCCTTGTCCGTACGTGCTCTGTCCATATCCCCTTCCCAGGCAGTACGTAACAGGGTCAGGTCAATTTGCGTGTGCGATCGCAGGCCTACATATAACCATCTAATGAAGTGACGTCCCCTACCCGTATAGTACAGTGTTTTTACTAGGTTATTAATGGGGGGCTGCTGTCTCTGCGGCGCCCAATACTTCTGTACGTTTTGTAGCAAGGCGGCGTGCAGTAGCTACAAACGATCTGGCGCTCCCGTTCCTCGGATAAAGTTATCATGGTCCAGTGGCGTCCCATCACCAGAGAGGTCCGCGCCTGTAGCGACTGCCACATCCGCCCAGGGGTTAAACCTGCGCATCGTTAGGCGACCGCATTGCAAGGGAATGCCAAGCAAAGGTACATTGCCAGCATAAGTTGAGGGTGCTCCTGCATATTGCAACGCCGCCCTCCAGCATCGCAGCGCCGTATTCAGTAGAGGGGGAAGGTCCCGTGGTATTTTAATATGCGGCAATAAAAGGGTATTTAACGCCCCTGTGTCTATATCTCGTTCTGTCATCCCTATCTCCTGCAAGTTGCGCCCCGCCGTCCAGTAGGACAGCCACTGCAATTGACAGGCGTAAAAACACGCCCTGAAATCAGGCACCCCCAGGCCCCCTCCGAACGTGCTGCGCTGTAGCTTCCTCAGGCTGATCCTCCACCTGTCTGAGCCCCAGATAAGTTCAAATAGTAATGTGTTCATCAAGTTAAAGGTGGCATTTGGGAGCATAAGCGGTATGTTCGTAAAATAATAGAAGAGGCGCGGAAGGACCACCATTTTGGCGATCGCTGCCCTGCCTGCCACTGACAACGGCAGGGATGTCCAGAAGCTAACACTGGACCTTATGGCTCTCAGAGCTCTATTCAGGTTGTCCTCTAGAATATCCACCTGGGTCCTGTATACATGGATGTCCAAGTATTTGAACGTGTGGGGGGCGATCTTAAAACTCAGCGTCCCAAATCTAAAATCCTGCATAGCTGCCTGCTCGTTAAAGAAGAAGACCGTTGATTTCGCCGGGTTAATAGCGAGACCTGACAGTCTTTCAAAGGAGGCGAATAACGCAGCCATAGCATCCATGGGGGAACGGAGGTCATGCAGGTACAATATGATATCACCGGCGTGGTAGCGCCCACCGTTATCCCCATGTCAAGCAGGTCTGCCCTGATCTTTACTGCCAATATAAACAGAAGCGGCGAGAGCGGGCATCCCGGTCTAGTGCCCCTATGTATCTTGTAATCTGCCGAAATATGCCCTCCTGTCCTTGCTCTAGCCGTGGGGGCGTGGTATAACAGTCTGATCCAAGCTGTGTACTCCTCAGGCAGACCAAACCGTGCTAGGGCCCTGAATATATATTCCCAATAATCGTATCGAACGCTTGGCGCATATCTAACGAGATACAGCCCGCAAAGTCTTCTGCAAGCAGGTGATGCAGCTTGCTGGTATTCAGTGATGTGCTACGCGCTATTTGTTCTGTTGTTCTCTGTGTGTGATTTGCTGCTATCTGGATTTGTTGTGCTGCTCACTGTGTGTGGCATCCCCTCTGTCTGTGCCGCTGCTTCCACCCGCGTAACTTTCTTTGTCCTTTTTTTCCCCCTCTCAATGAGGGCCCGGAAGATGCAAAGTGCTGCTGGACTGTTCACTTCATGTATTCACATTTGTGCCCTTTTTTTACTTTTACTTTTACTCTGTCTAACATAGCTGCCCACCATGTTAGATTGATGGATTGAAAATGACTGAAGTGTCAGTACGCTTACATGTACATGCGTTCAGTACCCCCGCTAGCCACCTCCACCCCACTAACGAAGCCATAGGTCTCCCAACGGCAAGACCAATTGGCATTGACAATGCTTGTTTATCATTTAAGTACAGCACTGGATACTTCATTTATTGTACAAGGAAGTGATTTGCCCAGATTCTACCAGGCGGGCGTTGTTGGCTATAGGACTCTGAATTCCTAGCTCCACAGCTTACATCTTCATCACAAGATGAAGTCTCCAGGAGTAGTCTTTCTTACTGTACCACAGCCACAGACTGCCACCGAGGTTTGTCACTGGGTGTTGTGCAGATAAACGTGTTCCATTCTCTCGCTTTGCCTGACCAGGTACCCTAATTACGGACTGTCGCTTTTACTTGATGTGTCTGGTGGCCGCCCACCTTATTTTAGAGGATCTCGTAACACCTCCGAAAACAAAATGAAAGCAAAGGAAAATACCCAGACATGGCTAGAATTAAACAAAACCAACATCTTACATGGAACTTTAGTAATAAAGATGCCATCAAAGACGGCTACAAGGGCTGCAAATCAATATTTTACAACGGATTGACATTTGATTTAGCAGAACCACTGCAAAGTGCACCGGCTCCATTCTTTTGATAATGCGACCGGATCCACCGCTATGCTCTTTGCCGCCTCCTTGCTGAAAACAACTTTTTTTTGCAGTTTTATGTAGTGCGAACTTGACCCGAAGGTATCAGAGCGCTTTACATGAGCACCAGCTGCATTACAGACGAGCACATTCATCTTTAGGCGCAGGGAGACGAAGTGATTTGCCCAGAATCACAGGATGCTTGAGCCTCCCACCAGACTCTAATCTGGGTCTTCAGCTTCCAAGTCGGCCGCCCTAACCCTTAAGCCACACCATGTTTCTGAAAAGTGGGGGGACACGGCGTGGCATTGAAGCCAAGGTGGGCGACACTGATGCCAAGGTGGGTGAAGGAGAAGTGAAGCATGTACATCTAGTGGCTGAATTGATCAATGTGAAATCAGGAAACCTGGAATCAATCCCGGCTTCCCCATTTAACCCAATGTAGTGATTCTAAGCAATTGTTTTATTTCACTTTCCCTCCTTTTTAATCAGTATCACATATAAGAGGACCTTAACCCCTTCGACGCTCACGCGCCTCTCGTACGCTCATGACGAGCTGAGCTCGTCATGAACCGCGGGTTTTAGAAAAATGCAGCGCACAGCGGGAAAACCGCTAGCGCGCATGCGGTTAAAATACATGACTTCAAGATGTCCGCTGTATGAACCTTTCTCCTGTGTATGATTTAATAAACTATAATTTGGTCTGTGCATAATAGCAACCCAGGCCACCCAAAGAGCGCACATAACAAGTGACTTGCCTCTTAGCTCGCTATTGCGATTGTTGTCAGTGTGGGTGGAAGGAAGCATGAATGTTTCTTAAATTGATGCTTGAAAAATGTCACTTAAAAAAACTCCTTAATGCTCTGATATAATCCATGTTCTAAGGTGAAACGGGTCTGCATGTTAATGAAATACACTTTTAGAATTTTGAAGAGACTTCATCATATTTTCATACTTTGATACAAGAGGTCTTTAAAAATTAAAGTTTACCGCAAGTTAAGTGGTGCAAGAAACCGTAGTTACTTCCTTTCTATAACATCAATTAACCTGAAAACAAATGTGTGCAACGTTTTAATGTTATGGCCGATGAGTGCAGTACTGCTAACCAGGCTGCAGCATTTAAAGGTCAGGAGGGCCGTATGCGGCACCCAAGCCACACTTTGAGTATCACTGTGCCATAAACCCTGAGGCCTTGAGCGAGCGGTTTGTAAATGTGACCAGAACAGCAGCATGGTACACAGTACAACCAAACGTGACCCTCTGTGTTTTATGTTTATTATGGAGTAGTTAGATTGAAAATAGTGCTTTTTTTTATCAACTGGGATATTTATTGGAAATAATAAGGGAAATACTGGATTGTTCTGTTTGGTTTTCTGCAGTAAAAGAAGCAAACAATACTTAATTATATAGTTAGGAATGTAGCATTTAGACAATGAAACTCTGCCTTGTAAAACCGAAGCGTTTTGCCTGTAGATATTGAAGCTGTTCTCTTCACTGTGCAGCTAACAATGGGCAGTGATTGGAATTACAATCTTTAGCTTTTGATTACCTTTCATCGACGGATAGTTGGTAAAACAATTGGCAAAAATTGGGGCAGTGGAATTAAGTGATTCTGGAATAGCCACCTTTACCCCCATAATAGTGGTTTTGCTGCAGTTGTCACATAATGTGTGGCATATGTTTTACTTCCAGCAAAAAAATTCCAGGTAAAAGGATTCAAAATCCTTTCACAATCGAAGGGGCTGCATAATGCCACGAAAATTGCTTTGGTATGACTAGCAGGTTTCAGGGTAAAATACTGGTAAGATAGGTCTTGTGCTTCATGCACTTGCAGGAGAGGTATATGTGTAATCTGCAGGTCACAGGTTTGAATCACAAGATAGCTGAGAGTGATAAAGTGTTTGCTGCATAGAACTGCATGAGACTTGAAGGTCACATGTGCATATCAGAGGGACATTTCTCACCAGATGAGTGCATGTTTTGCAGAGATTCTATTGTGTGGTTTTGTGGCATTTGTAATGGCCTTCATTCCACTTATGAGGCCCGAAGTGCTTGCAGGTAGTTGAGTAAGAGGCTGCTGCATTTACTATGCCTGCTTGGTAGAGTGTGAGTTAATAGAGCGGCGAGCGTTTGGTATTAAGCACGAAGTTTGGAGGGATGCGCCAATCATTTTGCGGCAAACTTGTGCTTAAGCATGAAGTGAGGTAGAGAGATGTAAGAGGACTAGAGTAAGGGCCTTTGCAGGCACTTATCATCTTCCAGCCGGTTGTACTTTATTGGTAGGGTGTGTTTGTAGTTTAGCCTTTGTGGGGGGCACTGGGTGTGGGGCAAGAGCTTCGTAAGGAGGCTCCAATCATGACATGGAAAGCTCTCTACTACTCTGATGCATGGAGTATGGCAGAGAAGCAGAAGATAGAATCGAGTGTAATAACTTGTACCACCATCCTTTACCATCCACCATCCTCTAAACACACCTTTGTATGATCAAGCCATCTGTCTGGGAACAGACAAGTCTTGACCACTCTCCTGAATTCAACGGTTCATCTGTATTGTTGCAGAGAAGGAGTTGGAGTGCTTTACTACCTGTACAGAAGTACCACCAATGCGTGTTTTTCTGAAAGGGCAGAAGTGGAGCAAGTCTTCCGAACTGCATCCCTTGGGATTATGGGTACCAAAATTAGATGGAAAATTGTAAAGGAATTGTAATTGTAAAGGAATGTATAGAGCGCCGAAATCAGCCCCGAAGGGGTATCTCCACGCTGCAGAGTCAACAAAGTACAGGTTTAGCTCAAATTAGTCTCGGAATAGTTCAGTCTTCAGGAGTTTCCTGAATTGGAGAAGACTGGGACAATTGCGCAGAGCCTCGGACAGAGTATTCCAATGTTTTGGAGCAAGATAAGCAAAGGTCTTACCTCCTGCTCGTAGTTTCCTGTAGCGGGGGACCACAAGCAGCCCTTTCCCTGCGGATCTGAGAAAGATAGGTCCACCGTCGTGGAGGCCATGTGTGCAAATCAGAGGTCCTTGAATGAACTGCCACTGCTCCTGTGCAGCTGGTGGAGAGATGCAGTCATGAATGTAGGAGTTTTCTGGCATCTGCATTCTGGATTCTTAAGAGCCTTCATCCTCATCAGAGTGGGGGCCATTCCTGCTTTCTGCTGGTAGGTGTTGACAAGACCAAATGATGTTGGTCTGAAGCCTGTGTGGGAATCCTAGATGTTTGAAGATCCGATGCAGTCTTCATAAAGTGCAGAAGGCATATTTGGTCACTTGTGGCACAAGGGATTGATTGAAGCCCTTAATAACGACTTGGTTCATTAGAGGTTAGTTGGTGCCTGAGCTCTTGCGGCTCAAAATAGGTGGTGCTTATTTTGCCCCTTTTACATTGGGGAGAATCTTTTTCTTTTTGACAAGTCGAGTTTGAGGTAGTTGAGTAGCATCAGTAGTCCACTGCTTGGAGACATTTCCGTAGAGAATATGAATCAAGGTCAGAGGGAGTTTTGGATGACCTGTGTGTCATCCTCATAGCTGCTGCTGTGAACAAATAACCTCTGGTAGAGGGTGGAGGAACTTGCTTTAAGAGACGGAGAGAATTGGTGGAACCGGTAGACATTGGCATAAGAGTTAAAAGGAGCACCTGAAAAATGTGGCAGTTTGATAATACTGTACCTTTCCGTGAGATAGGAGTAAACCCAGTCCAGCACGGTGCCTTGAATACTGGGGGTCACGCACTCTGTGATTTAGGTTTGAGTTAGCCACTGTTTCAAAAGCAGACGAGAGGCCTAGTATCAGCAGTGCGTTCACTGTTTGTATTATTAGTGGTCTTCAGATTATCCAAGTCAACAATGTAGGTGAATTCCATCGCTCTGCCGAGATATACTCTGGTTTGATGGGCTGAGAGAATCCTGTTTTCAAGGAAGAAATGAGAGATCTGGGTGAAGGCTGATCTTATTGTGAGTTTTTGCAGGAATAGTGCATTGGAGATTGGTTGGATAGTGGTTGTGTCAAGGCCTTGTTTCTTTGGAAGTGGCTTGACATTGAAGGTTTTAGGATTGCTGTGGAAGCTGCCAGCTGTTAAGGGTTCGTTGATTATGGGTGTCACCAAGAATGCACCAGAGATGGTGAGGAAGGTTTCCTTGAATAATTGTGAAGGAGATGGTTCTGCTGTCATTAATACGTTCTTCCAAATTGGTGGGAGAAAGCGGCTTGAAGGAAGGTAGCATGGGTTGGTGGACAGAGTACATTTTTGAATTAACCAGTTAGTTCACCATTAGACTTGTGCATTAGGTGATTTTCCAGGTTCTGGGTCTGGAAGATATAATGGTCTGCTTGTCCGTCGCAGTGATCTTCTGAATGGGTGATATGAAAGTGCTGCAGTCTGGAATTTGAGGGTGATTTTTGTCAAGGGCGTTTAGGTGAGAACGCTTTGTGGGTCTAACAGTGGGATTATTAGAGCCTCTTCACTTTTTTTGATGACACTGTATGTATTTTTGAATGTCACTGGAGTCAGAGCATGCTATTTGGATTGTATATTGTTATAACAATGTCTTTCAAAGATTCTGTTTTCTCTTGGGGGCATGAGGAGTTCTTGTAGGGTATTCGTGGAAGGTAGTGGAAATCTAGAAATATATCTGGCACCCTTCGTCTATGGGGCTAACTTATAAGGTAGTCACCAGCTGTGATTTAGAGCCATAAAGTGAGTTTTTTTTCATGTAGTGAAGCATGCTTCTAGTACATCACTAAAAGCAATCCGAAACACAGACAGGAGAGTGAGTTTAAAGTGGATGACGTGTTGGTCACACTATGTGTTGGGCTGACTTGCTGTCTCTGTGTTGAGCCTTTGCAGGATCAGTTTGTGTTTGTAGGACCAGTGGCAGGATGAAGGTAGCTCAAGTCTTCTAGGCTGGGAAGGAGGAATTTAGGTTGAGTTCTTTCTAGTTTATTGAGCTAAACGTTCAAGTCACCCAAAATGCATAGGTTGTTGTAGTTAATGGCAGTATAAGCGATTGCGTCAAAGAAGGTGCTGGACAAGACAGAGTTGTTTGGAGATGATTTATAGATTGCTAGAAAAGAGGACTGGGCGGTTTCAGAAGGTAAGTAGAGATATGAACTTGTGTAGATGATTGCCTGTATCAAGCCAAGGAAAGCTTTATTCGGCTGTGTTTCAATACAGACATAAAAGCACATTAAAAAAATAATAAAAAGAGCAACATTTCATTTCTTATTATTTACAACATTATACACACATCATTTTCCATCATGGCCTAATTATAGATCCATGCTAATACATTTCCTAATTTGAAGGACCTTTTTTAAAAACGTTGTTATTCTCTATGCTCGTTTTTCAGCAGCTGGAGTAAAAACATGGCCTGGCGACACTGCCTAAGTCCTAAATTCTTTAAAAATTGAGTAATCCATACTTTCCTTGGCTGTATGTAGTGCTTACAAAACAAGCCTAGATGCATGGTCGACTGGTCTGAAATATTGTCGCAAGGGCACAAAATCAGCTTGCGCGACCAGTCTTTCATTTTCGGCCAGGACATTAATCTGTGGACATTTCCCAGCCTGAACCTAGTCAGGAGAAATCGATCAAAAGTGCTAGGTGCAAATAATAAGTAAGGCTCCATCCCCAGAGGTGTACGTATCAACTGGTGCTGCCTCACAGTGACCTTATTTGAGATTTCCCCAGTCATTCTAGCTGATTCCAATAATTGGACACAAGCTGTTTTTAAGATCCTTCTGGGAATCTCCAACATAGAAATAGAGTTTAAAAAATACTCTGGGTGTCCCAGATCATTCATAAAATCATGGATAAATTTAATCCAGGGTATCCGCAAAGCCCCCTCCAACCTCTGGATATCTTTTAAAATGTCTCTATTTAGCTTTGTCTGGTCTTTGCACCAAACTCTATGCACAAAAGTATTGGCTCTACTTTTGCTAGATCTGCTATGTAAATAAACCCAATTCTTCATGACAAATAAATGAGGAGGTGCCCTGGGGTACAGATAACATATGCCTTAAAAAGGCATTTTCAACTGTTTGTATTGGAGTAGCGTCCACCCTAGCCCCATATATTACCATCGTAATGCATTCTTAAAGGAGTTCTGAGGGTGGTTTCCTCCCAAGTTTTTTTGCAAATGTTACAAGTGCTGAGGTAGATCTAGAGAGTGCCAATTTTTTTTTATCAGAAAGAGAGGCAACCCAGGAATCACATTGGTTAAAAAGTACACCTAGATAGGAAAAGGTTTTTGCTGTTTGTAATTTCTTCCCATCTATAAACCTTTATCGAGTCTTCTGAGTGCCCTGCCTGCATCTCATGACATATGTTTTCGCAATATTAGTTTTAAGACCTAGGTCATTCATAAATACAGTAAAGCTGTCCAAAGCTCTCTGGAGGCTGTTTTGGGTACGTGCCAAACACGGCATCGTCCGCGTAGAAGAGTGTAGGGATAAACCGACCCCCTACTTGGGGAAAATCGTTGCCCTGGGAAAGTAAAGCTTTTTCTAATCCATTTATATAAAGAATAAAAAGTAATGGGGCCAGAACACAGCCTTGTCTGATCCCTCTCTTAATTGGAAAAGCTTTCGTGCATTCGCCATTTAAGCCGTACCGTACGCTTGCTGAGGCTCCAGTATACAAGCGCCTTAATAAAATAATAATTTGAGGGTCAACCTCTACTGTCTCAAGGACCTCCCACAGCCTATGATGTCTAACTGAGTCAAAGGCTGCGGCGAGGTCCACGAAAGCCAGAAAGAGACTTCCTTTTTTTGCTCGTGTATATTTTCCAATCAAAATTGACAAGTTCAGACACTGTTCAATAGTGCCTAGACCGGCACAAAAACCATACTGCAAGTCTGACATTATCTGACTATCCTCTGCCCAGTCTTGAAGGCGTTCCAGAATGACCCTACCTGCCACTTTGACCATGGAGTCCAGGAGAGAGATCGGTCTATAACACCCTGGATTTTCACGATCACCTTTTTTATAAATCGGAATTATAATTGAATTCGCCCACGTCGAAGGGAAGACTAGCATTAATAACCTGAGTTATAATAGGGCCCCACAGTAAAGTATTAAATTTGAACAAGTCAACAGGGACCCCATTGGGTCCAGGGGCTTTGCTTCCCTGGCTACTGGCCAGAGCTCTATTAACCTCTTCCAGGGTGAGTTCCAAATCTATCTGGGTGCTATTGATTAACATGGTATCATCATGTTGCCCCCACTATTTCCCTGATCGTTATACACCGTTGAGAAGTGGTTGATCCATGTTTGTTCTGGGATTGCTGTTTCAACAGAAGGGCCACTACTAGGAGAAAGCCAGGGAGCCCTCAAAACCTTCCACAATGCAGCATGATCTTTCTTTCTGCTGGGCTGCATTGTGTAGGAAATCGCAAGCTTCGTTCCTCAGTGTTCGTTTTCTTTCCTTTATTGCCCCCCTATATTCTAATCTAGCTTTCCTGATTTGAGACGGGACCTAGGCTGTTTATGCAGTTCTTTCTTTAAACTAGCGTAGGCCCTGGCGCATTTAACATTAAACCACCCAGGAGTTGTTGATCTTTTCTTATGTTGTCTTGTCATTAAAGTTTTTACCTCCCTCGTGATATGAGTGCACAATATCCGCATCAGATGCAGCCTCACTCAAGCAGGTATTCAGTGCGGACCGGCAGTTCACTATCACATTTTTGTCAGCAGTTCCGGATCCATATTATCCCATTTTATTGAATAACCATTTGTTTTGCTCCGAGCTACGTGTCCCAGAAAAAGGGATGGTTTTGTAGACTTTTTGGGTCCATACATAAGTAGATTGAGCTTAGTAGTAAGCGGAAAATGGTCACTTATAGCAATGTCACCCACATTGAAATCAGTGACCAGCTACGCATGGGACCGTGAGGTCAATATAAAATCAACTGTTGCAAACACTCTCCCATTAAATGTGATGGGCATGCAAAGAGGAGTGGCCAGTAATTCAGTAGCATATGCAAGATCCAGGCTAAAAATAAGCTTTTTGAAAAGATCTCCTGTCTTGGAATGAATGAAATGGGTACTATTTTCCATTTCGTTAGTCAGACCACACATTCTTTCATCAGTGCATTTGCATTGGGCACAATTAAAATGACCCATCAACAGGTACATGATATCTGTACCTTCCGCAATTCCTATACCTTTGGAGACATCTATAATATTCTTTACCACTAATCCTAGGGCATTTTGGGGAACATTATTATATAAATTAATCAGTAAAATACGATTGGTTGCATTTAATCTTAATTCAACAAGATGGTAATAACAGTCCCCCCATGAAAGAGAATATCACTTAGGGGCATCTTATTAGAGATATAAGTAGAGATGCCACCATTTGGTCTTCCCCCCTAGAGCCTTCACTGCTTGAGTATGATAAGTTCTGAAACCGTTTATATGTATAGGTTCTACTGCCCAGGTCTCCTGGAGACATGGGATCTCTGTTCTCTATAATTTCACCCCAAACAGGATTCAAAACTTTCAACCTCAAACCTGCAATATCCATGTGACAACAGAACTAGCAACAATGGTCTGGCTGGGCAAGGGGTTAGTTAGGACTAAGCCTACTTCGGTATTTGTACCCCGAGAGTTAACATCACTGAATCAATATTATCCTTATTTTGAACTACAATTGCCGGTATCATCGTGGCTGGTTTCTACTCTCTCAATTGCTTTAAATTACTCCATAGCTGCCTGTATGCGCCCTCCCTTCTGCGCCGACACCAGAAACCCTGGTGGCATGTTGTCTTTCTCTCTCTTGAAAGTTGTGTAGGTGTTGTGTGCGATCCAGTTCTCTCCGTGTGTATCCTCTCTGTCCGCCTCGTTAAAGTTGTGTAGGTGTTGTGTGTGATCCAATTCTCTCTATGGGTATGCTCTCTGTCTGCCTTGTTAAAGTTGTGTAGGTGTTGTGTGTGATCCAGTTCTCCCTATGTGTATCCTCTCTGTCTGCCTCGTTAAAGTTGTGTAGGTGTTGTATGTGATCCAGGTCTCTGTGTGTATGCTCTCCGTCTGCCTTGTTAAAGTTGTGTAGGTGTTGGGTGTGATCCAGTTCTCTCTATGGGTATGCTCTCTGTCTGCCTTGTTAAAGTTGTGTAGGTGTTGTGGTGTGTGATCCAGTTCTCTCTATGTGTATCCTCTCTGTCCGCCTCGTTAAAGTTGTGTAGGTGTTGTGTGTGATCCAGTTCTCTGTGTGTATGCTCTCCGTCTGCCTTGTTAATGTTGTGTAGGTGTTGTGTGTGATCCTGTTCTCTCTGCATGCTCTCTGTCCGTCCTATTGTGCAGGGGTGTGTGTGATCCAGTTCTCTCTTTGTGTCCGCCTCATTAAGGTTGTGTAGGTGTTGTGTGTGATCCAGTTCTCTCTATGTGTATCCTCTCTGTCCGCCTCGTTCAAGTTGTGTAGGTGTTGTGTGTGATCCAGTTCTCTGTGTGTATGCTCTCCGTCTGCCTTGTTAATGTTGTGTAGGTGTTGTGTGTGATCCAGTTCCTTCTATGTGTATCCTCTCTGTCCTCCTCGTTAAAGTTGTGTAGGTGTTGTGTGTGATCCAGTTCTCTGTGTATATGCTCTCTGTTCTCTTTGTTAAAGTTCTGAAGGTGTTGTGTGTGATCCAGTTCTCTGTGTATATGCTCTCTCTTCTCTTTGTTAAAGTTGTGTAGGTGTTGTGTGTGATCCAGTTCTCTGTGTGTATGCTCTCCGTCTGCCTTGTTAAAGTTGTGTAGGTGTTGTGTGTGATCCATTTCTCTGTGTGTGTGTGTGCTGTCTATCCGCCTCGTTAAAGTTGTGTAGGTGTTGTGTGTGATCCAGTTATCTGTGTGTATGCTCTCTGTTCTCTTTGTTAAAGTTGTGTAGGTGTCATGTGTGATGCAGGTCTCTCTATGGGTATCCTCTATGTCCGCCCCGTTAAAGTTGTTTGGGTGTCGTGAGTGATCCAGTTCTCTCTATGGGTATGATCTCTGTCCACCTCGTTAAAGTTCTGAAGGTGTTGTGTGTGATCCAGTTCTCTGTGTATATGATCTCTGTCCACCTCGTTAAAGTTCTGAAGGTGTTGTGTGTGATCCAGTTCTCTGCGTGTATACTCTCTGTCCGCCTCGTTAAAGTTGTGTAGGTGTTGAGTGTGATCCAGTTCTCTGTGTGTACGCTCTCTGTCCGTCTCGTTAAAGTCGTGGAGGTGTTGTGTGTGATCCAGTTCTCTCCGTCTGTGTGCTCTCTGTCTTCCTCGTTAAACTTTTGTAGGTGTTGTGTGTGATCCAGTTCTCTCCGTGTGTGTGCTCTCTGCCCGCCTCGTTAAAGTTGTGTAGGTGTTGTGTGTGATCCAGTTCTGTGTGTGCTGTCTGTCCTCCTCGTTAAAGTTGTGAAGGTATGTGTGATCCTGTTCTGTGTGTGTGTGTGTGTGTGTGTGCTCTCTGTCCTCCTCGTTAAAGTTGTGTGGCTGGGTTTAGGTTTTGTCCATGGTGCTGAGACTGGAGTCACTCGCTGCGTGTGCTCTCCCTGCCTCTCTAAATGTGTGTAGGCGTCTGCCCGTGTCCTCTCCATGGTGCTAGAATAGGCATCTCGCTCTGCATCTGGTTTATCCATGTATTTACAGTTCTGCTGCTGCGTGTGTGCTTTTCGTGCTGCTGGGCTAGATGTCCGCGGCTGTTTACTGTGTACGGATCTATTAAGAGTTGGTATAGCTGGCTGTGCGTGCCCTTTCCATTATGCTGATGCGCGGCTTCCTGGCAGTGTCTGTCCGCCGCTTGAAAGCTGTTTAGCTGCTGCATGTTATCAGGCTGCGCCTATTTGTGTTCTGCGTGTGCTCTGACTGTGAGCTGTCCGTGGTGCTGAAGCAGCATTTCTTGCTGCGCTGCCTGAATGTGTTCTCTCCATGGTGCTGAAATAGTCGTCCCTGTGTATCGTGGTCACTTATCTATGGGGCTGTATCTGCCCTCTCCATGGTGCTGAGTTAGCTGTCAGTGGCTCTGTGCAGTTTATGCATCCGCCTAAAGTTTTTGGCTCGTCAGCCCGTTCTGTTGTGAAGCCAGTCTCCTGCTGTAAAGTTGCTCAGTGTCTGAGGCCTCTTTCCATGGTGCTGGACTTTCGAGAACAGCTTCCCACAAATGTGGCGCCCAGATGACACGATTTAGTTCTTTAAAGTGTGTATATGCCTTCAACCCGTGGAGACCTACGCGTCACAGATGGACTATTATATCTGAAGAGATTACTGGATAAGAGTATAAAGGTACTCGGATTGTTAATAGTGCATACGGTGAACCACAGCCTGGATGGTCCTGCACCTATGTGCTAGAGACTGAGGTCACCTGGTGGCGCGCTCTGCTGAACAGCAGGAAGTTAAGGGAATGCCGCATTCTGGCGCAGCTGCACCCATCCGCGTGCTGCCCCCACGCCAGCTTCATCAAGTGGGCAGTTTTCATGCCACACCCTCCACAGGCTCAATTCCCTCCAATCTGGACCAGGCGGTGTGCGTGACACGTCCTCCTGCCTCCCTCACCCACCCCTCCCGGTAAGGGGATGCAGGGACCAGGCTGAACCAACCAAGGGGCACCGACGCCAGGCTCCATGACAAACGGGACAACTACCTACATAGATATAACTCGCATGGAACGGCAGCAGAGTAGAGGGCCGCCCACAAGAGGGAATCCCACGCACAGCTCCGTCCGCCGGCCTCATTCGTGTGGTCCGTACTGCTATATTGCGGAGATATAACGACCTCATCCACGGCAGATTTGTAAAATATGTACATGAGATACACTTCTATACTGTTGATAACGCGGGAATCATCTTTACGGTGGGTGGCAATCCTGGAAACGCTTCCCTCACCCTGCCCTCACGCAACTTTCAAGGCAAGGCAAGGCTCGGGCCTTACACTTTAGACCTTTCTTCTCCAGTAACATGGCCGCTGCCTTCATCACCGCTGGAGCGTAGCCTCTTAGAATAGCGCCAAGTTTACACGACTGGCTGCGCACACGTCTGCCCGCTCCAAGGCTCTGAAGTAGCTCAACTTCCAGATGAATTTCAGCCACTTCCTCCTGCTGCTCCCTTGGTTTAGAATAGCGTTGCAAACTTTTCTGCACATTGTCGTCCCTTTTAGAAAACTTTTCAATGGAACTGTTCACGTTTGGTAAATACTTACCCGTACATTACAAAGCCTCCTGTACACTTTTCTGAGAGGTTTGTGATATTGTTCACTTTCATGAACACATTGGCATCTCTAGAAGTGATTTTTATAGGTTTGTGCACATAGTACAATTTTTTTATAACTGCATGTGTGTGTGTGTATATGCTTGTCTTTTGAAATAAATGGTTGTTACCTACCTACAACGGAGTGCGTCCTCAAATCTGGGCATCTTTGTGAAGATATATATATATATATATATATATATATATATATATATATATATATATATATATATATATATATATATATATCTATATCTATATCTATATCTATATATATATATATATATATATATATATATTGATCAACAGAAGTCCGCCGGTCTCCCAGCCACATGCGGCGGCGGGCTCGAGTGAGGAGGCGACCCTCGTAATTTTTTTGCACAAAACGACTTTGCCTTCAAAGAAGTTAACTCGAGCCCAGATCCTTTTAGCGTGCAGTTTTATTTCAACACAGAATGTCAATCAACACCCGACGCGTTTCGGTGCAGCCGCACCTTGGTCACGGGTAGCAATGTTTTCTAACATCACAGTTTTTAAAGTAAAATTACAAGTAAACAACATAAACGTAGGACTACTCGTCCTCACACCAGTGTTTGTTATACCACAGTTTGGCGGCCATATTTAAATGTGTTTCTGACCACAGGCGTAATATACAACGTATATATACAAAAACTTATAAGGACAACAGATACAGGAATTGTAAATGCGATGAGTATCTGAGTAAGGTACACCTGCCCACTGGGGCTAAATTTGAGAACCAGAGACTTGGTTAACCAGAACGCTTTTTGGGCACCCAAATGTAACAATGTAAACTGCTATAATACTTTGTTTATGATTTCGAGTTGTCCTTATAAGTTTTTGTATATATACGTTGTATATTACGCCTGTGGTCAGAAATACATTTAAATATGGCCGCATATGGCCGCCAAACTGTGGTATAACTTGTAATTTTACTTTAAAAACTGTGATGTGAGAAAACATTGCTACCCGTGACCAAGGTGCGGCTGCACCGAAACGCGTCGGGTGTTGATTGACATTCTGTGTTGAAATAAAACTGCACGCTAAAAGGATCTGGGCTCGAGTTAACTTCTTTGAAGGCAAAGTCGTTTTGTGCAAAAAAAAAAAATATATATATATATATATACATATATGTAGATAAATAGTTGGATATGACACACACAATGACCCAGCACCAGAGTACTTATGTCGGATATATATTTCAATATATTTGTATCATAAATTGCAATGTACAGCACAATATAACAACAAATGGCTTCTCGAGTGTAAACAATTTCAAAGACTTGATTGTAGATGGATTCATTCTTTATTTTTCAGAATTCATTAAAACCGAACAGGATTGCTTGCCGTCGACGCGTTTCATCCCGCTTGGGACTTCCTCAGGGCTTCGTTTATAATATTGTGACACAAAATTCACGTCAGTCTTCAAATGTTCTTATTGATGTTCAAAGAAAGTATATGTTATTTGAACAGAAATTATGTCAGCAATCAGATGCAATTTCCATTAATGCAATCCATTGAATGATCCTCCTGGTGTATGGAGCTCATAATATGTTTATGACCATGGTATGGTCCATTAGTGAAATTCCCGGCATGTATAGCCCCTCGTATTCACACCAGTCCTCCGGTCGTGCAACTATGCATAGTTAAATATGTAAGTATATATATATATTCACTTAAAAAACCATAGGTTTCAGGCCTTATATAGTTAAGAATTAGCATTTAAAAAAACTTGGAAATTCACATAAAAAAACATAGGTTTCAAGCCTTATATAGTTAGGAATTAGCATTTAAAAAACCATTGAAATTGCTCCTATATAGTTAGTTGTACTAACTATATTTCGCGCACCCGCAATCCACTGCTGATGATGTCACATATTACATCATTCATGACATGGTCAGTGACATCACTGATGACATCACTGATGTCATCTCAAATGACATCACTGATGACATCACTGATGACATCTCATTTGACATCACTGATGACATCAATGATGACATCATCCAGTGACTGTGTGTTTCTGTAAAGTTTAAATATGTTTTACATATTGAAGAATGAGTGGATGCATAAGTGTCTGGATGAAGGATTTAGTAGGTGCGTGACTGACTGTATGAGTGAGTGATTAAATGTGTCTTACTAAATGCATGGGTCAGTGACTAAACTGTCTGAATGTGTGCATCAGTATGTCTGTTGTTGTGTAATCTGCTGCATGTGTTGATCAGTAGCTATATGAGTGGCTATATGGGTTATTGATTCGTTGCCCAAGTATTTGAATGGGAGACTGAGTGTGTGTGTGGGTGGCTGGGAGGTGTGTGACTCTGTGCATAGATGCGTGAGCAGTTGATTCACTAGGTGTATGAGTTCAAGACTGCATGTGGAAACAGCTATATGGGCGGTTGACTGTGTGCATGGGTGTGTTGGTGAGTGCATGGATATCTCAGGGCTACTTGTCCAATTAAGTACATATGTAAAACACAGTGCATGTGAGAGTTGGCATATATAAATGACTATACATGAGAGCCAGTGAATGTGCGAGTGGCTGTATGGATCATTGTGTACTTGTATCAGCGATTGTATAAGAGAGTAAGTATGTGTTAGTATATGTTTGAATAAGTAAGGTGTTGTGTGTATAACTGTATAGTTGAGGAAATGGAAGTGTGATTGATTCTTTGCATGACTGACTAGGTGCGTGAGTAACTCCATGGATGAGTGGCAGTGTGTGAGTGTCTGTATAGGTGTATGAGTGCATATGATAGTGTTGTATTGACGAGTGACTGTATGTATGAGTGTTTCTATGGGTGAATGAGTGAATGTGTGTGTAGACCTAGGAATCAGTGAGTGCGTATGTAGTAACTGGTATTGGTGTGTCAATGGTTTCAAGAATGGTAGTCTGTATTTAACACTCGGTGTATCAAAGGTTATATTAGAGTGTGAGGAGGTGCATCGCATTATCACATGAATGATATCATCAGTGATGTCAAATGAGATGTAATCAGTGATGTCATTTGAGATGTCATCAGTGATGTCATTGACCATGTCATGAATGATGTAATATGTGACATCATCAGCAGTGGATTGCGGGTGCGCGAAATATAGTTAGTACAACTAACTATATAGGAGCAATTTCAATGTTTTTTTAAATGCTAATTCCTAACTATATAAGGCCTGAAACCTATGTTTTTTAAGTGAATTTGCAAGGTTTTTAAAATGCTAATTCCTAACTATATAAGGCCTGAAACCTATGGTTTTTTAAGTGAATTTGCAAGGTTTTTTGAATGCTAATTCCTAACTATATAAGGCCTGAAACCTATGGTTTTTTAAGTGAATTTGCAATGTTTTTTAAATGCTAATTCCTAACTATATCAGGCGTGAAACCTATATTTTTTTTCAATAAATTTCAAAGGTTTTGTAAATGCTAATTCTATTAGTGGATAACGTTTATATATGTTATTATCCTTCTGGGACCACCTGAGCAGCCATCTTGTTTCTCAGGAGAAGTGAGGCACAAGAGAGCACAAAACAAGAGTGGAAAACGCGAAAAGGGGGCAGGGTTGAGACCCCCTGACCCCCTAGCCCTTCTCAGGGGGTCCCAGAAGGACCACCAAGTGCAAAAAATGTTTTTTTTTTTTAAATCGCGGGGTACGCGCACGGTACTCGTACCGTACGCACACGGTGCGCGTACCCCGCGATTTTTTTGACATTTTTTTTTTGCTTTTGGGACCCCCTGAGAAGGGCTAGAGGGTTGGGGGTCTCTACCCTGCCCCCTTTTCGTGTTTTCCACTCTTGTTTTGGGCTCTCTTGTGCCTCAGTTCTCCTGAAAAACAAGATGGTGGCCAACACTTCCTGGTTTGGACCGTTTGGAATGTTGACAGTCGACTGCCAGCCAATCAGAAACTCGCTTGCGCACGTAAGGGTTCGCGCACGGTACGCGTACGGTGCGCGTACGGTGCCCGTACAGTGAGCGCATATAGATATATAATTTGCTCAAATTCAATTTTCTCAACAACTACTGGAGGGATTTTCACCAAATATAGAAAAGGCACTACTGCATACCTGTCCCTACCATTTTGCCAAGCTTGGTGTAATTCCATTCAGCCGTTCGGGCTGTAGCCGTGTCTAAAGGTCCCTATGGAAATTAACATGGGGAAAATACGTTTTGGGACCCCCCTTTCCGCCCCCGCTTGACGAATCCCCCCAAAACTTTCAGGAAAGGAGCAGAGCGGAGCTGGCCAAAATTCTGGAAAATTACACACAGATTCCTCAATCGGCGCCAAAGTTATTCTCAATAGAATGTTGAGCGCATATAGATATATAATTTGCTCAAATTCAATTTTCTCAACAACTACTGGAGGGATTTTCACCAAATATAGAAAAGGCACTACTGCATACCTGTCCCTACCATTTTGCCAAGTTTGATGTAATTCCGTTCAGCCGTTCGGGCTGTAGCCGTGTCTAAAGGTCCCATAGAAAATGCCATTTGAAAAATTTCAAATTCAATTTTCTCAAGAACTACTGGAGGGATTTTCGCCAAACATAGCAAAGGCACATCTGCATACCAGGCCATACTATTTTGCCAAGTTTGGTGTAATTCCATTCAGCCGTTCGGGCTGTAGCCGTGTCTAAACGTCCCTATGGACGAATCCCCCCGAAACTTTCAGGGAAGGAGCGGAGCGGAGCGAAGCAATTTTAAGGAAAATTACACGCAGATTCCTCAATCGGCCCCAAAGTTATTCCCAATAGAATGTTGGGGATTTCCTATGGTAACTAGGTCCTAACTATATATACCTACTGGCGACCGCCAGTAGGTAACATATATAAATATATGTGTGTGTGTGTGTGTACCTACACGTGTCTGTACACATATATATGTATTCATATATATATATGTGTATGTATGTATATATGTATGAATAAATATATATGAAAAAACACATTTAAAATCTTTATCCTTATCACTTATACTAACTTGATAAGTTCTGTGTATATAAAGGGAAATAGCTGTGCACAGTTTATTAAAGCAACCTTTGCTTTCTTAATTTATGTTCTATTGTTCATATACATGGAGTGTGAGCGTTATTGGACATAGCATTTTACAGATTGAGGTGAGTGCAGGGATGTTTAGAAGTCCAGCTATTTTTGTTCCATGCCGGATAGAAGGGGAATTCTTTGTCTTCACCATTTTAGGAAGACCGATTTGTATGCAGGCGTTAAGATAGTGAGAAGGCGATTTTTCTCGAGGCGGGAGGCTGCCTTTTGAGGATTTTTCTTGGAGCACGGCCACAAAGTATAACCTACCGAAGAGACTTTCGGGCAATGGTGAGTGTAAGCTCACGAGCCAAATAACTTCACAATAGGAAGGGTGATTACTTTTGTACCCTTTGCACTTGGCTTGTGTAGGATGGTTTTAATTGAGATATACCTGCTTATTGGTTTTCCAGATGTCCTGGTTCCAGGAGAGGATTTATACACTTTTGAGGTGCAAGGTGCGAAGGACATCATAAGTCTGTTCTGATTAGATGCTTTACAGATGTAAGTGTTCAAGTGTGTAGAATATGGCAGTTGTGTAGGGGGCTATAAGGTGTTCATTGATGTTGTCACGAATTGACTACACTAGATATTTGTGAAGGAGAGTCACCTCATCAAAGGGTTCAAGTGGCAGTGTGAGTTGTTGTTTATAACACTCAGTGCATGTTTGGTGTTTGCACTTTGGAGGTTTGGGCATTAAGGTACTGATAGGACTGATGTTTTTTTTATGTGCACGATCCGTGGTTTTGGGCAGTCATGATTCTCGGCCAGCTTGCTCTACGCAGGACGTATGTTGGTAGTAATGCCTTGGTTTTGTGTTTTGTACAGTAATGTATTAACCCTGTCCTGAGGAGGCCTAAGAAGATGATAGGCTGAAACGTGGTCACGTCGACAACCCTGATAAGGAGGAGTCAATAGTACTATTGTGATGCTTCAAAACTATAGGGTGTCACACTAGCATAAATTGGATCAGCTGACTAACTTTGAAGTGTGTCACCTGGACTACCTCCTAGTGGTCTGTCCAGAATGGGAAGGAAGACACAAGTAAAGATTTATTTGTAAGGTTATTTTGTTATATTTACATGTTGTTCTTGTTCATGTACAGAATGGTGTGATATATAATCTTTTGTGTTTTTCATTGATTAGGTGTTATTGTCCATGTAGGATATAACTCTGTTTGATATATTCACTGTGAATAATAAGTGCGGTGAGGGTAAATTAAATGTACTCTACCGAATAACTGCTTTGTATTTATTCCTTTATACCACCTGTTTTGCTTATGACACTTCAGCTGAAGCATTTAAACTATCGAATTAACTGTCCCGGGACGGTAGTCTTTTCACGAGATGTAGGGGCACTGTTTTTCTTAAATTAAAAAAAAGGCATATTGTGCTCCCCCGTTCCTGCTCACTTTGACCTCTGCTCTCACCGAATGCTGATGGCTGTTTGAGTGCATCCTTCTACCTACACCGGAGGGCTTACATTAAAGGTCTACTTGACAACTATAGCCCTGCCGGCTTCTTGCTAACACATGCTTTTTAAACCCAGATATATTGGCTTTGCTAAGGCTTGTCTTTTTGTCACTGCTGGCAGAGGCCAGCATTCAACAACTATGGTGGAGGGGCCAAGGTTGAGGGTAATAGCAGGACAAATGGAGATGGTCACATGCCTCATCCACTCCCCTCCCTTGCTCCAGAGACGCCAGTGCACAAACACCATTAAAAAAATAGTCCTTTCTAAAGAAATAGCTCCACTTTTTTTACCAATTCTTGTTACTTTGTGTAAATAATTCAACATGCATTAGCGTATCCTGCTAGTTTCTGAAGAGGTTTCACTTTCACTTTGAATTGTGTGTACTTTTTCTAACTAATTCCACATAGTTGTTTCAAATTTTGCATAAAACAAGTGCAAACTTTTAAAGAATTGGTGTAATCTGACCTAAACTATCAAGTAGACGTCCATCTCTGGGAGAACTGTAGCCAAATGCCCCCCCCCCGCAAAAAAAGGACCCTTGAGCACAGCAAGACAAGCTCTCAGGTGATTCTCCATTCTATCATGATTTAGGTTCCATCAGTCAGGCTCCATTACCACAGTGACGTCAATCGGGAAGTCTGATGGGGATGTGGATACAGTCTTCGTGGTGTCAGTCAAAGAGACATATGTTTTATTTTCTATCGGATATTAAGGCACTAGGCAATGGCATGACGTAATCCGACAATGCTGCTGGAACAATTTTCAGAGTGGGGGTGCTGCCATTAATGTTACATCACTGAATCATGGGAATTGTGAAAAATCAAAGTATAGCGAATAAGTCACATATAATGGTAAGGGCATACCATGTAGCCAGTGGTGCATTTTGGAGCATCCTATCACTAATGGTGTGGTGGTGCACTGTTATCTGCACTCTCATTTGCAGACAGCACATTTTCGATTGAAATGGGCAAAACATTCCCGCTGGCATGCTGTTGTACTAATAAAACCATATAGCATACAAACAATAATGTGTTGAAATCGGGTTTCAGCAAATATTTATCATTTGCGCATCACCAAGTAAGTATATTGATTTGTTTTGATCTTATTAAAATCTTCGTTTCCATCACGCTTCCGAATTACTAGAAAATGTTGCTTCATTTGTACTTTCTTAACTACTGATATGTTGTGAAATATTTGCACAGTACACCTACAGGAATTTAAATGGTGCTCTATGTTGAAAGAAACCGACATCCCACAGCCTTTGTTATCACACTTCCTGTACTCCAGCGAGATTGTCAGATAATTCACTTAAAAAAATGCCAAGTTTGCAGTCATAGAAAGAAAAGTTAACACCAAGCTCCATGCTATGAGAATACGCAACAGTTTATCAGAAGACAGTCTGACATTTCACCTCTGATTTTGAATGCCCAGCAAGTGTGACAAAACCCAAGTGTAAAGGTCTTTAGTGCTCATTCACCTTTGGAACTCGAGTATAGTTATTGTGGGTCTGTTGCAGCACCTCCCCAATCCACGCAGCGTGCCAAAAGAAGCCTGACCCTCGGGTACCACACAAGCCCCTTCCCCAGGAGACCCACTGCAGAGCGGATCCTCTTTTTCGTGCCAGGTCACGCTGTGGCTGGAACAGTTCTCCCCATACTGCCTGACTGGGTCAAAGGTTGGGGATGGATCCAATGTGATTGTGGCAGGACTTCTGCCCATTATCAACATATTATAAGAGATCTACCACTATGATAAACTAGACCCAAAAGATGGTTTATTTAACAGGGTCAAAGCAGCATGTGACCTAAAGACGGTGCGACCGCTTGGTGTGGACTATTGAATCCACATTCTCTTGGAATAAGAGTTTGACAACTTTACCTTCCCTGAACGTAGGGTCACCACATCTCTGATCCTTTTCTTGCCTGCGAGGGTGTGGGTGGTGTTAAATGGGGACCCTGGATCAGAATCTAATTCTTTTTTGTGTGCTTATGTTTCCTGAATGCAGGTCATTATGAAAAGTGTGTTTTTTCACTTCGGGAAGAGAATAAAAGTGAGCTCACGACTGTACTCAACTACATCTTCTCACACGCGCAGGTCACCAAGAAGAACCTGTTGGTGACGATGCTCATCGTAAGTTGCACGCTTGGACACATGGAGGGACGGTGATTTGGGGGTGGCAGGAGGCACGTTGGTAATGGTGGAGAATGTGGTGGTAAGAGGACATTTTGAGGCTGATATGAATAGCACAATCCGGTTACAGGCTAGAAACATTAGGGGCCGGGAGATTGGATGACAGTAGTTGGTGTCAGACTTTGAAGCATCAAGGGTAGAGATCAGATAGTAGAACAAGTGGCATCAAAAGGAGATGGTGCACATGTAGAGAAGCATGGCTCAATGGTTAGAGCCACATGTCGATTCCCATCAAGCTGCACAGCCATGTTTCAAACTAATCCAATGAATGAAATCATGAAATTCTACGCTTATACCACAGTTTAGTTCATCATTTATCCTTTTTACTCCTTTGTGTAGTCAATTCATTTTATTCATTTTTGTTGCACTTCATGTTTTGCCCCAAAAAAGCACAAGAATGATGAAAGTTTCCACATGTCACGCTTTATTGTAAAAACGCCCAATGCATTTCGGATATAAAACCCTTCTTCGGGGGTATCGTGACACATGCTCGTCTATCTCCAAAACAAATATTTGTGTGAGCTCCCTACTCGTGAGTCATCCATATTCCTTCTCTTTCGCGGCAAAATTTTCCGCGGCTTTTGCCGCGAAAGAGAAGGAATATGAACGACTCACGAGTATAGGAATAATCGCAACCCTTGTCAGGGTGAATGCTCAGCCCGCTAGTTCCTATGACACAGAGCAAACAGGCTTTGTTTTGAGCAATGTGCAAAGTATTTATACAGGACTAAAGTAGTAATAAAGCCAAAACGCAAAACAATAAAAATCCCAAACTGAATTAGAAAAACAGTAAAGTGTAATAGACAAAATGACAGAAATCCAATAGGAGTTGTAAATAGGACTTTTTAAAACTCCAAGTAGAAATAGTGCCAAAAAAAGCACGAAGCGCTAATGATAGTCAATGGTCGTGATAGACCTGAACCTAGGGACAATTTGAGGCTGACTGTGATGATGTGCAGGTCGGATACACCAACCATGTTTGCCCTGGTCAAAGATTTTACCTTCTACCTCAGTCATATGTCCCATTCCACCACAGGAGCACTCTTGAAAGCTCCCTAGCACCCCAAGGGTGGCACTTAGAGACTCACGGAGTGCCAGGCAGCGCCAACAGCAGGGTTCAGTCCAGGTGCAGTTGCTACTGGTCACCTGGGTACTTCCAGGAAATGGTATCTTGCAGCTTGTTGTCTCCCTGTAGGAACACAAGAAGTCAGCTAATTGACCCTTGAAATCCTCTGCTTTCTCCTGGGTACAGGAGGGGACGAGTCCAGTACTTCAGGGCTCCTCTCCAGTTAAAGTCAGCAGGGCCAGTCCTCTTCTGATCTTACTCATGTCCAGAAAGTGTTCTGAAGTGAGTACCTGGAGGTGCCACATTTATCCCTGGTACAAGCTAGTGGGTGGGGGCGACACACAACTCTTCCTTAACAAATGGAGTAAACGTTTCTGGGGCTAACCCTACCCAGTTTTTCAATAGTTCCTGTTTGCATTCTGGGCCTCTTTGCAGTAAGGCAATGTGTCAAGGCAACTCCAAGATGTAAAAAATCTTCGGCCACACCCGGCTTGGGCTCTGAGGGCTAGGGGGGTGTATGTGGGGATTGTAGTATGGTAATCCTAGTGTCCTCCCACATATAACACTAACATCCAGTTTGGAGCAGGTACTGTACCCATAATAATACAAGAGAACACATCTGTCAAAAAGGGTTTCTTTTGACAGGCCGCAGACCATGTTTTGTACTGTTACAGTCAGGCTACAGTGGTAGGCCTGAAGTCATGTTTGGACTGCCACTTTAGTGGATGGCATAATAGGTGCTTCAGCCCACTAGTGGCATTTAACTTCCAGGGCCTTGGGTACATTTTGTATCCTAAAGTAGGGATTGATATGCAAGTTAAAAATACCAATAAGTAGCATGCCAATTCGGCCATTTTTAAAGGAGGAGCGCTGGCACTTTACCACTGGTTAATAGGGTTAAAGTGCACTGAGATCTAATGCCAGCAAAAATATGGGGTCTGGTAAAAGGTGATAAATCTAGAGTGATTTCACAGAAAAGGTAGATATCTTACAATTTCTCTTGCGCTTTTTCGACTATGGGCCACTTGAACTCACCCAAGAAGGAAAGATACAGGAGTACTTCTGGGCAAAAAGCTGTATATTATTATTATTGTTATAAAATCTTTTAAAGCATGTAGCTCAAATAGGGTTCCCCAGCGCTATTAACAATGGGTAGGGCAGCGCAGTTCAATAACAAATTAAAACAGCCAGGTTTTCAGATTCTTGTGAAAGATGGTCAGTGAAGTGCAACTTCTCAGCGACTCAGGAGAGGTATTCCACAGCTTAGGGCCCAGGTAGGAAAAGGGGTGACCACCCATCCGAGCACGTATGACTCTGGGAACTGTGTCGATCGATCAATTGCTGGAGTGCAGTGTGCAGGAGGGCTGGTAGGGAATCACCAGTTCTTGTAGGATCCACAGCCCAGTGAATGATCTGGTTTTATGCATAAAGCATAATGCTTTAGCTGGATTCGCTTGTCCACTGCAAGCCAATGAAGGTCACGGAGGGGACCTGACACAGAGGCCTGCTTTTGTAGACTTAACAGAAGCCTGGCGGTAGAGTTCTGGACTACTTGAAGGCGTCTTATAGAGGCCTTATCAGCCCCAAGATATAGAATATTGCCATAGTCCATCCTTGATAAGATCAAGGCCTGAATTACTCTCATTTGGGCCGAGAAAAGAAGCATCCAAAATTCAGAACAGCAAAACAAGTCGTAACTACGATGTCCACCTGCAGTTTCATTGATAGGTTATAATCCAGCCAGAAGCCTATGTTCTTTACCTTGTGGGCCGTTTCAAGAAGAGCACCTAAAGTCTCAGGCCAGTACTGCTGTCCTCAGAGCAGGGGTTCTTGCCCCTCACCATTACCTCTGTCTTATCGCCGTTTAATTTTAAAGGCACCCAGGCGCAGACAAGACCCAGGCAAGAGTTCAGTGTGGACAAGATGATTTGAGTGTTGTCTGCTTAGGAAAACAAGGTGAGACCATACGCTTTCAACCAAGTCTGCTAATGGGCAGACCTAGATATTGATCCCTGAGAGACTCCCTAAGTCAAAGCATGTGGGCTAGAAGCCTGACTAGCAGCATAGGCTTGAAAGGTGCGATGTGCCAGAAAAGAAGTCACCCACGATAGAGCCGTCCTTTGGAGACCCAGAAGAGACAGTCTATCTAGTTGGATGTAATGTGACACAGTATTGAATGCTGCGCTGAGATCGAGTAAGATCCGAGCAGCCCGACCACCCTTATCCAGAAGCTGTCTCAGATGTTCAGTGACTCCTAGTAGGGTGGATTCAGTACTATGTCCTGCTCTATAGCCTGACTGAGAAGGATGTAGAGCATCTTGGGACTCCACAAATGCGGTCAGACTGATGTTAACGTGTTTCTCTGCGACTTTGGAGAGAATGGGCAGCATCGAGATAGGCCAAAAATTAGACCAGTTAGAAGGATCCAAGTTAGGCTTTTTTAGTCAGGGTAATACCATGTCATGCTTCCATGCTTGGGGGATGTGCGTCACCTTGTAAGGAAGAATTCAAGAGTTCAACCAGAAGTTGTAAAAGATGTGGACTGAAGGAACTCAGCTTAGCCGGAGGTAGAGGACATTTGGAGAGCCAGACTTTATTGACCACAATAGGGTCAGAAAGAGAGGGTTGTCCAAAAGGACCAGTGACTTCATTATTTGGTGAGGAAAGCCAGTATCCAAAGGATTCGCTTCACTGTTTGGAGATTGTGTCCATAAGCTGGTAAAGGGATGTTATCCTCTAGCTGGGATTTGCCTGTCCGAGCCATTGTTAGTGAGCGTTGACTATTCGTCACCTTATTGATGAAGAAACACACAAGCTCCCCGCTTTATGATTGTGAGAGCAAAGAGGAGAGCTATATTACTGGGGTCTGAGAGTTCGTGGACCATTTTAAAAAGTGTTTTGTAGCCATTTTGGGCAACAGAAATGTTATCTAGGTAGAATGTGGCTAAATACAGGTGACCTTCGCATGTGAAAAGTGATGGAGTGACAATGTTGGTTTCAGCATCTGAGGACTTTTGTCCTCACTTCTCCTCTCGTCTGGTGGCTGTTGCATGAATCACCTTTATCGAGAAAGCATTTCCATGCTCTATGTTCTATGCTGGACGCCGCCCCGTGCATCCACCACCTCTGCCGGAGTCTGTTCCATGCATCCACCACCTCTGCAGGAATCTGTTCCATGCATACACCACCTCTGCAGGAATCTGTTCCATGCAGCCACCACCTATGCAGGAATCTGTTCCATGCAGCCACCTCCTCTGCAGGAATCTGTTCCTTGCATCCACCACCTCTGCAGGAATCTGTTCCATGCATCCACCACCTCTGCAGGAATCTGTTCCATGGAGCCACCACCTCTGCAGGAATCTGTTCCATGCATCCACCACCTCTGCCGGAGTCTGTTCCATGCATCCACCACCTCTGCAGGAATCTGTTCCATGCATACACCACCTCTGCAGGAATCTGTTCCATGCAGCCACCACCTATGCAGGAATCTGTTCCATGCAGCCACCTCCTCTGCAGGAATCTGTTCCTTGCATCCACCACCTCTGCAGGAATCTGTTCCATGCATCCACCACCTCTGCAGGAATCTGTTCCATGGAGCCACCACCTCTGCAGGAATCTGTTCCATGCATCCACCACCTCTGCCGGAGTCTGTTCCATGCATCCACCACCTCTGCAGGAATCTGTTCCATGCATACACCACCTCTGCAGGAATCTGTTCCATGCAGCCACCTCCTCTGCAGGAATCTGTTCCTTGCATCCACCACCTCTGCAGGAATCTGTTCCATGCACCCACCACCTCTGCAGGAATCTGTTCCATCCAGACACCACCTCTGCAGGAATCTGTTCCATGCATACAACACCTCTGCAGGAATCTGTTCCATGCAGCCACCACCTCTGCAGGAATCTGTTCTACCCAGCCACCACCTCTGCAGGAATCTGTTCCATGCAGCCACCACCTCTGCAGGAATCTGTTCCTTGCATCCACCACCTCTGCAGGAAACTGTTCTATGCAAACACAGGCAATGCTGGAAGCAGTGCAATACGTTACCGTCTAGGATGGCCTGTGTTCTGTGCATACACTGCCAGTCGAGGATTTTGCATCACCGGTGTTGGATATTACTCCAGTCATCCAGGACCTCTGCAAGGAGGGTAATCCTTGCTTTCGCTGCGCCCCTTCAGAGGCATCTCATTGTATCGACCAGATTTCTCAAGCCTTGTTTGCACTGTTTATGAGTTTCTCTTATTTGAAGAATGAGTGATTCTAGACATGGCTGACTCTTCCAGGGCCATACCCTTGAAGTAAAGGTAAAGGAAGATTTCTCTATCAAGTTCCTTGGTCTCCTCCGCTGTGTACTTGTTTGTATCCTTCCGACTCCCCACGTCTGAAGATCTGAGCTGCAAACTGCATTGTTTCTCGCCGTCCTTTTTAGTCCTTTACGTCTATCAATGTCATTCTGAGCTTATTTCTATGGCTCTTGTCACAGTCTTCTGCACTCCTAGTTTCCGCTGATTGACATCTTGCTACAGACCGCATTGCATACAATACTACACAGAGTCAGACCTTGCTTGCAATTAGATGGCTTTCTTGTCAATCTCAGTTCCCTGCTTTTTATTTGCTTAGATATTGGTTACTACTGAATAAGGGATAGAAGTGAACACAAATTGAAAATTCCATTTTGCAGACATTTAATTTAAATGTCTTTATTTTTTTTTAAACGAGAAGGCCCAGATAATGGGGTCACTCTGCCAGTGATTCGTTACCTCCTCTAGGTCTTACAGTGACACTACTCTGTGGCTCAAAGTAGAGCAACCATGACGTGAAAGTGATGTCACGATGCAGGCCTGCTAGAGACGCTGTGTGTGGACCCAACAAGGTGCACAACTGCACAGACTGGTCCTATAGACGCATACAGGACAGGGAACTGGTGGTGTCCACGGCATAAGTAATGAAAGAAGCTAGCCTGTGGCAGTGCTGAGAGATAATCGGGCTTCAGAAGCGGATGATGACAGCAGGAGAGAAGTGATGGAGGTTAAAGGTGTGGCCAATGTGTTTTCGATGTACCCATCACAGGCTTGTAGTTCTGTTTGTTCATCTGCAACTGAGGATTGCAACTATCCGAATGTGCCAAACCCAGCCAGTGGATGCTCCGGTGAGTGTCTAACTTGGATAAGAGTATAAAGTGCCTTCTCTCTTGTATTTAGAGGGTTCTTTATGGAGTCAATTGAGCTGGTGCGCTCACCCCTGCTCCACTTAAAGGAATTGGTTGATGTTTTCTCAATACTGTTCCACGCCCGACCTTCCATACGCCCATCTGGTACTGCAGCTGTGCTCTTGAACTGGTAGATTCTAATAGTTGCATGTTATCTTGGGGCTTGGGTGTACCCCAGAAGCAGATGAGCATGGTATTCGGGGTAGACCAGAGAGGGCACTTTCCAACATGGCTCTGTCTATACAAGAGGCCACTGGATGATGCTGTGATGTTGGCCGTGCGCACTGTTGGATTTGGTTCAAAATAGTTCCCGGCACCCTTAAAAAAATTGCCCACATTTGCCGATTGCGCCTTTTCGCAAAACAATGCTTCCGTGTATTACGTATTATGAAAAGAAGGGGAGGGGGGTGGTCTAAAAGAGGCATGTTTTCTTAACTTCACTGAGATAAAAAATGCAAACGCTGCCAGGACTCTTTGTGCATGGATTAGGTCACAATAGTGAACCACACCTGAATGTAAGGGAGGCCACTTCGGCTCAGTCTGTGTACATTAATGGGCCGGCCCAGCGAGAGGCCGGGAATGACCCTTCCGCCCGTTGGTAAAAGGGAGGTAATAGAGGCCCATCTGTCTCCAGAAAAGCCGCCACTGGGCAGCACCTTAACAGCACAGACGCAGCCTAAATCGGACTCCATGCCGTCCAGAAAGTGGCCCCACAGCTGCAACTCGGACACCGGCCCATCGCCCGAGTTCCTCCCGCCTTAGCAATCCGACCCTGGCCGGCCATGCGCTCCCAACCTCCTGCATTGCCCCTCCCCGCAGCCGCGTGTGAGATGGTCACGTGACATGGGCCTGATAGTGAGGGATTGTTTCTTAAGGGATCCCAGAGCCTGTGGCTTTAATGCTGAGTGCTGTAAGTCGTTGCAGGTGGCAGGACCGGGTCTTTTTTTACATCAATTTTGACTCCCAGCAAGAGAGAAAAGTGCAGAAAGGGGAGGAAAAGGAGCATAGGAGACGGTGACCAAGGGTGAAATCAAGAAAAGAACCTGCGGGTTTAGGATAAAGAGACGGGAAGTTTAGGCTGGTGGAAGAAAGAGGCATTTGTTGTCATTAAGACTGCAGTGTAGTGGTCTGCAACCCTTGCGTGTGCAGCACCGGCTCCCAAAAACTCCTTTGGGCCCTGCACTTTTTTTTCTAAATGAAGTACAGGGTGTCATTGACACCACGTGTGCTGCAGCTGCCGGCCACGTGGCCCTCTGGCGCGGATATAATAAGCTACTGGCGGTGCTGCCCCTAGTGGGCGGGAAAGGTAAATACAGATAATAAAACAGGCTACACGTGGAGGGACCGAGCACGCGAGAAGAAAAAGAGGTCATTTGTCCCCATCAGGTCATACAACAAAGAGCCAGCCCTGTGCCTAGGCTCCGGGGTGTGGGGGCGCAGGCAGAGTGGAGAGGGAAGAGGCAGTCCATGTCAGCGCTGCCACACGCCTCGTCTACTCCATCGTCCGCATAAAAATTCAAGCTGTTTTCTGGCAGCAAAAAGATCAGGCTGCAGAAACTAAGCTTCACTTCTAGACCGGCGAATAATAATAATAATAAAAGGTTAAAAAAAAACGTCCAGTGCGTTTGTTTGGCTGCTGCCTGTCCCCATTCGCAAAGTCACGGCGCAGAGGCCTGAAAGCAGGGCTCTGACAGGGCGCCCGCCTCCCCGGCCCCCCGTGTAATTACACACTTGAGTGACTGGGCTCTGAAGGAAATTGAAGGCCTGAGCTGAGAACAGCTGCCATTTTCTCTCTCCATCAGGCCGGCGTGATTGCTTCAGAAATGAACAGCCCCTGCCCGCCGCGACTCCCGAAGTCTCCCAGGAAATCCAGGCGCCGTGTTCGGATAATGAGATTCCTGGGGCCGGCCTTACTTACAATCACACGGCACGCGGCGGAGAGGGGCGCGAGAGGCAGGGGTGCCCGCGTGGGCGGCGCCCGCCAGCTCGCAAAGCAGATTTGAAGGGACCCCGGGTCCCCGGCGCCTCTCCTTACCGCCGTTAATCTTCGGCAGCTCTTCGATAAGGGTTTAAAACGTATATATTTCAGGGCATAGGCTTGATAGAACGTAAAAAAGTATCTGTGTAAAGAAAAAAAGCGGGTTCGCCTCTTGCGTGTCAACATCCAAAGAGGCTATCAGGGGTTCTGTGTACTGTTTGTAAGGAGGACGGGCGGCTGCACATTTGTCTGTAGTAGCAATGACAAGCAACTGATGCACAGTGCGTAGTACCGGGGTTAGAAGATACATAGCAGTTATGAGAGACCCACAAGGCGAAGCTCCTCGTGGAATAGTCTCTTTATATATTTTATTTCAAAGACACCGTAGGACGGCGGTTGATTACAGCAGCCGCTGCCAGATATCACACGTGTGTCTATGTTTCACGTGATATTTGTACAGCACGAACCTAGGTTCTGGGTTTGTGAATGATGACTCCTTTAAGGTGGTTGTAAAAAAAATGGGACCAAAGAAACCACCCAGTGTAAATACACACACAAAAAAACACACAGGCAGGTTTTTATCTAGGGATTCTTCCCCTGAATTAATGCACTAGTCTCATTTATTAATCCAATTGTGTAAAGAAACTTAAGACGGTAGGCAGAAGCTCTGGCCCTGGGCATCCACTTTCCCCCTGTAGAACTCCTGTTTTTAGCTTCATTGGTTGAAATACACAAGTCCGAGCAGTGCCTGTAGCGGCAGGGTCGTGTTCAACTTGACCTCTAACCTGCAGCGTGTGTCTTCTGTCACGCTTCAGGCGGTGCTTCTCCCTCAGCTCAGCTCCCCTCACTCTTTTTTCAATGCTGGCAAAACATTTGTAAAACAAAGATTTTTGTGGAGGCATGCTCCTTGTAGAGGAAACATTGTTACGTTTTATTTAGATTTTCAATATCGATACCCTAAAGCAACCTTTTTAACTTGGTTAGTGGCGTTCCTAATGCAATTTCGGGGGTCCTGTTGCCTTCTTAGTGCACTACTAGCAACCCTCCATTATCCTCCCCGCGGAGACCCTTGTGCCCCCCCATTGATTTTTAGCATGATCTTGTTCTTTTGCCTTCCATGTTTTCCTCATGCGTTTTTGTGCCTTAACAGCGGGAGTCCTAGGGCCTCATGCTTTGGCTCAGATAGTTCTTCTGGGGCGTGTGATGCGGCCTTTCACCCTAGCTGTGCTCCCTTTCACCCTAGCTGTGCTCCCTTCCCGTGCACGCCAAATACCACCAGCGGTGAAAGGCTGACCACAGATCTGGCCCGGTCTCACTCCGTGTGCGCTCTTCTATACATGTCCTGATCCTTCTGGCGACGGCAGGCAAGTTGTCCCGGTGTTACTGCACCGACGACCTACAGTGCCCCCGATTGAAGCACGCACGCAGCACTTTACTAAAACCTCTGTTCTTAAAATATGGCACTGGCACCTGTTCAGTTGCAAGGAAACTTCTTTTTAATTTGGAGATTCCAATGGAACTGGCCAAACTAGCGAAATTGGCACCCAGCCTAAAGAACTCCTAAGTAAAGATCGAGCCAAGGAGTAAAGGCTGAGCAGTTTTAAACTAGTGAACATATATCACATTTTTACAGTCTTTTAATTTTACGCTTTGTGTTTGCTTGACTTGTCAAATTAAATGATATGATGTTTTATCAATGATCGAAGAAGGTGCATGGATGGACACACCACATCCAGTCTTTTGTAACAATTTTAATTAATTGAAACAATAAAAAATGTATTAATTCATTCAGTGCTACACAGCTTCTGGGGTGTTTGCTTTAAATGGGCTGGTACTCACCGGTACTTCTCAGTTTTCTGCCGCGGATTACCGGAACTTAATTTCAGGCAAGGAGAGGACCGGTACTCTCAGAAGCAGCAGGGCTCAGGCCCTGAAGTAGGGGTACCCGCAGCGCAAAAACTGAAAAGGACACTTTCAAATGGAGCATGTTTATGTGCCGCTCTGGCTGGCAACAGCCTGTGTATTTGTGTATTCCTGCGCTGGGTTCAAAGGGCTTCAGCCCCCCCCCCCCTGGTGTGTTTCAGCCCGGCTCAGGCAGGCCCCGGGCACACATACAGCCGCACCTGAGTACTTCACAGGTTTTTAAAAGACCATTTGCTTAATAATGACGCTTTGTTGTTTTTTCGCACCTGCATCTCCACTCTGCATGTTGTTAGAAGAATTAGCCCCCCCAACCCGAAATTTTTTCTTAGCGACCACCTCCCCCACCCCACACACACATAGAAAAAAAGGACTAAATGTTGGCACTGGTCAACAGTTAGTCCTATTTCTATGTCAATTCATTCTCCCATATATATATTTATATATGTTTGTGTTCAGTCTAGCCATATGGAACACACCACAGCATGGCCGAGCAAGTGTTTAATTTTCATGCTACAAAGGTACGTGCACACACTCTACTCTACTGTAGCATGAAAATGAAAGACTTTGTCGGCCAAACTGGGGTGTGTTGCAAGAGTAGCGTTGTAACTCTGGCCTCCGGTGATGTGCTTTGCAGTGGTTGATTCATCCTTCATTAAATCCTGCTTTGTTGCCTGAAGTAAGTCAGGCAGTACAGTAAGAGAAACTTTCAAACAGTTCTCTGTCCCTGGTGTCTTGAGAGGGCCGGTGTGAAGGTGAGCCTTCACAGCAAAGTGTAAATGTTCGTGCTCACCCGACCCTCTCTCAAAACCGGGACATTTGTTCAGTTTTGCAATAAGTGTCGGGACAGTTCCCGAAAAACCGGGACTGCCCCGGCAAATCCGGGACATCTGGTCACCCTAAATTAGTGAGTACCGGCACTTTTAATTTTCCATTTAAAGCACGGGGGGAAATGACTACAGGAGACTGGAGCAAGCTGGCCTAAGGATACTCAATATTCGCCTTCATATATATCCTCAAGGACCGTACACTGCTAGTAGACCTCCTCATGTTCTATGCCGACTTGTTGCGACCTCCTCATGTTCTATGCCGACTTCTTACACTATATGCCTCTTGTTGCTCTGTCTTGTAATGCTAAATTTGCTCTGTCTTGTAATGCTAAATTTGCTCTGTCTTGTAATGCTAAATTTGTCATAGGGCTTTGAGACCCCTGTCATTCAAATAGATTTAGATACTCCAGATGCCTGGCCATGGCAGTTCTTGAGTAGGTACAACTAGGTTCAGACTCTTGATGCCTACCATGGCACTCCTTGACTAGGTGCACCTAGGTCAGACTCCCTATGCCTACCGTTGTCACACATGGGGTTTGTGCAGTCTCTCAAGATAGAGGGTTGGTATGTGCTCTGATACTTTTCTGTCTGGCTAGGCTAAGGTTCTCACACAAAGCCAGACTGGCCGTAATGTGCATCAGGCTGTTCCCCAGAAGGCTGGGGACGGTTATGTAAAAGGGCTGCAGTTTTTAAAGCACTGCAAAGTTCCTTGTATATTTAGCAGTTTTCGGGCAACAATAAAAGTATCAAGTTAACTCCCGTGATTAATGTACCTGGTGGAGAGAGAACTGAGTTTTGTCTAGATGCAGTTTTGACTCAACCAGGTAGTGCAGAGGGTTAATATGCTGCTGCAAAGGCCTTGTATCACGTATATCAACGAACAGTATTTTATGTGCATAGCTAAGTGGGTTTCTGCTTTTGTCAGAGATCCTTTGGTTACTGTGAATTCATAAGTTACAATCGTAATCTTGCACAGTGATCTATGAACAGTTATCAAAGTGCTGCATGCAAGCTGCATGGTACAGGTTAGAAAGTTATGTTGTTTCCCCCAGTCTTTCATTATCATGGTGTTGCTAAACAAGGTTTGTTTGGGTAATAATCATTTCTTATTATTAAAGTCCACTCTAACCACTGTGTTATGTGCTGAATCCTGAGTTTGTGCATCACCAGACCAAGCACTCTCTTAAAAAATGCTTACCAGTATGGAATTGTGCACCTTGTAGTCCACTTTATCTTATGTAACATTTTCTATAGACTGATTTTCACATGTATGATTCACTGCCTCTGTATGTGTTTGTGAGATATAAAGTGCTCTGACACACCCTACACTGGTATGAGAGGGGCTATAAAACAAATAATATACATGTGAGAGGGGGCTATGGATAGATGAGGGCACTGTTAGAGGGTAATAGTGAGGGAATCATTGAAAAGCCCCACACGTATTGTTAAAACCTGGTGCCCAGTAAGGTTGCAATTTACTATGCTTTAAAAACCAATACAATTGAATATATAATGACAAATGTGTTGTAGAATGCACAATTTCCCCTCATTTTCTTGGGGGTAGAACCCCCTAAGCTCCTCAGTGTAGTGGTCATGCTCACTCACTGCACTCGCTATGCACCGTACGAGGCCTGTCTGACAACATTTGCCAGGACTGCTTTAGGTTCCCAGTCCGGCCCTGATCTTACGACTGGCCAGGACCTCATTAAGTTTAGCTACTTAGTCTCCTCTGGTCTCTTTCTCCTCACATATTTTCCAGTGGCTGTTCCTCAAAAGTTGAGCTTTTAGCTGCTTTCTTTTCTTTACAACTTCCTCCTTTCTTTTCATCCGCCTCCTTTCCCTAAAATTTTATTTTCTTCCTCTGGACACTCAACACTTCTGTCCAGCCTTTCCTCTCAACTGTCCTCTGACACTTTTCTCCATCTCTATTCCCTACCTCACTCATTCCCTTTCGACCCGTCATCACACTCTAACTCCCTTCCTCTGCCCCCCTTTCACTCTCCACTCCCTTTCCTCGACCCCTCCTTACTCCCAATCTTTCCTCGACCCCATTTGATCACTTTCCATTTCCTTTCCTCTAACCTCTCCTTCACTCTCAATGTGCGTTCTTTGCCCGCCTGAATGTCCTTTTGCTGCCCCCCTAAAACCGTATGGCCTCTACCTTGGTATATGATCAAATGCCCACCAGTGTGTCTCTTTCTCTTCTCCTAGGACCAGCTATGTGGCCGAGATCCGACTCTGACGGACGAGTTGCTGAATATCTTGATAGAGCTGACCCAGCTCAGTAAGACCACGAATGCCAAAGTGGCATTGAGAGCTCGCCAGGTAAATCTATAAATAGAAATATGGCATTGAGAGCCCATTGCGTAAACTCATTGTTGCTAGGTTGGCACTGGAAGCAAGCTCCCTAAATCCACTGATGCTGAGGATGCATTATTAGTCTGTGTGCCAGGTCAGTGTTTTGAAGCCAATATGACACTGCAAACCCATCATATAGAACAACGTACATCTGCCATAGTGAGCCCATCCGGTAAATCTACAGATGCTGCGCTAGCACTGGGAACTCATCGGGCAACTCCACAATGCCCACTGATCATGTGAAAGCATCCAGGTAGATATACTGATTGATGCCATGGTGGCATTTGGAACACATCAAATGACTCGCCCTTTGTCACTATTACATTTGGAGCTACCAGGTAACAGCCTCGTACACAAAGCATCAAGCCTCAAATTCTGACTCACAAAAAAGAGGCAACCAGCGAAGCCAGTTGTGCATAGAAAGGATCAGTTAACCATGGAGGGCCCTGAAGCAGGCAGCAGTGTGATGGTTGTGTGAAACGCCTTACAACTGCATGCATATATGTGCACAAGAGGCAGTGTAAATGGAAAAAAGAATTTGTTCAAGAAGCTCGCAACATACCCTAGCCACTTGCTTTACATGCCTGACAGTAAAATATACAATAACCTGTTACGCAGCCAACGAGCTAGCACAACACACACACAAAGAGCGCATACAACTAGCGAGGACGGAGTGAGACAGCCAGAGAGCAGAATGGAGGGTCTTCTCATATGTCCGTGGACTGGGACTTGAAGAGATAGGATTTAAATACAGCATGCTGATGGTATGTGCAGTGTGTTAGTGTGTGTGGTGTTTGCCGCAGTAAAACAATATGTTTTGATGCCTTCTATTTGAATGAATTGTGTTTGAAACGTCTGGTGAGCCTATATGTGCAGTGTCTTCAGTGTATGGTATGCCCTTATCTTTGGGGTGCCTGTACGTTTGCCATGGCAGCAGGTGTAGAATGCCACATGTGTATATGTGCTCTCAATGTGTTTGGTGTGTCTGTCTGGAATATCTTCATGTTTGCTGTGTCTGTGTTATGTTGTACATGCACTGCTCCGATCATCTAGATACGCTGCAGGTGTTTGCAGCAAATGTTGTGGTTCTCTACAGGCACTGTGTGTGGTTTGTCTCTAGCTAGTTGTTTTATGTCCTCAGTGACAGCTAGCTCAACCTTTATGTATGTTGCCTACCTGTGTGTGTTCTACATGTGAAAGAGTTTTGTTTGTGAGTGTGCATCCTTTCTCTGATAATGCACTGTAAATGTGCCTGGTCTTTGTGAGTGTTGTCTCTTATGCTATGTCTATTAAGGTCTGCCATGTCTCTGGGTACATTTTGTATCTCTTTGGTTTGTTACCTTGTTTGTGAACGTAGTGCAGTTTTCCCAGCATGCTGGTGTGTGCTTTTCTCGAATCTGTGTCCTGTCTGCAAGTGTGTGCCCTGTTTGTGAGTGTGTGCTGCGTCTTGAGTGTGTTCTATTTCTGTGTATACAAGCCTGCCCTGCAAGGGTGTGTTATGTTGCTGTATGTGCCCTTTGTCCATATGTGCCCTTTCGAAATGATCTCTTTTTTGTGTCCTCACTATGAGTGTGTGCTTTCTTTGTGTGCATCCAGTCCATGGGTGACTGTCTTGTTTGTGTGTGCCTTGTCTGTGAGTTTATGCCCAACCTCTGATTATGTGCTCTGCCTTTTCAAGGTCTATTGCCTCTCTCTTTGTACCCTGACTGTATATAACAAGGTTACAGGGATATTCTCGTTATGCTCACATTTCACTCATACAAAATAAGTGAAATTCAGCAGTTATAGTTACCTGAGCTACCTATAACTTACTCCCCCTCAATACACTGCTTATGACCTCACATATTACATCCCTCATGACATGGTCAGTGACATCACTCATGACATCATCCACAAAACCACTCACACTCCATAGAGCCACTTATACAGCCACTCCCACACAACCCCTCACATACCCATACCAGTACTCACACAATCACTCATCCATAGAGCAATAACACACCCACTCACTCGTACAGCCCCTCTCAAACCCACTAACTCATCCATACAGCCACTCACTCCGCAGTACAGGCACTTGCAAGCACACTCGCACAAGCATGCAGAAACTGATACATCCGCTCACTCACCCATACAGGTACTCACACACCGACACACTCATCCTTACAGCCACTCACACTGCCACTCACTCATCAAGACAGTGACTTAAATAACTAACTCGCTTACCCATACATCCACTGAAACAGCCAGTCACTCATCCACAGAACCACTTACATAACCATTCACACATTCATTCAACCACTCACATACCCACTCATTCACCCTTACAGCCACTCACACAGACATTCACTCTCCATTACTGCCACTCCCACCCACTCATGTACCTGTACACACACTCAGCTACTCAATCACTCACACAGCCACTCCCTTGCCAATACAGCCACTCACACATCCATACAGCCACAAACAGACCTTTGCAGCCACTCACACAGCCACTCACCCATTCACAAACCCACTAATGCATTCAAACAGCCACTCACACACCCACCCATGCAGCCACTTAGACATCCACTCACACACTAATAGTCACACAACCACTCAGATGAGATATGTTAGAAATAGTATGTCTGATTGCTAGTACAGAAAGAATAGTAATTTAACTTATGCTGTAGCTTAGTATTTATCTTTATTGTTATTGTTATTGTTATTGTTATTTTTGATTTGTAGCGCGCTCAATCACCTACAGGCCTCTAAGCGCTCGGGAATCGATGGTAGACAACAACTTTGACAGTACAGAGGGCGTCCACTAGCCTATCTTTAGGTCTCAGAACCGTTTACGAAACAATTGCACTCACGGGATGATGTCATCAGTGATGTCATTTGAGATGACATCAGTGATGTCACTGACCATGTCAGTAGTGATGTAATATGTGAGGTCAAAAGCAGTGTATTGCGGTGGCGTAAGTTATAGTTAGCTCAGATAACTATCACTGCTGAATTTCACTAGTGTTGTACGAGTAAAATGAGCCTAACTATAATGTCCCTGTAACTTTTGTTTTTATTCAATGAATTTCCTAAGGTTTTTAAAATTCTATTTTCCAACTATAACGTCCCTGTAACCTTTGTTTGTTTCAGGGAATTTCAATCTATTTCCTAACTGTAACCTGTAAACTTTGAGAGTTGGTGTTTGAGTGACTGTATAGGTCGATGAGTGCTTGTATGAAGTGCTTGATTTGTATAAAAATGTGTGCCAGGGCTCTCGTCAGGACACCACAGCAACTTGCACCACACATTGCCCCAGCCATGCTGCTAATCACAGTCACAACACCATTACAAACCATCACACTCCTGCCAGTGTGACAATTCGGACTATTCTAGGCCTTCAAAGCTATAAGAATGGCTTGTCCGGCAGGTAATAGTAACTTTTTAGGTATATTAAAATAATAATTGACTGTTGTTGCAGCCTTCTCAGACAGTGCCACCTTGTGGCAGACTGTCACAAGAGCCAGTGTTGACAATTAAGTACCAGTGCTGAGGTCCGGAAACAACCGGCTCAAATTAAGCACTCGCTGTATGGGTCTGTGAGTGGCTGCATGAGAACATGAGTGGGTCTGTGGGTGGGTGCATGAGTCTCTGAGTGGGTGCGTGAGTCTGTCTGTGGGTCTGTGAGTGGATGCATGAGCCTCTGAGTGGTTGCACAAAATCAGAATGGGTCTGTGTGTGGGTGCATGAGTCGGTGAGAGAGTGGGTGCATAAGTGTCTAAGTTTGTCTGTGAGTGGGTGCATGAGCCTCTGAGTTGGTGGGAGACTGGGTGCATGACTGTCTGAATGGGTGCATGAGTCTGAATGGGGCTGTGAGTGGGTGCGTGTGAGTAAGTCTATGAGTGGGCAAATAAGAATATGAGTGGGTCTGTCTTTGGGTGCGGTCATGGAGTGGGTCTGTGAGTGCTTGAACCTCTGAGTTGGGACTGTCTGGGTGGGTCTGTGAGTGAATGCCATGAGAATATGAGTGGGTCTGTGAGTGGGTGCCAACAGAATATGAGTGGATCTGTGAGTGGGTGCATGTGTCTCTGAGGAGGTCTTTGAGTAGGTGCATGTGTCTTTGAGTGGGTGTTTGAGTCTGAGGGGCCTTTGAGTGGGTGCATAAGCCTCTGAATGGGTGAGTGAGTGGGGGATTGAGGGTCTGAGTGGGTCTGTGAGTGGGTGGGTGGGTGTATGATCCTCTGAGTGGATGAGAGAGTGGGTACATAAGTTTCTGAGTGGGTCTCTGAAAGGGTGCATGAGCATTTGACTGGGTGAGTGAGTGGAAGCATGACTGTCTGGCTGGATGTCTGAGTCTCTGAGTGGGTGTGTGTCTCTGAGTGGGTCTGTGTGGGTGCATGACTCTGAGTGGGTCTGTAAATGGGTCCACGGGTTTCTGAGCGGGTCAGAGAGTGGGTGCATGAGTGCCTGTGTGGGTCTGTAAGTGGGTGCATGAGGCTGAGTTGGTCTGTTAATGGGTGTGTGAGTCTCTGAGTGAGTCTGTGAGTGGGTGCATAAGACTGAGTTTGTCTATGATTGGGTGCGTGAGTCTCTGATTGGGTGTGTGAGTCGGAGTGGGTCTGTGAGTGGGTGTATGAGTGTCTGAGTGGGTGCGTGAGTTTTTGAGTGATTGTGTAAGTGGTCCCATGAATCTTAGAGTCAGTCTGTAAGTGGGTGGGTGAGTGTTTAAGTGAGACTGAAGGTGGGTGTATAACTATTTTCTAAAAAAAAAAAATGGGTATTCGTGAATTCGTCGCAACGTATATTTGCGAATTTGTCACGTTACACGGGTGCACTGACAGTCACAGTGAATTCACGAATATTCAGAGTGGGGAAAAAACCCTCTTTTTTTCGACATATTATACTCATAAGGGTTTCCTCAAACACCCCTACATTCCTCTCATGGGGACAGGACACATCCAACCTGACCCCTTATGCCACTTTCTGCCATTTGGTTTCAGTCCCAGGGGCTGTTCCGATGAGCTAAAATGGCGGCCGCAACTCTCTGCTCAAGTTACGGCCAGCCAATTATGCCATTCCTGTTGATACGCAAATTCACAATTAATCGTGAAAACGTCATGAATTATACGTGATCGCAGATATCCTAATTGGGATTTCCTTAAATTTTACAACTACTGAACGGATTTACAACGGATAACTATAAATGTGATCAGCGAACCAAAATCTACAATCCCACCAAATTTGATCTAATTCTGTCCAGTGGTTCGGGCTGTAGTCATGTTCAAAGCTCCTATGGAAATTAACATGGGTAATGCACTTTTTTTTTACCCCATCCCTTTATTTTGCCCCTCGCTTGACGGATCACCCAAAACTTTCCATGCTCAAGACTCCTTATGACACTTTTTTGGGAAGATTTTGGGAACTGATTACCTTTGGTTCAGGAAACAACATAAGACCTGGTTGTTCTTCTTGGCCTACAATTAGATGCTACTCCGCTTAACTGTTCCCTCATCTAGAATCCCCAGCGCCAAGAGACCTGTCGGTGTACGTGTGCAATACAAATACCCTCCCCCCCCCAAAAAAAGTTTCATCAAACAGCGCCATAGGTACAGGCAAGTCAAAAAACACTTTTCCTATGGAAACATAGTCCTAACTATAACTAACTACTGGCAACCAACAGTAGTTTAAAATATAAAATATATTAAAGATAGACAGTGTAGGATAGTAGGATCTGCTTAATATGGTTACCCCCACTTTTTGCTGTGCTTCACTGGTTTATCGACTTTAGTCTGTCTGTGGCCTTGCTAATCAGGACCCTAGCCTAGCTATTCTCTATCTAAATTGATTGCATGTACATTAGGTACACTCCAGATTGGTTACTGTGTTACCCTTGTGAGTCCCTAGTATATGGTACTTTAGGTAACAAGGGCATAGGTACCCCAGAGGCCTACCAGGGGCTAAAGAATGTATTATGCCACCCCTGGGAAGCCTTCCAAAATGGCACCACATGTCTGCTACTGCAGCCTGGGTAAGGTGGTACATGTACCCCTTACTTAGATATAGTATACCTCTATCTATCTATATCGATATCTCTATATATATATATATATATATATATATATATATATATATATATATATATATATATATATATATATATATATATATATATATATATATACACGTGTCAGATTTGATGAACTTGCCTTTCCATTAAATATTGCCAAATGAAGATTGGGACTCGCGTGGTTTTTCTGCTCAGCTGCCTTGCCGGTGGTTTGTGATGAAAAATTGCTTTTGTTTTATATATATATATATATATGTATATATATATATATCCAAAAGAAAGAGAGTTACCCCATGTGGAAGGAACTGCACAAAGGCAATTATACATCCAACTTTTATTCACGAAGGTTGCATGCAGGATTCAACTGGGCTGCATCTATGATTTTTGCCAGACGCGTTTCGGGTTCTCGTGACCCTTAATCATTGGCAGCTGAAAGCGAACTGCAGAGCTAGCAGCAAAACAACTTATACTTTTTCACTCCTCCCATGTGGGCGAGGCCCGAATTTCCTATGGCCTTCTGGTGCTTGAAGTTGTCAGCAATAACACTCAAGTGAGTCTGTCTGCAGTCCGCAAAGTTCATCAATAAATAAAACCACATTGGGGTGATGGCAATCCCATATGAAAACTTGCTGCATTTTCAGTCCCTCGTGACGGATTAACTTTCCCAAACCGATGAGCGCCTTTGGATGGCCTCACCACGGGAACGCTGTTTTAGCAGCTGGGCTCCTTCCGCGGCCGGGGTTCGACCGCAAATATCCAAAAGAAAGAGAGTTACCCCATGTGGAAGGAACCGCAAAAAGGCAATTATACATCCAACTTTTATTCACGAAAGTTGCATGCAGGATTCAACTGGGCTGCATCTATGCTTTTTGCCAGACGCGTTTCGGGCTCTCGTGACCCTTAATCATTGGCAGCTGAAAGCGAACTGCAGAGCTAGCAGCAAAACAACTTATACTTTTTCGCAGGCCTTAACAATCTTAAAGGCAGAGTGCTTGGTTTTGTGTGAGAGGGTGCCCAAGCATGAGCTGAGCCCCTCTGCAGCTTTTGGAATCCCTTCCTTATAGCTGTTCTATGATACAGCCAGACCATATACTCTTAAGTGCATTATAACCTCGAGGTAAATGCTAACTTTGGAATGGCTGCATCGAAACATGTTGTGTTTGGTGTCAAACACTTTGGAATCCTACACCTCCCCCCCCTTCATAAGTCCTGGCGGCGGGGGTAGAATTCCACCCTTCTAGGGGGAGAAGACATGTACACACTTACTTACCCGGTAATAGTTTTAAAGAGCCCCAGCATCACAAAATGGATGCTGCTGCCACAGACACGAGTCTGACCTCCTGCTGCTGGACGAAACTCCGGCAGGGGAGGCTTGGACAATAGGCTTCCTGTCCAGGGAGGTGCCAGCACCTCCCCAGACAGGCTTTAGTGTATTGGGGCAGGGTGGGTTCCATTCAGTGAATGCTTTCCAGACAGTGCCTGGGGCACACAAGGTGTCACCGTGCATTTCCCAGTTCGAAACGGTTGCTGAGGCACTCCGCCCCAGCTCTGGCGCAAAACTGGACAAAGGGGAAGGGGTGTAAGCACCCTCTCCCCAGGTCCTCCTATAGGTGGGACCCTAGAGTTAGTCCAACCCCCAAACTTAGTATAAGTATAGGAACCCAGTCCTTAGGACTTTAGATTACCCTGGACGAAACTCTGAAACATAAATCTTGGATCTTCGACATTCCATTTCAACTGGAAGACGGAAGAAATCTCCCTTGGGGTCAAGGAGTGACTCCCCTGTTCAAACAGGCACCAAAGAAGCATCTTGCCGGTCTGCATTTTCTAGGCTCCTGCCAGACCTGAAGAATCTGCGACACAGGACACGGACTTCCAGACATCTCTGAGGCCGACACAAGTCCCCAGCAAAGCTGAGACCTGTAGCCATCACGAGAGACGTGGGACCGGAACTCCTGGACATCCAGCACATTTGCTAGTGCATCGCCTTCCCGAGCTTTCCTGAAGTTGTGCATTGGGCTAATTGTAGTCCAAGCCCTGAGCACCTTTTGCATCGAAGATTGTGGGCCTACACTCCACGAGTGTTCCGTGGGCCCGCTTTTGGCATTTCTGCTCGAGGCTCCTTCACAATCCCTAGTCCGTTGACTGGTGGGTCCCCACGAAGGTAAATCCTTTGTTTCTTGGGCTTTCCTGGTTGCTCCAGACGTGCCCTGACTCCCCTCCAAAGGGTGAGTCCCTCAGACCTTGCTGGTCAGCACCGAAGCCAATCTTGTCATCTTGCTGAGTTGCTGTTGCCAAGGCTTGTTGGGTCTAACCTGGATACCAACGCTGCAACACTGGACATCCGACGTGGGACAGCTCGAATCCAGCTCCTGGCTGTCGTTGACGCCTCCTTGACCTCGTGGCTGAAGAGTCAAGCTTCACCTACATCACCTGAAATCACATGACATTGGCTGGCATCTTCTTGTTGCCTTCCTGGTCACTGGCTAGTGACCCAGACTCTGTCCCCTCTGCTTTCAGGTTCTTCAGCTCTCCGATCCACCCTTGTATCCATCCGGACACTTCATCTGGTTGCCTGCAGCACTTCTTTGCAGCTCTCCATAGGAAACGACGACGAAACCTGACACGAAAAGACACCTATGCACCCGGCTTCCCTGGGTGAGGTAACATGAGTACTTCGGTGCTCCCGTAGGTCTTGACTCTTGAAGTGTCCAGTACTGAAGGAGTTTGTTCCTAGTCCACTCCTAAGTGTCCTTATTCTTTAAAAATCTAATTGCGACTTTCTACATAGAAGTCAATGGTGATTCGTGGCTGTGTTTTAAACACTGCACGCGTCCCCCGTGGGTCTCCTGAGTCCCTATCTTGGGTGGTTCCTGGTTTCCCCAGTGGTTCACTCATGGAGTGTAGGCTCACAATCTTCGATGCAAAAGCGGTTCTACTGGCCCTAGGCCTTGCTTCTATCCCTCACGTGGTTCTTATACCACTTCCTTAGTATATGGTTTGTGAGGCCCGTAGGACAAAACGTATACTGTGCTAATTTACTGTGTGCTATTTAAGTAATTGTATTGTACTTTTGCCTCTAGCCTCATAACGAGACTAGAGGGGTGTATTTAGAATAAATACATATATTTTATATATATACCCGGTGTGGTTCTCCTTTCATGTGATCATAAATGAGATTATAGACTGGTAAAACAAGCTGCTTTACATTCCTTCTAGACTTAGCCTGAAGGCTGCTCTCCACAGCTACCACTAGGATAGTTTTCTATAAAGGTTGTCTTAAACCTGCCATCAATAAGGGTCCTTTGGACTGGTGCAAGGTGCCCACTAGAATAGTGGACATCATACGCCAGGCCAACTTCTCACAGACAGATATATATATATATATAACATCCCACTCCATGCTGTATCTTCCCCATTCAATAATCTCGGCTGAAACAGCAAAAAAAAAAAAGGAAATTAAGGAGAACAAAGCGTTGTGCAGATAAAACCACAGAGTTACTAAGCCCTAGCTACTGTAGAATTATAATTGAGTTATCATGCGGTTACGTTTAGGACTCTGCCCATTTTGCCACTATTAATACACTGCTTTAATGTCCATGGCCGAATCCTTCCCATCATGTGTAGCTGAATCTCTTCATGCAGAGCCATCCGTTTAATATGGTGCTTGTTTTCTTGCAAATCCTTGACGTTTTCTGGGGTATTACAGGGTTTCCTTTCTCATATATTGTTCAGCGTTTACATGATTCTCCTCATCAAGCTTATTGCAGACGTCAGTCTGGTGTGTTACTCTTATACAGATGACACCTAAATTTGTTCCCAGGTGTCATCTGATACAGAATGTCTGGCCAGCCTGACCATGTGTCTTGATAACATTGAATCTTGCATGAGGACAGCTGGCTGCAACTCAGTGCTGTTGACACAGAAATCATTTGCTTTAATGTGGACTGTGGAAGTATTCCTGACTTCCATGTAAAAGGCCTTCCTCTATTCATGAGAAGCACATCACCTACCTGTCCCAGTCAAAAGCTGGAGCTCCTATGGGATTGTCATGATCTCACACACTTTATGCATCATAGAGTACTGTTCCAGTCTGAAAAGCATGGTCCCTTATCTGTCCCAGAAATACAAAATCATTAATTTAGTTATTATAACACACATTTGTATTATTGTAAAAGTTGTAGCTAACCAGATACATTCCTACGTGTTGCAAGAAAGCCACTGTGAGATCTATTTATCCACTACTAATCACCCAGCCACTGCTTTTAGACAGCATCAGTCTATAGTTTTTTAAATGTTTTGTAGACGTCCAAAATTCTTTTTTTAAAACATATCCTCTGCCTCAAGTTGACAAGATGAAGAGCCCTTAAAGAGGGTTTAGTCTGTATAGTGCAGTGTAAAGTGTATTCAAACCTCACTCAACCAGAAGACACCATATAGGGTACATGTGAGGCTGCCCCTAAAGATCTGATTGGTTTCATTTTGATGCAGAGGGGAATGTTATTGCTTAATAGAGGTCCCTCCACTAGAAATCCTTTGTGGCCACACTTATATTGGAGAAAAGAAGGGCTCCTATTTGGGTATAATCAAGGCAGTGACCCCTCTGTTATGGTACAGCAGCAGGGTCTATGTCGGCCTGTCAGCCACAGCAAAGGTGAAACTCTTTGGAGGAAAAACAGTTCAACTTCCCTCATCCATAAACTTGATAACTGACCACATCCCACTGAAGAGGGTTTTTATAATCTGAACCATTGCCTTATTCAGAAGCCACTGCGAGGCCACCGCTCTGCCTATCTCATGATGCTAGTGCCACCAAACCACAATAGTGGACACCTAGTCTGTGGGTGCCCTGTTTGTGAAAGGGCACACCCGTAGAGGGCACCCACATGATCTGCCTGTGTCTGCACATTCCCCACTTGCGTCGGTACTGCTGTGCCAGCCTCTGTGTGACTGTGCTCTATTTGTATATGTGTTATTTGTGGGTTCGAAATGTAGTCTTCTTGACAGTGTGCCTTGTGTGTGCATGTGTGTCTGTGATAGCCCCATTTGTTGTGCTATACCCACTCTGTGCGTGTCCTGTTGGCATCTGAGGCTCTTGTGTGTGCCTGAGTACACAGTGCACACCCTGGTAGACTTGCCTTGTATTCGCGCTCCCCGTTTGTGGGTGGCATCTCTGTCAGACATGCCTGCCGGTGCACTGCCTCTTTGCCAGTAACGGAGCAATTCGGAAGTAACACAGAGCTTCCGGTGATCAGGGCCGGACTGGGAACCAGAACCGGCCCTGGCAAAGTGTTCGGCCGGCCCCCTTCCCCCCCTCCGGGAGGAGAGGGGAGAGGGGAGAGGTGCGACCGCGCTCTGTCACAGGGCCGGTTTTTGTTACAGGGCCGTTTTTGCAGCATAACGGCCCTGTAACAAAAACGGCCCCAGGGGCCCAAAACCGGCCCCCAACCATGCGGCCCAATATAATGTAAACTTAGTAATATGTAACAGGAACGCTTAAATTATGAAAAGGAGATACACTTGCTCAAGGTGCTGTTATGTTTGTGTACACAAAGCACCCACAAATTCCAAACATTGAATAAATGACCGTACCAGAAAGCCGGCCCACCTGCTGTGTCTCTCGGGGCCCGCTTTGTTTCAGTTGTTGCCTGAGCACATTGTTGAGTTAGCCCTCCGTCTCGGGTTGTAGTCGCTGCCGCCCCTTTTCTTAGGTGATGGGCCTGTCCAACGCATGCTAAGCCCAGCACAACGTCACTTCCGCCGCCCGTTCACACGGCTCGCGCAGTGCTGCTTTCTCCCGGTGACTGGACGTGGCTCAGCTCTGCTTGGATCCGGCGGAGCCCAGCCCCTTTATTATCGTTGCGCCCGGGGAGGGGAGGACGAGTACTGCCGCCTCGCCCATTACTTTTGTTCCCAATTAACAGTTAGTCACGCAGTCCCCGGTGGACCTGGGCGCGAGCGGCTCCCGCTCCGTCGCCGACTCCCCCAGCTTCCCCGCGGGGAAGCCGTGTCTGACTCCGCACATAACATTACTCGTGGAGGCCCTGGGGGTTGGGGCCTCGCCGAGCTCAGGCCCCTGGGTTTACGCTTTCATGACAGGCCGCTCCCCAGGCAGGCTCCTGAGCCTAGCGGGACCGCTCGTTGCAGAGGGTGTGAAGTGAAAGTGGCCGTTGGTGGGTGTTGATTCCCGGAGGTTTACATGCTCCCCCCGCTACGACTCCCCTGGTTTTTAGGCATCACTGTGCATTACGTCGGTTGAGATTTGAAATTATTACAGCAGCACCTCCACATATATATAGATTTGTAGACGTGTAACTTCGCAAAGTTTAATAGCTTTCTCAAGATATCGGAGCCAATGAGCGTTAACTTGGAATACCGAGGTGGGAAGCCCCTCTTCATTGATATGCAACTATCGAAAGTGTATGAGGTTTATGTCTAGGGTGACCAACTGGCATGGGTGCAAATCCAGGACAGTGAGTGTAAAAATTCGGTACAAAGGGTCAAAATTCAGGACAGGAGGTCAAAATTCAGGGCAAAAGGTAAGTTTTACAGACACATCAGAGGATGTTGCGCAATAGTATGTAAGTAAGTAAATAGACAACCACTAAAGTACAAGTAAAAATAAGTTTATATTAGGTTGAGACAATTGTTCACTTCATGGTTTGTCAGTATGCGCACAGCTTTAAGCAAATGTGCAGGTCTTTTTGTGGTAACAAAACCACCCCCACCTTTCCAGCTCCCAGGGAAAACGCCTGATGCCTGGTCTGGCCTTGCTACCACCCTCCAATGGGGCCCCTCATCTTCACATAGACCCTCTCTCATGTGTATTTCATTTCGTCTATAGTGCTACTCAACCGAGTATGTGGGGCAGAGTGTTGGAGTGCGTTACAACACACACATTATATAGAGACAATCACTCATAGAAATGTGAAAGTCAATGTATAGGAAATGTTGCTTAAGATAATGGAGCTTACAATGTGTAATCATACTTTCATGTATCATTGTCTTTCACAATTCATTCGGTCCTTCCATCTGTGTACCCATCCATGTCCATATTCAGCCATTTACAAACTTATCCCTCATGTATCCTTCCATCCATCATTTCACACATCCATCCCTCAATCCACCCTTTTACTCATCCATTATCCATTCATCCACCCTTTCACCCTATCCATCCGTGCACTCATCCATCCATTCACTCATTTACCTATCCAGCCATCCTTTCACTTACTCATTCATCCATCCAGTCACTCATCCTTCCACCCATTTACCCGTTCAGTCATCCATTTACACATCTCCTTTTCTCTTTCAATTCCCCTGTCTCTTAGCCAGCCATCCTTCCATCTACCCACCCATCCATCTTCTCATGCACTCATGAATCCATCCATTGAAGCTATCATTCATCCATCCTTTCACGCATCCATCCATCCTTTCTCTCATCCATCCACCCATTCACTCCTTCACTCATCTATGCATCCTTTTGTCCATCTTCCCGCCCTTTCACTCACTCATCCAGCCTTAGATCCACCCTTTCACTCATCCGTCCATCCATTCACCCTTTCACTTATCAATTCATCAATACACCCTTTAACTTATCAATTCATCCTTCATTTCACTCATCCAGCCACCCTATCACTCGCCCATCATCCACCTTTTCACTCATTCATCCATCATTTCACTAATCTATCCAGCCACCCATCCCATCACTTACTTACTCACTCACTCACCTTTTCACATTAATTATGAGACCCATCAAGAACTCTACCCTCGCTGTAGTTCCTAAAGCAAGGGGTGGGGTGGGGCAGGGTTCACTATGCCCCTGCACATAGTCAATCTGAAAAAGTGGAAGGCATGAGCCATGCATGATGCACAGTGCCTGGACGTGGGGCGACTGGTGTTTCCAGAGCTTTAAGTGGAGTGAAAAAACTAGGGGGGTCTCTCCAAAAGGTTGTTCGATGTAATAAAATGCGTGTCTTAAAACACATGAGCAAAAAATCAGTGCTTAATATAGTGTGCCGCCCTACTGGTATTTTTGTTGCTTCAGTCATTGCATCCAGATATATAATACAATAAGTAACGTTACACCTAGAACAAGTAATGTTACACCTTCAAAAAGCCAGAACTATTGGCTTTGTCAATAGTTGTTAGCTGCATAAAATAAAAAAGCAGCAACCATGGCTGCTATAACTATAACTATAATCCTTTCCTTTGAACTTCTTTCACCGCCTTCCTTTGGTTAACTGGATTCTCACCTAGCAGCAGCATGGGCGTTTTTGCACTTCCATGTGACAAAATGCCATGCCCTGGACTGAGGCTGGAGGAGGCCACCACATGCTGTGCCAGCCCAGACTGACCAATTGTCATTCTGTATGTGGCAATCAGCCCCACACAGAATGACAATGGGCGGGGTGAGGTGCTGTTGCGCTCAGAGGTGCGAGGCGGCCCCATTAGGGAGCTGAGGCCTTTTGCAGAGGAACAGCTCTGTTACCTGAAAGGCCCAAAATTACAGACAAAAGGCGTCCGTAAAAGGGATCCTCACGGACAACGAATGTGGGGTCCAATTTACGGACTGTCCGTGAAATTTACAGATGGGTGGTCACCCTATATATGTCCCTCCACCTGGGACAGTGTATTCGGAGAGAAGAGTAGAGCAGGGTAGAACTGTAGGAAGCACGCTACCACACTAAAACCTAACCTTGTACCCAGGGCTTCAAGTGGGCCGGGTCCTGCCAGTGCTCAGCACCTGCTGTTCTTAAAAGCATGCGTTGAGACAGGTCCCTATAGGGCTCTCCATTTTTGCCTGCAGGGTAAAAGTAAAATGTTAACTCTGCAGCAGAACCAGCCTTCAGTGCCTTTGAGGTAACTTTAAAGAGACTTGTTATAGTTCGTTCACAGTCTCATCATTTCAGAACCAAAGCATTTACAATATTGTATACAACGAAGCCATAGTTGTTGCATATTTATTTTATTGAGCACCTATCTCGAGTGGAAGTTCCCTTCGACCTCTGTGCACTGTAGCTAATGTGGTTCCTGAACTAGAACACTGTTTTTTCAGCACAATATTTTCAAGTTTTTCTGGTTAATATCACCAAAGTTTTAGAACACAAAATTAAACCTCTACACGTGAAATTTTCTGGGTTTTGTAACAAATCCGTTGAGCAAATTTATTCATTCAATGAACATTTTGTAACAAAATAATACAATCTTTTGAAAACATTTCCATCAGTTAATAAAGAATCCAGAATGATGCCCGATGCATTTCGAGCCCAGTTGGGTTCTTCCTCAGGGGCCTGTAACTGAACAATATATACATCATTTTAGTAATTGTCTCTTCGAGCTCCAACGTACAATGTTAAATAAACTTCCTCAAATAGCAAAGCAATACATTAGTTTCCATTAATATCATACCCATATTGAGAACATTTTTTATGTTGTGGTGGCCGAAATGAAATAAAGCTGAGTGCAAATTTGTAACAAAGAAAAACGAAAAGGAAACAGTTTCCTTCACCTCACCCTCATGTGACCGAAAGTACCTAATCATGCTAATACTCACTCAGGAAATATTTATCTTACACAACAAACAACCATTGGCAAAGCCAACATCCCTGATTTGTTGTGGTAATAATGTTACTTGTATTATATATCTGTACGCAATGACTGACGCAGCAAAATACCAGTAGGGCGGCACACTATCCTAAGTACAGATTTTTAGCGTGCATATTTGTAAGCCACGCTCTTAATTACTTCAGCTATGCCCCTTTGAGAGACCCCCCAAGTTTTTTCATCCCCCTAAATGCCCTGCTTGTACCACTGATAGCACACCTCCCTCCACATATCATCTAAACAAGTAGATTTACCCGCCTTTGTGCCTTTCTCTTCCACATCCCCCCAGGCTTCACATTCTTCTAACTATTAATACATATAAAAATGCCTGGAGAATTTCCTTCCCACCGCACTTCTTTTTAACCCTTTCCTGCCCTTTAGAATTTCAATAAATGAATGAAGTCAGTGGTGTAGCAAGGTTGCCATGGCCCTAAAACCAGGAAGGAAAATGGCTTCATTCCCTGTTTTGGATAGGAATAGTCAGCGTAAACGGGGTCAGTTGGCAGTAATGTGTGAAGAAGTGGGTGCTGAGGGGTCCATACACAGAGGTGTGCACTGATGCAGCTCTACCAATAAGAAGTACGTCCCTGAATGAAGTACCTGGCATCACGTTGCTCTCTTCCACGTTCCACTAGCCTTTCTTATTATTTCCTACAACAGTAGACGGGGAAGCTGGTGGGTGGCAATACCACAGCTTCTGCCAATCTGTAACTTCCCTCCAGTCGGTGGGCACACAGGGGCCTATTCACAAAGGGATTGTTTGAGTACATAAATAAGTACAGCTGTAGTACTCTTTTGCATACTCTTGTGAATTGTTCCTCAAACATTTAAAGTGGGAGTACATTAGGACTATTCAGGGAATTGTTATGTACAATTAGTAAAAATAGAAAGGACTGTGCCTTCTTTGCACTTTTACTAATAGGAGGTTGAACGTTTTGGGTTTAATTCACAAAGGCAGGTAAAATTATGGAAGCTAGTGCTCCTGTAGTGCTACTTCCTGTACTCATAAATGGTTTTGTGAATCGATCCCCGTAGTAGGTGACAAGAGAAGACATTGGAGGAAGCAGCTCACTTTCTTCCTTCCCAACATTTCCTTTGTCTCTGTGGAGAGCCAGAGAATAAAGAGGACATCTGGCCAGGTGACCATTGCATATCTTATGGACACTGCGACATCACAGCAGTAAAGCCAGTAGGACGAACACTGTGTACTTTGCCAGTGTTTAGCCATGTTGTACAGCAGCAAAGCTGTCATGCAGCATGACTTGATAAAAAAAGCATTGGCAAAGCCTATAGGGTTTTTCTACAAAATCTATTTGTTTTGTGTTTTTAGCCAAGTTGTACAGCATACAGCTGCTGTACTGTGCAGCATGGCTGTAAGTAAAAAATACAGTGCTATGACATGGGCCGTGCTGGGCGCATCATAGCACTTTAAAAAAACCAACTTTCAGCCATGTTGCACAGTAGCTGCGCTTTTGTACAACATGGCAAAAAACGCGGACAGAGTAAGGTGGCTGGCCACGCCATAGCGCTTGTTTTATTACACGGACGGAGGCTTGGGGGCGGGGGCACTTTGACTTGGCCTGTGCTGTCTGTGTCATGGCACTTTTTTAGTTTATTTTGATATGGTGGGTTAGGAGGCAACATGGTGGAGAGGGCTGTAGGAGAGGGCAAGCAACATCACGAACAATGGGGGGGGGGCAGGAGACAGAGCAACAACACAGATTGCAAATGGGGTCGACGGGGGCAGGTGGTGTAGTGTATTAGGACTACGAGTGCCAGGATGTCATGGTTCTTGGCGGACTCAATGAGAGAATTATGTCAACATTTGGGGAGGTATTAATGTGTGGTCATTAACAGTTAGGAGGTAATGAGACGTTCAGTTGAATGTTGTATGCTGGTAAGCAAAGCTTTTAAATTATGAGCTCAGAGTGTGGCATGTTCATTTTGCATGCTACCGGGCAGGGGAGGACGCTACAACTGGCGACAAGAGCATGATCTGTGCACCAAAGAAACAAGACTGCTCTCCCTGAAAGTTTGCAATGCTACAGCAAACTGCTCATGTATGCCATGTGCGCCTCTTTGATGAGAAGCAGTTTGGAGTTGGAGTGTGTGGATTCAAAGCCCCGCTCCAGCCCATATCCGGCCCTTGAAAAAGTTGAAGGCTCCGCAGAGGAGTATCCTTGAAAACCTGCCAAAAACCCAGTGGTAAGGCCGAAAGAGGAGATACTGCACCATAGCCTAACATCGAGCCATCGTTGATACAAAGCGAAAACGCTAAAGGCAGTCACAGCCAGGTACAATGCATAAAGTTGAAAGCAGTAACGAACATGCCCGAGAGATGAAACCGTTATTTACCATCAAAAAAGAAGATGGCACCTTACAACTGCCCATCGGGCTTGATAACCCAAGTACAAGCACACAGTCGGTGCTTGCAATAGGTACCGGCCCAGAAGGACAGCTGTCGTCAACCGAACCGCATATACTCTCAACGCAGTAGAAAAGAGTACGAAATACGATGCTTTTGTGTTTCTGAAACCAACATCACCGTTCAACACGGCCAGATAGACTACATGGATCAAGAATTTTGATAATTTCATAGGTCCCTAGAAGAAGTAGATGTTAAGAAAATCATTAAGTACCTGAAGAATCTTGCTGGTGCTGAAGTAATAAAGAAAATCTCACGTACTGAGAAAATCTCTCGCAGTCAATTCAAAGAAGTATTAGGAGCCAAGTTCAATTCGATACCAAACATTGACTATGAAAGGTACATTTTCAATCAAGAGAGACAACAAGTTGGTGTAACGATGGCTGAGTTTGTTGAGAAACTTAATGTGCTTATCAAACATTGTCAATTTAGTGAATTTAATGATGAAGAAGCCATGCGCCTCAGAGTCATTGATGTCTGACTTTCGTATTCAGAAGCATCCTTGCCACGCCTACCAAGAAGAAAATCATCCTCAATTGCGACAGGTGGAAACTAAACGAAGTCAGTCATCAATTTCATCCAACAAATTTATTTCGAAATCACAGTTGAACGACAGTGAAAAGCATGAATGTGCGATGATCATATCCGCCAAAAAGCGACAAGCACACATGGGTCTTGCTGCTTGCAAAGAAGATGAGCGAATGACAATACAAGTGAGTCAATGAAACAAAAGAATTCATATGGTGTGAGAACCGGGGTCTCTAGTTGGCCGGGGTACGTACCCTAGTTCAAGTAGGGACCACCGCTTCCGACAGGGTAGCTGGGCGCAGAGAAGAAAGGTGTAACTTGAGATGCAATGTGTAAAGTTTTTATGCAACACACAGGGTAGTTACACAATAAACACACTCACAAGAAGACACTACACCAATACTTATAAAAATATGAGAATCTTTATCAAAAGTTTAGGCCAGGTACACAATCCGGTAAATTCAGTTCTTAGGTAAGAGCAAATCACCAGAAGTTCATATATGCCAAGAGCTCTTAAGGTGCACTAATTGTTGATAGTGTTCTTTTAGGGGAGGAAATAATCCTCCAGTTTTTGGCAGTATCTTTTAGGGAAACGATTGTGCACTTATCAGTTCAGTCTAAGGTCTGTATTAAAGAAAGCAAGTGTGTGCCAGGACTGGATTCCTCCTAGTCCCCAGATAAGGATCTATAGTGTGGGGCCCCCTTAAGCCTGCGATTGGCAGCCACCCAGGCAGGCAGACAACATTAAAAAAATGCGTGCAGGGGCTGTCTTTGGCGCACAGGACTTCCTTCGCTGCACGTTTTAGGTCAGAGTTATACTGCGAAGATTTAAATGGTAGTCCTGTGTTCCCACGCGTCAGGGCGGCCGAAGCGCTGCCTTCGTGATTGGCACGAGCTTGGGGACGTAAGGGAGCCGGAGAAGTGTGCCCAGAAGAGCACTACATTTGCAAGGCGGCCTGGCTTGTCGGTGTCACTGCTATCTCGAACCCGCCACAGCCGAGGCACAGTCTCTGGGGTCAGTCACGTGGGAATTGGGGGGAAAGTCCCGGTGCCAGGCTAGTTCTAGCCATCCGCCTCTCCAAATTACAGCCTGTACCCTGCCCATGATAGTACGACTCGCAGCAGCTTAGCGCAGGTCGCTAGAGGTTACCTGGAGTCGGGGCGAGCTGGGTACCGGCGGGAAGCTCCTCCGTCTTCTGGACATGCGATCCTGGCTGCAGCTGGACGAAGGGAGGAGCGGGGCAGCCACACTTCCTGGCTGAGGCGGACGTCCTGCTGGGCGGCTTCTTCCTTCTGCGGCAGGGCGGCCTGGTAACCAGGCAACCCCTGATCTCCTCGCGGCGTCCTGGTCAATTTCAGGCGGATTATACACTCTGGGCCAGTGGCGGTGATACCGGCCCACAGCGCTCTTCAGCAACAGGGCTTCACGGCGATTAAAGGGAACAGTTCGAAATCGAGTCTTTCACTCTGGCCAGCGACGGTGATATTTGGGGAAACCAGCGCCCCCTTGCCACATCGCTTAGATCTCTGGGCCAATTTTGATCACAGGGGGAGTCCCACGTTTAAGCACAGCCTCAGACACGCCGAGTGGTCACGATTTTACATATAAAGTCCTTTTTAAGCAAGGTAGGCCCTCGGGTGGTTGCAGATCCTTGCACACAAAGTTTCAGGGGCAGTTTATAGGGTCAATAAGACGTTGTAGTCCTCTTGGAGCAATGCAGTTCTTATGGGTATTGTGGAGACACTCTGGAGGTGTTTCTTTAGGCTTCCCTAGCAGGGCAGGATCAGCAGGTAGTAGAGCAGCTCAGCAGGTTGGGGGCAGCAGTTCCTTAGAGCAGTCAGCCTCCTTCCAAATGGCAATCCTTCCTGGCGCAGCAGTCCTCACTCCAGCAGAGTTTCGTCGTGGTCCAGCAGTGCAACAAGAATGTGAGGCCAGGACCCTCCATTATATATTCTACAGTCCAGTGGCTAGAAAGTGGTGGAAGTCTCTGAAAGGGTCTCGGGGCAGGGGCTTCTGGAAGAGTCCAGGGAGTTCTGGTATGTTCCCTGCCTTCCCTGACCTGGCTGTCACAGTGACGAGAGACATGCCGTTAAGGCTACAGTGGGCAGCCCATCACAGCCCATCCCGGGGAGAAGGTGTGAATCACCACTCCCACCTCTCAACCCAGGCAGCTATCGGTATGCAGAGGGGAGGGGGAGTCTACAATGCCCAATCTAAGTGTAGGCAAGAAAAGGTCCACTTTCTAAAAGTGGGATCCCTAGCGTAGTAGTGCCCAAACCCCATATATCATTGGAAAGGGTTCCCCGCCCCGAGTCCAACAAGACCAAACATGACAGACTTATTAGGTCCCTGTCAGAAATTATCCCATAAGGGGGGTTCCCAATGTTAGCCTATGGAGGTATAAGCCTTACTGCGGTAGCAGGGGCTTATGGCAGATATGCCAGCGTCATATGGTTTTAAGGGAGAGCACCTGCACCTCAGCACTGTTTAGCAGTGGTGAGGCGCCCAGAGTCCTAGGTCCAACAAAAAGGTACAGTGAAAATGGGAGGCGCAAGGGCAAAAAGGTAGGGGAAGACCACCCTAAGGCTGACAGGTCCAACATATGGACACTACCGCAAGATCAAACTTATGGTCAACGGTTGCCCCACTACCTTTGTGATTGACAGCGGTTCATCGTTCAACATCATGCCAGTTTAACAGTTTGTCACCTGTACCATGACTCCAAGCGGCAAACACTAAAGTGTATGCATGGACTGCTTCGAAGCCGTTGCAAAGTCAATGATCATTATGACATAAAAAGACATCTGTGCAAGCCCCAATTCACATTCTTCAAGGCACTTTGTCCAGTGCATGTCTGCTCAGTTTTCCATCTGCTGCTGGTATGGGACTAATATCTATTAAAGGGGCAACTTCACGTCAACGAAGACATCCTGCTTGTTGCATATCAACACCGCAGAATCGGATTTCACCTGCAAGAAGCAGTCGAAAAGGAACTAGAAACGCTGTTAAAGCATGACATAATTGAGTGATTTACTGGTTCCACACTATGGGTGTCGCCCATAGTGGTTTGCGGACAAAGGACAGTGGAAGTGCAGTGCTAATTTGTGGGGATATGTGCCAGGCCAATAAGCAATAAGCAATCAATAGAGAAAGACATCCTGGTCCGCAAATTGCAGACTTGATCATGCAGCTGAACGGAGCCAAAGTTTTCTCACATCTTGACCTGCCAAGGGATCCTATCATCTTAAATTAGAAGAAAATTGTAGGTACATTACCATTTTGAAGACTCATATCAGTTTGTTCAGATACAAAAGGTTTTTCAGTGTCATCTGATGCAGAAAAATTCCAAGATGTCACACATAACAGATTTCAATGTGATACACATGCTTTCAATTACAGTGATGATATATTGGCATTTTGGATAACACAGAAGGAGCATGATAACATTTTCAAACAAGTGTGGCACTGACTTCGAGATGCAGGTCTCACTATAAATGCAGAAAAGTGTGAATTTCCGAAAACCAAACTCAAGGTCTTTTGGCACATAATCTCTGATGGGTGAATGGCTCCTTACCCAGATAAAGATAAAGCATGGTCAGCCCCCTAGCCCCCACAAGATGTCAGCATGCTGCAATCCTTCTTGGGCATGGCCAGCTATTGTTCAAGGTACCTTTTTGACGTTGCTACAGTGAGTGCCCTTTTGAGAGACCTGACTAAATGTAATGCCCATTTCAGATGGCCCTCTGAATGTGACCAAAGATTCAAAAGGATAAAGCATACTATTGAAAATGCCACTGAGATGGCTTACTTTGATCCTAAATTGCACACTGAGATTACTGTTGATTTGATCACGGTAGGGCTGGGAGCAATCCTTGCTCGGCATAATGGACATCCACATGCTCAGAGACATATTGTGGCATATGCCAGCCGAAGTCAGTCTGACTCTGAATGTGTCTATTCCTAGCCAGAAAAGGAGAGCCTGGCTGTGATGTGGGCTCATGAACACTTTTGTGTTTTGTTGCAAAGTCATTCTGTGCCCTGGGCACCCCCCAACTTTTTGCTGACTGGTACTGGTGGTAACTGACTCCGACTGACCCTGGGCTCTGCCTAGGCCTAGGGCCAGTGCTATGCTGAAAACAACTAGAATACAGTGAAAACACCTACATATTCTAGGGTACACTATGGGTTGGGGTACTCCTGTGATTGGATGACCTACCCCATAGGGCCCTAGTCCATAATAGGGCCGGGGGATTGAAACTACCTATCGGACCCTAGTATATAATAGGGCATGGGAGTTTAGAGGCCAGCTGTCCTTTCTGCACTTGCATGTGTGCACTGCTGAAGCCAGAGGTCAGTTTAAGCAGTGGTTCTGTGCTGCAAGACTGCTTTAAAAAAGTAAATTGTGCCCAAATTCGACTTTTGTGTTTGGGGCACTTACAAATTGTTAACCTACAATGTTTGGGCATATTAGGTACCCCCAGGGTCTCCCCTAGGTGTCACAGGGGTGTGTGTGTGTGGGGTAGTCCGGCATCTATAAGGTGGACCCTTATAAAATGAGTTTTATATTCCCTGGGTAAAGTGAAATTGCACATTTCACTCCCCAACTTGTGATAAAGTGCTACCCAAAATCGACTTTGGTGGTAGGAGCACTGTGGAGGGAGGATCTGCAATATTTTTACATATTCAGAACCCCTAAAGTCTCCCCTAGGTGTTGCTGGGGTGGGGATTACTGTAGATATATGTAGTGCACTTATAAAATATGTTTTTATAAGCCCTGGTGCTGTAAAAATGGCCCAAGTCACTTTTCCCATTGCAAATCCCATGCCATAGGTTAACATTGGAAAAGGTTATTAGTTAATACATAGAGAAAGAAAAGCCATAAAACTAGGATTAAAGGACTCAGTAGAAAGGTAATGATAAGTCCAACAATATGGTATTGTTGAATTTGTTGTAAAATGTACAGACAAGAATTTATAAGCTTTTCTTTTCTGTAAGACAAAATTCAGCCCTCTATTGCGTTGCCCTGATTGGTCAGAGATAAGTGGGGGAGCCTGGCTGCTTTGAAGAGGTGATAAATGACCCCTAGGGTTGGGAAGCCTCTCGGGGAGGAGAGGTTGCTGGGCTTAGACATGCCAGAGCAGGGGAAGGAGTTGTAAACCGTGGACTTCAAGCGAAGGGGAGGACCCCTGTTTACCTCCAGCCAGATGCTAGGATCTAGGAAGGAATGAGCAGATGCAAGGGGGGGGGGGAATATGGAGATTAGCCATCCTAGGGTTGTGTTTAGCCAGCTCTTCTCTCCCTGCTGAAAATTCTGACATATTGAATTTTGGGAGAATAGTGGTTTCTGGGTTGCTACACTCTGCAGTAAGTGGTCAGACGTTTGGGTGGAACCCTGCAGCTCATTGGACAGGAGTGCCCACATGCTTGACCCCAGAGAACACTGAATAAGTATCTGAGAGGGGTGGTGCCGCTCAGAACTGCTGCGTGAAACTTAAGAGAATCAGATGGGTCCATGCTGAAGAGTTTAATGTGCATTTCCAAAGACCTGTACTCTAAAGATTGCACCTTTTTGCACTCTTTGAAACTACAGCCCTGTGGATCAAACCTGTTTCAAAAGGACTAAAGAGTGGGCTTCCTGCAGGCTACAGGTTAACAGAGCTTACCTTGACCATCACCACAAAGAATCCCCAGCCTGCATTTCTACCAGTGGATTTGTTAGGGTTTTGTCCAAGTTGATGTGGGAATTGAAGTCTCACACTTTCAAGGAGCCTCTTGGAGATTCCAGAACCTTGGATTGTGTGTTGGATACGTTGGGACCCGCAAGAAGAATTTTAGGAAGGAGTTCTAACTGGACCCAGCCAGCTGGAGGGGGCTGCACAAGACTGATGAGAGATCCTTCAGAATAATTGCTAAAGGTGAATGTGTCCCTGTCAGAGGCAACAACATGACTAAAAGGGGCACTTTTGGTTTCTAAGCACTAGAACATGACTAATCTTTAAAAAATCATATCTCTGGTTCCCTCCAGTGGATTTTCTTTAGTTTTGGAGTCATTTAAAAGATAAAAATATGTCCTATTTTTATTAATTGGTGTTGGATTTTTATCTTGTGCTGTCTAAATTACTTACTGATTTGGTGTTTTTAAGTACTTTACACACCTGAAGTTAAGCCTGCCTGCTCGCAGGCACGTTACCAAGGGTTGAGCAAAGGAATAATTTTCTAAGACCTATTCTAAGCCCTATACTGTGTTAGTGGCCTTATTGCCAGGGGCAGACTTACTTTTGCCTCTACCAATAATCCACTTTCCAACTTATTTCTTTACAGAAAGCCTTTCACAATTGTGACAGACCACAAAGCACTACTCACTTTATTTGGAAACCCAAAAGCTAAGATTACCCCTCACATTAATAGGTGGGGTTTGCGTAAACAGGAAGGAGTACGACTATACAATTGTTCAGAGGCCAGGCAAGAACCAAAATCCTGCAGATTACTTCTCAGGAGTACCCTTACATCGGCGCGGTTCATCATAGAAAGTAGCTGAATAGTACTTCAACTTCATTGTAAGATCCAGCAAGACAGCGGCCTTATCCAATGAACAGATCATTACTGCTACAGATGCCGATAAAGAAATGCTTAGCCTTAAAGACACTATTTCAGCGCTGTCATGGAGTTTTCAACCTCTAAATGATGATGCTGAATTTCAAAAATTCAAGAAATATATTGGATGAACTGTCTGTCACTAAAGAGGGCATTGTGTTGAGTGGCTCACGGATCAGCATACTAGAGAGACTCCGACTGCAAGTCATTGAACTCGCTCACAAAGTACATCGTAGCATTGTCGCCACCAAAAGGGCCCTGAAAGATTGAATAGGAAGAAGTTCAAGAAGTTTCTAACTAGACACAGTGTTGAGCAGAAAAAAAGTACACCATGTGTCACCAAGCCAACGGTGCCATGGAACGGTTTATGGGCTCCCTAAATAGAGTGATCAACATCCATCAATGGTGGGAATCGGGCTGAGTCAGGCCTTATGTCAAGCCCTCCGTTCCTATCGTTCGACTCCTTACTCCACCACTGGTCAGAATCCTGCTGCCTTGCTATTTGGGAGTGCTGTAAGAACCAAGATACCACAGTGAATAACTGAACGAACTCGGAGTACTAACAATGTTTGTGCCACTGACACTCTTTAAAATGTCAAATGAAGACTTATGAAAGGACACCACACAAGTGTTATGAAAATAAACAGTGTATTTATTTAGATCACAACAGCCCTGCACTCTTATGAGGACAGGGTACTAAGCACACAACAAAACTCTTACGAAAATACTTTAAGTTGCACAATTTACACCAATGCCCGAGGGGCACGAAAAACCATATACTATGAAAGTGGAATGCGAAATTACTAGCAGGTGAGTACTGGACTAATAGGCTTTGGAATCGCTAGGACTACGTTACTGAACCTTCAGATTACTAGTAGGAGGCCTAGGGGACTCGGGTGCAGAGTGTGCACTCTCACGCGGGATGTGGGACAAAGTCTATGGAGGCTAGTAAAAGCAAAGTTAGTGTTCTCGGGCGAACCCGATAAGGTAGGTTGAAAACGAAAGTGGATCTGGACCCTTGGATAGTGAGGCTATGCTGGGGCACCGAAATGCCGAAGTTACCTAGCCCAGGGTCTGCGGCTGCATAGGTCTGAAAAGACGTCGGGAATCCTCGTTGACGAACCAGGAGCCTGAAAGGATTTGCTGGCAGGCGACCAGTGAAGATTGTTCGATGGATCCAAGCCTGGATCGAAGATGGAAGACACCTGTAAGCAGAGGGGACCAAGTCCTGAATCACTAGCCAGTGATCAGATGGGCACCAGGATGGCACCGGATGGAGTCACCTCGACCAGGTGAGTGGGCGACGCTGGGCTCTGCAGTCTCACGGACCAGGAGGCGTTGTCGGCGACCAGGATGGAGGTGCGAGCTGTCCCACGATGGTTGATGCTGTCGACGTCGCTGGACCCAGGATTGGGGCAACAAGTCTTGGCAAATTCAAGCCCACGCGGTGGACCTAAAATGGCGTCTGGAGTGGACCAGGAGGGTCCGGGGTGCTCCTCTTTTGGAAGGGAGCAAGGGCCAGTCTGGAGCAACCAGACTAGCAGTGGTGATGTCGTCGGGAAGGCCACAAGCCAGCGGGTTAGTAGCCAGACAACGCGGTGAGCAGCCAAAAAGCAGAAGGGCCCCACGCAGATCTCGTGGATGTTGGGGGGCTGGTCTTCGGTGCTGGAGCTGCTCAGGGTCGAGGCTTCTCGGACCCCAAAGCACTCACCAGAGGATCCCTCGGCGGTCGTGCTGGACAGAAGTCGTGCAGTTCTGATGATGGCCGGTCCCTCGAGGTCTCGTCGCACCTACGGTTCTCAGCTTAGCTGTAGAGGTAGGTAGAGGTCAGAGGTGCCAGGGAAGCCGGGTCTCGTCGAGCTAGTCAGTCAGATTCCGGAGAAAGGACGTGCAGCAAACCGCAGAGTTCTTAGATGGTGCCTGCGGATGCAGGGTGACTACTCCTTAGCCACAAGGGAGAAATCTTAAGAAGAAGTCGAGAGTTCCTTTCGTAGAAAGTAATTTCTTGATTCAAAGATGATCTAATTTGGAAGGGTCCCCGCTCCTGCCTTTATCCTAAAGAAAGGGGTGGGTACGCGACTAGGTCCTGCCCTAGGGGTGGGACCAGGAAGAGGGGTGGTTACACCCCTCTCCCATGCCGGACTTTCCCCAGCTCAGGGCTGGTGTGCCCCTGGAACTGGTTCTAGCCGGCAGATGCGTAGTGAGCACCGGGGTGCCACTTGCAGTCACCTTCCTGTAAAGCCCTGCCTACCCAGGATACACAAAACCCTGTCTGGGATGGTGCTAGCACCGCCCCTGACAGGAAACCCTTTGTCCAAGCTCCCCTCGCTGGAAGAACTCCCAGCTGCAGGGGGTCAGACTCGTGTCTGTGGTGGCAGCATCCATGTGATGCTGAGGCCTGAGTTAACTTTAACCGGGGTTCACAGTTACATACATTACGTGTCCCTCTAGAAGGGTGGAATGCTAACCCCGTCGCCAGAATTGGCGAGTGCTTAGTATTCCAATTCGTATGACACCTTACTCGACATGTTTTGATAAAGCGATACCAGAGATAGCATTTAACCGCGAGGATTATAATGCACTTAAGAGTATATGGTATGCGTTATCATGGAACAGCTATTAGGACTTGGTTCCGCAAGCTGCAAACGGGCTCAGCTCATGCCAGAGCACCATCTCACACGATTCCAAGCACTCTGCCTTCAGGATTGTCAAGGCCTGCCATAGGAGTGACTGATAGGAATCTGTGTGTCCATTTTTAGGGTTAGATATAGGTATACTATATCTACAGCAAAGGGTGATTACACCACCTTGCCCCAGCTGTCGTGCAGCCAGTTGTGTCAGATTTAGATGGCCACCCAGGGGTGGCATAATACATGCTTCAGCCCCTGGTAGGCCCTGGGTACACCTATGCCCTGAGTTACAGGGTCTGATAAGGTGGCCCAGTACCAATTGGAAATGTACCTAAGGTACATGGAATCCATTTTAGAGAGAGAGCAGTAGGCCTGGGGTCCTGATTGGCAGGGTCCCAGGCCAACTAAGTCGGAAAACCAGCAAAACACCAGGCAAAAAAGTTGGGGGCAACCATAGTCAGGTATCCACCTTCCTACAGTGCACTTATAAAATATGTTTTTATAAGCCCTGGTGCTGTAAAAATGGCCCAAGTCACTTTTCCCATTGCAAATCCCATGCCATAGGTTAACATTGGAAAAGGTTATTAGTTAATACATAGAGAAAGAAAAGCCATAAAACTAGGATTAAAGGACTCAGTAGAAAGGTAATGATAAGTCCAACAATATGGTATTGTTGAATTTGTTGTACAATGTACAGACAAGAATTTATAAGCTTTTCTTTTCTGTAAGACAAAATTCAGCCCTCTATTGCGTTGCCCTGATTGGTCAGAGATAAGTGGGTGAGCCTGGCTGCTTTGAAGTGATGATAAATGACCCCTAGGGTTAGCAAGCCTCTCGGGGAGGAGAGGTTGCTGGGCTTAGACATGCCAGAGCAGGGGGAGGAGTTGTAAACCGTGGACTTCAAGCGAAGGGGAGGACCCCTGTTTACCTCCAGCCAGATGCTAGGATCTAGGAAGGAATGAGCAGATGCAAGGGGGGGGGGAATATGGAGATTAGCCATCCTAGGGTTGTGTTTAGCCAGCTCTTCTCTCCCTGCTGAAAATTCTGACATATTGAATTTTGGGAGAATAGTGGTTTCTGGGTTGCTACACTCTGCAGTAAGTGGTCAGACGTTTGGGTGGAACCCTGCAGCTCATTGGACAGGAGTGCCCACATGCTTGACCCCAGAGAACACTGAATAAGTATCTGAGAGGGGCGGTGCCGCTCAGAACTGCTGCGTGAAACTTAAGAGAATCAGATGGGTCCATGCTGAAGAGTTTAATGTGCATTTCCAAAGACCTGTACTCTAAAGATTGCACCTTTTTGCACTCTTTGAAACTACAGCCCTGTGGATCAAACCTGTTTCAAAAGGACTAAAGAGTGGGCTTCCTGCAGGCTACAGGTTAACAGAGCTTACCTTGACCATCACCACAAAGAATCCCCAGCCTGCATTTCTACCAGTGGATTTGTTAGGGGTTTGTCCAAGTTGATGTGGGAATTGAAGTCTCACACTTTCAAGGAGCCTCTTGGAGATTCCAGAACCTTGGATTGTGTGTTGGATACGTTGGGACCCGCAAGAAGAATTTTAGGAAGGAGTTCTAACTGGACCCAGCCAGCTGGAGGGGGCTGCACAAGACTGATGAGAGATCCTTCTGAATAATTGCTAAAGGTGAATGTGTCCCTGTCAGAGGCAACAACATGACTAAAAGGGGCACTTTTGGTTTCTAAGCACTAGAACGTGACTAATCTTTAAAAAATCATATCTCTGGTTCCCTCCAGTGGATTTTCTTTAGTTTTGGAGTCATTTAAAAGATAAAAATATTTCCTATGTTTATTAATTGGTGTTGGATTTTTATCTTGTGCTGTCTAAATTACTTACTGATTTGGTGTTTTTAATTACTTTACACACCTGAAGTAAAGCCTGCCTGCTTGCAGGCACGTTACCAAGGGTTGAGCAAAGGAATAATTTTCTAAGACCTATTCTAAGCCCTATAATGTGTTAGTGGCCTTATTGCCAGGGGCAGACTTACTTTTGCCTCTACCAATAATCCACTTTCCAACATATTTCTTTACAGAAAGCCTTTCACAATTGTGACAGACCACAAAGCACTGCTCACTTTATTTGGAAACCCAAAAGCTAAGATTACCCCTCACATTAATAGGTGGGGTTTGCGTAAACAGGAAGGAGTACGACTATACAATTGTTCAGAGGCCAGGCAAGTACCAAAATCCTGCAGATTACTTCTCAGGAGTACCCTTACATCGGCGCGGTTCATCATAGAAAATAGCTGAATAGTACTTCAACTTCATTGTAAGATCCAGCAAGACAGCGGCCTTATCCAATGAACAGATCATTACTGCTACAAATGCCAATAAAGAAATGCTTAGCCTTAAAGACACTATTTCAGCGCTGTCATGGAGTTTTCAACCTCTAAATGATGATGCTGAATTTCGAAAATTCAAGAAATATATTGGATGAACTGTCTGTCACTAAAGAGGGCATTGTGTTGAGTGGCTCACGGATCGTCATACTAGAGAGACTCCGACTGCAAGTCATTGAACTCGCTCACGAAGTACATCGTAGCATTGTCGCCACCAAAAGGGCCCTGAAAGATTGAATAGGAAGAAGTTCAAGAAGTTTCTAACTAGACACAGTGTTGAGCAGAAAAAAAGTACACCCTGTGTCACCAAGCCAACGGTGCCATGGAACGGTTTATGGGCTCCCTAAATAGAGTGATCAACATCCATCAATGGTGGGAATCGGGCTGAGTCAGGCTTTATGTCAAGCCCTCCGTTTCTATCGTTCGACTCCTTACTCCACCACTGGTCAGAATCCTGCTGCCTTGCTATTTGGGAGTGCTGTAAGAACCAAGATACCACAGTGAATAACTGAACGAACTCGGAGTACTAACAATGTTTGTGCCACTGACACTCTTGAAAATGTCAAATGAAGACTTATGCTGATCAAGGTCGTAGAACTCTGGAACTCATCTTCGACGAAGTTGACTGGTTGCTTGTCAAACAAAAACAGAAGCGAAAAACAGATTCTCTGTTTGCCGCCGAGCCTCTGAGCTTTGTCCGTCACAAGACATTACTGACATCTTTCGTGCCATTCATCGGCCCCTGTAGTCTCAGATGGGGTTGCCCCACCTGACGGCTCAGATTAAACACCAGCTCCTGTCCCCTTGGTGTCCACTCAGGGGGCATCTCACCTACCTCAGACCATGTGATCTGGTCAAACAGTGCAAACCTTTCGATGACTTATCAAAGAAATATAAAATGCTACTGTTACAACTTTTTCTTTAATAAGGGGGAGATGTAGTGTCTGAAGACTATGAGTGCTTGGACCCTGTGGTCTCAATGCGAGAATTGCGTAACCATTTGGGGAGGTGTTAAGGTGTGGTGTTAACAGGTATGAGATAATAACAAGTTCTGTTAAATGTTGTACGCTGGTGAATAAAGATGTCAATTTCGAACTCCGTGAGTTATGTTATGTTATGTTACATACATTTGTAATGCGCACTGCTGCCCCAGCTAAGGGGCGTCCAGGCGCATGGCAGGTAAAAATGCAACACCACAGGAAACACAACAGAAGGGAGAAAAGTGAATTTATTAAAACAAGAGGGTTTTTAAGGCTTTACGAAAGACCAACAGATCATCTAACAGTCGCAACTCTACAGGAAGGGAGTTCCAGAGCTCGGCTGCTCTGACCCGGAAGGAACGGCCACCAACCCGACACAGCCTGTATCGGGGAATCACAGTAAGTGCCTGACCCAAGGATCTCAGGGGCCGAGTAGGCACATACCATGACAGAAGGCCCGCAAGAATAGGGGGACCTACTCCCCTCAAGATCTTGAACGCCATACACAGCACTTTAAACTGAATTCTGGCCTTGATAGGCAACCAGTGCAGTGATCTCAGAGTGCTGGAGGCAGAACAAGTACGGGGAAGGCCAACAATAGCTCTCGCCCCAGCGTTCTGGACGCGTTGGAGGCGGGTAACCTCAGCCGCGTTGGACCCTACCAGAAGAGAGCTGGCATAGTCCAGGCGAGATAACACTGTAGCCTGGACTATCAGCTGCCTGGTGCGATGGTCAAAGAACTTCAAAACCGGGCGAAGCGACCGTATGATACCAAAGCAACAGGCCGCGATTTTCTTCGTGTGGCCAACGTAGCTGAGGGAGGGATCCATCCATACTCCTAAGTTCTTTAGTTCCGTGACCGGGAGGGGGGCCGGCCCCAGCTCCGTAGGCCACCATCTGTCCCCCCAAAGCTCCGATCTCTTGCCTACGATCATGATCTCTGTTTTCTTAGCGTTGAGCTGGAGACAGTTGTTCTTCATCCAGCTCGCCACCGCCCTAAGTCCACTCTGAAACCTGGGGGCATCCCGGTCCGCATCCCCGCTGATCGTAACCGCTAGCTGAGTGTCGTCAGCATATGAGACCATAGTCATGCCCCATTGCTTGACGACCTCAGCCAGCGGTCTCACGTAGAGATTAAACAACGTGGGACTCAGCGAGGATCCTTGCGGCACCCCCTGTTTCAAAGGATGGAATTGGGACTGGAACGGTGGGACAGCAACGCTAAAGAAACGATCGTCTAGAAAAGACCGGAACCACTGGAGGGCAGGTCCACCCAGCCCAATCTCCTCCAGGCGATGCAACAGGATAGGATGCGAAACAGTATCAAACGCAGCGCTCAAGTCCAATAAGACGAGCGCTGCTGTCTGGCCCGCATCCATCACCGTGCGAAGGTGTTCAGCCATGGAGAGGAGGGCGGTCTCCGTGCTGTGTCCAGCACGGAACCCATTCTGGGTGGGATCCAAGATGTTAGCATGGATAAGGTGAGCCGAAAGAACTTTGTTGACATGGGCCTCCAACACTTTGGTCGGCCACGGGAGTAGGGAGATGGGCCGATAGTTTTCAGGCTTATCTGGATCCAGAGACGGCTTCTTCAAAATGGGAGAGACCACTGCCCGCTTCCAGCTAGCGGGTACCGTGCCTGATTCCAATGAGATGTTAATCAGGGAGTGAACCACGGCCCGTCCCACAAACGACTGCTCCCTAAAGAGAGTCGCTGTAAGCGGATCAGCGGGGGACCCTGATTTGACCTGCAGAGCCAGGAGGTCAAACCCCTCTGATGTCAGCGGGGGCAGCACGTGCAGGGTGGAATCACCATAGATGTTAATCGGGGGCTCAACTGGAGGCCCTGTACAAGGGAACGTCCGATAGATGTTTTGGACCTTTTCCAAAAAGAAACAAGCGAGAGCCTCACAGTGAGTAGTGGAGCCAGTCGACGTAGTACAGGCACGCTTTGCCAAGAGATCCTTCATCACTTTAAAGATGGTTTTAGAGGGGTTGGAACTGTTGCCGAATTCAGTAGCGTAGTAAGCTGCCCGAGCTTGGCAAACAGCCCGATGGTAAACTTTGACGGAGGCGAGATAAATAGCCTTTTTCCCGATATCGTACGCCTTCCGCCAAGCCCTCTCTGCTCGCCTACAACTACCCTTGAGTGAACGTAGGGCGCCATCGTACCACGGGCTGGAGTCCCTGGAGCTGACTTTACAAGCGGTAAGTGGAATAAGGACGTCAAGCGCCTTGGAAATCCAGGAGCAGAACTTCTCGTAACCTGAATCAACCAGCAACGGAAGATCTAAAGGCTCCTCGGCGAGGACACGGTGTAAGTCCTCCAGCCGTAGTTTACTCCATTGCCGCCTAATAACCAGCTTTGCCGGGGGAACAGCAATCATTCCCGGCAAAGGGGTACAGATGGAAACCAAAGAGTGGTCCGTCCAGCCAAGAGGTGTGACGGCGGAGACAACAGCGTCTGCCAAATTAGTGAAAAAAGGATCTAAGGTATGGCCGCCTGTATGAGTAGGCTGTCGGACCAATTGCACCAGTTGAAGGGCCTCCAGGTCAGCAAGAATACCGCTAACCGAGGGGGAGGTAAGGTTCTCAAAGTGTAAGTTGAGGTCTCCCAAGATCGAAAAATTGGGGCAACCTACCGCCAAGGAACTAACCATGTCGGGGAGGGCCGCTCTAAACGCCACATCACTCCCAGGGGGGCAATAGACCACCATCCCCGAGAGTGTGAAATGTGGGGTGACCGAGATTTTAAACACCGCACTTTCACATCCCGCAATGGTCAGACCAGACCAACTACCAGTGAGGCCAGGTCGCAAGGCCAACGCAATACCCCCTCCCCTGGTAGATCGATTAAGGGTAAAAACCGAAAAATCAGAGGGAAAAGCCAAGTTGACAATGGCCACATCGTCATCCTTCAACCACGTCTCGGTGATGGCTACGATGTCCGGGGCCTCTTCCTGTATCAGGTCGAACACGGCCTGATAATGCAGCACCAGAGACCTGGCATTCAGGCTGAAGATGCGAAGGGAATGCTCGGCGAGGTTCCTACTAAGGGACACCGCAGGATTTTCGTGTGAGCTCAGGGTAGGGGGATCCAAGGACCACCTTCCACACGCACAGTGAAAGGGGCCCGCTAGTGGGTGTATTGGGGGAAGGGTACAACTCACCATTGAACGACCTATACCCCGCAGAGTGTCGGCAGAGTACACCAGCATGGTAACGAGAGCCGAGACCAACTCTCCAGGACCCCAGATGCCCGCAACGCCCTGCGCGTCCGTAGCGCGGACGTCCGTAGCGCGGAGTGGCGTGTTCATTTCGTATGCTACTGGGAGGGGCTACAGAAGTGAGAGCAACAACACGAACAACGGGTGGGGCAGCAGGGAGAGTAACAATACAGCGAATGGGGGGGCAGGAGGGAGAGCAAGAATATCGACAGCGCGTCATGGCAAGCAACAACATGAATGGCTGGAGGGGGCAAGCAACAACAATGACAGTTAACACGAAGCATTGATAAACATAGAAGGCGGGGTGTGGGTACCAGAAGCAACATGGAAGACTAATACACTAGGGAGGCTGCACTCTAGTTGTGTGCCTAGACAAGAGAGAATAAATAGGTTCCAAGTTAGGGAGCAGTGGTAGGTCACAAGTACTTGGGACAAGCTCCAGGGAAGGACAAATGGAAGAAGCAGAAGTGAATGCCGTACGCCCCAACTTATGAAAAGCAAGTAAATGAGAGTGGCAAGCAATGGTAAGCAGTGAGCATCCTCTAATGCCCTGTAAGTAAATACAATGTCTTACAAGTGTCAGAACATGCACTGTCTGAGGTTGGGCCTAACCAGAATTACTAGGAATAGGTTTGTCAGCTTCCACAATATTCTAAATCTCTCTTCTGCATTGAAGTCCTGCATAAAACAAGCCATGCTTACTGAGTGAAATACTAACACTTTATTTGTGCTAACGTTCACTTTATTTTATATAAGCTGGGAGGGCTCGAAAGAGCTATTCAAACAGGGTAAACTTTAGAAATTGCATTGTGTAGAGTGGTGGGTTATTTGAATTTTACAGCACCCATTTATGTTTAGTTTTGCACACTGGTGGCCATCATTTCCATGGGGTTTCACTGTTCATAACTAACTATGATTAAGAAACATGTTCACTTCACTAAGAAGATTGTCAAAATTAAAGTTCTCCAGAAAACACATCAATCTCAAGTTGACGGCTGTTGGCACATAGATGGATTTGCATGGGCTGCGAGGCTGAAGATGGGGACCTCCTCCGACCTTACCACACACTTTCCAAGTAGAGGCACCATGAGTCTCGTCACGCTAACCCTGGCCATTCAACCACACCATCACCTTACTCGCAAAAGCTTGGAGTTTTCCATCCTGCGCTTGCTTCTTTGTGGGATGCACAGTTGCTAAACGTTAGTACTGAGACGGAGCTGCAGCAAAACATTGGAAGGCGATGTTGCCCTAGTGTATAATTAGGGCTAAGCATGACAAAAAGTTATATTTTATTGAAAATGAGCATTGGGTTGGAAGGATTATGGGTGTACTTTTCTTAAGTGAGTTGTTAAAAGCCAACTTGTTTAGTTATGTGAACGCTAAAACATCCCCACCTTGTAAACCCTCAAAATCTAATTCTTTAAATGGGCACGTACATTCATTCAGTCATTTATTTAATTTGGAAAGAAGGGTACCAGAACTTCCCATCAGGGTTGCAATACTTGTAATGGGAGAGTATCAGCACTTCCTGGTAGCAAACAGGCTGTCTGGAATAGAGGGCACTTGCAATTCCCCATTTCCATATCAGGCACTGTATTCTGCATTTTTCTTTATTTCATATGAAGTGTGTTGGAGGAAAAACTGTTTCCGGTAGGAGGTATTTTGCACACTTTAGATTCTTGCTCTTGATTCACAGGTTATGAGTTCAAGTATTGGTTCACCATTCACTCAGTGTGAACTGAGGCAGTTATCCAATGCACTGTCTGTGCACAAGTGCTTACACTTGGGCATGGGATTATTAGGTAATTTTTAGCATAGTTATCCCTGCTTACAGCGACTTTTTGCTAACACTTAGCGCCTTCTCTGAGCTAGTGGATATTGGCAGCTGGAGAAGGATAACAGAGTTACCAAGGCGAGAGTTGGGTGTCTAAAGGGTATCAAGTGAGCTGGCTCTCCTGTGACTGGGAGGGTGTTGTCCCACTCCCCCCCCCAAGGTAGTTTTTCTAGTAATGCGGCCACATGTTGTTAGCTGGGGCGGTATCCCCCCTTAGATACCTCTCTGGTCAACTCCTAATTGGGCCTAGAATGGGACAGTAGCATGACTCTTGGATATGACCATTGGTTTCTGGGATCTAGCTATCCCTGCTGACAGTGGTGTGATCCCAGACATGCTACCGAACTGTAATTGGTGGTGGTAACACTTGTTTATCAGCTGCAAACACTTACAGTAGCATTGACAAGGTGAATGTGCCCATGTGCAGCAGTATACTAGTGACATGGTTTGACTGGTTATGAGCGAGATACTGACATTTTGCTTCTTTCTTTCTCCCTTCAACTTTCTTCTTCTTTTTCAGGTACTTATTGCCTCACACTTGCCTTCATACGAGCTGCGCCATAACCAGGTGGAGTCTATCTTCCTCTCGGCTATCGACATGTATGGTCACCAGTTCTGCATCGAGAACCTGCAGGTACCTGGGCCTGGGCAGTGAGCAGGCATGCCCTCTATTATTTTGCCTTTTGGATTGTGTTAATACACTGGCTGGTGGGGCAGAAGCACTTGTGATTCTGACTGCAGCAGTGTTGACATTTTCACTGGTTGGCCACTGTCTGCCTCTAATCCACAGAGATCACTGCACCATTGTTGACTATGGTGGGAGGCAGCCAGTAGTTGGAGAGGCCACCAGCTCCGGGAAGACCCCTACTTCATGTTTCTCTCTTCTTGCAATCAATTCCTATTGTACTTGTCAAAGTGGGTGGGGCCACAGAAATTGGTATGGAAATTAACGTGAAAATGTTCTTCTCAAGATGGCTTCAATTTTATCTCTTGCAGAAACTCATCTTGTCTGAGACGTCCATCTTTGATGTTCTGCCAAACTTTTTTTACCACAGTAACCAGGTAGTGAGGATGGCTGCGCTGGAGGTAAGTTATTGTACACATTAAGGGGCAGTACCAGAATAGGGCATCCAAATGCAGAGGTGAACCAGGATTGAAACCTGATATTTTGTATAATGTGTAGGGACAGTGATGTAGACACTGGGGTCATGGGACACATGGTTGTGAGCTTTTGAACTGTGCCGCTGCTAATGGGACTGTTCAGCTCTGCGGCAGGAGGGAGAAGCTTCCATTATGTGGGTTATCTGGGCGTTTTCCATTGGCCAGGAGAAGGGGAACGCTTGAGCTGTGTGAAAGAAGCACCCTTCCACTCCAGATGCCACAAGATGCGTTCATGGCTTTCGACAAAGAGAATCTTCGAGTGGGTGTGGGTGGGAACCTCAAACATACAGGAGCAGCAGAAGCCCCTTGGAAAGTGCAGTCTGAGTTGCCACCTTGCACTTTAGGGAATGTGAAATGTCCCTGCAAGTGTGGAGTAGGATTGGGGGAGATGTGACGTCTGTATTGTGGGAGGAAGTGGGCTTTTCCATAATATGGGCTTAGGGTTGTTATTCCTAAGTGTGAAAGCGCAACGAGTAGGGTCATCCCTCGGTGCAAGTCGAGGAGGCTTCCACCATTTGTCAGCAGGGTGGCAGGTATTTGACAGCACGAGGCATTCAGCAATTTGTGACTAGAAGGGCTTTTCCAGTGTGGGCTCAGAGGAAAACATTCACTCTCTGAGAGCTCGGGCCTGTCTATGTACAGGTAGGCATTCTAGAAGGGGTCGCTCGGGATCAGAAGCGCTCCTCTACAGTTGCTGTAGATGCAGGGTGGCCTGTCCACAGCAGTGCAGTAGCACTATACGGGAGCAGGATGGCTCTTCCACTGTGAAGGCCCAAGTACACGAAGTGTATTTGACTCTGTGAGAGCGGGCGGCCTTTCCTTATTGAAAACCAATATACAAAGGTTACCTGCCTAGATAATTCCAAAGGGCTCTACAGAGAGGGCCCCAATAATAGCACACCAACACCAGCACTGACAATTGCAAGTATTAAATGGTCCAGCAATCAAATTATTATATCAAAATTATTTTTCATTTTTATTTTCATATTTTCAGAACCAATTTATCAAACTTTTGCAAGATAAATGCATACAAAAATTATGCTAAACAATAAATGTATATATACACAGTATCCCACACACCTCAATCAAAATAAACAGTCATATTAACATGCATTCATATTAGCACATACTTTCATACTATACTACAGACAATATCATAGCATCACAAGTACATCAAGATGGTGAAGTGTGGCTCACTTGTTAGAGGAGGCAGACCTGGAAGCAGAGGTCAGCCCGGGACCAGGGTTCAATTCCCGGCTCGGCGGGGTCTTGAGTCCTAAAATGTCCATGGACTCGACAATTCTCGCTCCGGTGCCTACTCGATTCATGGGTTCACACTCAGCGACTCTGGGCAATAGCTTGCTTAATCTCCACAACGGCCCCTCGCGGCGGGATGCCTGGCTTTCACCTTGCGGATACCCTGCCGGGGTTATCTCACAGGGGAATACCAGGACGGGTTCCCTAAGCAAGCGCTTAGAGACCGGTTGGTGATTTGCGCTATATAAATACCTGTACATTTACATTTACAAACTGCCACATGATGATCAGATGACAAGTTCTCGTGTATCATCCTGGTGGTAAGAGTAGTTACAGTCCAACTACACAAAATACATTTCCTTTCCTTATTGGACATACAAGTGGACTCCTCGACTGTGGGAGAAATGGCTATGCTTATTCGGTTTGTTTGTAGAGCGCCTCCCACAGCCCCCATGGCAAATTACCCTGTCCTTCTCCTTTTATGGACAAGCATTAAAATGTGTTTTTCCATTATTGGCACAAATCCAGTCCTCTCCCCTAGCATCCTCTTCTTTTGAGCTCTCATTGGAAAAAATAGTACTTTATCCCAGTAACTACTATCAGTACAAATGATAATCTGTCTTAGTGTTGTATATACTTCGGCCCTTTTCTCTCCTTAGCATCTTTCAGCAGAAAAACACTTTCTTTTACCAGCTCTTCTGAACCTCCACCCCTGATCTGTACCGAGACAATGACTGTCCACTCTCACAGTCTCTAGAAGCAAAGGTTGCTGGCATCTCCCACTCCTCTAACCTTGTCTAGGCATGAACACTTTTGAGCACTAGCCATAAGCTCCCCAGACCTTTATGGGCCTTCACCATGCTTGCTTTCACCCAGTCACCAACAGTCTTATTAGAGGATTTTCTGTTGTTCACAGGCCATTGTCGGTCTTGTCCTCTTAATTTAATATACATTTTGCTTTGGCAAAATAAAAGATTAGGTTGAGATGATCATGGCTACTCTTGTTTACTGTAACTACAGTATCTTAATTGTCTTTAGCTAAAATGGCTAAAAAAAACAAAATCCTAGCAGTAATTAAGTGCACCTTATTGTTATTTTTTTAGTTTATCATCTTTGTCTTGTTGCTGTGACTAAAGATCTACACCTTTTATAAAGATATAGTTCTTAAGGCAATGAACTTTCTAGAGAGCTATTACTTTGTGTCATGTGGTATCTGATTTCCAAATCCTCATAATCTACTCGAATAATCCGTCAATGTCAATCCTCCTACCCTTTCCATGGCTAAGATCCTAATAGAAATAGGTGGTACCCAATCAGCAGTGCAGCTGGACCCAGGATTTTGGGGAATCAGTGATAGACAACAGACACTCACCAGAGATTTACTCAGTAACTGAGCCAGGTATTGTAGAAAAGGCAAGACAATGGCATTACAAATGGAACATTTGTTATTTGTTTGTTTACTTTTTATTAGAACATTGGAATGTGGAGCACTCCATTGAATACAATGGAGTGCTCCTAGCTTCTACGGGCTGGTAAAAGCCAGCAACATTCCAATGCTGTTTGACAAAGGCGTCTCGGAGCCCCAGGGGTTTTAAACCCCCTCGGGCTCCGAGAGAGAGGCCTTTGTTTTATTTGTTAGAATATTCTGCCCTCTAGTCGCAGAATGTTCCAATAGCCTTATAGCCCTTTGTAGCTGGGCTATACCGGCTATTAAAGTCCTGCTCCCTTGTTAAAGGCCCTCACCTCGGGCCTTTAACGCTGGAGCGGGCCTTTAATAGCCTGGATAGCCCGCTACGGCGTGCTATAAGGCTATATTAAGTAAATGAAGAATTATAGCAATAATAGAAGCTGTAATAAAACAGAACATTGATTCACAGGAAAATACAGAATCTTGAATATTTCAGAATTCTATAAAATTCAAAGAGTTAAAAAGTTGATAAATCTATAAATGACAACTATTATAACATGAATTAATTTTTTGAATAGGGGGAAGTAAAGAAAGAAGGGAAGTATAGATGGGGAAGTGTTATATACCTATCCATAATTGTATAAGTTTGCATATATATATATATATATCGTGAAACACTCCTTGAAACCCGCACCTTGTTTCTGCTTGCGCGATGAAAAGAGCACGGACCACACGATTCCTTGTGGTACCGCTATGTTCATTTTCTCTTACAAACCAACAACTGCAGCCATTACGCGTTTTGTCCCTCCCAGGGGACTTGATCACATAATATCTAAACATACTCACACATACAAACATAATCAGGTGCTCCTTGTAAGTACGGTTTTATTCAGGAATATTTAAACACAAGCACATTTTTCCCAACATATTTCGGGGATCAGTGTCTCCTTGATCACAGGTGAGGCCAAACACACAGATCCTACCAATTAATTTTAAACTTTGTGTAGGGAACAATACAAATGGAAAGAGGACTATACGAAGAAGAAAAATCACTCTCCAATTGATATTAACACGAGCGCAATTATTACGAGAAGGCATTCATAGCTGCTTAAAGTTAAACAATCTGTTGCATAGTGGTTACATTTCACATCCTTATTTGATAATTGAACAGAGTTCATGTACCCGCAGCCTGACATATTAATGTGATACAAAAACAGTCATGGATCGTGACAGTAACAGTAAAAGATTATATAACAGATTTTGTGTACCATAATATCCAAAATTATATGAAATTCAATCCACAAGCAGAATGCAAAATATACTGCACGAAATAGCAAGTCCATGTGAGAGAGTCATATAATCTTTTGTTACACTACAAGGCCCTATTGCTTCATGTACAAATGAAATGAAAAGGCATTTGTAGAGCGCGTGCATACTCCAAAGAGAATCCCGGGGCTGAAAATAGGAAATCCTGCCAGCAGAAATGTGATCGTCTCTTTTCATTTGTTGGTAAAACCAGATGATTTCTAGCTTCTTCCTGAAAATAGGAAGCTCTGAGATGGCGCAGAGTTCCCTAGGGAGTTTATTCCATGCCTTTGAACAAAGAAAACAGAAATAGCTTCCATCAGTTCTGGCCTCGCAAATTTTAGGAATATTGGCTAAATAGCTGTGTGTCGATCGCAGAACTCTGGGGAGAGGCAAAAGACGCACATATTCTCCTCCTCAGGTATGCACAGCACCCTTCTCATGGAGGGCATTATGGGCCAGGACCAGTGTCTTAAAAAGATTCCTCTTTTTGATGGGAAGCCAATGAAGTGCCCTCAATTGTGGAGTAATAAACGTTCTAGGAGCCAGATTAAGAATTGTTCTGGTTGCCGCATTCTGATTCACCTATAAACAACTTATTTTCTGGGAGTCCTAGGTAGAGAGAGCATTTCCATAGTCTAGCCTGGAGGTGATCAGTGCCTGGACCACCATCTTCCTGGTTTCTACCGATGGAAAAGGAAAGCATTTTTTCAAAGAGCGTAATATCCCAAAACAAGAGCCCACAAGTACCTGAGTTTAGGGTTGGAAGGACAGGGCACTGTCAATTTTGATGCCCAGGTTTTTTGCCGAGATTTGTTGAGTATCTAGCGGTGGGGACGTCTTGAGACCACCAAGTCCACCAAACCTCAGGTGAGGAGGACCTCACAAGTGAAATTTCTTTCAGTGGACGAAAGACCAGCATGTCAAATAATGCATGGGTCAGTGGATGGTGTACCAGCGAGTCAATACATGGCAAGTTAGTAAAGTGTTCTAGAATGATTGCAGAGCTAGCGTTGCTGAACTCCTTAGCTGTGTGCTTCAAGAGCTGTAGCATATAGTACCCTATAACAAACACACATGGGCTCCCTGTCCCAGTTATGACTGGGTTGTATTCAGCCTCGATCCTCAGCAGTGCAGAAACCACCAGTAATCCCTACCAACTAGACCTTTTGGTCAAGTCCTCTCCCAGAGCCCCCAGAAGAGACAAGGTTAGGCTTTGCTACTGATCCCATCATGTCTGACGCAATACGGTTAGCCATGCCTTTCTCGCGGGATGGCACCAAACAGGATGCCACCAACACGGCACTCCTCTCCCCGCCTTCACTCATAACTGATCGCTTAGACCCCCCCCCCCCCCCTCACCCATTGTCCTCTTTGTTACCTGAGGGAATTCTTACACCCAATACATTCACCCCGCCCATCCATTCACTGAACACAGTGACCTTTCCCCAACTTCAGGAAGAATCCCCCTTCCGGCTATCTAACCATCATACCACCCTACCCATGGATGTGGATCCTTCATTCAAAGCGAATCGCTTAGACTCCCCTCACCCATTGTCCTCTTCGTTACCTGAGGGAACTCTTTCACCTGATACAATCACCCCGCCCATCCATTTACTGAACACAGTGACCTTTCAGGAAGAAGCCCCCTTCCAGTTGTCTAGCCTTTATACCACTCCACTCATGGACGTGGATCCCACATTAAACATCCTGGCTCAACCTCCTGCATGACCCCTAATGAAGCTATCCAATCCAAATGGAGAAAGTGTTTTTGCAATCAGAACACACTGGCAGTTCGCCTTTCATAACGGGTCTTACACCCATCCCTAACGCAGATATCCACAAGCATTTGGAGACCATGCATTATGACTCGACGGGCGGTTTGTCCTCTATAATTGATCATACGCCCTCACGTACTACCTACTTTTCCAATTCAGTCTGGAGCACTCAACTTAGTGAGTTAGCCACTGGTCTATCCCATCTCATGGATGAAATGCATAACCTTTCTACTATCACTAAAAAACTGCTTATCCTACACAGAGCCTCCAATGACACCGTGAATCAAATCAGTCTCCAAATGAGAAACTCCACCCGAGGAAGGATTATTCTGAGAACACTAGTCAGCATAACCAAATCAACGTCCAACACACTAGAAACATACCCAATGTCACACTCCCCAATAATACTAATCCGGTTTGTTTACCCTTCTCTACGTGGCCTAGGAGGTCATGCGATGAACTATCAGATAGTGACATAGACGACCTCTTCTCGTCCTATGCCCAGGATATTGACAGCAGTAAGTCCCAATGTGACATCATCCAAACCATTGTAATCAATCCCTTCAGAGAACCAACTCTCAACAACAGATCTATAAATAGAGAAAGCCTCACAAATATCAACCTAGAACAGATTACCTTAAATCACTCGATTAATAAGTTGAAGTGTGGGCTCATTAATTGCAGATCTGCTAGCAAACATGCTACAGATATATTCAATCTCATTCTAGAGAATGATTTAGATATAATAGTCCTCACAGAAACCTGGTTAAATAGCTCCTCGTCACCCATCCTCAACATACTTGTTCCTCCTTCCCACAACCTAATACGATTAGATAGAATCGGGAAACTAGGGGGGGGTGGGGTAGCCTGCATTTATCGTAACTCAATATCAGTCAAGCAAGCGGACTCTATTCTATCTTCCTGTGATTATCTATGCATTAATATTTCAGATGCTAATCGCATTGCAAGCAAGCTACACATATTCTACCACTCCCTAGGCAATAACTTGACTTGATTGATGAGATAACGGAGATCATGGCTTCTAATGCCAACTCACAAGTTCATCATATCTTCTTGGGTGACTTTAACCTCCATCGGAACAATGCAAACGATCATATTGTAGGTTGTCTTAAAGAGTTTCTGTCAGTACAGGAGCTATCTCAATTCTGTGACAGCCCAACTCATAACAAGGGAGAGCCATTGTACCTCATCATTGCAAAACCAAACATTGTCTTACTAGAATCCATCACCCCATGTATCCTCTTCTCCATCATTAGCGAAGCTATTCAAAAAAGGGGCCAACCATCAAAAACAAGGTAATGGAAAAGGAACTTACAGAATATCAACCCCATCACTTTGGTAAACCGTTGTAACTCTGCTCTGACCACCATGATGGACATGACTGATGTACATGACCGCACAACCTTCTACAATGACTCGTTGCTCGAAATACTGGACTCCACAGCGCCCCTCAAGGAAAAAAACGTCTCCACTAAGATTTCCAAATCATGGTTCAATGAGTGCTTGAACGCGGAGCGTAGCTATCTAAGAGTTGCAGAGCGTCTATGGAAATTGGCTCCTACCACTGATAATCTTGAGTAAGGGTGGGCATAGTATGCATAATGGGGCTACGCGAAGCTACGTGAAGTGGGCCTGATGCTACGCCCGCTCACGCGCTTCGCGTAGCCCTACTACGCGCCTCCCTCCCGTTCTCTTCTACATACATAATTTTAAGTAACGAGTACAGTAAAAGTACATAAAAGCACTTACCTGGTCTGCGGCGTCCCGGGGCTCCCTCTTCTATTTTGCGCCAACTTCTCCCATCGAAATGTGCATGCGGGGCCGCCCGAGCATGCGCATTTCTCGCGAGAAATGCGCATGCGCGGTCGCCGCGCTTGCGCATTTCAATGGGAGAAGTCGGCGCAAAATAAAAGAGGGAGCCCCGGGACACCGCGGACCAGGTAAGTGCTTTTATGTACTTTTACTGTACTCGTTACTTAAAATATGTATGTAGAAGAGGGCAGGAGGGAGGCGGGTGGCGGGTAACTTTGCTCCGTCCACGGAGCATGCGTAGTGTTGCCTACTACGCCTACTTTGCAAAATAGGCAACACTACGTACACTCCGTGGGCGGAGCGTAGTCTTGCGCCCAGGGTTAATCTTGAGCACCTGAGAAGGTTAAGGAATTCTTACAATAGGAAGACTCTTAAGGCAAAGGCAGACTTTTTCAGAACTCCAAGCTAGCAACTGGCCAAAAAAACTCGTTGAAATAGTCAAGCAACAATCATGCAATACAACTAACTCTATGGAATTAAATGACCTGGCCACACCTACCTGTGATGTGCTTTCCAATTTCTTCCAAGAAAAGACTTAAGTCCATTGAGCTTGACATGCTATCCAAGATGGCGCTACCGCAAACTATGGGCCAAGATTCCAACTGTAGCGATTTATTCAAAGTACATTTTAATAATCCAGGGGGAGTCACAAAAAACAATGCCTCCTGGCACACCTTCACGCCAATCTCTCAACAAATTATAGACAACACTCTTCAAGCAATCAACTCCTCCAATCATTTCTCTGACCCCCTGCCTCCCGCCTTGTTCAACATTTTAAAATCATCTATCCTACCACTATGGGTTACATTTGTAAATGCCTCCCTGAGTCAAGGTGTCATTCCAGACTGCCTTAAAATAGGGCAGTTCACACCTATACTTAAGAAAGCTGACGCCACTCCATCTGATCTAAACAACTACCGGCCGATAACCAACATCGGACCTTTGGCAAAACTATTGGAGAAATGTGTATAAATTCAATTATGCAATCACATTATTATTATTATTATTATGTTTCTTATAAAGCGCCTGAATCGACCCCCGAAGGGGTATCTCCGCGCTTGCCTTGGGAACCCGTCCTTGCTTTTCCCTGTGAGATAGCCCCTACAGGGCATCCCCAAGGTGAAAGCCAGGCATCCCGCCGTGGGGGGGGCGTTGTGGAGATTAAGCAAGCTTAATGCCCAGAGTTGCAGAGTGTGAACCCATGATTAGGTCAGGCACCGAAGCGAGAATTATCGAGTCCATGGACATTTGAGCTCAAGACCCTGCCGCGTCGGGAATTGAACCCTGGTCCCAGGTCTGACCTCTGCTTCAGAGTCTGCCTGCTCTAACCAGTGAGCCACACTTCTCCACATTGAGAATTATAACCTCCTAGATATTCATCAACCGGGCTTCCACCAAGGGCACAGCACAGAATCTGCACTCACACATATTATGGACGGCATCCTTAAAATACTTGACTGCAATGAATCATGCCTACTGATTCTTCTTGATCTGTCCTCCACCTTCGATACGGTCAAGCATGACAACCTTCTGTCCAACCTTCTGTCCCTACTAGAATGAAGGATGGGCTTCTCGGGCACAGTGCTGCAATGGTTCTCCTCCTTCTTGAATAACAGAACTCAAAGATTCAAGATGAGTAATTCACTCTCGCAATCCTCTTTGGTCACCCTTGGTGTTCCTCAGGGATCTGCCCTATCACCCATTCTTTTCAACCTCCTAATGGAGCCTTTGGCGAACGCACTGAGATCTGTGAACATTCTGTATGATTTGTACGTGGATGACACCCAACTGTATCTGAAAATCATTTTACCAGAATATTTCATTGCCCTCAACACTATTCCACTGAACACGCAAAGCTGGCTCACTAACAACCACCTCATGCCGAATACCAAAAAAGCTGAATTTATTCTCATCTCATCCCACCGAGCCACTCACCAAAGCTAGACTTATGGTTAAAACACCTAACCTCCTTTGACTGCGTTCCCCTCATCATTGACTCAGCAAAATCCCTAGGAATCACCATAGACAAACACCTGAATATGCAGTCGCACATCTCTATTGCCTCAAAAGGGACCTAATAACAAGCTGGGTATATTAAGGAAACTCAAACCCTTCCTCCCTCAGGCTGATCTAAAAATGGCAGTACAAGCCAGAGTGCTACCCAGTTTAGATTACGGAAACACCACCCTCTGTGGTCTTCCTAAATACAAGCTGGCTGCGCTAAGAGAAGCATTGAATGCTGCGCTAGACTGGTATCTGGAACCAAAAGAAATTGTCACATCTCTCCAGCCTTGAATGCCCTGAATTGGTTGCCCTACGAGGCAAGAATACACCTTAAAGTGGCCTGCATGACACACAAAGCAATTCACAACAATACACCCAGTTACCTGGCTCTAAAGTTGGAAAGGTCTGGAGGCTGCAGACGACTTCGAAGTGCGTGCACTTCCCTTCTGAAACCTCAATCCTTCCATAAGAAGAGAACTGGTTGTAGAGCTTTCTCATGGATTGCACCTAGGATCTGGAACTCCTTACCTCTAGTAGTTCGTGGAATCACTTCCCTTACTGCCTTCAAAAAAGAAGTAAAAATACTATGAAGAACAAATTCATGCCATAAGTTAGATTTCTAGGATATCACTGAGTCATCTTTATGATCGGAATACTATTGAATATCTCAGGTGGAATGGTTTGAGTCCATTTTATGTATGACGAATATCACTACCCTTACTGTTCAATAACCGTATATAGTGTAAAGCTTAGCTGATGGTGGATCTCTCTTGGTTTTATCTATACACTTCTTATCCATTGGGATGCGATCGTGGTTATAATATGTATGTTTGCTATCACATTCACCTAATGTTCTTTAACTGTACACTGTACTATGTTCTGCAGTTTCACGGTCCTCTATGTTTGTCATATATCATGTATTCCTTTTGTACGAATTGACACTTTTGAATGTATATATACCACCTCAACCATTTATGTTCTTATACTGTAAAGCGCTCTGATACCCTCGTGGGTCACGTTCGCGCTATATAAATCTTTAAAAATAAATAAACAAATAAATAAATAATCACCCTGCAGTAATTGTATGAGTGGATCGTTACTGTGTCAATCAATCAATCAATCAATCAATCAATCAGTGACACTTATAGAGCGCGCTACATACCCGTAGGGTCTCAAGGCGCTGGGGGAGGGGGGGTGCCGCTACTGCTCGAACAGCCAGGTCTTCAGCTTCTTCCTGAAGGAGAGGTGGTCTTGGGTCAGGCGCAGGTCGGCCGGGAGGGAGTTCCAGGTCTTGGCGGCCAGGTAGGAGAAGGACCTTCCTCCTGTAGTCGCTCTTCGGATGCGGGGGACGGCGGCGAGGGCGTGGTTGGCTGATCGGAGGTGGCGTTTGGGAGCGTAGAAGTTGATCCGGCTGTTGAGGTAGCTCGGGCCTTGGTCGTGTAGGGCTTTGTGTGCGTGGGTGAGGAGGCGGAAGGTGATTCTTTTGTTGACGGGGAGCCAGTGAAGGTCTCTCAGATGTCCGGAGATGTGGCTGGTTCGTGGGATGTCGAGGATGAGTCTGGCTGAGGCGTTCTGGATCCGCTGGAGTCTCTTCTGGAGCTTGGCGGTGGTACCGGCGTAGAGGGCGTTGCCGTAGTCCAGTCGGCTAGTGACGAGGGCCTGGGTGACGGTCTTCCTGGTCTCGGTGGGGATCCACCAGAAGATCTTCCGTAGCATGCGTAGGATGTTGAAGCACGCCGAGGAGACATTGTTGACTTGCCTGGTCATGGAGAGGGAGGAGTCCAGGATGAAGCCCAGGTTGCGTGCATGGTCTGTCGGTTTGGGTGCGGTGCCCAGGGCGGGAGGCCACCAGGAGTCGTCCCAGGCGGAGGGTGAAGAGCCCAGGATTAGGACCTCCGTCTTGTCAGAGTTCAGTTTCAGGCGGCTGGTCGTCATCCACTCGGCTACCTCTTTCATCCCTTCGTGCAGGTTGGCTCTGGCGGTGGCGGGGTCGTTGGTCAGGGAGAGGATCAGCTGGGTGTCGTCGGCGTAGGAGATTATGCTGAGGTTGTGTTGGCGTGTGTGTCTGCCTATATGGTCTTTAACATGTTTCTGTGCTCCACGAGGTTTCCTTTTCTTTCAGTAACACAGAGTCTATACAGGCAGAGCTGCACCATCATGTGCTGAGCTGGTGAAACACAGTCTGAATCTGGAAAATTTAGAGCAAGGTTGGGACAGAGAGTACATTCCAGTTTGATACACCATAGCGTGTGAGCAGCGTCCTGGTTTGTAAACTGTTCGACAAGGAGGCTGAGCAGTGCTGACATGGGAATCCTTGACAAGTTGTGTGTGTGGTGTGCAGGGGGTCAACAGTCTTGTCAGATGAAGGATTAGTCAGGGCTGCCAAAAACTGTTCCCTTCATAGACCAGGAAAAGGTCTGCTACCTGAAAACGAGGGCAATTTATGCTGTCAGCTTTACATGTGTTCTGTTAACTTACAGGGCCATAGCGCTGAAATAGGCCGCAGAGAATGTAGGTGTAAAGGCACGTAAGGATAGGCTGTGGGAGTCCTCACTAGTTCGAGTTTAGATACATGTTCAGGTCGGAGATAACAGCTGTCCATGATAATCTTTGCTATCCAAGACAGGTCTAAAAGGAACTGGAACCAAGTCATATATTTACATTCAATTATTATACATGGAATTTAAATGATCAATACAGATTAACCTGAAATCCAGGCATTGTTCTAGCCATCATGGACCTACCTTCGACACCTGTGACCAAACGTTTGTTTGATTCTGGAAAACGTTTACTACAGCATTGCTTGGGTCCGGCTTGAAAAATATATGATAACGCTTGGCGTTTTTTTAGGAATTTTGACTGTGACATTCAGTGCACAAGAAGAGATTTTTTCATGACACCTGGGGTTCCAAATGATGTATGTTTACGTTACTATATCTGTGTGTTTTTATGTGTTATTATGCTATTTGTGCATATGGTCCGGGATGCCCGCCACCCCTTCCACCACCAATCCCAATGGTAGGAGACAGACACAGTTTGAACTTTTGGAAGGCAGGAGGGCCTCACGACCCCCCCGGCCGTATTTATTAAAATATGAAACAAAATTTTAAACTTTAATTTAAAACGTTTCATGTATCATGTACAAAATTCAACTTTTATTACATTTGATGAAGACAAGTATCCAGGCTAACCTTAACAAATCTCTAGTACAAAGATTTTCCTAACCGAGTCTAACATCATGACATTATGCATTTCAGGATTTTTGTACATCCTATCGTTAGGGGCCAATGGCAAGGTCTTAACCGGTGTCAGATCCCTATCACCAATTTCCGCCCTCACGTGTGAGTAGCGCATGCGCAGAGGACTTTACCCTCGTAGCCAACTGTAACTTCCCTTGTCGTGGGGGCCCCCTTTCACTCGACGCCATCTTAAGGTCGTCCGAGTTCCCGTGCGGGGTATCCGTAAGAAGGAGAGCGTGGACTCCCCCAATTTCCCCGCACTCTCTTCCGCCGGAGCGGATATCCGGCCCCCAGGAAATTTGTGGGAGGGGCATATAGCCATCTCCCCCTGGTAGGGGCCTATGGCCGTCTCCCCTTGGGCGATCCCATCCGTAATGGGTGCCGCCCCCCTCCCTCCCCCCGTGGGAGGGGCCAATGGCTGCCTCCCCCCGGGCGCTCCCATCCATAATGGGTGGCGCCCCCCCTAGGGACCTTGAAATCACTGCTCATCGATCATGACCTTACCGCCACAGGCCAGATAGTTGACCGACTATCTGGCCCCCCCACACCTCCTATAGGTTATGTCTCCTCAATCCCACTAGCCAAGCTATCATGTCTCCTATCAATAAGTCATTCCCCACCCTGGACAGGTGTACCCCCATCATCTGAATAACAGTGATCCCCCCAGATGCACCCATGAGATATGCTTTGAAGATGAGCAGAGCGAAACAATTTCTCCATTTTATTGTTGACCCTCTTTTCCGAATGGTTCAACGCTGCTGTGGATAATCCACCTCACCATACCCTCCTCGGAATCATGTGAGACCAAGCTATTGTACATCCCGGGAGCGTCTTTGCTAACCAACTAACTGCAGAAAGTATGTGCTCAATCAAAGCCCGTCTGCCCAACCGAACCAAGTCATTGCCCCCAATGTGCACTATGACTACAGATGGCGGTGACCTGTGCCGCCCTAACAATTCTTCCACAAAACTTTGCAGTCTGTCAATACACAGGCCGCCCTTCCCATGGAAGGACACCCTGAAACCATATTCCTCAGATGTGTGGATCGCATCACCTGCCTTGAATATGTCCGCGGCCCGCATCACGTATGAGTGGCCCATGACCCAGACCACTCGTCTTCCATTCTTTGTTCCTGAAGTGGTGGTTAGCTGATACTGGGCCGGTCCCAATTTCCGCCCTGCGTCACAGGCTTGTGAAACTGTAATCCAAACAAAAGACAACAAGCGTGAGTGCACTTCTTCAGTAACTTACAACATGTGCAGCCGCACGTACCGTTTGAAACAATTCGAAGACCAGTGGCCTAATTGTTTAACATTGTCTGCCTGTAGACCCTGAGCCGTTGCTTCCGTAGCGGCCCCTATCCTGAATGAATGGGTCCCAAAATCAGTCGGGTTCAAGCCCGCAGTTGCAATCGTGATTGCCAGCACCCTCTGGAACTGAAACTTTGTTAACGGAGGGCCGTCAGCATGTCGCAGCAAGGCCCCCCCCCCACGTTGTCAACCTATGTTTTAGGTAGGCCTCAACATGCCTCACTGGACAACAGGGACTACCTGGAGCGCGCTGCAACACAATGCTATTCCCCTGAGCCTCCTGGTCCGTCTTTGACCTGGCAATCGTGATCAGCAGGGAATCCCCCTCACTTGCGTGTGATCCCTGCGCAGTCCCCCCTCCGTATCTCTTTTGTTGGCAGCTACTAGTTCGCTTACCCGCAGGGCCCCATAGAACGCCAACGCAAATGCTGCCCGGAATAGTACGACCTCGCTAGGTGAGGAGCATGTCTCCTCCAGTTTAGCCAACAAGGAGGTCAATCTGTCAAATCCTATTGGGTGCCTGGTATCCTTCTTGCGCCCCTCTAGGCGCGGCCAGCCGCGCAGTGCCTTTCTGACTACAAAGGAGTCCGTCGGGTCCCTGATCCCATGGAGCTGAGCCATAAATGACACGGCGGCCTTATACCGACTGGTGGTTGCCGCCGACCGGCCCTCCTCATGAAGTGCCACTAAAAATTGGGTAAAGGACCCCTCCTGACCCCATCTATGCTCCCATGCAGGGCCCAAAAAGGAGCAGTACGAGCGGTACGCCCCTTCATAAGCTTTCCTTGTCCTGGGCACTAAACTGGCTGCCACAAGGTTTTGTAGTCCGGGGCGCCGATTTGCCACACTGCTTCGGGAAGTGGCACTGCCACTAGCTCCGCTGAGGGTAAACAATCCCTGAAAGCCTGCATTTTGAAACGAGAGAGCGCATCAGCTGCATTGTTCAGTACTCCCGGCACATGTTTTGCCCTGAATTGTACATTTAGTCTCAAGCATTTCAACACGATTTCTTTCAACAATCGCAATATCCACTTGCAGCGTGCTGCCTGCTGGTTAATGCACTCAACCACAGTCATGTTATCGGACCAAAATACCACCGAGCGGTCTCGGAACTCTTCTGGCCAGGCGACAGTGCTACCCAGATGGGGAATAGCTCTAGAAAGCCAATGTTGCTCGTCAAACCACTTGTTTCCCACCATGCTGGCCATTTCTGGGCCGACCAACGGTTACCAAGGATCGCGCCAAACCCCACAATGCCCGCAGAGTCGGTCCATAAACCTAGTTCTGCCGACGAAGCCGGGGCTTTGCTCCAGACTACTCGGCCGTTGAAATCCGCCAGGAATGCCAGCCAAATGAGCATGTACTGGCGAACCTCTGCCGACAGTCTCGTGCGATGGTGCCCTTACTTGAGGCCAACCATGGCCTGGGCAATGGATTGTGAGAAAGGGCGAGCCATTGGCATAACCCTCAATGCAAAGTTAAGCTGACCCACTGTTTGCTATAATTGGTGCAGAGTCACTTTTACGTTCCGAAGAGATTGCAACAAGGAGGCCCTGAATTTGGCGATCTTCTCCGCCGGCAAGCGGAAGCAACCCTCAACGGAGTCTAGTTCAATACCCAGAAACTCCTGGGAGGTAGTTGGCCCCACCTCTTACCTGGCGCCAACGGTACCCCGAAACCCCGCATGAGCACGCAGAAATCTTGCAATGCCTGTGCACAGTCCCGAGAGCCCGATGGGCCGAGAAACAGGAAATCATTGAGATAATGCATCACATGTTGGTGCCCTGAGGCCTTCGAGAATACCCACTCTAAGAATGAGCTAAACATTTCAAAATAGGCACATGAAATTGAACAACCCATCGACATGCACATATCCATGTAGTACTTCCCCTGAAATGTAAAACCCAACAAGTGCTGATCCTGAGGATGTACCGGAAGCAACCTAAATGCGGATTCAATATCCGATTTCGCTAACAATGCACCGGGGCCTAGGCGATTCAACATCACCACTGCATCATCGAATGATGCATACCTCACACTGCAAATGTCTGCATCGATCGCCTCATTAACGGAAGCCCCCCTTGGTGCAGATAAATTATGAATAAGCCTGAATTCTCCCGGCTCCTTCTTGGGAACTACCCCTAATGGGGAACACACAAAATTAGCCGTTGGTGGTTCACCGAACGGTCCTGCAACCCGCCCCAAACGAACCTCTTTTGCGATTTTTGTGGCTGCCACTGCCGGGTTGTGCTGAACCGATAGTTGGTTTTTGCATGAGGGGGTCCCCCGAAAATCACCCGCCGGGATCCTGAAGCCATACGAGAAGCCATCTCGCAGGATCCCAGCGGACACGTGATCAGGGTATTTGTTCAACCAGGGAGTCAAAGCCAGAATATCCACGGGCGATTGCTTGGACCTCCGAGGCACCGTGTCAATCCTGCTTGGTACCCCCTTTTCCTCCAGTATTATTGCCTCTGGATCGGCAGCTCGTCTCGGGGTGGGAGGTGTTACCACAACCTGCGCATGCATGACTGAATCTACATGTTCCCTGCAGCCTGTTACATGTTCCTTTGTTAAAACCCCAACACACCCCTCGCTTATTCCCATTCCCGCCCGATCTAGACGGAGTATCTCCCCCGTAGGTTGGTCGAAAGGGCTGTGGATGTTTCTGCTGAAAGGCCCTGGAGCCGTTTGCACTAGACCCTGATCCACCCGCCGCGCCCGGCAGGAACTGCGCATGCCAAGATACAGTGTCTAAACAATCCCAAGTCAATGTTTCATTAAACTCTTTTGCTTTTCTAAATGCCACATCATACCCTTTCCATTCTTCTCCTCCATACTTCTCATGGAAGCCCGTGATCCTGCTCTGGTAGCAAGCAAGATCCCCCAACAGTTCTGGTGTTCGCTCACCCACAATCGCTACAAAAACAGAGAAAGCCCTGATCCAGTCATCATGGACTCTTCCACCCTGAATTCAGCCATCTTTGCCCTCCATACACTGGGGTGCCATAAATCCTTCCGAGTTTTGGCAAATTCCAACTCACGATTGTCTGTCAACAATGAAAACATGTTTATATATTTGTTTCCCCACACCATCTCCTTAGTTGCCATAGGAACATGATGCGCCAAGCATTCCCGCCTTGATGGTACAGCGCCCTCCCCCATTATTGGGAGCGATCTCTTACCGGTTTCTGATGTACCTCCGGTCGAGTCAGTTGACTTATTCCGATTTTCGATCGCGGCCGGGTTCGCCACCTGTGGAGAGATAGAAGGCACGTTCGTTGCCCCAGCGCCCCTTGTCTGCCTGAGCTGTTCGATAATCTGCCTAGCTTCCTCGGCTGGATCTTCCGCAGCCGTGGTTCCCCCTGCTCCCTTCTTTAACCAAGGTAACACAGCCGCCAACTGAATCGCTAGTTCGGGAGGCATTTGGTCGTTATCTAGCGGCGTGATAACCACAGGGATTGGCAATCCCCCATCTGGTGTGGGTACCGGGCTGGACGCTGGTGCTACTGGGACTACCGGGACCTCCATTGGGACTGGGGCCTCGCTAGGACCCGCTTTCCCCTTCTTCTTTTTCCCCTTATCCCCCCCTGGGGTCATGTTTGGCAAAGCAGGCCCCACGATCCTCTTAGGTCGCCCTGAGGGCCCTGCTTGGGCATCAACTTGTTTCCGGAGGGCCGCTAAACCGCGACCCAGCTGGTCTACTTTCCCGAACTTCCTGTCCATCGCCGACACTTGGTTCACCAGTGTGCGCAGCATTCGTTCCATCTCGGAGCTCTTTCCACTCTTCTTACCAGACATATCCGCGTTCTGTTTTACCTCTGCCTGTTCTCTAGTAGTGGCTCGTACTCCAGCTACGCCTTGACCACTGAAACAGATTACACGTTCAAAATTGCAGCTTGTTCCCTTGAGGTCTCACGAGTGACGAGGGGTGCAGCCTTCAGAGCGCAGGAACAAGAGGACGCTTGCCTGGATTCCCGCGCCTTTTATCTTGCAGCAGGAAGGCGGGGCAGCGACCCCATCCCGCCCAGAGGTGCACGGACTTCCGGGCGGGTGTTAGGACAACCCTTTTTAGGCGGCGGGGGCGTGCTCCAACCACGCCGCTATGGGCATACCGGCCGGGACACGCCCCCCACCCGCAAAAGTTTCCCGGGGGATCGGGGCACCCAGCCATACTTTCGGGGTGACCGAGTGGTCTCCCCTTTCCACAATCCCTTGTTTGTGTGTACTGTTCGTATTGCGAAAATTTGCTATGGATGTTTTCGCATGTTGCTCCGATATTGCTTCACTCTAGAGTTTATAAACGAACAATGTCTGTCTTCCCTGAGAAGTTTACTTACCTGCCTAAACATTTCTATGTATCCATGCTCAAACCCAGTAAATGGCTCTCCCTTCCCAGACTTCCTGCAGCTTCACTCTCTCTGACTCAACTACAGGTTACTCTTTCTCAGAAAACAAAAACAGAAAGCATTACGTGATGTAATGAAAATAACGAAAACGCCTGCAAGCTTACGATCAATCCGGGGGATATGGAGAAATTGGTGTAAACATGCCACAATGAGAACAAATAAGCTTTCATGGTGACCGAAGCAGAAGACGCATTTTGTCACTGCTCCTTATATTTTTTACAGAAACCTGTGATAATCCATGCAGATCAAGATAGATCGGTGGTACCGAGAGGCAGGGTGAAATGTGTCTGTGGAGCGTAAACGAGGGTCGTGCGCAGTGCTGTTTCAGGCATGTAGGGGAGGCAGTTCAGCAGTGGAAGTCTCCCTTCAAAGCACCTTGGAGAAATTAATTTACAAACAATACTTTGATGGCATAGGAGCGCACACATTATTGGTGTTTTATTATTATTAAAATTCTAGGACCAGCTTTCAATTATCCCGTGTCCTGCAGTTGTCACAGCTGTGTCAGTAATTTTATAATACCCATAAGAGCTGCAACTCGACTCTGCAACGACAAATAGTTAGTGTAGGACCATGACAGCTTGTGTATGGCCGGTGTTCTATTGAGGAGATTCCAGGGTTGGATTGAACACTATCGGCAGGGCTGTGACTGCGGAATAGGAAAAGGTCGAGAACGTTGGAAACGAACAAATACTTTGGAAAGCGATGATTGGTTGAGCATGAAGTCACTGGGTGTGAGCATGATGTCACTGGCTGTGAGAGCTGTGATTGGTCATGTTCGAATGGTACATGCGCAAAATAAATAAAAAAACATTATGGGTACATGGACTGATGGTGGGCGTGGTGGGCCGTATTGTGCGCATGCGCACCATTAATTTGCATGCGCAAAGCGAGGGGGGTACACAGCTCGATAGAACACACCGGGCTGAGTTACCTGCCCTCGCTGATTGAATCAGCCAGTCAGAAAGAGGCAGACAGAGACAGTAATTGGAAAGCACAGTAGCAAGGAGCCCTCTGATTGGCTAATTGAAGCAAGGTCACTGCAATCTGAGCCAAAATGCCGTAAAGCCTGGCTGTTTGGTTTTGAAGGTTAGCTTTCCCCTGTTGTAAGTAAAGTGATAGAGCACCTATAATCTGTTAATCTGAGTGGAGTGGGTGTTTTGGGCTCCCTCGTCATAGCGAGGTAGCGAGTACATTTTTCGAAGACTCTTTTGGCACTGATTTTACCACCTCTTAGGCCAGGGGTCGCAAAAGCAGTGCCAGGGGTTGCAAGGGGCAAGCTAGGTGTTGCAGCTGCGACCCCGCGTTGACGTTTATGAATATTTGACAATCACAAGTTCTTAGTTCTATAGACAACTGACAATTTTAAAACCTGTTTTCAATCCATAATTTAAAGAAAATCATAAATCTATTCTCTTATAACCTAATATACGCTGTGGGGGAGAGGATTATGGGGTTGAGGGACATATCTACCGTACTACATAGGTGTCTTAAATCTAGGTTTACTAAAAATAGATAAGCCACCTATAAAATGTTGAACTATCGAAGCTCTGGTCTATCATCATAAATAGCTCTTCAGTGTCTTCACTCGGAGCAAGGTTCACAGCTGCAGCGTTGGTGTTGCCCATAGTAATCTAAAAGCAAAGGTTGGTAAGATGAATCTCCCCAAGAACCCTCAAATTGGGCTTTATTAATCGGCTTATAGAGTCGCTTGTATGTGACCGCTCCTATTCTGAGCGGGTGTTGAGAAAAGCTAGAAGGCGCGCATCGTTGCAGCATTATGTGTTCAGTGTTACGGACACACATTTAGAATTTGAGCACAGGGGGGTAAGAGATTTGACGAGAACTGCATGTTCGTTTGGCCATGTGCTAAAGCCATAATAAAAGCCCAGGTCTCCAGGGTCCAAGGTGATCAACTTAAGCTACTAGATTTCTGTTTGTGGTGTTTAGTTAATCTGTTTTTTTTACCTCGACCAGCTTTCTTTCTCTTGTCCCTTTTGTTGCTTATTGGTTGTGTTCCCTATTCTGTGCAGGTGTACGTGCGAAGGGCCTACATTGCGTATGAGCTCAATAGCGTGCAGCATCGCCAGCTGAAGGACAACACCTGCGTGGTAGAATTCCAGTTCATGCTGCCCACCTCCCATCCAAACAGGTCAGTCCTTGTTCCTTCTGCAGGGTCTCGCGAGGGGCAGTCTGTGTCCATGTGGCCTTTGAGATGCTGAGGACAATTAGGGATGTGGAGTGCAATAAGTAAAAAACAATAGAGAGAGACAGGAGAGAAAGAAATGCGCTTTGAGATGATAAGAGAAGGGGTAAGAGGGAGAGAACCCACTCTCCTGTGTGTGTCTTAGCGAGAGTGCAGTCATGCTGACAAAGGCTAGCTATGCTAAAGAACGAATGGGAAGAAGGCGAGGATGTCTGTGTGGACAGAGCCACTGTCAGCCACAAGTGCAGGAAAAGTTGAGGAGAGTGAGAGGATGTGCTGAGTCAAGGGGGAGCATGCATGAGAATGAGCTTGGAACAGAGGAAGCAGGCCGTGTGCATGTTGAACGCAAGAAGGTGCTATGGACTGAATTTGAGAGAGCACTAGAGTGAGAGTTCAAGGCTGAAAATATAGTAGCAAAACATGGAGATATATGGAGTGTGAGCAAGGGATGGACGAGATGAGAGCTCACAAGTGAACAAGTAATCAAAACATAAGGGGTTCTGTGTCAATTAGGCAAAACATCATTGTTTTAAAGGAAATAAACCGCAATCTTGAAAGGAAGACACCCGTTTTATGCTACCTATATTGGAACTACTTAGTAGCCGCATTCTCAGTAGCAATAAATTGAAGGAATCGTCTGTTTTGTAGTTGATATATACTGATTCATCTTACATATATGTAGTGAGATACATATGTTGTATTTGATGCTACTGGTCTCTCTGTGGTGTCCCCAGGCTTTGTTTTATTGGTCTAGAGCATATCAAAGAGCAGGCAGGAGGCTTTCTTGTCTAGACCCTAAGGATGAGGGAAAAGGCGCCAATGTGTATCCAGTGTGAGAAGCTTCTCATGCGGACTACAACGTGCTGCATAAATAAATGCAATAAATCGAAAGGAAAAACAAAATCTTGTCGAACACTCACTCCTATTCCAAATGAGAGAATGCCTTTCTGCATTTAGAAAAGGAATTGAAGTGCAGTGATTGGATAAGGTCACTATGACATCCAAATGGGGTCTCAACTTGTCCGTGGGCTTCCTGCTTTTGGCAAACCCTGACTCAGTACTGAGTAGTAGCATGATTAGATTAGGATATTACCAAGTTCGATTGCCTGTTGGTTTGTCGAACATTTCCATTGCCAGAACTGAGTGAAATACTTTAGTGTGATTGGCATATTATTTTTTCATTCTTTCACAGGCCGTGGAACAGGGCTTTAGTTGCCTCATTCACCTAGCGATGAGCGTATTTAGTAGCTTTTGGTAGTTGCAAAGTTTCCTGAGAATTGTTAAGTTACTATTTTCTCAACAGTGTACAGTGAGAATGGAGATGTATGTTTCTTTTGACAGAATGGCTGTTCATTCTCCTCTAAAGTAAAGTGAGAATGTACTGGGATCATTATATCACTGCCTTCGTTTTCTGGTGATGTTAATATTGGAGTGACAATGCCAGTAAGGTTCTTTAAAAATTAGTTGTTTGAATTTGGTAAAGAACGGTTTGACTGTAACAATAGTTAGATCTCCAAAGAGTCTCAGATTTCCTTAGTTGCAAGGAGGATGTTAGAATCGCGTGAGTCTGTATGGGCACTCTTAAGCTCTTTGTTGCATTACAGTTCTTTTTTACTTAGTCATCTGATGTTTATGAATCAGAAAAAAACACGAACGCGTGCTTCATGTCTAGCCCACAATTTTTAATTGTTGTGTAATTTAAAAAAAATAAGAATCACCAATCTAAACCCTCAAGTTTCTGTCATCGAAATTGTTGGGTTCTTCAGAACAGTATCTCCTTCTTGAGGGTTAGAGTGTCATGTTTGAAGTCCTCACCTAAAAAGGAACCAGTGTCTTTCCAGCGAAGAATATAACTCTGAGGTCTGCCCTTCAATTTGGTTTGCGGAAATGACATTAGAATTTAGACCTTTCTACGATTCTGATTGATATCTTTACCACTGATGGTCCCACTGTATGCATACGATCACTCTAAATCGCAGTAGTCGTTTTAAATGAGAAATGTTTCTTCTGTGTACAAAATGGGTAACTACTACACCCATGATCGCAGGTAATTATTAGTTGTTTAAAAGTAAGAATAGCGTTCAGTAAACCTCTAGTTAAATAAGACAACACATCTTCAAATGGGGTGTATTTATTATTTAAAAAATACAGATTTGGATGAATAACCACTAGTAGTAAGTAGTGACAGTTGAGATCTTGTGTAGTTGTTGGGGGGTTTGGGGGAATGGGTTGTATTTGCTTGTAAATATAGTAACTTTAAATACCTGGCTTATGCTGGACATAAAAACCACGTCCAGCTCCATATTAGATGGTTTGCCCAACCGATGGCGCTGTCAGAATCTAGGTCTTTAGTAATGTTTTTAGATATTTTTAAGACATGTAAAGAATGATAGAAGGACCAGAAATTGAAAACACCCCTGCTCTGATGGCTAAACATTAGGGTTTTTCAAACCAGCGCTAGAGGGGGGTTAGTCTTTTTCTGTGAGGCATTTTCAAATAATTCTGCATGCTGTCAAGATTTTAAGCTTGGGATCATTATTAGACATATTTACAAACAGTTTTACAAATAATCCAGTCTTGTATAGCTTCCCCATTAGTAAACACATTGTGTATAACATTATTCTTGATTGCAGAAACGATCAGTTCGAATGTAGTGTCTTGTATCCTGTGCACATAGGCTTTTGTAAGCACCACAATATTCATGATACTCCTTTATATTCCGTCTGGGAAACCGCATCAGTAGATCTGTGCCTGAAACTACCAATCCCATGGGCATCATTAATCCCAGGTTCAGGACGACAGCGGTATTCAGAGTTTACCACCGAGCGTCCTTTCATATACGTAGAATTACCGCAGGATGCCACTCCCTCAATAGCTGAGGCATTCTAGCAAAAATTGTTAGTTCTTGTTTGGCTGGTAACACAATTTCCGGGGGAATCCGAAATTGCACCACTCAAAATAGGGGCTTGAGTGCTTTTCTGAGTTCTTGCTACTTGTGAAACACGCATTGACTGTGTAAGTGTTAAACTGTTTTAAATGGTTCTTGTTTTTCTGTCGTATTTCCTCGTGCCTTTGGCGTTTCTGGTTTGCCCCTCCTCTTAACTTTTTTGGCAACAGCAGCTGCCAACCCTCTCATGTTTCAGATGATGCTGCCTAATATTCACTGATGGCCAGAGCAATTCATTTACAACTCGAACTACTGACTAACTATATAATTCTGAATAAAAACAAAAGCAATATCCTTTGTATGTTTGTCAACAAATTAGCGTTGGCAACTTGGGATCATAATCTAGGATGCTTGGACACATTTCACTACTTAGGCTCTCTTTAAAATTTTTGCAGTTATCCCGATTCATACACAAATTTGAGTATATGGCAGAATTGTGATTAAAAGTTGTGTGGAAATATCGCATTGGTGTGTTGTGTTTTACCCACATGTCTTTTGCCAGGAAAGCCTGGTGATATTTGTATGGTAAATGTGCCTTGAATGAGGAAAAACTTCGAAATGGGTGTACGAACACCAATATTCCTGCATTTAATGCTAATTCCTTTGGATATTATGGCAGTACCTCACCTCGAATTCACATACCTGACATCAGTCATTCCTGGTACGGTATTAAGGATGCTGTATTCCCACACAACTTTGATAAAGGCCTTATGGTTTCAAACACTTTTGATTGTAAGAATTACAATGAATAACAATTTGTATGAATTCAGTGGAATTACTCACAAACTTTACCAATGTTTATGGTGGTTGGTCAATAAACGTATGTTTTATGAAAGCCTGTGACCAACTGTCCAATATCACTGCTGGATGGGGCTAGCAACATTTATGGAAGGCTACTGCTTATTCCCATTCGGGACCGGGTTGAAGAACTTCAGATCCTTAACATTCATTGATCCAAAGTCCGCTTTTGACTCAGTAAATAGAAATCTACTGTGTTCAACTCTGGAGGAACACAGGGGTCGTGGAAACTACTATGTACCTTGAAGCTTCTCCACCACAATACTTACACCATGATTAGATACAGAGGCAAAGGAGAATGTACCACCCAGTTCCCCATCAGAGTGGGCATTTCACAAGGTTGCCTCCTGGGCCCACAATGCTTAACTTGTATATTAACAATGTGGGCAGCTTTTGTTGAATGTGAAGCAGATGTTTCATCATTGGAAGGAGAACAAATTATCATAGTTCTGTATGTGGATGATGCTGTACTTATAACAAGAGCTAAGCTGCCAATGAATTTTCTTCTGAGTGGTGTTGAGCAATGAACAGCATGAATCAACATCTTACTATTAAAGCTACTAAGCCTAAGTTCATTATCATGAACCCAAGGAGCAAGCTGGGAAAGACTTTCATAATCAAAGGAAATCCATAACCCAGCAAACTAATTTTGTTTACCTGGAATTCGCTATGATCGAAAAATTGCTTGGTCAAGGCAAAGAGAAAACAATGCTACCTTTATGGTACAGAATGCAAATGCCGTCCCATGATGCAAGAGGAACATTGAAGCCCCCAAACTAAAGCCAGTTCTTGAGATATATAGGCCAAAAACAGTTGTTTCTCCTCTTTATGGGGCAAAATTGTGGGCGTTTCGTCAGGCCAAAGTGCACCAGAAGGTTAAAAGCTGCGTGTTGAGGTCTCTGCTACGCCTTGGCCCTAGCACCCCAATGGCAACCCCGAAACTCGAACTGGGCACATATAATCTGGACTCACACATATGCCAGAAGCCTGTCCTATTCTGGGCAAGTCTGTGGATGTACTTGACGGAGACCACTTACCTAAAACCAGCCCGGGACATAAACAGCGAGGTTAACAAAGAAGTTAAATGGTTACAACAGGTGAAGCTCACTTTGAGAACTATTGGCTACTCAGAGGTTTGGGTGAATCCTTGTGAAATAAAGAAAACCAGTATTAAAGCCATTGAAGAAATTTACTGGAAAACCAAAGTGTCTTAAATTAAAAAAAAATTGCAAGGAAAGGTAGTTTTTCGTTTGTCAGTTTGAATTGAAATGCTGTAAGCTATTGACTTCCGATGTACACTTACTCCACCCAGAAGCTGTTAGAAGACTCTGTCATGTTCTGATTGAACATCATAACTGTCTTATCCACAACCAAGAATGGAAACAAGTATAATACTGACTTCAGATGGACATGAATTCAGGTGGGCGTGAAACCTTGACGCATTTTATGTGACTCTGCACTAAAACTCTTTCCTTAGGGGAGTAGTTACTCCGCCAGTGTTTTTAAATATAAAGTGAGGCTCTGCAAGGAGACACTGGAGTTGTGCCATTGGACGGATCTTCCAAGAATCACCCTACCTTTTGAGACCTACACTGTGTCAGTCTAGCATATTAGGAGAATGTATTCTTCTTAAATGTTGTAGTCTTACATTTCTCCTCTTCGATCCGTGAGACCAGCCTGTTACCTTTTGCTCTGTATGTTAAGCTACAAAATATTTCTGTGAAACACTATTGGCCTGATTTAGATCTTGGCAGACAGGTTACTCCGTGACAACGGTGACGGATATCCCGTCTGCCGAAATGCGAGTCCCATTATAGTCTATGGGATTTATATTTCAGCGGACGGGATATCCGTCACCATTGTGACAGAGTAACCTGTCTGCCAAGATCTAAATCAGGCCTTAAGTGTCCAATGCTTTGGTACGTTGAATAGTATACTGATTTCATGGATCTGAATCGGCAGGAAAAGAAGCGTGAGTTTGATGCGGAGGATAATTGAGAGAAATTACTTATGGCGGGTTCAGCGGATGTCAGGGTGCTCATTAGATACCTCATGAGTGGAACAAGAGTCCCAAGAGACTACTGTAGTGCCGACCATCCGCTTTTTATAGTCTGGGAAGCTGTGGTGAAGAAAGTGCTTAAGAAGACACCCTTTGCCAAGGCAACTGAATATTTGGGGGCTCCAGCCTTCTTGCTGGGTACAGCAGTTTAAGTGTTTGAGGTGATGGCGGCTGGTTGGTGTAATTCTCTGGGTGATCTGTATAGCAGAGAGGTTTTTATGACATTTGAGGAGGCGCAGCAGACGTTTGAGGTGAGCCCGGGTACATTTCGTCAGTTCTCCAAATTATCAGGCACTATGTGTGAGATTTGTCCTGAATTTCCATCTCTGATTGAGTCCTCCCAGACCCTGGAGTTATTGATTAATGCGAGATCCATTAAAGTATTTATCTCCCTACTATATGATATCATCAAAAGTGACAGGAAGGAAGCTCTGCTAAGGGCATGCGGGCAGTGGGATGATGATCTGGATGATCCCTTGACTTAGAGCTGGCAACTTCCTTTCCATTGGTACAGGAGGTTGCCAGCAATGCTAGTTTTAAATGTATATGATTTTACTTCTTGCATCACACCTTTTATACTTCCCAGCAACTTCGGAGGATATACCCAACTTAGGGGCCCATTAGGATGGCGGGCGGATTGCCCCTGCCAGGCTGGCGGTAGCCCGCCATCCGCACTTAAATGACCCCCCGCCACATTAGGATGGCTGGGGGTCCGCGGTGGACAGACAGACTGTCCACCGCTTTTCTGCACCGTCCGGTCACCTTTCGGCCAGGGCAGAAAAGGTTTAATATGGTGGCGGTGTCTATTAGACACCGCCAGCCATATTATGATGGGCCGAAACAGATGCCTTTCCGTGGCGGCATCGCATTTGCATTAACAAAGCGGCAGGCACCGCGCGGTGCCTGACGCTTTGTTAATGCAAATGCATTCGTGCATTTTTAGCATTGTGGCGGGCGGTGCTGACAGCTCCGCCCGCCACAATGCTAAACATGCAGGATGCGCAAGCAACCGTGGCAGGCGCATCCTAATTTGTGTTGCGGGACCGCCGCACCTATGGCGGACGGTCCCTTTTGCACCACGATGCCGGGCGGACTTTGTCCACCCGCCATCGTAATCAGCCCCTAGATCTGCAGCCTGGCTAAGTTGTGGAATGGCAGAGGTATAATTCCTGCATTAGGCTTGGTCCTGTCAACCAATCGGGGAACATTGGTTGTTGATATTGGCTGGGCTCTGGGAAGTAAGTAAACTGAAAGTAAAAGTAGATACCAGACACTCCTGCTGGACCTCATACCCATTGCCTTCTAATAACGTCCCCGAAAGTTGCTTCTTAGGAATCTGATGAATAGCCATAGGGGCAGTGGCGGCTGGCACGGATCGGGCTGGGGGTTAGTAAAAAAAAAAAAGTATTTCCATGCTGCTGGGTCTCTTCTCGTCATCCCTCCTCGTCGTCACTCTGCTCTAGCCGGAAGCAGGAAGCACCCACCCTGCAGCCTGCGTGGAGAACATGCAAAGTGCGCATGCCGGTTTGGCCGTCCTGAGACTGCTGGCCAAACTGTCATGTGCACTGATAATAGTGCATACCACTCCCCGTGGGTGTCTGTTATCTCCCTGGCCCCGCCCCAAAGACTCCGGGACACAAAATAAAAAAACAATAAAACACGGTTTATTATCGTATTATTTCTTTTTTCTTTATGCTGCTGTAATGGTGGGCGACGCACCTCCACCATAGTAGAGGAGCCGCTGCTGCAAAGGTTCGTCAGGGGTGTTTCATGTTCATCTAACTATTGGGTGCATTGTAGACAGTAGGCATGATAATGCTAGTGGGAAGAGACTAGGAGATATGTGTAAAATCCACAATGATCTTTATGATATATTGTACAAGAACAAAATCTCGTCTGTGCAGGATTTGCTAAGTGTTGATATACCGGCTGTTAGGCCCGATTTCTACATCCATGCCTCTGTAGATGTTATGTTCTCCTTTCATAAAAAAAGATGAAGAAGGGTCAAAAAAGAAGCTGCAAAATGTTAAGGTTATGCTATGCACCTGTCTTGGTTGTTCTCCATTCGACTTAGATGCTTTTAAAGTTGTTTATCTTTCATAGCTTTTTGCTACAACACTTCAATGGGAGATTTTACCCAAAATATTTTTGTATAATTATGACATTAGTGATTTTAGTGTTTTTGGAATATCTTAATTGTATGGCTTTTTCAAGCTATGACAATAAATACATATATATATATTTTAAGTGAGAATGAATGTAGGGAGGAAGACAACGTGCGTTTCCTGCCTTTTGCTGGTTGAAACTTTATTTGTAATACAATGGTTACATCTTCACTGTATACTCAAAAGACGAGGAACGGATTTGCATGTTTAAAACCGCATATTTTATTAATTGAAGGTCTTCAATGAGGATGTACAGGATACGCGAGCCTTTATTTTTTCCAAATGTGGAACTGGTGGATTTAGTTATATAGAGTGTAACAACAATTCTAATATTTCCAGGCAAAACTAAGCAAAAAAAAAAAGAAAAGTGTGAGATAATGCCTTTTGTTGGAAATGGCTGACCAATTCCTAGGAAAGATCACTGTGTTTAGTTTTAAGATCAGAAAAGGAAAAAGCCAACTGAATAACGGAGGCAAGAGGATCCTGCTATTTCGAGCTCCATTATCAGTGTCGTGTTAATTAAGTGTCTATAAGAGACCATGCAGATGTTGTGTGCTTAGAATGTTTGATGTAGAAACAATATACACAACATTAAGCACGTTTTTTGAAGCTATCAATAAATAAGAAGAAACGTTGGGTAAAATGTATTCCATAAAATATTTGTCTGCGCGAGGCCCTGAAAAGAGCAGACTTTGAAGCTTAGAGCTCCTGCTGCCCCCACACCCACCCGTTTTGTTGTAGACCCAGTATGAAGCCTTGACCCCACCCGTGCTCCCCGTTACATATCTCGGCGCGGATCCCGCGCTCCGCTGAACTTATTATTATTGTACACCTTTGCGCCCACGAATCTCCTGCCACCGAGGCCTCCCTGAAAGGTGCACATAATGCTTGGCCACCTGATGGCGCTGTTGGTCCAGAATTGATCAGCAGACAAGAGCCATCTTGAAAGGTCGCTCAGACGCCTGCTGACTTTCCCGAGCTGTGGACCTATAATTGTATGTCGAGGCCGCTGTTCATCTCTGAGCGATGCGCTAAATCTGGACCCCTCTCTCTGTACGTGTGCCACGTGTGCCCTAGGGTTGCACACACCCTTCTGCCAAGGCAGCCAGAGTCTCGGGCACGGATCTGATTGAATATTTGGGTGAATAAGGAGTTGATATCTCGCTCCACTGTATGTCTTCATCCAACCATTCTTTGACCCTGTAGCTGTAGGTCTTTCCTGGAGTTGCTGATGCCATTGGGTCAATAATTCTGGATTCTTGTATTACTTTGAAGAGTTGTTGTGCATCCAGAACAGCAGACCCTTCGCCTCCATTACTCTCTCTTGCCACAGAGTATATAAAGACACTTACTTTATCTATTGGGGTGTTCAGTGCTGTATCCGACGACAAGCAGGTTGACAAACGCATTTTTTCGTGGCTGGTGGAATTTAAAAGCCGGATTTAGCCCCAGTTTGACTTGACAGTAATCCCTCCTCGGGATTTAAAACTCGCCCCATCCCTGCGCGTCCTCTTGAAACAATATGTTATGATAAATGGCATATCACCCGGAAGGGTATCCAGGCGCTGCAGCCGGGGAATGGGCTGAGGGTGTGGAGAGTGAGCTAGCCTCAGGGAATGAGTCGAAGAGCCAGGTCCGAAGCCCTGATGTAAAGCGGGCGGTCATTCCAGGTTTTGGGTGCAGTGCGGGAGAACGCCAGACCTCCCATTCTGCTTTTGCCAATACGAGGAGTGTGTGCAAGTGAGAGTGAGGCTAAGAGTAGGTGTCTGGTGGGTTGGTGGAAGTAAAGGCAGTTGTTAACTCCTTCCGTGCTCATGACGAGCTCAGCTCGTCATGAGGCACGGTGCTCGTGTGCTCATGATTAGCTCATCTCGTCATGAGCCGTGGAACGCTCACACGCGGGGATAATTCCCCTGCTGTGCTGCACGTTCCACGAAAACGGGTGTGGCCGTGACGAGCTCAGCTCGTCATAAGCACACGAGCACTGTGCCTCGTGACGAGCTGAGTTCTTCATGAGCAGCGGGCGCCCCCAGCACAGCGGGGAAATTACCCCTGCTGCAAAGGGGTTAAGGTATGTAGGTCCTGTGTCCATGCCTTGCATGTGTGCATTACAAGTTTGAATTGGCTCAGTTTCTGTTCCCGTTACCGAAGATTAACATTTCTTCTTGTGGAAGTTGTGTTTCAGACAGTTGTCTTTCATACACTCTGCTGCTGGCTACGTTGACCATGCATTCGACTAAGTTGATTCTCAAGGTGGTGAACTTCTCGGACAGTGATAGAATGAGTTGGGTGTCATCGGAGTAGGAAATTATGAAGTTGCCATGTGTTATGATGACATCAGCAAGTGGAGTCATGTAGATGTTGAACAGGTTTGGGCTCAGTAATGAACCATGCAGGACTCTGCGATTTAGATCTTGGGTTCTGATGTATAGGGTGGTAGTCTGGCTCGCGGGGTTCTGCCTGTGAGGAAGGAGCATATCCAGTTGAAGGCCAGTCCTTGGATGCCTTTGTCATGCATTCTTCTGATGAGGGTGGAGTGTGATAATGTATTGAAAGCAGCTGAGAGGTTGAGCAGGGTGAGGGCTGCGGTTTCTCCCCAGTCTAGAATGGTGCAAATGTCATCCATCGCTGCGATGAGTGCTATTTTCTTCTGGTTAAGTTGTTGTTCGTAGTTACAGTAGATCCTTTTGTTTTTGCTGTAAAAAAAGTTTGATAGTTTGTCGCAGAGTTCCTGAGAAGGGGGTAATTGAGGTGGTTTTGGCCTCTTGGGCTCCTTGATGATAGGCAAGATTTGCAGCTATTGGAGCTTTCTTCAATACTTTTGGTAAGGGCTCTTCTCTTGGTATCGCTCAGGAGATGGTGGTAGTGCCTGAGTGCAGCCTTGTATGTAGTTCTGGTGTCGCCTTCATGGTTGGCTCGCCAGTTTCTTTACAGCTGTTTGCAGTTCCGTTTGATTCCCCAGAAGCACACCTGTGTACTAGTCGGCTTGTTTACTGTTTTTGCATTGTCTATGACGTTTGATGGCTGTGAGTGAATCTGCACAAGTATTGATCCATTGTTGGAAGTTAGTGATATGCTTGTCTAGGTTAGCGGTGGTATTGGGTGTGTACGTTTCAAGGGTGTTGACCCAGTCACTGTTTGTTATTTTGTCCCAGTTTCGGCAGGGCAGTTTGGCATATGATGTAGCTATTTGGAAGTGTATGATGGTGTGGTCAGTCCATGTGATCGGAGAAGCGGTGTTGTATATAATGTTGTTGCTGGTGGCAAAGATTGGATCCAGAGTGTTTCCTGTGATGTGTGTGGGATTGGTGATGAGATTGGAGAGTCTGATGTTCAGGCTCTCTGGGAGGGCTGTGGGGTCCTCTAGGTGGAAATTGAGGTTGCCAAGTAACATAAAGTCCTTGGAGTTGATGGTGAGGGGAGCGATGAAGTCAGAGATGAGGTAGCTGAAGTTGGTTCCTGGCCCAGGTGGTCTGTATTCTTGGATACCTTTCAATGTTTCTCCAAAATCAAAAAGGTATTAACTTTTATGAAGTTTTTAAACTATAGATACTTTTATACAGATTTATTTTTTTATTCAGAGTATATAAAAATTGCTTTGGGCAAAAAGTGTTGGAAAATGTGTTTAAAGGGCCTTAAATGCAGGCTATATTTTCATCAAGGAAGAAAACCATTATATTTGCACTAAGGTCATTAATGCCTTTCATGCATTGTTGGTGTCACTGCAATATAACACAGGGCACCGCTTTGTCTCAGCTTTTCAGAAGTGATGGGGCTGGCACTTTGCAGTGTGTCAAGTCTCTTTCCGGATGCTGGTCAGACATTTTGGCATTTCTGCTGTCCTGATTTATTTGAGGGCTAGATGAACACTAAAACATTATATCCAACATGTAGCATATCGTTAACAACAGATCGAAACAACCAATATTTGAACCCTAAAAGCACTCCAGCACTTTCCAGTTGCAATGGTTGGTTCAGCTGTCGAGTATGTTGATGAAGCAGATTTCTTTGCAAGCTAGAAAAGAGCCCGGTCTTCTCATGATGCAAGTCTTTGTATCTTACACCAGCTTGTGAATTTGTCCTTGTTTTATCTCCGAGCTTTAGCTCTAAAGAAGTATCTAGTGATAGTAGTATTAGTGTGGTCATTAGTGTGTCAAGCCTACCAGACAGCCTAAGATGTCTGGTTGCAAAAGAGCTAATGTCTGCTTACCAAGAATTTACAGTGTGTTAAAGCCAGCATTTCTTACCATTCGTTGACTTTACTCCCCCTCTCATTTGTTGCTTTTCATTCAATGGCTTGCCTTGTTCATTTGATGTTTTCCCTCCCCAGGAGCATATTCCTTTTAATTTGGTCCTTTCACTGCTCACTTTTTGGGAACTACTTTTTTTTCTTCGCTTAATCACTCCATAAGAGTGCATGTGTTTTCCAGCTGTCTCCCATCGTTTGCTTCTCTTGCCCCCTCACTCACATGCTCCTCTCTTTCACACACTTGCTTCTCTCCACCGCGCTCTGTGTTGCGCTTGCCCATGTGCGTCTCCATTTCCCCGAGTGTTGTGCCTCTCTAGTGAGCGTCATTCCTGCACTTTTTGTTGCTCCAGCCCTCATGTGTGTCTTTTCTCTTCAGATCCCCCTACTTTGAACCCAACCCGCTCCACCATTGCCCACCACTCCTCCGCCCTAACCATCATCTTCGGTCTTATCTTTTTTGTTGTTGTGGATGGCAAGACAGCAAATTGCAAACCGCCCGTTCACTTTCTAAATAAAAGCACGTTTGTGTTACTTCATTTTAATTTACTTTTTAATTTATGGTAAATTAAAAAATAAATGGCAGCCGTGTCACGCTCACTCATCATGACGGAGTTGCTGCTTACAAATGATGTAGCTGCATCCTTGTGTTTTTCTTTCCACATTTTGTTCATGCTGAACGACTGGCATTTTTGAGATTAGTGTCTAGCTTTAACGAAAGCGGTACAAAAGGGGTTGGTAATGGACGGAGCATCTGAATCAATCAAACACTCACACCCAGTCAAAAGATCTGGGTTTAATCCATCACCGTTCTTTAGCCCACTCTGCCACCCCAGTTCAGACATGGCTATATGCAAATCAGTCTGACCCTGTGCCTCACGGGAACAGTCCAGCCCGAACTGACAAACCATGCCTTCCCTGGACCGGAAACAAGCTTCCGAGGACCGGTTTCTTGCATTCCAGCCGTCTTCAGCCCGGCTTGCTTGAATCCAGTGGCAAAGTGAGCAAGGGACTCACGTCTGAGCATACCCTGCCACACTTATGGCGGCCAAAAGTGGTACAAAAGGGGGTGGTGATAGACGGAGCATCTGAATCAATCAAACACTCACACCCAATCAAAAGATCTGGGTTTAATCCATCACCGTTCTTTAGCCCACTCTGCCACCCCAGTTCAGACATGGCTATATGCTAATCAGTCTGACCCTGTGCCTCATGGGAACAGTCCAGCCCGAACTGCCAAGCCATGTCTTCCCTGGAGCGGAAACAAGCTTCCGAGGACCGGTTTCTGGCATTCCAGCCGTCTTCAGCCCTGCTTGCTTGAATCCAGTGGCAAAGTGAGCAAGGGACTCACGTCTGAGCATACCCTGCCACACTTATGTCGGCCAAAAGCAGTACAAAAGGGGGTGGTGATGGACGGAGCATCTGAATCAATCAAACACTCACACCCAGTCAAAAGATCTGGGTTTAATCCATCACCGTTCTTTAGCCCACTCTGCCACCCCAGTTCAGACATGGCTATTTGCAAATCAGTCTGACCCTGTGCCTCATGGGAACAGTCCATACCGAACTGCCAAGCCATGTCTTCCCTGGACCGTAAACAAGCTTCAGAGGACTGGTTTCTGTACCGCTTTTGGCCGCCATAGGTGTTGCAGGGTATGCTCAGACGTGAGTCCCTTGCTCACTTTGCCACTGGATTCAAGCAAGCCGGGCTGAAGACGGCTGGAATGCCAGAAACCGGTCCTCGGAAGCTTGTCTCCGGTCCAGGGAAGACATGGCTTGGCAGTTCGGGCTGGACTGTTCCCATGAGGCACAGGGTCAGACTGATTTGCATATAGCCATGTCTGAACTGGGGTGGCAGAGTGGGCTAAAGAACGGTGATGGATTAAACCCAGATCTTTTGACTGGCTGTGAGTGTTTGGTTGATTCAGATGCTCCGTCCATCACCACCCCCTTTTGTCTAGCTTTAACAAAAGGCATTGCAGGGGCGGCCTTAGGCATGTGCAAGCTGTGCACCTGCACAGGGCCACCACGCCGATATATATCCTTCATATAAAAATCCTCTGAGGATGGATACATATTTGCATGGCGGCCCCTGGCCGGGATTTGGCGGCCTTCGGCTCTGTTCCACTTCCAAACACCCTTAACCCCCCCCCCTCTTCACTGACCTCTGCACTCCGCCCCGCCTGGACCCTCTCTTCCGGGGCCCCATACCTACTCTCCCTGCCCAGGGCCGCCATGAGCCTAGAGCCGCCCTTGGGCATTGTCAGAGCCAATATGTCTCTAATGTGAGAACATTGTTTTTCTTGGGGAGGAAAAAAAAGACTGTAAAAATGCTATTGCAGAAACGAGAAGTCATTCCCCCGGCGCGGTTGTACATTACACTACATTTAAACAAGCAGATATACCTCCGCACAGTTGTATATCTGAATTCATAAATGTTGTTCAGGAGTATGTCTGGCAATCTAAAATTCTCGCAGGTTTCTTGTGCACTCGGGGAAACCTGTATCATTTCATTCCAGGCAGTGAGCCTGTTAGTGCACTTTTTTTTGTTTACTAATTAGGCTGAATGATTTTCATTTCCTCTATAGGAAGATACAGCATGACGTAGAAGTTTTTAGAGTTTTGATAGAGCAAAGCATGATATTGCTCACTGGTAACGTATTTGACCTCCTGCTGCCTACCCTCCCGTACCACCAGTACTGTCACCACCGACCCAGAGCTGCGGGCCTCGGATTGTTGCCGGTCTGGAGAAGCGTGCAACCAAAGCAACCGGAGGCGCGCAGGATATGAAAAAAGACATTTATGATACTACAGTTTTACAATGACTTATTATTTGATTCAGAATGTACATTTCTTCCTCCTTTCCACCCGTTACTTGAAAGATCTTGCGTTTTGTTCTCCTGCTCCCTTTCAAGGCGCCAGTCCTCCGAGAGCGCGCGCTCAGTGGTACATTAATTTTAGTGCAGCCGTTCCCCGGGATCCGGTGGGTCGGCCTGAATTAATGAGGCGCTCACACAGGAAAGCAATCAGGCCGGGGCCCGGCCGTGCAGCTGGGCTCATCTGCTTCCCGCTCTCCCGGCGTACTTTAAGATAATGGGAAAGCCTAGTCCTGCTATTTCCAATATCCTACCCCAGACTCGTCCCTTCTGGCTTGCTCTGACTGGCCCCGCCTGCGTCACCCCGTGCGCCGCCATCTTTCTTCTCCAGTAGTCTTCACACAGTGACAAGGCCCGGTGGTGATTGGTGAGTTTGCGGGGGTTGATGACGTGCCGAGGAGTGGGGTTCATAGGAAGACTGAAATAGAGACCTTGTGTTGTGTCTCGCCTCAGGAAGGTGCATCTTGCAAAGTCGCCCTCCTTCCTCCCGTGTGGTAAGAACTTAAATGCTGCCCACTGTGTGGGACGAGAGATGGGAACCGAGGCCCTGTCCGTGCGTGGCCCGTCCTGTGAGCAAGTAGGCATTCAGATATTCAGCCATTTCAGGTCACAACCGTCAGAAACCATCACACATGGTTGGGTGTGTGGCAGGCTAAAATGTCAGAGCTGTTGTAAACCACATATTGTCATTTTCTGGTGGTCTATGGGAATTGAGAGCTCGGTTTCAGAGTAGGTAAGTAGCTGCCTCTATACCAGGTCAACCTTTTCAATGTTCCGACTCACACCTTCTGAATTGAAAGGAACCGAATAAATGTGCATTCAGTTCCTCCATGTTCATTGAAAAATACTTCATGAGCCAGAGTATGTCTGGAAGTTGTTAGGATGGCGGAGTCTTTCTTCCAGGCACTATACTTACACCTCTCCGATGTTTGGTGAAATAGGTCACAAAATCCTCATTTTCTGTCTGTTTGTAATTCAGGAAACGATGGAAGAAAGCCCTGGAAAGATATTGCACCCACTGTATCAGAGCATATGAGCACGCCACGTGAGAGGAGACACAGCCTCAGTATCAGAGAGTGAGTACAGGCTCACCATGAAGGAGGAGGCCAGGCCTCTATCGGAAAATGCATCAGAGAGCGGGTGTTGGCTCACCGTGAGAGAGGAGGCAAGACCTCTGTATCGGAAACTGTACTGGAGAGCAGGTGTGGGTTCACCTTGAGAGAGGAGGCATAACCTCTGGGTCAGAGAGCAGGTGCAAGCTCACTATGGGAAAGGAGGCATGTCCTCTGGTTCAGAGAGCGGGTACAAGGTACCTATGGGAGAGGAGGCATGGCCTCTGGATCAGAGAGAGGGTGCAAGCTCACTATGGGAAAGGAGGCATGTCCTCTAGGTAAGAGAGCGGGTACAAGCTCACTATGGAGAGGTGGCATGGTCTCTGGGTCAGAGAGCATGTACATGCTCACTATGGGAGAGGAGGCATGGCCTCTGGATCAGAGAGAGGGTACAAGCTCAATATGGGAAAGGAGACTAGGCCTCTGGATCAGAGAGCGGGTACAAGCTCACTATGGGAAAGGAGGCTAGGCCTCTGGATCAGAGAGCAGGTACAAGCTCACTATGGGAAAGGAGGTATGGCCCCTGGATCAGAGAGCGGGTACAAGCTCACTATGGGAAAGGAGGCATGGCCTCTGGATCAGAGAGTACAAGCTCACTATGGGAAATGAGGCATGGCCTCTGGATCAGAGAGTACAAGCTCACTGTAGGAAAGGAGGTATGGCCTCAGGATCAGAGAGAGGTTACAAGCTCGCTATGGGAAAGGAGGCATGGCCTCTGGTTAGAGAGCAGGTACAAGCTCACTTTGGGAGAGGAGCCATGGCCTCTGGGTCAGAGAATGTGTACAAGCTCACTATGGGAGAGGAGGCATGGCCTCTGGTTCAGAGAGCGGGTGCAAGGTCACTATGGGAGAGGAGGCATGGCCTCTGGATCAGAGAGCGGGTACAAGCTCACTATGGGAAAGGAGGGATGGCCTCTGCGTCAGAGAGCGGGTACAAGCTCACTATGGGAGAGGAGGCATGGCCTCTGGATCAGAGAGCGGGTACAAGCTCACTATGGGAGAGGAGGCATGGCCTCTGGGTCAGAGAGCGGGTACAAGCTCACTATGGGAGAGGAGGCAAGGCCTCTGGGTCAGAGAGCGGGTAAAAGCTCACTATGGGAGAGGAGGCATGCCTCTGGATCAGAGAGCGGGTACAAGCTCACTATGGGAGAGGAGAAATGGCCTCTGGATCAGAGAGAGGGTACAAGCTCACTATGGGAAAGGAGGCTAGGCCTCTGGATCAGAGAGCGGGTACAAGCTCACTATGGGAAAGTAGGCATGGCCTCTGGGTCAGAGAGCGTGTACAAGCTCACTATGGAAAAAGAGGCATGGCCTCTGGTTCAGAGAGCGTGTGCAAGGTCACTATGGGAGAGGAGGCATGGCCTCTGGATCAGAGAGCGGGTACAAGCTCACAATGGGAAAGGAGGCATGGCCTCTGCGTCAGAGAGCGGGTACAAGCTCACTATGGGAGAGGAGGCATGGCCTCTGCGTCAGAGAGCGGGTACAATGTCACTATGAGAGAGGAGGCATGGCCTCTGGATCAGAGAGCGGGTACAAGCTCACTATGGGAAAGGAGGCATGGCCTCTGCATCAGAGAGCGGGTACAAGCTCACTATGGGAGAGGAGGCATGGCCTCTGGATCAGAGAGCGGGTACAGTATCGCCATTGGAGAGGATGCGGGGCTTCTCTATCAGAGAGCGGGTACAAGATCAATATAGGGGAGGAGGCAGGGCGTCTAGATCAGAGAGCTGGTACAAGCTCACTATGGGAGAATAGGCAGGGTCTTTGGATAAGAGAAAGGGTACCGGCTCGCCATTGGAGAGAACTCCCTACTGTTGTATCAGAGATTGGATTGGATATGGGCTCACCGTGGGTAAAGAAGTAGTAACTCTGTTTCTGTGATGGTATCAGAGAGTGGTGTGGGCTACCTTGGGAGAGGAGGCAGGGCCTCTGTATCTGAGAGTGAGGAAAAACTCACAATGGGAGAGGAGGCATGCCCCCTGGATCAGAGAGTGGGTACAAGCTCACCATGGGAGAGGAGGCATGGCCCCTGGATCAGAGAGTGGGTACAAACTCACCATGGAGGCAGGGCCTCTGCATCTGAGAGCATGTATGGATTCACATTGGTAGAGGAGGCTGGGTCTCTGTATCGTATTCATCAAGAGAGAGCAAACAGGAAATTAAGCAAGACTATATCATCCTGTGACTAGCTGGACGCTACATAACAGTTTTGCACCGACAGAATATCGAATTTTAACTGTCGACATACACAAATATCGTGATACAGAAATGTCAACAGCAAGAATATCGTGGTCAAGAAGATCGACATAAAGGTAAGAAAATATTGTTTTTGGAACTATCGAAGTTATTAATATTGTTTGCAAAAATATAGTTCTTTAAAATATCAATGTTTTAATTAGTGTTATGTATTTTAGTATGTATTTTAAAAGTATGTGATCTATTTTTTTGTATAAGAATTGCTTTTGTTTTTTAATATGTGTGTTTATTTTTTAGTAGTAATTTTATTTTAATTAAATTCTGCCTTTTTTAGTTCTGTAGTGGGTTGTGGGTTTATAAGGGAATAGGGTGGATATAATTTAATTATAATAAATAATGATATATTTTATGTATTAGTATTTATTTAATTTAGATGTTATAGTGTTTATTGTGGGAATTAATTTATTGATTGGTTCTTAATTATTAATGAATTAATTGGTAATTATGTTAAATGTGCCATTTTTTAGGAGCAGGTTGTGGGTTTATAGGTGAGATGGGGTGGGAAGTAATTTATTCATAATAAATATATTAATATTTTATATTTATTAACATGCATTTAATGTATATTTTATAGTGTTACTTGTGGGAATTAATTTAATATTATTTAATAATTAGTTAAATATTAATTGGCAATTATGGTATTTGTTATTTTATTATGGGTGGGTTGTGGGCTTATAGGGGAATAGGGTATGAAGTAATTTGATTATAATACATGTATTAATATTTTTTATTTATTAATATTTATTTAATTGATATGTTATAGTGTTATTTGTGGGAATTAATGTATTATTAAGCATTTATTAATTGGTTGTTAATTATTATTAATTAAATATTTGGCAATTATGATAATTGTGTACTTTTTTTGAGGAACGGGTGGTGGGGTTTATAGGGGAATAGGGTGGGAGGTAATTTATTTATTTATAATGAAGTAATAATTGTTATTTAATGCTAATTAATTAATAACAATTTAAATATGGCAATTGTGTAATTGATTTTAGATTTTAAGTTGTGGGGATTATAGTAGTTTTTTAAAATTAATAAGCTGTTGTTAATGATACTCATATATTAATGTAAAATTAGTTATGGAAATTGGGTAATGATTTGTAGGTGTGGGTTGTGGTGTTTATTGGGGTAGAGGATAGAAAGTAATTTACTTTTAATTAATAATTAGTTGATTATTAATATTAAATCATCAATTGATAAATATTTATGGTAATTTATTTTCATTTTGTGTGTGAGTTTTGGTTTTATAGGTGTAACGTTTAGGGAGTAAATACATTTTTATCTGTTTTAATTTGTTTTTTGATTATTAACATTTCTTTAATTGATAATGAATTATGTTAATTATGAAGGTACATTAAACAATTTTTTAGATGTGTGTTGTGAATTGTGTGGTGTTATAGGGCAGGAATTAAAAAAGATGACATTTATGTAATAATTGATGTTTTTGATTATAAATACTTTCTATTAAAAATAGTTTTTTGTTTGTAAATTAAAAAAAATCTTTCTAGGTATTTCTTAGATCTTTTTACCATTATAATCTGTTTCTATCTTTTGTAATATTTAATATTTTCATGTGTTTTATTTTTTAATTTTTTTTAAATCTTTGGTGTTGTTGTTGATATTTTGTTTGTTTTCAATTTTGAACTTACTCCAGTGGAAACTAGGCACAAGACAGGAGAGCACTGCACAGGGTTAAAGAAAAAGACACAGTCATCAAGTGATAATCATTTTTACCCCTCTGCTATCCAACAGTTTCCCTATTGTCACACTAACTGGAGTGAGAATAGTGATTTTTACCTCTCAGCTATCCAACACGTTTCCTATTGTTGCACTTACTGGAGTGGGAGTAGTCATTTTTACCCCTGTGCTATCCAACACTTTCCCTACTGTTGCACTCAATGGCGTGGGAATAGTAATGTTTACTCCTCTGCTATCCAACACTTTCCCTACTGTTGACTCACTGGAGCGGGAATAGTAATTTTTACCCCTCTGCTATCCAGCACTTTACCTACTGATGCACTCATTGGAGTGGGAAGAGTAATTTTTACCCCTCTGCTAGCCAACACTTTCCCTACTGTTCCACTCACTGAAGTGGGAATAGTAATTTTTACCCCCCGCTATCCAACACTTTCCCTACTGTTGCACTCACTGGAGTGAAAATTGTCATTTTTACCCCTCTGCTATCCAACACTTTCCCTACTGTTGCACTCACTGGATTGGGATTAGTCTTTTTTACTAGTCCGCTATCCCAACATTTTCCCTACTGTTGCACTAACTGGAGTGGCAGTAGTAATTTTTACTCCTCCCCTATCCAACACTTTCCCTACTGTTGCACTCAATCGAGTTCAAAATGTAAGTTGAAAGAATATTAAATATTTCAATGTTTTAATTTATAATATAATATTTTTTATTAGATATATATATATGTTCATATATTTATAAAACTATAAAATAAATTAATATTAATAGTTTATTAAGTGTTTTAAAGTAAATATATATATATTACATTTTATATTTGTATGTTTAAATATGTTTTTAATTAAATGTATTTCTTATATTATTTAAAATCTATATTAAATTAAATCATTTTTTAAAAGTTAATTTTAATATTTAATATATTTAACACATTTTATATAAATAAAAAAGTCGATATTTTGTACATCTATATTTTTACATCGATATTTTTTTTCTCAATATTTTTATACTTACCATTATAAATATATGATGTCGATATTTTTGACATTGAGATTTAAAACTTGATTTTTGTGTATGGGGATGTTTTGGGCATCAATATTCTATCAGTGAAACATAACAGTTCAAAGGCCACGTCAGCTATCAGAATTTAGCCATCCCTCCTAATCACTCGTTGACTGTGTCTTTTTTCTTTAACTGTGTGCAGTGCTTTCCTGTCTTGTGCATAGTTTCATGCAGTATAAATACTGCTTGCATGCATATATATGTATATATTGGTGTGCAGGCCATCTGGTCGACTGAATGAAAGCGTCTTGGACGGACCAGCAGCTCTCCTCCCCCTGTTATCCCCTCAGAGTCTTGAGACACTTAGGGTGTGTAGTCGCGCTTACAAGCCATTGATGATTGAGTATTACCCAGAGGTGGTGGGTAGGTTTTCACATTCAGAGAGCAGACTGTTCATTGAGCTTGCATGCCTCACCATCAGAGAGCAAGCTTGTGTACTCAGTGTCTTGCCGTCAGTGAGCTGTCAGCGCTTCTTAACTCAGAATAGGCAATGCCAAGTTATGTTTAATTTTATGGTATGTTATTTTATGGTATGGTGAATGGTATGTTACTTGCAACTATAAAATGCAGCAGCAAGGTGGACTCAAAGCGTGGGGAGGTGATACCGGAGCTGCAATGGAAAGACCAGGATAGTATGGATCAAACTTTGCACTTAAGAAAAGAAGATAACCTACTTCCAGGTCTGTGCTCGGATTTAGAGGAGAGATCTTGAACACACCAGAACACTACAAACTCTACTTCAGGCAATAATGAAGGGGTGAATCATGTGATGGACAAATGTTCTTCAACACTGAAAGGGGCCTTTATCTGGCTCATTGTTGGAGTAAAGAGTAATTTGCACTTAAGCTCATCTTAGTGTATGCTTTGCTTAAGTGTTCCTCTCTTTGAAATAAGGATCATTAGTGTTCTTCAATAGGTTTAGGACATGCCTGTGTCAAAGTCTAGGAAAAGGTTTTCAGGAAGGATTCATTTGAGATTGTGTCGCCCGGGGCTGGAGCCTGGCCTCTGAGGACGATGGCCGCCCGATGCCGCATCCCAGAGAGGCCTTGTGGGTGCCAGCAGCGGAATATGGTAGCATGAATATTTTCTGATGGGGAGCAGACACCAGCCCACTTCTGCGACTGGCCGGGACCTTGCCAGGCTCCAGGCGAGTGTGATGCTGAGCCTTGCGAACACTGGCCGCCCGCTACACGTCTGGTAGGAATGAATAGTAGGGAGCACCAATGCCAGACAACGCCTGAAGGATGGATACCAGAAAACTCTGCTCCCCTTCCCCAGAGCAGGGCCTTATCTGCCCGGTGGCTGTTACTCCCACTGAGGAACACCAATGCTGGCAGTGATGGTGGCCCAGAGCTAACAAGTTCTTCAAAGGCCCATGCCTTTGAAGAACCACAGGGACGACCCACCAAACACCCGCGACCAAGCAGACCCATTTTCTAGCACATGGAGAGCACAGCGCAGCGATATCTGTGACCCTCCACTGACAGTACAAGGCCAGCGCCCTTAACCCCGGAGAGGGACACATCATTTCTACCTTGCACTCCATGTGGAGGAAACCAGGCCTCGACGGATGGACACTGCTCACCTGAGACACACAGACTAGTTCCAATGGGTACCAAGCTTCACCTAACAGCCATCCCACACTAACTTACGGCTATTCCTTGGACACCATTATCCCCCCACCCCACCACCACCACTCTTGGGCTCAGGCGGTTACCGGGGGCCTCTGGAGGACCCATGGCAATCATTGATAGGCCAGGTCTGCTGGATTAGTGGACAAATGAGCCCACTGAAGGGGGCTGCATTTGAACTCATGGTCACAGGTTCAAATCCTGGCAAGTCCCCTTAGCGGTTCATCCTTCTGAGGCCAATAAAATGAGTACCATTGAGTTGGGTAACAGTAAACATCTGTTATTCAGCGCCAACAGATCTGGGCGGCTGCGGTGTCGCTGACTACCTACGGGGCCGGGAAGATTTCTTTCTGGGTGAAAGTGCGTTTTACAAATCCGTATGTTATTATGTTATTGATAGGGATACAGAGTGGCACACATGAGTGAACAGAGGACAACTGAGTGTGGCACGTAATATCAATACAGCTCCGCAGAGCAGCGTGGGCTGACACCTCGTCTTTTCTTATCCTTCACCCCAGACACCATACCCATGTGGGCGCCGCGCCAACATCACACTGCCACGCAGAGTGAGATGGCCTCTGGAAAATCGTTGGGGCAGTTGCTCTTCACGGATGCTGTCTTCCAGGGCAACCCTGCCTATGCCACCCAGTCAGGCCATCCAGAACACACAGAGGACTTAATCCTGAAAGAAATTACAACAGTGGGTCACATGCTGGATATCATGAACGCGAAAATGATGCACGTCACTGCGTAAATGAAGCTCATCCAAGTGGATATAAGTGGCTTTCATGACAAGGTGGAAATTCTGGATTTCCATTAGATGCCTCTGGAAACACGACTGGACCATGCACCTACCTGGGACTCTGAAATATGGCACTGACTCAACATGCCGGTAATTTATCTTGAGGACAGAACCCACGGACACAACATGCCCTTGTTTGGCATTCCCGAAAAGGAAGAGGGGGCTGATATGTGCAACTTCCTATATGAGATGTTTTCCCACCTGCTGAAACAACATTTCTCCTTCTACCACCCCCCACCCCACTCCCTTGAAGATTCAGAGAGACAATAAAATTTGCCTATACAGGCCGGATAACAGTGGACGGACAAAGTCCTTTACAGCATGTTTCCTCCACCACGAATATGCACATAGCATACTCACTGGAGCCTGCACCCATGGGACGTACAAGTATGAAAGAAACCGGATCCACATTTCAGCTGGCTTCTCCAAAGAAACAAATGCAAAAAAGAAGGCTTTCCTTTCACTCAAACCCTTGCTGTGCAAACAGGGCTTCAAATATGGACTTTTAGAATCAGCGTTTATGTGGATTACGATTGACGGCAGATCAAAAGATTTTCACGACATGGAAGAGCTATATTCTTTCCTTGAAGGTCTCCAAGAGGTAACCATGGAAACATCCAATAGGTCTTTTTCCATGAGTCCATCAGCCAAAGACTCTCCTTTACCCCAGAATGAGGGACCGTCCCAAAGAGAGGGTAGTCACCAGGACAGAATGGCCTGACCACAAAGTAGCAAGGACAAACCAATTCAAGTGGTGGTTAAGCTCACGCAATACAGTGGCCATGACAAGTCTTGCGCGCCATTGAAGACTGGGCCTGAAAAAGACGGACATATCTAGGGTCACCTGCTCTTTGACATCCCCGCTTTCAACAGATGAGTGCTACCTGCTTGTTTAAACATGTTGTGCTCCTTGTTATTGATAACTGTATAATACTGTTCAATAATAAATGTCTATTGAATTTGTCAATGAGAAACATTTTGCTAGAGTTGTCACTCTCCCGCACACAGGGCGCCCTCATAAGCATAACTAGTGCACTGCAGGCTCGACACTGCCAACTGAGTTAGCACTTCCACCCCCGATAACCTCCTCCCACAGGGACATCTTTTCTCATGATGCACCTCCGCACAAGGACAAGGGCTGGCAGGATTGGGAACCTTTACCCTTTCTTTGATGAAGGACTCTCCGCATCAGCCTGTATACATCCTGGTCACTTCTGTAGGCCTTACGAATGCAGAGGATGCCACAGGTTTGGATACGCTGACTGATACAAGCAGAACTCAGCAGACAGACTTAGGGCTTAATTATGAGTTTGGCGGTCCTAGGACCGCCAAACTCACGGTGGCGCAGCGGTGGCAGTCCGGCCACCGTATTAAAACTTGGGAAGTCAGACCACCATGGCCCCAGTGCCACTGCCAGGGATCAGAGATCCCTGGCGGTGGCGCAGCTGTCTTAGGGTCACAATATACTTGGTGGTGCCCTGTGGCCCCGCCAAGCTTATTGCAACTTTCCTCATCACCAGTGGTCTTTGGGAGGTTTTTGCTTCAAGAAACTGTTGGCAATGAGGAAAGAAAGGGGGCCTTACAGAGCGCCCTCTTGGCCCTGTGCACGGGGGGTGCATGAAGTTGTGCCCACCTGTGTGAATGCACCCCAGTTCCTGCACTTTTTAAGGAAACAAGGGAACCCAAAGGCAATTTACTAGGGACCTTGGGTAGGTAATTGTTACTAAAGACACTGGTACCTAGACAACAGGTAGAGAGCAACTAATCAACATATGCTAAGTAGACACTATGTTCTTTGTCGAGCCGGACAGAATTTATTTAGACAATACGCTTATTTATACAATTAGTGAAAGAAATTTTTAACAAGTGGAGCGCATGCCGCGTGCCGCGGCATGCTCACATATTCCGCTATATTGATTTAAGTCCTTAAAGCATCAATCGTGGCATGCTCATATATTCCGCTATATATATCCTTAAATTTCAGTCTACCTTCCGCTATTTCCTTAAATTTTCAGTCCACCGATCTCTCCTGATGACTCTCCATCGCTATCTTTGCTTCTTTCAATCTCACTAGTCGGAATTTTCCTTCCAGAATTTTCCTTCCTTTCTTTTCTGGACTATCGTGGCCTAAAACAAATGTTTTGAATTCATTTCCTCACTTCCCTCCCCTACTGCTTGCTCATGTAATGCAGCCATCTTAAATAGGTGGTCTGAACTTGCAAATGGCTTTTAATATGCCTTATTTCTTTCTCTCTTTTCTTCCCAAAATTCCACCCCTTAATTGTAATATGGATTTTTGCCTTGATTTAAGTATTGTCAAACAGACTAATGTTTGCACGCAGACATGTTCTAATTTACTGTCCTGAAGATGATCCCATGTATTTAAGTTGAGGGATCGAAACGTCGACACCAATTGTACCATATGGCACTAAATACTGTGGATGTAATGCACAATGGTACTAATACAAAAATGAAGTCTGTCTAAAATACACTAGAAAACAGACCCCCCTCCTTGCCTGAACGCCCTGCCCTCCCTACTAATTTTTTGTTTTGTTTGTTGCAGGTTGCGCTCCACTTGGTAAACATTTCTTTCACTAATTGTATAAATGAGCCTATTGTCTAAATAAATTCTGTCCGGCTGGACAAAGAACATAGTGTCTACTTAGCATATGTTGATTAGTTGCTCTCTACCTGTTGTCTAGGGACCAGTGTCTGTAGTAACCAGTTCCTGCACGGCATGGGCTGCCAAGTCCATGCCGTGTAGGAACTGCCTTTGGTGCTCCCATAGCGGTACTCATTTTTAGAAGCACCGTAATGGGACCTCCAAAGAAATGCCCGTGAGACATGAGAAACCTCGTAATCTTGTGGATGGTGCGCACACAGCTTTGGCGTTGTGGGAGCAGGGCAGCAGCATGGCTTCCCGCTCCCACACTGCCAAAGTCGGAGTCGGGCTATGAGTTCTTTCCCATTGGACCGTTTCATCAGTGGCCCCTCGACCCCTTTGGCCTATCCTCTCCCGAACTAATGCTCTTCCTTAGCGGAAGACAGCTCTATCTCACTGCCCCCCACCCTCTCACAAAAATGCTCCCTTTATCCCATACCCCCCTCTGCTGGATAAGTCACTAAAGTACTGAGGGGCAGAAGACTACTCTGGAGACCCCGGAAATGTGCAGTGGCCATCCTTTTACATAGATTACTTTCACCTACCAAGAGGATTGGAATGTGTTAGCAAGCTGCACATCGGTGACAAGGTGCTATCATAGGCTCAGTGTTAGAAATTGAAGTATCTAGTTGGCAGGTTGTTACCCTGTCCAAGTAGGGACCTTTCTTCCTAGTCAGGAGAAGGGAGTTACACTTCTAAAATAACTCCCGTCCACCGCCTTGGTAGCTTGGCATGAGCTGTCAGGATTATCTCAGAGGCAATTTGCAAAGCATTTGCACAAAATACACAATAGTACAGTGAAAACACTACAAAAGGACATCACACCCATTTTAGAAAAATAGCCAATATTTATCTGTGTCAAACAAGACCAAAACGATAAAAATCCACATTCAGTTATCAAGATACAAATATTGCAAAAATAGACTTTAAATACAGTTTCTTGAAGCTCTGTTCAGGGCTATCTCGTCATTGTGAACAAACAAATCCAAGGGTTCAGGCTAGCTGCAGCGTCGCAGATCAGCTACGGTGCCTGGCAAGACCAGCAAAACAGCACCTTAAGAAATGCGGCCCGTCTGGGGCTTGCGATGAGCTCTGAAGAGCCAACGTTTGCAGGCGTCGCTTCTGGAGGTCGGTACAGGAGCCGTTGGTCCCTTGAAGTCACATGTGTTGCAGGTCGAACTCCGTGAGGTTGAAGTCAGAAGTGCTGGTGGCCTCAAGGCTGTGGTGTGAAGTGGAGTGGTGCGGCATGCGATGCAGACAGCGACTTGGTGACTGTCGGCCAGCAGTGTCAGTGAGACCAGGGATGCGATGCAGTGCTCGCAGGTCACGGTGCAAGAGTGGCGTTGTTGTTCTTGAAGCGCTTTCGTCGGTCGACCCAAGGCTGCACTGAGAGATGGGGCAATGCAGTGTGCGGGGCCCACAAGTCGCGGTGCAATAAGTGGTGGTGGTTGACGATCTAGAGTTGATGGTGCTGGTGTCGTTGGGCCCAGACTGCCGTTTGGGACAGGGCAGTGCCTTGTGTAACTTACGAGCAGTTCCTCAAACCACAGTGTAGGCAGTGGCGTCGATGTCAGCTTGCCGCAGCATCGTCATTGAGACCAGGGCGGTGGTGCGAAGTGAGGCGATGCGGAGTGTTATGTTATGTTAAATTAATTTATTGAGCGCACTAACACCTTTAGGTTCCTTGGCGCTATACAGAGGGAGCAGGGAGGAGAGACAGAAAATAACATAACAGAGGATAACAACTAATTGTACGCTTCAGTGAAAAGGTGCGTTTTAAGGGAAGATCTGAATCTGGAGTAAGGGGAGGACAACCTAAGAGAAAAGGGTAAGGAGTTCCAAAAAGACGGGGCTAAGAATGAAAACCTAAGGCCGCCGTGTTTCTTCCGCTTGAATCTAGGGACAGAAAGTAGAGCCATTTGAGATTACCGAAGGGTGCGGGAGGGAACATACTGATGAAGTAAGGAAGAGATGAAGGAGGGGCCATGGCCAGTGAGGGATTTGGAAATGATGCAACCAAGCTTAAATTTACAGCGGGCAGAAACCGGAAGCCAGTGGAGACTTTTTAGAAGAGGTTGAACATGTTGATCTCTGGGCTGATGGTATATCAGGCGGGCAGCCTGATTTTGGATCAACTGGAGTCTCCTGAGTTGGTATGCAGGAATGCCTACGTATAATGCATTTGCGTAGTCAAGCCTGGACATGACTAACGCAATCAGGGCCAAAATAAGGGCATCGGTGGTAAGTAGGCGAGAGATTTTGCGTATTTTCCTGAGCTGGAAATGGCTGGACGAAACTACAGCGCTGATCTGGGCTGTCATAGATAGGTCGAAACTTATGACAACTCCCAGACTTTTTGCTGAGTTGACGGGACAGGGGGGGCTGCCAAGACTGGCAGGCCAAAAGGAAGAGTGCCAGGGATTGGAGGGTCCCCCGACAAGCACCAGCTCGTTCTTGTCGGGGTTAAGTTTCAGATGGTTTGTGCCCATCCAATCACTGATGAAACAGAGGGTGTTTTGGAAAGTAGAAATGGATTCATCACCAGAGTCAATAGTGAAGACCAGTTGAATGTCGTCCGCGTAGTTGAACGCGGAGACATTGAATCGACGGAGGGAGCGGATTAACGGGACCAGGTATAAATTAAAAAGGAGAGGGGATAAGGAAGAGCCTTGTGGGACACCACAGGTCAACTCGACTTGAGAGGCAGAAAACTGGGACAGCCTGACAGCTTGATGGCGATGGGTCAGGAAAGAGCGCACCCAGTCCAGGGCGGTACCCTGGATGCCAGCCTCTCTGACACGGTCGACCAAAATATCATGGTCGACCGTGTCAAAGGCGGCCGACAGGTCCAGAAGGACCAGAGCCTGACAGGTGTTAGAGTCGGCGCCCCTGTGTAGTTCGTCCATCACAGAGAGGATGACTGCTTCTGTGGAATGCGCAGGTCTAAACCCAGCCTGCTGGGGGTCCAAAACACAAGAGTCTTCTACAAAAGAGGTAAGGGTTTCAGTAACATGGGACTCCAGGACTTTGCTAAGGAAGGGAAGGAGGGAGATAGGGCGATAGTTGCTCATGATGGACGGATCAGCCGTAGGTTTTTTCTGAATGGCGACCACCTCTGCCCGTTTGAAGGATCCCGGGACCACCCCCGTGGTCAAATAGTTGTTTAAAAGGGCTAGAGGGGGTCCGGGCAGGAAGAGAAAGCTTCTCGCAGGGCCGAGGGGGGGCAGCAGTCGGTGGGAGAACCAGAAGAGACTTTGAGCAAGAGGGGGAAAAAATTATCTTTTGAAATGAGGGGGAACTGGGTTAGGGTATGGGTGTTGTGGTGAAAGGGAGTACTGGGGGGAAGGGGCAGATGAGGCGTGAGCAGAGATGCTGGTTTTGATTTTAACAATTTTGTCCACAAAGAATTGATTCAGGGAATCACACAGAGGCTGGGAGGGGAGTGGAGCAATGGTGACTCTCGCCGGGTTAGATAATTCCTCAACAATAGAGAAAATATCTTTGGACTTATTAGTGGAGTTCAAGATCTTGTTGGAAAAGTAGCTGGATTTAGCCCGGGCTATAGCAGACTTGTATTCCCTCAGCTGAGAAGAGAAGACAGCTTTTGTCTCGGGGGTGTATCCTCGACGCCAGTGTCTTTCGGCCTGACGGAGACTGAGTTTCAGTGCCTTGAGTTCCTCGGTGAACCACCTATGGGCGTCGTGACTGCGCCGCGTCTTAACAGGTTTTAGAGGTGCCACCGAGTCAGCGGCGGAAGCAAGCCATTGGGTGAGGTTATCGGACTGAGAGTCAATGAAAATGGTGGGTCCCGTGATAGAGGGAGCAGATGAGCTCAGGAGGGAGGTAAATTTATTGAGGTCGGCCTTGTTCCAGTTACGTGCCAGAAAGTTAGATTCTCGGATGATATTGGCCGGGGGGGCTTGGCAAGGGAAAAAGTGATAAGTAGATGATCTGACCAGAGGCAGGGAAGAACAAGGGGAGTGGAGATGTCTAAGGAAGAGGTCCATACTTGGTCCAAGATATGACCTTTAACGTGCGTGGGTGTGTGTATATGTTGGGTACAATTGAGGCCCAGCATGAGGTCAGAAAAGGCAAATGAATCAGAGGTTTTATGAGGGTCCGATGGCCAATAATTGAAGTCACAGAGGACCAGAACATTGGTGTTGTTGATGGTCAGCTGCGAGATAAGCTCTCCAAACTGAACTGAGAAGTTTGGCATAGGTTGGGGGGGGTGGTAAACTAGGACACATATAAGAGAGGACCCAGGTTGCTCCAGCCTGAGTACAAGACAGTCGGTCATAGGGATGCTGGGGGTGGACACAGGGGAGAACCGAATTGAGTGCCTAATGATGGCTGCGACCCCGCCGCCCGCTTTGCCAGAGGGGCGGTTGGCTTGCAGTATGTAACATCCCGAAGGGATGGCCGCCAGGATATCAGGGGAGGAATCATCTGTGAGCCAGGTCTCGGACAGGAACAAGATGTCAGGCTGTTCCGATCCTAAGAGATAGAAGATGTCAGATTTATGGCTGACCAGAGACCGAGTGTTAAGGTACATCACAGATAAGGGGGAGTTAGGGGCAAGTCCCGAGGTAGAAGAGCGAGATATGCCTGCCAGGTCCGGGGGCCTGTGAATGGGAGATGGAAGAATGATCTCGGGGAAAGATTTCCTGGGTGCGGGCAGGCCGCATACAGCGTGCTTAACAGAGGGCTCGGGGGGAGGGAGTACGGGCTCGTGAAGTGAAATAATGGCTGAACGGGGATAAATGAGGCGGGGGGCAGAGTGACATGCCCCGTGCCCCGGCCTGCCGCGGACGGGCGCAGACGGGCTTAACTCAGGCGCAACTCCGGCGCGCCTCCGTCGCGCCCGCTGCGCTCGTCCGCTGCGCTGACACATATTGGCCGTTTAAATAGGGGCGGGACGAGGGTGGAGTGTCAGGGAAGCTTCATGCAGATTGAAGCCCAAGCAAAGATGGCGCCCGCTGCCGCTGGTAACCCGCGATTACAAACAGCCCCCAGCCAGCCGCTCACCTCTGGAAGCAGAAACTGAAGTTAGTGACCTGCACAACAAAAGGTAGGGTGAAATATGCAATATTAAAAACAGTGCGCTAAAAAGACGCCGCCGCTCGCATTCAGCTGGGCGAGATGCAAGAAATATGAAGAGAGGCTCTCTCTCGCTCTCAACTCTCTCAATGTCTGCAAAGCAAGCCCTCTGCCACCGGGCTGCCTGCCAAACACCGACAGAGGAGTAAAACGCGCTCCTAAATAGGGGCGGGACGAGGGTGGAGTGTCAGGGAAGCTTCATGCAGATTGAAGCCCAAGCAAAGATGGCGCCCGCTGCCGCTGGGAACCCGCGATTACAAACAGCCCCCAGCCAGCCGCTCACCTCTGGAAGCAGAAACTGAAGTTAGTGACCTGCACAACAAAAGGTAGGGTGAAATATGCAATATTAAAAACAGTGCGCTAAAAAGACGCCGCCGCTCGCATTCAGCTGGGCGAGATGCAAGAAATATGAAGAGAGGCTCTCTCTCGCTCTCAACTCTCTCAATGTCTGCAAAGCAAGCCCTCTGCCACCGGGCTGCCTGCCAAACACCGACAGAGGAGTAAAACGCGCTCCTAAATAGGGGCGGGACGAGGGTGGAGTGTCAGGGAAGCTTCATGCAGATTGAAGCCCAAGCAAAGATGGAGCCCGCTGCCGCTGGGAACCCGCGATTACAAACAGCCCCCAGCCAGCCGCTCACCTCTGGAAGCAGAAACTGAAGTTAGTGACCTGCACAACAAAAGGTAGGGTGAAATATGCAATAATGAAAACAGTGCGCTAAAAAGACGCCGCCGCTCGCATTCAGCGGGGCGAGATTCAAGAAATATGAAGAGAGGCTCTCTCTCGCTCTCAACTCTCTCAATGTCTGCAAAGCAAGCCCTCTGCCACCGGGCTGTCTGCCAAACACCGACAGAGGAGTAAAACGCGCTCCTAAATAGGGGCGGGACGAGGGTGGAGTGTCAGGGAAGCTTCATGCAGATTGAAGCCCAAGCAAAGATGGCACCCGCTGCCGCTGGGAACCCGCGATTACAAACAGCCCCCAGCCAGCCGCTCACCTCTGGAAGCAGAAACTGAAGTTAGTGACCTGCACAACAAAAGGTAGGGTGAAATATGCAATATTAAAAACAGTGCGCTAAAAAGACGCCACCGCTCGCATTCAGCGGGGCGAGATGCAAGAAATATGAAGAGAGGCTCTCTCTCGCTCTCAACTCTCTCAATGTCTGCAAAGCAAGCCCTCTGCCACCGGGCTGTCTGCACAGTGTGGTGCCCACAGGTCATGGTGCAAGCAGAGGCTCGGTGGTGTCATCGGACGGCATCGTCGATCAGACCAGAGTTGCGGTGCGAAGTGCCGCAGTGCCCTCTGCTGTTCCTTCAGTTCATGGAGCTGTACAAAAAGGGGTGGTGATGGACGGAGCATCTGAACCAATCAAACACTCACACCCAGTCAAAAGATCTGGGTTTGATCAATCACCGTTCTTTAGCCGACTCTGCCACCCCATTTCAGACATGTCCATATGCAAATCAGTCTGACCCTATGCATCATGGGAACAGTCCAACCCGAACTGCCAAGCCATGCCTTCCGTGGACCGGAAACAATCTTCCGAGGACCGGTTTCTGGCATTTCAACCGTCTTCAGCCAGGCTTGCTTGAATCCAGTGGCAAAGTGAGCAAGGGACTCACGTCTGAGCATACCCTGGCAACTTATGGCGAACAAAGCGGTACAATTGGGGGTGGTGATGGGCGGAGCATCTGAACCAATCAAACACTCAAACTCAGTCAACAGATCTGGGTTGGATCCATCACCGTTCTTTAGCCCACTCTGCCACCCCAGTTCAGACATGGCCATATGCAAATCAGTCTGACCCTGTGCCTCATGGGAACAGTCCAGCCCGAACTGCCAAGCCATGCCTTCCCTGGACCGGAAACAAGCTTCCGAGGACCGGTTTCTGGCATTTCAGCCGTCTTCAGCCCGGCTTTCTTGAATGCAGTGGCAAAGTGAGCAAGGGACTCACGTCTGAGCATACCCTGCCAACTTATGGCGAACAAAGCGGTACAAAAGGGGGTGCTGGTTCATGGAGCTGGCGCCGGCGTCATTCTCTCTGTGGCAGCTGAAGCACATAGTTCTAGATTCAGGTGCCCAGAGGAAGGTGAAGTTTTTGCTGTTCCTGAGACTTCTTGAACAGGAGGCAAGCTCTACCTCAAGCCCTTGGAGATACTCAGAAAAAGAAGTTGTTTAAAGTTCAGACAAGTCCTTTCACTTCCCAAGACATAAGTAGCCACTTCAGGCCAACACAGCAAAGCACACAGCAAAGTGATAGTCTCTCCTTACAGCTTCTCCAGCTCTTCTTTTTGGAAGGTTCCTTTAACCCCAAAAGTTCTAAAGTCCCGGGTCAGGGCCCCAATATTTATACCACATTTCCCTTTGAAGTTAGTACACACAAAAGTTCCTCTAGCATACATAACCCAGTTCTGCCTGGCTCAGGCCAGGTTCACTCCAGGAGGGGGAGACAGCTTTGTTGGAGGCAGCCACAGTCCATTCAGGTGCAAGCGATAACTCCTCCCACTACTCTAAATTCAGCTTAGCTATGAGTCACCCAGGAAAGGCAGGACACACCTCAACTCCCCATTTGTGTCAGTCTAGTGTGAATGCACATCCACAGCTCCTGTCACTCAACCAAGACGGTGAATACACAAAAGATGTATTTTAAAATTCTGAGTTCAGGAAGCCTAAACTCCATTTCTCCATCTTGTCCCAATGTAAAGTTACGCTTGTAAGATGTTACAAGGCAGCTCCCATGGTAACCTATAGGACAGATAGCCTTGCCATAGTGAAAAACTAACTTGGCTGTATTTCACTACCAGGACATGTAGAGCACACCAGCATATGTCCTACCTTTCACATACACTGCACCCTGCAAACAGGCCTACCATGGGTCGACCTGAGGGGTGGCTATCGTGTAAGAAAAGGGAAGGTTAGGTCCTGGCAAGTAGGGCACTTGCCAAGTCGGACTGGTAGTTAGAAGGTCTGAGATACCTTTGAAAGGCTACTTGTGTGGGTGACGCAACCAGTGCTGCAGGCTCACTAGTGCATTTCATTTACAGGCTTATGACACACAAAGTGCACTGTACTAGGGACTTACTAGTAAATCAAATACGCCAATCATGGAGAACCAATCATAATTTAATTTACATTCAGAGCACTAGCACTTGAATGCTGAACAGCTGTGAGAAAGTGTGCAGAGACACAAAACCAGCAAAAACAAAATCCAGCATACCATCAAAAACAGGAGGCCAGAAGGCAAAAAGACAGGGGAAACATGCCAAAAGATGCCAGGTCTTACCCTCATTCTAAGCGTTGATTGAACCAAAATGACCATTACTCCTGCAGATCAGTCTTTTGTTAACGGAGATTGATGCCACACTACTGCTTATCGGGGGGGGGGGGGGGCTGGAATCTGGCACAGGACGTAAACCTAGACCGAACCTGCTCCAAAAATGTGATCAGTAACTCTGAATGGGCCCTCATGGGTGACATCCTTGCCAGCCATGGGCACCTTGACATCTGGGGCTGTATTACTTAAAGTATTTGGAGAGCGCAACGGGCGTTTGTCTCTGCCATCTGTGCTCCCGGGGTATTTTTGTATCACAGAAGGGGCCGCAGACCCTTGTGCTGCCCCTTCTGTAATACCAATAGCGCTGATGCAGATAGAGAGCAGCTCTATCTTCAAGGGGGTGTTCCCTCATTTGCTTGGGGGGTGCCCCATGCAAGTGAGGGAATCTCTTTGCCTCTGCTCCTACGCCGTATTACCGACGTGGAGGCAAAGGCAAGGAAGCCCTCAAGAGTCACATGGACAGTGCGCCACCTCAAAAGTGGGGCACTCTCCGTGTGCCGCCTGAGAGCAGCTCTCTGCCAGGGGTCCTATTGACTCCCCAAACTTTCCTTTGCAGGCGGGCGCAGTCATTGACTGCACCCACCTGCAAGGGAATCTGTATTTTCCTTTCAAAGTGCAGGCGTGTTGTCACCTGCACAGTGAAACATGGAGCGATTTTAAAGAAGCTGCTCGTTATTTCACAAGAATGCGCTGCCTCCAGGGCGACACGATTTTGCGGCTGTCCCGGGGGCAGCGCATTCCCCATAATGCGGCACATTTTTCGTCATTGCACCGGGTGCTCCTTTTCAAAGGTACGCCCGGCACATTGAAGGAAAGTGTACCACATGTGTAATCCACCCCTCGTGTCTCCTCCACCCCGACAACAGGGAATACACTTATGTCTCCCCTTGTTCATGCTACTCAATCGAGGTTCAACTATTCTCATCTCCCGCCCATGACAGCACTGATATGCGATTTCCTGACACAGGCGGTGCATTATCCAATAACTTGTCAATTTGAATGGCGTTCAGCAGGGATCCTATCCTTTGAATCATGGTATAGCTCTGGGGACCAACTAATTTTTTAAGACGCTTTATGAGGAATTTCGCTTACCACTGTACCAGCCAATCATGGCATGGGCAGTCTGGCACCCAGTGATAGAAACCTTATGATGTGCAGTCGTTAAAAATAAATGTTTGTGGTATGCTTCCATACAGTCCAGGCGGGATACCTGTTACTAAAAGCCAGGGTCCCTAAATCAGTATTTTACTTGCAGTAGGTTGCACCTAGATTATCCCCTGTGGGCACCGTGAACCCAAAGAAAACTCATACATGTCTGGTATTCCAACACTCTGGAGACTCAGGAGACTAAAGATGCCGAGTTTTGGAAAAAGAATTGCTAAAAATGTGACAAACTTCACGTTCACAGTGATCTGCACTAATATTACTCACTTGACCGTGCAGACTACATTCCCAGGGAAACACACACATATTTGGTATTGCCGAACTCAAGACATTTAGGGAAGCATTTCTTTGGTTGGTGTTCTGCTATTTATGTTTGTCCATTCGAGAAATATTGAGCAGATCAGTTGAAAAAAATCTAAATATCTACATTTTCTTTGTATCCTCGGGCAGCAATGACCTATTGGTGTAGACTTGCACTAATACATAGCCTTGAATGCATTAAAAGCAAAAACATATAGTATGTATGGAGGAGGCATAAAGAGACCAAAGCGATACATACGTTTAAATAACATAATGCTGATTTATAGAAAAGGGTGATACATACCCTGGCCGTAAAAGGGACAAAGGAAGCCAAGCACTCTAGGTTCTCTGTGAGTCATGGAGAGAATATGAATTTCTGACATACATTTTTTATATGTGTCAGCAATAGTCTGAGTGACGTAGGATCGCTAAAGTGTTGAGAATGCACTGCTGCTTAACCCTGAAAAGATGTGGAGTGTCTCTGGGCAAACAGAGGGCAGGCAGATTGGCCTTATGATGGAGAAGTATTTAGAAAAGAGAATGGGGCTTGCCAGTCTTTGACATCCATTATTAAAAGTCAAGACTTTTAACTTTTTCATGTTTTGTTTTTATATTTGCTGTTGTTGGAATGTGTTCTGCTGCATCACATGACCCCAGCAGGTGGACTCTACACAAGTGTTAAAAGATTGTCCAATATGCGAGTCGAAATTGTATTTGAAGACGATGTTGTGGTATTGTATGATAGGGTTTTGTTGCGGCTGTATAAGAATGAGGGTATTTCTTTTTTGTGAGTAAAGGTGCTCTGCTATTTGGACGTCATGTTAACAACATATGTTTGTTGGGCAGTGCACTACTGGCCCTTGCTCGGCAGGGGAGAGCAGCAGAAGCCTCAGTAGCTCAAATAGATCCATATCTTGAGCTGCAGAACAAAAAAAAAACAGAAAAGAAGGGCTAGTTTAAAAATCAAAATTGTAGTCCTGTTTACCTACTGTTGTTGTATAATGTCAAATAACCAACACTCTCAGTTTCTTTCCCTTTCCAAATGCTCCACTCTGAAACTGCAGCCTGTACAAATCCTAACACTCTCTCCCATGCTGTCATGAAGCTCTGTAGATGTGCTTTCCAGTTGCTGGCAGCCGTCGCAGTATGGTCTGCACAGCCACATGCAGACAACCTCTCTCCTCTCCAAGCCCCTGGCACCCTCCATGTGGTCTATGGGGCATGCGCATCCATGTGACTCCTGCTACCATATGGAGACACCGCCACCTAAATGTTCTGCGCCATATGGCAACTTCTTGTTTCCCAGAAGGTTCCCGGGCACAGTGCAGGGACTCCGCTGCTCGAGATGCTGAGCTGTGAAATAACCCAGACTGGCGGAGTTAGTTTAAGGCAATGGCTGACTTTCTAACCTTCATTACAAGGCAGGGGTTGTGGTTCCAAATTGAGGCACCATTTCTTTTTGGTTGTGCTCTCAGAGCCTTGCCTGACATAATACTTGTTTTCTATGGAAGACTGAAGCTGTCGGGTTATTGCATGATTTCCCTTGGAAGCGATCCGAACGTCTTCCTGACCCAACTTTCACTTCATGCTATTATTATTGGGTCACTGTTGACGTCCAGTAACCTCTAAACCACTCCTTACTACTCAGTGGCCTTTCACTTCCTGTATCTTCCATTATTCATTTGCACCGGTCCACCATACACTGCTTGTAAGCTTTCCTCATTCATTTCATATTCTGTCCATACCAAAAGTTGAGTAGCAGCCGCTTCTTATACCCTTTTTTTAAATCATGAAAGGGTCCTCCTGGCTGTTCACTTTCGGTAGCCAGGCTTATCCATTCTATTGGGAGGCTGTTCATTTTTGGTATCCTCCATTCTGCTACTTTCAGGTAACAATACACTTCCAGAAATCACTATTGAGACATACCCTTCTATTTGCTTTTGTTGATCTCATGACCTAACTCAGATAATCTTCACCATCAGGCTGAATGTTTATTCCTGGGTTGTCTCTCCGTCGTTTCTGGATGAAAGTTAACGTTCTAGGGCACGTGACCAGACTAAGGAATTTACTGACGCTGTCGAGTCAAATCGTAATTCTATCTTTACTGAACACTAAAACAAGCATTGTACAATAACATCCGGAGCAATGATGGAAAAGTGATATTGGACCCAGTGCAGACACTCAAAGAGGACCGGATGTTGCTCAACTTTAACAAGGAAGGATTTTACCCAAGGCATGAAAGCCATAAGAGAGGGATTCTTATCTCTTCTTAGCTCGGTGGATATGTCGGCTGACTTTAAGTGGACCATTTGTTATCCGTTTCCTGGTAGCTGCCCAAGCAATACCTAGATTTCTTTCATTTGTGACTGGGTGGTAACAGATTGCGAGTCTGTGAACTTTCGTGCTATTGCCAATGCCAGTTCACTGTGGAGTGTGAAGGGTGACCCTATACCCCTTAGATATTTAGCACTTTTCTAAACACTTTGATTAATCCTAGAACCCCAGGGATGTAGCGGGCAACAGAAGAAGATGAACTTAGTTGTTGAGACACTTTAGCTGGTTTCACGTTAGAGGCATTTTATTTCGGACGAAACTGAATATGAAGAGAACCAGGCTAAGAAGGCTTTTATGCACAGACCCTTTTTTTGTCCTGTTCCTCAATGTTCTTTGACCTGTAATTTCTTTGAATCTTTGCCATCAAGCCAAAAAATGTGTGGGTTTTTCAAAGATGCCAGTTACATCATGATCTCTCTGATTGGAACAGCTGTTCAGGGGACTTCTGTCATCTGCACTGTGTTAGGTGAGCTAGCCCCTTTATTGCTGCACAAAATGGTGGCAGTGTTAGATGCTAACTTCGATTATGCAAATCCACTTTTTGCCGGACACTTAGCTTGCCAGATCCGGTGCTTGTTTTAGGTGCATAATGCTGCTGCACATCGTCCTGGGGCGTTGGACTAGGCTACCATTAAAAAAAGAGAACATTATTCAATGCCCTGTTATTCATTTTCATATGTATTCGTGAGGACAATAGTTGATGACCATGCACTGTTCATTAATATGTCACTAGTTGGTATCTAAAATCAAACCTTTTGGGTCTCGGACTCCTGCTAATCCTGTGAATGGAGAGGAGCAGGTGATTTGCAATTCAGAAATTATGGCCCTGAAATAGTCTTCTTAAAGAAATTCATGCAAAGCCTACTTCCCTAGTCTTAAGATAGCACTGAAGACATCTCTTTTTAGTCATTACTTTCTTGGCATGCTTTGTTGGCCAAGTGTTGCCCCATTAGGTTCACATCCTGTCTGTCCTCTTTATTTGTTGTTATTCACCTTCTGGTGCCTAGCTGTGATCTGTTTTGATGTGAGCGTTACACGTTATGTAACATAGCATTACATAATATAGAATAGCAGCATGTCACACTACATAACGCCTTTCCTATGTGTGTCCTGGGATTTTCAGCATTGTATTTCTAGAGACAAGTGTGCTAAAACTTTCTGCACATTGTGCACACTTTGTGCACATTTGTAAAAGTACTGAAGAATGAACTGAAGCATTTGCAAATAATTGCAACAATTTATATTGCAAAGCTAATGTGGTTTGCTATGTAAAATGTCCAAACTAAAAAATATTAGCAAAAAAAACAAAATGATATGTACAGGAATTGTTAAAAATTGCAATTTGTGTATTGAGCTCAGATTTTTGTACTTTATGAGGCAACGAGCCAGGAGCGAAGCGTAGGGCTCCATTCATCAGCGTTTTGAGATGAACTTATTGGAATTTTGTACCAGAACAATTATATTATTTGATATGCCTTTCCCGTGTGGATTCCTCGTTGATAACATAATTGGTATAAAAAAATAAGTAACGTATGGATTTTATTTAGAATTGTTCTCTCCCGGGATATAATTGATAGAGTGTTCTCCTTGAGCCTGTAATCCTCAAGGGATACAATACAATTCTTAAGTCTACCTTGTATGATTACTTTGGATATTGACATTCCATACTGTTTATTTTATTAATGGACTTTGTAATCTTCCCCATTTTATGAGGTATAAAATAGAAATGTGCAAAACCACATAGAAGTATGTACACCACTTGAATAGCAGAATCTAGCTGAAAGACAACGTACAAAGATACAGTCAATGGGTGCTTGGTAGGGTACCTCGGAGTTGAAGAACTAGACCTTTACTTCATCTAGTTTTGTTTTCTTTGAAGATGTATCTTCAGCTCTTTCCGAAAATAGAACAAGGTGAGGTCAAGCCTAAAGGAATACAGTATTTGATTTTTGAGGGATACTTCGACCCACAGATTCCTCGCTTTTTGAATATTTCCAGATGCCAGACTGGATTCAGAAAAGCTTATATAGGTCCTTCGCGCTGGCAGGTGGTGCCGTAGGCCTCCACTGTAATTCTTACAGCCTGAATATGACAACATGGAGCCGTGTATGGGGCCACCACAGCTCAGTGATGCCAATGCCTGTTTTTCCGTGCAGGATGTGAGCACCGCTCCTATCCTGATCCCTATTGTGAATGTTTAAATGTCTGCAGCAAAAGATTGTGATGGTAGACTTAGAGATGTCACCAAGAAAGACTATGGGTTTTAAGCTGTCTCATAAACAGACCCCACTTTCACGCCTGTACCTTAAAACGTCACGTCTCTGTGAAAAGCAGGCTCTTTATTAGAGATGGGCTGCGGTCGAGGTGTTTGTGCCTGAGAAATTTAATATTTTTGTCCACCACCCATCTCCTCTTCCCCGCCGTTCTCCGACCAATTCGCCAAATATAACTTCGAGCACATTCAGTTCATGTTTTAATTTGTCTTCCTTGACACGTACCATCCAAGGCATACCAAGAAATAAAGAGCAAACGGAAACTACGCTCTGTGTGGGAGGAGTTGCGCTTCAGTGATTACGTTTTTTACTGTGAAACTTGGAAGCCAGAATTGTAATCCCAGGTCCTACTTGTTGAAGACACTGAGTGATCCCGGGCAAGTTACTTTATCTGCGTTTGCACATCAGCCTTCTCCCCATCTCCTGTTCTTCGATTTACCTAAATAATTAAGATTAACTTATAAAAATCATGAGTTGCAATAGCATGCTAAAACCATTTCCTAGGCGTGGGTAGAACAATCATCAGCCCGGCGTACTGTGGCCTCAAAAGTGTTGTCTGCTGTCTTCACTTGCTTTATGTGCCCTAGTACCAAATACCACGGACCATGCTTCTCAAACTGCCAGACCTATTGGCTATGCCATTTCTTGTTTTGTTTAGTACTCCAAGATAGATGTCCACAGTCTTTAAACCGTAAATAAAAAGAAAAATGATGCATTCTTGTGTATAATCCATCACACTGAGCCACAGAACCATCATGAGGCATATAGCCACATACCTGATGATGTATGCATTTGTCATCACACTTGTTTTCTCTTTTTGCCCATGCTAAACAGCATTAGCAAAAAGCATTGGCAAAGACGGTAGATCTGTGGCAAAAGGCATGGCCTATTGGCTTTGCCAACACTTGTTTTTATTTTCGGATTTATGTGATTCTATATTCTGAGGCTCAGGGTATGTCTAGCTGCCTGTTTTTGTTTTCTGTGTAGCCTCTTTATCATATTCCTAGTACAGTGCTGACAACTACATTGCAATAACCCTGTCATTTCTTGAAATCTGGTCCACTCCTGCATGACATTTAGTTTAGTGCAAAACATTGATACATTGATAGGTGAAAATTGGTGATACTGGCCAGCATGGACATTCATTAGGTATCCATTGCCAGGAATGGCAATTGCTTCTAGTGGCTCGCTTTGCCATACCCCTGCCCTTTGCAAGGTGTATCAGGAACAGAAAGCAAACAACGCTGTAAGAGTCTGTTTAACTGTCTGTAATTTACACTGCTTGTCTTTTCCAGGACCCTTGCAAGCATATGAGAGACTGCTAAAGGACGATGGGTGGTACAAGAGATCAACCCGGTGATGCCATCACAGGGTCCCTGTAGCCTCTTTGTCATATTCTTGGGACGCATGCAAAGCGGTCCAATACCTTCGGGTCGAGTTTGTGCTGCATAAAGGTGCCCCAAAAAAAAATACAAACATATTTTGGTTGTGTTATGAGATACAAGAGCATTGGCTAGTTTGGGATGGGGTTAAGGAGACATTCGAAATGTCTCTGATTTTAGTTTTGAATAGGTGGTCTTTGAGTATATTTAAATTCTAAAGCCTGGATGGAGACTACAATTTGACTGACATTACTCAACACATCAAGAATTTATAAAGCACAGATAATCACCCGAAAGTGTATCCAGGAAATTGCAAGTCCTGAAGGCTTATTCGAACAGCCAGGTCGTGAGGGCCCTTCAGAATTCCACACGTGAGGTGATGGCCCAGAGTTGCGTGGGAGGCTGTTCTGCTTCGGTAGATGTGGGGAGTATGGGCAAGTGATGTTTGATGGAATTTCAGGCACTGGTCAATGTTGGCGGGTCCTTGGTTGTCTAAAGACTTGTGTACATGGATTTGGCATCTCTCCTGTATGGGGAGCCAGTGGAGTTGCCTGGGGTGAGGTGTGATGTGGGTTCATCAGGGAAGGTCGAGGATGAATCTGGCTGCAGCGTTCTGTATGGTCTAGAGTGTCTATAGGAGGTGTGTGGAGATTCCGACATAGAGAGCACTGCCATAGTCCTATCAGCTGGTGATGAGGGCCTGTGTCTCAATGCTTCTCATGTGCAGGGGAAGCCATTTGAAAATCTCACGTAGCATATGCAGAATGTGGAAACAGGTGGAGCAGACGGCGTTGATTTGTGATTTTATGGTGAGCTTGTTGTCAATGATAATTCTGAGATGCTGGTGTGGTCAGAGGGAGTGGGTGTGGGTCTTAGGTCAGGTGCCCCCCAGTAGTCATTCCGTGTGTTACTGCTGTTGCCGTAGATCATTCCTTTCATCTTGTCTGTGTTCTGCTGCAGGCAGTTTTTCTTCATCCAGTCGGTGATGCTTTTCATGGATCTGTGACAGTTGAAAACAAATTATCCTGAGCACTACTCTTTGTGTATTAACATAATCAAAGTCCAACCCGTCTTCTTTCAACTCTGTTGTTTATTCTTGAGATAGAGATATTTCATCACAGGTCAATATCCATTCTTCCTTTACACGTCACAGTATTCTTCAAAATAGCAACAATAGCCAACACGTGTTTCGTCAGATCTGATGCGTCCGCATCTCTGACTTCATCAGGGCTTCCAAATATTTCTCTATTCCAGGTGTAAACTGTTTAAAATAGAATTCTGTGTAATCGCTATTCCTCTCTAGTCCTCCTTGAAGGACACTCGATAACCGAAATTAAAAAATCCTTCTGACCTAAGTATCGGAGAGTACTCCTCACTCGTCTTTTCGGCATGAATCACTGGTTGTAGAAAGAAGAGCTGGTGGAACATTTTTTTATTGCTCTTTAGCTTCTTAAAGTTACAAGGAAAACTCACATTCATACAAGTAAACCTAGCGTTCAGATGTAAGGCAGAATGTGGGGTCAATCTTTGTAATGATAAAGGTGTTGTTATAAATTAATAAAACTGAACTGAAGAAAAGTTACCTGGCAGCACGTAATGTTAATGGGGCTGAGTCTGCGTTGAAAGGTTTTTAGAGAGAAATATTTTCCTAGACGACTGTGGAGAAAAAAACAATTGAGGATTTTAGGTCTATTAAGCTATGTAGAGCAGCCACAAGTATATAAAAAGATAACATTTGTATAAAGTTCAAGAAAGATTGCTACAATTTTCACTATTAAACAGAAACATTTAAATTGATTGATACTGCCTTGCCCCATGTTAAATATCACTGCGCAGAACCTGCCATCTGTCTAGAAAAAAAAATTTGGATCCAGAAAAGGGTGGTGTGGTTGTGTATATAGGGCTTTTGTATTGTTGATTCGAGTCATTCTGCTGAGGATTTCCTTTACCTAAGTATGCTGTAGTGGTTGCAGTCATGCTGAACAGTCCTTATGGCTGAGAGACGTACAAAGTGGCACCAGATATGGACCAGAAAGACCCCATGCCCTCTGCCGACTTCACATTTGCACAAAGAACGGGTTAGGGGAGGTCTAGCTGTGTCATGGCTGGCACACCGTGGCTTCCCATTAAGGGATATTAGTGGGGTAAAGTGGTAACCAGGCCTTCTGGATAATGTTTTCGCGTTGGTCTGTTAAATGCTTAACACGTTTCTTGACCTTGAGTTTATGGGGGTTCTCAGTACTGCATTTGTAAAGAAAAAATGAGCGCAGGAACCCAACGTTTTTCTTAAGAGTCTACTGCCGACAGCTAAGCTCTCCGAACACCAAGGCTCCCTCCTAGTATTAATGGCTCTTTATACCACCCTACACTTTCTGGCTCTTTATCTTACTTTCATTTCTGCTTTCTCTGTTTGTCACTGTTTCCTTGTCTTTCTGTTTGTCCATTTTCTTTCTTCCCTCTCTCTTGCTCTGGGTGCCAGCGCCTGCCACCCTGGGGGTTCCCTCTGTTGTGCCTGGGTTCTGCCGCCACATAGCTCAAGCTCCTGCTTCAATCTCCACAACTGAACGAGAGGTCAAAATCTGCCAGGCTTTACAACACCTCCTGGTACTAGGTTGGTACCAGTTTTACATCTCTGGATAGAGGGTGGCAAAGGGGGGAATGGCACATGCATCCTGAGTTGTTTTTGTTTGTAGAGTGCCTAACTTACCTCTGCTCTTGCTGGACGCGATTGGTCCCAGACGGCTCTGCGCGTAGAGCACCCCAACTCAGAACCAATGGTAGACCATCACGAAGAGCGAGCCTCCTTGAGGGGGTCAAGTGCTTCTGGTAGGTTTGTTCACGTCACTGCTTTGAGAGTGCTTGGACTCCCTACACTCGAGACGTACGGGGTCAGGGGCTACTGCAGCGCCACATACATCGATGTTATCATCAGTCCCGGTTCCAGGAATTTTCATATTTTACAGGATTTTTTGTGTAAGTTTTACATAGCAAACATTTTCGGGTCTCGGCTTGTGCATGGGCTCTGAGAGCCAAGCCAGAGCCTTAGCTCGCCCACCTCGGCCTCCAAAACACAACTCCCAATTTCAGTTCTAAAGACTGAAAAAAAACATTTAAACGTTCTGACATTGAAATGGGGGAAGCACATAAGTGGCTTCTCTGTTGCCTCTTCTGCCGTGAGTGGGTGGGCCAAAGGTCATGTTTGGTTGGGCCTGGCAAACTTCTCCTCCCCGTCGAACCGGGCCTGAGTATCATTAAAGGAGCATCCATATCCCTCAGCATAGAAAATGAGGGGGCGGGGGGGAGGGGGAAGGAACAATACTTTGGGACATCTGACATCTTTTCTGTCTTTCGCTGCTGTCTGATGTTTTCATTAGATCGTGTTGTACTAGTCCTGGGCCTTGCGTTTCTTCACCAGGGACCCACCCGCCTGTCTTCCATTAGTTTGTGGTGAGCGCGCCGCCGCTGAGATTGGGTGTAGGAATGGCTATCTAGAGGAGGCAATCGAGCCATGATTTCAGTTGGTGCGAAGGTTAAAATGATCGAAACCCGTGTATCTCGTGTGAGCAGCTTAGCCATTTTCTTGCCATTCAAGTCTTTTGGATTCTTCAGCAGCACAAGAAACCCACTGGCCGCCACCTGCCAAACGGCTCTTTCTCTTGCTCGCGGCTGGTGGTCTCCACTTGTCATGGGTTATTTCTCCGACCTCTGCTGATTCCGCCTCGCTGTCTGTCACAAGCTCGCCAGCTCGCCCCCTCGCCTGGCACTCAGATTCACAGCGTGAGGCTGGGGGCACGCCTTGCAGTCGGACTTTAAGAGGCGACCATGGAAAGATACAAAACAAAGGGGACTATAAGAGGAACAAGCATTGGCAAAGCCAAAATGTCTCGCCTTTGGGACTTTATACGTGTTTAGTTAGTAGCGATTAAGTGCTTTGGGATGGGTGAAGCGTGCAGGTGAAAGGGGGAGAATAGTGTGCAAATTGAGAGCTTAACAGGAAAAGGGTGGGGATGAGATATGGCCTAAGGGTTACAGCTGCCACTTTTGGAACCGGGTTAGAGTCCCGACGTTGGTATAACACCCTGTGATCCTGGGCAAGTTACTTAATCTCCCAGCGCCTAAAGCAAAGGTAACGTGCCTTTGTATAAGTGTTGATCTTGGAAAGCGCTCTACATCCTTCCGGTTGAGTTCAGGCTATATAAAAACTAGAGAAAGAGAAAGTAGTAAACATCACCAGAAAATGGACTGGAAACACAGAATAGTTTGACATACAGATGTCACTTGCTTTGAAATGCCAGCTCTCTAATTAGGTACTGATAAATGTATGTGACTTAGAATGAATGGGAAAGGAAAGGCAGTAATAGAAATTAAAGGGAGAAGAGAGAAGAGAGCGAGGCAGGCATGGAGCAAGAGAGAGAAGAAAAGGGGAGAGGACAGAGAATGGTTGAGCGAGGAAGAGAGGAGACGGACTGGAAATGAGAATAAAAGAGAGAGGGGAAGGTGAGAATAAAAGAGGGAGTGAGACATAGCAACAATTGATTGAAAAACGAGAAGAGGCCGAAAAGGAAGAAACCACACAGAATGGTTTTAGTGACTTCTGAACTACATTACACCTAAAGTGTGTTCTAGCAGGACACAGGAGGTGGTTGTTACTTAGTAGAGCATTAGAGTGACCTCGACTCGAAACATGACCAAAACGAGAAGATTGCTCATCTCACACGTGTAAGTGGCTTCTTCCTCGTCAGCTGCTGCTGGGAGTCATCTGACAGCTACAGCAGAGGCTGAAGCCAGTCATGCGACGCGCACTTCTGCATCAGGAAGGACGGTGCTATGTGCGGTAAAAGGTTATCTGCATTTGTACACACAGTTTTGGACGTACACAACATTCGTCACATGCAGGCTCGAAATTCTCGCCCTGTTAGGTTAAGAATTTCTCTGACATCAGGGCCTTGGAGTGGAGACAGGCTGCTGCAGGGCACAGTTTGCCCACAGAGCCTTTTCTAACCCCTGTTGGGATTGCAACAGGGCCTTTTTCACGACCCCTTTGTTTCAGGTACTATAAGAGGTTTGTAAATCTTGCAAAAAAGTTTCGTAATGAGGCAAGGAAACTACTAACCCAGAGAGGATGTTTAAAGCAGCAGTCCGTGAGCAGGGACGCTTAAACTTCAAAGCGAGAGTGGCGGACTGCAGTTCAGTCATGGAAGGATGACATCTTACAACCGGCATTCAGGGTAACCGCCCAGACACAAGGCCAGTCCTGAAGAGCAGTGACAAATTCAAATGGCAAAATAGCACTCGAAAATATTTTATAATCAGCCCCAAAATGCAGGGAGAGTGTGTACGTACCGATCGAGGCAGAGGCTGCCAGTGGAATTGGGGGGAATTGCACCACATGAGAGGATTTGGAACAAGCACGGCCGCGAAAGCTTTGTAATATGACCCAGAACAGACCCTGTCCTACTGCTCGCTCCGACAGCTGTAGGCCGTGGGAGGGAACATTTACTGAGAAAGCTGGGACAACCACACACCTTTGGCCAATTACGTGCTTTCATTTTTAAAAGCCAGACGCAAAGACCAATAGCGTGTGAGCACCACACGCACAAACTTGTAGAAAAGCTGAAGTGATTCCAAGAGGCCGATTTCCTAGAGTAGCGCATGCATGCTACGCTAGGCTCGACCTAAAAAGCCCTTTTGCAGTTGGTCAGGGGTTGGGCAGAAGCTGGAAACAAAATGAGATTTATCTGTAGGGAGGGAGGGGAGAACCTTGCCCTGATACAGAGCGGGTCAGAGCGGTGGGTTCATGTTTGTGCTGAACAGAGGATCCAAGCAGAAGGAGATGTCTTAGGCAGTGAGTGATCTTCTCTCTTCCAAAGAAGCTTGATTTGGAGAAAGAGGGTTCCGTCTCCATGTCTGTGTTCATTATGTGCACCACCAAAGAGACGTCTGCACCTTTCTATGGGCATTGTGATAGATAATCTCAACGATTGACGGTACGAAAAGTCATCACCTAAAGTGACAGGTGGTTTTTCATTTGTTTCTAAATTATGTTGTTTCGTTTGGGGATATTTTGTGAATCATTCAGCTTAGTGGCATGCCACTATAAACGTTTAAATGATAATAAGCACAATTTGATAAATATTAGTGAATAAAAGTAGCCCTTATATTAAATCCTTACCAGGGAGCCTGCACCACATATTTGGTATTGAGTGATTCATACCTTCCCTCAGCCAGTTTTCACCGCCAGTGTTATTGCATTTAATTTTTGACCCTGGCTGGGGTAGGAGGCCTGTGCATTTTCTTAGACCTCTTGTACTTCTGTAAGTAAACACAACCTTTCACTTGTGTGCTGTCCACATTAATAAAATGCAATATGTACCCTAATTCCTGTCAGGTGTGCTGGTGTTTATTTGAGGATTAATTGAAATGACCATGGTAAAGCGGTCCGAGTAGAGGTGGGCGAGCCAACAAACTAAAAAGGAGTGCCAAACTGGAGCCGATCCAAGGGACACAGTTTTGCCTCTCGGAGCCCGTGGACAAGCTTACCTGTCAACGTACTTGGCACTGAACTTGTTCAAAATACAACCAAAAATGTGATAAAGAGTCTTTAAAAAGTGTACTTCTCGTCTTCTTTCGAAAGATTCACTGCAAATTGCGCGGTTTCCTGTGGGATAGGGGTAGCTCCCGTATAGCACTGTGCAAATTCCAACGGGAGTGTTTGAGGGTGATCCCAACTAATAAATATCAACAGTTGGATGTTTGCACACAGGGATAAACCAGCCTACAGGGTGGATAGGTTTTTGTACAGCACACATCCTGAACTGATGTATTTGAAGGTGATCTAATACGTGATAATGAAGAAAAAGGAGGCTCAATGAAAGAAAATACTTGTCTAGGATCACACATTTCGGTTAAGCCAGAAGACTCTAATGCGCCCAGGTTTTATTGTTACACATTGTGCGGTTCTGCCACTACATGGTATCTCTTTCTCTCTCTTTTTTCATGTCAAAAGTTAATGTTCTGTCGTGGCGCATGATGTTATAGTGAAGGAGGTAGGCAGAGCTCAGCTCTTTTTGGGCTCAAGGAACCAAGTGGACCCGAGCTGAGCTCAAGCCAGGCATCTGACTGGAGTCTGGTTCAAGCTTTCAGTGGCTCGCAAAATTCCAGTTCGGAGGAACAAGAAAGAAGGCACATAGGCCGTTGTTATGAGTGGTCTGTTAACTGAGATATACTCAGTAGCATGAGTTGCCGAACCCATCGGAATTGTAACTTGTTTGTGTTTCACACACTGGGGTAAACATGCAGGAATATGAATTGAAAAACAAATTCCTGCATGTTATTTAGCAACATTTTATATTCTGCTATTATTTCCCACCCCAGCAATTACCAGGGTCCCCTGTAACAGTAATTCTAAGGAGGAGAAATTCTCTGGCTTTTAACGTCTCACTTATATTGACGGTTATAATGCTTTATAAAACTCTTGCTAGTGATAACAATGTTATTGCATGCCGGCATGGAGTCTCTGCCTGTCTTTTCTACTTTCAAAAGTACATGGGTTAGAATGCCGTCTTTCTCCCTGAAACCTAAAACGGTCAGTGAGAGGGAACCAAGCTGCATAGGGTGTCACATGGGGAGACCTCCAATCCAAATCCTAGCTTTGCTGTCTCCACAGAATCTGCTCTACTGACTCTCAACTTCGAAGATGCTGTATTAGGAAACTCAGTAATTGCTGTTTGTCATCAAGGCAGGAAAACATTGACTAATAAAACTGAGGAAGAGTATTCTGACATGACCATCTAAAACGAGAGAGGCTCTTTTGTCATTGCCTAAAAGAACATGGCAGTGTAATAAGTCTGAGTCTGAGGAAGAGACCACCTATTCAACTGAACGTTGGCCAATTTTAGTTCTTTCCAAGTGCGAAAGAACTGTCTGTATAGATGCTACTATGAGGCCCTATTTCTCAACCTAAATACTTTCATTTCCCTCCTGTCCACTTCCTGAGCATCTTGATCCGTCTTTTAGTGGCCAGCCAGTACCATTCCCCAATACTTGGGCCTACTGCAGGTCACCACGGAGGATCAGTCTGCAACATGTGGTCCACCTGCCAGACCCAATGCCATTCCCCTGCAGATGGTCATCTTGCAAATGTCCGCCAATGACCGGTCCTTGACACCTGGTTGTCCTGCAAGTAGTCACCCAAGGCCATTCCCCAGTACATGGTCCTCCTGCAAGCAGTCACCCAGGACCATTTTCCTGCACTTTGTTCTCCAGCAAGTGGCCCCAAGACCATTTTCCTACACGTGGTCTTCCTGCAAGTGGACATCCAGGACCATTACCCAACTCCTGGTCCTTTACCCATTTGGTCTGGCTGCTACAAGTGTAGCCCTGTTTTAACAACGAGTAGGTCGCCGATCCAGGCCAGGTGGTTTCCTTGTCTGTATTAGGGTCATCCTTGTAGAAAACTTGAAATATTCTCCCATGTATGGGCTGCACTTGCCCTTGTTGTCTGAGAGTTCTTTTTTACCATAGCTTGAGAGCAACAGTAGGTTGTCCTCATCCGTCTGACCGGACAGGGTAATCGGAGCACTGGATTACAAAATTGATGTCTGGAGGAGCCAGTTGCCAAAACAACATCCACTATTTTCACTCAGCCATGATGTTGGTTATGGTTTCAGTTTCCGTGTTTGAAAAATAGAAATGCATTCTGCTCTCTTAAGATATGCTTGTTTTTTGAAAGTGTGAAACCATGATCAATTGTCTATTACTTGCACTTTGGACTACTCCCTCACCATCTTCAGTCACCCTAGGTTTGGAGTTTCCATAGTATGGCCTTGCATTGAATCACAGTTAAACCAACATCTGTCATTGAGCCATTGGGACCAGATCCTATTGTAGTTAAGGTTAAGAGGCGAAGGCATGATCAGAAGCTACTGTGCAGATGAAAAGGGAAAACAACTATTGTTGTGAATAGAGGAATACAAAAATAGAGGAAATAAAGAAAATACTTACTCTGAGGTAAATCTTCTTGAGCGCACTAGCTGAGGCACACTGTCCGATATCTGTTATTGTGTGTGGTTTATTGTCCAAAGTGTGGAGAGGGTTCTTTTGTGCTCTGCAGAACAGTGAGCGATGACAAGAAAGGGTATTAGTAAGCCTACATCTTCTTTAAGTTCAGCGTTTCTAGAAGTTGTTCACTTTTGCGGTGCCCTAGATGAGCGATTCACATTTACTGCAGTAATTTCACTTTTGTGCACTCTGAACACCATTGTGGGGTCGAAATAGCTGTAGATTAGCTTGACTTGATGCTTTGCAGAAGAAAGTATATGAAAATGACATAAAAATATATTTGATAGTACTTGGGGATAGCTGCTTGTGTAGGAGCGAGTGTTTACGCTCAGGCCAATGGAAGTAGACTTCCTTAGGAGGGTGGTGGCTATATATGGAATGAAGAAACATGCTTGTTACCCGTCAGTCAGTGTAGGTTCAGGAGGGCCCAACATAGGTTCACCAGGACCGAAGCCATGCCAGATTTCCATACATTTTATATATGATTAATCTAAATGGAAATAATTTGCAGTCGGTGGTTGCCCTAAAACCCTGGCATTGATCCGGCCCGTGTGGAACTACACTGGGTGCCCTGATGCAAATGGAAAAGGACTTTGCTATAGAATTGGAAAGTTAACTTGAACCGGGTGTCTTCTTTGTAATTTTAGTTTTGTCCCTCATTTGTTGAAATTCAGCTCCCCGTTACCAGCATACTCATTGTACTCGTGGAAGAATGGGCATGTGAGCTGCAAGCAAGTATCTAACATTTCTTTATGCACCAGGGCTCATATCCTTATTTACATCCTGGTCTGCGCCATTACATGTTCGGAAACAGTTGGCTTCTCTGCTTCTCTGCTTCTCTTCTGATCTTTTCTACACCCCATTAGGCCTCACTCTTTGAGCAAAACAAGGAGCACCGCATGCAGGCTGCCCGAGGGCGCCTACCATCCCCTCCCGCGTATGTCCTACCTCACTCCTCAAGTATCACCTGCTGCTCTGCCGCCACTTCCTGCTCCTTCACAATCCAGAGCATTGCTTCTCTCCAGAGATGGAGGATTCTGTGGAGACAACAGCGTCAGCAAACCAAACACTGCACTGGAGGCGGCAGCAAGCGACACAGTACCACAGTGGACACTGTTTCCAGTTCTGGGATTCCTTTTAATAACCTAATGATTTCTTAATTTCATATAATATTCTAATGATTTCTGGGAGATCAACTAAACCAATTGGTCTACAGACATTGATTCTCAGCTTAGGTCCAGGAGGACCGAATCCAAGCCTTATGTACAGGATCTTTTCTGTGGGATATTTTGAGTCTGATTCACAAAGGTACTTTGAATGTAAACATACGTTTACAGGCAAAAATACTTCCATTTACACCTGCCTGGAATTCACACAAGAATTCCTGGTAGGTGTAAATGGATTTAACACTACACATTTCTTTGCCACGAATGCGGAGAGATCACTAGCACTAAATCCTATGCAAGGGGTTAGAAGTAGGCGTTACAAAGTGTATTTTTTCATTGTACGTTTGCAAATGTACATAAACGTGCATTTATAGGCATTCTAAAACTATGGTCAATCCCTTCCCACCCCAGAAATGTTTGGAAATTGACTCCAGGCAGGAGCTGGAATAACTGGGAGGGAAGGGAAACAAATCACACCCAGACTTGGCAGGGTGGAGGGAAGGACCTTCTCCTTGGGGAAAAATATTTAACCCTGTGGGGGGAAAAAGAAATTGATGTATTTACGCAGTGGGCTCCATTTTATCCTAAGTAGCGTTCTGCTGGGAATTTCACATGATATTCCGAGCAGTGCACCTGGAAACGTTGCACCGTGTGCATCTTCACTGGTGTAGTTATGGAAATGTTTATTAATGTTCTGGTACAGATGTAACATTCCGCCTCTACTTTTACTGTCTTTTTTTCGGAAATTGCACCCTTTGAATGTAAATGTAACTTAAGTCATTTATTTAACGGTCATCGTGAAAATCTGCACGGTGGGGCTCGCCTGGATCTTCACTGGATCCCCTTGGTCTGCAGTCCCAGACTGCACTGTTTGCAAGAGGAAAGCCAAGGACTACCAAAATGTGCCCTCTAGGAATGTGTGTCCTTTTTTTCAGCAAGAGCTGAACAACAGTATACTATCAACCACAGGGGAGCGGGTATTCTTTTTAACCAAACTTTTGCTTTAACCAAACTTTTGCTTTGTTCAGGTCTGAAAACAACATAGATCTCTGTCGGCAAGTGGTCCCCACCAGCAGTTCAAACCAACTTCGGTATTGTTTAGGTCACCCAGGTGGGTGACATGGAGCCATTAATATGAATATATTGGTCTTGATTACAACTAAGGGTACTTTTGGGGGGAAACCTACTGTTTGCGCCATTCTGTGTGAGCTGGTATTTGCCCAAGTGCTAACTATATGTGCATTATATGTGTTAAACATTCTCACCAGGTTTTAACAGACATAAACATACCAGAGTATATCCAATTGGAACCTTGGAAACATGTTGAATTACACACTGCTGAACGTGTTTCTGGCTGCACAAATGTGAATTTCACACTATTTACCAAAATATTATCCTCATCGAGTTTTACCTGGTTCATACTCTTAGGCAAATCGTGTGCAATTTGTGCGTGGGCAAATAGCATATGTGCAGCCAGGGTGTGGGGATATATACATGACACGGAATCCTGCATTGGGGTTGAACAGGAGTTTACACCCCAAAAATGAATTAGCCCCATAGTCATAATTTGGACCAGAGAGTCTGTGTCAGTGGAGCTTTGGAGTCCAATCACAACATATTTTCAGGGCTGTTGGGGGCTGGTGGGTGGCTATATGCGTAGAGGGGGCTTTGGTTCTACCCAGATGAGCATTAACCTCTTACCTTATGCTATTGGCTATTTCATATATTGTTCCGTCTTCCTGGCTTCTGTTGGAATGCACAAAGGACTTATTATGCATCTGAAAAATGTAATCAATTATCACACTGCTTGTCAAACTCAATTCTTTATCTTTTATAAGCATTCTATACAGAAGACAATCCATTCCTACTACTTTCTTTCCTTAGCCGTGGCACAGACAATAGGGCAGGTTTTAATGTAATAATCAGCTTTTGTTCATGCTACACATCTAAACTGTATTTGTGTAAGCCTACGTTTAAATTCATCGGGACATTAAAGCCAGACCTATTGGCTTTGCAAATACTGGCTTTGTAAGAAGATTCGTTTTTGGAGTTAGAATTGGTTCTCACAAACAATGAACAGTACTGATCAACCATTCAGTCAATGAATGAATGTGGCATCCTACCTATGGAACCCTCCTTCCATACAGAGGTCAACCTCTCTTGGCAAATGCAGTAAGTGCTGCCAATTCTTGAATACGGTAAGGCACTAGTTTGAGCATCCTGTTTTCATTGGATCTGATTACCCTTTCTTTCTTTCTTTCTTTCTTTCTTTCTTTTCACTCTGAGCAACATCTAGTTCTTGAAAGTGATCTAGGGATGCAGGATCTTTTGGGCTGTATACCTCCTTGCTATCAAATTCCTTTTTACACGCTTAGAGCTTCAAATGGGTGGTTGCTCATTTCGTCTCCTTGCTGCGCAAAGCTGGAATAAACTCCCGCTTGGTCTAAGGATGGAACAATCAGAAACCAGATTTAGGAGTCTTCTCAAAACTCATTTGTTCTCTCAATAGTCCCTTAGTATGAGACCGGACCGGTGGTTTCTCTCTGCTATTAAGTACCAGCCTCTTCTCCCCAGCGCGGGGACATGCCGGAAGGCGTAACCAGGCGCTTTATAAACTCCTTTATTATTATTATTATAAGTATGGGGTTTGGATGCCGCCATAGCTATTTTGTTCAGGCCGTCTTCATCGTAAGCTCTATACCTGAAGCAGGTCTGGTACAGTTGCTTCCATGGGTCCACTATCCCTTTGCGGGTATGTCTGCACTGACTTCTGACTAAGTCTGTGTCCACTTTTTGTAGAATAAAGCAGGCCCTTGAACCAAGCAGATATACCATCCATTCTGTAGTAGGGGATCTCTGTGATAGTCATATTCATGTGAATAGTCCCGCCCATGTGCGTTGACCCCGGAGCACTTCAATAGCTATAGTCTCTTAAGGTGTCCTCTTCTACAATCCTGCATAGACACTTAAGAGATAATAAAAGACAATAATGCAAGCTGAAACCACTAGGCTACTCTGGCCATTACTTCGTCCTGCTGTGAAAAAGATATGCCAGGTAACAGTTAAATTTAACTATTTTACTAAGTTTCACTCATAGAGAAACTCCCCTTCACAAATACCATTTTTCATGATGGAGATGAAGGGTTGGACAGACAAGCCCCATAGGCTGCCATTATGTGTCTGTAAATGGATACCGTGCCTTTAAGAATCCTTCCAGAGACCCTCGGTATCCCATGATGCACAGCCAAAGGCCAGTTACTTTCAGTTCTTTTTCCGGCTCCTGCCAGCAGGACTCTAGACCATTGAGCTCTATCTTTAGTGGTATATCTTTCCATTATTGAGATTTATACTTAGTTTGAGAGTTTCACTCGACGTCTTTGGCCTTTCCCTTCCTTTTGCTGTCTTTTTTGGGCAGTTAGCCCACATTTGTCTTGTCAAAATGCCATCTTTATTTGACAAGTGCCCTTAATGTGGCAGGAAGAAGGCCAAGTTGGACTCCCACAGAGTTTGTATCCTCTGTCTACCTACATCTCATGTTCCTGAATCCTGCACCATCTGTAAATCCTTCTCCAGGAGGACCCTGCGTGAAAGGGAGAAGATTTGTCTTCAAGGCCTGGAGCAGAGAAGAGAACAGGCTGCAGGTGGGACATCTGGGCATGGAGAGAGCCTCTCCTCCTCCACAACCCATGCGTCGGCCTCTGGGGAGCTCCCAAGTCGACAAAAGGCTCAAAAACGACGCTGGTCTTGGTCGACGTTGAAGGCGACAACATAGACGTCGGAACCAGGTATGACTACTATATGCTCCCCGTCGACTCTGGGCTCAGAGTCTAAACGACGTCGAAGATCTACGTCGAGGGGACTGACGTCGAGACCTCAGCCGAGGTCGACGTCTAGGACATCCCAGCCAACATCGACACATCATCGCCGTCGATCTGGGTCTAGGAGATATCGGCGCTCGCCCTTAAGGCGACACCGCCGCTCAATGCCAACGCGTAGGTCGCCGTCGAGGAGAAGATCGACGTCGCAGGGAAAGTCGCCGTCGAGGAGACGGTCGACGACGAGGAGAAGATCTACATCGAGGAGACGGTCGACGTCAAGTAGGTACCATTGTAGCTCGATATCAGGAAACCAGTCACCATCTGTGGTCAGCCTCTCCACGTCTGCAAGTTCCAGATTGTGACGGCGTCGGTGCTCGCCATCGAGGGGCACCACTTCCAGGGCTTCCTCTTCGAGGCTAGCCCACAAGCGGAAGAGGGTAATATCTACCTCGGACTCTGAGTATTCCAGCACCTATTCTTCAACTAGGACACCGGAATCTGCTCAGCCGATGGATCCTCGTCATTCGCCTTTGCGGCCCAGGACGCCTACTCCTCCACCACCTTCTCCTCCTACTTCTCCACCACCTCCGCCTCCTCATCAGCCTCCTGCTGCTCCACCTGTGCCAGTGGTCTCGGCGGAATCAGTAAGGCCACGATCACGATCCCGGCCAAGACATCGCTCTCGCAGCCGGCACGTTCTTCTAAAAGGTATCGTCGTCGTCACGAGAGATCACGTTCCTGATATACTAGGGACACGGAGTCCTCTAGTGGGGGAAGATACTCACCAACACTGTTGGACTCTCCACCTTTGAGAGTGTCACCTGTCGATGACATTACCGGGTTTCAGGAGGTTCTTGTAAGGGGAGCGATTAAATTGGGCATTGCACTGTCTGTGCCTGCTCCTACTACATCAGTGATCTTTGAAACGCTACAGCAGAAGCAAGCCTCATGTCCCCTGCTTCCTTTGGTACCCGGACTGGAGGAACCAGTGATGGAATTGTTCCTGTTGCCTGCTTTGGCCTTCATGCCATCGCAACCTGACCCCGTTTTGGGATCGCACACGCGAGGACTTGAAGGTATGGACTAAAATGCCATTGTCTATACTGAGCAGGTCTGCCATTTTTAAGATGGTGGCGCTGCCACGCCTGGCATATCAACACAAAACCATCCACATGTGATCCCGGCCCGCTGGTTTAGACAGTTAAATTCAGCACTTAGCGGGTTTCTGTGGGAGGGAGGGAGGAGCAGTGCGTGTGGCCCTTAGGACGTGCTTCCTGTCCACATACACTGGGGGATTGGCTACATCGGACGTACTCTCATGCTACCAGGCGGCGCATCTCCTGGTGTTGAACGACTGGTGGTATGGGGACAGGGGCGACCCGGCCAATGCGGTGGAGAGGATGCTGATGGGATCTGCTTCCCTACATGCACTGCTGTATTCGGTGCCGCTCCGGAGGTCCCTTCCCGCAGCCACGCAAGTGATTTTTCTCGTGTGGAGGCAGGCTCTGCGTAGGATGGGGTGGTGGAATGTACTTACCCAGGAAACCCCTCTCTGGCGGAACGGCAGACTGCCCCAGTTGAATGCGTTGAAGGGCTTTCAGGGGTGGGATGCCATAGGGTAGAGATACCTATGGCAGGTATCTCTACCCTCGGAGATGTTATGTCAGGGTGCGCCCTTAAATCATTCACGAACCTGCAGGAAGAATTTGGGATGCCCCGCACCCAGTTCTTCCGCTACCTCCAGTTTCGCCACGCTTAGGCACCCCATCTGGTAGGCTTGGAGCAGCTCCCTGAGTTTAGCCCTCTGGAAGCCAAGATTTTCATGGGGGAACTGCCGGACAAGAAACTGTCGCGCATATATCAAACGCTGGTGCTCCACTGCTCGTCGGATTTACGTGGCCTTGGGCTACATGGGAACAGGATGTTGGAGAGTTAGATGAGGAGGACTGGGTGGAGGTCCTGGAAAGTCCAAGGGGGGCAGCCATATCCACGCGCCTGCGCCTGATTCAGTTCCGCTACATACACCGCACGTATTATACCAGGCAACCCTTGTGGAGCGCGGGCATGATAGCATCCCCCGAGTGTCTTTGCTGCGGGGCGGAGGTAGGCACCCTGCTGCACACGGTCTGGGAATGCACAGCGCTCCGAGGGTTCTGGGATGGGGTACATTGTTGCCTGGCGGAGGTTCTGGCCTGGGATTTGCAGAAGGACCCCAAGTTAGCTCTATTGCATGTCATGGCAGGGGTGGGGGGCAACCGCTACAAGCGCCACTTATTGCTACTGGGCCTCACACTGGCAAAGCGTGATATAGCTAGGGAATGGAAGGCGCCTCGGGCCCCGTCACTAGCTGCCTGGAAAAATGGAATTGACTATAATATGGGGTTGGAGCAGCCCGTGTTTGTGGCCAGGGGGTGCCCCAGAAAACACTTCAAAATTTGGAAGAGGTGGGCAGACTACAGGGGGCTGGATCTGGACCCGTCACACGAGGATGCCACCCTCCCAACTCTTGGACAGACTGGACTGTGAAAAGACACTGTTGGTGTGTGATACACATGGCAAGTGATCTATTATTGTATTATGGTTGGAGGAGCGAGCAGCTACGCAAGGGGGGGTTCAGTTGGGGGGAGGGTGGGGTGTTTACTGTTGCTGATACTCTGAATGGGGGAGTTCCCTGTTCCTAATATATGTTGTAAGAAATGATGTAGATTAATTTATGATGACAGAAGACTCTGGGTTACGGAGCTTTGCATACTATGTGTGTTTCAACAATAAAATATGTTTTCCAAAACATATCTGCGCCTTCAAGGCTCCAGAAGAAATACTATCCCCCGGACTCGGACCCTGCATTTCTTCGGGCATAGACCCCCCGGATTCAGTCATCGTGGTGGCGGCAAAGAAGCAGCATGCTACGACTCCTTGGCACAGACCCTCCGGACAAGGAAATCCGTAAACTTCTGCGGGGAGGAAAGTCTGCAACACGGCAGCGACTTCGATGAAGGTGGCGAGCTCTACTGCCCTCCTGGGCCGGTACAACCGTTCCTTGTGGGAGTCTCTTCACCAGTTCATGGACCTCCTACCTAGGGACAAGCGTGAGGATTTCCAGGAGGTCCTCGACGAGGGACTGATGGTCTCTAATCAGATTATCAGTGCCGCTGCGGACACCTTTCTCCTTGCAGCCCATGGGTATTGCCATGGTGTTACTCTACGACGCCATTCATGGTTGCGTCTAACCTCCTTGAAACCGGAGGCCCAGCAGTGCGTCACAAACCTCCCATACTCATTGGTTCCCATGCGGACGATGAGATGGCCCGGATTAAGGCTGAGGTTGAAATCCTTAAGGCCGTTGGCTTGGAAAAGCCTAAGGAGCAACGTAGGAATTTCCACCCTTTCCAACAGCGTTATTCTTCTCAACGGTTCCAGCGCGGGCAGAGCCGTCAGGCTGGGCAGCAGCAACAGCAGCAGCAGTTTTAACGACAACCATTTCAGAGATGTCAGAGAGGCAGGGGTAACCAGCTGTCAACACCGGGGAACAAGGCCCCCGCTAGTTTTAAGCCCTGAGTGGTTACTTCCCCCTCTTCTGTTACCCACTCCAGAGGGGGAGAAGCATTATAATTATCTGGCAGAGTGGAGAAAAAGAACTCATGACAATTAGGTGCTGAATATTGTTTGCCATGGATACTGTTTACGTTTCACCAGCCTTCCTCCATTTATACCACCAGTTCACGCACAACACCTATTGCGCGAACTTCAGGTGGAGGCCGATGCGCTGTTAAGAAAAAGGGCGATAGAATTGGCTCCTCCTACTCAGAGGGGACAAGGTCTATATTCCAGGTTCTTTCTCGTGCGCAAGAAGGACAAGAATGAATTCAGACCCATTCTCGATTTGCGACAAGCAAACAAATGGATCTGCAGAGAAAAGTTCTGCATGTTATCCCTGCACCAGATCTACCCTCAGCTGCATCAGGGAGACTGGCTATGTGCAATAGATTTGCAAGACGCATACTTTCATGTGCCCATAGCAAGGAAACATTGAAAATTCCTGCGGTTCCTGGTCTGCACCAATCACTACCAATATACAGTGCTACCATTCGGCCTGAAGTCTGCTCCCAGGACCTTTTCAAAATGCCTGGCGGGAGTCGCAGCACACCTACGGAAGAACAAGGTGTTCTTCTATCCGTACCTGGACGACTGACTGATCAGAGCTGCCACGTTTCAGGAGGCGCAACTGCATTTCAACAGGACGGCCGTTCTGCTGAATCTCTTGGGTCTTTACATCAATCTGTCAAAGTCTTTCCAGACTCCTGTCCAGTGTGTGCAGTACCTGGGAACCTCAATCGATACACGCAAGGCAAGCGTGTGTCCTTCGCATTCAGACCACATTCAGATACAATGCACATGTTCCCAGAAGGAGACCAAGTATCACATCAGTTTCCTGGAACTCTGAGCGGTTAACTTAGCACTGAAAGCCTTCCAGACGTCCTTTCGAACCAGTTCCTTGCTTGTACAGACGGACAACATGACAACGATGTACTGTCTCAACTCGCAGGGGAGCTCAAGATCGCGCACATTGTCTCGGGAAGCGCAGACGATCTGGAACTGGCCGCTAGCCAGGGACCTGACGATAACGGCAACCCATCTGCCAGGTGTGCAAAATGCTCAGGCAGACGCGCTCAGCAGCCTTGTTCAAGAAAATCACGAATGGGTCTTAAACGACTAAGTGGTAAGAGAAATCTTCGGAAGATGGGGCACTCCAGAAATCGATCTGTTTGCCACCGCAGAAAATAGCACATGCCGAGACTTCGCCTCCAGGTTTTACCAACCAGGGACGCTGGGGAATGCACTGTGGATCAACTGGTTGAACAGCTTTCTCTATGCTTTTCCACCCATTCCCCTGAGCCCGACAGTCTTGATCAAACTTTCCCAGTCACAGGCCAAGATATTCCTCATTGCTCCGGAGTGACCTCAGCAGTGGTGGTTCACCGACGTACTACACCGGTCTCTCCTGCCGCATCTTCGACTTCCATTTTTTTTTTTTTTTTTTTAAATAATTTTTATTGTAAGCATACCTGTACAGGCCTTTACATTTAGAAACAGCTTCATAAGAGCGAGCAGATATACAGTGTGGTACGTCAATCAGTACACAGCCGTTATGCCCACAACCCGGGGGTTGGGCGGCGATGATGTCTCTGCTCTTTCATGCCTGACGTTCTAGATAGAGGAGTGGCTGTCAATCGGATCATGTGCATGCTTACTTTTATAGTCCTACCCAACTGTGCGCTAATACCCCCAACTCCCACCCCCTGCGCTATTCCTATAACTCCCCCCCCCCTTGCCCCTTCCCACCCACCACCACCCAACTAAGGCTTCTCTAGCGGACATGCCTGGGGTACTGGTAAGTGCCCCCCTGCATAACTGCTGCTACTGGGTGCTCAACTGGCCTCTCCCACCCTGTCTACGTCGGGGGCCTCCTCCTCTTCGTTAGCCTCGCTATCCCTGAGTGCTTGAACCATCACTTCCCATGAGGTCGCAGTGTCTGCTGCAGTTTGGGTAGGGGTCCTGCGGGCCAGCTGGTACCTATGTGTGCTGTCAGCCGCTGCCCATTTTAGAAATTCCTGACGCCACCTCCGTGGAGTTGGCCCCACCCTCGCCTTCCAGTTCCTAGTGATCTCCCTCTTGGCCACCATCAACCCCATATCGATGAATTTGCTCGTGAGTTTGGTCTTGGGGGTATGGGGAAACCAATGCAAGAGACATTCCGCCGGTCCATAGTCTATGGTCCTATCCGTCACTTCATTCAACACTTCCCCTATTTCCTGCCAGTAGCCCCGAAGTGCCGGGCACGCCCACAGCATATGCACCAATTCCGCCCCTTCCTCCGGGCACCGGGGACAAGTTGCTGTTACCGCCCCGAAATACCGCCTGATCCTCCCCGGGGTCAAGTACGCCCTGTGTAATGTGTAATAGTGGATTAATTGGAACCGAGCGTTTCTCGTGCTGTTGCGAGCCCTACGGATTAGCTGTGCCCACGTTGTGTCGGGTATGTCCCTACCCAGGTCCGCCTCCCACTTGGCTTTTAGGGCTGGAAGGGGGGGAGCAGCCTCTCTAACCATTCGGTTGTACAGGCACGTCACCGCCTTGATCGTGCCCGCCGCCATCATAGTGTACTGGCACGCTGCCGCCGTCTCAGGTTCCTCAAGGCCAGCCCCCCAGTGGGCCTGTATTGCCCTGGTCACCGCCGCATGTAGCAAGAATCCCCCTCTCGGGACACCAAAGCGGTCCATTAACTCCTGGAACGGGAGCAGCGCGCCATTTTCGTAGAGGTCCCCTACCACCTGTACTCCCGCCTCTTCCCACCCCTGAAGCTGCGACCAGTCGCCCCCATGTGGCAAAGCCGTGAGCATGCCCAGAGGGATCTCCGGTGCGTATGGGCGCCGAACCCCTGCCCTCCTCTGCACTCTGTTCCAGCATTGTCGGTACGTGCGCTGTTCCAGCGATAAATCCCGACTGTCCAGCCGCTGCTGGAGGGTAATATACGCTAGGATGTGTCTGGGTGTACCCCGCAAGCTGTCGTCCTCCGGGCCCCGATATACTCTTGCCACCTCTTGCGTGAAGATCTGTAGTTGGGCTGCAAGATAATAAAGTTCAAAGTCTGGCACCGCCAGTCCCCCCTCATCTTTCGGGCGAGAAAGCGTGGCGAGCGCCACTCTGCAGCGCCCCGCTCCCCAAATAAACGTTGTTACCAGAGATTTAAGCAGCCTAAAGAAGGAGCTGGGTAGCCAGATCGGGAGCGTCCGGAAGTAATATAACAGTCTCGGCAGGGCAACCATCTTTAGCAAAGAGATTCGGCCCGCCACCGATAATGGCAGCGTGGCCCAAAAGGCCATGCAGCCCCGTAGTCCTCGCACGCATCTTCCCAGGTTGCCCTCAAACAGGGCCTCCGCCGTGTGGTAAATATGGACCCCCAGGTACTTGATGCAGGCGGGTTCCCAGGCCGCTTCCGACCGGTGTTGTGGCTGGGCCGTGCCCTCCTGTAGTGGGAAAAGACTCGTCTTGAGCCAGTTGACCCTCAGGCCCGACATTTCTCCAAAGCTTCCTAGCAACGCTTCCGCTCCCTGCAGGTCCTCAACGCCGTCGCGGAGGAATAGCAGTAAATCGTCGGCATACAGCGAGATAAAATGCTGTCCATCTCTAGCTCGCACTCCATGGAAATGCCGTCCCGTCCGGGCCTCAGCCGCCAGTGGCTCTATGGCCAACGCAAATAGAAGCGGCGATAGGGAACAGCCCTGCCGAGTTCCGCGCTCTACCGGGTAGCGGAGGGACACCGTCGACCCTACCCTCACCCTCGCTAACGCCTCCGCATACAGGACTTTCGTCCAATGAATATAGCCCGGTCCCAGCCCAAACCGCTCCATCACAGCATAGAGGTAGTCCCACTCCAGGCTGTCGAAGGCTTTCTCAATGTCGACCGAGAGGACCAACTCCGTCCCAGCCCCGCCGTCCAGCCCGTCCATGAGACGGACAAGCCTCCTGACGTTTATGGTGGTGTTGCGCGTCGGTATAAAACCGTTCTGGTCGTCATGCACCAGGCTCGTCATGTGAGGCAGGAGCCTCGCCGCTAGTATGGAGCTCAGGATCTTATAATCTGCGGTGAGCATGGAGAGTGGGCGATAGGACGCGGGGTCGCCACCCTCTCTGCCGGGCTTCAGCAGTGGGACCACTAACGCCTCCCGCATTGACTGAGGCAGCCGGCCCGCGTCCTTGGCCTCTTTATACACGGTCAGTAGTCGCTGTGCCAGAACGTCTAGGTACTTACTGTAGAACTCTATGGGGAGCCCGTCGGTACCCGGCGACTTATTCCGTGCCATGCGCCGCACCGCCGCCTTGATCTCTTCCAGCGCGACGTCCGAGCCCAGATCCTTAGCCTGTTCCGCCTCCAGCCGTGGGAGGGGCAATCCAGATAAGAAGGGTCCCGCCAGCTCCGTCCTGTCGCCTGGGGAGCTCTTGTAGAGACCCTCGTAATACGTCTGGAAGCCGTCGACTATGCCCAGCTGAGTGTGTTGCACCGCGCCCGCCGCATTCCTTAGCTGGAGTATGGGGGAGCATCTTCGAGTGGGGTTCGAGAGCCACGCTAGGAGGGTGCCCGCCTTATCGCCCTCTACGTGGGAGCGCAGTACATAGCGCTTATGGTCGAAGGCTCGGAGCCTCTCCACTTCAACGGCTACTGCCTCCCTGGCCGTGCAGAGCGTCTCCTGGAGCTCAGGGCGCCCTGGCCGCTCCTTCTCCACCTCCCTCAACCTGGTATCCGCCTTGGCCAAATCGCCCAACAACACCTTCCTCACGCCCACATAATCCCTAATGCAGATGCCCCTGACCACTACTTTAAAGGCGTCCCACTCCGTCGCCCTAGTGGATGCCGTTCCTTCATTCTCCGCGAAGTATTGAGCCACCCCCTCCGCTAGGGCCGCTCCGAAGAGGGGGTCCTCTAGGGTCTCAGGCCGCAGTTTCCAGGTAGGGACCCTGGGTGGTTCTGCTACCCACGCTAGCCGGACCAGTAGCGGATTATGGTCTGAAATCGTTCTCGTCAGGTACTCAGACCCCGTAACGCACGGCAGCACCCCTCTGGAGCAGAGTATCGTGTCCAGCCGGACATGTAAGTCGTGGAGCCCGGAGAAAAATGAGTAGTCCCGGTCAGTCGGGTGCTGTCCGCGCCAGACATCCACAAGTTCCCAACTTTCCTGCCACTCCCTTCTGCCCCTAGATAGCCTGTGGACCGGGGAATCGTGCAAGGGGGGGTGGGACCTATCCAAAGAGGGGTCCGCAATGGAATTAAAGTCGCCCCCCAGAAGGATCGGGCCCACCAGGGAGTGAGCCAGTCGCCCCGAAAGCGACTTGAGGAAGGCCAGCTGGTCCACATTTGGGGCATATATACTAGCCAGGGTAACCTCTCTACCTTCCAGCTTCCCTTCCACCACCACATACCTCCCTTCCTGGTCTATCCACTGGCGCGTTAGTTGGAAAGGTGTGCCTGCTCTAATCCATATTAGTACCCCCCTAGCATAGGCTGAATAGCTGGTGTGGTAAACCTGCCCCCGCCATCTCCTCTGTAGCGCCGCCCCCTCCTGCCGTGTAAGATGTGTCTCCTGAAGCATCGCGATGTGCACTCCCCTTCGTACCAAATAGGCATGTACCTTGTGTCTGCGCTGCATAGTATGTAGGCCCCGCACATTCCAGGTAATACAGTTCAACTTTTGCACAATAGCCATTGTCCCAGTGATCTGGTCGAAATCCTCCCTCCAGTTCTCGCCCGTCGATGGTGGTGGTGCCCCCCCTGAACAAAACAAAACATCCCAACAGTCCTACCCACGGTGTACCCAGGGTCAACACCTGCAAGAAGAACAAACAATCCCCAACTGTGGAACCCCCCCCCACCCCCAGAATAGGCCCCAATATCATGATACTAGTTCCCATCCAAACTCCCACACCTGATTGACCCAGGTCTCAACTACACAGCCGCAGCTGTGGGTGCCTTAAGGGCCTACGGAGCGCGGACTCGGCCCAAGGGGTGCTGCGCCTCCCAACTCCCTGCCCCCTCCCCAATACCTCATGTCCTCCCCGCTTTGAGCCCCCGGTGTGCCCCGGTCCCCGCTATAGTCGTGGGCATGGGTTCACCTCCCAGCTCCCAAACATTACCCATCGTGTCCTGCCAGTGTTTCAGACATTCAGGATCCCGTCCGCCGTTTGCGGTGTCACCTGCGGCCCTCCAGTCCGATGAATCCCAGAAAGGTCCGATTCCGAGCCCGAGGCCGACACATTAGTGTCCGAGTCCGTGGCCCCCCTGGAGTCGGGGCCTTCTGCCCGGCTAAGCTTCTCCACTTCCTGCAATGCGGCCCGCCGTTCCGTTTCAGTCTGGGAGGCCGTCGGTCCCAGCTTCCCCCTCCCACGCTTCCTCAGCCTCTTTGATTGCCGCAGCCGTGCTGGTGAGCGTTCTCGCTCCTTCTCCCGTTCCTCTTGCGCCTTGGCTCCGTCGGTGCCAGCTTTGTATGTCTCCCACCAGTCCCAGGCCTCCGCCGACGTGTTAAAGAAGATCGCCTTATCGTCCACCACCACTCGCAGCCTGGCACGGAAAAGTAAGGAGTAGGCAATCCCTTCAGTCCGCAGCTCTTTTTTGATTGTGAGGAAGGAGGCCCGCTGTTTCTGCGTCTCAAAAGTGAAATCCGGAAAAAGTGTGACTCTGCTGTTCGCAATCTGAAAGGGGCCATCCTCCCGAGCCCTCCGCAGGAGAAGATCTCTGTCCCTGTGGTGGAGCACCTTGGCTATTATCGGTCTGGGCGGAAGCCCGGGCTTGGGAGGACCCGAGGGGACCCTGTGAGCCCGCTCCAGAGTGAAAAATGGCGAAAGGCCTTCCGGTGCCACCACTGTCTTTAGCCATTCCTCCATGTAGGCAACCATGTCCATCGCTCCCTCCGTCTCCGGCACACCTACGACTCGCACATTGCCGCGCCGGCTCCTATTTTCAGCGTCTTCCGCCCGCCGTTCCAGGGTGCGTATGCGATCTAGGGCCTCCGTTAGCTGTCTCTCGGTCACCTTATGGGCCGGCGCTAGCTCCTTGATCACCGTCTCGGCCTCCTTGACCCTGTCTTTTAGCTTGTCGTGGTCCGCCCGGAGCAAGCCCAGCCCCGATGCCACCTGTGCTATATCATTGTGGAGTGCGTCTCGGGTGGCCGTTATGGCCTCCAGTATTCGATCTTGCAGCCTCTGCAGGTCTGTCTGCTCGGTGGGGCCCCTCTCCGCCGCCCCAGAAGTTGCTGCCTCTTCCGCCTTGGATTTTGGCTTCCCCATCGCAGTATGCCTCGCCGCTTCCGACCTCCCCTGCAGTCTGCGGTGCTCCGTGCCCCTGCCACGTGGCCCTCTCTTGTGCGCTATGGGGTTGCTCCGCGCTGAGGTCGTGCACCAGAGGATCGTCCGCCTCGTAGCCCGTCCCCCGGGGCCTGTGGCTGCCCGTTCTCACCCCCCCTGGGCTAGTGTGCCTGGCGAATGTCACCACAGGGGACCCGGCGCCGCCGAGGATCCACCTCCAGGTTTTGGGCTCTCCCGCTATGCCCCTGCACACCTGCACAGCGTCCGCAGCGAGGCGAGGGGGGGGGGGGGAGGGGGCCCCCAGTAGCACGCTCCATGCCCCGCTTCTCGTGGTGCGCTGCTCAAAGTGGCCTCCCCTCACCTGCTGGCTTGTCCTGTGCCCAGAGCCGGGGCGCTGGTCTACTGCTCGTCCTTGCTGCGGTGGGGGCCGTCTGCTCGCACCACTCGCTCCGGCTCCCTCGGGCGGACCTGCGCCTCCCGCGGTCGCGGTCTCCGCGCTCAGCTGCCGAGGGTGAAGGATCGGCTTCCACAGCAGGGGGATCGCCGCCTGGGGCCCCCAATCCGGCGATCGCACTCAGTGCTCCAGCTCCGGTAGCGCGGATCCCCGCCTGTCCCCTGGAGTCCTAGATCTTCACCGCGGCCGCCATCTTTTGCGCCGCTCTCGGCCGCTCCGCCCAGGTGGTCGTCGCAATCGGCGGTCGTTCCGCCCTCCGTGCAGCCGTTAGCCGGTCCGATGCCGCCCAGCCAGTCTCCGTGAAGGGTCAGTGCGGTGCCGGGGCACACCGTGGCTCCGCGGCCCCTTTAACAGGATGATTGTGGGGAATAGGCACGGAGCTCCGGGCTCACGCCGCCATTTCCCTCGGCGCCCAAGCCACGCCATCTTCGACTTCCATGTTGGCCGGATCTTCTCACGAAGTTCGGAGGGCAGATGGTGCATTCCAACCTCTCGTCATTGAATTTGGCAGCATGGCTCCTGAGCTAGTGCAGTACGGACATTTAAATCTCTCAGAATTGCATGAAGATATTAAAGGAAGCGAAAAGACTGTCTACACGGAATTCCTATGCACACAAATGGAAGAGGTTTTGCATTTGGTGTGCTTCTAAAGATGCAGATCCTAATATCCTGCAAGGAGGACGTCATTCTTCCTTACTTGTTACATTTGGATCAATCTGGCCTTAATTTTCATTCTATCAAAGTTCACCTAACAGCTTTGACTGCGTATAGGAAATGCCGTTCACAAACTTCCTTTTTCCAAATCCCAGTCATCAAAGATTTTCTTGAAGGTTTGAAGAAGGTGTTTCCTCCCATTAGGCATCCTTCGCCTCCGTGGGAGCTTAATGTGGTGCTGTCTAGACCAATGAGGGAGGCTTTTGATCCCAGTCATACAGCTTCTCTCCAGCATCTGTCCTGGAAGGCAGCTTTCCTTGTAGCCATAACATCGGCTCTCAGGGTGAGTGAAATCCAGGCTCTCTGTTGTCAAGAGCCTTATACTGTGTTTCATTCATCTAAGGTTGTCATGAGAACTCACCCAAAGTTCCTTCCTAAGGTGGTGTCAGAGTTTCATGTGAATCAAACGATTACTTTGCCCACGTTTTTTCAGCATCCTTCCTCTCCTGCAGAGAGGTCCCTTCATTCTCTTGATGTGAGAAGGGTGTTGAAATTCTACTTAGATAAGACTAAGGAGATTCGTAGATCGGATCAACTTTTTGTTAACTATGGATCTGTCAGGACTGGTCTTGATGCAGCCAAGCAATCCATCTCTAGATGGATTGTGTCCTATATTCAACTGTGTTATCAAAAAGCCAACAAGACTCTAGTTAGTAAGTCTAGGGCTCAATCTACCAGAGGTAAAGCTGCTACAGTGGCTTTACTCCGTAAACGTCCATATTGCAGAAATCTGTAAGCTGCCACTTGGAAGTCAGTCCGTACATTTGCTAAACACTACTGCCCGGACTCTGATGCCAGGGCAGATGCTCAGGTTGGGCAGGCTTCGCTGAGGGATCTATTTGCACAATAGTAGGTCTGTCTGTTTCTTCCACCGCTGCGGATGTTTTTTGGGATGCGCTTGCCATTCCTTTCACATGATTATGACTATACACACAGATCCCCTACTACAGAAGGAGTAGTTTCTTACCTGTAACTCCAGTTCTGTAGTAGGGTTTTCTCTGTGATATTCATAAGCAACCCGCCCTCCTCCCCGGTGGAGAGAAACAGTGATATCCTGAATGCAGCAGGCCTTTCTTTATACACCTTCAAAAAGAACTGAAAGTAACTGGCCTTTGGCTGTGCATCATGGGATACGGAGGGTCTCTGGAAGGATTCTTAAAGGCACGGTATCCATTTACAGACACATAATGGCAGCCTATGGGGCTTGTCTGTCCAACCCTTCATCTCTATCATGAAAAAGGGTCTTTGTGAAGGGGAGTTTCTCTAGGAGTGAAACTTAGTTAAATAGTTAAATGTAACTGTTACCTGGCTATCTTTTTCACAGCATGATGAAGTAATGGCCAGAGTAGCCTAGTTGTTTTTAGGCTGCATTATTGTCTTTTATTATCTATTAACCCCTTCAATGCTGATGACGAGCTCAGCTCGTCATCAGCCACGGTGGTCGTGTGCTGATGACGAGCTGAGCTTGTCATGTAACGCGGCTTTTGGAAAAAAGCCACGTAGCGCAAAAATAACCCCCTCATGCATGTGGTTAAGTTCTATGCAGGACTGCAGAAGAGTACAACTTAAGAGACTAGATCTAATGAAGTGCTCCGGGGTCCACGCACATGGGCGGGACTATTCACATGATTATGACTATCACAGAGATACCCCTACTACAGAACTGGAGTTACAGGTAAGAAACTACTCCACCCACCCCATCAACCACCCCTGAAAGGAGACGGAGGTAGGTTGACCCTAAGAACAACAAGGTGCTGAAGAAGAAGACAATCATATGTTGGGGATTAGTTTTCACAAGTAGTCTTCAGAGCAAAAATGGTTGGTGTTATGAACCACCTTGGCTGAAGTAACAATTAACAATAGTTTTTTCATGCACCAACAAACATGGCTGAAGTCTTTAGCCTTAAAATAGGGGGGCCTGGATAAAGTGATTGACTTCCTGTTGACGGGAAGAATATACTAAAATCTCTTGATGGATAAGGTGCTGCAGAACTACAAGACTAAAACAGTCACATCCATATCACCAGTTTCAGTCTATACCCAGAGTTCTTTCCTTCTGTCCCACACTTGCTTGAAATATTTCACTCTAAAGTCAACATCCAGCACCTCCTGTTTACTTCAGCCTCACTGTACAAGAGGAGACCCATCTGGGGAGAAAAGGAGCCCATTTCTCAGCCCACACCTGAAGGTCAGCTCGGTTTCATAGGTCTTCCCCAAGGCAGAGTCCTTCTCAGCCTCTTATAGAAGGGCTACAGCTGTGCTCTACAGTCGTCTTTTCTACCACATCGGAGGCCAGCTGTTCCCCATTCGGTCCCCAAACAACTTCTGGATGAAGTTGACACATTCCTTCTCTTAGTGGTCATAGAATCTGCTGCACCTTCCACAAGATGGTAACACCTACCATTAAATGAGAATTGTGACCAGAACAACTTCACCCTTCAGAATTAAAGAAGCTGACTCTGGCCCAGATGTGGAGAGTAGTTTGCACAGCTGGCAGGTTATGCTCTCTGACTTCCATGGTCTCGGCTGGCAGGCCCACTGGCAGTACCTTAGAGTACCATAACAAACTATTGAGTAGAAATGGGTGCCTTTTGTGTACAGTACAGTTTAGTCAGACTTGATGAACCTCTGCCCTTTCTGCAGTTTCAGAAGCCTTATTTATACCATGACACTCTCTGATAAAGGTTTCTCCCACAGCCGCTGTGGGAATAAAGGTGTCCCTTTTTCTAAGGACCCTTTACGATCTTTTGTTCGCAATTACTTGCGAAAATCTTCTTGACATAATCAGAGATTCCAATAAATCAGGCTGTTTTTCTAGGGCTATGGTGTGGGGCTGTAGGCTATGACACATGTTTGGGAATGACATTCTCGACGTTCACCTAGAGGGCTTTAGAAGTCCTATAGAAGTTGCTTCCACACGCGAAGCTGCCAATGCGACCCTTGCAACTTCCCCGGGAAGAACACCTGGACCCACCTCTCGACTCCCAGTCAAAGTTAATCCTCCTTGCGAAGGTGGTTCCATTGCTGCAAACTGCTGATAGGGTGTATTTTCTGTTTTCCATGACCACAGTTAAAAGTCACAGGAAACTCATCCAGGTGTTGTCCTGCGTACACATGAAGGTTGGCATCCTCTGCCACAAATCAAATGTGTTCCTCTACATAAATGGTCTGCAGTTAAGTGCATCCTTCCGAACCTTACCAGTCTTCATGCAAGAACTCTGGGTGCAGGTGGTGATGGCAGTCATTCTGTTGTAATTGGCCATATCTCCGGGCATGATCCTCTTAATCTCCCACATGCTAGGGTTATGCACCAGAGAAGCCTTAGCAGTCACCCTCGCCCTGTGACTGGGAACTGAGGATGCTGACCTCAACTCTGTTTGAGCCCTCTTCGTGCTCATAAATATATTTTGTGATGCTTCTGAACAAGAAGAAACACAACTTTGTTGGTCGGTTGGACAGGAGTCTAAGATCCAGGAATACAGAGCTCTGCCCCACAACATTTTGCATGAACCCTAACATGGAGGTCTTCATTCTTCCACAGTGGCACTACTTCTTAACCAGGGACCCTAGTTCCGTAGTCTTCTGCCATCTCAGTTTCTTCTCCAACTATCTGGAGAGAGAATGCACCACCAGGACTTGTTGCAAGAACAAAGGTTGCAGTTTTGTCATTGCTGTTTATCAAGTGTATTAGTCTATTCCACCTTCTCTGCAGAGAATGCCACGCCGTTTTTACAATTACTTGCGAAATCATTTATTCTCAAGGAGACACCTGCAACACCAATTGAGCAACCACTGGGGCCTATAGAAATGAGCTGGTGGACTCCTTTTCCAGTGCCAACGAGGTCATGAAAAGACATCTAACTGGCCTTCTTAATCGGTTTCTCTTGCTACGAAGCGTACTGCAAGATGAGATCGCAACCTCGCCTGATTCCTTCTTCTAAACTAATGGCTGGTCTGTAGCTGTTTTTTTATGGACAGTAGCCTTCCTGATTGCCATAACATCTGCAAGTTGCATTTGCCCTTCTGAAGCATACATTGTTTTCCACTGAAAGACAATGGTGGTCAGGATACACCTGCCCTTTTTCTCAAAAGGGACGCCAGTAGATTCTTCATTGTTTTCTTTCAACGCTCCCATTCTTCTTTGTCTGAGGAGACTTTGTTCAACATTGATGTTGGCACACACCCAGATGTTGCCTGAATGGAACAAGAGATGTGGTTTATCGTGACAATTCTTTCTCACCTATTGCAATAGAGGCGCCGTACCCTAAACCCCGTTGGAGCTGGATAACTTCCTATATCGCCATTGTTATACTCTGGAGGCCACACGGAATCCAAGAAGTTCTCTACACCACCTTCCTGTCAGAAAGAATAGAAAGGCACCTGTGTGGACCTCTCCAATTACCTTTTGCCATCTTCACTATTCTTCCAGGGATGATGCATTTTAGCCTTGAAGCTTTAAGGAATACTTTTATATTATTGTGAAAAATAAAAGCTTTTTTTAAATTCCATTTTGGTCCTTTTACAAGGTGTGATGGTATCCACAGATTTCTAACACGAGGCACTCTGGGAGTAATACAGTATCCAACAAGGTAACTTTATCCTGAAGAGTTCCTTGAAAGGTGCTGGTGCTTAGAAGAGGGGAGGACAAGCAATGAGCTTCATTTTTGAGTCAAAAGAAGACTTCGGGGTACACTGCCAGTGTGGACACCCCTAGATGTGAGATAGCGCATTCACTGCGAATAACAGTCAGAATCTGGTTGTTGTGCACTTGTGTTGAGTAAGAACTTGGTACTTACTTTGCTTGCTTCAAACACAAAGCAGAAAGTGGGGCTTGTGCGTTGAACTGAGCTCAAGTGTTGAATGTGACGTGTGGAGCCCTTGTGTGCATCGGTGCAAGGTGTAAGTCTGGTGTAGTGTCGACATGCATCAAGCGGGGTGCATGTTTTTGTGTGAGGCACTCAGTAGTGTCGTCGAGGCTGCGGATTGTGCATGCTTGCAGTATTTACTCCTTCTTGCTTCTGATCTGTGCTTTCTCTCCCTTAATCGCCACCCTCTCTATATATTGGCCACCACTAACCAATCAGTAACTTACTTTGCTTCTTTGATTGCAGAGGGAACATCCCCACGCTAAACAGGTACCCTTTTAATTTCTCTTTCAAATTGAATTCTGTCACCTTGTTACATTTTTTGATTTTGAATGATGGGAAGAAACTGACTGTTCTTAATCTTTATAATCAAGCAAAAACCGCACAAATCTCAACTAGTCTCTTATAGGTCAGTGCGAATGAAGTTGTGTTCTTTCAGATCGTTTTTAGAGCAATGCATTTTACTGTCAAGACACCTTAACCTGATTATATTCAAGCGATGTCTAAATCTGCAGAGAAAGGTACAGGTGGGTTACAATGTAAATTAAAGTTATTTTTAGATGAATATTTAGTAGATACTGGGTTGCAGAGTTGCAGCCTGGTGTAAAAGTAGGCTTTTTTGAATTGCAAATGTCTGCTGTTAGTTTACATTACATCTCCGTTTTGATTCCTATGATATCATTGCTATGGATTTCTCTTGTATGTTTCAGTGAAGGGTAACATTGTAGGAGGATATAAAAGTATGTTATAGTGTGCTTTCCATTTTCAGTGAGACGTGTAGTTCAATGTCAATGAGGAATGAAGTTCCAATGGGATCTGCAGTGAGTTTAAAGTGTGGGTAAAGTTTCAGTGAACCAGTACAAATTACGGGGGAGAGTGGTTTGCCTTAGCAAAGGCATTTCTGCAGTAAAGATGTGCTGTTGCCTTATATTAAGGTGTAAAGTTACAAAGAAATATGTAGTGTGCTTCTCTGTGGTCTGTTAACTTTCAATGTGTTTTTCAAAACAGGGTATACGGGGGGCCAAAACGGAACATAGTCGCAGTGACATGTAAACTAGCTGCAGGGTGTGTGGTCAAGTCACTGTGCATTGTGTAGTTGAAGTTAGATATGCAAGCTCCTTGCCATGGATTTAATCTGTTGTAGCCACTCTGCATTCAGCCATAAAGTTGCAGTGGTCAATCTGTCAGATGTTATTGAGGGAAGGTGGATGGCCACGTCACCCGCAGTGGGACACTACAAGGGACGGCCTCTATTGTTTCCTCACGGCCCAGGAGTAGTATTTTTTCAGTGGGCACCTGGCCTTGAAGTTGGCCAGTGCGAGCTCACGCCTCCGCCGTGACCCCTGGTATGAGGTCACTTCTGGGAGGTCAGCGGGGGTATTTAGGTGGGCGCCGCAGCTCATTTAGTGGCCAGCAGAGGCCGCTGCCCCAATGCGAAATATACAGCACCGGATGAATAATAAGATGGTAGTGTAATTCCTAGAGGCAAGAAATTGATTCAGGATGTGTGTCAGTGGTTAGTCCTAAACGGCGCTGCACTCGTATGATCACCCGTAAGTTAACGGTACTACCTGAGTACTGCATAACAGAATATGAATAAACACTCAACAGTTCTCCCACAAAAAAAGTGTGTGGTCTGTTATGTTTATGAATCAACTGTATTTTGTCCCAAAAGTATGTTCGTAGAGATGTCAGATGACGGAAGGGCTAGGGTTGGAAACACTAAGATTCTATAGGATGTGTAGTAAAGTTGTTGTGAATTGCATCATTAGTGTACAGTGGGGGGTGGTTCATTGACGGTAACAGAGCCACGTGGGCAAGAAAGTCTCGATGGGATTTGCTGCGGGACAAATAAAGTTGCAATGACTTGTGTATGTTTTTTTAACACGTTTTCAAGGATTAAGTTCAGATAAACTGTTCAGTGTGCACATTAGTCGATGATTTACAATACAAAGCAACCTGAATTTTCCATCACGTGTCTAATGCGAGGTCAAGTAGCAAACAATAAGGGCTGAAAGGAAAATAATGACAGCACCATCAGGAAATGGTTGTAAGATGCAAACTTTACAGACATATACAATAAGGTTACAAAATAACACATTAATGCATTTCAAATATTGCAACTTCCTTGCAGTCAGAGGAAACACAACCCTTAAAAAAACAAATCAAATTACCCACAGTATGTAAAATATTTCCAAGCACCTGCCAGTCTGGTTATGTCTGGAGTTGAAAGTAATTTTGCAGTTTGCCCCAAAAGTCCCAGAGCCTACAGCACAGGGTTGGTGCATGGCAAAGTAATTCTCCAAGTCATTATAGTAAGCAGTGTCCTGTAGTCGTACTTCCTTTTTTGATGGGCACCTTTCAGTAAGGCCATGGCTCCTCTATGGATGGCCAAAAGCACCAACATGGCTGTGAACACTATAACTGGTGTAGGCCAGAAAGCCAAGACAGGAGTTAGTACCAACTTACACCACGTAATCTCTTCAATAATTTTCCCACCTTTTGCCAAAAAGAGAAAATAGAAGGCCAAGTGGAGGAAGTTTGCCACGGGGCATCGCTGACAATGGGTGCTTGTCACATTGTCCAATTTGTTAATAGACATAGGAGTGTAATACATTCTGTTTCTGAATTTAAAATGGAGCAGTTTGTGCCTATAGTTCTAAGAAACCTATTTGACCTGAGAGCAACAGCATGTCCGTACCTTGTCCTTAATTCCCAATACCCAGTCTTTCTTCCAGTACCGCTTGGACATTGAAAGAGAGGGCCCCATAGCTGCAGTGTACATACTGTATAGTTTGGATAACCTCTCCTGTTGCTGTTGGTAGACGGTGAGAAGGTCAAAAGGCAATATTCAGGGGGTTTATAAAGAAATGTTGGGAATGCGTCCTTGATAGCTAATTTAAGTCTTAAATACTTGAAAATTATTATTATTCATATTTGTGAAGTGCATCTTTCACCTCACAGGTATCCTCGAGCTGACCTCTTTAGAGCAGGGCATAAGACAGGTAGGCTGCTAATTCATTATCTGGACTTCTTTGGTGCAGATCACTTATATCGAAAGGTCGAGTGAAGTTTTTCGAAACAGAAGCAGCGCATCTTACTACTAAGGGACCCCCGTTCTTTAAGATCACTTACAGGCATCTAATCGGGCAGAATCCGGTTGTGAGTGTACTATATCCATACAGTTACCACTAAGACAGGAGTAACCATCACCGGGTATTCTTTCGTATCCTAACGCTTGATATCACCTTCAGTAAGCCTCAGAACTGGGTATTGACAGTTCCTCTTGGTCCTGAGAGTGACGCCATTACATAGGCTCGTTTCCTCAGAAGCGCCCACCTTCCATTAAATAGGGATCAGCACATTAGGATGTTGCCCCTGAAGAAGGGTACCGTCAGGTCCCGAAATGCATTGGGCATCGAGATTTAGGAAAATCATCTTTCAATAACCACTGTATTATTCAACAACAGGGTTCTTGAAATGTTGAAAGATATGTAAATACAACATGTGCTATGTATAAAATTTCATTTGTATGATACAGATAGCCAGAATTTGGTACTGAGGATAGATGTATGTCATTATACATGAACACAATGTATTAATGTATCCATGTTTGAAAAAAGTTCGATGAATATGAATTAAACAATAGAATGTGAAATCACATCATGTTTACTTTCTGATTAATTAGATTAGCAGTCTTCCTTAGTGTTGGAAAAAGGCTTTTTTCCTTATCATGGTGCATCATAATTCTCAGATATTTAATGGCTAAATCATTACAGTGGTGTCTAATTTTACAAGCTAGAGGTTCAATAGGCAAAGCAAATGAGGATGAGAGTGGGCAATCCCTGCCGGGTACCCCACCACTTGGGAACCCAGAGGACAGTGCACTGTTCACTCTCACTCTGCCCCTGCCCTCCACATGCAGCAGTTGCACCATTTAAGCATGGATATACCCGATCGCATACTTTCTGGCACCACATACATGAATGACCAGGTAGGAAGTCAAAAGACCTTTTCTGCATATAAAAACACTGAGACCGTTCTGACCTCTGGATAAATTTGCTCCTTTAATGCAAATAAGATATGCAGATTATTGGAAGTGTCTCTTCCTGGGATAAAGCCCTTGTTGCTGAGGAGCACTAGCCTACCCGTATAATGAACAAGCCTAGCTGCTATAACTTTGACTAGTATTTTGAATTTACAAATGAGGGGGATGATATAATTGACATTTGGCTGGGTCCTTACTTGGCTTAAGCATTGTTGATGTAGTTGCCTCTTTGAAAGTTCAGGGTAATCAACCCTTATCCTCTGCCTCATTGTAAACATCAGGCAATAGGGGGCCATGGTCTCTTTATATTGCTTGTATGTAAGCCCGTCTGATCTAGGGGTTCCCTCTCCACCTCTCCCACTCAGGCCAGGGCCACGTCATCGAGTAATACAACATGGGCTCAGGGATAGGGCAGACTTATAAAATGTGGATCTTAAAGAGACACGTTAGTGATAGATTCCTTACCTTAGAATATTCCCAGGCGTCAGACTGGATCCAGAAAGTTTTGCTTAGCAGTACCCTTGCGCGTCAGTAGGTGGCATCGTGCGGCTTCAAGTCCGTCGCTGGCGGCGTATGCGCCGAGATGACATCACGGAGACTACTTAGATGCCACCCATGCATGCTGACGTCAGTTCTTTCTTTTTCCGCGACAGCAAGCGCAGATCCTGATAGAGCATGTACATTAGTCACTTTTTGACTACTCTTTTGAGACTTTTGTCTCCCCTTTTTTCTCTTGTTGCACGTAGGGATGCCTGGCTTTAAGTCCTGTGGGGCCTGCCGTTGCAATATGTCGTGGCGGACCCCCATGATGTTTGCCTCTACTGCCTGGAGACCGATCACGACTCCCGGGACTGTCGGGCTATGGCTCCAAAGGCCTTAAGGGAGCGGCGCAGCAAGCTACTGGAGGTCCGGCACTCGTCCCGAATCCGCTCCGAGTCCAGGGACCGTTCCCGGGACCGCTAGCAGGGCCGCAGTCTTTGCTTCTCGGGCTCCAAGTCTTCGCCCTCGGATTCCGGTAAGCGACGACATAAGAAGAAGCGTGTTCGCTCTCCGATGTCCTCCCATCGGTCCTTGAATGCGGACAAGGGGGACAGAGGTTCCGCCCCTGCGGCTCCCTTGGAGACTGGGTGTCCCGCGGTCTACCCACCTTTCGGCGACTCCCGAACATGTGCAAGAGTTTCTTGCCACCATGGACCACCTTTTTAGGCCTCGGGCTCCCGCCGGTGCGCCTTAAGGCCCCGCGGGCCCGTGTCCAGATCCTGTTGGCCCGTAGTCCCACCGGCGGATCCAGCTTCGGCGCCACAGGATCCTATGTTGTTGGCTCCGGCCCCGGCGCCACAGGGTCCGGCACTGCCGGCTCTGGCCCCAGCGCTGCCCTAGGCTCCGCCGTCGGCGCCGAAGTGGGTGCCGTTTCATGCCGCCCTTGCCCCAGTTTCAGGACCATTTCATTCCTGCCTGGGATCTGCATTGGCAGACGGCGCCGGTCCATCCCCGGCCCGTTTCCGACGCCGTTCGTCACTCCTCTGGCTTCGCCGCTGTGGCCAGCTCCTCTGGCAACGGAGGTGGAGGATGATTGGGAGGGGTCCGAGGACCCTCTTGCCCGTCAGTGTGACTCCAAGCAGGACTGGGTGGATGATCTGGAGGATGCAGGCGACCTCGATGTCTCTTATGACCCGGGGTTTGCCTCTCCTCCGCCCACGATGGAGGAGGGCGCTTCCTACACGGTGGTGCTCCGTCGGGCTGCTGAGGTCCTCAACCTAGACCTTCCTACGGGTGGCCCTCAAGACCAACCTCCTTACTGAGGTGCTCCAGACGGCGGCTGCCTCGTCGGAGCTGCTGCTTCCCTTCAATGACGCTTTCACCAACGTCCTGTTGGGTACTTTGTTGCGGCTGGCCACAGGGGCCCCTGTGGACAAGAATGTCGCCAGGCGTCACCGCCCGGCGTCTGGTGACCCTGCCTTCCTCACCAACCATCCGACACCTGAGAGTCTGGTTATCCAAGCCTCGACGTCGTAGAGTGCTTTTCCCACGGCTCTGCCGGATAAGGACTCTAAGAACCTGGAACAGGTCGGTAATTGGTTGTTCTCCTCAATCAGCTTGGGGCTGCGAACATATGATTCCTATCTACTGCCTTGCTCCAAACTCTTCTCCACAGCGCGGGGACACGCCGTATGGCGTAACCAGGCGCTTTATAAGCCCCTTTATTATTATTATTATTATTATTATTCTGGTCCCCAAGAAGGACAAGGGGGGCTTGTGCCCCATCTTGGACCTCAGGAATGTCAATCGCTTCCTCCGGAAGGAGAAGTTCAAGATGTGGACTCTAGCTCAGGGCTGGGCTGCAATCGACCCTGGAAACTAGAGGGTAGCTGGACTTGCAGGACTCATATTTTCACATCCCCGTCCTGCCGGCCCACCGGCGTTACCTCCGGTTCACGGTAGACCAGGAGCATTTTCAGTTTGCTGTGCTCCCCTTCTACCTTACCAGTGCCCCTCGGGTGTTCACGGAAGTGATGGCGGTGGTCGCAGCTCATCTGCACAGGTCAGGGGTGTCAATCTTCCCCTACCTCGACGACTGGTTGTTGAAGGTGGGCTTGCCCCAGGCAGTTGTCATTCACCTCCAGACTACGGACGACCTCCTGCATTTGCTGGGGTTTTCCATCAACCTGCCGAAGTCGCAACTGATTCCTTTACAGAAGCTCCCCTTCATTGGAGCGGTTCTGGATTCGACACGATTTCGGGTTTATCCTCCCAAGCAGCGAGTCCGGGATATTCAGGCTATGATTCCGACCTTTCAGCCTATATCCCAGGTTTTGGTCAGGATGACCCTCAGGCTCATGGGCCTGATGGCCTCCTGCATCCTGCAAGTGCAACATGCCAGATGGCATATGCGGGCTCAGCAGTGGGACCTGAAGTTCCAGTGGGCACAGCATCAGGGCAGCCTGTCCGATCACGTCCAGATCTACAGGGCACTGCACGTCAATTGCAGTGGTTGCTCACGAAACGCGATTGGGTCAGTGACAGATCCCTCTCCCTTTCTCAACTGGAGCACACAGTGGTGACGGATGTATCCCTCCTGGGATGGGTAGGCCACTTGGGAGAGGCAGAGATCAGAGGCCTCTGGTCTCTGGCGGAGTCCCGGCTCCATATCAATCTTTTGGAGCTTCGGGCGATCCGACTTGCACTGAAGACATTCCTTCCCTCTGTCCGGGGAAGTAGGGTGCAGGTGTTCACGGACAACACCACCGCCATGTCAGGAGACTCTGCGCCTCTGGACATGGCTGGAACATCAAGGCATTACCTTGGTGGTTCAACGCCTGGCAGGATCTCTGAACGCCAGGGCGGATGAACTCAGCAGCCAGTGCTTGATGGATCACGAATGACTTCTGAACTCGGACGTGGCGCAAGGTCTCTTTCAGCAGTGGGGAGAGCCTTTTTTAGATCTATTCGCCACCGAGAAGAACGTGCAATGTCATCAGTTCTGTGCGTTGGAATTTCCAAGTCTGCACTCGCTCAGCGATGCTTTTTGTCGTGAGTGGAGCTACGGTCTGTTGTACGCCTTTTCGCCTATACCACTTCTGCCCAGAGTGCTGAAGAAGGTTCGGCGCAACTGGGCCCAAGTCATCCTTGTGGCTCCGGATTGGGCACGAAGATACTGGTATCTCGAGCTACTCAACATGGCGATCGATCCCCCGATCCGACTGCCTCTTCGGGAGGATCTTCTGTCGCAGCAGCAGGGGACGGTCCTCCACCCGAACCTGTCCAGCCTCCACCTCCAAGCGTGGAGATTGAGCGGCGACAGTTGACAGTTTTCGATCTTCCACCCGAAGCCAGTGATGTCATTCTGGCAGCCAGGCGTCCCTCCACGGAAACGGTATACGCCTGCTGGTGGAACAAGTTGGTGGCATGGTGCACAACGAAGTCTGTGGATCCCCTTTCTGCCCCTCTTTCTGAAGTCCTTCTGTTCCTTCTTTCCTTGGCCCGGCAGGGCTCTGGTCTGGGCACTGTCAGAGGTTATCTTTCTGCCATCTCCGCCTTTCTACGACTTCCAGATCAGCCTTCTCTTTTTAAGTCCCTGGTTGTTAACCGTTTTCTGAAAGGCATTACGCACACTTTTCCTCCTGTTCATCATGCCTCAATGAGACTTAAACCTTGTCTTAACGGCTTTCCTGGTAGCTATCACTTCTGCCAGAAGAGTGAGTGAGCTCTAGGCTCTTCCTTCCAAACCTCCTTTCCTTTCTGTTCATCCGGACAAGGTGGTCTTAAGGACCCGTCCCTCTTTCTTGCCAAAGGTTGTCACGCCCTTCCACATTGGGCAGACCATCACTTTGCCCACCTTCTTTCCGCCTCCGCATCCTTCCGTCTGGACCCAAAACGTGCGCTCCCATTCTATCTGAAGCGTACACAGCAGTTCTGGGTGGATGTCCAGCTCTTTGTTGGCTACGTGGGCGCTAAAAAAGGTCAGCCTGTGCACAAACGGACCATCCCGCGGTGTGTCGTTCTGTGCATCAAAGCAGGTTACTCTTTGGCTAAAACGGACCTCCTGTGGGACTGCGTGCCCATTCGACCAAGGCAACTGCAGCCACTACTGCCTTGGGACGCAGCGTTCCCTTGCAGGACATTTGTCAGGCAGCTACGTGGGCCTCGCTGCATACGTTTATCAAGTATTACTGCCTTGACAGTCGGGTCCGGAGAGACAGCTTCTTTGGCTGTTCTGTTCTCCGTGACTTCCTGATGTAATCTTGTTCGCAGACCCACCACTGGGGTTGGTATTTCTGGGGTATCCATTCTAAGGTAAGGAATCTATCTCTAACATGTCTCTTTCAGATGCACAAGTTACTACTTGTGTACGATACATCTGTAAGAGACATTAGTTAGTGATAGATTCCTTACCGCCCCTACCATCCTCCCCGTTCTGCGAACTGATTACTAGGGTTAAGGACATCCCTTTCAGGGCCCTAGTTTCATGGCACCAGTGGTCGGTTTCTTGCATGGCTCTGCATTCCTGCGTGGAAAGTCGTGTACAGAACTGACGTCAGCATGCATGGGTGGCGCCTAAGTAGTCTCTGTGACGTCATCTCAGCGCATACGACGCCGGCGACGGACGCGGAGCCGCAGGACGCCACGTACTGACACGCAAGGGTACTGCAAAGCAAAACTTTCGGGATCCAGTCTGACGCCTGGGGATATTCTAAGGTAAGGAATCTATCACTAACTAATGTCTCTTACACATATATCGTTACACAAGTAGTAACTTGTGCTTTAATAATCAACAAATTCTCGCTATGCACAGGAAGTGACTTCACTGGATTTTCCATTATTCATCTATACAGGACATGAAATCACTGGTTTTCCACCAAGACTGTCTTTAAAATAAGAAGCCAAGCAAGAGGACTCATTTCCATCATCCATCTGCACAGGAAATGACATCACTGGATTTCCCATCATCCATCTGTACCGGAAGTGACACCACTCCGCTCTCCTCCCAGGACCTACCTAATGGCTGCCACAACATCTGTGCCCATCCACGCCTGTAATGTTTCCAGCACCAGGAACCCTGATACTCCTGCCACTACCACACTGCAACCCTCAACCCCGGCCGCTGCTCCACATGCTGCTGTCCCAAAGCAGCACAAAAAAACGACAGCGCATTCACCTGCTCTTTCTGCAAGTTTTTATTCACTTACCCATACCCAGCGCTCACTTCACCAACAACACCCAACATCCCACCGGCTCACATAATTCTGCCACTAGCCACACAACACTCCGCACTCGCTTGCATGCTCCTCAACAACCGCTCACTCACCAAAGACACCAGAGAGATCTGGGACCTGCTGCATGAAAATGCCCATGATCTACTTTTCCTCAGGGAAACCTGGCTGAACCGCGCATCTGCACCTGGCATCGCCGCAGCGATCTCCCTACCGGCTACAAGATTGCCAGGCAAGACAGACTTCACATACGTGGACAAGCCATCCTCCAACATGGAACATTTGTAGTTCAACCTCCACGGTCACAGCCAATGTCACCCTAAGCAGCACTCTTATCTACACTTCACCATCACGTACTCCGTTGCACCACTCGCTTTTGATGCTAGCAATTATTTCCTACTCTTAGACCAGTACTTCCACCTGAAAGACCACTCCAACCCCAACTCAAGAAATCTAACTGAAGACCTTGGATGCCTGGGCCTCACCCAACGCGTAAAGGGACTTAACCACGTTGCCAAACACCTTCTGAACCCTATTTATTACCAACTTTGACAACATCAGAGTGGACTAGACCACACCCACGTCAAGTTCAGCATCCCCGTCATGGACCAACGCGCACACACCACAGACTGCAACCCATCAGCGCCAGGCTCACTCCCATTCTGAATGCCTTCACCACTTCCACAACCTTACCAGGTGCTTGGAAACAGACAGCTGTCCTCCCATTGCAAGAAACTTTCCAATATCTCCTTGCTACCATTCCTAGCCAAGTTCTTATTGAAAATCATTAACAGACACCTCATTGAATACCTCAATGGCAATGAACTCCTCAACACCACTCAGTTTGGTTTCAGACCGAGTCACAGCATGGAAACTGCCCTCATCCTCGCCAGGGATGACATCTGCATGAATCTGGACAGAGGAGACATGGCGGTCTTGATCCTCGTGAACATCTCTGCAGCATTCAACGCACTTAGAACACTCCTGAGGCGGAAAGCTGGGAGCGAGAACCTTGCACGCTGCGAATGCTTTTTAAAATTTGTTTATTCTGACACTGAGCTCTGTTTTGACTTTTTAAACCTGCACTTACCTGATTAGAGGTTTTTTGTCCTTCGCTCCGCCGATTAGGTGCGGAGTCGCCACCTGCTTGTGAGCCTGCCGGTACACCCCACGCCCACCTCGCTGACAGGACGCTGGGGGCGGCGGCCTAGCCTTGTGACGCGCTCTGCGTCAGTACAAAGGAAGCTTCTGGCGCGCAGGCGCCCCTCTTAGAGCACTCCTGAGGCAGAAAGCCGGGAGCGAGAACCTTGCACGCTGCAAATGCTTTTTAAAATTTGTTTATTCTGACACTGAGCTCTGTTTTTACTTTTTAAACCTGCACTTATCTGATTAGAGGTTTCTTGTCCTTCGCTCCGCCAATTAGGTGCGGAGTCGCCACCTGCTTGTGAGCCTGCCGGTACACCCTACGCCCACCTCGCTGACAGGACCCTGCCGGCGGCGGCCTAGCCTTGTGACGCGCTCTGCGTCAGTACAAAGGAAGCTTCTGGCGTGCAGTCGCCCCACTTAGAACACTCCTGAGGCGGAAAGCCGGGAGCGAGAACCTTGCACGCTGCGAATGCTTTTTAAAATTTGTTTATTCTGACACTGAGCTCTGTTTTGACTTTTTAAACCTGCACTTACCTGATTAGAGGTTTCTTGTCCTTCGCTCTGCCGATTAGGTGCGGAGTCGCCACCTGCTTGTGAGCCTGCCGATACACCCCACGCTCACCTCGCTGACAGGACGTTGGGGGCGGCAGCCTAGCCTTGTGAAGCGCTCTGCGTCAGTACAAAGGAAGACGGCTATATCTCTGCGCAGCGGACGCGGGCAGCGGGCGTTCCTTTGGCACGCCGAAGGTGCGCCAAAGGTAAGCCTGTCTGCGCCCGTCCGAGCCCTGAAGAGCCCAGAGGCCATGATCCCTGCTTGATCACATTTTGAGGTATATTCCTTGAATAAAATTGCCTATTCTCCTACGGAGCTTCGAAACATACTGAAGTTAGCATCTATTCAACAGGGTGACATGCTAGTCTGTCCACATAAATTCCCTGATTGCATGGAAGGTCTGGTAGCCTGTAGGAGCTGTGCCTTCCAAGGAAACCAATTCATCAGTCACATCTCTCCAACTCGTCCCTTTAGGACTCCGCCGTCGGAGGGCCTATCCTACATCCTCTGCAATGGCCGATCTTTAGCCGGACATCCTTTGGAAATCTGGGACCTGATACACTCTCACGCCCCAGAGATATGTTTCCTGACGGAAACTTGGCTGAACCCCGCCAATCTGCCGATGATACATTTGGCTATCCCTGATAACTATAGACTTATCCAGTTGGACAGGGTGGGGAAAATCGGGGGGGGGGGGGGGGGGGGCATTGCCATAGCTTTTAAAAAACACCTTAAAGTTGCATGGGTCGAAACCTTCTCTGATAAAAATTTAGAGCTATGCCTTTTTAAAGTTATTTTCTCACCGTCGGAAAGCTGGACTGGTGCCTTAGTCTATCGGCCCCCTGGCCCTAGAACGGACTTCACAGATAGACTGGTAGATCTGATAGCTACTTACGCCCTGGCTTCCAGCAAATTCTTATTATTGGGTGATTTTACCTTTCATGGCGAATTACACTCCTCCCCTGATGTGAACAAACTCTTCACAGACATGGAGCATCTGGGGTTCTCACAAAAAATTCAAGGATCTACCCATAATGGGGGGCACACTCTTGATCTACTGTTTACGAACATTGCTTCACTTGTGTATGACGCACCATGGCCTCTCACGTGGTCGGACCACTTCATGATTAAATTTTCGAGCCCACCTTGTTTGGCGACATCTATGGGACAGTCCGTTGGTAGAGATCAACGGATTTTGCGTCCATGGAAAAAGTTAACTCCCCAGGCATTTGAGGAAGCTTTCTCGGCACTTCCTATAATAGAGGAAAGGGAGGTTTCTAAAGCCTTGTCGACCTTTACTGTAGAGTTGGGGAGAGCCTTGGACACAATTATCCCAGCGAAAATGAAGTCCAGACCCCTGTTGAACCGTCGCTCAGCACAATGGCATACCTCCGAATTAAAGCAGGAAAAATCTGCCTGCAAAAGATTGGAGAGACTTTGGCGACGAAGCAAATCCCCCCAGTCTAAGACACTTTTTAAATGCTCACTGAAAACCTACCATCACAATTTAAGGGCAGCTAGATGTGTGTTCATAGCGAATTAAATCGAAAACGCTAACAACTCTCCTAAAGTACTATTCGACATTGTGAATGATTTTGTGACCCCAGCGGCATGTAAGCAACCGTCCATAGAATCCCAGGACCTATGCGATTCACTTGCTAGGTTTTTCCAGGAGAAAATTGAAATTATTTACTCCAAGTTCGCACACTCTGCCCCCACTTCCCCTCACTCAGGCAGTCAACGTGTACGGACGGACTGCTCCCTTAAAGGTTTTAGACCAATCACTTTAGCTGAAACTCATAAAGCCCTAGAGCTTGCGAAGTCGGGCTCTCCGGCAGATCTTTGCCCTCCAAAAGTTATGGCACTCTTGTCCCATTCATTGGTGCCCAATATTGAGAACATTTTTAACTTATCAATTTCAGAGAGCGCAATGCCGGTCCCTTGGAAGGAAGCTTTTGTCCACCCTATATTAAAAAAAAACAGCGGCCAACCCATTAGAGCAACTACCGGCCAATCTCGCTGCTCCCTCTTCTGGGCAAAACACTTGAGAGTATGATTAATCAGCAACTGAACATCTATCTTGAATCAAATTGCATTTTGGATGCCTCGCAGTCCGGCTTCCGTAGGGGTTTCAGTACGGAAACAGCGCTTTTAGCGGTAACTGACTCCCTGCGGATGACGGTGGATGCTGGAGGATCGGCAATCCTGATTCTTCTTGACCTCTCCGCGGCCTTCGATACCATCTCACATGCTAGGCTGGTGGAGAGGTTAAGAGCTATTGGCATCCAGGGGCTAGCCCTCAAATGGCTACAAAATTTCCTGACGGATAGATCCCAAACGGTCATCATGGGTCCCCATCAGGCAGAGAAAACGTTGTTAGATAAGGGCGTTCCCCAGGGCTCCTGCCTTAGCCCCACCCTCTTTAACATCTATATGGCACCGCTGGCTAAGGTAGTGGAAGCCCTGGGGTTTGAAACAGTTTCGTATGCCGACGACACCCAACTGTTGTTTAACATCGGCCCTAACCAGGAGGCGGATAGACTACGTTTTTCCACAGGTATCCTGGAAATCTCTAACTGGATGACCAACAGCTCTCTCCAGTTGAATCCTGAGAAGACGGAAGTCATGCTGCTGGATAAGGCGGCGGCTATCTGGTCCAAGGATTGGTGGCACCTCATAGCTGGGTGCCCCTCCTGTACCTAAAGAGTGTGTTAACAATCTAGGTATTAAGATCAACCATTCTCTTTCAATGCAGGACCATGTAGCGGCTGTTGCTGGGTCTTGTTACTTCAGGTTAAGACTGCTGAGGAAGATCTTCCCTTTTATCCCATTAGAGCATCACAGAACCTTGACTCAAGGCATGGTTATCAGCCGTTTGGATTACGGCAACGCCCTTTTAGCAGAAGTTGGGCTAACATCCCTTAAAAAATTACAGAACATCTCCGCTACGACCACACCACAGACTCCCGACCCCAATCACCTACAATGCATCCTTCTCAACACCCGCTCGGTCCACAGACACGCCATCGACCTATGGAATCTACTAGACACCATCTCTCCAGACATCGCCTTCCTAACGGAAACATGGATGAACGCTTCCTCCGCACCAGACATCACCATTGCCATCCCTGAAGACTATAAGATCACTCGCAAAGACCGTACCAGCCACACAGGAGGAGGAATCGCTATCGTCCATAAGAAATCAATCCGCATCTCAACCAGCTCAGACGTCAATCTCGCCAACTCCGAACACCTCCACTTCCAGATCCACATCGACCCCAAAACCACACTCAGAGGCACCCTCCTCTACAGACCACCAGGACCCCGCGCAAAATTCAGTGAAGACATCACAGACTTCATCACTCCACACGCGCTCCCCTCCAAAGACTACATCCTTCTGGGAGACCTCAACTTTCACCTTGAAAAGATCAACGACCGCAACACCACCACCCTCTTGGACAACCTCGCCAACCTCGGACTTAAACAACTAGTCACTTCCCCCACCCACATCGCAGGTCACACACTCGACCCGATCTTCACCTCCAGCAATCATGTCTCCTTCAGCCACACTACGGAGCTCCTCTGGACTGACCACAGCTGCGTTCACTTCACCTACAACAAGCCAAAACCCACCATTCACCTCCAACCAACTCTGCAAAGAAACTGGAACAAAATCACCACCGACCAGATCTCCGCATCGCTCCTTCTAAACACCCCAGCCCACTCTTCTAACCCAAACCAAGCCGCCGCCAACCTCACCCTATGGTTATCCAACACCGCCGACACCTTAGCACCACTGAAAAAACGTCAAAGCAAACCTGGCAGCAAGAATGCCTCATGGTTCAACGATGATCTTAAGAAGTCCAAGAAACTCTGCCGCTCCCTTGAAAAGGCCTGGAAAAAAGACCCAACCACTAGCACCAAGGACGCCTTCAAAAACGCCACCCGCACTCACCACCAACTAATCCGAAAGGCCAAGAAAACAGCATTCAAGGATCGACTAGACAACAACGCCCACAACAGCAAGGAACTCTTCAACATCGTCAAGGAATTTTCCAATCCCTCGGCCAACTCCAACGACATCACCCCCTCTCAAGCCCTCTGCGACTCCCTAGCCTCATTCTTCGACAACAAGATTGCAGACATCCACAACAGCTTCAACAACCATCCCGGAGACCAACCCACCCAACCATTTGCTGAACATTCTCCCCCCGTGAACACCCTTAACGACTGGAACCCAATCTCCACTGAGGACACCATCCGCCTGATGAACTCCATCCACTCAGGATCCCCCACAGACCCATGTCCTCATCACATCTTCAACAAAGCAGACTCCGTCATAGCACCGCACCTCCGAGACGTCATCAACTGCTCCTTCAACTCCGCCACCTTCCCGGAAGACTGGAAACACGCTGAACTCACCGCCCTTCTGAAAAAACCCACAGCGGACCCCACCGAACTCAAAAATTACCGCCCCATTTCGCTCCTTCCATTCCCGGCCAAAGTCATCGAGAAAGCTGTCAACAACCAGCTCGCCGCTTTCCTCGAAGCCAACAAATCCCTCGACTCCTCACAATCTGGCTTCCGAGCAAAACACAGCACTGAGACCGCCCTCATCGCAGCAACAGACGACATTCGAACTCTACTGGACAATGGAGACACAGTCGCCCTCATCCTCCTCGACCTCTCTGCAGCATTCGACACAGTCTGCCACAACACCCTTTTACAACGCCTCAATAACATCGGAATACAAGGAAAAGCACTTGAATGGATCACCTCGTTCCTCACCGGAAGAACCCAGAGAGTCCGCCTCCCACCATTCAAGTCCGAGGCCACTGAAGTCATCTGTGGCGTACCACAAGGATCCTCACTCAGCCCCACCCTCTTCAACGTATACATGAGCCCCCTCGCGGCCATAGCCCGCCAACACAACCTCAACATCATCTCTTACGCGGATGACACTCAACTAATCCTTTCTCTCACCAATGACCCCAGCACCGCCAAAACCAACCTACACGAAGGAATGAAAGAAGTTGCCGAATGGATGAAACAAAGCCGTCTGAAACTGAACTCAGACAAAACAGAAGTCCTCATCTTAGGTACATCCCCCTCTGCATGGGACGACTCTTGGTGGCCGGAAGCCCTTGGAAAAGCACCCATCCTGACAGACCACGCACGGAACCTAGGCGTCATCCTGGATTCTTCACTCTCAATGAACAGACAAGTCAGCGCCGTATCCTCATCCTGCTTCAACATTCTTCGCATGCTCAAGAAAACATTCCGCTGGATCCCCACCGAAACAAGGAAAACAGTCACCCATGCTCTGGTCACGAGCCGACTGGACTACGGAAACACCCTCTACGCAGGTACTACCGCTAAACTCCAGAAGAAACTCCAACGAATCCAAAACGCCTCAGCCAGGATCATATTAGACATCCCGCGCAACGAACACATCTCTGGTCACCTGAAAGACCTCCACTGGCTACCCGTCAATAAGAGAATCACTTTCCGACTGCTAACCCACGCACACAAATCACTCTACGACATCGGACCCGAATGCCTCAACTCACGACTGTCCTTCTACACCCCCTCCCGCCAACTACGTTCCTCCAGCCATGCCCTCGCCACTGTACCTCGCATCAATAAGACCACCATGGGAGGCAGATCCTTCTCATACCTGGCTGCTAAAACATGGAACTCACTCCCCGCTTACCTTCGCCTTACCCAGAACCACCTAGCATTCAGAAAGCAACTTAAAACGTGGATATTTGACAAGTAATCCTCCTCCCCTTTCTAAGCGCCTTGAGACCCTCCGGGTATGTAGTGCGCTATATAAATTCTCTGACTTGACTTGACTTGACTATAGGGTCAAGGCCCTAAATACTTGCAAAATAAGGTGGTAAAACATATCCCGAGCTGAACACTCAGATCTAGCTCGCAATTACTACTACATGTACCCCGAATCAGACGTTACATGTCAGGAGGTATGGCTTTCTACTACCTGGCTCCTAAATATTGGAACAGCCTTCCTATCTCCTTGCGAGAAATTTCATCCTATCAAATTTTTAGGAAACACCTAAAAGCCTTCCTGTACTAAGGCTCCCTCCTCTCTGCTCTTTTTTCTTGGGCTGTGCTCTGAGTAAGCGCCGAGATGCCTCATGGTGAGTCGTTGCGCTATACAAGAGGGTATAACATAAGTCTCCCACCCTATCCTCATACAATGCCTACACGTTATCGGACTCCAAGGACACACATTCTAATGGATCTGCTCCTGCCTAACTGGAAGGACCTAGTTAGTCAGCCTGGAACCGTACACCTTAGAAGACTCTGGAACTAGTCTGCTGAGTTCAGCAAGGATGCTCCCTGAGCCCACCCTCTTCAATGCATACATGATCCCTATGGCCACCATCATCTACTCTCCCAACATCAGTGTCCTCTCCTACGCTGACGACACAAAACTCATTCTCTCCCTCGTGGAGAAGACACCCAGTACACAGATTAAGTTCAGTGCCTGCATGACTAAAATCACCCGCTGGATGAAGACCAACTGTCTAAAGCTGAACACCGACAAGACTGAAATTGTGATCTTCAGGAAGAGCACATCACTTTGGGACTCCGCCTGGTGGGTAACAGAGCTAGGACCGACACCCACCCCCCACCCCAAGAACCGGAGTATCAACATTGACTGCAACCTCAACATAACCGCCCAAGTCAATGCTGAAACCACCTCATGCTTCCATACCCTGAAATGCTGAGAAAGATTTTAAAATGGCTCACAATCAACACCCAGATAACACTTAAGCCCTGGTCACAAGCAAGCTGGACTATGGGAACAACCTCTCTGCCAGGATCTCACTAGAAGGCTACAGACCATTCAGAACTGCAGCCAGAATCACTCTTAACCTCCCAGGCTGCACTCACATCACACCACACCTGAAGGAGCTCCACTGGCTCCCCTTTCACAAACAAACACAATTCAAACTCCTCACCCACACTTTCAAAACACTACATAACTCTGGCCCAACATATCTCAACAATCACATCTGCTTTCACAAACCTTCCGGACATCTCTACTCCTCAAGACTCCTTCTTGCACAGATCATATGCATATGGAAAACAAGATCCAACCTTCTCCTGCATTGCTCCTAAAATGTGGAACGACCTACCCCTACACATACGAGCCTCCTCCTCACTTCTTGAATTCTGCAAGAAGCTGAAGATCTAGCTTTTCAAGTAGTCCCACTAGGTTCTAGGTGTGGCTAGACTCACACCTGCTCAGTGCCAGGATACCCTCCTGGGTGATGGTGCTCTCTTCAAGTCTGTGTAACATAACATAACATCCTGGGTTCAAAGACTGGTGAATATGGGTGGGCAAGTAGCCAGAGAACCCTGTCCAGAGTCTTGCTGGGTTTCTTCTGCTCATCGTGTCTGTCAGCTAAGGCAAACATCCCCTGGTACTTAAACTTGCGCTTTGCCTATTTTCTGTGCTCAAAACTCAATGTATAAATGTTACCCAAAGTATTATTATTTGAGTAGGTTACATGCACTTCCTCCAATGTGGCTAACCCAGCCTCCTGTCTGTTGTCTAATGTCCCTCGGGATAAGGGATGGTGATCTCCACTTGTATGGAGATCACCATCCCTCCTAACCAAACTTAAAGGCCTTTCCGAATGTGGAATAGAGGTACAAAGAGCCTTGTTTATTTTTTTCGAAAACTTTTTGTAACCAAAAACCATTAAGCATGCAACCTTGTAAAGCCAATGATGTGACCCTCCATCCAGCATAAAAAGGTAACAGCACCGTGACTTGACGTTCTAGAACTACTGGGGGATGGTCTGACAACATGCTTGGCAGGTATTTGATATCAACTACCCACTGCATCAACTTGGCGCTTGTTAACCAATGATCTAAACATGAGAAGCTTTCATGAACCTAGGGTATCTTCGAGCTATTTTTAGCCTCAACGCATCAATGAGGCTATGCTTCTCCAGCTTACCAAGGAGGTTGTGGACCACTTTTGGATGGTCCGGGGGTGACATGACCGGTTATATCTAATGTGGCAATGAGGTCTAGATTAAAGTCTTTGCCACAAATTGTGTTGTCACCTGTGTTGCTCCAGCACCATGACTAAATTGTCAAAGATCTGAGAGGACTCGAATTTGGAAGCATATAGATTACCATTAACTCCCCTCCTTTAGGATCGGCATACACCCCAGGAAAAGAAAAGGCAATGGACTTCCGTATAAGAACACCCACCCATTCGACATAGAAACTATATGAGGCAAAGTGTCGAAACTGACTCCATCTGAGGGCAAAAGTAGGAGGCCATGTTGGGTCCAAATGAGTCTTGTGCAGGAGCACAACATCAACGGTGAGCTACTCCGGAGATGCAAGCACCAACCTCTCTCTTTTAGGGCTGTCCATTTGTCTAACATTTCAGGTTACGTATTTAACATTATGAACAGAGGTCTGCTTTTAGCAACCAGGATAATAGGAAATCGAGGCCCAAGGCACTATTGTCTTTTGTCCATCAACAACCGACTGCACTATAAAAGAAGAAAAGAAAACAATTGACTGAAAGAAGAAGAAAATTATGGATATTTATGTGTGGAGTGGGAGCTACGGCCCCACGCATCCATCTTGGTAGGCAGTTGGACACCACTCTTCCCCCCATGAGTTGCCTTCTGATTGACAGCAGCAACATAAGCTGCAGTGGTGTATGCAGTTTGGTTGCAATGACATACAAGGTTTAAGAGAGTAGAATAATAATTTCCTAGTGAAGTCCTATATTTTACTGTGGGGACACCTGTTGGGCCACTGACATACCACTCCAGCTGTCTTTGTGAAAGATTGTACCACATATTATATATAACCATACATTAAGTCATGTTTTATGGGAAGGTATAAGAGGATGTTTACAAAGTGTATTTGCAGATGGAGAAGCTTGTTCCTAAGAAAATGTGGATTAGATATACTTAATTCTCCAGTATAGTATCTTTCATAGATTCACATGCTTGTATCTTCCCCGTCGTCATGGTGGGAGTCTCCCGGTAAAAGAATAACCATAGCAGTAGAAGAAAAAACTGCCCCCCCTCCTCATTATGTGGACCAAACTACAGCCAATCAGCTGCCAGCACCAGCCTACACACTTCCCAGCAGAGCCACCATACCTCAGATTTCCAACCGCCTTCGTGTGAGAATGAGTCTCCCTGAGCTCAGCTCAGTTTTTCTCTCTACTGAACTTTTGACCTTCTACAGTAGTTGGAAGTAAGGTACTGTTGTTTTCAAGCTTATTTACTTCAAAATGTCTGAAGGCTGCAAGAAGAGGCTTTTCAGATCTTACAGATCCTGTGGCAAAGCCAGATTATTTTCTGAGGACCCACACAAGGAATGCTTGTACTGCTTGTATCACAAGCATGTTCCTAAGGACTGCAAATATTGCTGCACCTTCTCTGCTAAAACTCTCAAAGATAGAGAAGCACTCCTATTACTATGGCTTCTAAAGGAAAAATCCACAGACTCTGAGTCTGATGGTGAAGCCAAAGGACACACCTCTAAAAAGCATAAGAGAGAGTCCTCTGAGGAAAAAGGAGAACAAAAGAGACCAAAATCAGAAAAAACTAAAGAGGATGAAACTTCTTCTTCTCTTCCTCCAACTCCTCACAAGTCTACTTCAAAAATGAAGGCTCCGTCGTCGTTACCGTCGTCAAAATCTTCAGATATTCCAGTCAGATCGCTGACGAAGCCGCCGCCGCCACCGACCATCTCGACGACGATAGCCTTGCCAACATCGATGACTCCGTCGACGGTGAGTGACAGGCCTTCGGCGACGGCAAGATCGTCCACGATGCATTCATTGGTTCCGTCGACGATGACTACTGTTGGATCTCCAACGATGATGACATCTACTTACATATCCATAAAGAGGACTGTCCCGTCGACGGGCTCGTCGACGAGTAAAAAAGGAGAGTTTTCCACTCCCAAGATTTCGCCTCTGCTTCCATCCGCTATTCTGGATTGCCAGGAATCTGAAGAAGGGCCTTATGGAGTTGCCTATAGTCCCTCGCAGCTCCATATTAAAAGTCAAGACTCGGAAGAGGAAGATTTTCAAGAAGTTCAGGAACACTTCTCTTTTAAAGATCGTCCAGTAAGAGGCCCAAAGCGCTATGAGTCTTTTCATCAGGCTTATCATTATGAGGATTAGGAGGACGTAAGTCCAAATGTTCAAGAGGAGGCTATGTCAGTGCCTGTATCTTTGATTTCTGACTTGAGGCACATGATAGAGAGTTATTACTGTTGTTTTCCGGAGGATAACGCTTCAGTCCCTACTACTACTCCTGCAAATGTTTATCAACCTGTGAAAGAAACACCAGTGGTTCAATCCCCGCCTCCAGTTCAACGTGTTGACGTTCCTAAAGTAATAACTATTCGGGATGACTTAACGGATTCTGATCATGACGATCAATCTGAGGAAGGAGAGATTCCCCAGGATGATGTGGTTGGGGATGAATGGGACCAATACATCGTTCCAACTTCTCCTTTTTCACCATTCCCTCAAGCAAGTTCTCCGCCGGAGGATATAGCCGCTTTTCATGATCTCATTGAAAAAGACGCTAAAAGGTTTGAGCTTTCTATGCCGGTTAAAGAAAGTGAGTGTTTCCTTTATGATTTCAAAGAGTCAACTCGGAAGTCCGTAAGAGCTGTTCCGGTTATCCAGCATATCTGGGATGAAGGAATAAAATTGATGAAAAATCCGGCATCATTTCCAGTTTCAATTCCGAAACTGGATAAGAAACCGGTCCTAGGATGCTTGATTCCGGTCCAGGAAAGACATAGCTTGGCAGTTCAGGCTGGACTGTTCCCATGAGGCACAGGGTCAAGGCTGATTTGCATATGGCCATGTCTGAACTGGGGTGGTGTGGAGTGCTAGAAACCAATGGATTTAGGCCCAGATCTCTGTACTGGGGTGAATGTATGACTTTGTTCTGCATTCTGTCCATCAACTGTTGTTTTTGCATTTGTCACCCCGAGTGGGATGGGTATGCTCAGACGTGAGTCCCATGCTCTCCACACCACAGGAGTCAAGCTATCCTGGCTGAAGACGGCTGATAGCCAGAAACCGGTCCTAGGATGCTTGATTCCGGTCCAGGAAAGACATGGCTTGGAAGTTCGGGCTGGACTGTTCCCATGAGGCACACGGTCAAGGCTGATTTGCATATGGCCATGTCGGAACTGGGGTGGTGTGGAGTGCGAGAAAATGATGGATTTAGGCCCAGATCTCTGTACTGGGGTGAATGTATGACATTGTTCTGCATTCTGTCCATCAACTGTTGTTTTTGCATTTGTCACCGCGAGTGGGATGGGTATGCTCAGACGTGAGTCCCATGCTCTCCACACCACTGGAGTCAAGCTATCCTGGCTGAGGACGCTGATAGCCAGAAACCGGTCCTAGGATGCTTGATTCCGGTCCAGGAAAGATATGGCTTGGCAGTTCGGGCTGGGCTGTTCCCGTGAGGCATAGGGTCAAGGCTGATTTGCATATGGCCATGTCTGAACTGGGGTGGTGTGGAGTGCAAGAAACCAATGGATGAAGGCCCAGATCTCTGTACTGGGGTGAATGTATGACATTGTTCTGCATTCTGTCCATCAACTGTTGTTTTTGCTTCTATTCTGATACAAGCATGTGAATCTATGAAAGATACTATACTGGAGAAAAAACTAGTTCCTTACCTGTACACTATGGTTCTCCAGTATTATCTTTCATAGATTCACATGCGCCCGTCCACCTCCCGGTTTCTTCTAGGTAGACCACCTTTATCTCTGGTTTCTTACAATGCTCACTCTTGGGCTGTTGGAAATCTGAGGTATGGTGGCTCTGCTGGGAATGGTGTAGGCTGGTGCTGGCAGCTGATTGGCTATAGTTTGGTCCACGTAATGAGGAGGAGCGGTTGCCTATTGTTTTACTACTCTATGGTTTCCAGGCAGTTTTTTTTTCTACTGCTATGGTTATTCTTTTTACCGGGAGACTCCCACCATGATGACGGGGAAGATACAAGCATGTGAATCTGTGAAAGATAATACTGGAGAACCATAGTGCACTGGTAAGTAACTAGTTTAATATTTGTTCATAAGCTCATTTCCAAGTGTTTCCCTAAGACCCACTAATTTTGCCTTCAAATAGGCTCCCTTCAAAAAATGACTTGAAGATCAGTGCATCCAGTTTATTACTATTATTTATAGTTAAACTTTTAGTGTAGCCTCTTCTATATCAAGTAGTATTCTAAGTCTTGCCTTTTCAATAATAATTATGAGAAATGTGAATTCTTTCTGTTCAGGCTATACCGTTTCTGTGTTTACACATACCTTTAAATTACAGTGTGCACCATGGGCTCCATTAACAAAACGTTATCGTTGAGTAGTGTCTCGCCTCTAAACCAGGTGTGACTTACTACTGAATTTCTGGCTATTTGAAGCGAGTCCCATGAGTTTATGCTATATATGGTACTTTGTGGAAAATCTGCAATATTAAGCACCATTTTCTATCAATGCATACACAGTAGCATCGTGGATTTATGTGAAATAATGGTAGTCCCAGGAAAAAAGATTGCCAATTTTGCTCATTTGGAGATATCTCAGGTTTATCAAGGTTTGGAAGTAGTGAAGTCTGTTTGGAATCCTTCTGTTTTAACTTTACCAATGAATTTGTAGTCTGTTAAGTTTCTGTTTTCTTGCTTCTGACGTCATTCTTGTTTTGCTATTTAGGATGTCATTTTCCTCCAACCTGAACCATTATGGCATGTTTCACGTAGCCAGTGTCAGTGATGTCCTACTTGACAGCTCCTTCACTCCGCCATGCCAAAGAATGGGTGGGATGGTCTCCTTCCGCACCTTTGAAGACTTTGTCAGGTATGTTCATGACGATAGGGTGGACAGTCCCCATCTGCACCGTCAAATAAATATAGGTGTATTGGTTCAGCACCATTAAAGGTTTTGCCATGTTCATCCCAGAAGATGAGTTGGACTTTCCTTCTGCACAAAAGTTGTCAGGTACATCCCATAGGAAAGGTTGGTAAGTTCCCATCTGTGTCTTGAAAGTCATCTACAGTTATATAGCAAAGTGGGTCATTCTGGAGCATTGAAGACGTTGCTGTCTACATTTCCATAGATTAGGTTGGACAGTCACCTTCTACGCCTGCAAAGAAATCAACAGTTATAGGACCACTGATGGGTGGTATGGTGCCTTTCTATACCTTCAGACTATTAATTTGTTTTCTTTTGACCTTCAGTGTTAAAGGCTGTACCTACCAACATTTCCTGTTCCTTGGTAGTCCATAATGCTACTGCTGTGGTTCATTTATCATAATCCAGCCATTACGGAATAACATTTATTTAGTCTTTTTTTTGGTTATCTAAAATTAAGAACCCTTGAGTTCTATGTCGAACTAGGTGCATTTTTCCGAAATATAAGCAATTGAACCAAATGTCAACAAGATCTAGGAATGATCAGGTAGTGTCAACCACACATGCTTCCTACTACATCTGAGAATATGAAATTAGCATCTCCCCTCTTTATGTGATTGTTTTTGTACTGTGCTCTTGCATTTTGTTTTATCTTTGACTGCTAATTCCATATTTTTGGATTTTCAAGATGGTGTCAATAACACCCAAAACTATTTCAGCTGGCACTAGCAGAGGGAATGTTGACTAATGTGTTGATCAGTTCATCAGTAGCTGAACGATAGAAAGCCATTCATCTTTTAAACTGTATCGAAGTGACCCCTGCAAATATCTGTGTAATGGAAATGGAGGCAACATTACAAGAAGTGTGCTAATTTACAATTTAAACAGTAGCTAAGGAAATATTTTCATATGCTGAGATGGGCAAAGAATACCATTTGTTCTCAAAACTTGGTGATGCCGCAAACTCTCCTCAGGAGCTCTATACAACAAGAGAAAATCTGGCCCATCCTGCTTCCATTGCCTCCAAATTTGACGCATCTCAAGACCTGGTCGAATCATTAGCTTCCGAACTTTCAGAGAGGGCATTCTATAATAACTGTTATCACGACAGAGGCCGCCTCTTCATTTGCTATCTGATTGTAATAATAATCAAGCTGTTATTCAAACAAATTTATTGTATAATTTTCCTGTCTATATGTGAGTGAACTGAAGAAGCTTGGGTAAATCAATAAGCCAAATGCAAGATTCAATCAGTCCCCTTCCAACTGCTGTAGTAAATTATTATTTGGTTACTGACAGGGTTCCATCAGTCTGTCCGATCTTAACCACTTCGCCGCGGGGCTAATTCCCCCGCTACGCGGAGGAAGTGGGGCCGCGCGCGGCGCCGCGGTGCTAGTGACGAGCTCAGCTCGTCATACAGCACAGTGGAGCTGTGCTCATGACAAGCTGAGCTCGTCATGATTCCACCCACTTAATGGAACGCCCCGCATAGGAGGGGAATTATCCCCACGTGGGCGTTCCACGGCAGTTATGACGAGCACAGCTCGTCATAAGCACAGCTCCACGGTGCATCATGACGAGCTCAGCTCGTCATGAGCGCCGAAGGAGTTAAAAAAAAAAAATGAAGGCAGTGGACTGACTGAATTTAGGCCTATATCTTTTCTTCCCTACACAAGGCACCTCCAGGAGTCAGCCTGTTCTAGTGCTCTCTTCCATTTAATAAGTGGCTTTCGCCTGGGCCAAGGTGTTGAAGCTGTGATGAACTTGGAGGACAGCGATGTCTGTGCCCTAACTTTGTATGCAGCATACAACCCCATTGATCACCACACTTAGGAGATCTGCATTAGTGAAGTTTATACTTATGATAAGAACTGCATATTGAAGCTAAGGCATATTTGTTTCCTTCAGGTGAAATCCTGGTAGCATAGAGTTTTTTACAACCACACCTTCCCATTGTTTGTGTTGCTCACCTCATCCCACAAACCCACCCCACCTCCACTCCCCCCCACCCCGCTATAACAAAACAAATTGCTCTGATGGGGCCAGCACTGGCGCTGTCATAGCTTTTTGTTTTTTTACCGTACCATCATAGCGTTTTTTCTTTTTTTTACAAACTTCACTTTTGGTCATGCTGTACAGCCACTCTGCTGTACAACATGTCTAAAAGACATTGGCAAAGCTAATAGCTTTCGCATTGGGCTAGCTATTAGCTTTGCCAATGCTTGTTTATTACTACCTTGGCGTCCCACCTACTTACTTCCTTAACCTTAGGGACTTGCTACGGTTGTATGACATTACAACGCATACTTTTACCACGCATGCCTTTTCCACACATTTTTCACAACACATGCCTTTACCACGCCTATGAGCAAAACTCATGAACCGAATTAAACCAAATTTGTCAGGAAGATAGATCTTGGTCTGCAGATTGTGCTTTTTGTGATTTGGCATAAATCGTTTTAGTAGTTTTTGAAAAACAAAGGTTCAAAAATACTTGTATATCTGGACGGTTTGGTCCATGAGAGTCTCGCAGGGTAACCAATTAAAAAATAGTGTTCCGATTGGCCCGGGGAGCTTCTTTTTTCTCTTAAGGCAATTTGCTTCCACTGGAGTCAGAATCCTGCGGGAGTGAGCACTCTGAATGGCTGACAGCCACTTGAGGAAAATATTCCTGCCAGCCATTTACAAGATTTGGAGACTTGGTTTCCTGTCAGCGTGGGGTTGGCTGCCTTTGGAGTGGGCAACCCCAACAGCCATGCGTGGCGGGGTGTTGGCTTTACGTATTATAATAAAATATTAATTTATGTTAAAGAAAACATAGAAATGCACTGAAAAAAGCAAAGGATAAAGTAAAGTTATAAATTAGTGTGATAAAAAGACCTTTTTTTTTTTACTTAGAAATTCACTGAGAAAGCCAAAGGTTAAAGTGGAGTTATAGTTGGGTAAATATGTCATGGACAACATTAACATTTTGAACTAAAAAAAAATACAGAACACATATACTTACCTGACCTATACTTCAAATGCATGGTAAAGGCATGTGTGGTAAAGTCTTGCGTTGTAAAGTCTTGCGTTGTAAAGGGACTGAGTTGTTAAAACATTGTTGTAAATTATGTTTCAAAACTCTCTACACTTGAAAAATGACTAGTCATGAATGATGGTGATATGGCACCTATGGTTGATGATTGAGTTTTCCACAAACATCAACAGTTTCTTTCAATTTATACATTGGTGTTTGAGCCCAGGTTACTGTTTTATTATCCAGTAGTGTTTTACATCTAGAATAATCATAATGTTCCTAAAGAGCAGCTACCAGCCGTAGATCTTTCTGCTTAACTCTTGTAGGCAAATATGACAAATAGGATTATGAATGCATACTGACAAGCTGACAATCCTTATGATACTGTTTGCGCCTCCGCTTACCTTCCTAGACATGATTGTGTTTTACTCTTTCAAGGCTCAAAAGTGGAACACGTTGAATGTGTGGTTTGTGTCTAGGAATGAAGAAACCTACTCCGAACCTTTTGCTTGTGTGATCTTTTCTCCCAATTCCTTCTCTTTTGAACCTCATACAGAGGCTCTTGAGTAAAAGTCACAGCTAGGTTTTGGGGGAGTCTGGGCAAGGAAAAAGTCCTTATTGGTTCCTTCTTCGAGGAAAGTTGGTGATCATGCCAGGATAAATGACCCCTCTCATCTGGTTCATAACTAAATTATTAACCAATGATGTTTCAATGGATCACATTATTGAACTTTTTGTGTTTCAGAATATTTGATGAAGTTATGAGTTGCTTCTCTGACTCTCCTCCTCAAAGCCCTACCTTCTCTGAAGCTGGTCACACCTCCCTCTATGATGAAGATGATACCAAGGTACATCCTTTCATGTCACTGCTAGAATAGCAAGGTTTGTGAGTTGTGATGTTTTGGATGGTGGGTAGTTTCTGTCTTCATCTGAGACGGACCATATTGAACTCTGCAGGCAACGCCATATCTTCACCAATCAATGGGCTAAACGTGGGCTGAGGTCCTCCCCGTCGCTCTGCCTTATGAGCTGCAGTGGCATGGTTTGCAATTTATTATTTATTGCAGTTATGAAGGCCTTGTCACATACGCTTAGAAGTATTTTCCCATACATAATTTAGGATCAACTGCAGGATGGTGCTGTTCCCAGCATAAGGCATTAAATAACCTTTTTTTGTACTTTCTCATTTTGTAGCAGACTTTGTTAAAGGTAGAACATAGCCTCGTCTTGTTATATAATGCTCTGATTGTACCACCTTGGGTATTACTCAGTACACCCAGAAAAAATGCCCTGGCTGACCCACATATGAGCGAGGGGCTGTATGGAGTCAGAAATTAACATTTTAAAATAATTGTTGAAACTTTAATGTCAACATTCTGTGGCCAAGGCATTTTTCTGGGTGTCACAATCAGAGCATTCAGATGACTTGTAGCAGAGACGAGTGTGTCCAAGCCTAAACAGCACAACACTGAGCTAGATAATTATACAGAGCTGGTGTGTGTAATTCTGGTTTGCACTGCTTTGAGACCTTTGCTGCCAGACCCTGTAACAATCCTGTAAGAAAGCTCAACATGCAGTTTGCACAGAGATAGAAAAGTAACTTGTATAAGAAATGTCTGGCAATGTACTTGCTAAGAGAATAGTAGTCATACGCTGGTGCAGCACCAAAATTTAGCAGTCGGGTGAATGACATGTGCATTCATTTTATTTCTCATATTTCTTATCCTACTATCTTTCAGTCTCCTCTCCCCAGTAGTTTGTGTCACTCCACTCAAGTGAAGTCTCCAATTCTAGTAATCAGTTTAATTGTCATCTTTGCACTTTTTTCTGCACTGTTTTCATACATTTTAATCTAGAATTTAAAAACGCAAGAGAAATAGTGCAACTGTTGTTCTAAAGGACCCAATAAATAAGTAGAAAGAAATATATGTATCGGGGTCCCAGAGAAGTCGCCTTACGGCTTTGAAGTTCCTTTGCTGCCACATCTTTATTTGATTAATCAATCGCTGAACTGCTTGCTTTGTGATATTAATGGTAACAAAAACTACGATTTCCAGCAGTGGGGGATTTTACTGATCATCCCTGTGCTTGCTCTTGTGGGAGGAAGACTATTCCATGGTTCTCCATAGATTCACATACTTTAATTATTCCCTGCCGTTGGGCTGAGAATCATCAGCAGTTAATGTTACTCTAGGGGTACCTATTGTACTTGGTGATTTGACACAATACCCTGTTCCAGTGGGAATTTATGAGATCAAGTGCATCTCCTGTTGTGATCTGTAATTATCAAGACCTTCTGGGATTGAACATGTCCATCCTTTCCTTGTAATATAAAGTTCAAGATTTCCAGAACACTGCTGTCCCAAGGAATTCTGTATTTGTTTTACATCTATTTACTTTGTGTTCCGTTCACTCTGGCTCCCTGGCCTGCCCTCTTGTGTTAACACGTTTCGCTATTCTTTGCAGAGTGCTAGAGATGAGCCTATTCATATTCTAAATGTAGCCATCAAGACCGACTGCGATATTGACGACGATGGTTTGGCCGCAGTGTTCAGGGAGTTCACGCAGAGCAAGGTGAGTGGTGCCTAGAGCTAAAACTGTCTTGTCTTGGTATTGTCCACATATGAATGAGATTATACAACACTGCGATAGGAGAGACTGCCAAATCGGCCTCCCAAACCCATGCAGTCAGAGGAGCTCATAAGGGAATTAGTTGGGGGGCACAAATATTCCTAATATGGTGGTGAAGAGGAGCTTTTTAAAGACTCATTAGGATTATTACAAAATTTAGTCAGAACACATGGAAATGGTGAAAAAATGCAAAATCTTCCTGACGTGGAGAATCTCCCCTTAAGTGATAGTATGGCTGATTCTGTCGATGGATCCTGCAGTGGAGATTTAACAAGTCCTTCACAAAACCCCACGTGCCCCAGACGTATCTGCACCATGCTAGAAAATGCCTTTCTGTATCCTGCTTGCATGAGGCCCGGGGGCTCTTGTAACCAAGTAGTGCATGGGACCTGTAATCAGTAGGAGGCATGGGTTCACTTTCAGTGGGAAGGATTACTTGGGTGAATATGGTTTGATTACAGATTAGGATGACATGGCCACTGTAAATTAAAGCAAGTCATGTTTATGTTCAACGTAATATTTTTAGCAGGATACAAGAGGAAATGAAATTTCTGCAAGTGTCAATTAAAGATGACATGCTGTATTCCACTTCACTAAAATTAAAGAGTTCTAGAACCTGATCTCTTTTCCAGGACTTTATTCAGATGTTTTTTTTCATCGCTCGAGTTAACATAACAACACTTCCCATGGGAGAGGTGAAAGCCATTCTTTGTGCTTATATTTAAGAATCGAAGGGTACATGGACTGTTGAATCTGTTGCTTACAGGGTGGATGCAGTCAATAATACATTCAAAGAACATTGTAAGGGAAATGTGTTGTATGGATCAGTGTCAGTGAGTTGAGAAAATGATTCAGTTAAGTGAAGCTACTCCTTATGATTAAGGATCAGTATTCTTTTGTGGGGCTGCTAATCAACCTCCTCAGCTTGGAGCCTGAGCAGACAAATTAAGGAATCAGCTTATTTACATATTTACATTTACCAGCACAGCTGAAGATAGACTCCAGTGTTTCTTTTTTGATAACAACATCTTTGAGATTGTAACATTGCACAGACAATTACATTACCAAAAAGAATTAGGACCTTCCAACCACATCCAATGACTGAGTCCACTTTCCACTCAACTATCTAAAATCTTAAATGGGATACAGTATTACCATCCTCACAGGGGAAAGTTGGAGAAGATAAACTCACAAAATCCTAAAACATTAATAAACAAAAAATAATCTTACAATTTGCTGAAAATTAACGATTGGAAACCTTCAACCCTTAGCCCTTATGGAACGAGTATTATAACCAGAAAGATTTAGAAGGTTATAGAGTGATCTATACTTAAAGAAAGTTAAACTACTTTGAGGCTGCTACTTCTTGGGCAAATAAGGCCACTGTGTCTCCCCAATAGCTACACCTAATGTAGCAGGAAATAGGACACTTGTTTGAGAACCCACTGCAACAGAATCTTTCCTAAGTCTTTGCTTGTCTTTTTGTTTAGCAAAGGTAGCCGTGCTAGTATCAGGAAAGAAAAGTTAGTGAAAAGCTGTTGATGGCGACCAACCATCTCCAATAGGGCAATCCGGCCTGCAACTGACAATGGAAGTATGCGCCAGAAGAACATTTGCGAACGCAGCACGGTAACACTCTCCCTAGATTACCCTCTAGCAGGTCTTCCTGCTGATGATAAATACGAATTCTTAGATAGCGGAACCTGTCAGGTTGCCAGGTAATGCGCGCTTCATTGAAGTGGAGTGCCAGGTCTGTGTGTCCATGACTAGAAGGATATAGGCAGGATTTGCTCCAATTGACCTACAGCCCATATAGGGTGGCAAATGTTGTGAGTGTGTAGGTTAGTGTAGACGGAAGGGAGCACATATCTCTAAGGTAGACCAGATTATTGTCCGTATATAGGGACACTATGTGTCCCCCAAAAATATATATATAACTACTTTCACACCCACTCTTACTCCCATAGAGACACAGTCATATCCTCTGTCATACCCATATAGAAACACTCTCACACCCACTCACAGACCCACTCAGACACTCGCACACCTACTCACAGATCCAATCAGAGACTCATGCATCCACTCACACACCCATTCAGAAACTCATGCACCCACTTAATCACTGGCTCATGCACCCACTCACAGACCATCAGAGACTCACTCATTTATCCTTTCCAAAGCTCATGCACCATTTTACAGACCCACGCAGCAACTCATACATGCACTCACAGACTCACTCAGAGACTCATGCATCCACTCACAGACCCACTCAGGCATTGAAGTAGCCACTCAGAGACCCACTCAGACACTTATGCACCCACTTACAGATCCACTCAAATATTGACACACCCACTCAGACACTTATGCACCCCCTTACAGTCCCACTCAGAGACTCATGCATGCACTCACAGACCCACTCTGACATTCGTATAGCCACTCACAGACCCACTCAAACACCACTCACACACCCACTCAAAGACACACTCACTCATGCACCCACTCATATACCCACTAATCTACCCTCTCAGAGACTCATGCATCAAGTCTTAAACCCACATAGACAGACACACACCCACGTATAGACCCAGAGACTAATGCACCCACTCAGAGGCTCATACACCCACTTGCAGACCCACTCAGATACTCATGCACCCAGTCACAGACCCACTCAGAGACTCATGCATCCACTCACAGACCCATTCAAACACCCACAGACCCATTCAAACAGTGACGTACCCACTCACACGCCCACTCAGACACTCCTACACCCCCATTGAAACATTCATGCACTCATTCACACACTCGCTCTCAAAGGTTACAGGTTACAGTTAGGAAATACAATTAAGAAAATTTTTGAAATTCACAAAAAAAATAAGATTACATGGATGCTATAGTTAGGACATAACATAAAAAACTGTAGAAATTTTCTAAAAGAAACAAAGATTATTTTGACATTATAGTTAATAAATAACATTAAAAGAAACCTTAGAAATTCACTGAAAAAAACACAGGTTACAGGGATGTTCTAGTTAGGCTCACATTCACTCATACAAACAGTCATGAGTGATGTAATATGTGAGGTCATGAGTAGAGCATTGCGTGGGTGTAAGTTATAGTTAGCTCAGGTAACTAAAACCGCTTAATTTCGATTGGTTTTATACGAGTGAAATGTGAGCTTAACTATAACGTCCCTGTAAACTTTGATTTTTTTCAGTGAATTTCTAAGTTTAAAAAAAATCTATTTCCTAGCTATAACGTCCCTGTAACCTTTAGTTTTTTCAGTGACTATATATATTATTATGAATTTTCGCTTGCATGATCAAGCTCCAGGCAGTTACAAATAAGCTAAAACATAAGATGTTTAACCATCAACATGAATGATCTAAATTGTCTGAAATAATCTTGCAGCCCCAGCGTGTTTACAGAAATTAGGCTCATAGATTCCTAAATGACTGGCGGCGAGGATGAAAGTGGCTGGCTGAGTGGGCTTCCTCCAGGTGCCGCAGCCTAATCGCCTGGTAATAGCAGCAAGACGTGCTGGTAGCCGGCGTTATTACCATGTAATCAGATTCCTGTTGCTCTTCTGTTATTATCTGCCACTTGTTGGATTCTATGAGCCATAAGAATTCTGATTTTAAATGGCTTTTCATTGAAGTTCTTGCCTCTTCCGTGCCCTTACTTTAGCTGCCCAAGCATGTTGGAGGCTGGGAGCCTTTTTTCCTGCAGTAGGAAAATCAGTGAAATAAAATACCTTGGATACGAAAGTGGCCTCATGCACCCTGTGACTCCAGCCAATATCAGTGCGTTGATTCCTTGTACCACTGTTAGCCCCTTAACCGTCTCCATCCTATAGCAAATGGGTTATGGGACAACTTTGCTCCCAGCTTCATGAAAAAGTTCCCAATGTTGTCAATACTATGCTATTAAACTAGCACTCAAGACAACAATAGTGAACATTCCCACTGAAAACTTGAAAAGTGTATTACCCCCTCCTTCCCTATCTTCTTTATTAGTACCTGACATTAAACTGTACTCTGGATTAAATCTTCTTCCTTTCTTATTGTTTTGTGCTCTCTTGGTGTTATCCAAAGAGCCCTGATGTGGGTCCTTATCTTTTGATAGGTACTCTAACGAGGGTGATCACATGGATATGAATTTCTTTTCTGTGCCCTCAATTACGTGTGAGATCTTTTCCATGCCCCAAATTCTCCACAATCGGTGGAACCAGTTTAGTTTCTGTGGGGATCAGGTTTCCGCCATCTCGCTTAAAATGCTTGTTTACTTATGAGTAGAAGTGTCATAGTTAAGCTTTTTGCTCCCCTGGTTCTCCCCCATACAAGCGCGTGTGTCCATCGTAATAATATCTCTCCAGCATTGTTTGGGCATCATATGTCAGTAATTTGAGATAATGTTTGCAAACCATCTTGCACTAGCTTTTGATTTTTTGGTATGAGCACATGCTTCGCTCACCTTTGTACCCCTGCACACATGTACACACATCAGCCAAGTTCTTCTTTACATTCCCCACTTTATAACCAATTTATAAATAGTAGCTGTGGCACCTGTCACCGCACAGCAGAGTCGTTTCGTACAGTGCTTTCATTGTATTGGATGCATACTCTTGTGACTCCAGCATCTAAAGATTCTGATTCTTGATGCTGTCAACAGACAGCTGTAGAAAATATTACTACACATTAAAATCGGATTAAACCCTGTACATATAATGTTTTATGACTTTCTCTATGTGTACAAATCGCAACATTTCAAAATAACACCAGGTTCCAATGCATCATTTCGGGTTTCCACAGCAATTGTCAAATTCCAAAAGTAACCTGTTTCTATTGTAGTGTTTCTGTTACGAGGATCCTTTATTTGTCTTCGAATTACAGTCTCTTAAAGACTTCTCAAAGCGGTGTGCAGGATGAGGAGCAGCTAGCACAGCCAATTTTGGAGTTAGAACATGGTCGAGGCAAATAACTTTGGTGAATGGTATCTTAGCAGTACAAAATGGAGAGTCAAAACAAGGGATTTTGAACAACTACCGTAGTCTACTGACAAACTGATGACAACGGTGAAACGTAATATAGACATTACATATAAGCGTTGGCTGCTTCCTGAGACATTTTAATCTGATGTTATTTTGAAATTTTTAGTTGATTTGTATATGTTGAGAAGGCTATGAGAAATGACATGCATAGTGAGCAATTTGATTAAATATTGTAATAATGTTCCTCACAATAGTGTTGAAATCCACACCCTCTACTCGTCTACCCCCTCTGAACAGACCTTTTCATCTACATTTAAGGAGACTTCGATCCAAATCCAAAACACCCTCCACCATACGGCTCCAGTATAATTTCCCCATCCCGTCCCTCAGCACCCCTCAAAGTAGTATGGGAGGCACTGCCCTTGAATTTGAATGGGGTATATTGCTTGTTCAACTTTGACTCGGCGCACCTACACCACCTGCACTTTGGTCTACCAAAATTTTGACTCCCTACAGTTTACATTGTACTGACCATTAATCTTCTCTATGCACCTGATTCTTTAAAAAAATAGTACATCTGCAACTTTGTGTAGGTACAGATTTATTAGTTTTGGACATTCACAAAGGTTTCCCTGTTTACATCTGGAAAATAGTGACAGTCACGGGTTTTCAGGTGTACTGGAAAACTTTGCCAAATTGCACTTGAGACTAGACGGGGCATTTCCACATGTACTGTTGCAGATAGTGATCAGTTGCACATGATGAAATGGCTCCCCTATGCTCTTTGCATCATAGCCCTGGAAACTACACTCCCTCTCTCTGGTAATAGATTTTTCTCACTTGAACACTTTTCTAGTGAGTAATATATTTCAAGAATGTGAAATCAGCTTTTGTGAATTCCAAAAGGGGGGTTAACAGTCTTAAAAACAACTATGCGTGTAAGCTAAGCATATGGCCCCATGACTTGCTCTGCCCCAGAAACTGCCATTTACAAAATTGAATGTTAAAATTGTTTCCTTCACCTAAACTATTTTTTAGTTATGTTATAAACCAGCTAACGTGATGAAGGAAATTAAAATAAAGCTGCAGTACCAAGATTGAATCAACCGAAATCAAGATTCCCTTCTTAAAATGCTGTTTCCAATCTTAATTTTTTTAGTACAATATTGTATCTGTTTTAATTGTTCCTCTTGTAGGACTCTTATAGTTGGAAAAGTTTTAACAGGGAATATATAGAGATCTTTCATACACATCTAAATAATTCAGAAAAATTGATAAAGGACGCGTTCCTAAACGGGAGGGAAACCCCTCTCTACTCTTCTCTCAGAATTCACTAATTCTAAACCATAAAGTAGGTAAGGAAACCTTCTATACCCTCATGAAAATTGAAAAAAAGACATAATTGTTAATGTATTTGATTTTCTTAAAAGTGAAAATTATAACGTAAAAGGTGAAATTGGTGTTGTCATAAGTCTGAGCTGTTCACTCAAAGTGCTGGGATGATAGCACCCTCGAGAGTGCTGAGGCTCCACAACTTACATCACTAGTACATTACATGTTCCTGTGTGTCCACCCTGCTTTTATTACTAAGCACTGCAAAAACATCAGTCTCATTTTTAGTCTAATAAATACTGCCACGCCTTCAGATCATCTTTAGAGGATACAGCCTTAATTTGAGGTCTTTTTGCCGCTTCAGCCATTCTTAAATTCTTTCTGTCACGTATGTTTCTAAGGAAAGGTTATTATTTGTATCTATGAATTGAAGCCATGAGCAGGCAAGGACACGACACCAAGGCTCATTTTTTGAGACCTCATGTTCGCCCCGGAGAAGGTGGGAGGAGATTATTGGACTCTGAGGATCTTTAGAGAGCAGGGAGAGGGTGTGTTTTTGTGTATGTATAAGAGAGAGTGAGGGAGATTTTCAATTATGTTTCACTTCTTGTGGTCTCAACCTTCGTTCAACCTCCACTGTGCTCGGTGTGGACTGTCAGGCTACGTTTTACCCAAGGGAGTAGAGGAGGGTTTGGAGGCCCAATGCTGAGTATCCCGATGAGTAGGTGACATGTACAGTTTACATCTTAATTTCTAGTTAAACCCTACAACCGCAGAATCTGGGAAAAGCTTGTTAGCAGCCGAGCAGCTTCCACTACAGCGCGACAGTGTCTCCACCTCATTCCCTGCATTTAGTCTAAAGATGGCCGGTGTGGAACCCCAACTGACATGTATTACCCTCATCTTCAAGATAGCACTTGTACCATCTTAACCTCTGGATAACCTTTGGATGTGCAATGTCGTTCTTACACTCAGATAATACTTTTTTGCCAGAGGGAAGGTGTGAAGTCTTTCTATAGCGAGTTAAGTATCTCTCACAGTATATGTTGTTGCAATGTTGTACATCCAGAAGATGAGACCGGTGAATAGAGACCTGCTAGGTGCTGGTGCTCTAGCCCATAGTACAAGTCGACGAGCTGGACGCTCCCATACACTGGCCTCAAAGACATGCCCCGCTGGGGTTAGTCTTTTGTGGGCTGACCACCTCTCTTCTTTTCTCCACAGAAAGCTGTCCTCATTGACCACGGAATCCGGCGCTTGACTTTCCTCGTGGCTCAAAAGGTATGATTTTGATCGTGTCTGCTGATGTTTACTTTAAAAGGTATCTTCTGCCTGCTCAACATTTTCTTTTGGGGGTGGAAGAATCACAGGAGAACAGTATGTAAATATGGTTACTGTTATTATTGTTCACGCCCAGCTCCATCAGTTTCCTTTTCGCCCCTGTGTCATATTCAGATGTTTGAAAACGAGTGCATGGCTGCCTGTTCCCCCAGTCGAGAACACTACCAACCCACCTGATCTTTTTGTGGTCCAACCACAGCCCCTACGCACTAGACCTGCCCCTATGGTAAACTTGGCCCAAGGCACCATCTTTCTTCCCAGGGGTACCTGCTCAACTTGGGGACACCACCTACCTGATATTTATAACACAGGTCTCAGAGGGTTGGAGAGAAACCTGGGAAAATGTGAGATGGAGGTTTTTGGCTGAATAGAGACATCAGATTATGTTGAAGAGCCCTCCCTGGATGCTGTAGGCCTAGCCATGTCCACTAGTCCCCAAGCCTGGTATGATCCTCTAAGATCAACCCCAAGCGTCTTCTGTGCCGGCCATGCTGCTCTGGACTGCCACAGAGGGTGCCCTTCTTCTTGTTCTAGGGACCACCGGCTCAAGAGTCTTTTTACGTGAGTGTATATTTTGGTTACATTATTCGGCCACTTCCTGTACATTTTGGTCTCCTGTCCTCCATCTGTAACTTATTCAGTCCTGTCTATTTTCTATTTTGGCTGGGTGGGCCATTGCTTACTTTCTACCTGAAAGAGTACTTGTAGGCCAGAGAAGAGAGTGGGCGCACTGCTGCACAGTACCTCGGGCAGCAGACGTGCTTGGAATGTTATTCCGTGGTGCTAGATTTAAAACTCCATCCTAACTAGCAGCGCCCTCCTCTGGCGCCATTAGCATCACCTCTCATCTTCAGCAGGAAGAGTGAAAGTGATCTCACAGAGAACCACTGTGCGCTCACCAGGCCATCACAATGGAGCCCTGGCGGATCACTGACCCTGGGGTTCTGTGCCCCGAGCGTCCAGAGTGCTCGAGCGCAGGGCAGGCGCAGCGCGCTAGAAACCAGCGCCCCCTTGAATCCAGCGCCCCCTTGAATCCAGCGCCCCCTTGAATCCAGCGCCCCCTTGAATCCGGCGCCCCCTTGAATCCGGCGCCCCCTTGAATTCCGCGCCCCCTTGAATCCAGCGCCCCATAAAACCAGCGCACCCTTGAATCCAGCGCCCCCTTGAATCCAGCGCCCCATAAAACCAGCGCCCCATAAATCCATCGGAAATGAGTGGTAAGGGCTGTATCCGTAATAATATTTAGGCTTAATCTATACTTCTAACGCTCCAGTGCTTCGCTGGCAGGACCTGCTGCTGTGCTGCTCGCTGGCTCTTGCTGCTTTCATTGTAATCCAGTTATGTTTTATCTATTAAGTGATGGGGTTTCTGGGAAAGTGTTAAAGCCCTGACACCTCCCTGCCTGACTCACAGGGCAGTTACAAAGGAGCATTTAAAAAGTACAGCTCGGGGGTAACTGGAGAGATCGGGGGAGCGTTTGCCTGAATATATAATCTGAAAGAAACACGTTAGTGTTAGATTCCTTACCTTAGAATATCCCCAGGCGTCAGTCTGGATCCGGAAACTTTTGCGTAGCAGTACCCCTGCGCGTCGGTAGGCGTCGTCTGCAGGCGTCCCCTGCGGCTCCGCGTCCGTCGTCGGCGTCGTGCGCCGTGATGACGTCGCTGGAGTACATAGACGCCGCCTCCGCGCGCTGACGTCAGTTCTTCTTTTTTCCGCGCCAGTGGACGCAGATCTGGAAGAGCAGTACTCCGGTCTTTGACCAAGTTTTTCGACTTTTTTCTCTATTGTGCCTGATAGGATGCCTGGATTTAAGAATTGCGATGACTGTGAGCGCACGATGTCGGTCACAGACCATCACCGCCTCTGCCTCCGGTGTCTGGGCCCCGACCACGACGTGGAATCGTGCCTCGACTGCCGGGCCCTTACCAACAAGGCTAGGCGGGAGCGGTCCCGCAAGCTGCTGGAGCTCCGGGTGTCGGCCCCACGTCGGGACCGGGAGCGGTCCCGGTCCGGCCGGAGGTCGGGGGAGCGTTCGAGGGAGCGGTCGCGGAGCCGCGCTGGGCGCTCCGGAAGTCGACACCACTCGTCAGGCTCGTCAGGTAGGAAGCACAAGAAGTCGGGGCGTCGTCATCGTACCCCCGACTCCCCCCGACGCTCGCGCGATGCGGCCGGGGGCTCGGGTGACCCCAACCCCGCGGCTCCGCGAGAGTCGCCGGCGCGGCCTGCCTCATACCCTCCGGTCCCTGGGCATGGCGCGACGCCTGAGGAGATCGAGGCGTTCCTCATGGCCATGAGGGCGCTCGCTTCTCCGACGGGGCCTACGGCGCCTTCGGGCCCAGTGCTACCGTCTGGGGGCCCTGGCGGTTCGGGTGTCCCTGCCTCGGCGCCGTCGGGTGCTCCGGGCCCGGCGTCGCCGACGGCTCCGACCCCGGCGCCGCAGGGGCCTTCGGGATCGGCGCCGGCTGGTCTTCCGGCCTCCCCGGCGCCGTTGCCATCGGGGTTACCCCCGGCGCCGTCCCCGCGCGGCGCCGGTTCTCCACTGCCGGTTCCGGCCGGCGGTGGGGTTCCGGCGCCGGCTCCGGGCGGCGCCGTCCCCTTACCTTCTCCGACGCCGGACGCGGCGCCGGATGGGCGTCGCACGACGCCGGTCCCGGCGCCGATGGGGCCCATGAACCCCGAGGAGCCGGTCTTCATCATTGACTCCGAATACGGAGAGGATGAGGAGTACGGTGAAGGTTGGGAGGGGTCCGAGGACCCTCTGGCTCGCGAGTGCCAGTATGACCCGGACTGGACGGGTGACTTGGGGGATGCCAGTGGTTTGGACGACTCCCCTAACCCTGGTTTGATCTCTCCTCCAACCGTGGCATCGGTGGAGGGAGCTGCCTATTCTGTGGTGCTGATGAGGGCTGCCAAGGCCTTAAACCTTGAGCTCCCCGTCGCGGCCGTGAGGCCTAACATCCTCACCGAGGTCTTCAAGCCGCAGTCATGCCCTTTGGAGCCTCTGCTGCCGTTTAATGAAGCCTTGTCTGACGTTCTGTTGGGCACGTGGTCCAGGCCCGCTTCAGGTGCGCCTGTTGATCGGAACGTGGCCAGGCGCCACCGTCCTTGTCCGGACGACCCCAAGTACCTGTCTACCCACCCCACTCCTGAGAGTCTGGTGATCCAGGCCTCGACCTCCCAGTCCGCATTCCCGTCGGCCCCGCCCGACCGGGAATCCAAGAGGTATGACCAGTTTGGAAAAAAGGTCTTCTCGTCCATTAGTTTGGGCCTGCGGTCTTGCAACACCGCCTGCCTCTTGGGCCGCTACACCCACTCTGTGTGGGATACGGTCGCGGAGCTGCTGCCAGAATGCCCCATGGAGGTGCGGGCAAAGCTCGGTCAAGCTGTAGCTGAGGGCCGGGATGCAGCGAAATATTCCATTCGGTGTGGTCTTGATACGACCGACTCGCTGGGCAGGGCTATGTCTACGACGGTGGCGATTCGCCGTCACGCCTGGCTGAGATCCGCCAATTTTTCGGCTGATGTCCAAAATACCCTGATGGACATGCCGTTTGATGGCTGTCACCTGTTCGGTGACAAAGCGGACCACGCGCTGGAACGCTTCAAGGACTCCAGGGTCACGGCCAAGTCCTTGGGTCTCTCGACCCAGCGTCAGCAACCGGGTTCGTTTCGTCCCTTTCGTGGCCAAGGAAGGGGCGCCCCCACACGTGCTGCCAGCCACGCGCCGCAACAATCCTTCCAACGCGGTGGCGGCCGTGGAAACCGCCGTGGTGGCGGTCGGGGACAACGGCGGGGTCAGACCACACCTTCCCCCGCAGCATCTACCCCAAAATCCTCCTAGTCCGTGCTTTCGGCCCCATGTGACGCCAGTGGGTGGCAGGGTTCGCCATCACCACGCTCACTGGCGCACGATCACTTCGGACAGGTGGGTGCTGCAAATTGTCCGAAGGGGCTACTCCCTCCCCTTCGAGACCTCTCCTCCAGCCATGCCACCGCAGAACCACCGTGTGTCGGGGGACCACTTGACACTTCTGCAGGAGGAAGTTACGGCCCTCTTGGCCAAGGGGGCCATCGAGCGCGTTCCTGGGCCAGAAGTAGGGCGTGGTTGTTATTCCCACTACTTTCTGGTGCCCAAGAAGGACAAGGGGGGCCTACGTCCTATCTTGGATCTAAGGAACGTCAACGGCTTCCTCCGGAAGGAGAAGTTCAAGATGTTGACGTTAGCTCAGGTCTTGGCTGCTCTAGACCCGCAAGACTGGATGGTAGCGTTGGACTTGCAGGACGCCTATTTTCACATCCCCGTCCTGCCGGCCCACCGGCGTTACCTGCGGTTCACGGTAGGCCAGGAGCACTTTCAGTTTATCGTGCTCCCCTTCGGCCTTACCAGCGCCCCACGGGTGTTCACAAAGGTGATGGCGGTGGTCGCAGCCCATCTGCGCAGGTTAGGGGTTTCAGTCTTCCCCTACCTAGACGACTGGTTGTTGAAGGCGGGCTCGCCCCAGACAGTCGTCCACCACCTTCAGATGACGGCAGACCTCTTGCACGGCCTGGGGTTCTCCATCAACGTGCCGAAATCACACCTGTGTCCCTCTCAAAAGCTCCTTTTCATCGGAGCGGTTCTGGACTCGGCGCAGTTTCGGGTTTATCCTCCGGAACGGCGGGTTCGGGATATTCAGGCTTTGATTCCCATCTTTCAGCCGCTATCCCGAGTCTCGGTCAGGTTGACGCTGCGGCTGCTGGGACTGATGGCTTCCTGCATCCTTCTGGTGCATCACGCCAGGTGGCGGATGCGGGCTCTGCAGTGGGACCTGAAGTTTCAGTGGGCCCAGCATCAGGGCAACTTGTCCGACCACGTCTTGATCTCGGAGGGCACTGCGAGACAACTGCAGTGGTGGCTTACGGACCGCGATTGGGTCAGGGGCAGGTCCCTCTCCCTTCCCCAACCGGAGCACGTTGTCGTGACGGACGCGTCCCTCCAGGGCTGGGGTGGCCACTTGGGAGAGGCAGAGATCAGAGGCATCTGGTCTCCGGCGGAGTCCCGGCTCCATATCAATCTGTTGGAGCTGCGGGCGATTCGTCTGGCACTGAAGGCATTCCTCCCCTTTGTCAACGGGAGTGTAGTGCAGGTGTTCACCGACAACACCACCGCCATGTGGTACTGCAACAAACAGGGCGGTGTGGGGTCGTGGACCCTTTGCCAGGAGGCTCTGCGCCTCTGGCAATGGCTGGAACGTCAGGGCGTGACTCTGACGGTTCAACACCTGGCAGGTTCTCTGAACGCCAGGGCGGACGAACTCAGCCGTCGGTGCTCGATGGATCACGAATGGCGTCTGAACTCGGACGTGGCGCAAGGCATCTTTCTGCAGTGGGGAGAGCCTTGGTTAGATCTATTCGCCACAGAAGAGAACGCGCAATGTCATCAGTTCTGCGCGTTGGAGTTTCCAAGACGGCACTCGCACGGCGACGCCTTTCGGCGCGAGTGGAGTTGCGGTCTGTTATACGCCTTTCCGCCTATACCACTTCTGCCCAGAGTGCTGAAGAAGATCAGGCGCGACCGGGCCCAAGTTATCCTTGTGGCTCCGGACTGGGCTCGAAGGTACTGGTATCCCGAGCTACTCAGCATGTCAGTCGGTCCCCCGATCCGCCTGCCCCTTCAGGAGGACCTTCTGTCGCAGCAGCAGGGGACGGTCCTCCACCCGAACCTGTCCAGTCTCCACCTCCATGCTTGGAGATTGAGCGGCGGCAGTTGAGGCCATTTGACTTGCCTCCTGAAGTCTGTGATGTTATTCTGGCAGCCAGGCGTCCCTCCACTAAGTCGGTATACGCCTGTCGGTGGAACAGATTTGTGGCATGGTGCACAGCAAAGGCTGTGGATCCTCTTTCTGCCCCTCTTTCGGAGGTTCTTCTGTTTCTTCTTTCTCTTGCCCAGCAGGGCTCTGCTCTGGGCACTATCAAGGGCTACCTTTCTGCCCTTTCAGCCTTCTTGAGGCTTCCTGATCAGCCTTCTTTGTTCAAATCCCCGATTGTAACTCGATTCTTGAAAGGCATCACTCACATGTTTCCACCTGTTCCGTTTGTGATGCCTCAGTGGGATTTGAACCTGGTTCTAACTTTCCTGATGTGTGCTCCCTTTGAGCCCCTTCATTCTTGCCCTTTCCGTCTCCTGACTTTAAAGACGGCTTTCCTGGTTGCCATCACCTCTGCCAGGAGGGTGAGTGAGCTCCAGGCTCTTTCTGTCCAACCTCCTTTCCTGTCCATTCATCCTGACAAGGTGGTTCTGAGGACTAGACCTTCTTTCCTGCCCAAGGTTGTTTCGGCCTTTCACATCGGGCAGTCCATCACCCTCCCTTCCTTCTTCCCGCCTCCGCATCCTTCAAAGGATGAAGAGCGGCTCCATCGTCTGGACCCAAAACGTGCGCTTTCATTTTACATGGATCGCACACGCCAGTTCCGGGTGGATGACCAACTGTTTGTTGGCTACGTGGGTGCGAAGAAGGGACGGGCGGTTTGTAAACGAACCATCTCTCGATGGGTCGTCCTCTGCATCAAAGCGTGCTACTCTTTGGCTCGGAAGGAGCCTCCTGTTGGGCTGAGGGCCCATTCCACTCGGGCCACGGCGGCTACTACTGCCCTGGGCCGGGGAGTCCCCTTGCAGGACATTTGCCAGGCGGCTACGTGGGCCTCGCTGCACACCTTTGCGAGGCACTACTGCCTGGACAGTCAAGTCCGGAGGGATGGCTTCTTTGGCCGTTCTGTCCTCCAGGACTTTCTGGTGTAGTTTTGTATTGGTTCGCAGACCCACCACCGGGGTTGGTATTGCTGGGGTATGTATTCTAAGGTAAGGAATCTAACACTAACGTGTTTCTTTCAGATGAACAAGTTACTTACCTTCGGTAACGATATATCTGTAAGAAACATTAGTTAGTGTTAGATTCCTTACCGAACCCACCCATCCTCCCCGTTCTGCGAACTGATACCTAGGGTTAAGGTCGTCCCTTTCAGGGCCCTAGTTTGTACATGGCACCAGTGTTGGTTCTCTCATGGCTCTGCGTCTCCTGGCGCGGAAAAGCTGTGTGCAAAGAACTGACGTCAGCGCGCGGAGGCGGCGTCTATGTACTCCAGCGACGTCATCACGGCGCACGACGCCGACGACGGACGCGGAGCCGCAGGGGACGCCTGCAGACGACGCCTACCGACGCGCAGGGGTACTGCTACGCAAAAGTTTCCGGATCCAGACTGACGCCTGGGGATATTCTAAGGTAAGGAATCTAACACTAACTAATGTTTCTTACAGATATATCGTTACCGAAGGTAAGTAACTTGTTCATCCAGCTGAAATGAGCCAGAAGAAAACGTGTCTTCAGGGCTATGTAGTATGTAAGAAACATGCCGAATAATGTGAGTTAATGAAATGTATTGTACATGCGAGGTAAAGACTGGCATTTAAGTCAATTACAGGAAATAAATTATGTTTTAAAAAAAAAGTACAGCTCTCTTTCCATCATTGGGTCTGCCTGGAGAAGGACCGAATACTTTGGGATGGATCTTACTTCACAGTCCCCATGAGAACCGGTTCAACTTTGCACTCCCCAGGAGGACCGGTTCAACTTCGCACTCCCCAGGAGAACCGGTTCAACTTCACACTCCCCAGGAGAACCAGTTGAACTTCGCACTCCCCAGGAGAACCGGTTGAACTTCGCGCTCCCCATGAGAACCAGTTCAACTTCACACTCCCCAGAAGAACCAGTTTAACTTCACACTCCCCAGGAGGACCGGTTCAACTTCGCACTCCCCAGCAGAACCGGTTCAACTTCACACTCTCCAGGAGGACTGGTTCAACTTCACACTCCCCAGCAGAATCGGTTCAACTTCACACTCCCCAGCAGAACCGGTTCAACTTCACACTCTCCAGGAGGACCGGTTCAACTTCACACTCCCCAGCAGAATCGGTTCAACTTTGCACTCTCCAGGAGAACCGGTTCAACTTCACACTCCCCAGCAGAACCGGTTCAACTTCGCACTCCCCAGCAGAACCGGTTCAACTTCACACTCCCCAGGAGAACCGGTTCAACTTCACACTCCCCAGGAGGACCGGTTCAACTTCACACTCCCCAGGAGAACCGGTTCAACTTCACACTCCCCAGGAGAACCGGTTCAACTTCACACTCCCCAGGAGAACCGGTTCAACTTCACACTCCCCAGCAGAACCGGTTCAACTTCACACTCCCCAGGAGAACCGGTTCAACTTCACACTCCCCAGCAGAACCGGTTCAACTTCACACTCCCCAGGATAACCGGTTCAACTTCACACACCCCAGCAGAACCGGTTCAACTTCACACACCCCAGCAGAACCGGTTTACCTTCACACACCCCAGCAGAACCGGTTTAACTTCACACTCCCCAGGAGAACCGGTTCAACTTCACACTCCCCAGGAGAACCAGTTCAACTTCACACTCCCCAGGAGAACCGGTTCAACTTCACACTCTCCAGGAGAACCAGTTCAACTTCACACTCCCCAGGAGAACCAGTTCAACTTCGCACTCCCCAGGAGAACCGGTTCAACTTCACACTCCCCAGGAGAACCGGTTCAACTACGCACTCCCCATGAGACCGGTTCAACTTCGCACTCCCCATGAGAACTGGCTCAACTTCACACTCCCCAGGAGAACCTGTTCAACTTCACACTCCCCAGGAGAACCTGTTCAACTTCACACTCCCCAGGAGAACCGGTTCAACTTCACACTCCCCAGCATAACCGGTTCAAGTTCGCACTCCACAGCAGAACCGGTTCAACTTCACACTCCCCAGCAGAACCGGTTTAACTGCACACTCCCCAGGAGAACCGGTTCAACTTCACACTCCCCAGGAGAACCGGTTCAACTTCACACTCCCCAGGAGAACCGGTTCAACTTCACACTCCCCAGGAGAACCGGTTCAACTTTGCACTCCCCAGGAGGACCGGTTCAACTTCACACTCCACAGGAGGACCGGTTCAACTTCACATTCCCCAGGAGAACCGGTTCAACTTCACACTCCCCGGGAGAGCCAGTTCAACTTCACACTCCTCAGCAGAACCGGTTCAACTTCACAAACCCCAGCAGAACCGGTTCAACTTCGCACTCCCCAGCAGAACCGGTTCAACTTCGCACTCCCCAGGAGAACTGAGTCTAGCTGAGAGGAAAGTTGACCTTGGAAGGAGACACCAGTGAAAATGGGCTAGGGTGACCAGTTGACTGTGGCTGTTGTGGTCCAGGTTGGTGGACCATTTTTATGGTAACAACTTCCTAGCTCGCTTTCGATTAATGCATGCATAATGAAAGGGGTTCAGCAGGTCTTTACATGCTCACCATACAGTTCTTTCATTATGTGTAAGATAGCTAAAATGGATCTTCCCAAAGAGGATTTTATTGCCAACAGCATTCGTTGTCCTAATCTCACGAGGACAGGCAAAGCAGGGCAGTAGGCGGCAAAGCCGGACAGTGGGCGGAAGAAATCCAGGGCCGGGCATCATCATCCCTAGATAGTAAGAGGTGACAATAAGCCAACCACAGATTGGTCCAGAGTACTTTAAGGCATCAGGCAAACATTACGCACTCAAAGTAAAACTACACTCAAGCCTGTTATCCGAGAGCTCGATGAGCAAAGCAGGAAGTAGCATCTCACTAAGAAGGCAGCCATCTTGTCTCCACGTTCCGTCTGCAGTTCTTCAGCATGGAAATTAACATATAGGGCTTTCTTATAAACTAAATACATCCTTGGCTACAGTTCACCTTTAAATAACAAATTTGAAAAGAATGAAGTAGCAGGCAGCATTTGACTGGTGCAGCCTGTGAAAGCTGATGAAATGTGCCGGAGGTCAGCATATCGGAAATGGGGAATGCTGCATGCCATAGGTCTTGGCTTCCAGGCCTAATTTTGGCTCTTCAGGCCTCTCATGTCTTCTGTTTCGGTCCTTGCAGCTTTCACTATGCACTGATCCAACGTGTCCAGGCAGTGCAGAAGAGTTCTGCACAGACCTCTGGTTCGAGGCAGAGACCTGGTCACGTGTACTAAAAAGTTCTTCAGAGTTGTACTTTTTAAACGAAACTTTGTAGCCCTCCAGCCGGTGGGCAGAGAGATGGGTGGTCAACTCTGTCCAGATCGGGGATTCCAGTAATTTTGCTTTAATTTTGTTATTAATTGGCAGCTTCTTTTTGCTCTTTTTCTTTTCCCTTCCTTTGTCTGCATTTGTAAGGATTTCCGGAAACAGGTCAACTGTGAGGTGGACCAGCGTTTCCAGGTACGTACACAGCAATAAACTAGATAAAAAGAACAATTACAGAAAAAAGTAGCGTGGGCTTGTGTCATTCTCGTTTTTTAATTGTTGGCAATGAACAGCATTCAAAAGAAGCAGGCTATATTGTGCATGCGCATCAGTGAGTGTCTGTATGTTAACACCAAGTGCTTCCTTAACATTCCTTACAAGCAGCAGATATGTAAAGTGAAAGCCCAGGGCAGGAGATCACCCAGGGTCTGTGCAGGGATGCTCCTGGTCTGTCCCTGTGTGCGGCAGTGCAGGATCACCAGGTCTTTGTAGTAGCTGGAAGGACAAAGGAAGACAGGTGTTGTCTTGGGGTATTTGTGTCACTTATCTTGTGATCTCTAGTGTGGTTCGGGGCAGGCTCCTGATTTAGAGTTTAACGGGTTCAGGGCATTCTCCAAACGCTATCTGAGGCCTAAGTATAAAGATCTGCAAAAACAAACAATTATGCGGCAGAAGTCCTCGTAGTGATTTGGCCATAGTCGTCACAGTAGCTACCACTACACTAGTCTGTGCATTAAGGCTTTGTCCAGCTTGCCTTATCTGCCAGGTAGGGTCTCTCGGAGGCATTATTGCCTACATAAGGCAGAAATCCCTTATTTTGCTTAGAAACCTCCCTCCCCCCGCCCCTCGGATTCCGATTGGCTGCTGGACCTGCCACTAACTTTGGAAGGGACTGGAGTTTGTGTGTGTTTTAATTACACTCCATATAATTAGTTCTCAGCATGTTTAGGTGAAAGCAAGTTGCTCCAGCCAGCTTCCAATTTTCTCATCTCATTAAGCTGTTAATGCGATTATTAGTATAATAATCAGCTATGATGATTTCATTTGTGGGTTTTCACATTGCCTGGTTTGCGGGGTGTCTTGATTGGCTAATTTGGGCAAATTATTCTGTGCGTCTTGATGGCGGTTGGCTGATTACAACTCAGCAGGGGCATAATTCCCCTTCGAGGGCAGGATCACACTATCATTATATTTTTTGGTTATTGTTGAAGAGCGCTGAGACTGCGCGCGTGGCGTTGCACATTTCCCGCCATTCTGTTAGAATTCTCTCGGAATGAAGGGGCTCACGGCAGGAAGTGAGTGTTAATGAGACATGGGCGGTTCAGGAGGGGCAGAGGACTTCAGGCACTATAGGCAAGTTACGTCATTCGTTTGAACCTAGAGAGGGACGGAGCTCTTTGCACCTCGAGCTTGCTGCTGCTAGGGGGCGGTAGCTGCCAGCAGATTGCCAATCACAGCGACCCACGCAGAGCACCGTTGCTTTTGGGGCAGCTTCGGTGGATTTTTCAGTTACCTTTGCATTGTTGCATATGCCTCCTGTTCAGTACTTTCACATTGGGAGCAATGGCTGCCCCCTCTGGTTCTTCTGCCTCTGACATTGGATGCAGAGCAGTGTTTCCCAAACTTTTAGAACCAAGACCCACTTTTTGAGCCACAAACTTTCCAGCCCACCTAGATTTCATAAACATGAGTCAGGCGACTTGTTTTAGTGTAACTAAAGTATTGTGTGGTAGCGCTCTGTCATGTGCCGACCATACATTTTCGATTGAAATGGCCACTACATTGGCACAGGCATGCAGTTTTATTGATGAAACCATATTGCACACAAATGAAAGTGTGGAAATAGGGTTTCATTCTGATAGATACATCTGCCGTGTGGATTCCTCACCTTGTGAATATCCCCCTTGCGTCAGCAACGTTCGGAAATTTTCTTCGTAGCACGCCGTCGTGGGCGACGTCACAGGAGCACGGCATCGCGCGCGACTCCGTCTGACGTCACCGACCCCATATTAGGCCCACGCCGGCGTGATGACGTCAGTTCCCTTTTTTCCGCGTCTCCGACGCTAACGGTTTTCGGGATCTTCAGCGATACCTAGTATCTTTCTGACTAATATTTGTCACTGTTTCTTTCTTGCGACTTTGTTCTTCTCCGGAGATGTCGTCGAGGAAAACAGGCTTTAAGCCATGTAGGTCTTGTGCCCGCATGATGTCTATCACTGACCCACATAAGGATTGTTTGTGGTGTCTTGGGTCGGGCCACGACGTCAAGAACTGCAAGTCCTGTTTTAAGATGAATCCGAAGGTGCTTCGAGAGCGTGAAGCAAAGTTGCTCTTGGCGAAGGTGAAAAAGGACTCTGGGCGACTTTCGAGATCAACGTCACGGAGATCGAAGTCGAAGCATAGGTCTCGGTCGAGGTCGAGATCGGCGTCGAGGTCCAGAGCGGGTTCGAGGTCTGGAGACGACTCGAGGTCCAAGGCGAAGTCGAAGTCCAGAGAAAGGTCTAGGTCTAGATCTAAGTCGGCTTCCGGGCATGCTTCGAGCTCTTCGAGGAGAAAGCATAAGAGGAGGAAGCACAGTTCGAGACATCATTCGGGGAAGGATTCCTCTGACTCGAAGAGAAAGTCTCACAAACACCGTAAGGACTTTGTCTCTCCTTCACCTGTTTTGTCAAGAGTGGGTTCTCCGGCGCCGGAGCCGGACCCGGAGCCGGTTTCCTCGGAGCATGAAGAAGAGGAGGTGACTCAAGAACCGGCTTCGGCGGAGATTCCTGTGAATCCAGAAGGTCTGGGTGAGGATGTGTCGGGTCGGCCTCCATTGCAACATCCGGTAGGTCCGTACCCTTCCTTTCCTGGTCCTGGGCAGGATCCCTCGCATTTTCTCAATGCGATGTTTGGAGTTTATTCTAGGGCAATGTACCCCGCTGGAGCGCCTGGTGGCCCCATGGGTCCGTTATCGTACAACCTGGGTATTCCTCAGTCGTATGCCCCTGCTCCATTTATGCCTTTCATGCCGGCGCCTGTTTCACCTTGGCTCGGTACGGCTCCACCGAGGTCCTCGACTCCGCATGCGGCTTCGCCGACTCCGGATCGACCTCGCAGTCGAGATTGAGGTGCCACACCTGTTCTTGAATCTCGTCCTCCTGCTTCGGTTCCTCGAGCGACGTCGGAACCGGCTCCGTCGGAGTCGTTACCGGATCCGTCGACTTCGATTCGAATGGAGTGGTCGAGGCGGAGAGCTCAGCGTCTTCTCGAGCAAAAGGATGATGAGAGTTCAGATGTGGAAGAAGGCGAGCTTCCTGATCATTTTGATGACTTCGAAGAGCTTCGGGATGCTAGTGGTCCGGAACTCTCTCCCGAGTGGGGTCTGCCTTCGACTTCTGATGCACCATCAAGGGACGTGGCTCCTTATCACGTAGTCATTTGGAAGGCTGCTGACCTTCTTAACTTAAAGCTGCCCACAGTGGAGTACAAGCCCAACATTCTCACGGAAGTCCTGCATTCTCCATCTTCAATTGTGGAGCCAACTTTGCCGTTTACTGATGCCTTGTCAGATCCAATTAAGGAAATTTGGAAGAGGCCGTTGTCTGCTCCTGCAGTTTCAAGGGTTATTGCAAGGCGCTATAGGGTGGCTCCTGATGACCCTGCATTTCTTTCTACGCATCCGTCTCCGGAAAGTCTTGTGGTTCAGGCGGCTTGTTCTAATAGGGCGGCAGGCTCATTCCCTCAAGTGCCTGCTGACAAAGAGTCTAAGAAAGTGGATCAAGCTGCGAAGAAGACTTTCTCTTCTGGAAGCATGGCTCTAAAGTCGTCAAATGCTACTTGCCTTTTAGGTAGATATGTGCACGCGCTGATGGACTCAGTGAAGCAATTGTCACCAAAACTTCCTGAGGAGGATAGGAAAAACTTTAATGAAGTCATCTCTGACACTCAGGCTGCGGCCCGCATGGTCATCCAAAGCGGCATGGACACTGTGGATTCAGTTGCCAGAATTATGGGCTCATCCATTGCAACTAGGAGAGCCGCATGGTTAAAGTCATCTGATTTCTCAGCGGATGTACAATCTACTTTGTTGGACTTACCCTTTGAAGGATCTGGCCTTTTTGGTAAGAAGGCAGATGTGGCCTTGGAAAGGTTTAAAGACAGCCGTGCCACTGCGAGATCGTTGGGTCTGCAGATGAGAGGGTCTGCAGCTAGAAAGTTCAAGGGATTTGGTAAATCTTCTTTTCGTCCCTTCAAGCAGGGCCAACAACAGCAGCAGCAGCAGAACCCTCTATATAAGTCCTATAGAGGTAGACAGAGGGGTCGTGGATGTGGACGTCAAGTCTCCTCTTCCTCCACTTCCTCCAATAATGCCCAACCCCCACCCGCATCAGCAAAGCAGCCCTAGATCCACCATTCTGGATCATGTAGGGCCAGTAGGGGGTCGGCTTACTCACTTTCTACGAGATTGGGAATCGGTTACATCAGATCTTTGGGTTCTCAATCTCGTAGAGAATGGGTATGCACTTCCTTTTCAGGAGTTCCCTCCCAATTACCCTCCTTGCCAAGGTTATTGCTCGGAGGACCACCTGCTTCTCCTGCAGGAGGAAGTCCTGGCTCTGTTTCGAAAGGGAGCGATAGAGGTGGTTCCAGAGCAGGAGAGGGGTCAAGGGTGCTACTCCCGGTATTTCTTGATTCCCAAGAAGGATGGCAGACTTCGGCCTATCCTGGATCTCAGGATTTTGAACCTCTATCTCAAACAGGAGAAGTTCAAAATGCTCACCCTTGCTCAGGTTCTTCTGGCGCTGATGGAAGAAGACTGGATGGTGTCGATCGACTTGCAGGATGCGTATTTTCACATCCCAATCCTGAAGTCGCACAGGAAGTATCTCCGTTTTACGGTGGGATCGCAGCACTATCAGTTTGCGGTCCTCCCGTTTGGACTTACTACTGCGCCTCGAGTTTTCACCAAGGTGATGGCGGTGGTGGCGGCGCATCTCAGGAGGTCAGGGATTCCTGTATTCCCTTATCTAGACGACTGGCTGATCAAAGCAGAGTCGCCGGAGATGGTGCTCCATCATCTGCAGGAGACAACTCAGTTGTTACACAGGTTGGGTTTTTCGATAAACGTACCCAAATCTCACCTGGTGCCCTCCCAGCGCAACCTGTTCATAGGTGCGGTACTGGACACTTCTGTATGTCGTGCATTCCCTCCACCTCAAAGGATTCGCGACATTCAGGAAATGATTCCTTTATTCTTCAATGGAGCGGTTGTTCCAGTCCTGAAGGTCCTTCGTCTGCTCGGTCTGATGGCTTCTTGCATTCTGTTGGTCAGTCATGCACGCTGGCACATGAGGGTGCTCCAGTGGTGCCTCCGCAGGCAGTGGTATCAGCACAACGGAGATCTCAGGGAGTCTGTGAGGATCTCCAGAGAAACTGCAGCGGACCTGTCCTGGTGGGGCGTGGAAGGCAATCTGTCACAGGGAAAGCCTTTTCAGCTACCTCCATCAGTGGCCACAGTGATATCGGATGCATCCACTCTCGGGTGGGGTGCTCATCTGGGAGACCTGGAGGTCAAGGGTCTTTGGTCTCCGGAAGAAAGGTTGTTTCACATCAACCTTCTGGAATTGAGGGCGATACGTTTGGCGCTCAAGGCCTTCCTCCCTTCCCTTCGCGGTCGTTCGGTCCAGGTCCTAACGGACAACACGACTGCGATGTGGTACATCAACAAGCAGGGAGGAGTAGGGTCGCAGTGTCTCTGCAGAGAGGCTCTGCGTCTCTGGTCCTGGGTTCAGGACCATCAGATCTGTCTGGTGGCAAATCATCTGGCCGGGGTTCTGAACGTGCGTGCGGACAGTCTCAGTCGGCAGTTTTCTGCCGACCACGAGTGGAGGCTTCACCCGGAGGTTGTTCGCAACATCTTTCAGATGTGGGGGACTCCTCGGGTGGATCTGTTCGCCACTCGCGAGAATGCTCACTGCCCTTCATTCTGCAGTCTCCAGTATCCGATGCAAGGAGCATTGGGGGACGCGTATCAGTTGAGTTGGGGAGATCGACTCCTTTACGCGTTTCCCCCCATACCTTTGATTCCTCGGGTTCTGAGGAAGATTCGTCAAGACCGGGCCCAAGTCATATTGGTCGCCCCGGATTGGCCGAGAAGGGTGTGGTATTCGGACCTACTCCACCTATCCTCTCACCCGCCGCTCCGTCTCCCTCACAGGGCAGACCTCCTCTCTCAGTTGGAGGGGCAGGTTCTACACCCCCACCTCCAGACATTACACCTTCATGCCTGGAGATTGAACGGGGCAACTTGAGTTCTTTTTCTCTCCCTCACGAGGTGGTGGATGTCATTCTCTCTGCCAGGCGTGACACCACTAAGTCCATTTACTCCTATAGGTGGACAACATTTGTTTCTTGGTGCAGGGAGAGGGATATTGACCCTTTGAGGGCTCATTTGTCTAATATTTTACAGTTTGCCCTTTATCTGGCGCAGCAAGGTTTGGCTGTGTCCACGGTCAAGGGTTATCTTTCGGCCTTATCGGCGTTTCTATGTTTGCCGGATCAGCCTTCTCTCTTTAAGTCTCCGGTGGTTGTGAGATTTTTGAGGGGTCTTGTGAATATGTTTCCTCCTACCCCTTTTATTATTCCTCATTGGGATTTGAATCTTGTGCTGACCTTTTTAATGGGTTCTCCCTTTGAACCCTTGCACAAGTGTCCATTGAGGCTTCTCTCTTTTAAAACTATTTTCCTCGTTGCAATCACCTCGGCAAGGAGGGTAAGTGAGCTTCAGGCTCTAAGTTCCAAACCCCCGTTCCTGACCATTCATGCAGAAAGGATGGTTCTTAGGACCAGGGCTGCTTTTCTGCCTAAGGGGGTGACTCCTTTCCATCTTGGGCAGTCCATTACCCTTCCTACCTTCTATCCTCCCCCTCACCCGTCTAAGGAGGAAGAGAGACTGCATCGCCTGGACCCTAAGAGGGCGGTGTCCTTCTATCTGGACAGGACTAAGGACTTCCGGATGGACGACCAGCTGTTTGTTGGCTTTGCTGGCTGTAAGAAGGGCAGAGCGGTGCACAAGCGCACTCTTTCCAGATGGATAATCCTGTGCATCAAGATCTGCTACTCCCTTGCGGGTAAGGACCCTCCTGAGGGTATTAGAGCTCATTCAACTAGAGCAAAGTCTGCAACATCTGCTTTGTCTAGGGGTGTGCCTGTTGAGGATATTTGCAGGGCCGCGACTTGGGCCTCCCTCCACACTTTCGCGAAGCATTACTGCTTAGATACCGAGGTGAGGAGGGATGGCCACTTTGCGCGTTCTGTCCTCCAAGACTTCCTGGTGTAGCAGAGTAGACACCCTCCTCCGGGAGTGGGGACTGCTGTGGGAATCTATTCACAAGGTGAGGAATCCACACGGCAGATGTATCTATCAGAAGAACAAGTTACTTACCTTCGGTAACGCTTTTTCTGGTAGATACTATATCTGCCTGTGGATTCCTCACTGACCCACCCGCCTCCCCGTTGTCTGCTCTGCTATACCTGGTCTTTCTGTTTATATGATTATAATACTGTTGTATTGATTTGGTTCTATTTGTACTGTGTACATTGTATATTTGCATATTTGCTATCGTTGGTCCGTCCGTGTGCCTCGAAGGCATGGAAAAAAGGGCGGAACTGACGTCATCACGCCGGCGTGGGCCTAATATGGGGTCGGTGACGTCAGACGGAGTCGCGCGCGATGCCGTGCTCCTGTGACGTCGCCCACGACGGCGTGCTACGAAGAAAATTTCCGAACGTTGCTGACGCAAGGGGGATATTCACAAGGTGAGGAATCCACAGGCAGATATAGTATCTAGCAGAAAAAGCGTTACCGAAGGTAAGTAACTTGTTCTTTAGTATTTATCATTTCTGCATCACAAAGTAAAGTGTCTTTATTCTTTTTTTAAATTTGTTTTTATTGTTGCAGCATAAAGGATATTGCAGTTCACACATAGACCAACTTAGCATCAACAATCTGCCTTGTCAGCCATCTGTGCAACATTATGAGATAAAGAAAAGGAAACAAGAAAAATATACCCACACCCCTTCCCATCCCAACCTCCCCCCTCATGGGTGCCCTTACGCTATTACAAAGCTACCTACAGATGTCTGAGTTGGCTACATGATCAACAAAACCATTCCATTCTCCAGTCAATCGCAATATTTTTAAGTATTTAGGGCAGGTAAGTTCTGTAAATTCCTGGGATAATAAGGTGATAAATGAGCTCCAGACCTCTCTGAAGATGTCCTCGTAATGCCTTAATGTTGCAGATAACCTTTCCATTCCCAGCAAGTACCAGATGCGATGTGACCATCCCAGCTTGGTCTGTAGCCTATCTGTGCCCCATAGTGCCAAAATCGTTTGGTGAGCCGCCCGAAGCACCAATGCCATATGTCTGCCCCGTCTAGATTTGAGTGGGTATGTCAATGGGTTAGGAAGACCTAGTGTTATGTATGCTAAGAATCGGGGGATTTGCATGCTAAAATGCATGTCAATCTCATCTAAAATGTATTTCCAGAAATGGATTAGCTTAGAGTAGCCCCATAGTATGTGTGATAGTGACACAGTGCTCCCCCACATCTCTAACATGGGCTGCTCTGTGTCTGATTCCCTTTGTGGAGGCGCTCTGGTGTTAGGGACTAATACATGGCTATTTTTGTTGCAGTTTCTATGCTAGAGGTATTGGTATCTGTGTGTCTTGCCCTACAATATATGTCCCTCCATTCCCGGGGTGGAAGTTTACTCCCGAGTTCCTGTTCCCATTGCGACTGAGACGAAGACTTCTTCTCCAAAACCCCCTCCTTCAGGAGCTTGTAAAGTTCTGTTACCAAGTGTCTGTCTGATTCTTACATGTGAGCCACTTCTCAAATTTCGTCAGGGACCATTGGGCTGCCTCTTTAACCTTTGGTTGCATCACCCAGCATCTTAACTGTGTGTAGCGGAATCTTTCCCTCTCCAAAATGGCGTTGTCAACCCTCAGGGTGCTGAAGGGAATAGGTCACTCTTCATCAAAGAAGTGGCCTATCGATCTACATCCGGCCTGAGCCACTCCTGGAATATCACTTCCTTTAAACCCGGGGTGAAATGTGGGTTCACAACCATCAGTGTTAGGGGGTAGGGGAATGACGAGAGACCATTTGCTTTAACTAGTGCATCCCAGGTTCTAAGGGTGGGTGAGGTAACCGCCGATAAATAGAGAGACTAGGGGGTCTATGTGATCTGCCCAGGAACGAAATTTTCCACAGGGATGTGCCAGCCAATTCTCTGTCCATAAAGAGCCATTTCTTTTCCGTCTCCGGGCGAGACTACTCTACTATGTATCTAGTTTGTGCCACCCTGAAGTATCTAAGAATGCAGGGGATGCCTAAGCCGCCCTCGGCTGGGGTCCTCCAACTAAGCTCCTGACGCATTCTGGAGCATCAGTCAGCCCATACAAAATTTTGAAAGGCACTCTGTATAGTTCGATTCAATCTGTGCGGCGGCCATATGGGCAAAGTCAGAAAGAAATAGAGAACTCTAGGAAGGACCACCATCTTCAATGCCACTATATGGCCATGCCAGGACAGAGGGTAAACACGCCATTTCGCTAGGTCTGTCTGGACCTTCGTGGTCAAGATTCTATAATTGACCTCAACTACTTCAGTTATGGTCGAGGCAAGTTGTATTCCCAGGTAGGATATAGTCTGCTGCCATCTAATGGGGAGGGATTGTGCGAGGGCTTCTTTCGTGGCCCGCATCACTGTTAGGCTCAGTGACTTTGATTTGGTGAGGTTAATCTTGAATCCCGAGACCACCCCAAATCTTTCCACCACTTTCAGGAACACCAGTAGGGCCTCTCGGGGGTTCTCCAGATATACTATTACGTCATCTGCATACAATGTAATGAGGTGCTCCTCTCTAAATCTCAGACCAGTAATTAGTGGGTCATCCCATACTCGCTCCGCGAATGGCTTCATAAAACGTGCAAAAAGCAGCAGGGACAAAGGACAGCCCTGCCGCGTACCACAAGCAATGGGGAAGCTCCCAGAACCCCTGCCATTAACCCTAACCATGGCTCTTGGTTCCCCGTACCCACCTAGAATCCATGCTCGGAACCGTTCCCCAAACTCGTATCTCACCAGTGCCTCTACCAAGTGGGGCCAGTGCACCCAGTCAAATGCCTTTTCTGCATTTATAGAGAACGGGTTGCCTTGAATGCGTTTTGTATTATATGCGCACTGTCTGCCTGGGATAAAACCACACTGCCGCCAATAAGTATCTAGATTGTCAAATAATTCACCCTAGTTTTCTTTCTCTGACTGCAAAGTGGTAGGAGTTTGCAAACACCAATCCGCATGCTAAAAAAACATAAGCAGCATTTTGTCAGAGACGTAGCCTGACATTTAACCTCTGTCTTTGAAGAGCAGCAAATGTGACAAGATAATTAAAGATTTTCAAAGCATCTCTGTTTTTTGCTTGGACTTTAACAACTCACCAAAAATGCAGGGGCAACCCACAGTTTGGGAAACAATGATGTAGAGTATGTCTTCTGTGGAGTCTTTTGTTGTCTGCACTGCCATCAAAGTGACGCCCTCTTGACCGGTTGCATACCACAATGCCTTTAAAGGCTTTCTCTGTGTGTCCAGGCACTATTACACTGGCTGCAGAGCGTGGACCATGCATGGTTGTACTGGCTGCTGGGCTTGGTCCATGTATGTTCCACTGGCTGCAGAGCCTGACCCCTCTGGGTCTTTCCTCTTCCGTCCCTGTTGCAAAGCCTGCCCTCCCTGGGTCACTCCTCTTTCGCACTCACTACAGAGGCTGGCCTCCCAATGAAATGAAAAGGAAATTTATAAAGCGCAAAACATTAACCCGAGGGTGTCAAGGCGCTTACTCATCATACAGAATTAAACTTGGCGGTTCGAAAGCACCTTAGAGACTGAACAACCATGTCTTCAAAGCCTTTCTGAAGGCCAACAGATGGGTTTCTTGTTTCAACCTCATTGGGAGAGAGTTCCATAATTTGGTCGTACTTACCAGAAAACTTCTTCCACCCCAGGAACATTTTTTGACCCTGGGAACAATCAGATCATGGGCAAGGGATGAACGAAGATGACGAACTGGAATATCAGGTTGTAAATTCCGTTTTAGGAAACCAGGCCCTATGTCAAGTGTGGCCTTAAAAGCAATACACAGAGCCTTAAACGCAATTCGTCTCTTAACTGGAAGCCAGTGTAGATCTTTGAGCGCCCTAGAAACAGTTTTATGTCTTGAGATGTTAAGCAAGAGCCGGTACAGCTCTTGCTTAACATACCAAGACATAAATCTGTACGGTACGCGGTACGGTACGCAGCATTCTGCACTACCTGTAATTTGGACAGACACTTTTTTCGAAGATTGACAAAAAGCCCATTACAATAGTCTGCTCTAGATAAAACAAGTGCTGAGACCATTAGTTTACTTAGCTCCGCTGGAATGAATGGGAGAATCTTTCTCAGAACCTTTAGCGTGGAAAAGGAAAGGGAAGTGACCTGATTGACATGACTTTCAAACGAGAGTTTAGAGTCAAATATGACTCCCAGTTTCTTCACTTTGATTACTGGCGTTGGTAGCGGACCCAACTCCAAAGCTCAAAGATCGGGGGACCAGAAATTGGTGTGGGCACCGAAGAGTAAGACCTCCGTTTTACTCGTAATACGTTCTAAGCAGTTGGTGGACATCCAGTCACCAATCTAATGAAGGCAGGTATGAAACTGTACCATGGTGTCAGTGGGTGAGCGTGTCATCGGAATAGGAAATAGCCGAGAAACCCAGGGACCTGATCATCCTAGCCTGCGGTGCAACATAGATATTAAAAAGGGTCGGGCTCAGAGATGACCCCTGTGGCACCCCTCATGGTAAAGTAAAGTGAGGTGACTTAAACTCATCTAGGGCCACATATTGCTCTCTGCCGGACAGGAATGATTCAAATAGAGTAAATGCTTTCCCTTTGATACCGATCCCCCTTAGAACTTCCAACAGTTTCTGGTGGTTCACCGTATCAAATGCGGCGAAGAGGTCAAGCAGCACAAGTTCTGCATTGCCACCCATGTCAACTGTCTGCCTAATTATTTCCGATGATGTATTCAAGGCTAGTGCGGTACTATGATTTTTTTGAAATCTGAACTGGGTATCATCCAGAAAACATCACTCCTCTTTCACACTAGCTGCAGAGGCTGGCCTCTCTGTGTCACCCCTCTTTTACACTATCTACAGAGGCTGGCCTCCCTGTGTCACTCCTCTTTCACACTCCCTGCAGAGTTTGGCCTACCTGTGTCACTCCTCTTTCACACTATCTACAAAGGCTGACCTCCCTGTGTCACCCCTCTTTCACACTATCTACAGAGGCTGGCCTCCCTGTGTCACTCCTCTTTCACACCAACAGCAGAGGCTGGCCTCCCTGTGTCACTCCTCTTTCACACTATCTGCAGAGGCTGGCCTCCCTGTGTCACCCCTCTTTCACACTATCTGCAGAGGCTGGCCTCCCTGTGTCACTCCTCTTTCACACTATCTACAGAGGCTGGCCTTCCTATGTCACCCCTCTTTCACACTATCTGCAGAGGCTGCCCTTCCTAGGTCACTCCTCTTTCACACTAGCTGCAGAGGCTGGCCTCCCTCCGGTCACTCCTCTTTCACACTAGCTAAAGAGGCTGGCCTCCCTGGGTCACTCCTCTTTCGCACTGACTGCAGAGGCTGGCCTCCCTCCGGTCACTCCTCTTTTACACTAGCTGCAGAGACTGGCCTCCCTCGGGTGACTCCTTTTTCACAGCTGCTGTAGGGGCTGGCCTTCCTAGGTCACTCCTCTTTTATGCGCACTGCAGAGGCTGGCCTTCCAAAGTCACTCCTCTTCCACACTAGCTGCAGAGGCTGGCCTCCCTCGGGTCATTCCTCTTTCACACTAGCTGCAGAGGCTGGCCTTCCTAGGTCACTCCTCTTTCACACTAGCTTCAGAGGCTGGCCTCCCTGTGTCACCCCTCTTTCACACTATCTACAGAGGCTGGCCTCCCTGTGTCACTCCTCTTTCACACTAGCTGCAGAGGCTGGCCTTCCTAGGTCACTCCTCTTTCACACTAGCTTCAGAGGCTGGCCTCCCTGTGTCACCCCTCTTTCACACTATCTGCAAAGGCTGCCCTTCCTAGGTCACTCCTCTTTCACACTAGCTGCAGAGGCTGGCCTCCCTCCGGTCACTCCTCTTTCATACTAGCTAAAGAGGCTGGCCTCCCTGGGTCACTCCTCTTTCGCACTGGCTGCAGAGGCTGGCCTCCCTCCGGTCACTCCTCTTTTACACTAGCTGCAGAGGCTGGCCTTCCTAGGTCACTCCTCTTTCACACTAGCTTCAGAGGCTGGCCTCCCTGTGTCACCCCTCTTTCACACTATCTACAGAGGCTGGCCTCCCTGTGTCGCTCCTCTCTCACACCAACAGCAGAGGCTGGCCTCCCTGTGTCACTCCTCTTTCACACTCCCTGCAGAGTTTGGCCTCCCTGTGTGCCTCCTCTTTCACACTATCTACAGAGGCTGGCCTTCCTATGTCACCCCTCTTTCACACTATCTGCAGAGGCTGCCCTTCCTAGGTCACTCCTCTTTCACACTAGCTGCAGAGGCTGGCCTCCCTCCGGTCACTCCTCTTTCACACTAGCTAAAGAGGCTGGCCTCCCTGGGTCACTCCTCTTTCGCACTGACTGCAGAGGCTGGCCTCCCTCCGGTCACTCCTCTTTTACACTAGCTGCAGAGACTGGCCTCCCTCGGGTGACTCCTTTTTCATAGCTGCTGTAGGGGCTGGCCTTCCTAGGTCACTCCTCTTTTATGCTCACTGCAGAGGCTGGCCTTCCAGAGTCACTCCTCTTCCACACTAGCTGCAGAGGCTGGCCTCCCTCAGGTCATTCCTCTTTCACACTAGCTGCAGAGGCTGGCCTCCCTGGGCCGCTCCTCTTTCACACTATCTACAGAGGCTGGCCTCCCTGTGTCACTCCTCTTTCACACTAGCTGCAGAGGCTGGCCTTCCTAGGTCACTCCTCTTTCACACTAGCTTCAGAGGCTGGCCTCCCTATGTCACTCCTCTTTCACACCAACTGCAGAGGCTGCCCTCCCTGTGTCACTCCTCTTTCATACCAACTGCAGAGGCTGGCCTCCCTGTGTCACTCCTCTTTCATACCAACTGCAGAGGCTGGCCTCCCTGTGTCACTCCTCTTTCACATTGTCTACAGAGGCTGGCCTCCCAGTGTCACCCTTCTTTTACACTATCTACAGAGGCTGGCCTCACTGTGTCACTCCTCTTTCACATTATCTGCAGAGGCTGGCCTCCCTCTGTCACTCCTCTTTTACACTATCTACAGAGGCTGGCCTCCCTGTGTCACTCCTCTTTTACACTATCTACAGAGGCTGGCCTCCCTGTGTCACTCCTCTTTCACATTATCTGCAGAGGCTGGCCTTCCTGTGTCACCCCTCTTTTACACTATCTACAGAGGTTGGCCTCCCTGTGTCACTCCTCTTTCACATTATCTGCAGAGGCTGTCCTCCCTGTGTCACTCCTCTTCCACACTAGCTGCAGAGGCTGGCCTCTCCGTGTCACCCCTCTTTTACACTATCTACAGAGGCTGGCCTCCCTGTGTCACTCCTCTTTCACATTATCTGCAGAGGCTGGCCTCCCTGTGTCACCCCTCTTTTACACTATCTACAGAGGCTGGCCTCCCTGTGTTACTCCTCTTTCACATTATCTACAGAGGCTGGCCTCCCTGTGTCACTCCTCTTTTACACTATCTACAGAGGCTGGCCTCCCTGTGTCACTCCTCTTTCACATTATCTACAGAGGCTGGCCTCCCTGTGTCACCCCTCTTTTACACTATCTACAGAGGCTGGCCTCCCTGTGTCACTCCTCTCTTACCTTATCTGCAGAGGCTGGCCTCCCTGTGTCACCCCTCTTTTACACTACCTACAGAGGCTGGCCTCCCTGTGTCACTCCTCTTTCACATTATCTACAGAGGCTGGCCTCCCTGTGTCACCCCTCTTTTACACTATCTACAGAGGCTGGCCTCCCTGTGTCACTCCTCTTTCACATTATCTGCAGAGGCTGGCCTCCCTGTGTCACCCCTCTTTCACACTATCTACAGAGGCTGGCCTCCCTGTGTCACTCCTCTTTCACACTATCTTCAGAGGCTGGCCTCCCTGTGTCGCTCCTCTTTCACACTATCTGCAGAGGCTGGCCTCCCTGTGTCACTCCTCTTTCACACTATCTGCAGAGGCTGGCCTCCCTGTGTCACTCCTCTTTCACACTCCCTGCAGAGTTTGGCCTCCATGTGTCACTCCTCTTTCACACTCCCTGCAGAGGCTGACCTCCCTGGGTTACTCCTCTTTCAGCCTAGATTACGAGGCTGTCACTCAGGCGGCAGGCTCCAGCATCTCTGAGTTACGCGCCTCACACTAGCTACAGAGCCTGCCTCTAAGCACTTGCCCCTCATCACACTGGTTGCAGAGCCTACCCCTTTTCCCTCTCTCCACATAACACTGATCTCTCTGGGTGTGTTCCCACTAATACTGCCTCATTAGCCTGGCTTTTTGCTGTATTTCATTTATCTCACTGGTTGGAGTCAGGCTTTTTGATCTATTTCCCATTTCACAGAATGTCAGTGCCTCTTATACCATTTGCACATGTCGAGATGTGTTTCTCCAATTCCACCCACACTAGTGTGACACATCCAAAGTTTTGCATAACTCATGAATAATGAGGTCCTCTAGCAGCAGTGGTTCTAATATGTCCTCTTCCTGTAGAATTGTTAGAGTCTCTGGTGTCTGTCGGTGTTATAGATGTTTCACAGAACTTACAGGTTCACACATCGGACAGTAAAGCGATCAGTCAAGTTACAAAAGTCTTACATGTGTCATGAAGAGCTACAGTTTACACAGATCGCACAGGTGCACGCCTCTGAGAGCAGAGGTGTACCCGGGTTTCAGAAACAGTACACGCTTAGGCATCTCAAAGCAAAACCTTTCTTCATCTTGCACAGGTCAAACAGGCTCTGCTCTCTGATAACAGACCTGTTCTTCAGGTTATAGAGTCCTTACAGGATCAGGCACCTGCTATTGAAAGCAGCCTTCATATTACAAGAAATTTACAGGCAGAAGCTCAGGAAAGCATCGCTACCTCTCGGTGTACAGAGATCTTACAGAACAAATATCAACCAGGTTAAACATATTTTATAGGCCCGGGGTCGATTTAGACATCACTGTATCCCTCAGGTTACAACTGTATTACAGGATCAGACATCTGACTGTTTATAGGCTCCAGAGATCATGTAGTCTTAGGCTCCAGAAAGCCGAGCTAGCTTTCATATAACAGAGATCTTACAAGGCAGGACCCTTGAGACCAGAGGTATTTTTCAGAATGTTAATCTGGGAAAATATCGAGCACTAAGACTAAGTTGTTAGTAGCACCATCCTGAATATCTACTTTTAGTTCAGCAGAAACATGATGCAATTTAACGTATCTAGTTTAACTCCTAGTTTTATGTTTTTTGGGAGAGCCACAGATACATTAGTTGGGATAGGGCAGTTCATCTTAGACAAACTTCATGAAAGTCCATCCAACGATTCTTGCCCTAGGTGCAAACATTTTTATTCTGTGAGAATGAACATGGGGAAAATCAGTTTTGCTTCCCCCTCCTCCATCTTTTTCCCCACTAGATCGATCTTCAGTGCATGTGGCTTCATCAAACTTTACAAAACGTTTATGCAGTTAGGTTAAACACTACTAAATTTACCCAAGAATCATAACATTTCCTATGATCTGACTTTGATTCCGCCATTAAGACTCTGAATATGGTATGAAGGCGGAGCAGCACACCTGGACTACCTTTGAATTATTTATGCATGTGCAAGTGTTCAGGAAGCCTGATGGGGCAGGATGACAAACTTTGCCCCCAAGTAGTCCCAAGCCCTTAGCACAACATGAAAGCTAAATTCATTTAAGTGTGGGAAGAGGCCTTGGGATTCTACCTGTTAATTGTGCCCCAGGGGATCCCCTGGGGGATGATATAGCAACTAATGTACTACTTCGTTTCAGGAATATTTGGAACTAGTGCAACTTTCCTTAAAGCATGTTATGCTGTTGCTTCAGTTCTGTAACATTTTATGGAAAGTTACAGATCCTGCAAAGATGGTTATATATGGTTGATCTGTTGTAATTTAGTCTTTTAGCACAGAGGGTGCTGCTTAAGGTGGAAATCCAGGAATAGCATGTAGGGATTGTCAACAGTGTGAAATCAGACATTTTGATAAACAGATTGGAGGGATTTCAAAACTCAAGCAGTGTTCAAGGAAGGGGTTAAAAACTAGAAGAGAGCTAGCTATAGGACTGAGTCTAATTAGAGTATCTTGGTGTGACAATTACTGATAAAACAAGCCTAGTACAGTAGACTGATGTCATATTGTTTGTGCATCAATCTAGAATTGGAAGTCAAAACTGAACATCATCGTTGTGAATACAGCTGTTTATGAAACACTCTTGTAGGCCTAATTTTGGTTTTTATTTATTAGTTTTCCAAGAGAAGCATTTTCAATGTAATCAGAGTTTTACATGATCATTCACAACCGTAAATCTAGAGATCTAATAATATTAATTGGTAATAGAATAGGAAAACTCATTGGCCACTGTACATACAGATACATGGGGTGGGGAGAAAAGCAGAAGGTAAAACAAAAAATCAGCCTCTAATTATTTGCACGTGTGTTGTTGATTTTTAGAGAGAGTTCCCGAAGTTTTTCACCTTTCGAGCCAGAGACAAGGTAAGACTTCTTTGCTTATAAATTGATTGTATTTTGGTGGCAGGAGTGATGATTGTGTGACAAGAACGGATGGGGAAATAATTTTTGTCTCATTGATTTTCCTCCTTTATTTCATTCCACTGTCCTGTTGAAAAGAATGTTAATCTCGATAAGCAGGGAATAAGTGTGAAGTTTTCAAGACACTGCCAGTGCTTAATTTGTAAAAAAATAAAAATAAATAAGTGCCAGAGCTCTCTTCGGGAGGCCACTGCAGCTTGCACCACAGATTACCCCTGCCATACTGCACGTGATAGTAACAACTTAACTACTAGCGTGATACTTCTACAAGTGTGACAGTTCAGACTATTTCAGGCCCCCAGGCTATAAGTATGGCTTGGGCGGCAGATAATAGTCAACGTTAATTTATTTTAAATTAGCAATTAACTGTTGTTGTAGTCATCTCTAAATTAGCCAGACAGCGCCACCTTGTGGCAGATTGCCACAAACGCTGATGTTGAAAATTCACTGCTGGTTCCGAGCACCAGAAATCACTGGCTCAAATTAAGCACCGAACACTGCAGCAGGCTATATTGTGCATGCAGTGATTAAAGAATTAATGGTTTAGATCTTTCATTTTTTCAACAATTACACAGCTTTTGTCCTCATATGTACAGCTTAAAACTGAAACATCAACCTTTCAGATTATACAGAAAGAAGTTAAGGAAACCTGTCCCAGCCCCAACCATCTCCACACCTATAAAAGCTCATTAGCACCATGAAAACCACCCTTTGCTTGAGAAAATCATGGTACTGTTATGATCTCCTTAGTTTGCTTCATCTCACTCCCATAGCCCATCCCCTTGTACCACCATAACAGCACAATCTCTGCCAACATTTCCTTCTACATCTCAAAATCACCTTCATCAGAAACACTCTGAACAGGCCCCAGCTCCCCGCATAGTTCCCTTCCCTGCCACCGCTCTGCTTACCTTGGCTCCTCCCCACCACCGCCCCCTCATAGTGAGCCCACCCTGTATTCCATTGCAGTGGCAGATGCAGGTTTTTGTACAGGGGTCGGACTGAAACAGTGCTTAGTGGTTCTTCGTCACAGTCACTAAAGATTTCTTTGTAGAAAAACATCAACAATGCATGTGTTCCCTGTATTTTAAACACATGTAGAAAAACTCGTGTGATTTTGTTTTTGACCGCACTTGGGTATTCCTCTCTCCTCTCGATTCGTGGTGTTTCAGGCACCCTTGTTTTCCCACATCGCTTGCTTGTGTTTCTGAGTGTTTTGGCCAAAGGGATACTATTCTGTGCTCTCCTACACATCTACTGCTGCTAAACCCCTTATGCCTTCTCTGTACTACCTTTTACCCATCATCACTCTGCTCTCGCCTTCTCTGTGCCCCGTACCCACTTTTTGTCCTGGTCCACATGTGTTGTCTCTTTCTCTAATCTTTGCCTTTTCATCTATTTTCATCCACTCTGTGTCGTTTTTATTAACTGTGCTCTTCACCCACAGCCCCCTTGCAGCCTGTGCCCCCTTGCATGTTCTGCGCTGCATTTGAAATCAAACGAGAGAGCAAGGGATATTGTCACTCGGAAGTGAAAAGAGATACCTCCTATTCCCCTGATAGGAATATTTATGTAAACAAAAGAAGGAGTATCCCCTACGTCAGGTTTTTTTTAGAAAAACTTACGGAGGGTGAGTTGTTTGGCAAAAAAAGGAAAAAATCAACCTTTTTGTTAGGAAACCCCTCACTCACCACCTAGTGGTGACTTGCTTCATCATCGGGGTCCACCCTGGTGACCTAGCGTCACCAGGATGTGCTTCGACACCTGTGTTACAGTGGAGCAGGTTGTGACTGTATGTGCAAAAAAAGGTGTTAAAAATTGTCCTGGTTTAACTTAAAATCAATTTTATTATAAAGTAATCAGAACAATGTTAAAAATCACTGGCGAGATACTGCTTGGTGAGTTACGGCCAAGGTATCTCTATATGTGTCTGAGTGGCTTGGTCGACATGTTTCTACCATCAGGGCAGTAGCCCGGTATTCTTCAGGACCAAAAACAGGTGGATGGGAGGTGTGTGCCCCCTAAAAGGTACACCCTATCCTGATCCCCTGTAAACCAACTGGAAAAATGACCAGTGGTAGATGTGCTCTTTAAAAATAAAAAGAGCCGTCTGGTTGCAAAAAAGGGAAAGAGACCTGTAGGGAAAAGCAAAAAAGTACTGATTTCAGTAGAATTTCTATACTTTCCTGTAACGTCGTGAAGTGTCTCTGTGATATGACTAATCATGCCAAGGGACGTGCCCTCCGAGTGATCAAGTATTGTGTTCAATTCGGGTGGTTGGCAGGGAAGTATTATCCGAGTATGCACTCTTATCAATAGGTGCTCGTGTTTGCCATGCAGTACATATTTGTTACCTTTATAAAGATACACGGGCATGCACTTCATTTCAAATGCATGCATACCTGATTTATCATTCGTCTCATTCAACCACTTATTGTCTTTTGTGCCCAGTGAATTTCTATGGGCGTCTCTAGATAGGTGTGGCAGGTTGTGGCGTGTCCTCGTATATACAATTATACTTAGTTGTGCCAAAAATTATAGATAATAACAAACAGGACACACAAACATATACCATGTAGTGGCGTGTCCTCGTATATACAATTATACTTAGTTGTGCCAAAAAATTATAGATAATAACAAACAGGACACACGAACATATAACATGTAGGAGTGCGCGTAGATTCCATGGTTCGAACAGGGGGCTTACTTGTTATAAGCCTCTAGATTACTTCAACGGGCAGGGGGTAGGTTCTTCTAACCGCCAAACCAAGTTCTGAAATGGCGCGAAAGATAATAGCGGGGTGAGTAAGTCGAGCGAAGTGCTCGGTAGGAATCAAAATAATCACAGGTTTAGGGTTCCATCTCTGTTTGGAAAGACGAGGGGCATTTACTTACAGTTTGCGGGAGAAATAAACGGCCATTCACCTACTCCTATCCTCCTCTGCTCGGCTAGTGGTGCCGTGCGGGAGTTCTTCCGTTAAATGAGATTACTCTTCCGGGAAAGGCGTGGTGCCGTGCGCCGGAGGGGGAGGAGTTACAGGGCAGGACCTGGTGACGCGGTAAACGCGAATGTTTGTAAACAAAACGCGTGTCGGTTGCTATACATCGCTAGAGATGGTTTTGGGATTAGGGTCACTAGATACTATTGATTAGTGGACATCAGTATATTGTTATTAATCCCAGGAGAGAAGTGCTTAGAATTATAAAGTGCATGAAAAAAGGGGTATGATTAGGACCCACTGATTGCGGGTGGAGCTAGCTGTGGGAAACCACCTTAAATTATGCAGGTTTTAGATCGTGATGTGGACGTCATTATATATTAATCCCAAGAGACAAGTGCGTGGGATCTTAATGCACTATGGAAAGAGGATATGAATTGGCCCCATTTATAGTGCGATAACCTGGTGACGCGGTAAACGCGTATGTTGGTAAACAAAACGCGTGCCGGTTGTTATACATCGTTAGAGAAGGTTTTGGGATTAGGGTCACTAGATACTGTTGATTAGTGGACATTAGTATATTGTTATTAATCCCAGGAGAGAGGTGCTTAGAATTATAAAGCGCATGAAAAAGGGGGTATGATTAGGACCCACTGATAGCGGGTGGAGCTAGATGTGGGAAACCACCTTTAATTTATGCAGGTTTTAGATCGTGATGTGGGCGTCATTATATATTAATCCCAAGAGACAAGTGCGTGGGATCATAATGCACTTTGGAAAGAAGGTATGACTTGGCCCCACTTATAGTGGGTGAAGCTAGAGGTAGGAACACAACTGCAGTTGTGCAGGTTCTCATCGTGTGATGCAGGAACAGAGTTCATGGGTCATTTGAGCACATTGGCCCATGGAATGTTATCATTGAGTCCAACTTTATGCGTGGAAAGTCTATAAATCCACCTCTGCTCTTTCTCATAGAGGCGTGACTGTATGTTGGGACCCTGCTGTATTTGCTCAATAACAGTCCACCTCATGTCGTTTGGGGTATGCCCCATTGCCAGAAAATGGTCCGTGAGTCTTGTGTTGTTTTTCTTGCATCTGATTGTGCTACGATGTTCAGATATCCGTTGCTTCACTTTGCGGGTGGTCATTCCAATGTATGGTATATCACAGGAACATTTGATCAAGTATACAACATTTTGGCTATTGCAGTTTGTGTGTGCCCTCTGTTCCCAAGTTTTGCCTTCCTCAAGGTTCAATGTTTTAGTGTTGGTAGTCAAATGGCAGACACTGCAATCCCCACATCTTGAATGTCCTGTGACACGGGGGAGCCCCCATATTTCCGTGATTGTGGGGTTAGTAATGGTCAAGGTGGGTTTAGGTCTAGTGTTCACCAGAGTGTCTTTTAGACTGCGTGCCTTTTTGTAAGAAAACAGAGGTTTTTCCCATTTGTAGTTTCCTGTATGGAGTATGGACCAGTGTTTCTTTATACTTTTGCTCACCTGATTGGATATAGCATTGTATGTCGTGACACATGCTAGTGGAACCTCATCCTCGTTTTTGGTTGTGTCTTCCAATAGAGCTTGTCGAGGCTGGTTACGAGCTCTTTTCTGGCATTTGTTAGTAATTTTCTTGGGATAGCCACGTGAGGAAAGTTTTTGTGTTAGGTCATCTGCCTGGCTCTTGTAATCGGACAATTTACTGCAATTCCTTCTGAGGCGGAGATACTGTCCATAGGGAAGGTTTTCCCGTAGGGGGCGAGGATGGAAACTCTCGTATCTAAGCAAGTTGTTCTTTGCCGTTGGTTTGAAATGTGTTTTAGTTATTAGATTCTCATTTTCCCTTTGTATTTCGATGTCCAAGAAGACCATCTTGTTTCTGTCTATGCAGTGGGTGAACCGTAGATTCCTGTCACGGGTGTTCAGCCAAGTTATGAATTCCATAAGAGTTTCTTCTGAGCCTTGCCATATGGAGAAGACGTCATCTATGTATCGTCGCCAAAATTTTATGTGGCTGCCAAATGGGTTATCCTCTGCCAGGATGTATTTCAGTTCGAAGTCATATACGTAGAGCCCCGCCACACTAGGGGCAAAAACACTGCCCATAGATGTACAAGTAGGGGGTACATCTATGGGCAGTGTTTTTGCCCCTAGTGTGGCGGGGCTCTACGTATATGACTTCGAACTGAAATACATCCTGGCAGAGGATAACCCATTTGGCAGCCACATAAAATTTTGGCGACGATACATAGATGACGTCTTCTCCATATGGCAAGGCTCAGAAGAAACTCTTATGGAATTCATAACTTGGCTGAACACCCGTGACAGGAATCTACGGTTCACCCACTGCATAGACAGAAACAAGATGGTCTTCTTGGACATCGAAATACAAAGGGAAAATGAGAATCTAATAACTAAAACACATTTCAAACCAACGGCAAAGAACAACTTGCTTAGATACGAGAGTTTCCATCCTCGCCCCCTACGGGAAAACCTTCCCTATGGACAGTATCTCCGCCTCAGAAGGAATTGCAGTAAATTGTCCGATTACAAGAGCCAGGCAGATGACCTAACACAAAAACTTTCCTCACGTGGCTATCCCAAGAAAATTACTAACAAATGCCAGAAAAGAGCTCGTAACCAGCCTCGACAAGCTCTATTGGAAGACACAACCAAAAACGAGGATGAGGTTCCACTAGCATGTGTCACGACATACAATGCTATATCCAATCAGGTGAGCAAAAGTATAAAGAAACACTGGTCCATACTCCATACAGGAAACTACAAATGGGAAAAACCTCTGTTTTCTTACAAAAAGGCACGCAGTCTAAAAGACACTCTGGTGAACACTAGACCTAAACCCACCTTGACCATTACTAACCCCACAATCACGGAAATATGGGGGCTCCCCCGTGTCACAGGACATTCAAGATGTGGGGATTGCAGTGTCTGCCATTTGACTACCAACACTAAAACATTGAACCTTGAGGAAGGCAAAACTTGGGAACAGAGGGCACACACAAACTGCAATAGCCAAAATGTTGTATACTTGATCAAATGTTCCTGTGATATACCATACATTGGAATGACCACCCGCAAAGTGAAGCAACGGATATCTGAACATCGTAGCACAATCAGATGCAAGAAAAACAACACAAGACTCACTGACCATTTTCTGGCAATGGGGCATACCCCAAACGACATGAGGTGGACTGTTATTGAGCAAATACAGCAGGGTCCCAACATACAGTCACGCCTCTATGAGAAAGAGCAGAGGTGGATTTATAGACTTTCCACGCATAAAGTTGGACTCAATGATAACATTCCATGGGCCAATGTGCTCAAATGACCCATGAACTCTGTTCCTGCATCACACGATGAGAACCTGCACAACTGCAGTTGTGTTCCTACCTCTAGCTTCACCCACTATAAGTGGGGCCAAGTCATACCTTCTTTCCAAAGTGCATTATGATCCCACGCACTTGTCTCTTGGGATTAATATATAATGACGCCCACATCACGATCTAAAACCTGCATAAATTAAAGGTGGTTTCCCACATCTAGCTCCACCCGCTATCAGTGGGTCCTAATCATACCCCCTTTTTCATGCGCTTTATAATTCTAAGCACCTCTCTCCTGGGATTAATAACAATATACTAATGTCCACTAATCAACAGTATCTAGTGACCCTAATCCCAAAACCTTCTCTAACGATGTATAACAACCGGCACGCGTTTTGTTTACCAACATACGCGTTTACCGCGTCACCAGGTTATCGCACTATAAATGGGGCCAATTCATATCCTCTTTCCATAGTGCATTAAGATCCCACGCACTTGTCTCTTGGGATTAATATATAATGACGTCCACATCACGATCTAAAACCTGCATAATTTAAGGTGGTTTCCCACAGCTAGCTCCACCCGCAATCAGTGGGTCCTAATCATACCCCTTTTTTCATGCACTTTATAATTCTAAGCACTTCTCTCCTGGGATTAATAACAATATACTGATGTCCACTAATCAATAGTATCTAGTGACCCTAATCCCAAAACCATCTCTAGCGATGTATAGCAACCGACACGCGTTTTGTTTACAAACATTCGCGTTTACCGCGTCACCAGGTCCCGCCCTGTAACTCCTCCCCCTCCGGCGCACGGCACCACGCCTTTCCCGGAAGAGTAATCTCATTTAACGGAAGAACTCCCGCACGGCACCACTAGCCGAGCAGAGGAGGATAGGAGTAGGTGAATGGCCGTTTATTTCTCCCGCAAACTGTAAGTAAATGCCCCTCGTCTTTCCAAACAGAGATGGAACCCTAAACCTGTGATTATTTTGATTCCTACCGAGCACTTCGCTCGACTTACTCACCCCGCTATTATCTTTCGCGCCATTTCAGAACTTGGTTTGGCGGTTAGAAGAACCTACCCCCTGCCCGTTGAAGTAATCTAGAGGCTTATAACAAGTAAGCCCCCTGTTCGAACCATGGAATCTACGCGCACTCCTACATGTTATATGTTCGTGTGTCCTGTTTGTTATTATCTATAATTTTTTGGCACAACTAAGTATAATTGTATATACGAGGACACGCCACTACATGGTATATGTTTGTGTGTCCTGTTTGTTATTATCTATAATTTTTGGCACAACTAAGTATAATTGTATATACGAGGACACGCCACAACCTGCCACACCTATCTAGAGACGCCCATAGAAATTCACTGGGCACAAAAGACAATAAGTGGTTGAATGAGACGAATGATAAATCAGGTATGCATGCATTTGAAATGAAGTGCATGCCCGTGTATCTTTATAAAGGTAACAAATATGTACTGCATGGCAAACACGAGCACCTATTGATAAGAGTGCATACTCGGATAATACTTCCCTGCCAACCACCCGAATTGAACACAATACTTGATCACTCGGAGGGCACGTCCCTTGGCATGATTAGTCATATCACAGAGACACTTCACGACGTTACAGGAAAGTATAGAAATTCTACTGAAATCAGTACTTTTTTGCTTTTCCCTACAGGTCTCTTTCCCTTTTTTGCAACCAGACGGCTCTTTTTATTTTTAAAGAGCACATCTACCACTGGTCATTTTTCCAGTTGGTTTACAGGGGATCAGGATAGGGTGTACCTTTTAGGGGGCACACACCTCCCATCCACCTGTTTTTGGTCCTGAAGAATACCGGGCTACTGCCCTGATGGTAGAAACATGTCGACCAAGCCACTCAGACACATATAGAGATACCTTGGCCGTAACTCACCAAGCAGTATCTCGCCAGTGATTTTTAACATTGTTCTGATTACTTTATAATAAAATTGATTTTAAGTTAAACCAGGACAATTTTTAACACCTTTTTTTGCACATACAGTCACAACCTGCTCCACTGTAACACAGGTGTCGAAGCACATCCTGGTGACGCTAGGTCACCAGGGTGGACCCCGATGATGAAGCAAGTCACCACTAGGTGGTGAGTGAGGGGTTTCCTAACAAAAAGGTTGATTTTTTCCTTTTTTTGCCAAACAACTCACCCTCCGTAAGTTTTTCTAAAAAAAACCTGACGTAGGGGATACTCCTTCTTTTGTTTACATAAATGTTCTGCGCTGCCTCATCCAATCTCAGTCCTCACCCCCTGTGTGTGTCACACCCCCTCTGTGTCCTGTCATCTACTGTGTACTTCACCTGATCCGGACCCAAAATGTACATTCATGCACTCTATCGCCTACCCACTTAACAAACACAATAGTTGCATCACTTCTAAGTCAACCAATGGCAGACCCCCTTCTCTCCATCCAGCTAGACTCTCTACTGCAGTGAGGTGCCAAGGACTGAACAGAAAGAAAGGAAATCTGCTACCACCTCCCTTCAGAGAGATTCAAAACTCCTTTTAATACCCTGGTTCCGAACAACCTTAAATACTGCAGCAACTTCTGAGTTGGTCTCCTGCAGTATTCCTTTTGCTCCTTAATATAATACACTGCCATATGCACACCCACTTCCCCTTACCCACACCAAGCTTGGTTCTGTGTCTGTATGTCAGACATAGGTTACTACATCAACCCTGGCTCTCGAGGTATTAAATTGCACCTCTCTGCCCGACCGCATCAAACACTCTCATGCCACATCCCTTTATGCTTGCTGCTCTCTGACATCTATAATCTCCCTATCAAAACCACCCAGCACCTTACCCAGGTTTAGGCCCTTCTAGCCTATTTCACCCCTCCACTCCCCTCCACTAGACTTTCCACCCTAGAAAGCACTGGGGCACTGGCCTTTGTGCCTGTATTTAGGTAAAGTATGAGGGGGGTTTACCCAAAAGAAGTCACTGGAACCTGGGTTGCAATGTTATTAAGAGGGAAGGGGTCCCAGCAAGAAAACATATGTATTAACCAAAATTAGTTGAAAGTAGTACACATCATTTGTCTACAATGTTTTAATCACAAAGTAGACATTACAGGGATATAGTATCCAACAATATTCATTACATGAAGGTTGAACAGTGCCCCTGGGCGAACAGAAGGAGTGATAGGGTGAGGGTAGTGAAGGTGGGGATGGTGACATTAAAAGCAAGCAAAAAGTCTCAAACAATTTATGATTCAATTGCAATATAAGGACAAAGATAAATCCAAATGGTCCGCTTTAAACAAACACATGCCCCATGTAATGCACAATTAACAAAGTCTCAAGCGTGGGGCTGGGGTATAGTGGAAGGTTGTCGACGTTTCGACCCACTGGATGGCAGGAGTTAGTAGGAGCCTTGCGGCGGGGTCTTCATCAGGACTGGTGGTGGGGCTAGCAACCTCTATTAATCGGTGCTCATCGGTAAAGGGTTTCAGTTGTCAACGATTCATCTAGATATATATATGGCTGGAGTAGTAAACTGGCCCGGGAACGCTGGGCCGGAATTAATCAAATGAGGTATCAGGGGAGGGGGGTTCAGTGACGGTCGTTCCCGAAGTGATGCGTGGCGCTGTGCAAATATTCAAAAGTCGCCCGCGATCAAGAAGACGGTCCGGTGTGCGAGTCAACCGGTGGTATCACTTCTAAGTCAACCAATGGCAGACCCCCTTCTCTCCATCCAGCTAGACTCTCTCCTGCAGTGAGGTGCCAAGGACTGAACAGAAAGAAAGGAAATCTGCTACCACCTCCCTTCAGAGAGATTCAAAACTCCTTTTAATACCCTGGTTCCGAACAACCTTAAATACTGCAGCAACTTCTGAGTTGGTCTCCTGCAGTATTCCTTTTGCTCCTTAATATAATACACTGCCATATGCACACCCACTTCCCCTTACCCACACCAAGCTTGGTTCTGTGTCTGTATGTCAGACATAGGTTACTACATCAACCCTGGCTCTCGAGGTATTAAATTGCACCTCTCTGCCCGACCGCATCAAACACTCTCATGCCACATCCCTTTATGCTTGCTGCTCTCTGACATCTATAATCTCCCTATCAAAACCACCCAGCACCTTACCCAGGTTTAGGCCCTTCTAGCCTCTTTCACCCCTCCACTCCCCTCCACTAGACTTACCACCCTAGAAAGCACTGGCCTTTGTGCCTGTATTTAAGCCTGCCCTCAAAGCGCACTGGCCTTTGTGCCTGTATTTAAGCCTGCCCTCAAAGCCCATTCCCTCGGGTGTGAGGACCTTCACGACTGACAACCTTTCCTCACTTCTCCTGGACCTCACACTCTTGTCCATTCATAGTACGTTTACTTTAATGTAGATATAAACATTTTATTTCTGTCTTGTGTATTGGACGGTCATTACCCATGCGTCCTGTATCACTAACCAGTGTCTCATCAGCATTCCTATGTCACTGTCATCCTCCATTGGTGTAATGCACCCCCGCTGTTATGTGCAGCAGTCTTGTTTGAAATTCTGAAGCTTTTTATAAATACAGACACAACTCTCTACTGCAATGTCAATAGCTTCGATGATGTATTGCGCTGTTACCATTTGTGTTTTACCGTGTGCCCCGGTTGTCTCTTTACCCACACCCCAGTTTTTGGAAGACCGGATTTACCGCCACCTGGAGCCGGCGCTGGCTTTCCAGCTGGAGCTGAACCGGATGCGAAATTTCGATCTCACCGCCATTCCCTGCTCCAATCACAAAATGCACCTGTACCTCGGGGCGGCAAAAGTTGAAGTGGGCACAGAGGTGACCGACTACCGGTTCTTTGTGCGTGCCATCATCAGGCATTCGGATCTAGTGACGAAGGTAGGTAGAACATCTGTTTTATGATAGATATTGGCTTTGGCTAAATGGAAAACACCATTTAACAGATGTAATCATGCATTCTTATGGAATGACGCTTATCTTAGCGAGATGGGCTTCTATGATATTCTGCTCAGTTTCTAATCTTTCCAAGGCCTGAGAATGCTGTGGTGGACCTTTGTGTAATTGTTGTTTTAGACCTTTCATGGTGATGTGTTGTTTGCTCTAATCAAGAAACTGGAGAAATTCAAAGGAGTCTGGGAGATTGATACTGTTGTATCTGTGGGATATAGTAGTACTGTCTATGATGCAAAAATTAAGTGCTTTAGTTTTTCACTCTTATGCCCCTTTGCTTTGTAGAAGGTGCAGAGGGAGTTACTGAAGTACATTTGAGGCGAATAGATGCCGTGAGATTTGCCGGAGTACTTTTCAGACCCTTAGAGGCAGAGGGAGTTGCCGGAGTAACTTTGAGGCCATTAGATGCAGTGGAAGTTGCTGGAGTACCTTTGAGGCGAATAGATGCTTTGGGAGTTACTGGAGTACCTATGAGGCGAATAGATGCTGTGGGAGTTGCTGGAGTACCTTTGAGGCCATTAGAGGCAGTGGGAGTTGCCGTAGTACCTTTGAGGTCATTAGATGCAGTGGGAGTTACTGGAGTACCTATGAGGCGAATAGATGCTGTGGGAGTTGCTGGAGTACCTTTGAGGCCATTAGGGGCAGTGGGAGTTGCCGGAGTACCTTTGAGGCCATTAGATGCAATGGGAGGTGCTGGAGTACCTTTGAGGCGAATAGATGCTGTGGGAGTTGCCGGAGTACCTTTGAGGCCATTAGAGGCAGTGGTAGTTGCTGGAGTACCTTTGAGACAATTAGATACAGTGGGTGTTGCTGGAGTGCCTTTGAGGCCATTAGATGCAGTGGGAGTTGCTGGAGTACCTTAGAGGCCAATACATGTAGTAGGAGTTGCTGGAGTGCCTTTGAGGCCATTAGATGCAGTGGGAGTTGCCGGAGTATCTTTGAGGCCATTAAAGGCAGTGAGAGTTGCCGGAGTACCTTTGAGGCTATTAGATGCAGTGGGAGTTGTAGGAGTACCTTTGACACCAGTAGATGCTGTTGGGGTTGCCAGAGCATCTTTGAGACCATTCGTTGCAGTGGGAGTTCCCGGAGTATCTATGAGGCCAGTGTATTCAGTGGGAGTTGCCGGAGTACCTTTGAGGCCAGTGGATTCAGTGGGATTGCTGGAGTACCTTTGATGCCATTAGATGCAGTGGGAGTTGCTGGAGTACCTTTGGGGCCATTCGATGCAGTGGGAGTTGCTGCAGCATCTTGGAGGCCATTCGATGCAGTGGGAGTTGCTGCAGCATCTTGGAGGCCATTGGATGCAGTGGGAGTTGCTGCAGCATCTTTGAGGCGATTAGATGCAGTGGGAGTTGCTGCAGCATCTTTGAGGCGATTAGATGCAGTGGGAGTTGCTGGAGTACTTTTGAGACCAGTAGATGATAGTTGGCTAGTCGGAATGGGTTGCCACCTCGTTTCATCCCGACAGTACACCATGTTTGCAGGAATGGGCTTTGCGTTTTGATTATTGTTATCAAACGAGGGAGGCCAGTGGCTTCCATTTAAGTAGCCCATTACTTTTATACCTAACATTCATTAGGTTGTCATGATCGAGACCAGCAATGGAAATGTTGTGTTGTAGTGTCATGAAGCAAGTTACAACCCTACACCCGGATGTTGCTGAGAAACTTAAGCAAGTGTCAGGACTGGGCCTTCAGCGCTGCAGTAATCAATGGGTGCTCTGTAATGGTCTCACTCTCTTTTCCGTAAAGTCCTAAAGACCTGGCTCTTCACTACTTGTTAGGTTCCCTTCTGTGCCTCTTGCGAACATTGGCTCTATTCGTAGCACCTTGACGCCTTTGGGCAAAGTTTGCGCTTTATTAGACTAATATTCATTCATTCATTCAAATGGCAGAAAGGAGGGGTGTGGTGTATCCATCGACATCGAGGTGCAGTAAAAATTGGAGCCCGATTCACAGCGCTTTTCTATCCGCAGTATCATCTGCTCTCCTTATTTCTCCCTTTGGCACCATGTCACTACACTTCCTGCTACTAATGTTAGGGGTTATGGATGCAAAGGCAGGAATAGATAAGAGTAGTGCACCAAGAGCTTTGTTTACTGTGTTTAGTTTACACTCCTTGTCTCTCCATTAGCCCATCAGCAGCTGCTAATAATCTGTTGGGGGCAGGCTTTGAATAAAAGGGGCATCTTGGTTGTCATTGAGGGTCAAAGGGGGTGTGAAGTCACTTCTGCTACTTCTGGCAGTTTGATAATACAACATCCATATCTTACGTTTGACTTATTTCTAAATTTCCAATCCAAAGACGCACTTACTGAAAAAAAGTGTTAAGTTTGGCAGAAATTATTTAGGACAAAGCTACATTAATGGTAGTATTTGCCTACTCACCTGTCATCTAATAGATACTTGGTACATTCGATGTTGGATGTGGGGTACATTATTGTTTTTGTTGGATGGCCCGGGACCAAATGGACGTTTGAAACCTGCACTGGGAAGTGACGTTTTTATTTTGGTGTGATGTGTAGTTGTTTGCAGACAGTTGTTCCCTGGGTTGGGTTCGGTTCCCTGTATGGCTCTGATATCAGAATGTTCTCTCCGCTTGGCTCCCAGTGGCCCTTCCCCTTCTGCAATTGTCTTTATTTTAGTTATTGTTTTGGATTTTAATAAAACACACTGATACCTCTGTATATATTATATTGTAAATAGAACCACTGTTCAGTAACTAAAATAATGTTGTCTCTGTTGTCATGAATAGATTTAAGTTTAGTTCTAAGCAACCTTTAAATTGTTGTCCACTGATGTGCATTTCCACAGGAAGCATCGTTCGAGTATCTCCAGAATGAAGGGGAGCGCCTGCTCCTTGAAGCCATGGATGAGCTGGAGGTGGCCTTCAACAACACCAACGTCCGCACTGACTGCAACCACATCTTCCTCAACTTTGTGCCGACCGTCATCATGGATCCTTCTAAGGTGAGTCTTCTGCAGTGAGCGGGTCTAGGCATGAGTTTCTTCACACCAGCTATGCAGCCGCAGGCTTACCATGAGACCAAATGTGATGCATGATCGGTGTACAATGCAGACAGTATCTTCCACTGCCAAGTGCAATGTCTGAGATTAGTATGAGATGTGGATGGAAGGTACAGATTGTTGTACAGAAGAATGCGCAAACAGTAAACTTTGAAATGAATTGCATTCTCTAGACGTTAAATGTTGAAGGGATTGGTGCAAAATCCACACATTTTGCGATGTGCCAGCGATCTCTGATATCTTATATGGCCAATTCATTGCCAGAGCAGGGTTACATGGATCACTGACAGATTTGGGAGGTTGTAAGTTATCATAAACTTTGTGACCGAGGCCGGATTATTTTGTGGGCGGGTGGTCCTGTTAATGCCAAAGGGTGCCCCAGGGAAAGCTGGGATGGAACAGAAATTATAACACGGAGATTTCTCTACCTAAAGCTGATAAAATCTAATTTGATTAAAGACAAAGAGATGGATATCATAAGCATTCAGCTGCAGTTGGACTCCCAGCAGCGATCTGCTTCGTAAAGGGCCTGTATGATATATCTTTTAAAGTAATAGTAATCTCTCTAGTGCTGCCTGATTTTGCTTGAACTTGAACTAATTTGGAGGCTCAACTTAATACCACAACTCCATCTGAATGGTAGACAAAGGTTAAGAACTACAGCCACGCTTCCCGACACCCTGGATATTAATTGTTAAGCCAGAAGAAAAGAACAAGGTGCATTTCAAGTGTAACCCTCGGACAAAAGAGGAAAAAAGGTAGGGAAAGGGGGCTCCAACCAAAAATGTAGTATAAACTTTACTTCACTCTCCTATAGTGAATTCCGCCAGTGTGTAGATCTGCAATCTTTCCAGATACTTGGGAAGGAAATCACAAAGAGGAAAACAAAGTGACGGTGGATTGCTTGAATTGACCTCAGTGATGATTACTCTGGACCACAATCCCATCCATCCTTTTTTGTCCATCGTGTCCCCTCAGACCGGAACCAGCCAGATGCAACTCAGCCTTGATCCTGCTCCAGTAGAAACATTCCAGCTCGAACTGCTATGTCCGGACCCTTCTGAATGAGAACAAGCAAGCCCAGACCAGATTGGGTTTATTTGGTCTCGTCAGTACGGCGATGCTTGAGTTCTCTGGCACAGTCCCCACAAGACCCACAACTGGTCATACCAAAAAGTGATGGATAGATTGCTTGCATTAATCACAGCTACGGATACTTACTTGGACCGCAATCCAGTTGTTGTGGTTTTTTTGCTCACCATACTACGTCACAAAGGAACCAGCCATGGGCAAATTAGCCTTGGTCTTGGTCCAATAGTAACAGTCCAGCCTGAACTGTCCAGAGCAATTACCAGTTTCTCATGGCAAAGGAAAGCAGGAGAGGTATAGTGTCTGCTGCTTTGTTTTCAATCAAATTTATAATCTTTTTGGCCTGTCTACGAAAGCCAACTTTTGACATCAAAGAGGCACTCATTAGATGCTTTGTTCTAGCCCATCGAGTATCACAATGCAGTGCGGCATGTGCTCAATAGATCTGATATAAAAGGGCACAAAGAGAGAAACAGTGGAGCAGTCAACAGCTTTAAGATGTTGTTTAGGTCACATCTAGCAACAGCAGCTTTGGAAGTCATTGTTCCTAGGTCAAGTGGACACTAAAACCAGTGATGCTCTTTCCCATCACCTCCATAAGCTAGTAGAACCACCTTCCAAGAGTAAGCACACTCAATGTTGCATGGCTTTCTGAAGGAAATCAAAAACTATGAACTAGAATTGAGTTCTCTGGAAACAAATTCTTTTGCATTCATTGAGGCAATCAGTTACACAAAGGAAGGGGTGCACCTGGAGGTGTGAGTAGAGGACAGAATAGCAAGCCGTTTTTGTCTTTCGTCAAGTGAAGACTACCACACATTCAAAGGGAAAAGATCTATCTCAGACGGGGAAAGCACTTGCAATGGAAACAATCTTGATTGATATAAGACAAAGCATATTTATTTAAGCGAGAGATTAAGGCTCGTTGGCTACCAGGAGAGTCTTGTCAGGGCCACCCCAACGTCCAAGGTCGAGGAGGAGCAGAGAAATGTAGTTCCCTAATTAGTCTGCAAATTAGAGCATTCTTGCGCAGTGGCCCCAAGTTGACAGAGGCCACAGCTGATTTAAAAACATTGATTGTTTTGTTGGAAAATGAAGAAAGAAAGTCGACCAGCATAATACGAGAAGCACTGAGAGGACACAGACCTCGGTCTAAGCACCACATTAGCCAAGCAGCTGCCCAGTACTAAAAGATGTCCTCTCTGTTATTACCCCTTGTGACCACCAGTCTAGAAGGGGCAGGTGGTCTTCTAGCGCAAGACTGGGAAAGTTGACCGTGGGGTCCTAGAGGGTGCCTAGAATGAAAGGTAGATAAGGTGGAAGAGCCATTGCACATTCCAGAAAATGAGAATACTAGGCCTGAGATGGCCCGAGGAGGGTAAACAGGACCAGCCAGGCATGGCAGTGCAGCAAATGGAGCAGGGCCCGAGAAAACATAAAAGGATGCAAAGCATATGGTTAAAGACGTGTATATTCTTGAAGAATGGAGATACTATAAACTTTCAGATCAAGATGTCAGCTCAAAAGCTTTATCAGTTGTCTTTTGGGGCATGATGCAAGTTGGTCCACTTCCAGAGGGCCCTATAGCGACAGAATTGCTAGAAATAACTGACTATGGAAGGGGGATGCTTTTCTAAAATGGTAACACAGAGTAACAGATTATTAAAAATGAATCACAAAGCTTTATGAAAGCTTTAATTGCATCCTTGACTTCACCTAATATGATTCCTCCCTCAGGGACAACCATGCTTAGATGGAGGGTTGAGCCTACAAATATCTAACATATGTGGTTGAACTACAAAGTAAACTCTACTTTCTTGGGTATGGCAATATAATATTTGTTAGTTTTTCTGGAATTGATCTAAATTGCTCTCTGAAACAGGGAAATATTTCCTTTGCTAAAAAGTGTCAAGTTAAAGCTAATGATTTTGTCACTGGGTCAGGTTTTATCCAACTGGAGAAAAGCAGTGACCCTGGAGTGGCTTAGGTTTTCCTTTGTTTATGCAGTGGCTTAAATACATGAAGAAATGGGTCAACGAGAGAACAAGAACCTACTACCCCTTAGCGTCTGAGCAGGACCTAACAGTATGGCTTGAGTATTGAGAGTATGAGTCTCCTTGGACAGATATCTAGAGAGGTAGGAGATTTGTTGGTATGAAAGATCCACACTAGGTGTGTCCTGTATGCAGCATTGTCTCTTGTATCTCATCGAAAGTAGCTGTTAAGCCTAGTTTGTGGTGGTGCAATAGTATATGTCCAGATTCTATCACGTATACTTGCTGTCAACATTGATGTTCTTGTTTTTTTTTGTGGAAACATTTCATCACTGATGTGTTTTAAATCTTTTTGTACACCTAGCAAAAGTTAAAGAAATTGTTCAAATAAATAATTGATTGAAAGACATGTGCTGACAAAACTAATTTCCTACTGCTTTCGACTGGCTGGGCACTACTCTGATGGACATGTTCATCCCGTAGCTGTAGTCTCATATTTTGTGAGTCAAGATGGAGCGGTTCCTGGGCCTGATCCTTCCTACGCTTTTCCCGTAGCAAGCCATAGAAACACTGTCCATTTACAGCAGAGCACAACAGTTCGATTTATTCTGCAGTAGAATTTTGAAGCACATTTTTCGAAATGCGCCTTTTTTGGTAGTCCTGTATGTTTCACCTTTTGATGGGGTTAGAACTCTGTGCATTTTAACCCTGCTAACCAGTGATAAAGTGTTGGTGCTTCCCCTGTAAAAATGGTTGCGTTGGCATATTCCTAATTGGTACATTTAACTTACTGATAAGTCCCTAATATATGGTACAAAATGTACCCAGGTCCTGCAAGTTAAATGTCATGAGTGGACTGCAGCACATAGTGTTCCATCCACTACAGTGACAGTGTAAAATATGGCATTGGGCATACCATTGTAGTTTGACTATGGCAGTTTAAACACTGCAATTGAACCTGTAAAAATAAACCCTTTTAACAGGTCAAAACAACTTCTTAAATTTTAATGTCACCTCTATGTAGGCCTTGTGGCCCACAAAGTAGAGTACATAGTATTTAAAAGTAGGACATGTAGAAATTGTATGTTAACATGTCCTTACAGTGACACCCAAAGGCTATTTTTCACTGTGGCAGGCCCAGCTGACCTATCCAGAAAACCGGAGTACAGATTAAAAACCCTAATACTGTATCTCAGGAATAGTTATTAAGTCCGATTTGAATAAATATTGAGGAAATGTAGCTTTTAGAAAGTTACCCTTTCCTCCCTGGCGTTCCCGTAGGCTAAACTTACATTTTCTGCTCACTTCTGCCAGTCGGTAATAAGCATTTAAAAAGTGTGAAAACTGTGTTAAGTGCTTCCCTGAAGCAAACAATAGCCGACCATAATGGTCAGCGGGGACTTCTCTATACCTGACATATTATGCAGGATGGGACTGTGAGCATCCTCTTTGGGTTGACAGTGTCAAACCCTGTTTGAATTTCAAATCCTGCCTGACAGATATTCTACTCTCCATGATTTGTAGAGCGCCTAGCTACCTGAATAGGGCACCGAGCGCTATTGGATTGGTTGGAGTAAGTGAGTTAAAAGGCTAAAAGATTTTGAGGAAGAGATAGGTTTTAATTTTTTTTTTAACTCATGAAGTTGTCCTCCATTCTGAGACTAGTAGGCAGAGAGTTCTAAAGCTATGTTGCAAGGTACGTTAAAAGTCCTACTTTTGGCTCACTTAATTCTAGGGACTAAAAGCAGTTAAAGATTTTGATCTTAGGTCCCTATTGGCATGGTAGGGGTTGGCCAGTTGCTGTAGGACAGTTGGGTCTGTGTTATGTTTTGTCCGGTGTAGAATGCATAGTGTCTTGAATTGTATTCAGCAACTTATAGCCAGCCAGTGAAGAGTTTTGAACGCAGCGACAGCAGATTGTGTTTTCTGAATGCCTAACAGTATCCAGGCTGTGTTTTGAATAATCAGGAGTTTTTTATTACTGATTTTGGGCTGCCTAAGTACAGTGAGTTGGCATAATCAAGGCGGAAGAAAAATAGACCTTGAATCACTATTCTGCGTGATTCTACTGGGAGCCATTTCAGGACCTTTCTCATGGCTCTCAAAAGGCCGAAATAGCTGGCAGCCACCTGGCATATGCTGGGTTTTTACATATAACACAGGATGCTCAAATCATTGTTGTGTATCCATGGTCTAGTTGATGGAAAATCCTGCTTTTTTTACCAGACTTCTGTCTCTGGGTTTATTGGTCGTACAGTGACTGTCCCAATCTAATTTCTGGTGTTAGAGTGGGAGGACACTTGGAATTCTATAGTACAATCCCCAGACATACACCCCCATGCACAGGTTTAGTGTGGCTGAAGACTTTTTTGAAATTTACATTTTTTTAAATGTCAAAAGTAGGTAGGGTTACGCCAAGGACTGACTTTTACCCTATTGGTTAGGGCATGCCAAGAAGTCTGCCACAAGCTTGTGCCAGTCATTAATGTGGCACCTCCAGACACCCACTTCAAAACGCTCCTGGGCCTGAGGAAGAACAGAAGTAGACCAAACCAGCTGTCTGTGACCTAAGAAGAGCTCCGAAGGACTGGATTTGCTCTCTCATGTACCTAGGATAAAGAAGCGGACTCCATGGATCATAGGACTTACCTCCTGTTCAAGCTACAGGGATACACCAAGCTATAAGAGGCTCTTCCTGCAACTGCTGTGCTGATCTGTGGCAACTGGAATTGGACTCAATCCTACTGTTGGCTTCTACCAGACACTCTGTGAGTCTCGAAGTGCCACCCCCTGCTCCCCCACTTATCCTTCCCCCTCCCCTGAAACAACTAAAGTCAGAAAGTAAAATCTTTGACAAGGACTAACCTGATTGGCGTATTTGACCTATGATCCATCATGTTCAGTGTCAAATTGCATTTAGTTTCCGTCCTACCACAGCCATTGACTATCACTTTAGCTTTACTCTCCTTGGGTCTATTCCTACTTAAAACTTTACAAACTCATATCTCCCATTCCCCTTATTAGATTTTTATCATTTTGGTGTCATCTCATTTATTAAATGTGACTCTATGTTTCTAACTAGGTTTGGGATTTTTATTGTTTGCATTTAAACTTTATTACTGTTTTGGTACTGCATAAATACTTTACACATTGTGTCTAAGTTAAACCTGTCTGCTTTGTACCATATCTACTAGGGAGAAAGGCTCAGGTTTACTGACTTTAGTGATTCACCCTGACATGGGTTGGGATTGTTTCTTGAGGTGGGTTGTCACCCACCCCAATTAATAATCCAAGTTCTTACACAGAGTGTATAATGTGAATACAAGAGGGGCTTCCTCACAGAGGCTGAGATGGCCCATGGCCAACCGAAGTGCCTCCTTATTTGGTATAGCTTGTTTTGGTGGTGATTTAAGAGGCAGATCTTAGCATCCATGATAAAATGTAGGCACTCCATCCATTAGGATGTGGTGCAAGCAAGGGTCTTGAAGTTTACTTTAAAGCCTATAGAATGCAGAAGACGAAGTCATGTAGAAGTGGACGCATAGAAGCAGGGGGCACCAAGTCATCTGAAGGATATCTTGGATATAAAGAATTAGGCGTACACCAGAGTCCTCAAAAAGGTCACGTACAAATGGGCTTAGGAGAATCCGGAGGGGAGATGGCAAAAAGTGCCACAATCAGATGTTCCACAAGAATTTCAGGAAAGTTTAGTGTTCACGGAGTGAAAGAGAATTATACAGTTGGCTACAATTTGGCTATCCCGGAAATTGTGACTCCCCTCTATCTTGAAGTGACAGATCTGAACACAGATGTTCAAGGGACCGAAATTTATAATGGGCTAGTCTTTGAAAGCCTTGTGAATGATTAAGATCGAAATCACAAAACTCCCCTTTTGAAAGCAATTCAGAATGGTAGCTCCAATTCTCAATAACTCCTTCACCTTCTTATCCACAAGAAAGGATTCATCTGTCAAGAAAGAGTTAGTAGCGTCAGCGCCATTTGACCAAGATCAGTGTGAACTCTCCGTGCTAGCTCTGGATGGTTTTCAAGCTTCAAGGGATCTGCTGTGGTCAATTTCCACTAATGAAGAAACTGCATAATGCAGCCACCAGCAGACAAATCGGGGAGTGACAGGAAGGGATCCGAGCTTGTGTGGAGAACTGAGATGGAGCCTCAGCCTTTTCCATTGCTGGAGCCACCTTCAGAATCTTGTTGTTTGGAACTAGTGGCTTCAGCCTCTGTCAGTGAAGATTTTCTTGGCTTCTGAGGCCATTGAGAATTGATGTTGGATTGAAGATGGTCCAGTGAAGGCAGTATTATTGCTTGATGAAGGAATCGGCAAAGAAGTAGACCGGGCCGTGTGAGCGTAAGCAGAAGGTGATGTGTTTATGCTTCTTAAGTACTTTGCTAGAGTGTCTTACTGGTGGATATGTCATCGCATCGTGCAACGAGCTGGAAGAAGCTGCACCCTTGGATGATTATGAACAATTAGCCATGGGCTGAGATGTTGCCCAGAGTTTGCAATCTGTATAGATCAGACATATTTTATCTAAACTTACAGGGTTCGTGACATATGCTCCAGGGCCAACACAAGAGAAACTTCAAGCTTTCTATCGGAATCTGTCAACAGTTTAATGACCTTACCACCGAACACAGATAATGGAGGAGGTGGGGGAGTTGGCTCATCCAAGAAGTACATAACAGAGGGAAAAAAGTAGCAAACTCCTATCTACCGTGGCATAATAGAGCAAAGAACCCTAGAAGAAAGTAAAACTACCTTCGAATCCTGACAACTCGTTAAGGAATGAATAGAAGTGAGCTGTTTGACTCCTACATGAATGAGAACACCACTAGAGATCATTCTCTTCTTCTCTTTCTCTACAGGCCAGGTCTACGCTGCAATAGGAATTTGTCCTGCTGGGGGACTTTCTCCCTTTTCTGCCTCCAACCACATCACTGCTTCATTTTCCTTCTAAAGCCTCTTTTGCACCATATTCTAAAGCCAGCTGCTTTTTATTTTATTTTAGATTACCACCTGCCTAAGTTCTGATCGGCCTGGGAGGAGAGTTGTGTGCGTGCCTTGTGCTGGGAACAGGTCACTTGTGCCGGGTCACACCTCATGAGCGGGTAATATGCATACAGTGCAAGGCAGTGTGCATTGTAGTGAGCAGGAGAATCAAAAAGCAGTTGTGCAGTGGTAGTGTAAGGCCATTGGAAGTCGAGTACTGGACAATGGAATTGGAAATGGAGTAATATTAATCTGTGATAAGAGTAATGCAAGGTTACAACATCACTGAAGGGCATCAAAGGGGAGCCCAATGAAGGAATAAAGAAGCATTATGGTGAAATACTGCATGTCTTCTACCAGAAACGGAATACCAGAGGCATGGGAAAATATTAGCAAGCAATGATAAACTATTAACAAACTAAACAGGAGGTAAATATCTTGGATTTATCTCTTTGAGAGCAGCAATCAAGAGGCTGCCGCTAAGGAGATTGTTCTTGCTGCATGAACCTCCGTTAGTGGGAATTGAGGGGGGAACTAGTGACACATTAATCTGCCCGCCATCCTGGAAGTTAGAGCTCCAGTCGCTCTAATCACTAGGGCGATATTATGCCCGTCTGCGCCCGTCCGCGCCCTTTTGGGACAAGGGCTCAGGACTCCTGTATGTTCCACATCAGGAAATTTACGGTACAGCTCTAAATTACTCAAATTTTATAATTCACCCTTAGATTCCGAATGTTTCCACTCTATCGCTCCTGATCGGTGGAACTATAGATGCAAACACTGTTCACATAATTTTCAGGATCTTGGTCCAACTAACCTGAATGCAGCCAAACCCCATCAAATTTTTAAGTTACTCTCATTGAACTGTCGTTCGTTACCAAAACACTCAGTGGAAATATCCCTGCTTCTCTTGGAGGAAAGTCCGGATGTCCTGTTCCTAACTGAAACCTGGCTGAATGTGGCCTCTGACCCTGATATAGCACAAGCCCTCCCTCCTGGCTACACAATACAGAGACTCGACCGAATCCATAGTAAAGGGGGTGGAATAGCCATTATCTCAAAGAATTATATAATTTGTTGAATCCTGGGTAGCCCTCTCTCAAATTGTGAAAACCTTCACTTTTCGCTAGGATTCACTCCTACGCTAACCTTCTCAGGAATTTTGATCTATCGCCCCCCAGGACCCTATGGCCAATTCTGTGACTCACTCACAGATACTGTCTCTAAATTAGCAAACTCCTCTGCTAATTTCACTATTCTTGGAGATTTCAATATTCACTTTGATGACACTAATTGCAAGTTTGCAACTGAATTGACTTCTGACTTAGCAGCCCTACAGCTAACTCAGAAAGTACAATCAGCAACGCATTTAAAAGGACATCTTTTGGACCCCATTTTCTCAGGTCTAATGGAGCTAACCTGCCAATCACCAATATCTATTCCTTGGACGGACCACTTTCTTATCCCTTTTTCATTGTCCCCTGCCCACGCCATTCCCCCAACTCGATTATTTCAAATTATGTCCCGATGTTGGTCAAAACTTCCACTGGACTCTTGGATTGTAGCTTTAGAAAAATCCAATCCTGTCTTTAGCCCGGACTCGATTGTGGCTAATACAAATTTTAACAGTTGGATTAACAACTCCTTGGACTCAGTTCTTCCTAGAACCATTATTAAGTTACACAAAGGTTCCAACAAAGCTGCTTGGTACACCCCAAAGCTCAGAGAACTGAAACAACTGTGTAAGAAAGCAGAGAGAGGCTGGAGAAGGAATTTCTCCCTTCACAAAAAGCAGGAATACAAACATGCCATCAAAACCTATAAATGGAAATTAGAAACTCTCAAGCTAACTCCTCCCGGGAAACCTTTAGAATTGTTAAGGAACTAATGAATGTTCCTTCCCTCCCTGACTCCTCCACCACATCTGACCAGCGCTGCAACTAAATGGCAGAATTTTTTCACAATTAAATCAAAAACATCTACGAATGTTTAGCCCCCACTGAAGACCACAATTCTATCCATCAGGATAAGTCTCACATAGAAGGCAAGGAAACAAGCTTAGCGGCCTTTCCCACAATGGATTTCAGCTGTCTGCTAGCGACATCGAGTTGAGTAAAAAGCGGATCACCCAATGACCCTGCACCACTTAGTATTCGTAAGTAGGTAGCAGAGACAGTGGGCCCGGTCATTTTGGATGTGGTTAACTCTTCTATAATGTCCGGAGTAGTTCCCCCTCTCTGGAAAAAAACTATGGTCAGAGCTCTTCTGAAGAAACCCACTCTAGATCCTGACTGTCTTGCCAACTATCGTCTGATTTTCCTTCTCCCTGGAATTAGTAAAATCCTGTAGAAATATGTAACGCTCCATCTGCTTACTTGGAATCTAACCCTCTCCTTCACGCAACCCAAACAGGATTTCGTCCCGGCCACGGCACAGAGACAGCACTCCAAGCCGTCCTGGAAGAATCAAGAAAAATTCTTGACTCTGGAGGATCATCTGCTGTGATCTTACTAGACCTAAGTGCGGCATTCGATACGGTGAATCACTGTATCTTGATCGACCGACTTAGAAGTCTGGGGTTGACTGGAACAGCGTTATCCTGGCTGAGGTCATTCCTGGAAGGATGCTCCTTCCAGGAATTTGAGGGTGAAACCAAGTCCAAGTCCTGGGCCCTCTCACGTGGAGTCCCTCAGGGCTCCTCTTTGAGTCCAACACTTTTTAATGCATCCATGGCCCCACTGGCAGAGATCATACAGCCTTTTGGAGTAAATATTGTAACATACGCTGATGACACTCAGCTAGTGGTTTGACTTAACCAGTCTGATTCTTCAACATCTCGTCTCCATACTTGTCTTGAACAAGTGGCCAAATGGATGCATCATTCCCATTTAAGTTGAATGGAGACAAGACGGAGCTTATGCTATTCAAACCAATGGAGATGTGGCCGATGGTAATGGGATCCACGCCTGCCCCTAAAGTAAATATAAAGAGTTTGGGGTTTTGGTTGGACTCGGACCTTACCCTCAAAGTTCAAGTTAGAAAGGTGGTTGCCTTCTGTTTCAACTTGCTCAGAATGCTTCGTAAAGTGCTGCCCCTACTCACTTTCCAGGCTAGGAAAATGGCTGTTCAAGCTCTCATTCTGTCACGATTGGACTTTAGCAATGCACTTTATTTGGGCGCCCCAGAGGTGGTACTTTCTAGACTTCAAATGATACAGAATTGTGCGGCAAGAACCCTTATGGGAACTCCTGACAGACAGTCTGCTAAACCTGCCTTAAAAGCCTTACACTGGCTCCCCATTCGGGAGAGAATCCGTTTCAAAGCACTTTGTATCGCTCACAAACTGCTTGGAGGGAACGGACCAAAGATTATCTCCCTATTAGTAAAACCTTATCAAGCCAACGGGCCCCTAAGATCGGACGAGCTACACTTGGCTTTTGTACCCAGGATCAGAAGAACTAGAAGCGGAGGTCGGCTTTTTTCTTATAATGCCGCCAAGCTTTGGAACTCTCTCCCTCTCCAGTTACGGAAAGAAACCAATCATTTGACCTTTAGGAAGCTGCTGAAAACCTGGCTCTTCCCCAGATAAGCTTCTTCTGCCTCTTCCTACTTCGAGCGCTGGGATGCCCACGGGTAGCCATGCGCTCTATAAATGCCACCTCTATTCTATTCTAATGTTGCGTCATTGCCTCCATTGATAATGTAGCCTGTAGAAGGGGTGCAATTAAATGAGCATACATGCCATGTGTGCCTCCTTGTGTTGCCATACATTTGTCATGGTTTCAGAGGATAGTTGCTTCAACTAAAGTTAATTCCGAAACAATTAATGCATTTATTCATGCTGTGTATAAACACTCCAGGGGAAACAAAAAGGCAAGATATTGCTAAGAAACACAGGCATTGCTCGTCACGTGATGTCACCTTCCAACTTTGGAAATGTGAGGTTTTTATTGGCCTTCTTTAAAGGTAAACACAACCATGGAGTTCAGTTTACATGGGCCAGAAGTTAAATATGTGCTGAAGTCTTTTTGCTTGAAGATAATATTTGTGGGGAAGTGGCAATACTAGGCGGTGAGCACAAGATGCTTTGTAAATGATTTGCCGGATATTAACATGGATATAGGCCTATATGTGAATCAGAAACGGGTGGCTCCAGGAACCCACCTAGAGGTTGCCCTCATTGGCCATGACTTTCTACATTAAGGACTCGCGGCCTTCAATCTTGCTCATTAACTGCATAAAGAGAACAGCTATTCACCTGTGCTCGTCTTGTAAAAGACTCCACACCCAGGTAGCTACTACTCTAGAGACCTTAATACCCAATCATGATTATACATTGGGGAGTTTTATTTATATTGGAAACGTTTGACTAACTACAAACCTTCACCACCGTGTTTAGACTCAACCATCCACATAATCCATTCTTGAACTCTGCCTTAATGCATCCAATAATGAAGAACCTCTGTAAAGTTTATTCGGCAATAAAATCATGTTACAATCCAGATTACAGTCCATTTAAACTGAGCATACCACTGATTCACCAAAGCAGACTTCGACTTCTATTCATAACACTCATCTGGAGCAAACTAAGCAAGTGTAAGAGAGTCTTCAGTAACCTGCCTAAACTACTCATCTCCAGCTTTTATAAGACCCACCTCACTGGCTTTCTTTTCTACCTTATCCCCAGATTCCTCCACTGATCCTGGACCTCTCACTGTATCACATTTCAAAACACTTGTTCTTAGCTTTTAACACTTCATGACTCTGACCCAATGTGCCTGTCATCATAAGCCAACCTCAGTGCTACCGGTAAGAGATCTGCACTTGCGCTGTACTGGAATGTTCTTCTCGCCAGATGCCCGGTGTCCATGAGTATTTTCAAGGCTTGAAAGTCTTTAAGCTGTTGGGTTTAGTGTGCTCCTAACTTCGCCTTAAAAAAACACCACAATATTAAAAAAAAAATCCTTTGCAACGTGGCTATAATAAATAATAATAATAATAATAAGTAGGTTTGTAAAGCGCCTGGTGACGCCATCTCGGCGTGTCCCTGCGCTGTGGAGAAAAGGCAGATTCGGACAAGAAGACTGAATCTATAGGTTGTATAGATGAGTTTTTAACAGCTTTCTAAATTTGGCTTCTGTTTCAGTTAGTCTAAAATTCATGGGGAGTTGGTTCCATTTTTTGGCAGCTAGCACTCTGAATGAGCGGCCTCCCAGCGTAACTTTTTTTGTGCGGGGAATTTTAGGTAGGCCTGTTCCTTTAGAGCGAAGTACTCTATTAGGCTCGTGGGTATGGACAAGATCTTTAAGATATTGTGGAGCTTTGTGCCATATGATCCCTGTGGCACATTAAGAGAGCTTTGAACAGGATCCTTTTTTTAATAGGGAGCCAATGAAGAGCAGCAAGAGTAGGTTTAGATGCTGCTCTTTTGGGGAGTCTCAGGACCAAGCGTGCTGCAGTATTTTGAAGTACCTGTAGCCGTCTCAAGTTTTTTTCGGAGGTTCCCAGGAATAGCAGATTTCCATAATCTATTCTTGAGGTTACCAGAGCTTGAATACGCAACTTGTTCTGGAGAGCGGGCATCAATGTTCTGAGTGAATGAGGACCTGGCAGCAGTGGGGAGATGGTCTCTGCCAACATGGCTCCAGCAAGGGCTTGGGCATTTGCAGAAATTTCAATCTATAACACATAAGAGGGATTTAGAAAAATCTGGTGTTTTTCTGTAGAGGTGAAGTGTTTGGGACAGTAAGAAAACACTGATCCATACAGAAAGTGCAGTTCTTGACTGAAACTTGTTCCTTCTATGTGTGTAGCCAAATGTATAGTTGTTGATGTAGTCTTACTTGTGGTCAGCTCTGCTCTTAACCTCATATGCGGGTCCCATTTAATTTAATTAAGATCTCTGTGCTATCTACTCTGAGGAATCTAAAAACAGATCATAAATGAAGAAGGATTGACAAGTTTTGGGTAACTTTTATATTTATTTTTGATAGAGCATGAATAAGAGGAGGTCAGTTCCGAATTCAAATGACTTTTTATTGATCATTTGAATCGTGATGGTTTTATGTGGTGTATCACTTTATTCGGTTTGCTAATCGGGTTTCATTTTAAAATTGAAATCGGCATGAGTAGGAGTACGGTTGTTTCATTAGTGTGCCATTATTCTGCCCATGTACATAGAGCTTGTCCTAGGTTCTGAAGGCAGTACACTCTTTTTTATATTTTTATTGGCAAGCTTCCAACTTCCTCGTAGTTGGCTTTAATAGGGCCGGACCTTCTTATATTACTCAAGACCTTGCATGTAGGAGTTCTAGAAAGCATAATGATTTGTACGTGTGTGAAGTACAGTGTGTAATCTTTCCTTGTTTTGCCTCCAGTGCTGCTTGTTTTTGAGGTCTGTAATGTTTATTTCAGATTTTCTTACACTGTACTACAGTTTTGTGAACACACTCTGCACCTGACTGCTTTCAGCATAGGGGTAGAGTGGGTCTCATCTGTTCTATATTTACAGAGAGTGTTTCTGTGTTAGTTTATAACACATTTTGCGGGCAGTTGAGTGTGCACTTTACTGGGCTGTTTGCCGCTATTGTAAGCCCAAACTGGTGCCAGGGCACCATCTAAATTGACGTCTGATACACCAAGACAGGAGAGAGACAGGAACTTAACATGTGCACATTCCTACAGTTTATACCTGTCTCTTATTTTTTTTCTTTCCCTTCATTGTTCTTACACCTTCTCTATGTATTTGTTATACATATGCCTATCTTTAGCACTCAGTGTTTCTCTTTATTTCTGTAACTGTTATATTTTTTTTACCTCTATCCTGTTTAACAATGCAAATTTCTAGGTGTGCAAATCTGTTTGTATTTCTGCTGTGCATCTGGTTATTTCATTCTCTCTTTGTGATGTTCACTTCCACACCTCTTATTTGTATTTTTCAAGTTATTCCTCATTTTATGTTTACTTCTCATGTCCATTTCTTTATAAATGTTTGTGTCGTCTGTGTCTTTCTTTGTGTACATTTTTGTTTGGACTAATGAGTTTTTTGGCTGCCTGTCTTGCTTTAAGCTAACTGTTCTTCATGTCCTGATACCATGAAATAATTTTAACTAAAGTTTTTATTGGTGATATTTGGAATCAGAAAGAGAGTACTGTGGCACGCAGAAGCAAATTGAAAAATGCATGACCTGCAATTACAGGTTGCAAAGTAGTCACTGGATAAAATCTGTGTCTTTTTAGATTGAAGAGTCGGTGCGCAGCATGGTGATGCGCTACGGTAGCCGACTGTGGAAACTACGCGTCCTGCAGGCGGAGCTGAAGATCAACATTCGTTTGACACCCACAGGGAAGCAGATCCCAATACGCCTCTTCCTGACAAATGAATCCGGTTATTACTTGGATATCAGCCTGTACAAGGAGGTGACGGACTCCAGGACTGCACAGGTAGAGTGCTGGACTGACATGTTCTTCTGTCTGTGGAGAGTTTGGTGGCCGCCTGTTTGCTTTAATGGTGCCTCTTAACCTATATGCAAAGGTCCTTTTATGATGGAGCACTTTATAAAAATATTTTTCCCATTTGTAAACATTATAAATATTTGTCGGTAAGGATACGAAGGCACAAGGAGATAAAATAGTTGGCGCTAGATTACACAATGTGGTTGGGTTCCAAAGGAGACCTAAGAACTTGTCTTGAGGTTGTGTCTGACAACGTACCCACTGGACTATCGCGTACCCTGCCTCTATCTTGGTAAACATTTTAGGAACTACACCCTCAAGGGAATGTGCTTTGTAGGTGGAAAGATGCAAATCTTTGGAACTTTTTGTAAGGTTTGTTCCTGTTGTGTTGCAAATGCCAAAGATCATGTATCACTCAGTTTTCGAAGTAACCGTACTTATTGGTCCTAAAGCTGCTTGTGAAAAAGGGTGAGGACAAAGTGAGAGGTTCAGCAAGCACAAGCTTATGAAGTTACTTTGAACCTAATTCATTACATGTGACGTATAGTCAAGTATATACGACAGTCGTAGAGATTCAGTTAATAGCTTCCAGAAGCTTACTTCCAAAAGCGTCCAAGGTTTCATAGGGACCTTGATTGTGAACTGGTATACAACAAAAGGCAGCAGCAGACATGTTTCATCACAAGGCAACTTTTTCAAGGCTCAGCACAGGTTCATTATATGGATAAGGTATGCAGATGTATCCAATGTTCTAGTAAGCATTGGAAAAAATCTAGACGTCCAATGGTAATTGGTCTAGAAACTTAGTAAACAGTGCTATAATCAAATAACCACAAGTCGTCCAAATGTCAGTTGACGAGTATACTGACAATGGTAGAGACCAACTCACATAAAGGAGGCTTATTTGTTTACTTTTGAGCCCGCTTACCACTGTACTGTGTTTGGCTATTGCATATGGTAGGTGCAGATTACCTGTAATATTGCACGACTTGTGGACATTTGATTATAACACTGTATACTGGTTTTCTAGATCAATTACCATTGGATGTCCAGCTTTTTTGCAATACTTATGGAACTTTTGCAAATCTGCATACCCTATCCATATAATGAACTCGTGCTGAGCCATGAAAAAGGCGCCTTGTGACGAAACACTTGTCAGCTGCCTTTTATTGTATACCAGTTCGCAGTCAAGGTCCATGTGAAACCTTGGGTGCCTTTGGAATAAGGCTTCTGAAAACTATGACCAGAATCTCTACGACTGTTTTATATAGTGGACTATAAGTCACATGTGCTTCGGTATCATTTGATCTCTAGTGTGAGATTATTAACCTTATGGTTCATGATCAACGTACACCCTATTGGGAGCAGGGTGTGGGATACCATGTGAGCACTGTAATCTTTTATTGCATCTCACTATAAGCACTTGACTCTAAGTGAACAAGGCTTTGGATGTGCAATTAACTGGACCAGCTTCCAAAAAGTTGTACCTAATGTATTACATGTCTTTCATATTCATTTTTAGTCTTACAATTGACCGAATGCCTAGGGATGTGATTTAGATCTTAGTGGACGGGTTTCTCAGTCACAACTGTGATGGATATCTGTCCACCAAATGATAAATCCCATTATATCATATGGGATTTATATTTCAGCGGACGGGATATCCGTCATTGTTGTGACGGAGTACCTTGTCCGCCAAGATCTAAATCAATCCCTAAATCACTTCTGTATTCAAGAGCTAGAAGCTATGTTCGGATTGTTCTGCTTCTAAGCCCTCATCATTTAGCAGCCAAGAGAACCTTAGATCTCTCAGTGGGACAATAGCAATTTACACAATGATGGTATATGGGCAAACACAACTATTTTTTCCATGATGTATTACTCCTCTACGACTACGCTATTCCAAATTAATGACCCAGAAATAGGGATTAGCATGTGTAATACAAAATGAACATTTTGGCCTGATTACTTGTGCCTAGTTTTTGTGGCAATGGTAATCCCAGCCAGAAAATGATTACTGCTTTACTCTTAATTGGGATTGGGCCCAGTGTGGTAGAGCGGGGAAGTTGCGATGAGTGCTGAGGTCACTGCCAGTACCAGAGATCACACCTCCTCCTTATTATACATCTGTCCATAATCTGCTTTATATGGTCAGAGCAGGTGCATGTGAATTCACAAACCCACATCCTGCCAACATTTATTCTTGTTTTGTTGGTGAAGCTCAAAATGTTTCTCTCAAACTTGCAGTACTTACTCTTCGGACATACTGACATCCAGTTTCTACAGGCAGTAGGGAAAGTTGGTTGATTTTTTTGGCAGGAAAGAAATCCCAAACTACAAACTCCTGCTGAATTCGACCCTTTCCTGTGTACAAATATGCAGTCTTCCAATAGCATTAATGTGCGGAATTATTCTAAGCAGGGATCATTTAAAAAAAAAAATGTGGGTTAGTTACGTTATGAGATTTTTGTATAGCACATCGTACTCTGTTTGCACGGCCTCTAAGCACTATTTTAATTGTGACGGTTTATCCTAAAGCATGGACTTCTAAATTTCAGATAGCGTTAAGTGATGATACGAGTGATTCAGTGTTGAATATTATTTGAAAAGTGCCCAGGATACAATGTGGGCTTTGTATGCCGCATGCCAGCGGTTCTTAATCCGTGGTCTGTGACGCATACTCAGGAGGGGCCACACTGATTAAAAAACTAAATACATTTAGCAAATTAATAAAGTATGTACAAATAAAAAGCAAAATATTAAAAATTAAAATGTTTAACAATCAGTAAATATGAAGGCATTAGAAATCGGAGCTGAACATTACGTTAGTAGCTTTAGCTTGATTCATGGGAGCAGGGCAAGTACAGCTGACATAATCCCGTATGGACGATTAGTGGTCTCAGGAATTTAGCACATCACTTATTTTTTTTATTAATGAATCTCCAACCTTCCCATTAAAATAAAACTTCTGATTCTGATGGACACTACTACCTGCAGATTCCTCTCCTGTAGTAAATCTCAATCTCCAGACAGGATCAGCAAATTTTTCAGCAGTGCTTAGTGCACCGCTGGCTGCCAATGTGCGGCTCAGATTTGGTCTTGTTCTGCTTTGGAAGTGACGGAGCAAAGCCGCATATAACCGCTATTCCTTTGCGTCATTGTCAGTTCCTTTCTTTGCACGTCTTTGAATGTGGATCGGGAGGTCTGCTCCCTCTTTCGTCAGTTTGATGATCTTTCCGATCTGAAATCCAGTGTGGAAGAAGTGCATGTCCCCATCCAAAACCACAGGGTTCAAACCATGCTGTGACTGTTGTAAACAGATGTCAGTAATGTACCCTCACAAGGTGCGCCTCTGGTGTTAGGGCTCAGGACACAACTCCAGGTTGCATGAAGAATGTGCCCGCATTTTATCGTAGGCTGTCAAAGACCGTGAAGCAAAATTTACGGTCTGATGGAGACTCCTTCCCACAGATTCCTTACCTTAGAATTATCCCCAGCCATCGGACTGGATCCGGAAAGTTTTAGAGCAGTACCCATGTGTGTTGAATACTACACACACTATCAGGAGACGCTTGACCCCCACCTGGTGGGATTGTATCGGGAGGTGGTGGAGAAGGACTCCTTCCCTCGTGAGACGGACATGGCCACCATTGTGGTTCTGCCGAAATCCCAGCCGCCCTCGTCCTGTTGTGCTGACTATCGCCCAATGTCACTCATCAACACTGAGATCAAGGTGTACGCCGCAATACTCGCCCAGCGACTTAAACCCCACTTGTCCACGCTGGTTCATCCCGACCAGTGCGGGTTCATGCCCTCACGTGGAATCAGGCATTGTCTTCGTAGACTGCAATCCGCTCTAGCCCACCGTCACCTCCTAACTCCGTACCTGGCGACTTTCCTTGTTGACTTCGAGAAGGCCTTCGATTTGGTGGATAGGGGGTTTCTCAGAGACGTTTTGAAGAGGATGGGCCTTGGTCCCCGGTTCCGGGCCATGGTCAGGGTTCTGGACGCCTTCCCGAGAGCTTGAGTCCTTGTAAACGGGACCCTTTCGGAACCCTTCCCTATTCGCAGGGGAACAAGGCAGGGCTGCCCATTCTCCCCCTTGCTCTTTGCCTTGGTGATGGAGCCCTTGGTGTCCCTGATGCGGTCGTGTGAGCATGTGCGGGGGTGGGATTTGCCCAACACCGAGCCAGACAAAATCGCCCTATACACAGATGATGTCCTCGTCTACTTGGCAGACCCGGCTGAGTCCGGTCCACATTGTCTTCGCATCCTGCGTTCCTTTGAATAGGCTTCTGGCCTCTGGTTGAACCCAGAAAAATCGGTTCTGGTCCCTCTCCATTTGTCCAGAGATTGGTTTGACTGGTAGTCAGACATACCTCTGTGCCGTCAATCCTTTAAATATTTGGGGATTTGGATGACCCTGCTCCCTGAGCTGAGCTGGGCCCTCAATGTTACTCCTCTGGTGAAACGTGCCAAGGCGGACCTCCAGAAGTGGCAGTCACTGCCCCTGAATCCTATGGGAAGGGTGGCCCTTTTTAAAATGATGATCCTCCCCCGCTTCCTTTATGTCCTTCAGAATACTCCCTCGTGCTTTCCTAATACTTGGTTTCGTGAACTAGATTGCATAGTATTGAAAAGTCATCTTGTGCCCTGGGCACCCCCCAACTTTTTGCTGACTGGAACTGGTGGTAACTGACTCTGACTGACCCTGGGCTCTGTTTAACCAGGCCCAGTGCCAAGCTACAAGAAACACATTAGAATACAGTTAAGACACCCAACATACACTAGGGTACACTATGGTATGGTGGGGTACCCCTGTAATTGGCATGACCTTCCCCATAAGCCCCTTGTATGTAATATGGCAGGGGATTTAAACTACCTAGAAGTCTCCTGTGTCCTGGGGCATGGCAGTTTAGAGGCCAGCAGATTTTCTGCACTAGCATGTGTGCAGTGCTGAAGCCTGAGGTCAGTTTAAAAGCATTCCTGGTGCCCAGGACAGCTTTTAAACCTTAAATTGTGCCCAAACTCGACTTTGGGGGTAGGGGCCCTTAAAAAGGAAAAACCTACCATGTTTTTGCATATTAGGGACCCCCAGGGTCACCCCTAGGTATCCCAGGGGTGGGGGGTCAGTTATCTATAAGGAGCGCCCTTATAAAATGAGTTTTTATATGCCTGGGTAAAGTGAAATTTTACATGTCACTCCCCATATTGTGTTAAAGAGCTGCTCAAATTCGACTTTGATGCTAGAAGAATTGGGTAAGGATAATCTGCCTGATTTCTGCAGATTCAGAACCCCTGGAGTCTCCCCTAGTTGCACAGGAGGTGGGGGTCCTGTAGAAATTAGGGAAATACTTATTAAATATGGTTTTATAAGCCCTGGTTCTTGAAAGTGGCCCAAGTCATTTTCCCCATTGAAAACCCCATGGCCCATAGGTTAACATGGTAGGACGTGATTGATTAATAATTATTGATAGGAGAGGACTAGCCAGACCATTCCAAGACTTCCCAGAATGGTAGTAGTAAATCCAACAATATTATATTGTTGAATTTCTCCTAAAGTGTACATACAAGAAGTTATCAGGCGTTCTTGTTTGTAAGTCCAAATTCAGCCTTTCAGTGGTCTGCCCTGATTGGTCAGAGTTAAGTGGATTAGCCAGGCTGCTGGGAGGGCAGTGTGCTGGTCTATAGGAATGCCAGGCCAGGAGGTGGCGTCGTAAACTATGCTCTTCAAAGGCAGAGGGGAGGCCTAGGTTTCAGTCCACTCTGACAGTCTTGACCCAGAGTCAGGGCTAGGCCGAAGGAAGGTATGTGCAGATGGTAGGGGGAGAGTCCATGGAAGTAAGGCATCCCAGGGGGTGTGTTTAGCCTTGCTGGAAAATCAGCCATTATGGATTTGGAAGAATGATGCACTGTGGGACAAACTAATGCCACACTCTACAGGATGTGGTCATAACTATGAGGAGTTGCCCTGCTCTCATTGGTCATCAGTGACCTGGTGCTTGACCCAGAGAATTTTGAATACGTATCTGAGAGGGGCAGAGCCCTCCAGATCTGCTGCTGAAACTGAATGAAGCAAGAGGTGCCCGGCTGGAATGATTTTGCTGTGCCAGGAACTCTAAGGCCTGACCTATGAAGACTGCACCATCTGAAACTACAGCCCTGTGGATTACCTTGCTGCCAAAGGACTAAGAGTGGACTCCCTGCAAGCTACAGGTTAACAGAGCTCACCTGGACAGCCCCCACAAAGAATTCAAAGCCTGGAGTACCAGTGGATTTGTACGGGTTTTGTTCAAGTGGATTGCGGAATTGAAGTTTCACACTTTCAAGGACCCTCTTAATAATAAATAATAATAGGGAGATTTGTAGAGCGCATGGTGACGCCGACGGTGTGTCCCCCGCCCCGTCTTGGAGATTCCAGAACCTTGGATTGTGTGTTGGATACTTTGGGACCCGCAAGCAGAACGCCAGGAAGGTGTTCTAACTGGACCCCTCATGCTGTAGAAGGCGGCCCACTACAGTGGTGAGAAAATTATTCAGAACAATTTATAAAGGTGTGTCCCTGACAGAGAAAACGAAATGACTTAAAGGGGCACTGTTGGTTTCTAAGCACTAGAAAGTGACTAATCTTTAAAAATTCATAGCTCTGGTTCCCTAAAGTGGATTATTTTCGTTTTGGTGTCATTTAAAAGATAAAAATATTAACTATTTTTATAAATTGGTGTTGGATTTTTATTTTGTGTTGTGTCTTAATTATTTACTGAAATGGTGTTTTTAAATGCTTTACATACTGTCTTTGAAGTTAAGTCTGTCTGCTCGCTGCCACGTTACCAATGGTTGAGCAAAGGAATAATTTTCTAAGACCTATGCTGAGTCCTATCATGTGTTAGTGGCCTTATTGCCAGTGGCAGACCTACATTTGCCCCTACCAATAACTCACTTTCCAACAAATAGCCACCAAGTTCTTGTGGGGGAAGGGTAGATCCCTGCTGGCGCTGACACTGGTAGGTTCCCTTCCTTTGACAGGGGCCTAGGAATGACCCATCTCTATTTATATTATCTTGCTATGCGACTCCTCTCCATACACAACTGGTTCAACGGGGGTTGGTCGGACCCAGCCTATAGGCTTGAGCTGGGATAGCTAGGCCTTGCTAAGATTCAGTCCATGCTGTACGGGACCCCTATTCCCTTCCTGAGGTGACGCACTCAGTGTTGCTGGCCTGGCGGGCTGCACACCAAATGGACACACACGCTGACTCAGTGCACTCCATTGTGGAACGGGACCTGGCTCAAAGAAGTGAACAAGTTGCAGGGCTTCAGGGCGTGGGACCTCATAGGCATTTCACAGCTGGGAGACATATGGGTGGGGGACCATATGCGTTCCTTTGGAGACCTCCAAAAGAGATTCTCTTTGCACCAATCACAATTCTACAGGTATCTGCAAGGTATATTCCCTCCGCTCCCACCTTACAACGGGTACACGTGATAGAGCGCACAGGTCACCCGACCAAACAGAATGCACACTTGGGCCCATAAAATTTAATTTTCAGTTATACCTTTAAACAGGTAACCTACACGCTGCTATCAGCAATTCAATTTCCTCCTTTCTATTTCCGTGTACCCGACTTACCAATCCTTGTAACAGGTACCTAAGATCACAATGGATCAGGAGCTAGTTTGGGAGTAGGTAAATAGCATAAGAATACCATGCAACATTTGATATAACGGTTGTACTTTATAATAACCACACACCAAAAAGTTTTCAAAACCTTTATCTAGTTCTCTTCAGTCTCAATTGCCATGAGCCACAAATTTACATAGATCAAACTGTCAATTACTAGGATTAAAAAGATAGTATAACTATGATTGAAAGTAAGAAACATTTAGAAATCGAAAAATAAAGGGAAGGGGAAAAATAAGGAACACGCTAATTTTAGTTCAGCAGACTTTCACAACTTCACTAAAGGCGGGTAAAGAAAGGGAACCATACTAATCAAAGCAGACTTTCGGTTACTACTAACGGTCTGTAAGAAACGAAACTTATGCAGTTTGATTTGTCCAGCTGGACTCTTCCCTAAAGGGATGGTAAGAATGGAACACACTGTATATGCATACGATGCTGAGTTCAGCTAAGGGTAGGGAGAGAATGGAATATGCGAATACACAAGTTTGCACGAAAATCTTATTTGTAGAAAGAACAGGGTAAAGGACATAGGAAATTATGCTTTATTCTGGATAAGGGAGGAAAACTTAGATAGACGAACACCCACACTCATTTATATTTACCTAGGATAGATTGAAGACTAACCCTGGCCACGGGTCAGTTGGAAAAGGCGGAAAGGACCCTCAAGAACTTGGGCTGCCAGTAGGCGAGCGGGTACAGCTCATGGACAGTCAGGACAGGATAACCCCAGGATTGGGATCAGGACTGGGCTCACCAAAGGGTACGACCAACACCTGCAGCTTCGGATGCAACGCCTGCGCTAACCCCTCTCTGCAAGGAATCTGCCAATAACCCCGATTGGGTTCTCGAATCTCCCAGCAAAGTGCTTCGCCAGCACTTAAGGTTTCTCAAACTCCGACTGAGTCTGTGGAAATTACGGACAGAGTGCTCCGCAGCTCTCTGTATCAATCACCTATAGAGTTCGTTGGGTCAGTGACAGGTCAGCTATTTGGACAAGTCGGACAATTTTTCTAGCTAAACCTAGGCTAATTATACTGTTTTCGGGTCAATGTACCACCCACAAATGTTGCAAGTGAAAGGTTCCCTAATTTCTGATTGGGCAAGGGAGGAGGTTAGGTCATGGTACCTCCTAAAATTTAGACTTTCTCAGACTTAATATTCATTTTCGAACCCACCCCTTACATTCCAGTTCCCATGGCAAGAGAGTTTTTAGAAGACAATGGGGTATACTGTAAAAATTATACAATTGTAGCAAATGCAGGTACAAGTCAGCTTCTTCAGCTAGGTTGGAGTTCAGGTTCCCAGGAGCATGTTAGCTTTGGCTGCCAGCTGGCTGGGTTCCACTGCTGCATGAATTTCTTTTCCCCATCACATGACTGGTTCTATACGAGCTTCAAGATGGAGTAGCAGCGCCTCCCGGGCCCCCACGAGGATGATACATGAAAAGTATGCGAAAACAATTTAGAAACACAGGAAAAAATGAATACACTGTATACCATGATTGGCTTTACTACATCCCTTACTTTATAATAACTATAGCATTAGGAGTTAGGCAGAACAAACAGCTTTGCAAAAGCAGCAGTGCAAGCACCGAGCATGTGAGAAAACAAAGCGGCCATTTTAGCAATACTGCGCATGAGCAACAGGTTCCCTCCAGAACTGCGAGTGCGTCACATCACAAGGGTATGACCGACGCATGCACAGACTGGATTCCCGCAAAGCAGCGACCATATTAGAAGCAAGCGTTATTACCTTTTAGTAAACACATAGGCAAGCTTCTCTGGGACACCCCCGTGTAGTGTAAAAGTGCAATATTAGTAAGACAAACATGTTGAATTAACTCATTAATGTTATTTGAGGTTCTCCATACAAGCAAGTCGCGTTACATGCGAATACTTGCTCCATCACACGGCTCCCTGACCACAGCCCACCCGAAGCTCAAATAATGTTTGGAGACCTGGGGAAGGGTGGCATTTCACGTACCTATCGCACACTGATTAATAATACTCCCACCTCCTTAGATCGACTGCAGGATCAGTGGGAGGATTGGGTCGGCCCCCTAGAGGAAGAGGACTGGCGCGACGCCCTTATGGCTCCTAGAACTGTCACCGCATCCGCTAGGCTGCGCCTGATCCAGCTATTCTACTTACACGCAGCATATCTCACCCCGACATGCCTACATTGGGCGGGGTTCAGTCCGTCACCAGCCTGTATTAGATGCGGCCACGAGTCGGCTGACTTCCTTCATATGGTGTGGGCCTGTCCCGACCTAGCGCAATTCTGGAGAGAAATAGAGGTAGAGCTTACTGAAGTCTTGGAGTGGGAGGTCCCTCATGAACCGAAGCACACACTTCTGGGCATTACTGACAGGTTAGACGGGTCTAGGAACAAGAAGGTATTCCTAACTAAAGCATTGGTGGTCGCTAAGAGATATCGCGGCCTCGTGGAAATGCCCCGAGCCCCCGAGTGTTGGACGATGGCGGGCTGGGGTGGACTGGTGTGCCATGCAGGAAAAAGTTATGTATGAGGCACGTGGGTGCCCCAAGAAATACCGCAGAGTATGGGGGAAATGGTTGGGGGTAGGTGGGGTGATTATCAAAGGGTTTGTTCATTTGCTGAATACTTATGTTTCAATGGTACCTGCTCGATGGGCTGCACTGAGTCCTCCTGTAATTCAAGACTTGCATGGGTTTGTGATGCAATTCAGGTGTACTTTCTTTGTAAAATCAATAAAAATGTGTTTATCAAAAAAGAGCAGACCACTCAGTGCTCCCACGCAACTCGCAGGTTGTAGCATGTCCCGTTCCTCAGCAGAACGGGATGAACCCTATGATGAAGCATGCCACCAAGGGGCAACCCTGGTGGGTGAGTGTTATATAAGAAAGCCTAGAGCTCTTTCTCTTCCCTGCAGAGGGTCAGCACATATAAAACAGACTGGCTCCTTTTTTCTGAAGGTGTTAAAGGTTTAACACAAATATTCTCTTGAACCCTTTGTGATGCCACAGTGGGATCTTGTGTGTACCCCCTTCTAGCCTATGCATAGCTTATTGTTGCGTCTTCTGACTTTCAAAACTGCCTTCCTGATCGTGATCACTTCAGATTGTTACATGAGTGAGCTCCATCCTCTCTCAATGCAACCACCCTTCATTACCTTGTTTCCAGACAAACTGGCGTTGAGGACACCAGGGTAGCCTTTCTGCCGAAAGTCGTAACTCCTTCTAATGTTATGCAATCCATCAACCTCCCAATGTTCTTTGCTCCACCTCATCCCTCGAAAGAGAAGGAGAGGCTCCATCGGCTGAACCCCAAAAGAGCTTTCAGCTTTTACATTGATCACATGAAGACTATCTGTGGGACATTAAGCTTTTTGTGGGGTTCTTTGGGGGAAAGAAAGGTAAGGCAGTACAGAAAATGGCTTTGTCAAGGTTTGTCCTCTGTATTACGTTCTTTTACACTTTAGTGAAGAGGCAGCCTCCGGAGGAACTGAGAGTTCACGCCACAGTGGCAAAGGTTGCTACTACTACATTGGCAAATGCATGCTCTTAATATCTGTAAGGCCAGGATGTGGGTGTCACTGCACATGTTCAGAAGCACTACTGCCTTGACAGCCATGTCTGACTGGAAGAGCATTTCGTTTGTTAGGCCTGGCAGGACTTTCTTGCCTAAGCCCATTCCACAGGCCCGTCATTGTGGGAGGTACTGCTTTGCTATCTATGCTAAAGGTGAGGGATATGTGATTAGACATATCCATCAAAAGAACAAGTTCCTTACCTTCTGTAACACTGTTTCTGCTGGCTACTCTCTCTAACCGCAGATTCCTCACTGCCCTCCCACTTCCCCGTTTAGTAGAGTGGTCTCTTTTTACTATCTAAAAAGGCTCCAAATTAGAGCTCTGCACACTGGTAGCAACAACTGGAGTATCCTCCACGTCTGAAGGCGCAGAAGAGTTGAGCAAGAAACTGACATTGGCGTCCATGGGTGGCACTTATATGCCACTTCACTCGTCACTTCCAGGGCTGAAGGAAGGCATTTTAGAGCCACACAGCATCACCTAGCAGAGGGTAGGAGCACTGCTGTGAACATTTCTAGATCCAGTCTGGCACTTGGGGGATATTCTAAAGATAAGGATTCTGTGGTTAGTTCCCACCTGAAAAAGCATTACCGAATATAAGTACCTTGTTCTTCTTCTTTTTTTTTTTTTAACAAATGTTATTTTGTCACGGTACATATAGGCTGCATAGCTCAGTTACCGGGAGACTGTTGCACACATTAATTATACACCAAAAATGACGGTGACATTTAGACATGGCAAAACTGTAACAGAACAATCCCTTCCCCCACCCTGATTGAGCTCATGCCACCCTAGAACAGAGATAACGTCCCTGTGACCATACACCAAGCCCATCAACAGCCTCTCAGAGCCCTTCCTTCACACGCCCATCAGTCCGGTAAGCGAACATTCCCCTCCGGTGGCGGATCCAGGTCCAGTTCCCGATAGTCTGCCCACCTTTTCCAAATCTTATAATGCTTACAGGGGCACCCCCTGGCAATGAAGACCGGCTGTTCAAGCCCCATGCAAAAGTCCAACCCATTTCTCCATGCGGCCAATGACGGAGCCCGGGGCGCCTTCCACGCCCTGGCAATATCCCTCTTTGCCAGCGTGAGACCCAACAACAAGAGATGTTGCTTGTATCCATTGTCCCCAACTCCCTCCATGACATGTAGCAGGGCCAAGCGTGGTGTAATATTTGAATTGTATCAGTCGCAGGCGCGTGGCTATTGCTGCCCCCTGCGGGCTTGCTAGTGCCTCCCCCCAGTCTTCTTCTTCCATTTCGCACACATTCTTCTCCCATGCTGTCTTGAGTCGCTGCAGTTTCATAGAACAATGAATGACCAACGTTTGATATATGCGGGAGATCTTCCGGTCAGGCAATTCCCCCATAAAGACCTTTGCTTCAATGGGACTAAAGTCGGGGAGCGATTCCAGGCCCTCCAGACTAGGCGCCAGCGCGTGTCGGAACTGCAGATATCTAAAGAACTGGGAACGTGGCAACCCATATTGGTCCCGTAGCTCTTGGAATGATTTAAGCGTCAGATCAGCCATCACCTCCCCGAGGACCGAGATTCCAATGGAGTCCCATCCCTGAAAGCCCTGCAAGGGTGCCAATTGATGCAAATGCCTGTTGTCCCAGAGAGGAGTCTCCCAGGTCAGGACATTCCACCACCCCATCCTGCTCTGGGCCCGCCGCCATACATGAAACAACACCTGCGTGACCGAGGGCAGGAGTCTCCGATGCGGTGTGTGTAGGGGTTTGTTGCCCATTAGGTGCCGCTCCACCGCGTAGGCTGGGTCCCCCCTATCTCCATACCACCAGTCGTTGAGGACCAGTAGATGTGCTGCCTGGTAGTAAGAGAGGACATCCGAGGTAACAAGATCACCAGTGAACGTGGACAGTAAACAAGTACGTAGGGCCACTCGGACTGCGCCTCCCTCCCACAAGGACCCTCCCAGCACCAAATTAACCTGCTGAAACCAACGTGGTGGGATCTGGTAAAGATGATTTTGGAATTGATACAGGAGACGGGAAAACGCAACCATCTTGAAGATGGCCGACCTGCCATATAGCGTCAGGGGCATGCAAGACCACACCTCAAGGTCCTCCCGGGTGCGATCCCACACTGGGGCCAGGTTACGGTCCTTGGATACCGCCGGGACATCAGACAAAAAGACCCCCCAAGTACTTCATACCATCCAATGCCAATTGAAGCGCCGAGGCCCAGTCACCCACCCTCGATCCACCAACTAAAACCCACAATGTGGACTTGCACTTGTTCATATATAGCCCCGAGGTCTCGCCAAATATCTGAAGGATGCGCATCAGCCGCGGCCCCGACCTGTCTAAGTCAGTAAGGAAAAACAGGACATCGTTCGCGTATAGTGCTATTTTATCCGTTAGACCCGGCGCCCATCGGAAACCCCAAAGCTGAGCATCTATCCGCACCCAGGCCGCCAACGGCTCCATGGCAATCGCAAATAAATAAGGGGAGAGGGGACAGCCCTGGCGCGTGCCCCGTCGAATCGAGAAGGAGTGAGATATCGCCCCCCCCCCCCCTACCCGCACCGATGCCGAGAGACCCATATAAAGCAGCTGCAAGTAAGCCAGGAAGCGCGGACCAAGATTGAGCCTCCGCAGCAGAGCAAACAGGTACACCCAACTCAAGGAATCAAAACCTCTATCCATGTCAGCCAGCAGTAACGCTGCTGGCTCCCCGAGCCGCCCACTGGCCGACACCGCAACATGCGCACATCTAAGGTTATGGTGCGTCGCCCTCTGAGGCATAAACCCGGCCTGGTCCGGATGCACCAATGCTGTGATGTGTGGTTTGAGCCGGTTGGCCAAAGCTTTGGCTAACACTTTTGCTTCAACATTAAGAAGGGAAATGGGGCGATACAATGCATGCTCCTCCAGGGGTCCGCCCAGTTTGAGAAAAACTACCACCTCTGCATGCCTCCAGTCGGGGGGGAAGCAAACCGCACCCGCTCACCTCCTCCACCACCGGCCGATAATAAGGGGCTAGTTGCACAAAAAAGCGCTGAAAAAAACTCACTGGGGAGGCCATTGGGACTCGGTGCCTTCCCGGGATTCAACTCCCTGAGGGCAGCACCTAGCTCTTTGTCTGACAGAGGCCTATCCAATTACTCCCGTACCTCAACCGAGACGGCCTTGGGGGGAAGATCATCAATAAACTTCTCTATAACCTCTGCCGCAAGACACTCCTTTGGCGCATACAGGGCCTCATAATATGCCGCAAAGCTCTCCGCAATAGCTGGGGGTTCGAGAATCGGCGTCCCTGTCGGGTCAAGAACCCGCGGTAGGGGCTGGGCGTACAGGGTACCCTGACACAGACGGTGCAGCATCTTGCTTGATTTATCTCCCCACTGATAGACCCTGCTACGTGTTGCGAGCCAGGCTTGGCAAGCCTCATCCAGCAGTACCGCTGCATATTGTTGCTGAGCCAACACTGGCTGCCTCCGAGCCGGGCCCCCTCAGCTTCCCGACCCCTGCGTTCCAGCGCCTCTGTGTCCGCCTCCCGGCGCACCAGGCCCTCCCGCCGCTTCCTCGGCGCAGCCACACACTAGGAAATACCAAAACCTTGCAGGGTGGGTTTCAGTGCCTCCCAAAGCACCGCTTTAGACTCAACCGATCCCACATTAGTCGTCAGGTAATTATCTATCTCTCTGGTTAAGTGTTCCCGATATTCCTCTTTCTGTAGTTGCCAGCCCGACATACGCCATCTGAGCGGCTGCCATCCTTGGACCAATCTGAAATGTGAGAGCACCAAGTGAATGGTCCGACAAAGCTCTGGGCATAATGTTCGCTGACAGCACCCTGTGAGTAAGTACCCTGGGAACAAATATGCAATCTAACTTCGAGAAGGAGTCATGTGAAGTGGAAAGGAAGGTATATTCCCGGCGAGGGCCATGCAGGTGTCTCCATACATCCGTCCAGTCTAACCCCGTTACTAGGGAGTGTAGTTTAGTAGGGTTTCCCCCCACCCAACAGCATCACTGCTCCTCCACCTATCTCGATCTAGCTCCATTACATCATTCCAGTCGCCTCCACAAATAGAGAATGTGTCCGGCATACCTCCCCATAATGTCATGAGCCGTTCCACCAAGGACCACTGCAGCGGCGGTGGGGCGTACACGCTACACAGCGTCAACACGTACCTTGTTCTTTTTGAATTTTTTTGTGATTTAAATTTATTTTTTCTCCGTTTTTTTATAATTTAGGTTGTACTTGTTTCTGTATTGTTTTGAGGTTTAAATCATAGTGATTACTTCGGCGGGGATCCCCGGCTTCCAGTAGTGATTCAGAAGGGCTCTCAGAAGTCAAAAATATAAGAACCTCTGCCCCATTCCTCTAGTTATGTTAAGTTGACTGACATTTGTTCCAATATTATTTTTGCCACAGACAGCATTAATACTACAGTAAGCTTGGTGCATAATTTAGTATAAGTAAAAACTTTCTCGAGTTGATCTTTCTTCCAGTTGCCAGTATTCGTTTAGAGTTGAGCCTTCAGAAGGTTAAAAAACGTTGCAGTTTTCACGCGTTTATCCAAAGGAGAAAGACAAGCCATTACTTTTAGGGCCTTAAAATTATGATTAAACCAACCCTTTTTCAACATTACCTAGTATTCATAGGATAAAAGTAATGCCCTCCAAGACATTCCTCTATAATAATTGAATAATGATGGCTTGTTTTTAAACGGAGCTTTATACTCCTTGTGCGCATGCGCTTGTCAGAAGTCCGCAATAATTGCCTGTTTGCAAAGGTAATGACAGACTTGAGGAAAAGACTGACTGAAACATATGGAAAGTTCAGCAGCCTCCTTTAGGCATCATGTAGGAAAGCGTGGCTAGTAAGGTGATGGATGGAAGGGGTCCTGACAAGGATGGGACTGGTTTATGAATCAAAGGACCAAGTGTAAGTGGTGAGTTCTTAGGATTCTTCGATATTGTTGTGTTTCTGCCTCCAGCCTGGGGCTTGCTGGAAGAGCTCTATAACGAGCAGCTTTCCTGCAGCTGCAGCTTCAGCGTGCCTTAACTGCGCTCATATAATGCCTTGAAACTGAAACTTGATCTTGGGCCTGTTTCTCCCGATGCAAAATCCTGCCCATTGAAACCCACGTCTGCCCCATTTGGAGCCAGTGCTTTCCTTGACTTTACCACGCGGGCTTCTCACAGTTGGTTTCGCTGTAACCCCACAAGCCTGCTTCCACCTGAAGTGTTCCTCATGCCCGGCTGCGGTCCCACGATGGCTAGCGATCCCTTTTAAGGTCGAGCATTCGAGACCTCTTGAATATACTTTAGTATGAACTTATATATACTTAAATGTGTATGTACTTTGTGGGCTCCCGAGATCAGTCCTATGACTTGTCTGCTTCCGCTTAGGGACTTTTTTTCTGTTCAACTGCCTCTATTTAACTGTCTTGATAGAAAACGACCAGCAGAAGTCAGAATTGCTTTCTGCTGAGGGACTTTCTTTTATTTAATTTTTCATGCAACTGCCTCTATTTAACTTTCTTTTTTGTGTCATTTTTTATTGGAGTTCAAAGATAGGCCTTTCTTGATAGAAAAAGATCAGCAGAGGTCCGTAAAATACTAGAATCACTTTAGCATTCTCTAGATTACAGTCCATAGAAATTGTCTTCCACGAGCACCTATAGACAATAATAATTTTTTTTCGAAACTTGTATTTTCAGTGATCTGACCACCCAAAGCCCTGATATGTTAAAAACAGATCTTTGGACTATACCATTTCCTACTGAAAGGCACTACTTCTCTCCATATGTTCTCATACGTGTCACGCAGTTTGGTGTTTACTTTCTCTCCATGTTAAAGAACAGTAGATGTTTCAGCACACAGGCAAATGTGCTGCATAGCTAAATACATATAATGTCCCAAAGGCGAGACCGATTGCATTGCAAATGCTTGTTAATTCCACACCGCCGCTAAACGCGAACACTCGGCCCAACTAATCTCCGAAGACAGAGCGTCAAATCTCGGTTTCCCATTCTCTCAAGGTGACCTTTTTCTTTTTACCACCGCTTTCCATGGTGGCGGTCACAATCGAACGCCCCCAGGAGACAAAAATAGGAAAAACGCCTAAAACATTTACATGAAAGGATTATTTAATTTTTGATGTATTTTTTAGGCTCTCCGGGGCAGACTTAAACACATTTTCCATCAAACACCCTCCATAGGTAGGTTTGTTTTAATTAACTCACACAGTGTCTCGCAGGCAGACCCATTCTTCCTCTGAAAATGAAGGCAGACTCGAGAGGGATATGTGTTTTTGACAAACCTGTTTTCTATAACTTGCCTTTGAATCCGAATGTAGTAAGGTGATGCCTCGGAGATGCATGTGCGGCTTTAGCAATTTTCTATGAGAAGTGTCGTACATAGTGAATTGTTGTTGCGCTGCTTAGAAAATATGTGCATTTAATGCTCATTTAATGGTATATTACTGTACAGCGTTTCCAACAACAAGCATGCAGGTTTATGGTGCTGCTAAGAAACGGTTTTACCCATAGGAAGTGCCATAGAAAAAGTGGTCATTTTGATGGTAACTGTATTATCCATTTTTAATAACTGGTAGCGTTTGTGATTGTGGCCAAAGATGTTTCTAATAAAAGGACCGGATTCCTACAGGGGCACCAGTGGTCTTTCAAGAGAATGTTCTCATTTTAAAACATGAAGCCTGAAAAGACCTACGATTTGCAGTCGACAGGTGAAATGCAAGAAGTGAACTATAACTGAGGGGTGGTCTAACGTTGAAATGTGGTCTTATCTGTGCCAAAGGGTGAAAGCGAAATGTAGGAAAACAATTTGATGTATTAGAGGGGGTGTCTGAAGGCATTAGGTAAAGTGTAACAGATTAAGGGCCAGATGTAGGTAGCCTAATACCGGTCGGTAACAGCCTAAATTACCGAATTTCGGCCGTTACCGACCAGTATTAGGCTTTTGAGATGTAGGTGGCCAATTTACAGATTCGGTAATTTACCGAATCGGTATTTTAAGGAATCGGTAAATTACCGATTCCTTAAAATACCGAATCAGAAAATTACCGAATCTGCAATGTAGGGAGCACTCAAATGAGTGAATTGCATAGTTAAGGATGCGGTATTTACCACTAACTAAAAGTTGGTGGTAAATATTGAAAAACTTTGGAAAAGCATTTTTGTGCATTTCCAAAAGTGCCATGTGGCAGACATACGTGCCCTTAGGGCATGTATGTGTGCCACATGTGCACACATGCACGATTTAGTGGTGCAACAGGGTGTCAATGTGATACTCTGCCACCCTTGAATGTGTTCCCCCATTACCGAATCGGTATTTACCGATTCGGTCGATCCCATTCATTCCTAAGGGCCTCCAGGCCCATAAGAATAAATGGGAATTACTGAATTGGTAAATACCGATTCGGTAAATACAGAATCATACCGATTCGGTAATACTTACCGAATTTTCTCCTACATAGCATTTACCGATTCTAAAATACTGAATCAGTAAAATTCGGTATTTTAGAATCTGTAAAATAGGATTACCTATATCTGGCCCTTAGTGTGCTTGGTCTAACAAGTGGTGAGATGGTGTTGATTAAGTGTGCTGAAACCTGTGGTCTAAGGAAGAGAAGCATGTTTACGCTGAAGTTGATGTTAACTCCTTTTACATGGCGAATAACGTTCTGAAGAGATACATGGTCCATGGTAAAGCACAGCATGAGTACAGTAGGATCTGTTTAAATTAAAGATGTGTCCTAGAGGACAGGTCCTGCCTAAATTGGAGAAAATGTGCTTTGGCAGGAGGGGATTAGGACGCATGGGAGTCCTTGTGGATAAGAAGGGTGACCGGGCTGGAAACAAGCGTAAATTATGGAGAGGTGATGTGGCTGAATGGGAGGTGTCTCAGGTGCATACGAGTTCTAAAGTGAGGGATGTGTGGTAAAAGTAATGTATCGTCTCACACAGAACGTTTGCTCGAAGGGAGGGGATGGCCACTCAGGGATGCCATGTGGTGTAAAGAGGAGGGTGTATTGTCAAAGGTAGTAATTATCTCAGGAACCAAATATCATCTGAGAGGACAGAGAAGGGTTCAAAGGGAGAAATCATTCAGATAAAGAGAAGTTGCATTCAAATGAGGAGTAGGGAGATATGACATGAGGAGGATTCTTCTAATTGAACAAGAATGTTTTCCCCACATTTAAAGGAATAGCTTAGTGGGAGGGTGTGGAAGTATCATATAAAAGGGACTGTTTAGTTAAAGGTGAGTTTTTGTCTCTGGGACAACATATAATCATAAGGGAGACTGGGTGTGATAAAAAGGATGATGGGTGCAACAGTGAGGTAGTAAAGTCGAAGTGGAGTAGGATTGGTCTTCCAGGAACTAGTGTGTTCTAAAGGTGAGATGGCGCGGAGGCATCTTCTAACAGTGATGGGTGTGGTCTAATGGCAAGGAGGGTTAGGCTTTTAGTGAGGAGACCAATGGTAGGAGGACTGGTCTAACACAGATGAGGTCGGGTGTAACAGGAGGTGGAGTTTGATGTTATGGAAGTGTGGTGAACAAGTGAGGAAGTTTGGTCTAATGTCAAGGAAGTGTAGTGTAAGAGGGTGTTTGGTCCATGAAGCCTAGATCAATATATAAAGGGAGATGAGGGTTTTCAGTGTCTTTACACAGCCACAATATCTCCTCTTCACCTTCTGTCTGCAGATCATGTTCCAAGCGTACGGGGACAAGCAAGGACCACTGCACGGAATGCTGATCAACACACCGTATGTTACTAAAGACCTACTACAATCCAAGAGGTTCCAAGCTCAGTCTCTGGGAACAACCTACATCTATGACATCCCTGAGATGTTCCGGCAGGTAAACAATTCGATGTATGACATTTTTGCCCTCTGATAGCTGTTGTCATACTTTTTGAGTTTTACATAATTAGCTAAATGAAACCTCTCCTCTACATTAAATGACGTTGGCTCACTTTGGGCACACTTCCAGAACACTTGTCCTGTCTTTACACTACATTTCTTCCACATCTCATCCCTTTAGTGCGGACTGTCCCCATAATTTAGAGTGCTAAGTGGGCTGGTATGCAGCCGCATCCCAGAGTTCCTCTCTCCTGTCATTCATTGCACATCCGTATAAAAACACAACTAAAATATGCAAAAGTGAGATCCAACTGAAACAGTGTTCTACACCAGCTCACTTGCATTTCCAGAGAGGAATTGGGGTTTTCCAAATGCTTCTATGATGGAGCAGCTGCTGTGGTTGCAGACCTTGTTGTGTCATCATTGCAGGTTTGCATGATGTGTACATTTCAACTAGAAGACAATGTTCCAGGTCTGGATTGAAATCTAATTGATGCCTTCCGATAGTGTGGTCGTGGTTTCCATTATTGGAAACCTTTTTAACGTGTACTTGATTCTAAATATGTATAGAAAAACAAAGCCCAGGAAGAGAATGAGATGGAATTGCCTTGTGACATTGTATATTGGCAAGATCTTTGTCTGTTGGTGACATGCCTTTGCATCAGCCGTAATCTTACACTTTGATCTTATGGTATCACCGCACAGTGGAGAGTTTGTAAATATAGGGGGTGCACTGGGAAAAGGTACACACATTTTATTCAAGACAAATACACAAATTTAAGAAATTCAGTCATATTCAGAAAATCAGATCGGCGAGGAGAATATTAAAATAAGTAGTCAATTTTTTCTCTCAATGTTGCACTGCATTCTTAAATGCTTCTTTACATAGTGACTGATCTCTTTAGTTGTTAGCAGGCCTAGTAAGAACTTAGTGCCAGGCTGCATCTTACCTTTGTTAATAATAATAAACATCTTGTCATAATCCATTTGAAGGACTTTACCTCACCTGCCTGATTCGTGCGGAAGAATACCATGGAACAGTTGCGTTGATGTTTTAAGAGGTGTCTGATTTGTTTCTCCTTCCTAGGCCCTTATTAAACTTTGGGAATTCATGGATGCTACAACTATTTTGCCAAACATCCCACTGCCTTCTGATGTGCTCACCTACACGGAGCTAGTGCTGGACGACCAAGGGCAGCTGGTCCACATGAATCGGCTTCCAGGCGGGAACGAGGTGAGCCAGTGATTCTTGCATTCTTTCAAGTGCATGGTCCATTATTTATATCTGCGCCGCACTCTTTTTTTTGTCATGATTCCTTTCACCTACTGGCCATGGCTTTCTTCTATGGCTTGTTTGGTCCGCTCCATTTCTGAATTGCACTCCTGTTTCACACTCAATCCAACCCTCCCTTAGACTGTCACACTGTTCAAGATTGATGCAGATTATCCCATTTCAATTTCTCTGAAATTCATAAGAAAATTACTTTTTCATCGCAATCTATAATCTGAATAAAAACTTGGAAAAATATTTATCTTGTTAGTTAAAATCTTAAACCTGCAAGGATGGGTGCAAAGTTTTGCACAGAGTACAAAACCTGCATAGGGAGCATTACAGAAATAGGTCCCTTTTTTGGTGTTGGAGAATGTCCTTTAACTTTTGGTTTTCTGCCCTTGGGTGGCATTAATCTCCACAGCGGCAGCCACAAGCCTAAAGAGCAAAACTAGATACTTGCAGAATTTAATGTTTTCTACTCAACCACCTCACTTGGTTGGCAGACCTGCAGTCCATTCCTATTGGCTCCATATGTAAGAGAGAGTGCATCCTGTCCTCTGTTGATCAGAGAGGGACAAGTAAGGATGCTGGGTGCACTTCAGGAAGGTAGACTTGGTAGAGGCAATGAATACATATAATGCTAAATGTACACAAACTATATTTGAAAACCTACGTTTGCAGGTAGGTGTTCGCCTACGATCTTGTTTATTTCTATAAAAAGCTATATAACCTGTAGATGGCCATGTGTGCTTCTACTTTCTTATACTTTCACTGGATGAATGTACACGTTAGAGAGTATCTTCAGAAGCAAGAATTGTGCAACTAAGAATAGACACCTGTACCTTTTACTCTCCACATAGAAAACATTTTTTTCGTATACTCTCTAAAAATTTGAGAATGATTGTGTATTTTTTCACACCAAATTTCCACACTTACTCCAGAATTTTTAGCACTAAAGTTAAGGGTAACGTTTGAGTGTAAAAATACATTGAAAATGTTTACTTAACACCCACAATGTTTTCAGGATGCCCACCTCCTTCTCTTCATTTGACAACTCCCAAGTACCCATCCTAAATTAAACTTTATGACTGTGAACAAATGTGGTTTTAATGGCAAACCTTTTGGCAGTAGTATGTTCTGTCTCAAGCTTTAATGTCTTCATATGCTGATTCGTTGACTTTGGATCTGTGCTGTATGTAACATGTATCAACTCGTTTTGTGCACCAAAATAAAACTTAAATGTGAATGTGAATCGTGACATGGAAGTTAAGACAAATTTGAAAACACGACGTAATCATATATTTTTTTCCTTATCTACCATTAAAGAGAGTTTTATCAACCGGCACACTAAATTATGAAGTTGGCGGAGATTTTTTTCTCACTTTATTTTTCTTTTTAAAATATCCCTTTTTTTCTATTCTACTTTTTTTTTTCTGTCATTTTCTTCATATTTTTAATGAATATACAGTGTCTCTTTCTTTCGTTAAGGGCAAAATCACAATGTTCTTCTCTTTCTGCTACAGAAAAATATATCTCTTTTTTTTCTGCCTCTACCGTAAATACCTCCTTTTTCTCTTGTCTGCCCCAATCTTAAGCTCTCTCCACAGCAGACATACGCAATCCCGCCATCTCGTTCTCTCTCTCTGCCCGCTCTCATTCCATATTTGAGCGGTTGAAGACCTTGGGAATGGGGGAAGTCCCAGGGGGACTGAGCCCTGTGCTCGCTGAAATTACACACGGAGAGCTGACTGGGCATGAACATGTTCTGTTTGCTCTGCCCATATGAATACAAATAGTCTTATTATACATGGTCTGTGGTGGAAGACTGCCACAACAACCACAAGAAATCAGACCTGGAGGGGGTTTCATTGAGACTGTTGAAAGAAGGGATCACTGCAATATTTTTAAGGTGGATTCAACAGTGAAGCGAGGGATGTATTGTTGAAGAAATGGATGTATTGATGTCGCTTCCATTCCTGCTCTTTCTATCACTTTTCATCTTACTCTTTCGCTAGTTCTATGTACCCTTCTGTCATTCTTCACTTCTTACTATTTTTATAAATCTTCTCGTTACCCTAACTCTTCTCTGTTGCTCCCCTGCTTACTCTTCCTGTGTTTATACCACAATATCCCTTTTGTTTTGAACCTTTTCTGTGCCTCTTTGCTTCTTGACCCTCATTTACCTTTTTACTTACACCAGCCATATCCCTGTTTGCCTTTAGTTTTTATCCACTCCATGCCTCTTTGCTTCTGAGTCTTCATTCGTCTTTTCCATTACCCCAATGCAGTGCTTAATTTGTAAAACGTGAGTGGCCGAGTACCCAAGGTATTTCTCAAGAGGCCACTGCAGCTTGCTCCACTTGGTGCCGCAGCCAGCGCTGCCAAATTGCAGTGCCAACACAACTACAAATCTTCACACTTCTCCCAATGCAACAATTTAGACTACTTCAGGCCAAAGGCCCAAAGCTCTAAGAACGACCGTCACCTGTTGGTATTATCAATTTTGTGTGTATATTTGTTAAACACTCTGCTGATGTGTTCACTTCAAAAATAGTCAAACAGTGCCACCATGTGGTGAACTGTCATAAATACTGGTGTTGAGAATTAAGTGCTGGTGGCGGGTACTGGCAAACATTAACTCAAATTAAGCACTGCCTTAATGTAACTCATCCCTTCTTACCCCTTGTATTGCTTCTCCTCTTATTTAATTCTGCAGCTTTTTCTCTTTTACTCCATTTGTTTTTCCCCCTCCTAGCTCATTAGCATTCCTTGCCTTCTCATCCCCTTTCGTATCTTTTATCACCAACTGTATCGCCTACCCTTAAGTCTTTAACTCTTCTCATCTGATATTCTTTCCCTCTTCTGCATGTATTACTCTGATCGAGACTGTCCCTTCCTTTCTTACCCTTTATGTTTCTTCCCTTCTTACCCATGTCTTCCCTTCTTACCTTTTCTGTGCCCCTTCTCCTCTTACCATGTGTCTTGTATATAGGTGTGTATATATGTGGTGTTTCTATTGTGCAAACTTAGCCAAAATGCAGAGAAATTATGTACAAGAGGTAGCTGGATGTGGATGTTTATTGTGCAGCCCTGCTGCACTGGTACCACTGGTACCCGCAGCACCGCCTCAGCTGTGACGCAGCACAAACACATGGAACGAAATGCTGCCAGGGACACGTCACTGGGAATCCCAGGGTGGGTACAACAGAGAGCTACGCAACACAGACCCCCTGCCAGGCACCTGCTGGGCACAATCAAGAACAATGCCACACTGTCCCCCTGCCAGGCATCTCATCTTCCTATACTCCTTGTGTTGCTTCCCCACTTACCACCTTTTGAAGCTCCTCCTGTTTTACTCCTTATGTCTCTTTCCTGTCCTAACTCTTTTGCATTTCTTATCTTCTCATTTAATCGCGTCTTTTTGTCACGTATCCCATTCTGCATCCCTTTGACTATAACCGTGGCCTCGATGCTCAAGAATAGAGGGCTCTGAAATATGACTAGTGAGAAGAGGCGCAGGGGTGCTATAAGGAAGTTGTTTAGAGAGGTTCTGGCACAATGCACAAAACTGCATTCTGGTAGAATGGTGGGGTCGAAATCAGTAACAAATAATATGGCTTGGGACAGACAGACACAGTGATGACTACACAGTGTAAGATCAAATACCAGTCTGGGTACTAGTTATTTATATGATGCTCTCTTGCCCGTTTTTAGCTGTTTCAAAGCGCTTTACAAAGAAAACGTGCACTTGTCACAGGTCAGTGTTGTTCTAGTGCATGAACCTCTAGCTCACAAGATGCAGCGCCTGTGTGTGCCTTGGCATCAGCCCTAAGGTGTGCTTGAGCCGTAGAAACAGTACAGGGTACACACTGAGTTTTAGACCTTCCTGGTCTGGAAGTAGATTGAGTCTGCTGTGCTGCAGTAGTTGGTGAAATGAGCACACCTACCTTCCTTGCAGTGAATATCCGCTGTTACAATCAATGTCCTAATGCATCCATAGAGAGCACCAAACTGAGTCCCTCTTTCAGAGACTCTGCTTGGGGGAGCCTCAGTATCCGCCTCTGATTTCTGTGGAAAGACACTTGAAGGGAATGTTAAGATGAGTCTTTTATAAGCAAACAGGTTCTTCTTGAGGCCTCTTTGGTATGTCCTTGCTTCTCCGTGAATTGGACCGCCATGAAGGCGATGCTGGAGGGCTGGTGCTTGTTTGGAACAGACACTGTACAGGCAGCATTTCTTGTGGGGCCGCTGATTTGTTAAATTTGAACAAGTTGAGTAGGGTGTGTTACGCGGGACACGTCCATCCCGTGCGGTGTAACAGCATCATTTGGGAGGGGGTTGATATCTCTGTTCAACCTCTCCCAAACCTCTTCAACTGGAAGAAACTGGAAAGTAAACAAGGGCATATTCGGACTTCACCTAAGGACTTGTGATAAGTGTGATAATATGCCGTAACATCTGCCCACCTTACATTTTTCTTTTTTTTCAGGCAGACATATATTTCTTTTCATGAGCCATGTTTATTATACTTGACTACAAGTGGCTGGCACATGCATGACTGATGCAATTCTGACACACCACTGGTTTCTATTAAAACAAGTGGTCTCTGGGATACATTACTTAGCTGTCTGTCTGAATGTCTTGAAGAAGGGCCTGGTCAGGCAAAGAAACATTTAACATCACCCTGTGAATTATAATGTAGAGGCATAAATCTATAGATTTGACTAGGACAAAAATGTGGTGGCAATGCTTGAGCTAATGTGTCTAATCCACAGTCGATACGTCCAGGTATCGATTTCCTCATGCGTGTGCTTGTATTTTCACTAGAGTAGACATATAAGCAGCTCTAGACACGTTTCAACCGCATTCACTATCATTCTTCAGGTGCACCTTTCGTCTCGAGCCACGGCATGCAAGGGGGCCGAGTTTAGACGTTCCCACTCAAGCTAGGGCAAGCCTTTTTATTGCAGGCTTTATCAATGGTCTAATTATAAATGAGAACTACCTGCAATAGTTCAGAAATGAGCAGCGTTACAGATGGTAACCCTACCAACCACTGACACAGCACCTAAACGGAAGCCACAGCCTACAACAAAGGAAAAGACAAACTACCCACAAGAAAAAGAACAACAATTACAAAGATTGAACAAAGCAAAATCAAAAAGGCAGGGCACAAATGTAGTGGATTGCTTGAAAGAACAATTGTAGATGAATGGCACACTAAGTGCGAGGTGGGCAGAGCGGAGTGACAGCGTGCAGTGCCCCTGCACCTGATCATGACTGGCCCAGTCTTCACAGGTGCCAAACCCAGACCTGTTTTTACCAGCCAGAAATTCAAGCTGGTAAAACTGCATGACACGCTTGCTGCAGGAGCTGCCAGCCTTGTCCTCCTGTCCCTGGCAGTCTTTTTCTTTGGCGAGGGGGAAGCATGCAGTGCTCCCCTCTTTCAAAACTACTATTTCCTTTCTCTCTCCCCCCTCCCCCCTCCTCTCCTTCCCTTCTGGAAAGCCACCGCTCCCATTCACCATCCGCTCGAGGTGTGTAAAACATAACACCCCTCGAAACATGAACTACCGTATGGAATTGTGTACTGCAATTCACTGTCTATGCGGTTATTCACCATTCTGCGAAGGTCTAACTCGGAATAAGTGGAATTCCGTCGGATGTATCAGCCAGTAAGAGTCATTCCGTCAAACTCCTAATCTGGCCCTTGGTATTGGACTGGAAACTTTGGATAATCGTGTCCAAGCCGTTGTGGTGAAGCAGTGATTCCTATACCAGTGCACTCACTGCTTCATGAAGGGTATTTGTGAAACCTTGCACGGGTGATCTTCCACATGCATCATGCTGTTTGTCCTACTAGTATTGACAAGCTTTGGCTACCACATACATGTCTCTAGTATGACATCCGATTTTCTCTATTTTCCAAGTTTAGAGCTTTACCTCCACCACTTCTGCACTTGTCATTTTTGTGCATTTATTGTTAATTTATCAAACGCTAGCTTGGTTCCTCTGATATTGGCAAAATACATGTTTACAGCTTATGTCATGCACAAACTGAACTGGGGGATTTTAGGGAGCCAACCTGTGAGGGGGTGCAGATTTCCTCTAGACAATAACTTCAAATGAGCTCTAACTCAGTAGCAGTTGTCTGATTTCATGTCAAGCCCAGAGGCTAGCATTATGCATATATCTTTTATCTGCTATTCCTTGCAGCACTTTAAAGAGTGTACCTGTATCACTTGCATTCGTGAAAATGCCAGCCTTTTATCCTAATTTAGGCTATGGTCAGGCTGCACCATGCTTACATACATTTTGCAACATCTACAATTCTTCTGGTTTTGTTTTATCACAAACTAATGTGGTAGCACAGCGGGGTTTTCACCCACTATTCTGAAATCTCACCAAACATTTCACCAACTGTCTCACATCCAGCCAATACCTGCACTGTAGTACGAGCCTTGCTTAAAAAACATGGACGCGTTTCCCCCATTTAAATATTGCACAGTGTAACATCTCTGTCTTCTCTAAACTCCTTAGGGATCTATGGCCCTACTCTCAAACTCCATTTTCAACAATGTACTTACAATTGTGACCAGACAGGGCTCTATTTAGACCTGTGAGGTATAGACACAAGAATCCCTAACAGTAGTGAATATGTTTAATACTGTGTAATTGTAAAGTAGGACTGGGTACACTTATGTAGTAGTAAACCCCCACAAATAATGGGAGTGGCAATGGGATGGGTTTGGGACAGCTTGTGAATTCCCCAAAAAGCAGGAGTTTGTTGCTATTTACAAACTCCTGTCCTACTTCCTTCCCTGTAAAATGTCAGAGATTTGAGAGTGAATTCCCCTCTAGAGTGGGAATGGGGAACAGAACTACTGTAAACTTTGGAGGGTGTGAGGGAAGGGACTTTTCTGTAGAAAATAATGGGCTCCACAGGAAAAAAAAGAAATTGAAAGTAATGTGTATTTGCAAAGTGGGCCTGCTACCTTTCCCCAGTGGGGAGTTATACTGTGTTTCTAACGCCACAGAATGCAATAGCAACTCAGAAGAATGTCACGTGACATCCCCCTGCAACTGGAGCAACTTTCCAGGTGTACTACTGGGATTGTATGTGAAAATACAGGTCCATGTACGACTGTAAATTACTAAAATCAGACCTCCGCAGAAGGCTCTTTTCCATTCACATTCCTCCTTGAGCCCTGTCCTGCATTCTTCACAGTTGATCATGCTTACAAATGTTACTTGTCTTGGAATAGGAATAGTTAGCAAATAATTGTAATCTCATCTCTCAGGCTGTTCATTCTGCATCTCTTTGTGCTCATCACTCTTGGGTTCCCTCATTTTGCGTGTATCATGTCTACGTGGGGAACACATACCCTCCTCTTTCCCTTCTTTCACACCTCACCTACAAACGAGAGCATCAGACTGCCTCCAGTGATTCTGTTGAGTTGGCTTCCAACTCCCTCAGGCTCAGGTCTGCAAAAATCGAGATAATGAATTTTCCTGCAGCGTTTGCCCCTTGAGGCTACCCACACCCGGTGCTAAAAAAAAGACCCAAAGATGCACATCATATCCAGATGCAAGTCCATCTTGGGCTGTATTACGTAACCCGTCTGTTTATGCTTTGCTGGTCATCTCTCACAAATCAGCCCCTATTTACCTGCGCCTCAGTCATGTCTGGTTTATGTTTGCTACTGTGACTGTAGTTCATGCTATGTACCATATCTCATTTCTACCCTTGTCATCATGCTCATGTCAAAATAATAAATAATGAACCTTCCAAACTGATAACAAAGTAGTCTGTCAGGATCCACGATGTACACAGTTCAGCTAAGACAACAACATGAGTTGTCCATTATGGCCACTCCTATCATTGTCAGGCCTCAGCTCCTATCTAGCTACAATATTTACCTCCACCTCCTTTCTTGGTCAGCCAAATCGCTAACTCACTAATGAGTGACTCGCCACTACACAACCTGCACGTGTGCCTAGACCACGTCCTTTGCTACTGCACTACACAACGGAAACTCAGAGTCTGAGTATTTAGGAAGACCCTGTCGGCTCACAATCCACTTTTCCTGCATCGCCCAAAGGGAGAACCCCTTCCGCCAGTGCCAAGCAAGGACCTGCAACCCATGATGCTGGAGGACCCTGCGTTCCAGTACTTGACCTGGGATACCCTGATTCGCAGCTGAAAACAGTAGGACGGCTACCACAAGTTGGCGGAATGGGGGGCCCTCAAGACTGTCGTATACGGGGCATTATATTCACACCGTAGTGGGGGCACAAGGCACCCTCAGCCGGGAAATGGCTCAGGTGGAGGACTCCTTTGGAGACTTGGAGAGAACGGCACGGGAAAACGTCCCTGGGGGGGATGCACTGTTCACATAGAGAGATCGCCACACCCTCCTATTGGAGTCACTCTGATGCATGGATTACAGGGCATACCGGGCTAAGATGCATGCAGAAGGCGACAAGCTGGGCATAGTTATTACGGTGTGGGAATGATAATTCACCTGTGACCGCCATCTGGGTTTCCCCGACGTTTACCGTCACGACCCAGGATGACATTCACAGCACCTTTTGCATGTACTACTACTCACTATACAATCTGAGGCCTGAGGAGCGGCATCCCTGAATCTGAGTGCTTCTCATTGTGATCATGGTCTCAGTGGTGATGCTAGAGCAGAGGGAGGGCCTAAATGGTCCCCTTACAGAGCAATCGATTTTAGGGGTAATCGGCAAGTCCCCCATGTGCAAAACTCAGGGCTTGGATGGCTTGCCGATTGAGTTTTATAAAGACTGTGAAACTACATTGGTCCCAAAACTGCTGGAGTTATACAAAGCCGCCTCCTCTGCTTGAAGCCTTCCCCCAACTCTATGAGAAGCACTCCTGGTCTCACTCCCAAAGCTGGGATACAACCCTCTCGAGATAGCCTCATACAGACCATTGTCCATGTTGGGCAGCTACTATAAAATCCTAAGCAAGGTTATAGCAATGCTATTACCTGTTTAAATGCTGACCCTGGTCCTTTCGGACCAGAATGGGTTTATACCAGGAAGATCTACTACCCTCAACATCCATAGGTTGCATAAAATATTAGAGGAGACCCCGCAGCATTGATCACATGCTGCATGCTCTAATTTGGACCTCAAAAAACCTTTCATACTTTAGACTGGAGCTACACGTTCGGGGTACTGTACGCTATGGGCATAAGGAGCAGGTTGCAGGGCATGATCAAACTCCTGTACCCAAACCCCACAGCAAAGGTGACAATAGGGAGCTGAATATCAGACCCTTTCCCATTTGGCAGGGGCATGCAACCATCAAATGAGGCAGATCCGTGATTATGGTGCTCCACCGCGAAAAAGCTTGAGGAGTGCGGAAGCGCCCCATTACGGCTGCATGGGACGACCTGCTGTTCACCTTTCTTGGCACACCGAATAGCATCAGTGCAGCAAATTAACAAGGTGCATTGCACAATTGGCTATTGCGAATACCCCTCTTGGCGGCGGCTCTACCTTCCCTCCTGGCCAGGCTGTCTCCTTCCCCAGTCCCCTCTCCCCTTAGTTTTGCCAATACCTCCCCCTAGTATACAGGCACGAGTTGTGTATGGTGCTGCCACATTGCATGCTCTGCAGCGTTGTACCTCTCCTATAACGTGGAGGGGCAGCAGGCAGACAACATGCCACCACTACGTACCATATAGCATTTACACTCATCTTCGAGGCTCATGGTTTGGTATACCTGTACTTTTTCTTAAATTTGAATTGCCATGGCATAATGTGCTAGTGTTTGTATGTACCGAGTCACGTTACACCCCACTAGCAGCACTACTGTTGCACCTTTGTTTAACGATGGCGTCTAATGTACTGTACTGTAGTGCTAGAGGCACTCCTATGTTTTGAAACCATGTGATGACCTTTGACTACCATTATTTTAATTGACTTTTGGTGTTTTCTTTTATCCTAGCTTGAATGTCCTGCATGTGCATGTTTCTTTGAAGATTTATTTTGTGTCTCTGTGTAGATTTAGAGTAGGAGCTTTCACAGAGTAGAATAGCCCTGCCAGGAACAGAATGTGTGGGATGTGCATTTGAAAGCATGAGAGTGACAGAGATGTGGAATGTACTTCTTGATCTCGAAGTGCAGTGTTATAAGCAGTGGTGCTCAAATGTGCATTGTGTTGTACATTGGGAAGTATTTTGAAGTTCTTGCTATTGGCTTTGACATGCCCTGATGCCATCAGGAATTCTGACTCTGTCAGCCAGCTCGATTTTTTTGCGCTCACAGGCAGATCCCCAGATTACTCAAGTTAATTAGGTTATTCACGTTCAAAGTTGTTGTTTTATCGACTGTACTTCTGGGAGACTTTCGTAAGCTTCGTTAAGATAAAGGCTGGAACATGTGAAAGTGCAGAGAGAATATGAGAACTCTTTTGCCTTTGGAATGCTTGCATGGAAAGTGGTCAATTCCAGTAAGTTTCCTTGGCGCTGAGGAGGGCCTCTTAGAACCTTCTAGTGTGTTTTGAGATTATGAAGCTGGTGTTTGTTGACTTGGAAACTGGGATTTGGGCTTGAATGGCGGACATGTCTTCAGTGTAGGAATCTGGATGCTGAGTCTCTTGACCTCAGCTTTGAATACCCCAGTTTGGAGTGGGCCAAGATTAAGTTTTCATCAGGTGATGTGTTTTATTTTTGATAGTTGCCATTGTGATGTGTGAGTGTCTGTGTGCACATTCAAGTCTCCAGTGGCTATAATCGTCATTGTGAAGTGTGAGTGTCTGTGTGCACATTCAAGTCTCCAGTGGCTATAATCGTCATTGTGATGTGTGTCTGTGTGCACATTCAAGCCTCCAGTGGTTATAATCATTGAGTTGATTTCATTGTGATGTGCGAGTGTCTGTGTGCACATCCAAGTCTTCAGTGGTTGTAATCATCTGATGTATTTGGTGTATATGTATCTTTCTGATTTCTTGCAGTACGTCCAGTATTATATGCTTGTACTTCAATTCCTATTATTATCCACTCATTTACTTATAAGTGTATTATTGTTGCGTATATATATATATATATTTATATATATATATATATATATATAATTATATATATATTTATATATATATATATATATATATATATATATATATATATATATATATATATATATATATATATATATATATATATATATATAGCATGTGGCAGCGCAGTAGCAGTGGTGCTCATTTACATGTAAAACCTGACAGCGCTAATTACACTTTTTGTCTTTCTAACTGAGTAGAAAGACAAAAACAGTATTTGGCACTAGCAGGGATCACGTTTAACTACTCTGGTATATACATTTGAGTTTCAAAGGCATCAATCCGGTATAACGATAAATTACTATTGAAAATAAGTAAGTTAAATCATAGCAATAATTCGAGATTAGACGATTAATACCTTTGGAGTATCATCGTTAAACAAGGGGTGAGCAGAGGTTAGGTCAACGTCATTTATTTCTCATTTTACTGTTAATTTTACTGAGTTGCCTTTAGGAGTACTCTACGAGTGCACCACATAGAAAATAAAAAGCCTGCTACTGAATAAGCTTTAGGAAGGCTAGTATCATTTTTCAATATCCAGCCATCAATCAAAGTGCAAATCATGGTAATACCGATAACGTGTGCTGTGTACTACTATTACTCCACCAACTCATTTAATTAATAAACGTACTTGTGGAAACTCAACTGAACAACTCAGCTCTCAAATTTCAGTCAGAAATGGATTACATTCCTATGTTTGCACGAAAAGAGACACCAGGGGAGAGAGACGGCCTCTTCCCATCCCCACGCTGGCTCAAGTCACGTGCACATTAATTGCAGAATCCAAGGGCCCGTACACCGCCGCATCTCAGTCTAAGCCAATCCTGACGCTGCTCCTGCTGTTGCTGCAGCGTCAGGATTGGCTGAGGCAGCGGACCTAACTGCTCATTGCTGATACTGGGGTTGTAGCTTTGGGTCACATCTGGCTCACGTATGTGCGCTGTTTCCGAGACCTAGTGCGCGTGTCCGGCTACACTTAGGTGTGCTGGGATAGTACGGTGTCTGAGACTGACTCTCAATAATGTTGCAGTTGCAAGCCCCACCCCCTCAGGCCCGCACTGGCTTGACTTCTTCAGGACCCTCCACGGGAGCGCTCCTCGCTCGATCACAGTTGAGTTACTTGCTGTACTTTAAATGATATAAAAAGGTGTATTAATACATTTATTGGTGGGCCATTGTGCCAAAATAAAGAGTGGGGCAATGTCCTAACACCCTAATGGAGCCACCACCCCTGCCGAGCTCGTAGGCAGGGGATACAACAAGGAAGGGAGAAGAAAGAGGACCTCTCAGCCAGATGTCAGTCAATAGTTTGGTTGCGACTGTCCTTAGGAGCACGTGCTCTTGTAGGTTGGTGGATGAACAGTATCCAAGCCTTGAGGTGTGCAGACCCTACATTCATTAACTGCGCTGTGATGACGAGGCAGTATCCGACTAACCAAACTGTGAATCAATATTTATAATATGTCACCTATGTGCGTAAATATTCTCCACGTTAATGCAGCGTTGCTCTCTCTATATAATGTGTTTTCTTCAAATGATAATACGTTTTACCTCTAATATAATGCAGCCTATTTCTAGGTCATCTCTATTCGCCAACCCTATATCAGCCCTAAGGGCCCGATGCGGAAGGAGTCTCAAATCAAGTGTTGGGCGCAAAGATCTGCTTGTGCCAGAATTCGGGATTACACTGGGTCCATACATTGCGTTTATGCGTGTGATGTACAGCTAGTTAAACCGTGGCCAGGTCACAAAAGCAAGCTGCAAAGTTGCACGGTATTGACAGTGCTTTAAATGGGGAAAAATAAGTGCAGGTACTCATTAAAATAGGTATGGCACGTAGGCGGGGCTAGGGGCGGGGCTAAGAGCAAAATATCATCATACATAGAGACTTCTGTACCAGTTGCAGCACATATTAAAACACATGAGAAATGTGTTTATTCAAAAAAACAGATTAACTCATAACACAAAATAAAAGTCGTGATGGCACTTTCAACCGAATGGTCGCTGCGCACCTGATTGACAGTGCAGGGTCTGTCAAGACTAGAGACCCTGTCCTGTTAATCACAGCGTGACACAAGCCCTCTCACCCCCCTGCTGTATCGGGACATTCAAATGGGCGCTGCTGAAATCTTCACCAGCAACTCTAGAAAAGGATACTTCAGCCAAGTTAATTACAAGCTCCTCGGATGCAGAGCGGCCTCTGCCCTGCACTGGATCAGAAACCTAACCCGAGCCTGCCCTGCCGTAGATCAGGGTATCGGCACTCTCCCTGGCTACAGAGAAGTGCCGGTACTGACGGCAAAAAAAATCGAAAGTGCCGGTACTCAGTACCGGTGGGTACCGGCCCATTTAAAGCACTGGGTATTGATATGTTCGAGTTGGGAGCAAAGTGTTATCCGCCTCTTGTCCTCCATTCTCATGTTGCTGAACGCAAATTGCGCACCCACTCATTTGCGAACCCCGAGCAGTTGCACATTTGCTGATGCGTCATTTGCTGCCAATTTCAGAGACTCAATCACTATCGGGTCCTGAAGGATTAATGTACACGACTCACCCACCCCAGCGACCCGGGCAGTATTCTTATATTCTGATACTTTGGTGTGTGATGCCAGACAGTGCTTTAAATGGGGTGGGGGGGGGGGCGGGGGGGTCAGGTACTCATTTAAATGTGGCGAGTGGGCAGGGCTTGGGGCGAGGCTTAGGGGAGACATGCTTCTTGACTTGTATACTACTTGCAGCACATCCCAAAACACATTAGAAATGTCTTTCAATAAACAAGGAAGGTGTATTTACTCATTACATAACGAAAGGCAAACGTGGTGATATTTTCACATTTCCTTGTTTGGTAATATTCACAACATCACTCGAGTGACACAGAAAGAAACAACACATACCTTCAAAGAGTGGGTCTATTCTCTCCCCCTGTCTCTCCTATTTCCCTCACACAAAAACAATCACAGGCAAGCACACAGGAAAGCAGACCAACAATAGCAGACACTTACAGGTGGGATTAAAGCCATTTGACCCTGGTTACCTCCCACGGCTTTCTGAATAGCGCTGTCCCCGGGCTGCCTCTTTTTCTGTGTTTATAACACAACATGATGGTGAACACCCAGACTGTATGCAGAGGAGCCCAGGCTGAATAGTTCAGCAGGGGTTCGACATAGGTGTAAGGCAGTGGCTTGGCTGTAAGAGACAGGCCGCCAGCACCAGGGCTTCATGAGTACCTGTACTCTCCTCGGCAGTGCCGGTAATCTGAGTGATGAAACTAAGAAGTGACGGTACTCAGTACCGGTGAGTACTGGCCCATTTAAAGCACTGAAACAAATAAAACCTCCAAATAAATACCAACGCTGATATACAATGGCCACCAAATCCGGTGCCAGTACAAGGTGCCGTGTGGGCATTCGAACACTAGGTGGCACTGTGTTGCTTTGGAAATGGCGACGAGTGGCGGCAGGGACGCCCGGCTCGTCGCTGGAGGACTCCACTTCACAGCTCCTCCGGGAGGCCGCGGCCTGCTGTATAATGGGACGTGCCCGGCTGTATTCCAGCCCCAGCAGGTGACGGGCTGCGGAGGCCAGGCCAGCAGCGCCATGTGCTTCCGAAGGGCTTTCTCGCTCCGTTTGTCAATCTTCTCATGCGCGCGGCGATGGCATATTCTTCAGGTTTTGTCACCTGGTGGCGAGAGGAGGCCACTGGCCTAATGGGACGCCCCGTCAGCTGGAATGCGCCTGCAGTGGGACTTGGGAATGGAATGCCTGGGCGGGAAGGCGCACGTGCCCCCAAAGCAGGGTGGAGGGGCGAGGGCACCAGAGGGAGAGAGAGTTGGGCATCCAAGTGCCCAGAACGTCATCACACCTGCAATGCACATAAATAAGCCAGGCTCCCTACAGGTAGGCACATGTTAACGCTACAATGAGGCACAATGGAATCCATAATTTAATCTTAGACAATGATAACCTATTGGTGTCACACGTGTTTTTTTTTTACCTCTGCTGTGCCATTGCAAACTAGGACTAACCTTACACCAATCCGTCTAGGCGTTGCCCTAAAAGAGACAGCCGAGCTCGGACTGCAGGCCACGCTCCCTCCGAGGAACGGTTTAGTGCTGTAGCCAAGAAACACATTCTTTGTTTGCACAGGACGGGCACTAACGCATTCATGCAGCACAAAGCGATTTACAGGAGGAATGCATGTCCTGCCACAGCATACTTAACTATGATCTGTGGCCGAAAGGCAGGGTGTTTTGGGAGTACGTCGCTTGCGATTAAATTGGGTATCAGTAACACCTGTTACTTGAAGCAGTACTGCCAACCATTTTTCTACATCACTCAGCTTAAAAAATATTTGTTCTCAGTCACCGTTCACCCAGTGGCTAATGGCGACAACAAAACACTATCACAGTATTGAAAGGAATGGGCGAGTGGAGCAAGATGTCTCAACCCTTCCCACGCGGGGTTTAACCACACCTCCCAAGCCAAGATTTTTTTCTGAAAGAGGCCAGGTACTACACCTTTAAAATAAATTGTCCAAAAGCCTTAGGTTTTTAAAGCTGGGAGTTCCAACAGTTATTACGTGTGGTTCTTGTTCAGGGTCATGTTTTTTTCCGCAGCAGCAGGTGGTACATGTGCCCATTAGAAAACCATGCGTCTGTGGATGCGCCGCCACAGTCGATGTGTGCCTTATCACAAGCAGCGGCCTACTCAAGCGCGACTCTAACTGTTCCGCAGAACAGTTTCCGTCCGCCATTCCCATCCCCTGCCTTCCTCCTCTTTATACTCGCCTTTCCCCGTGTTTCTGATCTCTGTCACCCCTGGGTGAACCGTTCACCTTCGGAAGCACTGCTTTACAGCACTATAAAATGACTCACACGGGGTAGCAAGGAAACGGCAGCACATTATATATGACCCTTACTTAGCCTCTGATACCACCCGGATGGCAGTGCCATATTATCACACTGCCTCCTGGATTGCCCAGGGTGTGGTCAATCAGCCCACTCCTGGTTTACACTTATCTACTGCCCGTCAAGTTTGTCTATGACGTGATCAGGGTCACACGTTTTTTTCACGTAACGCTCAAGTAAATACCCGCATGAAAGTTGTACTCCACTCTCTCAGTGCTGCTGAAGTTGCCAAATGGCCCCATCGAGTGGGGACACAATATCTTAAGTGCCAGGCTTTCCTTGTTCCAGCCAACAGGATTTTGGGTCACATTACACGAACTACATAGGATGTTAATGAAAGCCTAGGCTGGACACGTGTCCATTATGACGTGGAACCATCTGAAGCCAAACTTTGACATCGCTCTGAAATAAACATCGAGTAAGAAAGGTTGTAGGTCAACGGTCACTTATTTGTATTATTTGTGCTCGTTTTACTTTCGCACTCAAATACAAAATTACAACTTTCTTTTATGAGCCTACAAACCTTGGTCTATTCTGGCGAAGTCTCGGTGGTGTCCTGGCGGGACTATGCCAGTGCCCCTTAGGTAAGACTCCCACAATATCTGCTGCAGAAGTTACAAACTGTTCTGATCGCAGCTTCTCGCTTGCCTTTACAACTCCCCAGCGAGCCTCTATTACTCCTCACCTGAAGACTGCATTGGCTTCCATCAGAAAGAGGATCTTGTTTAAGGCCTCGACCCTTATGCACAGGGCCCAGATTGTCTGTCCTCTAGAATCCAATCCGACTCTCCCTCCAGATCTTCGCGCTCTTCCCTTGGCCATTTGGCTGAAGTTCCGAGGGTGAAGCAACAGATCTTTTTCTCTTTTGGACCCTCAAAACTGCAACCGGTTGCCTGTTGAACTAACAATGAACACTTGCTTAGAAAGCTATTTAAGCCTTGGCTCTTCACTCTCTAATGAGTTTTTTCCCCTAATCTCTGACTCTTACCTTCCATTTTGCACCAGGATGCTCCTCGGGAGTAGCTGCACACTTTAGAAATCGCAACATTCATTCATTCATTTGTTCATTCATGCAGCCCTAGCAGATATCACATTTTGATTTGTAAACCATTCATCACTAAAACTTTTTACGCTTTGCACATGCCCACCTCGTTCCCTTTCTAACCATCTCGAAAGATGCACACTCCTGAGAAAGAAAGACCATGTATTGCAATAGTTTCACAAAGAATGCCTGCACATATTTTATTCTTAATAATCCACAGGCTAATTGTTGTTGCTTGGAAGAAAACAAAATCTGTTCATTGATACATGTATATTTAATATTGTGGTTGTTTATAGTGCTTGAAATCACAGATTGTTGCTATCTTGAGCATTATAAATCATAAAAAGTTGCTACCCCACGTGGTGACTTTCAGGAATAGCTACACTTGGCCTGCAGTTTACATACAGATTTATCCAGCATCTCAATCAAGCTATCCTAATGTGAATGTAACCTGTGGTCTTCTGGTTACACACAACTCTTGGTAGCAGGCATACGTATCCCAGAGCTTTCTTGCAAAGTGTGCCCTGTAGTTGGCTCTCAGATCGAAGCAACACAAGGTTTGCCACTCTCACCAGAGCTATTTTGAAGAGAGCAGGATGTGGTTTTCCCTTTCTACTGGGTTTAGTGTTTTACATCTAAGCAGGCTAAGCTTCTCTTCTGTGTGAAGGCAGCCCGAAGAGGATCTTCCAGAGACAATAGTTCCATATTTTGATCCCTATTTCAGTGTCACTAATACTGACATATCCGTGAGGCCTGCCCCCCTTTTCAATTTTTTTTACTTCACTTATTAAGCCCGTGGATACTCCAACAAACCTGGAGGAGGTTACATTTAATCAACTTCAAGGTTTTGTATACTACTACCACGTTAATGTATCCGATATAATGGCCTATAGCAGGCCTGCAGAGGATGTCTGTGTCTGCACAGGGATTGCTTCCTCCAGCTACCCTACGCTTTTGGCTTTTGCTGTTCTCCCAGACTTGAGCAGGAGCCTGGTAGGGGTGTACAAGCCTCCAGAAACATTGGTAGAGTTGAGCCCGCGCTGAACGAGAGGCCTAGCTTTGATTTAAGAGCCAGTAAATGGACATATGTCAATCATACATGTAATATGACAAAACTGCTTAGGCAGGAAGACATTTTCTACTTGGCCCAGTCTTCCAAGAATGAAAATCTTGCGAAGTTTTACATTATGTGAAACGGCGATAATATTTGCTCCATTTTGCAGAACACGAAATTCAAGAATTATTTGAGATTATTAAATAGTGCGTACCAAAATTCCACAAAGTCAAATTATTCGCTGACATTTCTATTTTGCACATTCTTTTATACTATACTAATCAATTTATTTTTCCATAATACTAACTTTCAGCACATTTTTCAGTTAAAGAAACTATGTGCAGTGACATAAATGTATTTGCCCAGGTTCACACATTTCGGTCGAGTATGGAATCTGGGATTCTGCCAGGTTTTCTCATCACACAGTCCAAGCCACTGGAGGGAACTCTTGTATGCAGTTGTATAAGAAAGGACAGCACTTTGTGTAGATATGTATTTCGATTTCTACATTGCTACATCGTGTTCCATACATTCAATAAAACGGACTCGTAAAGTATACATATGTATTACAACCATACCTGGCACTTGGCAGGTGCTGGGTCACTGGGGAAGTGAGCCCGAGCACCCTGTCTCCCTTGCCATGCTTAGCCCACATCGGCTATTTCACAGGGGCTCCCTCGGGTTTGGCAGTGCCATGGGCCGGAGCCAGAGAAGCATACTGCAGGTGCATTACTCCAGAGGCGCAGCAATGCTGGGACATGAGGGATACAAAATGAGAGATTCAGCAATAGCACGGATCGCTGAGCTATAAAGGAAGCATTCTGGGAGGCTTATAGGGGCGACAGGTGCCATTAAAAAGTTTTTTTTTAAATGAGCACTCTGAGACATACTACTATCCGCTTATTCTTCTCCTTTTGAATGTCTCCAATGCACCAGACTGAATCTGGAAACTTTCACACAGCAGTGCTCCCATGCGTCAGTAGGTGGCGCTGTGCAGCCCTGTGTTGACTTCCTTACGTCTCAAAGTGAAGAGTGGAGCCGCGTGTAAGTGCGATCTCTGCGCCCTTATGTCCGCGCTTTTCTTTCTGCCCCGATGGATCCGGAGCTCTGCTCCACGCTTTCCTCCTATGTTTGACGAGACTTTCTCTCAAAATTCTGTCACCAGCATGCGAGGGAACTATCCCCCAGATTCATCATGCTCCTCTTTTGCGAGTCCTTAATAGCGATTATTTAGGAAGCGCTATTAAAGACTCGCAAAACGGGATGCATGTAGAAATCGCAAAATATTAACTGGCAGATGCATCAAAGTAAATACCGGGAGCAAATGGGCAGATTTTCAGAATCTGCACTTTTCTTCCCAGTTTTTTTGCATTTGGGATGCATCATCCCAAATGCAAAAATCGCAATTTAAGGAATCTCTAAATTGAGATTCCTTAAATTGCGATTGCATTTAAGGAATCCCAAATTGAGATTCCTTAAATGCAATGCATGAAAGTAAAAAAAATAGCGAATTCGCTAATAGGGGGAGCAAATTACCATGAACTTGGACTTCATGGTAATTTGCTAAAACTTTGAAAAAAGTACTTTTGTGCATTTTTCAAAGTTTCATGTTGCGCATACACATGCCCTTAGGGCATGTGTGTGTGCAACTTATGTGCATATATCAATTTCAGGGGTGCAGCAGGGTGTCATTTTGACACCCCTGCACCCTTGAAATTGCATGAGCACTTTGCGAGTACCTACTGGTACTCGCTAATTGCTCATGCAATCTCCAATATATTCCTATAGGCCTGTAGGCCCGTAGGAATGAATGGGACAGCATTCCTTAATTGCGACTAGCAATTTGCGAGTAGCAATTAAGGAATGTTAAGGAATCGCTATTTTAATAGCAATTCCTACATGCATAGGCTTTTGCTATTCCTAAATAGCGATTCCTTAAAAATCGCTATTTAGGAATAGCAAAAGGCTACGTTGATGCATCTGCCAGATAGCGATTTCTACTGCTTCCTTATTTGCGATTCGTTATTTGCTAATCGCAAATAAGGAATGACTCCCCATTCATTCCTATGGGCCAAAGGCCCATAGGAATAAATGGGGAGTCAATCCTTATTTGCGATTAGCAAATAACGAATCGCAAATAAGGATACGATTTCAAGGGTGCCAGGGTGTCCAAAGGACACCCTGTAGCACCCCTGAAATGGTGATTTACACTGGTGTTGCGCACACACATGTCCAAAGAATGGACTAAAGTGCATTTTTCTAAGTTTTCGCTATTTACCACGAAGACAGACTTCGTGGTAAATAGCTGCCAAAAATTGTGAATTTGCATTTCTAAAATGGTTCATGAATTGCATTCAAGGAATCTCAAGTAGAGATTCCTTAAATGCAATTCCTCTCAATTTAGCGATTTCAAATTTTGCGATTTTTGCATTTGGGATGATGAATCCCAAATGCAAAAAAAGTGCTCGCAAAGGGCCAGATTCACAGAATCTGGCCCTTTGCGAGCCGATTTTTGCTTCATGAATCTGGCTGTTAGTCGCCTCCTAAAACTACAGGATTTAAACCTTGCCCGGACTGTGTCAAACAAATGTCCGCAATAGACCTATACAAGCTATACCTTTGGTATTTGGGCTTATGTGAGGAATGTGATCTCATGAACCCAAACAGCGAACATGAAACTAAGCTGTACATCGTCGAACAATGGAAGAAACCACACAAGTCCAGTTCAAAGTTGAAAATGTAGACCTGGTCCCAGAGTCGTTCCCTCGAACGTCAGGTCAGTCCAAATCAAAGTGAAAGAGGAAATGCAAGAAAGCCAAGTTGGATTAGTCCTCACCCCCACCACTTTCTATTTTCGGAGAAGTCACGTGGACATCAGCGCGCCACTTGGCCTTGCAAACAACCCACCAAGGAGCTGATTCCACAAGTTCCCCTATTCATCGCCAATGTCGCAAGCAATTGGATCCTGTAGGGAGGCCATATTGCACTGTTCTGGGTCCTTCTGGCATTCCTTGGCCCCAAGGATCCGCAGGGGCCTCCTGACAGGTTACTGCTGATGGATCCATCCTTAGTGCTGCCTGTGCCTTTAGGACCCGCTTCAGGTTCCGCACTGGTGCCGACTTCTGCTCCTACACCAAAAGCTCAGCAGAAGGAGGGCTTTCTAAAGATATTGGTTTCTAACTCTGAGCTGTACTAATCTCGGCCGAGGTTGCGTCCCAAATCCACTTTGACGCCTCTGCCATGGATGTGCTCATTGTCCTGCCTGGCCTTGACCTCCATCAACTCCAATCCATTACTTGGTTGATATACCCATTGTAGGAGAGTAGGGTCTGCAATCCTAGGGTCACCCCAGATTTTTGCTTCACTGGTTTACGACTTTCCCTGGCTGTGGGCCTGCTAATCAGACCCACAGCCTAGCTGTTCTCTCTCTAAATTGACATCCATGTACTTTAGGTGCATTTACCAATTGGTATTGGGTCACTCTTGTAAGTCCTTGTACAGTGTACCATAGGTACCCAGGGCATAAGTGAACCCAAGGCCTACCAGGGGCTGCAGCATGTATTATGCCACCCCTGGCTGGCCATCCAAATCTGACACAACTGGCTGATCAATCAGCTGGGGCAAGGTGGTGTAATCACCCTTTGCTTTAGATATAGTATACCTATATCTAACCCTAAAATGGACACATATACTCCTATAAGTCACTCCTATGGCAGGCCTCAACACTCCTGGAGGCAGAGTGCTTGGAATTATGTGAGATGGTGCTCTAGCATGAGCTGAGCCTGTCTGCAGCTTTCAGAACCAAGTCCTTTAGCTGTTTCAATGATTACGCTATACCATATACTCTTAAGTGCATTATAATCCTCGCGGTTATTGCTAACTTTGGCATAGCATTATCAAAACATGTCGAGTAAGGTGTCATACGAATTGGAATACTACCCCCTCGCCAATTCTGGCGACGGGGGTAGCATTCCACCCTTCTAGAGGGACATGACATGTATGTAACCGTGAACCCCGGTTAAAGTTAACTCAGACCTCAGCATCACAAAATGGATGCTGCCACCACAGTCACAAGTCTGACCTCCTGCTGCTGGGAGTCCTTCCAGCGAGGGAGGCCTGGACAAAGGGTTTCCTGCCTTGGGAGGTGCTAGCACCACCCCAGACAGGATTTTGTGTATTGGGTTGGGCAGGCCTGAAAGGAATGAGACATGCCTGGGGCACACTTGGTGTCCCTGTGCATACCCCGGTTCAAACCAGTTGCTGGGGCACTCCAGCTCTAGCGCAAAACCGGACAAAGGATAGGGGGTTCAACCACCCCCCTTCCTGGTCCCACCCATAGGAGGGACCTAGTGATAGTACAGCCCCCTTTAGCAGGATAAAGGTAGGAGCTGGTCCCATTCCAAATCAGATTATCCTGAACAACTTTTACAAGAAGAAACTCTGGACTTCGACATTCTGCTTCACAGAAGACTGAATAAATCTCCCTTGTGGGCAAGGAGTGTCCACCCTGCACAAGCAGGCACCATCAAGCGTCCAGCGGCTTCACTTTGCCGTCTTCCCTCGAGGATCCAGACTTCAGAGCCCGACGAGACCTGGATTCCCAGACCTCTCCGATTTCTACCTACATCTGCAGCACAGCTGAGATCCGTGGGTGCGACGAGACACGTGGGACCGGCCATCTTGGAGAAACTGCACTTTGCTTCAGCACGACTTCTGAGGTATCCTCGACGAAGTGCTTTGGGGATTGAGAGGCCCCATCCCCGAGCAGCTCCTGCACAGAAGACCAGCCCTCCAGCATCCACGAGATCTGCGTGGGGCCCATTTGCTTGATTGCTGCTCGACGCGTTGTCTGGTCACTTGCCGGCTGGCTAGTGGCCTCCTAGACGACGATCCTTGAAAACTTCACTGCTGGTCTGGGTGCTCCAGACTGGCCCCTGCTTCCCTGCAAAGGAGAAGCACCCTGGACCCTCCTGGTCCGCACCAGACGCCTTTTCCACTCACCCCGTGGGTTGCCTTTGCCAAGGCCTGTTGACGCCGAATCCGGATCCAACACCGCCGACAGCGAGAGCCTGCGTGGGACAGCTCGAGCCTCCATCCTGGTCGTCGAAGACACCACCTGGTCCACGTGGCTGCAGAGTCAAGCGTCCACTCTTCACCTGATCGCAACGACAGCCTCTGGTTCCTTCCTGCTTCCACTCCAGTCACTGGCTAGTGACTTTGAACATTGTCCCCTCTGCTTTCAGGTCTTGAGCTTCAGTGATCCAACCTTGGATCACACCGGACATCTTCCTCCTGGTCGCCTGCAGCATCTTTTCTTCCAGGCTCCATAGACTTCAACGCAGAAACTCGACACGACTTCGCACCTATGCACCCGCAGCCCGTGGGTGAGGTAACGAGAGCATTTCGGTGCTCAAGGGTAGATTGACTCTCCTAGTGTCCAGATTCACAGTCGTTTTAGTCCTACCTAGTCAGGATTGTCCGTACTCACCTTTTTCTTGAACTGTACTGTCCATAGACGTTGTTACGCATCTCGCGTGTGAGTTCACACTCTGCACACGCGTTCCGTGGGCCTCCTATTACTTACCTAAAGTTAGGATAGTGTAGTCCCAGCGATGCTACAGCCTCTGGACAGCTCCATTCCTTCTATCGACTTCCATATACCATTTTTTTAGTATATGGTTTGTTGGGCCCCTAGGGCAACATTGTAACTTGTGCAACTTAACGTATTTTTCTTAAGAGTCTTGTCATGTGCTTAGCCATCTGACCTCATAAAGAGTTCAGAGGTGTATGTTAGTTAATAAATATCTTGTTTATTTTCATAACTACCTGTGTGGTGTCCTTTCATTTGGTATTCAAGGGGTTTATGTGGTAAAACAGCTGGTTTCACATGCCAAAAGAGTTTAGCCTAAGACTGCTTTGTCCATGCTACCATTAGGATAGCTGGTCTACAAGGTTGACTTACAACCAATCACCATAAGGTTTGTTTGGACTGATACAAGGTGATCACTAGAACTAGTGAGCATCATATATCAGGCCAACTTCTCACACCCATGCCCTCTTGGGCATGGTTGTCGAGATCTTGCTGGCAGTCCCTGAAGACCTGTTGGCACCAGGTGCTCTGTTGCCACACTTTGATGAGATCTATGACCTTCTCTGGGGATGTTCAGGCCTCTCTTATGACTATGCCTTTTGATGGAACTCGCTTGTTTGGTGAGAAGACAGATTCGGCCCTGGAATGCTTTAAGGAGAGCCATGTCACAATGTGTTCCTTGGGCCTTTCGATACCTGCTTAGCAGTTTCCCCAGCAAATAATCACCCTGTAAGAGGCCAGATCTAACACTTTCTCTAAGGGAGGCAAAGGATAATCTCTGACAGATGAGTTTTCAAGATCATTCAATAGGGCTCAGCCCTTCCTTCCTGACCCTCCGCATCTACACCCACATCAAATCCGGTTTCAGAGGAGCATGTGGTTATTTTCTGCAAGTGGTGCAGGCTCTCTTGTCCTAAGGGGCTGTAGAATAGGTACTGGCCTTGGAAATAGGGACTGGTTGTTGCACCTGTTTTTAGGTCTTCCTACTCTAAATGCCTTCCTGCTGAGGGGTAGAATCAAGATGCTCTCACTGGCCCAGGTTCTGTCTGTATGTTCCGGTCAACTGGATGTTAGCCCTGAACATCCAGAGTACATATTTTCAGTTACCTGTTCTTAAATCCCACACTGCATTTCAAGGTAGGTCAGGAACATTTTAAACATGCAATACTCCCTTCATCCTCACCAGTGCCCCTCAGATGTTGATGGAAATGATAGCAGTGGTCGCAGCACACCTTTGAAGGTTGGGGGGTTTCATTGGAGCCATTTTGGATATTGTACTGTTTTGGGCCCTTCCTCTTTCTAGTCCAAGACATTCGGGCTATGATCCTGATGTCTCAGCCTCAGGTCTATGTGTTAGTGAGAGGGGCTCTGATGCTTCTTTGCCTTTTGGCCTCCTGCATACTGATCATCGACTATCCCAGGTCGCATATGCGGGCTCTGCAGTGGAACCTGAAGTCTCTGTGGGCTTAACACCAATGGAACATGTCCACTATCCATGTTGTGGAGGAGATTGCAAAAGATCTGCTGTGGTCGCTGCAGTTGGACCATCCACAGACCCTCTCCCTTCCCCACCTGACGGTAGTGACAAATGCATCCGTACTGGTTTGGGAAGGTCATCTGGATAGGTGGAGATCAGATAACTCTAGTTTCCAGGATAAACTTGACTGCAAGTAGTTGACTACCATTTGCCTGGTGCTGAAAGCCTTCCTACTGTCCATCAAAGGGAGGCTGGTTTAGGTTTTCACTGACAACACTACCGCCAGGAAGTTTGGAAAGCATTGGTTTCTACTTCCTCCCATGTTTGAATTGCATATACGGTATGTATGTATGGATGTGCAGGATTTTATATAGAACAAATCTAGCTACATATCAACGGAGGAGTGATGGGCTAATTGGGGTTCCAAGCTCTGGGATTAACAAATGGCCTCTGAGCGGGTACTAGGCAGGACTCTGTGAGGGAGATGTTTCTGGTTGAATGGGAGTGATAGTGGGGACAAGGGGCAAGGTCGCAGAACGTGAAAGGGGAGGCAAGGAATTTAATGGGAAAGAAGGAACTAGGTGTCTATGTCTTTGGAGAAAGTATGGGGGATTAAGAACAAAACAAGCCTATTTATTTTCATTATGAATCGAAGAACAAAGAGCTAGGAAGAAGTGACTGCATAGAACCACCAATGGCCACTTTCCATAGATGACCGCTGCTATGTCTGTATGTTGTAGGGGAAAACCTGTGCATTGAGTGGGATCCTGCTGAACAGGAAGACATTGTGGAATACTAGGGGAAAATACTGAGGATTTGCAGCCTCTAATGAAGTGCAAGAGGTGTTATTAGAGATTAATATTTAGAAATTTGTACAGGTGATTGCCTGATGATTTTGGAAGACAAGGTGACCTTATTGCTTTTGGAGCTAGGAACAACCTTTCCTCTGAATAGTATTGTTCGAAGGAGATGTCGGAGTGTATCTGTCAACAGTGAGGAGGCTTTCTGCTGCATTTTACTAGGAGGTTGGGGAGGCAAAAGTGGTTTATATATAGCTGCTAAGTTTCCCCGGGCCATGCATAATGTGCTGCTCCAGTCCAGTTTTTGTTTCTTTTGAATTCGGGGACGTGTAGTCCTGCTTTATAATGAAACTAGCAACCCGTCCCGACGTTGTCCGGGTATGAATTGCTGCCGGCCAGTAGGATATTGTTTTGTAGGATTTCGTTTTGATAGCATTTCTTATCTGTGACAGGCCTGTGAAACGCTCCGATTCACAGTGCACTGCTGATGCACTTAAGAGTGCGCGTTCAGTAGTGTGTGAACTCGAGTTTCCCTATTTTATTTTTCCTTGCAATATTATATAGCGCAAACTCGACAACATGGCATGAGCACAATTTACATTACAGAAGAACACATTCATTTGTGGTAGGCACGGGGAGACAAAGCGATTTGCCTGGAATCACACAGGATGTTGAGCTGATGCCGAGATTCGAACGTAGCTCCCCAGCTCTAAAGTTCGCAATTCTAGAACTTGTGGCGGGAGGTGTGTCTAAAAGTGTATGTCGGTGCTGGCCATCAATGAGAGAGACCTTTGCATTTTTCAAATGGGTGGTGAAAAAATATGAGTATGTTGCTGGAGATGTGGGCCGCCGTGCCACCAATGTACTTACCGGGGAAGGGTAAACACCCATTATTCTGCAACTTTCTTTCCGCATACCATCACTCCGCATACTTTAATTACGAAAGTACCATGACTCCGCAATGCCATTATAACGCATGACATTAAATTTTATATGCTTTTACCACGCATACATTTACAACGAAATTCGTTGTAAATGCATGAATGGTAAAAGCATGTTTTATTTTTTGGGCTAAGGTAAGTATGGGTATAGGGGTATATGTTTTGGGGTACTGAGGTAAATGTTTTGGGGTGGTTGGGTATTTTAAGGGTTCAGATATAGTTTTGGATTATGGGGTACAGGGGCAGTTTTAGGGATAGGTTTGGGTTTTGGGGTACAGGGGTATTTTAAGGGTTCAGGGCTAGGTTTGGGGTACAGGGGTATTTTAAGGGTTCAGGGCTAGGTTTGGGTTTTGGGGTACAGGGGTATTTTTAGGGTTCAGGGCTAGGTTTGGGTTTTGGGGTACAGGGGTATTTTAGGGTTCAGGGGTAGGTTTGGGTTTTGGGGTACAGGGGTATTTTAGGGTTAGGTTTGTGTTTTGGGGTACAGTGGTATTTTTAGGGTTCAGGGCTAGGTTTGGATTTTGGGGTGCAGGGGTATTTTTAGAGTTCAGGGGTAGGTTTGGGTTTTGAGGTACAGGGGTATTTATAGGGTTCAGGGCTAGGTTTGGGTTTTGGGGTACAGGGGTATTCTTAGGGTTTAGGGATAGGTTTGGGTTTTGGGGTACAGGGTATATTTATAGGGTTTAGATGGGTTAGTTTTTAAGGGTGTTGGGGTATTTTAAGGAGCAAGGGTGGGTTATGATTATGGGTGCAGGGGTATTTAAAGGGAGCAGGGTGGGATTAGCACACGATATGAGACATGGCATGAAGGGCGGAACGTACCACACGCCCCCAGCGTTTGTCACGCCCCAGGCACACGCCCACAGCACAGCGCAGACACCCCCACAAGGGACTACTTTGCTGGCACAGTTCTTTTACCTTTTAAATGTATATGGTGGGCGTCTGCATAGCCTATGGCCTTCTGCTGCAACGCTGTATTGGGTGTTGTGATTGGTGCTGTGGTTCCTGAGATTACCCGCCTCAAAGGTTTGGGCTCTCTCTTTATTATATTAGTATGGATGGATAAACAAGACTACAAGTCCTAGAATTCAAAAGAAAACTTGGACTTGAGCAACACATCACAAATGGACCTAAAAAACATTGCAGGGCTGTTTGTATGTTTTAATTTGTAGAGTCTATTTATTGACTTTGTGATCTTTAAGAACCAGGCAAAATTGTAATATAAAAGCTGTTGTTGGAAGTAGGAATGTTTTGCTATCAAAGTCTTTGTCAACAGTGGATTTGTTTTGCTAGGAAAGTACGTGGAGAGGTTGCTGTTGTCATCACCAGGTTCCCAGTACATACCACCTGGGTGTTAACTCACAAACCTAATGCATCTTGGAATTTGTGATTTAACTCAGAAAAGACCGGAGGTCCTCATCCTTGGACCCTGCACCTCCGCCTTGGACAACACCTGGTGACCCTCTGCCCTTGGGAACCCACCCACCCCTACAGACCACGCTCGGAACCTCAGCATCATCCTTGAATCCCCCCTCTCCATGAACCACCAGATCAATGCAGTCGCCTCCACCAGTTTCAACTGCCTTTGCATCCTCCGTAAAACCTTCAATGGATCCCCCCCAACTGCAGAAAGACCGCCACCCACGCACTCATAACCAGCAGACTGCATCATGGCAATGCCCTCTACGCCGGAATCAACAGAACTCTTCTACACAAACTCCAAACCATCCAGAACGCTGCAGCCAGACTCCTCCTCGGGACACCGCGTCACAAGCACATGACCCAACACCTACGAGGCCTCCACTGGCTCCCCGTCGAGAAGTGGATCACCTTCAAACTCCTCACCCACGCCTACAAATCCCTCAACAACATAGGAACCATATACCTCAATGACAGAGTATCCTTCCCTGTAGCCAAGAGGAACTTCCGCTCTGCCGACCACGCCTGGGCAGTAGTCCCCCGCATCTGCAGAAACAGAACCGGCAGGAGAGCCTTCTCCTACATCGCAGCCAAGACTTGGAATGAGCTCCCTGTGAACATCAGACACTCCCCGACCCTGCACACGTTCAGGAAGGACCTCAAGACATGGCTCTTCGACTGATCCGGAGCCGCTCCCCCCCCCCCAGCGCCTTGAGTCCCTCACGGGTGAGTAGCGTACTCTACAAACCCTTGATTGATTGATTGATTGGTTCACATCACTAAAACCAACTGGGATACCCCACCAGATAACATTAGTTTGCAAAACGAAGTCTAGTTGAAGATTTGTACCTCCATGTTGTAGAATCACCTTGTAGTCCGTGGTGTGGGTGAGTGCTTAGCTTCATAATTGGTATTACCTCCACACAAGATCAAATTCTTGAGCAGGCCCACATTGGAAGTGTGGGATTTATGCAATATTAGTTTCAGAGAGTGTTTCTCATTGGTTGTGACCTTGGATATCTGAAAGAAACAGGTTAGTGTTAGATTCCTTACCATAGAATATGCCCAGGCGTCAGGCTGGATCCGGAAAGTTTTCGTCAGCAGTACCCCTGCGCGTCGGTAGGTGTCGTCTGCGGCTCCGCGTCAGTCATCGGCATCGTGATCACCGGAATGACGTCTTCGGAGTACTTAGACGCCGCCCTCGTGCTCTGACTTCAGTTCTTCTTTTTTCCGCTCCAGCTAGGGCAGATCCGGGAAGAGTAGTACTCGTAGTCATTTTTTGACTAACTTTTGGAACTCTTTTTCGAGTCGACTTCGACTCCTGGTGCCGTAGGGATGCCTGGCTTCAAGCCGTGCGCCGCCTGTCGCCGGTGACCGACCCCCACCATAGGTGTCTGTACTGCCTTCAGCCCGACCACGATGACAAGTCGTGCCCTGACTGCCGGGCCTTGACCTCGAAAGCTAGGCGGGAGCGGTCCGCAAGCTACTCGAGATCCGGCAGTCGGCTCCGCGCTGCTCGAGGTCCCGGTCGAGAGGAAGTCGAGGGAACGGTCGCAGAGCCGCAGTCGTTGCTCGTCGAGTCATCACCATCACTTGTTGGGCTCCAAGCCCTCCGGTAAGTCGAGGCATTCAAAGAAGAAGTCGAAGAGGTGAAATCGCTCTGCAGACTCCCCTTGCCGCTCGCGCGACGCAGCTGATGGTTGGGGCAACACCGCCCACGCGGCTCCATCGGAGCCGCAGGCGCCGCTTCCAGGTCCATACCCTCCGGTCCCTGGTTGTGAGTGACACCGGAGGAGATTTGTGATTTCTTCATTGCCATGAGAACTCACTTTCGTCTGTTGTGGCCTGCCGGCGCGCCTTCGGGCCCCGCAGACCTGACTGGGGCTTGGCGGGCTGGTGGCTCCGGCCCCGTCGTCGACTTCGGTCCCGACGTCGCCGGCCCCCGTGGGATCCATGCCTGGATCCCGGTCGACGCCAGTTGACCTTATGACTCCTCCGCTAGCGCCAACAACAATGGTGTCGCTCTCGGCGCCATCCTCGGACGACGTCGGCCCCAGTTTCAGCCCCGGTCCGACGTCGGAACGGCACCGCTCGGCGCCGTCTCCGGTGTCGATGGGTGAGGCCTTCACCTATGACCCGTCTCCGTCATTCCAGCCTGTTTACCAGGACACAGATGAAGGGGAGGACTGGAAGGGGTCTGAAGACCCTCTGGCACAGCAGTGCCAGTTGAGCAGGACTGGGCAGATGAGCTAGGGGAGGCCAGTGGTTTGGACACATTGCCCGACACTGGATTAATCTCTTCTCCCTCCGTGGCTTCGGAGGAGGATGCCACTTATGGTGTGGTGTTGCGCAGGGAATCCAAGGCCTTGGCTCTTAAGCTCCCTGCTGCGGCCGTGAGGACTAACCTCTTCACTGAGGTGCTTCAGCCGCCAGTAAGCTCCTCGGAGCCTCTACTGCCGTTCAATGAGGACCTCACGGACGTTATGATGGGCACCTGGTCCAAGCCCTCCACAGTGCCCCCTGTGGATTGGAACGTGGCCCAACCCCACCGCCCGGCTCTGTGCGACCCTAGCTTTATGCCTGTGCACCCCACCCCCAAAAGCCTGCTGATCCAGGCAGCTACGTCCCAGACCGCATTCCCGACCACTCCCCCCGGATTGGGAATCAAAAGGTTTGACCAGTTTGGGAAGAAACTGTTCTCCTGATTGAGTTTGGGGTTGTGGTCTATCAACACCGCTCACCTTTTGGGCCGTTATACCCACTCTTTGTGGGACCAGTTGCGGCCGTGCTGCCCCAGTGCCTGCAGGAGGCCCCGGCCCGGCTCGCCCAAGCCCTTGCAGAGGAGCGAGATGCGGCGCCTTATTCCATCAGGTGTGGACTGGATACCACATACTCGCTGGGAAGGGCGATTTCCACGACTGTGGCGCTTCACCGCCATGCCTGGCAGAGGTCCGCCAATTTCTCGGTCGATGTTCAGGCCACGCTCATTAACATGCCCTTTGATGGCCGTCGCCTCTTTGGCGACAAAGCAGACAGTGCGCTTGAGCGTTTCAAGGACTCCCGGGCTACGGCCAAGTCCTTGGGCTTGTCGGGCCAGTGCTAGCAAACTTCTGCTTTTCGCCCCTTTCGTGGCCAAGGAAGGGGCGCCCCACTCGTCCTGCCAGCCACAGGCCACAGAACCAGCCTCAATGCGGCCGCGGACGTCGTGCCCGCCGTGGCGGTGCCGGGGGACAACGGCAAGGTCAGTCCAAATCCACTCCTGCAGCATCAATTAATCAATCAATCATTTCATTTATAAAGCGCGCTACATTCCCATGAGGGTCTCAAGGCGCTGGGAGGGTGGAGGGGCTGCTACTGATCGAAAAATCAGGTCTTGAGAAGTCTTCTGAAGGCCAGCAAGTCCTGGGTCTGTCGTAGGCTGGTAGGGAGAGTGTTCCCGGTCTTGGCGGCGAGGTAGGAGAAGGATCTGCCGCCCGGTGGTTTTTCCGGATGCATGGAACTGTGGCAAGGGCGAGGTTGGCAGAGCGGAGGCTGCGGGTGGGGGTGTAGAAGCTGAGTCGGTCGTTGAGGTATGCTGGTCCGGCATTGTGTAGGGCTTTGTGCGCGTGGATGAGGAGTTTGAAGGTGATCCTGTTGTTGACGGGGAGCCAATGCAGCCTCTCAGGTGTGATGTGGCTGCGTCGGGGGACGTCGAGGATCAGTCGTGCTGAGGCGTTCTGGATGCGTTGCAGCCATCTCAGGAGCTTGGTTGTTGTTCCTAGGTAGAGGGCGTTCCCGTAGTCCAGTCTGCCGGTGACGAGGGCCTGGGTGACGGTTTTTCTTGTGTCAGAGGGTATCCATTTGAAGATCCTGCGGAGCATTCGGAGGGTGTTGAAACAGGAAGCGGAGACGGAGGTGACCTTCTTGGTCATGGAGAGGTTCTTCTTCTGAGGATGACCCCCAGGTTGCGTGCGTTGTCGGTGGGTTCTGGGGCTGTTCCTAGCGATGTTGGCCACCAGGAGTCGTCCCAGGCTGAGGGGGTGGGGCCGAGGATAAAGACCTTCGTCTTGTCTGAATTCAGCTCCAGCCTGCTGTCCTTCATCCATTTGGCGACGGCCTTCATTCCTCTGTGGAGGTTGGCTTTGGCGGTGTGGGGGTCTTCGGTGAGGGATATGATCAGCTGGGTGTCGTCGGCGTAGGAGATGATGTTGAGGCTATGTTGTCGTGCGACGTGGGTGAGTGGTGCCATGTAGATATTGGACAGCGTCGGGCTGAGGGATGATACCTGTGGAACGCCGCAGATGACCTTGGTGGTCTTGGAGCGGAATGTGGGAGGCGGACGCTCTGGGTTCTGCCGGAGAGGAAGGATGTGGTCCAGGCCAGGGCCTTCTCTTGGATTCCGGCGTCATGGAGGTGTGCTGTTAGGGTGCGGTGGCAGACCGTGTCGAAGGCTGCTCATAGGTCCAGAAGGATGAGGGCGGCAGTGTCTCCTTTGTCCATTAGGATCCTGATGTCGTCGGTGGCGGCGATGAGGGCGGTCTCGGTGCTGTGGTTGCTGCAAAAGCCGGACTGGAATGGGTCCAGGATGTTGTTGTCTTCGAGGTAGCGAGTCAGCTGTCTGTTGACTATCTTCTCTGTGACTTTCGCTGGGAAAGGAAGCAGGGAGATGGGCCGGAAGTTCTTGAGGTCGTTGGGGTCCGCCTTGGGTTTCTTCAGTAGGGCGTTGATCTTGGCGTGCTTCCAGCTCTCTGGGAAGGTTGCTGTCTCGAAGAAGATGTTGATTGTTTTCCGGAGATGGGGTGCAATGGCTGTGCTGTCTTTGTTGAAAATGTGGTGAGGGCATTGGTCAGATAGGGATCCGGAGTGGTCTTGATGGTGTCTTCGTTGCTGACGTTGGACCAGGCGGTCAGGCGACTGGTGCGGGTGGTGGTCGCAGGGGTGGTGGTCTCGGTGGATGTGGGGGTGGCGTTGTCGAAGCTGTCGTGGATGTCGTTGATCTTGCGGTGAAAGAAGGTGGCCAGTTAGTTGCACAGGTATTGTGATGGTGGAATGTCGTTTGTATTGGAGCTGGGGTTGGAGAGTTCTTTCACGATGTTGAAGAGCTCTTTGCTGTTGTGTGCGTTGCTGTCTAGGCGGTCCTTGAAGGCGGTCCTGATAAGTTGGTGGTGTCTGCGGGTGGCGTTCTTGTGGGCTGTGTAGCTGTCTGGTGTTCGGTCGCGGAGCCAGCTCTTCTCCAGCTTCCGACAGGTGTGCTTGGAGGTCCGGAGATCTTCGGTGAACCATACGGCCTTCTTGTTGGTGTGATTGGTGGCAGAGGTCTTGAGTGGGGCGAGGGTGTCGGCGCAGTCGTTGATCCACTGTTTGAAGTTGATGGCGTCGGGGTCGGTGGGGTCAGCGCGTGGTCCCAGGGCGAGGGTGTTGGTCAGTTGGTCCTCGGTGACCTTGCCCCAGCAGAGGCGTGGCATCTCTTGGGTGCGGTGGTGTGTGGTGGGTTTCCTGAAGGTGAAGTGGACGCATCTGTGGTCTCTCCAGTGGGGTTCGGTGGTGTGGTTGAAGGAGACATGAGGACTTGCGGAGAAGATGGGGTCCAGTGTGTGTCCAGTGGCGTGGGTGGGTGTCGTCACGAGTTGTTTGAGTCCGAGGTTGGCAAGGTTGTCGATCAGGGTGGTAGAGTTGGCGTCATTGTTGTTCTCGAGGTGGAAGTTCAGATCCCAGAGGAGGATGTAGTCCGTGGAGGGGAGGGCGTGGGTGCTGATGAGGTCGGCGATGGAGTCGCTGAACTGTGGTCGGGGTCCAAGTGGTCTGTAGACGAGTGATCCTCTGAGGGTGGTGTTGGGGTCGGTGTAGATCTGGAAGTGCAAGTGCTCGGCGGTGGTGAGGGTGTCGTCGGTGTTGGTTGAGACTCTGAGAGTGTCCTTGTAGATGCTGGCGTTTCCCCCTCCCACTCCGTTGGGGCGGTCTCTGCGGGAGATCTTGTAGCCTTCTGGGATGGCTATGGCGATGTCTGGTGTTGAGGTGGTGTTCAGCCAGGTCTCCGTCAGGAAGGCGACGTCGGGGTGGTTGAGTCTAGGAGGTCCCAGAGTTCAATGGCGTGCTTGCGAGCGGAGCGGGTGTTGAGGAGGATGCATCGGAGGTGGTTGGGTTCTCTGGTTGATGGTTTGGCGGGCTCGATGCTGGTGAAGCTGCAGTTCCGGCAGGTGAAGGGCCCTTGGGTGCGCTTCGGGGTGGCCTGGTAGCAGAAGTGATCTCGTCTGGGGTTGAGTGTGTGGAGAGTGCTGGAGTCGTAGTGCAGTCTGGTGTTGTGGCAGCTTCGGGGTCCAGGAGTTCTGGCGCTGGGCGCGGTCCAGGCGCGGACAGGCGCAGGCGGGCGCAGTGGCTGCCATAAGAAGGGGAGGTGGGAGGGAGGAGCAGCTGAGAGGGGAAGGGACCCAATGGGGGCGGGGGGCGGGGAGGCAGCGGACGCATCTCCCTCATAGCTTTTCTAGTTTGAGCTATCTGAAAGAAACAGGTTAGTATTAGATTCCTTACCTTAGCGTCAGACTGGATCCGGAAACTTTTGCGTAGCAGTACCCTTGCAGAGTACTTAGACGCCGCCCTCGCGCGCTGACGTCAGTTCCTATTTTTCTGCGCCAGCAAGAGCCGATCCGGAAAAAATGGTACCCTTAGTCAATTTTTGCTAAACTTTTTCGATCATTTTTGATCTTTATGCGAAGTGGAATGACTCCGACGGTGCCGGTAGGGATGCCCGTGTTCAAGCCCTGCGTCAACTGCAACTGACAGATGTCGGTTACCGACCCCCATCGCCGGTGTCTTCATTGCCTGGGGCCCGACCACGATGACAAGTCGTGCCCCGACTGCCGGGCCTCGACGTCGAAGGCTAGGCGGGAGCGGTCCCGTAAGCGCCTCGAGCTCCAGCAGTCGGCCCGCGCCGTTCGAGGTCCCGGTCCGAAAGGATGTCGAGGGACCGGTCGCAGGCCGGAGTCATCACGGCTCGGAGGGTTGTCACCACTCCTCGAGCTCCAAGTCCTAAGGTAAGAGGCACAAGAAGTTGAAGAGGCGACATCGCTCTTCCGACTCCCCCTGACCCTCGCGCAACACGGCCGGGGGTTCGGGCGACACCGCCCACGCGGCTCCGCCTGCTCCATACCCGCCGGTCCCTGGGCAGAACGCGACGCCGGAGGAGATTGACGCTTTCCTCACGGCCATGAGGTCGCTCACTCCTCCGTCGGGTTCCGCAGCGCCTTCGGGCCAAGTGGGACCGACTGGGAGCCCAAGCGGGCCGGGGGCTTTGGCCCCGGCGTCGTCGGGTGCTTCGGCCCCGACGCCGCAGTGCCCCGCTGGATCTGGTTCCAGATCCGGGTCGTCGCCAGTCGACCTTACGACCTCGCCGGTGCCGGACCCTAGGGTGTCACCCCCGGCGCCGTCCACGGACGACATCGTCCCCGGTCCCCCCCTCGACACGGTTCCGATGCCGGAGCGGCGCCGCTCGACAATGCATTCGACGTCGAGAGAAGACTTTTTCTTCTATGATCCTGCCCCATCATTTCACCTTGAGTACCAGCAGATGGGTACGGCGGATTGGTAGAGGGTCTGAAGACCCTCCTGCACGTGAGTTCCAGTCTTGACAGGACTGGGCAGGTGAGCTAGGGCATGCCAGGGCCTTATCCCTTGAACTCCCCGTCGCAGCCGTGATGACTAACCTCCTCACTGAGGTCCTTAAACCGCATGCAAGCTCTTCGGAGCCTATGTTGCCATTTAATGAGGCCTTGTCTGATGTTCTTCTGGGCACCTGGTCCAGGTCCGCTACAGGTCCCCCTGTAGATAGGAGCATGGCCAGACGCCACCACCCAGCTTCGGGCGACCCTTGCTTCCTGTCCACCCACCCCACTTCCGAGAGCCTGGTCATACAGGCCTCTAACTCCCAGGCCGCATTCCCGACGGCTCCCCCCGATCGGGAATCCAAGAGGTACAGATAGTAAGGTAGGAAGATGTTCTGCTCACTGAGTTTTGGGTTGCGATCAGTTAACACCGCGTGCCTCTTGGGCCGTTATACCCACTCTCTGTGGGACACAGTCGGGGACGTGCTGCCACAATGTCCGGAGGAGGCCCGGACTAAACTCGCCCAAGTCATTGTGGAGGGTCGAGATGCGGCACAGTTTCCATCCGATGTGGGCTGGATACAACGGACTCGCTGGGCAGAGCGATGGCAACGACGGTGGCGATTCGTCGCCACGCCTGACTGAGGTCCGCCAACTTTTCGGCTGATAACCAAAACACCCTTATGGACATGTCGTTTGATGGCCGTCGCCTTTTTGGTGACAAGGCAGACAGTGCGCTTGAGCGCTTTAAGGACTCTAGGGCAACGGCCAAGTCCTTGGGCCTGTCGGCCTGCGCCAGCAAACTGCTGCCTCCCGCTCCTTTTCTGTCCAAGGAAGGGGTGCCCCCACACATCCTGCCAGCCACGGGCCGCAGACTAACATCCAGCGTGGTGGCGGGCGAGGTAACTGCTGTGGCGGTGCCCGGGGACAACGGCGACGCCAGTCCACATCCACCCCCGCAGCATCCGCCTCAAAGCCCTCTTCGTCCAAGCTTTCAGGCCCACGTAACGCCCGTGGGGGGCAGGGTTCGCCATCACCTCCTCCACTGGCATGACATCACATCGGACAGGTGGGTGCTCCAAATCATCCAAAGGGGCTACCCCCCCCGCACCCTTCGAGATGACCCCTCCAGCCATGCCACCGCAGTACCGCCGCGTGTCGGGGGATCACTTGAATCTTCGGCGAGAGGAAGGGGCCATTGAGCGCATTCCTGGGCCAGAAGTAGGGTGTGGTTGTTACTCCCACTACTTCCTGGTTCCCAAGAAGGGCAAAGGGGGCCTACGCCCTATCTTGGACCTGCGGAACGTCAACGGCTTCCTCCGGAAGGAGAAGTTCAAGATGCTGACACTGGCTCAGGTCTTAGCTGCCCTGGACCCAGAAGACTGGATGGTAGCGTTGGACTTGCAGGATGCTTATTTCCACATCCCTGTCCTGCCAGCCAACCGGCGCTACCTGCGCTTCACGGTAGGCCACGAGCACTTTCAGTTTACCGTGCTCCCCTTCGGCCTTACCAGCACCCCACGAGTGTTCACAAAAGTGATGGCGGTGGTCGCAGCTCATCTGCGCAGGTTAGGGGTTTCAGTCTTCCCCTACCTCGACGACTGGTTGTTGAAGGCGGGCTCGCCCCAGACAGTCGTCAGTCACCTCCAGACTACAGCTGACCTCCTGCACCTGCTTGGGTTCTCCATCAATGTGCTGAATTCACACCTGTGTCCCTCTCAGAAGCTCCTCTTCATCGGAGCGGTTCTAGACTCGGCGCAGTTTCGGGTTTATCCTCCCGAACAGCGGGTTTGGGATATTCAGGCTCTGATTCCAATCTTTCAGCCGTTATCCCGAGTCTCAGTCAGGTTGACGCTGCGACTTCTGGGGCTGATGGCCTCCTGCATTCTTCTGGTGCATCACGCCAGGTGGCGGATGCGGGCTCTGAAGTGGGACCTGAAGTTTCAGTGGGCACAGCATCAGGGCAACCTGTCTGACCATGTCCTGATCTCAGGGGGCACTGTGAGTCAGTTGCAGTGGTGGTTCACGAACCACGATTGTGTCAGCAGCAGATCCCTCTCCCTACCCCAACCGGAGCACGTAGTAATGACGGATGCGTCCCTCCTGGGATGGGGGGGGGGCCACCTGGGAGAGGTGGAGATCAGAGGCATCTGTTCTCCGGCGGAGTCCCGGCTCCATATCAACCTTCGGGAGCTGCGGGCGATCCATCTTGCACTGAAGGCATTCCTTCCCTCTGTCCGGTGAAGTGTAGTGCAAGTGTTTACGGACAACACCACTGCCATGTGGTACTGCAACAAACAAGGCGGGGTGGGGTCGTGGACCCTTTCTCGGGAAGCTCTGCGCCTCTGGACATGGTTGGAACACCAGGGCGTCACCCTGGTGGTTCAACACCTGGCAGTTTCCTTGAACGCCAGGGCGGACAAACTCAGCCACCGGTGGATCAAGAATGCAAGGTCTCTTTTGGCAGTGGGGAGAGACTTGGTTAGATCTATTCACCGCCGAAGAGAACTCGCAATGTCATCAGTGAAGCGCGTTGGAGTTTCCAAGGCGGCACTCGCTCAGAGACGCTTTTCGTCGCGAGTGGAGCTGCGGTCTGTTGTACGCCTATCTGCCTATACCACTTCTGCCCAGAGTGCTGAAGAAGATAAGACGAGACCTGGCCCGAGTCATCCTTGTGGCTGCGGACTGGGCACAAAGAAACTGGTATCTCGAGCTACTCAGCATGTCAGTCGATCCCCCGATTCGTCTGCCTCTTCAGGAGGACCTTCTGTCGCAGCTTATTATAGAACAGGGGGTAACCCAATTATAGCCAAAGGACCTGGGTATCAAGTATTATAGTCAACAGTTGGTCCTAGACATTAATTCAATATGCACAAAATAATGATATTCTTAAATTAATTTATTTAGTCACTATTAGATTCAATCCACTCTAATTAATATAGAACAGAGCATGATAGGTATATTAGCCCAAATTATCGATTGGTACAGGAAAACACACTTAAATCCAATCAGTCTCACCAAAGTCCAAGAGACTTTCTTATTTAATATATTTTTTGAAAAACACAATTATAAAATACAAATATTTACAAATGGGGTTTCACTATCAGTTGATGTGCACAGAAAAGAGTGAAAGTAAGTGCTCTTGTGAATGATCAAGAAGATCTGTGAAAGAAAATAGGATTGTTGATATGAAAAAACAAGTGAGCCTGCCCTACCTTAATAGCTTGCAAAAAATGTAACTCTTTCTTGCTGGCACGTAGTTGGATAGTCCTCCGTATTCCTTGATTTGTACAAACGACAAGGGGAAGAAAGGAGGGGGGCAGGAACATGTTTGCTACTCTTTGGCAAAAAAAGGAGCCTACGCGCCCATTCCACTCGGGCCACGACGGCTACCACTACCCTGGGTCGGAGAGTCCCCTTGGAGGACATCTGTCGGGCAGCTATGTTGGCCTTGTTGCACACTTTTGCTAAGCACTACTGCCTGGACAGCCAAGTCCAAGGAGATAGCTTTTTCGGCCGTTTTGTTCTCCAGGACTTTCTGGTGTGATCTTGGTTCGCAGACCCACCACTGGGGTTGGTATTGCTGTGGTATGTATTCCAAGGTAAGGAATCCAACACTAACCTGTTTCTTTCAGATGTAAGTTACTTACTGTCGGTAACGATATATCTGTAAGAAACAGTAGTTAGTGTTAGATTCCTTACCGCCCCACCCATCCTCCCCGTTCTGCGAACCGATATCTAGGGTTAAGGACATCCCTTTCAGGGCCCTAGTTTTATGGCACCAGTGTCGGTTTCTATCATGGCTCTGCATTCCTGGCGTGGAAAGCTATGTACAGAACTGACATCAGCATGCGAGTGCGGCGTCTAAGTACGCCAACGACGTCATTCCGGCCATCATGACGCCGACAACGGACGCGGAGCCGCAGACGACGCCTACCGGCGCGCAGGGCTACTGCTGTCGAAAACTTTCCGGATCCAGCCTGACACCTGGGGATATTCTAAGGTAAGAAATCTAACACTAACTACTGTTTCTTACAGATATATTGTTACCGAAGGTAAGTAACTTGTGCTTAAGGAGTACTGCACTGGGCAGTTTGACAAGAACCAACCACTGCACAAAATGTTTCCAAAACAAATGAAACCAAATCAATGCTCGGATTAAATATTTAGGCTATTTAGGCTAGTGCTTAATTTGAACCGGTGGTTTCAGGTTCTCGTCACCAGCACTTAACTGTCATCACCACACTTATGACTAGCGCTGCCACATGGTTGCGCTGCTCATCCAATACTTGCCTCCCCAGCCTTTCCCTTAGCTTTGGGGACCTGGAATAATCTGAACAGTCGCACTCGCAGGCAAGAGAGATGGTTAGAACTTGTTTTGTTACCGTCATTGGCAGCGATGACTGGGGCATTGTGTGGTGCAAGCTGCAGTGGCCTCCTGGTCAGGCCTCTGGCACGTATTATTTTACAAATTAAGCACTGATTTAGGTGCATATTTGACTTCCCCCGTGTTTGACTTCCTGTTCTGCGCCCACACCAGAGCTTTATGTGGGCCGGGTCTCACCGGTGCTGAGCACCAGCTTTTTTTTACAGGGGCCTCGAAACGGGTCCCTATTGGGCTCTGTTTTGCGCCCTAGCACAGGCGGTCCCTTTTTTTCCGGACTGTAGTGACAGCGGGCACATCGATGTGCGCGTGCTCACTTCTCACTAGTGGGGAAGTTACTGGATTTCCCTTCTCTTTTTGAAACTCAGGAGCAGCAACATTGTAGTGGTGTCACCAGGGCTTTATGTGGAAGCTTTTTCAATATTGTATACAAGTCATAGTTGCTGCTTATTTATCTTATGCAACGAACAACCATTGACAAAGCTTTTTCAACATTATATACAAGCCATTGTTGCTGCTTATTTATCTTATGCAACTAACAACCATTGACAAAGCCAATAGTCCTGACTTGTTGTAGGTATGATGTTTCTTTTAGTATCATATATCTGGATGCAATGACAGAAACAGCAAAGTACAAGTCTGGTGGCAAACTATGCTAAGCACAGATTTTTAGTTTACCTTTGTTTAAGCCACGCCCTTAATTACATTGGTCACGCCCCTTTGGAAGACCAACCCGTTTTTTCATCCCACTTAAAGCCCTGGTCCACACCACTAACACATTATACAAAAGCGCGTCACAAATCGGCCCATCGCCAGGGCCACGTTGGGTCCGGGACTGCTGCTCAGTGGTGAACAGCAGCGGCGCCATAGACTTTGATGATAATTTCTCTTTTAATATTGGCTCCTAATCAGCATTGACGCTCTGCCAAGCCTCAGTGGCGGGAAACAAAAGCCATCGCTTTGGAAACCGCGCGCGAGCATTCAACCTCAGTGCTCTGGCGAGCCCTACCGTAGGGCCAGGGGGGCCGGGGCCCCGACAGAAGATCCCCTGTCAGCCGACGCGGCCTCGCCAGGGTTATTTGAGAAAATAGCTTTTGGAGGTAGAATGTTGTCCGCAATTTGGCACGCCAGAAATAATGAGGGCCTGCGACGGGAGGCGGTGAATAATTCATCTTTTCTGATGCGAAGCCGTGTCTAGTGATACTTTGCGGGCCCGTGGTGCTTTTCCGCAGGTAAATAATGACGGCACTTCTTATGGAAATAACACAGATCGTTCTGCCAAATGAAGGCATAGCTCAGCACGCGGCGCGTGAGTGCCGCCATCCACCGCTCGCGCCTCAGACATGGCGGCGGAGGCCCGGACGCCCTCTTCAAGAGCATGATTGCGGCGACCCTCGTGCTTCCAGGCTCGTGGCGTGATTACCTCGCAGATCCGGGCTTCCAACGACCCCAACCCATACTTTACAGCCTTGGATGGCGTTTCAGAATCGGATTTTTTAAAATTTTCTATAAAATCTAAATTGCTTGTCTACCACTTCGTAGTACTCTTCCAAACAGGCTGTGTGGAGTTCGGGGTGGCAGCCATGATAGATAGTAGGTTATTATATTATTTCGGTGTAACTTTCCAAACATTTACATCGCAGGCCGGGCCTGGTTTGGCTTGGTGGAGAATGCATGTCCATTTCAATGAATAAAAAAAACATTTGTGGTACCAAACTGCTTACAAGTTTCCTCGGTTGGTAAAAGTGCCCATTGCCTGCCAAGGTCAAATGTATATTGTGGTAAGTAGCTGATGGTAGCAAGGACTGCTGGATACCTTTGTAACCAGTTAGTGGTATATTCTGGCTGTGCTGGGTGTATGTTGGGAGTTTTATCTTACTGTGTGTTGTTAGTTGGTGTGTAGTATGTTTTGTGGGTAGTAGCAAGACCCTTAATACCTACCTACTAAGTCCCGCATTGCAAGATTGACTTTGGTAGTGTAATACCGCGGATTGGGTTCTGATTCCAGTTTGTATTTCTGCACAACTCCAGCAATCACAATTGTTCTCCCTGTAATTCTAAATAACTGCATAGACTCGAAAATACCAACTTCCTTGTATGTGCCTTTTTTATTTTCACTATTGCAGCCAGGGATAAAACCGCTGACGTTCTTCCTGCTGAGAAAAGTTAGAAAGTAACCGGGGCGCAGCCAAGGGGGATGGCATTTGTAGGGCTGGGTAGGTCAGACGCCAGCCTTTCTGGGGGCATCATTGTGTGCTTTACCTGTGGTGCTGCAGTGGTCAGGCGGGGTCCAGGCCTCCTGCTGCTTGCGAAGACAGCTCAGGTGGCTCCGGGCCCTGAATAATTTGCTCTGGAGTTTTCAGACCCTATTACCATGGGCCCGGGGACACTTGTATTTTTGTGGGAGGCAGTATTCCTCCAAAGTTGGTGCTATGGGCTGCCAGCCATACTGAGAGCTAGAGTTGATCCAGGTGTCCGGCTTGACTCGAAAGCCAAAAGTCCTTCCAAACCATGGAAAGATGTGGTAAATGAATCATACAACAGATATCATGTAAAAATATAAAGACTCTTTAAAATAAAAAAAGATGTTCATTCAACCTCTGTGTTTCAGTTTAGTACATTTTAATTTATATCATTGCATTGAGTGACATTTGTTAACCCTGATAGTTTTTTAATGTAAACATAGAAACACTGCACACGTTCCAATGTATATTTTTTAGGTTTCGACTGCAAAGCTGCGTAAGCAGCTTTTGCGCAGGAGAAATCTGATGACTACAGTATGTTGCTCGGCAATCCCGCCCTCTGTTCGATTGGCTAGCTCCATAAATGGAGGCTAGCCATTGGAACAGAGAGGCGTCCGTCATGGCCGGACCAGATTCGGGGGCGTTCCCGAGAATTTTTGGCTTTTGGCTACGTCATGCTACGTCACCCAAAAGCCGGGAACGCCCCCGAATCTGGTCCGGCCGGGCCGCAAGCAAGCCGGAAGTCCCGCCGCCGCTTGTTTGTCCTATGCAGCATGGTTGCCTTCTATGCCTTTCTTGAGGTGCGGTTGCTTCCTGAATTGCTTAGGAGGAGCCACGCAGTAAGCATGTCCCGTGAGCTCGCCTGTAAAAAGGAAAGGGTTGGTCGGGGATCTGGCCGCCGGTGTAGCGCTGTGAGATCGTAAGGATGAAGCGCCAACCAGCGATGTGCCCCAGAGTCTATGAAGCGGCACTGTTCACTGAACGACGTCCCCTATGCCTTTCTTGAGGTGCGGTTGCTTCCTGAATTGCTTAGGAGGAGCCACGCAGCAAGCATGTCCCGTGAGCTCGCCCGTAAAAAGGAAAGGGTTGGTCGGGGATCTGGCCGCCGGTGTAGCGCTGTGAGATCGTAAGGATGAAGCGCCAACCAGCGATGTGCCGCAGAGTCTATGAAGCGGCACTGTTCACTGAACGACGTCCCCTGGGCGCCTCTCAGGTGGTAGGATTGTGCAATGACCCCGGTATAGGCACGGGCAGTCCGTTGCCAATTCGCGCTCAGTTCCCTCCTCCGCGGCTTCCGAGTTCGCACCACAACACTTTAGGGAGGTGAGCACCGCTACAGTTCTGTGGGCAATTAGCGCGGTTTTGACTCGTAGGGAGGCAAGGGGGTACTGTGTCCTGAATGGCGGGTAGGTTGTGCGGCGCTTTGCGGCCCGTAGCTCACCTTGGCACCGGGCGCTTGTGTGGCAGGAAGCGCCCGGCGGAAGACCCCTGCTGCGATCACTCCACTACTGGATCACTTCCGTAAATGCCCCCTCTGTCTGCTATTTTATCTAGTCACATGGTGAGGAATCTGTAGTTGGAACTATCAAGCAGAAGAACAAGGTGCTTGCCTTCAGTAACAATGTTTCTTGTGGATAATCTATCTAACAGCAGATTTCTCGCTGACCCTCCTACCTCCCTATTCTGTGAGTTGGGCTCTTTTTCTTCTGAAAAGGTTCCAATCTAGAGGTCTGCACACTGGTCATTCCCATCTGCTGATAGACTCTGAGTCTGAGGGCACGGCTAGTCTAAGAAAGCAACTAATATCAGCATGAATGGGTGACACTTATATGTGGGATTCCCTTTGTCATTCCCAGAGGAGAATGACGTTTTTGCAGAGCTGCACAACACCATCTACCAGCACTCAGGACTACTGCTTTAAAGTTTGCGCATCCAGGCTGATGCCTGGGGAATATTCACAAGTAATCTGTAATTATGTAAGGGTATCCACCAGAAAGATCAGTTATGAAGGTAAGTAACCTGCTCGTAGGGGAATGCTGGTAGAAGCATTCTACTAAAGCGAGAGAACAATAAACAGTGGAATTTCTAAAGCTAGAAATTGGTTCCCATATAAGTACTATAAGAGTTTCAGAATCACAAAATATGTCCACAGATTACAAACGTTTTTAACAATTGCTAGGCAAGTTGACATTTAGGTTTGCTGCTGTTTGTTGAAATCATTTGAAAAACATTAAAACCATAAGCAGTGCTGACTTGCATACATGGAGCAGTCTGATCAACTTTTCAGGCTAGGGGTTTGGGTAGAGCATTATCCAAGATCCCGTAAGCATTTTTTTAATACTATTAGACATTCTTTTCAGCTCCTATAAATCCCACTCCACATTCAGAAACCTAACCCTTCCGCTGGATGTTTTAGCCCCCCAAAGCTTCCTTTTTTATGACATACGACATCCTGTCAAACCTAAAGCCCTCAGTGACTTAGTTGTCCTTTTAAATCCAAAGTGTAATGCCAGCTTTTGTTTAAAACGGCTTAAGACTAAAGTGACGTTATAGTTGCATGAAAATACCAGTTTAAACGTAACATTTTAAACTAAAAAAAAAACCACTGAAATTCACCAGTTATAGAAAATGACTATAGCTCTCATCCGGTGAAGCACAGTGTTGTCATTAGAAATATAATTTCAGACTTGATCAATGATGCTATCAATCATTTCATTGTACATCTCGTGGGTGATGTAATATGTGGGGTCAGAAGCAGTGTATGGCGAGACCACAAATTAGTTATTTTTTTTTTAAACACATTTTATTGGTTTTCTTAGTAAAACAACGTCTTCCATTATTGACTTACATTGTTTGAATCACCATCCTCATGTTACGTATTAAAGCTAGATATAACTAGCATTGGTGGAGCCGGTGCGTCTGGGGTTGGTGGTCAGCTTTTTGGTTTTGTCAATGTGTGACTTCTTTTGGCATACCACTACGGCGGGCGTGGCCGCTTCCGCGGCTACTACTAGGCCAGGCAGGCAGCAGGCACTGGTCTGGCATTCATTTTATTTATTTATTTATTTATTTATTTATTTATTTATTTATTTATTCTTGTTGATTCAATGACCATTAGATTCCCAATGTTAGACTAATGTTCTGATTTGTTACCTTGGCCTCAAATTGTAAAGCGCTCTGATATCCTTCGGGATCAAGTTCGCGCTATATAAAACTTTATAAATAAAATAAATAAATAAATAGTGTCACTCTGTAAAAACGTTACTTTCTTTCAATGTCCGCCCCCCCCCAATGAATTAGGGCCCGAGTGGGCTTGTGGTGCCTTATTTGCTTCTATAGGTACGTGTCTGTCCTACAGGAGCGGGATGCAACAGAGCCACCATTAAAGTCAAGTAAACTGTGGGGGTTACTTGTTCGATATTAAACGTGTTCCTCCCGTGTTGTCCGAAATTCTGTGTTTGTCCTGTATTGTTCTATGTCATGTTTTGCAGAGCATTCTAAGCAGCGCATACCATTCAAGAACGCTTCTAAGTCAAGAGAACACCAAACCATTACTTACAGCATAATATGGGGTAATCTTTTTTAGCTGTCTTTTACGTCACCCCATGTTTGATAAAGTTAAAACAAAGCGGAGAATACAAGCGCTTACTTTAGTACTCTCTGCAACTGCAGAAAAATGTAAATGTATTGTTTTCTGGTTCCCGTGAGTGAACAAAGGGAAACCCTGAGACTTCGGTAAAATGCCCTAATCCGTGCCCTATGGAGCTGTTTGGCGATGGACGAGCAGGGAAGGGGAAGAACTCGCCCGCTGCAGCTAGTTACGTCTGAAGGAGGCTTGGCTTCTGCAAGGAAAGTTTGCCTCGCTGAGTTGGGTCTGACTTATGCAACAGGTGAAACATTTTTGTGTTCGAGTGTAAAGTGTTTTTACTGATGTGCCCACTCTGATGTTGTTAGCTTTTTTTTTTTAAAGAAATATTTTTTCACAGATCTCAGAACGTAGACCGGCAATAGCGTTCGTATCCCCCTGTGTGGAGTTCGGGGTGACAGCCATGATAGATAGTAGGTTATTATATTATTTCGGTGTAACTTTCCAAACATTTACATCGCAGGCCGGGCCTGGTTTGGCTTGGTAGAGAATGCATGTCCATTTCAATGAATAAAAAAAACATTTGTGGTACCAAACTGTTTACAAGTTTCCTCGGTTGGTAAAAGTGCCCATTGCCTGCCAAGGTCAAATGTATATTGTGGTAAGTAGCTGATGGTAGCAAGGACTGCTGGATACCTTTGTAACCAGTTAGTGGCATATTCTGGCTGTGCTGGGTGTATGTTGGGAGTTTTATCTTACTGTGTGTTGTTAGTTGGTGTGTAGTATGTTTTGTGGGTAGTAGTAAGACCCTTAATACCTACCTACTAAGTCCCGCATTGCAAGATTGACTTTGGTAGTGTAATACCGCGGATTGGGTTCTGATTCCAGTTTGTATTTCTGCACAACTCCAGCAATCACAATTGTTCTCCCTGTAATTCTAAATAACTGCATAGACTCGAAAATACCAACTTCCTTGTATGTGCCTTTTTTATTTTCACTATTGCAGCCAGGGAGAAAACCGCTGACGTTCTTCCTGCTGAGAAAAGTTAGAAAGTAACCGGGGCGCAGCCAAAGGGGGATGGCATTTGTTGGGCTGGGTAGGTCAGACGCCAGCCTTTCTGGGGGCATCATTGTGTGCTTTACCTGTGGTGCTGCAGTGGTCAGGCGGGGTCCAGGCCTCCTGCTGCTTGCGAAGACAGCTCAGGTGGCTCCGGGCCCTGAATAATTTGCTCTGGAGTTTTCAGACCCTATTACCATGGGCCCGGGGACACTTGTATTTTTGTGGGAGGCAGTATTCCTCCAAAGTTGGTGCTATGGGCTGCCAGCCATACTGAGAGCTAGAGTTGATCCAGGTGTCCGACTTGACTCGAAAGCCAAAAGCCCCCCCAAACCATGGAAAGATGTGCTAAATGAATCATACAACAGATATCATGTAAAAATATAAAGACTCTTTAAAATAAAAAAAGATGTTCATTCAACCTCTGTGTTTCAGTTTAGTACATTTTAATTTATATCATTGCATTGAGTGACATTTGTTAACCCTGATAGTTTTTTAATGTAAACATAGAAACACAGCACACGTTCCAATGTATACTTTTTTTATTTGTAACCTTCAGTAAAAGGATGCCTGGTCCTGAACCAGAAACCAAAGAAATCCCAGTTTTTGTTTTTTCCCCACACGCTTTGGGAGCTTGTGTTTGAAAAACACAAAACTTTGAATTAAGTATGGTGCCCGCTCAGCAAAGCAGCAGTGCCTTTAGCTGAGCTGGCATGACACCAGTTCTTCTGAAGGCACAGGGATCTCCACCTACCTGGTGTGGCTGTCACTCTTCTTCCAGGTCAGAGAAGTACATCCCTGTGCTGCACCGGCGGAATAGAATGGGGACCCGATGGCCGAGCCAGAGCTAGCCCTTGGGAGCCAGCTGGGTTTGACCTAGCCTGCCTCTCCCACTGGCTTCTCTGAGCTGGATTGAATGTTCTTTCTGATCTGTGCTGTTGAGGCTTCCCAGGATATTGCGCAATAGATTAGCAAATTTTGCGGCACCAAAATGGGCAGCTTGTGGCATTATTGAAGCACTTTATTTTTCTCATAATCATTACTTTTCAGCCTTAAATCAATGGAAACTGTTTAACCAGAGATTTCCACTTTGAAATGGGCACCCTTAAAGTGTCTGAGAGTGTTTGTTTGCTATATTCTCTGGAGGGTCTGAGTATACCTACAGGATGTTACAAACAAGCAGGGCTCGAGTCAGGGTACGACGGGGGTAGACGGCGTCCCTCCACTTATTTTACCGGGTAGACGCCATCCCCCCTGCACAAAAGCTGGACTTCACTCTTTGGCCGCTGACAGCCTGGCAACTAGAGCGCCGAGCTGCGAAATCCGCCGATGAGTAATTACAGGTGAGGCTTTGTATTGGGAAACAAACCGGCAGCCTCTTCCATACAGAGCTAATCAGTTTTTGTGTAATTGTTTGTGACGGTTTTTCAGCTGATCTGCCCTGCGTTTCACCTTGGCACCATGCCTCAGGCATGGTGTGGGGTGTGGCAGGGGCGGCCTTAGGCATGTGCAAGCTGTGCACCTGCACAGGGCCACCAGACCCCAGGGGCCACCATGCCAATATATATCCTTAATATAATAATCCTCTGAGGATGGATACATATTTGCGTGGCGGCCCCCTGGCAGGGTTTTGGCGGCCTCCGGCTCTGTTCCACTTCCAAACACCCTGGCCCCCCCTCCTCACTGGCCTCCGCCCTGCCCGGACCCTCTCTTCCAGGGCCCTCTATCTAAGCTCCCTGCCCAGGGCTGCCATGACCTTAGAGCCGCCCCTGTGTGTGGCTGGTTGCAGAATCATCTAAAGGCATATGAATACCCCTGTGACGTCCCTTCCGGTGACCACCTCCCCCCACTTCTTTTTTTAGGACTTGTGCCCTGCAAACAAGTGAAGCACAATTCTCCCTAATATTTGAAAGAACATTATCAAAGAAGCAGTGTATGTATATTTATACACGTTTAGATCCTTTCCTGCAGTCTGCGCTGTGCACTTGGAACGCTGACTTTCCACAGCTTCAGACCGGCAGCATGTTGTTGTTCATCCGTGGCGTGAATTCCGAATGGCCATTTGCACATGTTTTACTCTGGATCCATTTGCTGAAATAAACGTCTGAACATATGCAGTAGTTCACCTTGGCTCATTTTAGATGGTTTCATTTGCTTTTGAGTATGGTTACTGATGTACTTTGGCGCGCATTAGTTTGAATTGGTATTTTTTCTTAAACAGTAAAACGCCTCTAATTGTTCCACTTTACATATGTAGCCCAATGTCTGGAAGCGCTACAGCGTATGCAGGTCCAGTTACCATATTTGAAACTGATTAACTGGAATTGCCAGTATAGATGGTGACCTGCTTTATACTTGTAGTATTCTAGCCCTCTAGTTCTTTATTAGAGGTCTTAGTGCAGAAAGCATCACATAACCCACTGCCTTACTGATTGAAATGGCACAGGGCCCATTGTACTGTTACTGACGTAAATAATTAATTTACTCTCTTAATTTCTATGCAGGTAAGTACTTAATCAATAATAACTCAGATCGGAAAGAAAAAACCAGAGTCCGTGGTGTTAGAGTTCTTAGGGGTTTTATTCCTTAAAAAGGAATGGTCATGACCAGGATATCGGATTCTGACCACCACAGGGGTGTCAGAAGGGATAGAGCGCTACATTTTATTGACAATACATAGCTTATATACTTAATTCATATCATAAGCAACAGTGCAAGAGGCGTAACAGCTGAGAGAAGACAAGATAACAGTATACACGTGGTACTAGTACGTAATCAAGAGGCGTGAACTGGAGGTGTGTGCTAGAAACGTCACTGATAGGTGTCACAGGTGGGTGGCACTAAGCAGAAATGTGGCAATGTCAGCAGAAATCGGAAGCTTGGATGCGCGCGCAGCTGCATGACGTGTGATTGGAGGGGTGCAGGGGACTTGACATTTACACTGACGGAAAGAGACAGAAGTCTGGCATGTCAGATCAACTTGTACTTCTATCATATCTGATATCTGATGTTTAGGAACCATATTATCTGGGCGGAAAAGGTCTCTAGGGCAGAAGCTATTCTATGCTAACTGTGGATGCGTGTATAAGCGCCTAAGTGTCTGCATGAGAAGCGTGGGGGCACGGGGCCTTCCATGGAAGCATGGTAACAGAGGCTATGAATTACTTGCACTGGGACGGGTCGGCCCTTTGGCTCTGCAGCTGGAGAGGATGTTTACTGAAGCTAGTAGGCAGGAATGCATTTTCGAGGAGCGGAACAGATAACTCGAAGGTTATAGTCAGTTTTGGCAGAAAGCAGGCTGAGCTGAGCGCGAGGGGCCGCGCTGGAAGTAAGTCAGGGTTCACGGGTACAGAGGCAGCCTGGGCAGAGGCTGTCAGAGTCAAAAGCCAGAAAAGAGGCTCGATGGCAGAAATTCAGGGCCTACTTTGCCAGAGCAGAAAAACATGTAAAGTACACCACAAAAAGACGTTGGCATGGCATACTTAGGAACGGACTATATAATCCATTCAGGGTGGATCTGAAAGAGGACAAGTTAACGTTGGACGCAAATGTATTTGCGTCTTCATAGCTGACACAGGAGGGAAGTTACATGCACTTTAAGCTGGTACATGGAGTCGGTGGGGTACGCGCTAGGGAACATAACATGACCAAAAATTTATATTTCCTCATTCCCTCCTTGTTCCCTACGGACCCTTCATGAAATCTCAATCCTCATGAATCGATCAGTTTGTTCTTGTAACATCATTTGTTCTTCTTTCTTTCGTTTACGTTTTGAGAGGAAACTGGAATGTTCAATACAAGAGGTGGCACATAGTCCACAAATCGCTGGCCCACACTGCAGGCACAGGCAGCAAGTGAATACTAGGACTAGGCCAATGCCTAGGAAGGATAGGATCTTCCATCCCCAAGCGGTTAACGTTGTCCAGAACCAACCGGACCAAGTCCAGGTGCCTGGATTCTGATGTATCTGATTTGCAATTTTATGGAGACGTGTAATAGCTTGATATACAGATGGTGCGTTTTGTGGTATGAAAACACAGCAACTTGACCCGATGACCTTACAAGCTCCACCTCTATCTGCCAAGATGACGTCAATAACAAGACGGTTCTGAAGGACAACAACCCGCATGGCGGACTGCTCTTCTGTTAAGTTACCTAAGGCGGAGGCAGTTTCATTCACTACTGCTTCAAGTGTTCTAGTTAATCTACGTATTAATTTACTATTCTGAACAGGTCCTAAAAAGAAAAAGAATCCTTTATTAAAATCAGTGTACTGTTCCCATGCCGTTTCTGTGTAATCGACAAGTGGGATATCTCTTCTGGGTCTATTCTTTACTAGATTGGTATTTCTATGGTAATCAGGGGGAGCTAGGAAAACAGGTGGCAGAAGGAATGCAATGTAACAGGTACCATCCCAATCTGGAGGTAGACGTATGTATGCGGTATGACCACAAACAAAATAAGAATGACGGATAGCTTTAAAAGACGATTTTCCATGATCACTGAATTCGACCACAGTAGTGCATTTACTATGACCTAAGTGTACCGAACCTTTCTTCCTGATACATAATTCGCCAGTGACTGGCAATACTGACATAGTGGGTATAACAGGTGCGGCTTCGGATTCAACAGTAAGAATCATAAGGCTAATTGTATAGTTACCTAATCCATACACCTCATTTTCTAGATCAGTTCCTATTCTAGTGGGGAGTCCCTCCTTATCAGGGTAACAGACGTCGAGCAGGACTAAGTTCAGGTTTCCCCAAACCCAGCCCCCATCGAAAACAGCAATATCAGGATCTAAAGAATTTATTATTTTAAACCATGCGCCGCAGGAGCCATTATGAGTGAACGGGTACGGAAAGAGGGGCAGAGCTCCCTTGTAATTCTGGTAGGGAGGGAGTCGGCCACATATCCAGCAATCTGTAGCATTGTTAGTTTGATGAGAATGGTGTAGCATACTAATGAATGTGTTGTTGCGCAGCGCAAGTCTGTAGGAAAGTTCGTGTGGAGGTAACTCACTAAAAGTGTGTTCAGCGGATACATTGTAGGCAGATTGTTCACGCTTGAAAATAGGGTAGTAGATAGGTAACAAGATGCTAGCAACAATAATTAAAATACTTAGAATAAACATGATTAATAGTGTCACTATACAGTGACTACGAAGTGATTTACAATATGTACGTTTCTTAAATTCTCTCTCTCTATCTCGATCTAGGGGATACATGTCAGAAACTATTTAACCGATTCACCTAGGGGAGGACTTAAACAATTAAACTGTCTGACTTGCTAGATCGGAGTTTCATACGATACTCCTCTTGGGGAGTTTTTTCTCGTTCAGATTCTGTAAAGTCTTTTGGCTCGACACAGTCTTTGGTGGGGGTGGACGAGTCTCGATCAGGTTTCAGTTCAAAAAATTTTTTCACATGACTCGTATGAACCCACCCCTTTCTCCCTTCGATCTTCACGGCGGTCCTTGTGGTGAGAAGGACGGTCTTCGGCGATTTCCAGCGGGGCTCCAACGGACTCTTTCTATCAAAATTGCGCACTAGTACGAGGTCCCCTGGACGGACATCGTGTGGCTTTACATCAGTGTTGTCAGGGAAGGCTGCGGCAACCTGTGAACGACATGATTGGAGTGCAGACATCAAGGAGGCAAGGTAATCTGTCAACATGTTACAATCAACATCAGTAATCTTTTTCGGAATGGGCGTCCCCCACATATTCGGTGGTCTGCCAAAGACCACCTCGTACGGGGATAGCCCTGATCTCGAATGGGCAACCATTCTCATGTAGAATAGTGCCACTGGCAGGGCGACTATCCAGTCGACCCCTTTCTCCTGACATATTTTTGCAAGGCGTATCTTTAGGGTCTGGTTATGCCTTTCTACCAGGCCTGCTGCTTCAGGATGTCGGACACAATGGAATTTCCACTGGTATCCCAGTAATAAAGAAACTTCTTTCATTAATGCAGATGAGAATGGCTGACCGTTATCTGAGTACACGACACGAGGCAAGCCGTATCGTGGGAAGAATTCACGAACCAGCTGCTTGGCAGTGGTCGGAGCAGTGTAATCTGGGACTGGGTATGCTTCGGTCCAGCGGGACAGAGCACAAACAACTACGAGAACATATTTAAATCCTCGACAACGGTCCATCTGGATATAATCCATCTGGAGGACTTCAAAAGGGTGATCGGGAGGATGAAATCCACCTTGCTCTACAGGGACGCTTTTACCTGGATTGAACTGACAACAGATCATGCAAGTACGCACTTTCTGTTTCGCTGCTGCTCGTAAGTGTTTATTGTTCCAAAGATTTTGTAAACTGTCTAACATCGCTTTCTCTCCTAGGTGTGCTGGGCTATGTGCTGTATTTATCATGACTTGAACCATAGAGTCAGGGAGAAACCATGTAGATTTTCCCTTCGTCACCCAACCTTGATCTGTTTGGATCCCTCCTTGTTCAATCCATTTCTTTATTTCTTCTGGGGTAGCATGTGTCTGAATATCGATAACATCTAGTGTGGGATCCCTGACTGTCATACAGTGTGTCGGTTCTGGTGTCTTTGTCATATCAGTTGTCTGAGTGTGAGTCAGTGCTGTATGTTTTGCTGTCTGGTCTGCCAGGTCGTTACCCTGGGAAACAGAATCTGTGACCTTAGTATGTGCTTTACACTTCATGACGGATATGCCTGAAGGCAGATGTATTGCTTCTAACAGTGCTTGAATGAGGGGGCCATGTTGGATCTTGGCACCATGAGAGGTCAGGAAACCTCGTTCTTGCCATAACATGCCGAAGTCGTGTACAACTCCGAACGCATAACGGGAATCAGTGTATATGTTGACATTTCTGTTCTTGGCTAGAATACAGGCTCGGGTCAGAGCGATGAGCTCTGCCGCTTGAGCAGACAGTGTATCAATACGATGTGTTTCTTTAACTTCAGTTTCAGTGGTCACGGCATACGCGGCCACTAATTCTCCTGTACTTGTTCTCATACATGAACCATCCACATAAAGTGTCAGGTCAGGATTTGTCAATGGAACATCTGTTAAGTCTCGTCGGGGCTTTGTTACTGCATTAATGATCTCTATGCAATCATGCGGGGCTGGATCTGTCATAATTGTAGGTAACAGTGTTGCTGGGTTCAGGATGCTGCAGCGTCTGATTTCTATGTGTGGCTGGAATAGTGTTAATTCGTAACCTGTCAGTCGTGCTATAGTCAGGTGCTGAGTTTGGGTTCTGTTTAAAAGAACCTCTACAGAGTGTGGTACTTGTACTGTTAACTGATGTCCTAAAACAATTGAATCGCTTTGTCTTATTGCTAACGCTGTTGCAGCTACTGACTTTAAGCATGCAGGGAGTGCCTGAGCTACGGAATCCAATGTACTTGAAAAATAAGCGCAAGGCTTATGTGAACCTGCTTGATCTTGAGTGAGGACAGACAATGCTGTACCGTCACGTTCTGTAACAAAAAGTGTAAACGGTTTGCTGTAACATGGTGTCGCTAAAACTGGTGCTTGGCATAATGCTTTCTTTAATTCCTCAAAGGCTTGTGTGTGTTCCTGAGTCCAAGGGAGGGCAATCGAAGTTGCTGCCTCCTGCGTCGTTAACTGGATGAGTGGTTTGGCTAGAAATGCATATTGAGGAATCCATTGTCTGCAGTACGAGGTGAGGCCTATGAAGGCCCGCACTTCCTTTTGTGTCTGGGGTCGTGGCATGTTTACAATTAACTGAATGCGATCGGGAGTGAGCTGTCTCCCCACTTTGGACAGCAAGTGACCCAAGTATACAACTTGCTGAACACAGAATTGTAGCTTCGAAGGGGACACCTTGTGTCCCTTGTCGGCCAGGAAATGTAAAACTGTCAGTGATGCTTGTTCACATTCGGGCTCACTTCGTGCGGTGATCAGTAGATCATCGACGTATTGCAGTAAAGCGGTGTTAACTGGCATTTGAATACAATCTAGTTGTCTTTTCAGTGCTTGACTATAGATGCTGGGGCTTTCTGTGAATCCTTGAGGTGCGCGGGAAAATTTGAAACTTCGTCCATTTAAACTGAATCCGAAGAGATATTGGCTCTCCGGATCAATAGGTACACTGAAGAAAGCGTTCTTGAGATCAATTACAGTAAAGAACGTTGCTTCTGAATCAATAGCAGTCAATAGGGAAGAGATATCGGGGACCACAGGGTACTGTGGTACAATACATTTATTCAGTTCTCGAAGATCAATCACCAGCCGATATACTGGCGGTGCATTGGGGTCTGTACGTTTAAGAATTGGAATGATGGGTGAATTACAGATATTGGAGTCGGTCTCTACGACCACTCCCTGGGCAATAAGCTCTTCAATGATTTTCAGTAAAGCCACTACAGCATCGGGTGGTAACTTGTATTGTCTGATTCTGGGTAGAACAACTCCTGTCTTGAGTGTAACACGGTATGGAGTGATATGCATACAACCTACGTCAGCTGGGCCTTTTGCCCATAGGTGATCTGGTACATTTTTCAATCTGACATCAAATTCTCGCAAAACATAATGACCCTTGAAATCCCGTAGAAAGAGTCTAACTCCCTCCGGGGAACAGCATATTATAGCTCCTAGAGCCTTCAGAGTTTTAATTCCTAACAAGTTTTCTGGGCATGAGTTCGTAAGTAATAAATCTGTAACTCGTGATAATGGACCCACAGCCAAGGGTACTGGTTCCGATACTTCATTTACAATAGGCTGTCCTGAAAAACCAAGGGAAACATTCTGTGAGCCTGAGAGGGGTGCCCCTGGGACTTCGTTATGACTGATTGTGGTGCGGCTTGCCCCTGTGTCAATTAAAAACTTTCTGTCTTTTCCCAATACGTGACTGTGTACATAAGGACCTTCTTGATCTACAGGAATTTCAATAAGAGGCAAACCACCTTCCCTCTCTAGGCTGTTTCATGTATATCGGGGGTAATCTGGATATGCAGATTGGCCATACTGGTACATCTGTTGCGAAACTTGCTGAGTCGCGGCAATGGGCTGTGGTCCTGCTACTGTCTGTGCTGTATGAGATGGAGCATGCATAGGCTGTGTATTCTGCATTGGCTGTACATTTTGTGAGGTCTGTTGCTGGACCTGATCTTGTCTAGGCGGATGCGGTCTTTCTTTAGTTTTACCTGTTGAAATGTTATGTTTCAGAACTGGGCATTCATGTACGTAATGACCTGGCTGTTTACAGTAATTACATGTCCCTTTAACGGGAGCTGTAGTGTGACTTGTGTGGGTCCCACCTTTTCTCTGGCCGTCGGCTGGGACCGTCTGAGCTACTAACATTTTCATCTTGGTGTCTTTCATACGTTTCTGTTCCTGATCTTGTTCTTCTCTAATTCTGTTCTGATGATATTGTAACATTTGTAACATCTGGGATGGCGTATTTGCCTGCCAAGTACTTTCAACTTTGTACACTCTGTTTTTAACTAATGGTAAGGAGTTCTCGACTAGTTTTGATACAAAAAGGTGTGGATATGACTCGCTGCTTGGTTGTAGGCCACTATTTATAATGAAACATTTCTCAAATCTAGAATAGAAGTCACTAGTATCTTCATCATGTTTCTGTTTACAGGACGAGATGGCGTCCCAATCTTCCTTTCTAGTTGTCAATAATCTTGGCAGAACCTGTACTATTAATCCGGGTAATGCTTTAGTCTTGTCCCCAAGGCCTACCCCTGGGACCCGTTTGCTTTCTTCGTCTTCTATTTCTGCCCATGCAATCTTTGTGTCCCCCACCTCCCATTCTTTTTCCTTTAATTTCTCGTAAATGCCCGTGGGCAACAGCACCTTCAACATTTTCATGATATCATCATACGTGTAATCCCCCATTAGTAACATGTCTTTAAGCTCTCTGTGAAAACCTGCAGGGTCTTTATCATGACACGGAACTAGTTTCTTCATTTCTAACAGTTCTAACTTAGTCAGTGGCGTATGTACATATACACGTTTCAAGGCGTGATCCGCACCCATAACTGGGTGTACTTCTCGTAAGGGGTTCTGACTTTCAATGCCACTCCCGCATTGCATGTGGTACGTTTTCCTTTCTGGAGGTGGGGCGGGAACATATTCAGAGCTTATGAAGGTGTTATATTTATGTCGTTGTTCTAGAATTATTTGTATTAACTTGGTACTGAAACCTCTCCATCTATCCATGAGTAGTGCTTCTAATGTTTCGTGTAAGGGACCTGGATCGGAATGTTGATTTCTGTATTTCGTGAGGAGGTGCTGAATCATGTATACACCTGCTAATTTCTGTTCGTCTGGGGAAAGGTTTAGAAACGTCTGTGCTAAGGTATCATCATTATATATGTCTGGATTTTCGGCCCATAAGATGGCCGACCGGGCTAGTTCTTGTTCATCCATCGAATTGAGTACATGGTACCCCATTCTTTCTCGCAGTCTTTTATCAGTCTCCTGGAACTGATGTTCAGAAGAATTCGGATTTGTTAAAGCAGAGAGAAAAACTCTCTTGTTTTCCGGACGGATGCCCTTCCTAAGGTAAGTTCCCTTACCTACATATGCTATAGTATCTGCAGCTCGTTCTGGTTCTTCAAGTTCTTCTTCCTCCTCGGAGGAAGCTTTGTCTTTCCCTTTCTGGTGTACCGTTATCACTGCTTTTCTAATTTTCTTATACATACTGGCTATGCAAGTCCCCTTGTCATGTTTTCCATCGGCTATATTTTGACCCCACTTGTTCAGTGCATCTAATTCACTCTGATCTGTCCCAGGCCTGTCTCGTTCTCTTATTAGACAATTTATGAAAAATCGTAGTATCTGTGCTTGAATGTCAACCTTCTGTTTCTCCATGGCATCCTTGATACTGTCAGGGTCTTTCCCTGTCTGAACAAACTCATATATTCTATCTAGACGGTCCTTCATTCCTACATAGCATAGCAAGATATCAGTAGCAGATCTCAACCGTAGTGATGCCAATATCATTAGATCGTCTTTACCGGGTACTGGATCATATCTACAAACGGAAATGTTTTCTCTGAGTGCGTCAAGGCGAGGAGACTTGAACGTGAGAGGACTCTGCGTATCCCTGATATTGAAGCTGCGTGTTAATGGCGGGGTCCGAAGACCCGCGGTCGCACCTCCTGAAGCGGATGCTTGGGCATTATCTCCCTGTGGAGTCTGGATCTGAACTTGAATTTGTCGTTTAGTAGGATCAGGTAGACCTTGCTTCGGTAGGTCAATTTTGGGTGCGGGAAGTGGCGGAGCTGGCGGAGCGGGGGAGGTCTGTCGCGGTACCGGCGGAACATGATCTGGGGGCGGAGTGCCACCCCCGTCCCTGTCAGGAGGCAGGGCACGAACAGGCAAATTGGTGTAAGCTGGTGCTACATCCTCTAGATAAGAATTTAGGAATATGTCTTTAGTAGTTTTATGCATTACTTTAGTTGGAACTAATGGTGGCGGTAGGTTTTTCGGTATTTCTGATAGGGCTTCAGATGTGCCCTCGGCCGCGAGATACATACCGTTTACGAGATTGTTTCGGGCACGGTCTATTTGTTCTGTTTTTACTCGGATCCCTTCAATAACTAATTCATTTTCTTGGGCTTTTTCTGATTCTTTAAGTCTGTCTTCTCTACGGAGTGCTTTCTCAGCACGCTTATGGGATTCCTTACGCCAAAATTCTATGGCGTCTTTCTGAGATTGTCTAGCTTTCTTTTTCCATAATGCTTCTTCTACCTTCATGATGCACTCGGCATCCCATGTTCCGGTAGTGGGCCATCTGTGTCTTTCGTCTAGATGCTTGGTATAATCGGCCCATAAGTCTAGATACAATATGGCATCTATGCCATGTTTATGGTACATAAAGTTACCTGGAGTGTCCCTAGGGGGAATAGGAATTTCTTCCTCCAGTATCCCTTTCCTAGTTCCTATCTGCTTTAACTTGTTGAAAAACGGCATTTTTGCGTACTTATTTCTGAATGCTCAATCCTTACTCCTTAATACTGGATACGGCTAGTTTTATAGAGAAAACACTAATACACAAAAAAACAGTCACATTCATACCACGACATTAATCACATAAGAAGACATTTGAGACATAGATGACTACCCCCTATACTGGATGTACTGCTCAACAGTACAGATACACTGGTGTAACAGTGCAGAAATTCAGAATACTAGATATACTGCTAAACAGTACAGATACACTGCCTAAAAACAGTGCAGACCGGACTTGTGTACCCAAACCCGTCTAGATACGTCCCAGCAATGGTACTCACCGGGAAGCACGGAAACAGAAGGCCTCGGAAAACTCGACTGGACTCGACTCGATACTTCGGAAAACTTCGGAAAACTTCGGAAACCTGGTGGGCCTCTTGACACCTCGGACCTTGCTTCTTTCGGCTAGGCTCTGGTCGGGATCCTCCGCACTCCTCACCGCCTCGTCTGGGCACTGATCGCAGTCTTCGTCACCTCCGTGGGTCAGAGGGAGATGCAGGAAATCCTGCCGGTACGCGTAGGTTCCATCTAACTGATGGCAGGGGACAGAGCTTGCAATGCGCCAACCGGCGCGTGAGGTGGGGGAGGGGTCCCTATTCGGGCGCCAAAATGACATAAATAATTAATTTACTCTCTTAATTTCTATGCAGGTAAGTACTTAATCAATAATAACTCAGATCGGAAAGAAAAAACCAGAGTCCGTGGTGTTAGAGTTCTTAGGGGTTTTATTCCTTAAAAAGGAATGGTCATGACCAGGATATCGGATTCTGACCACCACAGGGGTGTCAGAAGGGATAGAGCGCTACATTTTATTGACAATACATAGCTTATATACTTAATTCATATCATAAGCAACAGTGCAAGAGGCGTAACAGCTGAGAGAAGACAAGATAACAGTATACACGTGGTACTAGTACGTAATCAAGAGGCGTGAACTGGAGGTGTGTGCTAGAAACGTCACTGATAGGTGTCACAGGTGGGTGGCACTAAGCAGAAATGTGGCAATGTCAGCAGAAATCGGAAGCTTGGATGCGCGCGCAGCTGCATGACGTGTGATTGGAGGGGTGCAGGGGACTTGACATTTACACTGACGGAAAGAGACAGAAGTCTGGCATGTCAGATCAACTTGTACTTCTATCATATCTGATATCTGATGTTTAGGAACCATATTATCTGGGCGGAAAAGGTCTCTAGGGCAGAAGCTATTCTATGCTAACTGTGGATGCGTGTATAAGCGCCTAAGTGTCTGCATGAGAAGCGTGGGGGCACGGGGCCTTCCATGGAAGCATGGTAACAGAGGCTATGAATTACTTGCACTGGGACGGGTCGGCCCTTTGGCTCTGCAGCTGGAGAGGATGTTTACTGAAGCTAGTAGGCAGGAATGCATTTTCGAGGAGCGGAACAGATAACTCGAAGGTTATAGTCAGTTTTGGCAGAAAGCAGGCTGAGCTGAGCGCGAGGGGCCGCGCTGGAAGTAAGTCAGGGTTCACGGGTACAGAGGCAGCCTGGGCAGAGGCTGTCAGAGTCAAAAGCCAGAAAAGAGGCTCGATGGCAGAAATTCAGGGCCTACTTTGCCAGAGCAGAAAAACATGTAAAGTACACCACAAAAAGACGTTGGCATGGCATACTTAGGAACGGACTATATAATCCATTAAGGGTGGATCTGAAAGAGGACAAGTTAACGTTGGACGCAAATGTATTTGCGTCTTCATAGCTGACACAGGAGGGAAGTTACATGCACTTTAAGCTGGTACATGGAGTCGGTGGGGTACGCGCTAGGGAACATAACATGACCAAAAATTTATATTTCCTCATTACAAAGAGTACCACATTACTGATGTTATGACACACATGGCATTACTGATGATACTACAGAAAATTGTCACACTACTGTGACATAACAGCACCCTACTGCCTCACTGGGGATAATTACAAGCTTCACTCTACAATTCGAGTTGACACCTCCTTACTGATGAGATAGTAGACGACGCTATGACTCCACAGAAAATCGTTTCCCTGTGTAAAGCACGATAAAACATGGTCTCACTGCTGATTACATATTGGAATGCTTTCAATGCGGATGACATCACAGAAAACAGTCCTATTTCTGATGACATCACAGAAGCCACCACTTCCCCGTTGATGTCAGAGAAGCCAATGTACCATTGCAGATGACAGCACCTTGTAAACAACATCACACAATATACTAACCCACTGCTCATGACATCAAAGAACAGCGTTCCTTGGCCCCAGTATCGCTAAACAGGGTCTCACATTCGACGACATCACAACACACAATCTCACTGCAGGTGACTTTGTTGTTTCCTATATACCGAAGCCCTTTAAAATGAATATTGTGCTATGCCATAATGCAGGAGGTAACTTATGCTATGTTCAGACCATACGTCATTGCATGATTCTGGGCTTCACCTCACAGCAAAGGCGCTCTGATATTGCATGTCTCTTGTGGAGGGACACTTGCCTAAACTCTCTTATTCCTGGCACTCCTTCTATAGGGATGGCCTTGAGGAGTGTTCATTCTCTACAAAGATCTTTCAGATGCTGAGGGGGCAGAAGTCGCATCGGCTCATCAGGATCGAGGCTGAGTCCCTGGATGGCATGCCGGGAGTCAAAGTGTTTGTAACTTGCTTCATCTCCATGTACAAGTAGAGCCCAAAACGCCAGCAAGTTGATTTTCTTAATGTGCGCTACCCAGGCAGGTGGAAGTACATTTTTGCCATTAGCCTCCATTTGTACCCCGTAGATGTAGCAATACGGTTTGCATTTGTGGGTAGAGGGGTGCACCCCTGAGGCCGTCACCGTGGCTTGATCACGGCCTCAGCAATTACGGCTGTATGGCGGCTTGTAGTGATGTGTGTGCGTACAGCCAATAAGAAGTCGACATTTTTTTGCTGTCTTCAGGGAGACCTTTTTTCTACAGCCAGAAACGTAAATATTGTGTTCATTGCGCTCCTTGACTGATTTTGCGATTATTTTGCGATCCGCCAAATCACGACATGCCGGAGGTTCTGGCTATTGAATGTTGTACCACAGTTGTACTGAATCTCCCTGGGAGACTACTGTAATCCAGCTGCACTTCAGGGAAGAACACATTATTTGGTGCAGTTGCATCAATTATAGTGTGAAGCCTGGGTTCTGTTGTAATTGATTTAAAAGTAGTGTGCTTCTACATCTAGAAGCTGCCCACAGGCCGTGCGACAAAGGCTTTTCGGAAGATGGGACAGGGTCTTGCTGCAAGAAGATGGGCAAAGTGGCGGCTCAGCTGGGCCTTCCAAGAACATAGACCTAGAGGATAGGGTGAAGGTGCTCTGTTAGCGAGGGAGCAGCTGTCGCCGTTAAGGGGCCTCACTAGTGAAAGAGAAGTGAATATTCAGTGTCACAGGGTTGGAGGTACTGGTAAGGTGCTCCACAGGTGAAAGATGTTCGGTACTGACAACAAGCTTTGCTGTCTCTGTGCAAGCGAGGCACTGTGATGTTAATAGTCATGCAGTTACTTTCAGCAAGTGAGGATAGGAGCAGCCGCAATTCCCAGCACTGCAGACCTGCACTAGACATGTCTACAACTGGATCAAGTCTAGAGTCTCCTCGTAGTTCAGCACCACATTTCCTTGTGCTTAGAGCCTGCATGCCTAGTGAGTCGGCTTGGTACAGGGTATTCTGGGAAATGTAGTTCTTACAAAACGTTTTCAGCAACTTCTTCACACACCACAGAATTCTGAGTGTATTCTGGAATGGAACAACTATTAGTGCTTGTACTCAAAGTGCACTTGTGTGTAGGAGTGACGTAAAGTCAAAACATTTTTTGTCCAGACAGGAAATATTTATAGGGCAACATTAGTCAACACAGCACACTCTGTTTATTATAGAAAATAAAGTAACATTTGTGTAGCTTATTGCCAGAAGTACTTAAGTATTTAGCAAAAAGGGGAATAAATGTTGCACACGCGGCCGGCCAAGGTGTACAATCCCATTGGTACACACATAAATTCACCGATAGCATACCCTAATATTAAAAAGAGGTCCATAATATATTCAAATTGTAGTTGAAAGTAGTTAATTACTTTGTTTTCTTTCAGACTGATTTTTCATTTCAGTATTGCCAATATGTGTTTGCCATTGTGCTCTAAGGTGCTTATCAAAATTGTCCAATGGTGAAAAATAAGAAAGGGACCTGTACATCAGCCGTCAAAAGAGTATCTTACAGTCATCAGTTGCTACCACAAAAATAATATCACTAGCATCATTCGGTCTTTCACCAAGTATTATAATTAACCATGTTGGCAACATACACATTTTCATGTCTCTGTGGCACTGTGTTCCTTTGCCTACTAATGTGCTAGTTGGATATTGGCCACTTTTCTATAAAACAATAAAAAAAACTTTTAAAAAGCTTTGAAAACGTCTTTAGAGCATAAAGCTTAAAAAAATATATGGAAATAAACTGATAAATTATGTTCAATTAGATTTTAACTGTATTTTGCATTTGGTGTTTTTGTTAAATTTGCTTTGTCTTTGCCTAGTACAGCCTATTTCCTAGTTGGTGCAGCATTCAGCTCCTGCAGTGAACTGTGGATTATAGGGAGGGCGAGATCAGTCACAGTCAGATACAACGTCAACAGAAGCGCTTTAGCCTGAGAGAAACAACCAAGTCAACCGATAACTAAAGGGTGAGGACTAACCCTCTTAGCTATCAGTGAGGCCATTGACTTTGCGATATTTGAGGCGTCGTTGCTGGTTACTGAAAGCCTTTCAGAGCACGGAAGCTATAGAGAAAATTGGTTTGCAGGCCATTACTACATTGAAGCCGGTGTGACTTTTGTTTTTTGTGTCTGACTGATGCAAGGAGATAAACTGCTGTTTTTTCCGTACTTCCTGGGTCAGATGTACGACCATTTGGAATTGCGTCCCGGAAATTACCAAAAATAGCGGGTCGCAATTTGCGATCGCAATTCCAAATGTACAACATTGTCTGAGACACTGTTAGCGATTCCCAATGGGGTCGCAAAATGCGAGGCTCATCAATATTCATGAGGCAATCACATTTTCCAACCCCATTGATAATGGCTGGCCCACCGGTCTACTGGGCTCAGCAGACCACCATGTCTGGGACTGCTTTTAAATAAAGCAGCTTTTTTTTTTTTTTAATGTAGCCCGTTTTCCTTAAAGGAAAACGGGTTGCATTTAAAAAAAATAAAAAGAAACGTTTTTGTTTCATTTTTTAAAAGCAGGCAGTGGTCCCTGGGACCACCGCCTGCCCTTAAAAATATTTTTGCATGCATTTGCAAAGCCTTCCCATTTGCGACTGCATTACCACCTACTTGAAGTAGGTGGTAAATTGTGACTGTTTTGCGACCGCAGTTGCAGTCACAAAACAGTCATACATAGGATGCAGATTCGCAATTAGGAAGGTAGGCCCTTGAAACGCCACTTCCTAATTGCAAGTCGCAAGACATCATTTAATACATTGCGACTCGCTAAATAGGGTTTGTACATGGCCCTGTAGGGTTTTTGCATGCAAAAATGGGTAGAACATCTGGCCCCTTATCTGTTAATTAGTTTTTAGGTAGTCTAGAGACATGAAATGCATGCTCCTAAGTTGAATCAAAACTTTTATGTGCATTAGGAAAAATGAAAGTTGGCCTGGGTAAGTGGAGTAAATATAATACGAATGTATTATTTTAGTTAACAAAGAATGAGGTACTAACTGCAGTATACATGAATAAATATTGCCACAGCAGTGAGACTTTCAGTGCGTTTGGTTTTACTTGCGGGCAGTTGGCGTGAACACCTTTCTGCAGTTGTACAGCGAAGTGATAACCCCCACCCCCTTTCAATGGTCAACGCGTTTCAGTGTGGAGAGACTGATTTACATCTTGCGTGAAGAAGACAAGCGGGGTTGACTCGTTCATTCTTTTGAAGTCAATAAAATGAGCACCACTGAGGCAAGAGTGAAGCCCCAAGAAACCATTCAGTTTGAGGTGCGGTTAACAATGTTATTTTTAACTAAGTCCTATAGAGTTCCAGATCTTTTCACAGTGGGGCAGCCACTGATGCATGCTGTGTAGTAGTCACTGTGAAATCTACGTTGATCCGTATTTTTAAAATTAATATGGGTTGGTAGTTCTTCTCTTCCCACAGTTCGGATATGAGGCTGTGCTTGGCTTCCGTCACATGCCTGTATGTTGTAGCGTATCTCCTTTGGGTTTGTTTTCTTTAGTATACGTTGTGACTCCCTGCGTGCCCTTACTCTTCTATTTTTTGTGATTGAGATGTCCCCTTGTTTTAGAGCAACATTTAAGAGTCCCCTTCGGTGGTTAAAATCGGTTCCTGTTTTCCTGCGCCCTTACTACAGAGACCCTGAGCTCTGCTGCTACCAGTTGTGTTTTTTTACCACAGTTTTGTTTTTCCTAAATGTTTTTCGTGTGCAAAGACGTCTTCCCAGAAGGTGACAAACTTCAACTATTGTTGCTCGTGTGACATCTGTAATACATGACATCTCTTTATAGTGTCTCGGTTCCCAGCATGACTTCTAGTCCTTCAACAGAGGTTCTCAGATACACATGAAGGTGCTCAGAGAGCAGGAAGCCAAACTCTACATTGGCGAAAGAAAGAAATTAGGTTGGTTTCAGTCCAGGTTGCCCATGTTAAGTAAGTTAAAGCTGAAGTCAAAGGACAGGTCAAAGAAAAGGCATAAGAAACAACCCTAACTCATCGATGTTCAGACCCTCCAGCTTCAGGGAGCGATCACACAGCCAGCATTTGAGGAACCCCACTCTGGGTTCTTCTTCCTCCAATGCCGACTATGGAGCTGCTGTGGTCCATGTTCCTGGGCCATTGTTGACTCTGCAGCAATTTTCGGCGCTTATGAAGGCTATACTGTAGATCATTAGCTATACTCAGTCTGTCTCTGGCCCCATGGACCTCTCAATACTCCTCCAGACCTTCCACTTGTGGGCCTGCCCTAGCAGGGGCGGAATCTGAGCAAAGTCAGCCTATTACACCACCAGTGCCAGGCTGTGCTTCACTCCTCTGTCGCCGGCTCCAATGATGTTCTCACATCTGACTTTGGTGCCTGCCCTGGACCTCGATCACTCTTCAGCGAGAGACTACATGTGTCACTACACCATCACAAAAGCACACCCAAAAGTTTCTTCTGGTTTCCTTTTCTCAGCAACAGTATTTCTGGAGAATGAAAGCGGTTTTTGGTTCAAATTCAAATGGATGTTGAAGGCCTTAAGCCACTCTAACATAATGATGAAGGCAAAGAGGAGCAGAATAATTGCTTTCTCCTCATTTGGTCATGTCTGTCTGTACCTTGATTTACAAAATGCGAATGGATATCACAAAATGCCAGTGTCCATCACAGTGCATTAACCATCCACAGCATAGCTACCTGACCTCTTACTCATTGACTTTTTGCTTGTCTTGACCATGTACACTGCTCCACTGCCTTTTGGCTAGGTTTGCGATATAGAAATACCTTATGCATACATGCAATGGCTTTGATACATCGGCTGAATTCCCTTGAGATTCACCTTTAATTCATCTGACCAAGGAAAGTACCTATTTTGCTCTTGTGGTTCACAGGGCAGTAGAGGTACTGGGCTTACCACTGCAGACTGAGTAGAACAATCCTAATATTTTGACATATACATCAACCCTGAGCTTCCGCTTCAGAACCTCTGTTGCAGCTTAGTTAGTCTTTAGTTGACCCAAGTATGTCAACAGTTCAAAACAATTTTCTGCCCCGCAATTATCTCTCCATTGCTGTATGCCATAGGCCAGTGCCTAGGGACCCCAAATCCTTGACAACACATCCTACATGATCTGAGATCAATGTAACATATTTTCCATCTGCTACACCAGACAGATAGTCCAAACATATTGATGCCATGGGCAAGAGAGTTTTCTCCTCAGGCAGTCTTGTTCAGTGGTCTTTGATCACTTTTTGCCCTCTTGTCTGCTATTGCCATACAACTAGGGATATTGGGAGTGTTGTTTTGCCCATGCTGACGGAGAACTTGCATAACTCCTTTGCTCAAACTGTTCACAATGAATGGGCAGATCTTACATTCTTGCCAGTGCCGTGGGAACAAGCATCATCATCATCTACTGGTGGTTTTCCAGAAGCTAGCAACCAATGATAAAATATGCTGTACAGACACTTGGCCTGCCCTCCACGCCTTTTGCAAGCATGACTCACTGGATGCATCTTATCCGAAAGATCCAGGTTTTGACCAGGGAGTCTTTTGTGGCATATTCTGTTTCCACCTCTGTGCCTATTCGGGGATGTGTAATTAGGTCTTCAGTAAGTCAAGAAAGAAGATAGCATGAGAAATAGCATAAGAGAACATAGTGACTCCAGTACACTTAATGCTGCTCTCATTGCTTCACAAGACCACCCAGCTGTACTCTTCCGAAGCATATGCCGTGCTCCAAATTTACATGCAAAAGAAACACGGGGTAACTGGGTTGGGATGGTTGGTGATGCACAGGTACTTTGTTGGACAGTGCCCGAGGAGTGGGTGCTTTGTCAGGGTCCCTCTTCAAAATCTGAAAATGCCCGATTTTTTTTTTAGAGTATTTGTTTCTGATCCTGATTGCAATGCAGGCATTCCTAACCTACTGTGAAGTACAAAGAGCAGTCCCAAGACAAGAGTACAATAGTGACGGTGACAGAAATCTGTCCATTTTCCACTTAAGTAACTTAAAACAAGTGTTTACCTGTTCCTGCTTGGCAAAATCTTTGAAGAAGTACAATTTCAAGATGTAGTTAGTATTTGATCATTGAAGGTATACGTTCTCTTCTGTCATGCTGCTTCTTGTACACTTGTTGCAGCCCTTGAGCCTACACTTGATTACAGTAACATTTGAATGCTCATTTTAGGCGATTGAGCGATTTTTTTTTAACTAAGACTGTGAACGACATCCTCTCTGATAGTCTGTGTGGGGTGGTAGGCTATTTTGTGTGGTTTTTTTTTGGTGTAGGTGAGATGGTTTACCTCACATCTTTCTTGTTTTTTTCTCTTCAGACTCTTACTTTCTTTTTCGTGTTGCTTTAGTTGTTGATTTCCCTACTTTGTTCAGTAACTAGCCAGTCTTGTGATGGTACCCACTTTGAAGTTGTACCGAATAGTTAAAATTAGCAGTGTTAAGACTATATAAATCCACTGTAATTAGCATACATATTTCCCTGCATATGAAAGAATATTGTTGACTAATTGCTGGGTGGATTGTTTTGTTCTTGTATGGATGGGACTAACATGGATGTCTTAGCTTTGTTTGTATCACAGTAATACTAATCAAGTCATAAAGACAACGGCACCAGCAGGCATGGCCTAATACAAGTGTATTCCTCTCTTTGCAGATTGGCATGGTGGCCTGGAAAATGACCCTGAAGAGCCCTGAATATTCAGATGGCCGAGACATTGTGGTTATTGGCAATGACATCACTTACAGAATTGGTTCTTTCGGTCCTCAGGAAGACTTGCTTTTTCTCAGAGCTTCTGAGCTGGCCCGCTCAGAGGGGATCCCACGAATTTACGTGGCCGCCAATAGTGGAGCAAGGATTGGGTTGGCTGAAGAGATCCGCCACATGTTTCATGTTGCTTGGGAAGACTCTGCTGACCCTTATAAAGTGAGGACGTGTTCTGTGTTTTCATCTATTGCCAAGATTCTTTTCTTGCTTGTGCTTTTGAGGGGTTGAGAGGATACACTTAAAAATGTTGATGGATTTAGAGGAATGGGTACTGAATTCAGTCACATGCCGCCTGTATTATAAGCAGCAGAAAGGAAGAGGTCCTGCACAAGTACCTATATTTGCCCCAAAACCTTTATGCACGGACTGTCTTAAGTAAATGAAAAGTTTATTCAGGTTACATGGACATTTCCTATTGGGTGTAATTCTGTTGCTCAGGAAAGTAAAGTTTAGTGTGATAGATCACTGGAATGTGAAGCTATGTATCTACCCCCAGGTCAGGTCCAGATTGGGCAGCAGCAATGCCACCATCTCCGAGCATACCCTGCCAAAATGCACCATCTCTTTTGGCAAAAATCCAGGTTTGGTGGAAATGAAGGCTAGTGAAATTCCATGCTACATTAAGCTACTCTGTTGCCGAGACAACCATCACAGGTGTCCGCCTGACACTTGCCATAACAAGATCACCACCTCATTTGAGAGGAACTATTGGGTATTGACAGAGATGGGAAAGTTCTGAATGCAGAAAGGAAACAAGCGCCTCTGTTTTTAAGTTTGATCTGCAAACACTGTGTCCTGGGACCTTATAGTCTAATGAAAGATAGTTACCTAATAATAGCATTGTGAAGGCAAACCCATATTACATCCATTGTCATTCTCTTGTCAATCTTCAAATTTGGTCTTCGGTTGGTGCTATATGGCTGCTGCTGTACTACATCTTCAAATACTATATGATTTCCTCTCTCATTTTAATCTGTTGTAGCCACTTGTAAAGGTTGTCCAACATCATTCCTAAAATAAGAGTTACATAATTGGCAGGTCTTTAAACGGAGTGTTATACATGGTTAGGGACTTTCTTGTGTCTAGTGCACAGTTTAAAGACCTGCATTTGCTGCTCTGCTACCTACACTGCTTTACATTGTCCTGACCTTCATTGACTTGGGAGGAGGTACGCATATGTGACACAACTTAAATAGCCAGCAGACTCGCAACCTTAGATAAGACTTTATGCTGAACTACTGCCTCTTCCAAATGACCAACAAATACCAACATTGTAAATGCGGGAAAGCCCACAAGCAAGACATGGAAGTCAGCAAAGTTGAAATACACCAGTTATTCACCTAATCGAAAGGTAAAAGTGGATCCTTCTAAAAAATGAAAGGTATTTCTTGGATAAATTGCAGGATTTGTGAAGGACAATATCTGCTTTTGTGGTGCCTCTTTATCACAGGCTTTTTCCTTGTGCATATGAAGCAGTTTTACTTAAGTTGTTGTAGGTTGAACATTAATTTCTAAATGTATGATGAAGTTCGTCTTCCTGCCATGAGTCTCTGGGTAAAACCTGGACCCGATATTTTAGAGCTAAAAGATCCTGGCAATAACACTCACCACTTAGGTAATTTCTTTGGTTTGTTGGTCTGTAAAGTCCTGAAAGTCATTGCCATCTACGCCTTTATGTCTCTGTTTGCTGTGGGACAAAAACCTGCTGATATGTCCTGAAAAGGGATAGTCTCAGAGTGTACTTAAACTATTTCAGCATCCCTTTCTCGTGCCATCTAATGTCCCTGCATTTAGCTAAAGAGAGACAGTTGAAAAATCGGCTACATTTGCACTATTTATAGCACGATTTGTTTAAGATGTGTTTTGTGCTTTCCATTGGGTACAACAGCTGCAATCTTGCACGGACTCCTTCATTCTATTATTTTACTTGTTTTCCTTGAATATATTTGTCGTTTTCACAAAATTGTGATAATATTGCATCTGCCCGTCCCAACTACTTTGTGACTATTGCCACTTTACTGCCAGACTGAAAATATTCTGTTTGTGACGTGGGAAGCTTAGTCATTATGATGAAAATGACAGATTTTGTGTTCTCTAGGGATTCAAGTACTTGTATTTGACACCGCAAGACTACAAGAAAGTCAGTGCTCTGAATTCGGTCCACTGTGAGCACGTGGAGGATGAAGGAGAATCCAGGTACGTCTCTACAACCGGAACAACACATTTGACCATTTGAAGTGTTCTAAGCGTGGCACTTAAGATGGAGACCATTTTTGTTCGATAAATCTCAAATTCAGTATTAGTTTGCAACTTAAAGTGTGGGTGGATTGACAGTTTTAGATCTTTCATCCCTTTCATACTTACTGAACCACAATGTTCACTCTCAGTTCCTTGCTTCAGTTTTTGTTCTGTAGCATCAAATATTTGAAAAAAGTATGGCACTACCCAAACATTTGAAACTATCAAAGTAAGATCTGACATCTTATCTGTTAAATAAACGTACATTTTCCATAAAATTGTTTCTTAAAATAAAACGGATTTCCGTTAAATACTCTCTCTTATGATTAGTGGGTCAGGTCACTCTGTATGTTGGACAGCTCTCACCTATATTGCAACGCTTTATCCTACTGGTACCTCCAATGCATTTCAAGATTGACGCATATCTCAGAAAGCACTTATGGTAATTTTATTGGTTTCTGGCAAATGAGAAACCTCTGAAGCAGTTGCCATTCGTCAAGAAGCATATTAGCAACCTTTATTCTCTGTTTACATGTACTTTAATACCAGTAGAGTGATTTGGGGGAGTTCCTCTATGAGCGCCATTCTTGATTTGTTTGCTCATACTTTTGGCTCCTTTATAGTTTAACTCATCGCTTTAACACTTGATTTGAACTCTGAAATCAGAATCATTTTCTCACTCTTTTCAGTATGAGACATCTGACATCTATTTTTCCCGTCATATATCAGAGTCTCGGTGATGTGAGTGGAATAAGGAGGAAAAAAATGCCAGATTGAATGCATACATTAATGTCAACCACTGATAATGACTCTCAGCCTCATTCTAGTCCATAGTTTCTTTGCTTTTGGCTCACAGTGCCAATATAAATAGGGGCAAACCATATGCACATCAACCTTTGTCCTAGTTCAGTAGGAGCTGTCCTCCAAACCGAACGGCTATGCTAGAAGTGAGTTCCTCTCTTGCTGTGTTGTAGGGACCCAAGCTGCTCCTCTCTGATGAAACTCAACAAGGCTGAAAAATGTGTGTGGAGTTGCTTGTTTTCCATTCAGAGGGGATGTGGCTTTGTAGTTCATATGGGACTATTCCTATTGGAGCAGAACCAAAGCCACTGTGCTTGTCTTTGGCCACCTTCTGTAATGGCACAGACGCACATGATATTCACCAGTAGTTCAGATGAATACAAGCATTCCATCCACAGCTTTTCTGCTGAGTAAAATGACCAGAGGGTGCACAAGTCTACATAATATACAGAATTTATACACTCGCAGGTTCTGAAAAGCTTCGCCACCTGTTTCAATCCCAAGCCCTGAGCCTCTCTGTGTGGACCAGCTGGTATGAAGGCTATCACTTTGCTTGAAAAGCAAGTAGCAGGAACAGTTCCAACATATTAAAGGTATAATGGTACTGATTACCATACTTTCTAGTAAGAAAAGAGTGGCCTAGAGCAGTTCAGGGGCACCCTGGGCTTGAAAACCGCAAACAAAAAGGTAAAGAAGTAGTCTAAATGATGGCTTTAAGTTCGATATACCCGATACACCGACCGAGGAGCTCCAAAGGACCAGGAAGATGCATCTTTTCACTTTCTCAAAATATCTGGTTGGAGTCCGGCCTGTTTAAAATTGTGTATTGGGGAGGGTTGTATACAATGATAACACTAAGCATAAACGGAGTGCTCTCCCTCTCACCATGGACGGGTTGGAACTATAGGAAACAGGGAGCACGGGTTAGTCCTGGCCCTGCGTTTGTGGGATACACATTCTTAATGTGTATCTGTAAAGGAACAAAGTAACGCAGTGTTTTTCATACTTTATATCCCTAGAATAATTTCTTCTCTGTAGTTTTTTTATTTTTACAAAAATATGTGAATCTGATTATTAAGTGTTCAAAAATAGTGACAACACTCCTTCGCTGTGGTTTAAATAGCGAACATCAGTAGTGCCTAAAAATAAAGGCAATGGCACAGTTGTTTTTGTAACGCAATTAAGGGCTTTACAATAAAAGGCTCTCTTAGGTGTAGTCCAGAGAGGGGGCCTTTTGAGAGTCAAAGAGAGTATTTTTTTCAGAGGAAACATCCATTCATTTTGACCTTCTTAGTTCTCTGTATTTATTGAATCTGTGTAATAAATCCTCCTTTGAATCATCTATGCTGTGAGTTATGCTCCATGGGACTATTTCAACGTTGTACTCGTGAATGGGAGTCCAGGGATCTGTGATCAAAGTGTAATTCTGTTCGGAGTTTCAAGGCGGAATTTTCATATAAGGAGCCGTAAAAAGTCCAGAAAAGGTTTAGGTTTTGATGCTAAGGACTAAAAAATAAAAATAGGAAGTTTTTGCAAGAATTAGATTCGGTGGAAGTGGGTACTACAATTGATCTTACCTATGGTAGGTGAATGAATCCCAGAGAAAATGTAACAAGAAACTGACAATTATATAAAGTATATATAAACACAAGAAATATAATACGTTAGTCGAAGTGTTCTCTAATAAAATGATAATTCCTGAATTCCTGCTGAGTAGCTCATCATCTCTGAGCCTACCTATCCCCCAGTAGGCAGGTGTTCCTGCCTGATCCATGTCCCCTAAGTAATCCATCCTGGTGTCCATATATAACGTTGCGGCCATTGTGCAGCCGCAAAAGCTCCTGCTGCACCCTGTATGAACTCTCTATATGGTTGACACAGTGTCCAAATGGATCACCTTTATATTCACTTCCTTTGTTTCAGCTGGATGTTTGACAATGGCCTCAAATGTGTCTTCCATTGCAGTCACCTCTTCTCGGTATTTCTGGACATGTGCTGCAATTCTGCAGGGTAACCAGTATCTGCCTCCCACTTATGTTCCATGGTGTAGCTTTTTGAGTGTGGTATGGAGTGCTCTGTGAGGGGCGCTGGTTCCCCACCTATCTTGAGAAACCACTCTCTTCCCTCTAGTCGAGCACGTCTTCATTCCACTATTCCCTGCCCATAGATCTAAACTTCGTGTGTTTGGGATTGTGGCACCATGCCTCAGTAGTGAGTATTGCACTTTTCATGCTTCCTCGAATTTCATTCCTCGCTTCAAACCGGAGAGTAGGAACGATTCCTGTGTTGATGGGCCATTTGTCTTGAGCGCCTCAGTCCCTAGCTAATTCAGGAGGTCCCTGAAGATGGAGCCAACCCCAAGTTCTGAGGATCCAAGTCCTTCCACCTCGGATGCTGGTTCGTTCTGTCCCCATTCTTTTAATTACTAGCTGTTCCTATACTTCTGGGTTTCCTCTTCCATATATATTGGGAATACAATTTCCAGTCATGTATATGTTTGACTTTTTTGTATTGAAACTCATTGTGGAGAAATAAATATTTTCTACTTTTAATCCTACTTATCCATCATGTGTATCCTCATTTCATTTACAAATAGGCCTCTGGCCTCCCTGACACAACTCTAAAAATGTTCAGGGAAGGATTGATTAAGATTAAGACCTGTGCTGTTAAAATTAACTGACCTGGGCTCTCTAGAGGAGCCTCCAACCTTAAAGTGACAGTGTCATTCCTCTCTGAAACTGCTGCCCCTCTAATACCCTCTAATCAATGTTTCCTTTTAAAGGAACAAATGTGAAGGGTATTGTCGCGTGGCTGATTGCTAAGCTTTATTTTTTATTTCTCTGTTGGATAATGTAAAAAGACAGTAAATATTGCCTTTAATAGACATTAGTTTAAATTGGTTTTCGAGAAATAGACATTTATCTTTGTAAAAACTGCACATTGTCAGAGGTATTCGATGTTGATGAATTCAATTAACCATGTCCATGATAAAGAACCAGGACTATGACTACGGAATTACCCAAGAATCACCACAGAGCAAATTGCTTTCCATGTTGCCATTATTCTCACATGTGCTTCTTATCTGATCTACTTACATACTCTTGCCTTCCTCAACGTACTATCATTCATGATCCAGGCCACACTGGGATCTGATGCTCCATTTCATCAACAGGTATAAAATTACAGACATCATTGGCAAGGAAGAAGGGATCGGAGTGGAAAACCTCAGGGGATCAGGGATGATTGCTGGAGAATCCTCGCTGGCCTACGACGAAATCATCACCATAAATTTGGTATTCACAAACCACTGCACTTCTAATTAAAAGCCAATTGTTTATAGGGGCGTATGTGAGGCTTAGACAAGTGATGAGTTTAAAAGAAGCATGTGTGGCATAAGGGCTATGGAAGAAATGTTATCTCTGTGTGACGTTTAATCTTAGAAAGAATGTGCTTAAGAGAGAACTGTGGTTTGAGCGATGGAGATGTGGTCTAAGCAAGAATGTTGGTTCAGTCAAGATTTGTACTATCCAGAGGAGACGTTGGTGATCTAAAGAAAAGACATGGTGGAAAGCCTGGTGCTGTGATCTACATTTGGAATATGGTTTGTGCAGGACCCGTGGTCAGGGAAGAAGTTGTGGGCTAGGATGTTTTAACAGGGAGTTTACAGGAGAGAAGTGAGGAATAGAAAAGAGGTGTGATCCAGGGAGAAGCGGTTATGTAAGTTGTCTTCCAGAGGGTGTGTAAATCCAGAGAAGTGTGCGGCTTTGAATGAAGTTGCGTGGTCTTGAGAGTGGTGGTGTACTTCTGTAGGCTGTCAGTTTTAGAGGAAGATCTAGGCTATGGGTCCGTAGTGTTTAGAGTGCAGGTGTGGTTTTGCAAGATGATCTACAAGAAATGGAAGGTGTGGTGTAGAGTGGGTTTGATGCATGAAGCATATGTAGTCTAATGAAGAGCTGTGATTTAAAGGTTGGCGATGTTTTTGGAGCAGACATGAGTTTTCAACTAGGGGTAGCTTTGCTGCTTCAGTAATTTCTTCGATGAGGTCAACGGTGATGTGATGTGATGTGATGTGATCTTATTAATTTCATTTGTGATATTGTTTTTTATATGTGTTAGGTAGTGTGCATTCTAAATGTCAAAGTCAGAATATCGATGGTACTAAATATCGAGGACAAAATATCGCTAGAAAATATTGACAGGCAAGTAAATCTAGATGTTCTGTACCTAACTCCATATGTATGTAAATATGCCGTACATATATCTTGGAAATGTACGTAGATGGGAGTTCAGAGTAGTAAATCCATACTTCGACCTTTCAGTATTTTGTCTGTCAATATCCTGACCTCTGTGTTCATGTATGTTGATATTCTTAAAGTCGATATTCAGTAGTACAATTGTGTGGGGTCATGAATAGTCATCAGAACGGAGCTATGGTTGCCTAGCTCTCCATAAATGTTGAATTTCATGGGATTGTATGTTTTTAGTTGTCACCGTAACATTTCCTTTACTGACGTTTTTCATGGAGTCGTGTATATTTTTTTATACTGAACTTTATGCGGTTATGTATATTTTTTAAGTAGGCATAACTTCCCTTTAACGTATTTTTTTATATATATATATATATATATATATATATATATATATATATATATATATATATATATATATATATATATATATATATATATATATATATTTTATGTGCATGTAGATACAGTTATCACGGATTAGAAGTCCACTAGAAAGCAATTTTTCTTTACTCTAATAAACATGGCTTCACAATTGTTTGCAAAACAAATATGCATACAGATGTTTGATCCTGTAAATGTATATGGATCTCACCGTTCCTTTGTTTTTATAGGTAACATGCCGGGCTATTGGAATTGGAGCCTATCTCGTCAGGTTGGGACAGCGGACGATCCAGGTGGAAAATTCGCACATTATCCTGACAGGAGCTGGAGCCCTGAATAAAGTGAGTGGCTTAAGACTAATTTTGCGAATTAGACACATGTGCATGTCTTTTTTCCTTAGGAGAATCTATCACTTTGCGAGTGTACCAGTTACTGTTACTGACACCCCTGCAGAGTGAGCAGGTCCTGTGGTTAAAACCCCTATGGGCAAATGTACTAAGGAGGAGCGTGCAGCTGTTCACCATGGCTAAAAAACACATTGACAAAGCAGTAGACCTCACATAGGTTAGACCTATTGCTTTGCTAATGCTTATATTTCTGTCCGTAGGGGGCAAGCAACAACGGGGGAGTGGTTCAGGATGGGCGAGGCAAGCAACAACAGGTGGAGGGGGCGGGGATTCGGGACATGCAACAACAGGGGACAGGGGATGGGGACAGGGAAAGCTGCAACAGGAGTGGAATGTTAGGGGAACAGGGGAAGCAACGACAGAGCAGTGGGGCAGGAGAGCAGGACGTGGGGAAATGGGATGCAAACACATGCACTCTTATTGAGTGCTGCAAGTTGAATAAAAAAGTGGCCTGGGCCCGAAAGCGAGCAGTGGAAGGGCAGCCATTAAGAAAGGAAGCAGTACTTGTGCCATACTCCGGGGGAGGGAGAAACACAAGAAGAGGAAGTGAAACCGGTATGTGCTTATCGAACAGGATCCAGCAAATAAGAGTGACGATGAAGCCAACAAATGCTAAGCAATGGGCAGGCCCTAAGCCTCCTTTAAGCTAATGAAATGAATTGCAAACTGTCTCAGGCGACTCCTAATAAGAAAATAAGAAATGAGCAGGACAATAAAACTAACTAATGGTAAGCAATGTGCATGCTTTCATCCCACTGAGGCTTTTTGGTATGGTGTACAGGAGGTAATTTCTATGCTTTTTATGAGTCTCTGCTATTTTCTTCCAATACAACAGGCCATTGTTTTAATCTGAGAATTCAAGTTTTATATTAAAGCATATTTGGAATAGTATGGTATGGTATTAACTGTCATTGTATGATAGGGTATGGCCTATCATCATTTAGTATGGTGCAGTATACTATAGCCTGTCATTCTACAAAATGGTATGGTACGTCATTGTATGGTATGGAATGGCCTCATTGTTTAGTATGGTATGGTATAGTATGTCTTCTTATTATATATTATAGTATATTATAGTATGGTATGGCATCTTTTTTATAGTATGGTATGAGATGGCATGGTATGATTTGTCATTGTGTAATGTTTTATGCCATAGGCTTTAATTGTATAGTATGCTATGGAATGGCCTGTCGTTGTATAGTATCATACAGTATGGGATGGCCTGTCATTGAATAGAATGGTATGTTATGACCTGTCATGGTATGGCATGTCAATGTATTGTATGGCCTGTCACTTTTTAGGCATTACATTGGTAGTATAGTATAGTGTGGCCTGTCATTTTATGGTATGGCTTGTCTTTATGGTATAGTTTGGCCTTTCATTGAACAGTATGGTATGGTCATAGTATAGCATTGTGTGACCTGTCATTGTGTAGTATGGTAAGGCCTGGTATTGTTTAGTATAGTATATAATGGCTTGACATGGTATAGTATGGTATAGCCTGTCTTTGTATAGCATGGAATGCTGTGTCCTGTCAGTTTGTAGTATGTTAGGTATTGTATTGTATTGGCTGGCCTGTTATTGTATGGTATTGTATGATATGGTATGGCATAGTATCGGTTGCCACAATATTGTATGGTATGGTATGGCCTGTCATTGTATTGTGTGGAATTGCTTGTCATGGTATGGTATTTCATTATATAGTATTGTATGGTATGGCCTTTCATTGTATAGTATGGCCTGCCATTGTATGGTATGACTTGTCATTATATAGTATGATTTGGGATGGTCTGGCATTGTACAGTATTGTATGGCATGGTCTGTGATTGTGTGGTATGGTATGGCCTGTCATCTTTATAGCATGGTTTGGTATGGCCTCTTATATAGTATTGTATGGTATGGCCTTCATTGTATAAATGGTGTGGTATGATCTGTCGATACATAGGTTGTACTACTGAAGTAAGATCACTTTGTGCAGTGATGTCATTCTATGGAATGATGAAGTGAGGAAGAGTACATAGCACCAAAGTCCCTGCTTAGTGCCACTGTGAGTTCACTCACTGTGCTAAGTGCTGAATTGAAGTAGGGCGCTTTGTGCATTAATGAGGAGAGGGAGCTCTGTGAAGTGTTGTTGTGGGAGCTCTCTGTGCTCCGTTGGAGTGAGGTTATACTGTGCAGTGTTGGAAGCTACTCCTAAACTTGATGCCACATTGTGAAGTGCAACAGTGATAAAAACGTGCAGTGCCACAGCCAGGGTCATTCTGTGAGACAAACATTGCAAAAGTGAGTAACTCTCACCCACGAAAGAGCTATTGGATTTGTCAATGTCTTTTAAACATGTTGTAATGACGCGCAGCTGTTGTGCAGCTTGGATGAAAGTTAGAAAAAAAGCACTATGAAGGGAGCAGCACGGAACTGTGCTGGAGGTTTCTCGAGCGATGAGGCAAGCAACAATTGGGCATGCAAGAACAATGACGAAAGGAGAAGTAAAGTACCTGCAAAGCGTGACCAGTGAAAGACACACGTTGGTGACAGAAGCTGTACTCGGGCCAATACCCTGGGGACAGCCATACGCACAAAGAGGAAGTGATGCTGGCACACCCTGACCAAAGACAAGCAAGGGCATTACAGTGACGATGAAGCCAACCAATGGCAAGTAATAGGTGGGCTTAAGACCCTTGAAAGTGAAAAGTACACAGAATGTTGTGCAAGCGACAGTGTTTGCACTGCATCAGGGGAGACCAAACAAAGACAACTCTCCTTTGCACACCATGATGTTGTGTTGGTGAATCCCTACCGAGAACCACTGGAGACACTCAGCATCTCACACAATATGGCTGTCAAGAGATGACTCCCTATCCTGGATAACCATTAACAAACCCTGCTACTGTCAAAACAGGTGATCTGTGTAGACCATCTGAAGGGTGGCAGTCAGCAGTGTAGCAATGACTGAATTCAGATTGCTAAGGAGCCTGAATGCTGTTTCGTGTAGCATTGCAGATATTGCACCCAGTGCAAGGATGACCCTGTATTTCTGTGGGAAGTGGGGTCAATGATTTTTAAGAAAAATAAATGTTCCCAGGTGTTTTGTGCAAGCTAATGATATGTAACAAATCATCAGCTTAACCTTAATCAGTGTAATCCAATGGTTTATTTTTTCGAATAAACAAAAAAAGGGGTTACTAAAATTATGCGGGAAGCCATGTTGTCAGTTAATCAGTATGGAATTTGTATTGTTTGATAAAATGGAAGGTGTATTCATGATATCCTGTGCAGACAAGGAGTCTTTAAATAAATGATCACAGTTTATTAAATGTATTCATTATTGCATACTGAACATAGTTTTAGAGGGGATCAAGCACAGTAAGGGAGTGTTGGATACTACTCGTGGTGAAACCTGCAGTAAAACTCAATGAATCCGAGTGAAAGTTCTCCTCTCTGGCAACTACTTGGCAAACAAGGGGCAGATAATCAAATAGAGCTTTTACATTGCAAGGCTAGGTATGCAATGTGTGCTGTTGAACACTCAATTGTTTCAGCCCTGAACTGTGTGGAATCCTAGTGATTATTTGAGTGTGTAAAGTCCTTTGTCAGGCTTCACCACCATACATCTCTTTTATAACGCATAATTTTAGGACGCATAATACCAGATCGGAGCGCTGTGAGTTCTGTCATTAATCCCCGCCAGCCACATTACTTTTAAAAAACGCTCTACCTGTTTAAAACTTTTGCATTTCTGTGTTGTGAAATTCACTGCGAATTCTGCACACTTTTATTCTATTTGTTGTATGTGCTTTTAAATTGATTGCTAATTTGTACACCCTCATCTCACTCTACCTTAAACTTCCTGCCATGTCTTGCTGCCTGCACCTCGGTCCACCACGGCTTTACCCGATTGCTGTGGAGGGTGCAGGCTCCCACAGGCAGCAGTAACTCTTCCATCATAGTTGGGGGCGGAGTCCCGCGACTAGGGCGGGCTCGCTGCCTATAACTCACTATGTGCTACCCGTCGCGCAGCGGGCGCGCCTAAGGCAAGCCCGTCTGCGCCCGTCCGCGCCCGACCGGGGCCAGGGGCCATGCACTCTGCCCAATCCTCCCTGCACTACTCCCGATGTAAAATGCTAGCCCTGCAGACACAGCAGGCTATTTCTCCCCTCACCAGCAATATCCTTAAGGAAAGCGATCTATTAGTTTCCAATGACGCGACTAGACCAGCCCTTACCCCCCTACCTGATCCCCCCGACAAACTAATCCCCGCAGGGATCCCTCCCCTACGTCCTCCTTTCTTCAGTCGAGTCAGCCACATAACAAATTGGATATCTGGTATCTCAACACCCGATCCAACTTGAAATCTTCATGCTATTAGACTCCCATAAACCAGACATATTATTTCTCACCGAAACATGGCTACACGACGAATCCTCCCCAGATTTATTGGCGGCTATTCCTAACGACTACTATGCGCTCCACGCCAACAGAGCAGAGGCAAAAGTGGGGAGCGGAGTGGCAGCCATAATCCGGAAAAACCATAAATTCAGCTCCCTTTCTTCACCTGGTATTCCCTTGGTGGACCTCCTAGTGTTCAAACTCCACTCTTTAACCTCTCCTATTGTCTGTGCGGTAATTTATAGACCCCCTAGCTATATGCCCACCTTTCCTCAAGCTTTAGGAAACATTGTTGCCGAACTTGCCATAACCCACGCTAGACTTCTTGTTATTGGCGATTTTAATTTCTGGCCCGGTGATCCGCGTGAGTGTCCAACATCGGCTGCTCTTACTGAACTTCTAAATGGGATGAATCTCTCACAACATATCAAGCTTCCCACTCATATTAAAGGTCACATACTTGACCAGGTCTGGTCTTCCAACGCTGAGATCTCTGATCTACTGATCAGTCCGTGCTCCTGGTCAGATCATTACCCTACTTCCTTCTCCCTCCCTGTTCCCTCTCATGTTAAATCCCCTCCCTCAGGGCGCAGTAAAGTTAGAAACTGGAGCTGGGTCGACATCGTTGAACTCTGCTCCTTTCTAGCCACGTCTAAACCCTCTAGTTCCCCCCTCCCCGATTCCCATCTATCTCCCCGCGCCCAAGCCGAGACCCTTAATACCTGGCTGGCCTCTGGTAGAGACAAATTTGCCCCACTTAGGAATGTGATTCAGAAAAGACCTCATGATGCCCAATGCTGGTTCACCCCCAATTTGAAACAAATGAAACTCTCCCTGCGTCAAGCAGAGCGAAAGTAGAGACAGAATTACTCTCCCACATTGAAATCCTCATTCGTAACAGCTCTTTATCAATATAAGGCCGCCATCCTGAAAGCAAAATCTGAATATTTTTCACTGAAGGTTCTCAGCGCTGATAACAAAGCTAAAGAAATATTCTCTATTGTGGATGAGTAGGCTAAGCCTGATAGGATTACCCCCAAACTAGCCCCATCCCAACAGCTCTGCGACTCCCTTAATACTTATTTCTTTGATAAAATTGTCACGATTAAAGCAAGTATTCCCAAGGCTAAAACCCTCCCTATACCTGCTGAAATATATCATAACACATCTTCATTTGACTCATTCCCCCCTATCACACAAGACACTTTCTTCTCTCTCCTCAACAAAGTTCGTTCTGGTTCCCCCATGGATAGCTGCCCCCCCCCCCCACATCGCTCGTGATATTTTTCATCAGTTCCCTGAAATCCCCCTATTTCTCCTCAATAACTCACTGTCGTCAGGCATTGTTCCCGATTGCTTCAAGATGGCAGAAGTACAACCCATTCTGAAAAAACCTGGTGCAGATCCTTCTGTGCCCAGTAATTTTCTTCCCATTTCACTTCTGCCATTCCTTGCTAAGATCTTGGAGGCGTATGTCACAAGTTGCCTCAGCACCTTCGTGGAAAACTCACACTACCTGGATTCTCACCAGGCAGGTTTTAGACCTGAGCACTCCACAGAATCCATCTTATTAGCCGTCCACGACGAGCTGAGATTAGGCGCGGATCATAACATCCCGCAGGCCCTTGTCCTCCTGGATCTGTCGGCTGCTTTCGACACTGTCGACCACAAACTTCTGGTCGAACGTGTCGAAAGCGCCGGCATTCAGGGTATCCCCCTCAAATGGATATCCTCCTTCCTTTGTAATCGTCACCAAGCTGTACGTCTATCCGACTTTACGTCCAAAGGGAAAGAACTCACCTGTGGGGTCCCTCAGGGCTCCTCCCTTTCCCCGCTTTTATTCAACCTTTACATCCGTCCACTAATATCAGACCTGCGAAAGAGAGATGTAACTATCTTCAACTACGCTGATGACATCCAGCTTGTTTTTAACATCAACACCTCTCCCCCTGCAATTGAATCCTTTCAGTCCACTCTAACTTTCATTCAATCATGGATTAATACAAACCAACTCAAATTAAACCCAGATAAGACGGAGCTAGTTCTCACTAGGTCCACATCAAAATCCCTGGAACCCCAACTTTTGGCCACCCACCCTTGGTCCCCCACCTATCCCTGCCAAAGCGGTCAAAAGTCTACATCAGTAGTGACCTTACTCTTAAGACTCAAATTAACTCTGTGGTATCCTCCTGCTTCTTTCACCGGCGCAGGATTAGAAAGATGAGTGAATTTCTCTCCCCTGAAGCCTTGGTTCAGGTCACATTGGCCTTAATAATGTCACGTATTGACTACTCCAACTCTCTGTATGCTGGGATTCCGGCCTACCTGCTCCAGAGGCTTCAGCTGATTCAGAACCAGGCAGCCAGACTGGTCCATGGCCTGCCCAAATCACACCGAGTTAAACTTCTTCTTAAGGGCCTTCATTGGCTCCCCGTGGCGTAGCGCTGCCTTTTTAAGATTGGCTGCCTAACCCACAGAGCTCTTTCCTCTCACGGACCAATCTTCATCGCAGATAGAATCCAGCGTTACATCCCCGGCCGGACCCTCCGCTCGGCCAACGCTAATCTACTGACTCCCCCTGCCTTCAAGCGCAAAAAACTCGGGGGTTTGAGATTTGCGTTAATCTCCCCCCAGTTCTGGAATTCCCTTCCCTCGACGTTACGTAAAACTGAGTCCTACTCCGTGTTCAGGAGATCTCTCAAAACTTGGCTGTTCTCCCAGGCTTATGACCAATAACTCCCACCCCCCTCTCATCTGCTATGCTCCTTACCCTAGCGCCAAGAAACCGTCGGTGTACGAGCGCTCTATAAAACCCTTCTATCATATCTTACTGTTCCTCAAGTTCCAGTGATCAAAATCCCTTTACGTGGCTCTAAATTATGTATTTTGTTGCTCACATTCAATCGGTACCTTTTATATTCAATACATTTTTGGGATTTTGGACTTTAATGTGGGGAGAGTGGAGTTAATTTGTAGTGTGTTAAGAGACAGAACTGTGTCTATACTGTTATGCCGACACCATTTGTTCTCTTGTACATTACTGAAGCTGTCAGTCTTAGTACTTGTTTTTTTCACACTAATGGGTGTCATTGGATAATGGTATTGTTTCGTTTGTAGTTGAGATTTTGAGGAGTAGATAATCAATGAGGTTTGCTTTTATCATACGGTTATGTGTTTATTTGAGAAAGATGCATGGGTGTGTAGTTTCGAGGGAAATGTAGTTTTCTGTCATGTAAGGGGTTGTTTGTTAAGGGATTCTGTGATTTTGCACTTCTTTGATCTTAGAGAGTTCTGGAAGGTATCTGTCTGGGGGCACGAAGTGAGAATGTGTGGAATATTTGTTGGAACACGTTGGGACTAACCAGCATTTAACAATCTTTCTGAACTCTTAACTGAATCTTAGTCGCTATGATTTCTTCTGGTAAGAAATTCCAACATTTTGCCGCTGGCCCAGAGAAACTTGTGAATCAACGTTTTTTTTTCCTATACGCAGGCTTTATTATGTGAAGTGCCAGCCTGGAACGTAAAATCCTCGGTACTGAATATTGTGCGATTTTTACTTGAATTCATTTTGGGCAATTAATATCTCTGTGACTGATGCACAGTAGTTTGGGAGCTGATCTTCTTGTCATTGGGAGCTTGTGTAAAGCCTTCAGGACAGCCTTCATGGATTTGTGTATATACATTACTTGTATTTAGAAGTAGTCTTGATACTGAGTTTTGGATTTTTGTAGCCTTCTCATAGTTGAGTGTGAAGTGTTTTGGTATAGTTCGTTAGCAGAGTCAAGTTTTGAGTAGGTCTGGGTGAAATTTCAATTAGACCGGTGTAATTTTGGAACTTTTGCGTTATGTTTGAATTCCCGAAATTATGCCATTACACCACTTTGCATACTAATGAGGCGTTTGTGGTAAATATTTACTGTGAATGGCACAATTTGCTGTTATTCGTTGTAAAAATCTACCGCGGATGGATAAAAAGAACCGTGTTGTACCTAAGTTTTGGACGTATGTATGCTTTCTTTCATGTCTCTGGGAAAAGTCCTGTTTTCAAAGAGCTGTTGATAATATTTCTGACTGGGATAGATTCCGATGCTGATTGAAGGATCTGTAGAAACAGCGGGGAGGGGTTGAGTCCGTAGAGCAGCCATCTGGGTAGCTAGCGATTTGCATTCTGAAGTCTTAATTTCTTGGAGGGCTGATCTAGCTCGAGGATGGGCATATGCTGTGATTGTTGTTGTTTCTGTAGGACGACAGGAGTTGTTTCTCTTGGCTGCCAGGTAAGAGTCCAGTGTTTCTGCTTTGTTTAGGTAATGTCCTGCTAGTTTAATACCCAAGTTTAGGTCTGAAATTAACCAAGACTTTTGATTTTACTAAAATTGTATGTATAACATACTTGTAGGGGCTTTCAGTCAGCCCTATTCATCCATTGGTACGTTATTGTGTCATTCTCATTTTATTTCCACACACCACAGAATACAGCATGGGGCTGTGGGCCAGCCCACTAGAGCCATTGGCTACCTTTACTGTGAGTCACAGAAGTTGCCTTTTTAACAAGGAGCACATCCTCACAGAAAGAAGTTTCCTTCAGTGCCAGGGATAAAGATGGCTTTTAGTTAGTTATTTTCTTTGGATTGTTAATGGCAGCTGTGCTTAACAATAACGTGTTGCATAAACTATGACAAAACAAACTTTGACAAAGCCAATAGACTGAAATTGGTACATGGAGAAAGTGTTGGTGAATGTTGGTCTGTGTATGTCACTTAATGAGATATGAAATTAATTTGGGGTATTGTCTGCAAGCAGTGTGTGTGAGGTGGGTTTATAACAGCGAACTGTGCATGTCAAGGTGTGCATGCTTGCGGCAAATGTGCACAGTGTTTGCTAGAGTAGATATTTCTATATACAGTATCAGATGAGATTTATGTCACAGTGGGTGGGAGTGTTTGACCAAGCAGCGTGTGTGACGTGGTTTATAATGCATGGAATCATGCAATTTCTTAATAAACACTTGTTTCTATTTCCTTATTATAGCTGTGTTGTGACGTCTCTAGTCACCAATATTAAAGAAATGATGTAGCCTCCCAAATATAATGTGTCATTATAGTTGAGTTATGACATCATAATGCCGCCTGCCAGGTGCCAAGGTGAACGGCAGGTCACGATTATAGTTACAGCAGCAGTATATGCAACAAAAAATGAGAATGCGCTTTTCAGTCTTTTGATCTGTTTTTTTCTATAATGAACAGTGATCGGCAGAAAATATGTATTTATAATAGTTAATTACAATAAAGATGTACTTTGCATGTTTGAGCCACAGCATTTTTTTAATCTGACTTGCATTAAACTGATACTAATATATTTTTGCAACAAATTACTAAATGCTTTTTGGTGTGTTTCATTTTGTACTACAGATTCTGCTTTTGTTTTTCATGTTTGCAATCCTACTATCTCTGTCATGCAAAAGAGCAAGACAGGAAAGATTTAAGCGGTGTGTGGGAAGGGTGGTGGTGTGACCCTCTTCCTCATGTTAAATGTATGTTGTAAGTCAACTTGAAGTTCCATTATCTTATAAAGGAACCCGACCATTGGCCTTGTTCCTCTGTTTGGTCACGAAACTCGTCAGTGACTTGCAGTATCCTTATAACGTACATCGGGTATACAGTATCCATACTTAACAGTGTGGAGTGTGCATGGAAGGATAAGTATGTGAGAGTGGTAAATGTCTGACAGAGTAGGTCTGTGCATGTTCACTTGAAGACATGAGGTTAAGTCACTCAGTGTGGAGGGGGGGTGCAGTGTGTGTGACATGAGGTTTATAATGGTGAAGCGGGCGTGTATGGGTTTACAAGAGTGATACATGTGCACTGTTTAAGAGAGGACTCTTCTTTGCATTATATGAGATAGAGGTTAGTCACCGTGTAATGTGTGTGCAAGAGAGAGAGATAGACATGCTTTCCAGAAATGTGGGTGATATATGTGTTTGCATGTGCAAGGTTGTCTGTATTGTAATACGGGTAAATGTGTAGTATGCGTGAGCCGAGGTCTGTGCGTGCATGCACTCTGTATGATATGGGGTATGAATTGAGTGTGTGAATGAGCTAGGGCTAACATTGATATAGTATGTGTCTGTGAACACAATTGGTAAATTTGCAGTGTGGAGGGGGTCTGTGTATGCACGCTAAGCATGATTAGGGGTTTGTTTAAAGTGTGTGTGTGTCTGTATATGTCCAGTGCCTGTGCCATGGCCGGATCTGTGTATACACAGTTTGTTGGGGGTCTGTGTATGCACCCTGTGCACTGTAATGAGTTTGTTTAAAGTGTGTTTGCGTCTGTATATGTCCAGTGCCTGTGCCATGGCCGGATCTGTGTATGCACAGTTTGTTGGGGGTCTGTGTATGCACCCTGTGCAGGATAAGGGGTTTGTTTAAAGTGTGTGGGTCTGTATATGTCCAGTGCCTGTGCCATGGCCGGATCCGTGTATACAGTTTGTTAAAAGGTCTGTGTATGCACCCTGTACACTGTAAGGGGTTTGTTTAAAGTGTGTGTGGGTCTGTATATGTCCAGTGCCTGTGCCATGGCCGGATCCGTGTATACAGTTACACAGTTCGCCAGAGGGTATGTGTGTGCACACTGCACGCCCGATGCTCTGTGTGCACACTGCCATATCCAGCGGTGCATGCAGCAGCTGGCGCTTCCCAGCGCTCCCTGCTCACAGCCTCCGTGTCACTGGTCTTTAAGCACAGACTCGCATCGCCGTAAGACACCCGATTTCACAGACTCATTAAGAATGTCTCGGCAATCCCTGTGCCGAGCAGGTGTGAGGAGAGAAGCTGATGACAGCTTGAAGCTCTCTCTACAACAAAACCGCCGTCATTGTCATTCCACGGGCGTGCACGTCAGAAACGCAGACTCCTGTCTCTCAGTGTGGCAGGAGGAGAGAGATCTGAGGGCAAACATGGCGCCTGTGCGTCCCCATGCTGGGGCTTGTGCGTGCTTGTGCTCATGCACAGGCAAGGGAGATTGTGGGCGTGTGTGAAGAGGAGGGTTCTGTCCATGTTACGAAATTCGTGCATTCATGTATGAAGAGGACATTCCATGTAGGCCTTCTTCTGCATGTATGTGAAAGGTAAGTCGACGTGTGTGTGGGTGACTGAGGATGGACCTCTGAAAACATGTAAGAATTTTAGCGAAGGAAAACTCGCGTTCATACACAGATGTGCAGAGAGCGGTCCGAGCGTGTACCGGCCCTTGATCTGTAATAATAAGTGAAGGGGCTCACAATGATTCCTTCGGGGCCTGTTGTCGAACGCCGAGGCTGCCAAACGCCAAGCCTGATGGGTTCATTCCTCGTTAAGCTGCTTCCCTCACTCAACCCACATGCACTTCCCAACTCCCAACTCTTTATCTCACACTTGCAGTTTCTTTGTCTTTCTTGCTTTCTCCCCTTGACTCATTCTTTTTTAAATAGCTTTATTTTCCTCTTTCTTTTTTCCCTTCTTTGACTTTCTTGTTCTCCTGTTCTGGGCCTGAGTCTGAGGGTGAAAAGCAAGTTCTGATGCCAAGTAATGAGGGCTGGCGCTCACCACCGGCCGCCAGCAACACATCTCAAGTCAGCAGTGCAATTGACAAGAGAGTAGGAATCTCCCTGGTAGAACAAATGCCTAAAGAAGGCTGAGGCAGAATAGTGGAGAGTTTGAGTTTCCCAGGGAGGGAGTGATACTCACTAATGAATGACTGAGAGAGTCCTAGCTTGGGAGTCGGGTACCAAGGTGAAGTGCGACGAGTCCTAGCCTTCTATGAGGTCGTGATCCAGAGCCAGGGAGCTTGCAGGAGTCATGTGGGAGAAGAGCGTGAGGGTCTCACAAGGAGAAGTGACGTAACATTTGAGATCATGAGACAGCTCAATCAAAGAGAATAAGAGCCCAGCAGAAGGAAGGGCCAAAAGCAAGAGAGAACGAGACAGCGTGCTCTTCATAAGAGGGAAGAACCATGAATATGAGGGTGTGAGGAGCTCCTGAGCGGAAGAGACCAGCTTTAGGAGATAGTGCACCCTGCAGGGCCGGACTGGCCATAGCGGGGCACCAGGCATTTCCCCGGTGGGCTGCCAGGGCGGGGGCCGGTTTTAGACCCCAGGGGAGCCGTCAATGCGACCTATCAATGCGCGCAAGCGCATTGAGCGGAGCGAGAATTCAAGTGCTCAAAATCCTCGTCAAACCAAGGGCTTCTTGGTGCAGTTTTCTTTAAATTCACGGGAATCACGTCACCAAACAAGCACGCGCATCAGCCTCCCTCCCTCCTAATTGCATTTTTTCACGGCCGCACAGCACATCAAAGGGCTTCTCCCAGCGTGTGCTGTGCGGCTTCTCCTCCCCTAATTATTCATGGCTGGCCGTACTTTCAGTTTCCCGGCCGCTCTGCATTATCAGGTACGTGTTGGTGACGATTTACACAGAACGCTTGTTTGTACTACTTGCCACTTGCATTAAAAATAAAATTCCATTATTTCACTTTGTCTCCGTGCGTTCATTTATTTAATGTTTCTTTATTTCACCTTTCTTTCGCGATTTGCTTGTTTGGTTTTTTATAGCGTTAGCGTCTGTCAGCTATCGCAGATAATGTTGTGTGAATGCTCTGCCCTTGTAGCTTTCATGTTCAGGATAATTCTGCTTCGATTGGCTTGACGAGCAGTCATTGCCTTTAATGCTAATCTCGGTGCACCAGGCCACAGCGGGGAGTGGCGACCCACTATGCATCATTTATGGCCGTCTTTTACTACCCATTAAGTATGCGTCATTGCTCAAAGGGAAACTCCAGTCACAAGGAGCGAGGCTGCTGCGTTTTGTTTGGGATGCGTGCTGCATTTGGGCCTTGCAGCGCTTTTTAATTATTTACACGGCCTCCTTTCGAACTGACGGTGAAAATTGGTCCTCTCTGTTCTCGTCCATGCGGCGGGCGGTGCAGTGCGAGATGTTTACCGTCTGATGCGGCCGTGTCAGCCGCCCCGTGCCCGGATGCAACCCGAAGCCTGGCAGAGGGCCCTGTGCTCAGTCACCGAAAGGCTGCATCCAGAGCCGTGAATCATCATTCTGTGTATCAGTATGATAACTCTTTATCTGCGTCTCAACAGCAGTTCAGTACACAAAGTGCAAAACTACACCGTTTATTTGAGGGGCACTAATCTAGGCTTGTTTCGCGCCATTAAATAGGATTTCTCGTTTTAGCATTGTGCTTACACTAATAAAGCATGCTGTCAGTAAGATATATTGCATAGCCACCGCATAGAAACCAGGTGCCTTTGTGCTGAGCAGTTAGAGTAGTTTAGGCGAGAGAGAACAAGTCTTATATATTTTCTCCTGAAAAAGCTCATATCATGTTAGATAAATAACGTATTAACCCATTAGTCAGTAATAAAGTTGTATTCTGTTAGTGTATGCTGCTCTTGAACATAGCTTACATACATTGCCAAAGCCAATAGCTCTGGCAAAAACGTACCATTGCCATTATAAATTACAATCACTTTTATTTAAGTATTAATTATTTAAAAAAATTAAAAGCCATTGTTATTTGTAATAGCAATACATCTAAGTCACGTCAATACAAAACATGTGGCATTACAAATGCTAAAAGTGTCACATTTGCTAAAGTTAAAACTATTGGCATTGTAAATCACAAAACATAAATATAAAATGTCATTTACAAAACCAATAGCTCCAACTTTCCTACTGCGAGACCTATTGGCAACGCCAGTGCTTGTGTTACCAAGGGTCGGTTTTGCAGCCTATCTGGCCCCAGCAACAAAAGCGGCACAAAGCTTTCCTTCCCCGGCGGCAGCTCAGCTGAGCCCCATGTGACTGGGCAGTAGCTCACTTAATCTCCCCGACAGCCCCCAGCGCCTTGAAACCTTAAGGGGTGATATGTTCACGCTTTACAAATATGGATTATTATTACTATAAAGCACCCACTCTCAGTGTTTACCATAGCTCATAAACATGACTTACCTGTTGTTGCTTTAGGTGCACAGGAATGTCTGTGTGGTGGCGGTGTGTGTCTTTTCTGCTTTGTACAGTTATATAATGCCTCTACTTTAAATATGTTTAAGTATGGTTATTCTCCTTGCATTGTTATATTGTCGATGGTCAGACAAAATGGAAGTTAAATGTGTGTTTTCCTGCAAACGTATGTCTGCATTTCTTTGGTTTGATACACGTTTCCAAAGCTTTTTTTATTATTTCTTTAAATTTAAGTTTTATTGACTGGGGCACTTCGCACCATGAAAACATATAATAAAAAAATAGAAAGGAATCAAATGTAAATATTAAAAAGATCACCTTATCTTTAAATCTAAGTACAGGTGACAGCAACATGTTTTGATTAGGTCTGCGTGAAATTTTAATTATGCCAGCACAATTCGCAGAATTTATAATTATTGTGTTACATAAATTTACCGAAATTTTTGGGGAAATTTGCATTGCACAAATGTGTGTAATATTGCGCCATGGAGAGACTTTGGTGTAGAAAACGTCTTTCTGAAAGACATTTTCTGTTCCAACCAGTTTCCTGCAGGTATCTCAGTTGGCATGTGTTAAAAAAAGTCACCCGTCACTCTAAAGGTACAATTTTTATAACTGTGAAATTTCTATGAAATGTTGCCGAAATGTATGTAAGTGCTCGGTGAGTGGTGTCAAAACATAAGCACTAGGTTAAGTGGTCTATTTGAAGGCAAACTTAATATTGTACCTGGGCCAGGTTGGAGGCTTAGAATGATGAAGTGTATGATTATGCAGGGAGTCTGCAAACAAACAGTCTAGCCAAAGAATAATAAAGACCGCCTCCAAAGAAAATTGTTAAAGGTAAAAGGGGCTTTATTAACAAATGGTCCTAGAATTGCTGGTAAATGAAGACTACAAATGGATTAAACATAGAACAGCCATGCCTAATAAAAATGCTGTGGATAAAAAAAGGAAATTCTTAACATGTTACAAAGCAGTTTTAAATGGAAAAAACAGAAAGGGTCGTTGTCAAAAATACTGGTACTGAAAGCATCTCACAGGGTGCGTTAATACGTCATGTTAATTCACTGGAACGCCATAGTGCGCCTTCAGTGTTCGCACAGGCTGAGGAGAAATCAGTTACCTTGATAGATGCACGTTGAGTCTATCTTGTGATATTGTAGGCTTTCCAATGTATGTGCTGGTGCTTTACACTAGGGTGCTCTATAGCTTTCATAAATAGTGCTTCCTCTGAGTTTAGTGGCACCTGTCAACGCACATCAAGTGGGCATGATGGCTGATGACAGGACAACGTCAGAGGTGTAGCATCCCCTGGTGCAGCAGGAACCATGGTATGGGGCCCAGAGGCCTGAGGGGCCCACTGAACCCTGTTTATTGCTAGATTTTATCATTCTAACAGCAACTAATGGGGCCCATTTGATTCCATGTACTAGGGCCGCTATGACTCACTAGCTATGCTACTGTACAACATCGAGGCTTTAGGCGTATTCAGGCTGCCCCCTGCCCCCAAATAACTTACCTTTTGGCATACCGATCAGTCTGCCAGGGGATTCAACAAAAAACCTCTTCTTCCTCCAGTGCACAGCATTGCAGTGTGAAGACAACCTTACCCTTAAGCATAGACCTTTCTACTTGTCTTTTAGGGTCTGTAAAACAACCAGACACTCATTACTTCCAGAGCACTTGAACATCTCACAGCAGGCAAGGAGAGCAGAGGCGCAGACACAGTGCCACACTTGTGCCACTGATAAGCTGGAGTCTGGGGACAGTCGAACAGCCTCTAGTCTACTCAGTACACCAAAGGAACTGTCTGTGGTAGGCAGAGGAGATGGAGGGGGCATGTACTCCGTGTAAACCAATGAGTCTGGGTTGTTCTCTGCAAGCTCCTCACTGAAGGACTCACTTAAGTGCCCTTTCCAGAACAAGCCCAAGTGGGTCAATTACTCCATACACCCTGTTTGCTTAAGAAAGGCAAAGCCGGTGAGGACAACAGTGTGTGCGCGTGTATTAGGAGGGACTAGAGTTTATATCTTTTGGTAAAACAAAGTTTTAGAAGAATAAGATCACAAAAATAATAACATTGGTGAGTCAGAATATTAATATGTTTTGTAATTCTGAAAGTCATTCATTTAATCTTTAACTCCCAGAAGTTACACTGAGATACACTGTACTGTACATACCTAATATGTATGTATGGGTCTGACAAAACAAGATCACTTTGTGGGTCCCTCCCAATCCCAGACCTTAGCCTCTTTACTTGATTATTCCACTGTTTACTTTTGGTATCTACTTTTTTGTTTTTGCGTAAGCACTCTAGGAAAGTGCATCTGTTTTCCAGCTTTCTCTTTTGTGTGCTTCTTTCCCCCTGTGCTCCGTGTTACTATCTTGCACTTGTGCCTCTCCCCACCCGCGTCTCCATGTTGGTTTCTGGCGCCCTTGTGCTTCTACCCACCTGCATCTCCATGTTCTCTTCCTCATGCATCTCTGCCTGACCTCCGTGTTCCTTTCTTCCTCATACACTTCTTTTCCCTCACTCCCCCGCTCACCACCACTCTGACTCGCTCTTCTGTGGTATAGTCAGAGCTTTGACTATAAATGGCCTGTGGATTGCCCTATATTTAATGCGGAGGGCTTTAACGGATGTTCTTCTGGACCCTGGAAACCAGCACCGTGATTTGAGGGCAGGCGTGATATGTCTGTTTGGGATGAGGCCTTGTCTAGAATGGATGCGGTGCTCTGTACTCTTTGTAGTTTGGTGTAGTCTGTAGACTGATAGATGTGTTTTAGTGTCTCTCAGTGTACTGGAACTGAGTGCACGAACTTTTAGTGTGGATGATCCGCTTGTACGAGAGGAGGGTGCAATAACCTTGTTTGTTTCCTCCAGTTCTGGAGTGAAAATGGTGGCCATTTGTATAGCTCACACCACAAACAGGAGGAGTTCTTGGCGCTTTACAAAATGTGAGTGGTTCGTTTTTAAATTCGAGATATGCATTTAATTCCCAAAGGACGGAGAGCGGAGCTGCCGTGTAGGAGCAGGTCCATACTGTCCTCTGTGGCAGGAGCCGAACCCCCTTAATCCATCCCACACACATATGGTTTCTTTGTATCCCCCTTCATTTGTCGTCTCTCCAATAAATCGTGCGGCTCGAGGACGCGTGAGGGGTCTTGGTACACCTTGCTTTTTTTGGTTCCCGTACTTCCATTCCCCTCCCTCCCTCCCTCCCGTTTCCTTTCTTTTCTTTCCTCCTGGAAGTGGAGCCGCCGCTGCGCCGGGCTATCCGCACATCAGAAGCCAAGAGGCATGAAATGCAAATGATAAGAGGGGAGCAGATGGATTGTGCCGCGCGCCTGATGCCCAATGAATTTTCAAAGGTGCTGCCTCGTGCGGCAGGGTGGGGGCGCGGCAGGGAGATTGTAAGGTAAGGGGGGTGCGGGGCTCCGAGCAGGCGGCGGCAGGGGGCTGAAATAAACACGTTATCCCTGCAATTTTTTTCGGCTGTGTTCTCGCCGCGTTCGCTCTTGACAATATTTTTTCACACTCGGCTGCGCACCCGCTCCGTGGCGCGCGCTCTCTCTCGCTCCCCCTGTCTGCCTCGCGCACACGTCTCCCAGGTCATGTCGCAGCCGCTCCGGTGGAAATAATAAGATAGAAACCACGAGGTTGTTATTTGCATAGAAATAGCGCGGAGCCCCAGGCAGCCCGGGGAGAAGGACACAGAGATCATTTGTCTACAATTTTAATGGAAACTTTTGCTGAGGTAGATTTTTTTTTATGTACATTCAATCTCCACCCCTTCTCAGCTCCCCCGGCCCTTCGCCCCGCCCCTTTCCCCACACCATGAATGACTCTACAATGAGTGATTTAAATGACATGACACACCACCTATCTGTATCTCTGGAATGCAGCAACATGCAAATTCAATTCTGCGGGATTGAACGTCGACGGCGGCGAGAGGCCCATGTGTGGATCGGAGGGGCTCCCATGTCCAGGCCTCCTTGACGACCGACACCTGTTGCCTGCAGCACGGCTTAGCTATCATTAGTGCAGCAGGGGCAGTTGCACCGGGGCGCAAAAGCATAAGATGTCTGGTTCCAGTTACCATGGCTGTTTTTGTACTGCCCAGTCATGGTGGAGGGGGCATGTTTTAATTTCTTGCACTAAGGCCTGCGGCATTCTTGCAACCCGTGGCCTCCACCCCATGGATGTGCGCGATAGACATTCTTTGCCTGAATTTTTGCTCAGGTGCCCGCTGCTATGCTGTACTGAGTCCGTGCTGTTTAGGACAAGTTGATCTATCTGGACAGCACCAGGCTTGACACCGCCTATAACCCTTTTATTCTGTAAAGCAGTAATATACAACAGTGCTTTAAATGGAAATATAGAAGCGTTGGTACTCACTATCTGGAGTACCTGTTTGCTCCTAAAAAGTGCAGATACTCCACATTTTCAAATGAAAGAAGTCCAGGTACTCAGTACCGGACATTCCCTGCCCATTTAAAACACTGATATGCAAGTATCATAAATCGCCCTTTCATCACTTCCTTGAGAGGCATCTCATTAGAGGGGTTTGTGTTTTGCTGGATGTATTTCCAATATCCAAGGTCAGCAGGTTCTGGCCTCTTATTTCCTTTTGAGAGAAAGAGATAGGCTAATGCTTCACTTATGATTGTGGTTCGGGCCAGTATTACCGCACGCCCGATTCTGGATATTAAAAGAAAGATAAATCCAGAGGCCTGCTTTCGTCTTCCCGTTAACGTCACGCTCTTACTAAGATAGGCGTATGCAGGGCTAGATTGGCTCTTCCAATTTCTAGTGGTACCTGTGACCCATTTTATTGTTTCTCATTTTTTATATAGCCCTCTTGCTGCCTGAGAGCACTTATTTTAAGCAACTGTATTACAGGTTGCTTAGCAATGCTTCATAGTTTGACTCTGGGAGCCTCCAGTTCTCAGCCTGTTGTCCGACCGGTCAGTGTAACAAGTGGGCCTCTAGCCATGAATAGCATTAAGCCCTTTTAGATGTGGCCTAGAAACACTGTGATGTAGCAAGTGTGCAATTGGCCCGAATGCAAATACGAGAGTAGCCTGAAAAATAAAATGATCCCTCTTTGAACCATATCCAAAATAATACTTCCACCAACTGATCCCAGCAAACCCGGCACTCATTCCAAGGATTGCCATCTTTATTTTCCTATTTGCCACATTTCAGTTCTTCTTTCTGCCTTTTTCCCAGCTATCTTTTCGTTCATCTATTCAGCCATCAATCCACCCTTTCTTCTCTATCCTGTCTTCCTTTTTCCATACATCCTTTCTCTTGTCTCACTCCTTTCAAACATCTTCCCCACTCTTTAGCCTTCTCTGCATCCACCCTTCTCTTCACCATCCATCTTCACTCTCAACATCCTTTTCTCTATTTATCAAACTGTATATCCTCTTTACAGCCATCCTTGTATCATCTGTCCATACTTTTCTTCATCCCTCTATCCTTCTCCATGCCTCCAATCTCCTAGCCACACATTCACCCATCTCTCATCCTCTCCATCCATGCATCTCTCCACCTCTCTTCTCACCCCCTTCTTTGAAGCTCCTTTGTACCATTTGTTGTCTCACTCCAATGTTCCATCATTCAATTCTCTTGCAGCAATGTTTATCAGCTTCTGTTTGGAGACATGCATGTCAATTAACCTCTTAACTGCTACCCGCATCCCCTCCCAGAGCTGAGCCCTTTTTTTTTTTTACTATTTGGGATAGTTTGCGCTTAGGACTCCATAACTTTTTTTAACTTAAGATACCCTTGCCAAATTTGCATCATTTTTTTCTAACATCCTGGGGACTCTAAAGGTACCCAGGGTTTGAGGATTCCCCTGGAGGGGCCCAAGAAAATAGGCAAAATATATCATAATTTTGAGTATTTTAAAGAAAATAGGAAAGAAGTGCTCCAGATAAGTGTCTGTTTTTTTCTATGAAAACCGCATCAACAAACGATTCACTGTGCTAAAGTCGCCATCTTCCCAGCTTTCAGGAACATGCTGAGAGCTGAATCAAAAAGCCAAATTTTGTACCACAGTTGTGGTACTTTTCGAAAAGATAGCCTATTTTTCCTATTTTTGGTGTTCTCAACCTACTTCCAGTTTATGGTGGAAACTAGTGTGAAACCCATGCGTGATCCAGGAAAGCTATGGATTTCTGAAAAGTAGACATCAATCTGAATTCAGCAAGGGGTCATATGAGTAGATCCCCCAAGGTTTGCACTAGGAAAATAGCTGTTGAAATATTGAAAATGTGTAGGTAAAACCTGGCCTTTGTAACAACATTTTCATCTGTAACTTTTTCTCTTAATGGCTGATTTACAAAAGCGCCAGTGACAGTGATGATGAAGCAAACCAATGGTAAGCAGTGGACGCCTTCTAAGCTCCCTGTAAGAAAGCAAAATGTCTTGCAAGTGACCATGCATGTGCTGTTTCAGCAAGACCTAACAAAATGAGCTGACCTCTGTTCTTTCTCATGATTTGCTTTACTTTGCTGGCTCAGTTGCCCACTGGACTAGAAGACCAGAGTGCAATTGTTGAATTCTCCTCTTGACTAAACCGTGTTGCCTTGGACAACTCGCCTTGCTTCCTTTACACCTCAAATACCTCATCTGACACAAAGTGGGTTTACCTAGAAATACTAAAACATATTAAGAGCACGAGGAAGTAGGGCAGAACTGTTAAACAGTTGTCTGTCATTAAAAAATCATATCACCTTATTCACACTGCTCTACCACTGTACCTGCTAAAGACGTGCTTGATAAACTGCAGGGCCTCCGAGAGCATTCTGTGCTTAGCACTGGATGGGTGGCTGGCAGCTGGAGCAGGCCTCATCCTCCAGTGAACTGAAACCTAATTTTCTTCACCTGACATTACTTCTAGCAGGCGTTTGGTCTAACTTGAACATCTGCATTCTTTTTTTAGTTCCACAGGTATGCTTCGCTCGTCTGGTACACGCTTTCACCTTTTGGTGTCACAGCTCTCCTTTCCTGATCTCTGTATCAGATCTTTTCTATGTGCGTGTATCATAGTAGGGTTGTTGAATTTGGAAAATATACTTTCCCTTGCCTCAGCTAACATCTGCTACTGTGCCCTGCATTTCCCTTTGCCATATGCTACCACAAACTGGCATACCTTCTCTGAGCAACTGCTGTCACACTCTAAGATGGAAAGACTCGCCCTCCCATACTCTGCTATTATGTGCCCCACTCTGATGCCCTCTGCAGCCATGTCGCAAAGTGTCCGCCTTGCCTTATTGCATCCAGACCGCTATGACCTGACCCAACCTGTGACAATCTGCCAAGGCCATTTGTCTTCTGCTATTCCCTTCTACACTCTGAATCTATATTGTGCTTTTACTCTACCACTGTCTGCTGTGTTGTTTAGCACTGTGACACATTGGCACGTCCCAGCATGCATTGGTGTACAGTGTCAAACATTCTATCATGCTCATCAGAGTCACCCCAAACCATGAAACAGCCTCGTGCTGTCTCTGTAGAAATAAATACGTAGCATTTCAGAATTTTTCTGAACCTCATATTTTATTCTCTGATCATCTGTTGCCCTGGAACAACCCCAGTGTGAATGTTTCTTGTTTTTCTTGTGGGAAGACGGAGATTGACAAGAGACAAGAGAGCAGCTCGTTCCCATCGTTAGCCTTGGTGCAAAAGAACGAATTCTCTGCGAGCCAGAGACTTGGCCATAAACTCAAAGGACTTTTGGACCAGACAAAGACGCGTATCGGATATTATACCCTTTTTGACGGTCAGCAAAGTGATCTTCAGCTGGAAAGAGGCAATTCCTATACAGTCCTTCTGGATTACAGCAGCACCCTCATTTTGGGTCTCCCAAAATAGGGTGCTGTGATTTGTGGAGGACTCCCTTTTGTTGGAACGAAAGGATTGGGATGTAGGGAAAGCAGCAGCACACCTGTTTCCGAGTTTGGAAAGAAGAGACTCTATGTGATCGCTCAGTCGGTTGCCAATCTCTGGAAGAGTCCAGTTTAAAGCATTTCTCCTTCTCCATGTGTCTCTTTCGGTTTTGTACTGAAATTCCTAGTGGCAGATTTTTCTCACTAACGCCCCTAGGTCTACTGTTGGCTTTCAAGCAGTTCTTCCTGGTTCCACCAGCGTAGCTGACTGACAGACACCAGTGGCAGATCTTTGTTGCTGCGCCTGTCTTAGTGCAGCATCTGATGCCTGGACCTTGTTGTGCTGCAGTGTTGCAGGGATTCTGCTCCTACACAGAACTGTGCACAGAGACTTAGGACCTCAGTGAATTAGGGTGTGCCAAAACTCACCATAGTACCCAACATCCCCTACCAGACTAGCATCAGCGTCTCATTAGTTATTAGTCCTATAGCAAAGAAACCAATGATTAGACAACCCAGAACATGCGACTTGGGTTACCTCAGGCAATGTGGAAAACAAGAACACTCTTTCGTTATACTCTCATACCAGTCCAAAACGGAGTAAAAAGAGACACAAGCAAGTTTGAAATATGTATTTCTAACGCTGTGTTCTCATGCTCAGCACCTTAGCTAATACAAGCAGACATATTATTAGAAACAAGATTGTCAGCATAGTTACTATTCCATAAAATACAAAGGGAGAAAGCATGTTATAATGCTAAAAGGAAACAGGTTAAATATATACCTATATTTCACCCTCCCTTGCTAGTAGGTTATTTTATAACTAAAGAAGGTCTCTTTGGGATTACATAGGTGGCCCCATACCTCTGGTATTAAGCAGAAGTGGTTCACATCAAATTCTGCACAAGCTCTTAGCATACGAATGTTCTCCAAGTGTGTGTGATAATGCCTACGCAGTGCATTATTAAACGCGCCAATATCAGAGGTGGCCACAGCTGCATATCTGCACAAGCTCTCAGTCCGAACAACAAGCACAATGTTGAAATAACCTGAAGGCCTCGCCACTCACTGTTCAGACTAAGTTTACCAAACAAGGCAACTAATGTAGAAAAACATATTATTCTTGTGTGAAGCAAAACACTCTGCTAAACTCTATACAATTAATAAAGTGTGTGCCGTGTGCAAAAGGCAGCAGAAAGGAAAAATGGCGTTTAAACTTCTACTAAGTTCATGTCAACTTAACACTGTGTGAATGCAAGGCTCAGCCCCACAATAGCAGAGGGTACTCTCTATCTTAAAAAAAAAAAAAAGAGCTCTCGATGCCATGAGACGTATCCAGTATAGCCTTTTCTTCAGCTCATATTTGGTCATGGTGCGCAATTGTGTTCTCTAACAACAGAATAGTCAACCACATTCAGTCTCACCAGAATGTGACTTGCCTTGTCATCAAGTAGGGCTTACCTGACCCGAACAGATGTCCTTTGTTCAGCAAAGCAGAAAAACTCCCTTCTGACCAAGGAATTGCTAACAGTTATAATGAAAACCCATTTTGTGAAGTGTACTTCTGGTTCTATTAGTTCAAGGTCCTAGGAAGGATACCCAGAGATTTTTTGCTGTGCTTATAAGGAAAGTTTCTTCTTATAGACATGTATTAACACCTGGCGTGCGCATGACGAGCTCAGCTCGTCATGAGGCACGGTGGCACTGTGCTCATGACGAGCTGAGCTCGTCATGACCGCTGCGGCGCTCACACGCGGGGGTAATTCCCCTGCTGTGCTGAGCGTTCCACGTAAACGGCCGTGGTCATGACGAGCTCAGCTCGTCATGAGCACAGCGCCACCGTGCAGCGTGACGAGCACCACGGCACCGCGCGCGGCCCCCCTTAACCTCCCGCTCCGCGTGGGAATCAGCCCCGCGGTGAAGGGGTTAAACTTTAGGTTGCAATTGTATTTTCAGTACAGGAAATAAGAGACCACGGGACCGGTTTTTGACTTTGGCAGATGTACATTACCTCCTCCATCCCGAAGGTACTCCATCCTTCAGATTTAGAGATAATGGCAGACTCAGCGGTCATCTCTGTTCTTTGAAAGGAACTGCTTTCATTTCAGTCCCCTTCAAGGTGCAAAAGTTTGGTGAACAGCCTCAATCAGTTTTGAACGCCATTCACCAAACCTTGAAGCATGTTTTTCTCAGTGTGTGACTAATAAAAACCGAATAACCGTGACACCCTGTGGGTTTTTACCATAGTCTGGGGATCATTATTTGTTTTTTTTTAGCCCATCACCGTGGCTGACAGAAAAAAAAGTACATTACACCATTCACCCTTAATAGGGCGGGTAGTGTAATGCCCTTCCTCTGACAACCCCTATTCCTTTGGGCCTTTTGGCGGCGCTTTATTGACGGAAAGCTTATGCTCTTCCTGACTCTAGATGTGACAGGCTGACTGAAAGTTCGGTGTACAGGGTATTCCATCTCATTATTCAAACCCTACATCGGCCCTAACTTTAACATAAAAAAGAGAAAGGCACCCACTACCTCATTAAGAGTAGGATGAAAATGAGTAGAAGCTGAAATATGCACAAATCAGAATTGTTTAGTAATATTACAAAAGAATATCACAATAAAAAATACCATTAAAAATGAACTCCAGTTGGGCTGATGCTAGCAGAGTGAACTTCTTCTACGATTAGGCACACAGAGAAGGGAACTCGAGAAAGCAAAGGCTAGATGTGTGAGGCATAGATTAAGGTCATCTTCGAGAAGGGGAAAGCTGTCATTGTAGTGCCCAATTTGAAACCAGAACATCTGCTGATTTACGCTAATTCAGTTCCTATGGGGCCTCCATAGGGGTGGGACAAAGGGAATTTCCAGGTAAGTACTATATGGACGTCCTTTCACAATATATCCACGGACAGTTGCCAATCAGTGAAAGAGAATTCCAGATCTCAGTACACCACCTGCAAGGATTGCCTCCTGCGGCTCTGCTGTCTGAACTTCAGAGTCTCCTGGCAGACTTCAGAGATTTTTAGTTCCATAGTTAGCCTTTCGTAAGTTATGGCGCGGTCCTGTGGAATCAAGCATGTGAAAGTAGTTGAGGGCGAATTGTGGAGTTATGGGAGACCTGTTTCCAATACGCAGCGAGTTGCCAGCAGGTGCGAGTGCAGTGAGATGAGCGCAGTCATCATGCACTTGAAAAGGCTAGTGCCAAATTGAGAAGCGCTTGCATGGGCTAAGGCTAATGGTTGTAGGTCGGGTCTGTGTGAGCAGCATGCGCTAGCACATGCACTCTCGCTAAATGTTTTTTTTGGGGGGAGGATGGCATTTGGCATTGACGTAGTGAACTATGGCTCTAGGTAGAGAATTGTCACTGAACATAGGATGGAATGTTTAACATTCCTCAATAAACTCAGTTGAAATAAAACGTCTTGGACCACATTTTACATATGACGGCACAGTGACTTGTTTTGTTGAGGCACAAGGGGTTAAGACGACTCCAAGATCTGAGAGAACCACCATCCAGTTGGGAATTGAGAGGCTGAAAGGGGAGGAGTGGGATGAGTTAGAGGTATTGATATAGATGTTGACCGTAGACCCAGCCAGGTGGACGATATCATATTCCGCTGTTACGTTGTGGCATAGCTGAGTATCATCTGTATTTTGGCGGATAGTTCGGCCTCAGAGCTCCTGAGGCCAAACAATATTTTTTTTTAGACTTAAACGAGTTCAAATGTGTGATTCACAGGAATTACCCCATGGCTGGGAACTGTGGAAAATAATTGATATTTAATAAATTACGCCAGTAAAATAATCCAGACCAGTCCAACTGTTTCTTTTTGTTTTATTGTTTAATCACCTTGAGATTGTTGTGACTGTTGTGCTACACAGATTTGCATATGCTTCATTTATGCCACGGCAGTGAAAATAATTACGGCATAATAACATGTTATTTGGAAGGAGTGTACTAATTAACACAGATTCAGGCGTTTATTACTACAGTGTAAAGTTATTACCATAGTGGTGCCTAACTGTCTTGAGAAAACTTTGATTACTTTTACACAGATTATATTCTAGAACCATTTTACAGACAAAACCTACTGGGGCAATACTCACCAAACCTAGTTGTAATTGCTATTGCAAAACAATTGGGTGACCCCAAATTAACTTAAAGAACCTAGGTAACTTCTGATACAGACAACAAGGGTCCAATCGGAAAAGAACAGAAGGATTACTGTGAATCAAGGCGGGCTAAATAATCAATATCTTCAAACTATGTATGATTTAGAGATAGAATGGGTGGGTAAAAAATTGAGAGAGGAGAAAAGGAGCATGGACCCATTTCTTAAACCATATTTCTTCATATGGAAGCCTATCCAACATATAAGTACATGTATGCAATCTATTTCATCCAAAGACGGCACAGTCTCAATTTTCACGAGCACCTCCTTTGAGCACCCATTTTATCACTAAATCTTTTTTGGAGCGAATAGTTAATATTTTGAGGAAAATTGTATGATTACTTTGTTTACAAAAATAATTACCTAAAAATTCTTTGTAATTTAATATACGTGTGTGTGTCAAAATTGCTTTGATTCATTCTGTTTTTCTGCCTTGACCCCTGGTGATTGATTTGGAGGGGTTCTGCCCACATTGTTTGAAGATATATTTATTAATTTAGCCCTCCTTGGTTCATAGTAGTCCTAGCTGTAATTACCGCACAATAAAAAACAGCCAGGCACAAACCTTCCATTCAAATCCGTTGAGTACAGTATGCTATTAATTACCATTACTGAAGAGGGAAGTTGCATCATGCCTACTCAAGGCCTTGCTTCTCGTGAGCCATGGCCCCTCCCTTCTCTCAACAGTGGTAATAAATAGTATATGTGTTTTTTTATGTGTGTATTTACATTTCTATGTTGTATATGTGTGTATGTGTATATATATATATATATATATATATATATATATATATATATATATATATATATATATATATATATATACACACACATATACATTTAAAAGCACACACAAGCAATTGAAAAGGATACGGTTATAGTAAAGCATGGAGTAACATTCAGATGCTTGGGAAATAGATGTGGTTTTATAGGTGGAATAATTGTCATTCTGGATAGTACTACCACTTTAAGATCAAGCCTCGATTTCATGATTGCATATTGTCACATCAACTGCAGTGTTGTTTCTGATGGAGCTGTCATGGATTGTCACCTTGCATGTGAAGATCTGCCTACAGGGAAACCAGAAAAAACTGACAAGGAGGAAATGACATTGAAAGAGCTAAACTAATTCAGTAATGGAAAACCTAGTTTTATGCGGAATTGTTTTGACTCAAAATGGGGTGTGTCCTTCCCATAAAAGAATATTTGAAGAGGCTACTATTTGATGTGCCCTAATAATTTAAATCGTTGCTACTATGTGACTGGGCAGGCTCTGTGTGGGAGATTATGGCACAAAGCTTCATGCCTCTGTTCGATGCTAATAGATCCACAACAACTCTCTTTCGGTTTGTGAAAGGCTCCTTTGTCATTTGAATGTGCGTTTGTAATTCTGTATGTGGTGTGTGTGTTATGGGAAGGAGAGCTTGTATAGCAGTACCTGGGTGGCATCAGTATACTAGCACAATTGTAGTGACATATTATCTAAAGTGTGGCATAATCTTAGTTACCTCTTGGTGCCTGCGTGGCTCGGTGATTCTCACCTTACCACTGCGGAAGCGGGACCTTCTGGATTCAGACATGAGGATATCTTTCTGCCTGTAGGAATCACGTTCTCTATATGCAGTCTTATCAGTGATTCAAATATGTGTTTTAAAGTATCATTATTTGATCTCGGTTTGGTTCTATTCTTTTTTTGGCCTGTATGTGTTTGCTAGTGCAAGTCAGCAAGATGGAGATTAAAAAAAACCAACATTACTTTCTTTTAGAAAAACCTGGTTATTCTCTAACTAATTTCACCTTTATCCTACGATCCGGCAGACTCCTCCGCACAGCGCCTTGACGCCTCCAGGCATTCGTGCTCTATACAAATCCCACAAATCAATCAAGTCTTGTGGTAGCAGAGAGCTTGGGAAGATAACTTTGCTGTTCACTGGAAACTAGCTAGTGTACTTAGCCTCCTCATTTTATATTTCTGGTCAGTGGTGCTTTAGTGCAACTATAGCAACAGTATTGGAGTGGTAGCCAAGCAATGGACTATAGGGTGGGCAGTGTTTTGATGCATCACATACCCTTGCTTTAGAAAAGCACTGCTTCTGTGGCACTGTGTGAACTGTGTGAACTGTAAAGGGACCATTCTGTGTAATGGTACTGTATTAATCCTTTTAATATAGTTAGTTTTTTGACATCTAACAACAGGAGGCAAGTGTTTCCATTCTTTCTTGGCAACAGTGGTTGAAACAGTTGCCACAATTTAGTCTTCTATGTCAAGCACTCTGGATTGTGGGTGGAAGCAACAAAGTGTTCTCAGCAGTGTCTGGAGAAGGCAACAGTTAATAGTAAGCCTCCATTCTCCTTCACTCAGCCTCTAGAAGGTGACTTGTTTTGTGCCTTTTTTTCCCTTTTCTGCCTTCTCCCTTGCCCCCTCATTGCAGTCTGTTCAAGAAGAATGGTTTGTGAGAGGATGCAATTTCATCTACGCTCCATCATCCATCAGTTAACATCCACAACCAACCTTACTGGCTGGAACCTTGCCCAGCAGGAGACATTTGGCCAACCTTGGAGCTGGTTCCTTTTCTACTGGCCTTAAGAATGCATTACTTTGTATAAGGGTCTTCTGCCCTCACTTAACCACTGAATAACCATGTTTGTATGTGCAGAGGTTGGTTCTGCTCAGCATGTTCAGGGAAGGGCAAATGAATACTCTTTTAAGTAGCCAACTTGTGCCTTCATTCACTGTCACCCTTCAGCCATTCACAGTCCACAGCTATATATTCAACATCTGTCCGTTCACCATCTATCCTTTCAACACCATTCATCCATTTGCCACTTCAGGCACGGCTTCGGGCACCTGATACAAAGCTCAAAAACACACACAAGTAATGAATACAGTTCAACAGAGGCAGCCTCCAATCAAACCACAAGGCAGTTATGAACATGACAACATGCCTGAAATATATTCCCACTAGATGAGGGGCTGCTACCTAAATCTAATGGTCTAAAAAATAAAATCCTTATAACCGTCTAGAACTCCATAAGTTGTCTCCAATTCTAATAGCCAAGGAAACTAAGAGACCCCTCAACCCCCACCCCACAGTCAAAGTTCTTGTCATTCCGTTAGAAAACTTGAGATCTCGTTTAACAAAAACCTCTCTTCTAAACACCAGATCATAACAGATGTTAAAGTACTAACCAATGCCTTCTGATGATCAGGAGAATAGTCCTTTGTCTCCATCATAGACAGCACATTAAACTTACCAGGACACTGATGTATTTCACCTTCACATCTGCTACACATAGTAACACATAAGAAATGACCAGCAAAATCTTCAGAGGATACAAAATCAAGTGGCCAGAATCTGCTTCAGTCTAAAGAAAGCAGAGAGCATCACACCAACCCTAACACATCTCAATTGGCTCTCTGTAGCACAGAAGATCAGCTTCAAACTGCTATGACTGGCCTTCAAACCTCAGGAGTGTCCATGTCTGAAATAGCTTCAATGCTTAACTTCGCCTTACCAGCAAGTCGGACCTTCACTTCAAAACTAGGCAAAATTGTTATTCGATACAACCTTACCTGAAAATCCCATCGAGGACGCACACTCCGAACTCTACCTGTGGGATTCTCTGATTCCAGACAGAAGACATAAACTGACCCTGATGTTCTTCGAGGGAAACCTGAAAACCCACTTCTCCAAAGAGACCTACCCTTCCTCTCAGAAGTCTGGGGATCACCCCTCCCCCTAACTTGCCAACAGGGCCTCTTTAAGTTATTTCCTCTCATCAGCATATACTACAAGTCCTCTTAAGATCCACTATAGCTTTCAGCAGCTGTGCATCAGCTGATATCCCCTGAGAAGCCTGCCTGTCTATAAAACACCTCACACTACGAAGTGGTGATAGGTCCCATGCCAGTGCTTTACAAATCATTAGAACTGATAACATTTAGAATCGCCCTCTCCCCCAAGAACTCAAGGACTGGATACAATATACCAGAGATGACCTTGAACTGAACACAGAAACCCAGATGAGGATCCTGACAGGAAAAGAATCCAATGAATGTGCCTTAGAAAATGCCTCTTCCAATGCCTCCTACAGTGCTGGCAGCAACACCAAGAGGAATTTTCCATTGCTGAGCTGACAACGACTCAGTTGTCAGGATATCCACCATCCTCCACGCTCTAAACGTGTTTGAGGTAGGGAAGAGGTGGGCTGGGGCTAAAAACACCAATGTTTAGTAGCTTAGTCCCCACCTCAAAATAAGGGAGTTCATTTCGAAATATTGAGGAATATGATTGAGTCACAGTAACTAAATATATAATAATGACAGTACCTTTGGGAGGGGAAGAACCAAGTTTAGAGCATGGCTTGCCTGATTGGGCCCACCAATACCTAGTTAGTTCTCAATAAGTTCTTATCATCAAGGAACTCTGTGGCAAATGTAGCAGCAGTGTCTTCAGCCCAAAGGGTGAGTTCACGGTAGTAATCACTTGACTGGAGAAGCGGTCAAGAGAGGATATGATCCCAGCAGGGGCTGGATGAGCGTTTAAAGGGGTGTCCCCATCCTGGCAGAGGTATATGCAACCCCACTGTTGTGTCCAGGAGGATTGTGTAGTAAGAGTAAAGAAACTGCAACCCATAGCGGATGTCAATCAACGACAGCCATACGAATATCAAATGAATTACTTTTGGGGCAATGGCTCCTCATATAGAGGAGAAGTATTTCCTACAAATGTGACACTATGGTACTAGGTGAGGACAGTCTTGTAATCATCTACTCAGCACTGCAACAATGTAGAGCTCTTTGTTGCTCCAAAGAAGGGTCTCAATCTGAAACAAAAAGTTATCATGGATCAGTAAATGCAAAGTGGGCGTAGTTCCTCCTAAGGTCAGTCGAGCAAGTCACCCCAATTGTGATGTATCCCCGTTCATTACCTCCTCCGATAAGGAGGTTCAGGACTCTGAAAAGCAAGCAGTTATTTTCTTTGGATCTCCCTTTCCTCACAAGGTAGCGTTTCTCCTGGGCAAGAGGCCTGACTCCTCGCTATGGATAGGCCCAGGTGGGCTACCTGTAGGTGTGCTTCGGCATACATGGACACACCGCTGTCTCCATTACAGAGCCAGCGGCTACCCTGATGACAGAGCGGGCATAGAGATTCACCAGCAGAGTAAGCCAGCCGCAGAAAGACGTCAAGAAATCCAGCAAAACCAGCAGGAGAAGTTGGCAGAATGGAAAACACTAAGCAACCGTGAACTGGAATAAGTAAATCGTCTATCACATGAAACCACAAGGGACTTAAGCCCGTTTTAAACTCAAGAAAAAAGGAACATGTTTGAAAAAGCAAAATGGAACAGAAAAGTCCCGAGGACTGGAGCCCTCGAAAACAAGGAAGTTAGCAATAGCGTGGCACATTAAAGAAATATTCTGATTCTTGAAAGTAAATAAAAGTCAAATGTGGAGCAGCAGACGCGCGAGGTCAGCACTTCTAGGATCTCCTGTCTAACTCCAGACAAGCCCAATATTGAGCCTATTTATCATTATTCTTTTTCTCATGACAATGTGTGATATACTTTTGAAAATGTGGAGGAGTGTGGCTCACTGATTAGAGCGGCAGACCCTGATGCAGAGGTCTGGCCCGGGACCAGGGTTCAATTCCCGACGCGGCAGGGTCCTGAGCCCAAAAATGTCCACGGACTCGATAATTTTCGCCTCGGTGCCTACTCTAATCATGGGGTCCCACGCTGCAACTCTGGGCAATAGCTTGCTTAATCTCCACTACGGCGGCTCACCCGCTGCGGGATGCCTGGCTTTCACCTTGGGGATGCCCAGTAGGGGTTATCTCACAGGGAAAAAGCCAGGACGGGTTCCCAAGGCAAGCGCCTTGATGCCTTCGGGTGATGCGTGCGCTATATTTTATTTATTTATGGGCTTGTAGCGCGCTCGCATCACACCCGAAGGTGTATCTCCGCGCGGAGCTGTGAGGTAAACAGGTCGAGCAAAGCACCTCCTAGAATAGTACTGTCTTTAGGTGTTTCCTGAAAGCTGAGTGACTCGAGCATTCTCTAAGGGAGAGGGGGAGGTTGTTCCAAAGACGTGGGCCCATGATGGAGAGGGCACGGCCTCCCTGTCTGGTCTTGTAATGTCTGGGAACCTGAAGTAACAGTTGGTTACTGGACCTAAGATTGCGGGAGGGACGATGGTACACAAATTTATCTGCCAAGTAGTGGGGTCCCAGATTGTGTAGACTCTTGTGTATCACACAGCAGATCCTAAATTCCACCCGTTTCCGGATGGGAAGCCAGTGAAGGGCCTTAAGGAGGGGGAGGGACGGCGTTCTAGGGGGGGTGTTAGTTACCAGCCGTGCCGCGGTGTTCTGCACCACCTGCAGTTTATTGAGCACTCCTTCATTGGCTGCTAAGAATAGGCCATTGCAATAGTCCAGGCGACTCAGAACGAGGGCCTGGACCAGGGTCTTCCGTGTATTATCTGGTAGAAGGGGGAACACTTTCCGAAGGAGGCTGATAATGTGGAAGCAGGACCCTGCCGTAGTGCTGGCATGATGGAAAAGGGTAAGGTCATGATCTATACGAACCCCCAGGTTTTTTACTACCTGTTTCGGGAGCGGGGCCTGACCCAGGCTGGAGGGCCACCAGTCGGGGGTCCACAGGATTCTTGCCTCTCCGAATAGCATGACCTCAGACTTTCCCACATTGCACTGGAGAAAATTCTTGGCCATCCAGCTGGCGATTGCAGTCATGCCGTTGGAGAACGATTGTCTTATCTCCGGGGTAAAGGTCTTAAAAGTGAACAGCAGCTGCGTATCGTCAGCATAGGAGATAGGTATAAACCCGAAGGACCTCGTCATGTTGGCCAAAGAGGAGACATATACGTTAAACAATGTAGGGCTAAGACAGGAGCCCTGCGGGACTCCTCTGATGATACTGGCAGAAATGGAGCTAAAAGAGCCCATATTCACCTTCTCAGTACGCTCTGAGAGAAAGCTGGTGAACCACGCCAAGGCAGAACTGTCAATGCCTATCTCTTTTAATCTGGTAAGGAGAATGGCGTGGGATATGGTGTCGAATGCTGCGGATAAGTCCAACAGCACCAACACCACTGACAGCCCTCTGTCCAGGGACAGGCGTATGGCATCCGTGACGGAGAGAAGGGCAGTCTCGGTACTGTGCCTAGGCCTGAACCCGGACTGAGAATGGTCTAGACTGCCGGTCTGCTCAATGAAGCTGGAGAGGTGGTGATTAACGTGCTTCTCCGTTAATTTGCCGATGAACGGCAGAAGGGAGATTGGCCTCAGATTGGTCATGTCCGACCAGGGGATGGTGGTGTTTTTCCTGATAGGCTTGACCATGGCCTCCTTCCACTCCCGGGGGACCAATCCCTCCGACAGGGAGCGGTTGATCACCGTCAGAATGGAGGGGCTGAGGACACTCCCAATAAGGTGCATGACACGGGCAGGTACAGGATCCACTGGGCTACCTGATTTAATAGTCCCAATCAGGGAGTTGACTTGGTCCAAGGTTATCTCGCGGATGAAAGATAGCGTAGCTGGAGCAGCGCAGGCTATTCCAGATTGGAGACTGGAAGAGGAGTCGTATTCATCCGCGGATAGGCTTTATTGGGAAATATTCCGATAAATGGCATCAATTTTATCGGAAAAAAACCCAGCAGTGTCATCGCACAGTTTTTGGGTCAGCACTTCTGGGCTGTCGCAAGCGACGGGCTTGGTGAATGTGCAGAGAACCTGGTACAGCAGTTTGGAGTCGTTGCCAGCCTCAGAGAGTTGGAAGATAATATGGGACTTACGGGCAGCTCTGATGTTTTTATGATAGAGTCTCATTGCTGAGCTATACCTGTCTCTATCGACAGTGCTGCGCGAGAATCTCCAGGATTTCTCCAACTTCCTACAGGCCTTTTTCTCCGCACGCAGTATGTCCGAGTACCATGGTTCCTGCTTGCGGCCCGAACGCCGATTGCAGCGTCTTAAAGGGGCAATAAGGTTGACCGCAGTACTCAAGGCATCGTTGAATTTGGACAGGGCCGAACTGGGGGAGTCTGAGGGAAGAAAGTCAGGAGGGGTAAAAACCGTTCTAAAAGTATCAGCGGACATCTTGTGCCACTGCCTGCGCCATAGCGGAAGGGGGGCCGGGTGGGGACGTTCTTCAGAGAGAGTGGGGAGGGATAAGTCGCAATACATTTACATTTACAAAATGTCAAAGGAAATAAGTAGTAAGAAACACCCAATCAAAGAAAAATTATTTAGAATAGGACTCGTCTCATCTCCTGTTCGTTTCGGTCAAGGACCTTTATTCTCTTTTGCAAAATATGCTTTTTATTTCCCTATATGTGTGCTGGGTACTACAGCACCTGGGCATCCCACATCACTGTGCGCGTGCCATCTCCTAAAGTGATGTTAAAATTGCACCCACTATAAAATACATTTTCTCCTACGTCTAAAGAATACTTGTTATTATTACTTGACGAAATGCTGCTCGTTTTAGCAACATCGATGGATGAAATGCTGAGTTATGTCTAGGGGGTTGTAACTTGTCAGTTACACACAGATACCTGCTGCCGGTGCTCACCTCACCTATCCATCTTACTGCCATCCGACCACTTCTGAGTCATCTGAAGAGCGCAAGGACAGAAAGCCTGAAAGCGCCCAGCAGCTCAAAATGCACATTTCACCTTCGGAAAGAAAACCCCATTCGCTAAGGGAAGGCTACGCATAGGTAGTAGTTCGGTCTCACTGCGGCCTCGCCTTTTGACAAATGTTTTGCATTTGCTGCTTTAATCAATCAATCTCGAGATGACCTTTCCGCAAGTTTGAAAGGCAAGACTGTCATTTCTGGCCCACTGCTGCGGTATGCACGGCAGTAATGAAGCTGTCATCTGATTATGTGAAAGCGAACCTGTGACTGGCAGGCATGCTGTACAGTGATTCGAAAAGGCAGGAATAGCGGTCGTGATTCCTTTCCAAGCCCGATCCGAGATCTTGCATTTTTCCTTCACGCCATGTTGGACCCCGTACCCTTGTGAGAGAGAAGAAATACTCCCATCGTCAATTTGAGGCACTAGGCACCTCTCTCCAGGGCCGGTTCTGGGATTTGCGAGGCCCTGGGCTAAAAGGGAATGTGCGAGGCCCCTCTTATGTCTATAAGTGGCCCCTTGCAAGGAGACCATTCACAGACACTATGGGAGGCCTATTGTCCTGCATTTTGTCGCCCCCACAGTTTTAACTTTGAGCCCAGAAGCATTTCTCACACCTTCACCAGTCTGCTAGGTGTGAGAATTGCTTGTTGGCTAAAAGTTAAAACTATGGGGGCGCCAAAATGATGGACAATGGGCCTCCCACAGTGTCTGTGAATGGGTCTCCTTTCAATTGAAGGGAGCGTCTCCCTCCCTTATGTGCGTGGCCCCATGCTGGTGGGCTGAGTGCGAGGCCCTGGGCAGCTGCCCATGCCTAGCACCGGCCCTGCCTCTCTCTACCCTTCAATTTAGTAATCCCCTTCTACAAGCTTTCTGATACGACAGCGGTACCACATTACAGCTGTTTCTAGGCGCATTAAGCCGTCATCTAGCTTTATATGTACAATATCATGCGCTAGAGATATGTGCAGAGTATTGCCTGAAGAACTGGGCTCCATGATAAGACACAACATCCCCATTCAGATACCAGTACAGCCTAGTGTAACTCCCTGTAATCTGTGTCTCTTAAAGTGGGACAGGCTGCTCTACGTCCCCCGTTAGAAGTGATGCTTCTCCTCCACATCTCACATAGTGAGATTAGGCTGGGATCTGAATGGTAACTTGGGCCACACACTACGGGCACTGGTCCACTGCATGAGGTGCTGCCTCGTTACATGCCGCAAAGGCCCTTGGTAGCGGGATCAGGACTTTAAATTTGGTGGTGTGACGATTTATAAGCATAGGTACATTTCAGGCCAGCAGTCAAAATTGTGTGACACCTCTGCAGCTCTGATCTTAACAACAAAAGGCTGATGCTTAATAAGGATCATGTCCAAACGATGCACCTCGTTGTCCTGCATCTCAATCAATCAGGGAAATGTAAGCGCGCTACTCACCCGTGAGGGCTCAAGGCGCTGAGGGGGGGTCTGCAGATCTTTTTAGCTGAAGAGCCAGGTCTTGAGGGTCTTCCTGAAGGTGCTTAGGGAGGGGGGTGTCTAATGTCTGCCAGTAGCTCGTTCCAGGTTTTGGCTCCAATGTGAGAGAAGTATCTTCCCCCTGCTCTGGCTCTATGGTTGCGTGGGGTTTCGGCCAGTACGAGGTTGTGAGATCGGAGGTTTCTTTTGGGTACGTGGAAGTTGATTCTGTCATTGAGGAATTTGGGTCCGATGTTGTGTAGGCATTTGTAGGCGTGCGTGAGGTTTTTGAAAGTGACTCTTTTCTCCACAGGAAGCCAATGGAGACTTTGTAGATGTTGGCTGATGTGTTCGTGTCAGGGGATGCCGTGGACGAGTCTGGCGGCGGTGTTCTGTATTATCTGGAGTTTGCGGAGAAGGGGCTTGTTGATGCCGGGGTACAGTGCTTTTCCATAGTCCAGTCTGCTGGTGATTAGTGTGTGGGTGACTGTCTTCCTTTACTCAGGGGGGATCCACTTGAATGCCTTGCAGGAGGGTGTTGAAGCAGCTGGAGGTGACGGCGTTGACCTGTCGGTTTATGGTGAGTGATGAGTCGAATATGATGCCGAGGTTCTTGGCGTGGTCTGGGGCGGTAGGTGGGCTTCCGAGGGCGGTCGGCCGCCTGGTGCTGTGCCATGCAGAAGGGGTGGTACCGAGGACAAGGACTTCTGTCTTCTCTGCATTGAGCTTCAGGCAGCTTTTGGTCATCCAGACTGCGACGTCTTGCATTTCTTTCTGGAAGTTGAGTTTGGCAGTGGTGGGGTCTTTGGTGAGAGAGAGGATGATCTCAAACTGACACCAGGGTTGAGAGCTTTCTTATTAGCTTTCAATGACTAATTGCTTTGTCACCTGGATCACTGATGTCATAGCAAAAGTCCTACTGTCATGATTCCATTCAGCCAGTTCTGTAAATGAACTATCCTTTCCTAAAGCTTAGGAGTTTAGTCTAGTTTGCTGTCCGGTGGGGTCCCACTTGAGGGTGCAGGTAGCAAGGTCCTAAGGACCATGGGAGCACAGCTAGTTCATTGGTGCCCAGGCTGGGCGGGCTGAATGCAGAGCAGAAGATGTTTTTGCGGTAATGTGCAGGCAGGTTGCAGGTACGATTCCAGGAAAGCTGGGCCACTCACAAAGTGTGTTTCAGGAGTTTTGATGTCCCTCGATTGTTGCTTACTCTCTGGGCAGTTGGAGTCCGGATTGAACTCTTTGTCTCGATGTAGGCTGCAGGTGGTCTGGTACCCTGGATATTAGTATGGCACAGCTTCGGTAGGTCCTGGTGTCTTCACACTCAGTGGGGAGACAGATGTGACCATCCAGAGCGTATTTACCTCTTCTTGCTTGGATGCTCCATCTGAGTCGCTGGGGAGAAGCAAGTTGGTAAACCAGTCTATGCAGGTTCGGAGCCTGCAGGGCAGTAGATTCTCTCTGGTGTTCTTGGAGGCCCCACAGTTGCAGGACGACACAGCACACTACAATAGTTGAGTCATGGGGGCAGCAGGCAGGGTTTTGTGCCAAAATTCTGCAGCAGGTCTTCTGTTCTCAGGTCAGCAAGTCATCTTTGTCAGTGTCTTCTTTGCATCCAATGAATCGAATGTTCGGTCCAGGGGTACCAAACAAATGCTAAATTTAGGAGCGTTAAAAGGAGTGACAGGTAGTAGCCAATGGACTGCTTACCTTTAGGGTGTCCACACCCTTTAAGTGGCCACTTCCTGTGGGAAAGCGCACTACCCTAGCCCTGATAGGTTAATTCCTGTCTTCGCAAGATGGAGGAATTGTAAAAGTAATGTCCACATCACTTGCCCCATCTTAGGGATAGTGCTGGCTGAATGTGAGCCCACCTCCTCCTCTAACTAATTTTCCCTCCTGTCCTCCTTCCAGAAGGGGAGCAGGACGGGGGATGGGGGGGGCGGGGTTGGCATCCTCCACTAGATGGAGACAATTTGGTTGCATTTCAAAGGCGGCACCGCCTTTGAAGCTTCCCGCCTTGGAATGCATTCCGGCCTGCAGGAGGTGTGAAGCACCTTTGCCCAGAGCTGCCATTGTTTCTGACCTCTGAGAGCGTAGGTTCTGACCCCATGAGGTCAAAAACATGTCTGGTGGTGGCAGGCTGGCTAAGACTAGTCGGAGACCACACCAGTGTTTGGTAGGTTTTCAGGCGACCCACTAAGGTGTCCCCTGTGTGCATTAGTAAATCCAACACTGGCAACGGTGTGGATTTATTAAGACGAGATGATTGGAACTAGCAACTCCTATTACTTAGTCCTGAGGGTACATCTAGGAAAGTGAATCAACTGGCATTCAATGATTGATTTACAGGTTCCTGAGTCATGGTGGTGAGTTGCAAAGCTATCCTTATAAAATAATAAAAACATAATTTGGGACAAGATGAAAAGATAGTCTAGTGCATCGAGTGGAACATGATCAGGCATGTTTAAATTAGGCTGATTGACGTTTTGTACAGAGAACTAGTGAACATAGGATAGCTAATTGTTTCATATTACTTTCTCACACAAGTGCAAAGGACACGGTGCCTCAGAGCAGAAAATGTGCAGACCAAATGCCATGCAGTATCTTGTTTTGTGATTTGCTATTTGGGAAACTAACTCTGACACTGATACAAAACATTCTCCCTGTAGCACATGATACCTGCCTTCCTCCTACTTTGATCTGAGACGTCATTTAAGGGGGGGGGGGCGTTCTCTCTGTTAATTCTAAGTGTTCTCAGTGTGAAGAAATGTGGAGGAATGGGGCAATATACTTTGCATTTTAAGAGTGTGCAGTGTGCTCTTTTGCTTGTCCTGGTTTTAAACAACCACGGATATCTGCATCCGTATCCAGAAGCGCGCCCTTCATCCTGTGAGAGCTGCAGCCTGTAGAGTCCCGATGCAAGGTGCCTTCGCTCTGGGTCCGAGGCCAGCACGCCGGTCCGCAGGCAGCCATGCGAGCCAGCAGAGCCAGCCCCGTCCCAGCCGCTCAAAGAAGCGTTATAATTATCAATGGATGCCATGAGCTGCTCCGTAGTGGCGCGCGAGAGCTATTAGCAGCGTAAATATGGCCGCGGTGTGTCCGGGAATGCTAATCAAAGAGGCTTGTCGAAATCAGTCAACGGAAATTGACACTTGGGCAGCCTTAAGTACCCGCCAGGAAGCGAGGAGCTTCCCGCCAAGGTTAGGCAGTTCTTGGCTCCCGGATGCTGTCACCTTGGCTTCGTGGCAGCAGATTCAGGCCATATCGGTTTCTCTCTCAACAGCTTGCATTGAGGAACGGTGCACGGGGTATTAGTGCACCATGCAAAATAGTGTTTTGCCTGCTGGAGCACTCCCTGGCACTGAAGGCAATTTTTGTAGACTTCTGTGGTTAGTTGGTCACACCACTAGATGGCACCTGATGACTGCATTCTTCCTTCTCTCTATGTAGGCACCCACCCTGCTTGCGATAGTTGAGCCCCATTCAAAAACCAGAGTACAACCTGCAGGTCGCAGGTGCGAATCCTCGTAAGAGCATAGTTCCAGGTAATTTACCCAAATACCATTGAGTCAGATAGCATAAGAAAAGAGCACCTCTTTTTTAGGTGCCCACACCTTAATAGATGTGGGTCTAGAGTGCGAGTTGCTAGTTGTGAAACAGACCCTTGAGTTATAAGACTTTACCCCAAAGTTGTGTGATTCAGGTAACATCACTTTAGTTCACACAGAAGGATACAAAGTTCCCCGGGGAGAGTACTACAGTGTGGAGAAGGAACTAAGTGGGTTCCCTTGTCGGAACTAGAGAGCCTCACACACCCCGAGCGTTAGGTGTGAAACACACCCTGACTGTAGGATGTCCAGTCTCCTCATCGGCTCACTGCTCCTCGTCAGACCGGCACTGCAATGTCTGACGGAGTGCCCAAAGGCACTCTTTTGGCGGAGTTCTTTTGTTCCTTGCCGATGGTGTGTGTGAGTGAAGAAGAAGTGTAGTCGGTGCAAAGTGAGTGAGTGTTAAAAAGGGTAAGCAGTCCACAAAGGGATTTATTGACGTGGCTGACGTTACTTCCTGAATGAGCATAATATCACTTGTGTAGTACTTTGTTTAGGTCCTGACGAATCGCCGTTTGGCGAGAAACATGTTGACCGCACCAGGGGGTTGAGTTAGTTTGCTGTATAACTTCACAGAATCTAGCTCCCCTCCCACCCCTTTTAATCAGGGAATCAGCCAGGTCAATAAATCCCTTTGTGGACTGCTTACCCTTTTTAACACTCACTCACTTTGCACCGACTACACTTCTTCTTCACTCACACACACCATCGGCAAGGAACAAAAGAACTCCGCCAAAAGAGTGCCTTTGGGCACTCCGTCAGACATTGCAGTGCCGGTCTGACGAGGAGCAGTGAGCCGATGATGAGACTGGACATCCTACAGTCAGGGTGTGTTTCACACCTAACGCTCGGGGTGTGTGAGGCTCTCTAGTTCCGACAAGGGAACCCACTTAGTTCCTTCTCCACACTGTAGTACTCTCCCCGGGGAACTTTGTTTCCTTCTGTGTGCTCTAGACTAGGACATGTACACTGGACCCCATTAAATATCGTCCTATCAATGTTCCCCTTGTTGTTTCAAACATCACTTTAGTTCCCTTATCTGCCAGATATGGGAGCACTTGGCGACTTGTAGAGCACCAGCATGAAGTACTATTAAAAAAGAGAAACTGGACCTTTCGAATTTCAAAGGGTAATTAATGTTATTGATAGGCTTGACCGGAAAGCTTCTCTGAAAACAAATCATGCTAATACTGCTTGATGTTTTTAGTTTGCCTGCTGAGTAAAACTGAGAAAAATCTGGCGCTAGATCATCGCTTTCCAACTTTTTTAGTAATAAGAGCTACTTATGTTCAATTAAAGTCGCCTCAGGCTTTTAATATTACTATTGTTGTAATCGTGACCACATCACACAAGAGTACATTAGTGATCTCCACAATGCAGGGTTACGAGCGCTAATGTACACAAGTATAGGCAATGCTAACAGTTCTGGCTTATGAATGCACTGCCAAGCCAGGCCTAATAATCTAGTGATTGCTCTTCTCCCATCTGTACTGCCACCAGAGAAACAGGCCATACATTATCTAGTTGTCTAAGACACTTTAATAGCATTGTAATTGCATGTGTGTGCCCTGGAAAAGTCAAGATCAGGCAGGATAAATAAACAAAATTATCACAGCTATGTGGAAAGTGAGCACTTTTTTGTGGTAGCACTCAATTATTCCCAATCAAAACGTACTCCTGGCTCCCAACATGTGGGTGGAGCTAAAGCACCTCTTCTGGTGATATTTGCATAATTATCTGGCGATGGTGCGCTGGCAAACCAGACCATAAAAAGGCTCTACCAAGTTACAATGCCTCTGTATGGGTAATATATAAAAGCCATAGCAGCAGTGCTCATGGCATTAAGGTAACAGTATTAGTTATCAGTTTCCCCAATGCCGCATAATTTATCGCTCAGATATTAGCTTTAAATATGTTTTGGAAATTATGAATTCTGAAAAAACACATTTCATTTTGAATTAGCATTGTTCAATTTTGGTGTGCATATTTGTTCCACTGAACAAAAGTGTCTAATTTAGTAGGCTGAACGACACACTGAAGAGCTACTTACAGGTAGCTGGAGAGCTACCAGTAGTTCACAAGCTACTCAATGGCAAAGTCTACGCTAGATGCATTCACCAGATTTCAGAGCTGAAAAGAGAAAAAAGGCTATGATGGGGCCACCCTTCCCTGTATGAATCTCAAAGGTGTGGCCTGTGCCCAGAGGCATTCTGATTGGCTCAGAATGACCCTAGACCATGGGCCTTTCCAACCATGTATAGGGCCCTATTTTAGGATCATTCCAATTGCCTGCTCACAGCCAGTTAGTGTTGCACATGCACAAACTGCCTGTCAATCGGTCATTTTCTGGTGGTCCGTGGACTGGTGCAAAATTACCACACACTGTTGTCCCTTTTTTTTTTACCTCTGATAAGCAGTTGAGGGTCATGCGAAATTTACGGATTTGTACCTTCATTCTCATCTGTGTACCACTTACTTTGTGTCTTTGTTGCTGGTTACCTGCTGCCCTGTTTGTCTCTACTAGTTCAGCTGTAACACTCAACCAGTCAGCCACCCAGAGCTATACCATTGCTTATATTTTGGAAGAGACTGTGAGCATATCTTAAGATTCAGTGGAGAAAAAAAATTGTGAGAGGACACACGCATCATTTACATCAATTTGTTGTTTGCTTTTGAGGATTATTCTGTTAAAAAAAAAAAAATCTTGACCGCGCCAGAGGATGAGAGAAAAGGCCACCGGTAGCTCCTCCTCTAAGACAGAGGAGCATCGCCCCACTGCTTTAAAGCAGCAAAAGAAAGGAAACAATAAAATGATAATTACTCATGTTATTATCATTGTATTTTGTCCTCCTGTGGCAATGTGTGTGAGGGGGCAGGGCTGAAGAGCACGAGCGGAGTGGTACAACCCTCCTAAGTGTGCAATGGTCCTCTTGGGCCGCCCAAAACCATTGTGCGCACTTTCCCTGTTCTCTATGCAAGCTGCATTACAGCCTGCATGGAGAACATGCCCACCCCTACAGCCCCTGGTTGAGCTCGTGTCACGGCGCTCAGACCAATCACAACACTGCATTGCAGCGTTATGATTGGCTGCAGGGAGTGAGGGAGCCTTGTGCTTCCTGTTTCTCACAAGAACCCAGGAAGAGGTGCAGGAGAGGTAAATGTTTTTTTTTTTTTTTTAAATGACCCCCGCTCAGTCCCCCACACCCACCCCACTCCTGCTTCCAGGCAGAAGCAGTGACAGGGAAAAAGCCAACTCAACTTGGCTAAATTCTCTCTAGATATTGCTGCCTAACACCTCACCCTTAGTGTTCTGACATCCGTTTCTCTGGAGGATGCAGCACCATGCTGGTTATACTTTATATTCCTAAGTAGAAGGTGTGGTTTAATGGCCAAGGGTTCGACAATGGAACTAGCAAATATTGAATCTTGGCTTCCCCAGTTGACTAAATTGTGCGAGCCTGGGAAAAGCCCTCCACATTTCCTTGTGCCTCACATCTCTAAATTGACAAACATTTTAAACAAACATTTTTAACAAACATTTTACTATGCATACCTCTAACAATATGTGGGTAAGGTAGCAAAAGGTCCAAGGATTTCAAGGCTTGAACAACGCTTAAATAAGCTGTTTTAATAGGTGAATGGAGACACACTCGAAGCTCTGGACCTCTTGGGCTTCATGTAGAAAGACAGGGTTGAGGATTGGTAAGTGTGTACTCCATAGGAAGGCACAAGAGTTTTTCAGGATTAATATCCGTTCTTTCAAAATTGTAGTATAAAGGACAGGACTATTTTTGATTGCAGTGAAGTGTCTTTATTATTTTTCATAGAGCAAGGACAGCCGACACGTGTTTCGCCCCCTCTTGGCGATTTGCGCCGGGGCTTTCTCAAGGCTAGTTTGACTTTTACGACGTCAATAATTTTGGTTTCCAAATTATTTCAATGTCCAAAATATGATAAATACAATTCTTCAGGAACAAGCATTCTTTCGTAAAGCTATTGCCCTCTGCGGTCTCAGGTCCTAGTTCTTCGTCGACATGGCAGTTCTCGGGGAATAAAGACACTTCACTGCAATCAAAAATAGTCCTGTCCTTTAGACCTCTAACTATACATTTCTCACCTTCAAAATATTAGCAGGCGCCAGACTGAATTAAAACAGTTTCTAGCCGTGCTCCAGTGTGCCACAAGGTAGGTCTATGCAGCTCCACGTTTACTACCTTCTGTATCAAACGTGACGGAGCGGAGTCCCATTTAAGCACCAAACTATTCAGAAGAGCGAGGACACTGCCAAATATGTCACCTGGGCCGGTCTGGATGCTACCAGTTGCTTGGGGTTTGTAGAGTACACTAGACGGTGCTCCGCTTGCACGTGTGGATGTGATTGAATGGCTTATCTGAGGATGTGCAGGCACCCTTAATGGATATGCCCTTTGAGTTCTACCTTTTAGGCAAAGTTGTCTGGAATGTCAGGGCATTTCCCTGATTGGTTACCATATTGCAGGATCTTTATACACAAGGGAAGGTAAGCTCATTCGGCAGCGCCTGGCAGAGTACAAATGGCAGCTAAGCCCCAAGGTGGAACAGGGCATATTCCATCAGTGGGGAAAACTGCTGGATCTGTTAACCACTATGATGCTTGTTGTGATCAATACGCAGCTGCTGAAATTAAGTTATATGTGGATATATTTGTGTTCACTATAACTTATGTTTGTCTTTATATGTTTGTTTCCTACTTCTGTTTTTTTCCCATCAGGTATTAAAAGGAACACAAATGAGATGTTCCCATAAGCGCTATTACGCATTCAACACCTTAATAGAGGTATCATAGGAATATAGGGTGTTCTTTTCCCTGCTCCTATTTTTATTCACTTAATTCACATTGCACGGTCCTGACGAAGCGCACGAGGATCCATTAGGGACCTTCCTTCCAGCGCGAAACATGTCGATCAGGTTTCACATTCACGTATAAACACAGGTATTGAGAGCGGCAGAGTAATACCTCGACCTCTACCATATTTGTTATTAGAGGTGCTTCATCTCCCCCGGACAATTCTTTTACATTTACCTCTCAGACCTTCAAATAAAAATTGTCTTCAAGGTACCGGTGGGGTAATTTTAATACACTTGCACGTATCCCTTTTAGGCCCACACACCCACATGCACAACTGCAGTGTCTCCTAAAAGATCTCCGATAAAGAGCCCTCTCCCGGGGCCCGTGGAGGACAGCAGCATCACCCCTACGAGGAGCAACGCCCGATGATGAAGCATGACACTCGCAAGAGTGTGTGAGGGAACAATTTTTTTCTTTTAAAGATATTTATTTATGGTATTTGTACATATACATACAATACAAGCGGGAATCGTTATATGGGTTACCAGCCTGTGAGAATACAGGGCACTAATTTCTAAAGGATAAATTCCCCCATCTTCATCAGGTTGGAACCACGTATAGAGACTTCATTCGATCTTATCTTCTCTTCTTAACCAAAGAAGGTTATTGCTTTCAGTATAGGAACAGTTACCAACCAGGGAGTACATTTTAGTTCTTGGGAGCAATGGTACTGAACCTACCTTTTTCTTTAAACGCTCCCTGTCCCCCCTCTCATAGTGTTCTACAATTTCTTGTCAGCCTAATTAGTTGTAAGTACAGGGACGATGCTTACTGAGGTTTCTGCTAAGGGTTTTGTCCATTAGAAAAAGCTTGACTTTTGGAAATCTTCTTATATCCGTGCTTCGTGCATGAATTGCCTTGATGATTATTTGAATCGAAAATATCAACTGGGTATAAAACAAAACTAAATGCAGGGTGTTTATAAAATATGAAAACCCATATTACTGGAACATAAAGTACATAAGATACCTTCATCACACACCAAGTGATTTCTTTGCAGGCAAAATGAACAGCTGACTGGTTTTCGCTTGCCGGCTGCCGTGGAGAACAAAGTATCCATGTATGTTAACGGCCACCAGATATACTTAATCAACTGCCATATAAATCCCCCATGTATTAGGAGCTTTTTCCAGACTTAGAGTCAATTAGACGAAATCTGGAGTTCCCACTCAGCGCCAGACAAACCGGGCGGGCATTCAAGTAAACATGGACTGTTTTACATCTCTGGGTATTCGGATAGTTAGCAAGGAATCGACAGTCTGTTGGACCGGCTACTAAGAGAAATCCACTGGTCCTCTCTTCCACTTTCACCTACTGGAATGGAAACCTTGGTCAAGATAATAGTCCCAACTAAAGTGCTGTTTGTTTTACCGAAATACCCTTTCCGTCTTCCTTCTTCTTTCGTAAACATTTTTTACAGCCTTGATAAATCCTCCTGCTGGAGAATGGACTTCTGAGGGTAGCAATAGGGAAATATTTCAAATCAACTTGTGATGGAGAACTGCTCGTGTCTAAATCTACATCACATTATCGATTAGGTTGTGATTGACTAGCTATACGGACCCTTATCGGGCCAAACATACAAAATTGAATTATGGGTAATGGGTGACGTCTTCCCGCTCCAGTACCTCTTTGGTGGTAGCCGCCATCTTGGAATCCCCTTCATCAACCAAAGTGGCCCTTGGCATATGGCGAGCCTTTCAAGCACAGATTAGACTGGGTGAATAAAATCACAGGGAAACACCTTCGACAATGGGAAATAGCCTTCCCTGGCCTTTCAAGTGGGATAAAAACACTGTGGGGTCTCTCAAAGTGACGTGGCCTATGTAATTAATGGCATGGCTTAAAACACCCAAGCTAAAAACCTGTACTTAGCATAGTGTGCCGTTTGACTGGCGTTTTGCTATTTCTGTCATTGCATCCGGATATAAAATACAGCAAGTGACAATGTACCTACAACAAGCCAAGACTATTGGCCTTGTCAGTGGTTTTTAGTTGCATAAGATAAATAAGAAATTACTATGGCTTTGGTGAATCGAATATTGAAAATGCTTCAGTTCTGAAATGATGTTACTATGAAAGACCTTCAACAAGTCTTTTTGAAGTTACCTCACATGCAGTGCAGGGTGGTACTGCTGCAGAGTTTACATTTTTTTTTTCACCCTGCGAGTAAAGTAAAAAATGGAGAGTCCGATAGGGACCTGTCTCAACTCCTGTTATTTAGAACTGCTGGTGCTGAGCACCGACGGACACAGCCCACTTAACGCCCTGAAATTTCCCCAGGTAAGTACCCTCCATTGCTTTTGGTTTGGGATAAACTACACATCTTTACACGGGTGATTATAGCCACTTCCAACCATGTTAAGTCTTTTGTAGAGATATGGGAGGAATTTGATCCGATGCACTCACTCCACTCCTATCGATATCTACAGCTCGGATGCGCTATCATTTCCGCTTGGCTACTATGTAGGAGATGCTCACCTTCAATCCCACGGGAAGCCAAAAATACTATCACCCTATTAGCAGCGAAGGGTAATAACTGTAGGATTTATAAATTTACCCTTCATCATAAACGCTACGGATGTATGTGGGAAGTTAAGACATGCATGGGTGGCAAGTCTGGACTTTCTAGAGGACAAAGCGGGGACATTTGCACTGCTGGTACCAAGGGAAGCTGCACTCTCCACTAGATATTGCCTAATACAACTCAAAAAATGACTCCGAGTCTATCTTACCCTGAAGAGGTTTTGGTGTACGAGCACGAGCTCCTGCCTGAACTGCCTCATCTGTGAGATAGGGTGGGTGATTTCCTCCACGTAATCTGGTACTACAGAATCATCCGTCCCTCTTATGAAGGCTTAGAGGACACTTCTGCTGGTTGATCTCACCCCAAAATTATCACTTCTATCTTGGAGGACAGAGGTTACATGCGGGTTGAAAGAGCCCTACTAGAGCAAGAACTAATTCTGACCAAAAAAGGACATTACGCAAAACTGGAGGAGGACAATTTCCCCAAGTACTGCGATGTGGAAAGCTGGACCTGCTGCTTTCTTGAACTTCCAATTAATGACGCGCGGACTACCCCAAAACTCATCAGAGGATATGGGAGAAATGGTCACACTTCTGTGTTTGGGTGGGAAGTGAGGCGGGGCAATACACCCAGGGAAGACCAACCAGGCCATGGATCATTTAAGGGATAAATATCCCAAGTCTAAATTTAATGGGAGAGGGGGTGGGATAAACAATATCGAAAGAAAGTACATGCTGACTGTTGAGGCCACTCAGTGACAGTTTTTTTTATATTGCTTTATTGAAGGAAAAAATATATACATCTCCATCTATGTTAATTTTGGAGATCACCCACCCCTAGCAGGATTGTAGTTGACATCCCAGTACCGTGGGAGCACTGGCATTTTAAGACCATAAATCATACAAATGAGCATACAAAATCCAAGTTGTCTATGGTAACCTATGGCCACAGAAACAATACATCGTAAAACTGTTGGATCGCAGGGTGAGGCTTTGACTGCAGCCATTTTGAACGGGGATAACCGAGCTTTTATCTAACCTTAACATTGCTATATTTTGCTTTGACTCATGTCTTGAAAACTACCTCTAGGGTGTGTAACATCTTGAGTCTCGGTGTGCATGTACAGGAGCACAGTCAGACTTTGCTGCCTGTGAATACGAGCTGCCATACCGGCAGGCGCCTTCACAAATTCAATGTGAAAATGTTAATCCCGCTGGCCAGCTCCCAAGTGTCCATGATGCTGAACTGTCATAGACGAGCAGGGGTCCAAAGACCCCAGAAGCAGCAGAATATCTCTGGGTCACCTGGGATCCAGGCATGATACTTTCACATTCATTTATGATTTATAAGTTGTACTTTTAAGATATTTATGAAAGTGTTGTTTTAAGTAATATTCATTCTCTCTGTTATCATTGTTTTTCAGTCTATCTGGCTCAGCATTCATGCCTCCTCCCATGCGCTCGACCTTGCCTCTGCAGTTGAGCTAGGGTTGACTAGGTTTTGGTTCACTTTCCATCGCACACCAAGTACTCAAGCAGTTTGATCTTCGATACTGCTTGGTAATGGCTACAGCCTCTAGAATATTGAAAACAGCTTGAGGCTTAGCAGGGATAGAGGTAGTACGCTACAAAGTATAGCTCGTACTGCTTCTCACAACAGATATACTTTCATACTCTTGCTGCTTACCACCTTCAATATTGCCCCATCGCTCTGCTGAACTGCCGGCCTGTCTACGACAAAAGGTGGGTGCTGCGAAAGGCTGTTTCTTGGCCCATGTGCAGAGAGGGGGCAGTGTTGAACAGGCAGTCCCAATTGTCGTCTCACACTGTAATCTGACTTCAAACATCGTGACAGCACCAACAATGCAATTCTGCAGATCGTTGATGACTCACGCCGCATCGTTGACTCTGAAATCTCATGTCTTGGTTTTTCTGCTCGATCTCTTGTTTGCCTCTGACATTGTCGACCACAATGCTTTTATCACCGTGCTGGGGAATCGAAAGGGCATTCAAGGGGTAGTTCTTGACTGTTTTTTTCTTCTATCTGACAAACCGTTCCCACGTAGTGAAAATTGGGAGCTCTTTCTCTAATCTGGACAGCCTGCAATAAGGGATCCTCAAAGGTTGATCCTTTCACCAACCCTAGTTTAACCTCTATCCTGAAACACTTTGTGAGACCCTTATGAACTCTGGAATCCTCTTTCACCTGTATGCTAACAATACTTACCTGAAAGTTTCATCACTGCACAACTGTACCCTTCTCTCCTACGCCTTTGCAAGAATTCAAACTTGAATGTCAACTCAGCACCTTCAACTTACCTCAACTAAAACAGAATTCCTTTTCATATCTCTGAAGAAATCCAACCTGCCTGTACAAGAATGGATAGAATCAATCTCTACCCTGGAGTACCAACCCACCATTGTTCAGAACGCCAAGTCACTTATCTTCATCTTCGGCAATCCGCTCAACCTCCATGGTCAAATTGCAGCCATGGCTGAGAGCACCCGGTTCCAAATAAGGTTTCACTGGGGATCAGGCCGCTCATTCAGGAACAGGATTTGAAATCAGTTGTTCGGATGTTGTGTCTCTCCAGTCTAGCCTAAAGGAACTCACTCATTTCAGGCATCCCCAAAGCACACTTAGCTCGGCTCAGAGCAGTTCTACATGGTGCAGCCCACTTTGTTACTAGACGGAAGAAATTTGCCCACATCACACCTATCCGGCTATCCCCTGAATGGCTCCCTATTGAGACAAGAGCTACATTTAAAGTTGCCTCCATCACCAGACACAACACGGCACTCCTCTTTGCCCATCTACCTAACTTGAACTTGAAAATTTAAATTCTCAGGTGCCAAACTTTGTTCTAGAAACGCACAATCGCTTCTCCTGGAACCTCCCATCTAAACGAGAACAATACAAGAACCAGTCATTCTCTGGGCGCACCCCAAGAATGTGAAAGTCCCCTCCTCTGACCATTAGTACGACCCCAAGGCATGTAAGACTTATTTTCTTTGAAATACACTTAGGCTAAATCTGTGATCTCCCGCACACTCCTGAATGTCTGTTTTTATCTTTTTTCCTGTGCTGTATCTCAAATATATTCTTGCGATGATTGGTAACTGTACTTTTGTAAAGTGCTCTCTTGCCCCTGAGTATTGTCAGGGCTGTATAAAATCACAAAAACAAAACAAGTACTGTGCGCTTATTCAGAGAAAAAGCAATTAAAACACATGCACATTTGCCACGCACAGCCTTTACCATGTATTTTTATTACTACGTATATACCTTCACCACGCATGGCGTTACAACAAATTAACATTGTAAAGGTATGCATGGTAAGGGCATACGCGTGGTACTGGTGGTAAGGGCATATGCATGATAAACCTGCCAGTGTGTGGTAAGGCTTTAAGCGCGGTAAAGCTGCCGGCGTGGTTAAGGCTATTGGCGTAGTTAGAGGAAACGGAGAAACTCTTCCACTTCCTCTTAACGATCTGCGCCATGACTGAAGAGATGCCTCGTCGTCGTCGTGAGTGAGGTTAGCTGGATTGGGCCTGGGGCAAGGGGACGGTTTTAGGGCTTTAGGGTATTTTGAAAAATGGCTTATTGTGGGGGGGGGGGGGAGGGCTGGGACGCGTCTTGCATGGGTCTTGTTTAAGAGTTCAGAGTAGGGGACGGGTATTTTTAAAATGGTCTTTGGGCCGGGGAGAGGTCGCTCAGAGGTATTGTTTTAGGGCTTAGTACTGGGGATGGGTATTGTTTAGAGAGGCTGGGGTTCACGCTGGGGGTCTCTTTTAGGGCTCAGGACAGGGGTTGGGTATTTGCAAACCAGGCTGGGGATCGCGACGGGGACCAGTTTTAGTGCTTAGGACAGGGGTCAGTTCAGGGAAAACCTTTATCACACATATGCCCTTCAACATTAATGCTTTTACAATTAAATTCGTTGTAAGTAAAAGCATGTGTGGTAAAGACATATCCGTTGTTAGAATATGCATGGTAGAGTTTAAAATGTTAAAGGCATTCGCGTTGTAACGCACATGTGGTGAAAGGCATGCGTTGCAACGGAATGCGTTGTTCCATCCTACAGCTGCTCATGCACAAGCATGCGTAGACACTCTCTGTCACCTGAGTTCTGCCCCATCTTCGTCCACCCCTTTCCCCATCCCCCTCCCTGTCTGTGACATGCCTTGCGGAAGAGGGAGTCAATTTATCTTCCTGATTTACAGCGCATCTCGGAAATACGCCTTCTCTGTAGACAAATGCAGAGAGATAAACTCAGTGCACTTTCTGACACAGCGCACGCGTAAACTTTGCATCTCTTTGTTACTCAGCTCATCGCCATCCAGTGCAAGAGGCCCATTTTTCTTCTTTTCCACAATAGGATTAGAGCAAGAAGCCAGTAGTACATCACATTGATGTAATCAGCTGTCAGGTGTCTCAAAGCACGTCTATGGCGGCTGCAGATAGGACAGGGCACATTTACATGTGCAGAAGTTTACATCAGTCAAGGCTTTGTTTGGCGTATATGCGGTGCCAGACTTTTCTTCCTATATTGGTTCTTGAATGCACTTTCAGGAAGAACAACAGCTCTTGCTAAGTCACAGTTGGCAGGTCCTGACTGTCGTACTTTACAGGTAGCTGGTTCTTTCCGTCATACCTTACAGGTTTCACGTCAAATTATTTTCTCCAAACAGATGATCCTCTATAACGGATTCTCAGATCACGCTATGATTATTATGGAAGTAGGATCGGTAGATAGGGTAAGAACCCCGAAGCGTTGGGTCTTCAATAAGAAATATCTGACTGATGAGACCTGGGTGGAGGGTATCAAAACAGAAATTTCTGATTTTCTCGCACGGAATGTGGGTACAGCCCCCCTCAACTATGTTTGGGACTCTCTGAAGGCATATATCCGCGGGCTAGTCATTGGGAGAGATGCAGTAGATTCATTGGCCGCCAAGAACAGGAATAAAGCGCTTCAACAGAAAATACAGGATCTGACCATACGTATGCAATATAACTTAGATAGATCGCTATATGACCAATTAATTGCGGCCAAAAGAGAGTTCTCGCAGGAGCTCTATACTCAGAGTGAGGAGATTTTTCGTAAGAGCTCTCAAAAAATCTATGAAGAAAGTAATTTTACTGGCAAACTCTTGGCGTGGCAGGCCATAGAACAAGCCTCGTCGAATTTAATACATTCTTTGTACTCTTCTGAGACTTCTAGAAACACTTCGGATCCAATTGAAATTGGCGATATTATGGTCACACATTATAAGAAAATTTATGATACCCAAGCATCCATAGACCATCAAAATTTATTGATGTACTTGGAAAAACAATCTCTTCCCACTCTTTCTTCATTTGACCAAACGAGTATGGTGATCCCCTTCTCGCGAGAGGAAGTAGAGAAAGTAGTTCATCAGCTCCCACTTGGGAAAGCTGCTGGCAATGATGGGTTCCCCTCAGAATTTTTTAAAGTTTTTTTCAACACCTTTGCAGATTTTTTTATACAACTATTAAATTTTATGTTGATGGGCGGACATGTTCCGGATTCATTTCGGGAAGGAACAGTGGTAAGCTTTCTTAAAAAGGGCAAATCCCCGACAGACCCGAACTCTTATAGACCCATCACGTTATTGAACACAGATTATAAAATTACCACTAAACTATTATCCACTCGTTTTAATTCTTTTGCCGCAGATTTGATTCATGGAGATCAAAATGGGTTTGTTGCCGGAAGGCAGCTGTTGACCAATACTCATTTTCTAACGGAGGCTCTTGATTTCTTTGAAGCACGAAAGATCCCAGCATTAATTTTATTATTTGATGCTGAAAAAGCCTTTGATTTGGTGGTATGGGAGACACTTTTTGTTATTTTACAGCACTTCGGCATTCCAGATGTAATAATAGATCTAATACGGAATCTTTATTCTGGGGCTAGGGCCAATATCATTATCAATACAGAATCAGTGGGACTTGTTTCGGTGAAACGTGGCACTAGACAAGGCTGCCCACTGTCCCCGATATTATTTGCTTTTTTCATAGAGCCGTTAGCTACTGCAATTAGGAAAGCTCCACTGTTACTTCCCCCTATTAACTTAATGCCTAAAATCAAACTATACGCAGACAACATAATCCTGCTAATTAGGCCAGAAATACAATGTCAAGCTCAGGCCCTACAAATTTTCGAAGAGTTTGAGGTTCGGGGGGGATATAGGATAAATTAAAAAAAAACTGAAATTATAGTGTGCGGGGGCATTAAGCCTGTAATTCATCCCGACCTAAAGTCTTGCATTAATAATAAACCAAAAAGATACTTGGGGATATGGTTTTCATCTTCAGTTGCTGATCTTTATAGTTTGAATTTTGTACCAATGCTGCAGAAAGTCCGAGCAATGTTTGAAAGATGGAATTCCCTACCATTAACTATTATGGGACGTGTTGCTCTAATTAAGATGTCGGTTCTTCCGCTGTTAAACTTTCTATTTTCAACTATTTCTTGCGCTCTGCCTGGCTCATTTTTCTCTAAGGCTGAATCTTTGTTTTCTTCCTTTATATGGGCTAAAAAGACACCACGCATTGCTTTGCACACTTTATTTGAGGATAAGGAACAAGGAGGGCTAGCTCTTCCCAATCTGAAAGACTATTATAATGCTTATTTGGCTCAATTTTTGACTAGATTTAAGGACAATACCCAACAACTTTTTATCAATTTTTTCTATGATTTGATTTGTAAAGAAGCTCAGATTCCCTCACCGCTTCAAGTTTTCAAATCACCAAAAACAGTTAGGTATAAGGTTTTGCACTGGTTTTTTAAAAGACGCACAGCACTTCTAAAGAGGCACTCTCTCTCATTTCTTAATATATTCTCTCCCATTAGCTCAGTTTTTTCATTCTTTGGGGTGGATATTAATTTGGAGTTAGTAGAAAAATGGCAGAAAATAGGGTTCAGGAAACTGGATGATTTTTTAAAAAATGATACCTGGATTAGGATGTCAGATTTGACGGCCCGGGTTCAGGGCAATTTTATATTACTGGGCTCATATAAGCTGATTTATGGTGTTTTGCTTCAATTAGATCCCACACATCTTTCCCCCCCTGATTCACTATTCACTGAACTTTTTCTGTCAATACTAGAAAGGAAGCCAGGGGAGTGGAAACGACGTTTAACCATGAACAGGGATCCGAATTTATGTGGCAAAGCAAGTAATAAATGGCTAGACCAGTAAAACATGGTACTAACGCCCGCCGCATGGAAAAGAATTAATGTGTTGAATTTTTCTGCATTGAGAGGGGCCAATTGGCGCAGAATGCTGTTTTTCAGTAAATGGCTTCTGTATTTTACCCCGGTCAAAATTCATAAGATGTATCCTGAATGCTCTTCGAATTGTTATAGGTGTTTACAGCATGACTCTGCTAATTGGTCGCATGTGGTTGCTAAATGTCCTAAAATTGTTCCTTTCTGGGAAAATATATTTACGTCTCTGCAAAACCAGTGCGAAATCCCAATTTCTGTTAACTATAAAATGATTTTGTATGGATTCGATCCTGAAATAATGCTAGAAGGGCATTTAGTTAAATTCATATATATCGCTATGGCTGTGGCAAGATCATTAATTCTTCAAAATTGGCGATCGCAATATTGCCCCAACATACACGAATGGCGTTATAAAATGCAAAAAGTTAGAAACAGCGAACAAGTGTATGCTCAAAGAGTGGGGTTGATTCGGAAGTTCGAGAAGATATGGGGTTCATTCTGTATTGATGTTAATTAAGCCTGAGGGCATATAGGGTTTTTTTTTTGGGTTTTTTTTTCTTTCCCTTTCTACTTTGTGTTCCCCTATCTCCCTTCAGTATTTATCTTCATTGTTCAAATTTACTGTCATGGTGATATGTGTGCTTTCTAATTTTTGATGTTCTGTGTACATTCGGGTTAATTAACGTTATGCTTTTCTGTGTCCAAGACTTCAATAAAAAATATTTAATAAAAAAAAAAAATACCTTACAGGTTGCATATCTGGTCCTCGCCGTCAGACCTTGCAGGTTGCATATCTGGTCCTCTCCGTCAGACCTTGCAGGTTGCATATCTGGTCCTCGCCGTCATACCTTGCAGGTTGCATATCTGGTCCTCTACGTCAGACCTTGCAGGTTGCATATGTGGTCCTCTCCGTCAGACCTTGCAGGTTGCATATCTGGTCCTCGCCGTCATACCTTGCAGGTTGCATATCTGGTCCTCTACGTCAAACCTTGCAGGTTGCATATGTGGTCCTCTCCGTCAGACCTTGCAGGTTGCATATCTGGTCCTCTCTGTCAGACCTTGCAGGTTGCATATCTGGTCCTCGCCGTCATACCTTGCAGGTTGCATATCTGGTCCTCTACGTCAGACCTTGCAGGTTGCATATGTGGTCCTCTCCGTCAGACCTTGCAGGTTGCATATCTGGTCCTCGCCGTCATACCTTGCAGGTTGCATATCTGGTCCTCTACGTCATACCTGTAGGTTGCTTCTCTGGTCCTCTCCGTCATCCCTTACAGGTTGCATATCTGGTCCTCTCCGTCATACCTGTAGGTTGCTTCTCTGGTCCTCTCCGTCAGACCTTGCAGGTTGCATATCTGGTCCTCGCCGTCATACCTTGCAGGTTGCATATCTGGTCCTCTACGTCAGACCTTGCAGGTTGCATATCTGGTCCTCTCCGTCAGACCTTGCAGGTTGCATATCTGGTCCTCTCTGTCAGACCTTGCAGGTTGCATATCTGGTCCTCTACGTCAGACCTTGCAGGTTGCATATCTGGTCCTCTCTGTCAGACCTTGCAGATTGCATATCTGGCCCTCTCCGTCATACCTTGCAGGTTGCATATCTGGTCCTCCCCGTCATACCTTACAGGTTGCATATCTGGTCCTCTCCGTCACACCTTGCAGGTTGCATATCTGGTCCTCTCCGTCATACCTTACAGGTTGAATATCTGATCATACCTTACAGGAGGCTCATTGTGAATGTCGTACAGTACGAGGAGTCTGATCCTGACACTAGACCCGATGGTGACTTGTACCTTAGCGGAATCTGCTCCTTATGGTAGACTTCCATACACACCCACCTGGTTGAATCTCACTGACAAGCCTTACTCGTGTCCAGTCCTGCTACATCTTACAGGAGGTAGATCCATTCATACCGTACTTGACACTGATTCTGCCAGCTGTACGGTACAGGTGATCACTCCTTCCATATCTTTCAGCACGCTTAACCTGCCTGCCAAGCCTTACAGGTGGGGTGTCTATGCTGCGGTACACAGCAATTGTGGCTAACCATGACTGAAGTACCTTACAAGCGACAGTCCTGCCATACCTTACAGGAGGCAGGTCCTGACAACCATACCATGTACATGGCGGATCCTGTCTGCTATACCTTACTGGACGTGAGTCCTGACTTTGCAGGGAATACTGCTCCTTGTCGCATTACAGGTGGCTGCTCCTTACTGCAATCCTTTACGGGAGGCTCTTCCAAGGTCCATACTGTAGTGGAGGATGATCTTGACTTTGGTAGCTGAGCGATGGCTGTTCCCGCCATATCTGCAGGAGGCTGCTCCTGGCTGCCTTACCGTATAGGATGGGAGTCGTCAGATGGCAGCCCCTGACTTCCTTACATCAGCTGGTCTTGACTGGTAACCTACCAGGGGTTGGCCCTGGTTGCAATCTTCGCAGAGGTCTGGTCCTGAGGCTGACTGTGATTCTTTGTTAGGTGTCTGGTCCGGTCTTTCCTGTATGATCTTACTGGGTTTCGGTTCTGACTGTCATACATTTCTTGAGACTGGTCCTAGCTATCGTCCCTTTGCCGCTGCTGGCTGGTGACCTGCAGTACATCTCTTTGACAACTCAAGATACATAAATCTGAGTGCCACCAGCTCTTTGCTTTGTATCCGAACAATTTATTCTTCTGAGATACAAACAGATCCCAGGCTGAATTGCTAAAAGTGGCCAAGCTTTTCCACCTGCTGCTTCCCTGTGACATTATAGGCATGTTGACTAGTTCATCGGTGGCCTGTTCACCTAGTTGGCACTCATCGTGTTGGGGTTGCAGACGTCCAAGCCATGCCTCCCATCCTCCACAGTGCCTGTCCTCCTCCTTCTATAGATCCATTCCGGACCCTGCCACCTTGCAAGGCCCATACACCCCACAGTGTCCTCCCCCAGACTGTAGACTGTTTTCTCTGATTGTTTATTGTCCTCGGAGGTTGATCCAGGCCACAGGCTTCCACCAGATATCCCCACCTTGCACCATCTGCGTGTGTTCACTGTGTGCTTCGGTGCCAGGTGCAGGAATCTGTTTGCTGGCTTGCTTGAATCGTTTGCCAGAGATAAAATCTCTGTTGTTTCATGGCACAGAGAGTGACTTCATAACCAGACCGGGGTATTATGGCTGATACTAAAAATGACCCGTCCCTTTGCAATATCTCTTTATCACTTTCCTTTCTGAACGTTATGGTGTATAAGGAGTGCTCTTGTCTCCTGCAGTTATATGCGTTTTATTACAAACAAACAAAAAAGCTTATAAGGGTGATCTGATGTTTGGAGGACTGGTTAATTTATGGCTGCGGCGAGGCAGTGCTTCATTTATTAGGTTATGGTAAGTGAAAGGGCCCAGACCTTTTTTAGTAACTCACTGAATAATAACGGGGTCCCGAATACCAAGGAGGCTTAATTCCGAGTCCACCTTTTTTCGCTTTCTTCCACCACCCTACACTTCCTGGCTCTTTATTTCACTTTTGCAGGCTCTTTGTCATCCGTGCTTTCTTTCTTTGCCACTGGTTCCCATCTTACTCTTCTCCCCCCTTTTCCTTTTAACTCTCTTGTCTCGGGTCAGAGTTTTACTATAAAAAATATGTCCAGGGTGGTTCCCAAAAATGATTACTATTTCCCCAACACCTGCAACCATTACCACAAATTGAGTACTAGACCGGGGCCACCCCCGCTGCAGTCTGCCTGCTAAATCTAGGGTTTACTGCCAGGTCGGTGGTCCGTTTCCCCCTGAAGCCGCTTCGCTTTCATGGCGGGAGATGTTTTGTGCAAAGAAAACAGTGACTACTCGGCTTCCATCAATGCCAAGCTTTTTCAATAGATGAACTCCCTAAGCGAGGGTTTACTTTACAAATTTAAAAAAAAACGTAAGCCTCCTAAGAGACGTTTTACGGGATGGGCAAAGTGCACTCTGTCCCAGGGCCCCAACCTTTCAGGGGGGCCACTGATAGATCCAGCCCTGTTCTGCAGAGTTTGGTTTCCCTGATGACCTTTAATAATTCTAACAGAGATTTTTTTACCTAAGATTTTCCTTTAATTTATTTTTCATGTGTGTGATGATTGAGAGTTCATTACAGACTTTTGGCAGAGAAATGTGTTTGTCTTTCATGCAACATCCATAAAAAGGTTTTTTTTGCGATAAAAACAGGACCTCGCATATTCATATGTTACAGAGTAATATTACTGAGATGCTGCTGTGTTATAATATTGAAAACACACCTCACTATTCCTAAATATTATATGTCAACACATTTAGACTTTGGACAAGTGTGCCTGTACACTGACAGAGACCTATCCAAGGAGGTAGGGTGACCAGGCGTCCCGGATTTGCCCGAACGGTCCCGGTTTTTCACCAGTTTTCTGGGCAGATTTCAGGAAATGTAGCTCCTGTCCCGATTTTTTGAGAGGGCCAGCTGAAAACGGCGGGGTATGTTTTTAATGTTGTACAAAGCAGGGAGCAGTTGTTTCTAGAAAGCAAGTTAATTAACAGGCAAGCTTCTGGGGTTAAAAATTGCATTTTATGTATGGTCTAACTACCTGTTCTGTAATTCTGTGCGCTCGCTTGAAGTAAAACTATAATTCTTCTTCTACTTTAGTGAATGTCCTGGTTTTTGGCTTTACAATTCTGGTCACCCTACAAGGTGGGCATGAAAGAGTTGAAACTGGATCATAAATTCTAAGCTGTTCCGTACGGGGCTCTCCAAAATAAGTTTGGCCCACGGCCCCCAGGATCCATAAGATGTCCCTGAGCCTCCTGGCTCAGGAGCTTTTCTCCCCAGAGCGTTGGAGCCCGTGTGGGGATCCGCCAAGGTTAACACCGCGGTCTGTGATGGCAAAGAGGCCGGGCATCCCGACACCGGTCCACAGCCCTGTCTGTGCAGGGGCAGCCTTAGGCATGTGCAAGCTGTGCACCTGCACAGGGCCACCAAACCCCAGGGGCCACCACGCCAATATATATCCTTATTATAATAATCCTCTGAGGATGGATACATATTTGCGTGGCAGCCCCTGGCAGGGATTTGGCGGCCTCCGGCTCTAATCCACTTCCAAACACCCTGACCCCCCCACTCTTCACTGGCCTCCGCGCTCCACCCCGCCCGGACCCCCTCTTCCGGGGGCCCCTACCTACGCTCCCTGCCCAGGGCCGCCATGAGCCTAGAGCCTCCCCTGGTCTGTGTCTGGAAACCCTCACTCCTCCAACCTCCGAATGAGGCGGGGGATTGTGAGTTGGGCTGATGGGGCACCTGCTAGCTTTTTGGGGATGTCCTGTTACCGTCCAACTCTGCATAAGACCCCAAGACCCTCCATGCCCCGCCTGCGTCATGCCGGATGCTGCAACGCTGCCCGTGTTCCCGCCTGTGGTAAAGCAGCGCGCGCTCCCTTGTGTTATTGTTGCCATGATTTGTCCGCCGCCCCTCCCTCCTCCCCTCCTTGCATTCATCCCCAGCCTGCTCTCGCCTTTCTGCTTCAGCGGTCTGTCTGTCTGCCGGTTTTCTTTCCTCTGGAAATATCAGCCGTGCAGGTGCGCGATGCCCTCTGCCTGCTGGAGAGACCAAGGCCGTAAACATAACAAACGGCTTGTATTTGCCGCTGTGTCAAAGTTATGAGTTTATTTTGTAATGATGTGCTCCTGCCCTCATGAGCTAAACTGGCCGTGGCGGAGGTGTTATTAGTAATATGGGCTCGGCGGAGCAGAAAGCCGAGTGACCGAGAGATCAGTGTATCAGTCAGCGAGAGGGCGAATGCAACGAGACAGCCGCAGAATGAGAAAAGGGCCGCCGAGATTAAAGGCAGAGCCGAGCGGGGCGCGGACCCGCCGCTCCGGTGGGCAGGCGGGAGGGGAGCCGGGGGTCCTGCTTTCCACGCCTCCTGCTCCCGCCTGGCTGACTCCGGTGTCAGGCAGGACCAGCGCCGAGGCTGGAAATCTGGACGCACCTTCGTGTGTTTGTTTACCACCTTGCCAATGTTCATTTTAGAAGTGGTCTGTCCTTTTTCCCCTCCATATTTGACGTGTTTGCTTCAGCTGGGCTGTCTCTTTGACTGCACCGCAGCAGAACCCGTAGGAATAAAAAGTGGCTTGGTACAAAACATGTTTATGGTTTTGTCCTGAATGAAAACTCATCGGGGCTTTTTTTGAAGAACTTGTCTTATTGATTGGGCCGAGGAGAGAAGCTGCAGCAGGGCCGTTGTGTAGATTTTCAGAGCTGAAGCTTGTTTAGCGGCTAGGACAGGCGCAAGAACGGGGCATCAGACACAACCCGCCAGCTAAGCACAGTGGAGGGGTGGGGGATGCACAGACAGACATCCAAAACGGACAGTGCCAACCTGGAGTTAAAAAGTGACAACAATTTGAATTACACCCACGTGTCAAAAACATAGAGCTACTGGATTCGGACTCCACCTAACATAAAACCCACAGCTCTCAGAAACAACCCCTGAACATGTGGCCACTTCCGGGAGGCCACAAAGTGGGAGCTCAGTCTTGTTGGCATTGAGCACCAGGAGACTGCTTTTCCTTCATGCCGGAATGATGCAAAGACAGTGTTGGGAAGTCTCCCGAAACCGAATAAACCGAATAGCGTAGACATGGCTTAATGTCATTAGCATATGATACTGACTCTGGGATGTATGTATATTGTGAACAGGATGAACCACAAGGAGGACGCCCGGGAACATCTACAGTACCCCCCACTGGCTTTACCTGAAAGGTTAGGGCCTAGTCATTCTTGACAAGAAGGATGGCAAGCATTAATGCCCTGACCATGTTGGTTTTGTGATCTATCTTCCCTGTTGTCGCCTACCTCCTCCATTTGTCCCAGTAATCTTTTTTTTTTTTACAGAGTTTTATATAGCGCGAACTTGACCCGAATCGGGTATCAGAACGCTTTACATAGCACCAGTTGCATTACATGAGGACACATTAATTTTTGTTAAGCACAGGGAGATTAAGTGATTTGCCCAGAATCACAGGATGTTCAGCTGTCATTGCCGAGACTCAAACCCAGTTCCCCAGATTTGAGGGCCCTTAGGCCAAATCTTCCTTCTAACTTCTATTTCCCCACACTGCTTCTCCCCACAGCCCTTCTCTGCCATCTACTTTATTATCTCCAAGTTCTCTCGTCTGCTCCTACACCATCACTTCCGTTGAGGCAAACTCCAGTCCATCTATACAGCTTTTCTTCTGTGCCCAACAAACTCTTTTCTGTCCTAGTCACCTGTCCTCCACCTTTCTATCCTCCTCCGCCTCTTTTCTGTTTTTCCACAACCTCCATTCTGTCCTACAGCTTCACTTCTGTCTCTTATAGTCTCCATTCACCCCCATAGCAATCGTTCTGACCCAACATTCTTCCTTCAGCCCCAGTAGCATACTTTCTGCACTTACATACTTCCTTCTGTCCAACAGCCTCCTTTCTGCCCCCTCAACGTTTCTTTATGTCGCTCATATAATCTGTTCTTAAGTCACAGTTGTATTTACCTACATGTTCTGCTCTTGCATTAATTGCTTTCTTCTTCTCTTAGGTTCTGGGCCGTGATGTATATACCTCAAACAATCAACTGGGTGGAATCCAGATCATGCACTACAACGGTGTGACTCATAGCACAGTGTTTGATGACTACGAGGGCGTGTACACCATCCTGCAGTGGCTGACATACATGCCCAAGGTAAGTGCGCATCCACAGTATTTGCAATTGACCCGCATTTTGCTTCCTCAAAACAACAATTATAAGAGCACACACATATACGTGCCTCCAAGCAAAAACTGTTGCATATATATATATATATATAGAGGCAGCACCAAGGCACACCTACACAAATGGATAAAAAACACTGTAACACAAATGCACAGATACGCCATTGCACGCACACACTAAGCACAAACACTATCACACACGGATGTAAACATCATCACCAGCATACATGCTATGTCAAAAGCACTATCACATACACTCATGCGCTCACACAAACACTTTTTCATACAAGCAAATAACATCGCAAGTATAGACACAAATATTTTGACACTCAAACATCCTAAAAAACATACACAGTCATTCTCTTTCTCACAAATACACACACCGGTGTGTGTTTTGCCTGTTCAGACTGGTTTCCTTCTCTCCATCTAGTCGCAGATGTGTCAGTACGGGTGGATAATGACAGTTCAAGGTACTATGTTAAGCGTTACTGTTGCCCTTTGGTAATCAGAATACTCTGCTTAATATGTAACCAAAATCTTCTAATTGAAATTAGAGCCCATTGTGGGCTGTCTTGCAGACAAAAGCTTGAAAAACCTCTCATTTTTAGAGACCTGTGTGAATTTTATCAAAGCAAGATAATGTTGCCAAAATCCCAACGACTGAAGTTCATAATGAAGTATTATTCTCTTACTTTATTACAGACAATCCAAGAATACAGTCCAGTATTTTACATACTGTTTTCAATATACATTTCCCTATTAGAAAACAAACACCTTTTCATGCTGACTGCGCCCAACAACCTGTAATATAAGGAAATGTGTAAAGGGCATGGTGTTATATGGCCCGATATTGCCATCTCGGGATTCGAGTTGACATTTACACACCACTGTGGTATAACTCTCCGACCCAACACATAGTTCAACATATGACTTGACAAATAGTGTCATCTGTGACTTGACTTGTGACTTCGCATATTCTGTGCATAGAGGGATGACAAATTCCTGGAGTTGGTTTGTCCCTGTGCTCCAACTGAGGAAATACCTTTTGCCCCACTATTGGAACTTTCATAGATTCCCATGCTTTTGTATCATTCCCCGTCGTCGGAATGGGAGTCTCGGTAACAAAAATAACATAGCAGTAGGTACAAAAGAGAAAGAAACAGGCCTAGGCCTCATTCCCTTTTGTAGCATATCCGCCTCTTTTTGTAAAAGAGACCAAACTTAGGCATCAACCAATCAGAAGAGCCTCACCCCATAGAACCCTCCTGAAGGAACCTCAGAGCCTCAGATTTTCTACCGCACGTTGTGCTAGGGAGTCTCCTTAGAGCTCTGCTCAACATCTACTCTTCAGAAGTTTTTCTTCAGGTTTTTTCTTCAGGTTTTCTTCAGATTGTTAGCTGATCCTTCCAGGATGTCTGACAAGGTGAAAAAGAAGACCCTTTTCAAGCCATGTTCCACATGTGGCAAGAAAAGACTATTCATTGAGGATAAGCATAAAGACTGCATCTATTGCCTCTATCCTGATCACAAGGCTGCAGACTGTAAAATCTGCTGCACCTTTTCAACCAAGACCCTCCGGGACCCTGAGGGTAGGCTTCTGATATGGCTCCAGAGGTTGAAGTCCAGGAAGGATACTGTCTCCAGCGACAGTGAGGACACTGCATCTGCGTCTTCAACAAGAAGGACATTCAAAAGGGGTAGGGATTCCCCTTCTCCTTCTGTGGAGCATCCTTCTAAGGCCTCAAAAAAGACTCCCAGAGGGTCTGAGAGCCAGGGTCCAGGCGAATCTCCTCACCATGGTGAAAAGGAGAGGGTAGGACCATCTACGCCTTCGAAGGGTTTGAAGACTGATCCAGCCTTCAAAAAACCCTCTTCCCCATCTTCTGGAAAATCTGACAGAAGTTCCAAGGCGTCGTCGATGAAGGCGTCGTCGACGGAGGCTCCGTCGACGAAGAAGCCTAAGCTGAAACTTGTTCCGTTGACGGGCTCGTCGACGGGACAATCGACGACGACAGGATCGTCGACGAGGATGGAATCGTCGAAGACAGCTACAACAGCGCCGACGACGACATCGTCGACGAAGGTGCCGACGACGACAGTGGCGTAGACGACAAGGTCGACCACGATGGTTCGCCGACGGTGGCGACGGCGACGGTGTCGTCGACCAGGGCTTCGACGACAGCAACATTGACAAAGACGACGGCGGGGATGTTGACAGTCTCGTCGTCGACGGCAGCGACGACGCCTATCATGTCGTTGAGTATTTCTGTGTCAACGATGCATATTCCGTCGACAAAGCCGACGACGGCTGCATTTTCAGTTCCATCGTCGACGGGACCGGCGACGATTTTGGCATCGGAGAAGAGAATCACCATTTCAAATACCAGAATTACACCGGACATGACATCTCCGAGGAGTGCAACCCCCTTGCTACCAGCACTGCTGTTTGATGAGGATGAGTCAGAAGAGGAGGATCAGGACTCATATGACAACGCTGACAGTCCTTCTCAACTTATGGTCAAGTGCCAGGAGACGGATTCAGAAGGAGGGTATGACCAAGAAGGTGATTATCATCATCATCATCATCATCATTCTGACCAACCACAACAATATTCAGGTCAAGACATGGTTTCGGTCCGTTCTTCTTTCCTGCAGGACCTGCACAGGATGCTGCAGGATTACAAATCTAAAGCTGCAAAGCCTGCTCCGGCTCCAGTTGCACAAGCCGTTCCTGTACCAGCGCCTACCTCAACGGCTGTTCCTGAGATACCAGCTCAGGTGTCCCCTCAGCCACAGGCACCAAGTCCACAAGAGCCTTCCAGACCAGCAGACACCCATGATTATTCCTCGGATGAGGATCATAATTCGGACGATGAAGCTGATCAAGCTTGGGATGAGCACGTCATTCCGGACCCTCCGTCTCCGTGTCCGGATCCGGTGGATTCCCCTCCAGCAGATATAGGAGGATTCCATCAGCTGATGGAAAGGGAGACGGGCAGATTCAAGTAGGCAATGCCTGCGGTAGCCTCTGAATGTTTCTTGTATGATTTCAAGGAACCTTATAGGAAGTCAACAAGGTCCATACCAATAGTGCAGCATCTGAGGATGAAGGCCTTAAGGCAATGAAAAACCCAGCGACGGTGGTCCCTGTACTACTGCGTCTAGATAAAAAGTACAAAGCGCCTGACAATGGTCCAGCTTCCTTGACGGACCACCCAAAACCAGACTCAGTAATTTCTCAAGCGGCGCAGAGAAAATCCCGCAACCCCTCTGCTCCTTTAACGACTCCTCCGGACAAGGAAGGAAGGAGATTGGATAATTCCGGGAATAGATTCTCTTCAATGGTGAGTCTTCTGGTGCAGGCAGCTTTTGCCCTAGCGATAGTGGGCAGATATGACCGCCAACTATGGTGTGATGTTGCACCGTTCCTGGATCACCTTCCTCCAGAATCAAAAGTAGAAGCAAAGAAGGTCTAACAGGAAGGGGAGGCTACATCAATGGAGATCATTGACTGTGACATGGACATTGCCACGAGGGCATTTCTTTCTCTGGCTGGGGCTGCGGTCCTTCGTCGCCAGGGGTGGTTGAAGGCGACCTGGTTTCGACCCGAGATCCAAAATAAGGTCCTGGATCTTCCTTTTGATGGAGAAGCACTATTCGGGAAATTGATTGACGACACTCTCCAAGACATCAAAAAGGACACTGAGACGGCCAGATCTTTGAGTACGCTTCAGTACCGCAAGTCTCCTTTTAGAGGGTCCAGAGGCAAAAGTACAAACTACAGAGGATCTTACCAACAACAGAGATACTCATCCTACAGCTCAGGTTCGCAACAGTACCACCAGTCTTATCAGCAAAGGCAGGGCCAATCCTCCAATTACTCCAGGCCTAACAACAGAGGGAAGCAGTCTCGCCAGGGACGTGATACGTTCAAACGTCAATAGCGGCCTCCTGGCTCTTCCTACTGGACCCTCCTCCAAGAAGTCATCAGTTGGAGGCAGTGTATCCCAATACCTTCAGAATTGGTCCAGGATAACATCGGACCGTTGGGTGCTCAACATCATTCGAAAGGGCCTTGCCTTAGAATTCACTCAAATCCCACCATCCAAGCCCCCTGCAGCCATTCCATCAAAACACCTGCGTCTTCTGCGGCTCGAATCTAATCAAATGCTCCTGAAGGGGGCAATAGAGCTGGTTCCTTCCGACCAAAGAGGACAAGGATTCTATTCCAGGTTCTTCCTGGTAAAGAAGACGCTAGAGAAATGGCGCCCCATTTTAGATCTCAGGGAGCTCAACACCTATCTCATCTCCCTGTCTTTCCGGATGGTCTCTCTTCAAGACATCCTGCGGCTGATCAATCCGGGGGATTTCATGGCCACGCTCGATCCAGAGGATGCTTACTTTCATGTACCAATTCACCCAGCGCACAGAAGGTTCCTACGATTTACAGTAGCCAAGAGCCATTTTCAATTCAAGGTTTTACCCTTTGGTCTTCGCTCGGCCCCGAGGATCTTCACGAAGGTGCTGGCGCCAGTAGTGGCTTTCCTGACAAGGAATCATTTTCAAATCTTCCCTTACCTGGACGACTGGTTGCTGAAGGCCCTGTCCAGGAGAGCTGTGCGGGACGCGGTTCAGGCATGTACAAACCTGTTTCAAAATCTAGGACTCACTTTAAACAAAGACAAATCATCTCTGGTCCCATCCATGGAGGCACGTTTCCTGGGAGCCATCCTAAACTCAGAACTCTCGAAAGCTTTTCCAACCCTAGAAAGGCGGGAAAAACTGCAGTCCATGGCTCTGGACTTACGAAAAAGAAGGTGTCTTTCAGTACGCTGCTACAAATCTCTGCTGGATGTAATTTCGTCATGCATACCTCTGATTCCTCACTGCAGACTGCGAATGCGTCCTCTTCAGGAGCAACTGGACATCCAATGGACACAGATTCAGGGATCATTCCACGACAAGGTGACAGTCACTCCGACGATGGAAAGAGCAGCCCTGTGGTGGTCAGACCAGAGAAACCTGTCCCAAGGTCTTTCTTTCGTAAGCGATCCGTCTCCTCAAGTAGTGACAACAGATGCGTCGTTGGATGGCTGGGGAGCGGTGATGCATGACCTGCATGTCAGCGGCCATTGGTCTCCTCACAATAGTTGGCTCCAAATCAATCTCTTGGAGCTAAGAGCAATAACACTGGCTCTACAAGCCTTTCTCCCTCGCCTATGAGGTTCACAAGTGCTCATCAGAACAGACAACACCACAGCCATGCATTACGTGAACAAGGAAGGAGGAACCAGGTCTCTCCGGTTGTCGCAGCAAGCTCAGGAGATCTGGGAATGGGCGATCCTTCACTGAATGCCGCTGCAGGCAGAACACTTGCCAGGAATTCTAAACGAGAATGCCGACAGACAGAGCAGGTTATCCTCAGTCTGTCACGAGTGGGAAATAAACCAGCGAGTTTTAGAAGAGGTCTTCCACCAGTGGGGCAGACCTGCATTAGATCTCTTTGCCACGCCGACCAATAAGAAATGCCGGTCTTATTCAAGCAGGCTTCACCACCGTGGATCATTGGGAATGCGCTTTCCATAGCCTGGTCAAGGACATTTGTCTACGCCTTTCCCCCATCCCACTGATCCCGAGACTGATCAGGAAGATCAAAGTGGAACCATGCAGGATGATCTTGATAGCCCCTGCTTGTATCTTTGTCATGTTGGCTATTGCAAGGTATGTTATGACACAAAATGAGTTTTTTATTGCTAACTGATTGCTACTCTGATACAAAAGCATGGGAATCTATGAAAGTTCCAATACTGGGGCAAGAAAACAAGTTACTTACCTGTAACTTTGGTTCCCCAGTATTGGTAACTTTCATAGATTCCCATGCGCCCACCCACCTCCCCGGGGAAAGCTCAGCCTTCAGCAGATATGGTGACTGTTACACAACGGCTATGAAAATCTGAGGCTCTGAGGTTCCTTCAGGAGGGTTCTATGGGGTGAGGCTCTTCTGATTGGCTGATGACTACGTTTGGTCTCTTTTACAAAAAGAGGTGGATATGTTACAAAAAGGAATGAGGCCTAGGCCTGTTTTTCTCTTTTGTACCTACTGCTATGTTATTTTTGTTACAGAGACTCCCATTCCGACGACGGGGAATGATACAAAAGCATGGGAATCTACGAAAGTTACCAGTACTGTGGAACCAAAGTTACAGGTAAGTAACTTGTTTTCTTCACTGCCATATTTGTTGGTAATCTAGGAGTCGACAAAGCCTACTCACAAGTTGTGCATTCTTTCTACCTGTATTCTACACCATTCATGATGTTTGTTTTCATTTTGTAATACAACCTGCAAATAAAAGAGTCCAGTATCAACAAATCTTTCATTGTAGCACCACTATTCATAGATTTACTAACATATATACACACGGACACAGATGAACAAGTTACTTTCCTTCTGTAATTTTTTTTTCCTGGTGGATACAGTATCTGCCTGTGGATTCCTCACCTTATGAATTGCGCCCATGGGCAGCACTCCACAGAAACTTTTCTCCTCAGCTCTCCCACATCGACGAGGACGTCACAATGGAACGGCTCCGCCTGTGACTCCGCGTGACATCATCGGAGCCAAAAGAAGACCTTGTCAGCGTACTGATGTCTGTTCCACCCATTTTGTCCATTCCATCGAGCGGAACGGGTGATACAACAACATTTTCACAAGTATACACAGCATAGAAACACAGCCAAAACTGGAAATTTCTCTTCTTAGACATTTCCTGGAGCTAAACATCACATGATTCCAACAATAAATCACATAAAATATATATTGATTATTTTTCGGTATAAGCAGACCGGCAGCAGGGAGGCATGTGGGTCAGTGATGAATCCACAGGCAGATACTGTATCAACCAGAAAAAGCGTTACCGAAGGTAAGTAACTTGTTCTTCTGACGGGTGCATCTGCCTGTGAATTTCCTCACCTTATGAATTGCATCCCCAAGCAGTCCCACTTCTGGCGGAGGGTGCCTGCCTGCGTATACCAACAAATCCTGCAGCACAGAACATGCAAAATAGCTGTTCCTCCTTACCTCTGAATCCAAGCAATAGTGCTTCGCAGAAGTGTGAAGGGAGGCCCAAGTTGACGCCATGCAGATGTCTACTAAAGGGACACCTCTAGCTAAAGCCCAAGAAGAAGACTTATCTCTGGTAAAATGAGCTTGAATACCTTCAGGAGGATCCTTCTTGGTCAAGGCATAGCAGATCTTGATTCTTGATACAGAGAGTATGATCCACCTGGACAGCGTTCTTTTGTGGACAGCCTTGCCCTTCGTTTTGCCCACATACCCGATGAAGAGTTGGTCGTCTAACCTGAAGTGCTCTTTCCTGTTCAGGGAGAAGCTGACCACCTTTTTAGGGTCCAGGCGTTGAAGTCTCTCCTCCTCCTTAGAATAGTTAAGGGGTAAAGTGATGGATTTCCCTTGGTGGATAGGAGTGACCACGTTCAGCAGGAAAGCATCTCTGGTGCGAAGAACCATCTTATCCTCATGGAATTATGTCAATGGAGGCTTGGAGCTAAGTGCTTGCAACTCACTCACCCTCCTAGCGGAAGTGATTGCAACCAAAAATATCGATTTAAATGCCAGAAACCTTAAGGACCAAGATTAGCTCCCCACCCTAGAGTGGAGTCATCTGTTACCACTGTGGCCTCCGGAGAAGGAGGTTGAAACGGCTGCCCTTGAGACAGGTTGCCTGGAAAACACCATAACTGCTCCACTGCAGTGTCTCTGGAGATTCTGGCTAACTCTTCGAGATCTCCATTGTGAGGCACCACTGGAGGGCCCTCATATGGCAGCGTGCATGGTTGACCAACACTATGCAGTAGGCGAACAGACAGAGCAGGCGCAAGACCTTCAGGAATGGAACAGCCGCTCCATTCTGAAAAAGTGGAATCATAGCCTTGATGTCTTGAATCCTCTGTAGAGGCGGGAAGGTACTACTCACAGTAGTGTCCAGTACTGGCCTTATAAACAGGTTGCACTGTGAGGGCATCAGGTGAGATTTGGGTACATTTATCGAAAACCCCAAGTTGAACAACAGTTGTGTTGTTACCTGCAAATAATACCACACAATCTCTGGGGACTTCGCTTTGAGCAGCCAGTCATCCCGATAGGGAAAAACAGGAACCCCAGACCTTCTGAGATGTGCTGCGCCCACTGCCATCACCCTTGTGAAGACTCAATGTGCGGAAGTAAGGCCGAACGGAAGAAACGCCAACTGGTAGTGTTGAGACCCCACTGTAAAACAAAGATACTTCCGATGCGACTTCAGGGTAGGTATGTGAAAATACACATCCTGTAAATCAATGGGCACCATCCAGTCTTCCTTCTGCAGCACAAGAAGAACCTAAGCCAGGGTCAACATCTTGAATTTCTCCTGTTTGAGGTAAAAATTCTAAACCCTGAGATCTAGGATCGGCCTCAAGCGACCGTCCTTTAAGGGGGAATCAGGACGTACCAGGAGTAGCATCCTTGACCTCTTTCCTGCTACTGAACCACCCTGATCGCCCCTTTTTGTAGTAATAACAGAAACTCCTGCTGGAGTAGCAGAAGGTGCTCTTCTGAGCACGTGCCCCGGCGGGGAAGAAACGAAGGGGGAACGCACAGAAGGGTAGGGCATACCTATTCTCTATGATGTTGAACACCCAGAGATCTGTAGTAACAGACCTCCAATGTTGTGGAAAATTGGACACCCGTCCTCCCACTGGACAAGCCCGCTCCAGGATGGAAGAGCTAGAGCTGCTTCCCTGCGTACTAGTTGGAGGGAAATAAGAGGAGGAGGAGGAGAAGGAGGAGGAGACTTGCTGGTGTGCTGCACCCTGCAGATGACCTCTGCCCTTTACCCTGTAAGATCTGTACAGGGAATTGCCTCCTGTTGCTGCTGCTGTGGCTGCTGCTTGGCATGAAAGGACAAGTTCCTCCCATAGCCACAAAACTTGCAATATCCAAAGCACCTGGGCTGAGACTGGAGACCTTGTTGTGGCTCGACTGTCTTTAAAGTGCTGCAGCGCCGAGTCCGCTTTTGCCCCAAACAGGTGAGAACCATTGAATGATAGATCTATCAAGTTGGCTTGGATGCAAGGGGAAAACCCTGAACCCTGTAACCAAGTGTGCCTCCTGGTAGCCACAGATGATCCCATCGCCCCTGGCAACCGAATCATCAGTCTCCAGACCAGACTGTATGACCTGACGGGCCGCAGCCTGGGCATCCGTTAACACCTCCGAAAAATGCCTTTGAACTTCCTCCTGCAGTATTGGAAGCACCTCCCTGGCAGAATCTATAATGGCATGGATGAACGTCCCATAAGGCACATAGCATTTGTTGATTTGAGAGCCATACTGCCTGACTAGAATACTTTTTTTGTAGATTGCTCCATTCGTTTTGATTCCCTATCTGCAGGTGTAGATGGGAATGATCCTTCAGACTGCTTTGATGAGCACGAATTGTGGACGACAAAACTTTCTGGTAATGGATGAGTGGACCGGAAAGCAGGATCCCCCGGAGCAACCTTGTATCTTGCCACAGACCTGGACACAGCTTGAGCAGTCATAGGCTTCTGCCATACATCAAGGATGGGTTCAGTCAAAGCCTTGTAAAAAGGGAGTAAAGGCTCCAAGATAGAGGAAGGAGAATGTTAGACTTTAATTCTGCTGTGGGAAGAGGCAATTTCAGCCGATCAGCTACCTTCCTGATCACAGCCTGATAAGATGTCACCTCCTGCGTTGGGAGACCTTTCGGAGATAAGAGCTTCCATTCAGAAGAGTTACCCAAGCCAGTAGCCTCCTACTGACCTTCAAAATCCTGATCGGCATCAACAATCTCCCCTTTCTCAGCCTCTTCATGCTCCTCTTGATATTCTTCCTCTTCTATCAATCTCTGTGCCTCCCTCTGAGAACTCCTCCTCGGAACAGGCTTTGGTGGCGTCAGACCCGGCGCCTGTGACTTCGGGAACAGTGTTGAGGTTGAGTCGGTGCCGGTTCAGAACCAGATAGCACTGGGGAAGATCCATCTAATGGCTCTTGCCCTTCCAGAGATTGTACCTGAGTCGAAAGTCTCGGCATTGGGAGAGGCGAACCCCCTGGAGCTAGCCGCAAAAAAATCATAAGAGGTGCCTGAGGAAAATTAGTTGGCAGGCCTCTCAGGGAATATGCCAGTGGATCCATGGGACCAACAGGCACACCAGTAGGGATTGCCGCCCTGCCAAGCAAGCCAAGCATTGCATTTAAAAAATGCATCGGATCCGTACCATGATTCGGGAAGGCAGGATATACCGGATCTGGCACTGCAGACTCTGAGGCTGCTCGAGAAGGCAGTACATTCCGCTCCAGTGGTGGCACCAGAGACCCTGGAGCCAGAGGTGGAGTAGTCGGCTTCGGCAACTGTGGAGGCGTCGCGTTGCTTGGAACTGCTGGAGTCACCGCTCTCGGTGACGGGGCCAGAGACACCTCAGAAGAAGGAGATGGAGAGATTTCATCCTTCCGATGACGGCTGGGAACCAGGAACACTAACTTCGGCGTCGCATCCTTCGATGAACGACGCCGAGACCCATTGCACGTTTTTTCTTGTGTTTCTTCTACGTCCTCGGGATTCATGCGCCTGCAAGATGATCACTCCTCGACGTAGTAGTCCGGCGAAAGACACCACAAACAGTCTTCATGGTGGGCAATGTTAGACTTTTACCCCCACATTACCTACATGGCTTGAAACCAGATTTTCTCTGAGTAGCCATAGTCATTGCTACAAAGACACCACGACTTAAAACAAAGAAACTCCCAGAAATAGAGAGCCCTGGGAAAAACCGTTACGCATCGACAGCGAGGAAAAAAGGGAACTGTTGTCAGCACACAGACAAGGGCTTCTTATGGCTCTGATGACATCACGCAGATTCCTTGCGTAGCCGTTCCATTCTAGCGTCCTCGTCGACGTGGGAGAGCTGAGGAGAAACGTTTCTGTGGAATGCTGGGAATGGGGGTAATTTATAAGGTGAGGAATCCACAGGAAGATGTATCCATCAGAAACATATACACAGTCGTACACAGATATTTTTGTTCAGATGTACACATGCACAAAGACTCTAACACTTGAATTGCTAAACAAGTTTGATAAATAGTAACTGTTACTGCCTATCACAGTCCTGGGTTTCTGCAATGGCCAGCATGTGACACAAGTGTGTGTTTAGTCTGGAAACAAGATCCATTATTTACAGAAAACATATTTTCTTTTCAGTGTGTCTCCAGCTCTGTCCCAATTCTTGCACCCAAAGATCCCATCGACAGAGTCATAGAGTTCGTCCCCACCAAGGCTCCCTATGATCCCCGCTGGATGTTAGCTGGGCGGCCACACCCAAGTAAGTACAATGCCCTGCTTGCAGAGTTATTAAAATTACTTTTCACAGGTAATGCAGCACTAGTGGAAGGATTTTTACAAGTAGCCAGTCACTCATGCATGATTTATGACCTAAGGAATTACATTTTTTACTAACGCCCCTTTACGTATAGGTTGGTTTAGCTGAATAAGGCACCAATTCCTTCACTTTTGGAAAGGGGTATCTGTTCACATATAGGTCAATTTATATGACGCGTCTTTTGTTAAGGATTTTTTAAGATGTAAGTTATGAAACATATATACTAGCCCACAGTACATACCTGTTTTATTTAAATTACCGCACACTACATACCTTGATACACAAATGAGAATTGTTGATATTGCCCAAGGTATGGCACAAATTTTGTCAACTTCAGACGAATAAAGAGTAAGATGATTCTGTGGTGGTTTTAGCCTGGGATCTCTTGTATGAAAAGTGTGCTAACGTGCAACTTCTTTGCAAATTAGGACTAGTAAATGGAAGCCAACACAGAAGGTTAAGCCCACACGCCATAAACTGAATTTCTATAATGCACCAAAGTGATGTTTTTGGATGATTATAAATCTCTTGGCAAGTGAAGAATTGAAGGTATTGGAAACAAGCATTGGCGTAGCCAATAGGTCTCGCCTTTGGGGCTTTATGTGTTTAGCCATGCAGCACATGAAAACCTGCAAAAACAAAAGCAATCTGTTGTATAGCAAAACCTGAATTAATATTCAGGATTAAGGGACTGATGAAGGCAGGGCACGTGTAGAGCAGGGTATGACACCACTGGATCTCATCTGCACTATCACAGTGATGCTCTTATCCATAAGCGTAGGGCAGAATAGCGCATTGCCTAGTTGACAAAGGCCATATATTCCTGCCGCTCCTTGGACACGTCCATGCAAGCTATGGCATCCTGTAGATGCGTGCTACCTTAAGATCCATGCAAAGGGGAAGAAATACTTTAATGGTGCACTGAAAGCCCTTGGATTCCTGAAAAATCAGCCGCAAGGAGAACTTGTGCATCGATGCAAGAAAAACTATGAAATTTAAAAAGGAATAAATCACTTGCTTTAGTGTTCAGATCATTTATTTTTAAATGAACAAAACTCTGTCCATGTTTTGCACTCTAACTTCAAGTGTATTATTCATGTAAATTGCAATGGGTAGTACAATAAAAAAAACTCATCATAAATAGTGTTTTGTGTCCTTTTTCCACCACTAAGGTTTAAGGTATTTTAACATCAGCAGTGCAGTGCAATCCAACATGAATATATAGCTGCCATAACTGCAGAGCGAAACAAAAACAAAAACATCTTTGTTAGTACCTACAAATGGCTAGCTTGAAGTCTTCATGCTTCTATGCAATTTTAGCTATAGTGTAAGTGTCCGAATCTTCGTCTCGAAATAAACCAAAGACTGCTAAGGTCGAGAGACAGGACGGAAGTTTATTACAAATGAAAGTAGACCTCAGGTGATGTTTTTGAAAGATGCAAGCAATGTACGACACTGTGTTATGTGAACATTACGGGTTTGTGAAGTGTGTGCCTCTAATAACACCAAAGTACAGTGGCCGCACATGCACACAAATTTAATTAGAAATAATTTACAAAAATAGAACGAAGAGTGAATAAAAGGATAAAGCAGATAGGATATGCAGTATGCCTTTGCTAAATCTGGGCGAACCTTGATGTTTTCAGTTGCTGTATTTGTGTTGAAGGGTGGGCAGAAGCAGTGACGGGCGCAGCTTCTGTGTAAGGGAAACCCTGTATTTGTGTGGGAGGCCGGAAGCAGTGACGGGCGCAGAGCCACCAACAGGCACCAACTAGTATTTTTTGAATATCTACAGAAGACATGTAATTTAATTAGAACCGACTTTTTCAAATACCTTCAGCTACGGAGCTTCTTAGAGCAGAAAATAATCAATAACCAGATTACATTGGGCAATATAGGAATTTTTGAAGTAATCAAACTAAGATCTAAGATGGGTCCTATATATCAACTATTCATGGATAAAGCGAAAGATGATCTACAGGATTGGGAGTTAAAATGGCAACATAAACTGGGGGTCGAATGCATTAATATAGCAAAAAGTATAGAAATAGCTTCCCGTGTATTATTCAATGGCTCGCTAAAAAGCCAACATTTTATGTCTATATTTGGACTTTACTATACCCCGAGTAAAATTGCTAGATGGAAATCAACTAGAGGAGCTAAATGCAATCGATGCGGACTGCTGGTGGCTGATGCACCCCATATATTTTTCTTGTGTCCTAAGCTTTCTCAATTTATCCATGAGGTTGAATTTTTTTATATCAAACAGGTTGGGTATCCGAGTGCAACTGTCGACCGAACTAGTAATTTTTGGCTCCCAAAAAACAGTGGCTGCTGGATGGTCCCCGCCTGAAGAAGGGTTTATTTTTATTAGCATGTCCATATTTCGTTTATGTGTCACATCTATGTGGTTAGCTGTCGATCCACCAACTTTTTTGAACTGGCAATCTAGACTATTGTCTACATATTATTTAGAGATGTCTCTGTACAAAAGGAAAGGTATTAGAAAGAAAATGTTTGGGACAAATATGTGGTCTCCTATAACAAACTGGTTAAGGCTTTAAAGAGGCTAAGATTTGATGTCTGATTATAGATTGTTTTGTTAACCCATGTCTGATAAATTGTAAAAGTGTAAAATCTATGAATTGATGGCATTGTCTGGAATTAATGTACTGATGATTTGTCTGCTGACATTTAAAACAATAAAAAAAAAGCAAAAGCTCGGCGCACCCTGTATTTGTGTGGGAGGGCGGAAGCAGTGATAGGCGCAGAGCCACCATTTTAAAATAACGTTACCAGACCCACTCCTGTAGTCCAGCCACCCGCTGCTCATGTAAAGATGAATCCACGCAGCTCACAACATCTCACCTCTCACAAGTTTCTGCAGAGCTCACACAAGCCGATAATTTTGCTTTCTGGAGAGCGCGGAATGAGGGCCTTGTACACTGCGATCGGGGAACATCGCCTGTGAAGCACGGTCGTACACGCAAATAGAATCAACAAGCGAAAGCACGGCGTGCCCTGTATTTGTGTGGGAGAGTGGAAGCAGTGACGGGCACAGAGCCACCATTTTAAAATAAAGTTACCAGACCCACCCGCCGTAGTCCAGCCACCCGCTGCCCTTGTAAAGATGAATCCATGCAGCTCACATCTCACCTCTCACAAGTTTCTGCAGAGTTCACACAAGCTGATAATTTTGCTTTCTGGAGAGGGTGTAATGCAGGCAGTGTACACTGTGATCGGGGAACATCGCCCGTGAAGCACGGCCGTACACGCATATAGAATCCACAAGCAAAAGCGAGAGTACAGCACGTTGCTTGTTTGTAACCGGACCCACCAGGAATGCAGCTGCCACCCTGCGCAGCGCTGCTCGCTCCTGTGAGCAAACCTCAGTGGGAGTGAACCTTTGGAGACGAGGTGGGATATGCACCCGCCTTTGGGCATTTGTGTGCTTTCATTCATGAAAAACACACGCAAAGAACAATATAGTGTGTGAGAGGAGTCAGACCCACAAGGAGAAAGCAGGAGAAGCCACAAGAAGCCTCGCAGAACAGCGCATGCGCGCTGCCTCAGGCTCGACCTAAAAAGGAGCCTTACAAAGTACGGTGATTTTCAAAAATGTATCTGCAGCTATCCGCCTTACTAAGGAATAATGCCTGCACAAGCAGTAATTCTGTTTCTTCATTTCACTGAGTCTTATTTAGGCACTATTCTATATGATCTCTAGAAAAAATCACGGACACCAGCTTAAGTGCCGCACTGTCCTTTTGAACGTCTCTGCTGCATTTGATGTGATGTTCCCAGAGCTATTACTTTAACACCTATACCCGGTAGGTAATTGTGGCAAACTTTTAACCAGGATCACCTCATGCCTTTCAGCGATCTGTCTGCCACTTATCAATCAATATTCCTGCCACTACCAAATGAAATATCTCAGGGCTTTTCACTGTGCCCAACACTATTCAAAGGCTATTTTGCGCCACTGGCTGGAATAAATACATCTTTTGATTTGATGCTGTTGACATATGCTGATGATTCTCAAACCATCGTTAGGCTGGACGTCCATTTCTCCCGTGCCAAGACAAAACTCCAAAATGTTCTTATAGCAATGGTTAAAAGTATGACTACAAACACACTCACTAATAAAACAAATCCTGATAGTAGGGTCTTCGGGTTTCATGGTCCACATATTGGTTGCCTTCCTAGTTTTCCAGTTCTCCTACACCTGATTCTTTTCTGTATAGTTAGTTTATTTTTGACAGATATTTATCTCTTACAAGTTAAATCAATAAGGTGACATTGGCGTGGTTTTGTTGCATCAGAGATTATTTCTTTACATCCTAGGAATCCAGTAGCAAAGGCGAGCAATTTATTTCGCCTGGACCAGTGCAGGAAATTGAGCCGGATCCCGGCTGCCCAGTGAAATATGCACAATTTGTCCCAGTGTAATTGTTGACACAGGCCACATTTGTGGAGAAGTGTGGCTCAATGGTTAGAGCCACACTCACAGCATGGGAACCCTACCCTCTAAGGAACCAGGGTGCATATTTTATATCAAAAAACAATGGTTCCAGTGGAACAAATAAACGTATATATGATAAATACTGAACAATGTCTAATAATAATGTGAAGGTTACTGAGGATGTAGGAAGAATGTGCACGGTTTCAACAGGGGTATATTTACAAGGGAATGGGAAAACGACCATATACACAATATTCAATGATTTAAACAATGACTATTGAATTCATAGACATTGATTGAAAGGTTCATTCCCAATGGGCGTCGACGGCGTTTCAACCCTTTATAGGATGGAGGGTCTCGTCAGGACAGGGACAATGTGGGACATCTTTAGAGAGTCAATCAAGGGCTCGTGGTGGAGAGGGTGCCAACCATGCGTGAAAGGGAAGAATAAACATATTTACAGTGAACCCTGCTGGGTACTCACTGTAAGTAGTGGGACAGTGCACATATTGTCACTTGTTGTCACCTCTGTGTGCTTTAACCACTCCTTTGGTTCACACTTTACACTTGGGACGCCTTTTTTCGAAAGTCTTCACATTGTTACATGTACACTAAGTGTATTTTACTGTATACTCTTTGTATTCTTGCAAAAATAACAACTGATGGTAATTCAATAGGTGTTATGAGTTTTGTTTCTCCTTCCTACATCCTCAGTAACCTTCACATTATTATTAGACATTGTTCAGTATTTATCATATATACGTTTATTTGTTCCACTGGAACCATTGTTCAATGGTTAGAGCGGCAGACCCTGATGCAGAGGTCTGGCCCGGGACCAGGGTTCGATTCCCGCCTTGGCGGGTCTTGGGCTCAATTTCCTCGGACCTGATAATTCTCGCCTCGGTGCCTATTCTAATCATGGGTCCACTCTGCAACTCTGGACAATAGCTTGCTTAATCTCCACAACGGCTCCAACAGCGCTGGGATGCCTGACTTCACCTTGCGGGTGCCCAGGAGTGGACATTTCACAGGGAAAAGCCAGGAAGGCTTCCACAGTTGTATGCGTACAGTGTCAGGAAACCCTGGTTGGGGTATAAGTGCGCTTTACAAGTACAAATTCATTTCATTTAGCAAGCAATGCCTTCACATTTCTGCCTTCCTGCAGGCAGCGAGTTGTGTGTTTTTTTCACTTCCAGTTGGGCCCAGAACAAAGGGCGGACCTAAAGGGACATCCGTTCTCCTTTTGTTTAAGTATCACCCTGACTTGGTGCTATCTGGAGACTAAAACATAGATGCCAATACAATGGAGGGAAACAAAGGTGCACAATTTCTTATCACTTCACAAGTAGAGAAAGTACGATTTGGAGGCACATTTTTTACTTTTTGTTCAACTCTTGTATGTTAGAGAAATGCGTGCACTGTAAGAAAGTCAGATATGTCTGTCTGTATGTATGAGTAACAAATAAGGATATAAATAGCATTTACAATTTTTTTTATTTAATAAGTTTATAGTGCTAAACATCCCATTGTAGGCTGTCGAACAATTGAACGGATGCACAAGTTTCCAAACGGAAGGTATTTGTTATGGTAGAATATTTTGAAGCCGGTGCAATGTCGCTTGGATAAGCATTGGTATACCAAGACATAGCTGACTTTGACACAAAGAGTTGGGGCATCATCCTAGGGCAAGTTTCCAAACGGAAGGTTTTTGAAGGTGCAATATTTTGACACTGATGCGAGGTTTGTGTGGATAAGCAATGGTATAGCAAGACTGTGCACACTTTGACACACAGAGTTGAAGCATCATCCAATACCTAGGGCCCATCGACTGCAGGGTTTATCTATAGTGATCCCCTTAATAATAGGGTGTTGTTAGAGGACTTATGTTATCTTCTGGAGGCTAACACTCCTTGTTCAGCTAAGAACACAAGGGATATCCCGAGAGCTGACACTGGCTAGTGTGAGATACATGTGTCCTAAGGGGTTTTCCAAAGAAGGTTAAGCATACCAGCAGGTGTCTGAAAAACTTTTGGTGACTATACTATTGTTTTGTATTCTATGAATGTATTGTGTATAATAGTCCGGAAAAAATGATTGATTTAAATTGTTTCCACCGAAACATGTTGATGGAACCCGAAGGGAGAATCTATATTGAACCCTACAAGTTACTGAATTATTTCATGGACACTTGGCCACATAAATAGTAGATATCTTTCTCCATATAGACTTAATGTACTGTCTTAAAAAATCTCCGTTTTAATTATGTATATGTGTTGTTATAGTATGTGTTGCTTTGTTGATGTGATTTTTAACATGAAGAGTATACCTTTTGTGATACCGGATTAAAGCAATATATATTTTTCTAAAATTCTTTGTTATTTAGTGTGGGTTGTGCTTATGGATATTAATGAAATGCCTATGGATTTACATGTGAATGATTGATTGTGGTTAAAACATTAACTGAGGGGAATTTTTAGATTTTTTTTGGTTTGGAGAACCCCTGTCCCTTCGTGTGAGGGGTTTCTCTCGGTTTTTCAGACCAGAGAGTTTAAAAGTTTGGAGGCCATTAGGCCCTGATAGCAGCAAATACAAGGTTACATATTTATCAATTTAGGTCTACAGAGTGTATGCATCTCTAGACCAATGGTGCTGCAGTCTGATTAGAGGGAAAGGACCTTCTCGGGAAGTAAGGCTCCAGAAATTCCAATCTCACTAACCCCAGACCTCATAGCTACACAGGAGGTCTACCATTTTTTGAATCACTGCCAAGTTTCAAAAGGTCTTTGTACTATTTTAGCCTGGCCTTTCTCTCCTGAAGATAGCAACACAAAAAGATGACGAATGGATGGAATGCTGATCATTGTCAACATTCACCACCAGTATAGAGATCTGGGCCTAAATCCATTGTTTTTTTTGCTCACCATGCCATTCAGTTTTGGACCCAGCCATATGCAAATCAGTTTTGACCCTGCTCCCCATGGTAATAGTCCAGCCTGAGCTGCCAGGTCAGGTCCTAAAGGGGGTGGTGATGGACGGAGCATCTGAATCAATCAAACACTCACACCCAGTCAAAAGATCTGGGTTTATTCCATCACCGTTCTTTAGCCCACTCTGCCACCCCAGTTCAGACATGGCTATATGCAAATCAGTCTGACCCTGTGCCTCATGGGAACAGTCCAGCCCGAACTGCCAAGCCATGTCTTCCCTGGACCGGAAACAAGCTTCTGAGGACCGATTTCTGGCAACAATGGATTTAGGCCCAGATCTTTGTACTGGGGTGAATGTAAGACATTGTTCTGCATTCTGTCCATCAACTGTGTTTTTGCCAGGTCAGGTCCTCCTGGACCGGAAACTAGTATCCTGAGACCGGTTTTGGGGAATCACCCTTCATCAGCCAAGCTAACTTGAATCCAAGGGCATGGTGAGCAAGGGACCCACATCTGGGCATACCTTTCCCACTTAAGGTGACTATAGCAATGCAAAAATATGATGGACGGAATCCTGAACATTGTCAAACATTCACGCCCTGAATGTTTGATTTGTTCAGCATTCATCCATCGTTTGTGCAGCATTTTTTGCCCTAAGTGGGATGGGTATGCCCAGACATGGGTCTGCTCACTGTGCCACTGACTTCAAGCTAGCCTGGCTGATGAGGGGTGTTACCTCGAAACCGGTCCCAGGAAACTTGTTTCCGGTCCAGGGAAGACCTGGCTTGACAGTTCGTTCTGGACTGTTCCCATGAGGAGCAGTGTCAAAACGTATATGCATATGGCTGGGTTCAAACTGGGGTGGCATCCTGAGCAAAAGAATGATGGAATTAACCCAGATCTCTTTACTGGAGATGAATGTTTGATTTGTTCAGCATTCCGCCCATCATTTGTTTGCGCAGCACATTGATTCCTGAAGAAATTATGGTCTTAAAGATGGTCTGCCCCTCGCCAGACGTGCTGCACTTACCCAAGTATCTGTTAATCTTTTCTCCCTGTATTTTAAGTTTTTAAGTCTCATTTCTTTGTTACTCCGGTTCTTCATCCTTCAGCCGGGCGCTGCAAGCCAAGCCAGCCCCAAATTTGGGGGACCTGGGGCTTTAATTTAGTGTCTGCGTTAAGAGCAGCTGATGATGCCGGTCGATAAGCTGAAGCAAGACACCTCCGAGGTGAAAAGTTAACACCATTTATTAGAGCAGATAGTGCAGCGATATTCTTCAAAGTGACGCCCAGCGCGGGCGGAATCTGAACGATCGGCCTGCGCGCGCGATAAAGAGATGGCGCGGGATGGATGGCGACACTCGACAGAGGGGCCGGGGACGCGGGGGTGTCGACCAGTGTAATTACAAGCGAGGGGCCGATAACGCTCTCCGCAGCCTCGCCGGGGTCTGCAGAGGTGAGCGCGCGGGCAGCCGCACTTTTAATTGGTTTTCGATGCGTCTACGGAGGCCGAGGTGCGACAGAAACTAAAGGAGCGCCTAGAAGCGGTGTGCAGAGAGGATGGGAGCAGAGAGTGCAGTTTCCAGACTTCTAGAGTCTCCGGATTAAACCTGGCGTCGCCAGCACAATCACTGTCTTCGCAGCCTGCCGTCTTCTTGGCTCTGTGACCGGTATCTCATGTCATCTATCTAGCTGTCGGTCTGTCTGTCCGCTGCTATCTGATCCATCACGGTGATCTGTGGGAATGTTTCTTCAGAGGTTACAGCGAGCTGCTTCCAACGCGGCAGAATCCATTATTTTAATTGAGTGGAGCCCGTGTAACTTTCAAGCTTCAGGCCGGTGAGAAATGCTTCTGTTTCCCTTTTTGGGGAAAGGCTGGTTGCGAAGAAGTCGGGCCATATGTTATTTGTGTGACACCTTCAAGAAGAAGTTTACTGCAGTTGCACCATTAATACAAAAAAAGGAGGAAAACAAGGTAGAATACGGGGTGGCAGGTGCCTGGCAGACAGGTCACTAATGAGCGAATGGGCGGGAGAGAGAAAAGCCCGTGGTGTGCGTATATGTCAGTTCATGTGTGTGTGTCTTCTCACGTTCAGGCCACTCTGTGTGTGTCTGGGTTTATTTGTATATCTTTGTGTGCATCTTTAGATATATCTGTGAATGCATGAGTGGGTATAATGGGGTTATTTCTGTAGCTGGGTGTCTGCGTCAGAGTGAATGTTTTAGGTCTATCGATCGACACGTCTGTCTGTGTCTGTGTGGGGGTGAGATGGGTTAGGCATACCATTGAATAGTAATTAATCCGAAGGAGGAGAACATTATCAGATTACATGTATTACAATTTTGGTTTAAAAAAATTCATAAAAATTAAAGATAAAAATATCTCAAGGAGGTTGAAAGTTGGTGGAAACGAAAATGTTTTTCTCAACATATTTCGATAGGAATATGAATAAGGGCTTCCAAAGCAAAAAGCAAATCCCCTTTAATCTTCATATGCATGGAAGATAGGTTTGCAATGTCCCGTCTATGATGATAGCAAATCATATTCCACGCTTAGTAAAATATATTTCTGGTAGAGACTTATAATTAACCACACATTCCTCCTGGAAATCCATTGATGCCGTGTGAGGAGATATCTTTAGTACTCTTTAACTCCAAGTTCAGAGCCGGTCCGACCCCAACTGAGTCCGCGCCTGACCACTGTTGAGGTGTGCTTCCCCTAATTGATCTGCTACCTCCACAAGGACGAACACACACCATACACTCCCTTTTCGGTACAGGTGATGAAGTGGGTCATGAGTTTGCTCATGGGGACAATTGGTACGTTGACCTGGACGCAGTCATTTGCCTTAATACCTGAAACTGGTCTTTTCTCACTCCCATGGTATAGCCACCGAAGAATCTGCTTCCTACACCATAGGAATGAGTAGGGCGGCCAAGGCCCGTGACTGCCAGCACCCCAGCTTGGTGGTAAAAACTAATATGCCGACAGAAGTCCTTCAGCCAGGTCAAACACCTTCTGAGCCCATGCTGCCAGGCAGTGAGGCATTAATAGATACTTTGTTGGGAACCTGGGTTAAACCTTGCTCTGGACCCCCAGTCACCAAACCGATATCGAGACACCACCACCCTACCCCATGTGACCCTGTGTTCCTCTCTCAGCACCCCTCCCCTGAACGTTTAGTGGTGAAGGCGTCCATGAGCAGATCTAGCACCAACACTTTTCCGACTACTCCTCCTGATAAGGAGTCCAAACGGGTGGAGACATTTGGTAAGCAAATTTTCTCTTCCACCAGACTGGCTTTCCATTTAGTAAATGGCAGCAGCCTCCTGGGATACTAATCCAACCCCCTGTGGGACTCAGTGGCTCAAGTCCTCCCTTGGGCCCTGAAGATATCTGACCTGTCCTTGCCCATGCCATTCAAGATAGCCCTGATGCAAGCAAGTTCTCAATTCATTGTGGCTTAGACATACTGATTCCTTTGGGATAGGTACTGGTACCACTGTTACCATTCGCTGCCTTGCATGGTTGTGATTAACCAGCTTCTTAGGCGATGTCCAGTCCTCCCTTATGGACTTCCCCTATGACGGGACTCACCTCTTTGGGGACAAGGCTGATTCTCCTTTTGATCGATTCAAAGGCAACAGGCCCACTGCATGCTCTCTGGGCGTATTCGACCCTCACGCTAGCGGCACCAACCATACCACTCCTTTCACAACTTTGGTGGAGCTGTCCCCTTCCGCCAGCCTCAGCAAAGAACCCAGCAGTTTTGCAGTTGAGGCCATGTTGCTCACTGTCCCTGTAGTCGAGGTCAGCAGCCTGCCCAGTCCCTTTCCCCCCAGCCACCCACCTAAAAAAAAACTTCAGTATGCCTTTAGGAGAGCACAGCCACCCAGTGGGCGACAGATTCCAATGATTCTTACGGGGTTGGCTAGTCATATCTTCAGGCAGGTGAGTCGCAAGGGATATGCCTTACCCTCCCTCTCTTCTTTGCTGCACCTTCCACTGCCCCAGCAACAACTGATGGGTACCAAAGATCTTTTAAAGCGAGAAGTACATGCTTTTTTGGCCTAGTGGCTATCCAAAGGGTGCCTGCGCCAGAAGTTGGACGTGGTTGCTCTTTCTGGTGCCAAAGAATGCTGGAGATCTTTGTTATATTCTAGACCTGCTTCCTCTCAACTTCTTCCTCTTTCAGGACAAATTCAGAATGCTCCTATTGGCCCAGGACTTGTCTACATCCTACTCAGGTGTTCGACCTGCAGGATGCTTATTTCCATTTATCCGTCCTGCTGGGCCATCCGCGTTCCCTGCGGTTCATGGTGTGACAAGAGCATTTTGAGTTCGCTGTGCTCCCATTTGGTCTCACCAGGGCCCGCCTGCGTGTTCACGAAAGTGATGGCGGTGGTCGAGCACACCTTCCAAGGTCTTGGGTCCTAGGGTTTCCCTATCTCTACAACTGGCCTCTGAAGAAGTCCCGGCTCCATTTCAACCTTCTGGAGCTGAGGGCCTTCTGCCTGAAGTTGATTGCCTTCTTTCGTGCCATCAAAGGGAGGTTGGTACAGGTGCTCACAGATACAACACTGCATTATGGTATTGCAACAAACAGGACAGGGTCGGATCACGGACTCTGTATGTAGAGGCCTGGTGACCCTGGAAATGGCTGCACCACAAACGCATTTACCTGGTGGCGTACCATTTGGCAGTTAAGGCAGTTGATGGTCCAGGACCTCAACCGCCCTACTCTCCTCCATATCCATGGTAGGGGGGACCAGACCAGTGCCAAGTTGGGTGTCTAACCCATAGGCCTCTGCCAGTCCCTCATACAAGTTGTCCTCATACTCATTTAAGGGATGCTGGTTTCCATATATGTCCTCAGACCCCTCTCATTCGTCTACCTCTCTAGGCCTATCAAATGTAAAAGTCACTGGCAACAATCCGTAGAGCATGACCTCAGTCGGCACCGGAACCGATGTCGGACGGCAGCCATCTGGCTTTGAGTCAGAAATGGCAATGGGGATGCCATCATTTGCACCACTGGCAGTCAGTAACATCAGACCATTGGGTATTGCAAATCATCCAAAGGGCTACTCTCTCTCCTTTGTGACTTTCCCTCCACCCATGCCACCCACTTACGACGGCTGTTGGAGGACCGCCTCTCCTTGCTCTGTCAGAAGGTGCTGGCTGTCTCTGGCCAACAGAGCCATAGAATGGGGGTGTCGGCATCAGAGTACAGTGATGTGGATTTCGTGTAGCCCGACTCCCGGGACATATTGTTTGGGGTCAAGGGCAACAAGTTTTTATGTGTTCTTTGTCCTTGGGGCAAGTAGGCCCAAACCCGTACAGCACAAACCCTTTGGCTGCCAGTGTACAGTACCACATTACGGATCAGGGAAAGGCATTGTCTGCAGTTAAGGTAATATTTGTGCCAAAGTCTTAACCTCTTGGCTGCTAGGCGTTTTCCCCCTCCTGTGCTGGGAATTACCATTTTGCTGTTTGCAGGACGAGTTCAGCTCGTCATCAGCACACGACACCCGTGGGTGATGACGAGCTGAGCTCGTCATCAGCATCGAAAGGGTTAATGCTGTTCAAACTTGTATTTTTGGTTCAATAATGTAAAGCCTTTATTATTATGGTGAGCGCTCTAAGTAAATGTTGTAAGCTCGGAATGCACTACTGACAGGGGTTCCAGTGCAAAAACGTGTATACATGTTTTTAATGTTTAACAATATGAGGCTAAGTATAATGGTCCCGGAATGCTACCTGATTAGATGCACATATTTGCGGAAGCTTCAAAGCAAGATTGAAGATTCTTTGCTTTCAAAATAAAATATTCACAAAAAAAGGCAAAAACATTTTGCTAAACTACTGGCAAATTTTAGGTACCATCTCTTTGCAGCATCATTTAGTAAAATGTGTTGATGTACAATAGTATTTCCTAAAATATTCACAATAGAAAATCAGTGTAAGCAGTTTTAATAAGATTTTGGGAAACATAAAAAGAAACAAGCATTGGTAGAGCCAGTAGGTCTGAAATAAATTGTTGGTCAGCCTTTTGGTTTTGCCAATGCATGACTTGTTTTGGCATGGTTTTTGTAAAACCTTATTAGTGTGGGAGCTGCCGGGCCCTCACCATTATAACAAACATTGGCAAAAGCAACAATAGTTTTGGTCTTAAAAATCAGACATTACCACTGTAGTTCCTGGCACTGAACAACACGACTGTGTGTCAATATGCTCCTTGTGAAAGAACAGAATGCTGTCACTCAGTGAAGCTAGCCGATAGACAGAGACAGAATTGTAATAAGAAAAACAGGTCATAGTTAACATTAGACCTAATTGGGGCCCAATTAATAAATAAAGTCTCAAAAGTGCCCTCATGTCCTTGCATTAAGTGCAGATATACAGCTTTCCTGAAGTCACAAGACTTTACAGAAGTAGGCCAAGAAATAGGACTCCTAGAAAAATTTTGTGAACTGCATTTTAGCATGAGCAAATATGCAGGTGTAGATTTGCGCATGCAAAAACCTGAGTATTTGCAAGTTCACTCTCCCTCCAACCACTTTTTTCCCAACCCTGTATAACGTTTTATGTCTGCCATTGTCAGGAATATATCTCCAACCTTAATCAGAATGGGGTAAAATTAGAGAAGAGTTGGTGAAAACCCTTAAAACATGCAAGTTAATAGGCTTGCATAGACCTGAACGGGCATTTTGGAGAAGTGTGGCTCAATGATTAGAGCGGCAGATCCTGATGCAGAGGTCTAGCCCGGGACTAGGGTTCAATTCCCCGCCTCGGCGGGTCTTGGGCTCATAATTCCACAGACCTGATAATTCCCGCCTCGGTGCCTATTCCAATCATGGAGTCTCACTCTGCAACTCTGGGCAATAGCTTGCTTAATCTCCACAACGGCCCCCACAACGCTAAGGATGCCTGGCCTCCACCTTGGGGGTGCCCAGAAGTGGACGCCTCACAGGGAAAGCCAGGATGGGTTCCACAGCGGTATTCGTACAAGCGCCTTGAGACCCTTGCGGGTGAGTAGTGCGCTATACAAGTATCAATTTACATTTACATTCCAACCCTGGAACTGTTGCTTACTGTTACTTTCAGCCCCAGTCCGTAGATCTGCGGAAATGTGGCAAGGTAAGGGAATTGCTAGTATTCAAATCCTACTATGGAAGGAGTTCTTAATGAAGCAACCTGCCCCATGGACAAGTAGATATTTTATTAATTTCCACACCCCTGAGAATAGGTCGTGGTTGCTATTCCCTCTACTTTTTGATGCCAAAGAAGTAGGGAGGCCTTTATTCTATCCTACTGTAATGGCTGGATTTTCTGTTTAGATGGGATCAGCCCCCAGGGGCCCCTGTGACCCAGCCAAAACGTACTCACCTTCCCTTCTTAGATCGTATTTACACTGAGTAGATATAAAGATGAATATACAGGTCGCACCTAAGAATGGGGAATGACAATATACATATATGGATTTTCTACAATATCTTATTCACATCAGTTGGCCTCGCGGTCGCCCCGACCCAGACCGTTCTACCCTAGGGCAGATCTGACACACAATCCGGCGTGTCTACACACGGGCCTGCAGAACCCAATGCTCCCTTTTCCAAATCGTTCGCGATCCTGCGAAACATACACGACAGTGTCCCTCCTGTCGCTCTCATTTAGTCTTATACCACAATCCGGTGGCTTTACACTGCGGTGTCCCTCCCGCCGTTCTCATTAACGCCGCATATCAACGACGACCACATTCCTATGAAACATTATTGGGATGATATCTCAGCAGTCTATTTAGGATAAAACTAAAATAATAACTTTGGATATGGATTCAGATTGTATAATGTACTCCGTGCTCATAACATCAAAGGTCCACTCACTCCCTCTTTATTTGGCTACCATTCGTCTGATCGGGATTTCTCATCCGTTCGTCTAAACAGTGCTCAACTAGGAGCCTCATTTACCAAGATTGAACACAAGCACCAGGTACACGATAATTCTATATGAATTAGGGTATTTATTAACAATAAACATAAATCACATTACTAGGCAGCATTACATTTGCAAAGGGAATAAAAGATAAAGATTAGGGTGCACGCACTATAAGAATCGGTCGGACATCACCTGGTTAATGGGAAATCGGGACTCGGCAGTCATCTAGGCTCCTGTCTCGTCTCTGGGTCCTGGCTCGCCTTGCAGTCACCCTCAGCCGTCACAAGTACACGTCTGCACCGATAGGCTCAAACTCGTCTGCTCCCCCTCAGGACCTCGGAACCTTGCTGTTAATTAGCTACCGTCTCTCTCTCTCTGCATTAGTGCGCTCCGCGCCACTTCTCGTTCAGTCTATTTTCAGAGAGTTTCGGTCTTAAATCTTTCTCCGACTTCAAAGATGGCGACTTGTCCACCATGAAAGTGAATAATAGCAGAGATGCTAACGGCTAGATGCCGCCTACGGACTAACTGACTGAAAGACTAACACCTTCGCTAATATCAAAGCCCGTTCCTTCATGGAAATTCACGGCCAGTAACCTGCCGCCCACCAAATTCTTGTACCTCCCCGTACCAAGGACACTTTCCCAGCCGGCCGGCCTGAAGTTGTGTCTTCGGAGTGGAGAAAAATACATTCCTTCGATAAGGGTCAGCCTGAACCGGTTCTCTCCAAGCGGACAACAGCTTGAAACTAAAACATTACACTTCACCTAGAAAGCCTTCTCGAGCTACCAGGCAGAAAGCAAAATGGAGTCTGTCTCGCTTAAGGCCTACGGAGCCCATAATATGCATAGCTCCATGAGAAACAGATCGGCATGTTAGCAAATGAGTAAATCATGACTAATACTTATATATCTAACCCCTCACTTAAATTCATAAGCCTTACTCTAAGGGAAATGGCACGAAAATGCCCTTATATCTGTAAGACAGGGTCCCTATCTATCGGCCTAATCCCTATGCTATGGGGGTGATAGGCTGGAGTCACTCTCCATCATTCTTCTTCTCCAGAGAGCTGGCAGAAAGACAGCCATAACATTACACCCCTTGACTCCAGTCTATTAACCACAAACTAAATGGAACTAACATCAGTAGACGAATAATATGAAACAAAACTAACTGATCTATGAGCCTTAGTAAGTCTAAAATATTGTAGCAGGGAAGGAATACACTGAATAAAGCAACAAATCCCTATAAGGATGCAGACAGTAATAATAACCCCTCCCAAAATTTGTCGTAAAAAATGCATGTCAGGGAGCCAATTAAAAAGCCAGTCAAAGAAACCCTGATCTATGTGTTCTCTAATTTCTGCAGTCAAGTCGTGGAGTTTATTAATATGGGATTGGATATCTTTAGAATGGTCAGACAAATTAAAACAGCATAGACCTTCAAATTCAGAGCATTCATGCCCGTGTTTCAGCAACAAATAATCGATAGCGGCACGATTCTGCAAAATAGCTCTACGTTCACCTTGGGAATCTAATAATAAATCGGACAGAACAGTAGAAGTTTGATTGATCGATTTGACCATCCAGCAGGCCATCTTGCCGATTGTTTTGGCATTATAAACGGCCAATGCAGGAACACCAATAATAGAAAAAGCTAAACCAAGATATTCTGATCTGGAATAAAGATGAACAGAGGAATCACAATCTTCATGCAATGACATGGAATCTCGAACAATACGGGAATGTGAAGGAGGATGTGAAGAAAACATTAGCAAACTTAATCTAGTGATGGCACACGGGCCACCAGAAATATTCGCAGGAATATAGGGCCAAGATGAATTCCCGCATGAAAAGAGCCATCCAGCTGGTAACAACATTGAACGATAATGGCTAGTGGCAACAATTAAACTTTTGCAAGTCATATTGTTCTTCACTGAAAAACATGAATTAGGAAGTCTTTTCATACATAACAAACGCTGGTGAAATGAAAAAGTAGTAGCGGCTTGGAGTTTCAACCGCAAACATTCAGAGATGGCTTTAGGATTGCAGGTCATCATAAAACAAAGGTCACCAGGGGTAATATTAAAAGTAGTGATTCTGGAATTAATAAGGACATCCTGGTCCGGAAGAACAGTACATGAGGGACAATATTCATGGGCCAAGAAGTCGCCCAAAATGACATTAGGTCGGGCACTGGATATATTAAATACATGACGAAGTGTATCAGTAGATGCAGGGACAGCAACCAGACAGGTCGATAAAATGTCAGTAACGGATTTCATGGGCGTAAGGCAAAAATGCGGAGAGTTCGTCACTCGCTTAGCGAGTGTGATCCAGAAATTTGAAGATTTCTGCCACGCGGATCGCGCGGCTCTTGTTATCCCATCACTCGGCGTCGGTAGATCCTCTCCTCTCCCGGCGTAGCAAGCCAAAAGGAGTCCAACGACGACACATCCTGCAGCAGCAGTCCAAAGAATGATCTGAAAGAATACAAACACAGGCCTTAATCATTCTCGTAAATAACATTTGTCAGCTGGGACAGCTTCCCAGCCATCTTGCCCTGGCTTCATCACCAAAACGGTGTTGTCATGACCGGTCGCAATAATATCAGCCTGTTCAGGAGGATTTTTAGGCGATTGCACCCATATTTTAGCTCCAGGAAGATCAGAGGATCCGAAGCCTTTTTGTCCACGCACAGTTAGCAACGTTGGGGCAGAGCCTTTTTTGATCTCACCACTGAAGACAGGCATAATCAGTAACTGAGCAACACGGTCCGACTTTTTGATAAACAAATCCGTCTCACTGCTATTAAGCAAGAGAACCTTAATCTCTCCCTGATAATCACTGTCGATCACTCCTCCGAGTACTTGAACACCTTTCAGGGCCAGGCCAGATCTAGGGGCAATTAATCCAAAACTACCGGCAGGTATAGAGACACCAATGCCAGTTTCAACAATGATTCGATCTTTTCCTGGGAAGTGTACATCATTTAATGCATGCAGGTCGAGGCCTGCGGAACCTGGGGTTGCTCTACATGGAGCCATAGCACCGGGGGTAATTTCCCAATAAGTGACAGTACTTCCAACAGAATTAGGTTTCGCATCAACATGTGGAGGAAACAAACGCATCAAAGGAGATTCAGCATGCAACAAAGGACGATTATTCAGTATTAACAAGGCTTGAAGTAAGACATCTCTCCACTGGCTGTAACGGTCATCAGTCAACTTGCGCAACTGTTCTTTCAACAAGCCATTCATTCTCTCAATCAGTCCTGAAGCTTGTGGATAATATGGAATATGAAACACCCAATCGATATTGTTCTCCATACAGAATTCCTGCACCAATCTTCCACGAAAGTGGGATGCATTGTCTGATTGAATTTGGAATGGGACACCATAATACAGAATGATTAGCTCCAGGGTTTTAATTGTATTCACTTGGGTAGCATTCTTGCAAGGGAAAGCGACCAAAAGGCCACTGTAAGTATCAACCACTGTACAAATATATTGACAATTTCTGCTCATAGGGAGCGGACCAATATAATCAATCTGCCAAATTTGGGCGGGCAATTTACCTCGATGTAAGTGACCTCGAACAATTTGAGGCACCTCTTTCTTTCTAGAATGCTGGCAAATGGGACAATGTAGAACGGCATCTTTAATTAAAGAAAAGGGAATATGAATTCCTCTATCAGCAGCCCACCTGTTAGTGGCTTTTTCTCCAAAATGTCCTGCTTTCTGATGGGCCCATTTCGCCAATCCCGCCAAATCAGAATCTTGCATGTCAACCACTGCCTCAGAAATTTTAGACTGTTCATCTGCAATGTTATGGAAAAATTTGTCAAGGGAATCGATTGGAGTATGAGCATCCACGTGAAAGATTGTTACAGTACTCTGCGGAAGCAATTCCCAAATTTCTTGCCACAATTCTTTACCCCATAATTCCTTAGAATGCAATTCCCAATTGTGCGAGTGCCATGTAGGCAACCACACCGCTAGTCCATTTGCAGTGGACCAAGAATCAGTGAAAATATGACATGTACCTGGTAACTCTTGTTTCAAAACTTGGTAAACTGCATAGAGTTCAGCATATTGACTACTCTTACCATCTCCAGTTGTGCTCAATAATTTCTTTGTAATCGGGTTATAGGAGACAGCTTTCCAATGTCTCTTGTCACCAATGAACTTCGCAGAACCATCCGTAAACCACACATGTTTTCTATCCTCCGCGGACAGATCATCAAATGATTTACCCCACTTCACGGGAGACTCCTGCACTACGGGAACCGAACACTCACTTTCAGCCTCATTGGAGGGCGCCTGCGCCACTCGCTCATGTAAAACCGCCACACCTTTCGGACCCACACGTGCCCTGTCCTGAATGTACCATTTCCATTTAATCACACTAGCCTCCTGAGCGTGTCCAATTCGATGGGACTTCGGTGAACTCAAAACCCACTGCATGATGGGAATCTCAGGCCTCAAAATCACAGCATGGCCTAAAGTCAATTGCTCGGTATCCACCAGAGCCCAATAACAAGCAAGCAACTGTTTTTCAAAAGGTGAGTAACGCTCACCAGCCTCTGGTAACTTTTTGGACCAAAAACCTAATGGCACTTTTTGTCTGCCTTGCTTTTGCCACAAACTCCAATTAGCATACAGACCTTCCACGGATACATTCAAATCCACATCACCCTCACTCACAGGCCACAAATCCAAAGCATACTGAATAGCTTCTTTAGCCAAATTAAAAGCAGTCTGTTGAGGCTCACCCCATTCAAACGCATTCTTTTTACGAGTGACTCGGTACAGTGGAGCCAAAATCTGACTTAGATGGGGAATATGCTGACGCCAAAAGCCAAACAAGCCAATGAAACATTGAGCCTCTTTCCTGTTTCTGGGAACAGCAAAATCAAGTATTTTACGTTTAACTTGTGGGATCACCTCTCTGTGACCCTCATGCCAGTTAATTCCTAAAAATTTTACAGCTTGGGATGGAGTTTGTAATTTGTCAGGATTGATTTCCCAACCTTTTGCTCGCAAACAGTCAATGATCTGATCTAAATGAGACTGTACTTGGTCTTGCGTTTCACCTTGAATCAAAATGTCGTCAATATAATGACAAACTTGAACTTGTGGAATCGTGGGCACTTCAGATAAATGTTCCGCCACCAGCCGGTGACAGATCGTAGGACTATGTACATAGCCTTGAGGAAGACTCCGGAACGTCATTTGACGTCCATTCCATGTAAAACTGAATTGTTCTTGACATTCAGGGGCAATTGGAATCGAAAAGAATGCATTAGCAATATCGATAGAAGCATACCATGTACCTGGATGCTTTTGAATTCTCTCAATCAGTGTAACAATGTCAGGCACTGCAACAGTCAATTTAGGTGTATGTTTGTTCAATTCTCGATAATCAACAGTCATGCGCCAAGAGTTGTCACTTTTGCGCACGGGCCAAACAGGATTATTCCAAGCAGATGTGACCGGAGTAATGACTCCCGCGTCAACCAAATCCTGAATCGTAGCTGTAATTTCTTCATGACCACCTGGGATGCGATATTGTTTCTGAGAAATCACTTTCGTTGCTAAAGGGATCTTAATAGGTGGCATGCGTAAACGGCCAACCCGTACGGGTCTGGTCGAAATGTACTGTCTAGTACCAAACTGATAGTAACCATCATCCAAATGCAAAGTCATACCTTTCAAGATGTCAATTCCAATAATGTATTCCAAAAGTGGCACAACCAACACAGAGTATTCTCTACGAGGAATCCTACCAATTTTAATTTCAAGTGCAGTTTGAACTGCGGGTGTTTCTTTACCACCCAGGCCGGTAATTGTGAAGGACTGTCCATGAAATTTTCTTGACTTGCCATGAATTAAAGTGGCCTCCGCCCCAGTATCAACTAACGCTCGGGCCCTTTGGATATTACGATGTTTCCAAAAAATCTCAATATCTACATATGGTCTGTAATCTCTGTGGGCCCACCTGCGTACCGGAGCTTGACCTATTTCCTAGTCATTTTTCCCGCGTTCCGTCAACCAAGACAGATCAGGGTAAATGTTTTCAGTTTTCTTCGGTATCAGAATTTCTTGTTCATATCCGTCTCCAGTACGAAACGGATTAGTGTCAGGTTCAAAAAGTTGTGAGTTACGGTCGGAGAGTCTGTTACGATCCTCCCTCCTTCGTACATCAGGGGAAAAACTCCTTGCATCTCTACGTCTGTTAGAACCACGATCATCTCTTCCCCTTTCACGATCATCCTCTCTCCCCCTCCCATCACTCCGACGGGGGGAATCACCACGTTCATGGCGCCGATCATCACGGCGATCAAAAGTCACACGTCGTCTCTCATCACCACTGTCATCCGAACCACGATCATAATCATTCTTTCGCACACGACGGGCACCTTCCTTCCGATCCAAACCACGCTTACGAAACATATCCCATAGGATATTATTAGGTTCACCATCGATCTCTTCCCTTTTGACACCATCAGCAATGAGAGCAAGAAACATGTCACGTCTAGAGAACTTATAGTCCCCACCAGTACGACCCTCAGGTCGGGATTGTCTTTCAGGTTTAAACCATTCACCCAGCTCACCAAGCTGACGAACAGACTCAAGCACAGCAGACAAAGGATTGCCAGTTTGGTTAATCAATAATGTCATCATGACCTGCTTGTAAGCAACAGGAGAAGTACGTATAATGCGGTTACGCACGGAAGATGTTAACAAACCATCCAATAACCTGTCAGCAGTACTAAGGAAGATACACGTTTTCATGACTTCTTCCTTTAAACGTTGCGACGCATCGCGCAGAGTGTACCACGGTTTTTCATCAGAGGGCCAATCAGACTCTGTTGGATATTTATGATTACAGCCATCAGACGCAAGCTGGAGCAAAGAAGTCTGGACATTACCATTAAAATTCCGAAAATGGTCCTGAATAGTAGAATCAGAACTCAAAGAACAAAATCGTAAGCAATCAACAGCATCGAGCATAATACCGGAAGCGCCAAGCTCATAAAGACGCACCATCCAGGTAAGCAAGGCCTCACCAGGCCGTTGTTTAAATCGTTGCAGGATGTCACTAATCTCCTGCTGAGTAAAATCTTCAATACAGTCAAGAGGGATGCCACCCGGATTACCAGGGGCTTGTTGTAACTTCCGTCGAAAGATCGGGTGAGCAGAAACTGCGGGAAGAGCCTCCGTGGAAGCCCGCATTTTGGATTTAACAGAACAATCAGGGCAAGCTACGTCATCCGCACGGGAAGAACGAGCACGGTCACCATCGGTAGTCAAATCAATGCACGAGGCAGATTTACAATCACGTCCGGAGCGAGAAGACTCGCGCTTGTCACCCTCCTCCGCCGAGGAGTCAGAAGTATGAGAATCCCAGATATTACCGTCCCACTCGTCGGGGTTCCAATCCATTCCAGCTTTTGCTACAACCATACGCACTTTGCGTGAAGACACACGTCCACGCCGATGTTTATACTTATATCGTGCAATACGGACCGCAGCCCTTTCGGCAATGGTCTGATATGTTTCAAGTTTATCGGCAAGCAATTTATTTTGACAACGCAACAAAGTGTGCGCATTTTGCAACTCAACACACTGTCCTTCCGAGTCTTTAAACTGTTTCTGTAGTTGCACAAACCTCTCATGCAATATTCTGTATGCATTAAGAACAATCCACCCTCTGCGTCCTAAAATAGGAAGCTCGTCACCCTTCACTACTGGCGCTTTCTGTAGGCACGAAATCACATCAGCAGGCTCCGCCTGCTCCAAGCATGAAGACCAATTTTCACTTAAGCCAGTAGAATCAGCCCACTCACGGGCCAAAGCCTCGTAAGGCGTAGACTCCCAGCCGGGAATCTGGATCGGTAATTTAAAAACCGACTGTGATTTTTTAGCAAACATAATGACACGCAAAAAATTATATACAAAATTATAAACAAAATTTTATACGTAAAAGCCGAGCGCAAACCAACGAGATGAAAACAACACAATGCACACAGGCTTCGTAAACAGTTCGTGACGCCAGATGTAATGGCTGGATTTTCTGTTTAGATGGGATCAGCCCCCAGGGGCCCCTGTGACCCAGCCAAAACGTACTCACCTTCCCTTCTTAGATCGTATTTACACTGAGTAGATATAAAGATGAATATACAGGTCGCACCTAAGAATGGGGAATGACAATATACATATATGGATTTTCTACAATATCTTATTCACATCAGTTGGCCTCGCGGTCGCCCCGACCCAGACCGTTCTACCCTAGGGCAGATCTGACACACAATCCGGCGTGTCTACACACGGGCCTGCAGAACCCAATGCTCCCTTTTCCAAATCGTTCGCGATCCTGCGAAACATACACGACAGTGTCCCTCCTGTCGCTCTCATTTAGTCTTATACCACAATCCGGTGGCTTTACACGGCGGTGTCCCTCCCGCCGTTCTCATTAACGCCGCATATCAACGACGACCACATTCCTATGAAACATTATTGGGATGATATCTCAGCAGTCTACTTAGGATAAAACTAAAATAATAACTTTGGATATGGATTCAGATTGTATAATGTACTCCGTGCTCATAACATCAAAGGTCCACTCACTCCCTCTTTATTTGGCTACCATTCGTCTGATCGGGATTTCTCATCCGTTCGTCTAAACAGTGCTCAACTAGGAGCCTCATTTACCAAGATTGAACACAAGCACCAGGTACACGATAATTCTATATGAATTAGGGTATTTATTAACAATAAACATAAATCACATTACTAGGCAGCATTACATTTGCAAAGGGAATAAAAGATCAAGATTAGGGTGCACGCACTATAAGAATCGGTCGGACATCACCTGGTTAATGGGAAATCGGGACTCGGCAGTCATCTAGGCTCCTGTCTCGTCTCTGGGTCCTGGCTCGCCTTGCAGTCACCCTCAGCCGTCACAAGTACACGTCTGCACCGATAGGCTCAAACTCGTCTGCTCCCCCTCAGGACCTCGGAACCTTGCTGTTAATTAGCTACCGTCTCTCTCTCTCTGCATTAGTGCGCTCCGCGCCACTTCTCGTTCAGTCTATTTTCAGAGAGTTTCGGTCTTAAATCTTTCTCCGACTTCAAAGATGGCGACTTGTCCACCATGAAAGTGAATAATAGCAGAGATGCTAACGGCTAGATGCCGCCTACGGACTAACTGACTGAAAGACTAACACCTTCGCTAATATCAAAGCCCGTTCCTTCATGGAAATTCACGGCCAGTAACCTGCCGCCCACCAAATTCTTGTACCTCCCCGTACCAAGGACACTTTCCCAGCCGGCCGGCCTGAAGTTGTGTCTTCGGAGTGGAGAAAAATACATTCCTTCGATAAGGGTCAGCCTGAACCGGTTCTCTCCAAGCGGACAACAGCTTGAAACTAAAACATTACACTTCACCTAGAAAGCCTTCTCGAGCTACCAGGCAGAAAGCAAAATGGAGTCTGTCTCGCTTAAGGCCTACGGAGCCCATAATATGCATAGCTCCATGAGAAACAGATCGGCATGTTAGCAAATGAGTAAATCATGACTAATACTTATATATCTAACCCCTCACTTAAATTCATAAGCCTTACTCTAAGGGAAATGGCACGAAAATGCCCTTATATCTGTAAGACAGGGTCCCTATCTATCGGCCTAATCCCTATGCTATGGGGGTGATAGGCTGGAGTCACTCTCCATCATTCTTCTTCTCCAGAGAGCTGGCAGAAAGACAGCCATAACATTACACCCCTTGACTCCAGTCTATTAACCACAAACTAAATGGAACTAACATCAGTAGACGAATAATATGAAACAAAACTAACTGATCTATGAGCCTTAGTAAGTCTAAAATATTGTAGCAGGGAAGGAATACACTGAATAAAGCAACAAATCCCTATAAGGATGCAGACAGTAATAATAACCCCTCCCAAAATTTGTCGTAAAAAATGCATGTCAGGGAGCCAATTAAAAAGCCAGTCAAAGAAACCCTGATCTATGTGTTCTCTAATTTCTGCAGTCAAGTCGTGGAGTTTATTAATATGGGATTGGATATCTTTAGAATGGTCAGACAAATTAAAACAGCATAGACCTTCAAATTCAGAGCATTCATGCCCGTGTTTCAGCAACAAATAATCGATAGCGGCACGATTCTGCAAAATAGCTCTACGTTCACCTTGGGAATCTAATAATAAATCGGACAGAACAGTAGAAGTTTGATTGATCGATTTGACCATCCAGCAGGCCATCTTGCCGATTGTTTTGGCATTATAAACGGCCAATGCAGGAACACCAATAATAGAAAAAGCTAAACCAAGATATTCTGATCTGGAATAAAGATGAACAGAGGAATCACAATCTTCATGCAATGACATGGAATCTCGAACAATACGGGAATGTGAAGGAGGATGTGAAGAAAACATTAGCAAACTTAATCTAGTGATGGCACACGGGCCACCAGAAATATTCGCAGGAATATAGGGCCAAGATGAATTCCCGCATGAAAAGAGCCATCCAGCTGGTAACAACATTGAACGATAATGGCTAGTGGCAACAATTAAACTTTTGCAAGTCATATTGTTCTTCACTGAAAAACATGAATTAGGAAGTCTTTTCATACATAACAAACGCTGGTGAAATGAAAAAGTAGTAGCGGCTTGGAGTTTCAACCGCAAACATTCAGAGATGGCTTTAGGATTGCAGGTCATCATAAAACAAAGGTCACCAGGGGTAATATTAAAAGTAGTGATTCTGGAATTAATAAGGACATCCTGGTCCGGAAGAACAGTACATGAGGGACAATATTCATGGGCCAAGAAGTCGCCCAAAATGACATTAGGTCGGGCACTGGATATATTAAATACATGACGAAGTGTATCAGTAGATGCAGGGACAGCAACCAGACAGGTCGATAAAATGTCAGTAACGGATTTCATGGGCGTAAGGCAAAAATGCGGAGAGTTCGTCACTCGCTTAGCGAGTGTGATCCAGAAATTTGAAGATTTCTGCCACGCGGATCGCGCGGCTCTTGTTATCCCATCACTCGGCGTCGGTAGATCCTCTCCTCTCCCGGCGTAGCAAGCCAAAAGGAGTCCAACGACGACACATCCTGCAGCAGCAGTCCAAAGAATGATCTGAAAGAATACAAACACAGGCCTTAATCATTCTCGTAAATAACATTTGTCAGCTGGGACAGCTTCCCAGCCATCTTGCCCTGGCTTCATCACCAAAACGGTGTTGTCATGACCGGTCGCAATAATATCAGCCTGTTCAGGAGGATTTTTAGGCGATTGCACCCATATTTTAGCTCCAGGAAGATCAGAGGATCCGAAGCCTTTTTGTCCACGCACAGTTAGCAACGTTGGGGCAGAGCCTTTTTTGATCTCACCACTGAAGACAGGCATAATCAGTAACTGAGCAACACGGTCCGACTTTTTGATAAACAAATCCGTCTCACTGCTATTAAGCAAGAGAACCTTAATCTCTCCCTGATAATCACTGTCGATCACTCCTCCGAGTACTTGAACACCTTTCAGGGCCAGGCCAGATCTAGGGGCAATTAATCCAAAACTACCGGCAGGTATAGAGACACCAATGCCAGTTTCAACAATGATTCGATCTTTTCCTGGGAAGTGTACATCATTTAATGCATGCAGGTCGAGGCCTGCGGAACCTGGGGTTGCTCTACATGGAGCCATAGCACCGGGGGTAATTTCCCAATAAGTGACAGTACTTCCAACAGAATTAGGTTTCGCATCAACATGTGGAGGAAACAAACGCATCAAAGGAGATTCAGCATGCAACAAAGGACGATTATTCAGTATTAACAAGGCTTGAAGTAAGACATCTCTCCACTGGCTGTAACGGTCATCAGTCAACTTGCGCAACTGTTCTTTCAACAAGCCATTCATTCTCTCAATCAGTCCTGAAGCTTGTGGATAATATGGAATATGAAACACCCAATCGATATTGTTCTCCATACAGAATTCCTGCACCAATCTTCCACGAAAGTGGGATGCATTGTCTGATTGAATTTGGAATGGGACACCATAATACAGAATGATTAGCTCCAGGGTTTTAATTGTATTCACTTGGGTAGCATTCTTGCAAGGGAAAGCGACCAAAAGGCCACTGTAAGTATCAACCACTGTACAAATATATTGACAATTTCTGCTCATAGGGAGCGGACCAATATAATCAATCTGCCAAATTTGGGCGGGCAATTTACCTCGATGTAAGTGACCTCGAACAATTTGAGGCACCTCTTTCTTTCTAGAATGCTGGCAAATGGGACAATGTAGAACGGCATCTTTAATTAAAGAAAAGGGAATATGAATTCCTCTATCAGCAGCCCACCTGTTAGTGGCTTTTTCTCCAAAATGTCCTGCTTTCTGATGGGCCCATTTCGCCAATCCCGCCAAATCAGAATCTTGCATGTCAACCACTGCCTCAGAAATTTTAGACTGTTCATCTGCAATGTTATGGAAAAATTTGTCAAGGGAATCGATTGGAGTATGAGCATCCACGTGAAAGATTGTTACAGTACTCTGCGGAAGCAATTCCCAAATTTCTTGCCACAATTCTTTACCCCATAATTCCTTAGAATGCAATTCCCAATTGTGCGAGTGCCATGTAGGCAACCACACCGCTAGTCCATTTGCAGTGGACCAAGAATCAGTGAAAATATGACATGTACCTGGTAACTCTTGTTTCAAAACTTGGTAAACTGCATAGAGTTCAGCATATTGACTACTCTTACCATCTCCAGTTGTGCTCAATAATTTCTTTGTAATCGGGTTATAGGAGACAGCTTTCCAATGTCTCTTGTCACCAATGAACTTCGCAGAACCATCCGTAAACCACACATGTTTTCTATCCTCCGCGGACAGATCATCAAATGATTTACCCCACTTCACGGGAGACTCCTGCACTACGGGAACCGAACACTCACTTTCAGCCTCATTGGAGGGCGCCTGCGCCACTCGCTCATGTAAAACCGCCACACCTTTCGGACCCACACGTGCCCTGTCCTGAATGTACCATTTCCATTTAATCACACTAGCCTCCTGAGCGTGTCCAATTCGATGGGACTTCGGTGAACTCAAAACCCACTGCATGATGGGAATCTCAGGCCTCAAAATCACAGCATGGCCTAAAGTCAATTGCTCGGTATCCACCAGAGCCCAATAACAAGCAAGCAACTGTTTTTCAAAAGGTGAGTAACGCTCACCAGCCTCTGGTAACTTTTTGGACCAAAAACCTAATGGCACTTTTTGTCTGCCTTGCTTTTGCCACAAACTCCAATTAGCATACAGACCTTCCACGGATACATTCAAATCCACATCACCCTCACTCACAGGCCACAAATCCAAAGCATACTGAATAGCTTCTTTAGCCAAATTAAAAGCAGTCTGTTGAGGCTCACCCCATTCAAACGCATTCTTTTTACGAGTGACTCGGTACAGTGGAGCCAAAATCTGACTTAGATGGGGAATATGCTGACGCCAAAAGCCAAACAAGCCAATGAAACATTGAGCCTCTTTCCTGTTTCTGGGAACAGCAAAATCAAGTATTTTACGTTTAACTTGTGGGATCACCTCTCTGTGACCCTCATGCCAGTTAATTCCTAAAAATTTTACAGCTTGGGATGGAGTTTGTAATTTGTCAGGATTGATTTCCCAACCTTTTGCTCGCAAACAGTCAATGATCTGATCTAAATGAGACTGTACTTGGTCTTGCGTTTCACCTTGAATCAAAATGTCGTCAATATAATGACAAACTTGAACTTGTGGAATCGTGGGCACTTCAGATAAATGTTCCGCCACCAGCCGGTGACAGATCGTAGGACTATGTACATAGCCTTGAGGAAGACTCCGGAACGTCATTTGACGTCCATTCCATGTAAAACTGAATTGTTCTTGACATTCAGGGGCAATTGGAATCGAAAAGAATGCATTAGCAATATCGATAGAAGCATACCATGTACCTGGATGCTTTTGAATTCTCTCAATCAGTGTAACAATGTCAGGCACTGCAACAGTCAATTTAGGTGTATGTTTGTTCAATTCTCGATAATCAACAGTCATGCGCCAAGAGTTGTCACTTTTGCGCACGGGCCAAACAGGATTATTCCAAGCAGATGTGACCGGAGTAATGACTCCCGCGTCAACCAAATCCTGAATCGTAGCTGTAATTTCTTCATGACCACCTGGGATGCGATATTGTTTCTGAGAAATCACTTTCGTTGCTAAAGGGATCTTAATAGGTGGCATGCGTAAACGGCCAACCCGTACGGGTCTGGTCGAAATGTACTGTCTAGTACCAAACTGATAGTAACCATCATCCAAATGCAAAGTCATACCTTTCAAGATGTCAATTCCAATAATGTATTCCAAAAGTGGCACAACCAACACAGAGTATTCTCTACGAGGAATCCTACCAATTTTAATTTCAAGTGCAGTTTGAACTGCGGGTGTTTCTTTACCACCCAGGCCGGTAATTGTGAAGGACTGTCCATGAAATTTTCTTGACTTGCCATGAATTAAAGTGGCCTCCGCCCCAGTATCAACTAACGCTCGGGCCCTTTGGATATTACGATGTTTCCAAAAAATCTCAATATCTACATATGGTCTGTAATCTCTGTGGGCCCACCTGCGTACCGGAGCTTGACCTATTTCCTAGTCATTTTTCCCGCGTTCCGTCAACCAAGACAGATCAGGGTAAATGTTTTCAGTTTTCTTCGGTATCAGAATTTCTTGTTCATATCCGTCTCCAGTACGAAACGGATTAGTGTCAGGTTCAAAAAGTTGTGAGTTACGGTCGGAGAGTCTGTTACGATCCTCCCTCCTTCGTACATCAGGGGAAAAACTCCTTGCATCTCTACGTCTGTTAGAACCACGATCATCTCTTCCCCTTTCACGATCATCCTCTCTCCCCCTCCCATCACTCCGACGGGGGGAATCACCACGTTCATGGCGCCGATCATCACGGCGATCAAAAGTCACACGTCGTCTCTCATCACCACTGTCATCCGAACCACGATCATAATCATTCTTTCGCACACGACGGGCACCTTCCTTCCGATCCAAACCACGCTTACGAAACATATCCCATAGGATATTATTAGGTTCACCATCGATCTCTTCCCTTTTGACACCATCAGCAATGAGAGCAAGAAACATGTCACGTCTAGAGAACTTATAGTCCCCACCAGTACGACCCTCAGGTCGGGATTGTCTTTCAGGTTTAAACCATTCACCCAGCTCACCAAGCTGACGAACAGACTCAAGCACAGCAGACAAAGGATTGCCAGTTTGGTTAATCAATAATGTCATCATGACCTGCTTGTAAGCAACAGGAGAAGTACGTATAATGCGGTTACGCACGGAAGATGTTAACAAACCATCCAATAACCTGTCAGCAGTACTAAGGAAGATACACGTTTTCATGACTTCTTCCTTTAAACGTTGCGACGCATCGCGCAGAGTGTACCACGGTTTTTCATCAGAGGGCCAATCAGACTCTGTTGGATATTTATGATTACAGCCATCAGACGCAAGCTGGAGCAAAGAAGTCTGGACATTACCATTAAAATTCCGAAAATGGTCCTGAATAGTAGAATCAGAACTCAAAGAACAAAATCGTAAGCAATCAACAGCATCGAGCATAATACCGGAAGCGCCAAGCTCATAAAGACGCACCATCCAGGTAAGCAAGGCCTCACCAGGCCGTTGTTTAAATCGTTGCAGGATGTCACTAATCTCCTGCTGAGTAAAATCTTCAATACAGTCAAGAGGGATGCCACCCGGATTACCAGGGGCTTGTTGTAACTTCCGTCGAAAGATCGGGTGAGCAGAAACTGCGGGAAGAGCCTCCGTGGAAGCCCGCATTTTGGATTTAACAGAACAATCAGGGCAAGCTACGTCATCCGCACGGGAAGAACGAGCACGGTCACCATCGGTAGTCAAATCAATGCACGAGGCAGATTTACAATCACGTCCGGAGCGAGAAGACTCGCGCTTGTCACCCTCCTCCGCCGAGGAGTCAGAAGTATGAGAATCCCAGATATTACCGTCCCACTCGTCGGGGTTCCAATCCATTCCAGCTTTTGCTACAACCATACGCACTTTGCGTGAAGACACACGTCCACGCCGATGTTTATACTTATATCGTGCAATACGGACCGCAGCCCTTTCGGCAATGGTCTGATATGTTTCAAGTTTATCGGCAAGCAATTTATTTTGACAACGCAACAAAGTGTGCGCATTTTGCAACTCAACACACTGTCCTTCCGAGTCTTTAAACTGTTTCTGTAGTTGCACAAACCTCTCATGCAATATTCTGTATGCATTAAGAACAATCCACCCTCTGCGTCCTAAAATAGGAAGCTCGTCACCCTTCACTACTGGCGCTTTCTGTAGGCACGAAATCACATCAGCAGGCTCCGCCTGCTCCAAGCATGAAGACCAATTTTCACTTAAGCCAGTAGAATCAGCCCACTCACGGGCCAAAGCCTCGTAAGGCGTAGACTCCCAGCCGGGAATCTGGATCGGTAATTTAAAAACCGACTGTGATTTTTTAGCAAACATAATGACACGCAAAAAATTATATACAAAATTATAAACAAAATTTTATACGTAAAAGCCGAGCGCAAACCAACGAGATGAAAACAACACAATGCACACAGGCTTCGTAAACAGTTCGTGACGCCAGATGTAATGGCTGGATTTTCTGTTTAGATGGGATCAGCCCCCAGGGGCCCCTGTGACCCAGCCAAAACGTACTCACCTTCCCTTCTTAGATCGTATTTACACTGAGTAGATATAAAGATGAATATACAGGTCGCACCTAAGAATGGGGAATGACAATATACATATATGGATTTTCTACAATATCTTATTCACATCAGTTGGCCTCGCGGTCGCCCCGACCCAGACCGTTCTACCCTAGGGCAGATCTGACACACAATCCGGCGTGTCTACACACGGGCCTGCAGAACCCAATGCTCCCTTTTCCAAATCGTTCGCGATCCTGCGAAACATACACGACAGTGTCCCTCCTGTCGCTCTCATTTAGTCTTATACCACAATCCGGTGGCTTTACACGGCGGTGTCCCTCCCGCCGTTCTCATTAACGCCGCATATCAACGACGACCACATTCCTATGAAACATTATTGGGATGATATCTCAGCAGTCTACTTAGGATAAAACTAAAATAATAACTTTGGATATGGATTCAGATTGTATAATGTACTCCGTGCTCATAACATCAAAGGTCCACTCACTCCCTCTTTATTTGGCTACCATTCGTCTGATCGGGATTTCTCATCCGTTCGTCTAAACAGTGCTCAACTAGGAGCCTCATTTACCAAGATTGAACACAAGCACCAGGTACACGATAATTCTATATGAATTAGGGTATTTATTAACAATAAACATAAATCACATTACTAGGCAGCATTACATTTGCAAAGGGAATAAAAGATCAAGATTAGGGTGCACGCACTATAAGAATCGGTCGGACATCACCTGGTTAATGGGAAATCGGGACTCGGCAGTCATCTAGGCTCCTGTCTCGTCTCTGGGTCCTGGCTCGCCTTGCAGTCACCCTCAGCCGTCACAAGTACACGTCTGCACCGATAGGCTCAAACTCGTCTGCTCCCCCTCAGGACCTCGGAACCTTGCTGTTAATTAGCTACCGTCTCTCTCTCTCTGCATTAGTGCGCTCCGCGCCACTTCTCGTTCAGTCTATTTTCAGAGAGTTTCGGTCTTAAATCTTTCTCCGACTTCAAAGATGGCGACTTGTCCACCATGAAAGTGAATAATAGCAGAGATGCTAACGGCTAGATGCCGCCTACGGACTAACTGACTGAAAGACTAACACCTTCGCTAATATCAAAGCCCGTTCCTTCATGGAAATTCACGGCCAGTAACCTGCCGCCCACCAAATTCTTGTACCTCCCCGTACCAAGGACACTTTCCCAGCCGGCCGGCCTGAAGTTGTGTCTTCGGAGTGGAGAAAAATACATTCCTTCGATAAGGGTCAGCCTGAACCGGTTCTCTCCAAGCGGACAACAGCTTGAAACTAAAACATTACACTTCACCTAGAAAGCCTTCTCGAGCTACCAGGCAGAAAGCAAAATGGAGTCTGTCTCGCTTAAGGCCTACGGAGCCCATAATATGCATAGCTCCATGAGAAACAGATCGGCATGTTAGCAAATGAGTAAATCATGACTAATACTTATATATCTAACCCCTCACTTAAATTCATAAGCCTTACTCTAAGGGAAATGGCACGAAAATGCCCTTATATCTGTAAGACAGGGTCCCTATCTATCGGCCTAATCCCTATGCTATAGGGGTGATAGGCTGGAGTCACTCTCCATCATTCTTCTTCTCCAGAGAGCTGGCAGAAAGACAGCCATAACACCTACTACTCCTCCTTCTCAATCCCTTCCTGACAAAGGAGAAATTCAAAATACCAACAATCGCGCACGTTTCATCAGCCCTAGATCTGGGAGACTGGATAGTAGCGTCAGACTAGCAGGACATATATTTCCATCATTTCTGTTCTGCCTGCCCTCAGATGTTACCTGTGGTTCACAATGGGCCAAGAGCATTTTCAGTTAGCTGTGCACCCCTTCAGCTTTACTAGCGCCCTGCAAGTGTTCACGAAAGTGATGGTTGGATCTCATTGGCGGAGGTCAGGGTTTCCAGTCTTTTCCTACTTTGACGATTGGGTGTTGAAGGCGGGGTCGCCTCAAGCAGTTGTTTTTTCACCTCCAGACCATTTTAAAACTTCTGTATTCGCTGGGGTTTACTATTAACATGCTAAAGTCAAACCTAAGTCCCTCTCAGATGCTCTCTTTTATCAGAGCAATTCTGCATACAAGCGTTTTCTCCCTAGTGGCCAGTCCAGGATATTCAGGCCATGATACTGATGTTTCAGTCTCTTTCCTGGATTCTAGTGAGAATGACCCTGAGCTTGTTGGGGCATATGGCCTCCTGCATCCTTATTGTTACTCATGCCTGTTGGCATATGCAGACTCTGCAGTGGGACCTGAAATCCTATTGGGTGCAGCTTCAGGGTAATCTCTCCGATATGGTCCAGATCTTTGAGGGAACTGCGAAAGATGCACAGTGGTGGCTGACAAACCCCGATTGTGTCAGTGCAGACCATTCTCCCTTCCCCAACCAGAGCTGACTGTAGTGACATATGTGTCACTTTTGGGATGGGGTGGTCGTCTGGGAGCGGTGGAGATCTGGCGGAGGCCGAGATCCACTTCAACTTGTTGGAGCTTCAGGTGATTCACTTGGCACTGAAATCCTTTCTTGCTTCGATCAGAGAAGGCTGGCGCAGGTGTTCACAGACAACACCACAGCCATGTTGTACTGCAACAAACAAAAGGTTGTGGACCTTTTGCCAAGAAGGCTCTGCCTCTCCACCCATGGCTGGAACACCAGGGCATATCCTTGGTTGTTCAACACCTGTTGTGCTCTCTGAACACTAGGGCAGACAATCTCCTTTGAAGATACCTGGTAAATAACAAATGGCGCCTCCACCCGGAGGTGATGCAAGGACTCTTTCAGCAGTGGGGAGAGCCTTTTCTGATTCTCCAGATTTTTTTTGCCACCTAAGAGAGATTTTTCTTGGCCATAGCATTAGCTGCTTTGACAGAAGCCTTTTCAGCATTGCTGATTCTCTGCCAAACCTCAGAAACCGTGGATTCAAGACTTAACCTTTTTTCCTCTATCCGCTAAAGAGTGTTATCTGTTTCAACTGCAAACAGCTTAACATTCGTGATCTGATAGAGACTACTAGCCACAGATTCCTTAACGTAGAATTATCCCCAGGCGTGAGACTGGATCGGGAAAAACTTTTTGCCACAGCATCCCTGTGTGCCGGGGGACGGCACCACGGGACTCCACCCTGACGTTGTTCGCGTTCGTGACATCAGCAAGTATACATAAGTCCAACCCCGGCACGCCAACGTCAGTTTTGTCTCTTTTCCGTGTGCATCGCAGATCTGGTTTATGTCCTGGCCAGTTTTCAGTCTTTCTTTTCTTTTCACGTTTTCTTGTTATGTGGAACAGTGTGCAAATTCCTTTGGGCTTCAAGACGTATACCTCCTGTGCACGTCCTGTGTCGGCGACGGACCCTCACCCGATTTGCATGTGGTGCCTGGGTGAGCAGCACGACTCGCCCCTCTTATGGGGGCGCCCTGCCACAGGCGATCCGGTGCCTCAGGCGCTACTGCATCGCTACCGTCCTGCTCCGCACGACCCAGTCTGTCTTTCTTTCCACCCCTCTACTCAAGGCGCTCTTCTGCGGAATGCCTTTCTGTGTTTGCCTGTGGTGTTGTTTCCTCCGTCTCTGGAGGCCCGGTGGTTGGATTCATTGGGACGTAATGTCTTTGCTTCTTCCAGTGCTGCCTTGCGGGCGTTTAGCACTTTGTGTGTGTTGACCAGGGCTACTTCCAGCCTGTAGGACTCGGTGGAATCTCTTCTTTCTCATGTCTCCCATGAGAGTTCCTGTGTAGATCTGGCCTGGCCATGTGTTGGATGGTAGAGAGTTGGCTGCGTTTATTCTTCGTGCTGCCTTGGATGTTGCTGATGCTCTCGGCTGTGCTATGGCCACTTCTGTTGCTCTCCGTCGCCATGCTTGGCTACTTGATGCTGTTTTTCCAGAAAACATTAGAGAGCGTCTGGTTGACCTGCCTTTTGACTGGGTCCTTCTGTTTAATACTCATGCAGACTCCGCCATTCAGCGTCTTCTTGCGGGGCTCCCTCCTCCTCCTCCTCCTCAGTAGGCTGGTTTGTTGATCCTCCGGGTCTCTGTGGGGGGCTTTATCCCACTTTGTTCCTGGTATTTGGTTTTTGGAGCGGCTGTTACACTTTCTGTGTGGATTACTGTGCCCTCGTGGTCCTTTGATTGGCACCTCTCTTCAGTTGGCTGCTGGTTCAGCCCTGTTTTGGGTAAGAATGTACTGTTTGGCAGATTACTAAGCCTTCTGTGGTTTCTGCTGCAGGTTTCTGATTTTGTTCTCTGATGCGGGATTGTCTTCCCTAAGAGTTGTTCCCATGCTTTCTTTGGGATGTGCCCTGCCCTATGTGGGGTACTTGTAGCTATTGTCTAGCCCTGCCTTATGCTGGGAGGGTGTGGACTCCCCCTTGCGGGTTCCTCGCCTGTCCAGGTATTGCTGTATTACACTGGTGCAGCCCTTGGTCCTTACTTGGGCATGGCTTGACCATTTATGGCGTTGTGCTTCTCGGTTTTTGCCCTTTGTCTGCTGTTTGGTCTGGTCCTCTCTCTGGAGTTTACGAGGGGATAATTTCCTGTGTTGACGGCCTGGTCCGTCTTACTTGTTTCTCCTCTAATCTTGTAGCTGCTCGCACTTCTTCGTGGTTCGGTTCTGTCCGGAGCGATCCCCCTTTGGGAGTCATTCAGAATTTTCTCTGGCCTTCCCCTTGTTCTGAGCCCGACGTGGTCTGGGCGTTTCGTTTTTGGCGCTTTGCCAGCGGCTGCACCCACATGCTCTTCTGTCCTGGGACCGGGGGCCTTGGCATGGGCCCTGGCGCTCCTGCTTCTTGTTCTGTGGGAATCTTGTAATATTACATTCTTCTTCTCCCGCCTGCCTTTATTGCTGAGGCGCCTTTCTGTCTTGTCTGCTGTGATAGGCTCGGCTGCCCTCTTCACTGGGTGTGCTTCCTGGTGGAGCTCTTTGCCTGCGTTTCAGCCTCTTCTCCTTGGAGTCTGTCAAGTCAAGTCAAGTCAGAGAATTTATATAGCGCACTACATACCCAGAGGGTCTCAAGGCGCTTAGAAAGGGGAGGAGGATTACTTGTCAAATATCCACGTTTTAAGTTGCTTTCTGAATGCTACGTGGTTCTGGGTAAGGCGAAGGTAAGCGGGGAGTGAGTTCCATGTTTTAGCAGCCAGGTATGAGTAGGATCTGCCTCCCATGGTGGTCTTGTTGATGCGAGGTACAGTGGCGAGGGCTTGGCTGGAAGAACGTAGTTGGCGGGGGGGGTGTAGAAGGACAGTCTGTGGGTGGCTGTTCTTCCCCGGTACTCCTCTGTGTTGCCTTTACCTCTGGGGCTTCTGGTAGAGATCCCTGGTTCCTTGTCTGAGCTCGGGGTGCACTGGCCTCCTTTTGCCTTGTCCTTGATTTCTCCTTCTTGATGAGGGTTGGGCCGCCTCTTTTTGTCGTCATCACGCACCCCCTCTGGGGCCGGTGTTCTTCTGAGATGACGAGGTTCTCTTCTGCCTGGGGGACTGGGCTATTCTCCCTGTCCCTGTGACTCATCCCCTATTGGGGCCCTGTGTTCGTCCAGGCTGGGGAGGTCCTCTCGCAGACCCTCCTCCCCCTTGAATATGGCTAGGGTATCTATTTTACGTTAAGGAATCTGCAGGTAGTAGTCTCTCTCAGATGTACGAGTTACTTACCTGTATCTGGTTGAGACGATTCTAACCGTAGATTCCTTCACGACCCGCCCTGCCTCCCCGTTCTGCAATGACCCTTCTTTGGTCTGCACTTGCCTGCCTCTGGGTGGTTGTTTTCTGCCAGTGCCTATTCTTTCTCCCTCCCTAGGGATGCTAGTCTTGTTGTTCCCTTCTGGTGATTGGTTGATGATTTCATGGATGCTTCTGCGCCCATGTACCCTTGTCTCCATTGTGGGGTCTGCTCGTGCTCTTCTTCCTTTAATTGATTGCACTTCTGGCTCCTTTCCAGTCCTTACGGTTGAGGTCCCTTGGCCGGGTCTCAACCCTTCGCTATTTTAGGAGATGTCTCTCCCTGCTAGTGTTGTCTGGGGGTGAATCGTCGTTCCTCTTCCGTTCTGGCCTTGATGCCCTTCTCTGTTCTGGGCTGTGGTTGCAGATTTCTTCTTCTGCTGTGCAATTTTTCACATGCTTTCTGCCCCGTGGGAGACAGTTATCTTTGTTTGCAGGCTTGCTTGTAGTAGCTGTGCTCTGTTCTTTCCTTCTATGACTTTTGATGCCATAGTGCCTGGTACTATTCTGGATGGTGCTGTTCCACATCATTTGTTTCTTCTGTTTCTTTTAGCGGATTTTTCCGCACACTGTTCCAGTATTCTCACAGTTTTTGTTTATGATGGCTCCGCGTTGTGGCGCGGAAAAGTTCTCTGAAGGAAACTGACGTAGGTGCGCTGTGGTGGGACTTATGTATCCTCGCTGACGTCACAAACGCAGACGACGTCAGGGTGGAGTCACGTGGTGCTGTCCCCCCGGCTAGCAGGGATGCTGTGGCAAAAAGTTTTTCCTGATCCAGTTTCACACCTGGGGATAATTCTACGTTAAGGAATCTGCTGCTAGAATCGTCTCTACCAGATACATCGTTACCGAAGGTAAGTAACTTGTACATCTCGTCCATCAAATCTTCCAAAGTTAATAAATATGACAGCTTATCAGGAGAGGCTGGTTCTTTCTTTGATCTTCTGGTACAATTCTCTGACTGTACTTTATGGCCAACAGTGATTAAGGTAGAAAGACTGCACTCCCCTTAGTCTTGTCTGTAGTGTCAACAATTGCAATATTGACACTACAATCAATACTGAGGGGAGTGCAAATTGTAGACTGCATGTACCATGATGCAAAGGAGCAAACTTTTCTGGGATATGATGAGGACATCCAGCCACACCCTTTTCCCTGCCCAAACTGATTTTCATGACCTCCTCTGCCATTTATTACATGTTCCTAATGTTCCTTTTTGTAAAAATTGCATTCCTGCTCATTGATTGCATTTCATCCGGCCTGAGCTGAAGAGTACAGTCCGAGCCTGAGAGTACGGCCCGGGTGTGGAGAGTCCGTCCCGGGTGCGAAGATTCCAGCCCAACTGCAGACGTAAAGATACGACTCATAAATGACCTCTGTGAATTCCAAAAGTCGTAAAGTAAAACTTTTGTCTCAGATTGCCTTTGTGAATCAGGCCCTATGTTTTCGGTAGGTGTTCAATTTTATATTGCAGATCTCTGATTCTATTTTCAACTGTATGTATAGCACTCTGATACTCTTGTATCATGTTTATATAAAACACTTTAAATAAAATAAAATAACATTTGAGAAAAAGAAAGGGAGCTGAAGCCCAGTGTATCAAAGTTTCAGACTTCTGCAAACCATGCTTTGTGCAAAGTGGCCGACTTTGTAGAGGTAAAATGATTACATATTGTAGTAAATTACACACTGTCTTGTTATTTCGGAGGAATATCAACTGACATGTGAGTTGCAAAGATATTTGCGGCTTGTAGTGTCATTTTCATACATTGTGATTTGGTAGTTCATCCTCTCAGCCTGCCAATTTGTGCAGTCCACTCTTTTTGAGGATGAAAAGCTATTAACCAAAGCCTTTTTTTAACTTTCCTTTACTTCGAGTGTTACAATTGCCCTTAATACTTCTGAAGCATTACGTTAAAAGATAATCATCTGCGGACACAAAGCAATAACTCAAAGCAAGTGCTGTGCTGTAGTACCCTCAATTGGTCTGAGACCGGGGTTACTTAACGTTTTGGACAATTGCTTAGGCCTTCCAGTAATGCTGCCCAAGAGAAGAAGGGGAAGAGACTATATTGGCCTCTATGACCCATGAAAACTCATTCTTTTTTTCACTGTGAGGGCTGAACCCATCCCGATTCGCATCTACAGGGTCTGGAGTGGTGAAGGCCGTTTTCACTAAATAAGCCTTGCTCTCGGTATAGAGACAAAATATCCACTCCAAAATATCGACTGGACATAATATCGAGTTTTAAATATAGACTGGACAAAATATCGACTGGACATAATATCGACTACAAAAATATCGTTTTTCAGGTAAGTGAAGTAATATCGACTGTATAAAATATAGATAGCAAAAATATCGATTTTTTAATAATATATAATATTTTATAGTGTATTTTTATGTAATAATATGTGTGAATAGTGTGTATTAATGTTATAAAATATTTTATTACATGATTTTTGTTTTGATAATAATTGCGTAATGTAATTCTGTAGCGGGTTGTGGGTTTATAGGGGAATAGGGTGGGAAGTAATTTAATAATAATTAATTAATTAATATATGTTTGTTAATATTTTTAATTAATAATTAATTGATAATTAATTAATATTAATTAGTTAATTAATTAATATAATTTTGAATATATTTTGTATTAGTAAATAATTGTTAATTAATTAATTGTAATTAGTTAATTACATTAATTAGAGTACATTTTTAATATATATAATTTTGTGTTATTTTTAAGTAATTAATTTAGAAAAAATAATATTAATTATTAAAATAATTACACCTAATGTTCTAATATATTTACTTTATTGTTATTGTTAATTAATAATTAATTGGTAATTAAATAATATTGATAAATTTTGGGTAAAGGAGCATTTTTAGGGTTCAGGGTCAGTTTTCAGTTCATGGGTAAAGGGGTATTTTTAGGGTTCAGGGTCAGTTTTCAGTTCATGGGTAAAGGGGTATTTTTAGGGTTCAGGGTCAGTTTTCAGTTCATGGGTAAAGGGGTATTTTTAGGGTTCAGGGTCAGTTTTCAGTTCATGGGTAAAGGGGTATTTTTAGGGTTCAGGGTCAGTTTTCAGTTCATGGGTAAAGGGGTATTTTTAGGGTTCAGGGTCAGTTTTCAGTTCATGGGTAAAGGGGTATTTTTAGGGTTCAGGGTCAGTTTTCAGTTTTTGGGTAAAGGGGCATTTTTAGGGTTCAGGGTCAGTTTTCAGTTTTTGGGTAAAGGGGCATTTTTAGGGTTCAGGGTCAGTTTTCAGTTTTTGGGTAAAGGGGTATTTTTAGGGTTCAGGGTCAGTTTTGGGTTTTTGGGTAAAGGGGTATTTTTAGGGTTCAGGGTCAGTTTTGGGTTTTTGGGTAAAGGGGTATTTTTAGGGTTCAGGGTCAGTTTTGGGTTTTTGGGTAAAGGGGTATTTTTAGGGTTCAGGGTCAGTTTTGGGTTTTTGGGTAAAGGGGTATTTTTAGGGTTCAGGGTCAACAAATAAGATTTTTAAAAATTATTTTTATTATTTTCATTTATTATTTAATTATTATAATTTAATTTAAGTCGTTTTAAGTATATTTTAGTAATTAAAATTTAATATTAATTTAATTTAACACTGTTTTTAATAAAGTCGATATTTTTTACATCTATATTTTTGTTAACGATATTTTGTACTCGATATTTTTGTACTTACCTGTTTGTAGATACAAACTCGATATTTTGACTGTCGATATTTTGTCCACGATATTTTGGCAAGTCGATATTTTGTCAGTCGATATTATTTCAGTGATCCCTTGCTCTCTACACAATCATATCAGAATATTTTGCTTCACACTATCCGTTTAGATAAACTGTTGAACTGTTGCAAAGGTCTGATAAAGGCTTCTCAGCAAATTATAGTAAGACAGACAAATGGAGAGCACAACGAATGCAGAGGTATCTTGGTGCTATAAGTAGCCAGTGAGGGAGTAACGGACTGGAAAAAGTGGCTTCATTTCCTAACCTGGAAAAACCAGGTCTTTAACATTTTCCTGAAGTGTATTCGGGCATACTGGAACCTGATGATGGATGGTAGCTCATTCCAGAGCTTCGCAGCTTGGTATGAGAGACTTATCCCACCCCATCGGGCCTTCTAGATCCTGGGGCCCATAACTAATCCTTTATTTTCCGATCTAAGCTTCTGATTTGGTGACTACCACTGAAAGAGTTTCTGTAGATCCTCGGGCCCTCCCCCACACAGCTTTAAACTCAATGCATTTCTTGATCGGTAGCCAATGCAGCTCCCTAATGCTATTTGAGATATGTTGATATTTAGAAATGTTAAACAACACTCGATCTGCTGTATTTTGCAATGATTGAAGTTTTGACAGTTGACGCTTGTCAACTCCCAAGAAGAGTGCAATACAGTAATCAATACGAGAGAGGACTGTGGCAACTATGACCACTTTCCTGAGGTCTAACGGAATGAACGGTAGGATTTTACGCAAAATTTTCTAAGAGAAAGCAGGAAGATGTAAGTTGTTTAATCTGTCCTCCAAAGTTTAGCTGGGCATCAAACAGAAATCCTAGATTCCTAACCTTTGCCAATGGATTTGGGCAGAGACCTACTTCACCTGGCCATCAGGATTGACCCCAAAGTGGAGACCCTTTCCAAACTCCATCACCTCCGTTTTGGTTGTGTTCTGTTTGAGATATCTCTGGTGCATCCACCTCATGATTTGCTTCAAACAGTTATAGAATCTTCCAGCCACCATTTCGGCATCTGAGGGAATGGAGATGACAATCCGCGTATCGTCTGGTAGGTCACCAGTGAGAACCTGCAATCCCTCGTTAATTTGACCAACGGTGTAAGATATATGTTAAATAAAGTACGGGACAGGGCTGAGACCTGCCGAACTCAACAGAGAAGGGAAAACCTCTCAGATGTCAAATTGTCGCAACACACCCTCTGTTCTCTAGTGGTAAGGAACGAGGTGAGCCGATTCTTGGATTCCTATTGCCATAAGCCGTTGTGTCAGTACCTGATGATTCACTGTGTCGAATGCGGCTGATCATTCTAGGAGTATCAGGACGGCTCTACCACCTCCATCCACCTGTTTAAGTATTTTCTTTGTTGCCATAATTAGCGCTGACTCACTGGAGTGCCTTGGTATACAGCAGTGTTGTGTTGAATCCAGAAGATCAATGGCCTCCAGATAGCCAATTAGATCTTGGTAAATTGACTTTTTAAATATGTTTTCCTCCAGTGGCAAGCAGGATATAGGTCAGTAATTTTTCACTTCCAAGTGTGTCGAAAGAGGATTTTTTTTTAATTGGTCTAATACGAGCTTTTTTCCAAGAGAGTCGATACGTACCTGAACTAATGAAATTATTCAGAAGTGGAATTAGTGTGATACTAATTGTGTCAGAGGCTAGTTATTGTGGGGGAAAGAGGGATCAGTCGGGGAGCCAGATTTTGTGTCTAGTAACAGCTTGTTGACTTTGTCCACCGTTAATGCAGAGAAACTGCTCAGCTGGCAAATCGTGGAGTCCGAAATGGCCTCCATCGCTAGAGGTAGGGGAAGTCCAGTTGATGCTGGAACCTCACTAGCAAGTTCATCACATTGACCTTCTCTTGAAAGAAATCAACCATTTTATCACCAAGGGCTTGGTCTGGAGCAAATTGATTAATCGCTTGTAATTTGGACAAGGTGGTAACGGTCTTGACAAGTTCTCTTAAGGATTTTTTGGCAGCTTCAATTTTATTTGTAAAGTAGTTCGTTTTAGTACTTATAATCAATGCCTTATACTCCGCTAATGCTAGATTATAATTATGTTTGCCTTGATCACTGTAATCTACCCTCCATGCCCTCTCTGCACGTCTACATTTTGTTTTAATAAGTTTGAGGTCTGAGTTATACCAGGGAGCTCAGGTTCTGTTCCTCCTGAATTTGATGTTACTTTATCGGGCCAACTGATACGCAGTAGATCTGATCCAGCCCTCATAGCAGTCAGCAACGTTTTTAATGTCTGCTACTACCTGAGGTGTGCTTTTATCTAGCGCCATTTTTTTCCATGCTCTTATTTTGATAAGGGGTAGTTTGTTAGACTGCAATCTGCCTTTGTCAAAGGCCAAGTCAGGGGAGATACTTTATCCATGGTAATGGTGGGGTTGTTGGTAAAAATACCATCCAGAGTATGAAGGGCCTTATGCGTAGGCTCTGGGACTAACTGTGTTAGTCCAAAACCTTCCAGGTTGTCAATTAGTGTGAAAGTATCCACATTACTTTCACTCTCTAAATGAAAGTTAAAATCCCCTAATAGCGTGAACGTAGGATGTTCCAAACTGGATTCCATCATTGTCTGTAATCCTTGGATGAACAGGCCTTTTGGTCCTGGTGGCCTGTTTGTAAGGAGCTTGAGGAAGGATATGGTGCTAGAAATTTGTATGTTGAAGGACATAACTTCTGCTCCAGGCAGCTGAAACTGCTCAAAAGAAACTTTGCGCTAAGACTGGTGTATGATAGCTGAGGCGCCGCCATTTTGTCCCATTCAATCCACTTTAGACATTAAGTAATCTGTTGGTAGGGCGGTAACCCAGTCGGGCTCTGACCTTTCGTTGGCCCAGGTTTCTGCTAAAAAAAGTCACGTCTGGGGATGCTGATTGCAACAGCAATTCCATTTCGTACCAGGGGCGGCCTTAGGCATGTGCAAGCTGTGCACCTGCACAGGGCCGCCAAACCCCAGGTGCCGCCACGGTCACGCATTTCAGTGCGGCGATCCGCATCATCATTGTCACGCATTTTGCCACCTGCCAGGCGCGCCACCAGCGGTGCCTGTGCCCCGGCTCTCTGCTGCTCCGAGAGAGGTGCTGGTTGCTGAGCAGAGTTCCCAAATATTTAACCAGACTGCTCTCAGCTCTGTGGAGTGGCTGAGAATAGCGCTACAATGTATATCTGCACTCCAGGCAGCTGCCTGCTGCGTTGCCCTGGAAACAATGAATGCGGCGCCAGTGAGGCGGTGCGCGGCTTCAGAGACACTCACATACACAGGGGAGGGGCCGGGCTGCCCTTTCAGCAGTCGATACTGCAGCTTGCAATCACTGGCGTGGCATCATGGGGGCCGGTATTAATAATCCGGATGTGCCGGCGTATAGTGCCGTCACGTCCTCAGGAACTAGGAAGCAGGCAGAAGCGGCGGGGGAATCTGAGAGAGACTAGTGCAGGCGAGACGCGAATCTCTCTCATGCCATGGCCGCCCGCCACTGCGGGGCCACAAGAGGGGGCATGAATGATCGATTGCGGCGGGTGGCCAGCTGCACCCCCCTAAACACTGCAGCCTGCACCTTGTTGACCTGGCTGTGGCAGCTGAGCCGGCGATAGTCGGCTCTGGTCACCAGGACTGCGAGCGGCCGCGCCGGGGGGCCAGCTCTGGTCACCAGGACTGCGAGCGGCTGCGCCGGAGGGCCGAGGAGTGTCGACTCTAGTCTGGCCAGCACAGAGCAGCTGCCTGGATGAAGACAAGCTGTCGCAGAGGGCACATCGTGGCTGGGCAGCAGTGCATGCAGGTCACTCAATTATAGGTAAGTGAAGTGCACGCTGCGCACGCCAGTGTCGCTTTATGTGTTACATGCACGTCGTTCATCAATGCTTGCAAAACTTTTTGGTTCAACATAAGTAGTAGCAATATAAAAAGTAAGTGGCAAGTTACTAAATGGAAACAAAGTAACCCTGTGCTTAATGAGCACTGACTGACTCAGACATGCAGGTGCATGTATGTAGGTTAAGTAGCAATCCAGACTATAATGTAGCAATTATGAGCAAGGCTGGCTATCACTAGATGGTACAAAAAGTAAAACCTCACTCTAAAACAGCACGTTCCTTTAGACTTTGAAACCAGAAGCATTGATGATGCAGTATAAGACTACAAGAGGATGTCTAAGCAACATCTCATCACTTTCCATTCTTGGCCTTCTTGGATAATTTTATGGGGTCGCTTCGCCTCGAGACAGTCTTTTTTCGTGTATTAGTCATTTTTCGAGCTTCAATTTTACCACATGACAAACTTTCGGGACAGGTGGGCCACCATGGGGCCCACCTGTAAACGTGGTGCGGCTTGCCTTGCAGAAGTAAGTGCCTGAACTGACAATAATCATCTCCTAGTTTCACTGACTTGCTATGCTCAAAATTTTACTTTTTCGACTGGCGCGTGGTCATGAGATCAATCAGATCTTGTGTCCTCCAGGGCCCTTTCACTTGGACACTGCATTGTTTTGTGGTCCATCTGACACCTGCGGCTGCCCTCTAGTGAAACTCCTTTTAGGTGACCAAGTAATAAGGGCCGATCTCCTCTCTGTCCACCCACGGCCTGCCCAAAATGTCAGCTGCTGTACCAAGTTCTGGAATACTCCAGGGCTTACCTTCACAACTGCAGAAAAACAGTGGGCAATGCTTCACAAATCTGCATATGTGGTAATCATTCAAGATTTACCCCTCAGTTTTGATGTTGGAGGTGCACTGTGGGGATGCTGATTCTAGGAGTCCGGAGCAGAGTGCTAAAACACACGCCCACTTCATTTGTCCACTGGCCACCAAATTTGCATCTTTAAATCTAAGAGTTGTACTCTGATCACAAAGGTACTCCTTTCATGAAAATGTTAAAAATACACGGATCATAAATTATTGAGTCATTTTTGACGCAATGCAAAGAGGAAAAGGAAATCCACCCTTGCCTGTAAGCTTTCAACCAGTCTGCAGTTTCATTTGAGAGTACAAGACATATGTCTCGTGTAAATAAATATGGTGTTATTTAGAGCATGTTTATTTACTAAGCTGCCTGCCTGTCTGCCCTTAACGCCTTAACTGTGGCCGTTATTTCGGCGCTGTGCGGGCGTTCTTAAAGGTGGGCGGGCCGCGTCGGCCGATGGCAGCACGCAACGGGTTAAACTACAATCACGCAGTCTGTCTCCTCACTGTAGTTTCAGCTAGTGCGTTACCGCACTACTCTACTTCGTTTTGGGTGGGGGTGAGGTAGACTTGGAGCCAATGTCATCATTGGTGCATTGCAACTGTTGTTACTAAAGTACTACCTGTGAAAGACTTGTTTAATGTTTAATATCATGATTACACATTTGTTTAACAGTACAATCAGGTTAAAAGGGCACTAGGTTAGTGCACTTCAGTTTCAGGTGCTTTGCAGCAGTTTTAAGATGATCTATTTAGAGTTTTTCATTGTTCAAATTAGTGTAATTTCGGTTATTTATATGTTCCGTCATCTTCATTGCTTGATTTTGCTCACAAGAACGTGTCACTCATAGTTTTTGAAATGTCACTCATAATTACACTGAAATTATGAAAATGTCATACATAGCAATATGAAACCTTGGCAGCTATGATATCTTTAATATAATAAGCCTCTGAGGATGGATACACATTTGCGTGGCGGCCCCTGGCAGGGATTTGGCGTCTTCTGGGTCTGTTCCACTTCCAAACACCCTGACCCCCCACCACCCTCTTCACAGGCCTCTGCGCCTGCGTTCCTCCTGGTTCCTGATTGGCTTCTTTTTTTCCGTACACACTGCTGGCCACGTCATGTGTCACAATACCCTCCTCCTCCTCAATGTTATTGCTCTGAAAAGAATTCAGAATGGTCGGAACAGCCGCAGGTACTGGTCATCTAACGCCTTTTCTGCACGTTTTATTAAAGCACCTTCCTGAGCTCTGGGAGGCTCCTCCCAGCCCGGACCCCCTCTACCTATGCTCCCTGCCCAGGGCCGCCATGAGCCTAGAGCTGCCCCTCTTCATACTTATGTTTAATCACTGATCTAGTGTTAAGCAGTATGGCCTTTAGCCTTTTTCATGCGTCGGATGGGCCCCAGCCGTCCGACGCCACGGTGGGCGTGTGCTGACGACGGCCAAGGGCCGTCCAATCTGCACACACGTCAGATTCGGCCGCACCCCGGCGGAATGTCCGCCACGGCGAAGCGGTTAATACATTAGCTGCCGGTCTGGAGTGTTAGCTTTTCCCAATAATGGAGTTGTGTGGGGGGCTAGGGGCCAAGGTAGCTACATCAGATGAGTTATTCCTTCTAGAAGGTCTCCGGACAGGGAGGCTTAAGGGAGATTTGGAGATGGTAAAGGGAGAATTGAGTGTAGTATCGTAAAATAGAAGGAGATCCCCTCTCCCATCCCGCATGCTAGCTGTACCGTAATTACCTTTAATAAATTACATTAACTGTTCCCTGGTGTAGAATTGGCGGGAAAAACGGTCAGGGGGCCTGGCGCAAGGCGCAGTCCAGGTGCTGACGGGCGCAGACAGGCTTTTGTTTGTCACGCCGGTGGCGCTCCTCCACTGCTCGGTCACATCAGCATACTACTTTCATCCCGATTGCGCTTGAAAACAACTAGCTCACCGACTGTGCTGTGAGCGGGCCCGCTGGAACATATGGGCTTTGCAGGTCGTTGGGAAGAGCGTCGCAGGGGGAGTCTGGTAGACTGAGTCCCCTTTAATAAAGTGCGAAGTGTAATATGGCAATGAGAACTGGTTAAAACAAAATAAACTTTTTTAAAACGCCTACTGTGAAACAGACTGTAGAGTGCTTTACTCAACCCTTAATCAATGTTTTCCCGGAACCACAAACAAGCAACCGCTTTAGAAACCCACTCCCCAATATATTTATTACAAAGCTTCTTCTTGATTAGCAAATGTTTATTTAATTTTTGCATATTGTCGTTACCCTCTCATTATATTAATAGGGTTGGCTGAAGGGTACATCAGTAAATGCACAGATTATCAACAGATCTAACATCTAAGATTTCAACAACGTCATTAAAGATGCCAACGAGGAAAACGTGCAAGAAATGTGTGGATCAACAACGAAAGCATGCCGATTAGAGTAATTCCCTGTAACAGGACCAGTGTGATACCGTGGACTAGTGTCTATTATTCAGAGCACAGTGTCTGAAAAGAGTGTTGACACTAGTGTAATTATGATTTTTACAGTGCATGTGAGTTACGTGCACTTCCCAAAAATATCCTTAATCGGGTTGCCTCACGACTGATTTAGGTGAAAGTACATTTTACATAGCTCTTCTGAAAATTGCTTTCACTATGGGTCTAAATCCTCTTGTGATGGAGGAAATGAACAATCAAGATAAGTTAAATATTCCCCTGTGTAAATGGACAAACAATAAGAGGCCATGGTTGTATGTTGCATACATCTGGGCTACACCAGGTATGTCTATTTGAAGTAAATATAGACCTGTGATTAGCAGCCTGCGTTATATATTTCATGCCACCCTCAGCTTTTTGAATTGTTGATTCATTAATGGTGCTAGCAACATGTGCCAGGGGAAGACCACAATTTTCTAAAGGATCCAATCGGATAAATGCTACAGCGAAAGTGATTTTTGCTTCGGGATCTCGAGCTTACGTTTCATTAATGATATGATATTGCTGTGGCACTTGATTAATAAAACTGTGGACTTCATGCCTGAGGAGAACACTGATGCTCTGAAATGGGTGGTATCGGATGGTTTGGAAATTTTGTAATTAGTCATAATTATTTATTGTTTGATTTATGCTGTCCTTTGGCAATAAAAACTTTTAAAGAAATGGTGCTTTTACAAACCGCACCTAGACCCCCCTTTTTTATAATTAATTAAATATTAAAAAATCGTATCTACTTTAAAAAAAATGGGAAATCTTTACAGTTGATCACATATGATTAAATGCCCTAAACGCTCCAAATTTGTAATTTTCTGAAAGAAGGTAGTAATAATTATTGCCATGGGTTATTTAGAGAATTTCACAATAATAGACACGCATTAGAGTTTGATCGTGACTCTGGCATGAAAGCCTGTCTGTTTTTGTTTAGCCTTTCCATCTTTTTCTATTTGTCACTATTGGTAATAGACTTCGATTGATTCCACATTAATTTAGTACTGCTATGGCTTTTCCAAAAATGTGTTTTTTCTACTATCTAGTCGTGCCTTTTCTTAGCTTTGCAGGACCCGTGATTGATTAGCTAACTTTGCTGTCTTGTTATAGTTTTCACAAATGTTTTATACCCCAGAAAGCTTGGAAGCGACATCCTGTTTGTTCTCCTGTCTAAATTCACATTATCAAAGACTCCAACAGAGTTCCTTAGACACAAGCCATAATCATTTTTCTCTAAATGATCCTCGATAATCTGTTTTACCATTAGAAATATGACGCATCTATAACAATAGATGCATCATATGTATGAATAATACTGGTTAGACCAACTTCAAGTCTTACAGCAGCTTCTTGGGACCCCTGGCTATGGATAGTCAGTTTTTCACTGGCTGTTTCTATTCAAATAATTTAGTGCCACATAAAAGTATGCTCACTGTTTTTGGTTGCCGATTTTTAAAAATATTTCAGTGGAGCGAGCCCCATAGACAAAGCGCCAGGTATCATTCTAGCTCTAGTTAGCCTCGATTTTTATATTGTGTTTAAGTGACATATTGCAGGTAAAAGTAACATCTAAATGACAGTAGCTTGAAATTATCTGCACAGTCCACTTGCTACGTCCACGTGCATTTTTTTTATGAATCTCTTTCTAAAGATCATTACATTCGTTTAATGGTTTAGAAGCATAACATGACATCCAATCGGGCTTAGAGGATGAATTTTGCTTCTAGATGCTTGGCACCTCCTTCCCCACCGAGAAGGAAATCATGACTTTGTCTGGATTTGCTCTTGGATGCTCTCCAAATTGTTAGCTGTTTTTAGAAAGCAATTTAGGGACAAGGGAATCCCACTTTGGAGAAGCATCAGAAGTTACGTCGGACAGCTAAAATCTTTCGTTTTTCCCACAGCCCTTTTTCCAGCAACAGATCTTGGTGTTTTAGACTCCAGAGCAAGCTTCCGTTTGGAAGAGGACGATGTTTTGCAAAGCATCCTCAGTGTAGAACACCCTCTAAAGAAAGAGAACAAGCGTAGCAGGAGGATGCAACGCTGCTCAACCGCGGACCCGCAAGTTCCTGTGGCCCAAGAAAAGTGCTTGGACAGCACCGTGAGAGCACGAGCTTCGTCTCGATGCCCATTGGATTAGGATAATCGACGACAACAAGTGGGTCGTGAAAATTGCCACAAAAGGATGAGGCTCGCAATTCAACCATATTTGCCACCTCCACAATCACCATTGCCAGAGGGTTCAAATTATGACTTTGTTGAAGTAGTGCACCAAATGTTGCTCATGAACGCCATGCCATAACGGTTTCAGGACTAGGCCACTGAAGAAATACAGCTGGCGCGAGGGATTTTCCTTCAGATGCTTTAACCTATCACCAAAAAAGGATGCAGCACTGGCAATTTGAGGTTGCGACTGCACATAGGAGGCTGAGTGGCACGTGAAGCCATAAAGCATGTAAAGCTAAGCCTGCACCTGCAGAGACTGACTGGCACCGGAGACTAACCGTGTGCATTGTTTGGCTATATTAGACATGTGAGACTAGGGCAGTGTATATTGTGGCTCTAATGGGTAGATAGTCTCGTTTTGAGTATTTAAGGGGGGGGTGTAGGCATGGGGGGCTCCGCCAGGGCCTTTGAGGTTGTACCTGGGTATTTATGGGGTCATAAGAGCAGCAGCTGCTACTCCTATTGTTTCTTTGTTAGCCCGTGACATTTCTGTCCGAAACTCTTGCTCAGAGGTCATGAGAAGGAACAAAAATCTAAAGTAAACTGTGCTCTCAGGGTGCACTGGTTATTTTCTGATTGAAAGATTGAGCATTAGAGACTATGGGGTCATTTAGACCCTGGCGGATGGTCCGCCAAGGCCTGTGCCACCCTGTCTTGGGCGGCGGCGCCCCATTCATAGATCCTCACCTGCCTGGTAGTAATCTCTGTGATCTGAAGGGATCTACCTCTGCTGCAGCTCATTTAACAGGGCTGTAAATTTGCAAATGTGGCATGTTTAAAGCCCTCGCAGCAAACCTGTTCACAGATAATCAATTCCTAATAGGAGTTTGTTTTATATAACCACAAAATCTAAAGGTCTCCAGACACAGAGGTTTTTCCCTGCGAGTGTTGGCCATTTCCCTTGTTGGGAAACCCAGTGACTGTGGCCTTGCCTTCACTGGGGAGGACGACTATGATTGTGAGCTGACGCCGCTTTGGTGCAAGGACCTCCAGGTCAACGGTCTTCATTGACAGAGCCAATGGGGGCTTTGCTGGCGTAAACCTGGCGCTCCACCGACTGTAAATAGAGTGGGTTTCCCGTGCTCCGCCTAGATATATTGGGCAGGGGCACTGCCTGTTTACAGCAGGGCTCCCACTCTGCCAAACTTTACATAAGTCTATATATAATCATATTTGAAGGCGACACTGAGGTTCTGATGATAAACCGTACACTTGGAACTTGGGCACGTGAAGCAGGGCTGGTCTGGCCTGTAAGTCCCGATGGGCTAGTCTGGCAGCTTAGTGTGTGGGCCGTTTTGTAGCTATTTGGGGGGTATTATAGGCTCTGCTTGCCATGTTTTTATTATTCATTTCCCTGATATTAAAAATCAAACACTGTCTGCAGCAATCTCTAATCCATGCCATTCCTTGCAAAACACTTATACAGCATGTCTTTACCAATTCAAAACTTCCCACTTTGCAAACACGGTCCACTTTTTTAGCTTTCTAATTCAATAATGGGGACCACTTTTATTTTTGGTACCAGGTCCCATTTTATCTCCCAGTCTGATCCTGACTTAAAGCTGTACCTGGGCATGAATCTGCAGTGGGCATGCGTGTTTATAGTTAGGCTTTTTTGGTAATGCCGGGACATTTGAAGGCTGTGTTTTGTCATCTGCATATGAATCTGGGCATTAGTGGTCGTATTAGGCCTTTGGGAATGTGCCTGGCTATTTGAAGCTGTGCTTGTGCACGTTATGGCTAGGCCTGAAAATTTGTAGTTACAAGAATTGTACTCTTTCTTCAGAGGAAGGAGAAGCTCTAGAAGGGTTCTAGTAGGGAAATGCATTCTCTAATGTCTTCTTGTAAATGTTTATCCCACTCCTTAATCTCTCCACTGCTTACCTCCTCTCTTCCTTTCATAGCTCAGAAAGGCACGTGGATGAGCGGCTTCTTTGACCATGGCTCATTCTCGGAGATCATGCAGCCGTGGGCGCAGACTGTGGTGGTTGGAAGAGCAAGGTAAGAAGCCTCTTCCACACTTAAACTTTGGCATCAGCCCGGGGTAAACTAATGCTGCAGGTTTGTCTTTCCATAATCATATGTCTTTCCAACTGTATTTTCTCTTAGTAGATTTTTTTTACCTTGCTATGTCCTAGAATTATAATGGGGTCCCGGAATTGGAGGGACAGCCTGTCCTCTCTTGTGAGAATGAAGGACCCGGGCGTACTCCCTACACCGACATGCTCATAGGCCCCAAATTCATGGATGGTGGACATCAGATACGAGTCCATACTCCCTACAGGCATGGCGAAATGATGGGTACAATCCTAGAGCACTCACATCAAAGGTTTCTTTAGACTAGAGAACAAGTATTATTCACTCATGTGTCTGATCAAGAACGGTGTTGAATTTCTTCCCAAACAAAAGCAAAGGTGTGGATTATCTCCACTCGCTCAACAAGAAGAGTCTTCCCAAAATTGTTGACAAAGCCAACAAGTGTGATTTTTTTATATTTAGAAAGTCTTTTGCATTTTGATATATAGCTGTGCATCTAGGTCTGTAAGTCCTCTTGCCGCCATTGTGCATGCGTGTTCTTGTTAACAGTCTGTGTATGCTTGAGAAGGTGATGAACTGACTACACCAGTGTTTTTTTTTTTACTTGCTTACAGTCTGAGATGAGATGTATTAGTAAACTTACATTTCTTTCATAAGGTGTTCAGCAGAAATGTGTTAAATCCTCTCCAGATAATAAGAAGCTGATGGGACAGATGCCATTATGGGTGGCCACCGCATTAAAACACTTTGCGGCACTGGAGATTTTCCACAAATGGGGCACTGTAGGCATTTCCACCTTGGGCGATTTCATTGAAGGCACAACACTTAAATCCTAACATACCCTACAGAAGGAGTATTGAATACACCATAGATAGTTTTATTGCCACTTATAACTAAGGCATATACTACCACCTTACATATCAGAATTAGAGGATCTCCCACAATGTAACCCCTTAAAGGCAAAGTTGCTCCTGGGGTAACTTGGAAACCACAAAGTGATATAGGGTTACCGTTCATCAACTTTACCACATGACCAACTCCTTTGCGGCACTTCACTCTGCCCGGGATTGAGATCTAGGTACTTTTGTGAATGAGGAATGGGCAGGAGCTAGGGGGTCTCCAAGACGCTCATCAGTTGCGCCTAGTAATAACGTATGGCCTGGAAGCTGAATGGATCTATACTTCTACCTCCCTCACTTTGATTAATAGACTTTGCCCAAAAATACACAGAAATTCGGAAGAGATGGGCTGATTATCAGGGAAGTACCCCTTGATACAGGGGTGGGTGAATACTATGTCACGACATTAGAGGTCGAAATCCGCACCAGCGCAGAATAGCTAAGTGCAATCCAGAGTCTGGAGGACCACTGGGCCCTGAACAACCAGGGAGAGGGAGGAAGGCGGGGCGGAAGGGCCTGGGAGCAATACACCTTGTTCTTTGTGTTATATTGTTTTTTTCATTTGTGGCCATGAAGCATTTTACTTCAAATCAACAAAATCTGTGATGAAAAAAAATCTCAGCAGATAGATCTGTTTTTCAAAAAATTAAATGGTCATGTTTCAACAAAGCTTTACACCTGTGATGGTCCAGTACAGTCACTAATTAGTGTAGAGAGTTGGACCACGATCACACCACGCCGGGCCAATATCACACCACACAGGGCCAAGATCACACCACACTGGGCCAATATCACACCACGCTGGGCCAATATCACACCACGCTGGGCCAATATCACACCACACTGGGCCAATATCACACCACGCTGGGCCAATATCACACCACACAGGGCCAAGATCACACCACACAGGGCCAAGATCACACCATGCTGGGCCAAGATCACACCACGCTGGGCCAAGATCACACGCTGGGCCAAGATCACACCACGCTGGGCCAATATCACACCACGCTGGGCCAATATCACACCACACTGGGCCAATATCACACCACGCTGGGCCAATATCACACCACGCTGGGCCAATATCACACCACGCTGGGCCAATATCACACCACACAGGGCCAAGATCACACCACACAGGGCCAAGATCACACCATGCTGGGCCAAGATCACACCATGCTGGGCCAAGATCACACCACGCTGGGCCAAGATCACACCACGCTGGGCCAATATCACACCACGCTGGGCCAATATCACACCACGCTGGGCCAATATCACACCACACTGGGCCAATATCACACCACACAGGGCCAAGATCACACCACACAGGGCCAAGATCACACCAGGCTGGGCCAAGATCACACCACGCTGGGCCAAGATCACACGCTGGGCCAAGATCACACGCTGGGCCAAGATCACACCGTTCTCTGCTGAGGTCACATTGCGCTGGCCAAGATTAGACATCTCTGTTCCAAAGTCATACTGCGCTGGCCAAGATAACACAGCTCTGTGCCAAGATGCCCCCTTTAGCACGTGCCCAAAATCACACAGAGTTGGTCAAATATCACCCAGCACTGGACTGAAGTAATTAACACAGGACCAAGATCACACATCTTTGGAGTGATGTCACGTAGCACGAGTCGAAAAGCCCACAGTCCTGGGGTGAGATCGGGCATTGCTGGGTTGGGACCACACAGCACCGACCACAGATCACCGAACACTGACCCATGGTGACGCTACTGCTCAGTAAGCATAGCTTTCAACCTTTCAGTTGTAATGAAATCCAGTGACAGAGAAATTACGGACATCTAGACCTGTCCTTTAACAAGCAAACAACTGTATGACTGTCCCAGAGGGTCACCAGAGCGATGGTGGTGCTTTGAATGAGGGTCGCCTGAGAACTGTACTTCGGGAAGAGGGAGAACTATTTGGTTACACTAGTAAAAAAAAGAAACCTAGAACAGCAGAGGCATGCGAGTGGAAATGTTGAAGCAAGTACACTGCTGTTTCGCTCATCGCTGTTCCCCAGAGTTGGAGGGTGGGGGGTGTGCCCCTTGCATACCAGCCCTCCTGTGATATTGCCATGTCCCCTCTCCGCCCCCCGCTGCTCATTTCATAGGTTGCCCTTCGCTAGGTATTCAGGACTTGTTGGCGATCCCAGGTCGATGGCCAAGATTCCACAGGGCTGGCTGAAGACCACCCATTGTGAGATCACGATCACATAATGCTGCTCCAGAGTCCTGTCGTAGTGCACCAAGGTCACAGAGCTCTGGGACAGACTCGCGCAGCTCCGAGCCACGGTCGTAGTGCTGGCCTAATATCACGTGGAACTGGCTCAGCATCACTTGCTGCTGCTTGGCCAAGATCACACAGAGCTGGCTCAGGATCAAACATTGCAAGGTCAAGGTCACACCGCTTTGTGGGCACCAAGATCACAGTATGAGGGGCAAAGATTACACAACACTGAAGCAAGATCACACAGTGCTTGGCCAAGATCAAGCAGTGTTGCCTCATTTCACACAATGCTGGGCTAAGATCACACAGCACTGGCTCAAGATGACAGTGTTGGCCTAAGATGACACGGTGCTTGCCCAAGATCATACAGTGCTGAGTCACAGAATGCTGGGCGAATATCACACATCCAAAGCCCAATATCACTTGCAGGTGCAGCTCACTGGAACTCTTTTTTGAGGGATCGGAACTTATTTTTCATCATCAGACTTTGACCCACAACAAGGGAGAGAAAAACAGCAAATGGGGTAAGAAAGAGGGAAAACAGAGACAAAATGAAAAGGAACTAACAACAGTGAGAAACGGGGGAGGGATAGCATATTGGTGGAGAAAAAAGGCATGAGGTGAAATAAAAACGAGTTAACTTTGGGATTCGGTAAACCCCACCTTCGGCATAAGTGCCAGTCTTATTCTTAAAAACATTTGGAACACAGCACCTGCCCTTTTACGTGCTAAGCACTGGGAGGCACGCAGTGTCTTATGTGCTCATGACATGATGACCTGGGTGCAGTCAAGGATAGTCCCCCTATGGACTCTGGCAATGCTATGGAAGGAGGGCTTGACCTGCTGCGTGCAGGGCTCTGGCAGGGCCTCCCATGGGGATCGGGTGCCGGGAAGAGCATCCTCTGTTTCCCATCAGAGGGCAGCATAGTCCTTAGATCGCAACTGTGGTGCTGGATGGTAGAGGTGTGAGCTGAGGCCTGGCACCTCTGGGGTTTGCTAGAGGGATGAAAGGAGGCCGCACTGTACCTTCAGAAGTCTGTCAGCGCCACACTGTACACCTGCCCTCTGCAGGAACAGTCCTTCGTGGAGTGCAAATGTACCCCTTTCCGAAAAATGGGTGCAGTGTTCCCGCGCCTTGGTCGCTGATAATTGTGCGGAATGGAATTCCATACGGGGATGAGGCCTCAGTTTCTGTCTGTTGTGATCTGTACTCCGAGTGATGCACTTGCACCGGGCGCTGTCCAGTCGCTGACGAGAAAGGGATTTCTCCAATGTACCTGAGGTTCTGACTTCTTATTCCTTCGGCTTCCCTCAGCCTCTGACATACACAACAGCACACAATTTGCACAACCCGCGCTGGCCCTGCTATGCGTGGCCAGAACAAACCGTCTCAAGGGGGTTGCACTGTGACTGATCCTGTTGTGATTCTAAAATTAATTGCGGCTTGTCTTCCCTTCTGTCCCAGTTTTGTTGAAATACTTATGCATAATTCGAAATTTGCGATTATTTATGTTGAACTAGCCTCGTTTCTTATTGTGAAATAGTTCTCCTTTCAGAGAAATTCACACGGTCGTCGTATTCTGGTTAGTTATTGCGCTATCTTTGGATAAATAATGCCTGGTTTTATAATATGTGTCAGACGGAATGCATTGTTGCAAGCACAAAGCACGCTGACGGCTGAAGTTTCTGCCTGTAGCCGATGATGGATTAACCTTCTCATGAAGAATTACAGGAGCCGCGTGGGTCCTTGGAAAATTAGATTCTGGGTCAATTCTGATAACCTACTATTTGGACCACGTTAAGTAACGTACTGGGATGTTATAGCACATTAGCCTTCGGTATCATATCAGTGTCTTCAATTACAGTCCGACTGATGGAAATTAAACCGCGCGAGCTGCAGCTGTGAGTAGTAACAATGTGGTTTCACAATGAACATTTATGTTGCCCTTTTGTTTCGATTCACATTTAGCTCGTTTTATATTTGTGTACATAAGTTAAACAGACTGCAATCTATGAGGGTCATTTGAGCACACATGTCAACATTTTAGGACGCGGAGGTGGGAGGCAGGAGACAGCTAAAATTAAGCAATGTTTGGCTTGAAAAATCGGTAGTCTCCCACCTGAATCGGATCTATTGGCATGTATCATGCATTTAAGGTATTGCGGCCAGATGCAATCTAACTAGGTTTGGGAGGTCCTTGCCTGTGCCCTCCTGGCCAAGGACCTCCCGGCATGCTTATAGGGAACCCCAACCAGAAGCACTTTTGGCAGAACGGAAATGGCAGCCTCCTGCCGACTCAGCAACACATTTTATTCCAAAGTGCAGCTTTGGTAATAAAAGCTTCAAAATATGAAAATAAATAACAAAATAAAGCAAGACAGAGTGTCCAAAATGATTTTATTCACACCCAAACACATCAGCGTCACTTTACAGAGTTTGCAAGTGAAGCACTACTTTTGTTTTTTTGTTGTCATTCTTTTAGCAACACTGTTTTCCTCGGATGGGGAAGTGCACCAATCCTGGAGGTACTGCAATGCCTGATTGATGGGTGGATTGGAAAACAAAATGTGTACCATGGGTCTCTGTTCATGGATGTGGTCTTTTTAAACCAAACTTCTTATGTTTTGTAAGAATATTAGCAATGGACATTGAAATGGGTCCCTTTCGGGCCCTGTAGTCACGTCCTTAACTTTTCAGGCAAAAGCCCTCACTGATTTCTGAATAGTGAGTGTAAAAGCGTTAAGGTAACCATGTTTTTACCTGCTTACTTTACCAATACTTTACTTAACATTGCACTCCCTATGAGTGTTTTTCCAGGATGTTGGTACTTTTTTTTTGAGCAGCATATTGCTCTTGTCTAGTGCGTGATTGAATTGAGTCGCATTCAGGTGTTTATAGCAGGGCACAATTGGATTGTAGTTGAAGGTAGTGCAAGTTTCTCTCAGTGGGGAAGTATGGTGTTCAGTGGAGGAGAGGATGTGGCATTATGGTCAGAGCTGCTGAATTTGGAACTGGGGAACCAGGTTCAGCCTTCATGACCAGTCCCCCACACCACTCTCCTGAGGGAGCACATACCCTTGCTAGACCTTAGAAGGCCCTGCTGGACCTTATAAGACCTGTGGCCAGATATAGGGAGCCTAATTCCGGTCAGTAACGGCCGATATTACAGAATTTCATCCGTTACCGACTGTAATTAGGCTTTTCAAATGTAGGTGGCCAAATTGTAGGATTTGGCAATTTACTGAATCAGTAATTTAAGGAATAGGTAAATTAGCTAATTCTTAACATACCGATTCGGTAAATTACTGAATCCTTAATGTAGAGAGCACTCAAGTGAGTGCTTTTTACATTTAAGGATTCGTTATTTACCACCAACTATTAGTTGGTGGTAAATTCCAAATGCCTTTCAAAATGCAATTTTTAGCTTTTTATTCAGTGCCATGTGGCAGACATACATGCCCTTAGGGCATGCATGTCTGCCACATGTGCACCCATGCACTATACAGGGGTGCAACAGGGTGTCAATGTGACACCCTGCCACCCTTGTAGGTCTACCCCCTATTACCGATTCAGTATTTACCGAATCGGTAATTCTCACTCATTCCTATGGGCCTCCAGGCCTTAGTGGTGGCCAGTGTGGGTTAACCTTAAAGGCTTGTCCACCACAGTCCATGCTGAAGTTCAACTCCCGTCTTGCGGACAGGCCTATAAAGCAGCACACCCTAGAGCGACAGTGACTTTGTCACTGAGGTCACAGGACCCTTGAGAAGGGCCGTCTCTAGGGCGTTGCGAATGGTGTGACCGCACCAGGCACTGACTTTGGCTGGGGGCGTCAGCAAAAATAAAAATGCCATGATAACTCCAGTGATTAATGTTCTTCCTAGAGAGAGATCTGAGTTTTGTCTAGTGGAAGTTTTGACTTATAGAAAAGGTAGCACAGAGGATTAATGTGCCTCCTGCAAAGAACATGTACCATGCAGATAACAAAGTGCACATAATGTAAATAGGTCAGTGGGTTACTGCTTTTATCAGAGAGATCCTTTTGTTACTTGCACTTAATAAGTTAAAATCCCAACATAGAAAAGTGAGCTAATAACTGTCATCTAAGAGCTGCATGCAAACTGCAAGTTATAATTTAAAGCGTTATGGTTTTTCCCCCCAGTCTTTGATTACCCTAATTTTTCAATAAGTGTTCATTTGGATATAAATCAATTCTGATTATTAAAGAGAACCTTCAACGATGGTATTATGTTTTACATTTTGAGTTTGTGTTTCTCCAGATCAATCACTATTAAACCATACTGCGTACTAGTATGGTTGTCATGTGACTCCTACAACTTGTAGTCTTTAGTCTTATGTAACATTTCATATACAGTGATTTACCCACATATAATGGATTGTCTCTGTGTAATATGTGTGATGTAAAGTGCTTTGACACCCTACACTGGTATGAGTGGTGCTGTAAATCAAATTAAATGCATCTGAGAGAGAGTGTGGTTATTGAGACTTGAAGGCACTGTTAAAGGGTGGTAGTGAGGGAATCCTTTACAGAGGTGGTCTTTGGGGGGGCACCAACAAACATTGTTGCACAGGGAACCAGCAGCGGTAAAGCCATCCCTGCCCTTGATGCCAGTCCGCCTCACCCATTGATACCTCCATTGGCCTTGCTTCAGCAGTAGGAGCTGAAACTCACCAGGGGTCAGCAATGCAGGATTTGCAAGCACACCAAACTAAGTTTGCAAACTTCACAGTGTCTCTGCTTCATTCTCAAGCACGTTTTACATGTGCCACCTGCTCTGGGGCCCCTGGAATAATGCAGTAAAGGAGGACAAAATGATCCTGCAGTGTTGACTAAATTACTCGGCAGAAAAAAAAGGCTGCAGCGTAATGCAGTATATTTTCTGCTACTTTATTATTTTGTCATTAGGTCTCGCTGAGATAACGCTCATGCGTTCTCAGCGAGACTTAAGTAAAGGGGCATTCAGCAATGCTCCCAAGAAGGCAGATTGCCTACAGTGCATGTGTGCAGGAGCGTGCACGCACTCACACTTCAAAGGAATCCGCTCCCCCGCCACGCAACGCAGAGAGGTTGTTTTTTTCAGTTCTCTAATTGCTCCCCCGCCACGCAATGCAGAGAGCTTGTTTTTTTCAGTTCTCTAATTGCTCCCCCGCCATGCAATGTAGAGAGCTTGTTTTTTTCAGTTCTCTAATTGTGTCTCACTTGTGCTACTTGTGAAATCACCAATATAGAAAAGGTACCTTGAGGAATTATTTCAAATATTAGTCAATATTTCTCATATGCCATCAATATGTGCATTCGTTCAAATAAACATCGGAACCATGGTGACCATCATTTTTCTTTTATATCATATGTTATATACGAAAACAGTAAATAATTTGCAACAAATTAAGAAAGGCAACACAAACCACACTATTACAATCGATATCTTTTCGATAGTGTGTTATACTGTTGGTACTGTATGCATTATATACATATATACATATCCTGCTCCTGAAGCCTCAGTCAGCTTATGCAACAGTCTATAAACATAAATGTTACGGTTCTTATTTGTAACCAAACAGTATACAGGCGTCGACGTTTCGGTCTTTACACAGCGATTTCCACCAAGACCATCCTCAGGACTGTATGTTGCTCAAAATATCTACAAAAATATACAATATGTACAATATATTAGACCCCGTTCCTAATGTCCAATATAATTGATTGTCTGCTAACACTAACCGTCACCACACCCAGTGTGACTCCACATAAAAGACATTACTCACTATGTTCCACGTAGAGAAAACCTCAATCCTCACAAACTGATAGAGAAGTCTTAGCCATAGACCATCCAATGTCAAGTGTTCCTGTGCAAACAAGTATCCACAATTAAATATACACATTATGCGCATATGCCTACATATTGCTCCAACTGTCGTCCAATGTTAACTGTTCCTCATATAAAACATTCATTCCGCTTACCTCCTCCAACAGATAGAAACAGTTGAGACCGGCTCATAGATTGTTCATATTTATACCATGTTCGATTGGTGTGGTTCCAATCTAGGGTGCAAAAACGGGAATTAACTTCCATAAGTTTCTATCAGTGCCTGGATAGACTAGCAATATCCCAGTGAGCCGCTGTAAGTACTTACTTCCACACTTAACATCGAGCGGGATTCAATTTCACTCCGTCTCGTTTCGCAAGCCAGCTCGTAATGGTAGCGGAAGAGACTACATCCAAGACACGCACTCCGCGCATGCCCAGAATCAGGACGTCGCTATGGTGTATGAGGCGGCCATTGCTAAATGGTTTTAAAACCTCCACTGTGCAGCTACACAGCAATGCCAATTACGTGAAACTAACTATTATAAACCCGACGCATATGTGAAAGGTGCTTAAAATATATACAATTTAATGCAGCTAACGTCTCATTTGGAACCAATTGCAGATAAGGAAGTCGGCCTTATAATAGGGACCAGTCCAAGACAACCACCATCCACAATAAAGATAACATATTACCATGCCCTGATAACATAAGGGACATCATCACAGGGTCGCTAAATTGTGCCATTCCACATATTGGTTCAGACCCTGCACCATCGTCCTGCACATCCATATCCATCTGTTTTCTTTAATGGTTAGCAGACGATCTACATTGGTCCTTCTTTTTGACCCCTTAATGACCTCTAGCACAAACCATTTCATGTCCTGTGGACCATGTAACTTTTCAACATAGTGTTCTACTATGGGTGCTGTCAACACTTTGCATCTAATCCTAGATTGGTGCTGGGTTATTCTTTTTTTCACCTCTTGGGTTGTCTTCCCAATGTAAGCTAAGTTACATGGACATAATATACAGTAAATGACGTTCTTAGTCAAACAATTTGAATGATGTCGCATCGTGAATTCTTTACCATTCAGTGTACATGATTTGGTCACAGCAGTTGTATCACAGGCTACACATTGTCCACATGGATAATGGCCCACTCTAGGTGTCAAACCCCATTGACTGTGTATGGTATTAGCCCTTGGTTCTCTGTATGTTTTAACCAGGAAGTCACGTAAGTTCCTAGCCCTTTTGAACGCAAAATATGGACATTTCAGCTGTAATTCACTTTTCTGTATAAGGTGCCAGTTTCTTGTGACAATCTTTTTAATTTCATTAGATTCAGTTCCAAAGGTGGTAACACATGCTATGGTATTTTCTGCTTCCACTTTTTGTTTGCTTTGATCCAGAAGTGATGACCGGTCATAGTACCACGCTCGTTTAAGAGCTCTTTTTACCAATCTATTTGGATATTGTCTGGCCACCAGTTTCTGTTGTAGAATCTTAGCCTCCCTGAAATAATCCTCCCTTTTGGTACAGTTACGCTTGATTCTCAGGAACTGGCCAAAAGGGAGGTTATCTCGTAGGTTCCTGGGATGGTGGCTAGAATACTTCAAAAGCGTGTTACGTGCTGTGGGTTTTGTATACAAATTTACCACCAGGTTACCATTGTCATGTAGAATGTTTAAATCTAAAAAATTTATACTTTTATTACTATATTCAATAGTAAATTTCAGGTTGTCATTTTGTTCATTTAACCATCTGTGAAATGTTAATAGATGATCCTCGCTTCCTTCCCAAATTAGACAGACATCATCTATATACCTAAGGTATTTAGTAATGTGTGTACCAAATGGGTTGTTATTGTGAATGTTTTTATTCTCAAAATCTGCTACATACAGATTAGCTATGTCGGGAGCGAAAATCGCTCCCATCGCCACCCCCTTTCTTTGACCATAAAAGTCATCGTTGAACAGGAAATAGTTGCACTCGAGAGCTATTTTGGCACATTGGATGACAAAGTCAACTGGTACTTGCATAGGGCGAGTCTGTGTATTTAGGATTTTTTCAATTATATCCACTGCTTCCCTCTGTGGGATATTGGAGTACAAACTCTCAATATCCATTGTAACAAGAATGTTTATCGAAGGGTCAAAGAGAACACCTTCCAAAGCATTTATTACACTGATACTGTCTTTAGTGTATGATTGGGTGAGTGGTACGAAAGGTTTAATAAAGAAATCTACATACTCGGCCAAGGGTTGTAAAATTGACCCACATCCTGCAACAATAGGTCTGCCGGGGGGGTTTTGTTCATTTTTATGGATTTTCGGCAGTATATAAAATGCCGGAATTGTAAAATCATTCTTATTTAAGTATTCATATTCTCTCTGACTTAGCCATAACCCATCAAGACCTGTCTTTGAAACAGTTAATATGTCTTTCCTGATCTTCTCTGTCGGGTCACCCCTTAATTTAGTGTAGTGAAGAGGGTTATTAAGTTGACGCAGTGCCTCTTGATCGTAATCAGTCTTATCTTGCACTATTATGCTGCCCCCCTTGTCTGCAGGTTTGATATAAATATCCTCCCGTTTAGCCAGGGTAACCAGTGTCTCATGTTGTTCTTTCGTGAAATTGTATCTCACATATTTCTTTTTTTCTTTGAAGAGTTGGTCTATTTCTAACAACACTACATTTTCAAAAGTTAGAAGTTCCTTTGGCATTAGGTTATTTGCCGGATAAAAAGTCGAGGGACAACGGAGACCTGTAACATTCCGTTGGTTAGATGTTATTATATTACCTTGACTATTGCTTGGGGTCTTATTGAAAAACTGTTTGAGACGAAGAGTGCGAAAGAATTTCTGGATTTCCATTATAGTTGTAAAGTGATCATTCCTATTGGTAGGTACGTAAGATAGTCCATAGCTTAGCAGTTCTAATTCTTGTCTATTCAATTCATGTTTAGATAAATTAAATATAGGTACCACCTCTAAGGTTGGATTTGAAATCCTAGTATCATTTCCTGAATTCATTTCGTTTACCACTCGTAAAAGTTGTTCCTCGTTTGCCTGTACCCTGGTGTATATTGGTTTCTGTACCAACCCCTCCGGGTTGATCGAGTCCGTCCTTGTGTTGGGGCCTGGCCTCTCGGTAAAAAAGTACCCCTACCTTGTCCTCTACCAAAACCTTGATTTGAGCTACTGCCTCTCTGTGCACTATCGTCTGAATTTGTGAACGCTGTATCAGAAAAAGTTAAGTGTTTAGTAGTCCACTGTGCTTGTCCCTGACCCTGTTGAAAAAACTCCTTTTTAAGATATGGATATGTTCGTTCTTTTGAGTAGTATTTGAGATCTTTCTGTAATTTCTCGGTTTTTTTCAATATATTGGTCTTCAAAAAATCAGCTATCTGGGTTTCTAACTTTTTAAAAAACTCCTCAGCATCAGTCACTGTTTGGTCCTCCCTGATTTGTTTCTCTAAATCTGCTATTTCCTGCTTTAGTTTATCAATGTGTTTATGCGCTGTTTCAATCCCTAGCACCATCCAGCTACGTGAACATTTATTGGACACATAGCTGAAACCTGTCTTGAAATCTTCGTCCTCTATGAAAATAGCCGGAATATTACGTACTTGTAACCCTATCGGGATGATGTTATTATTCAAGCAATCTGTAAGAAATTTTGCATGCAATTCTGTTCTTATTAGTTTCTTACGCAATCTTTCTAAATTATTGCGAAGCGTGGTATGTTGTATATTATGTGTGGCAGTGATCGTCTGAGGTCCCAGTAGTGACGGCCCACTTGCTACCTTTGTTATATATTCATCACTATAGGTGAGTGTCTCTTGTTCTGACATTTGCAACACCTGCCTATATAACAATCTATTGCAGTATTTAGTAAGATCAAAATGTATTTCTACAGTCTTTTGTATTTATGGTAGAGACGAGCTTACATACATTGGCATATGCCTAGAAATAAATCCAACTATATACACAATTCAATCGTGAACTATATACAAAATACAAAATACACAAGTGAAATATAAGTGAGATGTGAGCAGACAAATTTATGCTAATTAATAGCCAAACCACTATCAAGAATGGCCCTTGCAGACTTCGTCTGCGCCGATACCGTAAATAGAGACAGGGCAACCCAATAATCCCCAAGGAACTGGGTGAATATGCAATATAGAAAAGGTACCTTGAGGAATTATTTCAAATATTAGTCAATATTTCTCATATGCCATCAATATGTGCATTCGTTCAAATAAACATCGGAACCATGGTGACCATCATTTTTCTTTTATATCATATGTTATATACGAAAACAGTAAATAATTTGCAACAAATTAAGAAAGGCAACACAAACCACACTATTACAATCGATATCTTTTCGATAGTGTGTTATACTGTTGGTACTGTATGCATTATATACATATATACATATCCTGCTCCTGAAGCCTCAGTCAGCTTATGCAACAGTCTATAAACATAAATGTTACGGTTCTTATTTGTAACCAAACAGTATACAGGCGTCGACGTTTCGGTCTTTACACAGCGATTTCCACCAAGACCATCCTCAGGACTGTATGTTGCTCAAAATATCTACAAAAATATACAATATGTACAATATATTAGACCCCGTTCCTAATGTCCAATATAATTGATTGTCTGCTAACACTAACCGTCACCACACCCAGTGTGACTCCACATAAAAGACATTACTCACTATGTTCCACGTAGAGAAAACCTCAATCCTCACAAACTGATAGAGAAGTCTTAGCCATAGACCATCCAATGTCAAGTGTTCCTGTGCAAACAAGTATCCACAATTAAATATACACATTATGCGCATATGCCTACATATTGCTCCAACTGTCGTCCAATGTTAACTGTTCCTCATATAAAACATTCATTCCGCTTACCTCCTCCAACAGATAGAAACAGTTGAGACCGGCTCATAGATTGTTCATATTTATACCATGTTCGATTGGTGTGGTTCCAATCTAGGGTGCAAAAACGGGAATTAACTTCCATAAGTTTCTATCAGTGCCTGGATAGACTAGCAATATCCCAGTGAGCCGCTGTAAGTACTTACTTCCACACTTAACATCGAGCGGGATTCAATTTCACTCCGTCTCGTTTCGCAAGCCAGCTCGTAATGGTAGCGGAAGAGACTACATCCAAGACACGCACTCCGCGCATGCCCAGAATCAGGACGTCGCTATGGTGTATGAGGCGGCCATTGCTAAATGGTTTTAAAACCTCCACTGTGCAGCTACACAGCAATGCCAATTACGTGAAACTAACTATTATAAACCCGACGCATATGTGAAAGGTGCTTAAAATATATACAATTTAATGCAGCTAACGTCTCATTTGGAACCAATTGCAGATAAGGAAGTCGGCCTTACAATAGGGACCAGTCCAAGACAACCACCATCCACAATAAAGATAACATATTACCATGCCCTGATAACATAAGGGACATCATCACAGGGTCGCTAAATTGTGCCATTCCACATATTGGTTCAGACCCTGCACCATCGTCCTGCACATCCATATCCATCTGTTTTCTTTAATGGTTAGCAGACGATCTACATTGGTCCTTCTTTTTGACCCCTTAATGACCTCTAGCACAAACCATTTCATGTCCTGTGGACCATGTAACTTTTCAACATAGTGTTCTACTATGGGTGCTGTCAACACTTTGCATCTAATCCTAGATTGGTGCTGGGTTATTCTTTTTTCACCTCTTGGGTTGTCTTCCCAATGTAAGCTAAGTTACATGGACATAATATACAGTAAATGACGTTCTTAGTCAAACAATTTGAATGATGTCGCATCGTGAATTCTTTACCATTCAGTGTACATGATTTGGTCACAGCAGTTGTATCACAGGCTACACATTGTCCACATGGATAATGGCCCACTCTAGGTGTCAAACCCCATTGACTGTGTATGGTATTAGCCCTTGGTTCTCTGTATGTTTTAACCAGGAAGTCACGTAAGTTCCTAGCTCTTTTGAACGCAAAATATGGACATTTCAGCTGTAATTCACTTTTCTGTATAAGGTGCCAGTTTCTTGTGACAATCTTTTTAATTTCATTAGATTCAGTTCCAAAGGTGGTAACACATGCTATGGTATTTTCTGCTTCCACTTTTTGTTTGCTTTGATCCAGAAGTGATGACCGGTCATAGTACCACGCTCGTTTAAGAGCTCTTTTTACCAATCTATTTGGATATTGTCTGGCCACCAGTTTCTGTTGTAGAATCTTAGCCTCCCTGAAATAATCCTCCCTTTTGGTACAGTTACGCTTGATTCTCAGGAACTGGCCAAAAGGGAGGTTATCTCGTAGGTTCCTGGGATGGTGGCTAGAATACTTCAAAAGCGTGTTACGTGCTGTGGGTTTTGTATACAAATTTACCACCAGGTTACCATTGTCATGTAGAATGTTTAAATCTAAAAAATTTATACTTTTATTACTATATTCAATAGTAAATTTCAGGTTGTCATTTTGTTCATTTAACCATCTGTGAAATGTTAATAGATGATCCTCGCTTCCTTCCCAAATTAGACAGACATCATCTATATACCTAAGGTATTTAGTAATGTGTGTACCAAATGGGTTGTTATTGTGAATGTTTTTATTCTCAAAATCTGCTACATACAGATTAGCTATGTCGGGAGCGAAAATCGCTCCCATCGCCACCCCCTTTCTTTGACCATAAAAGTCATCGTTGAACAGGAAATAGTTGCACTCGAGAGCTATTTTGGCACATTGGATGACAAAGTCAACTGGTACTTGCATAGGGCGAGTCTGTGTATTTAGGATTTTTTCAATTATATCCACTGCTTCCCTCTGTGGGATATTGGAGTACAAACTCTCAATATCCATTGTAACAAGAATGTTTATCGAAGGGTCAAAGAGAACACCTTCCAAAGCATTTATTACACTGATACTGTCTTTAGTGTATGATTGGGTGAGTGGTACGAAAGGTTTAATAAAGAAATCTACATACTCGGCCAAGGGTTGTAAAATTGACCCACATCCTGCAACAATAGGTCTGCCGGGGGGGTTTTGTTCATTTTTATGGATTTTCGGCAGTATATAAAATGCCGGAATTGTAAAATCATTCTTATTTAAGTATTCATATTCTCTCTGACTTAGCCATAACCCATCAAGACCTGTCTTTGTAACAGTTAATATGTCTTTCCTGATCTTCTCTGTCGGGTCACCCCTTAATTTAGTGTAGTGAAGAGGGTTATTAAGTTGACGCAGTGCCTCTTGATCGTAATCAGTCTTATCTTGCACTATTATGCTGCCCCCCTTGTCTGCAGGTTTGATATAAATATCCTCCCGTTTAGCCAGGGTAACCAGTGTCTCATGTTGTTCTTTCGTGAAATTGTATCTCACATATTTCTTTTTTTCTTTGAAGAGTTGGTCTATTTCTAACAACACTACATTTTCAAAAAATAGAAGTTCCTTTGGCATTAGGTTATTTGCCGGATAAAAAGTCGAGGGACAACGGAGACCTGTAACATTCCGTTGGTTAGATGTTATTATATTACCTTGACTATTGCTTGGGGTCTTATTGAAAAACTGTTTGAGACGAAGAGTGCGAAAGAATTTCTGGATTTCCATTATAGTTGTAAAGTGATCATTCCTATTGGTAGGTACGTAAGATAGTCCATAGCTTAGCAGTTCTAATTCTTGTCTATTCAATTCATGTTTAGATAAATTAAATATAGGTACCACCTCTAAGGTTGGATTTGAAATCCTAGTATCATTTCCTGAATTCATTTCGTTTACCACTCGTAAAAGTTGTTCCTCGTTTGCCTGTACCCTGGTGTATATTGGTTTCTGTACCAACCCCTCCGGGTTGATCGAGTCCGTCCTTGTGTTGGGGCCTGGCCTCTCGGTAAAAAAGTACCCCTACCTTGTCCTCTACCAAAACCTTGATTTGAGCTACTGCCTCTCTGTGCACTATCGTCTGAATTTGTGGACGCTGTATCAGAAAAAGTTAAGTGTTTAGTAGTCCACTGTGCTTGTCCCTGACCCTGTTGAAAAAACTCCTTTTTAAGATATGGATATGTTCGTTCTTTTGAGTAGTATTTGAGATCTTTCTGTAATTTCTCGGTTTTTTTCAATATATTGGTCTTCAAAAAATCAGCTATCTGGGTTTCTAACTTTTTTAAAAACTCCTCAGCATCAGTCACTGTTTGGTCCTCCCTGATTTGTTTCTCTAAATCTGCTATTTCCTGCTTTAGTTTATCAATGTGTTTATGCGCTGTTTCAATCCCTAGCACCATCCAGCTACGTGAACATTTATTGGACACATAGCTGAAACCTGTCTTGAAATCTTCGTCCTCTATGAAAATAGCCGGAATATTACGTACTTGTAACCCTATCGGGATGATGTTATTATTCAAGCAATCTGTAAGAAATTTTGCATGCAATTCTGTTCTTATTAGTTTCTTACGCAATCTTTCTAAATTATTGCGAAGCGTGGTATGTTGTATATTATGTGTGGCAGTGATCGTCTGAGGTCCCAGTAGTGACGGCCCACTTGCTACCTTTGTTATATATTCATCACTATAGGTGAGTGTCTCTTGTTCTGACATTTGCAACACCTGCCTATATAACAATCTATTGCAGTATTTAGTAAGATCAAAATGTATTTCTACAGTCTTTTGTATTTATGGTAGAGACGAGCTTACATACATTGGCATATGCCTAGAAATAAATCCAACTATATGCACAATTCAATCGTGAACTATATACAAAATACAAAATACACAAGTGAAATATAAAAGTGAGATGTGAGCAGACAAATTTATGCTAATTAATAGCCAAACCACTATCAAGAATGGCCCTTGCAGACTTCGTCTGCGCCGATACCGTAAATAGAGACAGGGCAACCCAATAATCCCCAAGGAACTGGGTGAATATGCAATATAGAAAAGGTACCTTGAGGAATTATTTCAAATATTAGTCAATATTTCTCATATGCCATCAATATGTGCATTCGTTCAAATAAACATCGGAACCATGGTGACCATCATTTTTCTTTTATATCATATGTTATATACGAAAACAGTAAATAATTTGCAACAAATTAAGAAAGGCAACACAAACCACACTATTACAATCGATATCTTTTCGATAGTGTGTTATACTGTTGGTACTGTATGCATTATATACATATATACATATCCTGCTCCTGAAGCCTCAGTCAGCTTATGCAACAGTCTATAAACATAAATGTTACGGTTCTTATTTGTAACCAAACAGTATACAGGCGTCGACGTTTCGGTCTTTACACAGCGATTTCCACCAAGACCATCCTCAGGACTGTATGTTGCTCAAAATATCTACAAAAATATACAATATGTACAATATATTAGACCCCGTTCCTAATGTCCAATATAATTGATTGTCTGCTAACACTAACCGTCACCACACCCAGTGTGACTCCACATAAAAGACATTACTCACTATGTTCCACGTAGAGAAAACCTCAATCCTCACAAACTGATAGAGAAGTCTTAGCCATAGACCATCCAATGTCAAGTGTTCCTGTGCAAACAAGTATCCACAATTAAATATACACATTATGCGCATATGCCTACATATTGCTCCAACTGTCGTCCAATGTTAACTGTTCCTCATATAAAACATTCATTCCGCTTACCTCCTCCAACAGATAGAAACAGTTGAGACCGGCTCATAGATTGTTCATATTTATACCATGTTCGATTGGTGTGGTTCCAATCTAGGGTGCAAAAACGGGAATTAACTTCCATAAGTTTCTATCAGTGCCTGGATAGACTAGCAATATCCCAGTGAGCCGCTGTAAGTACTTACTTCCACACTTAACATCGAGCGGGATTCAATTTCACTCCGTCTCGTTTCGCAAGCCAGCTCGTAATGGTAGCGGAAGAGACTACATCCAAGACACGCACTCCGCGCATGCCCAGAATCAGGACGTCGCTATGGTGTATGAGGCGGCCATTGCTAAATGGTTTTAAAACCTCCACTGTGCAGCTACACAGCAATGCCAATTACGTGAAACTAACTATTATAAACCCGACGCATATGTGAAAGGTGCTTAAAATATATACAATTTAATGCAGCTAACGTCTCATTTGGAACCAATTGCAGATAAGGAAGTCGGCCTTACAATAGGGACCAGTCCAAGACAACCACCATCCACAATAAAGATAACATATTACCATGCCCTGATAACATAAGGGACATCATCACAGGGTCGCTAAATTGTGCCATTCCACATATTGGTTCAGACCCTGCACCATCGTCCTGCACATCCATATCCATCTGTTTTCTTTAATGGTTAGCAGACGATCTACATTGGTCCTTCTTTTTGACCCCTTAATGACCTCTAGCACAAACCATTTCATGTCCTGTGGACCATGTAACTTTTCAACATAGTGTTCTACTATGGGTGCTGTCAACACTTTGCATCTAATCCTAGATTGGTGCTGGGTTATTCTTTTTTTCACCTCTTGGGTTGTCTTCCCAATGTAAGCTAAGTTACATGGACATAATATACAGTAAATGACGTTCTTAGTCAAACAATTTGAATGATGTCGCATCGTGAATTCTTTACCATTCAGTGTACATGATTTGGTCACAGCAGTTGTATCACAGGCTACACATTGTCCACATGGATAATGGCCCACTCTAGGTGTCAAACCCCATTGACTGTGTATGGTATTAGCCCTTGGTTCTCTGTATGTTTTAACCAGGAAGTCACGTAAGTTCCTAGCCCTTTTGAACGCAAAATATGGACATTTCAGCTGTAATTCACTTTTCTGTATAAGGTGCCAGTTTCTTGTGACAATCTTTTTAATTTCATTAGATTCAGTTCCAAAGGTGGTAACACATGCTATGGTATTTTCTGCTTCCACTTTTTGTTTGCTTTGATCCAGAAGTGATGACCGGTCATAGTACCACGCTCGTTTAAGAGCTCTTTTTACCAATCTATTTGGATATTGTCTGGCCACCAGTTTCTGTTGTAGAATCTTAGCCTCCCTGAAATAATCCTCCCTTTTGGTACAGTTACGCTTGATTCTCAGGAACTGGCCAAAAGGGAGGTTATCTCGTAGGTTCCTGGGATGGTGGCTAGAATACTTCAAAAGCGTGTTACGTGCTGTGGGTTTTGTATACAAATTTACCACCAGGTTACCATTGTCATGTAGAATGTTTAAATCTAAAAAATTTATACTTTTATTACTATATTCAATAGTAAATTTCAGGTTGTCATTTTGTTCATTTAACCATCTGTGAAATGTTAATAGATGATCCTCGCTTCCTTCCCAAATTAGACAGACATCATCTATATACCTAAGGTATTTAGTAATGTGTGTACCAAATGGGTTGTTATTGTGAATGTTTTTATTCTCAAAATCTGCTACATACAGATTAGCTATGTCGGGAGCGAAAATCGCTCCCATCGCCACCCCCTTTCTTTGACCATAAAAGTCATCGTTGAACAGGAAATAGTTGCACTCGAGAGCTATTTTGGCACATTGGATGACAAAGTCAACTGGTACTTGCATAGGGCGAGTCTGTGTATTTAGGATTTTTTCAATTATATCCACTGCTTCCCTCTGTGGGATATTGGAGTACAAACTCTCAATATCCATTGTAACAAGAATGTTTATCGAAGGGTCAAAGAGAACACCTTCCAAAGCATTTATTACACTGATACTGTCTTTAGTGTATGATTGGGTGAGTGGTACGAAAGGTTTAATAAAGAAATCTACATACTCGGCCAAGGGTTGTAAAATTGACCCACATCCTGCAACAATAGGTCTGCCGGGGGGGTTTTGTTCATTTTTATGGATTTTCGGCAGTATATAAAATGCCGGAATTGTAAAATCATTCTTATTTAAGTATTCATATTCTCTCTGACTTAGCCATAACCCATCAAGACCTGTCTTTGTAACAGTTATTATGTCTTTCCTGATCTTCTCTGTCGGGTCACCCCTTAATTTAGTGTAGTGAAGAGGGTTATTAAGTTGACGCAGTGCCTCTTGATCGTAATCAGTCTTATCTTGCACTATTATGCTGCCCCCCTTGTCTGCAGGTTTGATATAAATATCCTCCCGTTTAGCCAGGGTAACCAGTGTCTCATGTTGTTCTTTCGTGAAATTGTATCTCACATATTTCTTTTTTTCTTTGAAGAGTTGGTCTATTTCTAACAACACTACATTTTCAAAAGTTAGAAGTTCCTTTGGCATTAGGTTATTTGCCGGATAAAAAGTCGAGGGACAACGGAGACCTGTAACATTCCGTTGGTTAGATGTTATTATATTACCTTGACTATTGCTTGGGGTCTTATTGAAAAACTGTTTGAGACGAAGAGTGCGAAAGAATTTCTGGATTTCCATTATAGTTGTAAAGTGATCATTCCTATTGGTAGGTACGTAAGATAGTCCATAGCTTAGCAGTTCTAATTCTCGTCTATTCAATTCAGGTTTTGGTAGAGGACAAGGTAGGGGTACTTTTTTACCGAGAGGCCAGGCCCCAACACGAGGACGGACTCGATCAACCCGGAGGGGTTGGTACAGAAACCAATATACACCAGGGTACAGGCAAACGAGGAACAACTTTTACGAGTGGTAAACGAAATGAATTCAGGAAATGATACTAGGATTTCAAATCCAACCTTAGAGGTGGTACCTATATTTAATTTATCTAAACATGAATTGAATAGACAAGAATTAGAACTGCTAAGCTATGGACTATCTTACGTACCTACCAATAGGAATGATCACTTTACAACTATAATGGAAATCCAGAAATTCTTTCGCACTCTTCGTCTCAAACAGTTTTTCAATAAGACCCCAAGCAATAGTCAAGGTAATATAATAACATCTAACCAACGGAATGTTACAGGTCTCCGTTGTCCCTCGACTTTTTATCCGGCAAATAACCTAATGCCAAAGGAACTTCTAACTTTTGAAAATGTAGTGTTGTTAGAAATAGACCAACTCTTCAAAGAAAAAAAGAAATATGTGAGATACAATTTCACGAAAGAACAACATGAGACACTGGTTACCCTGGCTAAACGGGAGGATATTTATATCAAACCTGCAGACAAGGGGGGCAGCATAATAGTGCAAGATAAGACTGATTACGATCAAGAGGCACTGCGTCAACTTAATAACCCTCTTCACTACACTAAATTAAGGGGTGACCCGACAGAGAAGATCAGGAAAGACATATTAACTGTTACAAAGACAGGTCTTGATGGGTTATGGCTAAGTCAGAGAGAATATGAATACTTAAATAAGAATGATTTTACAATTCCGGCATTTTATATACTGCCGAAAATCCATAAAAATGAACAAAACCCCCCCGGCAGACCTATTGTTGCAGGATGTGGGTCAATTTTACAACCCTTGGCCGAGTATGTAGATTTCTTTATTAAACCTTTCGTACCACTCACCCAATCATACACTAAAGACAGTATCAGTGTAATAAATGCTTTGGAAGGTGTTCTCTTTGACCCTTCGATAAACATTCTTGTTACAATGGATATTGAGAGTTTGTACTCCAATATCCCACAGAGGGAAGCAGTGGATATAATTGAAAAAATCCTAAATACACAGACTCGCCCTATGCAAGTACCAGTTGACTTTGTCATCCAATGTGCCAAAATAGCTCTCGAGTGCAACTATTTCCTGTTCAACGATGACTTTTATGGTCAAAGAAAGGGGGTGGCGATGGGAGCGATTTTCGCTCCCGACATAGCTAATCTGTATGTAGCAGATTTTGAGAATAAAAACATTCACAATAACAACCCATTTGGTACACACATTACTAAATACCTTAGGTATATAGATGATGTCTGTCTAATTTGGGAAGGAAGCGAGGATCATCTATTAACATTTCACAGATGGTTAAATGAACAAAATGACAACCTGAAATTTACTATTGAATATAGTAATAAAAGTATAAATTTTTTAGATTTAAACATTCTACATGACAATGGTAACCTGGTGGTAAATTTGTATACAAAACCCACAGCACGTAACACGCTTTTGAAGTATTCTAGCCACCATCCCAGGAACCTACGAGATAACCTCCCTTTTGGCCAGTTCCTGAGAATCAAGCGTAACTGTACCAAAAGGGAGGATTATTTCAGGGAGGCTAAGATTCTACAACAGAAACTGGTGGCCAGACAATATCCAAATAGATTGGTAAAAAGAGCTCTTAAACGAGCGTGGTACTATGACCGGTCATCACTTCTGGATCAAAGCAAACAAAAAGTGGAAGCAGAAAATACCATAGCATGTGTTACCACCTTTGGAACTGAATCTAATGAAATTAAAAAGATTGTCACAAGAAACTGGCACCTTATACAGAAAAGTGAATTACAGCTGAAATGTCCATATTTTGCGTTCAAAAGGGCTAGGAACTTACGTGACTTCCTGGTTAAAACATACAGAGAACCAAGGGCTAATACCATACACAGTCAATGGGGTTTGACACCTAGAGTGGGCCATTATCCATGTGGACAATGTGTAGCCTGTGATACAACTGCTGTGACCAAATCATGTACACTGAATGGTAAAGAATTCACGATGCGACATCATTCAAATTGTTTGACTAAGAACGTCATTTACTGTATATTATGTCCATGTAACTTAGCTTACATTGGGAAGACAACCCAAGAGGTGAAAAAAAGAATAACCCAGCACCAATCTAGGATTAGATGCAAAGTGTTGACAGCACCCATAGTAGAACACTATGTTGAAAAGTTACATGGTCCACAGGACATGAAATGGTTTGTGCTAGAGGTCATTAAGGGGTCAAAAAGAAGGACCAATGTAGATCGTCTGCTAACCATTAAAGAAAACAGATGGATATGGATGTGCAGGACGATGGTGCAGGGTCTGAACCAATATGTGGAATGGCACAATTTAGCGACCCTGTGATGATGTCCCTTATGTTATCAGGGCATGGTAATATGTTATCTTTATTGTGGATGGTGGTTGTCTTGGACTGGTCCCTATTGTAAGGCCGACTTCCTTATCTGCAATTGGTTCCAAATGAGACGTTAGCTGCATTAAATTGTATATATTTTAAGCACCTTTCACATATGCGTCGGGTTTATAATAGTTAGTTTCACGTAATTGGCATTGCTGTGTAGCTGCACAGTGGAGGTTTTAAAACCATTTAGCAATGGCCGCCTCATACACCATAGCGACGTCCTGATTCTGGGCATGCGCGGAGTGCGTGTCTTGGATGTAGTCTCTTCCGCTACCATTACGAGCTGGCTTGCGAAACGAGACGGAGTGAAATTGAATCCCGCTCGATGTTAAGTGTGGAAGTAAGTACTTACAGCGGCTCACTGGGATATTGCTAGTCTATCCAGGCACTGATAGAAACTTATGGAAGTTAATTCCCGTTTTTGCACCCTAGATTGGAACCACACCAATCGAACATGGTATAAATATGAACAATCTATGAGCCGGTCTCAACTGTTTCTATCTGTTGGAGGAGGTAAGCGGAATGAATGTTTTATATGAGGAACAGTTAACATTGGACGACAGTTGGAGCAATATGTAGGCATATGCGCATAATGTGTATATTTAATTGTGGATACTTGTTTGCACAGGAACACTTGACATTGGATGGTCTATGGCTAAGACTTCTCTATCAGTTTGTGAGGATTGAGGTTTTCTCTACGTGGAACATAGTGAGTAATGTCTTTTATGTGGAGTCACACTGGGTGTGGTGACGGTTAGTGTTAGCAGACAATCAATTATATTGGACATTAGGAACGGGGTCTAATATATTGTACATATTGTATATTTTTGTAGATATTTTGAGCAACATACAGTCCTGAGGATGGTCTTGGTGGAAATCGCTGTGTAAAGACCGAAACGTCGACGCCTGTATACTGTTTGGTTACAAATAAGAACCGTAACATTTATGTTTATAGACTGTTGCATAAGCTGACTGAGGCTTCAGGAGCAGGATATGTATATATGTATATAATGCATACAGTACCAACAGTATAACACACTATCGAAAAGATATCGATTGTAATAGTGTGGTTTGTGTTGCCTTTCTTAATTTGTTGCAAATTATTTACTGTTTTCGTATATAACATATGATATAAAAGAAAAATGATGGTCACCATGGTTCCGATGTTTATTTGAACGAATGCACATATTGATGGCATATGAGAAATATTGACTAATATTTGAAATAATTCCTCAAGGTACCTTTTCTATATTGCATATTCACCCAGTTCCTTGGGGATTATTGGGTTGCCCTGTCTCTATTTACTTGTGAAATCACAGCACGTCATGGAGACAGAAGCAGCACCAGATGTGGGTCACTCACCACCCTGTGCCTCCGATGGTTAGTGGCTTCACGCACTTTGCGTTCACTGGCCTTCATCCCTACTTCTGTGGACTTAAATAGACAAACTACCATTTTTTTCCCCTTGGTTTCAATAAGTTCACTGTACTCTTTACACAGCTCAGCAGTTTACAAAGCAAGTTATAGTCTTTGTTGGAAGTTTGAGATCATAGTGTTTATGGCAACTGATTTACTGTGTGTTCCACATATGCCACTGAGTAAAGATAAAGATCTTTGCTACAAACCGACTTTGCATTTTATTATCCCAGAGCTGTCTCCATTCCCAACACTTATAGAAACTATTCAAACCTATCACACCAGCCCAGACTGCTTGGCTCACACTCCCTTCTTTTTCTGGTAAAAAAGTGTGAATACATTACAATACGTTTTTTTTTATGTATAAAGTTTTTATTCACATTTTGACATTTTAATACAATACATACCTCCCATTCCCCCCTAGCAGACCAAGGTCAAGAAACAAATTCGGTTGAACCACCTTAAGTAAATAAGTTGAAGAAGTAGACTCTCGCAGCTCGCAAGATTTGATAACCAAGAAAAACAAAAGGGAAAAAAAAGAATGAAGAGAGAGATTCACACATCCGCTTTCTCCTTAGGGATATTCCCTTGAATATATTTCCCTTAACTGTGGACTTCTATCCAGAGTATCAATGGTTCCCAAATCATCATCCCTCTTTGGTTTTTTTTTTTGATCCCTTGTTTTTATATATGGCCATCTCCACTCTACATATGGCAAGTAATCTAGCCCTCCATTGTGTGAAAGATGGCGGTTGAGGGTCGAGCCATGCGGTGGCTATACACAATCTAAGAGCCGCCATAGCTACAAAAATCAGCCCCTGTTGGTATGTTGGGCGCTCAGTTGCTGCCACTCCTAAGATCAATTCTTCAGTGGAGATAGTAATTTCTACCTGAAATATATCCGAAATGAAATTGGATACTTCTATCCTAAGGTTGGTAAGTGCTGAGCACGTGGCGAACATGTGAATATCATTAGCTGCCGCCAATAAACAGCGTGGACCAGCAGTTCCCGAGCCGCTGGCCCATTTGCCTATTTTATACGGTGTGTAGTAAAGGGCAAAAAATATTATGTAGAATTGTGCTTGCAATTTTATTGACATTAGCGATGTTTGTGCAAGCTCTAGCGCGCGATCTGGTGTTGCTTGCTGTACGGATAGGTTGGCCTGCCACCTAGCAAGATGTTTGTCTAGATCATCCAGGAGAGTACTAATAAGCTCCTTATAAATTTCCCCGATTCGAGGGGTAGTTTCCGAACATAATTTATCTATTGCTACGATATTTTGAAAATTACAGCGCCCCCCCATTTTCTTTGACAAGAAATCCCGAACCTGTAAGTACTTAAAAAAATCCCTATTGCTAACATTATAGTTATTACGTAGCTCTGAAAAACTTTTCAGTCGATTTTCAATATAGAAGCAACCTAGTTGGGTAATCCCTGCCCTAGCCCACCTAGACATACAGCCATCATGAAAAATCTCTGGGAGATCAGAGTTGCCACTAATTGGAGTATAGTATAAGGAGCGTCCCAGCCCTAGGAGTTTACGGATATTGCTCCAAGCTTTCCAAATTCCCAAAATGGTCTTGAGTTTAGTTTTCTTGAAAAAGGTGTCATTAATATGTCACCATAAACACCCTTTGCTTCTATCTCCTAGAACCATTTCCTGAGGGGTCGGGATCGCACGATTACTAAAGTCGATAGCTATCAGATTTGTACAATATTTGGCCACTGTTGCCCAATAATAGATGCTAAAGTTAGGCATCGCTAACCCCCCTCTTTCTTTTGGTAGCATAATCCATTTTAGTGATCTTCGTGGTTTCTTAAATCCCCAAATAAATCTAGAAAACAGAGATTTGATGTTTTTAAAGTAATAGGTAGAGAGGTGTGGCTCACTGGTTAGAGGCGGCAGACCTGTAAGCGGAGAACGGCCCGGGACCAGGGTTCAATTCCCAACGCGGCAGGGTCGTGGACCAAGGGTCAACGGACTCGATAATTCTCGCTCAGTGCCTACTCTAACCAGGGAACACACTCGGTAACTCTGGGCATTAAGCTTGCCTCATCTCTACAACGGCCCCCCACAGACGCCGGGGATGCCTGGTTTCACCCTGGAGATACCCATAAAGGGACCATCTCACAGGGAAAACCAGGACGGGTTCCCCAGCGGTCTACAGCGCCAGGACACTCGGGTAGAGTAACAGTGCGCTTTACAAGAATCCCACATTTAATACGGGGAAAACTCAAGACAAATTGTTCTAAAGAAGTATAGAAATTTAGGTAGGATCAACATTTTAATCAAATTGCACCTGCCACCAATAGTCAAGCGTAGATTATCCAATCTAATTAGATCTTTTCTGGTGCGCCCTATTAATGGATCGAGGTTTATCTGTACAATTTTGTCTACCTTGGCGCTTATATTGACACCTAGATAAGTAGCGTGTTCCACAACTCTAACGTCCTCCATCTCCACTTTGTCATTTATAACTATTTGAGTTTTCCTCGTATTCAGTTTATAACTGGAAGATTTGCCGAATTTTGTTGCTTCCTCCTCAACAATCTTGAGAGCCTCCTTGGGGTTGGTAGCAACTAAAGCTATATCTTCCGCGTAAGCTAGGACTTTGGTTTCATAATTATTGATCAAAATAGATGGCAAGCAAGGATGGCTATCAAGTTTGTGTATAAATTGATCAATGTAAATCGCGAATAAGAGAGGCGAGCAGGGACACCCCTGCCTAGTTCCCCTCGTGATCATGAAACTCTCGGACATACTCCCGTTTATCACCAAGCTTAAAGGCAATTTTACCCTTTGTTATAATTAAAAACATCTTTCGACAAAATGGTGCTGATTTATTGTTTTTTTTAGCTTGATTTGGTGCATTTAATGAATATATTTATTTATTTTAAAAATATGTTTCCAATTTGCGGTTGTGGAAATTGAAGTAGAGGATGTGGCATAATAGTTAAAGGTGCTGACTTTAGTGCTGGGAAACCAGATCCGCATTTCGTGGTTGGCTCAACATCTTGTGATTTTGGGCAAATTGCTTAATCTGCCTGCTCCGTTGAACAATTACTTCTTTAAACACTTAGAAGAGTTTAAACAAGCATTGGCATAGCCAATGGGTCTCGCATTTGGGACCACACACACCCCCCCACAAACAACCCCCCACACACACACACACACTCCACACACAACCCCACACACGCACACAACCCCACGCACACAACCCCACACACATACAACCCCACACACACAACAACACAACCACAACCCAAACACACAACCACACACACGCACAACCACACACACGCACAACCACACACACACAACCACACACACAACCACATGCACACAACCCCCCACACACACAACCACACAAACACACAACCCCACACACACACAACCCCACACACACACACAACCCCACAGACACACACAACCCCAGACACACACACAGCACCAAACACACACAACCCCCCACACACATACAATCCACACACACAACGCCGCCACACAAGACCCCGCCACATACACAACCCCGCCACATACACAACCCCCCACATACAACCCCCACACACAACCCCCCACACACAATCCCACACACAATCCCACACACACAATCCCACACAAATACAACCCCACACACATACAACCCCACACACACACACAACCACAAGCACAAACAACCCCACAACCACACACACAAGCCCACAACCACACACACAATCCCAAACACAACACACACACAACCCCACACACACAACCACACACACACAACCCCCCACACACACAACCACTCACACAACCACACACACAACCTCAACCACTCACACAACCATCTATCACCCTCAGTCTATCTATCACCCTCACTCTATCTATCACCCTCACTCTATCTATCACCCTCACTCTATCTATCACCCTCACTCTATCTATCTATCGCCCTCACTCTATCAATCGCCCCTCACTCTATCTATCTTCACTCTATCTATCACCCTTACTCTATCTATCTATCTATCTATTGCCCTCACTTTATCTATCTTTTGCCCTCACTCTATCTATCTATTGCCCTCACTCTATCTATCTATGTATCTATCGCCCTCACTCTATCGATCTATATATCTATCTATCTATCTATATATTTATCTATCGCCCTCACTCTATCTGTCTATCGCTCTCACTCTATCTGTCTATCGTCCTCACTCTTTATATCTATCTATCGCCCTCACTCACTCTATCGCCCTCACTCTATCGCCCTCACTCTATCGCCCTCACTCCATCTATCCCCCTCACTCTATCTATCACCCTCACTCTATCTTTCTATCGCCCTCACTCTATCTATCGCCCTCACTCTATCTATCGCCCTCACTCTATCGCCCTCCCTCCATCTATCGCCCTCACTCTTATCTATCTATCGCCCTCAATCTACTATCGCCCTCACTCTTATCTATCACCCTCACTCCATCTATCTATTGCCCTCACTATATCTATCTATCTTTCTATCTATCTATCACCCTCACTCTATCTATCTATCGTCCTCACTCTATCTATTGCCCTCACTCTATCTATCGCCCTCACTCCATCTATCTATCGCCCTCACTCTATCTATCGCCCTCTATCTATCTATCGCCCCTCACTCTATCTATCTATCGCCCTCACTCTATCTATCTATCTATCACCCTCACTCCATCTATCTATCGTCCTCACTCTATCTATCTATCTCCCACACTCTATCTATCGCCCTCACTCTATCTATCGCCCTCACTCTATCTATCTATCTATCTATCTACCTATCTATCTATCTATCTATCTATCTATCTATCTATCGCCCTCACTTTATCTATCGCCCTCATGCTATCTATCTATCGCCCTCACTCTATCTATCTATTGCCCTCACTCTATCTATCGCCCTTACTATATCTATCTATTGCCCTCACTATCTATCTATCTATCTATCTATCTATCTATCTATCTCCCTCACTCTATCTATCTATCGCCCTCACTCTATCGCCCTCACTCTATCTATCTCCCTCACTCTATCTATCGCCCTCACTCTATCTATCGCCCTCACTCTATCTATCGCCCTCACTCTATCTATCGCCCTCACTCCATCTATCGCCCTCACTCCATCTATCGCCCTCACTCTACTATCGCCCTCACTCTATCACCCTTACTCTACCTATCTATCGCCCTCACTCTATCGCCCTCACTCTATCTATCTATCTATCTATCTATCTATCTATCTATCTATCTATCTATCTATCTATCTATCTATCTATCACCTCACTCTATCTATTTATCTATCGCCCTCACTCTACTATCGCCCTCACTCTACTATCGCCCTCACTCTACTATCGCCCTCTCTCTACTATCATTCTCACTCTATCTATAATCCTTACTTCATCTATCGCCCTCACTCTGTCTATCGCCCTCATGCTATCTATCTATCTATCGCCCTCACTCTATCTATCTATCGCCCTCATGCTATCTATCGCCCTCACTCTATCTATCTATTGCCCTCACTCTATCTATCACCCTCACGCTATCTATCTATCTATTGCCCTCAGTCTATCCATCTATCTATCTATCTATCTATCTATCTATCTATCTATCTATCTATCTATCTATCTATCTATCTATCGCCCTCACTCTATCTATCTATTGCCCTCACTCTATCTATCGCCCTCACGCTATCTATCTATTGCCCTCACTCTATCACCCTCACTCTATCTATCTATCGCCCTCATGCTATCTATCTATTGCCCTCACTCTATCTATCTATTGCCCTCACTCTATCTATCGCCCTCACGCTATCTATCTATCTATTGCCCTCAGTCTATCTATCTATCTATCTATCTATCTATATATCTATCTATCTATTTATCTATCTATCTATCTATCTATCGCCCTCACTCTGTCTATCGATCGCCCTCACTCTATCTATCTATCTATCTATCTATCTATCTATCTATCTATCTATCTATCTATCACCCTCACTTTATCTATCTATCTATCTATCTATCTATCTATCTATCTATCTATCTATCTCCCTCACTCTATCCATCTATCTATCTATCTATCTATCTATCTATCGCCCTCACTCTATCTATCTATCTATATATCTATCTATTGCCCTCACTCTATCTATTGCCCTCTATCTATCTATCTATCTATCTATCTATCTATCTATCTATCTATCTATCTATCTATCTATCTATCTATCCATCTATCTATCTATCTCCCTCACTCTATCTATCTATCTATCTATCTATCTATCTATCTATCTATCGCCCTCACTCTATCTATCTATCTATCTATCTATCTATCGCCCTCACTCTATCTATCTATCTATCGCCCTCACTCTATCTATTGCCCCTCACTCTATCTATCGCCCCTCACTCTATCAATCTATTGCCCTCACTCTATGTATCTATCGCCCTCACTCTATCAATCTATTGCCCTCACTCTATCGCCTTCAGTCTATCTATTGCACTCACTCTTATCTATTTATCGCCCTCACTCTATCTATCTATCGCCCTCTATCTATCTATCTATGGCCCTCACTCTATCTATCTATGTATCGCCCTCACTCTATCTATCGCCCTCACTCTATCTATCTGTCTATCTATCGCACTCACTCTGTCTATCGCCATCACTCTATCTATCGATCGCCCTCACTCTATCTATCTGTCTATCTATCTATAGCCCTCACTCACTCTATCTATCAATCTATCTCCCTCACTCTATCTATCGCCCTCCCTCTATCGATCTATCTCCCTCACTCTATCTATCTATCGCCCTCACTCTATCTATCGCCCCTCACTCTATCTTTTGCCCCTCACTCTATCAATCTATCTATCTATCGCCCTTACTATATCTATCGCCATCACTCTATCTATCTGTCTATCTATTGATCGCCCTCACTCTATCTATCTATCGCCCTCATGCTATCTATCGCCCTCACTCTATCTATCTATTGCCCTCACTCTATCTATCACCCTCACGCTATCTATCTATCTATTGCCCTCAGTCTATCCATCTATCTATCTATCTATCTATCTATCTATCTATCTATCTATCTATCTATCTATCTATCTATCGCCCTCACTCTATCTATCTATTGCCCTCACTCTATCTATCGCCCTCACGCTATCTATCTATTGCCCTCACTCTATCACCCTCACTCTATCTATCTATCGCCCTCATGCTATCTATCTATTGCCCTCACTCTATCTATCTATTGCCCTCACTCTATCTATTGCCCTCACGCTATCTATCTATCTATTGCCCTCAGTCTATCTATCTATCTATCTATCTATCTATTTATCTATCTATCTATCTATCTATCGCCCTCACTCTGTCTATCGATCGCCCTCACTCTATCTATCTATCTATCTATCTATCTATCTATCTATCTATCTATCTATCTATCACCCTCACTTTATCTATCTATCTATCTATCTATCTATCTATCTATCTATCTATCTATCTCCCTCACTCTATCCATCTATCTATCTATCTATCTATCTATCTATCGCCCTCACTCTATCTATCTATCTATATATCTATCTATTGCCCTCACTCTATCTATTGCCCTCTATCTATCTATCTATCTATCTATCTATCTATCTATCTATCTATCTATCTATCTATCTATCTATCTATCGCCCTCACTCTATCTATCTATCTATCTATCGCCCTCACTCTATCTATCGCCCTCACTCTATCTATTGCCCCTCACTCTATCTATCGCCCCTCACTCTATCAATCTATTGCCCTCACTCTATGTATCTATCGCCCTCACTCTATCAATCTATTGCCCTCACTCTATCGCCTTCAGTCTATCTATTGCACTCACTCTTATCTATTTATCGCCCTCACTCTATCTATCTATCGCCCTCTATCTATCTATCTATGGCCCTCACTCTATCTATCTATGTATCGCCCTCACTCTATCTATCGCCCTCACTCTATCTATCTGTCTATCTATCGCACTCACTCTGTCTATCGCCATCACTCTATCTATCGATCGCCCTCACTCTATCTATCTGTCTATCTATCTATAGCCCTCACTCACTCTATCTATCAATCTATCTCCCTCACTCTATCTATCGCCCTCCCTCTATCGATCTATCTCCCTCACTCTATCTATCTATCGCCCTCACTCTATCTATCGCCCCTCACTCTATCTTTTGCCCCTCACTCTATCAATCTATCTATCTATCGCCCTTACTATATCTATCGCCATCACTCTATCTATCTGTCTATCTATTGATCGCCCTCACTCTATCAATCTGTCTATCTATCTACCGCCCTCTCTCACTCTATCTATCAATCTATCTCCCTCACTCTATCTATCGCCCTCACTCTATCTATCTATCGCCCTCCCTCTATCTAACTTTCGCCCTCACTCTATCTAACTTTCGCCCTCACTCTATCTATCGCACTCACTCTATCTATCACACTCACTCTATCGCATCACCACAGCATCACTCAGGGGCACCACAACATCACTATGCGCTACCACAGCATCACTGAATGCCACAGCATCACTTGTCGCCACCACAACATCACTATACACTACCACAGCATCACTTGTCGCCACCACAACATCACTCAGCGCCACCACAGCATCAATCTGTGCAACCATTCAACAACAACTGGTTCAAATATGTTCTCTCAATGTTTCAAGCTTTTTTTTACAAATGTCACAAAAAGATGTTAATATTTCACTTTTGTTCTTGGATTTTCGTCACAATAAAATACACTGAACATAATCTTCACAAAAGTTATTTACAAAAGTTTAAGCTATTGCCATTATAAGTTACAATAACTTTTATTTGTAATGCAATATGTGTTGTATTTACGTGAGTTAGATGTATTGAGTATTAAAATAAAAGCCATTGTTATTTGTAATATCAATACATCTAACTCACGTAAATACAACACATATTGCATTACAAATGCTATAGGTGTCACATTTGCGAAAGTTATAACTATTGGCATTGTATATGACAAAGCTATTAATTTCGCTGTATTAAAAACCAACACATAAATTAAAAATGTGTCATTTACAATACCAATAGCTCAAACTTTCCTAATGCGATACCTATTGCATTGCACATGTTTGTTTTTAAACATGCTAACAGTCTCTGGAAACATTTTGTATTATTAGTACCAGTGCAATTTTTAGTAACTTTTGATCCAATTGAGCTGCAAACAATTTATTTGTTAAAACTGTCGGATTGTGCAACAGATGTTGTATTATGTGGCAAATATGGCTGAGCCATATTTATATAGAAAACATTTGCAAACTAAGATATTTTAACATTCATGTTTGAACTGCTCTTGTGGAAAAAGGGAGAAAAAGTGCTGATGACAGAAACTCCATGGCTCTGAAACTCCACATTTAAGAGTATTTGACGTTTTGCGATTGGAAATATGTCCCATTTTGTGAATTAATTTTAATGTCAATAACTCATATTAAACCTTAAATAATCATGTATATTCATAGGTTGAATTAAATAACATAATAAACTAACTGGTTAGTGAAATGGCAAACAAACACTAAAAATTGGAATGCTTTGCGCAATCTGACCGCACCTCTGACTCCGCCCACTGATCCCATCCTCGGGTTATTCCCGACCTTTGATTCTCCGCCCACAGTTTCCCTGCTTTTTTTCCCTCACTTCGACCACTGGGCGTGCTGTAAAGGGGGTTCGGAGAGAACATCCCTAAGGGGTGTTCCGTGTGGCTCCAGGAGAGCTCCATCCATGCCAGAGTTTGAAGATATCCGCAAAATATACATTTACTTACAGTTAATCTTATCAGCACATATTTCCATATTTAGTGGTTATCTCGGGAATGCTGGCATGGATTGGATCCTCCTGGACCTTTGCTGAAACCTGTGACATATGTGTAGACTAGGAGCAAGCCATGCATGTGTTCATTATGCAGTTTCTAAAAGTTCCCGATTGCTCAGTCTCTGTCGCACCTGTGCGTGGATGATAGTTCTTCATTGTGCACACCTGAATGTGCAGTTAGGCGTGCTGAACCCCAAGAGCGAAGGGGTGCTCAGCAGACAGACTGGGAGATCATGGATGTCATACCTGAATTGATGCTCGCGTTGAGTAGTGCAGGCAGCCTGGTTAATAAATCACAGTGCATTAAATGCCCGTATTCTGTCTGCCAAGACATGAGTCTGCGATCATGCCCAGTACCACCAAAGGGACGGGTCGGGCTGCTCAAGGTTCAGCATTTAAACAGATGCTAGTCCAGCACTTGTTAAAGCAGAATGTGATACACAGGGTTATTAAAGTGACTTTTCTCACCGATCACTGATTGCTTTGCCACAAGATGAACCTGCCCCCTCATCATCTACTTCCAAAAGGAAGAGGGAGGAGTTGTGCCCGGCTGCTACCGGTGCTGAGTTTGGAACTGGCAAAGCGCGTTTGAATTCTGGCCTCTGCTCCTCACCCTGCGTTGAACATCTCCATGCCCTAAAAAGGAGTCTGGTATTCTCAATCAGGTTCCCTACGTAAAACAATCAAATACACTCGGGACATGTTTGCACTAAATATAACACTGAGGAAAATGTCCTTCTAGCTATCAAATATTTATAGGTCTATTTTCCCCCAGTATTATATAGTGCAGACATTGGGGCAATTTACAAAGGAATCAGATTTATATATAGCAGCAGCATTCCTTTAGACTTGGGATTGTACCAGTTTTGCAAGTGAACTTTTCTTTTGAAAAGTTACATTGTTTTAAATGTTGCTTGAACAACATGACAGGAGGTGTCCATTTGATACTTTACTTACAACATAGTGCTTGCATTGTGCCAATAAAACTGAAAGGCTGGGATCACCAATAACTACAATACATCTGAGTAGTTCGGGCAACAACCATTGTGTTGAGTGGGTTAGGTATGGTTGCCACAGCCACACTACCTTGTTTTTCTTGTATTAGTCATCGTTTAATTCTTCTATAGAGGCGCTAAAGCGAGAACAAAGGCGTTATGTACAAAGGGTTTTAGCATCCATAAACACTCTAATTCGGTAATTCAGAGAGATCATGTATGTAAAAACCTTTTCAAATCTATATACCCATTTGGCGATTCGGAAAATATTTTGTGAATCACTTCATGGATTTGAAAATGGTGTCAGAATCTCTGTTTGGAAGCGGCTTGTTTTGGGCGTTCTGATGTATTAATGTTTTGAGACCTTAATTGGGTCGTAAAACATTGAAAAGTTACCGACGTCCAAGTTGGGATGGTAACTGATTCACAAAGGGGAATGTGTTACCTCTGGACCCCTTCCCCTTTGTGAATCTTGAAAAAGTTTCAGGGGGAGTTGTCAGTGGTCTACAGGACCATAGCCAGCTTTCAGTGGAACGTTTTGGAACCACCCCCCTTTTTTTTAAACACAATCTTCTTTCCTTTAAGGAGAACGTGCTGCATTTATTTTTAAAGTTTTCTTTATTTAAACACAATCACAGACATGGTGCTTTGCTGTCTCTTGTGGTCCACCATCTATATGAGTTGTGGGAGGTTGGAACTTGTGACCTGCCTAATGAATACTCATGAGGTAGCTCATTCTGCAACCCAATGCAAATTATTATTTTGTGAACTGATCACAAGTCTTTGCAAAATCGTATTTGCTTAGCAAAAAGTTAGTGCGCACTTGAACCCCACATTTTGCTAAACAATTCTTACTACATTTATTTATTTATTTATTTATAGGTTTTGTATAGCGCTAGCTGGACCCGAGGGTATCAGAGCGCTTCACAGCAGGTACAATTATGCGCCTTACCAGCGGAGGCAGAATCCACAGCTTGTAAACTTAAGAGCATTGCATACAAAATTACCAAACAGTTCTTGTGGTCAAAAAGGAGGGTCGCGGCTGTGGGGTTTGAAACAGAGGAGTTACTTTGCTGATAGCGAGAGGGGTGACTCTCAAGTAGGACGAGGTGTGGTAGTAGATCCCGGTGAATGTAATTCTGAGACGACTGTTTTTCGAGCACAACAAGGTTGTGGTGCAGTGTCGAACTCTTTCCGGAGTATCATGTGTTCTTCTCGTTAAGTTCAAGTGCGCTCTCGGAAGAGGGCTTTGAGTAGGGTCTTGAATTTCGGGAAATAGGTGGTAGTTCTAATGTGGGAGGGGTGGAGTTCCAGATCTTGGGTGCATTCCCACAAAGGATTTAGAGATTTCAATGGAATGAGACGGAGCGTGTTGAAGCTTCTGAGATTCCTGAACTGGCCGTCCCTTTTGAGTTTAGCGGCCAGGTATTCTGGTTTGCCTCTGTGAAGGGCTTTGTGCGTAAGGCATGCTGTTCGGAAGCTGGTTCGTTGTTCAATTGGGAGCCATTTCAGCTCCTTTGAGTGCAGGAGAAATGGGATCGAATTTCTTGGTTCCTGTGACCATTCTTGCTGCAGCATTGAGGGTGGTTTTCAGGGGGCCTAGGTGAGATTTGGCTGACCCAGTCAGGGCTGCGATTCCATAGTCAATTCTGGAGAGCACCAGTGCTTGAGTGGCCTCTTAAAGGTCTTTCGGAGGAAGGAAGGTTTTTATTTTGTATAGAAGTTTCAGATTGAGATACACGCTTTTAGCAGATCTAGAGATGTGTTTTTTCATGTCAAGTTTGGGGTCAAGGGTGATACCTAGAACTTTGAGGGCGTTGACGGCTTTAAGCCATTCTTCGATTTGGGGGTTTTCGTCTATGTTGGAGATGAGTAGAACTTCAGTTTTCTCTTGATTAAGTTTAAGGTGGTTCAGTGAGAGCCATTGTTGGACCTCTTTGAGCGTGCCATTTAGTTTGTGTATGTCGTCCATGGAGGTGGTTTCCAGATAAAGCTGTGTGTCATCCACGTAGAGGTGGAAGGGGATGTTGGAATTCCTGAGTAGTGTGGTGAGGGGTTCCATGTAGATGTTGAAGAGTTGGGGAGAGAGTACTGACCCTTGTGGGACTCCTCTGATGACGGGTAGTGGGTCGGATTCAAAGTTTTTAATTTTTATTCTTTGCGAGCGGTTGTGTAGAAAGGAGGAGAAACCAGTTTAGGACAGTAATTTCAATGCCTCCTCTTTCTTGAAGGACTTTGAGGAGCAGGGTGTGATCAACTGTATTGAAAGCAGCCGATAAGTCTAGGAGAATGAGAAGGCAGCATTGGTCTGAGTCAAGTGATTTATGTAGATCGTCTTTGACGTTTAGGATTGTGGTTTCAGTGCTGCATCCCTTTCTGAATCCCGATTTGTTCGGGTCTAGGAGCTTGATGTTCTCCAAGTGTTGGGTTAACTGTGGCAGAACACATCTTTTCAGAATTTTGGATAAGAGAGGTAGGTTCGACACAGGTCTAAAGTTGTTCATATCCTCCGTGTCTAGCCCTGGTTTTTTTTAGTAGCGGCGTGACTTGGCCGACCTTGAGGTAGTCTGGGATAGTTCCCGAGCTTAGAGAGCTGTTGATGATCTTGCACCAAATTGGAGCTAGGATAAGCTTCAAGTCTTTGACCAGGTTCGTTGGAAGCTGATCTAGGAAGTGGGATGACGGTTTGGCATTGGCGATCAGATTGACTATCTCTGCTTCCTGAATGGGAGTAAGACGGACCAGTGAGTGGGTAGGTTCACTGGGGTGCTGACCATCATTGTTGGCGTCTTGGTCTCCCTGTGAGAGGAGGGATTTGTGCTGAGAGAGAGAGCGATCTTGGCGATTTTTTCATTGACAAAGCTGGCAAAGTTGTCGCATTGTTCTTTGGAGGCCACTAACTCGGATGTATTCGGTTTGGATGTTTGGTTTCTGATGATGTTAAAGAGTTCTTTGGGTCGTTTTTTTGCATTGTCTAGAGCGGAGCAGACAAAAGATGTCTTTTTGTTCTTGATGTGCTTATTGTAGTTTCTGTGTGCTGCCTTGAGTTGATTACGGTGGAGGGAGGAGGGATTGCTCCTCCAGATTCTTTCTAGGGATCTAAGATGTCTTCTTTCATCTTTGATGTCAGAGGTGAACCAAGATCTGGAGGGGGTGCTTCTGTTTTTTTTATAGTTTCAAGGGCGCCAGGTAGTCTAAGGTGGACGTCATGTTGAAATGGTAGAGAGAGGTGAGCTCTGTGGTTGAGAGGTGCTCTGTTGTGCTCGGGGGCAGCGTGCTTAGTTCTTCCTCAAGGTTGGCCCGCGGGACTTGAGAAGTGTTCCTGACCCATTTGGGAGGAGCTTGTTTTGTGGGTTGAGTTAGGGCTGGTTGGTTGATGTGGAAAAGAATAATGTGATGATCTGACCAGTCTACTGGAACAATATAGTCAATAGTGATGTTCTTTCGGTCCGAAATGATTGCGTCCAGTATCGCCCCTCTGTTGTGCGTTTCTTCTGAGCAGTGTTGTATCAGATCATTTTCTAGCAGGAGGCTGTTGAGAGATTGGATGAGTGGGTTATTTGTTTTGTACCATCTTCTGTTGAGATCGCCCAGGATTATGCTGTTGACATTGTTGAGCGCGCAGTGGGTGATTAAGTCAGAGAGCTGTCTTTGAATTCCTTTGAATTGCCTGGAGGGTGGTACAAGAGATGGCAGGGACGCGAAATGTCATCTCAACTTTGGTACTTGCAGTCAAAAGATTTTAAGGATGCAAAAATTGTCATAGTTATTTGGAGGAAAAAATGCTGCAATTACTCTGCCAAACTGCAGAGAACTAACTAGCTGAGATTTTGTGAACTCATGTCAGGAAGCCTGTTTCTTCTTGAGCTGTCCATCCATTTACCTGTTTTCACAAGTTCCTGGCAGTGACCCCTTTTTAGGTTGAGCTAGGCTTATTGTGGCTAAGCAAGAACATAGACGAGCTTTCAGTCCGCCCATTGCATACCATTGTTTGCCTTCCCTTGTCATTCTCATTTGCCTGCTTTTTATTTGTGTCCCAGCTTGTTAATATTGAGTTTGTCTCTCCCATTGGAGCACTGCCACGTTACAGTCTCTTTCATTGGCTGGCATCGCTGCCTACACTGCTTGCTTTTCATGCGCTACTTGTTTGTTTTGTATGAAGCACTCTATTAGAGTATGTATGTTTTTGAGCCATCTCTTTCATTTTTACCTCTCCTCCTGTACTCCATGTTGATCTCTGTTGTCTGACTGCTTCTTCCAACCCGTTACCTCCTGCGTTTGCTCGTATTTTTCTCCACTTGGCTTTCCCTCCCGCGCTTTTTGTGTTGCTTTCTCACAATTCCCAATTCCCAATTCTCGGTTTGCTTTCGCTCCAGCCCTCCCCTGTTGTTTTTACGTTCCCTCCAGTTCCCTTCATTGCTTTCTCTCCCCCCCTCCTCCCCATATTTGGCATCCTCTCATTCTCCCCCATGTTGCTTCGCTCTTCACCTCCCACCCTCCAGCATGATATTTCAACATTGTCCCCACCAGGCCCAGTTCTAGTTTAGGTGGCACAGGGGCCAGGCCCTCCCAAGGGGGCCCTCTGGCCCACCCAAAGCCCATCCATAAATGGAAGGGCGTATATTTGTGGTTCTTTAACGTGTCATGTGTACCTGCAGCTCTTGTTTTCTGCCCTATTGACTCCCCTGCATAATAACTAGCAGTTACTGTTTCACATGCATTTGACTGGACGGTCATAGTGGGGTGTAGCTGAATGATTTCTCAACAGTGACTGTAAAAACAAATTAAGCTTTTCTCTGTGAGCAATGCAGGCCTTTACAGTTCATGTTTCACTTCATCTTGCCTAAGCGTGAGTTCTTTTTCCAGATGTTAAATTTTCATGCTTCTTTCTTGCAACATAGGAGTCTTATGTAGCGGTTAGAGTGAACTAAATCAGCTCTATGTGTCTGGGTGTTTATGGGTATTCATTAAATGGCGCTATTAGAGTGGATGCTGAAGGCAGTGCAATTTTGTCACAGTTCAGATTATAGGGTCATAAAGGTGTTCAGATGTCATGCCCATATTCCAAACTTCATTTGGTGGCCACAAGGCAGAGAGGAGTACTGGTCCCCAAACATGGTGGTGACGTCCTGGGGTCTGCCCTACAATGGCTCTGCAAACTGGTCTAAGTACACCCTGTCAGCACTTGGCTCGCAGGGTAGCGAGGGTGAGCCGTTAAAGGCTTCTCAGTGTGGTAGCATGGGGGTCAAGAGCTCATAACACAGCAGTCAACCACCACAATTGTTCAGTTCGCTTTTACCTCTTAAACTTATTCAGTAAAAGTCTCAAGTTGATGTCGCATACCTCAGACTGGTTCCTTAGTCTCCCATTTCACATGCCGTTCTAGGCCCAGTGGTTACCTACTTTTTGTTGTTGCAGTGTGGGAAGTACAGGAAATACCAGAACAGCAGTCTTGCTCCTGTGGGGGAGCCTTTCGAACTGTAGGCTTGGAGGTGACCACACTCAGAACTTGCCAGCTGGCAGACGTTAGCTTGGCACTCATCTTCTGTTGTAGTGTCCTCCCTTGGGCAGGTGCTGACGGGGCACAGGGATGACAGTTGTGACCTCCAGGCTGACAGTGAATATATGTATCAAGCTAGATAAAGAGGAAGGTCTTCAATTTCTTCCTAAAGATCTTCAGATCCTGAAAAGCACATACATCCACTGGTAGTTGGTTCCAGGCTACAGCAGCCATATGTGAAAGGGAGCTGCCACCTATCCTTTGTCGACGGAACCTAGGAGTGCATGCCATATACTGTGCAGAAGAAGGCAACTGCCTATTAGGGGTATAGAAACAGAATTTCATTCTTAAGTAAGCTGTGCCAGGCCCATATAGAGCTCCATGAGCGATGACCAAGGACTTAAATTTCACCCTCTCTTTCACCGGCAGCCAGTGCAGGCTACGCAGGTGTTGTCTAATGCTGACCCTCTTAGGGAGGTTCAGAAGAGTTCTGGCTGCGGCATTCTGAAAAACCTGAAGTTTATTCAGTAAATAACCAGGCTGCTCAACATACAATGCATTAGCATAGTCAATGCGAGATGTGAACAGGGCAAGGTAACCGTTTCACCAGCTGAAAGTGGGAGTAGAGGAAGGAATTTTTTTAGTGCCTTCAAAATACCGAAGCACATTCCTGACAGTCTGTTAATGTGAGTGTCAAAGCACAGCTTTTCATCAAACCAAATCACTAAATTCTTAGTAAGTTGACCTAGAGGTGTTGACAAAGGGGACTTATCAAGCCAAAAAGAGTGCCAGAACAGAGGAGGGAAATTACCAAAGAAAAGAATCTCATTTTTGTCCTCGTTGCTCTTCAACTGAGCCGAAGTAAGCCCATGGAAAACTGCAGTCAGGCATGTTTTGACATTGAGGTGGAAGACTCGCTTATATTCCACATGAATAGAAGCGTCATCAGCATACGCGAAGACTTTAGCGCCCAAATCTTCTGCCAGCCGAATAAAGGGAGACAGGTACATGTTGAACAACAAGGGGCTCAATACAGAACCTTGGGGAACCCCAGTCATTAAATTCTGGGGGGCAGCTGTAAAAGGCGAAACCCAGATTTTCTAAGTTCTGCTCTCAAGGTAACATTTCAGACACTTCCATGCTGACCCTACCACTCCGATTTCCTGAAGGCGGGCCAGGAGCAGGGCATGCAGCTGACAGGTCCGAAAGGACAAGGGCAACACTGCCCCCCGCATCTAGAGTTTCACGGATGGCCTCGTAAATTTCGATCAGAGCTGATTCCATGCAGTAAGGGGACCTAAAACCCGATTGAGTCGGGTGAAGAAAATCATGTTGTTCCATGAAGTCAGATAGTTGTTTACTGATCAGTTTTTCAAGAACCTTCGCCACAGTGGGGAGAAGGGAAATATGGCAGTAGCTGGAGGGGAGAGCGGGATCCAGTGCAGGTTTTTTAAGTAGGGGAACAATCATTGCCTGCTTCTAAGAGGTAGGGACCATGGCAGATGCTAAGGATAGGTTAATCAGAGTATTAATCACTGGATTGATCACCTCAGAAACCCCGTCCAACAATTTGGCCGGGCACGGATCGGAAGGTCAAACGGATTTAAGAGTTTTAAAGAGCTGGTAGTGAATCCCACGCAGATATTGGTTCAAAGACTATAAGTTTGGTGTAGGTGAGAGGCAGCAAGGTGGGAACCATAGTCACTAGCTGACTATCCCCGGAGTGAAAAAATAGCTTGTAAAGATCGAACCTTATTAGTGAAAAAACTGGAAATGTCCAAGAGAGTGTGGTCTACTGACCACTCTTATTTAATGTTCCACTGTTATATTACCACCAGATCCTTGTGCTGACATTCCATGTGTGTGTGTCATGTCATGCATGTGCAGTGAGCGTGTGACACATGCATGGTAGTAGGACTCTGTGTGTGGTGAGAATCTATGTACTGGGACCAGTGAGATACATCGTGGATAATCCCAGGTTTAGCATGCCCCACATGGAGCATGGAAACCGCTCACCCAGACTGTATTGACTCTGTTCATGTGGCTGGAGGGATGTGGGCCAGACATTGAAGTGAAGAAGGTTTGAGACAGGATTACCTTTCAACACACAATGAGGGCCTGTTAGGAAAGAGGCTCTGATTACTGATTCCTGAGCACTGATATTTGGTAGATGTGAGAGGTAGGATCCTACTTTCAGTTGTTGGAGGTGAGGGACCTTTTAGGCAGGGCCTGTCCTTTTGTCTGTTCGTAATTACTGTTTCTGAAACTGATGACAGCTGGATGCAGGGATCCCTCGCTACTTTGTGCCCATGATTTGAATATTCTTGCTTGGAGATATCCCCATTGCTATCTTCTGTGAAAAGCATCACTTTGCACAAAGGCTGTGTCTATAGAGCAGTCTTAAAAAGACATTTGAAAGAGGACCAACCTGAACTGGACCAGTGCTGAAACCTTAGACTACCCCAATTTGTTCCAGTTCGAAGTTCTTCAGTACCAATAAAGGGATGCTTCGCAGAGGAGTCAAAGGACCGCTGTGTTACCAAGATTGTCTCTGCATGACAGATAGTTTCCCAGATGTGAAGGAACATCACCTGAAATCTCTACTTTCTGAAGCAGGAGCGGAGGCTCTGCCTAGTGTGGAACATGAGCCCATAATTCTATCGATGCCCAGGCTGCTGGCGCAAACCGCCTCTTAGTTCCCATGTTGAATAATTACCAAATAAAGAGACGGGCGCTGGAAGCAGGAATCAAGAACAGAGTTTAATTCTCATGAGGAGAGCCAGTCATTTCGGACACGAAACACAGTGTCTTTCAGGAGGTGCTCTAACAAGTGAGCTGAGACTCTTGCTTTTATACCTTACAAAACACTTGATAGTACAATCAGGACAGTATGACGCAAAAGAAAGACATCCCTGTAATCCTCGTGTCAATCCTTACCCCACATATGTTCACAATGGGGACCCTTGACCTGCTGATAAGAGGGGAGGGCAATCACGCAGCCGAGTGTTCCGCCAACAGTTTAGGATGTGTGCGCCTGATCATAGCCCAGGGGGTGGGGTGGCCAGGATCAATAGTGGGTCCTTTGAAGAGGAGTGACTTCATACAATAAGGGCAGTAAATGGTATCTCCTGGCTTAGGCGATGGCCTCGGACATGTGTGGTCAGCCGGACTCGGGGGAAGGGGTCATCAAAGGAGTGGTATTCATGCTGCGTGGACAATCGAGCGCCGAGGGAAGGCTCGTCAACAGAGGGGCATTCATGGAAGGAAAGGGGGTGTTGGTCAGGCGCGGCCGTGACTCTCAAGGACAGGGCTTTGCAGAAGAAGAAGGTTTATGACTTGCCCATGTGAGGAGAAGGGAGGGGTAGCCAGGGTGGACACAGGGACAGAGTCACACAGAGAGAGAGAGATCTGATGACCCGTACATGAGAGAGCGGGGGCAGTCAGGTGCAGCTGGGGAGGGCTACGTCAGCCAGGGCGAAGGATGCCTCTTCAAGAGGGAATGGGGGGTTTTGTGCGGGTCAAGCAGGAGAGTTGCCTTTCACAGCAGGGTCGCGCAGAGGGAGAGGGTTTCATGGTCTACGCATGAGAGAGGGGGTTTAAGGTACGCGCAGGAGGGAAGCCGGGGATTCCAATGGGTAAAAGGCCATGGTGCCTAGAATGGCTGTGCATATGCATAGGGGTATGGGCTCTTACTAGCAGGGTGATACGGTCAATAGTCTACGGTATTCATGGTGCTCACAGGGAGAGGAGTGGGAGAAGAAGGGGAATGAATGCTGTCTATGTACATCAATTTCTTCAACTTTCACAGTCGCCCCTTTTTACATAACAGCAGTCATTTTTGCAATTGATGTGTTTACAGGTGGACAGGCATCGTTGATGAATTAGCATTTTGTCGATACTAACATTTGGCGTACAATCATAGACAGTTGAGGTGATGGGCAGAATGCAGCACATAGGAAATTGCATTTTCGTTGTGTTCCTGACAATTAAACGCACTACATAGTATAAATCCTTCTAACTTAAAGATGTGACCAATGAACAGTTTTGACCAGGTAGTTGAGAGCGGAATTCAGTTCAATACACAAGATTTCTTCGTCACAGTGTCTTTTTATCAGTGAGCCATCACTGGTAGGCTCTAGTCCGTGTACTTTCGTTGGCGCTGTTGAGCACCGGCGGGGGAGCTATAGGTCCAGCTCGGTTCTGTCCTTACACGTTGCAGGGTGCGGTCAGTCCTCTGCTGTTAGACCACAGTCCTGTTCCCTAAACAATCCGTTTGGCGGCGCCTTATGCTCGGCACCTATATTTCTGTGGCAACACCCTATTCCCATTTGAAGGCAGTTCTTCCCTTTGGCAAAAAGTCACGTGGAAAAGAGGGTGAGCATGGTTCAAATAGTCGATAGGAGAGAGAGCGAGCGGAGTTGGATCAGAGTTCCTGGGACACACAAAAGGGACCAAGGGAGCAAAGTATAACAAGCAGGCAGGCCCATCAATCGAGCCCAAAGAAGGGGGACGGAGACTCCAGGCACACGTGGGTTAGCAGACGGAGGGCTTCAAGGCGGCCCGTCATTTTTCATTTTCCACGTTGAAATTGCGGTCTCGTCCCGTATCCTGTTGCTCTGCAGCTCCACCTTTGGTCGAGGTCACACGTGTCCCAAGATCTGCAGTCAGGCTGTACGTCGCATCTGACCCATCTCCTTCGGTGATCGTGAATCTTTGAATAGGTACAAGACAAGGTTTTAGAGAAATGGCAGAAGAAGATATCTACGCATGTGAATTCCTCCCTCAATTCTACGCATTTGGGAGATACGCTCACTGGTCACAGTCAGAGGTCCATTACTAAGCAGTGCATGTGTCAGCATTCCTACTGAGTTTATGGCAGGTTTATTCATCGTCCTATTTATAACTCAAGTGAGGATAAATACGATTCCCATCAACTATTCATTACATCATATTCAACATTACAGAGCATTTCCCTTCAGGGCTGGCTAACCTTTTCAACCAGGGCGGGGGTGCCATCATCGAGAGTCAGGCAAAACAAGTTTTTCTCGAGGGTCAACAGTTACTCATGGTCATCATGTTTATATCCGGGACAGCAACTGGGGTCTATCAAAAATGGGGCGGGGATGCTTCGGGCGCTTGCGCTTGGGTGCAAAAGGGGGTGGGGCGATCTGGGCATTGGGGTTCAATCTAGACGTTGGCGTTCGTCTCTGAAGAACAGACATAAGGTGCCATTGACATACAGTTCCCCTATAAATGGCCAGATTTGGGGGACTTTAGTCGTCTTACCTGTCCTTTCCTTTTTCAGCCAATTCAAGTTCATTCATTTTGCAGAAAGGAGAGGCAGTAATATGGCGAGATACAATTATTTTAGTTTCGGTCAATTTCGTTGAACACCTTCGCGTTCAATATGTATCAAATCAGACTGGTGCCGGTGGGGCACAATTTTACCACAAAGAGGGAGAGAAGATAGGGAGACTCTCATAGAGTGTGAGAGTCGTCCGCAACCTAAACGAGCCATTCGGTACACGTATGACATGTAGAGAGAGAGAGAGAGATAAGGGGTGGTGAGAGAGAGAGAGAGAGAGAGACGTGTACGAAAATAGGTCATTTAGTGCGCTCACAACACGGAACAGCAAAGGTCAGGTAACACGTAAACACAGGCAGAGGGAAGACATAAATCCGTACATTATATACACACAAAACTCGGACAGGGAAGACAACACATGTACTACACATATATAAGACATCCACGACAAACAGAAAACGACAGGTGGCCAACAAAATTCATATTATATCCTACGTATCTTTACTATCCTATTTATCTACGTGCTTAGCTCTTTCTACCCTGACCTCCTTTTCCTTCTCGCTTGTTATCCCTGCGAGCGTTCTCAATTGCCAATACTTACACCTCGGTTAGTCGATCAGAAATTAACCTGGTCGCGCTATTTACCCATGGTTGGATCTTAAACCATTTTCAGTTCCTTCCTTTGGTGGGAAGTTCTCCAGGCTGAGGCAACGGCAAGTATTTGATCGGGAGAACAGTCGGACAGCTTGGCTACATCTATAAGAGTGTGAGAAAGGGGGCAGTGCATTTTGAACATCAGCAACATTTCTAACTTCCCAGACGGGTGGTGCCTTGGTAACCCTTACCCGTATATTTTTTCTTTGTCCTTTCCCTACCTAGTCAAACGTCCAGTTACATTATTTAACGCGTCCTTTCTAGTCAATTTTTCGTCATTCAGTACCTGTCCAGTTTCTATGTCAGTCCATCTTCCCAGTCGCTATGTTCTAAGGAGGAACAGTCATGTCTAAGTCTACGTCTTTTTAAAAACTTATCGTCATAAGGACTATGCACATATTCCCTCCTTCCCTTTTCGTCGGTGGTTCGACCATCGCTCTCCCATACTTCAGCCGACGTTCTGACGTGACCTGCAGAAGGGAGGAGAAAGAAGGGGTGGGGGGCAGCATTCAAAGCACATCAGCATGCAGTAGTCCGAAAATGTTTTTACCTACCACATACTCGACCTATCTCCACGCACTGCATTTCTTTACCATCTCGGCGTTTAAGCCCAGAGGGACCAGCAATGTCAGATAGATAATCATTGACGATCTGCGTATCTACATGAGTTACTTGGTCGTAACCCTCTTTGTCGGGTGCAAGGGTGACGGTCAGGTGGCATTTCTGTGGTGTCGTTTTAAGGGTGTCTAAAACACTTTTCTGGCTGCCTGTGACACATAATGTAGCTGCTAAATATCTGATCCTTTTTGATCTACATCTTTCATCATACTTATTCTTCGCTCACAGTAGCAAGACATCCAAAACTCATTAATGCAACTGCTACAACCATGCTTTCTTTTTCAAAATACTTTTAATAAAAAGTGTTGAGGTACAAATACAGGCCTACAACTCAGTGGCCGGCTATGAAGCAGATTGAAACTGTACATAAGAAGAACGAAGTTGGTGGCAGTTCATTGCATAAAGTGCAGCAGTGCAATAAAATAGTATTAAACTTCCCTACAGAGCAAGCATGATGCATGTCAGTAATTCATCTTTAATAAATTCATTACCCAATGTTCATTCATTACCTAAATTACACCAATTCGTTTTCCAAATCATAATCAGTACCCACCCTAAGTCAGTTCATTGTCCAAGCACATACTCAATATCCTTCGTATCTACTTTCATTATCCAAGAAAACTACATACATATCTCGGGGCAAAAAGCTGCGTGGTCAGGGTGCAATAAAGTTTATTCAAAAGTCTCATTTTGTGTCGGCGCCATTTTGGGTGGGGCCAGGCGAGTTCCAGTGCAGTCAGAATATCTCCAATGACTCGTGGTTGGACCAGAACCTTCCGTTGGAAGTTCAAAAAGTTTTGAATCATGTGGTTAACAGTTCTAACAATATGGACCATTAGTCAAAGAGTGGGGAGGGCGGCAACAATTTTCCTACCGGGTCATTCTGGTGTTCCACCGGAACTGAACAAGTCTGTGCCGTGGCTGCATTTTAGCCATTTCCTATCCGAGGCTGGCGCCGGCAGGAGTTGCACCGATGTCGTGGTTCCCAGTGAGGGGGCGGGGGCGCCCATGCGGAGGGATCGGGGTGCCCCCCGGCTCTCATAGAATCTTCAAGGTTGAGGAGAGAAGGCATGGAGCGTGTGCCCGTCCTGGGCAGAAGACCGCTTTTTGATGTTGACCCTCTTTAAGTAAGAGCATTGGGGTGTCGCTGGAAGGCTCCACCTGGAGGGAGGTGGGGGAGGCTCGTTCGCGCCGCCTCCCCCTTCCAGCGACCCCGCGCCGTTCCTCGGCTCCGTCGCTTCGACATTGGCCGTGCTGGCTATTGAAGATGGGGGGGGTGGTCGGCGGCTGAGGCAAGACAGCCCCCCCTTTTCTCTTGACATGTGGCGGGACTACCTGGAACTGTCCAGGCGTCGACATGTGGAGGGACTACCTGTAACTATGCAGGCGATGGCATGTGACGGGACTACTTGCAACTGTCAGGCGTTGGGTGTAGTTGCGGCCATTATTGCACAAAGAAATGCCGCCATCCTTGCCTTGGCTTCGCCCATCAACGAAAGCCGGATCGGGTGAGAGAGAGGGGTGGTCGGTGGCCGAGGCAAGACAGCCCCCTCTCTCCCCGCGGCCTGCAGGGCGGCAGAAGAGAAGAGATGGAGAGGTCCTTGTCATTCTTCGGACCGCCTGCCCAACATCATCTCCTACTGACCGTGGCCAGGCGGGCCCCTCGTGCCTCGAGGCCTCGCCTTCCGGATGGGCGTAACCGCGGACCTGTTGCATTTCGGGAGCTTCCGGAATGGGGGTAGGTACCTATTGAATTGTTTCTATTTCATGTGACCGTTATTTTGGGCGTGGCGGGCAATGAGGCAGACATGTTGGGAGCAGGAATAGGCAGTGAAGCCTAGCTACCTCGTGGCTATTTTTGCTTTCAAACTTTTCGCCATTTTACATTTCTTATTACGAACTATTTCTAATGTTTCTTATTTTTAGTGAAGTCAAAAGCTCATCAGGGGTTTACTGACTTAGCCTGATTTCTTTTTATTTTTCTTTCTCTTCCTTAGCGTGTTTCGAGCTAAAGTTTTCTGTTAGTAGGGAACGGTGATCACTTCATATTTTTATGTGTCCTTTTCACTAGGGGGTACTGCTGGACGGACCAGACGAGTTCCCTCCAATAAATGGTCCGGGGTGGAACGAGATTATCGATCAAAAAGGGGAACATATATTCCTTCATTAGGGTATCATCCTGGACAGACCGAGCGATGTACTTCCACTTACTAGGGTAGCCTCCTGGACGGACCAGATGGTCTACTTCCACTAAATGGCCCATGAGCGGGGAGCATATGTCCTCCATAAGGGTAGTCTCCTGCGCGGACCATGCGAGCTACCCCCCAAATAACCAAACAGTGGGGAGTGGGTAGGACTGACGAATTCACAAAGGGGCATAACCTACCCTTTACTACTTGCAAAGACTAGATAGAATATTTCTACTCCACGTTGTTTGCAGGCAGAAAATACCTCAAACGAAACAATTCCTGGAACAACAATGTCCAGGCAACCAACCAATCAGTGGGGAGAAAAACAGGCATGACGGATTACAACGGGGACAAACGTCTGCATTACCTGCCCTCCGCTATCCAGAAAGGAAGACAGAATATTTCTACTCGTCTCAGTTTGTAGACAGGGAAGATCTCAAAGAGCAACAATCGATTATTAATCGATTTCAAACAATCCAGTGGGGAGAAAAGTAGGCATGACGGATTACAACGGGGACAAAAGTCTGCATTACCTACCCTTCTCTATCTGCAAAGAGGGACGACGTTCCTATTCGCCGCTGTTTGCAAACAGAGAATGTCTCGTTCTCAAAAGAGAACCAATATGTCAAGTAGCATTCAAAGCTAAATGAACCAATACCAACAATATCAGTATACAAATACCGATTTCAATACAAACAATCAATCAATCAGGTGGATAGAACCACCCTACCAATCAGGCGTAAAAACACCCTACTTAATCTTACCCGGACCGGACCATACGGACAGTTCTTCATCTCCCTCCTCCAGCGCCCGATCGTTCTCTTACTCCATGTAGCATTCCTGTGGGATTCCAGTCAGGACAATAGGTCACTCAAGAGAGGTCCGTTCAGAATTTGCGAAGTTCTTTTGATCGGCAGCCGGGCTAGGGCCCTCTCAAGGCAGGTATACTCCGATCATTTTAGATGTTCGCTTCTTCGTCTGGATCTCTCTTACCGAACCTTATGTCACTGATGGACCCCGCGTTGGGACGCCAATTGTGGAACATGAGCCCATAATTCTATCGATGCCCAGGCTGCTGGCGCAAACCGCCTCTTAGTTCCCATGTTGAATAATTACCAAATAAAGAGACGGGCGCTGGAAGCAGGAATCAAGAACAGAGTTTAATTCTCATGAGGAGAGCCAGTCATTTCGGACACGAAACACAGTGTCTTTCAGGAGGTGCTCTAACAAGTGAGCTGAGACTCTTGCTTTTATACCTTACAAAACACTTGATAGTACAATCAGGACAGTATGACGCAAAAGAAAGACATCCCTGTAATCCTCGTGTCAATCCTTACCCCACATATGTTCACAATGGGGACCCTTGACCTGCTGATAAGAGGGGAGGGCAATCACGCAGCCGAGTGTTCCGCCAACAGTTTAGGATGTGTGCGCCTGATCATAGCCCAGGGGGTGGGGTGGCCAGGATCAATAGTGGGTCCTTTGAAGAGGAGTGACTTCATACAATAAGGGCAGTAAATGGTATCTCCTGGCTTAGGCGATGGCCTCGGACATGTGTGGTCAGCCGGACTCGGGGGAAGGGGTCATCAAAGGAGTGGTATTCATGCTGCGTGGACAATCGAGCGCGGAGGGAAGGCTCGTCAACAGAGGGGCATTCATGGAAGGAAAGGGGGTGTTGGTCAGGCGCGGCCGTGACTCTCAAGGACAGGGCTTTGCAGAAGAAGAAGGTTTATGACTTGCCCATGTGAGGAGAAGGGAGGGGTAGCCAGGGTGGACACAGGGACAGAGTCACACAGAGAGAGAGAGATCTGATGACCCGTACATGAGAGAGCGGGGGCAGTCAGGTGCAGCTGGGGAGGGCTACGTCAGCCAGGGCGAAGGATGCCTCTTCAAGAGGGAATGGGGGGTTTTGTGCGGGTCAAGCAGGAGAGTTGCCTTTCACAGCAGGGTCGCGCAGAGGGAGAGGGTTTCATGGTCTACGCATGAGAGAGGGGGTTTAAGGTACGCGCAGGAGGGAAGCCGGGGATTCCAATGGGTAAAAGGCCATGGTGCCTAGAATGGCGTACTTAAGGCGAGCTAGGTAGTAGCTCGACCTGGAGGAAGGGAGTAGCACGCACGCGCGCTATTCTGCTGAATTTTGCCATCTCAGCGCTGCTGTAACTTTTAAAATTTCGCTTTCTGCATTTAGCGTTTTAAATTGTATTGACCTCGTTAATAGGACGACCTTTGTGTGCCCTCTCACTTGCACCCTAAATTGTGCCCCCCACCGCGCTTTTCGCGGAGCTATTTCATTTTCATCTCAGCCTTCGTTTTTGGCGCCGGGCGCCATCTTGGGTGTGGTGTGGAGCGAGTGTGCCACTTGTGGGAGCGCTCTAGCGCTCATTTGCATCCCAGGTGAGCCCTACTTAAAGCTCGCCTCCTGCGCGCAGCGGTGACGCGCAGCGGGAGCGCCGGACTCTCGCCGGAGTCAAGCCAGAGTCCTGCCCGTCTGCGCCCGTCAGCGTCCCGGAGGCGGACGGAGCGGCGGGTGGGACTTTACCACCAGGTATGTGTCTTCCTGGGACCCTCGTCTTGCGCTATTCCCCTAGCGACCTTCGCTCATTTCTTCCTCATGGCTATGGCTGCCGTACTGTATTTCCTGCCCGCTACAACGGGAAATCCCGCTGTCCGGGTTGTGGTTGGCGGCCCACCCGCTCGCTCTCTGCACGGCCGAGCACTAACATCTCGAGTACGGGTTTCGGATGCATGCTATTGAACACCAGGTCAGCTTGCAAACATGCGCAGGACATTTATGAGCTTCTCGATGTAGATAAACCACTATGCCTCATGCTCACTGAGACATGGTGGGGCGACTCTTCTAACCCAGACGTCGCTCTGGCTATCCCGCCTGATTACAACATCTTCAGAAAGGATAGAGCCAATGGAAGGGGAGGTGGAGTTGCGCTGGTGGTCCGAAAAGGAACTCCTTGTGAGATCCTGTCAGCTATGGACATCCGTGGCTCGGAGACCCTAGCCTTCTTTATCTCTCTGTCTCCCCACCAATCCTTTAAGGGACTGCTTGTTTACAGACCACCGGGTTCCCCCGGCACCTTCTTTGAAGATCTGGATATGGTGCTGGTGGAGCTGGCCCTGAAAGCCGAACATTTCATCGTGGCTGGCGATTTCAACTTCCGGATGGATGATTCATCCGATCCGGCGGCCGCCAAACTGTCGGAGGCGCTGACCCCGTTGGGGCTCTTCCCCTACTTTCAGGAGCCCACACATGATAAGGGGCATACCCTCGACCAGGTCTTTTCGTCTGTCCCTCTCGAGGGGATAGAGATCACCCCCGTCTTATGGTCGGACCACTTTCTTGCAAAATTTGTGATCAAGGGCATAGTTAAATCTGTGCCTATCCCGGCACATCAACAGGGTCGTGTCTATAGGGCTTTCCATCGTGTCACCCCGGAGATGCTGGCTCAGGCAGCTGAAGCCCATCCATGCCCTCTCTCAGGTGATCTAGACAGGGATCTGCAGACCATGCATGACTGGCTACTGGATAGGCTTAACGATCTCGCCCCGGAAGTAACATCTCGCCCAACACCGAAACGGGTCTCTGCGCCTTGGTTTACCGCTGCACTGTCGGCTACGCGGCAGCAGTGCAAGGTAGCCGAAAGAGCCTGGCGGGCACAATATGACTCTGGTGCCAAGTTGACCTACAAAACGGTGGTTAAGGCCTATCACCGGGACATCCGTATGGAAAAAAAAGCCTACCTAGCCAGGAGAATTGATGCGGCTTCCAACTCCTGCAAGGAGATTTTCTCCATTGTGAGAGAATTCACCTCACCTTGGTCTAACACCTCGGACCAAAAACCATCTGGTACCTGGGCCACGGACCTTGCGGACTTTTTTACGAGTAAGATCCAACGCATTCAGGAGTCATTCTTGGCACCAGTGTCTGCGGGCCAGACTGAACCCGACACCTCCACACCGCCACAGGTCGGGCCAGGGGCGACGTTGAGCGTGTTTCCTTCTATCTCTGCTCCGGTCTCCCTGGCTCTCATGGGCAACTTAAAATCGGGTTCTCCCCTCGACCCTTGCCCCGCAAAATTTCTGGCGAAAGTTGCGGAGGTGATCAACCCGTTGGCTAATCCGCTCTTAAATCTTTCGCTGAGGCTTGGTGTGGTCCCGCAGGCCTGGAAGCAGGCGATGGTGATTCCATTGCTTAAAAAGCCTGGTTTAGATCCGAAGGCCCCGGTTAATTATAGGCCAATCTCCCTGCTGCCGGCCCTCACGAAGATTCTGGAAAAACACGTCCAGGGCGTGCTCTCCAACTTTCTTGAATCTAATGAGATCCTGCACGCCACCCAATCGGGCTTTCGTCCCCATCTCAGTACTGAGACTGCGCTCCTGGAGGTTTCGGAAACCATTAAAGGGGTTCTGGACTCTGGGGGCAAAGTCATGCTGGTGATGTTAGATCTGTCGGCGGCGTTCGACACCGTTCCCCATCATGGTCTTCTCGACAGACTTTTCGAGATAGGCATACGGGGGACGGTGTTCGACTGGTTTTCTTCTTTTCTTGCCGGCCGCCGGCAGTCGATCTGGGCCCCACCGGATTCCGCCGTGATGCCGCCTCTGGGAGTCGGGGTCCCTCAGGGCTCTATCTTGAGCCCGACCCTCTTTAACATCATTATGACCCCCTTGGCGGCATTGGTGGAGTCGCATGGTGCCCAGATCGTATCCTATGCGGATGACACCCAGCTCCTCTTCTCTTGTAAGAGAGGAGGCGACTTTGAAGGGGAGAGCATTCGGGATTGCCTTGGGGCTGTTTTCCACTGGTTCCATCTAAACAGCCTTAAGTGCAACTCCGACAAGTCCGAAGTTCTGTTCTTTGGGTGCGATACAGAACCGGACTGGCAGACCTGGTGGCCACGGGATATGTTCCCTCCGTCCTGCTCCTCTCAGGTTGCTAAGAATCTGGGGGTGAAGATGGATAACAGGCTCACCTTGAAATCCCAGATCCTGGGGGTGTCGGGCGTTTGCTTTGGCATCCTCAGGATGCTGCGGAGGTTTCTTCCTCTGTTATCCGTGGAACACAGGACGCTGACTGTCCAGGCTCTGATTGGGTCCAGGTTGGATTATTCCAACGCTCTCTACCTGGGCCTTCCAGAGTACTTGTTGCAGCGGCTTCAAGTGGTACAGAATGCCGCTGCAAGGGCAATCTTTGGCCTCAGTAGGCGCTCCAGGACCTCTGGCTTGCTGGCAACTCTACACTGGCCTCCTATCCGCAAGAGGATTGCCTTCAAGGCGCTGACCTTGACCTACAAAGCTCTCCATAAGGAGGGAGCCAAGTACCTCCAAAAGAGACTGGTCTTTTACCACCCGACCAGGTCTCTGAGGTCGGAAGCCCTGCACCTTGCTGTTGTCCCCCGGGTCAAGAAAGCGCGCCTCGGGGGCCGCTCTTTTGGACTGCTGGCTTCTCAGCTGTGGAACTCTTTACCTCTGACCCTGCGGGGAGCCACCAGCCTACTGGCTTTTAGGAAAGGCCTTAAAACTTGGTTGTTTACTCAGTAGCCTGTCCTCCTTGAATATTTGCTCCACTCTTCCGTTAGTTTTTTCTGATGTTATGTTTTTTATGTTGCAGCATTGTCTCTTTCTCCGCTAAAGCGCCGGGACACTCTTTTTGAGTAGCCGCGCGCTATAGAAATAATTAAATAACATAACATAACATAACATATGCATAGGGGTATGGGCTCTTACTAGCAGGGTGATACGGTCAATAGTCTACGGTATTCATGGTGCTCACAGGGAGAGGAGTGGGAGAAGAAGGGGAATGAATGCTGTCTATGTACATCAATTTCTTCAACTTTCACACTAGACCCTCGAAACCTGCCTCGCTGCTGAGAAAGGGAAGGAATCTGCCTGCTCCTACAGAAGGAGAGACTGTCCAAGAAAAAAGCCTAGCATGTCCCCAGTGTGGGGAACAAACAAGGAAACAAGTGACTACAAGGGAACAAAGGTGACCTAGGTGTAGAGGGATCCCTTTTTTCTCGGCATTGTGTGTAACTGGTAGCCGTTTTCTGGGACTAGTGCTGCCGCTGCAGACATTAGGGTCGGAATACTTTGTCACTGCTGCAGTGGGAGCTCTGATTGTCCTGAAGGCCGCAACTGCCTAAGTCTCTACTTACTACTTTGCTGGGCACACGCTGGGACACTCTTTGAGTAGCTGTGCGCGACATAAATACTGGTAACATAACATACAGCAAAAGATCTGGCCTCTCTACTCATTCGTTATTCATTATTGCTTTATGTGACTCACCCAGGGCATGAGCAGTAAGTAGTTCTATGCCTACTGGGATGATATGCTTTGTGCATCCCCTTCAGGCCTCTGAACAGGTTTAGACCTCAAATTACTAAGGACAGGCCTAAGCTGCTGAGAGCATGCTAAATTAATGTGCCGACATAGTCATACCAAAGTTCCGGATACCCGTTTCACATGCAGTCGAGTACACGTAAGTATACAATGCAACAAACTGGCCTGCTGTTAGGATAGTTGCGAGTTCACTGAGAAAGAAATCTGGTGTTGCTACATCATTAATTGAACAGCACAATATGCCATGGCACTCAAATACAATTAAAGACAGGAAATGCGTGCTTCTGTCAGAAGGTAGTTTAAAATCAGAGGCCGGAAAATAGGTGGTGGACATGAGATAGGTCATAGTCATATCGACTTGATCCAGCATTATGAAAGATAAGTTACTTTCGCTTCTTAGCCATGCCTATCTTGAACAGATGTTGTCAGAGTCTAAACAGCAGATGCCCAAAACATCTTTGTTGATTTTTGCTTGCTTCCCTTGTGTATTTTCATGGCCCACCCAGGCTCCTATATAGTCCTTGTGCTTTTAGAATCCTGGAGTCGGGCCTGGTCCTCCCCCTCCCCCAAGTTGCTTCCACTCGCTCACCCTGCCCGACTGATCTAAAAAAGAACAAAAATAGGCACACACATGTATGTTGTGGGAAGCTACCCCATAGGCTTATTTAAAAATAAATAAATACCTTTAGCCTCCCTACACAGAATTGTGGGTGCTTTGCAGCATGGCCACTGGGTCACAAGCTATACCTATTGGCTTTGCAAGTGCTTGTTTTTCCTTGGCACATGTTCACCAGTTTTACTGTCCGAGCGGAAAGTGACACCATGTCAAAGTGAGCTACTCTGATTGCTTTCCTTATTACAGTGACAAATACTGTATTGCACAGTGTTAGGGGTGGGTTGAGGACAAGGCAAAATTAGGCAGCAGTTGATTTGTGGAGCCTGTGGGTGAATTGGGTGGGGGGGGTGAGTTGTTGAGTGATTTTGTAGAGCCTGAGGTCACGGCAACATGTCACTTTTTGCTACGGCACTGGCAGTGAAAAAAGTATTTTGCCTACTGTGCCTGATAGAAAAGTTATCTTCAGCAAAGGCAGTAGTAATTACTTGTGAGCAGGAGTATGAGTGTCAAACAAAATGTTGCAGCCGGATTCTGAGAGTTCCATGCTTGAAAAGACAGCATAAAAAAACTAAACATAACATTTTATTTTATTTTTTTAAACGAAACAGTCGCACGGCCCTGCGCCACGTGTGTTGGGACCGTAAGCTCACTTGACAAACACCGCTTCGGAGCGGGGCCTAGCTATGTGAGGTCTCGTACTTACAGGGGTTCCGCCGCTGGGATCTCGTCAGAATCTCATTGCTTGGAGACGTATGGGTGGGGGACCACATTCGTTCCGTTGCCGACCTGCAACAGCGACATGCGCTCCACCATTCCCAATTCTACAAATATTTACAACTCAGACATTTCCCTTCAGGCACACATTCCATCCCCTACCCCTTTTCCAGAGTTTAGCCCACTGGAGGCTCAGGTGATGATGGGGAATCTGGGAAGGGGAGGGGTGTCCCGCATATATCAGTCACTAGTTAATAATGGTCCCGCATCCCTAGATCGGCTCAGGGCTCGATGGGAGGGTTGGTTGGGCCCCCTAGAGGAGGCGGATTGGCGAGATGCCCTCATGGCGCCCAAAACCCTGACCATGTAGTCTACCTCACTCCGCTGCGCCTTTTCCAGACCCATATGAGACCATCCCCTGCATGTACGCGCTATGAAGCCGCGCCAGCTGACTTCTATCACATGGTATGGCAATGCCCGGCCTTAGCGCTGTTCTGGAGAGGGGATGAGCTTCAACTTACGCAGGCCCTGGAATGGGACGTCCCCCATGACCCGAGACGTATGCTGCTGGGGGTGTTCGACGGCTTTGATGGCTCCAGGGCAGTGGCGGTGGCAAAAAGGGATATTGCGGCGCTTTGGTCCCAAGCTAAGGCACCGACGGTGCAAAAGTGGAGGAGGGGAGTGGACTGGTGCGGGATGCAGGAGGAGTCTCTCTTCGAGGCCCGAGGTTGTCCGGAGTTATTTGGTAAATTGTGGGGTAAATGGTTTAACCTGCTGCCACTGTGATGATCTGTCTAATTTTTTGTACCTGTAATGAATATTTGATCTGCAATGCCCGACTCCGTCGGGTAGCCCGTGCCCTGTTAACTGTGAGTTATGCTATGTTCCCCTTAATTATGATTAACCTGCTGCCAATGAACTTTTCGTGTTTTGAAAATCCAATAAAGTTGATTATAAAAAAAAAGCTAAACCGTGTGGTTTGCTCAATATTAGCTGAATTAATGCTTACTTGGAGGATAGCCACTTTCTATAAATAGGTGGTTGTTGTTAGGTCTCGCCTAGGCAGCGCACATGCGCTGCTCGAGGAGATGACCTTTAGAAAATGGTCATCTCTTTTCAAGCACTCGTGCTTGTCCTAGCATCCACCTTGCCGGAGCGAGCAGCGACGCGCAAGCTAATTGAAAACAGATGGCCGCCGCGCCGCTGCTCGCTCCCGCAAGGTGGATGCCAGCACAAGCATGAGTGCTTGAAAACAGCTGTTTTGATTTGACCAAGGGACACACGCACGCTTGTTAGCCTGCTCGCGGTCGCCTTGCCAACGCGCTTTCACTTTCGTTCGCAGCATTCCCTTTGACCTTCATACTTCATTTATTCTCCTAAAGCCAGGATGCCCACATTGTGGGCAATAACTTTGCCTACAAATTGAAAATAAATAGTTAAATAAATGTATTTGGGTGCAATTCTCCTACACAATAATTAGACTGTTTCCCTTGTTAGCCTGCTCTCGGTCGCCTTGCCTGGGCGCTTTCACTTTCGTTCATCGCTCCATGCTTCACTGCGCTCAGCTCTAGTCCTCGCCGGGCAGGCTCTGCCCCGTTCACCTAGTTTTCTTTGTTTCCTACTCGTGTTTGACCAACCCTCCTCAAAAGCGCTCATATTTTCTCATTTGCTCAGAGAGGACTGTTAAACAGACCTGTAAGTCTTATCTTATCTAGTTACTTTATATGACTTCAAAGTAAGAGGATTTGATGGTGTGGCTTGCCCATCCCCCAATCCTGCTTTGCTTTGAGATATCTGCCCCCATCAACTTGGCTGCTTGTTTTAATTACTGTCACTTGCCACTACTAGCCCCCGATACACCCTTTGCTCTTCCAAGTCTGCCGTAAAAAGACATAAGCCAACAAGCGCTTCTATTGCAAAAGCCCCAGACTGCCTCTGTGTGCAAGACACCATAGTCTGCTCGCCACAGCTTACTTCAACGAGCGTGTAAAGTGTAGGACGGTGGCAGTCCTCCCTCCAAACCAACAATCTGAGTAGTCATTGTATGCTTTTCTCTAGCCCCACACCCTTCAACTCCTCATTACTCTTGTACCATGCGCTTCTGTGCACCCCTCCTGCCCCATGCTGCACAATGTCACAATGCATGCCAGGGACAGTCACACAGGCAGTGTGACTGTCCCGGCCTGCATTGCTGTCCCTACAGTGACCACATACGAATATCACCACCCACACTCACTTGCATAACCAACACAAAATTCATCACTGTGATAGAAGACCACACATGCACACACAGACATAGACGTACAAGCACACGCACATCACTTCTGGGGGCATTAACGCACATATCACTGTGGGAAGCACAGGTACATACACAAATCACTACACAATGATACAACTCTAGAATTACCACAGTTATCCAAGTAACAGATGGAGCGATCAAAGGAACCATAACTGATTTAATGAGCCATTCGCAGTTTCACTGTACCGGCCGCCACTTCCAGAGGGAGTTCAGGTGACAGCACCTGCTCTGAGGGGCAGCCTGTAGTATTGGGTCGGGGTGTCGGCTGTAACTACGTGGCAGCACTGATTTCATCTCTGTGGGTTACCTCACTGCAAGTAAAAAGGTAGGAAGGTTACAACCTACTATGGAGTGCACAGCACTGCTCTCTGTACTGCAACCCACTGTGTTGTTGTCCATATCATTTGTCTTCTATCAGTTTGTGCCTCAGCCATTCAGATACTGGTACTTCTAGGCCATAGTCATGCATCTGTCTTTTTGTGCCCTACTGCTTCTGTCTGTAGTTGTGTTGCTCTATGTATGTGCCCTGTTTCTGTCAGCACCTGCACAGCTCTCTCAATGTTCCTTATTGCTGTTGGTATGTACCTTGCTACTGTCTGTATTTATTGTGTTGCTCTGTGTGTGTGCCCTGTAGCAACCTGTTTGTGCTCTGCTTTTTTCTTTCTGTATTTGTTGGGTTGCTCTCTGTGTGTGCCACGCAGCTGTCTGTATGTGCCCTCCTGCTCTCTGTATTTGCTGTGTTGCTCTCTGCATGTTACATGCTGATATCTGTATTTGTTGTGGTGCTCCCTGTGTGTAATCTGCTGCTATCTGTATTTGTTGTTTTACATTCGGTGTGATTTCCTATGTTACTATCTGTATGCGTCCTGCTGCTGTCTGTAGGTGCCCTACTGAGGTCTGTATTTATTGTGTTGCACTTTATATGCTTATGCAGCAATCTCTATGTGCTATCCAGTTATCTGTATATGCCCTGCTTTTTTCTGAATTTGTTATGTTGTACCTCCTCTCCCCTTCCCTCCGCTTCCACTCCTACCTCCAACTTCACTCTCCCACCTTTACTCAACCCTCACTCCCTACACCTCCCTCACTCACCCCATCCCTCCACATCCACCCCCCCTCCCCACCCCTCCACATCCACCCCCCCTCCCCACCCACTCCCTCCCTACACCTTCACTCCCCCCCTACACCTTCACTCCCCCCTCCCCACCCACTCCCTCCCTACACTTTCACTCCCCCCTCATCCCATCCCCTCCCTACCTACACCTCCGCCCCAGTCCTCCCCTCCCTACACCTCCACTCCCCCCACTGTCCCCTTCCTTGCATAAACAACAAAACTAGAACCCAGCTTTCGTGTTAATTCTAGTTTTTATTAGGATACTTCAGTTGTATATAATGTTTTCTATGTTATAGATAAAGTGTCAAATGGTTATAACACTTTTTAAATTATAACTTTTAAACATGCTGCACAACATTCACAATACTCTGCAACACATGTTAAAAACGTTAACAAAGCCAATAGCTCTCTCTAATCACTTATAAGGCCCCAAAGGCAAGACCTATTGGCTATGCCAATGCTTGTTATCCTAGTTCTTCACAACTAGGTTAGGCTTGAAATTCACAATTCCCTTGCCTGTACTGCCCCTACTCTCCCGCCACCGTCAAAGAATCCAGGACTACAAGTTTCTGCGTCCTTCTATTAAACAAAAGTGGGTTTGGGGGAATTGGTGCGTGTCTCTCAAACAGCAGAATTTCGTTTGGAAATAAAAAGAAATATTGATAAAATATGTGCTTGTTCCACAGGGGATGTTCCTGTAAGTGCTTCCAAAAACCCATCTTTTGTATGTATGTTTGGGATATATGTGCAGCCGACTGTAAATCGCCTTTTATGCTTCCATGGCATCTTGTCGAGGGACACGCCGTAAAACATGATGTAGCATCTTCATGCGCGAGGCGGATAAAATTTATACCAAGTGTAATGGAAAGCAGAAGTTGTTTTGAGCTGTTTTCAAGTTCCATAAATAACTGTAATCCTCTGATAAAGGTGTTCATCATAGGGGTCACATGGCCTGCCATACATAAGTTATAAGCGCCTGATGTGGGAGGCGGATTTTGCAATTATACATTTGGAAGCGGAGCCGTTCATCATTACAGGAGGGAAGGCGCAGAGACGGGGGACCGACGCTCAAGGGTAATCCTTTTGGCCAGCTGGTACTGTGCCATCTCTTGTTTGCTATTTCACTTTGTAGGGGAACATGCTTTCCAGTCGAAGCTTTTTAGGGTGCAGCCCAGTGCTTGTTGGTACTTGCAGTCCAGACATGGACTCTGGATGTCAGATAGGATAGCAACACTGCATATATTGAGTAAAACTATTGGGCCCCATTGACTAGCTCTTTTTCCTCTTAAGTTATAATAATTTGCATGATCATCGACTCCCTCCTGTTGAAATCACTATTTGGGAATTAAAGCATTTTGGAAAATGCTTGATATGAGGTCTTTCATCATATTTTGACACGTCCATCTCATGGAGACAATCACTTTTACGTGGTCTTTCATTGCAAAATGGCTATGTACAGACAACCCTAGAAGTTGTATTTTGCCCGGAGAAGCTTTCATGTGTTTGGATTGTCAAAGTAGTATTGTGCAGTTGCACCATGAACACAATCCAACGTGCAGCCCTTGTGATGCTAGGAGATGTTTTTATACTTACTCATTCAGAACCAGCCACCCTGTCCCCTTCTTCTTCTTCTTCTTCTTAGTCCACACATACTTGTAGGAGGTGACAGGACAGGGAGCAAGGGACCGCCGGGTTGGCATTCAATGTCCTTGACTTAAATGGAATCTCAAGGACAGAAGCAGCTCATGAACAGGTATCACTATTTTGCACCATAGGATACAACTACCCTTGTTTATAGAGGTCCTCTGAAGTCTCAGTCATTAGATGTTTGACTATTGGGAGGCAAGTGTCACTCGTGGATGGGTGTAAATACTTCATAAACTTCGTGGACTCGAACTCATTCAAAGGTACCAGGAAGTTTGACTCTCAGAACAGCCAAAAAAGGTCCATAAACATCTGTGCGATTAGGCCCTACTGTATCCGTGCATTTCTCCATAGACACAGAATGGGTAAACCCCTTTGTTACATCAGCCTTTGGTTCACGAAAGAAGGTGTTATTTATGGCCTTCAAAAGCTTGATGTGTTTTTAGGAAACTTGCATATTGAAAGACAGGGCCTGTCATGGGCTGTCTCTTGGGCTTCATGGGCGTCAGTGGAGGCTTCCACATTGGAAGGGTGTTTGCACTTGTGTTTAGTCTCATTCCATCCACAGATGGAAATGACCACCTACACCTTAGAAACTGATGATGTCCATAGTCTGCCTCAGTGGCCAAATACAGCTTAATGGAGCATCACACAATGAAAGGTGACCTCGTCCACACGTAGCCTTGTTTGTCCCTTAGACTTTATTAAAGAGTCTCACATTAGAAGGCAATCTCCTTCGGTAGCCCACAGATCTCTATGGGAAGGCATTGGAAGCCAGTCTGGGTGGAACTGGCACATCCTTGGGGTGTAGCAGTTGTAGTTTAGGCTGCGTTGGAAACATATGGCATGGTCAGCTTGTCTGGTAATGACGAAAGCTTGCCAAATAACTATTTAAAAAAGAAACCAGCCTGCTCACTTGTGTAAGAATAGATACTCCCGTGCTTGAAATGGCAAAATAGAAGGCAGGCACTCTGTAGCTGAGTACCTGCTTGTTTCTGAGAAGTGCCGGTACTCTCCCTCTCAAAATAAAAAAGTGCTGGTACTCCGTACCGGACAGTACTGTCCCATTTACAGCACTGGATACTTCACATGTATTGTAGTTTGTGCACTACTTCCAGGTCCTCTGTTGCAGAATAAATTGCTGATTAAAATACGGCTGCATTGTGATTTTAGTGGGGCCTTTCACTGACGACTGCTCCCGTAACCACTCAGTTGTGCTTAAACCCTCATGTGCGATATGGGATACGCCTGCTCTCTAGACTACTCATCAGGGCAGAGGTGTGTCACAGTGGCCAGGGCAGCTGACTCCGGAGTGCAGGGCTCATGGTTCGATCCCTGGCGCCAGCAGCAACTCAGCTCAACACCATGTGACTCTGAGCAATAGCTCACTTAATCTCTCCGACGGCCCCCAGCGCTTTGAGACCCTTAGGGGGTGAGAAGTTTGTGTTTTACAAATAGCAGATTTAGATCTATATATAGCTTCTCGTTTTACACCTCTCTTTCACCTCCACTTAACCCATTGCCGCCTTATGCATTTTTTGCCGCCCATGTTTTGTGTCTTTGATTTGTCCAAAGGCTTCCAAGTTGAGGTATACACAATTTGTGCAACTTGCTTCTGTGTAATTACGTGAAATTTTGGTGAAATTACGTGCAATTATGCGAAATGCAAATCTGTCATTTTGCACTTAATTTTAAAGTGAAAAGTGTCCTCGCATCAATTTTTGACACACGGATGCGTTTAAACAAAGCACCTGGAACAACAGTCGCTCGCATTCTGTTTGTGTGCGTTTGCAGCAAATTACCACAAATTTAATGTTTTGCTGTAACGCGCCAAATGGTGCTTAATTATACAAAGTGTCATAACAAGCACAACACAAAATTCCCGAAATTATGCTAGCATAATTTTAATTACACCCATGCTTCCTTGTAAGGAGCCTGCCCCTTGTTAGTCTCTACCACATTCCTCACATCCATTAACCCACCATTATCTGACATGGGGTTTCCACCGTCTAGATATAACCTCACCAGACTATGCAAGAAAGGGGCTATGTACGCCAATCCCAAGAGAATATGTGGGACTCCTTAGCTACACTACGTGCATTAGTTCTGCAAAGTCGCAGCAAAACCTTCAGCTCCACTGCACAAACGGTGCTTTAGTACATGGTGTGAGCATTCTAGCAATTCACTCACAGCAACTGGGCAGTGCCAAGAAGCAAGAGATCACGAAAGACAAAGCTTTTCCACCTCACCTAAGGTGGAAATGCATTCTCTGAAAATATCCAAACAGAATATCAATGTTGTTTTTACTCCGAGTAAAAACTGCTGTGCTTTGGCAGAAGAAACACAAAAATATCCCTCCTTCCTAATTACTCAAAGTCAAAAACAGCTTTATTCTGTGTTGATTGTAAAAACCATAAAAGCACAATAAAAGCAATAAATATACAATTACATTTTAATTCATTTGAGTTTATTAAAAAAATGTTTTAAGATAAAATACATTTAAAAGGAAGAGTTATTGTAATATCAAAGTTTATATTCAATCAGTTCATTGAGGTCCTCGATCTAATTATGGCTTTTAGGAATGATGACACAAGGTACATATTGAGTTCATCTTCCAGTATTTGCAATCTCATAAACGCTGTCCTACATTGTCTCAGACCCCACTTTCTTAGCAATGGGATTAAGAATCTTTTTCTTGGCAGGCTATAGAATTTACAAAAAAAGTGTGCAAAGTAGCGTGGATTGAACGGAAACCTCGTCACAGGGACATAATATCAAATTTTTAGACCAGCAATTTAAATCTGGAAATGTGACCAATCTAAAAAAAGTCCCCCCCCCCCTAAATCGTGTGAGTAGCATGTGAGAGTAACAACTTTGCACCCGGGTCAAATATGGCTGAATGCCCTGTCCTTGGAGGATCAAATGGTTCTCCATGACTGAGATCTTACATTTTTCTCCCATCCATTTGTTCTCTAAAAAGTGCAAGCAGATTTCTTTCAGCTTTTACCTTGAAACAGTCGCTAAACAACTCGGGGAGGCAAAATATTCCGAGTGTCCAATGTCAGCTAGGAATCTCTTTACATACATGATCCAAGGGATCCTTTGAGACATCCTCTAGGTTAAGACAATCCACAATTACATCTCTATTTAGGCCTGTCTCGTCAGTTGACCACTCCTTGTGCTACAATAAGATGAGATTCATTTTAATAAGGTCTGAGATATAATGTAGACCTAGTTCTTGATGGCACAACATGAGGATTCCTTAAGTCTGGGTCCCCAAGCTGTAGGAAGGTGGATACCTGACTCAATCAATCAATCAATCAATCAAAGACATTTATAGAGCGCACTACCTACCCGTAGGGTCTCAAGGCGCTTGGGGGGGGGGGGGGGGTTGCCGTTACTGCTCGAACAGCCAGGTCTTGAGCTTCTTCCTGAAGGAGAGGTGGTCTTGGGTCAGGCGCAGGTCGGCCGGGAGGGAGTTCCAGGTCTTGGCGGCCAGGTAGGAGAAGGACCTTCCTCCTGTTGTGGCTCTACGGATGCGTGGGACGGCGGCGAGGGCGTGGCTGGCAGATCGGAGGTGGCGTTTGGGAGCGTAGAAGTTGTTTCGGTTTTTGAGGTAACTCGGGCCTTGATCGTGAAGGGCTTTGTGTGCGTGGGTGAGGAGCCGGAAGGTGATTCTTTTGTTGACGGGGAGCCAGTGCAGGTCTCTCAGGTGTCCGGAGATGTGGCTGTTCCGTGGGATGTCGAGGATGAGTCTGGCTGAGGCGTTCTGGATCCGCTGGAGTCTCTTCTGGAGCTTGGCGGTGGTTCCAGCGTAGAGGGCGTTGCCGTAGTTCAGTCGGCTGGTGACGAGGGCCTGGGTGACGGTCTTCCTGGTCTCCGTGGGGATCCACCAGAAGATCTTCCGAAGCATGCGCAGGATGTTGAAGCACGACGAGGAGACGGCGTTGACTTGCCTGGTCATGGAGAGGGAGGAGTCCAGGATGAAGCCCAGGTTGCGTGCGTGGTTCGTCGGTTTGGGTGGGGTGCCCAGGGCGGGGGGCCACCAGGAGTCGTCCCAGGCGGAGGGCGAGGAGCCCAGGATGAGGACCTCCGTCTTGTCTGAGTTCAGTTTCAGGCGGCTCGTCGTCATCCACTCTTTCATTCCTTCGTGCAGGTGGGCTCTGGCGGCGGCGGGGTCGTTGGTCAGGGAGAGGATCAGCTGGGTGTCGTCGGCGTAGGAGATTATGTTGAGGTTGTGTTGGCGTGCAATGGCCGCGAGGGGGCTCATGTAGACGTTGAAGAGTGTAGGGCTCAGCGAGGATCCTTGAGGGACGCCGCAGATGACTTCGGTGGCCTCTGACTTGTACGGTGGTAGGCAGACTCTCTGTGTTCTTCCGTCGAGGAAGGAGACGATCCATTCCAGTGCCTTCTCCTAGATTCCGACGTTGCAGAGGCGCTGCACTAGGGTGCGGTGGCAGACCGTGTCGAAAGCCGCGGAGAGGTCTAGGAGGATGAGGGCCGCTGTTTCTCCGTTGTCCATCAGGGCTCGGATGTCGTCGGTGGCGGCGATGAGGGCGGTCTCGGTGCTGTGGTTGGCACGGAATCCGGACTGCGAGGGGTCGAGGGATCCATTCGTCTCGAGGAAGGCGGCCAGCTGTTTGTTGACGGTCTTCTCGATGACTTTGGCTGGAAACGGGAGTAGAGAGATGGGGCGGTAATTCTTGAGTTCGGTGGGGTCTGCCGTAGGTTTCTTGAGTAGAGCGCTGAGTTCGACGTGCTTCCAGCTCTCGGGGAAGGTGGCGGTGTCGAATGAGGTGTTGATAATGTCCCGCAGGTGGGGTGCGATGACAGCGTCGGCTTTGTTGAAGACGTGGTGAGGGCAGGGGTCGGTCGGAGATCCGGAGTGGACGGAGTTCATCATGCGGACGGTGTCTTCGATGCTGATCGGGGTCCAGGCTCGGAGGGTGGTGGTGGGCGGCGTTGCTGTGGTCGTGGCGTGGGTCGGATGGGTGCTGAAGCTGTTGTGTATGTCCGCGATCTTGTTGTGGAAGTAGGAGGCGAGGGAGTTGCAGAGGTCTTGCGAAGGGGTGATGTCGTTGTTTCCGGCGTTGGGGTTGGAGAGCTCTTTCACGATGTTGAAGAGTTCCTTGCAGTTGTGTGCGTTGTTATCCAGTCGGTTCTTGAAAGCCGTTTTCTTGGCGGTGCGGATCAGTTGGTGGTGTTTCCGGGTGGCGAGCTTGAGGGTGGTCCTGTTGTCCGGTGTGGGTTCCTTTCTCCAGACTTTCTCGAGGGCTCGGCAGTTCTTCTTGGAGCTCTTGAGTTCGTCAGTGAACCATGGGGCTTTCTTACTGCCGGGTCTGCTGGGCGGGGTCCTCAGAGGGGCAAGTTCGTCTGCGCAGTTGCTGATCCACTTCGTGAGGTTGTCGGCGGCCTGGCTGGGGTTCGCTGAGCTGGCCGGAGGGTGCTGGCTCAGGGAAGCGGCGAGCTGGTCGGCTGTGATCTTGTTCCAGCTTCTACGCGCAACCTGTTGCTGGTGGTGGTGGATCGTCGTTCTCCTGAAGGTGAAGTGGATGCATCTGTGGTCCGTCCAGTGGAGTTCTGTGGCGTGGCTGAAATCGATGTCTTTGCTGGATGAGAAGATGGCGTCGAGTGTGTGTCCGGCGAGGTGGGTGGGGGTGCTCACCAGTTGCTTGAGTCCAAGGTTGGCGAGATTGTCGAGCAGGGTGCTGGTGTTGCAGTCGTTGTTGTTCTCCAGGTGGAAGTTGAAGTCCCCTAGGAGGATGTAGTCAGCGGAGGGGAGGGCATGCGGGCTGACGAAGTCGGCGATGTCCTCGCTGAATTGAGTGCGTGGTCCCGGAGGTCGGTAGATCAGGGTGCCTCTGAGGGTGGTCTTTGGGTCGGTGTGGATCTGGAAATGCAGGTGTTCGGAGGAAGGTGGGGTGTTGTCGGTGCTGGTCGTGATGCGGATGGTGTTCCTGTGGATGATGGCGATGCCTCCTCCCACCTGGTTGGCGTTGCGGTCCCTCCGGGTGATCTTGTAGCCCTCTGGGATGGCGATGTCGGGCGCTGAGGAGGCGTTCATCCAGGTCTCCATGATGAAGGCAACGTCAGGGGCTGTGGCGTCTAGGAGGTTCCAGAGTTCGATGGCGTGTCTGTGGACGGAGCGGGTGTTGAGCAGGATGCACTTGAGGTGGTTGCTGCTGGTGTTCGGCTTTGCGGGCGCTGGTGCCGGGCAGGTCCGGATGCAGGTGAACTTGCAGGTGTTGCAGCTGAAGGGTCCGTGGAAGCGTCGTGGGGTGGCTCGGTAGCATCCCGGGTCTCGGCCGGTGTCGAGTGCGATGAGGGTGGCGGCGGTGTACGTCAGGCGGGTCGGTCGGGGTCCTCGTGGGCCAGGGGTTCTGGCACTGGGCGCGGTCCAGGCGCGGACGGCGTAGACGGGCTTACCTTTGGCGCGCCTTCGGCGCACAAACGGCGCGCCCGCTGCGCGTGACCGCTGCGCGTTCGCACGGTCGCCATATATGGCGAAGTGCGCGGGTGGGCGGAGCAGCTGACTATGGTTGCCCCCAACTTTTTGCCTCGTGTTTAGCTGGTTTTCGACTTAGTTGGCCTGGGATCCTGCTATTCAGGACCCCAGGCTATCTGCTCTCTCTGTAAAATGGACTCTATGTACTGTAGATAGATACCCAATTGGATATTGGGTCACCCTTGTGAGTCCCTGTATAGTGTACCATAGGTACCCAGAACATAGGTGTACCCAAGGCCTACCAGGGAATGCAGCATGTATTATGCCACCCCTGGCTGGCCACTCAAACAGACACAACTGGCTGATCACTCAGCTGGGGCAAGGTCGTGTAACCACCGCTTGCTTAGGTGTAGTATTCCTATACCTACTTACATATAGACACATAGTAACCTATAAGTCACTCCTATGGCAGGCCTTAACAATCCTGAAGGGTGCAAGGTGTTCACTAGAATAGTGAACATCATAGACGAGGCCAACTTCTCACACAAGCGTGCCTTACTTTACATGTATTTAGACAGGGTACCGTAAGGCCCCACTGCGTAGGACTTCTTCAGTGAAAGCTGACAGGAGAAAAAGCACCATCAAACATTCACTAAGAGAACAGGAAGCTCCCCTCTTTGAGAAGGCCTCTCTCCATCTACGAGAGCTGATTGCACCTCTCCCATTGGATGGTCACACGCTTCAAAGCAGGCTTGGCCATACAAAGCACATTATGAATACACATGCACTACACTGCCACGAGACATTATATAGAAGTGGCCTACGTCTGGATACGACTTCTGATTCCACCTTCTGGGTCAATCAATTATTGGCACATTCCCTGAGCCTCTTTTACAATCCCTCACAAGAACAAGCGCGAGAACTTGTGTTCTATATATGAATAGCTACAACACTCTCTGGTGTGCTGGAGCTGTAAACGTCAGGTGTGACCGTTCCGCAGCTCTGTGGTTCTCATTTGATGGCCCTGCTGAGGTTCGAACCTGTGACCCCAGGGCACCTGCAGCTTTCAGCAGCATCCCCATCTCGCGGTCTGTCCATATTACCTCTGGAGCAGTTTGGGCGTTTGATGCTCGATAGAGCTCGCAGTAAAGACGGAGTGCGCATCTCAGGCCTACCTGGGAAAGTCATATTAAAGGTAAGCGCCTCTGTCTCTCAGCAGAGGAATTTATTTCCTGGCGCAAGTAGTCGAACGGCCCCCCTGCTCCCCACGCGCCATCCTGGAATCAAATAGAACAGAATGGCGAAAAAATGAACCCCGAGACTTCTGCGGTAAACCTCAAATTGAACCTGGCACGCGGACACCGTTGTTTTGTCTCTGGAGCCGTCCGTCTCGCGCACCTTTCATTTCTCCTAAATTCATTACAAACATTTAAATAGAAAAAAAAGTCCAATAAAAATGTAACTAACTCCAGACACAGAATAAATAGGCTATTACCCAGATAGTGCGCTTTGGGGAGTTATTCCATTCGTGGCGGTGTGCTTGACGAGCCACTGGTGTTTTACACTCCCGGCGCATACATCACCGGCCCGGAACATCCTCGCCGTGAAGTGTACGATCGCCGCTCAAGCGAAGGATGACGGGCCGGTGATTTCTGGCCCCTACCTGCCTCTCCGTGGGGCAATCACGGCTGGCGCGGGCCGCTGCCACGGAATATTCCGGAAGATTTGGATTATGAATGGCCCATTGACAGGCACATGGGGGAGTGTCTTTCATCAAAGGGGGAGGGGGCGAGGACCAGCCATATTCTGAATACAGAAGAGAATGAGGGCTGGAGCTGTCCACTGGGGTCTCAGATCCTCTCAGTCCTTGTAAGGTGGCCATGGATTTATCATGTCTTGTAGGCCTGGGAGGATGCGAGCCACCAGGTGCATGTAAATAGGATGGCACTGCATCGAACACGGTGACCTTCTGTGACTTATTGTTTAGCACAGGGATCTTCAGCTTATGTCCAAAAAGGGCGATTTAGTGTCATTTGTTTAGGCCACCCACGTGTGAAATTCACACACAGCTCATCTGGTGTTATCCTTAAACTCTAGCATGTCTCTGGCACTCATGGGCAAACATTGGATACCCCCTTTAGCATCTAACTCATAAAAAAAGGATAACTTTGAACTTTGTATTTCCTTTCCAAACTATATTTTCCTTCATCATCACTGAGAAGCACCTTAAGCACGCCAGATAGCAAGTGTGTGAATTTAGCTTAAAAACGAATGCCTTGCAACCACAAGGATCCCTTCACCACCTGACCCTTCTCAGCTCTTGGTTCATTGCTTCTAGCGCAAAATACCATATTCATTTTTTTATTTATTGTAATGAAGAAACTTTACACATACCAAACGTGAAAGTAGGAAGATCTGGCAAATAAGTATAAATGCAAATATATATATATATATATATATATATATATATATATATATATATATATATATATATACATATATATATATATATATATATATATATATATATATATATATATATATATATATATATATATATATATTCAGCACTGAAAAAACAAGGTTAGAGTGAAAGTATTGTTTGCTTTCTAATAAGACCTGAATATATAGTGAGAATGCAGTTATGGTTTCGATTTAAAAGCGAAAACCACTGAAGTACGCAAGTTATGGTTAGTTCTGTAATCTAGAACTCACACAGCAGCCATGAAAACCATAACTTGCACACAAGATGCAATGCTCATGACCTCACTGCTGACGTTGCAGATGCAATTACATATTTCTTGGTAATCTTACAGATGAGGACAAATATCACATTACCATTAACAATATGAAAAAAACCACTATGAATGTAGTAGTACTCATTGGTCTGAGTGTGTGTTATTATTTGATGTATTTTAAATGTTGCTGTTGGTGTGTAAGTTATTGTTTGCACACTTGTTGTGTGAGTTATCAATTGCGAAGCTAGCCATAACTGGTGAATCTCAGTTGTTTTCAGGTTTTATTTTATAACCATAACTTCGCTCTGCATTTTTTTAAAGTGAGTTTCACAGTTTTTTCAAACAGGCATTAAGGTGTTATAACCACTCTTAACCATTGACTGCACTTTAACTGTGTGTTTAGGTGAATTTCTGTTTTTTTTTTAAATTGTACATAACTGTAACCGTAACTTCACTTAATTTTTTATCAGTGAATATATCTATAAATTTAAATATAAATATGCATTGACATACAGTATGCAGATAGGCATAGCAAGACAAGTAAGGGGTCTAAATGTTACCCGTAGAGAAAAACATTCTATAAGACAAATCAGTTGTACAATAGACAGTATATATTATTCTCTTGATATCTGCCACGTGGGGAGCATTCTACAAAACCACCTATCGAAGGCCAGGAACCATTTGACAGCAGTTAGTCTTGGAATAAAAACGTTTGTCTGATGAGAGCCCATAAAAGTAACGTATCTATTTGAGAATTGTGTTTGTTAATTTATTCTTGTCAATATAAACAAACGTTCTAATTTTGTTAAAAAAAAATACACCTAAATTGAATGGATTGCTTAATTTTTGGAATTAACTGATGAGGATTTTTAGTGATGTAAATCACACTAGACCCTAAGCAATAAGACATTTTTAGAAAGCCAGGCCCTGACAGATGCATAAAGCATTAAGTGTTAGGGCCAGAAGGTTATTGGAGTGGAGGTGGCCCACAAGAAGCGTTACCTTACTGCAAGGTACCTGCCGACAAAGGAAAATGGCAATAGGCTACACCCAAGGGCCAGATGTAGGTGGCTAAATACGGTCGGTTATGCCGAAATTCAGTAAATTACTGCGTTACCGACCGATATTTAGCCATGAGCAATGTAGGTGAGTTCAAACCTACTTGCAAAACAAGGAATCGCTAAATAGCGATTCCTTATTTTGCTCTTGCATTTTAGGAATCGAAAATACCGAATGTACGTAGCACTAAAAATAGTGCACTTGCCCCAGTATTGGAACTTTCATAGATTCCCATGCTTTTGTATCATTCCCCGTCTTCGGAATGGGATTCTCGGTAACAAAAATAACATAGCAGTAGGTACAAAAGAGAAAGAAAAAGGCCTAGGCCTCATTCTCTTTTGTATCATATTCGCCTCCTTTTGTAAAAGAGACCAAACTTAGGCATCAGCCAATCAGAAGAGCCTCACCCCTTAATACCCTCCTGAAGGAACCTCAGAGCCTCAGATTTTCTACTGCACGTTGTGCTTTGGGAGTCTCCTTTGAGCTCTGCTCAATCTCTACTCTTTCAGAAGTTTTTCTTCAGGATTTCTCATCAAGTTGTTTGCTAATCCTTCCAGGATGTCAGATAAAGAAAAGAAGAAGGCCCTTTTCAAGCCATGTTCCACCTGTGGCAAGAAAAGGCTATTTGTTGAGGATAAGCATAAGGATTGCATCTAGTGCCTCTATCCTTATCATAAGGCTGCGGACTGCAAATTCTGCCACACCTTTTCAACCAAGACCCTCCGGGATCGTGAGGGTAGGCTTCTTACATGGCTTCAGCAGTTGAAGTCCAGAAAGGACACAGTCTCCAGTGACGAGGACTAATCATCAGCGTCATCGGCTAGAAGGTCAGTCAAAAGTGGTAGGGGTTCCCCTTCTCCTTCTGTGGAGCATCCTTCTAAGGCCTCAAAAAAGACCCCCAGAAAGTCTGAGAGCCAAGGTCCAGTCGAATCTCCTCACCATGGTGAAAAGGAGCGGGTAGGACCATCTACGCCTTCTTTGGGTATGAAGACTGTTCCAGCCTTCAAAAAGTCCTCTTTCACAGTCTTCTGGAAAGTCTGACAGAAGTTCCTAGTCGTCGACGATGAAGGCGTCGTCGACGGAGGCTCCCTCGTTGAAGAAATTGAAGCCTAAGCTTAAAAAAGTACAGTCGACGAGCTCGTCCACGGGGCAATCGACGTCGACGGCAGTTATGGCGGCGTCGACGAAGATTCCGGCAGCGACGTCGACGAGGGTGTCAACGACGACAGCGACGTCGACGAAGATGTCGACGACGACAGCGACGACAAAGTGTTCGTTGACGGTAGAGACGACGACAGTGACGTCGTCTAGGGCTTCGACGACGACAACATTGACGACGACAGGAGTGTCGACGGTCTCGTCGTCGACTGCATTGACGACGCCCATCTCGTCGTCGAGTGTTCTTTTGTCGACGACACCTGTTCCGTCGACAAGGCCGACGACGGCAGTATTATCAGCACCATTTTCTACGGGATCGTCGACGATTTTATTGTCGGAGAAAAGAATTACAATTTCTATGACCAGGATTACACCGGACATGACATCTCCTAGGAGAGTTACCCCCTTGCCTCCAGCTCTACTTTTAGAGGAGGATGAGGATGAATCAGAGGATGATGATCAGGACTCTTATGGCTATGCAAACAGTCCATCCCAGATTAGCCACTGAATGTTTCTTATATGATTTTAAAGAGCCTTATAAGAAGACAATAGGATCTATCCTTATTGTCCAGCACCTTTGGGATGAAGGCCTTAAAGTGATGAAAAATCCAGCGACGGTGGTCCCTGTTCTACCGCGCCTCGACAAGAAATACAAAGCGCCTGAGGATGGTCGGCGTCTCTGACGGGACATCTGAGACCAGACTCGGTTATTTCTCAAGCGGCACAGAGGAAGTCAAGCAACCCCTCAGCTCCTTTGACAACTCCTCCAGATAAAGAGGGCAGGAGGTTAGATAATGCCGGGAAAAGATTCTCAACAATGGCGAGTCTTCTAGTGTGGGCAGCAAATGCCTTGGCGATATTGGGCAGATACGATCTCCAACTATGGTGTGATATTTCACCGTACTTGGATCACCTTCCTCTAGAGTCAAAGACAGAAGCTAAAAAAGTTTTGCAGGAAGGGGAGGCAACTTCAATGGAAATCATTGACTGCGCAATAGACATTGCCACTACGGCATTCCGTTCTTTGGCTGGGGCTGCGGTTCTTCGTCGCCAGGGATTGCTTAAGGTGACTTGGTTTAGACCTGAAATCCAGAATAAGATCCTGGATCTTCCTTTTGATGAAGAAGCCTTATTTGGAAAATTGATTGATGACACTCTACAAGATATTAAAAAAGATACTGAGACCGCTAGATTTCTGGGTACGCTTCAGTACCGTAAAGCTCCTTTTAGAGGCTCCAGAGGCAAAAGTACCAACTATAGAGGCTCTTATCAGCAGCAAAGGTATTCATCATATGGCTCAGGTTCGCAACAGTACCGCCAACCTTATCAGCAAAGGCAGGGCCAGTCCTCGAATTTCTCAAGACCTAATAACAGAGGAAAGCAGGCTTGCCAAGTACGTGATACGTCCAAGAGACAATAGCGGCCTCCTGGCTCTTCCTACTGTGCCCACCTAAGAAAGATCATCAGTAGGAGGCAGGGTGTCACAATACCTTCAGAATTGGTCCAAGATAACATCAGACCGTTGGGTGCTAAACATCATTCGAAAGGGCCATACTTTTGATTTCACGCAAATCCCTCCATCCTGCTGCCATTCCATCAAAACATCTGCGTCTTCTGCGGCTCGAAATTCATCAAATGTTCCTGAAGGGTGCTATAGAGCCGGTACCCTCCGCCCAAAGAGGAGAGGGATTCTATTCCAGGTTCTTCCTGGTAAGGAAGACGCTAGAGAAATGGCGCCCCATTTTAGATCTCAGGGAACTCAACACCTATCTCATCTCCCTGTCTTTCCGGATGGTCTCTCTTCAAGACATTCTACGTCTAATCAATCCGGGGGATTTCATGGCCACGCTCGGTCTCGAGGATGCGTACTTTCATGTTCCGATTCACCAAGCACACAGAAGGTTCCTACGATTTACAGTAGCCAAGAGCCACTTTCAATTCAGGGTTTTACCCTTTGGTCTTCGCTCAGCCCCGAGAATATTCACGAAGGTGCTGGCACCAGTAGCAGCGTTTCTACGGAAGAATCACTTTCAGGTCTTTCCTTACCTGGACGATTGGTTACTGAACGCTCCATCCAAGGAGGCCGCGAGGGATGCTGTCAACGCATGTACCAACCTGTTTCTGAATTTAGGTCTCACTTTAAACGAGGAGAAGTTGTCTCTGGTCCCGTCCAGGACAGCACGCTTCCTGGGAGCCATTCTGAACTCGGATCTCAAGAAAGCTTTCCCAACCTTGGAGAGGCAGGAAAAACTGCAGACCATGGCGCTAGACTTACAAAGAAGAAGGTGTCTTTCAGTAGGCCGCTACAAATGTCTTCTGGGGGTAATGTCTTCATGCCTTCCTCTAATTTCACACTGCAGATTGAGGATGCGTCCTCTTCAGGAACAACTGGACATCAAATGGAAACAGATTCACGGGTCGTTCGACGACAAGGTGACCATCACCTCGGCAATGAAAAAAGCGGCCTTGTGGTGGACAAAGCAGGAAAACTTGTCCCAAGGTCTATCCTTCGTAAGCGATCCGTCTCCTCAGGTGGTGACGACGGATGCGTCGTTGGATGGTTGGGGAGCAGTGCTGCAGGACCTGCATGTCAGTGGACATTGGTCTCCTCAGAACCATCGTCTCCACATCAATCTCTTGGAGCTCAGAGCAATCAAACTTGCTCTTCAAGCTTTTCTCCCTCGCTTAAGAGGTTCAAAGGTTCTCATCCGAACGGACAACACCAAGGCCATGCATTACGTCAACAAAGAAGGAGGAACCAGGTCTCTTCCGTTGTCTCAGGAAGCTCAGGAAATCTGGGAATGGGCGATCCTTCACGAGATATCACTGCAGGCAGAACACCCACCAGGGATTTTAAACGAGAATGCAGACAGACTAAGCAGATTATCCTCCATCAGTCACGAGTGGGAACTGAACCAGCGGGGTCTGTACGAGATCTTTCAGCAGTGGGGCAAAACTGCAATAGATCTATTTGCTACACCGACCAACAAGAACTGCCGGTCTTATGCATGCAGGCTTCACCACCGAGGATCATTAGAGAATTCTCTTTCTATAGCCTGGTCAAGGACATTTGTCTTTCCCCCCATTCCTCTGATCCCGAGGCTCATCAGGAAGATCAAAGTAGAACCATGCAGGATGATTTTGATAGCCCCTGCTTGGCCGAGACAGTTCTGGTTCACGGAACTCCATCTGTTGTTGCTGGCTCCTCCTCGTCCCTTAAGAACCATTCCAGACCTTCTCACAATGCCCGAAGGACAAATTTCGCATCCGGATCCAGAGTCATTACACCTGACAGCATGGCTCCTGAACAGCGAGAATTTATGAATCTTCCTATCTCTAATGAAATAAAAGAAGTTCTCTCCCAGGCTAGAGCCCCTTCCACGAACAAGACTTACTGTCTCAAGTAGAAAAGATTTTGTGTTTGGTGCAGAAAGGAAGAGGTTGACCCTTTTTCTTCAGAACCTCATCAATTTCTGCCTTATCTTTTGTCCTTGGCCAAGACGGGGCTGGCTTATTCATCCATAAAAGTTTATTTGGCAGCAATTTCTAGGTACAGACGTTCTGAGTCTGGACCTTCACTTTGGTCTTCCAGGATAGTGAAACAATTTCTTAAAGGATTGTTCCGTGTCTACCCCCCGGTGAGGCCTCCGCCTCCTATTTGGCAATTGAATTTGGTCCTCACTCAACTCATGAAGGACCCATTTGAACCAATACATCGGTCAGACATGAAATTCCTTTCTTGGAAATTGGCTCTCCTCCTTGCCCTCACATCAGCAAGACGGATTGGGGAGTTGCAGGCTCTCACGATCCAAGAGCCGTTTCTCCAGTTCAAAAGGAATACAGTAATCTTGAGAACTAACCCGAAATTCATACCCAAGGTGCCCTTGAACTTCCACTTAAATGAGCCAGTTATTCTTAAAGCTTTCTTTCCTCAACCTACTACACCAGCGGAGAGATCACTGCATTCTCTGGATATACAACGGTGCTTAAAATTTTATTTGGATCTCACCAAAGGATTCTGTAAATCCTCCCAATTGTTCATTGCTTTTGGTGGTCCTTGCAAGGGCCTCCCTCTATCAAAACTGGGTATTGCGAGGTGGATTACAAGTGTCATTCTACATTGCCATGCTGCAGCGGGTAAACCACTGACCAGCAAAGTTAGAGTGCATTCCACAAGATCAGTGGCTTCTTCAAAAGCTCTCTTCGCGGGAGTGCACATCAAAGACATTTGCAGGGCTGCGACTTGGAGCAGCGTGCACACCTTTACAAAGCATTACTGCTTGGAATCCTTGCAACAAGAAGACACGGCTGTGGGCCAGGCAGTCCTGAGGAACCTCTTCCACTAATTGGTGAGCTTTCCTTTCTATCTCACCTTCCTTATTTGCACATTTTGTATCTTCATGTATTAGTGGCTATTACAAGGTATATTTATGCCACAAAATGTGTTTTTTATTGCTAACTGCTTGCTACTCTGATACAAACGCATGGGAATCTATGAAAATTCCAACACTGGGGCAAGAAAACAAGTTACTTACCTGTAACTTTGGTTCCCCAGTATTGGTAACTTACATAGATTCCCATGCTCCCACCCCCCTTTCCTGAGGAAAGCTCAGCCTTCAGCAGATATGGTGACTGTTAGACAACGGCTACGAAAATCTGAGGCTCTGAGGTTCCTTCAGGAGGGTTCTAAGGGGTGAGGCTCTTCTGATTGGCTGATGCCTAAGTTTGGTCTCTTTTACAAAAAGAGGCGAATTTGATACAAAAGGGAATGAGGCCTAGGCCTTTTTCTTTCTCTTTTGTACCTACTGCTATGGTATTTTTGTTACCGAGACTCTCATTCCGACGACGGGGAATGATACAAAAGCATGGGAATCTATGAAAGTTACCAATACTGGGGAACCAAAGTTACAGGTAAGTAACTTGTTTTCTTCAGCCTTAAGGAATCGCTAATTATCACCAACTTCAAGTTGGTGGTAAGTAGCGATTTCCTTTAAAAAAGCACTTTTTTGCTTTTTTAAATGTGCCATGTGACACACATCCATGCCCTTAGGGCATGTATGTGCGCCACATGTGCACACATGCACATTTCAGGGGTGCAACAGGGTGTCCTTTGGACACCCTTGAATTACCTCCCGCTATTAGCGATTCGGTAATACCGAATCGCTAATAGTGAATCTCTTCCCATTCATACCTATGGGCCTCCTAGCCCATAGGTATGAATGGGAGGTATTCCTTAATAACGAACCTCAATTACCGATTCGTTATTAAGGAATGTAAAGGAATCGCTGATATTTTAGCGATTCCTACCTACATTCCGTTTAGCGAGTCCTTAATAGCGATTCGGTAAAAATTGCTATTAAGGACTCGCTAAATGGAAGTTACCTACATCTGGCCCCAAGAGGCTTATTTACAAGCCCCTTGAGCTGCGGGTGCGTCACTTTTAATATGGGAAAAAGTGACGTACTGGCGGTGCAATGGGCTTGTAAATAAGGCCCTACATTTCGTTACTATGAATGGTTGCATGTGCTTAGGACGTAAAACGAACTTGTAGTAATCAGTTTTTGACAAACGATTTTCATTAAACCAGTCTCCACAGTGTATGTTCTTCCTGGCAGAATTTCAATTTCTTTATTCCTTTTCATTTTGGCTCTTCCTCCTCTAAACTATTCTTTCTCTTGTTGCAGGTTGATCCCCCTGCAGTCCTCGCCCTTAATCCCACTCTTGTTTATTTTATTTATCTCAACCCTTCTCCCGCTTTGTCTGTTTTTCTCTTTTCAATTGGGGACTCCCATACCTGCACCAACCCCAACCTTTTATGTCGTTGTGGTCTTGTTGGTCCCTTCCCCCTTCTTTTTGCTTGGACCTCCGAACATATACCCACCACCTTTTGTGTACTTACCTTTTCTCTAATTCCTCTTATTTTCTTCTTTTTTGCGTTCTTCTTCTTTTCCTCGCTTTCCGGTTCATTTTTGTTTGTTTTTGTTTTAACTCAGATCACAATAGACATAGCAAAAGGACTGCCACAATCCCTTTTTTTTGTTCCCCCACCCTATTTTTTAAAATTTTAAATAAACTATTCTTATAATTTTAGTAATCGGAATACGTTTTAGAATTTTGAATATATGGGCACATGGTTTCAGTCTCTGGCCTGGTATACTTTGCTTTCAACTGAAAACTTCAGTTATTCTTGACAATGGATATTCCTTAATTTGCCAATTCACAAAAAAAGTTTATCAGTCTGGTGTTCCTGAATTTATCAAACTGAAGTAAGCTGAGGCAAATAGTCACAGCACACTGAGGCTTTTCATATGGCAGTTGTATGATAAACAAATCACCACTTAGGGCTTACATAGGATCTTGTATAACAGGTACATCAACTCTCGGGCCCTCGAGATAGTGCTTTTATGATAAATACATCACATTGGGACCCCACGTACAGCACTTGCATTACAGATACATCAATACTGAGGCCTCACATATGGTGCTTGCAAGAAATTGGGTTTTTGATTGAGGGCGGCGAAAACACTTCTCAAGCAGCAACCACAGTCCTTGACAGGAAGAACCACAAAAGTCACTAACTAAACCTATGCTTAACCCTCTAGTAGCTTGGTACAAAAGCAGTCAGGCTTAACTTAGAGGCAGTATGTTAAGTATTTATACAGCACACAAACAGTAATAACTTGAAAACCCAAAACAAGTAATATCCCAAACAAATTTAGAAAAAATTAGTAAAATTGAATAAATAAAATAATACTAAAATTAATCTGTCCCAATCAGTAGAACCAGAGATATGCAATTTTAAAAGTTTAAGTAAAAATAGCTCCAAGAAGCAGAAAGCGTTAACTGTAGGTATCTGGTCACACTAGACCAGGACATAGTTTAGACCAACCAAGATGGAGAGCGGGCCAGATACAGGGACCAGGTTACTCCCACTGAAAAGTTACCTTATCAAAGTCTGGTGAACCGCTCAACTGACACCAGCCAATGGTCCAGGACCTGGGCATGCACCTCTTAGGTAGAAGGAATTCACTCAAGCAGAGGCCAGCCGGGCTCAGGCATGTCCAGTTGCAGCAGGTCAGCAGGCATTGCAAGGAGGCCTCTGGAGCTTGTCTTGCCCCTGTAGCTCTCTACAAGAGGTCAGCCAACTGACCTTCGGAGTCACCCAGGTTAGCCTGGGATGAAGGGAGCAGGCCCAGTCTTCTCGGAGAGCAGGGCAGGTCTCAAGCAGCAAGGCAGTACTCTGAAGAACAAGGCAAGCCTCGAGCAGCAGCACAGTCCTCTAGGGAGCAAGGCAGGCCTGAAGAAGCAGGGCAGTCCCCTGAAAACAAGGCAGACCTCAAGCACCACTGCAGTCCTCTGGCAGAAGGAGGGCAGTCCTCTGAAGAATAAGGCAGGCCTCAAGCAGCACAGCGGTCCTCTGGGGAACAAGGCAAGTCTTAAGCAGCAGGACAGTCCTCTGGGATACAAGACAGTCCTTCTTCTGTAAAGTCCACAGGTCTAGGAGTGTACTGATGAGTAGCTGAGGAGGTCAAATATTTATACATGGCGCCACCCTTTAAAGTGGGGGGAACTCCTGTGGATTCCTCACCTTTTGAATTTACCCCTGCACCAGCATTCTACAAAAACGTTTTCATAGCTCTCCCACATCCACAAGGATGTCACAATAATACTGATCTGCTCGCGACTCCGTATGACATCACCAGAGCCATAAGAAGACCTCATAGGCGTGCTGATATCAGTTCCCTTTTTCCGCGCCGTCGACTCATAACAGTTTTTCTGGGACTCTCCATTTCTTGTAGGTTTACATTGTTTCAGTTTCAATCTGTGGTGTAGCACTGCCATGTCTACACAAAATAAGTCAGGGTTCAAGCCTTGTAGGGAATGTGGGGTCATATGTCCATTATGGACCCCCACGAAGATTTCATTTGGTGCCTGTCGTCAGATCACGACGTCGAAGGATGTTCGTCTTGTGGTAAGGAGAGGTAGTAGGTCAAAGGGAAATCCCTGGGTATGCACTATAGCTACTGCTTACTATATTGCTATCTAGTTTCTAACCAATCATGCAGTCATTCATTCCCGCATTTTAGCACAGGCAGAAATCTCAAGTACAAGGGAACACTAGGTAAAGAGTTCCACACTAAAAAGTGAACGTTCACAATCTGTTTATTATTTTTGGTATAAAATGAAAAATAATAAAATATAAAAAGCTCCTGATGTACATCAAAATACACAAAGTTCAGTTAAAAATCCAAAGACAACTCTTTGAACGGGTACAGTAAAATTTAAACAAATAAATCACAGTTCATTGCATGAAGAAAACAATATCACAGTCAATAAAGTTATACAACACAAGAGAAGAATAATCATTACTGGTACAATACATAAACAAATAAATCCTGTTCACAAACCCCCTAACACTGTGGCCTTAGGATACTCCTGCCACTTTTCTACATCCACTGGCCCTTTCCTAAATATTGGTGGTAAAGTATACAGTGTTAAAGATGCAATAGCATCTGCTACTCCCTTGGCCCTGTTTGGATTTTTGGAAACAAGTGCGTCGACGCGTTTCGGTGTTGTACTGTTCAATATTGTACCACCTTCATCAGAACATGCCGTCTTATTGGGGTCACCGGCTTGTAGATATATATTAGAAATCTCTGTGGGGATATATGGAGAAAGAAACAATATCAGACTTCTGGGGGCATATTACAGCATACCTATTATACAGCATCTTGGTTCTGGTCCCCCATTCCCATCAATCAAACCTAAAACACACTCTCCAGGTTGGATGGGATTTTATGCAGGCTATATCAACTGTTCAGTCAATTCACAGTTAAAACCAGCTTTTTTCCTTCCGGTATATGGATGATCAAACAGGAAAATTCTCATTCTCTTTAAGGACCTGTTCCTTTTTGTTTAGAGTTCATATTACAGTCATCCTGTCAACCCTTTAGGGTACAACTGATGTTTGTGGTTTTAGGCTATGCCCTCCGTTTCTTTTTAGTGTGGAAGCTGGAAGGGGCTAGAAGGGGCATACAGTCACCCTCATATACATTATATCATTCACACAACTACCATTTGTGGCTAGGAGAGGTAGGCAAAGTTATTCATGGCCCAGGCGAGAAAGGAGAAGAGAGGCCACAAGTGATCCAAGTCCTACTCGACAACCCCGCACACCTCAAGGTCATCAAAGAAGCACAAAAAGAAGCGCTGTCATGGGTCCCAGCGTCGTTCTTCCAAAGGCAAGTCTTCGAGGTTGCCTTCTCTTGTCCAGCAGTGTCATGGTAAGATGAAATCTCGCCTTCTCCACAAGCGACTCGGGTCCATTCTCTGGCGCCAAGGGATTCACCAGCGCCCAGGAAGACATCTCCTTCACCTCCGGCTTCACCTGCTCTGACTCCGGTGACCAGGCAGGTCCAGGTGCGCATCCGTTGCTTTTTCTTAATGAGATGTTTGACATGTTTGCCAAAGCGGCTAACCCATCTGACGCGCCGGCTAGCCCTGGGGGTCCGCTCTTCTATACTTTGGGCATCCCCCAACATTATGCCCGGGCACTATTCATGCCCTTCATGCTGATGTCTCCTTCATGGCATTTCCCGGCGCTGAAATACCCAACTCCGATCCCGCAACCTCCGGCACCATCTAGTTTTAGGCCGACACCTTCCCGGCTTCGTGCGGCGCCACTGGCTGCTAGTGTGGGTCCTCCTTCGATGCCGGCACCGATGTCACTGGCCTGGCGCCGCCGATTCCTAACATGTGCCCCAAGAGGGTGGCCCAGAGGCTGCTGGAAGAAGAGGAGTTCCAGGTGCAGCAGGAGCAAGCTGAGGATGGGGAAATCCTTGACTCTGTGGATGACTTTGAGGGTCTTCAGTAGGTCAGTAGTTTGGACACCTCCCCGGAGTGCGAACTTTCTTCCCCTAAGGCAATGCCTTCTCAGGACGTGGCTCCATATCACACTGTTATCAGGAAGGCTGCTGACCTGTTGGATCTGCAATTCCCCACAGCAGAGGTCAGGTCTAACAATCTGACTGAGGTTTTGCACTTTCCTTCTTCAGTGGTAGAGCCTTTGCTCCCATTCAATGAGGCATTACCGGAGCCGAATTTGGAAGTGTGGCAGAAGCCTTTGTCTTCCCCAGCAGTTTCCAGAGCAGTGGCAAGACACAATAAGGCTGTTCTGGGGGATCCGGCTTTTTTAATCTCTCACCCTTCACGGGAGGGCTTGGCGGGTCAGGCTTCACGTTCGTCCAAACAGTCTGCAGTATCCTTCCCCTCTACCCCGGGGGTAGGGATTCCAAAAAGCTAGAGCTGTCAGCAACAAAGGTGTTCTCTTCGGCAAGCGTTGCCTTAACATTTACAAACGCCACATGCTTGTTGGGAAGATATATCTATGCTTTGATGGACACAGCCAAAGAGGGGACTCCTAAGCTGCCAGAGGATGTTCAAGGTCACTTTCTGGAGGTGATGAATGATATGCAGGCTGTAGCCCATCAGGTGATTCAGTCGGGTCTGGATACAGCGGACTCAGTCGCCAGAGTGATGGGCTCTTCAATGGCTACCAAGAGGTACGCCTGGTTAAGAGGTTCGGGGTTTTCTCCGGATGTGCAAGCCACTCTGCTTGATCTTCCTTTTGATGGTTCCAGGCCCTTTGGGACAAAAGTGAATTCTGCTCTGCAATGTTTCAAGGATAGCAGGGCTACTGCGAGATCCTTAGGCCTTGAGTCCCAGCCTAGGGGCTTTGGTTACAGGAGATTTTGTGGTTTTGGGAAGGTGGCTTCATTTCGAGGCCGCCAGCTACAGCGGCAGCACAAACCCCTGTACAATTTGTACAGAGGGAAGGGGAGAGGCTGCCTGCGGGGCCGCCCGGCAGCAGTCCTCCTCCTCCTCCTCTCCTGTTTCCCTCACGGGTTCCACAGGGAAGCAGCTCTAGAACCCCCATCTTGGAGCATGTTTATCCCGGAGGCGGCCGGGTATCCCATTTTCTACAAAATTGGAAATCTATTATATCAGATCTTTGGCTTTTGAATCTTTTAGAAAATGAGTATGCCCTGCCTTTCCAGGAGTTTCCCCCTCCTCCCCAGGGCTGGTGTTCCGAGGACCATCTGTTGCTCCTACAGTATGAGGTACTGTCGTTGCTACAGAAAGGTGTGATAGAGGTGGTGCCAGAGAAGGAGAGAGGTCAGGCATGTTACTCCCGACAAATTCCTGATCCCCAAAAGGACAGGCGGTTGAGACCGATCCTCGACCTCAGGGTCTTGAATTTTTACCTCAGGCATGAGAAGTTGAAGATGTTCACCCTAGCTCAGGTTCTACTGGTGCTGCAGCAGGAAGACTGGTTGGTGTCGATCGATTTGCAGGATGCCTATTTCCACGTCCCCATCCTGAAGTCACATCGGAAGTATCTCCGTTTTTACGGTGGGGTCTCAACACTATCAGTTTGCAGTCCTTTCATTCTGCCTTACTTCCACACTTTTGGTCTTCACAAAGGTGATGGCGGTGGTTGCAGCTCATCTCAGAAGATCAGGGATTCCGGTATTCCCCTATCTGGACTACTGGCTGTTCAAAGCGAAGTCTCCAGAGTTGGTGCTGCATCATCTACAAATACCAGCTCGGCTATTGTTCGACTTGGGCTTTTCGATAATTGTACCCAAACCTCACCTGGTGCCCTCCCAGCGTAACCTGTCCATAGGGGCAGTACTGGACACTACCGTGAAACATGCCTTCCCGCCTCCTCAGAGGATTCTAGGCATCCAGGCTATGATTTGGTTGTTTCAAGAAGGGGCGGAAGTTCCAGTCCTGAAGGTCTTACGCCTGCTTGGTCTGTGCACTTCCCGCATACTGTTGGTCATCCATGCAGGCTGGCATATGAGGGCACTCTAGTGGTGCCTCCGCAGGCAGTGGTTTCAACACAAGAGCTCAGGGAGGTGGTCAGAATCTCCAGAGACACTGTGGCGGATCTGTTATGGTGGAGTGTTTCAGGTTACCTGTCTTAAGGGAAGCCTTTTCAACCGCCTTCTCCGGTGGCCACAGTGATAACAGATGCCTCTATTCTGGAGTGGGGTGCTCTTCTGGGGGATATGGAGATCACGGTTCTTTGGTCTCCAGAGGAAAGATTGCTTCATATCAATCTTCTAGAATTGTGGGCGATTCGTTTGGCTTTCAAGGCATTTCTTCCCTCCCTTCGTGGTCAGTCGGTTCTGGTCCCGATGGACAACACTACCGCAATGTGGTACATAAACAAACAGGGAGGAGTAGGGTTGTATCGTCTCTGCGGCTCAGGACCATCAGATTTGCATAATTGCGAATCATCTGGCCGAAGTGCTGAATGTGTGTGTGGGCAGTCTCAGTCGGCAATACTCGGCCGATCACTAGTGGTGTCTCCATCCGGAGGTAGTCCACCACATTTTCAGGATGTGGGGGTTTCCTCAGTTGGACCTGTTTTCCACTTAAGAGAACGAACACTGCTTGTCATTCTGCAGTCTCCAGTATACGATGTGGGGAGCATTGGGGGACGACTTCTTTTCGCGTTTCCTCCCATACCCTTGATTCCTCTGGTTCTGAGGAAGATTTGCCAAGACCCGGCCCAAGTCCTATTGATCACCCCTTATTGGCCAAGAAGGGTGTGGTACACAGACCTTCTTCATCTCTGTCTCCCTCTCAGGGCAGACCTCCTCTCGCAGTCGCAGGGGCAGGTTCTACACCGCCATTTCCAGAGTCTGCACCTTCATGCCCGGAGATTGAACGGGGCAACCTGAGTTCTTTCTTGCTCCCACCTGATGTGGTGGATGTTATTTTATCAGCCAGAAGACACTCCACCAAATCTGTTCATTCCTGTAGATGGGCCAGATTTGTTCATTGATATGGAGAGAGTTCGATTGATCCGTGAAGGCCCACTTATCGGATGTTCTGAGCGTTTCACTTTCCTTGGTCCAACAAGGTTGTGCTGCGGCTACTGTTTAGGGTTACTGGTCGGCTTTTTCAGCCTTCGTTTGTTTGCCAGACCAGCCATCGTTGTTCAAGTCTCCCATAGTTATGAGGTTCATTAAGGGCCTCACTAATAGATTTCTTCCCACTCCCTTTATTATGCCTCAGTGGGACTTAAATTTGGTTCTGACTTTCTTGATGGGTTCTCCCTTTGAGCCTTCATAGTTGTCCGTAGAGGCTCCTTACATTTAAAACTGTTGTTCTAGTTGCCATTACCTCTGCCAGGAGGGTAAGTGAGCTTAAGGCTCTTAGTTCTAAGCCTCCTTTTACAACCACACTCTTAGACAAGATGGTCTTAGGACCAGAGCTGCTTTCCTGCCTAAGGTGATTACACCTTTTAATCTAGGGCAGTCTATCACCTTACCTTCCCCCTCACCCTTCCAAGGAGTAGGAGAGAATTCACTGCCTGGACTCTAGAAGGGTGGTCCGATTCTACTTGGACAGAACCAAGGACTTGAGGCTGGACAATCAGTTGGTTACGTGGGAACAATGAAGGGCAAAGCTGTCCACAAGAGAACGCGCTTTCCAGGTGGATCATCTTGTGCATCAAGAACTGCTACGCTTTGGACAAGATGCAGCCCCCTGAAGGTATTAGAGCTCATTCTACTAGAGCTAAGTCTTCATCTTCAGCTTTGCCAAGAGGTGTCCATGTGGTAGACGTAAGTCTGCAAAATGGTCCTCCCGCCACACTTTCGGGAAGCATTATTGCTTCGATTCAGAGGTGAGGAGGGACGGCCGCTTTGCACGTTCTGTGCTGCAGGATGTTTTGGTATAAGTAGGTGGACACCCTCCTCCGGGAGAGGGACTGCTTTCAATTCACAAGGTGAGGAATCCACAGGCAGATGTGTCCATCACAAGGACAAGTTACTTACCTTTGGTAACGCTTTTTCTGGTGGATACAGTATCTGCCTGTGGATTCCTCACTGACCCACCCTCCTGCCCGTTGTCTACCTACGTATACCGAAAAGATTTTTGTGCATGACGTTCTTGCATTTCCTTGTCATTCGCTTTCTTTGGAGGCTTGTCGCTAGGAAATGTCTTGGTTTTAGCTTTTCCTGTTTTCTTTCTTCTTTTAATCATATACTGTGTATATTTCTTTATATATTGTATACTGTGTCTACTTACGATATGTTGTCGGTCAACCCGTTTGCCTCGAAGGCACAGAAAAAATGGGTGGAACTGATATCAGCATGCCGACAAGGTCTTCTTATTGCTCCGATGACGTCATACGGAGCCGCGAGCAAAACTCTGCTATTGTGACGTCGACGTGGGAGAGCTATGAAAAAGTTTCTGTGGAATGCTGGCACAGGGGTGAATTCAAAATGTGTGGAATCCACAGGCAGATTCTGTATCCACCAGCAAAAACGTTACCAAAGGTAAATAACTTGTTCTTTGGGATTTGTTCAATACCTAGACATGTAAAACTTAAAATCATGTGTCCTATCCTTTAAATGCAATGCACTCTGTCCTATAGGCTGCTGAGGGCCTACCATATGGGTGACATATGTATTTTAAAGGGAGGTTTAGGTCTAATAAAAGGTTTATTTTGCTATGTCAAATTGTGACTTAAATCTCCACCAAAGCTGGTATGGCAGGCCTGAGAAATGTCTTTAAAGGCCTCCTTAAGTTAGTAGCACAATAAGTGATGCAGGCTCACCAGTAGCATTTAATTTACAAGCTCTGGTTACATGTAGTACCACTTTAGGATGGACTTATAAGTAAATTAAATGTGCCAATTGGGTGTAAGCCATTGTTAACATGTTTAAAAGAGAGCGTACATGCACTTTAGCACTGGTTAGCAGTGTAAAAGTGCACAGAGACCGTAGGCCAGCAAAAATTAATTTCAGCAAACTGGAGGGGAAAAGGCATAAATACAGGAACACCGAACAAGGCTGTCAGTTCTAACAGCACTTGTATTCATATACAATAAAAATATATCAAACGTAAGGCCCTAGAAGTAGCCCATGTATAATTTTACAACTACAGCTGAATGGTGCCCTGGCATGTCAGATAAAATGTTCCCAGGTCCAGGATATGCACTCTGTACCTCCGTTGTTCTGTCGAGGTATCATGCACAGTATTTCAGTCTGCTGACACACAGCTGGACTGCATTTCCCACACGGTTGGCAGGCAAGCAGGTAGTTAAGTCTTGAGGTTAGAAAGAAGGCTTAAGGTGTTAAAACGGGCTGTGACAATGACTTGTGTGCTGAGAGATTGTATGTTCAGCATGAGCCCTGCATTTTTAGGCTTCTGATTTTGAAATATTATCCTTGTAGAGCTATAGAGCGGAAGAATGACTCTCAAGCCTGTGAAGGATTTGCTAGCGATCCTCCATCCAGCCCGATGATTGCAGTTTCTGGCCCGGCTTACCCACCCCAGGGCAAGGCCTTTAGACAAGTCATAGTAAATATCTTAGGGAGAACCCTGGATTCATCTGAGCCACTCCCCAAAGATGGGCCTGATTCAGCTTATTCAACAACTATAGTGGCTGAGGCTCCCACACCAGTGCTTTAAATGGGCCGGCACTGTCCGGTACGAAGTACCGGCACTTTTTTATTTTGGGAGGGAGAGTACCGGCACTTCTCAGCATCAAGCAGATACTATGCTACAGAGCACCTGCACTTCAATTTTTCCATTTCAAGCACTGCCCCACACCACCCATCGCCTTCTCTCCATAGGCTCTGGCCACTGTGCCTCTTCTGGGAAAGCTGTCGCCCATGATGGCGCCATCACGATTGTTCTCAATGACTATTTCTACGTCACCCTGAGGTCACTCTTGGAGCTGCTTTCGGTGCTGCCTCAACCCTAGAAGTCAGCCAAAAGTACTCAAATGGCTAGGGAAAAAGTCAGGGCTTCCGTCTATGTGCAGCTGGCACAGTGGAATGGGGCCTGTGTCTATGAGGGGCACGCTGGACCTCATTTACTTCTGCATCCTTTCTCCCTTGTTGTTTTTACTAGCTACCCACTCTGGTAGAAAGCCAAATCCCCTTTCTTGTGGTATGGACTGTGGTACTCTTGTTACGTCACTTTTGTAGGTTTTATATGTGGCATTGCTAATTGCATCCCCAGTTTGCACATTCCTAGTTTGTGGAATTGTCCATCAGGCTCAAATGTATTAATGTTGAACCCAGTTACCGTAATTTCTCATCACCTTTTGGGGTTTTAAAGGCTTCCAAAAACAAAACCCTGATTCTCAAGACCCATTTCCGTTAATCCTTGTACAAAAATGTGCTCCTATTTTGGCAGAATTTTCCAGAAGTGTAAGGGTCAAGTTCAGGAAAAGGCAGTTGCTGGTGGCGGGAGTTTGCACTCATTTTTGTGGGCAGAACTTACTTTTCATCATGAAGCCTTAACCAAGAGCACCAAAGAGAGACCGGCAGAAAAGGGAGGAAGAGAGAGGTAGGAAAACTGTGACAAAGGGAAAAGGGGGAGGATGTGGCCTTTTGGTCAGAGCTGCTGACTTTAGAACTGAGGAACCCGCTTCCAGTCTCAACATCGTCTCAACATCCTGCGATTCTGGGAAAACCACTTCATCTCCCCTTGCCTACAAAAAATGGATGTGTCTTTCTGTAATGTAACAGGTGCTCATGTGCAGCACTCCAATACCTTCGAGTCGTGTCCATGCTATATAAAACTGGGGGTGGGGAAACAGAAGCATTGGCAAAGCCAATAGGTCTTGCCTATGGGCAAGATATTGGCTTTGACAGTCGGTTGAGGATGACTAATGTGGGTGAGGGGGATTGGATTATGGGATCATTTTAGAAAGACTCTATGAAGCGGCCAGCACTGGCGTCGCAGCGCTGTAGGGGTCGCTGATGTTATGGACTGAGAATGGCCTAGGCAGCTTTGTTATGTAATGTTTGAATTGGTAAACATAAGAAATCTCTGGCTTGCAACTGTTATGGCGCTGAGCTAAGATGTCTCAACAGAAGACCCTTAGACCGCAAATTTTCAGTTAGGGACCAACCAGGGGCTTGTATGCTTGACATGTATTACTGATGTGCTTATCTAGATCCATGCCTTACTGGGAATTAACTTGAAACATATTCTTGAGAATGCTTGAGTATTGTTTATTGTCATTAGCTGAACTGTTAATACTCCTTTTGCATACCCTAAGATGTATGTAAGTATAAACACAAAATGGCAATAAAGAGATACAAAAAAAAATGAAGCAGCCATCACTGGCCGCTTCATAGTGCTTTATAAAACAATTCTATTGGGAGAGGAGATGAAACGGAGGAGATAAGTAAAACCAGTAGAGCACACATGCAAACCTGCTTTTTAACTCCAAGCACTAGACTACGTGTTTAGTAGTTCTGGTTTCAATTTGTAGATTCCCTGGGCACTCAGTGTGATCCTAATGTAACTTCTCACTGTAGAGCTAACAGTTGTTCTGCAGTTAGAAAACACTGTGCTGACTGTACTGTTTCTGCCAAGTCTGCAAAAAAAAGCAGTGCTTAATTTGAGCCGGGAGTTTCCGGTGCTCGCCACCGAATTGTTAATATAGGCACTTATGGCAGTCTTACACATGGTGGCGCTGATTGTCAAATTTAGAGATGAGCACAACAACACTTGTTTAATAATTGAATATATATTATAGCCTTATAGCCCGCCGTAGAGGGCTATGCCGGCTATTAAAGGCCCTCTCCAGCGTTAAAGGCCCGAGCCGAAGGCGAGGGCATTTAACAAGGGAGAGGGACTTTAATAGCCGTATAGCCCGGCTACGAAGGGCTATAAGGCTATTAGAACATGCTGCCACTATAGGGCAGAAAATTCTAACAAAAAAAACCAAAGCCTTATGGGAGCGTGAGGAGATTGGAATCCCCTCAGGCTCCCTGAAGCCTTTGTTCGCAGCCAGAGCTGTGAACAAAGAAACATTGGAATGTTGGAGCTCTGGGCTTATACCAGCCATTATAAGCCTAGAGAACTCCATTGTTTTCAATGGAGCTCCCAACATTCCAATGTTCTAATATAGTCTTATAGCCCGCCATAGAGGGATATACTGGCTATTAAAGGCCCTCTCCAGCGTTAAAGTCCCGAAGGGAGAAGGACTTTAATAGCCGGTATAGCCCAGCTATGAAGGGCTACAGGCTATAGAACATTCTGCCACTAGAGGGCAGAATGTTCTAACAAAAAAGAACAAAACCTTATGGGAGCATGAGGGGATTGCAATCCCCTCAGGCTCCCTGAAGCCTTTGTTCACAGCCAAGCTGTGAACAAAGAAACATTGGAATGTTGGAGCTTCAGGCTTATACCAGCCATTATAAGCCCGGAGCACTCCATTGTTTCCAATGGAGCTCCCAACATTCCAATGTTCTATTAAATGTTGGGAGCTCCATTGGAAAAAATGGAGTGCTCCGGGCTTATAATGGCTGGTATAAGCCTGGAGCTCCAACATTCCAATGTGTTTTTCTTCACAGCTTGGCTGTGAACAAAGGCTTCAGGGAGCCTGAGGGGATTGCAATCCCCTCATGCTCCCATAAGGCTTTGTTCTTTTTTGTTAGAACATTCTGCCCTCTAGTGGCAGAATGTTCTAATAGCCTGTAGCCCTTCATGGCTATACTGGCTATTAAAGTCCTTCTCCCGTCGGGACTTTAACGCTGGAGAGGGCCTTTAATGGCGGGCTATAAGGCTATATTAAAACCTGCCACCCAAGCCATTGTTCTAACATTGGGTAGCCCGGAATAGTCTGAATTGTCACAATTGCAAGAGTTTGATGGTTATTTTTCTTAGTTTTCTTGGTACTGTTTTCAGCAGTCCTGACGAGGGACCTGGCATTTATTTTTTTACAAAGCTGTTTCGGCCGGTTTTGATACAGGGGGCCATATTGCCGGCCCCCTGTAGCAAAAACTGCTCCCCGGGGGCCCAATCCAGCCCCCACCCTGGCAGCCTACCTGGGAAACACTCGGTGCCCGCTACGGCCAGTCTTCTGGCCCTAACGGCAGGGAAGGGTGATGGGACGGGGTATTAACAAGGAAAAGTGGTGAGTGGGTGCGTGAAACAACATGGGCAAAACATTGAGCAAACACACGTAGGCACATGGACGGATTTAATTGTCTGTGCTATTTAAAGAAAGTCATGTAGAACAAAGTGAAAGGTGGAAAAAAATGCCTGTCTGAAAACCAATTGTCAAAATAAAAAATTCTCTGAAGCACGGTGCAAGCAGCTGAAGGACACACGTTAAACAAAATCAATTAGTACTTGGTCCATGCTCTGAAAAAATAAAAGGAAGTGATGAAAGGCATATGGTGGCCAATTAGGACGCAGCTAAAAAGAATGACAATAAAGCCTGTAAATGATAAGTAATGGGCGGGCTCCAAGCTCTTTACTGTATTCAATACCCCTTGTAGCAACAGTGCATGTGCGCTATTAGGCAAGACCTAAAAAGGCATTGATGAAAAATAATCTGCAAGAGTAAGACATTGGTGTTTTGTGTGCATTCAGGTTTGAATGGGACTTGGTACACCCAGGGCTGGATTTAGCACTGGTGGCGCTTGGTGCGACACATTTTTTTGCACCTCCTCCCCCATATGGCCTCTTCCTCGGATTCCTTCACTACCACTCGGCAAATGCACCTCTCATCTTCCCATAGGCCCTCTTTCACATAAATGTCATTTGTTTTTAAACGCAGGTAAAGGCCGGCTTCCACTCCGCTATCCATGTAAAATACAGATGTGTTCTTTGCTGCAGGCATAGTACCCCTCTGTGGTACTTTATGGCGAGTCAAAACTGCCACTAGACAAAACTCTGATCTCTCTTACTCTCTCTCTCTCTCTCTCTATTGGGAACATTAATCACAAGAGTTATCTTGACATTTTTATTGCTGCCTTATAGCACAGGAATCTCTGAGCAGGTGCTTTTAAAATGTAAGTTATTATTGCTAAACACAACGTCCCCCCTGAGGTCAGTAACCCTCCTCCAGGTCAGCGCCCACTGCGGACGCACGGGTCACACTGCCCCAAAGCCGGGCCTGGGTACACCACTCACCCCTGCTCCCAGTATTAACTGAGAGGGTAGAGGAAGGACATGGGAACTGGAGGGAAAAAAATCTATAATATTCTAATCCTGGCCTGGAACTAAATGTTAGCTGGGAGGCAATAGACCTGATTCCGGCGGGAGACTCCCGATTATCGACACCAAAATTGCCTTTCTTTTGTCTGCCTCCTGCCTGAAATTGGCTCTGCTTCAATAGAAGTCAAAGGGGGAAATCTATTCTCCCGATTCTTGTTTTAATAATAATCTATTAACAATCTCCTACTTGCCTCGTAAAAATGTTGGCATGCATGCAAAATATCTGACGTAAGATCGCTAACGGAAGATGTACGCCTGCAAATTATCTAGAGTCGTAGATCTGGTTTATGATTCGGGGTGGGCAGCTGGTAGTCCTAGCTGTCGAAATCTGTGACTTCTTCCAGGACCGGGGAATGAGCCTCCAATCCTCAATCAATCAATCAGGAGTTTGTTAAAGTGCAACTACTCACCCGTAAGGGTCTCAAGGCGCTAGGGGTGGGAGGTGTGCAGGTTCCATTCCATCAAGGAGGGGGTCTGTCGAAGAGCCAGGTTTTGAGGTTTCTTGCGAAGATGGGGAGCGATGTTGTCTGTCTGAGGTGGAGCGGAAGGGCGTTCCATGCTTTTGCCGCGAGGAAGGAGAAGGAGCGGCCTCCCGATCTGGTCTTTCTGGTATGGGGGACCTCGGCGTAGGAGAGCTGGGCTGATCGTAGGGTCCTTTGGGGTGCGTGGAATTTGAGCTGGCTGTTCAGGTATGCTGGTCCGGTGCCGTGGAGGGCCTTGTGTGCGTGGGTGTGCATCTTAAAGGTGATTCTCGCCTCAACGGGGAGCCAGTGGAGTGTGCGCAGGTGCTGGGAGATGTGGCAGTGTTTTGGCAGGTTGAGGACCAGTCTTGTGGCGGCGTTCTGGATGTTCTGTAGCTTGCGGATGAGGTTTATGTTTATTCCGGCGTAGAGTGCGTTGCCGTAGTCGAGTCTGCTGGTGACCAGGGCGTGAGTGACTGTTTCGGTGTTCGATGGGGATCCATTTGAAGGTCTTACGAAGGAGGCGGAGGGTGTGGAAGCAGGAAGATGAGACAGAGTTGATCTGGTTGTCCATTTTGAGCTCGGAGTCCAGGATGATTCCCAGGTTGCGTGCGTGGTCTGTGGGGGTTGGCGGGTTTCCGAGGGCGGTGGGCCACCAGGTGTCAGGGTTTGTGCCCATGATGAGTACTTCTGTTTTGTTGGTGTTTAGTTGTAGGCAGCTGTTTTTCATCCATTTGGCGACGGCTTCCATGCCTTCTCGAAAGTTGCGTCTGGCGGTGTTGGGCTCGTTGGATAGGGAGAGGATGAGCTGGGTGTTTTCTGCGTATGACATAATGTTGGGTCCGTAGGTTCTGACGATGGGGGCAAGTGGAGCCATGTAGACGTTGAAGAGCGTCGGGCTGAGGGAGGAGCCCTGGGGGACTCCGCAGGTGTTAGTTGTGGGGTCTGAGAGGAAAGGGGGGAGTCTGACCCGTTGCGTCCTGCCGGAGAGGAAGGAGCAGATCCAGTCGAGGGCCTTGTCCTGGATTCCTGCGTCGTAGAGTCTGCGTATTAGGGTGCGGTGGGAGACTGTCTCGAACGCCGCTGATAGGTCTAGGGGGATGAGGGCTACTGTTTCTCCTTTGTCCAGTAGGGTGCGGATGTCGTCTGTTGCGGCGAGGAGGGCGGTTTCCGTACTGTGGTTTTTTCTGAAGCCGGATTGGGAGGAGTCGAGGATGTTGTGTTCTTCAATGAATGTGGCGAGTTGGCTGTTGATGGCTTTCTCGATGACTTTCGCTGGGAAAGGGAGCAGGGAGATGGGTCTGTAGTTTTTGAGGCCGGTAGGGTCCGCTGAGGGTTTCTTCAGGAGGGGGTTGACCTCGGCGTGTTTCCAGTCGTCGGGGAATGAGGCGGTCGCCAGGGAGCGGTTGATGGTGAGGCAGAGCATGGGTGCGATGGTGTCAGCGGCAGGGGTCCGTGGGGGCCCCTGAGTGGATTGACTTCATAGTCTTCAGTGTGTCTTTGGTGGTGAGGGCTGTCCAGTCATCAATCGCTGTTTTCTGGGTGTCGGGGTGGTTGGCGAGGGTTCAGTGTTTTGGTTGTCTTGGTCTAAGTTGTCGTAGATGCTCTTGATTTTGTGGTGGAAAACGGTGCTGAGTTTGTCGCAGAGGTCTTGTGAGGGAGGGATGTCGGTAGACTCGCTGGTGGGTTGGGCGAACTCCTTGATGATGCTGAAGGGTTCCTTGCTGTTGTGTGCAAGGGTGGAGATTCTGTCTTCAATCGCTTTTTTCCTCGTTTCTCTGATGAGTTGATGGTGAGCGTTGGTGGCGGCTCTGAAGTTGTTGTGGGCTTCTGTGGATTTGGTGTTTCTCCAGGCCTTTTCGAGGCGGCGGCATGTGCGCCTGGACTCTCGAAGTTCGATGGTAAACCATCTGGCTTTCTTGGCACGGGTATTGTTGTTTTTCTTGAGGGGGGCTATGGTGTTGGTGCTGTCCGAGATCCATCTATGCAGGGTTTGGGCTGCGGTGTTGGGGTCGTCGTTTTCCGCGATGGTTGGGGTGGAGTTGTTGAGTGAGGAGATGAGCTGGTCGTCGGTGATTTTAGTCCAATTTCTTTGTGGAAGCAGGTGCTGGTGTCTGTGGATGGTGGGTGTTCTGAAGGTGAAGTGGACGCAACAATGGTCGGTCCATGGGAGTTCGGTGGTGTGGCTGAAGGTGATGGAGTTTCCTGTAGTGAAGAGGGGGTCGAGGGTGTGTCCTGCTGAGTGTGTGGGCTCGGTCACGATCTGGCAGAGTCCAATGTTGTGGAGGTTGTCCAGGAGGCATGTGGTGTTGGGGTCCAGTTGATTGTCAAGGTGGAAGTTGAGGTCTCCCAGCAGGGTGTAGTTGGTGGATGCGCTGGCCTGCAGGGAGATAATATCCGTGATGGAGTTGGCGAAGGGTCCGCGTGGTACAGGGGGTCGGTAGATGAGGGTTCCTCGGAGGGCGGCAGTGGGGGTGCCCAGTATCTTGAAGTGAAGGTGTTCCATCAGTTCTGTGGACTCATCAGGGAGTGTGCTCAGGCGGAGGCTGGATTTGTGGACAATGGCGATTCCTCCTCCTGGGTAGGTGGGGCGGTCCTTCCTGTAGATCTTGTATCCTTGGGGATGGCGATGTCCTGTCCTGAGGTGGCGTTGGTCCAGGTTTCGGTGAAGAATGCTACGTCCGGGGTGGTGCTGTCGAGGAGGTCCCAGATTTCTGTGGCGTGTTTGTGGAGGGATCAGACGTTGAGGAGGATTTATTGCAGGGTCTTCGGTTTGGTTGTGTTCTTGTGGGCGGGTTGTGCTGGATCCGTGCTCTTGACGGTGCTGCAGGTGTGCCGGCAGCGGTGACAGCTGAAGGGTCCATGGGTGTCGGCTGGTGATGCTAGCTTGCAGTTGTTGTTGCAGCCTGGGTTGAGTGCGTGGAGTGCTGCTGGGTCGTAGCGTTGTCGGGGCGGAGGTCCAGGGTTCCTGGTGCTGGTCGCGGACGGGTAGCGGACGGGTACAGACGTGCTTGCCTTTGATGCTCCTTCGGTGCACCAGCGGCGCGCCCTCAGCCCGCGGCCGCGCAGCGGCCGCTCAGTGGCCGCCATTAAGTAGGGGTCAGGGAGGCCTGGACAGCTGGGAGGCGGGAACGGGGAGAGGAGCTGGATTGGGCCGGTCGCGCTGGGGGGGAGGGGCCGTGGGGGCAGCAGCGGCGGGGAAAGGTAAAGGGAGGAAAGAAGGGATAAAGAAAAAAGGGAAAATAAGCAGAAATATTGCACAAAAGAGCAGAGATGCAGAAAGATGCAGAAGGGTGAAAGATAGAAAGGGTAGAAAAACGAGTGAAGGAGCAGAGTGAGAGAAAGGAGACCGAGGTCCACTGGACCACCAGGGATGAGGCGCAGGGAAACTTGCGGGTGGAGGAGGGCCTCGATCACTAACACTCAAGAGTGCAGGGGCAGGGGCACCTCACGTAATGGTGGAGCTGCGAGGGTGGGAGAGTAATTTCACTGACAATGAGTCAGTGCTCTTGCTCGCCTGTCCCCGCAGTGGCCGCCATTAAGTAGGGGTCGGGGAGGGCTGGACAGCTGGGAGGCGGGAGAGGAGCTGGATTGGGCCGGTCGCGCTGGGGGTGGGGGGGGGGCAGCAGATGCGGGGAAAGGTAAAGGGAGGAAAGAAGGGATAAAGAAAAAAGGGAAAATAAGCAGAAATAAGGCACAAAAGAGCAAAGATGCAGAAAAGGGCAGAAAGGTGAAAGATGGAAAGGGTAGAAAAACGACTGAAAACGAGTGAAGGAGCAGAGGGAGAGAAAGGGAAAATGGGCAGAAATAAGGCAAAAATCAGCAGAGGTGCAGAAAGGTGAAAGATAGAAAGGGTGGAAAAACGAGTGAAAACGAGTGAAGGAGCAGAGGGAGAGAAAGGGAAAATGGGCAGAAATAAGGCACAAAAGAGCAGAGATGCAGAAAGGTGAAAGATAGAAAGGGTGGAAAAATGAGTGAAAACGAGTGAAGGAGCAGAGGGAGAGAAAGGGAAAATGGGCAGAAATAAGGCACAAAAGAGCAGAGATGCAGAAAGGTGAAAGATAGAAAGGGTGGAAAAACGAGTGAAAACGAGTGAAGCAGCAGAGGGAGAGAAAGGGAAAATGGGCAGAAATAAGGCACAAAAGAGCAGAGATGCAGAAAGGTGCAGAAGGGTGAAAGATAGAAAGGGTAGAAAAACGAGTGAAGGAGCAGAGTGAGAGAAAGGAGACAGAGGTCCACTGGACCACCAGGGATGAGGCGCAGGGAAACCTGCGGGTGGAGGAGGGCCTCGATCACTAACACTCAGGAGTGCAGGGGCAGGGGCACCTCACTTAATGGTGGAGCTGCGAGAGTGGGAGAGCAATTTGAATGACAATGAGTCAGCGGTCTTGCTCCTAACCTTCGCTTCACCGTTGAACAACCTCTGTGTACCTGAGTAAATTACTTTACATACCCGTATGTGCCTCACTTCCCTTACCCCCTAAAACAGATACAACCAAGCTGAAAACCAGTATCACACACTGTAAAGAGTGTGCCACTTTCTTCATGTTGCAGATACTGCAGTGTTTTATCATACAAATGTCCTAATTCACCCACTATTTCTCGGGTCCCCGCTGTAGATTTGGTCCGACTGTGATGAGGCAGTTTGTTTGTGTCTCTGAAGTGTTTTTGGTGAAAGAAGTATTCTTAAACAGGGGGATAGCTGATAATGGTTTTCTTTGGTCTTCAGGCTCGGGGGCATTCCAGTTGGAGTGGTTGCTGTTGAAACCAGAACGGTGGAGCTGTGCATACCTGCTGATCCTGCAAACTTGGATTCTGAGGCCAAGGTAGGTAGTGCCAGGAAGGCACTGGAAACGGAGTAAGGGAGCTACATCATATTTAGCCACTATTTTTAATAGCAAGCTGATGTTTTGCTGTTGTCAGTTTTGTGAATGTGTGTTGTCATGGTCGCTAGGCATCTGTTTTTTTAGTCCACGAGTTTAGAGTTCTGGTCAGAGCAGGTGGGAGCTAGGGATGCAAAGAGGTTGGACACAGAAATTGAAGTCAATTGTACACTACTCATGAACAAATTGATGCATTCGGCCTTACCTAAAGCTCCTTGAATTACCAGATGTTACAGCCCGGGGGTGCATGCGGCCCTCTGGTCAACAGCAGCTGTGGGCAGCTGTTTACTGGACAGAGTACTAACACAATATATTAAATAAACGAGCAAGCGTTTATTTAAATGTTAATTGCAGTTAAAGAGAGGAATGAATTAACTAGGGTGTCCTGAACTACTTAACTTTAGGAACACCTTCATTTATAAAGACATCTTGCAGCAAGCGTGCAAAAATATGTTAGTCTCTTCAAAATTCAAAAAGTGTATTTCTTTAACAAACCGAACCTTTCACTTTAGAAAAGCAGATTCAGTCAGTGCATTAAGAAATAATTTTTTTAAAAGGTGATAGTTTTCAAACATGAATTTAGAAACATTCATGCTTCCCCACCATACTGGCAACATAGTCAATAGTGAACTAAAAGGCAAGTCAGTTAATATGTGCCCCCTGTGGGTGGCAGGGATTTCTACCATACGTGAAAATGTAGTTTATCATATGAAACACAGGAGAGGTTTTTGTACAGCGCACATTCTGAAGTCATGTATTGCGAGGTACACTTGTATGTGAAAATGAAGGAAAGGGAGGGAGAGTAAAATAAAACAATTGTCTGGGAATACATAATTTGATCAAGCGGGTTGCCGGGCTTGTTCCCCAGGTTTTATGTTTCCATATTGTGCAATTCAATTAAGCCAGTAAATGTACATGCTTTGCTTCTCGACCGCTCCCTGCTGGTATCTGTGTGGCCCTTGGTCACACCAGTGACCAAACGTTTTGGCCTCAGGGAATATGTTTGCAGGTACTCTTGTACAAGGGTGTAGGGAATATGCTCTATTGAGTTAGACCCCTAGAGAGTGTAGAATGCACCACACGGGCATCCAACTCTTACGTGAAAATGCTAGAATAAATCCACGAACTCAGTAAATACAGAAAAAAAATGTCTTTGCCAAATGAGTACTTCAGGCATTGGGTTTAGCCCAGAAAAAAACTACTCACAACCATTAAATAAGATAGGAGCTTTTTGTGCATGCAGAAAGCAGCCCTGGCTTGCTGGGTGTGCTGCTCCATTCTCCCATTTACACCTCTAAAGCCACCGAGAGCAAAACTTAAACTTGAGCCAACGTTACTAAAAAGGAAATGAGTGTACTTTTGAGAATCATTAGGTAACTCACCTCTATAGGCTTCCAGGTGGGTTTGTCACAATATTGCATTCCTTGCCTGCTCTAAACCTTACAAGCAGTATTAAGTTAAGTAAAATAACATGGAAAATGAGAGTGCTTAGTTTGCTGGCGGTAGGAGGCAAAATATAATGTGTTTTTATAATTTGCATGTGTGTCTAAATAAAGGCTTTTGTGAAAGAAAGCACAATACTGACTTGCACATGAAATCTTATATGTGCTTAATGCAAAGTAGCCAATACACTTTATAAAAAAGTAAAGCCTATTGCCTTTCGACAGACCAGAGCTTCATCCTTGGTCAGTCGAAGCATGTCATGCTAAAATAGACCGATATACTGATAATTATCATACAGTTTCGTTAAATGCAAGTAAATGGAAGCAGAACATGTGACAAAATAAAAACGTGCAGATAACTACTAATGGGCCGGTGACAAGAGCTTTTCGCAGGAAGGAATATAGAAGTCTGAGAGAGATACAGTGAAGGCTTACTTGATCGGACTCTGCTGCTTTCTGAAATGCTGGCTTTGTTGTGGCAACTTTAGAACGGGAAACGGCCACTACAACGCGGCTGTGTCCACGCAAACCTTAACCATGCATGCATTACAACGCATGCGTGGGTACCACGAAAGCCTTTACCACGCATACCTTTACTACGAGATATGTAGTAAAGGCATGTGTGGTAAAGGGTAAAATTAGAAAAAGGAGGCTTGGTAGGTCTCCCCCCAAAAATAAAAAAACGTGGGGAAAAAAAGGGGGCTTGGGGGGTCTCCTCCCCCCCCCCAAAAAAATAAACTCACCTTAAGTCACGTCGAGAAGTGCAGGCAATCGGCGTAGTTTGAGGGGAAACGGAAAGAAACTTCTGCTTCTTCTCTTTACGACGTACGAAGTCACCACGGAGGATGGAGAGGAGGCGACGGGAAGAGGTAAGGGAAATTTAAGTTTTATAAAAAAAATATATAAAAGGATTGAGGGTTCAGGGCAGGGGTAAATATAAGAAGGATTGGGCGGTCACGTAAGGGTACAGTGGAGGGGTAAAACCTTTAGCAAGAGTATGCCCTTACCATGCATACATTTACAACGAAAATCGTTGTAAAGGTATGCGTGGTAAAGGAATATTCGTGGTAAAGGTTATGCGTTAAAATAGCATTCCGTTGTAACACATGCGTGGTAAAGGCATGCATTGCAACGGAATGCGTTGTAACTACATACAACCCTTTAGAACGAGAGTAGGCTTTGCTAGCAGGACTTAGCAGAAATGTGCAATGTACAACATAAAGTATCAGAATGACATTTATTTAAAGGCATGTAAGTGTGTATCAATACTAAAGCCTTTGTGGTCTTAACACAGGAACAAAAACAACATTGCAATTGATGAACAGAACGTAACAGCTCATTTAAAGGCAAACATGGGTACTAGCGTTCTCATTACAAACACAAAGCATGTAGGTTTATATGCAGATAAATGAATGTTCTCATTTTACACTCATGTTGTTTTGCGCCAGTGACTATGAAGTATTTGAGCATAAAGCTTTATTTTCTACCACGTGAAGTCTATTCTTTTTTTGTGACAGATTATCCAGCAGGCGGGTCAAGTCTGGTTTCCAGACTCCGCCTTCAAGACTGCCCAGGCCATCAAGGACTTCAACCGTGAGGGTCTTTCGCTCCTGGTCTTTGCCAACTGGAGGGGTTTTTCTGGGGGAATGAAAGGTAAGCTGACCTGTTCACGTAGTGAGGGCTGTTTTATTTATTTTTTTTACTTCAAATATGCAAATGTTGTTTTGTCAGTCTTACACGACCACTAACTAGTCATGACTGTTGGTTGATTTCCTCGAGTATTTCACTGAAACAAACACCTTTATTTTGCAACAGTTGTGCTCCTTCATCTACTAATAATTTCTGCACACTGTCTATAATCTTTAATTGTTTTTATTTGATATATATTTTTTTTACACTGTACGCTTTGCTTGGTTTATTTCTATTATATATTTGGGTTCTCTGGTTACATCTGGCAAAGCGCGTGCTCCAGAAATGTTTTTAATAAGTGTGTGTTGAGTGATGCCGGCTGATATCAAGAATTTTACATAGAAAATAAAGCAATAGAAACCGCTGTCTCCAGTGGCAATGTGCATCATCATCTTATGGTGTACTACACTACATAGCAACCATACAGGTTTGTATCTTACCAAGGCTGCATGTCAATGCAATGGGTGGGTGGAACAATAGCAAAGGAAACAGAGAAGAAAAGGACATAAGGGACACAGGGTTGTGAAATGCTGTGAGCCATTTACAGAACTTTTTTAATACTTAATTTGATCAGTATTTAATCTAAAACAAGCATGTTAATACATTAACGTCTATGTTGCTAGATCACAGTGAGTGGATGGGACTAAGCAGGAAAAAGAAAAGCCAAATGAAATGGTTATTTTGTCCGAAGCCACTGTTCTTGAGGTGGCCAAAGAAGGATCATAAATATTTTAATGCAAATCAGAACATTGGAATGTTGGGAGCTCCATTGAAGATAATCGGGTGCTCTGCTCCCTACTTCTATGGACCGGTAAAGGCCCGCAGAGCAACATTCCAATGTTTTACAAAGGCTTCTCGAAGCTCGAGGGGATTTAAATCCCCTTGAGCTTCGAGAAGCCTTTGTTTTATTTGTTAGAACATTCTACCCTCTAGTGGCAGAATGTTCTAATAGCCTTATAGCCCTTCGTATCCGGGCTATACCGGCTATTAAAGTCCCTCACCCTTGTTAAAGTCCCTCGCCTTCGGCTCAGGCCTTTAACGCGGGAGCTGGCCTTGAATAGCCAGTATAGCCTGCTACGGCGGGCTATAAGACTATATTAGAACATTGGAACTTTGGAAGCTCCATTGAAAACAATAGAGTAGCTCCGGGCTTATAATGGCTGATATACATTCCAATGCTTCTTTGTGGCTGTGAACAACATCTTCAGGAAGCCTGAGGGGATTTCCATCCCCTCGCGCTCCCTGAAACCTTTGTTTAATTTGTTAGAATATTCTGCCCTCTAGTGGCAGAATGTTCTAATAGACTTATAGCCCTTCGTAGTAGGGCTATACCGGCTATTAATGTTTCGCTGCCTTGTTAAACTCCCTCGGCTCGGGCCTTTAACGCTGCAGCGGACCTGTAATTGCCGGTATAGCCCGCTACGGTGGGCTATGAGGCTATAATAATCTTCTCAATCTTTCCAAATTTTTACAAAAGTTTCCTTTTTTATCTATGGGGACCTAATACACTCTATACAATAGAGACATCTAGCTGCAGATTCCTTACCTTTGAGCAAAGAAAACATTCTAGTTTGTTCTTAATTTTTTCAGTTCAGCAGTATAATTTTTTTTTGCTGACCATAATAGCTCTTAAAGCACAGATTTTTTTTAACGGGTTTCTTTTTGTGAAGTAATTTGTTTCAGGCTGTGTTGTAGAGCATTTCTGAACTTGGATCTTAAACTTGTGTAATTATTGTGACATCATGACAGCATGTGAGGAAGCCGAAACTCAGACTGCCTCTGTCTCCTAGAGCTAGCACAACCTCATAGAATTGGAACACTCTCGTTCATGGTACCCGTGAGTGGACACGATGGAGATGTGGGTGGCAGTGCAATCCAGTGGGGAATTACATTAATGCTTTCAAGATTAGAACAGGGCGTAACTACTAATGTAGGTGACTTCCATGCGATCTGCCCTTAATAAGAGCTTTCAGGGAATAGTGGAAGTCTTGCATTGAAGAGAATCCTCCAGGTAAAAGAAAACACTCTTGGGGCCGATGCTGGATGCATAACTGTATGACACGGATGGTTGGTTTCTTATGGTTGGGTCTCTTATGGACCACGGTTAGAAGGGAAAAATAATCCCCCCTTACATGAGCATGGTGTGGGTGTTGTTAACAGAATGTTCCACTGCCTCAGATCCATCTGGCAGGAGCTGGATTTCAGAGATTCAGATGATGAAGAAAATAGACCAATGCATTCACAGCCGCAGCTGACAATAAAGCAGAATGCACTGCCCTGGGGGGAACTCCAAGTTCTGTTCCTTCAGTTCTTTTTGAAGGTACAGAGAGAGCAGCACAGCTGTTGAGAGGATCTTACTACCTCATCCTTTCCTCTTTCCTCTTATCTGCATTAAGGTCCTCCCAGTTGCATATATGGTCCTTTCACAAACCTTCAGGTTTAGTTTGTCGAGGACTATGCCTCCAAATGACAGGGTCCTGCACAGTGCTTCAAGAAATTCTATTGCTCGACTCCTACAGAGACCTCGCTTGCTGATCTGATAAATCTTTGTATGCTCTCAGACTAAGGGAATGGACATAACATCCTCTTTGGTTTGCTCACAGGGTTGTCCTAGCAATGGGCACTGGTCACAGAACAGTTAAGTCATGACTTGATGCGAAGATACAGCTACGTTATGGAGCCACCCAATGTTTACAACATCAATTCTCTTTCTCTGCATGCTACAGACAGTAGGATCCAGAGCACACGCTGTTCTCTGTGTCTTTTTCTTCGGCAATTTGTAAATGTTTTATGCCTTGCGTGAAGTGCAGACAACTAGACATTAGTAACTAGCCCCATGATAAAAGGATTTGGTGTCTTAGGTTGGTCATGACTCCCAACACCTGTATCGCCAGATGCACCATAATGTTCCATTGGAAGAGGGATTTTCACAGTTGACCCACGTTCAAAACCAAATTGTCCATCTCTCCTCTGCAAAGACCAAGCTCAAGTCTTACGTTATGTACCTTCTAAAAGAGAATCCTGAACATTGCGTGTGTTGGCCAGAAACAGGTGATTCAGGGAGCTTGGCATTATGTACCAGTAGCTCAATCAGACTCTTAAAAATATTCTATAAAGGCCTGTGAGAGTTGTTTAAAATGACTGTGTCCCATTTTCTGCAGCATATGCAGAAGGCCACTGTCAAGCTCTTGATGGAAGGCATGGATGTTTCCAAACATACGCTGGACTGCTAGTGCTGTTCGAACAGTGGTACTTATGGGAGAGAAAGCTGGATGAAATCCAGAGCATTCTCTGCAGATATGCAGTTGTGTTTGCTGGGTACGCTCTTCGATTAGAGAAGCTGTGTGGGAAAGGATGCTGGCGAAAGCCTAGCAAGACTGAAAGAGAAGGCAATGGATTGGGTAGATCCTTCCACAAAAATATAGGAGATACAACCGGCATCCAAAATACTTTCAAATGTTTCCCTCCTCTCACCCTGCTGTCTGAACAAGGAACAGTGGTCACAGGCTTCTCCCTTCTTGGTCAGGCAGCTCATCTTTTAGAGCTGTGTTTGTCAGCACCTTGTTGAGCCTGCTGAAAACACAAATCTGTGCTGTGCTACAAGAGGGTTGCCATGAGCCTCTCCTCACAATGGAAGCAGCAAAACATAGGAGAATGAATCTTAAACGTGCATATAAATTTTAATTCTGGGTGGGAGTATAAGAGGTCTGACTCTTTGAAAGAGGGCTCCTTGTTTTGGCAACACTATGCTGACGCGTTCTACCAAAAAATAGCTGTTATGTGCCCATGGCGTCGAAAATTTTCATCTCAAATTTCCGACTGTTGAGATTAAAATATCCCTCAAAAGGCGTTTTAAAGCAGACCATTGTGGAATTAATCCATCATATACGTACACTATAAAGTGCATTGTCTCTTGCTGCCTAAATAAAACGTATTGTTCCCTAACTCAGTGATACCACTTTAAATTACTTTGGAAGGATAACATGTTTAAGTGAGCGCTGCTGCGATTCGTCACTGGTGCATCTGTATCAGGGGTGGCTGCGATCTTTGAAAGCTGTGGGGCGTATACTTACCCAGAATTACAGCAATCAGACGAGACGACTTCTAGTGCAATTGAGTCGGAGGGGAGGGGCGGGTTGTCCTCAGAGAAAATGTTTAGGTTTCGCCTGCCGAAAGCTGCGCACTGCGCAGCTTTTCGCGCAGGTGAAATCTCATGTCTACAGTATGGGGGTCATTAGGATTGCGGTTTTTCCGCATCCTCGGGGCCGGCGGAAGCCACCGCCGGCCCCGAGGATGCGGAAAAACCGCAGCGGACTGACCAAAGACCCACCGCCACATTAGGATGGCTGGTGGGTCCTGGTTTCCGTCCGCAGCTTTTCCGCCGCGGTCGGCTTACAACCGCGACGGAAAAGCTCTAATATGGTGACGTGTCTTCCAGACACCGTCCACCATATTAGGATGGCCAGTAAAGTATGCTTTTCCGCGGCGGGTTTTCCGCCGTGGAAAAGCATACAGAACTTCACTGCGGGGGCCCGTTGCGGGCCCCCTAGGTGAAGGGGGGGTGGGGGGAGCACATGGGGGGTACCTATGGTACCCCCCTGCATTTGCATGCAGAAAGCGGCAGGCACCGCGCGGTGCCTGCCTCTTTCTGCATGCAAATGCAATGCGTGCATTTTTAACATTGCCGCGGGTGCAGCTTGAAGCTGCACCCGCCGCACTGTTAAAAATAGAGGATGTGACCGCCAGGGTGGCGGTCACATCCTAATTGCACAGGAGGGAACTCCGCATGCCATGCGGAGGTTCCCTCCTGCTCTGGGGTCGCGGACGGACGCAAGTCCGTCCGCGATCCTAATGAGCCCCATTGTGTGTTGTTGTCCCGCCCCTCTGTTCCATGGGCTAGCTCAATAAATGGAGGCTAGCCATTGGAACAGAGATCTGTCCGTCAATGCCGGAGCAGATTCGTGGGCGTTCCCGAGAATTTTAGGCTTTTGCCCACGTCATGCGGCAGTGGCCGTGTACCTTTTTTTTTTTTTTACACCGATGTTTGTGTTCATTGTTAACCTTGTCCCTGTCCCGCTGGCTGTTTCCTGACCACCTTCCCGCTGTCCGTCCCCCCCACTATCCTTGTCTTTGTTCCCGACCGTCCGGGAGGGGGGTCGGAGTCTCGGGCCAAATGGCTCCGCGTGGCTTCACCACACTACTTCTCACCGAGGGCCTGCCTTGCACCGTCGTTTACCTGCGGTGATTCCGATCCGCCACCCCCCCCCCCCCCCCCCCCCGGTCCCCGCTGCGGGGTTAGGCACAGGCAGTGCTGGGGTCATGGCAGAACTGCCATGGGAGGGGCCGAGTGCGGTGGGACTATTGTGATGGGGTCTTGGGCAACTATCGGAACACCATGTTGTGCCAATCCGAGTTGCACGGTGAGTGCATCCATGCATCCCCCTCCCCGCCCAGTGGCACCAGATCGGTACAGGGCGGCCGAGCCACGCTTGAGAGCTGCCTGAGGGGAGGGGTCGGGGTTAACCGTCCGCTGCCAGGCCGCAGTGATTGCAGCTACTGGCACTGCCACGCCACACAGTCATGGGGAGCGCGCCGTAGCCCCATCCCAAATGGTACACCGCCCCAGGGACAGGGGCCATGGCGCGGGCAGCTATGGTGGGGTCGGTGTGGGCTTTGTGACCACGGCCGGCCGCCAGCGTCCTTGGCCCGCAATCGTTGCATAATTGCCTTGGGATGATCTGGGGGCCTCTCAGCCGTCCATTCCAGGTGGGGGTGGTGCGGCCACTCCGTGGCCCTAATAGAACGAGGAGGTCGTCACATGAGCACTTGGCATAAGTTCGGAGGAGTACTCCTCCGAACAGGGACTGCGGGGGCGTCCAGGTTTAAGCAATGTGTGCCAGTGCCAGAAAGCAGCACAAGGCACCTAACCCCATGGGGAGGCGCAGGGTTGTTAACGTTCTATGTGGTCGTTTTGAGGAGGCAATAATAAAACAAAAGAATATGTGTCAATAGGTGTCACAAATTATCATTTTCACCCTGGGCCTCATAAATCTGGACTCCGGTTACAAAATGCTTGAGCGTTTCCTTTCCTACACTTTTGTGTTCTTCAGACGCTATAGTTTGGCACACACGGCATTTTCTATCCAAAAGACTACGGGAATATGGCGTTTCACGTCATTTCGCAGTCCTTTTGATCGTGTGAGAGCAGCCTAGCGGGCAGCACAGTTTTCCATACCAGTGAATCTAAAATGTATCAGAATTAAGATGAACACAAATACAGCGTGTAGATGACATACAGTTTACACTTTATATTTGGTACCGGGGTCTATCCCCTTGAAACAACTACAGTACGACACCGGGTGACGTCATTTTGTAGTTTCCCCCCTTTTCATGCATTTCTCGATAGCGTTCTAACAAGGGATATGTGTCGGATCTGGGTGATATACAATCAGCTTTAATGACACTGGCCATTTAATTACTTTTACTACATTTTGTGACTGGTTTCAAATCATTTATGAAATATATTCAGGGCATGCAGAATGAACTACAGGAGGAATAATGATGACGTCATCCTGTAGTTCTTTACGATATCGCGAGATTTCGATCACTGTATTTTGAACGCTCCGGTAACTTTACTGAGGACAGAATTATGCATCACGAGCAGAGAACCCAATGAAACATCATACTGTGAGTTGTTACATTACCATATTCCATTAGTACAAAGCCATTTACAAGCCGGTTAAACTGTAACTAGGGATGTTTTTGTGTGTATGGCTCTGGGTGGGAGTGTGGGTGTGTGTGGCTCTGAGTGTGTGGGTGTGTGTGGCTCTGGGTGTATGTGTGGCTCTGGGTGTGTGGGTGTGTGTGTGTGGCTCTGGGTGTGTGTGGCTCTGGGTGTGTGTGTGTGGTAGTAATTGCTGTCTGCTGAGCTCATCCGTAGGGTACACTAGGTCTCACATTTGCGAGAGATAAAGCTAATGGCAATGTAAATAACAATACCATTTATGTATTTGTTTTTTTTTAAATGTGGTCAAATAAATGCACTTTAAAGCAAATTTTTTCTCATACATTTGCTCACAAGCTCTGAATGGGCAATCATTAGCAATCATTAAATATTTTTGCACCTTCATGGTTTGCCAAGCCTATATAGCCCGACTCTACCCAAGAGTTGATCAATTTTCTTTCAAAATGTGCAGTAGCCCCTCCTCTCTCTGTTCTGTATGTTATTAATTACCTTCATTCTGCCACGGGGCAGCATTTTGCCATTTATACCCCCTCATTCATTGCCAATAATTACAGAAAATGTGCCATTTACTGCATTCATGTACCATAGTGACCTGTATATTTACGTTACCTCTAGTATGTCAGGGCCACATTTTTACCATGGGTGAACCCTCCCACCCTAACGCCCCAACCCCACTCCCCCTCATATGCCACAGAGGCCCCCTATGCCTAAAAGTATGTCCAGTATGGCAGTGCCAGCATTTTGAAAAAGGTTTCCTTAATGCCATGCATCACCTTGTGAGCCACAGCCAGAATTTTGCCATGGATGCCTTTTGTGGAAAGAATTACTTTCAGAGTGCCAATACTAATGTTTTGACATGGGTATCCCATATGTCAAGAATTACCTCCAATATGCTAGCACCGAAATTTCCTCATGGGTGTCTCCGTAAGCCAGTAATTACCTTCAGTATGCCAAGGCTAGCAGCAGACTCCCAAAAGTAACACACACTATTATGTTCACTTATATCATTCACTCACAAACATGTATTCTCACTGTTTCACACTGCCTGATACTCATTCTCACTCAGTCATATTCACTCACTGTCCTTTACACTCCATACCACTCTTACTCTCGCAATCTCACTCCTATTCTCACTCAGTCTCACTGATACTTGCAATTAGTTATTCTCACTCCCCATTACTCACTTTTACTCACACACATACTCACACATGCACTCACATTCACGCATTCTCACTGGCTCTCATTGTCACTCACTCGTTCACGCTCGCTGTCACTCAGGCTCACTCTTTCTCTTCATCTCAAGTCTCACTTATTGCCACTTACTGTGAATCCTTCTCAATCACATTTACAATAGTTGACATTCACTCTCAGCTGTACTAGCTCCCCGTCACTCACTCACTTTCACATGCACACCCATGATCCCACGCCACACGTTTGCACGTACAAACACGCACGCTCACTCGAACTCTCACACACACAGGCATAGACTTGAGATTTTTTTTTTGTTTACTTACCTTCAGCTGCTGCTGCCAATCCGATTTAACTGCTGGTGGCTTCAAAGCGGGCACACAGCTCCTGAGGCAGGAAAATGAAAGCTGGAACCTGCTTAGGCTTCAACTTTGAGCCTCTTTTTCATCTCATCCTTTCCAGACTCATCACATGTTGAAGTGGGGTCATTGAGACTTTTGCTCTTGACCCCATTCCTATCCTGTGACAAGATTGGAGAGGGCGAGGTGAGAGCCTGATAGATGGATTGCCCCAGGTTCTGTAGGTTTTGAGTCTAAAGCACCCTGGGCAGCCTGTCTGGTGACACAGCAGCACATCATACATGTGGTCGGGCCCAGTTTTGTCAGATCCCTGAGGGCCAGGGCTGGGACGTCAGTAGCCCTGGACAATCTGACTGAGGGCTAATACATGCACCTAAGAAAGTCATTCGTCAGATTCAGTGTCTACGGCTGCTGCTGTACCCTTGCAAGACTATATTGCACCATTAGGATAAAAGAAAAACAGGGCACAGAAGGAGGGCAGAGCCCTGAAGGCCATAAGGGTGAGCTGCCACTGACCTGCATTCTGGAAAAGGATGCATACTATAGCTTTACTGTTCCTCTCTTGGTTTTAAACAGATCATAGAGTAAATGGATGGCTACAGGACTTTTAAGTAAAATATTACCCCATAGCAATTAGTAACCTGTATTTCGATGTAGCTTTTGCTTTCGCAAATTATTGTCAATTCAGAGTGCTGTAGATGAAAGGAGAAGGGTGTGTTTTATTTACCTTCGGGAGGTTCAGTGCCAGGTTGGCCGTCCTAACATTCCTACCTGTGACTTTTGGGTTATTCACATGTCTGCAGAGGATGCATTATTGCACTGAGTCACCTGCATACAGCAAGCACATGCATACTCGGCTTGTGGCAGGGGAACATCCTTTACAACGAAACTCTAACAACGCGGTACCATTACAACGCCTGTTTTACAACGAAAGTCGTTACAACGACTTTCACTGTAGGGCGCTCTAGGATAGGGAATAGTTTAATTTACTATCCAACACCTTCCCTACTATCCACGGGGACTGGAGTTGGAATAGTAAATTAAACTATTAACTATCTAGCACCCCCCCAACGCGAGCACCAGGAGACCTCACGGTGCTATGTGCGCTATATAAGAACGTATGACATTGACATTCACATTGACAAGTCGTTGTGACGACTTGCGTTGTAAAACCTGCGTTGTAACGGTACGCGTGGTAATACCACGCTTTGTACCGTCATACATCCGTATTTATGGTATCTTCCAGTGTGGACCGGGCTTACGAACCAGTGGAGCCTGATTCTTCTATTTGTTGCACCAGTGGACATGTCCTCTGGAGGTCAGAGAGTTTTGATGATTTGGTTTCCAGTACACTGTTCCTTGCTTATAGTGAAGGCCAATGGAATTATTAGGCAGGCGAGGACTAAATTATGCTGTAGAATTTATTAATTTATGCAGCGAGAAAATGCAAATTATGAAGAGCAATGCGACTCAATTTTTGGAAATATTAGATAGTTTGTCCTTTTTCACACGTTAACGTCTGAGACAATGTTACACCTCATCAGTGTTGGTTTAACTCCTCAATAGAGAAATCAGCAACTGAAAGATGACAAGTTAACCTCCACGAAGCATGTTCTATTGTGCGGCAACACAGCATGGCAGCGTTTTTTGTAACTTTTGATCCGTTTAAACTAGAAACCATTTGTTTTGTTAACATCTGCAGCCGACGTTGGAATATGTGGCAAATGTTGGGAATCCCTAATTATACGGAGATGCGACTGCCACTTAATTGCATAATTCCTGTGGCCCTACCTATAGTGCGACTCTTGTGTTGACTTTGTAGGGTTTGCCTATTGGATAATAGCACGTTATCTCTATGGCATTTGCACTTACTGTATTGGCAAGAACGTGTGGCGCCCATGCATGTAAGATGTACTGGTGTGTTTTTTTGCCAATCCGTTGCCGTCTCTGTTGTATCAGTCCTTACCATTTGGTGTTAAGTGTTTGTATCAATGGCTTAGAGTCATTTATATATTGCCAACATAGCCGGGAGGCAACGTAGTGCTATATGTTTAATCAAAATGATGTCCATGCAGTAATGGCTTGCATGGATCAGGGGTGGGGTGGGCGGGGTATGGGGGGGGGGGGGGGGGGGGGGGGGACAGGTGGTTGTAAAAAAAAAACTAAATTAAACTTACCTCCTTGCTGCCGCCGCTGCAGTATCTCTTCTCGTCGCTCTGCTCCGGCCGGAAGCAGGAAGCACATAGGCTCCCCTAAGCCAATCACAACACTGCAGTGCCTCATTCTGATTGGTCAGAGCCATGTGGATCAGCGCCCAGCCAGCGACTAGGAGCGTGGGCATGTTCTCCACGCAGGCTGTAACGCAGCCTGCATGGGGAACATGCAAAGTGTGCATGACGGTTTGGCCGGGCTCAGACAGCCGGGTAAACTGTCATGCGCATGTGCCTGTTATTCCCCTGGCTCCACCCCAAAGACTTCGGGACACAAAATAATACGATAATAAACCAGAGTTTATAATTGTTTTTATTTTCCTTTTCTTTACATTGCAGGAGGGGGCGACGCTCCTCTGCCATAGTGGAGGAGGCGACGCTCTTCCGTCATACGGGGGTAGCCGCCGCTGCTTCCATGGCGACATGAGCAAAACCAACGCCACCTTTAGAAGTAAAGATACTGCCTACTGCAGAATCATTCATGCGCGCAAATGGGTTTCGACTCTGGAAGGGGATGTGGAGAGCAAGGGGAGACCAGGGCCAAGAGGGCAATAGCAGGGTGACAGCCCCCTGGTTTCACATGCAGGACAAGGCACTTTGCCGCCATTATCTCAGAGCGGGGCATGATTATAGCGCTTCTGAAGAGTCACTTGTCAGTCCCTGTGCGGTTGTGGCGGGAGGGGGCCGGGGGCTGGCATGTTTTGCTTCTGTTCTGGCTGCTGTATTTGGGGCTGGGGGAGGGGCGACAAGATATTCAGGGAAGGGAAAATCAACAATTATTCCGCTTCCCCTCAGCGCACACAAACACACCACCAGGAGCCGATTGCACTGTGGGTAAAACGACTCTAAAATTGTGTGTAATGAGTGGGAAAAGATTAGAGGCAGCTCTTGCTATGCCGAAAATTGACATTAGTGGGGGGAGAAAAGAAACTCTTTACTCGTCGGCCTAGGAGGTCTAATTCACGCTGTAGAAATATATAAATATTTCTGTGTGTGCGTGCTTGTGTATATGTTTATGTCTTTATCTTCCTCTCTATATGTATGTGTATGGCAGTGAAAAAAAGGGGACCCGTGTTATTTAGAGCATCTCGATTAAGAAATACAGATTTACACATGTATTACTCCAGTGCAAATGGCAAATTCCATTTTAGTGCCACAGTACAGCAAACATGACACAAGAAAAGCACAGTTTTGTGTCTTAACAGTCACAGGTTCTCCATCTTAATTGCGTTTTTTTACCTTATTGTTGGCTTCCTTGTATGGCCCAGTACCTTTTTGTGAAAACAAATATGAAAAATGCCATGGAATAAAACGTAAGACACCCAATATCATGTAATATACAGTTCATTCTCTATGTAGAGAAGGGAGGGAAATGCAGCGTTGTAACCAATGAATAATGGGGCTTTATTCACACTCAACAATGGTAATAAACATCATATTAAACTTGGTACATCTGTGTGTATGTATATGCACTTGTATACAGCGCTATATAGAGCTCTAATAGCATTTCTAAGTACTATAAATAACAGAAGGTCAGAAGTTATTACATTCTCCTTTACGATACGTAATTCACCCACCTCATATGGGTGTAAGGCTGAGCCTGTATTATCAGGATTCGAACTCCTGACCCTCAGAACACTGCATTTGTCAGTAGTGAATACAATTGTAGGCAAAATCTATAAATATATTGGCAAGCATGTATGTGTGTATTCAGACACGCACACACATTTGTGTGTATGTGTGTAAGGATATCATATATAATTATGTTACACACTGCCTATAGCCAGCGTTAGTTGTGGTTCGATCAGAGTTTCTATTGAAAAGTCATGTTTTTGTTTTCTTAATAACTTTGGTGCCACTCGACGAACCTTCATGAAATTGGGTTTGGCATGGAAAGCTTTATCAGATCTATCGGGGTAGGGGGTAAAAAGTAGCTTTTCCTATTTTAACTTCCATAGGGTTTTTTTCTGTCCTGATGAGAAAAATCATCTGATCGAAGAAACAAATTTGGCATGCAAGCAGAATTTTAATCAAGAAAGTTCTTTTGCTTGGGTTGGTGCAAATCCTTTAATTAGTTTTAGAGAAATTAGTGTTACAAAAGTGTGTTGGATGGGCTTCAAAGGTATACATAGAGATATCTGGACTGTTAGTCCGCAGATGGCCCACAAACCCGGGCTCATGGACCATCTGCAGACCCAAATTCAGAAAACAAACAAATTTGATTGGACAAGGTCTATTTCTGGTCTGCAAACCCAAAGCCAGGTTCATGAACACAAAGTCTTTGATTGGTTGACCGCGACAGAGAAGAATCTGTTGCAAACACCTTTACTGATACTCGGGACTCGGTGCATGCATCACAAAAAAATGATTAAAATGAATCATAAGTGGGCAGGGGAATATTTTGTTTTCACATTTTGCAACCACTTCAACTGATTAAGTGAATTTCAGAGATTTTTTATAAACATACATTGAAGTGTTATTACCAATTCCAACCACCCTGTCACTTTAACTGTGATATTTACATTGAATATATATGTATATATAATTCCCCCCATCCCCCCACCCCAAGAAAGCAAAAAAAAAACACACACACTCCAGGATTGTATTGCGGATCTCCGCTAGAGTGCTCTATCGAGCCCTAAAGGCGATTTCTGCATAATGTGAAATTAAATTATAAAAAGCGGCTGCATATTTAGATGGAGGAGCCATTTATGGAAGGTAGTTTGTTTAGGCGAACAAGCAATGACCCACAACAGAGAGGCGCCAGGCGTGAAATTTACTAGAAATTAGCGCCAGGGTCCCGCGCTCAGCAGGAGCAGCTTGATAGGATGCAAATCCTGGAGAAATTACACTGCTCCGCTGCCTGTGCTACAGGGCCTGTCTTAGTTCTTATTATTTGTGCTGTGTTAGGTTTTAGTATTTTGGGGGGGGAGGTTTCATTTTTTTGCGGCAGCAAACACATAAATAACAAAGCGTGAAGGAAGAAAAAGGCCTGCGGAAAACTTTTTGAGGAGACTAAAAGGTTACTGTTGAGGTGCCATTACCACTCTGTCTGTTGCACCTTTACTTGTGAATTTCCTAAACTTTAATTTTTTACGCCGAAGCCCCTATCAATGTATTATTCAACCTTATGTCCCTTTTAGCTTCTTTTTATGCATTATTTTATAAATCTGTGTGTGTAGGGGGTGTTATTTAGTGAGAGAGAGTGATAGAAATGGGTATGGGGAGCATGTAAAAATGCAGAGGCTCTGGGTGATGGCTTTAGACCTCTCAGTAATTTGTGTTGTGCCTTAAAAAGGGTGTTATTTGTCATTCAAAGCGGCATAGTCGAGAAAAATTTGCTGACGACTGTGACAATGCACATGGAGCAGCCCCCCTCTCTCTACATGTGTGTGTGTGTGTGTGTGTATATATATATATATATATATATACACACACACACACACACACACACACACATGTACATATAAACCCAAATCAGTTCTACTGTGGTACGTCAGCCCTCACAGGATAGTCCAGGGGTACAGGAAAACCCGCTCCAATAGGTTCCACTCTGTGTCTCGCACCAGAAAAGCACCTGGACACTGGTGTTTGCAATGAATAAACTGCAGTTTAATGTGGGATACAAGCTCAATGCGTTTCGGCTCAGCTTGCTGGGCCTTGTTCATGGATGGGCGCCATCTTTTCTTACGTAAAATATATACAAACAAAGTGCAAGTGATTTTCAATTTTATCTAAACCAAAGAAAGCCAATTTTGACCAGTCCCCTTGGTGGAAATTCTCTAAATGCCCGCCCACTGGGTAATATATGTTGTGCCTTACAATGGTCAAATAAAAATAAATAAATGCAACAGCAGTATGGCACCTGATAAAGCCAGCAGTTTTGTTTAAGGCCAGTAGTTTTGGCAGTGTATGCCCCCAAAGAGTAAGGTAGCATCTGCTTAGGGTCACACAGATTTCGGCAGTACAGAGTACCTACGTTTAGGAGCAGCTGTTGTAGAAGTAGTGTGACATTATTGTTAGTCATATGATTTGGAAGTGATCAACATAGTGTCCTGTGGATTGTTTCGGAGGAGATTATGCTTAACGAGATCACTTGGGTCCAGACATTGCTTTTTTAAGGTTCCCAAATCCACGTTTGTGTTATGAGATTGTATTGTTGCATCTCTGGCTGCTCCAGCTTCTCCTTGTTACTGACCATGCAGCAAGCAGCCTGCATTGGAACACGTGCTATTAACATGCTGAGAGTTTTTTTTTTCTTAAATTAGGTTATATATGGAGCTTTTTTTTAATTGTGCTATCAGTTTGTGTGCGTGGGGGTGTGGCGGACCGGAATACCAAGCGCGGAGGCCGTATATAGTGGGCAATGTTTGATTTATTTCCGTACGGTTGCTCAAAACAGGGTGATTAGCAAGAGTCAATGATCCAGAAATGAAAGGCACAGCTCCACGGGTGGAAGAGGGGTCCAGGTCCGGTAACGATGTCAGCGGGCTCTCCGGGTCTTCTACTCTTGGGGATGTCCTCGGAGGTACCGGGAGAAAACAAAGAAAAGAAAGGAGCCGTTAGTCCTGCCGGACTTCTCTCGTCGAATCCCTGTTACCAGCACCGGGAAGTGTGAGGGGTAAGAAGACGAAAGTGAGGAGGGGTTGGAAGGGTCAAGGTAGGGATGGACACAAGCGGGGTATCGAGAAGCAGTAGGGGTGTAAGGGGGTGGGACGTGAGGATTAAAGGGTTTCTTTACAAAGTGGAGGGGTGCTTTACAATATTTACACAGTGCTCCGAGTGACGACGTGAGCCTAAAGGGTAGTTCAATTATACAGAAAGGAGTTATTTACACTGCACCTAATGTGCTATCAGAGGGGTTCCGTGTCACTCACCCGCTCCGCCGCAACTCTCCAAGTTGAGTTGCGGCCGCTCCCCAGCAACCTCCGGTGGACTCCACCAATCTTCGGACCACTCTTCTTCCTCTTCGCTCGTCCTCTCCTTCACCGCTCCAGTCGGGGTCTCCTGCCACAAGCTCGATCCGACGCCGGACTGTTTCCTGGGTCCGGTATTTCTAGTGTCCTGGTCACGTGAGGGGGAGGTACTTCCGGGGTCAGGTAGTAGTGCTTCCGTGTTTCCGCCGTTCCGGATTGGGTCCTGGAACAGAGGACAGAGGGTTGGACATTTGGTGGGTTGGGTTGCTGCTATGGACGCTCTGGCCGGGTTCTCTGTCATACGGGAAGGACTGCAATACCGTGGTGTGTGACGGGTATGTGGGGCCGCCGTATCACACAGTTACAAAAAAAAATAAAAGGCTTCCTGAAAATCCCTGCAAGCACTCGGGTTTAAAATGCGCCCCGGTCCTGCCATTGCTCAGCCCTGCAATAATTAAAAAGAAACATTGAAACAGGATGGGGGAAGCGTGGCCAAGATGGCCGACGAGATGGATGCACAGTAGCTGAGCTCTGTGAGCCTCGACCGCTTTCAAGGATTCTGATACATCGGGAACCCCCCGGGCTTGCCAAACATAGGGTGGGTTTTTTCTCATGCCGCCCTCGCACCCATATCCTGGCGTGCAGGGTGACATCAGCTGTAGAGATGGAAGCAGCTGTCGGGGAAATTGAGGCCGGGGCCTACATCCGGTCGCTCAGAGACCACGTACCATCACTGCGCGGGGACTCCTGTGCCCCTCCTGCACACAGGCGATTAACCCTGCTGGGGGCCGCAGGGTGAATGATGGCTTCTCATGTGTCCTGAGATGTCAGAACAGGCGAAAGGGCCGACACCGCATGGGCTAACTTTATCATGTCTGTCCGAAGCACTGCCGGAGGCTGTGCGGGGAGTGCTGGCCTCCTGAGGAATCTAGGCGCAAGTGGCAGATGACACAAGAGGGTGCTCTCTTTGCCACTTCCCCCCCCCCCTTTTCTTCTTGGGACGGGATACAAGGGGCTCCCTGCTAGCCGCCCCCTTCTGCTTGGGAGGCAGCGGCGCAGCAGAGCACCCACTGTGAGGAGCACCAAGACTGCCATGAGAGGACAGGACCTACCGTCACTAACAGGCCACTACAGCTGCCACGCCGTCCTGACTTGCTGCCCCTTGGGGGATTGCGTTGCGCGGTGAATCACACCTGCATGAGGGCCCCACTCTGAGGGATCACATTCAACGCAAGGGGCCACTCCCCCTAATTTTCTCTCCTCTCCTGCAGCCCGGGCCTTGATGGAACGGCGGCCTTTGCTGAGGCGAGCCCGTGTATCCTTGGAATCGGTGCGATCGGTCACCTGGCATCATCAGGGGCTGTGAACTTGTTGTGAGGCACACCCCACTGCGAGGAGAGACCCCCCCCAGTGCTGCATTCATAGTGCCCCATGCTGGGTGAGGCACTGACCTTGAGATCCTATTTGCTTTCTCACTGCATTGACCATTTGCTTGCACCTGGGAGCGACTGTCACAGTGAAGCGAATCTTACAGGCACTGAGCTCCAGGGAGCCCAGCCCTTATCCCCTATCATTAACTGGGATACTATTAGTGAGTATGGCTGGATGCTGAGATGCTCTTCTCCAGCAATGCCCTCCTCCCCCCCCCCCAAACCCTCTCGCTGCCATTCATTCTATGACCTGAGGAGACAGTACTGTTTGTGTCTGAGGTCTTGTGGCTGTGGACTGTCATCTCACGTAGGCGCTGAGCTCTGGAATCGCACCTGGAGGCCCCCAAACTGTACAGGCGCGAACATGGTCAAGCAGCGTGGCACCAGAGGGGGCCTTGAACAGGAAAAAGGAGCAACGTTGCCCTTGCAGAATGAGGGACCCTTGAAGACAGATGGCACCTTGGAGAGAAAAATCTTGTGGCTTAAAAGATACTCTGGTGAACACTAGACCCAAGGTCGCCAACCATAACGAGGACCATTCAATCACCAGAGCCTGGGGACTCCCAGAGATCAGGGGACATTTTCGCTGCGGCAACTGCAGTGTTTGCCATCTGACTACTAATACGAAGACTCTAGACCTGGAGGAGGGAAACATTTGGAAACAACTGTCCCATACCAACTGCAACAGCACCCATGTGGTTTACCTAATCAAGTGTACATGCGACAAATCATACATCGGAATGACAACAAGAAAAGTCAAACAACGGATTTGTGAAGACCAAGGTCCTATCCGTTGCAGAAAAAGTGCAACAAGACTTATAGATCACTTCCTGGAAGTTAACCACACTCCGAATGACATGAAGTGGTCCGTGATTGAGCAGGTCAAGGCTGGGCCCAATTTACAAAAACGCCTGTTTGAAAAGGAACAGCGTTGGATGTACAGGTTATCCACGCACATATCAGTCCGCGATGATAATATCCCTTGGGTTTCTGTCCTCCAGAAATAACCCTGCAACTTTGTGTATCTCTGATAATTTGTGTATCTCTGATAATTTGACTGATTAGAACTTCTATGCGGCTTGCATATTTGATCCTGTAGCTATGGCTTCCGGGTGTGGGCGGGGCTGCGTGGGACTCGCGCCGCGTGCATCACTAGGCAACCGTAGGGAACACAAGTATGGTGGTCCGGAGGTGCCAAAAGGCTCCGAAATTAAGGTTGCTTTGCAAAAAGTGAAAATGAGCAAGCTGGAGGTCCCGCTCAAAGTGTAAACATTGTTCTAATAATGATGTAGGGGAAATGTTATTCGAAATAAAAAGAAGCATGGAATCACTGTCTAACTCAGGTGACAGATCAGAATATGGGATAGACAGTGGTGGCTGCGTAAAAATGGCCAGGTTGTCATTAATTGATTGGTGGAGCTCACATCCGTCCTCGGTATTAACGGAGGATTCGTGAGAGCTTGAATTAAAAAATTGTAGTGAATTACTCACGGATTTACCCGTGGGGGCACGCTCAGTAATTTACTGGGGACACGGAAGTGCAAACGATAGGTTGCCTGTGGGGAGTCGCCGGCAAAAAAATTGCACGGCGTGAAGGAAACCCCTGCCGTATATGCCCATGACATGCGGACAAAAAGCGCATTTTATAGAAGGCCCCAGTAAATTACTGAGCGTGCCCCCACGGGTAAATCCGTGAGTAATTCACTACAATTTTTACCCATTTTTTTTTTCACATTTATATCCTAACGGTTGGGTGCACCTTAGCGCTTGCATACCGCCGGAGGATTACATTTACGGTCCTGACGAATGCTGAGCGATTCTGGCTCCTAAGCTGAAACATGACCAATTTTTCAGAGGACTAAGGGTTTTCATTTTAAAAAACCTACTTGTTAGTCCCAAATTCACCTGTTTTTAACTAATGCTGGTTGGACTATTAATAAAGTAGTTGACAGTCACAACTACGCATTTTTTAAGTTTTGCACTCATTTATCACTTTTGGTTTTTCACTGCATCAACACACAAAAGAACCAGCTCCGCTGTAAACAGGCGTAGTAGCACACTGAGAGGACATTCGGTCCTTCCAGTGGGAACCCAATGATGAAGAATGTCACCACCAGGTTGGTGAGTGAGGGTTCTTTTTATAATTAACTTTTGTGTTCCTTCACCAGGTTTAGCTATTTTTGGTTTTCTTGTTTTCTCATTGGTTTTCTCATTGAATTGCCACTTGAGGTGTTTTGTATTTATCACTCTTCCGTTGTGAGTATTGATAGTCACCCTGCCTATAATTTTTGTACGAGTGACTCCATTTAAAAGTATTTCACAGCCACAGATTACACTATTATTGATCAGTGTGACTGAGTGAGCTCGTGTTGATGGCTATATCATAGCACCACTTGGCAATGATAAACGGCCAGCTAGCACTGTATTGCCAGATACAAGCATGTGTTCAGGCTAGTACGCACGTCACTGGCACGATATTTGTCTCAAACTCATTCTGAATGGGATTCGCATGAAGCATGCAGACATCTGAGAACCTACACTACGTTACAGGCACGTATTCTGTTTGTTTGTGACGGTCTTTCCTTTCCTCCCACAGGTCTCTCTTTTTTCCCTTGCCTATTTTAGGTTTTTGAGGTTTCCTACTGTAGATTTTTGCAGTAAGGTCACAGGAATCTAGGACTGGATACACATTATAGCGTGTAGACCACCCATTTTCTTTTTCTGGTCCTGACGAAAACCTGGGATTTACCACTAACAGGTTAAAACATGTCAACCCTTTTATATAACAATCACATAGATACTCACGGTCATTATAACCTATCAGTATCCCCACTTTGTTTTTAATATTGTCCAGTAGCTTACGAATAAAGTTTTTTCAAAAAGTTATACCAGGACAATTTTTGAAACCACTTTTATTTGCACTTCACACACAAAAAACCAGCTCCACTGTAGTCAGGTGTCGCAGCACACCCAGATGGCATTCGGCCATCTGGGTGGGACCCCGATGATGAAGCCTGTCACCAACTAGGTTGGTGAGTGAGGGGTCTTTTAACAAAAGGGAATTATCCTTTTGTTTTCTTTTCTGACATCCCATTTAGAACCTTTTTTTAAGGTCCTTTTGGTGATACTCCTCTTTTTGTTAATACTATATTCAAGTCCGGGGACTTGGAGTACCCTCCATTCACATTAGTGAAAAATCCCTTACTCTCTTTTTTGTTAATACGGCGACTCGAGCTGCCACCATGAACAGATTTGACTAAATTTTGGGGCTCGTCCAGCATGTGAAGGCCTCATCAGATCCTAAGGACTGAAACAGGGATGCCTACTTGCACCGATCCTATTCAATCTTTTTTTAGCCGACTTACCTGGGCAACTAGACAAATGCTCCAATCACGCACCAAAACTAGGTAAAATCATCCTCTCAAACCTGTTATATGCGGATGACCTGTTGCTGATAAGTCGGACTCCAATGGGCCTCCAACATCTTTTGAACATAACCAATGCCTTTTCAGAAGAAAATGCCCTACAAATAAACTTCAACAAATCAAAGGTGATGACTGTGAACTATAAGAAAAAAAAGAACCCTCGCTGGTACTTGAATGGCGAAATGCTTGAGCAGGTTACCACATATAAGTACCTGGGAGTAATCCTGGACTCAAACAACACTTCGAGGGCGCAGTTTAAATCTTTGCGAGGGAAGGCTATAACGACTTATATGTCTCTAAAAACATTGAAGGGTAAATTACCCGATCTGACACTGAAACCTCTTCTCGATCTATTGAGTGCCAAATTAAAACCGACTCTCACATATGGGAGTGAATCACACCATGGTAAGGACGCGGCGTTACTGGACACTCTTATTGCCAATTCATACAGGGCTATTTTCAATCTTCCCAAGTACGTTTCCCCGGCTCAGATACGACTAGAATTCGGTATCTTGAAACAAACTCTAGAGAGGCGGAGCGTGTATGCAACAAACTGGCATAAAATTCGCAACGCAGACGCTGGATCTCTATGTGCAAACCTATGGGAAGAATTACTTCGGCACCGCAATCTCGCGCCGAGAGCCTACTTATATGAATCTCTCAAAGTTCTAGGCCTGACTGAAACCTGGGAAACATCAATGGATCTCTTGTCCTTTAAAAAAGTAGCTAAAAAATCAGCTAGCATCATCTCAGCGATAGAAGACAAGAAAGACCTAGCAAACCGAGCACATGGATGGCTAACGGTGGGAGCTTATGAAAAACTGCGGCCACAAGCGTACTTCAGTATTGGCATGAAAATAAATGTTAAAGAAAAATTCCTAAAATTACGACTTGGTGTAATTCCCATACTTCCACATCTTCCACCTTGGGAGAGAAATAACCCGTCACAACAGTGTCGCATGTGCAAAACCGGCAAGGAAGACATAATTCATGTGATTTGCATCTGCCCTAGCATAAAGGACCTGAGGTTCAATCTCTTACGTCCTTTTTTTAACTTTTATGCCGTCCGGACCTGCAGACAGGCAGCCATATTGTGCTTTTCTACTAGCGACACCAAATTGAACTGTCAAGTTGTGAAGTTCTTTGATCTAATAAGAAAGAGACTTAACCATGCCATATGAACTTTTAATCCTATGATGCTAACCATATAACTGTTAACATCACTGTAATTTTATGCACCTTATTTTTTGTTTTTGTTTGTACGTTAAAGCAAAAATTACTACGGATACTTTTCAATTTTGTAAAGATTTTAATTAATCATATACAAATAAATTTTTTACTTACTTACTTACAGATCCTAAACTGGACGCTCTACAATCGAGATGAGCCCCCTGCGGGCAAACCAAGCCAAACTGAGAGACCGAATAGAATCTAATGAGGCTTCCCTGGTGGGCATGCCCTCATCTGTGTCGGACATGCACTCACAGCTATATACTCTCCAGTTGGAGATAATGCTGCTGTACGCCCACGCGAACAGTGTGGAAGGCAGTTCAAGGTGCAACAACATTCATTTAATTGGCCTGCCGTAGGTGCTGAAGGCCCCTAATATGGACCTCTTCTTGGAGTACTGGCTGCTCCATACCATTCTGTATGGACAACGATCCACTTTCTTCTCAGTGGTGCTGTGCATAGAGTGCTTGGCAGGCAACCCCCCACCTGGGTCATCCCGAGGCTATGGGGGGCAAGACTCTTTAATTTTCGAAATCATATTTTACAGGTGGCTCATGCCAGGGGCCATTGGCAAGTGGAGAACAGCCAAGTGAACATGTACCTGAACTATATAGCAGAGGTGCAGTCCCAGCATGGTTTCTTTATGCCTGTTAAAGCCAGCTTCAGCAAATGGGACTGCGTTACTCTTTGATGTTCCCGACCAAACTGCAGGTACTAGACTCTGGCACAATCTGATTCTTCACTTATCCTGCTGGAGGTTGGGAATGGTTGGAGACGAAGGAGGTCTTGCCAACACCACAAGATACGACAGGCAACAGCGGGAGCAGGCCACAAGGGAACGGCTCTGGCCAAACTAGAATCTTGCCACAGTCACAACACTGGTTCCCCTGCATGCTCCATGTCTTCACTATTAAGGCTGACCAATCAGGAGAGGCAGCTAGGAGGCTGGATTTTGGCTCACAGAAAAGAAAGTCCTATATCTTCTCTTCCGTATTAGTTATGATAAATTCAACAGTGGCAAGATGTTGAATTTATCTTTACCAATTATTTAAATCCTTGAATGATATTAGAGCTTCTTCCTAGCTATATTTATACTTAAATAAAATATTCTAATGTTAGCCTACGGAGCTAAGTATCTACAATGGGGAAAAACTAAATTGCCAGTATTTTCCTTATCAGGGCATTTAAAACATCTTTTATAATGTCCCTGCTTATAGTTGCATGGCGCAACACCCCTGGGGCACTCAGGGGAGACCTCAGGGGGACATATATGTAAAAATAAGGTAGATTACCACTGTGGCAGTACCTTTAATTCCAAAGTCGAATTTGCTAATAATTTACTTTTAAAGATGACAGCAAGCAACACAGCAATGCACCCTCCAGTGCAGAAAATCTGCTAGGCCTCCTAACCTCCCTGTCCTATTATATACTAGGGACTTATAGGTAGCTTGAATTCCCCTTGCCTTATTGTATACTAGGGTCTTACAGGAGGGTGCTTTTGCAAATTGTAATTATACTCAATTACCATATACCTTTTTAATCATAGCACTGGGCCTTGTGAGCAGGATACAGTCAGAGTCTGTTACCACCACTATCAGTCAAAAAATGGGTGTGAACAGGGCAAAAAGGATGACTTTCTCACATGCAGGTATTGAGCTGGTTAATGACACCGGGGTTGGGGTACGTCAGGCTACTTAACTGCCTACTCCGGACAGCCAACCAGTATTGGGATTGCTACGTGAGCCTGCGCCGCAATCCGGTCCTATATGCTGCTACCTTGCCTCTATGGGCACGCCCGGTGTTCCACACCATTGCCAAAAATCATGGCTCGAGGGCGTGGACTGACGCATGTGTCAATACGCTGTGGGATCTCTAGAACAATAAACTGTTGTTGCCCTTTCTGGACCTGCAGGACAGATTCCAATTGCCTGAAGGCCAATTCCTGACATATAATGCACAGGTGGTGGCTGTTGCGTCCTGGGGTCAGATCACAGTGAGCCGCCTGTGTCTCTAGTACTGCAAACACAATTGGAACATGGCTCCAGAAGACATACAATTACATCACTCTACAACGATTTCCTTGACTCACCTGTTCCCGACCTCTGGGATTTGTGTGACAAGTTGGCACTGTCCATTGGGTATCTAACGGAAAAACAATGGGAAAAGGCGTTGACACAGGTGCGACCATGTTTAGGAACTCCCGCCTAAAATACACGGAATTCAGTTGTGTTCACAAAACGTACCTTACCCTGTCCCACTTACACCGCATATTTCCGAGAGTCCCTTCAAAGTGCCCATGCGATGAGGCAGATTTTTACAGTGTGGTCTGGGGTTGTGCAGTCCTGGGAGGCGGCCGCTCAGGCGCTGGCGGAGGTCATGGACTGCACTGTGCAAAGTGATCCGCTTCCTTTCCTTCCTGGGCTTGTTCCCGCTGACACTAAATAATAAATATGTTGTTCGCTTTCTTGACTTAGCTTTTGTACTCGTAAATAGCCAGATAGCCACAGCTTGGAAATTTACTACCTTGCCGTCATTGTTCCTGTGGTTGTAATCTCCTCAAATGGATCACTGTTGAGGTAGCGATGTGGAAGACTCTTCCCGTCACGTGAGGAACACCAACTCCCTTGGATGCTTGGGATGTGTACGTGAATGAGCGGTCGGCCCAGACTGATGACCGCCCCCTCTGAGAAAATACCAATGCACCCAAACCAGTGATTGCCTGAGGGAGGGTGACGATGATACATCCCATGGGGTAGGTGGTACTCCCATGCCCCAAGGATCTCCATGAGAGGCTTGGGGTCCCTGCGTGTCCCCCACAGCCTTCTCTTGGATGTGGTCGCTGCCGTTTGTGTGGTTCCCCCTTGCTGCTGCACCTCGTCCAACCCATGTGCCGTTGCCTGCCCCCCTGTGGGCTTGACTATAAGTAAGCTTTCCTGTTTTCAGTTTCTATTTTTGGTCAATTCTGATGGGGTTTTTTAAGTGTTTTCAAGTGATTTCAATACCTTAAAAAAAACAGTGGTTATTAGTGGTTACACATTTACGCACCTTTAAAAACAGAAACCGTGTTTTTCTAGTGTTTATGGAAAGTTTAGCTTTTATTATTGCTTGCTTTCTACACTGATAATGCATGGTATATAGACAGTATACATACAGTGTATATGAGGTCCAAATACATTTTTGCAAATCAAACCTATTGTAGTACACCATACAAAACTTCTTCAGTGAGTATTTGGTCATGTGCGCTCGCTTTTTCCTTCCCGCGTAAACCTTTTCTGTAAAAAGGCCCTCTCAACATTGACACTTGAGACAGGCAATGTCAAAACAGCCAGTACACAATTTGCTAACTCGGCCCACTAACATAGCTATCCATGCCAATACTGGTTCACTTGAAGATTGCGATTCTCTGGGCAGGCTCTGCAACATTTGCATTTAACTGGGCGCTTATACCTTCGTAGTTATTGAAGTGGTAAAAAATAAAGCAGCAATTTTGAAACTACAGAGAAAACTCTATGCATCATTGCAAGCCATTCTCATACATAGTAAAATAAAAGTTCCTGAATTGCTCTTCAACATTGCTTTGTTTACCAAGTGCCAAAGTCACTAAAGGTATTGCCCAGCCTACTCTCAAGGAGATGTTACACATCTACATCAATTATGCTGAACACTTGGCAGATCAGGGTGTTTTCAGGCTCTAGTTTTTTATTATGTCCACTGTTTTCCAGGAAAAACCTAAGAATGCACTCTCAATATGCGATCAGAGATCCTCAAATTTCTTGCCTTTAGCATCCTCACTCATCAAAAATTCTGTAAACTGTTGCCACATGGATAATATAGCATTCACAGCCTCTTGGCCTGAAAACCATCAGCTTAGTGACACACTTGGGATGACTCTTTCTTTGATGCCACAGAAAGCACAAAATTAGAATTATTTGTGTTTTGTTCCCCCGCATAACAAAACAGTGCACCAGAATAGACTACAAAGTCATTAGCATTCTTCAATTACTCTGAAGATTGTAAAGATGCTTTCGGCATACCATCTAACAAGTGGCATGGATCTCTTACAGGAAAACACTTCAGCTCAGGTATCGATTTTGACAGGTCATCACGCAACTTTTTCATATATGTAGCTGAATCCTTGCAAATACAAACAGTATCACTCCAATCTATGTTGTATTTGGAAAGAACCTTTTTACAACAGCATTCCATGTGACACTGCATTCCATGTTCCATCCTGTCATGTTTTTACCTCTATCCCAGATGCTTGGTGATAGCACTCTTCTCACATATACTTGTCACTATACCTTGCATTGAATGTTTAAAGCCTGAGGCGTTGGCAATTCACCTACTATAAATACTGACTCACTAGAAACGGGGGGCTGATATTCAAGGGTCTTTACCCAATCTCTGTGGGTAAATGTGATGGCACATATTGGGTACATTTCTTCTGAAACCAGCCATTTTACCTATCAATGAAGGAATCAAATGCAGCCAAAATATCAAACATGATTTTGATATTTCCTGATTCTCTACAGTTTATAAGATAATTAAACAAGACCTAAAACAAGCTTCTGAACCCTGCATCTTTAGACCAAAGAAAACAAAATTTAAAAAAGCAAAAGGGAGAAGAAACAGTATTTTAGTAACATCCCTAAACAACAAAACTCAGCAGAATAATGTTAGCCCAGTCTTTCTTACTACTAGCTTGTATAACAATGTTACATTGTATTGGCCCCCTCAGAAAGAAAAAAAATACTCTTTTACTCTTCTTTTCCTTTCAATGAACGGCATTTAGTTTGTGGTTATGCAGGTGTTTTTTCAGTGTTTATGTGTTTTTAATGGTGAGGGCTATTTCCCTTTCGGTGGGGTTTTATCAGTTATTAGAGGTATAACCCCTCCCATGCTCATGACGAGCTCAGCTCATCATGAGCCACAGTGGCCGTGTGCTCATGACGAGCTGAGCTCGTCATAACGGCCACAACGCTCGCACCCGGGCCTAATTCCCCCTCTGTGCTGAACGTTCCACAGAAACGGGTGTGGCCGTGACGAGCTCAACTCGTCATGAGCACACGGCCACAGTGGCTCATGACGAGCTGAGCTCGTCACGAGCACGGGGGCTCTGTGCGCGCCCCCCTTCCCCCAGCACAGTGGGGGAATCAGCCCCGCAGGCAAGGGGTTAAAGCTAAAACCGGACAGCCTAACTAGAAAACAGATCAAGTGACTGGGTTCTTGGGGCACCAAGGTGACTGCACACCTGTCGCCTAGAGTGTTACCCCCTACCCACCTCAGACATACCTTTCCTTCTCTTTGTTTTCTTTCTCTTCCCTGTATACCTTGATGCCACCATGATGGTGCATCGTGGGTGCCTCTGCCCTTGCCTTATGATACGAATGGGGTCCTCTACCTTCCCTAGTATGGTCGCTGGGAGTGGGAGGGGTATCACGGCTCGTGGAATGCACTTTAACTTGGCAGGGACTCTGATGACTTTGCTGTTTTGCGTTGTGTGCATGTGTGTGACATCATTGGTCTATTTCCGGGTGGTTGTCTATTGATGAACAGTCACTGTATTCATATCTTTCATGTAATCTCGATTATGCCATTGCCTTCTTTTGTGTGGCCAAGTCATGGGCATGTTGTTAGTAATTTCTTTTCTTCCATTTCATCTAAAAAAAAAAAACGAATAAAGAGTTATTTGGAAAAAAGAAAAGAGACATTGAAACGGATCCCCGTGGCGCTTTCCATTTATTTGCTTAACAAGTGAAAACTTCTCTCTTTCTACACAACGTGTGGTAGAATCGTTGGACAATCAGTCACTGATGCAGTGACCTACACTTACATTTCACACATTTTTCGTTTTGTTGTTGGGTCTCTTTGTCCGAATTTCCAAGGAATATTTAATTTCCCTAGCTGTTTTTCATGCAACCAGAGCCTTGTATAGTACGAACTGCACACTGAGTCGCCTTTAGGTGTCTGAGTGAGGTCAAAGTTCTGTTCGTTTTCATTATGGAGTACAAGTGAGAGCTTTGCTATTGAGGCTGAAAGTAGTGAGAGTGTGTCACAGTGCCGGACACTGTGTAAAAAATTGGTTGGTCCGACTATATGCTCATCCAATCCTTGGCCTCTAAGCAAAGCGCACAGAGCAGTGATTTAATATGTGCCATCTGTAATTACCATACGATGAGGAAATGCGTGAAGAGGAACAGAGCTTTTGAAATAGCAAAAGCACCAAATTAAGTGAAAATACAGTTTTTAGGTGTATCATAGTGAATAAGAGGGAATGATGAGTTGGGTGAATCAAAAGGAAGTACTTGGAGAGAAAAGACAGATGGAGAGGAAGGGGATGAAGTGTGAGACATGAGTATGTGGAACTTCATAATGGACGTGTATTGTTAAAGCCAATAGGCCTGGCTTAAAGTGTACACGTTGGTTGTTGGATGATCTTTTTGAGTGCTATCACAAAAAACACAGAAAAGAAGCTCAAATACTGGTCACATGGCATGCTCTGCTAAGCACAGGATTTCAGCACCTGTTTTAGGACATGCTTCAATTACATAGGCCACACCTCTTGCTGCACCCCTTTTAGAAACAACCCCACCCCCTTCTGTTAACATAAACCTTCCTCCAAAAGCCTGAGAGTGTACGGGCCATCAAAGGTAAGCCATCCCACTGTCCACTCTATTTAAAGTGAGTGGTCGGATGGCTTTTTAAAAAAAATGTTTACCATCAGTCACTGCCTGAAATATCCTTACGGTAAGAGACAGCAAAAAAGAATAAAAAACGACACCGACGCCACCCGAGAAAACGTCCATGCTGTTGGAACCATTAGTTTGGAAAAACGAAACTTTGAAAAGTTTGGTGGAAGCATCCATCAGCAATGACGAACGCACACCAAACTTTTAAATGGTTTTGTGTGGACCGCTGTGATTGTTCATACAAACCCATAGACTTCATCTCAGAGCTGGCTGTGTGCGCTAAATTTGACAGGCAGGGTGGCGGACGAAAAATCCCCTGCCACCCTGATGGTCTTTACTCCATCAACCAACTTCTAAATCAGACTCATAGTTTTATGTGGCAAAATGAATAGTCGTTTCTAAAATATGAACATGTGAACATTTTATTTTATAATAGCGCACAAGCAGAATAATTTCGGATGCTGTCTTTTTCGAACTGGTGGTTTTTTGGTCTGACCTTACATCGCACCTGTCAGCAGAGCTTATATGATTAACAGAAAGAGCACTATCGTGAGTGGGGCTTTGAGGCTGCCCACATGTTGGTTTTATTTTTTAGTACAGCATTTGATTAGGCAGAAGTTGTGTGTTTCCACTGAAAAAGAGTGCTTGTATTACAATTTTTGACTTCTGCAGTATTGCAAAAATGAGTTGGTAATGGCTTACTCAGAACAGTTTCGCTATTCACAAATTAAGCACGCACTCACAAACGCCATACCCGAGGTACCGATCCCCCTGAATCATCGCCGCTCGAGGACCGCCTCCTTACAGACCATCTCACTAAAAAAGCAATTTCTCTCACTTATCGCAAACTAATCAATAATCAGAAAGATCCCAAGCACAACTTGCGAGACAAATGGCAGACTGACCTGGGGGACATGGACGACCAGGACTGGCAAGAGGTTTTGGCGTCCCGCGAGAGGTGGGAAATCCATCCCGACTACAATTGGTGCAATTGAAGATCTTACATAGGACGTACTACACTAGAACGATGCTTCACAAAATCAGTCGGACTGAGACACCTCTGTGTCTGCGGGGATGTGGGCAAAAGTGCACGTTTTACCACACGCTATGGGACTGTCCCAACATAACACACTACTGAGAGGCAGTCATGGAGACAATTACTCTGGTTTGTGGCTTCGAAGTTCCCCCTGAGCCGAGGAGGTGCCTGTTCAATATTTGGGAGCCAACGGACCTCAACCATGCAGCACAGGCCAGTGCTACTCTTGGGATTACGCTAGCTAAACGCAATTTTGCACAGCATTGGGGCACGCCCACTACCCCCCGACATCAGCACTGGTGTCAAGACCTGGATAGAGCGATGGTGTCCAAAAAGGCAGTTTTCTGATGGATACATCTGCCAGTGGATTCCTCACCTTCTAAATATCCCCTTGCGTCAGCAACATTCGGAAATTCTTTTTTGTAGCTTAGCGCTGACGTGGACGACGTCACAGAGGCACCGTATCCCTCGCGCGGCTCCGCTGACGTCACCGACTTCATAACAGGCCCACGTCGGCGTGATGACATCAGTTTCTTTTTTTCTGCGTCGTCGACGCTAACAGTTTTCGAGGGATCCTCTATAGCTTGATAGTTACTTTGTGACTTTTCGTTGTTAGAGTGTTTCTTGTTCTTCAAAGTCAGCATGTCTTCGAAAAAGTCCGGGTTTAAACCGTGTGGTGAATGCAGTAAGATGATGTCGATAACGGACCAGCATGAGGACTGCGTGTGGTGTTTGAGTTCGGACCATGACGTCCAGGGATGTTCTTCTTGTAAGAAAAAGAATCCCAAGGCACTACGTGAGAGGGAAGCAAAGCTCCTTGTTGCCAAGTTGAAGAACAAGAAGGACAGGAAGAGTTTGAGGTCTCGGACTCGACGGTCGAGGTCTCGTTCGAACTCGCACTTGAGGCCGTCTTTGGGTCATGCTTCTAAGTCATCTAAAAAGAAGCACAAGAAGAGAAGACACGAGTCTCGACATTATTCTGGAAAGGGCTCGGACTCGAGACCGAAGTCGCAGGTGAAGTCGCTTTGCAAGGATGAGGTGCTCTGTCTCCAGAAGTTCAAGACTCCAAGGGTGAGGCTTCGCCTGCGGATTCGCCGGTTCATTCACCTAAGCCGGTGTCGAACCCTTCTCCGGCTCCATCTCATTCACCTGTCCGGGAAAATGAAGGAGAAGAAGAGGAAGAGGAAGGAGTAGAAGAGGCTCCATTGCCAGAGGGTTCGTCGACCCCGGTGCACCAGCCTGAGGTAGAGGTCCAGGTCGAGAAGACTCCGGTTTCTCGAGAGCAGCCTGTGAGCTTTTTTCCTGCTTTTCCGGCTCCATGTCAGGACCCTACTCAGTTTCTTAATGCAATGTATGGAGTGTATTCCAGAGCTATGTACCCCTCTGGAGCACCGGTTGGTCCCACGGGTCCATTGGCATTCAATCTGGGTATTCCCTAGGCATATGCTCCTGCGCCATTCATGCCGGCTCCGACGCCGCCTCGGCATTTCTCGGCGCTGCTGAAGCCTTCAACGCCAAAGCCTTCGACGCCAAGACCTTCAACGCTGATGTCCTCGATGCCGAATCCGATCCAACCTTGTGAACAACGGTCTGGCCCTCCGGCTTCGAGTTCGACGCCGGCTCCGGCTCCATCATAGTCGGTTCAGGATCCGTCGACCTCATTCCTGAAGGAGAGGTCGAGGTGTGAAGCCCAGAGGCTTCTGGAAGAGCAGAGGTACCGTGATGCAGAAATGGAAGAGGGTGAGCTGCAGGATTCGGAGGATCTTTTCAACAATCTAAGGGAGGCTAGTGGTCTTGAGCTGTCTCCTGATTGGGAATTGACCTCTGTTTCTGAAACCCCTTCTAAGGATGTGACTCCATATCACTTAGTTATAAGGAAGGCTTTGGATTTGAACATAACACTTCCTACTGCAGAGTTCAAATCGAACATTCTGACAGTGGTCCTTCATTCGCCATCCTCTGTTGTGGAGCCCATGCTCCCTTTCAATGATGCTTTGGCGGAGCCAATATCAGAAGTGTGGAAAAGACCACTTACATCCCCTGCTGTTTCAAGGGTTGTTGCGAGAAGGTACAGGGTGGCTCCTGGTGACCCGGACTTTTTGTCTTCGTACCCTTTGGCAGCAGAAGCAATGCCGTGGTGATGTCAGTGGAGCCCGATAGCAACCACCAGGTGCGCTGACATCAGTTCTCATTTTTTAGCTCCCTTCGACACATATTAGCAGCTTGTCTCGCCTTCGCTTTTTTCACTGCTATGCATTTCTAAACTTTCTCCTAATTCCCCTTCCTTAGGTTAAAGACTTGATTTGGCACTTTCACACTGCCTTAGACTGAGTATAGCACAACATGGACTTATAATGTTTTGTTAGCAGTATAGCATATACTGGTTGTACGGTGGCCCACCAGCATACTTAATTGGGTTTTATATAGTCAAGATTCACTAGGAGCCTAGAGGGCCCAATAAGTGTAGGGAAGAAGATACCTTTCTATTTACCCAGTCCACCATCACAACATCGCTGACAATCTCCAGCAATGTATGGATTAAGAGATATTCTGACATCCCTGACCGAATACCCCCTTTAGGCAATTCCCATAAGCAGCCTAAATCCATGAAATGTTTATCCCGAGACAATGCTTGAGGAGTTGACCCTGACACAACAGCTGTGCCTCTCTTCTCCATTCTTACAGTCCACCTTATACTTTATTGACCAGTCAGAGATCAACACATTAAGCTTACTTTTCTTAAGAACTAAGGGCATGATGTATATGCTGGCGAAAGGGTACTCCATAGTGAGGGATTACCCTTCCCGCCAACATAATGGGCTGCCTGCCAAATTTTAAAGTGGGTGGACCATAGTTTGGTGACGGCAAAAACTACTCAGTGTCCGCATTGGCCAAACGTTCCCAATGGTTCAGTGGAGTAAGGACCGTCGGAGATTAGCTATAGGTCTGCACACTCAAATCAGATGGACGGACATAAAGCTGTTTTGTAGTGCCCATCACCACTAGGAGAAACCAGGCATTAAAGGGCAGTAAAAACAAAAAAATGCCCTCCTCACCATGGTAGACGATTCCAAATATGATGGGAAGCATTGTTTATTTTTTTCATTTTCAAAACCAAAATCCCACTTTGTAACTTTGCCGTACGGACCATACTTCAAAATAACAGTGCATTCTCAGGAACTGCCTTGACGGTGGTTCATGTGAATGCTAGAAGTGCCTGTCAGCCTGACGGACATTTCTAAATGTAGCTGTCGGGACCTCTGCCAGGGCAACAGAGTAAAATAATCAGTCGCCCTGGTGAGGACGGCCGGACTGCCTAAAACTAACATGGGCCCTAAATGCCTGGCTGGCATAGCTGCTTTTCCATCTTCAAGTTGCCATGTGATGCAAATCAGTGTAGTGTGCATTCTGCTCTCCAGTCCTGTGCCCTTGTACAGCGCTGTTCAAGTGATAATAGAGCAACAAATGGAAGCAATGTTGGGAAGAGTGCCAGTTTGAAAACCTGGTATTTCAGGAACATCTGGAGACCAGCCTGTGCCACATCTGCTTCAAAAATGTATTTCTAAATAGGAAAATCTATTTTATTACTATGGTTCTGGGATGAAGACTAATTTATTTGCTATTCTGTACAAGTCTGCCAGGGATTAGGCATGTACAATATGGGTATTTGCACACAGAAAAAAGATTTACTGTGTTGTTTTCTCCTGCTTGTGTCTTTTTCTGTTAGACATGTACGACCAGGTGCTGAAGTTCGGAGCCTACATAGTGGACGGGTTGCGTGAGTACCGCCAGCCCGTGCTGGTGTATATCCCACCACAGGCGGAGTTGAGAGGCGGCTCATGGGTGGTGATCGACCCCACCATCAACCCGAGGCACATGGAGATGTACGCTGACAGGGAGAGCAGGTATGTTGCCGGGTGGGGTCAGTCTCACTACCCTTGTTTTCAACCAAGGACATCCGCTGGCAGCTCCTCTGAAATGTGCTGCATTGGTCTTGCTGCATATTGGGTTAGTCCGAGCTGAAGTAACAGTAGCAAGGTGTTTAGCAGGGAACCTTGGGGAATGGGTGGGGGGAATAAGCAGAGGGGATGTGCATGTAAAGATGTGGAAGAGCAGATAAGGTCAGGTGGAGGAGAGGCTGTTCATCTGAATTAAGGTGGGTGATTTGACCTGCGATCTGCTGCAAAAGATAGTTAAATGTCAGATAGAGGAAAGCGGCTCCTGCGCATGCACTTTGATGTTGCTATGTTAAACATTGGAGCAGGGTACACCACACCCTGTAGTATAGGTGTAGAAAGATGTTTGCTGTAGAGAGATCAGTCTAGGGATTACTCTGACGAGTTCACAGGAATGATTGTCTCTAATAGGAGGGTAAATGTTGTTTGTGCTGGCTCCAGTCGGCTCTCTAACACAGGATCTTACTCCTACCCCCAAAATTGACCCTTCAGCCTTTGGCCATTCCTTGATCTACCTGACTGTGAACACCGCCTACAGCTGAGCACTACTGGTGTAACACCCCCGTTACCCTTAGACCTTACACAAATAACTATTGCTGCACACCTCAGAGAGAGACACAACAACCAGTCCCACTCATTAACTCCAACTGAACTCCAGTTCAGCAGAACTGTTCCATCGGTCTTCAAGTTTCACTGTCCTCTCCATTCCCAGAGGCCCGACCCTCAACACCGGATACCCTGCAATGCACAGGCTCAAAGCAGCATTTGAAGCATTCGTCTGCATACGGAAAGAAACCTGCGCCTTCTACGCTTGAAGATCTCACCAATCACAAGCTGGCTATCACTCATTGTTCTTCTGCGCTGGGCATATTTCCAGGACCACCTCACATAGCAACACTTTATCAACATGATGACCACAGGAACGTCCCCTTGGTCTACTCCTTGCGAACAACCAGCCCTGGCTCACCACTTTCAGTGTCCGACTTTTCACTCTAGTTCTCCAGATCTCTTCAAACCAATCAATACGGATACCAGTTCTTTTCTCCTCCCCGCCAAGCCTACAGAACTAGGGCAGCAGCCAACTTGGCCTGCGCAACCTCAGACGCTTTCAATCCCATTGATGGTTTTCTCCAGTTTCTCTTCTGATATATTTAATCACTTTGTCCTAAACGGGTTGTATCCCCATGCCTCAAAACTGCTGTGCTTTTGCCACTGCTAAATAACCCCGAGGCGGTGCCCTCCTCCTCAATGCTGTCCCATCTCTACTTCCCATTTTTTCTATGAACCTCGGGCATTTTGTGTTCACCTCCCTCACATCCTCTCATTCAGAACAAAATCAAATTTTCTATTCGTTCCAGTTTCTTGCCTTTTTCACGTTTGCAATTTTATCACTATGACTTACTTGCTTATCCTCAGTTGACATTTTTCTGGACTCACGCCATTGGTTTGACTCCTCTTGTTCACTGTCACACTATTGTCAACACTTGACACCCTTGGCTTCTCGGGTTCATCAGGCAATTGATTTGACTTAAACCTGTCAGACTGTTCATACTCTGTACCCTTGTTCTCATCTTACTAGCAAGAATTGAGTACCCCCAAGTCTCAGTTACGATCCCTGGATCCATATTATGCTAAAGGTGCATTTTCACTGTTTGGGCCCGGCGCACCTTATGAAAGGTGCACCGGGCCATGAATGTGCTGCCCCCAGGGCAGCCTTGAACTCACGCGGCCCTAGGGGCGGTGCATTGCTGTGAAAAATGGAGTGGCTGCTTTAAAGCCGCTCTGTGTTTTCACTGTGCAGGTGGCCCCTGCCTGAGCTTTGAAGGGGGATTAGAGATACCCTTGCAGGTAGGTGCAGTGAGTGACTGCACCCGCCTGCAAGGGGGATGTCTGGGGGGTCCATAGAACCAGTGGTGCAGCAAGTGAGAACGGGGTGGGCTGCCTGCCCTGGGTAGCACGAGTTTTGGGGCAGTGCCTTCCCCTGTTCTTACATGCGGCTGCCGCGGGGTGGCAAACGCAGGGACTGCCACAGGCGGCCAAAGGTTTAGCTACGCCATTGCATATGACCTTCATTCCCTCTTCAAGAGGGCTGCTCTCAGGGGGCGCTTTGAAATGCAACACCTTTTAAATGGCGCACTGTCAGTGAATCTCCTGAGCGCTTCTTTGCGTCTGCACCAGTGTCTGTAATACGCCGCGGGTGCAGAGGCAAAGGGATTACCTCATTTGTATAGGGCACACCCCCATACAAACGAGGAATTGCCCCCTTATGACTATTGCAGAAGGGGCCGCTTAAGTGTCTGCTGGCCCTTCTGTAATACCAAAGTGCCCCGGGAGCGCTCAAAATGGATGCAAACGCACGTTGGGCCCCCGGGGCACTCTCTGTAATATAGCTCCTTCTTCTGTCACTTATAACCATAATAATAGTAATAATATTTATATATTTATTTCCACTTAATACCACACATCTGCCAGTTCTATGCGCTGTAAATAGCGATCATCCAATTAAATGATACTCCGTTTAGTAACCTCATAATCAAGGAAGGCTTACAAAGGTTCATACTTGTGTCCTGCTGATTACCAAGGAGTATTCTGCTTATTAAACCATACTGTTGGCTTAAAATTCAACATCTCCTATCACCAATGTCCCGCCGACACTCCAGTATTCTTTCCTATCCACCCTTCTTCGTCATTCTGTTGGATGACATCTGTAGGTTAAGACCAACATACGATTCACTAATGTTGATGATGAATGCTAGACTCCATCAAGACTGACCACACCCTCTCGGATTCCAGACACTAACCTCCCTCCTGAGAGTAGTTTTAAACCTCTCGTATGCATTTGTAAACCAACCACTCCACAGCAGCAAGATACCAGGTGCTGAGTAGAAGAGCTTCTCTGCAGGGGCGGCCTAAAACTGTTATAAATGACAAGTAGCAGGGGAGGGTTGTAACAGGTGACCAAATGCCATTGCCGCTGAGCGACAGGGTAGAGACAGGAAGAGTTAGGACACAGACAGGGGTTAGCGATAAGGTGAGATGGGTCTGCCTGTCATGATGGGCAGGTGGCAAATGGAACATTGAAAGGTGATCGAGGGAAAAGTAACATGTGAACCAAGTACCATGATGACAAGGTACAGAAAGGGAAACTCTAAACCAAGCACCTTGACATGGGTAGATAAGGGATGGGACAAGAACGGAGGGTGGGAGGATGAGAGAAATGACAGGGCACCAACCAGAAAACGAACATCAGTCGCTATGAGGTGTAGGGCTGGAAACCGGTCACCAGAATGGGGAGATGGAGAAACAAGCCACAAATGAGAGGTGAGTAAAAGGTGTGACACAGATGAATGTAACCTTGTAAGGACTGACCTTATGATGCGGATGGAGCAGTTGACACACTAGCGAAAGAGGGCAGATATAACCAAGCCCACTGTAGTACTGGGGTAGGGGTTGGACACAGAGGATGTACTATAGGCACTACAATAAACTGCGCTGACACAAGTTGGGCTGGTTGGGCTGTTGGGGGGGGGGGGAGAGCTGCAGGGGCATGAGCACCAGTGTTGGAGCGAAGGTAAAAACAGTACTTTACACAAACATAGTAGTAAGATTACAAGTCTGCATTGACTGACGGGCACAGATTGACTTACCTAACAACGCTAACGAACACACAAAGCACAGAAAGTGAGACACTAAGTATTATTTATGTGAATTAAATTACTTTCTGATCAGGGTTGTTAACCAATCCTGCACTGAAACAGAGTTGGTAAGCATCCTTATCCAGGGTTAAAGACCTTCTCTTTAAACCGGGACATGTGCAAACGTTACTGGACATTGCAAAGACATGCTGAAAACCCAGGGAAGTACCAGTAAATTTGGGGTGCCTCATCACCCTAACATGGGAGGACAAGAGATACTGGGATAGTGCAAAAGCCTTTGGATAATGCCATCAGTGATGGGGAAAAGTACAGAGACACAAGTGCTGGGAAGGGGGGAATAGATAGTGACACAAAGTACTGGGGTCCACAGGAGTGAGTTTGCTTAAAACAGCACTAGTCTATAGTGTGCTCCTGCACATCATAACAGGAACCTTAACCAGCCAGAGAACAGCATGATGATCACATCATGTGCTGGCTGCTGCATAAATTGGCATGTAAACCAACAATGATAAATGGTGACATTAGAGAACAGCTGCAAGTTGCCAATCAGAGTATATTTTCCCCAAGAGAAGAAAATGTTAATTTGTATAAAACAAGATCAGTGAGGCATGCTCTTACAAATGTGTACTGCAACCCAGTGCTCTGCAGTGTAAGCACTTTTGTACAGAGATGTGATTCAACTTCCTGCTCTATGCCCCACTGTGTACTAATGCAATAGTTTAAACTTGGCCACGGTGCTACAACAAAATGTCCAAATTAAAAAGTAAATACTGTTCTTCTTCTCTTGTCTTTAGGGGTGGCGTCCTGGAAGCAGAAGGCACAGTGGAGATCAAATTCCGAAGAAAAGATTTGGTGAAAACTATGCGGCGGGTGGATCCTGTCTACATCCACTTGGCAGAGCGATTGGGTATGTGCCTTCTGTCCTGCTGTCAGCATTTTTATTTTATTTTCGAGAATGTGGGCTCAGATTCAGCCTCTGGTGCCGTAGCTGCCACGTTGCACTGCAGGGGGCACAAAGCCATGTATTGTGCATGGAATGAACAGTGTCGAGCCTCCTGCACTGATTTTTAGGTTGAGCCTTTGCAGCGCATGTGCTGCTCTGAAAGGCATGCTGTATTAGAGTATGGACGTGAGGCCCTGCCCACTCTCTGCCCATATTATTCATTGACTTGTGTCATTGTCCTTTGTAAATACTTGCTTCTGATTCGTTAATAGGCTTGCTAGTCCCTCCTTAGTACCACCTTGTCTTCTTTTGTAACCTCCCGGACTGGCCCTTTTACTTCTTTTGTCACACAGTATGTCTTATTTAGTCTGTAAGCACTATTTTCTTTAACAAGTTTCTCCTACTGCAGGCACGACATGCTTTCCTGCAACATCCAGCGCTTCATGCGTGCTTTCACTTTCCAAGCAGCCTCGGACAGTGGCAGCCGCTTCTTTGAAATGAAATAGGCATCACATTTACAAGAGTTTGAGCTATCGGCATTGCAAATGAAAATGCCTTTTATTTATGTGTTAATTATCAAAACAGATACATGAAAAGCATTGTCATTTACAATGCCAATAGCTTAAACTCTCGCAAATGTGAGACCTATTGCATTGCAAATGCTTGTTAGGCAGGGGAGATGCAGTGTCAGTTCTCCGCTCCACTTTGCCAGGCACGAGGGGAAACAGTGTCAGGCTGCCTGGCCTCTCTGCCAGATCAGGCAAAAATAGGCAACACTAACATGGTAATTTGGGCTATGGTGGTGAGTTCGGCAGATGGCATGTCAGGCAGATGGGAAATCTTTTTACCAATAAACGTACTAAACTTTGCCTAGTGGGCACAATGTTTGTCGCTGAACTCTTGCAAAGTTATTTTTTTTGGTTTTCTGAAAACCGACTCTCAAAGCAGGAATTTGTCTTTTAAGAACACAAAAAAGCAATGGCCCGACAGAGAGGCTCTTTATCCCTGCATGTCTGGCCTGTTGTGAGTTTTCAGTCCAGAGTGGTTAAAATATGTATCACTCTTCCCATCCTAAAGAGGTGTGGCGTCAGCGTCGCTGGGCGCAGAGAGGGTCATCAGAGCTGATAAAGGGAGCGGAGTGTAAGTGTAAAGCCCGCTGTCTCCCTTCATGCTCCCATCTACCTACAGAACGGGAACCGACGTTCAATGTATGGCGAAACTCCTGCTCCACAAACATTAAATGATGCCCCAAGTCTTCTGACTTTACAGGCTCAATATTACACTTCTGTCATTGTTGGCTCTCCTAGTTTTGTACAAAGCCGAGCCTCGAGTCTCCTTTCCTGTCTTTGAGGCTCAGTCGCGTAGACATGTCTCCTGTCTTCTGCACAAAGCTCAAGTTAGAGTCTACTGCCTCATCTCCCAGACCGGGCACTGGGACACAATTGCACATCTCTTTCCTGTCGCCAGGGCTATTGACATATGAGCTCCATTGTTTAAAGTGGGCACCCATTGAATGATGCCACAGCAGGTGACAAAAACAACCATATATCGTCAAGCAGAGGAGACATTCTGGCATTGTTATGGTTAATGATCCAGGGTTGAGCAGTGGGAAATGGGCAGATTTTTTTTGATTGGGGTGCAATGTATTAATGGACGTTCCTCCTCCACTGACTCCCCCAACCCACATAAGGTATTACCCTTTTAGAAGCATGCATTTACCTGCTTGTCATCTCCATACTCACTTACCCGACTGACAGGGTCGGATTGGGATCACAATTCGGCCCGGGCACTGACGAAAAAAGTGGCCCACATTCAAGAGGCGTGGACCATATTTAAGGGGCGTGGCCCACATTCAAGGGGCGTGCCCTTTCATGAAACACCATTTGCACAGACAAGGAATGAAAGTGGGAGGATACTGTTCTTGCACACGACACAGGGCCAAGGTGACAATGGCCTACATGCTGAACTAAAAAAAATAGCAAGGCCCCTTTTTGTCTCAAAATTATTCCAGCCCTCCAGCACAGGAGCACCTGAAAATCAGCATAGCCCCTGCTATTACTAACCTACTCAGCCCTCCCCAGACCTCCCCAGACCTTCAGCTCAGGAGCACATGAACAGAGGTAAGACCCCTGCAATTAGTAAATTAATCAACCCTCCAGGCCTTGGGAAAATGTCCTGGCAGGAGAGCACAAAACACAGCTTTCTGGGTCATCCAAGGTAGCCAGGTAGCCAGGGGGAGGCTGAGGTGAAGCTGGTGCATGGGAAGTGCCTTCCCAGTGTGTTCTGGCAGTTTGAGTGTTTACCATTTACTGTAGTATTACCCTTGTACCTGTGTATGGTACCCTTTTGTAACTTGCACAAGTCACTTTTCCCTTGTAACACACTGTTTGCTCCTCTCACTTTTGTTTGCTTTAGATACTTGCACAAGTGCCACCATTGCCTACGTAACGTTTGTTCTTGTGCTGGAGTGACTGCCATTAATTGCAGTATTATACCTCTACTTGTATTTTGTACGCTTTTGTAACCTGCACACATGTCACTTTTTCCTCCTGTAATGTATCGTTTGCTCCTCTTGTATTTTGGTTGCTCACTATTGTCACTTTTGATTCATGTAACTTAACGTTTGCTTTTGTAATTTGTCCACTTATAATTTTCTCCTCATGTATTATTGCTGTTCCTCTTGTGAAGCGCTCTGACACCTTCGGTAAAGTCCGCGCTATATAAAATCGCATAAATAAATAAATAAAACAAAAAAATTCCAAACATCACCAGGCCCCCACAGCAAGACCCATTCTTCCTCGCCCACTGTGCCCTGAATGTGAAGGGCTGTGGGCGAGGTGTTAAGACTAACACCGTTTCTGGGCTGCATGGGCACCAGGGGGCCGAGGTGCAAATGGCTCAAAGGCCTGAGAAACACCTGGCCCCCAGGGAGGCCGATTATTGCAAACAATCACCCCTCCCCAGCCCAGCCTCAGCTTGATTGCTTGCTTGGCAGGGCAGGGGTGAAGGAGAGCCCACAGCTGACAATAGCTGTCCGGCCGCATAGCAAGGCTGCTTTCATTTTCTCTGTCTCCGTGCACTCTGTAGGCCGTTTTTTTTTCTCCCCTTTCCTAGTCCACTCTGTGGACTGGGACAGGGGAGAAAAAAAAACGGCCCACAGAGGGCACTGAGGCACCGGCCCTTCGGCCCATTCCCGAATGCCCGCCTTGCCAATCCGCCCCTGCCGACTGACACCATTATTTCATACTTAGTGTTTGTGCGTTTTTAGGTTTTGACTGGCCATGCGCTTTGCGCATGTGCCAAAAAACCTCTTGAGTTGTGTGTGTGGCTTTGGGTCGGCCCTCGTCATTGATTGGCTGGCTCCGTAAATGGAGCCTTGCCATTGGACGAGGGGCCTGTCCGTCAATGATGGACCAGACACGGGGGCGTTCCCGAGATTCTTTGGCTTTTGCCGACGTCACGCGACGCCGGGAACGCCCCCGATTCTGGTCCGGCATTGCCGGCACCTGCCTCTGCCTTCCTGCTCGGGACATTGCACAAAAGACGCTCGATAGCCCCTCCCTCCCGCTCCGTGGCAGCCCGTCTCCCTCCCTCTCCTCAGGCCGGCCGGCCAGCCGAAGGAAGCAGCCGTCCGCCTCCAGCCAGGGCCGCGCTGGGATTGGCCCAGCCGGCCGAGCCTCCACCACGTCATCGGGAGGAGGAGTGGAGAGCAGGAAGCAAGAGATCTGCCAGATGTCCAGGTGAGTGCTTTGTCCGTGTGTGTGTGTCTGTTCCCGCCCCTCACCCTCCCGCTGTTAGTGTGTGGCCGTTCCCGACCCCCCTCCCGCTCTTCGTGCCTTTCCGCCCCCCCCTCCTCCGTTTACCTCGTGTGTGGCCGTTCCCGACCCCCCTCCCGCTCTTCGTGCCTTTCCGCCCCCCCTCCTCCGTTTACCTCGTGTGTGGCCGTTCCCGACCCCCCTCCCGCTCTTCGTGCCTTTCCTCACTAACCTTTCTCTTGTACCCGCTCGGTGCACTCTTGTGAGTACAATTCTTAAGAAAAAGCACAGGGCCGGTTTGGAGTGCTACATAAAAACGCGGTCATTAAAAGGTTAAATCTTTCATCGTGCACTGTTATAAAGTGAGCCCTGAAAATTAAAATCAATGACATGGGAAAAGAGGGGTGTGTGGTAATGTTGTAAAGCAATTAAGTTAAACCGAAATCCGCTGCCTCCGCTGCCGAGGTTTGTGTAAAGTGAGGGATTACGGGGGACGCGGGAGGCAAAATGTGAGCTGTACGGACACCGTCCCAGAGGCATCAAGTAATTCTGGAAGTCACTTCGGCGGGTGTCTAGACAGCCCGTGATAGTGGTGACTTGTAGCTGCCCGTGTTGAGTGAGGGGAGTTAAGGTGCTGAAGCACGTTGTGCACACAGTGCAGCACGTGTGCAGTAGGGGTGAGGTGACTGTAGAACTGAGGGTGATGACTTTGGTTGGGACTCCGGATTCGTCAGTGGTGATGTGAAATGAATTCCTGTGACGAGGGTGTGGTTGCGCTGCGGTACGCTGATGAACGGGAGGTGTGTGGAAGGGCCCGTTGCCTGTGACGGGTCCCAAGGGGTCCGTGCCTACTAATGGTCGAGCAGCCTCTGCAGAAGCAGGACCCAGGGGCTGCTTACCTTGGGGCTCAGGGGTGTCTCCTTGACAGCAGGGGCCTCGCGCACCGGAGTTTCCATAACACATGCGCACCGAGGCAGCCTTATCGCCGAGAGAAGGGAAGGGTCTGTTCACTGCGGGAAGCCTGGGTCCCGCCGACACCCCAGCAGGCAGTGGGGGATTGTCAACACCACGGTGGGCGGGCTGCACTGGCCCAGGCAGAGGGGGACCCTGTGATGGGTAAAGGTGCATGTAGCAGCGCCATGTCGCTGAGGGGCGTCAGTTGCTTTGGAGCACACAAGACCACAATTCCCAGAATGCACTGGTTTTTATGTAAGCCTAGGACTGAAAACAAGATGTCATGTCAACACCCACCAGAACCTCTACAGAAAACATTTAGCTGCCAAGTTCTAAACAGCAAGCCCGGCCGGGGAGACGCTATGCCCCCTCTGCTCGGCTCCTCGCTGTGGCTGAGATGCATTAACCATTAACCCCTCTTTGTCGCACTTGCGTTTTTGCTGACTTTAGTAGGGGCTGGGGCACTTTCGCGACTTATCGTGAGAGGTGGGTGGTCCCACTCATAACGATGCAGCTACGTTTTAAGGCGCTGCTAATGTAATCTGGAACACAAAAATGCTTATTTGTGATTCAGTGGCAACCCTTCGTGCTTTTAAAGGCCATGTGTACATTGAACCCCGCTCCCCCGCTTCACCCCACAAGGATTGGTATAGTCCACTTGCCATTCCCATGCCGCTCTGCGCCTGGAGCCCTCGCCGGGCGGCGGTGTTGTCTCTGGGGAAAGGGTCCGAGTGCGCTGCCCTGTGGTTTATTCTCAGCGTGGACAGGGAAGCCCCCTCCTGCGCTTGTTTTTGCTGTGGGAAAGCGAGTCTTCATTACCCCCTTGCCCAGGCGCCAATGCTTATTGTGTCCAGCCAGCCTCTTTCCGTGTTTTACTTCTTCACAGAACAGCAGTTTGTGGCCGCTTGATGCCACATCCGGGACCTTGCATCAGAATCCAGAGCTAGGCTTTAGGGCACCCGAGGCAGGCGCGGCACTGGAATCCCCAACACTTTACATCCTACAGCTGCCAAGTTGTATTCAGTGACGTTCAACTACAAAATGCGGGACACTTTTCTGTGAGTAAAACCGAGCGACCATTAGCACGGAAAGAGATATATATATATCAGAAAATGTACCCTTTTGAGCAATGAAAAGCCCCACCTTCCAGTTTTAGTAACTAATAGACACCCTTCTGCTTAAACAGGATCAAAGCAAGCTTCCCCCATGGCATGTTATTGACAAATAATAATAATATAGGATTTTATAAAGCGCCTGGTGACGCCATCACGGCGTGTCCCCGCGCTGTGGAGAGGGAAGGCAGGGGAAGGGAGTGACCTAAAGGGAGAAAAGGTGAGTTTTTAAGAGTCTCCTAAATAAGGTCTCTGTCTCAGCCAGTCTAATATGCAGAGGAAGAAGGTTCCAATTCTTGGCCGCCAGTGCACGAAAGGAGCGCCCTCCCATTCTTGCTTTGTTTATCCGGGGGGCAGACAGAAGCCCGGTACCCTTAGAGCGCAGTTCTCTGTTGGGCACATAGGGGATTGCGAGATCCTTCAGATATTCAGGGGCTACCTGAGAGGTAATCCTGTAACATATAAGGAGCGCTTTAAACAAGATTCTCTTTTTAATAGGGAGCCAGTGAAGAGCAACTAGTGTAGGCTTGGAGGCCGCTCTTCTGGGAAGCCTGAGGACCAAACGTGCCGCCGTATTCTGGAGAACCTGAAGTTTTTTAATGTTCTTCTCAGTAGTACCTAAGAGAAGGACATTACCGTAATCCATACGGGAGGTAACCAGAGCTTGAGTCATCGTGCGTCTGGCCTCTAAAGGAAGGAGATCCAGGGTGCGATTTAAGGTCTTTAGAACACCAAAGCACTTTCCTGTTAGCTTCTGGACGTGGCTGTCGTAGGAGAGTCTGGGATCAACCCACACACCCAGGTTCTTAGCTTCCTTGCGTGGGGAAGGCATAGGACCTAGACAAGAAGGCCACCAGTCCAGGGTCCAGCTGGCCGAGTTACCCCCAATCACCAGCACCTCAGTTTTAGAACCATTGAGCTTGAGGCAGTGTTGGTTCATCCAGCCAGCAAGCTCCTGCATGCATGTTTTGAAGTTGGCAGCAGCCAAGGGGGGACATACCATACATGCGTCATTGGTGAGCACAGCATACACATACACGCACCGTTCCACTCAAAAATCCCCAAACTTTTCACCGTGTGATTCCTTCGCAGTACCAGTGCATACTTTACTCACACGCTGCACAGACCGTAGCTGTGAAAGCTTCCCTGGCATGCGTCCTTCCAACACGTCACATGTGGTATGGGAAGAGAGACGGACGTGAAGGATGGAGGGGGTGGTAAACAAACTGCACCCATGTCCTGCGGTCATTGTTCTAGTTTTGCGTTGCCATCAGTTTCGCTTTTCATTCATCCTGGCACTCGGGTGAGTGGCATTGTGGTTTCACTCTAGCCTGTTTTGCCAAAAAGGGCACTCTGAGATCTTTTATAAGTTAGATGTCTTTGTCAGCAGATCTTGGGTTTTCTAGACGAAAGCATGCATTTCCAAAGGCCCCTCATACCAGTGTCCAGACTTGGAGATAAATAACTATCTGAATATTAGAAACCATGTTACATGTAAATAATGCACTAATTCCAAACATACTCAGTGTGTGTGTGCCGCTCCCCGCATTCTAACCAAGAGGTGCACTGAGTGAGTGTGAACATGTTGTAATGAGGCTGGTGCCGAATGCAGCGCACTGCTCCGAGCTCTGCCACAGGAGCCTTCACCTGTGTCAAAAATAGGAACACAAGTGATTCCTGTGTCTTTTACCCTGTGCATGGTTGTGTCTGACTGGGGCAGAAAATACGCCACCCCATTTGATGATCGCGGCAGTTTTTAACTTGTGAAGGGCAGCTGTGTGGATGTTTCGCAATGGATGGGAGACTGCATGCATGTGTACTCGCTGCGGGCAATGTTTGTGGGAAAAGTTGTCAAATTAACAGTAAAGCCAGGCTCGCCAGGCCATAAAAAAGGCCCACAAACAGCCAGCTCACACACTGACTTGTCGGACCAGTTCTTCTGGCACTGCCAGTTTGCCCTGTAGGTCAGCTGGACCCAGGCCCCAAGGATGCAAGCAAGTCTAACAGGAATGATTTGGCGACACCAATTCCCAGAACTTGCGCTACAGTCTACACATTTTTACAAGCGGAGCAATCTCTCCCTCATCCAGTGGTGGGTGTAATCAAGGTATTCAGCAGAACCCGCCTCTCTGTTCTTCAAGTAGATGTGCTTGAGTGTCATCAGACATTTGCAAGAGCATCTGATGTTGTTCTGATATTTGAGCCTGGGGTGGGTGTAGCCATTAAAGGGCAGAGGTGAGAGGGAAGGCACCTGTTGTACTCCCTGTGAAACTCTGAGAACATATTTCTGTTGATCTAATTCAAAATTTCTGGCTGCAGTTGAGGAGGAAGTGTTGAATCTACTCATAGGCCATACGTAGCTCCCCTCCCCAGACCTAAAGCCTCTTTAGCAGAATGGCGTGGCCTACTGCATAGGTTGCTGAGAATCCTTGAGATGGTGGCCTGGCATTAATGGCGGGTGGTTAGATGATAATGTACTTGCTAAAAAAGATTCAGTGCCTCTGTCTTGTCGGAAGCCCAACTGGAGGATTTGCAAAATTTGATTTCTTTTCACTCATTTTAGCAGCTGTGTGTTTTCTCTTCATGTACCCCTGTTAAGAATTGTGTCTGCCTATGCAGGCTGGAGATGAGTGAGGGGGGCACAAATTTAAGATTGATAGTGGCAGGGCATCAAAAGGAAATGCTGCTCAGGGTGCCAATTGTGTCAGACGTCTAGACTAAAAATATTGTGACTGCTTCATGCACGCTGAATCTGGGATGTGTGCCCGTCAGATCAATAGCAGCTCTGTCTGTTGCTAGTGTTACATTATCATATGTTCAGGGATTGGTCGTGGTGCCCAGATGGTGACCTTTGTTTGATAATGTCATTAAAAAACTCAACGTTCACTCACTGTTGGTGTCTTGTATTGCGGTATTATTGCGTTACTTATGTCTCTTAAGTGTGTGTTTGTGTGTGTATACATACACCGTATGTATTGTAATCTATGTGGTTTGATAGCTCAATCGGTCGCTCATTCAGCGCTGCATTTTAGCCCCGGTCATGGCGCTCGAGAGTGGACATTGCCGTTGATTGGCCGCCGCCCGTGGGATGCAGTGGTTCAGATGCGTTTCGGGCCCCAGAGGGGGGGGGAGGGAGGGAGACCTTGTTTTGGAGTTGAGGTTTGCTTTGTTTTTTCTCAGATGCGGTGACAGAACTCCTCTTCTGTTTGCCATAGTCTCACGGTCATGATGACAAAGGTGACACGGCGCAGGGCTGGGCCTGCCAACCCGCCACACAATATAATCCGTTAGGGCCTTCAGAAAGATGTTCAATGTATTTTATTGTGACGAAAATCCAAGAACAGAAGTGAAATATTAACATATTGACATTTGTAATAAAGCTTGAAACATTTAGAGAACATATTTGATCCAGTTGTTGAATGGTTGCACAGATTGATGCTGTGGTGGCGCCGAGTGATGCTGTGGTAACGCATAGTGAGGTTGTGGTGCCCCTGAGTCATGCTGTGGTGGTGCTGAGTGATGCTGTGAATTGTTTCCCCTCGTTTTTGTATCCTTCTGCCCTCTGTCTGCCTGGTGTTTTGTGCCGTTCCTCCACCTGAACTGAGCCCTTTAAAATAAGGCCATGCTCCAAAAAGTACCGCAGCCCCCTGCCCTGAACCATAAAAAACTGCCCCCTACCTCCGTGAAGTACTCTGACTCTGCTCTCTACCCTCCCTTGGCGCCTAAAACTGTCCCCTGCCATGCACCCTACAACGCCTCGACTTACTAAACTGTCCCTTCTCTGTGTGCTTAGAGGCCGTAAAATGTAAGCCTAGGCACAAATGGATGGTTGGATTTGTGGGGTAAAGTTTTATTTAATGTGATTTTATGTAGCGCGAACTTTACCCGAAGGTGTCACAGCGCTTTACATAAGAACCAGTTGCCAAACCTAAGGACTTTGATTTACATGCGTTAAGTAAAAGATACAAACAGGAAAACAATTGAAATGTACTAGATGTAGTCACACAAAGAAGAGACTGTTGATTCTCGTTATATTTCTATATACATATGGAAGGGATATGAATAGATGTACTGCAAGAGTCACATAGGAATGTTAGAGTAGAAAGGTCTACTGCATATACTAGTGAATACAGTCATCTCTATATAGAGAAAAAATGAGTTATATTTAGAGGGGTCGGAGTGGGACGCAGTGGGTGGATGGATGCATGATGGATGGATGTATGCATGATGCATGGATGTATGGGTGGATGCATGGATGGGTTGTTGGTTGGATGGGTTGGTGAATTGCATAAATTGTTGAGGGATTGGCTGTATATATGCATCTACCCATCCACCCATCCATGCATCTATCCATACACCCATCCATACACCCATCCATGCATCTATCCATACACCCATCCATACACCCATCCATGCATGCACCCATGCATGCACCAACTCATCCATGCAACATTACAACAAGAGCCCGCAGCTCTCCTTCGTCTCTCCTCGCCCCCCCTTCCCTGAGCCCGCAACTCTCCTTTGTCTCTCCTCGCCCCCCTTCCCCGTGCCCTGCCCTGCTATTGTAAATGACAATGCCATTTATTTATGTTAAAAAAAAAAAAATGTCAAGAGCAATGCCAATAGCTCTAACTTTAACAAAGGCAAAACCATTGCATTGTAAATGCTTGTTTAAAATGAGCTGTCCATTCCCACCATGCCACACATGTCCACGGGAAATGTTTGCGTCTGCTTTAAGAGTGATATTATTCGTTTAAATGAAACCTGCACATAATTTTACCCATACTTATGAAAACTATAGAATGTTTCAAAGTTTTGCAAATGGTTGAAACTCTGCAATTTCTGTGTACATTTTCGTTGTTTTCTATGTTTTGTACAAGCGAATTATGGGCTCTGTGTCATGATATGTAAGGGCAAAATGATTTCAAATTATGCTCCAGTTTTGCGTTTACAGTTCACAAAATCCACAAACTAGTACCATAATCCATTTGGAATTGTTTGAGGGAAAAATCTTGTTCTTCACGCTTGAAAGCTATTTCAGGGTAACCCACCACACAAGCATTCGACTCTTCTCTGATCCAGCTCTCCGTACTGCTACTTCTCCTCTTGCTATGCTTACTTCTCTGGTTTTGTGAGTGCTATCCCCAGTTGGAGGGCCGTTTTGGGAGGGAAGCAGCCTCACTCCGATTCTGACTTAACTGCGGCCTGTGATTGTCCGCATTAGATGCACTTCTCCTCCTTGCAATTCGCTGTGGGAAGGACTTCCTTCAGTTAGGCAATCGTGTTTTAAAGGTTTTTAAAGCTTAAGTGTAGAAGCGAGGACTGTGGCATGAAGCATGTGGTTGCAACTGTAATGTTTGTGCACAGAGTGGTTGTAGGTCTTGCCTATGACGTTTGCTCTCATTTACGAGATGTATTGTATACAAGGGGCTTGCCGCCTGTCTACTGCTTACTGTTTGTTGGGTTCTTTGTCACTCTTATTTGCTGCCTTTTATTTGGGCTGAGTGTGGCAGCATCACCTCCTCTTCTTCGGCTAGAGCATGGACCATGTACAGATTCCTTTTCAACTTGAATACTGTTCCCATGCTGATCACTGTATTATTTCTTTTTTTATTCTTCTGGGTGCTTTTTACCCCCTTCCACCATCTGCCTTCAGGTTATACATTTTTTTCCTCTCTCAACCCCCCCACCCCCCCCCACACGCCCATACGCCACATTTAAAAAAAATGGAAACACTATGTACAGTAGTCCCGTTGCTAAAAGACATTGGCAAAGCCAATAGCTCTTACATAGGAAAGCTATGCCGGAGGCCATGCGGAGCAGGGAGAGCGTCAATGAATTTTGTCGCTGTAGTGCGGAGAGCAGGCCGGGCATCGCAGACGGTTGTTGCTGTAGTGTGAAGATCCTGTCGGGCATCGCGGTCTGTCGTTACTGGAGATTTGCATTGGCAGTCACCGCAAACTGTCGAAACTGTAGTGTGAAGTGCAGCTCTTGCGTTCCCAGTCACTGCTGGTGGTTGCTCTTGCATGAAGAGTCAACTTCACCAGAGCTTTGCCTTGATGATTGGCCTGGTTTGCAAGAATGGTGCCACAATATGGATGAATTCAATCCGGATGAATGGACATCAAACTCGGAAGACTGGAGCCACACTGATTACTCAAATTCAAGTAACTCACACAGTTCTTTCAAAAATAGGATGAAACCTATGAGAGGGCGAGGAGGATTTCCAATCCCACGGATACAGACACCTTGGTGGCCACCACAACCCTGGGATTTTCCTGTGAATCCGTTCCAACAAGGGCCATCTCGAGGCCCAGGATATCAACCTTTTTTCGGACAGGGCCATGCGGGAGAGGCCGAAGAAGAAACAGAGGCGAACAAGAAAACCAAACAGACCAACAGAGGCTGAATATACAATGGGATCTGACCTTGGAACAACGCCTAACCAGGATATTGACAAGGGATCTGAGCCTATCAACAAGCAACACACCCTGATCGTGCATCTAAGCAAAAAATCCCTGACAACGCTACAGATCAAAGTTCGGAATCAGGGTTTGGCTTTGTGCTGACTCACTTGGGAGATGACTTCATAACACATAAAGAACTGGCCGATATCTATTTTTTTAAATACGACTTCCCTCCTTTTTTGACAAAACAGAGATCACCACCATGGATACCATTCCAAACACAGGACTAAAGAATAAGTCCACTTTCAACCCACCGCTACATTTTATTGCATCAGCAGTGGCGACATTTGAGAAAGCAGTGCTTAAAGACTTTGAGAATATGAAAAAACATGCTAAACAACCTTTCTTTAATCTTTCAGGAAGAGATGAACTGCCTTAAAAAACTAGGATCTGATAATGAAATTGACATTAAGCCTGCGGGCATAGGCGGAGCCACCGAAATCCTAGATACCAAGACCTATCAAGAGGAATGCTGGCAACAACTGAGCAATACCAAATATTACAAACCTATACAAAAAGGTCCAACGACTAGATTGCAAAAAAAATCATATCCCTCCTGGACCGAGGCAAAGAATCAGGTTGGCTCATGAAAAGCAAAGCTCAATTCCCTGTTAACACCCATCCAAGAATTCCAGCTTTTTATGTTTTACCGAAGATCAACAAACACCTCCAACAGGTAGACCCATTGTTTCTGGCATTGGGTCTCTTTTAGAACCTCTTTCACAATTCGTGGATTGGTTCTTGAGACCACTAGTAACTGAGATGCAATCATATTTACAGGATACAAAACACATCCTTATTCTCAACAGTTCAGTTTGATCCAAGGTTACATTTTGGTGTGTCATATGATGTTGATGTGTTATACACAAATATACCGCAAGAGCGACACTTTCGATACACTCGACTTCTATTGGAACAACAAACTAGAGAGGATCTGACCCCAATTTCATTTATCATGGAATGTGCCTCAATCTCCATGAAATACTATCTTTCTCCATCCAAAATCAACTATACTGGCAAGTAACAGGGACATCCATGGGTAGTACCTTTGCTCCAAGCGAAGAGAATCTGTATATACATTGGATTGAAACCACTTGCATCTATTCTACAGATAATCTCTTCCAGATGAACCTCAAGATGTGGAAAAGATACATCGATGTCATCTTGGTCATGTGGGAGGGGGACCATTTGTCATAGGATGCGTTTTCCCTCTGGTTCAACAATCTAAATACAAATCTGAGATTCACTTGTAAAATCAAACTTCCATTCTTGGATTTACTTCTGTATCCTTAAGAGGGTGGTATCTACTCAGAACACTACCAGAAACCTATGGCTCGCAAATCGTTACTCTGTTATAAAGATTTCCATCCACAAGCCTTTTTGGGCACTCTCCCCATAGAACAGTTTCTGAGACTCAGAAGAAACTGCACTGAGGTGGAAAAATACAAACAGTATGTTGCAAATTTGAGCAGAATTCTTACGGTGAAATAATACCCCAGAGACCTGATCCGCAGATCAGCTAAACGGGCCCATAACTACAACTGGGAGGTCCTCTTAGAAACTTGCCCTAAACCCAAGTCAGGCTGGTAGGTGTCAACTCATACAGTCATCTTACAGACCCAGTCAAAAAAGTGGTCAACAAGAACTGGCATATCCTGAATATAGGAGATTAATCAAGGGAGAAACCTATTTTGACCTTAAACATAGCAGCAACATCAGAGACATGTTGGTCCACACAACGAGGACACATTAGTAAGCAGAATAAAACACAACAGGGACTATGGACAGGTACACATATAGAGGGACACTTCCCATGCCCAGTTTGTTACGTCTGTTTTTTAACTCAACCCACAACACAGATTGACATAGGACTCAAGAAACTGTGGGTGATTCACAAACAAATAAACTGTAACTCATGTGGTGTCATCTACCTTATTATAAGTCCTAGTGGACTATTATATGTAGAGGTGAATACCCGCAAAGTGAGAACCAGAATATTGGAACACAATAGCATTATTAGGTGCAAACAAAAACAACACTAAACTGACCAGATACTTCCTTCAAAATCGCCATATGGAGAATAATATCAAGTGGATTGTGCTAGATAACCCCAACTACACCATACAAATAGGTGAGCTAGACACATTGCTTTTTTGCAGGGAACAATGTTGGATTTTAGACTTAAGAGTGATCTAAGAGGTTTAAATGATTACATACCCTGGTAGTACTCTTGCTGTTCACTTGTTTTTATTCCAAAATCTATTTCTTCATAAATAATTTCCCAGCACACGACTTGCTGACAGGTGTTTCGTCTTACAAAAGACTTTTTCAAGGCATAAAGCTAGTGCATGTCACAAGGTGCATGGCCAAATGACGTCCTAAATGCGATCCGGAACCATGTAAGACCATTCCAGGTCACACCTATAATATAAAACAAGAGGTCAGCGCAATGAGAACTAGGATGTCTCATGTTCTGTAAGAGATACTCCAAAATACTGATATCTGCAGTCCCAAACAAGGGGCCAGAGTACCAAGGTGGGACATCTAAAATGGAGGTCAAGGTGAGTACTAAGGTAAAAAACAGGTGTGACACCTGTTTTTTGTCACACCTGTTTTTTACTGTAGTACTCACCTTGACCTCCATTTACATATGTGTACATATGTAGATATTTATGTTGTCTTGTGTACATGTATACATATGTGGACAGTGTATTTGTGTATATTTTGACATTTCCAGCTTTGAAAAAGTCTTTTGTAAAACGAAACACGCGTCTTGAGAAACTTACAAGTCTTCTAGGGTGTGACCTGAAATGGTCCTACATGGTTCCGGATCGCATTTAGGACGTCATTTGGCCATGCACCTTGTGACATGCACTAGCTTTATGCCTTGAAAAAGTCTTTTGTAAGACGAAACACCTGTCAGCAAGTCGTGTGCTGGGAAATTATTTATGAAGAAATTGATTTTGGAATAAAAACAAGTGAACAGCAAGAGTACTACTTGTTCTGGATTTTCTGTTTTGGAAGAGTATTGTTGAGAATGTCCCTATAGCTCAACCAATGCTTTTGTAAAAACTGATGGTCATAATACAAGTATATAAACTTAATAAGTAATACTAGGTGTGCTGTTAAAGCCCTATCAATTTGTCTTGTCTTGATGCACATCTAGGTGTGCTAATAGCACCTCTAGGTAGTAGGTGTTCAGGGCGAACATAGCACCCATACCCAATACTAGGAATCGGAAATGTATATTGCATGCCTTTACTGAATGATCTTTCACAATGTGCTAACGATTGTGCGGACGCTTCCCTGTTAGGGAACACCACTACCTATTTCTCTTTTTGTGTACCCTTGCAGAGAGCCTTCAGGAGTGACTTAAAGCCAGCTTTGCAGACCCAACCTCCTTTCTGGTCGGAGCCCAACCCCTTATACAATGCAGTATAAAACAAGAGGCCCAAAACTGGAAAACTGTGTCTCACTCAGCTTATACGCAAGCTCATAGAGACATACAGGATTGCATATTCATACACATATGCATGTTACAAGGCCAGACTGAAAATCAATATCAGCCCCAGCAAAAATGATTAAACTAGCCCGCACTGCAGGAATGCCCGACTAGAATGAGTAAATGGGGGACTGTTGGGTCATGGTAGTCCATCCAACTTTGTAAGCAATCTCTGTAAACCGCAGCTGACCGGGAAATGTCAGAGTGGCAGAAACAGTATGTTGCCCCAGTATTGGAACTTTCATAGATTCCCATGCTTTTGTATCATTCCCCGTCGTCGGAATGGGAGTCTCGGTAACAAAAATAACATAGCAGTCGGTACAAAAGAGAAAGAAAAAGGCCTAGGCCTCCTTCCCTTTTGTATCATATCCGCCTCTTTTTGTAAAAGAGACCAAACTTAGGCATCAGCCAATCAGAAGAGCCTCACCCCTTAGAACTCTCCTGAAGGTACCTCAGAGCCTCAGATTTCCTACCGCACATTGTGCTTAGAGTATCTCCTTTGAAGTCTGCTCAATCTCTACTCTTTCAGAAGTTTTTCTTCAGGATTTCTCTTCAAGTTGTTAGCTAATCCTTCCAGGATGTCAGATAAAGAAAATAAGAAAGCCCTTTTCAAGCCATGTTCCACCTGTGGCAAGAAAAGGCTATTTGTGGAGGATAAGCATAAGGATTGCATCTACTGCCTTTATCCTGATCATAAGGCTGCGGACTGCAAGATCTGCCGAACCTTTTCAACCAAGATCCTCCGGGATTGTGAGGGTAGGCTTCTTACATGGCTCCAGAAGTTGAAGTCCAGAAAGGATACAGTCTCCAGTGGCGAGGACTCTTCATCAGCAGAAGGTCAGTCAAAAGGGGTAGGGGTTCCCCTTCTCCTTCTGTGGAGCATCCTTCTAAGGCCTCAAAAAAGACCCCCAGAGAGTCTGAGAGCCAAGGTCCAGTCGAATCTCCTCACCATGGTGAATAGGAGAGGGTAGGACCATCTACGCCTTCTTTGGGTATGAAGACTGTTCCAGCCTTCAAAAGGCCCTCTTCTCAGTCATCTGGAAAGTCTGACAGAAGTTCCAAGTCGTCGACGATGAAGGCGTCGTCGACGGAGGCTCCGTCGACGAAGAAATTGAAGCCTAAGCTTAAAATGGTACCGTCGACGAGCTTGTCCACGGGGCAATCGACGTCGACGGGATCGTCGACCAAGACGGAGACGACGACGGCAGTTATGGCGGAGTCGACGAAGATTCCGATGACAACAAGGGTGACGACGTCGACGGAGATGTCGACGACAACAGTGATGACGAAGTGTTCGTCGACGGGAGTGACGACAACATTGACGACGATGACAGCGAGGAGCGTCGACGGCATCGACGACGCCCATCTCGTCATCAACGAGGGCGGCGACGGCAGTATTATCAGCACCATTGTCAACGGGATCGTCGACGATTTTATAGTCGGAGAAAAGAATTACAATTTCTATGACCAGGATTACACCGGACATGACATCTCCTAGGAGAGAGACCCCCTTGCCTCCAGCTCTAATTTTAGAGGAGGATGAGGATGAATCAGAGGATGATGATCAGGACTCTTATGGCTATGCAAACAGTCCATCCCAGCTTCTGGTTAAATGCCAAGAGACGGATTCTGACGGAGAGTACAACCAGGAATGTGGGTATCGTCATCATTCTACCCAGCCACAACAGTACTCGAGACAAGACATGGTGTCTGTACCATCGTCTCTCTACAGGACATTCACAGCATGCTACAGAATTACAGGTCTAGTTGTTCACAACCTGCTGCTGTTCCGAATACGCAAGCCATACCTGCCCCTGCGGCTCCAGCAATGGTTGCTCCAGAATTGCCGGCCCAGGAGTCTTCTCTGCCACAGACACCGGTTCCACAGGAGCCTTAGATTCCATTGAACACCAATGATGATTCCTCAGATGAGGATCAGAATTTTGATGACAGGATTTATGAAGATACAGAATGGGATGAATATGTCATCCCGGACCCAGCATCTCCATGTCCGGATCCGGTGCACTCCCCGCCAGCTGATATAGGGGGGTTTCATAAGCTAATGGAGAGAGCGGCTGGAAGATTCAAACTATCTGTGTGCCCTCTGTAGCTACTGAATGTTTCTTATATGATTTTAAAGAGCCTTATAAGAAGACAATAAGATCTATCCCTATTGTCCAGCATCTTTGGGATGAAGGCCTTAAAGCAATGAAAAATCCAGCGACGGCGGTCCCTGTGCTACCGCGCCTCGAAAAGAAATACAAAGCGCCTGAGGATTGGCCGGCGTCTCTGACGGGACATCTGAGACCGGACTCGGTTATTTCTCAAGCGGCACAGAGGAAGTCACGCAACCCCTCAGCTCCTTTGACAACTCCTCCAGATAAAGAGGGCAGGAGGTTAGACAACGCCGGGAAAAGATTCTCATCAATGGCGAGTCTTCTAGTGCGGGCAGCACATGCCTTGGCGATATTGGGCAGTTACGATCGCAAACTATGGTGTGATATTTCGCCATACTTGGATCACCTTCCTCCAGAGTCAAAGACAGAGGCTAAAAAAGTTTTGCAGGAAGGGGAGGCAACTTCAATGGAAATCATTGACTGCGCAATGGACGTTGCCATGACGGCATTCCGTTCTTTGGCCTGGGCTGCGGTCCTTCGTCGCCAGGGATGGCTCAAGGCGACTTGGTTTAGACCTGAAATCCAGAATATGATCCTGGATCTTCCTTTTGATGGAGAAGCCTTATTTGGAAAATTGATTGATGACACTCTCCAAGATATTAAAAAAGATACTGAGACCGTTAGATCTCTGGGTACGCTTCAGTATCGTAAAGCTCCTTTTAGAGGTTCCAGAGGCAAAAGCACTAACTATAGAGGCTCTTATCAGCAGCAAAGGTATTCATCATATGGCTCAGGTTCGCAACAGTACCGCCAACCTTATCAGCAAAGGCAGGGCCAGTCCTCGAGTTTCTCAAGACCTAATAACAGAGGGAAGCAGGCTCGCCAAGCACGTGATACGTCCAAGAGACAATAGCGGCCTCCTGGCTCTTCCTACTGTGCCCACCTCCGAAAGATCATCAGTAGGAGGCAGGGTGTCACAATACCTTCAGAATTGGTCCAAGATAACATCAGACCGTTGGGTGCTAAACATCATTCGAAAGGGCCATACTTTGGAATTCACGTAAAACCCTCCATCCAAGCCCCCTGCTGTCATTCCATCAAAACATCTGCGTCTTCTGCAGCTCGAAGTTCATCAAAGGCTCCTGAAGGATGCTATAGAGCCAGTCCCCTCCGCCCAAAAAGGAGAGGGATTCTATTCCAGGTTCTTCCTGGTAAGGAAGACGCTAGAGAAATTGCGCCCTATTTTAGATCTCTGGGAGCTCAACACCTATCTCATCTCCCTGTCTTTCCGGATGGACTCTCTTCAAGACATTCTACGTCTAATCAATCCGGGGGATTTCATGGCCACGCTCGATCTCGAGGATGTGTACTTTCATGTTCCGATTCACCCAGCACACAGAAGGTTCCTACGATTTACTGTAGCCAAGAGCCACTTTCAATTCAGGGTTTTACCCTTTGGTCTTCGCTCAGCCCCAAGAATATTCACGAAGGTGCTGGCACCAGTAGCAGCGTTTCTACGGAAGAATCACTTTCAGGTCTTTCCTTAACTGGACGATTGGTTACTGAAGGCTCCATCCAAGGAGGCCGCTAGGGATGCGGTCGACACATGTACCAACCAGTTTCTGAATTTAGGTCTCACTTTAAACAAGGAGAAGTCGTCTCTGGTCCCGTCCAGGACAGCACGTTTCCTGGGAGCCATTCTGAACTTGGATCTCAAGAAAGCTTTCCCAACCTTGGAGAGGCAGGAAAACTGCAGACCATGGCGCTAGACTTACAAAGAAGGTGTCTTTCAGTACGCCGCTACAAATCTCTTCTGGGGGTAATGTCTTCATGCATTCCTCTAATCCCACACTGCAGATTGAGGATGCATCCTCTTCAGGAACAACTGGACATCCAATGGAAACCGATTCACGGGTCGTTCGACGACAAGGTGACCATCACCTCAGCAATGAAAAAAGCGGCCTTTGGGTGGACAATTTAGAAAAGGGGGTGGTGATGAACAGAGTGTCTGAGTTAAACAGACCACTCTTACCCAGTCCAAAGATCAGGGCTTGATCCATCACCGTTATTTATCTCACTGCCCCATCCCAGCTCAGAACCTGGCTATATGCAAATCAGTCTGTCCCTGGCCCAGTGCATCATGGGAACAGGGCAGACTAAACTACCAAGCCAATTCTTCGCCAGAAAGGAGACAAGCTACCGGGGACCGGTTTCTGGCATTTCAGCCTTCTTCGGCCCGGCTTGCTTGCATCCTGATGGAGCAGTGAGAAAGGGACTCATGTCTGAGTATACCCTGCCACACCTATAGTGGCCAAAAACGATTTAGAAAAGGGGGTGGTGATGAACAGAGTGTCTGAGTTAAACAGACCACTCTTACCCAGTCCAAAGATCAGGGCTTGAATGAGGATGCATCCTCTTCAGGAACAACTGGACATCCAATGGAAACAGATTCACAGGTCGTTCGACGACAAGGTGACCATCACCTCAGCAATGAAAAAAGCGGCCTTTGGGTAGACAAAGCAGGAAAACTTGTCCCAAGGTCTATCCTTCGTAAGCGATCCATCTCCTCAGGTGGTGACGACAGATGCGTTGTTGGATGGTTGGGGAGCAGTGCTGCAGGACCTGCATGTCAGTGGACATTGGTCTCCTCGGAACCGTCGGCTCCACATCAATTTCTTGGAGCTCAGAGCAATCAAACTGTCTCTTCAAGCTTTTCTCCCTCGCTTAAGAGGTTCAAAGGTTCTCATTCGGATGGACAACACCACGGCCATGCATTACGTCAACAAAGAAGGAGGAATCAGTTCTCTTCATTTGTTTCAGGAAGCTCAGGAAATCTGGGAATGGGCGATCCTTCACGAGATATCACTGCAGGCAGAACACCTACCAGTGATTTTAAATGAGAATGCAGACAGACTAAGCAGATTATCCTCCATCAGTCATGAGTGGGAACTGAACCAGCGGGTTCTGGACGAGATCTTTCAGCAGTGGGGCAAACCTGCAATAGATCTATTTGCTACAACGACCAACAAGAAATGCCGGTCTTATGGAAGCAGGCTTCACCACCGAGGATCATTGGGGAATGCTCTTTCGATAGCCTGGTCAAGGACATTTGTCTACGCCTTTCCCCCCATTCCTCTGATCCCGAGGCTCATCAGGAAGATCAAAGTAGAACCATGCAGGATGATTTTGATAGCCCCTGCTTGGCCGAGACAGTTCTGGTTCACGGAACTCCATCTGTTGTTGCTGGCTCCTCCTCTTCCCTTGAGAACCATTCCAGACCTTCTCACAATGTCCGAAGGACAAATTTGGCATCCGAATCCAGAGTCATTGCACCTGACAGCATGGCTCCTGAACAGCGAGAATTTATGAATCTTCCTATCTCTAATGAAATAAAAGAAGTTCTCTCCCAGGCTAGAGCCCCTTCCACAAACAAGACTTACCGTCTCAAGTGGAAGAGATTTTGTATTTGGTGCAGAAAGGAAGGGGTTGACCCTTTTTCTTCAGAACCTCATCAACTTCTGCCTTATCTTTTGTCCTTGCCAAGACGGGCTGGCCCATTCATCCATAAAAGTTCATTTGGCAGCAATTTCTAGGTACAGACGTTCTGTGTCTGGACCTTCTCTTTGGTCTTCCAGGATAGTGAAACAATTTCTCAAAGGATTGTTCCGTGTCTACCCCCCGGTGAGGCCTTCGCCTCCTACTTGGCAATTGAATTTGGTCCTCACTCAACTCATGAAGGACCCATTTGAACCAATACATCGGTCAGACATGAAATTCCTTTCTTGGAAATTGGCTCTCCTTCTTGCCCTCACATCAGCAAGACGCATTGGGGAGTTGCAGACTCTCACAATCCAAGAGCTGTTTTTCCGGTTCAAAAGGAATACAGTAATCTTGAGAACTAACCCGAAATTCATACCCAAGGTGCTCTCGGACTTCCACTTAAATGAGCCGGTTATTCTTAAAGCTTTCTTTCCTCAACCTATTACACCAGCGGAGAGATCACTGCATTCTCTGGATATGCAACGGTGCTTAACCCCTTCGATGCGGATGACAAAGCCAGCTCGTCATGGGCGTTACCTGCGCTGCGCGCATGACGAGCTGGCTTTGTCACGAAAGCCGCGATTTTCAAATTTCAGCGCGCAGCGGGAAAACCCGCTAGCGCGCATGCGGTTAAAATTTTATTTGGATCGCACCAAAGGATTCCGTAAATCCTCCCAATTGTTCATTGCTTTTGGTGGTCCTTGCAAGGGCCTTCCTCTGTCAAAACAGGGTATTGCGAGGTGGATTACAAGTGCCATTCTACATTGCCATGCTGCAGCGGGTAAACCACTGACCAGCAAAGTTAGAGCGCATTCCACAAGATCAGTGGCTTCTTCAACAGCTCTCTTCGCGGGAGTGCACATCGATGACATTTGCAGGGCTGCGACTTGGAGCAGCGTGCACATCTTTACAAAGCATTACTGCTTGGAATCCTTGCAACAAGAAGACACGGCTGTGGGCCAGGCAGTCCTGAGGAACCTCTTCCACTAATTGGTGAGCTTTCCTTTCTATCCCACCTTCCTTATTTGCACATTTTGTATCTTCATTTATTGGTGGCTATTACAAGGTATATTTATGCCACAAAATGTGTTTTTTATTGCTAACTGCTTGCTACTCTGATACAAAAGCATGGGAATCTATGAAAGTTCCAATACTGGGGCAAGAAAACAAGTTACTTACCTGTAACTTTGGTTCCCCAGTATTGGTAACTTTCATAGATTCCCATGCGCCCACCCACCTCCCTGAGGAAAGCTCAGCCTTCAGCAGATATGGTGACTGTTACACAACAGCTATGAAAATCTTAGGCTCTGAGGTTCCTTCAGGGGGGTTCTAAGGGGTGAGGCTCTACTGATTGGCTGATACCTAAGTTTGGTCTCTTTTAGAAAAAGAGGCGGATATGATACAAAAGGGAATGAGGCCTAGGCCTTTTTCTTTCTCTTTTGTACCTACTGCTATGTTATTTTTGTTACCGAGACTCCCATTCCGACGACGGGGAATGATACAAAAGCATGGGAATCTATGAAAGTTACCAATACTGGGGAACCAAAGTTACAGGTAAGTAACTTGTTTTCTTCTTGTGTGCTCAAACATACTGTCACTAATACATACAGACTGAAATAGGTACTTAAAGACATACAAATATATCATCTGACACACGGAAGCCCAAACTCGCTGACAACACACGTACATGCACTTACACGTACAGAAACAAAATCAAGCACACAATAAAAAAACACAGCCCTGTATCTACAAACCCTTCAAGGTACATGTGGCACAGCTATACCAAGTAACACAGACAGCACATTATACCAAGTGTACAGACCATGCACATTAAAACTACAAGATCATAGATTGACACACAAACATAACAACTGCGTTGAGTTGGATGAAAACAGTAAATCATCTTGTTGGTAGAGGAAGAGATGCCCCCAGTGGAAAACCCACCAGTGACATTTCCCCCGCCATTTTGTCCTTGTGGTAGAAGCCATCTTACCACTGCAATGTTTACCGCTTTCCTCACACATGTGAGAATTCTCTGTTAAACTCCCACTGGACAGTAACAATCATTAACATACGCAGCCAGTCAGAAATACAGACCTGCACTGCCACATGCACATCCAGGCACAAAAAAATTTCCGCGGACACACACACTCACACACCTCCTCCGGTTCAATCCTGGAAGGATCAGCTGAATTTACTCAACAATAAACCCATAATTGTCGACAGCGCTAAATCTCTAGGTGTCATACTTGACAAAAGACTCAACCTAATCTCCCACATCAACTCCTTTGCTAAGAACACACATTACAGCTGCGCCTTCTGCAGGGCCAGACTGGCCATAGGGGGCACTGGGCAATCCCCCGGTGCGCTGCACGGGTGGGGGACGGTTTCAGGCCCCTGGGGGGCCGGTTTTGTTACAGGGCCATTTTTGCAGCATAGCTGCAAAATCGGCCCTATACCAAAATCGGCTGAAAACCGGCCCTGGCAAAGTGCTCGGTGACACCTCCAACCCTCCTGAGTGAGGAGGGGAGGCCGGCCGAGCACTTTGCCAGGGCTGGTTGTGGTTCCCAGTCCGGCCCTGGCCTTCTGTGGGGGATCCATCAGTTCTTCCCGGAGAAAGACCTAAAAACATTGGTCCAATCGCTAGTTCTTTCTAGACTGGATTACTGCAATTCTCTTCTGATTGGCCTACCCAAATCTCACCTCTCTCCCCTCAAATCCGTCCTCCATTTAACAGCTCGCTTTATTTCAGGGTCTAAACGCAGTGACCACATCACTCCTATCCTGTCTTCTCTTCAATGGCTTCCCATCAAGGCAAGATCTATTTACAAAACTGCCTACATCACCCATAAAGCCTTGCACACTTTCTCCCCTCGTTACCTGGTGAATAAACTGAAAATGTTAGGAGGCTCGAGGCCTTCTCGGAATGCGGAACAGTTTATGCTTGAGCCTCCCTCCTTCAAAAGGGAAAGATCAAAGGCTCAATCGTTCTCAGGTAATGTGGTGAGAATCTGGAACTCGCTTCCGCCATTGCTCCGTGCCACCACCTCCATCCAGATTTTCAAAGCTGATCTCAAATTGCCCCTCTTCCAAAGACACCTTCAGAACTAATAACCTATTTCTCAGACCCCTCTAGGAAGTTAGTTCATCATTGTACATGTATATTTTCTTGTTCATTCCTTACCCTTGATTGCTGTGTTTGATATTGTGTTATTGCCTTTATGGTTTTACCCTACCTCTTCTAGTCTCCTGTTTATTTTTGTAATGTTCTATTTTGTACCATTTCTCTCATGTAACATAACTGGTTCTATTCTACAGCGCTCTGACACCTTTGTGTAAAGTCCTCGCTATATAAAAATGCATTAAATTAATGCATTTTTTTAAAAATGCAGTATGCATGCACACACATATGCGCAGAGAGGCGCTCGTGCGCGTGTGGTATACCACACACACTGCCTCGCGCATGTACATTAGCGCTCGCGTGATGTTTGCCTGTCCTTCGTGGTGTTGAGTTTTTTTGTCTACGATGGCGGTAATTATACACTGCGCTATTAAATAAGCCCTTTGCTGCAAGCAGCCCAGGAAGTCCCGCCGCAGCACAAGCACACACGCACATACACACACCGAGGGCTTTGCAGCGTAGACGCCTCCGATAAGTATCACACTCAGATGGCTTGTAATTGCTCAAAACACACTGCCCGATTATACCATATTTCTGTCGTGTGGCCCCCTAATCCTGGGACGTGGCGGGGAAGGGATGAGATTGCAGGACCCACGCAGCGCGTTGCATAATTTTTGCGGGTTTTTTCCCCTCTTCTTCTCTCTTTCTGGTCAATTTAAAATTTGTCAAAGTCGGTGCTTCTTCCGGATCAGCGCCCTTTGATATTTCGCGCACTCCATTTGCCACAAACAAGCCGCGGGGCCGCGCTACATGCTGACACCGGCAGAAGCGGCGAGAGCGCCATTTATCTTGCACTGCCGGCTGCATTCCCGCTCATTAACTGGGAGTTCACTGCCTCTCTTAACCCCCTGAATGGCGGCCGTGCCGTCCCTCGCGCCACTCCCGGGCCCGCCGCAGCGTCCTGGCACGGCGCTTCCAAAGTGGGGGATAATGTCCCGTTTCTGCGCCCGGTGGGAGGGCTGGTGTAACGGGCCTGATGGGTTTCTATCCGAGCCCCGAGCACCTGTCGCGCCGCCCCCCTTCAGCCCTTCCCGCTGAGGGAGCACGGAGCGACGGGCCTTGAATGAAGTTGGCACGTGACCTGCACGCCGTAGCCCCCCCTGGCACTGGTTGACAACCCCTTGGCTTCCTGAGCAGAGAGATAAATCGAATAACCTGTGGAGTCAGCTGCGATGGGTACAGCGGGGCTGGCTGAGGGGCCTAGAGCCATTTCCAAAACCGAGAGCGGTCTGAGAGGAGGCAACTTCCGAGGGCGAGTCAAGCGCCGAGGACACGGGGGAGCAGCACTGGAGGGGAGGGGAGGTCTTCAAGGTCGTCAGACAGAGGGCAGAAGCCTTGTCGGGGGCCTCAGAAGGTCTGAATAATGTAACACGGGACAGTGCTTAATGTGTACCCATGGTTACTGGTTCCCTCAATCATGTTCTTTGGACCTGTTTTTTCATCATCGGACGGACTTTGACCCCAGAGTTAGAGAGAGAATTGAAGCAAAGAGTCGAAGAAGAAAGATAGGGCAACGCTAACACGTGCAAAGTATGGATTATTATTTTACAGTACAATACATGAATATTAAATATGTAACCCTCAAAACCGCATTCTGTATATGCTGTTGTTACCAATGCCCATCCCACATCCTTGTCAGTCAATCTCTGTACATTGAAACCTAAATATCTGACCCAATAAAAAATATGTAATTCTGTAGTTCTCTTTATAAAAGTGTAATGCAGGGTAATTGCAACATAAACCCAATAAGTATATCATAGTCATGGGACTTGTGTAAGTCTCTGGAACTGTACAGTGCCTGGCTAGAACCATTTCTCAGTAAGGCCCTTGTTCTCTCCAGGACATGACTGTCCACTATGAGCAGCCTTAACAGATATCCGAAATGTGACCTATTGAGGTTTTGCCAAAACTGTCTGTATTGCCTTAGATTGTATCTTGCTACGTGAGGCAAAAGTGGCTGCAGCAGATAAGATCATTACTTATTCTACCAGGTGGCGCAGCCCAATATGTATTATACATATATAACATTGTGATGATATATCACATGAAATGCTTGAAGCATTTCTGTTTTTAAATTTGTACTTAATATCATATGTTTAAATTCATCAACTTACAGTGGTAATGAGAAATATGAGACCTAAATGCAATTTATTGATTGATAAATATGATGCCAATGAGGATTTTTCAGAGAAAGGGGAAGAAATGAATCTCTTAAAACACAGTTCAGTCTTATAATCTTTGGAATATATGAGTGAACAAATAAGAACATCTTAAAAAAGAAATGGAAGCGCATGAATAGCAATTTCATGCACGTAAGAACATAAGCTATTGCAGTAGAAAAGCCGTACCTATGTATATATATAGATATATATCGACAGGAACTCCGCAATACCACTTCCAATCCCACAGGACCGGCGAAGCAGGAGACAGACCACAGCTTTTCCAGGTAAGGTTTTTATTGTTTTTCCAGTTTTTCCCTTAACCAACCAACCATGACGCGTTTCGGGCTTTGCAGCCCTTGTTCACATGCAAGGTATAGATACATTTTTGTACTTTTTTAAAGTGCTCAAGTGCCCCGCCTGTAGCCCTCCTCCCTGAATGGTCATGTGACCAAATAGATAAGGAAAACAGACTTTCTCAGTAAATGTACAATGAAGAGATTTTGAACATATAATCTCCTGCATAAATGCATGATGTATACACTAATATAAATGTTTATACATAAAAACCAAATCTCTGAATAAATTCCATATACTGATGAAAATAACTAGTTAAATCCAGTAGATTGTGTAAACATAGATCATTATAGCCATATCATACATATAAACTGTAGATCGCATAAGTCTGTTTACTGTGTTTTGTAAACATTAATTGAGGGGAAAGTTGAGTCATATCAACAAACATAGGGCCAAACGGTATTATAATACTAACAACCAAAAAGGCTATGGCAACCCTGCCAAGTGTGCAAAGAGGCTAGAAATAAAGTGCATACTGTATATTCTAAAAAACATTGAAATACATGTTAATAAATCTGAGAAAATGCACTATGAAAAAACAATAAGTTACCCGCCATAAAATCAGGAACTATTTTTCATTCTCAAAATGCATTTCTAAAAACAATTATTTCATTATAGTGTTTTTTTCTAAAAGAACATATCAGTCAGTGTATAAATAATTTAAATAGTGATAAAATGTGGATTAAAGAGAGGGAAGAGTAAGCAAACCATCGATCTTAAAATGGCAAGAGGGACGCAAATTGAAACACAAAATTATGTAAACAATTCATATTATTGTACATAATAAAGTGCAAACAGTCATAAATATCATATCCTGATAGATAACAGGGAACCTGACTATCTATCAATTTATAAGATACTAGAAAATAGGTACATAACCATATACACAAAGCTGTGATGAGCAACAGGGAACCTGACTACTCATTGACTCATAGAGATATATACATCACAGAGACTGATGACCACAAGATATATTTACTGGTTACTACTAGAAGAGGGGCAGATGAATTATATCAGACATATATCAAAAGAGTTCGTAGTGTAGTTACAAAAAATTGTAAAAATCCTCGGTATTATTGAGGCCATTCGGCCATTTGCTATCGAACTCTAAAATAAAACGTGTTTCGAGTTGTCGCAATAACAACTCTCTGTTGCCTCCTCTCCGTAAGGGCAATACAGATCCTATCACATAGTACCTGAGACAATTAAGATCTTTGTTGTGCTTAGCTGCGAAATGGCGAGCTACAGGGTAGGAAGGATCCGTATGTAGTATTGCCCTAAGATGTTGCAGGATTCTGACGTGCACCTGGGCTTTGGTACTTCCAATATAATGTAAAGCTTGGTGCACTTCTTCTTTTTCTGTAACTTTTGCTGGTTGTATACCACCCGCTATTTAATACCGTATTGTCGCAGACACGAAATTAGAGACTTTAATTTGGCATTACAAACTTTTCGATTGTTGAAGTCAGACGAGGAGGTATTTTGTGTAAGCAGCTTCCTTAAAGCTGCAGTTCGCTCCCGTACCTCTATGGAGGTAGCATGACGAAAAGAGTTAAAATTGCACTTTTTGCACAAATCCTTCTCTGCACATTCTGAAGGGTGCCTGTTATAATAGCACATGTTTAAGCTCTCTTTCTATGAAATGATATTTTTTAATTATTTAATATAACTTTTGCACAAACCACTATTGTTTATTATTGCACTAATATGAAGTACCTGTTGTTTTTAATTATGAGAATTTGTATGTATACTGTACTTTTATGGACGTTTTTACTCCGAATAAAGATCATTTGACTTGACTTGACTATAATGTAGTCCACCGGTGCACGTCAGAACATAAACTGCAAAATCAGTTTTACAATCGTAGCAACCTTTGATTGGAATCTCTGTAGGGCAAAATGGTGTACGGTAGTGTGTCTTATTTTCACCAAATTTACAGGCCCTGCAGTGAGTACATTTTCGAAACCCAGGTTTGGCCTTTAGCCAGATGTCTTTTTGTTTTAATTCTGGACTGCTAACATCTAGGGATACACCCATATTTCTAGCCCTACGAAATGTTATGGTGGGTTTTGCTGGTAAGGTAGGACTCAGTATGTTGTCAGTTAGGATGATAGGCCAATTTTTTTGGATGATTCTTTTTATGGCATATTCATCACTGCTGTAGGCCGTGATAAACCTGGGACGAGTGTTCATAAATGTGTCAGAATGTGTGGACAACTCAACATTGTGAGGGTCAGGCATCTGTAACAAACTCTCTCTGCTTCTTAACCTTGCTTTAGCCAAAGCTTGGTTAAAAATTTGATTAGAGTAGCCCCGTTCCAGAAAACGGGTTCTGAGGTCATTAACACATTTATCAAAATCCGATGTAGAGCTACAATACGCTTAATTCTTAGGATTTCACCAAGAGGGATACTATATATGGTGTGTTTAGGATGGAGACTCGAGGCGTGTAAAAGGGTGTGGCCAGATGTGGGTTTACGATATAAAGTAGATGTTAATCAGTTGGCTTCCACATATAGCAGTACATCTAAGAATTCTATCTGGCGAGCACTGATGTGTGAGGTAAAATGGAGGTTGAGGGAATTTGCATTAATTTCATTTATAAACAAATTGACCTCTTCCTCACTGCCCTGGCACAGAATAAAAATATCATCAATATACCTTAGGTATTTGACAATTTTTTCTCTCACCCATATAGCATGCGTAGAGCCAAGGACCTGCTCCTCCCACCAGCCCACGTGCAAGTACGCGTAGCTGGGGGAGAAGCAGGAACCCATAGCCACGCCACGTAGTTGTCTCCATACTTCTTTACCGAAGGCAAAGTAATTATTGTTCAAACACCAATTCATTAATTCCAAAATGACTTTGTTGTGTTCATAGAAGTCAGCGGATCGGGTATCCAAAAAATGTTTAGTGGCCCTTAATCCCTCAGTGTGTCCAATACTTGTATATAAGGACTCTACATCCAATGTAATGAGCAGCATATCTTCTTGCCATTCCAAATCTTTAGTTTTTAACAGGAAGTCGCCAGTGTCACGTACATAACTTGGCAATTTAGTGACCAGTTCTTGTAAAAAATAGTCAATGTAGCGACTCACATTTTCTCCGGCACTATTAATCGCCGAAATGATCGGTCTTCCAGGGGTAGGCAAGACGTTTTTATGTATTTTGGGGATTAGGTAGAAAACAGGGAGGACGAGAAATTCTTTGTACATGAATTTATATTCCTCTCCTGAAATCAATCCTTCTCGCCGATATTTGCTCAAAAGTTTTTCCAACGAAATTTTAGCAGTGAAATATTCTTTCTTATTAGCTTTGCTATAACAGGATGTGTTGTTGAGTTGACGCAAAGCTTCTGCAACATAGTCACTTTTCTCCCAAATTACAAGGTTTCCACATTTATCAGCTGTCTTTACGACTATATTTGGGTTGGCACTGAGCTTTTTCATAAGTGCTATGTAATTTGCCAGTTGATGGTCATATTTGGTTTTGTTTCTTTTACATGATTTAATATGTAAGTGCTTAATTTCGTTGGTTATGCAATCGTGGAACGTGTCAATGGCATCTTTAACCATTAAAGGGACAAATTTAGATTTGTTCTTAAATGGTGTTATGTCTGCCCCCTTTTGAATGATGTTAATCTTTGACAGTCTGGTTTGAGTGTTGCTCTCAATATCAGTTCCGATAGGCTGGGAATTGGTGGTTTGGCAAAGGTCATTTAGAGTTAAATAAGTGGAGACATCAGCAGCTCTTACCTCTGGCACCCCGTCCGGGGTGTTAGGATCATCTGAAGCGAAAGTTCCAATAACCGTTTTCAGACTTTGTGTGGCAAAATGTTTTCGCAGCTTCATTTTCCTGATAAAGCGGTAAACATCAATGCGGGTTGCCGCATAATCGAAGGATTGGGCCGGACAAAAGTTGAGCCCTAAAGAGAGCAGTTGTTCTTCAGCTTTATCCAGGACCACACTAGAAAGATTGATTACTGCATTTTTGTTACTTACTTCCTTCGTTGCTGCCATGGCGCTTTGGTTTTCTTTTTTTGCGCCTTGTTTTCTTGCTTGTTTCCTTCGTTCTCGTCTTTTTTGTTTTTTGGTATATATATATATATATATATATATATATGTGTATAATATACACACACATATATATATACACATATATATTTATGAAGTCGTCACCAACAAATGCTCCTGACTCGAAGAATGACGAAGAGCAGACCCATGAAGCAGTGCAAAATTAGAGTGCTTTATTTACGCCCAGCCTGTCCGCCATAACGCGTTTGGCTTCCCCTGAAGCTTTATCACATGACATGTTGCGTTAGGAAAGGACCAGTATTTAAAGTGCAAGTGCAAATCAATCAGAGCTTGGCAGACAACAACATAGAAAACATACTATCCTGTAGCAAATGATGACCTCATCTTTTTGAGATACATCGGGCTTGTACATAAATATTAAATAAATATAAATATACTATTTAAAATTCATGCTTAAATCAATATTTCATAAAAATCAAATTTTTGATTCTTAAAAAACCAGAATTGATATAAAATCTGTCTAAAAAAGTATTTAAAGCAGTACAGCCGTAGACAGTACACAATAACTGCAAAATACAGAAATACTGTTCGCATATAGCTACTTGTGTGGATAATTCAGAATACATTGCCATGCTTGTTAATAATGCCCCAGTGGACTAAGACAAAATCACATTGTCTCTCAACTCTGTCGATAAGCCATTCCCATGTAACTGGTCCTAAGGTATCAATATGTGAAATATAGATCAAAAAAGTGCCTGAGTGCAAGTGCAAATATGTGACAACTAAAGTGCATAATCAAAAAGCATCAACCATTAAAATCCTAAGTATGACTAAAGGCAAAATATCTTAACATTATACGAATTTCGTAGTTAATCCCATTGATTATATTTATACACAGTTAAAAAAAAGCCCCTAGATAAAAACACAGTTAGTCTCCAAAGAACCCTCACATCTCTAGCCTCTCACAGACAAGTATACAAGTCTTCACTCGCGTTCAGCCCATTTGGATTCTTGCTGTCCAGTTCTACTATATACCGTGTTTCGAGGAGGTAAAGCCCTAGCTTCCCTATCTCCTCGTCTTAAAGGCAACACTGTAGCTATAACATAGTACTGGAGATGGACTGGATTGGCTTCGTGAGTTGTTTCGAAGTGTCTGGCCACCGGATAAGCTTGATCTTTGCCTATTATTGCCCTTATGTGCTGGAGTATCCGTTTGTGGGCGGGCAACCTGGTACTACCAACATACCTCAACCCACACGGACACTCCAGCACATAGACCGCGAAATCCGTTTTACATGTTAGTCTCTTGGTGATTTCAAGCGGACATTGTTTGAAAGGGCTGTTATAACTGGTTTTATTACACCCATAACAACAGGCCTTACACTGGGAACACTTCTTAAACCCTTTACTGACGGCCATCCATGTGCTAGAGATTAGAGGTTCTAAACTGTTCTTGACCAGAGCCTTGGCCATTGAGGGACACCGCCTAAAAGTAAGCAAAGGTTTATCTGGAACACTCGGACCAATGATTGGATCTCCTTTAATGAGATTCCAATTACGGTAAAAAAATTCTCCTTAAGACCGAGTGTTGCCTACTGTAGGATAGAATCACGCGTGATTGTATGCCATCGTCTTTGGGGACATTTGATTTGTCCTTAGATTTGGATGTTAATGCTAGTTGTCGGGCATATTCTGGGTCCGGGTAATAGCAGACTCTATAATATCATTAGAATATCCCCTGACTAAGAATCTCAATCTGCTAGCCTCCTGTGCAGCCGCACATTCGGCCTCCGAACTGCATATCTGCCTGATGCGCAGCATCTCCCCATAGGGGAGGCTGTGAATGAGGTGGTGCGGATGGTGACTGGCCGCATGCAAGATCGTCTTTCAAGCTGTTGGTTTTCTATAGAGTTTTGTGGCTAAGATATTGTTGTCCACATAAACCTGCATGTCTAGAAAACAGATAGAGGTAGCATGAATATTGGATGTGAATTCTAAATTCAGGCTATTATCATTGAGTTCCTTGACAAACTCCCTAGCTCCATCCTCCGTACCTCTCCAAACAAAAAATAAATCATCTATGTAACGGAGGTACAAAATGATATTCTGCTCCATAGTGCCTCTGAGTTGTTGCATGAGGACCCGTTCCTCCCACATTCCCATGTGTAAACACGCGTAACTGGGGGAGAAACAGGCCCCCATTGCAACTCCCGTGGTTTGTTGGAAAATCTGGTTGTTGACACACACACACACACACATATATATATATATATATATATATATATATATATATATATGTATATATATATATATATGTATATATATAAAACGAAAAAAGGAATGGAGTCGATGCCCATGCGCGCTGTCGCCGGGGATAGAAGTCGCCTGCCTCGTAGCTGCAGAGACTTCTTCGGGGAAGGGGCAGAGAGCAAACATTCAGGGTTAGGGCATCTCAGCCCGGGCGTCGAGGCTAAGGGCAGAGAGGACAAGGGCAGTTTCCTGTTTGAGCCTGTTCGAGACTGGTCAGGACTAGGGCCAGAAATGCTGCCCTTTTTCTCATTTAGCAATACCCAGCCCACACCATCCAAATCCACAAACAGAGCAACACACTCACACCAAATATACACCACGCACAACACTATGCACAGATTAATGTACCAGCCTGCACTACAAACTCAACCAAACCACATCTACACACCCTACTATCCCAACTATCACACTTATCCACCATCACCTACAAACAGTACACAACTCCATCCTATACCACTAACCAATAACTCATCACTAACACAACGCCAATCAACACCATACATAATTACATCCCATTCAGACACACTCTCCCTGCTGTAATTACACCTAACAGGCCACCTTTTATCACTAACAAACGTATAATCATCCTTCCATCAGTTGTCCAACAAACACCCTCCTGTCCCTTCTACCATAATAACACTAACACACAACACACACACTGCACACCACCACACTTTGTAACTCTTGCAACAAACCAGTCTAAGATAAACACTCACCTCTACTACATTCCCTCCTACACACAACATACACTCTACTCATAAACACATCACCACGCCCTCTACGTCACAACCTCCTCTCACAAACAATACTTCACAACCAAATCCATTGCATGAAACATATAGCAGCACCCTTTTTCACTACTCCTCAAAAGCAAAACATATCACACACACCAGCACAACAAGATCTTCAATGTGCAACACCTCATAATACTTACCATCACAAAATACAAACATATACCCACCTTTCAAACCACACAAAGGAACATACTCCAATGCCAAGCTTTCACTCTCCCACCACACCTAACACAGATACAATACAGCACCTCTCTTCTAACCACCTCTCATCCATTGGACAATTTAGAACATTATTACATGACCCACATGCTGCACCACCTCCCCTGACTCGTACACCTTCCGCCTTAAAGACACACAAAAAATATAAGCAACATGCCACACGTCACAACTTTGCTTCCCCGTGTCTACTTCACAACAATGTTACACCACAAAAGCAACACAGCAGTCCAAGTCACTCTCAAACAGCATCTCCAACACATACACATGCAGACCTATCAAAATGCCTTCTTAGCATGCAGGATGATGAACACGATACAGAGCAGCTACACAATTGCTATCCTAATACAGCTAATACCAGCACTAAAAGCACACCTGCTACAAACCCACACAATACTGATCACTCTTCTACCAAACAAAGTCCCACTATCACCAAAGGCCACTTACTAAACTGTCTACTAATAAATGCTCGATCCCTTTCTAAAAACAAGGATCACATCTACGACCTTCTCACCGATGCAAAACCAGACATACTATTCATAACCGAATCATGGTTGGGAGAAGATATGGCTCCAGTCCTGCATGAAGCCATTCCTCTAGGCTATCAAATAATCACCCAAAATCGTATAGCCAAATAAAGAGGTAGTCTAGCTGTTGTATTCAGGCAAACAATAGATATCACTAAAATTGACAACATCTCCATAAAGAATTGTGAGGCTCTTCTAACAAGATGCAATCCTACACCGTCTTCCTCCTGTAACTTCCTGCTCCTTTACAGACCTCCACCTAGCAAGGCAAAATTCCCAGACGCACTTCTAGACACAGTTTCAAACCTGATAACAATACACTCCAACCTATGCTTTCTGGGTGACCTTAACATTTGGTTTGATAAACCCAATATGACCCATCCAAAAACTATAATCACCGGCCTAGACGCATTACACCTGCATCAGATTGTCCACAATCCAACACACACCGCTGGACATATCCTAGATGTCAATTTTGCTAATACTGAACTAGTTACCTTTCAAGCTCTAACTCCAGTCACATGGTCAGACCACCACTAGATTGCCTTCCAACATAAAATAACGCTAAGCCACTCACCTAAAACTACCTTACATCCATCCACCTATCGGCCGTGGAACAAACTCAATTTGGGACACTTGGAAACACAACTAACATCCAGTACAAATCTGGAAAGCATAAATTCTGTTCAAAATCTATAGGAGTGGCTACAGGAAGCTTTTGACATCCTGATACCACTCAAAACCACACAACAGAACAAAAAAAAAAAAAGCGCCTTGGAGAAACATAGACATAAAAGACATAAAACAACAAATTAGAAAGCTGCAACGTACCTGGCTCAAAACAAACACCAAACAAGACAAACTTCACCTACAGAAAATTAACAGATTATACAAGTCTGCTAAAAAAAAAGCTAAGAAAAGGTACTATTCAGACAGAATTCAAAACGCTAAATGTGCAAATAAAGAATTCTATAAAATACTCAATGAATTTCGCAAACCAAATTGCCTAGAAGGAACTCATCCTGTTACTCGAGATTTCACAGACAAACTGGCAAATCATTACACGGACAAAGCAGACACATTGGAATCGTACTTAAAACAGAAAAAAAGCACCAGCACTAACCCTTGTACAAAACAACAATCCAAGAATGCTCTAATCAAGCCTCTCCGTTCCTTCCAGCACATCTCACACAATGAATTTATGGACCAGGTCAAAGCAAGCAGGCCTGCAGGCAGCCCTTCTGACCCCTGTCCACCACAAACTTTCAAGACAATTCTTTTAACAACCTCTGCTGCCACTCCAGTAAGAAGAATCATCAATGATTCCTTAACTACTGGAATATTTCCAGAAGAACTCAAAAAGTCATACATACGCCCTTTACTGAAGAAAACAAACTTGGACACAGGATTCCGTCCGTGAAGAGGCACAGAATCTGCCCTCCTTGCCCTCTAAGATGACCTAAAGAATACAGTTGACCGCAACGGGGTTGCTGCACTACTCCTCTTGGACCTCTCATCTGCCTTTGACACGGTTGACCATGACACTCTGAAACAAAGACTCTATGGAGCCCGCATAGAGGGAACTGCTTTAGACTGGATTGCGTCCTACCTTCGAAACAGAACTAATGTCATCCATACCCCACCTTTCTCGTCCAAACCATACTCCACAAAAGCAGGGGTCCCTCAAGGTTCTATCATCTCGCCCATGCTTTTCAACATCTACATGAAGTCATTACCAGTACTGATCAAAAAAATTCACCTCACGTGCTATAACTATGCAGATGACACGCAAATACTCCTTCAACTGGAATCCCCCAAAGACATTGGAAAATCACCAATTTTCTAGCTGTCTCAGAGCCGTGGATCAGTGGAGGACCTGGAGCCATCTCAAATTGAATGCTTCAAAAACTGAAATACTCACATGTGCTGATTAGAAACATTAAAACCCGCTTGCCGCATGGCCTGATGAACTGGGATCACTGCCTAAAGTATCGAAGGAAGTAAGAAACCTCGGAATGACCATGGACTCCAAGCTGTCGATGAATGCCCAAGTGGATAAACTAGCAAGATCAAGCTTTGCTACTATAAAAACGCTGCGACAAATTTTCCCTCATTTGGGATTTCCACACAAGGTCCAAGCTACCATTTCCCTTGTTCTGTCCAAACTAGATTACACCAATAGCCTCTACCACGGATCACCTTTAACGACCATGAAAAGACTACAACAGATTCAGAACTCGGCTGCCAGACTACTCTTGCATATCAAACCGCGAGACCACATCTCCCCTGCCTTGAAAGCCCTGCATTGGTTACCGGTTGCCAGAAGATCCACGTTCAAGCTGCTTTGTATCACCCACAAATCAATACATGGAATGGGACCGCTCTTCATCAGGAATAAAATCACCAAACACATTCAACAAAGGAACCTCCACTCTAAAGGAGCACCTCGCCTCAAAATCCCACTATACAAGACAAAAAACATGGGTGGCACATCCTTCTCTGTTCAAGCAGCCAAACTATGGAACTCTTTACCCCCCAACATAAGGTTCACCAACAACCACCTTATCTTCAGAAAACTACTCAAGATTTGGCTTTTCCCCACAAAAATACCATACGCAAAAAGAAATTTACAGCATATCCCTCTGTATACAAACATTTTTTTTCACTATAGATATTTACCTATCTTTGTGTATTACTTTGTATAAACATGTAGTAATAATAATAAATAAATAAAAATCCTCTTTGGTCTACATGTACATACTTCCATTGTGCATCTATGTACCTTCCATGTACTTGGATCTGTGTGTCTGTTACTTTTCTCCTGAAAAAGCATATCCAATGCACTACGCTATTTCTCATCCTGTGCCTCTATCAATATCTTTAATCTACATATACTTTCCTCCTTTATGTATCTATATACTTTCAATGTAATTATGGATCTATATATTTATCCCTTTCTTGTAATTTAGCATTTCCAATGCACTACCCTATTCCTCAGCCTATACTTCGCTCAATATATCTTCTAGCCCAACCTTCTGACTCATCTCAAACGTCTTCTACTATTCCTTCCAATGCACTACCCTATTTCTCATCCTACACATCTATCAATATAAATAAATATATCCTCTACATTCACACTCTCATTTATCCCAAACCCCATACCACTACTATGATTGCCAAAATAACCCTTTCTAGACTCTCTCCTACTCTACCCCTCCTTGCATCATCTGACACCTCATTTACTATACCGATCCCCTAAAACAAACTTTTCTAAACTCTTTCCTCTGAGTCTCCCCCTCCAAAACTCTTTTTTATCATCCAAAAGCCTCCTCCTATTGCTAAAACCTAAAAAAAATAATCTTTCACTCTTTTATCCCTCCACTAGCCTTTTCAATCGAAATTAACAGACTAACATGTTCACTTCTCAAATTCCATATTAAACTATACTAATATACTACCCAAATAACTGAATAACATATTCACTACTCAAATTACAAATCATATTTTTTTTTCCTATACTAATTTTCAACAGTAATCCTTTATGGGTTCCAGAGTGGCGTGCTACTCGCCAGAAAAGCGATTCAACACCCATCAGGGGTAACAAGTGCAATATGAATGCAAATCTTTCTTCCCCTTTTATCCCTCCGCTATCCTTCTCACTCCAAGTAACTGACTAATATCCACTACTGAAATTACTTCATATTTCACCATATTAATTCACCACTAATCCTTTGTAGGCTTCCTGAATAGCGTGCGTCAACAAGCTCTATATCAATACAAACCTTTTATCCTCCTCTATCCTTCTGCTATCATTCCAAATCCAAATAACTGACTAACCTATCCACCACTTAAAATGTACTTGCATGTTTCACTATACTAACTCAACACTAATCCTCTATGGGTCCCGGAGTAGCGTGCTACTCGCCGAAAAAGCGCTTTGGCGCTTCGTCAGGGGTAGTAAGCGCTATATAAATGCAATTAAATTACAATACAATGTGGATGTTTTAGGAGCACGTACGCTCTCACAGCACGGGTGTGAAGTCATAAAATAACTTGAAATAGTGTTGTGGGTTTTTTCTGTACAGAGGTCCCATTGGATTGAGCTGCTGCTTGTATTACTATGCTGATTCTGAAGCACTCCTGACACACAATCAATAGTGGGATAATCACTTGTGATCTGCCGTCAGTTCACTCTTCCCGCCTCCAGTTCACATAAACAGGGTTCAGAAGTCAGCAATCTTTGCTGGCGCGCCTTTGAAATTAGGCAGAAAATGGACATTGACACTTTCGCTAATCTCCCCTGAATCATCGCTGAGCCTGTCTGCTCTGCTTGTCTGGTCATACAGCGGTGCGTGATGTAGGACCCAGCAGTTTTATTCCATACATATTAGCTGAGTAAATTAAATGCCTGTAGTCATTTGTGTTACTGGGGCAAAGCGTCTGATGAAAGGGACATCTCAATTATGAAACTGCCCTGAATTGGCTGGGGTTGAGGTTCTCTGTGAGGCCCATTGGCCGTGACTGAGCTCCGAAAACTAACCCACAGATACTTCCCAAATGTCACTACTCGATGGCAGAAGCCAAGCTTCTGTTTGTTTTACTCTGTACAAATTGTAGTTTCAGTCGGTGAATTTACATGCGCAGCTGGAACCTGACTTTTCTGTGGGCACCTGTAATTACAGATTCCTCACCTTGTGAAAATCCCCAGATGCCAGACTGGATCTGGAAGATTTTTGCAGCACAGTATTCGCACATCAGCAGGTGGCATTGGGTGGCTAGTTCCGCCCCAGGCGTGGCAATCGGAACTGCATATAAGCGCCATCCCTGTGCAGTTCCTTTATTTCCGTGCGTTAGATCTGGCATCCTTAGCATAGGTTTCCCCTGTATTTTTGCCTTTGCCGCCTGTGATTTTAGTTGTGTTTTGGACTTCGTTTTTGCTGGTCTACATGCTTTGGGCACTTTGCCTTCTTTCACACTTGAATGGGCTTGGTATACCTTGGACAATGCAATAAGAAAGGTACTGTCTACGAGTCTGTTGACGCTTTAACTGGCCCGTACCATCACTGTCGGCTGGAACTGTTAGACTCTGTTGTTTTCGGCATCGCGGTTGCCCCAGACTAAGCAGTGTTTTTGGGGATATTTCTGCAAATTAAAGGGTATCTTGCAAAGTAACTAATTTTATAGTATTGTATGTTGCATTTTTGACGTATTTGGTCTTGTTTGGTTTAGAAAAAGGTTTGCTTATTTTCCTAAACTGGTGTTATTGTATGCATGCACAAATGCTTTACACATTGCCTCTGAGATAAGCCTGTCTGCTCGTGCCAAGCTACCACGGGGTGAGCAGGGGTTATTTTAGAAGTGTATCCCCCTTACCCTGAGTAGGAAGAAGAATCCCTACTTGGACAAAGGTGCAAACCATTGACAACTAGAGGCCCAAATTTTTCACACCATGCCTTCGTACATGGATCCGGAGCTATCTCCCAACATTTTCACACCGAAATAAGGTTACCTACTATTGAAGTGCAACCCAGTGTCATCATGAAAGTTTTTCACTGTGGCAGGCTTTGTTCTAGCCCTTGTTATAATTCAGCAAAGCCCTCACTGACACTCTCATGGGTATATGGGCTAAATTTTGCTCAACTGTGAATAGGCAGAGAGCCCAACCTCACAGGCCTGCTCCAGATGATCCTGCCTTCCTCACACCTCACCCTACACTTGAGAGCCTGGTATTTCAGGCATCTTCCAGCAAGATGAATTCCAAAGTATTTTCTCTGCCCAAAAAGAATTGAGGCATTTGGGAAACAAATGTTTTACTCAGCCAGCCTAGCACTTCGGTTAGCCAGTTGCCAGCTGTTTTCTGGGTAGGTATTCCCTTGCATAATGGAACAAGGTTGCAAAGATCTTGCCAGTAATCACAGAGAAATTTTGTGCCATTCTTGTGCAAATTATTCAGGAAAGCTAGAACACCGCAAACTTTACAGTACAGCAGGTCATGACTAGCCTGGGGCTGTGATGTTAAGTATGGATGAGATCCATGGTGTTCTCTGGTGACAATATAAAAATCAAATGAGGGAGGTAGAGCTGGTCGTTGGATTCCTGCTCCACAGGAATAGTTACATAAACAAAGTGAATCCAACAGGGGAGAGGGACAGGAGTGATCAAAAGTGATTGAAGCACTCAGAGTTTTGAAAAATACCCCTCACACACCAAAAGGCCCCTTGGTGTCATGCTTCATCATCGGGGTCTTCGCACCCCTCTACCGGGATGCGGCGTGCTGCGACCTACGACTACGCGGGAGCACTTGCAGTGTTGGCTATGTGTGGTGTTAAGTGTGTGGGGTATATATAGAGTGAGTGGGGGGTGTGTAGTGAAAAAAATTTATTAAAAAGTACCTGGCACTAGAGTGTGAAAGAAAAATGTATTCTGGACTCTGGCTGGTACTGTTAAAAGAAGTGCAGATTGAGGTCTAAGTTGTGTAATGAACAAGACCTCTGGTGTGCTTTGTTGTCGACATGTTTCGGAGACAAGCTCCTTCCTCAGGACGGGGGCACAACCTCCCCTCCCTACTCACGTCTTGTTAAAAAATGTGTATTTACAAAAAAGTGAAATATTAAATTTAATATTAGGCTAAGTGTGCCTACAGCGGTCTGCTACAAGCACAATGACCTGTAGAAAGACAAAAAATCACAACTAATGGTTACCCATGTAGCGGGTAGTTCAAACAGGTGCAGTCACCAGGAACCATACCATATGCTTATTTTATAAGCTTTGTAAAAAGGGACTCACAACACATACAACATTTAACACATATAGTACTAGGGTGTACTGTAAGAGGTCTTCCTACTTGTGAAGCTTTCTTGTAGGCTTCATGAGCATAGTCAGGACGCCGGGGTGTTGCTTCAATGGCTATCTGTGGTGGATAATAATGTAGCTGTAATCTTTCAGTCTCTCACACTTACGTTTGTGGACGATTATCTTAGGTCGTATGTTCTGTATCATACTCACAAGCACAGGACTCCTTGGTCACCGTCTTACCCCGCACGCTGCTCCGCTGATGTGCAGTTAGGATGTGGTTCTGAGTATTTATACCTTTTCATCCTGATTGGTGCATGTAAGGGTGTGTTAATTAGGGGTGTTACCTGCCGCTGATTGTATGACCATGTATGGAGCATCCGCTTCCTGACCATACAGGGCTCACGTGTATGTTTCGACCTGCGCCGGCCTGAGGGTAGTGTCTGCATCAGAGGTCCAGTATAGACGGCGCATGTGCAGTCGTGTTACTGCATGTGTACATGCCTGAAGGTAGTGAGCATTTCACGCGCATGCGTGGTGTCCATGATTCACTCCTTGTTTTTAATCAGAACTGTTGGTCCCTTATGATGATAATTGACTCCAGGGTACATCATCATTAAGTCCGTTCAGATGGGTCCCCAATCTAAACACCCAACGTTGTTCCTTCTGGAAGAGGCCGGTCTCTGAGGGTAGTTGTTCTATGACCGTCCATTTCAAATCATTGACACAGTGTTGTTGGGTCAGAAAATGCGTTGCCATTTTGGTAGTGCTCTTTTTGCACCTCACATTGCTTTTATGTTCATTTATACGTGTTTTTATGGCTCTCGTGGTCATTCCCACATACTCCAGGTTGCATGGGCATTTGATCATGTAAATGACGTTTTTCGAGTTGCAATTTGAGAATCTCCTTTGTTCCCATGTTGTGCCATTCCGAAAAATAAGTCTCGTGCTTTTTTCAGTCAAGTGGCAGCTGCTGCAATTGCCGCAAGGGAAATGGCCCTGGATGCCAATCGTAGGTTGATGGGCTGTTGTGGTTGCTTTTGGTCTTGTGTGTACCAATATGTCTCTAAGGTTACGTCCCCTGCGATGTGCAAACATGGGTTTCTCAAAGGTCAATTCGCCACAAGTTAGTATTCGCCAATGTTTGTTTACAATCTTAGATACATCATTTGACAAGGTGTTAAATGTTGTCACACATATTGGCCGTTTATTCTCTGTAGGTTCCTTTGTTTTCTCCTCGAGTAAAGCCTCTCTGTTATTGTTTTTTGCCCTTTTCATCGCTTTGTTGATGATTTTTTCGGGGTATTCTCGTTGTTTGAGTTTCTTTTTCAGATCGTCTGCTTGTTGTCTGAATTCGGAAATGTCTGTGCAGTTGCGCCTAAGGCGTAAAAACTGTCCATATGGCAGATTTTCTCGGAGATGTCTCGGGTGAAAGCTGTCGAATCTCAACAGGCAATTCCGGGAAGTAGGTTTGAAGTGAGTGGTGGTCTTCAGCACTCCTGACTCCGCATAAATGTTCAAATCCAGGAAGACCAATGTCTCGTTGGAAACTGTGCTTGTGAATTTTAGAAAAGTGTTTTGGTTATTTAGCCATTCCAGAAAGCTCGCTGCTGACTGTGGATCTCCTTCCCAGATGACTAGGATGTCATCTATGTACCTCCTCCAGCATTTTATGTTGGCCCTATATGGATTTTGATCATGGAGGATCTTGTTGGTCTCGAGATGGTGCACATAGAGACCGGCTAGGCTCGGGGCAAAGGTGCTTCCCATGCTAGTCCCATGGCATTGTTGGTACAGCGTTGTTTTGTATTGGAAAAAGTTTCTTTGTAAGGCCAGTGAAATGCATTCCATAACCAACCCTCGTGGAGTTTGGTATCTCCAAGGTGTCGAGAACAGGACTTCCTCTATGATAATCAATGTTTCGTCATGAGGAAGGCTGGTATATAGGCTTTCCACATCAAGGGACATCAGAAGTTGTGTTTGTGGATCAAAGGTTGTCTCTTGTAACAGTTGTAGGACCGCCTTTGTGTCCTTCAGGTAAGTATTTGTGGCTTGTACTAAAGGGCGTAAAAAGGCATCCGCGAATTTCGATAGTGGTTCAAGTATAGAGCCGATACCCGATGCTATCGGTCTGCCTGGGGGTTTGGTTTGGTTCTTATGTATTTTAGGAATACAATAAAAGTATGGGATGCGTGGCTTTTTCTGCTCAAGGAATTCTCCTTCCTTCTTACTTAGCCAATCGTGTGTTAGGCCTTCCTCAATCATACCTCCGATCCGTATCCTGAGGTTTTCAGTTGGGTCTTCATGTAGGACCATGTAATTGCGTCTGTCTGATAGGAGTCTCAGGCATTCATTGTCATAGTCCTCCGTTGTTTGTAGCACAATCGCTCCCCCTTTGTCTGCCGGTTTTATCACCAGGCTTTTGTCCTCGGACAGGGTTTTCAAGGCAATTTGTTCCTCCTTGGTCGTATTGTGAAAAGTCCGTGTGGTGGATTTATTCAGTTGGTTAATCTCTGTCATAATGGCTTTCTCAAACGTTAATACTTCGAGGGGAAGTGTTGAGTCCGGGGGTGTGAAGGTTGATTTAGGTTTAAGACCGGTATCTGTTGTTGGGGCTTGTGGTGGTTTGTCGTGGAAGAAAGCCTGTAGTTTTAACTTCCGTATAAACTCTTGTATCTCCACGTTTATCTTGAAGATGTCCGGTCTCTGCGTTGGTACGAAACCCAAACCTTTGTTAAGTACCTGACGTTCTGTTGTCGTCAGTGGCTTAGAAGTCAGATTGACCACTAGGTCCCTCTCTGGTTGCTGGTTGAGGCTTGATTGGGTAGGGAGCCCGTCATGCTCCTGGTCTGTCGTGGGTTCTCTTGCCCTTTGTCTTCCCAAGTTAAATTGTTGCCTTTCCGGTTCTTTCCACGGTTCCCAGGGCGGGACCCTAAAAAAGGCTGTGGACCGAAGAAACCCCCATTGAAGTCTGGATTCCATTGTGGGTATCCTTGGACATTTGGTGGGTGGTTAAACTGAAATGGTTGGAAAGGTGCTTGTCCCATGTACTGTGGGTATTGGGGTTGGTATCCTCTCCACCCTCGTTGTCTTGGGAACTGTTGCCTTCTCTGCCTCCAACCACCTCGATTCTGACGGTTTCCTTTTCCCCCACTGGAATGTGAGCTGTTGGAGCTGGTGTCTGACCCATCACTATCAGTATCATTGCTTCTGTTCGTGGCTACATAGTCAGCCCTAGTGTAAGGGTATGCTCCTTCTGGGGTAAATTTATCTTTATCTTTACTCAATTTGTTGAGTTTACTTTGTTTCAGGCTAAATTCAAATTCCGTCATTTGTTGATTGAGTTCGTCTAATCTGGCTTTTAAATCCTCGGTTGATATATATGTTTTTAGTTTGACTTCAATCTTATCAATTTCGATCTTCAGTTCTTGAGTAATTCTGGTTGCCGTTTTTATAATTAGGACCAACCAGTCCCTGGTGCAGTGCCATGAGATCAATGACCACTCCTTCTTGAACTGCATGTCTGTCTGGAAGATGAAAGGTTCGTTTTTTACAATCAAACCAGGGGGGCCCATTTTGTTCCTCAGATACCCCGTCATTAACAGACCATGTAGGGCTGCTTTGATCTGGTTACGTCTTAGTTTTACCAATTCATTCCAGTCGTTCATGCTCGGTCCAGTTTCGGGGTTACTGAGTCCCTCAAAGGGATTTGGACCTGCCAGGATTCTATCGATTTCTTCCTCGCCAAAGGTAAGGCCATGTTCGTCCTCCATATTCAGTTGACCGCTGTGGCTTACAGTGTACCTAGTTTATGTGTTTATGTGCTGTGAAGAGAGTCAGGGGTTGTACTCCCGCAGCTGCACGCTGCCTAGACTATATAAAAATCAAATGAGGGAGGTAGAGCTGGTCGTTGGATTCCTGCTCCACAGGAATAGTTACATAAACAAAGTGAATCCAACAGGGGAGAGGGACAGGAGTGATCAAAAGTGATTGAAGCACTCAGAGTTTTGAAAAATACCCCTCACACACCAAAAGGCCCCTTGGTGTCATGCTTCATCATCGGGGTCTTCGCACCCCTCTACCGGGATGCGGCGTGCTGCAACCTACGACTACGCGGGAGCACTTGCAGTGTTGGCTATGTGTGGTGTTAAGTGTGTGGGGTATATATAGAGTGAGTGGGGGGTGTGTAGTGAAAAAAATTTATTAAAAAGTACCTGGCACTAGAGTGTGAAAGAAAAATGTATTCTGGACTCTGGCTGGTACTGTTAAAAGAAGTGCAGATTGAGGTCTAAGTTGTGTAATGAACAAGACCTCTGGTGTGCTTTGTTGTCGACATGTTTCGGAGACAAGCTCCTTCCTCAGGACGGGGGCACAACCTCCCCTCCCTACTCACGTCTTGTTAAAAAATGTGTATTTACAAAAAAGTGAAATATTAAATTTAATATTAGGCTAAGTGTGCCTACAGCGGTCTGCTACAAGCACAATGACCTGTAGAAAGACAAAAAATCACAACTAATGGTTACCCATGTAGCGGGTAGTTCAAACAGGTGCAGTCACCAGGAACCATACCATATGCTTATTTTATAAGCTTTGTAAAAAGGGACTCACAACACATACAACATTTAACACATATAGTACTAGGGTGTACTGTAAGAGGTCTTCCTACTTGTGAAGCTTTCTTGTAGGCTTCATGAGCATAGTCAGGACGCCGGGGTGTTGCTTCAATGGCTATCTGTGGTGGATAATAATGTAGCTGTAATCTTTCAGTCTCTCACACTTACGTTTGTGGACGATTATCTTAGGTCGTATGTTCTGTATCATAAGCTTGTCTCCGAAACATGTCGACACACTCTAGTGCCAGGTACTTTTTAATAAAAATTTTTCACTACACACCCCCCACTCACTCTATATATACCCCACACACTTAACACCACACATAGCCAACACTGCAAGTGCTCCCGCGTAGTCGTAGGTCGCAGCACGCCGCATCCCGGTAGAGGGGTGCGAAGACCCCGATGATGAAGCATGACACGAAGGGGCCTTTTGGTGTGTGAGGGGTATTTTTCAAAACTCTGAGTGCTTCAATCACTTTTGATCACTCCTGTCCCTCTCCCCTGTTGGATTCACTTTGTTTATGTAACTATTCCTGTGGAGCAGGAATCCAACGACCAGCTCTACCTCCCTCATTTGATTTTTATATAGTCTAGGCAGCGTGCAGCTGCGGGAGTACAACCCCTGACTCTCTTCACAGCACATAAACACATAAACTAGGTACACTGTAAGCCACAGCGGTCAACTGAATATGGAGGACGAACATGGCCTTACCTTTGGCGAGGAAGAAATCGATAGAATCCTGGCAGGTCCAAATCCCTTTGAGGGACTCAGTAACCCCGAAACTGGACCGAGCATGAACGACTGGAATGAATTGGTAAAACTAAGACGTAACCAGATCAAAGCAGCCCTACATGGTCTGTTAATGACGGGGTATCTGAGGAACAAAATGGGCCCCCCTGGTTTGATTGTAAAAAACGAACCTTTCATCTTCCAGACAGACATGCAGTTCAAGAAGGAGTGGTCATTGATCTCATGGCACTGCACCAGGGACTGGTTGGTCCTAATTATAAAAACGGCAACCAGAATTACTCAAGAACTGAAGATCGAAATTGATAAGATTGAAGTCAAACTAAAAACATATATATCAACCGAGGATTTGAAAGCCAGATTAGACGAACTCAATCAACAAATGACGGAATTTGAATTTAGCCTGAAACAAAGTAAACTCAACAAATTGAGTAAAGATAAAGATAAATTTACCCCAGAAGGAGCATACCCTTACACTAGGGCTGACTATGTAGCCACGAACAGAAGCAATGATACTGATAGTGATGGGTCAGACACCAGCTCCAACAGCTCACATTCCAGTGGGGGAAAAGGAAACCGTCAGAATCGAGGTGGTTGGAGGCAGAGAAGGCAACAGTTCCCAAGACAACGAGGGTGGAGAGGATACCAACCCCAATACCCACAGTACATGGGACAAGCACCTTTCCAACCATTTCAGTTTAACCACCCACCAAATGTCCAAGGATACCCACAATGGAATCCAGACTTCAATGGGGGTTTCTTCGGTCCACAGCCTTTTTTAGGGTCCCGCCCTGGGAACCGTGGAAAGAACCGGAAAGGCAACAATGTAACTTGGGAAGACAAAGGCCAAGAGAACCCACGACAGACCAGGAGCATGACGGGCTCCCTACCCAATCAAGCCTCAACCAGCAACCAGAGAGGGACCTAGTGGTCAATCTGACTTCTAAGCCACTGACGACAACAGAACGTCAGGTACTTAACAAAGGTTTGGGTTTCGTACCAACGCAGAGACCGGACATCTTCAAGATAAACGTGGAGATACAAGAGTTTATACGGAAGTTAAAACTACAGGCTTTCTTCCACGACAAACCACCACAAGCCCCAACAACAGATACCGGTCTTAAACCTAAATCAACCTTCACACCCCCGGACTCAACACTTCCCCTCGAAGTATTAACGTTTGAGAAAGCCATTATGACAGAGATTAACCAACTGAATAAATCCACCACACGGACTTTTCACAATACGACCAAGGAGGAACAAATTGCCTTGAAAACCCTGTCCGAGGACAAAAGCCTGGTGATAAAACCGGCAGACAAAGGGGGAGCGATTGTGCTACAAACAACGGAGGACTATGACAATGAATGCCTGAGACTCCTATCAGACAGACGCAATTACATGGTCCTACATGAAGACCCAACTGAAAACCTCAGGACACGGATCGGAGGTATGATTGAGGAAGGCCTAACACACGATTGGCTAAGTAAGAAGGAAGGAGAATTCCTTGAGCAGAAAAAGCCACGCATCCCATACTTTTATTGTATTCCTAAAATACATAAGAACCAAACCAAACCCCCAGGCAGACCGATAGTATCGGGTATCGGCTCTATACTTGAACCACTATCGAAATTCGCGGATGCCTTTTTACGCCCTTTAGTACAAGCCACAAATACTTACCTGAAGGACACAAAGGCGGTCCTACAACTGTTACAAGAGACAACCTTTGATCCACAAACACAACTTCTGATGTCCCTTGATGTGGAAAGCCTATATACCAGCCTTCCTCATGACGAAACATTGATTATCATAGAGGAAGTCCTGTTCTCGACACCTTGGAGATACCAAACTCCACGAGGGTTGGTTATGGAATGCATTTCACTGGCCTTACAAAGAAACTTTTTCCAATACAAAACAACGCTGTACCAACAATGCCATGGGACTAGCATGGGAAGCACCTTTGCCCCGAGCCTAGCCGGTCTCTATGTGCACCATCTCGAGACCAACAAGATCCTCCATGATCAAAATCCATATAGGGCCAACATAAAATGCTGGAGGAGGTACATAGATGACATCCTAGTCATCTGGGAAGGAGATCCACAGTCAGCAGCGAGCTTTCTGGAATGGCTAAATAACCAAAACACTTTTCTAAAATTCACAAGCACAGTTTCCAACGAGACATTGGTCTTCCTGGATTTGAACATTTATGCGGAGTCAGGAGTGCTGAAGACCACCACTCACTTCAAACCTACTTCCCGGAATTGCCTGTTGAGATTCGACAGCTTTCACCCGAGACATCTCCGAGAAAATCTGCCATATGGACAGTTTTTACGCCTTAGGCGCAACTGCACAGACATTTCCGAATTCAGACAACAAGCAGACGATCTGAAAAAGAAACTCAAACAACGAGAATACCCCGAAAAAATCATCAACAAAGCGATGAAAAGGGCAAAAAACAATAACAGAGAGGCTTTACTCGAGGAGAAAACAAAGGAACCTACAGAGAATAAACGGCCAATATGTGTGACAACATTTAACACCTTGTCAAATGATGTATCTAAGATTGTAAACAAACATTGGCGAATACTAACTTGTGGCGAATTGACCTTTGAGAAACCCATGTTTGCACATCGCAGGGGACGTAACCTTAGAGACATATTGGTACACACAAGACCAAAAGCAACCACAACAGCCCATCAACCTACGATTGGCATCCAGGGCCATTTACCTTGCGGCAATTGCAGCAGCTGCCACTTGACTGAAAAAAGCACGAGACTTATTTTTCGGAATGGCACAACATGGGAACAAAGGAGATTCTCAAATTGCAACTCGAAAAACGTCATTTACATGATCAAATGCCCATGCAACCTGGAGTATGTGGGAATGACCACGAGAGCCATAAAAACACGTATAAATGAACATAAAAGCAATGTGAGGTGCAAAAAGAGCACTACCAAAATGGCAACGCATTTTCTGACCCAACAACACTGTGTCAATGATTTGAAATGGACGGTCATAGAACAACTACCCTCAGAGACCGGCCTCTTCCAGAAGGAACAACGTTGGGTGTTTAGATTGGGGACCCATCTGAACGGACTTAATGATGATGTACCCTGGAGTCAATTATCATCATAAGGGACCAACAGTTCTGATTAAAAACAAGGAGTGAATCATGGACACCACGCATGCGCGTGAAATGCTCACTACCTTCAGGCATGTACACATGCAGTAACACGACTGCACATGCGCCGTCTATACTGGACCTCTGATGCAGACACTACCCTCAGGCCGGCGCAGGTCGAAACATACACGTGAGCCCTGTATGGTCAGGAAGCGGATGCTCCATACATGGTCATACAATCAGCGGCAGGTAACACCCCTAATTAACACACCCTTACATGCACCAATCAGGATGAAAAGGTATAAATACTCAGAACCACATCCTAACTCCACATCAGCGGAGCAGCGTGCGGGGTAAGACGGTGACCAAGGAGTCCTGTGCTTGTGAGTATGATACAGAACATACGACCTAAGATAATCGTCCACAAACGTAAGTGTGAGAGACTGAAAGATTACAGCTACATTATTATCCACCACAGATAGCCATTGAAGCAACACCCCGGCGTCCTGACTATGCTCATGAAGCCTACAAGAAAGCTTCACAAGTAGGAAGACCTCTTACAGTACACCCTAGTACTATATGTGTTAAATGTTGTATGTGTTGTGAGTCCGTTTTTACAAAGCTTATAAAATAAGCATATGGTATGGTTCCTGGTGACTGCACCTGTTTGAACTACCCGCTACATGGGTAACCATTAGTTGTGATTTTTTGTCTTTCTACAGGTCATTGTGCTTGTAGCAGACCGCTGTAGGCACACTTAGCCTAATATTAAATTTAATATTTCACTTTTTTGTAAATACACATTTTTTAACAAGACGTGAGTAGGGAGGGGAGGTTGTGCCCCCGTCCTGAGGAAGGAGCTTGTCTCCGAAACATGTCGACAACAAAGCACACCAGAGGTCTTGTTCATTACACAACTTAGACCTCAATCTGCACTTCTTTTAACAGTACCAGCCAGAGTCCAGAATAAATTTTTCTTTCACACTCTAGTGCCAGGTACTTTTTAATAAAAAATTTTCACTACACACCCCCCACTCACTCTATATATACCCCACACACTTAACACCACACATAGCCAACACTGCAAGTGCTCCCGCGTAGTCGTAGGTCGCAGCACGCCGCATCCCGGTAGAGGGGTGCGAAGACCCCGATGATGAAGCATGACACCAAGGGGCCTTTTGGTGTGTGAGGGGTATTTTTCAAAACTCTGAGTGCTTCAATCACTTTTGATCACTCCTGTCCCTCTCCCCTGTTGGATTCACTTTGTTCTCTGGTGACATTCAAGCATCACTTATGGATAAGCCTTTGACAGATCTTGCCTGCTTAGCGAGAAGGCCAATTCCACACTGGAGCATTTCAAAGAAAGCAGAGCCACAGCACGCTCTTTGGGCCTCTCTACATCTGTGAGCTGAACAGTTTCTGCCCTTTCAAGGCCTCCCTAGGGGTTTAGCGTATAGATAATGCCAAAGCCCAACATCCCAGCAGCAGACACCCTGCTCCTTTCGAGGCATCCAGCAGACAATGTCCAGACTTCACAGCCTGCCGTCACTTCTACATCTGCCTCCAACCTGTTATGTTTACCCGTAGTGGCACACGGCTGTCCTGTGGAAAGCGAGGTTTGTCATTTCCTCCAGGGGTGGCAGAACATAAAATCCATCAAGAGGATCTTGCAGATTCGGCAACAGGGCCATCCCAACTCTCCCCATCTTCTACCACATCGGAGCAGCTTTTGGAGAAGGACCTGCCCATTTTGCTCCATGAGGTACAGGTTTTTTTGGCCAGAGTAGCCATAGAGAGGGTCTCAGCCCCGGAAATAGGAGCTGGTTGTTACTCCCACTATTTCCTAGTGCACAAAAAGGATGGAGCCCTTCATCCTATTTTAGATCTCAACCACTTAACATCTTCTTGCCGAAGGACAGATTCAAGGTGCTCACGGTGGCACAGGTTCTATCTGCCCTGGATCAGGATCCAGGAGACTGGATGGTAGCATTGTATCTGCAGGACTCCTATTTCCAGGATCCAGGCCCACATGATATTCTTCCGGTTCAAGGTGGGCCAGGAGCCTTGTTACAGTTTGCCATGCTCCCCATCAACCTTACCAGTTCCCCTCAGGTGTTCACGAAAGTGAAGGCGGTGGTCACAGCGTATCTTTCAATGTCAGTCACATCTGTCTTCCCCTAACCCGACAACTGGGTGTTGAAGACTGGCTCACCACTGTCCGTCTTGGGTCACCTTCAGGCGATGGGAAATCTTCTGACATAATTTGGGTTCATTATCACGGTATTTAGACAACATATCGAAACCAAAATATTGTCAAGAATATCTATTTGTAGGTAAGTAATATCGATTTAGCAAATATTGAATTCATTAATATCGTTTACAAAAATAGTTGTTTATATAATATCCTTTTAAAACTATAGTTATGTATTTAGTATATATTTTAAATGTATGTGTTATAAATGTTTTGTATAATTATTGTTTATGTTTTTAAATATAATTGTTACATTTTTAGTAGTTATTAAATTTAGTTTAATACATTTTTGTTATTTTTAGTACTGAAGCAGGTTGTGTTATTTATAGGGGTACATGATGGAAAGTAAATTCATTGTAATTCATTATCAATTAATTGTTTATTAATATTACTTGTTTAATTGATTATTATGTTAATTGTGAAAGTAATTTTTTTTCTGTAAAGTTTTAGGTGCAGGTTGTGTTTTTTTTGTAGGGGTGTAGGGTGGGAAGTACATTAATTATGATTTATTGATAATGTATTTTTAAATAATTATTCGATTGATAATTAGTTATGTTAATTGTTTAATACATTTTTTATGTTAAATGGTAGGTACGGGTTGTGGGTTTTGTAGGGGTATAGGGTGGGAAGTTGGGAACTTCAATTCCACATCAACCTGATGGATTTGCGGGCTATTCCCTTGGCTTTGAAAGCCTTCCTCCATCCATCAAAGGGAGTCTGGTTTGATTTCTCCTGGACAACACCACCTGGAATGGTTTGCAACAAACAGGGTGGTGAGGGGTCCCTGGTCCTGTGCCCTCAAGCTCTTCATCCAGAGAACTGGTTGATTCCTCAGAGCAGTTCCATGAATGTACACCACCTGGCGGGTTCTTTAACCTTCATAGCAGACAAATTCAGTCGGCGACGTCGACCAGATCATAAATGGCAGTTATAGCGGAAGGTGATGCAGCGCGTCTTCCAGCAATGGGGATAACCCTGGCTTGATCTCCTTGCCACTGCCAAGAAAACACAATGTCAACACGTTTGCATGCTGAAGTTCCCAAAAAGGCTCTTTCTCTGATACACACTCTGCCTAGAGTGGAGTACAGGGCTCCTGTATACCTTCCTGTCTGTCCTGCTTTGAGTTCTGAAGAAAATCGTGAGTAACTGGGACCCAGTCTTCTTAGTGGTTCCGGATTGAGCCAAGAGAATGTGGTATTTGTAACTTATGGGTATGAGCATCTGTCCATGCTCTGAACCAGCTGCCGCTTCAGCCTGCCTTCTGTCGCAGTAGCAGCATTTGTTCTCCCTGCCATAGTCGTGGATGTCATCCTTGCTGCCAGGCAATCTTTAGAAAAATCTGTCTACACCAGGCCCTGGGACAAATTTGTGGCCTGGTTTGGCACGAATAATATGGAGCCATAGCAGGGAAAACGGTTGTATGGATTATTGTCTGTTTTGTCATTGACCCAGCAAGGGCTTACAGTGGGTCCTGTTAAAGGTTATTTGTTGCCCCTTACAGCTTTTTTGCGTTTGCTGGAGCCCTAACTGTAGTTAAGTCACCTGTTGTGGTGAGATTTCTCAAAGGCTTAACTCATATTTTTTCCCTAAAACCTTCTGTGGTCCTACAGTTAGATCTTAATTTTGTCCTGACATTTGTCAGTCATGTGTGCCCGCTTTGAGCAATTCACAGCTGTCCATTACCTCTTCTGACTCCAAAGACTGTTTATCTCGTTGCAATGACTTCTGCTCATCGCATGAGTAGGTTTCTGGCTTTGTCAGTCCAGCCTCCATACACCACCTTTTTTCCAGACAAACTGGTGTGAAGACCAGAGTGGCCTTTTTGCTGAAGGTTGTGACTCCTTTTTGTGTCAGTCTATCACTCTTCCAGCATTCTTGCTGCACTTCAGTCTTCGAAAGAGTAGGAGAGACTTCTTTATTTGGACCCCAAAAGAGCAATGAGTTTTGACATCAATTGCATCAAAGACTATCAGATGGACAATCGGCTCTTTGTGGGGTTCTCTGGGACAAAGTAAGGAAAGGTAGTGCAGAAAATGACCATATCAATATGGGTAGTCTGCTTTATTAAGATCTGCTATGCATTGACCGAGAAGTAGCCTCCGGAAGGTCTGAGGGCCAGTTCCACCAGAACCAAGGCTGCTACCACTTCATTGACACTCAGAGTGGCCATTCTGAATATCAACAGGGCCTCAATGCACATGTTCACGAAGCACTATTGCCTCGACAGCCAGGTGTGAAATGAAGGGGATTTTGCCTGTTCGGTTCTGCAGGATTTTATCTGAACCATTCCACATGCCCACCGCTTTTGGGAGGTACTGCTTTGGTATCTATTCACAAGGTGAGTAATCTGAGAAGAGAAGTAGCCATCAAAAGAACACGTTACTTACCTTCTGTAATGTTCTTTCTGGTGGATACTCTAACTGCTCCTGCCATCCTGCCTACCTGCTCTGTGAAATTGTCATTTTTTCTATCTAAAAAGGTCCGAAGCTAGAAATCTACACACAGGTGCACATAAGTGATTGCTGGGCTCTGCGTCCGATGGCGCGGACAGTGTCAAGAAAAAACTGACATCCGCTCATGGCGTGGCAGGTGCTTATATGTGGCTCCGATCGTCACTTCTGGGGAGGAACGAGGTCATGACTTGCATGACTTCACCTACTGGCGCTTGAGCTATGCTGTAACAATCTTTGAATCCAGTCTGGTGCCTGGGTATTTTATGGCATGACACAGAGGCCAACATTATGCAAAGCTCCTTTATTGCCACAGCTCAGCAGTAACCATGAAGAGAATATAGAACTTCAAAACAACATTCTATTACAATATATAGTCCATGAGCACACAGCCATCTTCCTTCTTTGTTGCTGCTGCTCACAAGAAAAGTACCCTCATTTCTTTCGTGCTAATTGTGTATGTGTGTGTGACCTTTTATGAATGATTATATGTGCATGTATATCGTACAGTTGGGTCCTATTGACCCTACCATGCAATTATTCCTTGTAATGTTTGTTTGAGAGATTGTTTCTTTTTTACCTGGCAGCCCTCCCAGCGCGAGACAGTCGTACAGGCTTTCGTGACCACGCAGCTTACCACAGCTCCGACTTGTGACCTCCCATCTCTTTACCCTGCTCCAGCCTCACTGGACGGGCTCCTCTCCCCCACTTCACAGGGGCACCTTTTGGAGAAGAATTCATTCGCGACATGGCTAAATATGTTGGGCCTTTAGGTCCATTCAGAAATCGCAGCGTGATATTAAAAAAGTCTTTCAAGACAGAATTTTTGGAAAGGCCGGGAGAACGTGGGGTCGGTTCCCAAGCCGGGGGCAGTCAAGCTCAAGACCCATTCTGGGATGCGGATCAAAGTTCCAGCTATCATCTTTCTTTGGAAACCAATCGTTCTTCCCACAAAGACAGAGGAACCGCAGAAGATCATTCCGGGGCGAGACAAGAAACTACAGGTAGGAACATCAAAAGACCCTTCAGGTACACCTATAAAAGTGGGAAGTAGACTAGCCCTTTTCTCTGGGAACTGGACCATGATAACACAAGACACGTGGGTTCTAGATACAGTCAAGTGCTACAAAATAGAATTCACGGATATCCGCATTCAATTAGAGAGACCTCGAGAGATAACCTTCTCTCAAGAACAGAGAAAACTAGTATCACAAGAGGTAAGGGAGCTGTTAGCCGAAGGGGCTATAACAGAGATCTTGGAAACAGGCTTTGTCAGCAATATATTCCTTGTAAAAAAGGAAGACCGGGGACAGAGACCTGTCATAAACTTAAATAACCTAAACGAATCGGTAATGTACCACCACTTCAAGATGGAAGGGATACACCTCCTAAGGTATGTTTTGAGAAAGGGAGACCGGTTAACACGTCTGGACTTAAAAGATGACTACTTGACAATCCCCATTTGGCCCCCACACAGGAAGTTCCTCCAATTCTCATGGGAGGGAAAACTTTGGGAACTGTGCACCCTCCCCTTCGGTCTATCTTCAGCCCCTTGGTGCTTCACCAAGGTCTTGCGTCCAGTAGTAGCATGGCTAAGGGAAAGGGGCATTGAGATTAATAATATATCTGGACGATATCCTTATTATGGGTCAGTCCAAAGTGACAGTATCTCGTCATACAGATCTTGCTATCCGCCTACTGGAACACTTAGGCTTTGTAACAAATGCGAACAAGTCTTGCATAATACCAAGCCAGGAAACTCAGTTTCTGGGTTTCATGGTGAACACAGTGACTGCAGAACTGAAATTTCCAAGGGAAAAGATAAAGAAACTTCTCAAGGAACTCTGAATAATGCTATCAATGGAAGTCTTTCCCAGTCTCTTAGCCAAGATCCTGGGTCTCCTTTCCTCAACCATACAAGCAATTTTGCCGGGCCCCCTATATTAAAGCGCCCTTCAGAGACTCAAAGCGAAAGCTCTCAGGTCAACGCTATCTTACTCACAAATGACACGCTTGGACCAAGTCTCAAGAAAAGAGCTGTCACGGTGGCTAAAGAATGCGGAAGCTTGGAATGGCAGAGCCATCTTTGGGGAAACTCCAGAGTTGATAATAGAATCAGATGAGAGTCTAGAAGGATGAGATGCCACATGTGGCGACTCATCAACAGGGGGTCGTTGGACACACCACGAGAAGGAACTACATATCAACTGCTTGGAACTACTAGCTGGTTCTTTTGCAGTTCGAAGCTTCACCCAGAATTCAATGAAATGATGTATAATGCTGTGCATGGACAATGTCTCTGCAATGGAATACGTCAATAAGATGGGGGGACCACATTCAAAGGGTCTTATGGAGATAGCGAAGGGATTCTGGAGCTGTTGCTTGAACAAGGGACTCTCCGATACAGCGGAGCACATCCATGGTTCGAACAATGGTGTAGCGGACTGGTTCTCCAGGAATTTCAAGCATTCCAGCAACTCGAAGTTAGACTGGGGAATATTCATGGCAATCCAAGACAGATGGGGTCCCTCCGGGATAGTTCTTTTTGCGGACAGACCAAACACACAGATGAAGAATTTCTTCAGCTGGAAACCCAACCCTCAAGCAGCAGGGGTGGATGCCTTCCTCCAGGGTTGGAACGGCTTAAAGCCATATGCCTTCCTGCCGTTTGGCATGCTTCCACGTCTTCTCTTACATGCTCGTCGGTACCTGCAGAGCATTTAAAAAAAAAAAAAATTTTAAAACAATTTTTATTGCAGCATCAGGATCATACAGCCCACATATATCTCTGCCCGTCTCCACATATCGCCCACCCCCCAGAACTCCTGCAGCATCAAACAGCCATTTAGCCCACATCCCGGAGGCAGGGCAGCGAGAGACAACAATCCGGGAGGGCGTAGGGCGGCAAGATAGCAATGTGCACAATAAATCGACTTCAGTCCATGTAGGCTCATCGAATGGAGCTGCTTTTTCTTTTTTCCCCCAACAATCTACCCTCCCAACCCCTCCCCAATCCCAAACCAACAACTCGCCCCTACCAGGTAGCATCGAGAAATAGTTGCCCAGGTCTACACTCACCGCCTACTCAGGGAACCCGGAGCGAAAGGCCTATGACCTGCCGCAACTTGTTAGCTACGTACACATGAAACATCCTCATGCTTCCCTCGGGGCCCCCCCTCACTTCCCATCCCCCACCCAATCCCTGAAATTGCTGGTGTGTGCCGACTGCGGGAATGTAACCTGTGATGCAGGAGCTAAGGGAACAACACTCACGCAACCGTGCGCCACCCAGGAATGCACTATCCCTCTCATTCAGCCTCCTCCTGCAACATATAGTCAGTTAGCGCCTGCACCAGACCTTCCCAAGCCCGCGCTACTATCGGTACCTGCAGAGCATTATAGTTATAACCCCTCTTTGGAGGTATCAGGCATGGTTTCCAGTCATCTTGGAGATGACCATGGACTTTCCACTTCTAATACCACCTTTCAGGCAAGTACTCCTGGGTACAGAGGGCGATTCGCACCCTCACATAGACCAAGGTCTAATGGTTCTGATGACCTGGTAGATTTCAGACGACAAGGGCAAATCGCAGCGCTTTTGTGGGATGCTTTCCAACTCATATCTGAGTCTTGGGCATCTGGAACAAGGAAGGCATATCGACTGGCATGGAACAAATGGGTTCGCTGGTGTCTTCAACAACACTACGATCCTGTTTCAACCGATTTAGTTCACGTAGTAAACTTCCCATAGAACCTATAGAACTTCTTATAGAACAGTTAATGTCTATAGATCAGCCATAACTGCAGGACATTCCTTAGTTGATGGTATCTCATGGGATAAAACCTTTGATGTTACTAGCAGTGCTTATCAACCTGAGGGAGTTTGCTTTTATCTTAAGAAAAGGACAAAAAAAAGTCATCCTCTATCTTTTAACCTTTTTGTCCTCTGAATGAATGTCTGTGTGTTGTCCAATACAGTATGAAAAGAGAACTGTAAGTCTGAGAGGAGTTGGGACTCAACTGCTGATCACTCACAGATCTCCTCATAAAGCAGTTTCATCTCCCACGCTTGCAAGATGAGTCAGAAGTGATGATTGAAAGTGGTGTCCATGTTTCTATTTTCGGTGCACACTCTCTTAGAGGTGCATCAGCTTCTAAAGCTTTTATGTTAGGTGGAGGACTCCAAGATATTCTCAGAGCCGCTAACTGGTCGAATGAGAGTATGTTTAAATAATGTTACTTTAGACCAATCATTAATGTGATTGACAACGTACTTAGTTCACTTTAAACTTGCATAATGTTGGCCTCTGTGTCATGCCATAAAATGTAGGTTTTTCACAGCCTGGTGGGTAGAAAATCTCGACTTTATTAAAGACACAGAGGGTAAGATTATCTCTCCACTTACTAACCCTCCCTTGGGGTTTTACATTTATCCCATGTGTCTTTTTTCTACCAGAATAAGATGTCTACGAACTGGTATTGAAAGGAGTGAATCGTTCCACCTCAAAATTGAAGTTATGATTTACTGACTTTATTTCTTGTTCTCAGCACATGGCAAAGAAGGAAGATGGCCGCTTGCTCATGGACTACATACTGTAATAGAATGTTGTTTTGAAGTTCTATATTCTCTTCATTGTTACTGCTGAGCTGTGGCAATAAAGGAGATTTGCATAATCTTAGCCTCCTTTAATAAAATCCGGGTTTTTTTTCTGCCCACCAGGCTGTGAAAAATCTAAATTTTCAGGAGGTGGGGAATTTGAGGTTAGATAGAGTATCCACCAGAAAGAGCATTATGGAAGGTAAGGAACTTGTTCTTCCTGAGCCAAAAGTCTGATTATCTTTAAAAAGGGAATGATCAAATATCGACCTCACCACATCATTTTCCTTTTCTCAGTGAATGAGATTACCATTTCCATGGCAAGACCGGAAGCAGTTACTTCCAAAAATATTAGAAACAAAAGTTTTGGAAAGTTCTTATTGTATGCACACATGGCAATTTCTCCTTGTGCAAGCAGCTTTGCTCCCAGCTGTTTCTTGCTTTCAGCATTTGGGGAGAGATGTAAGTAGCATTCCACTGGCTTTGAAATAAATAAAAATAGGATTCATTAACACGTGCGGTGTGTGATATAGGAAACTGTTGTTTGATGACCCATACCGTGCAGTATCTGAAAGAAACAGGTTAGTGTTAGATTACTTACCTTAGAATATCCCCAGGAGTCAGACTGGATCCGAAAAGTTTTGCGTAGCAGTACCCCTGGGCTGAACGCGACTCCGGAGGAGATCAATGCCTTCCTCATGGCCATGAGGTCGCTCGCTCCTCCGTCGGGTCCCGCTGTGGCGCCTTCGGGCCCCGTGGCCCCGACTGGGAGCCCAAGCGGGCCGGGTGCTTCGCCCTGGTGCCGTCTGGTCCTTTGGCCCTGGCACCGTCGGCGACTTCGGTACCGACGCCGCAGGGCTCCACCGGATCCGGCTCTGGGTCCGGGTCGCCGCTGGTCGACCTTACGACCCCTCTGCCGGCGCCTGCTCCCAGGGTGTCACCCCGACACCGTCCCCGGACGACGTCTTCCCCGGTCCTTCCCTCGGTCCGGATCCGGCGTCATTCGACGCCGAGAGAAGAGCAATTCTTCTATGATCCGGCCCTATCCTTTGACCCTGATTATCAGGAGATGGGAGGCGAGGGGGATTGGGAGGGGTCTGAGGAGCCTCTGGCATGGGAGTGCCAGTCGTATTAGGTCTGGGCAGTGGATTTAGGGGAGGCCAGTGGTTTTGACACTTCACCCGACACTGGCTTTGTCTCCCCTCCAACCATGGCTACAGAGGAGGGGGCTGCTTACAGCGTGGTGCTGACAAGGGCAGCCAAGGCCTTGGCTCTTGAACTCCCCGTCGCAGCCGTGAGGACTAACCTCCTCACCAAGGTCCTTAAACCGCAGGCAAGCTCTTCGGAGCCTCTACTGCTGTTTAATGAGGAACTTACTGACGTTCTGTTGGGCACTTAGTCCAGGCCCGCTACAAGTCCCCCTGTGGATCGGAACGTGGCCAGGCGCCACCGCCCGGCCCTGGGCGACCCTAGCTTCCTGTCCAACCACCCCACCCCCGAGAGCCTGGTTATCCAGGCCTCTAACTCCCAGACCGCATTCCCAACTGCTTCACTTGATCGGGAATCCAAAAGGTATGAGCAGTTAGGTAAGAAGCTGTTCTCCTCACTCAGTTTGGGGTTGCAGTCGGTCAACACCGCTTGCCTTTTGGGCCGTTATACTCATCTCTGTGGGAAACGGTCGCGGATGTGCTGCCAGGTTGCCCAGAGGAGGCCCGGGTCAAACTCGCTCAAGCCCTTGCCGAAGGGCGAGATGCAGCACGGTATTCTATCCGATGTGGGCTGGATACCACGGACTCGCTGGGCAGGGCGATTTCCACGACTGTGGCGTTTTACCGCCACGCATGGCTGAAGTCCGTCAACTTTTTGGCTGATGTCCAGAATTCCCTCATGGACATGCCGTTTGATGGCCGTCGCCTCTTTGGCGACAAGACAGACAGTGCGCTTGAGCGTTTCAAGGACTCCAGGGCTACGGCCAAGTCCTGTCGGGCGAGCGCCAGCAAACGTCTGCCTTTCGCTCCTTTCATGGCCAAGGAAGGGGCGCCCCCTCACATCCTGCCAGCCACGGGCTGCAGACTAATATCCAGCGCAGTGGCGGACGTGGTAACCGCCATGGCGGTGCCAGGGGCCTGGCTAGGCCAGTTCACATCCACCCCCGCAGCATCCACCTCAAAGCCTTCCTAGTCTGAGCTTTCAGGCCCATCCAACGCCAGTGGGGGTCAGGGTACTCCATCACCTCCTCCAATGGCGCACCATCGCATCGGACAGGTGGGTGCTGCAAATCGTCCAAAGGGGCTACTCCCTCCCCTTCGAGGCGACCCCTCCAGCCATGCCACCGCAATGCCACCGCGTGTCGGGGGATCACTTGCAACTTCTGCAAGTGATCCCCCGCCAAGAGGGCCATCAAGCGCATTCCTGTGCCAGAAGTAGGGTGTGGTTGTTACTCCCACTACTTTCTGGTTCCCAAGAAGAACAAAGGGGGCCTATGTCCTATCTAAGACCTGCAGAAGGTCAGCGGCTTCCTCCGAAAGGAGAAATTTAAGATGCTGACATTGGCTCAGGTCTTAGATCCTGGAGACTGGATGGTGGCGTTGGACTTGCAGGATGCTTATTTTCACATCCCCGCCCTGCCGGGCAACCGGCGCTACCTGTGGTTCACGGTAGGCCACGAGCACTTTCAGTTTACCGTGCTCCCCTTCCGCCTTACCAACGCCCCTCAGGTGTTCACGAAAGTGATGGCGGTGGTCGCAGCTCATCTGTGCAGATTGGGGGTGCCAGTCTTCCCCTATCTCGACGACTGGTTGTTGAAGGCGGGCTCGCCCCAAACAGTCGTCAGCCACCTCCAGACTACGGCCGACCTCCTGCACCTGCTGGGATTCTCCATCAATGTGCCGAAGTCACACCTGTGTCCCTCTCAGAAGCTCCTCTTCATCAGAGCGGTTCTGGACTCGGCACAGTTTCGGGTTTATCCTCCCGAACAGCAGGTTTGGGATATTCAGGCTCTGATTCCGATCTTTCAGTCTTTATCCCGAGTCTCAGTCAGGTTGATGCTGCGACTTGTGGGACTGATGGCCTCCTGCATCCTTCTGGTGCATCACGCCCGGTGGCGGATGCGGGCTCTGCAGTGGGACCTGAAGTTTCAGTGGGCCCAGCATCAAGGCAACCTGTCCGACCACGTCCTGATCTCGGAGGGCACTGCGAGACAGTTGCAGTGGTGGCTCACGGACCGCGATTGGGTCAGCAGCAGATCCCTCTCCCTACCCCAACCGGAGCATGTAGTCATGACAGACGCGTCCCTCCTGGGCTCGGGGGGCCACATGGGAGAGGCAGAGATCAGAGGCCTCTTGTCTCTGGCGGAGTCCCGGCTCCATATCAACCTTCTGGAGCTGCAGGCGATCCGACTTGCACTGAAAGCATTCCTCCCCTCTGTCCAGGGGAGTGTAGTGCAGGTGTTCATGGACAACACCACCGCCATGTGGTATTCCAACAAACAGGGCGGGGTGGGGTCGTGGACCCTGTGTCAGGAGGCTCTGCGCCTCTGGCAATGGCTGGAACATCAGGGTGTGACCCTGGTGGTTCAACACCTGGCAGGTTCACTGAACACCAGGGCGGACAAACTCAGCGGTCGGTGCATGATGGATCACGAATGGCGTCTGAACTCGGACGTGGCGCAAGGTCTCTTTCAGCAGTGGGGAGAGCCTTGGTTAGATGTATTCGCCATAGAAGAGAACGCGCAATGTCATCAGTTCTGCGCATTGGAATTTCCAAGGCGGCACTCTCTCGGAGATGCTTTTCGTCGCGAGTAGAGCTGCGGTCTATTGTATGCCTTTCCGCCTATACCACTTCTGCCCAGAGTGGTGAAGAAGATCAGGCACGACCGGGTCCAAGTCATCCTTGTGGCTCCGGACTGGGCACGAAGATACTGGTATCCCGAGCTACTCAGCATGTCAGGCGATCCCCCGATTCGTCTGCCTCTTCAGGAGGACCTTCTGTCGCAGAAGCAGGGGACGGTCCTCCATCCGAACCTGTCCAGTCTCCACCTCCATGCGTGGAGATTGAGCGGCGACAGTTGAGGCCATTTGACTTGCCTCCTGAAGTCTGTGATATGATTCTGGCAGCCAGGCGTCCCTCCACAAAATCGGTATACACCTGCAGGGGGAATACATTTGTGGCATGGTGCACAGCAAATGCTGTTAATCCTCTTTCTGCCCCCCTTTCAGAGGTTCTCCTCTTTCTTCTTTCTCTTGCCCATCAGACCTCTGCTCTGGGCACTATCAAGGGCTACCTCTCTGCCATTTCAGCCTTTTTAAGGCTACCATATCAGCCTTCTCTTTTCAAGTCCCCTGTTGTAAATAGATTCTTAAAGGGCATCACTCACATGTTTCCTCCTGTTCCTTTCGTGATGCCTCAGTGGGACTTGAAACTTGTTCTTACTTATTTGATGTGCGCTCCTTTCGAGCCACTTCACAATTGCCCTCTTCGTCTTCTCACTCTTAAGACTGCCTTCCTGGTTGCCATCACCTCTGCCAGGAGAGTGAGTGAGCTCCAGGCTCTTTCTTCCAAACCTCCTTTCCTTTCTGTCCATCCGGACAAAGTTGTCTTGAGAATGCGTCCCTCTTTCCTACCGAAGGTAGTCACAGCCTTCCACATCGGCCAGTCCATCACTTTGCCCACCTTCTTTTCGCCCCCGCATCCCTCGAAAGAGGAAGAGAGGCTCCACCGTCTGGACCCAAAACGTGCGCTCTCGTTCTATCTGGACCGCACACGCCAGTTCCGGGTGGACGACCAGTTCTTTGTTGATTAAGTGGACGCTAAGAAGGGACTGGCGGTGCACAAACGGACCATCTCTCTGTGGGTCGTGTCGTGCATCAAGGAACGCTACTCTGTGGCTAAAAAGGAGCCCCCTGTTGCATTCGAGCCCCGGCAGCTACTACTGCCCTGGGTCGGGGAGTCCCCTTGCAGGACATCTGTCAGGCAGCTACGTGGGCCTCGCTGCACACGTTTGCTAGACACTACTGCCTGGACAATCAAGTCCGGAGAGACGGCTTTTTCGGCCGTTCCGTTCTCCAGGACTTTCTGGTGTGATTATTGGTTTGCAGACCCACCACTGGGGTTGGTATTGCTGGGGTATCTATTCTAAGGTAAGGAATCTAACACTAACCTGTTTCTTTCAGATGCACAAGTTACTTACCTTCGGTAACGATATATCTGTAAGAAACAGTAGTTAATGTTAGATTCCTTACCGCTCCACCCATCCTCCCTGCTTTGCGAACCGATATCTAGGGTTAAGGTACATCCCTTTGAGGGCCCTAGTTTTATGGCACCAGTGTCGATTTTTATCATGGCTCTGCGTTCCTGGGGTGGAATAGCTGTGTATAACAACTGATGTCAGTGCGCGAGGGCGGCGTCTAAGTACTCGGGCGACGTCCTCCTGGTACCGACGACGGACGCGGAGCAGCCGACGACGCCTACCGACGCGCAGGGATACTGCTACGCAAAACGTTCCGGATCCAGTCTGACGCCTGGGGATATTCTACGGTAAGGAATCTCACTCTAACTACTGTATCTTACAGATATATTGTTACCGAAGGTAAGTAACTTGTGCATTAGGCATTTCTCTAAGCCTGCTGGAATTGAAGTGGTTGTAGTAGATGCATGCTGCTGCTGCCCCACCACAACAGCAGGTTTGATGCAGAAATATCATTACACTACAATGGTGGGATCTTTGTGTGTTCATAATATGATGGCTGGTACTTGGGGTCATGAGCCAGAGCTATAGGCCGTTGCTAATTCAGTTTACATTATCGGAATCTGCAGTGTCAGAATTCCTTAGACTGGGTAGGTCAAGTGAGAAAAATTAAGAGGTTTAATAGGTCTCTGGTGAGCTTCAGGTGATGCTGGGTCAGAGAAGACTGTAGAACAGAAACACTGTATAAGTGGTCAGGAAAAAAGTTTGCAAAGAAAAACAAAACCTATTGAGTTCTTTAACTATATAAGCCTGCAGGTGGGTGCCTCCCCCAATCACAACAGCGTATTTAGTCTCTTAACAGACCACAGTTAAGAAATGTTAGGAAGACCATGTGAAACAGGTATCTTGCCAACTGAGCGTACATTATTGGTACCAAAATACACTTGTGAATGTTTAGCCAAGTATTATACATTGTGTTTGCTTATGTATGCATCTGAACCCATTTCAAGGCAATTTGACATTATTTTGTATCTATCACAGGTTGATTAATATTAACATAAGAGTAATGAATCTTGTTGGCCAATCCTCCCTTGGCTGTTGATTTATCCAAAGGGCATGGACAGTTCTGGTCTTCAGTAGAGAAATTGTTTGTATAACGACACAGATACACACGATGGAATAGTTAGTCTCAGGCTCAGCCACACATAATGGTCGGTCTGAGATTTCATTACTATCTGCTTCCCAAAATCCTGCCTGTGTGCTGTGCTTGGCTCGAATTCTCCATCGTTTGATCATGGACAATTTAGTGGTTGCCAAGATCCCATCATTTGGTGGCAGGTGGTAAACATACATGCTCCAAGTTACCCTAATCTGGAAAGAATTTTCAGTTGTGGAGAATAGCACAACTCAAACTCCTGATGGCCATCGAAAGAATGCATTTTGATATAAGATATAGCAACACCACTTTGGGACATTGGCATTTTTCCATTAAACCACATGATTCATAAGTTAATTTTCCTCTCTTCACCTTTAATTCCTGGTACTGGCATCAGGGGTAGGTGGTTCATCCTTGAGGTACTGCAAAGCAAGCAAATTAACTTGCCTGTTATGTGTAATAACTTTGGGGAAACTGGTTATTGAGTGCTTCGTACTGAAATATGAAGAAGCTGCTTTTTGTCAAATCATTCATTCCTTTTTTTAAAGATCTGTCAATAGCCTATATGGATTGTTAAATCCACAAAAACATTTTTCTTGTAAATTATATTGAGTTTGACCAATATATTTAAAATGCACAATTTATCACTCTGTTTTCTTGTATTGGCTCCATGGTTGAACCCCGCCTTCTTTGGTTGACATGCTAGCCCCTCCCGAAGGTTGAGTCTAGTTGTGCCCCTGGCATGTATTAATGGTTTGCGGCGTCTATAATTTGTTTCAGCGTCTTTTTAATCATTCTTTTTGGACTCAGTTACCAATGGATGAACATGGAAGAAAACATATGTACTTTTTAAACTTGATGATAGGATGGTTATGTCAAAGTATTGAGGGGGTGTTAAATATCCACACACATTACAAGTCTAAAGAACGGTATGATTAGTAAGAGATGTTTAAATTGGATTTTTTTTATAATTATTTTTATTAAATGAATGTCCATCACCTGGCAGTACAATAATCATATATATTTCCATGCTTTTACATTGCTATCCGCCTTACAGCCCCATCCGTTGTTACTTACAATTTGGATCATCTCGTGCATTTCGTGGCATAGTAAATTTAAAACAGAGTTATTCCATCCTGCACAATCCTTAACTTACATCTCCCCTCATTAGTTCACAGACCTCTGTGTTTCGTCCATTTCCCCCAATTTTTTTCCCATTTTTTCAGGCAACCCCTCCCCTGGAACACCACCTTTTTGGCGCTACAGCCCCAGTTCAGATCGTCTTTCCATTTCGCAGTACTTGGCGGCTGACTCGCACCCCACTCCCTAGCAAGATTACATTTGGTCACAATGGCCGCTGTAATGAGCCATGTCTTATCGTATTTTGGCCACTTCTCTTCCCCCAACACACAAGTAATATGTCATTTGGCCTCGGAGGGCACCTCCCCTTCTATGAAATTGTATGTTTTATGCAGCATGTATTTAATAGAAAGTAACTTATCCAACATGTGTTCTCTAATTTCAGGAACACCAGAGATCAGCCCGGCAGACCGTAAGGAGCTGGAGGCCAAGCTGAAGGAGCGGGAGGAGTTTCTGCTCCCCATTTACCACCAGGTGGCGGTACAGTTTGCTGACCTACATGACACGCCTGGTCGCATGCAGGAGAAGGGGGTTATTACTGTGAGTATTGCAGTGCTTTCACTTTTCTTACCTCATCCTCTTTTAAGTTATGCATGTATCTTGTAGCACAGGACAATACGATTCTGGTTTCCAACATCTGTATTAGTAAGGGCCATTAAATGTCCTGCAAAGGTTTGAGTCTTGTTGGGTCAGACGTATTTCTGGTAGCATCTTTGGTGTTGTACAAGCAACACACCCAAATAACAGCTCACCTGTCCACCCATTAGCACATCCACCAAATATTACTTTTCACATAGGTGCTTTCTTGTGCCCAAGGACCGATTATTGAGTTGTGTTCATCAGCTATTAGCAATGGCTGTTGTACAGAAACGATGGGATCTTGAACTCCGGGCAGAACACTCATGATACAGTGTCTTTTTCTCAGGACTCACATATGAGAATGTCAAAGATTTGCCCTAAAGCCTCAGTAGTTGCAAAGAATGTGCTCACACTTGACATTAGCTGGATTTCTTTAACACATCGAAATAATTTCTGACTGTTCTATCAAATCAAATAGATAATTTACAACAAGCCCTGCTATTGATCTGCCTAGAGCCTCAGTCGCAACACAGAAATGGTCTGATCACTCTGCCTTGAGTACGGTTGATGGTCATATCCTACTCGACACTCTGTCTGCCTCATGAGCATCACACAGGCTGCCCTCAGCTGTCTCACCTGTGTTCTTGCAGATCCATTAACTCAGCCAAGGCATTTTTCTCTCTCTCCCAAACATGGTGTTCCCAAAGGTCCATTCATTATTCAAAGATCTTCAGCCTTTATGTGAAACCTTTCGGGCTGAAGAGGTCATGCAAGCTGAACAGGACATCACTCTAGTGTAGTACACAGTGGCCAGAGATGTATATCTTGAAGTCCCCTGTACTGCAGACATGCAACACCCAGTCACTGCCTTAATATCATCCATATATGGATATCTACAGTCTATCTCCAGCAATGGCTGACCAGAGTGCTTAATTTGTAAAAGAATAAGGGCTGGTGTCCAACCTTTGGACAGAAGCCCATGGCCAGCACTGATGAATGTCAGGCATGCCAAATGCAAAGGCTGTGTAGTCTTGATTCCTTCTGATGCTTTTTTAGCCACTTTAAGGCACCCCCTTGCCCTAATCTCACTCTGGTAAGTTTTTCATCTCTTTTTCTCCTTCTGTCAAGTTTTACTGTCTTTATCTTCTTTTGCCTTTGCATGCATTTCTTCCTCATGCTCTATGTCAAAGTTGGGTCAGGAAATATAAGAGGTCCCCAGAAAAGATTGCCTTTGGGCCCAACTTGCAGCCACTGGGTCAAATTAATCACTGGCTGACCAAAAGCGAGTTCATACTTCTCAAGGATGGCACACTCCAGAATAAAATCTAAAAATGGCATCCATAAAATGCTCCTTCCTCCTCGTTACCAATTCCAAGTTCTTGGGATTCTGCTTCTTCTGTGATCCCCGACTCTCCAAAAACACATAAATAATCAATCTCAGTGGCCTAAACCCAGCTATATCTCCTGCACTGGATCAAATCCTTTCTCCCAAGCCAACCGTTGTTTCGGCTCAAAAGTGCAAACACTAATCTGCACTCACATCTAGGCAGGCAGTGTAGCGCCTCCTTTGTTCCACACTTAACTCTCCCTTCCTGAAGGTCATTATTTTATGCCTCATCACCAGCAACACAAACCTGCTGTTGTTGGACCTCCTCAAGGTGAGTAAGAGAACTCAAGGCAAGCCTTTTACGCCCTATCCATGCACCTAAGACTGTCCAGCGCACTCTAGAATTTCATTATAGTAATTTCATTACAGTGACCCTGCGCCACCCTATTCACTCCTCTCTGCTTCTTACCACTAGATACACAATATGTATTAACTTAATGTTCATATCTGATAGAGACTTAGAGCTGCTGATTCCTTACCTTCGAATTTCCCAGGCACCAGGCTGGATCTGAAAACCTTTGCAGGAACAGTACCCCTGCTCAACTTTGGGTGGCTCCGTCCATCGACCTCATTAGTGTTGGTTGTGATGTTGCTGTCAGCAATAGAGGCGCCACACCGGCACGCAAACGTCACTTCTTTTCTTTCTGCACCAGTTAAGCACTGATCCGGAGAAGAGACTTTTTTTGACATTTTGTTGACAAATCTTTTTCTTGTGTGTCGAGGGATGTACTGGGTTCCAGGCATGTGGCGCCTCTCATTGCTCCATGTCGGTAGCCGACCCCCATCTCCTCTGCTGGTGGTGTTGCTCGAGCGAACACTGCACAAAGTTGTGCTCGAATTTCTGGAACTCAGCACTGAAGGCCTTGTGGAAGTGATCTTTGAAGCTGCTGGCGGCCTGGTAGTCGACACCGTCGAGCGCGGCTCCTCGAGTTCCGTTCAAGAAAGAGAAGGTCACAGGACTGCTCCAGGAGTCCCAATTTCTCTTCTTCACACTAGTGGGCCTCAGGACACACGAGGAAGAGACATAAGAAGAAGTCCAAACAGACTTCGACTTCACCTTGTCTGTCGTCCGTCAATAAGGCAGGTAAGGAGCATTGACGCTGTAGGGTCAGTTCTGCGGAGCTGGAGCCAGGTTTGACTCTGTGTCTCTCCCCATTTCCGGAAGACTTTTATAAGGCCATGCATCACGTATTTGAGCAGGACGACCCCTTCAGGCCCTGTGGGATTGAAGGAGGCCCCAAAAGGTTCTAAGCCGATGGCTCTGGCGCCGGTGGGGTCTCATGGATCCGGTTCAATGCCGGTCGTGCTTACGTAACCTTCTCCGGCGACGGTCCCAAAGTCAAAACCTCTGCGCCCACCCTACTCTGATACCCAATGAATCAGAGTCTGATCGACGTCAGTCGATTACGACTCCGGCGCAGATGGAGCGCAGAGGCTCTAAGTCGTTGCCTGTACATTTTGAGGAAGTTTCAGGCAAGGGTGAGGATTGGGAGGTGTCCATGGACTCTTTAGAACAACTGCAAGTTCTCTTCCAGGGGATCCTCATCAATAGTCATAAGCATTAGAATATTCCTGCCCATGCGCGGGACTCCGGAAACACTATATTATATGTGCCCCACATATATATATACTCATATATATATATACATATATATATATATATATATAAATATAAAACAAGCAATAGCAGCCAAATACACAATAGAGCTGGATTATGCTGTAAAGAATTTCCACCATACATGAAACATAAGCATTAGAAACATGAAAAACAACTCCAAAGATTGTTTTGAAACTGTTTTAATGCTGAAAAAGCAGCAGAAATTCTCATTATATCCTGAAAGCATAGAAAGCTCCCAAGCTGCATTGCAAACACACAGTCTAAAAAGACTGAAAAGCTAACCTGTAGCTGCATGCTACAAAAAACTTGCACCGTGCCTTTAAGGCACTCATGACCCCCAGTATCCCATCATGCCTCAGGGGTGACAGTTGGGTCAGTTGTTCTTTCCGGCTCCTTCAGGAAGGATCCGGGTTACATAGCTCCACTCTTTTTCTGTTTTCTGACAGAAAATTCTCTCCGTTTTCAACTTTTTTGACCTTACTTCGACGTTTTTTCATCTAGTCAATGTAGGAGAGTAAGGTCTGCTATCCTATGGTCACCCCAAATTTTAGCTTTTTGCTTCACTGGTTTTTGACTTAATGTGGCTGTGGGCCTGCCAATCAGACCCACAGCCTGCTGTTCTCTCTCTAAATTTATGCCAAGGCACTTTAGGTGCCTTACCAATTGGAACATGGATCACCTTGTGAGCCCCTGTACAGTGTACCCTTGGTACCCAGGGCATATGTGCATCCAAGGCCTACCAGGGGCTGCAGCATGTATTGTGCCACCCCTGGCCTGGCCTTACTATTTGACACAACTGGCTGATCACTCAGCTGGGGCAAGGCGGTGTAATCACCATTTGCTTTAGGTATAGTATCTCTATATCTAACACATACAAGGACACACAGTAACCTATAAGTCACTCCTATGGCAGGCCTTATCAATCCTGGAGGCAGATTGCTTGGTTATGTGTGAGATGGTGCTCTAGCATAAGCTGAGCCTGTCTGCAGCCTACGGAACCATGTCCTTTAGCTGTTTCCTGATAGCGTCATACCATATACTCTTAAGTGCATTATGAACCTCGCGGTTAAATGCTAACTCTGGTTTACCATTATCAAAACATGTTGAGTAAGGTGTCATACGAATTGGAATACTACCCCCTCGCCAATTCTGGCGACGGAGGTAGCATTCCACCCTTCTAGAGGGACACGACATGTACAGAACCTGAACCCCGGTTAAAGTTAAACAGAGCCTCAGCATCACAAAATGGATGCTGCCACCACAGGCACAAGTCTGACCTCCTGCTGCTGGGAGTCCTTCCAGCGAGGGAGGCTTGGACAAAGGGTTTCATGCCTTGGGAGGTGCTAGCACCACCCCAGACAGGATTTTGTGTATCTGGTTAGGTAGGGCTGAATAGGATCAGACATGCCCGGGGCACACAAGGTGTCCCCGTGCATAGGCCAGTTCAAACCGTTGCTGGGGCACTCCAGCCCCAGCTCTGGCGCGAAACTGGACAAAAGAAAGGGGGTGTAACCACCCCCCTTCCTGGTGCCACCCATAAGAGGGACCTAGTAGGTAGTCCAGCCCCTAGAATTGGTTCAAAAGTAGGAACTGAGTCCCAAGACTGCAGATTACCCTGAAATTCGACTAAAGAAGAAGAAACTCTGGACCTTCGACGTTCTGCTGCTCAGAAGACTGAAGAATCTCCCTTGTGGCCAAGAAGTGGCCACCCTGTGAATACAGGCACCATCCAGCGATCAACGACTGCTTTGCCGCTGCCTCGAGCCCGAGCCCAGAGCCTGACAAGAACCAGACTCCCAGACATCTAACAGCCCGATCCACAGTCCCTGCAAAGCTGAGACGAGTGGAGGCGACCTGAGACGTGGGACCGGACCTCTTGGAAAGTCCACGAGAAGCTGACTGCGCAGCACCTGAGGCACCCTCACCGCTGTGCTTGGGGTTTTGAGAAGCCCCACCAACGAGCTACATTTGCACCTAGGACCAGCCCTCCAACTCTGACGAGATCTGCGTGGGTCCCCTTTTGCTTTGTTCCACTCGACGCGCCTTTCCAGTTACTAGTCCGTTGGCTAGTGGCCATTTTGGCGACCAAACAACAACTTTCCACCGCTGGTCTGGTTGCTCCAAACTGGCCCTTGGTGCTCATAAAAGCATCAACCCCTCTGACCTTGCTGGTTAGAGTGAGAAGCCTTCTTTGTTTCCTGCGTGGCTTGCATTAGCCAAGGCCTGTTTGCTCCAAACAAGAAGCCGACACCGCCATCAACTAGAGCCTACGTGGGACAGCTCGTGGGTGACTCCTGGTCGTCGTCATCGTCGCCTAGTCCATGCTGCTGAAGAGACAAGCTTCACAGCATCACCTGTTGGCACCCGACAACGCCTGGTTCCTTCCTGGTTCCACGCCGGTCACTGGCTAGTGAATGTGAACATTGTACCCTCTGCTTTCAGGTCTTCACCACTTCAGATCCACCCTTGGATCCACCGGAACTCTTCACATCAGGTCGCCTGCAGCATCAACACTCCAAGGCTCCATCTGAACTCCTGCAGAATCCCGACACACTTTGGCTCCACTGCACCTGTGGGTGTATGCACATTTTAAAGGAAGCGAAACGACCCTCCACAACAGGGGTCTCCAACCTTTTCTGTAGTGAGAGCTACTTCGGAGCAGTGAAAATTGTCGCGAGCTACTGAAGGCTAGGAAACTTGCACATTTTTGAGAGACCCCTCCCACGCCCAGTTTCATTGACTTTAAGCCTAATTTCTTCCAAGCCATCATTACCAACCATAAAACTCCTTACTGCTCTCTTGCCCCCACCATCATTGAAATTCCTGCCCGGAGGCCTCAAATAAAACATACCAGGGACAGGGCAGACACCTGGAGCCAGGGAGGGGGAAATAACGGGGCCTCAGACAGGGAAATGACAACATTGGAGGGGGCAATAAGAAGTCAGTATAGGTTACATTAACAGAGAATAGAGCAGGCAATAAACACACATGAGAGAGGGCAAGATGAGGCATCAGAGGCGACAATAATGAGACATCAGACGAGTCATTAATGGGACAATAGAGAGGGAAATACTGGCATCAGAGTTGGCAGCAATGAGGCATCAGAAGGGGCATTAACAGGGAGATAGAACAGGCAATAACGGCATAAGGTAGGATAATAATAACACATGGAATGGGTTAATAACAGGGCAATACATAAGGAAATCATACTACTTCGGGCAGGGCAATGATACTGCATCAGAGGGGGCGTTAAGAGGACATTAAGGGGGATACCATCGCATCAGAAAGGACAACCATAGGGCCTCAGAGGTGTTAATGACAGAGCATCAGTGGCAGGAATAACAGCAAATTTGATAAGACATTAACAGGGCGTCCAGGAGAATAAAAGTGGCGCTTCAGATGGGGGATAATAATAAGCCAACAGAGAGGGCAGAGAGCGAATCAGAGGAGCTATGTTATCAGGTGGGGCAATAACAAAGCATCAAAGATGACAATGATAAGGGGTCTGCGAGGATAACCACCAGAAGCGACACAAATATGGCACCACCAATGGCAATGATACCGGACACAATAACGGGGGTTTATAATATACCGTCAGGGAAATGAGCATCAGGACCATCATGAAACTCACTTGGGTCGCGGCCCGGCTGCAGATGAGTCTCAGTGTCTGTGTGTCCGGAGGCTACAGACGGGCGGCGGTTCTAGGCAGCAACTCACTCTGGCCCTTAGCTGCGGCACTGCAGACAGGCTGAGCTCAGGCGAGGCCGTGATTCCGATACCATTTGCCACCCGGCCCGCGACCTCCACACAGTGATCGGGCTGCAGCTGTCCTGACAGTTCAGTGCGGGGCCGACCAGTGATAATGTCCTGGCAGCCTCATGGCTCTGAAATCTGCGGGTCACACTTCTTTGAAACAATTGCATTCGGTACTAGGTAGGGCCCGGGTAACATTTATAACAGCAGAGGTAGCACAGTGGTGTTCCGGGCCAGTGTGAACTGCCTGAAGCTGCGCTGTGAACTACCTGCACCAGTGCTGTGAACTGCCTGCACCAGTGCTGTGAACTGCCTGCACCAGTGCTGTGAGCTGCCTGCACGAGAGCTGTGAGCTGCCTGCACGAGAGCTGTGAGCTGTCTGCACCAGCGCTGCGATCCGTGCCATTACTGAATTTGCGGCGTAGCCTGCTAACCATACAGCCCGGAGCTGCCTTACTCAAATCGCTCAGCTCACTCGAATCTTCAAGTGTCCGTGGCATACTTGCGGCTGCAACACGTTTACAGTACAGGAGGCTCCAGTCTGGAGAACAGCGCATTAGGAGGTATAATTCTTACCTTAGCGATTGATCTGCTCCTCGCTTGTCTCTCACTCTCATCTGCCTTTCTTCCTCCTCCGCCCTTCCCTCTCACAGCTACCTGCTTCTCGAACCTCCACGCAGCACGACCTTCCTCGACCACCCTTCTCATTTGTCTTTGTTCTCTCCCTTCCCCCGGCTGGTGATTAGACCCCTTCATCACTCGCACTAGCCTCCGCTTCACTGTCCCTGCTCGCCACTCCGGACACAGTGTCTGTTGTTAGTGGGCCCATCGCGCCACGCTATGCGCCACGTGTTCTGCCCCTGTGATGAGACCTGCAGGCGCTGGCCTGCCAGGGAGAGAAAAAAAGCAGGTTACGCGGGTTCGTTGCAGTTCAATACTGCTTGCACCACCTGCATGCTAGCAGGCTTTCCCAGGACCTGCTGCTTCGCACCAGCACACGTCGTGCTGGATCAAGAGCGCTGTGCCAGGCTGTGAAAGGCCGGTAGCATGGACTGGAGGCTGAGATCAGCAATAGCGTCATCATCTTTCACCTGCCCCGCCCCAGCTAAGCTCAGTTAGGCCAATCTGAGCAGTTGGGTTTGGTGAGGGCAGGTAACGGCTGTAAAAAAAGGCCCAAGAATAATAAATGACAATAACAGGCTACAAAATTGAGATGCAAGGCGCGAGCTACTCATGGGGGTTCGGCGAGCTACCGGTAGCTCGCGATCGACCGGTTGGAGACCCCTGCTCCACAAGAACGTCTTATGCGTTTAAATGGAAGAGGTTTTTTTCTTTGGTGCAGATAACGTCACTTTGATCCCTCATCAGCACAGGAGGTGTGATTCTGCCTTACCTGCTGTACCTAGCAAGATCTGGTCTTAAGTATACCTCTATCAGGGTGCACCTCTCGGCCATTACGGCTTATAGGAATTCTCCAACTCAGCCCTCCTTCTTCCAGATGGAGGTGGTCAAGGACTTCTTACAGGGGTTGAAGAAAGTGTACCCCCCTGTTAGAAACCCTTCTCCTCCGTGGGAATTAAACCTAGTATTGTCTGAGTTGATGGGCCCCCCCCTTTGAACCCATCCACAGAACTTCTTTGCAACACCTATCGTGGAAGGCCGCTTTTCTAGTTGCAATTACATCAGCGCGCAGAGTAAGTGAAAGACAAGCGCTGTGTACAAAAGAACCCTACACTGTTTTCCATCACAACAGAGTAGTCTTAAGGGCACATCCATCGTTTTTACCTAAGGTTGTCTCTGATTTTCATTTAAATCAGTCTATTTCTCTTCCTTCTTTTTTTCCAAACCCTACGACCCCGGCTGAGCTGTCTCTGCACTCTTTAGATCTCAAAAGAGTCCTTAAATTTTATTTGGAAAAGACCAAAGGGAGTAGGAAGACGGACCAATTGTTTATCAACTATGGTCCACTGAGAACGGGCTTTCCAGCTGCCAAGAAATCCATCTCCAGATGGATCGTCTCCTGTATTAAATTGGCTTATCAGCTTGCAGGCAAGCCCTTATTTTTGTCACCTAAAGCACACTCTACTAGGGGGAAAGCGGCCACAGTAGCTTTCCTGCATGATGTCCCTATGTCAGAGATTTGCAAGGCTGCAACCTAGAGATCAGTTCATACCTTTACAAGGCATTACTGTCTAGAATCTGATTCCAGGGCTGATACTCAAGTAGGACAAGCCTCTTTGAGGAATCTATTTGGGTAGCCTGCGGCCTGTACGAGCTTAGTTGTTACTAGGCTTAGTATTGTTATTACTGTATTGTTACTCCTTTGCCCGCAGGGAGATGAGGTGAGGCTCGCTATTCTATTCTAATGCTTATGACTATTGATGAGGATCCCCTGGAAGAGAAGGACTAGTTACTTACCTGTAATCCTAGTTCTCTTCCAGGGGTATCCTCATCAAAGTCATAAGCAACCCTCCCGCCTCCCCGGGCAAACCATCTTTATTAACTTGGAGATATTGTTAACCTATTTGTTTCCATGGTTTTTCAGTCTCCGAAAAGAACAACTGACCCAACTGTCACCCCTGAGGCATGATGGGATACTGGGGGTCATGAGTGCCTTAAAGGCACGGTGTCAGTTTGTTGTAGCATGCAGCTACAGGTTAGCTTTTCAGTCTTTGTAGACTGTGTGTTTGCAATGCAGCCTGGGAGCTTTCTATGCTTTCAGGATATAATGAGAATTTCTACTGCTTTTTTCAGCATTAAAACAGTTTCAAAACAATCGTTGGAGTTGTTTTTCATGTTTCTAATGCTTATGTTTCATGTATGGTGGAAATTCTTTACAGCATAATCCAGCTCTATTGTGTATTTGGCTGCTATTGCTTGTTTTATATATATATATATATATATATATATATATATATATATATATATATATATATATATATATATATATATATATATATATATATATATATATATATATATATATATATATATATGTATATATATATATGTATATATATGTATGTATATATATGTATATATATATATGTATATATATGTATGTATATATATGTATATATATATATGTATATATATGTATATATATGTATATATATATGTGTATATATATGTGTATATATATGTATATATATGTATATATATGTGTATATATATGTGTATATATATGTATATATATATGTATATATATATATGTATATATATATGTATATATATATATATGTATATATATATATATAGGAGTATATATATGTGGGGCACATATAATATAGTGTTTCCGGGGTCCCGCGCATGGGCGGGAATATTCTAATGCTATGACTTTGATGAGGATACCCCTGGAAGAGAACTAGGATTACAGGTAAGTAACTAATCCATGTTCCTTGTGAACTGTTGGGCTGGTATGAGGATCTTGGAGAAGCAAGTGGACTGGACACATCTCTAGATACTGGTATGTTCTCTCCACCTAGTGTAGCTATTTAGGAGGGGGCATCTTATGCCATGGTGGTGAAGAGGGCAGCAGAGGTCCTTGGCCCCGAGCGGCCCTCAATGCAAGATAGGACTAATCTCTTGACCAAGGTGCTTCAGCCTACGCCTTCTTCTTCTGAATCCCTTTTCCCTTTAGCACTGAAAGATGTCTTTATATGCATGTGGTCCAAGCCTAGCACAGGGGCTGCTGTGAAAGGACAATTGACGCCGCCATCGTCCTGCTTCATGAAAGCCAGGGTCCTCAGCCAACACCCCACCCCTGAGAGTTTTGTGGTTCAGGCTTCAACGATCCCATAGCGAATCCCCTTCCGCTCCTCTAGATAGGTAATCCAAGAGGCTGGATGCACTTGGGAAGATATGTCCTTCTACCAGTCTGGCACTGTGGTCAGTGAACACCGCATGCTTATTGCCCCATTTCTCGCACGGCCTTAAGGGAAACAGTTGCGCAAGTGCTGCCACAGGACCCGGAGGAGGCCCGGGCCGTGCTCTCCAGGCAGTGAAAAATGGGAGAGATGCAGCAAAGTTCACCATCAGGTGTGACTCGGATACGGCTGACTTGCTGGGTTGAGTAGTTTCGTCGACGATGGCCTTATGGCGCCACACCTGGCTGAGAACATCTGGCTTCTCTGGAGATTTTCAGGCTAACCTCATGGACATACCATTTGATGAGACTCATCTTTTCGGTGAGAAAGCAAACTCAGCTTTGGAACGCCTCAAGGAATCTCTAGCTACGACCAGATCCTTCACGGTTACTCCTTGTGGCCAGTTTAGATTTTGGCCCTTTCATGGCAACGGAAGGGGTTTTCAACCTTTTCAGCCATATCCCAGCCACCGTCCTGCGCAGACTCCCCAAGTTGTGCGAGGACGTGGACGCAGTTTATTCCAACCTTGTGGGAATGGTAACTAAAAGTCGTCTGCCCCCCAGACCCTGGCAGCTGCAGCCTCCAAGCATTCCTAGTTTGGTTGTGCAAGGCCATGTTACTCCAGTCAGAGGGAGAATTCAACACCATCTTCTCCGCTGGAGGTCCATAATATCAGACAAATGGGTCTTGCAGATTATTCAGAAAGACTATTCTCTTCCCTTTCTTTAATTTCCTCCTCCTTTCATTTCCTCCTCCTTTACCGCCAACTCAAGAATGTCTGGCGAAGGCTCATCTTGTATTACTCCAAGAGGAAGTTACAGTTCTCCTGGCCAAGGGAGTTATAGAAAAGGTTCTGATTTCCAGTGCTTAATTTGTAAGAAAATAAGTGCTGGAGCCCAGTCAGGAGGCCACTAGAGCTGCACCACCCATTGACCCTGCAAGCGCTGCCAAAACAAACGTCACTCCTAAATGAGTGACAAGTCAGACTATATCAGGCCCCCAAAGCTGTAGGAATATCTTGGGCAGCAGTTAGTGGTAATTTTTAAAGTATAATTGTTCATAAACATCTGTTGTGCTCATCTCTAAATTATACACCAGGTGTCAGACTGTCATACGTCCTGGTGCTGACAATTAAGTGCCTGTGCATAGCACCGGAAACCACCAGCTCAAAGTAAGCACGGCCAATTTCGGAAGTATCCATTGGTTGCTACTCCCGCTTCTTTCTCATACTGAAAAAGAATAAAGGTTTGTGGCACATTTTGGATCTTCAGACCAGCGTCAATCTCTTCCTCTAAATGAGAAATTCAAGATGCTCATGTTGGCTCATATCTGCCCTAGACCAAGGAGACTGGCTGGTAGCTTTGGACTTACAGGATGCTTACTTTCTCCAGTATTAGGGTGTCTTTCATAGATTCACATGCCTGAAAAATTCCCCGTCGTCGGAGTGGGAGTCTCACGGTATATAAAAAGCAATAATATGCAATAATATCCTTAGAAAAACTTGGTAATAACCAACCCGGAAGTAAAGTAGCCCAAGCTACAAGAGTAAAAACTTCCACACTCATGACTATCCTAGTCATTTTGTATAGTCCAAACTGCAGCCACTCAGGCGACAGCACCCACCAGAATGTTCTCCCCAGAGGCTCAGGCTCTCAGATTTTCGACCGCATGTCGTGTGAAGGGAGTCTCCCTGAGCTCTGCTCAGTTCTTCTCAAATTTCTTAAAGATTTCTTGATTTTAGGATGTCTTCCTCAAAGAAATCTCTGTTCAGGCCTTGTGATTCTTGTGGTAAGCTCCGGCTTTTCTCAGAATATCCCCACAAGAAATGCATTTATTGCCTGTATCCAGACCATCAAGTGAAGGACTGCAAGATTTGTAGGACCTTCCCTCAAAAAACCCTCAGGGACAGAGAGGGCCGCTTACTTCTGTGGCTACAGAAGCTCTCTGAGGTAGGCAGTATTACCTCTGGGTCTACTGCGGCCTCTAGGAAGAGAGCTGCTGAGGAGATATTAACTTCTCCTGGGGCCAAGGTTGTGAAGAGACAGCAACCATCTAAGGAGTCAGAGAGGCCTTCCTCTTCTAAGGCTACTCCCCCTGGTAAGAGCAAACCTTTGCCATCCATGCCCCGAGAAGATCGACCAAAATGTTACCTCAAAAACCAACTTCTGAAAAGACTTTGCCTCAGAAGAAGACCTCGTCGATGACGACACCACCGTCGACGACCCCTTTGTCGACGAAGTTCTCCGTCGACACAACTTCTACATCTACGGTAACCTTTTCTTCACCTAAACCTGAGATGATCATGGCGTCGGCGTCTCCTCCTACGAAGGAATCTACATCTGCTATCGTCGGCGCCGCGTCGACGTCCAAGTCTAAGAAAGTTCCGTCGACGACTGCTCCATCGTCGACGCCACCGTCAACAGTCTCTTCATCGTTGACGACGACTCTGTGTCATCGACGAGCTCGTCGACGAAACCTGCATCGTCGACAGCCAGATCGTGGACGAAGACTTCATCGTCGACGAAGCCCTCCTCGTCGTCGAAGACTACTTTATCGTCGACGACGCCATCGTCTGCGTTATCATCTTCTGGACCTCTTCCCGCCGTCAACGGTTCCTCCGTCGATGCCAAAACTGTCTTCATGTACGACAATTCAAGTTTGGTCACCATCTACAGCCTTTACTTCTACGCCGTCTACGGCGAAGCCTTCCATGTTACAGGGGCGTGGTTCTGGGCTGGAACCTTTATCTCCACTACACCTGTCATCTCGTACGGTGCCTTTACAGGTTCCTGAAAAATTACTGGACTCAGAGGATAGCGATGATGACTTGATGTCGGAGTGGGATGACTATCAGATCCAGACGCCTTCGCCTTCAACCTCCGATTATTGCAGATTCGACTCCAGTAGACATTGGAGGTTTTCACCTTCTTATGGAGAGAGCAACACAACGTTTCCTTATTCCTATGGAAACTGCGAAGGAGGAATGTTTCCTCTATGACTTCAAGGACCAGCCAAGGAAACAGATTCGGACAATTCTAATTATTGATTTCATATGGAAAGAAGGTCTTAAAGTGATGTCTACTGCATCTATCCCGCCAGTACTGCCACGTGTAGATAAGAAGTATAAGGCGCCTGAAAAAACCCCAGCTTGCCTTATCAGTCATCCAAAGACCGATTCGGTGATTGTACAGGCTGCACAAAAACGGTCCAGGAATCCTTTGTCACCGATTATAGCCCGCCTGATAGAGACGGCAGGCGTCTAGATTCTATTGGAAAGCGAGTATCTACGATGGCAGCTTCAACGGTTCGTGCGCCCAACTCTTTGGCCATTCTGGGTCGGTACGACCGGCAAATGTGGTCGAACATCTCACCGTACGTTGACATGCTTCCAGAACCTGCGAAATCAGAAGCTCTAAAGATTCTGCAGGAGGGAGAGAGAATCTCAGCCGAGATTATAGACTGCGCAGTGGATGTGGCTTCTACGGGGTTCAGACAGCTTGCGGGGAATGCTGTCCTACAATGACAGGGCTGGCTTAAGGCGACTTCGTTCCGTCAAGAGGTGCAGGCTAAAGTTCTAGACATGCCCTTTGATGGGGAGTTTTTATTTAGCCCACAGGTAGAAGAAGCCTTACAAACAATTAACTCTGAAACAGCCAGATCCCATGGCACCTTGCGGTTTCTAAAGCCGCCCTTTCGGGGTGCGAGCGGATCGTCCTCAAATAGAGGAAGTTATGGCCAACAATCTTCCTACAGATCTTATCAAGGAAACCAGCGATATCAGTCCCAACGTTACCTACCTTATGGCCAGCGCAACACCACCTATTCCCAGAATAAGAAGACTGCCTACCGCAAAAAAACGTTCCAATTAAAGATAATGAGTGTCACCACCTGCCACCCCTAATGCCACAATCCCATGTAAAAATTGGAGGGAGAATCTCAAAATTTTACTCAAACTGGCCCTCAATAACGTCGGACAGGTGGGTCCTGGACATTGTGGCCAGAGGCCATGCTCTCGAATTCGAAAAATTTCTCCAAACATCCCTCCGAAAGGTCCACCTCCAGCTCACCCCAAAGAGCTGTTTTCCCAAATCAATCTGATGTTACAAAAAGGAGCAATCGAAAAAGTCCCTCAAGGGCAGAGAGGAACAGGATTCTATTTAAGATTCTTTCTCATGAGGAAAAAATCCAGAGAATGGCGTCCAATTCTAGACTTTCGTTCCCGCAACAAGTATTTGAAGAAGCTATTGTTTTGGATGCTGTCGCTACAGGAAATACTGCATCTTCTCTCAGCAGGGGATTACATGGCCACCCTTGACCTTCAAGATGCATATTTCCATGTTCCCATTTTACCTCGTCACAGGAGGTTCCTGCGTTTCAGAGTGGCTGGCAGGGATTTTCAGTTCATGGTCCTCCCCTTTGGACTACGGTCGGCACCCAGAGTGTTTACAAAGGTCCTAGCTCCGGTAGCTGCATATCTCCGGCTGGAGGGAGTTCAAATATTTCCCTACTTGGACGATTGGCTTATCAAGGCGAGTTCCTTCTAAAAAACGAACATCCACGTACAGCGATGTCTGTCTCTCTTCCAGTCGTTGGGACTCTCTATCAATCTCAGCAAGTCACACCTTGTTCCTTCCCAAAGACAAACGTTCTTGGGAGCAACCTTGGACACACAACTGGTCCGAGCTTACATATCAGAGGAGAGGCAAGAAAAGATACAAGACATGGCTCAGATGTTACTATCAAAAAGGTCACTTTCAGTCCGACAGTTCAAATCTTTTCTGGGAATGGTTTCTTCTTACATCCCATTGATACCAAATTGCCGCCTCAGAATGAGGCCTCTGCAGGAAGAACTCAACCTTCAATGGCTGTAAGTCTCCGGTTCATTCGAAGATCTCATTCACATCACTCCTCGAATGCGAAAGGCTTTTCTCTGGTGGATCCAAGACAAAAATCTACAGAAGGGGTGCGCGTTCCTTCAATCAATCAATCAGCGTACTTGTAAAGCGCCCTACTTACTCGTGAGGGTCCCAAGGCACTGAAGGGAGGGGGGGGGGGGGGTGCTGCTACTGCTCGAAGAGCCAGGTCTTGAGGAGTCTTCTGAAGTCTAGTAAGTCTTGGATCTGCCGTATGTGGGTAGGGAGGGTGTTCCAGGTCTTGGCGGCGAGGTAGGAGAAGGATCTGCCGCCGGAGGTCGTTCGTTGGATGCGAGGCTGGCGGAGCAGAGCTGGCGGGTGGGGGTGTGGAAGCTAAATCTGCTGTTCAGGTAGACTGGTCTGGCGTTGTGGAGTGCTTTGTATGCATGGGTGAGGAGCTTGAAGGTAATCCTCTTGTCAATGTGGAGCCAGTGTAGGTCTCTCAGGTGGGGGATGATGTGGCTGCGGCGGGGGACGTTGACGATCAGTCAGGCGGAGGCGCTTTGGATGCGTTGTAGTCGTAGTAGGTTTTTGGCTGGGATTCCTGCGTAGAGTGCGTTACCGTAGTCCAGTCTGCTGCTGACGAGGGCCTGTGTAACCGTTCTTCTTGTTTCGGTCGGGATCCACTTGTAGATCCTGCAGAGCATGCGGAGGGTGTTGTAGCAGGAAGAGGAGACGGCGTTGACCTGCTTAGACATGGAGAGGGAGGACTCGAGGATGAATCCTAGATTGCGTGCATGGTCGGTGGGTGTCGGTGCTGTTCCCAGTGTGGTCGGCCACCAGGAGTCGTCCCAGGCTGAGGGGGTGGGTCCGAGGATGAGGACCTCCGTCTTGTCCGAGTTCAGCTTCAGACGACTGTTCCTCATCTAATCCGCGACTGCTTTCATTCCCTCGTGGAGGTTAGTTTTAGCGGTGTGCGGGTCCTTGGTGAGGGAGAGGATGAGCTGGGTGTCGTCAGCGTAGGAGATGATGTTGAGGTCGTGATGGCGGGCCACTTGTGCGAGGGGGGCCATGTAGACGTTGAACAGTGTTAAGCTGAGGGATGAGCCCTGGGGGACGCCACAGATGATGTCGGTGGCTTCGGATCGGAAGGGTGGGAGGCGGACGCTCTGGGTTCTGCCGGAGAGGAAGGAGGTGGTCCAGTCAAGAGCCTTCTCTTGGATTCCAGCTTCTAGGAGGCGTGTCTTTAGAGTGCGATGGCAGACCATGTCAAAGGCGACTGACAGGTCCAGGAGGATGAGGGCTGATGTTTCTCCGTTGTCTAGTTGGCGCCTGATGTCGTCTGTGGCGGCGATGAGGGCTGTCTCGGTGCTGTGGTTTTGTTTGCATCCGGACTGGGACGGGTCCAAGATGTTGTCTTCGAGGTGGCGGGCCAGTTGCATGTTGACGATTTTCCCGATGACCTTTGCCGGGAGCAGGGAGATGGGCCGGAAGTTCTTGAGGTCCTTGGGGTCCACTTTGGGCTTCTTGAGGAGGGCGTTGATTTCAGAATGCTTCCAGCTTTCCTTGAATGTCGCTGTTTCGAAGGAGATGTTGATGACCTTCTGTATTTGGGGTGCGATGACTGCGTCTGCTTTGTTGAATACGTGGTGTGGGCACGGGTCAGACGGAGATCCTGAGTGAATGGAGTTCATGACCTTGCGCGTCTCGTCATCGTTGACGTTGGACCAGGAGATCAGGCGGTTGGCGCTGGTGGTGTTCACAGGGGAGGTGGAGTCTGGCGTAGTTGGGCGGTCGTGGTGTTGAAGCTGTGGTGGATGTCAGCGAACTTGCGGTGGAAAAAGATGGCTAGTGAGTCGCACAGTTCTTGTGAGGGCGGGATGTCGTTGGTGTTGGCGCTGGGGATGGAGAGTTCCTTTACGATGCTGAAGAGCTCTTTGCTGTTGTGTGCGTTGTTGTTATCCTCTCCGTCCTCAGGATCAGCTTGTGGTGTAAGTAGGCCACCTCCAGATCTATCCAAGCCCCGAATGCTGTTATAGCCGTGGGCTAGAGAAGGATCAGGTGAGGGCAAAATAATAAACAGGAAGGAAAGGAAGGGGACTGCAGGGAGGGAGAGCTGTGAAGACAGAAAACAAACAAATGATTGATTGGTATCTATTCTCCTCCTAACTGTATTATTACTACTAGGGCTATCAATCTGGATATATTGTCCTGTACCTGAACAACGAACCGCGTTTAACTCAGGAGATGCTTCTCTTCCACTGAGAACACGTAAAAGCAGCCTGTGTCTGTCTTCCCCTGTAAGCACAAACCTCACTATTGGACCAGCCCATAAGACCCCGTTAATAGCCAACCTATATTGATAAAGAAGGATACTACATACCCTGATATCTTTCCCTCAGAGCCCTGAAGAAAACGTGGTAGGAGTTCCAAACAACTGACAGTACACAATATCTCCCTGCAGACTAGTCAAGGGTTACGTCACCCAAAGTAATGAAAACAAATGTTACCTGAATTGTTGAGTGTTCAGGTGAAATCAAACAATACTCTTCGTCCCAGCATGGGACCTAGAAATAAGAATCCTCCGCAATAGCCGGTGCAATAAGGCTTTCCAACAGAGGATGTAAAACGATATATAACGTGTGTGAACAAACAAAATGTTTCCTCCGCAATAGCCGATGCAAAGAGGCTTGCCAACGGAGGAAACGGAAACGGAATAACTCTCCTTAACTGGAGTATAGCAAACGTGTCCTCCGCAAGAGCCGAAGCAAAGAGGCTCGCCAACGGAGACACGCGAAAGGTAAACGATAGAAAACGTGTCCTCCGCAAGAGCCGAAGCAAAGAGGCTCGCCAACGGAGACACGCGAAAGGTAAACACTGCTGCAGAAAAGACCGTCCTCCGCAATAGCCGGTGAACAAGGCTCTCCAACGGAGGACAACGAATGTGAAACAAAGCTATTCCACTCACGATAAACAATATCCAAACTTCACGGTCGACAGGAACTATGGCGGTCACGAACCAGAATATCCGACACCGGCTGCAGGAAGTGGTGTCTGTTTTATACCCCGCCTCACGGCCGCTGAGCATTCTGGGACATGTAGTTTTTACTCGGTCCGTACCCATTAGATATCTTGAGGCGCGACAGAATCTGACAGTTGTTATCCAAGTGATCTTTGAAGGAGGATCTCTTGGCTAATCTGATGAGGTGGTGGTGTCTGCAGGTGGCGTCCTTGTGGGTTACGTGGTTGTCCGGTGTGCGTTCGTGGAGCCATGTCTTCTCCAGTTTACGGCATGCGTGTTTAGATGTCTGGAGCTCATCGGTGAACCAGGTGGCTCTCTTGTTGGCGTGGCTGTTGGAGGGTTTCTTGAGCGGGGCGAGGGTGTTGGCGCAGTCGTCGATCCACTGTCTGAGGTTTCGGGCTGCAGCGTCTGGGTTGGTGGGGTCGGTGGGTGGGTTCTTGTCGAGGGAGGTGATCAGCTGGTCTTCGGTGACTTTGCTCCAGCAGCGGCGAGGCAGCTGTTGGGTGCGGTGGTGCGTGGTTGGTTTCTTAAAGGTGAAATGGATGCAGCAGTGGTCGGTCCAGTGGAGTTCGGTGATGTGGTCGAAGACAGTGTGGGAGCCTGTGGAGAAGATGGGATCTACCGTGTGGCCGGCGGCGTGGGTGCGGTGACGAGTTGTCTGAGGCCCAGGTTGGCGATCAGGGTGGCGAAGTTGGCGTCATTGTTGTTCTCGAGGTGGTGGAAGTTCAGGTCCCCGAGGAGGATGTAGTCCGTGGAGGCGAGTGCGTGGGTGCTGGCGAGGTCGGCGATGGAGTCGCTGAACTGAGCCCAAGGTCCAGGGGGTCTGTAGATGATTGTTCCTCTGAGGGTGGTGTTAGGGTCGTTGTGGATCCGAAAGTGCAGGTGTTCGGCTGTGTTGAGGGTGTCGTCTGCGTGGGTGGCGACCTTGAGGATGGACTTGTGGACGATGGCTATTCCTCCTCCGATTCCGTTGGCGCGATCCCTGCGGGTGATCTTGTAGCCGTCCGGGATGGCTATGGCGATGTCGGGCGCCGAGGAGTCGTTCCACCAGGTCTCGGTCACAAAGGCCATGTCTGGGGCGGAGGTGACGAGCAGATCCCAGAGCTCGACAGCATGTTAGCGTGCGGAGCGGGTGTTGAGGAGTATGCAGCGGAGGTGGTTGGGTCCAGTCCTTGGAGGTTTGCTGGTTCTGTCGCAGGTGAAGCTGCAGGTGTGGCAGGAGAAGGGTCAGTGGGTCCGTTTCGGGCGGCCTGGAAGTAGGTGTGGTTTCGGCCGACGTTGAGTGCGTCGAGGGTGTTGGCGTCGTAGTGGATTCTGGTGTTGTGGCGTTCCTCGGGGTCCAGGGGTTCTGGCGCTGGGCGTGGTCCAGGCGCGGATGGACGCGGCGTGCCAGCAGCGCGCCCGCTGCGCGCGTCCGCTGCACAGCTGCTTCTCAGCCCGCATATGAGGTGGCTTGGGAGGGAGAAGCAGCTGGGAGGCGGCAGAGGGGAGGCGAATGGGTGTGCAGGGGGGGCGGGCCGCAGGGATGCAGCGGCAGGAAAGGGTCTGATCGGGAGTCGCGGGGGGAACTGGTGCACAGGGCAAAGGGAAGGGAAAAACCCAGGAAACAAGGAGGCAGCAAGGAGACAGGAACCAGGCAGTCAGGTAACGAGCAGCGGCGTGGGGGCGACCTGCCTGCAAGTAGGGTCAAAGGTCTCAAAAAAGGTCACAAGAAAGGGCAGAAAGGTCACAAAAAACGGGGGGAAACAAGTGGCACAGAGGCAGAAAAGGTCACAAAAAACGGGGGGAAACGAGTGGCATAGAGTCACAAAGGGGAGGAGAGGCAAGACAAACGAGTACAATCAGGGGAGCAGAACGCAAGAAAAACAAGTGCAATCAGGGGAGCAGAAGGCACGAAAAACGGGTACAATCAGGGGAGCAGAGGCAAGAAAAACGAGTGCAATCAGGGGAGCAGAAGGCAAGAAAAACGAGTGCAATCGGGAGCAGAAGGCACAAAAAACGGGTACAATCAGGGGAGCAGAGGCAAGAAAAATGAGTGCAATCAGGGAAGCAGAAGGCAAGAAAACGAGCACAATCAGGGGAGCAGAAGGCAAGAAAAACGAGTGCAATCAGGGGAGCAGAAGGCAAGAAAACAAGCACAATCAGGGAACAGAAGGCAAGAGAACGGGCACAGATAAGAATGCAGGCACAGGGGGTATACAGGCAACAGCGGTCACAGACACCAGAAGATAGTATGGGCAGTACAGGGAAGACAGACAGACAGCGACAGTGATAAAAACCTAAGGCCTACCACTGGCCACCAGGGATGAGGCACAGGTGGTAGCCTGCGGTTGGCGGAGGGCTTCAACTTCTACAGCAGCAGCAGCTGGGGCAAGGTCCGGACACACAGGCGGAGCTGTGTGGTGGGGGAGTGACCTACCAGCAAGGTCAAGGGTCAAGACTCGCCGAGTTACACAATCACCACAGACGCATCTCTCGAAGGTTTGGGAGCACATCTTCAAGGGCAGAAGGTCAGCGGGAGATGGAGCCCTCAACAAAAGGCCTGGCACATCAATCTGCTAGAGCTAAGAGCCATCTTCTTAACCCTCAAGTCTTTTTGTGCAATAATTCAAGGAGCCACAGTATTGGTGTGCACAGACAATACTACAAGTATGCACTACTTAAGCAAACAGGGAGGAACGAGGTTGGTTCTTCTATCTCAAGAAGCCCTGGAGATATGGGAGATATGGGCGTGGGCGATACAACACAGGATCAACCTCTTGGCTGTTCACGTGCCGGGAATTGCAAATGTGCTGGCGGACACCCACATCAGATCAACGGTGTCCACCCACGAATGGGCTACATCAAGCAACAGCGGATCAAATCTTCCAGCAATGGGGTCATCCCGATCTGGACCTATTTGCGACCAAGAAGAACAGCAAATGCCTGTTCTTTGCAAGCTGGCATTCCCACAGAGACTCTCAGGGGAATGCTTTTTCAATCAACTGGACCCACATATACGCTTGCGCTTTTCCTCCAATAGCGTTGGTTCCCAGAGTTCTCCGGAAGATGAAGAGAGAGCTGTGTCGCCTGATTCTCATCGCTCCCAGGTGGCTTCGCCAGTACTGGTTCACCGAACTTCTTCTCCTCTCAGAGTGTGATCCAATACAGTTTCAACCAATACCGAATCTCCTCTCAATTCAGAATGGTCAGATTTGCCATCCGGATCCGGCCACTCTAAAATTAGCAGCTTGGCGTCTGAACACCTTGAATTCGCACATCTGAATATCTCTGCAGATTGTAAGGAGGTACTAGCTACCCTTGACATCAGAAGATGCTTAAAATTCGGATTTGCAAAGGACATCTGCCATCCGCAAATCCGATCAACTGTTTGTAGCCTATGGAAAGATGCGACAAGGACAAGCAGTGTCTAAACAAACCATAGCTAGATGGATATCTGCAGCTATTGACTTTTGCCATATACACACGGGAAGGCCTTTACAGATAACTCCAAGAGCTCACTCTACAAGAGCTATTTCTTCCTCGACTGCTCTCTTTGCTGGAGTTCCTCTTCAGCAAATCTGCAGAGCAGCGACTTGGTCCAACAGACATACTTTCACCAAAAATTATTGTTTGGGTGCTGCCAGCGAGACTGATACGTCGGTGGGTCAAGCGGTTCTACGCAATCTTTTCAGATAAGGTGAGCCTCTGTTCCCTCCTCTTCTGTACTGCTTTCCAGACGCTTATTCCATGCCTAATATTCAGTACTTTCTCATGTGATTGCAAGTTTTTTCATGCATATATGAATGTTGGCATTGTATTATGTGAATGTATATATTTGATATGTACAAACAGATGTTACAAATAGCGTCTTCCAAGCATTATTTCGGTACTGCTATCTACTCTGATTCAGGCATGTGAATCTATGAAAGACACCCTAATACTGGAGAAGAACAATAGTTACTTACCTGTAATCTGTGGTTCTCCAGTATTGGTGTCTTTCATAGATTCACATGCAACCCGCCCACCTCCCCTCAGAGGCTCTTAGGATAGGATGTTTTTAGCTTCACCCCTGTGCAAGAAAATCGCAGAGCCTGAGCCTCTGGGGAGAACATTCTGGTGGGTGCTGTCGCCTGATTGGCTGCAGTTTGGACTATACAAAATGACTAGGATATTACCAAGTTTTTCTAAGGATATTATTGCATATTATTTCTTTTTATATACTGTGAGACTCCCACTCCGACGACGGGGAATGATTCAGGCATGTGAATCTATGAAAGACGCCAATACTGGAGAACCACAGATTACAGGTAAGTAACTATTATTCTTCACAGCCCCATCCTGCCTGCCCACAGGCATTAGCTACACTTCAAGGTTGGCCAGGAGCACTCTCAAGTCACTGTGGTTCCATTTAGTCTACCAGCGCCTCTAGGGTGTACACCAAGCTAATGGCAGTGGTTGCAGCTCATCTGCGCTGGTTAGGGGTGTCAGTCTTCTTCCTATCTCTACGACTGGCTGTTGAGGGCGTCTTCGCCCCAGGCTGTTATCTCCCACATCCAGACTACAGCGGCCCTCATGCGATCGCGGGGTTTCTCTTCAAACGTGCCTAAGTCACTTCTGACGCCTTCTCAGACGCTCCTTTTCATCTGAGCTTTTCTGGACACAGTGCAGCTTCTGGCTTATCTTCCAGAGCAGCAAGTCCAGGATCTTCAGGCTATGATACTGATGTTTCAGTCTTTATCCTGGATTTCGGTGAGAATTACTTTGAGGCTGCTGGGACTCTGGCTTCCAGCATCCTGTTGGTAAATCATGTCAGATAGTGTATACAGGCTATGCAGTGAAACCTGAAGTTCCAGTGGGCGCACCATGAGGGTAATCTCTCTGACATGGTCCAGATCTCGGTGGGAACTGCAAAGGACCTATGGGGGTGGCTAACTAACTGCGATTGGGTTTGAGGCGACCCTTTTCCCTTCCCCTACCAGATCTCTCAGTAGTGGCAGATGTGTTACTTCTGGGATGGGGCGACCATCTGGGAGAGGTGGAGATCTGGGGACACTGCTCTCTAGGTAGTCGAGGCTCCAAATCAGATTGTTGGAGCATCGAGCTTTTCTCTTGGCGTTGAAAGCTTTTCTACCCTCTGTCAAGGGGAAGTTAGTGCAAGTGTTCACGGACAACACCACTGTTGTGTGGTACTACAACAAGCAGGGCAGGGTGGGGTTGTGGACTCTTTGACTAGAGGCCCTGCGTCTCTGGATATCGCTGGTACAGCAGGGCATAACCCTGGTGGTTCAACATCTGGCAGGTTCTCTGTACGCCAGGGCAGACAAACTCAGCAGTCGAGGCCTAGCGGATCACAATGGTGTCTCCAGTCAGAGTTGGCACAAGGTCACTTTCAGCAGTAGGGAAAGCCTTGGTTAGATCGGTTTGCCTCCGAAGAGAACGCGCAATTTCAGCAGTTTTGCGTCCTGGAGTTTACAAGGCGGCTATTGCTCTGGAGCGCTTTTCGTCACTAGCGGAGCTCAGGCCTTCTATACGCCTTTCTGCCCATAGCACTTCTGGCCAGAGTTCTCAAGAAAATCACCAACAACCGGGCTCAAGTCATTCTTGTGGCTTCAGATTGGGCACGGAGAGTCTAGTATCTAGAGCTTCTTTAAATGAGCATTGATCTTCCAATCAGGCTGGCCCTTTGGGAGGATCTTCTGTCGTAGCAGCAGGGGAGGGCCCTCCAACTGAACCTGTCAACTCTCCGCCTGCTTGCGTGGAGATTGAGCGGTGACAGATGATTGTTTTCCCAAAGCATGTAATGTTATTTTGGGAGCCAGACGGCCCTCCACTAAGACGGTATATGCCTACCATTGGCAAAAATCTGTAAAATATTGTATTGACCGTCTCTCTGCTTCTCTATCTAAAATTGTTCTTCTTGCCCAGCAGGGCTCTGCTTAGGGTACTCGTAAGGGTTATCTTTCTCCTCTGCCCTTTTTCTTGCGGCTGCCTGACCAACCCTCTTTGTTCAAATCCACTATTGTAAATAGATTCTTTAAAGGGCTTGTACATATGTTTCCTCCTACGCCCCTTTATCATGCCGCAGCGGCACCTTAATTTAATTCTCACTTTTCTTACGTGTGCTCCGTTTGAGCCTTTGTACAATTGTGTCCTTGGCTGCTTACCATCAAGACAGCCTTTCTAGTGGTGATAACTTCTGCCCAGAGGGTGAGTGAATTGCAGGCTTTGTCATGCAAGCCTCCCTACATGATGACATTTTTAAATAATGTGGTTCTTCGCACCCGTGCCTCATTCCTACCAAAGTTGGTGACCCCATTCCATCTTGGTCACTTGGTCACGCTGCCCACTATTTTTTCTCTTGTGTATCCCTGTAAGAAAGAGGAGGGTCTCCAGCATCTGAACTCAAAAAGTGCGTTGTCGTTCTACCTTGACTGTACAGAAGAGTTCCTGGTGGACAACCAACTCTTTGTGGGTTGCTTGAGAGCTAAAAAAGGTTGAGCAGTGCAGAAACTAACCATTTTGCGCTGGGCTGTTATCTGCTACTCCCTGGCTAGGAAGCAGCATCCTGAGGGCTTACCGGCCCATTCTTCGAGGGGAAAAGCTGCAACCACGCATTGGCTTGTGGTGTCCCAGCCCTGGATATCTGCCAGGCAGCAAGGTGGGCATCCCAGCTTTACTACCTGTACAGTCAGGCCCGCACGGATGGCATTTCACTCATTCGGTCCTGCAGGACTTTTTCGTTTAGAAAATCTGTCCGCAGCCCACTGCCAGGGTGGCATTGCTTGGGTATCTATTCAAAGGTAAGGAATCTTCAGCTAGAAGTCACTATTAGATGAACAAGTTACTTACCTTCGGAATGCATTATCAAGTAAAGACAATATCTAGTTGCAGATTCCTTACAGACCCACCCATGCCTCCCCGCTCTGTGGACACTTTTTTGTAAGGCCAAGGTTTTCCCTTTTCAGGGCCCTAGTTGTGAAACACACACACATCGGTTCCCTTCATGGCTGTGCACTTCTGGTGTGGAAAAAGTTAAAAGGAATTGATGTCTGCGCACCTGGGTGGTGCCTATATAGTTGACCACGACGTCACAACTGACGCTAAGGACGATGTCACCCAGAGCAGAATGGAAATACCTGACAGCATGCAGGGGTACTGCCCCAGCAAATGTTTACGGATCCAGGTTGATGCCTGGGAAATTCAAAGGTAACAAATCTTCAGCTACATAATGTCACCGAAGGTAAGTAACTTGTTCTTCTGTCAGCAGATATATTGTCACCCTTAAACTTTTGTAAAAATTCATCTATTCAAGTTGTCAAGTATGTAACTCGCAGGCCTCAGACAATATTCATGTACTATATAAACCGTTTTCCTTAAATTTGGGGTTGAGTTCATTCTAAATAGAAATATAAAATAAGTAAGGCCTCATCTGCACCCATAACTGCAGCAGACCCGGATTGTGGCACCTACAAACCATATCTATGCAGGCGATTTTTAAGAAAGGCTTTGATTTTAAAGTAAGGCAGAATTGAATGGTCTACCTTGGAAAAGAGCAGTTTGTGATTTTAAAAAAAAAACCTTCGGTATCAGAAAAGTCTTTCTGATGCACGCCACTTGCATGCAACTTTGCTTGTGAAAAGATTTATATTGATTGGGTGCTGCTCCACCATGCCATTTGAGCACTCCTCGTTTTTCTCTTACTCGGTGGTGAGTTTTGCATAGCGCACCGTACAAACTAAATTGCTCCTGGCCCTAATCTATTATTTGCAAAGCTGAGGGAATATGTGAAATCAGTTGATTGTCATTTTAGGATGCCAGCAGTTCCCCAAAAAGCAGAGGTCTCGTTCCACGCTTGTCGGGTAACACTTTTAGCCCTGTTTTCAGCATTTCTTTGACAAGACATCTGGTTGATTTGCACCCTATGATATCCTGTTCTGTCCCTTGCAGGACATTTTGGAGTGGAAAACCTCTCGGACCTTCTTCTATTGGCGGCTGAGGCGGCTCTTGTTGGAAGACGTTGTCAAGAAGAAAATTCATGGTGCTAACCCCGAGCTGACGGATGGCCAGATCCAAGCTATGCTGAGGCGCTGGTTTGTGGAAGTGGAGGGCACAGTGAAGGTAAAGTGGGATGCGAAGTTGTGAATCCCTGTGAATCAATATCAGCAGAACATTCTCAGCCACTCCAGGAAATAGGACTTACCTAATTTGCAAACAATGCCAACAGGACCTAGCAGATTCTGTGTCAAGGGAACTCCCTCTTCACCAACAGCAGCAGTCAGGCTCCTGATTTGCTTTCTGTGACTATATTAGAGAACATGCTCGGTAAGGGACGAGTATTCACACCCATAATTTTTCCATCCCGACGCTCTTTGGTTTTACCCAAGAGGGCTGCAGGCGGTTGTGCAGCTCCTTCTACAATATGGATCACACATGCACACCTGGGCTTTCCTCATTTGTAAGGGGGTTCAGCTGCGCGCTTATAACGTCATTTTTCATATTTGTCGGTCAAAGTTGTATAACACTAAAGGTGCACCAAAGCTCATCACTAACTAAAGTAAATAATAAAACACATCATGAAGACAATATCCGTCATAGATCTAAACTCAAAAGGCCAGTCACAGGATGCATGTCTTGCACAGTCTGTGAAAGCACTCAACACTTGAGGTCTAAGTTAAAGTTGTGTGGTAACAGAAAATCCTTGAATTTGTGGAGGCATTGGTAAATCCTCTGTTGCACGATTCTTCCCTGGTGGAGAATCAACCTGTAGAATCACCGCTGCCTCAAGGATCATATGGTGGCAGTAATTTGCAGAAGAATTCACCATGGTGGAGAATTTCCCAGCACACGATCTATCACTTGTTCTAGAAATCTCAGGATTAGTATTAGACTTTTGCGAAAGGTGGGTGGTTTATGTGAAGTAAAGGCAAATAGATCCGCTCTTTGTAAGAATGGGTTGGCCAGACCTGACTAAATGTTTAAATTGATTTTCAATTAAGGAACCTAGATGTGCTTTCAGTCAGGATTAGTGGGTGAGTTCTGAATACGCATGTCTGACTCTATTACGGGTAGAGGTATCAGACTTCACAAGCATGAAATTAGTCCGATTTCATTAAGGGTGATTGAATACACTTTTGCTGAGGAAGCTCTGTTTCTCTTTCGCTAATGAGAAGTTTATAATATTTAAATAATATAGATGCAGATGTAAAGATACATTTTCACTATAAATGAGTGGAGGGATTTCACTACAGATGGTTTGGATTGGTTTTCCTTAGAGTGGTTGGATAAGATTTCACTACCGATAGGAGGATGAGCTTGGGTGGGATTGTTTTCATTAAGGCTGAGCTTATCCACCTTCACCAAGCATGGGTGAATCTTCTATCCACGTGCATTGAATCCTCTAACAAAATAAGCGATTTGACCTAAGATGTTCCAGTGGATTTAACCCACATAGGCTAAAGTGGGGGAGACCTCTAAATATGGCAGATATTTCCCTATCCACTTGGCCAAAGTGATACACCCAAGAACAGCAGAAATACAATTTTGGCCAGCCTAAGTCTCACCAGGCCCCATGGCCAGTGCTATTCCCTGAGATCTCGTACTAAAAATAGCTCCGCCCTGTCATTAGTGCTGATGTCTTTGGATAAGCCCTGGGAGTACTATGTGGAGGATGCACAGGTTTAAAGTCAAAAGTATCCCCGGACAAACTCAGTTTTGACCCTGTATGTAAGAAAGTCTTAACTGCTGATTGAATTATTTGTGTTATGAAATAAAGTTAGACTCATACCAAATAAAACATCGATTAAAACATCTATTATCCCAGTTCAACTTGACATGGTCAAGATTTTCCAGTTGTGTTGGGACCTATGGTCTTCATGTCCCTTGTACTAGGTACATTTGTCACTAGATGAACTGGCCAAGATCAAACAATTCCAGTCCCCAGTGAGACCTGAATAACCTTCTTTTAGGGATAGGAAAACAAAAAGGGTTAACAAAAGTCTGTGGGGTATGTACTGCATGGGGGACCACGCTGTTTCTGTTTCAGGGTTAGGATCTCTCAGTGCTTAATTTGTAATATAATGAGTGGCGGTGCCCAAAGCACTGCTCAAAATAAAGCGGGTGTTGCTATTAAATGTTAAATGTTGCCACACTGAATACCTCTTTAAGCCACTGCCCAACAATCCCTGTCCCTCTGTCGCACTCCTGCAGGCTCCTGCTGTCTCCCTTGTCAACGGTGCTTCTGTCTTCTCTTCCTTCTTTGTTGTTTGTGTGTTTTCCCCTCTCTTGCTCTCGGGGAATGTCTGATAATGAAAAATAAGTGCCGATGGCCCCCACACGGCCCAAATAATAATGCCAGTGGCCCCCACCGGCAACCACCACCTCAAATTAATCACTAGATCTTCTAGACTTTGGGAGATGGAGCCTGATCTGCTGCCAAGAGTAGTTAAGGATGTGCTGTGGAATACTAGAGTTGATGTCTGAGTGATGGACTTTGGTCAAGGAACCAATGGGACATGCCAAAAACACGTTGGTTTATGTAGACTGAACCATGGTCCTTCTCTTAGCAGGTCTGATTAATACAACTAGAGAAGCATTGCCACGTCATCTCTAACCTGGCTTGGTTTATGGCATTACCACTTCATCTCTAGCCTGGCTTGGTTTATGGAACGTGAAGAGCAATAGGCACTTCATCTCTAGGCAGCCTGGTTCATGAAACTAGAAGAGCAATAGCCACTTCATCTCTAGGCAGCCTGGTTCATGAAACTAGAAGAGCAATAGCCACTTCATCTCTTGGCAGCCTGGTTTATGAAACTAGAAGAGCAATAGCCACGTCATCTCTAGGCAGCCTGGTTCATGAAACTAGAAGAGCAATAGCCACTTCATCTCTAGGCAGCCTGGTTTATGAAACTAGAAGAGCAATAGCCACTTCATCTCTAGGCAGCCTGGTTCATGAAACTAGAAGAGCAATAGCCACTTCATCTCTAGGCAGCCTGGTTTATGAAACTAGAACAGCAATAGCACCTTCATCTCTAGGCAGCCTGGTTCATGAAACTAGAAGAGCAATAGCCACTTCATCTCTAGGCAGCCTGGTTTATGAAACGAGAAGAGCAATAGCCACTTCATCTCTAGGCAGCCTGGTTTATGAAACTAGAAGAGAAATAGCCACTTCATCTCTAGGCAGCCTGGTTCATGAAACTAGAAGAGCAATAGCCACTTCATCTCTTGGCAGCCTGGTTTATGAAACTAGAAGAGCAATAGCCACTTCATCTCTAGGCAGCCTGGTTCATGAAACTAGAAGAGCAATAGCCACTTCATCTCTAGGCAGCCTGGTTTATGAAACTAGAAGAGCAATAGCCACTTCATCTCTAGGCAGCCTGGTTCATGAAACTAGAAGAGCAATAGCCACTTCATCTCTAGGCAGCCTGGTTTATGAAACTAGAAGAGCAATAGCCCCTTCATCTCTAGGCAGCCTGGTTTATGAAACTAGAACAGCAATAGCCCCTTCATCTCTAGGCAGCCTGGTTCATGAAACTAGAAGAGCAATAGCCACTTCATCTCTAGGCAGCCTGGTTTATGAAACTAGAAGAGCAATAGCCACTTCATCTCTAGGCAGCCTGGTTCATGAAACTAGAAGAGCAACAGCCACTTCATCTCTAAGCAGCCTGGTTCATGAAACTAGAAGAGCAATAGCCACTTCATCTCTAGGCAGCCTGGTTCATGAAACTAGAAGAGCAATAGCCACTTCATCTCTAGGCAGCCTGGTTCATGAATCTAGAAGAGCAATAGCCACTTCATCTCTAGGCAGCCTGGTTGATGAGACTAGAAGAGCAATAGCCACTTCATCTCTATGCAGTCTGGTTCATGAAACTAGAAGAGCAATAGCCACTTCATCTCTAGGCAGCCTGGTTTATGAAACTAGAAGAGAAATAGCCACTTCATCTCTATACAGTCTGGTTCATGAAACTAGAAGAGCAATAGCCACTTCTTCTCTAGGCAGCCTGGTTCATGAAACTAGAAGAGCAATAGCCACTTCATCTCTATGCAGTCTGGTTCATGAAACTAGAAGAGCAATAGCCACTTCATCTCTAGGCAGCCTGGTTCATGAAACTAGAAGAGCAATAGCCACTTCATCTCTATGCAGTCTGGTTCATGTAACTAGAAGAGCAATAGCCACTTCATCTCTAGGCAGCCTGGTTTATGAAACTAGAAGAGCAATAGCCACTTCATCTCTATGCAGTCTGGTTCATGAAACTAGAAGAGCAATAGCCACTTCTTCTCTAGGCAGCCTGGTTCATGAAACTAGAAGTGCAATAGCCACTTCATCTCTAGGCAGTCTGGGTTATGAAACTAGAAGAGCAATAGCCACTTCATCTCTATGCAGCCTGGTTCATGAAACTAGAAGAGCAATAGCCACTTCATCTCTGGGCAGCCTGGTGTATGAAACTAGAAGAGCAATAGCCACTTCATCTCTAGGCAGCCTGGTTTATGAAACTAGAAGAGCAATAGCCACTTCATCTCTAGGCAGCCTGGTTCATGAAACTAGAAGAGCAATAGCCACTTCATCTCTAGGCAGTCTAGTTCATGAAACTAGAAGAGCAATAGCCACTTCATCTCTAGGCAGCCTGGTTTATGAAACTAGAAGAGCAATAGCCACTTCATCTCTAGGCAGCCTGGTTCATGAAACTAGAAGAGCAATAGCCACTTCATCTCTAAGCAGCCTGGTTCATGAAACTAGAAGAGCAATAGCCACTTCATCTCTAGGCAGCCTGGTTCGTGAAACTAGAAGAGCAATAGCCACTTCATCTCTATGCAGTCTGGTTCATGAAACTAGAAGAGCAATAGCCACTTCTTCTCTAGGCAGCCTGGTTCATGAACCTAGAAGAGCAATAGCCACTTCATCTCTAGGCAGCCTGGTTCATGAAACTAGAAGAGCAATAGCCACTTCATCTCTAGGCAGCCTGGTTCATGAAACTAGAAGAGCAATAGCCACTTCATCTCTGGGCAGCCTGGTGTATGAAACTAGAAGAGCAATAGCCACTTCATCTCTATGCAGTCTGGTTCATGAAACTAGAAGAGCAATAGCCACTTCATCTCTAGGCAGCCTGGTTTATGAAACTAGAAGAGCAATAGCCACTTCATCTCTAGGCAGCCTGGTTCATGAAACTAGAAGAGCAATAGCCACTTCATCTCTATGCAGTCTGGTTCATGAAACTAGAAGAGCAATAGCCACTTCATCTCTAGGCAGCCTGGTTCATGAAACTAGAAGAGCAATAGCCACTTCATCTCTATGCAGTCTGGTTCATGAAACTAGAAGAGCAATAGCCACTTCATCTCTAGGCAGCCTGGTTTATGAAACTAGAAGAGCAATAGCCACTTCATCTCTATACAGTCTGGTTCATGAAACTAGAAGAGCAATAGCCACTTCTTCTCTAGGCAGCCTGGTTCATGAAACTAGAAGAGCAATAGCCACTTCATCTCTATGCAGTCTGGTTCATGAAACTAGAAGAGCAATAGCCACTTCATCTCTATGCAGTCTGGTTCATGAAACTAGAAGAGCAATAGCCACTTCATCTCTATGCAGTCTGGTTCATGAAACTAGAAGAGCAATAGCCACTTCACCTCTAGGCAGTCTGGTTCATGTAACTAGAAGAGCAATAGCCACTTCATCTCTAGGCAGCCTGGTTCATAAACTAGAAGAGCAATAGCCACTTCATCTCTTGGCAGCCTGGTTCATGAAACTAGAAGAGCAATAGCCACTTCATCTCTAGCCTGGCTTGGTTCATGAAACTAGAAGAGCAATAGCCACTTCATCTCTAGCCTGGCTTGGTTCATGAAACTAGAAGAGCAATAGCCACTTCATCTCTAGGCAGCCTGGTTCATGAAACTAGAAGAGCAATAGCCACTTCATCTCTAGGCAGCCTGGTTTATGAAACTAGAAGAGCAATAGCCACTTCATCTCTAGGCAGCCTGGTTTATGAAACTAGAAGAGTAATAGCCACTTCATCTTTAGGCAGCCTGGTTCATGAAACTAGAAGAGCAATAGCCACTTCATCTCTAGGCAGCCTGGTTCATGAAACTAGAAGAGCAATAGCCACTTCATCTCTGGGCAGCCTGGTGTATGAAACTAGAAGAGCAATAGCCACTTCATCTCTATGCAGTCTGGTTCATGAAACTAGAAGAGCAATAGCCACTTCATCTCTAGGCAGCCTGGTTTATGAAACTAGAAGAGCAATAGCCACTTCATCTCTAGGCAGCCTGGTTCATGAAACTAGAAGAGCAATAGCCACTTCATCTCTATGCAGTCTGGTTCATGAAACTAGAAGAGCAATAGCCACTTCATCTCTAGGCAGCCTGGTTTATGAAACTAGAAGAGCAATAGCCACTTCATCTCTAGGCAGCCTGGTTTATGAAACTAGAAGAGCAATAGCCACTTCATCTCTAGGCAGCCTGGTTCATGAAACTAGAAGAGCAATGGCCACTTCATCTCTAGGCAGCCTGGTTCATGAAACTAGAAGAGCAATAGCCACTTCATCTCTAGGCAGCCTGGTTTATGAAACTAGAAGAGCAATAGCCACTTCTGCTCTATGCAGCCTGGTTCATGAACCTAGAGGAGCAATAGCCACTTCATCTCTAGGCAGCCTGGTTCATGAAACTAGAAGAGCAATAGCCACTTCATCTCTAGGCAGCCTGGTTCATGAAACTAGAAGAGCAATAGCCACTTCATCTCTGGGCAGCCTGGTGTATGAAACTAGAAGAGCAATAGCCACTTCATCTCTATGCAGTCTGGTTCATGAAACTAGAAGAGCAATAGCCACTTCATCTCTAGGCAGCCTGGTTTATGAAACTAGAAGAGCAATAGCCACTTCATCTCTAGGCAGCCTGGTTCATGAAACTAGAAGAGCAATAGCCACTTCATCTCTATGCAGTCTGGTTCATGAAACTAGAAGAGCAATAGCCACTTCATCTCTAGGCAGCCTGGTTCATGAAACTAGAAGAGCAATAGCCACTTCATCTCTAGGCAGCCTGGTTTATGAAACTAGAAGAGCAATAGCCACTTCATCTCTAGGCAGCCTGGTTCATGAAACTAGAAGAGCAATAGCCACTTCATCTCTAGGCAGCCTGGTTCATGAAACTAGAAGAGCAATAGCCACTTCATCTCTAGGCAGCCTGGTTCATGAAACTAGAAGAGCAATAGCCACTTCATCTCTATGCAGTCTGGTTCATGAAACTAGAAGAGCAATAGTCACTTCATCTCTAGGCAGCCTGGTTTATGAAACTAGAAGAGCAATAGCCACTTCATCTCTATGCAGCCTGGTTCATGAAACTAGAAGAGCAATAGCCACTTCTTCTCTAGGCAGCCTGGTTCATGAAACTAGAAGAGCAATAGCCACTTCATCTCTAGGCAGCCTGGTTCATGAAACTAGAAGAGCAATAGCCACTTCATCTCTATGCAGTCTGGTTCATGAAACTAGAAGAGCAATAGCCACTTCATCTCTATGCAGTCTGGTTCATGATACTAGAAGAGCAATAGCCACTTCATCTCTAGGCAGCCTGGTTTGTGAAACTAGAAGAGCAATAGCCACTTCATCTCTAGGCAGCCTGGTTTATGAAACTAGAAGAGCAATAGCCACTTCATCTCTAGGCAGCCTGGTTCATGAAACTAGAAGAGCAATAGCCACTTCATCTCTAGGCAGCCTGGTTCATGAAACTAGAAGAGCAATAGCCACTTCATCTCTAGGCAGCCTGGTTCATGAAACTAGAAGAGCAATAGCCACTTCATCTCTGGGCAGCCTGGTGTATGAAACTAGAAGAGCAATAGCCACTTCATCTCTATGCTAGCCACTTCATCTCTATGCAGTCTGGTTCATGAAACTAGAAGAGCAATAGCCACTTCATCTCTAGGCAGCCTGGTTTATGAAACTAGAAGAGCAATAGCCACTTCATCTCTAGGCAGCCTGGTTCATGAAACTAGAAGAGCAATAGCCACTTCATCTCTATGCAATCTGGTTCATGAAACTAGAAGAGCAATAGCCACTTCATCTCTGGGCAGCCTGGTTTATGAAACTAGAAGAGCAATAGCCACTTCATCTCTGGGCAGCCTGGTTTATGAAACTAGAAGAGCAATAGCCACTTCATCTCTAGGCAGCCTGGTTTATGAAACTAGAAGAGCAATAGCCACTTCATCTCTAGGCAGCCTGGTTTATGAAACTAGAAGAGCAATAGCCACTTCATCTCTAGGCAGCCTGGTTTATGAAACTAGAAGAGCAATAGCCACTTCATCTCTAGGCAGCCTGGTTCATGAAACTAGAAGAGCAATAGCCACTTCATCTCTAGGCAGCCTGGTTCATGAAACTAGAAGAGCAATAGCCACTTCATCTCTAGGCAGCCTGGTTCATGAAACTAGAAGAGCAATAGCCACTTCATCTCTATGCAGTCTGGTTCATGAAAGTAGAAGAGCAATAGCCACTTCATCTCTAGGCAGCCTGGTTTATGAAACTAGAAGAGCAATAGCCACTTCATCTCTATGCAGCCTGGTTCATGAAACTAGAAGAGCAATAGCCACTTCTTCTCTAGGCAGCCTGGTTCATGAAACTAGAAGAGCAATAGCCACTTCATCTCTAGGCAGCCTGGTTCATGAAACTAGAAGAGCAATAGCCAATTCATCTCTATGCAGTCTGGTTCATGAAACTAGAAGAGCAATAGCCACTTCATCTCTATGCAGTCTGGTTCATGAAACTAGAAGAGCAATAGCCACTTCATCTCTAGGCAGCCTGGTTCATGAAACTAGAAGAGCAATAGCCACTTCATCTCTAGCCTGGCTTGGTTCATGAAACTAGAAGAGCAATAGCCACTTCATCTCTAGCCTGGCTTGGTTCATGAAACTAGAAGAGCAATAGCCACTTCATCTCTAGGCAGCCTGGTTCATGAAACTAGAAGAGCAATAGCCACTTCATCTCTAGGCAGCCTGGTTTATGAAACTAGAAGAGCAATAGCCACTTCATCTCTAGGCAGCCTGGTTTATGAAACTAGAAGAGTAATAGCCACTTCATCTCTAGGCAGCCTGGTTCATGAAACTAGAAGAGCAATAGCCACTTCATCTCTAGGCAGCCTGGTTCATGAAACTAGAAGAGCAATAGCCACTTCATCTCTGGGCAGCCTGGTGTATGAAACTAGAAGAGCAATAGCCACTTCATCTCTATGCAGTCTGGTTCATGAAACTAGAAGAGCAATAGCCACTTCATCTCTAGGCAGCCTGGTTTATGAAACTAGAAGAGCAATAGCCACTTCATCTCTATGCAGTCTGGTTCATGAAACTAGAAGAGCAATAGCCACTTCATCTCTAGGCAGCCTGGTTTATGAAACTAGAAGAGCAATAGCCACTTCATCTCTAGGCAGCCTGGTTTATGAAACTAGAAGAGCAATAGCCACTTCATCTCTAGGCAGCCTGGTTCATGAAACTAGAAGAGCAATAGCCACTTCATCTCTAGGCAGCCTGGTTCATGAAACTAGAAGAGCAATAGCCACTTCATCTCTAGGCAGCCTGGTTTATGAAACTAGAAGAGCAATAGCCACTTCTGCTCTAGGCAGCCTGGTTCATGAACCTAGAAGAGCAATAGCCACTTCATCTCTAGGCAGCCTGGTTCATGAAACTAGAAGAGCAATAGCCACTTCATCTCTAGGCAGCCTGGTTCATGAAACTAGAAGAGCAATAGCCACTTCATCTCTGGGCAGCCTGGTGTATGAAACTAGAAGAGCAATAGCCACTTCATCTCTATGCAGTCTGGTTCATGAAACTAGAAGAGCAATAGCCACTTCATCTCTATGCAGTCTGGTTCATGAAACTAGAAGAGCAATAGCCACTTCATCTCTAGGCAGCCTGGTTTATGAAACTAGAAGAGCAATAGCCACTTCATCTCTAGGCAGCCTGGTTTATGAAACTAGAAGAGCAATAGCCACTTCATCTCTAGGCAGCCTGGTTCATGAAACTAGAAGAGCAATAGCCACTTCATCTCTATGCAGTCTGGTTCATGAAACTAGAAGAGCAATAGCCACTTCATCTCTAGGCAGCCTGGTTCATGAAACTAGAAGAGCAATAGCCACTTCATCTCTAGGCAGCCTGGTTTATGAAACTAGAAGAGCAATAGCCACTTCATCTCTAGGCAGCCTGGTTCATGAAACTAGAAGAGCAATAGCCACTTCATCTCTAGGCAGCCTGGTTCATGAAACTAGAAGAGCAATAGCCACTTCATCTCTAGGCAGCCTGGTTCATGAAACTAGAAGAGCAATAGCCACTTCATCTCTATGCAGTCTGGTTCATGAAACTAGAAGAGCAATAGTCACTTCATCTCTAGGCAGCCTGGTTCATGAAACTAGAAGAGCAATAGCCACTTCATCTCTAGGCAGCCTGGTTCATGAAACTAGAAGAGCAATAGCCACTTCTTCTCTAGGCAGCCTGGTTCATGAAACTAGAAGAGCAATAGCCACTTCATCTCTAGGCAGCCTGGTTCATGAAACTAGAAGAGCAATAGCCACTTCATCTCTATGCAGTCTGGTTCATGAAACTAGAAGAGCAATAGCCACTTCATCTCTATGCAGTCTGGTTCGTGAAACTAGTAGAGCAATAGCCACTTCATCTCTAGGCAGCCTGGTTCGTGAAACTAGAAGAGCAATAGCCACTTCATCTCTAGGCAGCCTGGTTTATGAAACTAGAAGAGCAATAGCCACTTCATCTCTAGGCAGCCTGGTTCATGAAAATAGAAGAGCAATAGCCACTTCATCTCTAGGCAGCCTGGTTCATGAAACTAGAAGAGCAATAGCCACTTCATCTCTAGGCAGCCTGGTTCATGAAACTAGAAGAGCAATAGCCACTTCATCTCTGGGCAGCCTGGTGTATGAAACTAGAAGAGCAATAGCCACTTCATCTCTATGCTAGCCACTTCATCTCTAAAAGTCTGGTTCATGAAACTAGAAGAGCAATAGCCACTTCATCTCTAGGCAGCCTGGTTTATGAAACTAGAAGAGCAATAGCCACTTCATCTCTAGGCAGCCTGGTTCATGAAACTAGAAGAGCAATATCCACTTCATCTCTATGCAATCTGGTTCATGAAACTAGAAGAGCAATAGCCACTTCATCTCTAGGCAGCCTGGTTTATGAAACTAGAAGAGCAATAGCCACTTCATCTCTAGGCAGCCTGGTTTATGAAACTAGAAGACCAATAGCCACTTCATCTCTAGGCAGCCTGGTTCATGAAACTAGAAGACCAATAGCCACTTCATCTCTAGGCAGCCTGGTTCATGAAACTAGAAGAGCAATAGCCACCTTATCTCTAGGCAGCCTGGTTTATGAAACTAGAAGAGCAATAGCCACTTCATCTCTAGGCAGCCTGGTTCATGAAACTAGAAGAGCAATAGCCACTTCATCTCTATGCAGTCTGGTTCATGAAACTAGAAGAGCAATAGCCACTTCATCTCTAGGCAGCCTGGTTTATGAAACTAGAAGAGCAATAGCCACTTCATCTCTATGCAGTCTGGTTCATGAAACTAGAAGAGCAATAGCCACTTCTTCTCTAGGCAGCCTGGTTCATGAAACTAGAAGAGCAATAGCCACTTCATCTCTAGGCAGTCTGGTTCATGAAACTAGAAGAGCAATAGCCACTTCATCTCTATGCAGTCTGGGTCATGAAACTAGAAGAGCAATAGCCACTTCATCTCTAGGCAGCCTGGTTTGTGAAACTAGAAGAGCAATAGCCACTTCATCTCTAGGCAGCCTGGTTTATGAAACTAGAAGAGCAATAGCCACTTCATCTCTACGCAGCCTGGTTCATGAAACTAGAAGAGCAATAGCCACTTCATCTCTAGGCAGCCTGGTTCATGAAACTAGAAGAGCAATAGCCACTTCATCTCTAGGCAGCCTGGTTCATGAAACTAGAAGAGCAATAGCCACTTCATCTCTAGGCAGCCTGGTTCATGAAACTAGAAGAGCAATAGCCACTTCCTCTCTAGGCAGCCTGGTTTATGAAACTAGAAGAGCAATAGCCACTTCATCTCTAGGCAGCCTTGTTTATGCATATGGACGAGCACCACAACTTCATAGCTTTGCCACTTCATGTCCAGGTACAGCACTACCACTTAATGTCTCAGCTGGCTTAGTTTCTGCAACTAGAACAGCATCTTCTCTAGGACTGACTCGTTTAAGAAATTCTATATGTTACAGATGGAAAAATAGAAAATCATCCGTTATGAAAATAGTGCCCTCTTTAAGGTGCACAAATACAGGACATTCTCATTGTAATTTTTTTGCTGTGATGACAGAAAGGATAAAAGTGGTTTATATAAAGAAGACCATTTTTTACGTCCAGTGAATGGCACAATTCCCTGGCAAGTTTGCGGAGCTCTGGATTTTGCTTTTGTCTTTTAAACCAGATTAGTTCCTGTTCAGTAAGCTGTAGAGCGGCGCCTTGGACTGCTTTCCTACAGGCAGCGGTGTCATTTAGAGGGTCTGCTATGTCCTCCGAGTACAAGCCACATTCTGCTTCTGTGCTCTGACACAACTGGCATGAAGGTCTCCTTGGCAGGTGGCCCTGTGTTGTTCTGAGCTGTTCAGCTCCAAAGAGTGTCTAACAACTGGAAACCTCTGAGGCAGTTTACCTCCTTACTGGCATCTCATGAAGTTTATTTAGGATGGGATATTTCTCTCTCAGATTCATTGTATCAATACGCCTATGTTACACTCCACCATTTGTCCAAGGCTGGGGCACTCCAGCTGATGCAGAAGGGTGTAGACCGGCTGCTGAGACAAGTGTGTTTCTTGGAGCGCATAAGCACTTTCTGGCTGCCTTTGATGTTGCACTCATATTCTAGTCGACCCTTGCTATCTTTAAAACCCATTAAGCTCTGAGCATGGTATTTTCATAGACGCAGTAATTGGTTTGCTATCTACAGTGTCCTTTCCTTATGGGCTGAGGGTCTGAGTTTTGCACTGGACCATGAGGATGGTTGCCATCTCGAATATTGTACCACAGGTATGGAACTCACCCGACATACCTGAAGTGTAAAACAAAGTTCATCCTGGGCAGGGCAAGCTGCAGGTTTCACTTTCTTCCGCTTCGCCTCCCCCAGCCATCTTCTATTTTGATTTTATGCCTTGATTATTTACGTAACATATGTGGACGCATAGCTTAAGCCCTCTTTGTAGATTTGAATTACTGTCAGAGAACAAATATTACAGTGAAAAAGCATCTGCTTCTGATCAGTGTCCAAATGACTTGAAAAATATGCACGATGTATGGATCAATCTATATTTATCCATGTTTATTCAAGCGAATGTTCCATGGGCCTTTAATCAGCCACTCTCTAAGTGAAGATCAATTAATCATGCAGGTTAAGTGGTTTGACATGCTCTTTGCACCTTTGTGTGGTTAAATAGAGGGAAAATAGTATGATTATGTGTCACTGTTTGGAAAAGAACATTTTAGTATTAAATTTGCAATTAACCTAGTGAATTGATCGTTTAGGCCTGCCACTGCTGGGGTCACAAGCATATTTCACAACAGGCCTGCAGAGCATTAGATAATAACTTTGTTTTCTGGTGGAAATTCAGAATATTTCTCTTGAAGGGTCACTCAAGACATCCCATCATTTGCAAAATGTATCACTGGAGAAGTTAGCCGAGAACATTATTGGGGAAGTGCTAATTGCCCAAGATAACAATGGAGAAGGATGATTTGACAAGACTGCCTGGGCAATTAACAGAGTAATGCCCGTTAGGTATTGTTTGATAACATTGCCTATGACATTGTTGAGAAATGCCTTTACAGTATTGTTAGAGAAAATTGCCATGTATTTCTCTGCCCACCTTCTCAAATCACATCCGAAGATAGTTTTTCATTGTTAATTTGGACAGTCTTTTCTGATGATAACCAGTTGGCATTCTCCACTGAAGGTCACTTCCTAAAACTTTTGTATTGTAATCTTGTATTGCTTTTATACTGTTATTTTAGAAGACAGCGTTAGACTTCAGTAGAGAAGTGCCAGAGAATTCATCGAGACATCATCAGCGAAGTCCCCTTAAGACTGAGATGGTTGCCACAAATATTCTTAGAGAATTTCTTTGGATTATGTTTTGATAAGATGACCCACAGGGTCTCTTTGGGGATGTGATTGGAGGACATTTTCGAAGATGGCATAGAGCAGCCTTGGCGAAAACATTTCACTACATTGTGGTATTCAAAGTGTGTTTGTGGGTGGGTAGGGGAGGTGTTGGAGCACTCCTTAGGTGTGGGAAAGAGTCCCTTGGTGTTGGTTGGAGGTACAGTTGACGAGAGGCACCATGACACTGATCAGCCACCTTTGGGGCTAGATATTAATTCCTACAAAGGAAGTATTTACCTTTTCTGATGGATACATCTGCCAGTGGATTCCTCACATTGTGAATATCCCCCTGCGTCAGCAACATTCGGAACTTCTTTTGTAGCTTCGCGCCAACGTGGACGACGCCATAGAGGCACGGCATTGCGCGCGGCTCCGCTGACGTCACCGACTCCATAATAGGCCCACGTCGGCGTGATGACATCATTTCCCTTTTTTCCGCGTCGTCGATGGTAACGGTTTTTGAGGGATCCTCTGTAGCGTTGATAGTAACTTTGTTACTATTGTGATTTTCTGTGTCTTTTCCAGTGTTCTGACTCCTGTCGTGATGTGGACTAAGAAGACTGGTTTCAAGCTGTGTGGCAAATGCGGGAAGATGATGTCAATCACTGACCATGCAATACAGGAACCCTATGTGAAGGGTCCAGAGACCTGGTAGGTGTTGTATGGTTACTGCTTACTAAGTCAGTGTGTACCAAAAATATGTAAGAAAGAAAAATTTCTTTCTAGAGTCCCCTCACTCACCGGGGTTGCCCCACGGTGACATGCTTCATCATTGGGGCCATCCCAGTTCTCTACGAAAAGGGGCGTGCTGCGACAAGGCGACTACGCTGGAGCACTGGTTTTGTGAGATGACTATGTGTGGTGCAAGTGTGGTGATGGTGGAGTGGGTGTGGAATTAAAAATACCGTGCTAGTGGGCCTCAACAATTTATTTTGCTCCTAGTGTGGTATAAGAATTAAAAAGGGGTAACACTGTGTTCTAACTTTTACTGAGCTAGATCAGTGTTATGGTCAACATGTTTCAAGCTCCCCCAAGCTTTTCTTCAGGACCATACAGGGTCCAGCCCTGTATTGCCACTCCTGTTTTTCAAATGAAAGAAATGAAAAAAGTGTTGCTAAAAACTAATTATCAACATTAACCGCTGTTGTTGATAAAACATGCGTGTTGCTGTACATACGTTTTGTATTCTACTTGGAATTATAAAAGAGTGTTAGATTACACCCCATGGTCTTAGGCAAGGGCAGGAACGCCTCGTGGAAACATTGTTCCTATCGGCAGACCCGCTCGGTACTACCTGATGCTTCCTCACCCGACCGCATACCGGTTTCTACCATTTCTTTCATTTGAAAAACAGGAGTGGCAATACAGGGCTGGACCCTGTATGGTCCTGAAGAAAAGCTTGGGGGAGCTTGAAACATGTTGACCATAACACTGATCTAGCTCAGTAAAAGTTAGAACACAGTGTTACCCCTTTTTAATTCTTATACCACACTAGGAGCAAAATAAATTGTTGAGGCCCACTAGCACGGTATTTTTAATTCCACACCCACTCCACCTACACTTGCACCACACTTAGTCATCTCACAAAACCAGTGCTCCAGCGTAGTCGCCTTGTCGCAGCACGCCCCTTTTCGTAGAGAACTGGGATGGCCCCAATGATGAAGCATGTCACCGTGGGGCAACCCCGGTGAGTGAGGGGACTCTAGAAAGAAATTTTTCTTTCTTACATATTTTTGGTACACACTGACTTAGTAAGCAGTAACCATACAACACCTACCAGGTCTCTGGACCCTTCACATAGGGTTCCTGTATTGCATATACTGACTGGAGGCCGACCTGGTTTGGTTTAACCTCCTTCTCTCCCTCCCTTTTTGTTTATGTCAATCACTGACCCTCATGATGACTGCATATAGTGCCTGAGTCCAGATCACGACGTCCAAGTTTGTCATTCCTGTAGGAAGAGGAATCCAAAGGCCCTTCGTGAACGTGAGGCAAAGCTCCTGGTTGCCAAATTAAAAGGTAAAGAGGCCAAGAAGAGTTCGAGGTTCGAGGTCGCGATCGAGGCGGTCGAGGTCCTGGTCGAGGTCGGCTTCGAAGTCGTCATCAGGACATGCTTCCAGATCAACGAAGAAGAAACATAAGAAGAGGAAGCAAATGTCAAGGCACCATTCAGGGAAGGAGTAGGATTCGAGAGTGAAGTCGCCAAAGGAAAGGATATGGTATCTCCTTCTTGGGTGGGGGATTGGGAAGGTGAGGCCTTGCCCTTGGAGTCTCCGGAGCATTCACCGGCTCAGGCGTCGAATCCCTCTCCGGGTCCGTCTCGGTCTCCAGTCAGGAGGAGGAAGAGGTTCCTGTTCCTCGGGGTTCGACGACTCCAGCTCACCAGCCTGAGGAACAAGAGGAGTCGACTCTGGTGCAGCCTCCTCGAGAGCAGCCGGTTGGTTTGTATCCTCCTTTTCCGGGTCCAGAACATGACCCTTCGCAGTTCTTAAATGCCATGTATGGTGTTTATGCGAGAGCCATGTTCCCCCTCTGGAGCACCGGATGGTCCCATGGGTCCATTGGCATACAATTTGGGAGTTCCCCAAGCTTATGCTCCGGCGCCATTCTTGCCGTTTATGCTGGCGCCAACTCCGCCATGGCATCTCTCGGTGCCGCCGAAGTCATCAATGCCGTTTCCTGCGTCACCGGCTCCGGACCAACCTCGAAATCTTCGGCATAGTCTTCCAACTCGGAGTTCGACACCAGCTCTGGCTCCGTCTTCGACACCGGCCGCGGCTCCTTTGAAGTCGATTCGGGATCCGACGACGTCGCTCCAGAAGGAGAGGTCGAGGCGGGAAGCCCAGCGCCTTTTGGAGGAGCAGAGATATAGGGAAGCTGAGTTTGAAGAGGGTGAGCTTCAAGAGTCAGAGGACTTTTTTGATGATTTAAGGGAGGCAAGTGGACTGAAACTGTCCCCTGATTGGGATTTAACCTCGGTGTCGGCATCCCCTTCTAAAGATTTGGCCCCCTACCATGTGGTTATCAACAAGGCAGCGGATCTGCTGAATTTGACTCTGCCCACTGCGGAGTATAAATCAAACATTTTGACTGAAGTCCTCCATTCTCCCTCATCTGTGGTGGAACCTATGATTCCTTTTACTGATGCTTTAACAAATCCTATCCTGGAGGTGTGGAGTAGGTCTCTTACGGCTACTGCGGTTTCTAAGGCCGTTGCTAGGCGTTATAGAGTGGCTCCTGGGGATCCAGACTTTTTGTCCTTTCATCCTTTGTAGAGAGCTTAGCGGTTCAGGCGGCCTGCTCTAAAAGATCTGCAGGTGCTTTTCCCCGTGTACCTGGTGATAAGGATTCAAAAAAGCAGGACCAATCTGCTAAGAAAGTTTTTTCATCAGCAAGTATGGCCCTCAAATCTACTAATGCCACTTGCCTCCTGGGTCGTTATATCCATACCTTAATGGATATTGTAAAGCAATTGACCCCTAAACTTCCTGAAGAGGACAGAATTTTTTTTAATGAGGTGCTTGCTGACACTCAGGCTGCTGCTCGGCAGGTCATTCAGAGCGGAATGGACACAGCGGATTCTGTGGCTAGGGTCATGTGATCTTAGATTGCCACCAGAAAAGCTGCCTGGTTGATGACTTCCGAGTTCTCTACAGATGTTCAGGCTGCTTTAATGGATTTGCTCTTTGATGGCTCAGGCCTTTTTGGTAAAAAGGCGGATGCTGCATTGGAGAAGTTCAAAGACAGCAGGGCAACAGCTAGGTCTTTGGGGTTGCAGACTAGAGGGTCTGTGAGCAAAAGGTATAGGGGCTTTGGTAGATCTTCTTTTCGTCCCTACAAGCATTCACAACAGCAGCAGCAGCAACAACAAAATTCGTTGTATAAATCCTACAGGGGCAGGCAAAGAGCTCGACCTCGGGGACGTCAGGCATCCTCCTCCTCCTCTTCCTTTTCCCACCCCCCTCCTACAACAGCAAAGCAGCCCTAGATCCGCCATTCCGGATCATGCGGGTCCTGTGGGGGGCCGGCTTACTCATTTTCTACGGGATTGGCAATCAGTGACATCGGACCTTTGGGTTCTCAATCTCGTAGAGAATGGGTATGCTCTTCCCTTTCGGGAATTCCCCCAAATTACCCTCCTTGCCAAGGGTTTTGCACGGAGGACCACCTGCTGCTCCTGCAGGAGGAAGTCCTGGCACTGTTAAGAAAAGGTGCGATAGAGGTGGTTCCGGAGCAGGAAAGGGGTCAGGGATGCTACTCCCAGTATTTCCTGATCCCCAAGAAGGATGGCAGACTTCGTCCAATCCTGGACCTCAGGATCTTAACCCTTTACCTGAAGCAGAAGAAGTTGAAGATGCTCACCCTTGCACAGGTTCTTCAAGCGCTGCTGCAAGAAGACTGGATGGTGTCGATCGACTTGCATGAGGCATATTTCCACATCCCCATCCTGAAATCGCACAGGAAGTATCTCCGTTTTACGGTGGGTACGCAACATTACCATTTTGCGGTCCTTCCGTTTGGTCTTACTACTGCTCCTCGAGTCTTCACCAAGTGGATGGCTGTAGTGGCGGCACATCTCAGAAAGTCAGGAATACCGGTATTCCCTTATTTGGACGATTGGCTGATCAAAGCGAATCTCCAGAGAAGGTGCTCCATCATCTGCAGGTTACAACTCAGTTGTTGTACAGGATGGGTTTTTCAAAAAATGTGCCCAAATCTCTTCTGGTGCCCTCCCAGCGCAACCTGTTCATAGGTGCGGTACTGGATAGAACTGTATGTCGGGCATTTTCTCCTCCACAACGAATTCGCGACATACAGGAAACGATTCCTTTATTTCACTTTGGAGCGGTCGTTCCAGTCATGAACGTCCTTTGTCTGCTCGGTCTGATGGCTTCTTCCATTCTGTTGGTCAACCATGCACGCTGGCATATGAGGGCGCTCCAGTGGTGCCTCCGCAGGCAGTGGTATCAGCACAACGGAGATCTCAGGGAGTCAGGATCTCCAGAGACGCTGTAGCGGATCTGTCTTGGTGGAGTGTGGAAGGCAATCTGTCTCAAGGAAAGTCCTTTCAACTGCCTCCATCGGTGGCCACAGTGATAACGGATGCATCCACTCTAGGGTGGGGTGCTCATCTGGGGGATCTGGAGGTCAAGGGTCTTTGGTCTCCAGAGGAAAGGTTTCTTCACATCAACCTTCTAGAGTTACAGGCGATATGTCTGGCGCTCAAGGCCTTCCTCCCTTTCCTTCGCGGTCAGTCGGTTCAGGTCCTAACGGACAACACGACCGCGATGTGGTATGTCAACAAGCAGGGAGGAGTAGGGTCGCAGTGTCTCTGCAGAGAGACTCTGCGTCTCTGGTCCTGGGTTCAGGACCATCAGATTTGTCTGGTGGCAAATCATCTGGCCAGAGTTCTGAACGTACCTGCAGACAGTCTCAGCCGGCAGTTCTCAGCCGACCACTTTTGGAGGCTTCATCCAGAGATAGTTTGTCACGTCTTTCGGACGTGGGAGACTCCTCAGGTGGACCTGTTTGTCACTCACGAGAATGCTCACTGCTCGTTATTCTGCAGCCTCCAGTATCCGATGCAGGGAGCGTTGGGGGATGCGTTTCAGTTGAGTTGGGACTCACGACTCCTTTGCGCATTTCCTCCCATACCCTTGATTCCTCGGGTTCTGAGGAAGATTCGCCAAGACCGGACCCAAGTCATATTGATCGCCCCGGATTGGCCAAGAAGGGTGTGGTACACAGATCTTCTCCCCCTCTCCTCGTTCCCGCCGCACTGTCTCCCTCTCAGGGTAGATCTCCTCTCTCAGATGGAGGGGCAGGTTCTACACCCCCACCTCCAGACCTTACACCTTCATGCCTGGAGATTGAACAGGGCAACCTGAATTCGTTTTTTCTCCCACATGATGTGGTGGATGTCATTTTATCGGCCAGGCATGACTCCACCAAATCTATTTATTCTTATAGATGGACTAAGTTTGTTTCTTGGTGTGGAGAGAAGTCCATTGACCCTTTGAAGGCTAAATTGTCTGATATTCTTCAGTTTGCACTCTCTTTGGCGCAGCAGGGTTTTGCTGTGGCTACGGTCAAGGGTTATCTTTCGACTTTGTCTGCTTTTCTCTGTCTGCCGGATCAGCCATCCTTGTTTAAATCTCCTTTGGTCTTGAGATTTTTAAAGGGTCTCATGAATAAATTTCCTCCTACTCCCTTTTTTGTGCCTCAATGGGACTTGAACCTTGTGCTTACTTTTTTAATGGGTTCACCTTTTGAACCTTTGCACAGGTGTCCCTTGAGACTGTTGTCTTTTAAAACGGTCTTCCTAATTGCGATTACCTCTGCAAGGAGGGTAATTGAGCTTCAAGCTCTTAGTTCAAAGCCCCCATTCTTGACCATTCATGCTGAACGAGTGGTACTCAGGACCAGGGCGGCTTTTCTGCCTAAGGTGGCAACTCCTTTCCATCTGGGGCAGTCCATTACACTTCCTACCTTTTATCCTCCCCCTCACCCTTCCAAGGAGGAGGAGAGACTTTAACGCCTGGACCCTAAGAGGGCGGTGAGCTTCTACCTGGACAGAACTAGAGAGTTCAGAGTAGATGACCAGCTCTTCGTTGGTTTTGTTGGTGCCAGAAGAGGGAAGGCGGTGCACAAGTGCACACTGTCGAGATGGATTGTCTTGTGTGTCAAGATTTGCTACTCTCTGGCGGGTAAGGAACCTCCTGAAGGTTTAAGAGCTCATCCAGTATAGCAAGGTCTGCTATATCTGCTTTGTCTAGGGGTGCACCTGTAGAGGACATTTGTAGAGCAGCGACTTGGGCTTCCCTCCACACTTTCACAAAGCATTACTGCTTGGATTCCGAAGTGAGGAGGGACGGCCACTTTGCACGTTCTGTCCTCCAGGATTTTCTGGTATAGGAGAGTGGACTCCCTCCTCCAGGAGTGGGAACTGCTGTGGGACTCTATTCACAAGGTGAGGAATCTACTGGCAGATGTATCCATCAGAAGAACAAGTTACTTTCCTTTGGTAACGCTTTTTCTGGTGGATACAGTATCTGCCTGTGGATTCCTCACTGACCCACCCGCCTCCCCATTGTCCACTCTTCTATACCTGATTTACAGTAATGTTAATATGTTATTGTCAAAGGGAATGTATTATTATAATTGCTTTCCTGCATTGGGTACACACTGTGTGTGTTATTTTGTATATTTGGTACTATGTACTTTGTGTGCATATCTACTGTTGTGATCCGTCCGTGTACCTCAAAGGCACGGAAAAAAGGGCGGAACTGATGTCATCGCGCCGACGTGGGTCTATTATGGAGTCAGTGAAGTCAGCGGAGCCGCGCACGATGCCGTACCTCTATGACGTCGTCCACGTCAGCGCGAAGCTACAAAAGAATTTCCGAATGTTGCTGACGCAGGGGGATATTCACAAGGTGAGGAATCCACAGGCAGAAACTGTATCCACCAGAAAAAGTGTTACCGAAGGTAATTAAGTTGTTCATTTCTTCCATTGGCCCTTCTTTACAGTGGTGACGAGGTGGTTGCTGGAGCACTCCAGATACCCACATTTGAAGCTGCTAACATGTGAAGTGAAATACCTGTACAATACTTCTGTACTGTGGGTTGCTGTCACTGAGGACATCAGTGGGCTCAGTACATGGTAAACATTATATTAGTAAAACATGTACCACCCTGAAAATTGCCTCTTTGTAGGTGTTTGGTGCTAGCTAATATGGTATTGCTAGTTTGAAGTTACTCCTGTGACAATCATGTGCCTCCACAATGGTATCAAAACGTTGCCTGTAAATAGGGCCTCTGGCAAGTTTAGTGTATCTCTGTCCCAAAACCGGTGTGTAGCTATGCAACCATCATACCACCAGTGGGTGGGGGGGGCTGCTTTGTGCATGATGGGATGGTGGGTGCACTCATCTGAGGCTTGCATGCCTCTCTGTGCATGTCTTTGCGACACTGACTGTATAGAGCTGATTAGTACAGAGGTAGCATTAAGGGAACAGTGGTTCTGCCACTTAATAGCTTCAAGAGAGCATAAACCTGTATTCAATGTGTGTCCCTCTTTTTTAATAGGACTCGCATTTAATAAAAATATATGTATCTTAATTACATCCAAACAAACCAAAATCAAAAACTCGTATGTTTCTCAGATATGATTTTATATTAAATTCATGTGAATCATGTATTCAAATGGAATAAGTAAATTAAAGAGCTTTTTCAAAGTGTTAGCAATAGATGAAGTGCAGACAGCAGCTTCGGGAGAAGGGTGGCTTCTCTGTTGTGCACCTGTGAAAGACCAAGAGCATGCTATGTAGACAGTGTACAAACAAGCAGAAATATAGGAAGCAATATATAACACCATAAGCATTGTCAACTGATAAAAAAAGAAACTCATGTCGTCTACTTATGATCTGTCTGCTGCAACGTCATAGACGTTTTTTAGTCTCCAGCTTTTATGCATGTACACCAGAAATGCTGTACCCCACCTTGAAAACTAATATCATAAGTCAGTGTCTATTTACTCCATGATTAATTAACACACATTCCTATTCCTTCCTTGTTCAACACTCACAACCTCTATTAATAGTATAGTTCGGAATAATAAGCTTACACAAATTAAAAACCGTCTGACTTTTGAAAAAGCAGGTTTTTGTACTATAAGCACATAACCTGGCCTTTTATTTTTTGCATTACTTGCTTTGTGTTTTTCATTGCAGCAACACTGACTGAAGACTTTTTAGGTCTTGGTCTAGACAGCTTAGCTGTCATACAGACCAACAATTGGCTAGAGAGCTTGTCAATCATGTCCACCCTCAGCCTTGTGAAGTACTTATCTCTCACCTAATGTTATTGGCTCAACCCTCCACTTCATTCCTTGCTATTAAACATCGGGGGTGGGGGGCTGGGGGTGGGGCTACCTTACAACTATAGCCCTCTCTTTCTTGTTCGTGCTGGCGCTCTCTCGTGGATCTCGTTTTAATGTGCTAGCACTGCTTGCATTAGCTTTCTAAATCCAAACTAATTTGGATTCGCCAATGCTTGTTTTCTGTCTCTTGTCCTACGTGGTTTCCCGTATGTAGGCCCATTATCTCGTTCATCTGTCCCTTTCTCTTTGAACTTCGGTGAATTTGTAAGTCAGCAATCAACAAAGAAAGACTTGAGAGAAGGGGTTATCAGGCGCAGCCACGGTTTTCTTGTTTTTAATTTTTTTCGAGAAAACATGCACGCTTTTATTTAAAAAAAAATGTAAAGTTCCCCCTGGAGGGACTGTGGCTTTCCAAGGTACTGCTCTCGAGTCTTTAGAAGGGCGCATCTTGTTAGCTAATATATTACACCAATCAAGGCAAGTTATCTTAAGCCACAATTAATCTCCTCCTTGCCATACGTTGATAGGAAAGCATCATGCTGTTTCTTAATTAAAAGCAGACGGATTAAAAGTGATTAATAACAGTATTAAATATTCTCCCAAGTTAGAAACCCAGGCATTCCTTGGTGGACGGAAGCCTACGCAGGAGCGACTTAGCGGATTTTGTCTTCCTTTGTTGTGTTAGTACATTATTTATTTCTTACAAACCCACGCAAGGGATGCTGGGATTGCAGAGAAGTGGCCAATTGGAGTGTGGAATTTTTCCGATTTCCCACTAGAATGTACTCTATTATGCTGCACAAATCTGTCTGTGTGAATAGGCGGGAAGCTGTGCTGCTCTAGCAGAATTGTCAAACTGAGCATCGAGGCTGGTATGCCAGGGGGTGGTTAGCTACATTCCCGCACCAGGGGGTGGTTAGCTAAACCCCCACGCAGGAAAATTAGTCGCCCCCAACCTATGTTTTGACAAGGGTTCTGAGTCCCTATATTTCATTTAAACAGTGTAACATCTTACAACCAATCAGTTAATAGTTTTTAAATAATATTTGAACAATATTATGTGCTCGGCAACATATCTCCACTACCGTTCCTTACTTTTGGGGTCATCAGTGCCCTGGTGTGTTTATATCTGCAGTTCCGCTCCGACGTGCCCACTGCTTGCAGCATGGGCATGAGATGGAATCATGTTGGTGTTACTGGGGTTAGAGGGCTATTCTTCTCCTCATGGTCTTTGCCCTTGCTGTTTGGCATCCAAGGTGACGCCGGGGTCGATGCCCACAACCTCCTGGGTAATTCAACGTGCTGTAGGCTTCGAGGTTTGCATATGTCCAAAAAATACATTAGAGCAGAGACAATGGTCAGAAAATAATATTTTGTGGATTATGCGATTTAGTTAGAGTTTACAGTCCCACAAATGTGGCTGAGTCCCCTGTCAACCAACAGATAATCTGGATGCTCTATTTAGAGTCGACGGACCGTCATGTTTACACGGCGGTGCCCCCACTGGTTTCGCCAGCAGAATCCTTGTTCCGACAGTCGGACAGCGTTTGGGTCACTGTTGTAAGTACCTCGGACCGTCTACTTACTTTAGGTAAGACCTTCTGATGTACTTGTTTGTGTTATGGACCACCAGGAAAAGTCTGGGATTCCCGAACAGAAAACAATTAAGCCCACACCATGAGAGAACACTCCCAGGGTATCCGGGTCATTCATTTTTTGTTATTCTAAAACCAACTTCTGCATTGGGAGTTGGTTTCTGTTAAACAAAGTAGATTGCTGTGCGGGTGCATAAAACATGGCAGCTGTCCGCAAACCTTCAGTGCCTTCAGAAGTGCTGCGGTGGCCGCGGCTCCTCTCAAGCCATGGTGATATCTGGCTGGCAGGCGGAGTTCTCTAAATGTGGCGAGTTGTAGTCCGCTGCCAAGATTTAAATAGCACCCTTAGTCTCTTGCAAATGACTATCTTGTCCTTAAAGGCCACTGAGCTTTGGTTTTGTAGATGTGCTGTGCACAGCCATTGGCTAATCAGTGTCACTGACTCCCACTTCTCATCCTACTCCTGAGTGAGCACCCTCTAATCCTGCCTGATCCCCTCTTCCCCTTAATGCGTGCCTGGAAATATAAAGCTGAGGACACAGTTGTATCAAGGCTGCTTTTCTCAATGCACTGGAATGCATCTTTTGTACACTGTTCTCACTCTTTAGTTTCTGTTGTTTGTGGTTATTTTTTTGTGTGTGATGTGATGAAGATTAAATGATTAGATCTGAGCAAGGCATGTAAAGTGCTCCTCTGTTGTCATGGCTGGGACCATGCAATATCGGTATCATTGAAAAACACATATAGTGCTCAGCAAAAGAAGCATACTCGGCTGCCACAATTGAACGACATAGTAAAAGACCCAAGACTACATGGATGAGAGATACCTGGCCGCCAACCTTTGTGCCACGTGCAGCACATAAGGCGAGAGTGCATCAGCACTTTTGTTGTTGCTAGGAGACCAGATACCTATTATGGCGTCACTTGGATAACAGAGACTGTAGCACAGTTGCCATACAGAGCCTCCACTCGGATTTACAGCTGTAGACTCTATTTAGGCAAACCTCTCTGTACTGCCCTTCGGAATAGCAGGCTCACCCTTTAATGGGAAAAATAATAATACCTCGACTCCCATACCAGTATTCAAACGGGTGCAGACTAAAAGTCCAGATAATTTAGGCTCATTGTCAAGTGTCTGCAGATGCACCATGTCCACCTTACACTGGATTCGTATTCCTAGTGAGCTAATATGCCCTATAAAGGATTCTGAAAACGATAAAAGGGTTCCCCTGGTCCCCACAAGAGTTCCTAACAACATCCATATTTCCCATAATTAAACAAAAATACAGCCTCATTCTAAGGCACGGTGAACAAATCATTTGGTATAAAATCCACCTGAGACGGAAAAACCCCATGCAATGTAGATTAAAGTGTGGTATTTGTGACCTCTTGTTAACCCAGGCACGCAAGTAGCGAGGCTATAAATAACAGAAAGTAAAACACAAAACATTGAATTCAGCAAGCGAAAATCTGCATTCGTGGCTGAATACATTATTTAAAATAGGCAGTGACCATCCTCCATCATGCTGACTTTGAAATCTGTTTCGCCAACTTTGCTCTATCTTTGTGTACGAGGCATGGAGTGTGTCGGGGGCAATGATCACTTATTAATCTATGTATGAGTTAATATTGGCATGCTATTCCATTCCGTCGGTGTTTTCCCATGCATATCAAAGACTTTGGATCGCTGCCATGCAGACAGCTCCTACATCAGGGATTCTGTTGGGGACGCCCCCCCAGGAGAAGCTCTGGAATGTCCCCCGCCTCTAGGAAAATTGCTTTTCATCAAATGCAAATCTTTGCTGTGAACAATTATCTTTTGTGATTCTCGGTGCACGCAGAAGATTTGCTAATCTTGGCAATCTCTTTGATGGCTTCAAGGAAGGCGCTCTTTCAGAACAGAAAGTGACATGCTTCGTTTGGCGGTACATAAGCAAGCATGCAGATGTAATTGATACATTACTTCCCGCTGTGTATCTCGGGGGGCACCAGGGCCGTAAGGGATGGATCAGTAGTTAGGCATCGGTTTAATGCCAGTTACAAGGAAACCCGCCATGTTGGCTGATCACTTAGAGGCAGTGTCCTTTGGTGGGAGAACCTGAGCGCCCCACCCGCTAGACCTGCGGCAGGCCTGCCCGTCACACAGGCGATGCCTGTAAATCGGCCTCTTTGAACAACCTTTAAGGCTGCTGCTCTCAAGGACAAGCGAGAGACTGAGAATGAGGTTACAAAAGCCAACTCCTATAATGTGCACGGCCCTCCAGTCAGAGACTGCACACATAGAATGTTCGAATGTATACAACGCTCCAGCAGAGTCTACAACACCGAGGATGTACACCATACTCCGACTGAGCCTACTACACCTCTTATGAATAGAGTACTCCACCAGAGGATACAAAACTTCTTATTTACATCTTGCCCCATCCGAGGCTGGAAAAACACTATCGCTTAGTTACATTATACTCCATCAGAGCCTGCAACACCTCTTCTGTACACTATACTCCATCGGAGCCAACAACAATCCTCTTGTACTCAATACTACACCAGAGGCTACAACACCTCTTCTGTACACTATACTCCATCAGAGCCAACTGCAATCCTTTTGTACTCAATACTACACCAGAGGCTACAACACCTCTTATGCACATGATGCCCCATCAAAGGCTGCAAAACACCATCTTTTACGTACAGGATACTCCATCAGAGCCTATGCCACCTCTTAAATACACAGTAACCATCAGGATCTACTCCACCTCTTATGTACATGATACTCCAGCAGAGGCTACAACACCTATGATATACACTATACTCGATTGGAGGCTACAACACCGAACACCTATGATATACACAGTACTCCATCACAGCCAAGAACACCTCTTATGTGCACAATACTTTATTACAACCAACAACACCTCTTATGTACACAATACTCCATCAGAGCCAGCAACAACTCTTATGTACACAATACTCCATTAACAACAACTCTGAGGCTGCAATACAATACACAACACCTCTTATATACACGAGCCTTAGTATGAGGCTACAGCACCCTACACCTGTGATGTACACACTCCTGCATTTGAAGGAACAACACTAAACACTGGTGGGGGCTATTACACCTATGATGTACAAGATTCAACACGCATGATGAACCCAGTATTCCATCAAAGGCTATAACACCAAACACATATGAAGTACACTACACGTCATCCAAGGTACAATACCTACTTTATGATGTTTATAATGCTCCATCTGAGGCTGCAACCCTCAACTTTTGATGTGAGCACAATACTTCAGCTGGTTCTTGTATGTTGTTCATGAGTCTCTCTAAAGCTACCAGTCCCCAACATTCTGATGTACATCAGGGTTCATATGAAGTCAAAATGTCAAACTTTGTGGTGGGTATAGGACCCCATCAAATACTGTAATACTCAGTGCTCAGTAGGTACTTGAGCGTCTGTCTGAGGATATAATACACCATACTCGTGATGTGTGGCAGACTCTTTCCGTAGCTGCAAAGGCCAACCAGAACTTGAAATTGCCTTTTTAAAACAAGCTGATAGCTTCGTAACCCAGCATTTTAGTATGAAATTCAAATTTTCAGAGCTACCTATTACCAAAATACGTTTAACACGGAAAAAAAAATTTGCCGATAGAGATTTATTACCTAAGAATTATCCCCAGGCGTCAGACTGAATTCAGGAATTTTTTCCATGAGCCAGACCCTTGCGTGTAAATCACTGGAGGGTCACTGTTCCTAATAAAGGTTGCTAGCCCAATCGGCAGTTTGAAGTATAGGTGAAGATGTACCTATCAACATGAATGGTTACAGGTTGCAAATAGAAGGGGAATTCCTCCTATTTGAAGAGTTGCCCTCACACACCCTTACGGGTGTCATGCTTCATCAATGGGCGTTTTGCTCCTCATGGGGGTGACACTGCAGTCCCTCACAGGTCCCGCAGGAGGGCCCTTTGGCTGGGATCTTTTCAGAGGAATGCCGCAGTGGTGAGTGGGGGTGTGGAGCGATTGGTGCAAGTGGGTTAAAATACCGTACTGGTACCTGCCAATGTATTTATTCTTGGGCCAGTACGGTATAGTTAAAAACAGGTAAAAAAGAACACTAGACCCTACCATCAATGGTGAGGGTGTGTTCTTTTTTTGCAATTTCCAAGTGAAATAGCAGTGATAGGTGGTTAGTTAGGTCTAATCAGGTCAACATGTTTCATGCCTGTATGATCCCTAGTGGATCATATGCCGTTTCGTCAGGACCGTGGGGGTATTTTAGAGTTGAGAAATAATGATAAAGGGGTTTGAGAAAGAAGCACACAATTCACCCTGTAATATTACCCTGATTTAGGTATGTGGTCTGGACGGCTCTGCACCCAATTGGTATTGATCACCTTAGTATGTGAATCCAACCTAGAGAAATGAAGAAATAAATAAAAAACATATTTGTTGAGTTTATATTCCTAGCGCTACAAGAGGTAAATCTATAAGCACGTTTAAGCGCTGAGATACAGGCCCGCTTGAGCATTTCATGCATAATCGTACACGCACACTGAGTAATAATAAAAACATAAGCTCTACCCCAAGTATTATCCACTTCCGGAGCAGAGGTGAACCAGTGCCTGTTGTCGTCCTGAAGCGCACCCCCCACAGAATCGTTCTTACGGCGAACCCGCCGCTTTTTAATACACAGGCGCTCTTTGATTGGAGATCACCGATACACCAGTTTTCTTACATTGCAAGTGGACCATCTACTTGGGTCCCTCCACATCTCCTTTGTACTGAGGTCTCCGGCACTCCGGAACGTCGTTTTTTTCTAACACTTTACTATCCTGAGGACTTTTCCAATTATCCCTTCCTCACCAGGCCAGTCGGTTGGAATTATCACCGGTGGAGTCACCTTACCGGATACCGATGCTTTTCTGACAGCCCTGAAGAAGTCATAGGATACTTCCCATAGTGACAAAACACGTGTTGGCTGGTTGTCTTCGTAAAGATTAAACAATTTTAGGGGCAACTTGTGTGGATCATATATGCTAAACATTGAATACAAGAGACTTTGGCAAAACATTGCATTTACCTAGTAACGTGCGCCCAGGACTTTGTTTTTTTTTGTAAAATGTGTGGGTCTTCACCCACACACAATTAGTGGTTTTAGGGTACTTGCCTTATCTTGGTTGCACCGTGCCATACAGCAGAGCAAATACACTTAACACAAACAGAGCAAGACGCCACACTTTCTGGCACATCCCAAATCCTTTTCATTAGACGTATTATTCAGGAAGGCCTCCGCGGCGTGGAAGCGGCTCAAGAGGTTACCTAAAGTGGAGACGGGGGAAGTGACAGAGCGAGGGAGGGTTAGATAGTTGCCATGAGTGCTCCTGAGGGCGGAGATTAGTCTCGCAATCTTCAGTCAGGTGAAGAGGAACGTACTTACATTGAACTCCTGGGATACAGCACTGATACCTGCCCTCAGCTGTTTCGTCGCCGGTAGTCTGACGGCTGTCGGATACCGGTATAAGTATGGAAGGTGATTATAGAACAGGCGCTGTGAAGGCCCTCCTCCACGCTGACTGCGGAAGCGTGGGTCACATCAACCACTAGAACGGTGATCAGGGACCCTAATGGCAATGAGAGACCGTAACAGCTATGTTAGGTTGTCATGTTGGGGGAGGGGAGGGAGCTGTGGTGCGGTTAATAGCACAGATTTTATTATGGTTCCGCTTCTGAGATACATAATGGGACAGTAGCTATAGTGAAAAGGACTGGTTTGTGAGATATTGATATTTCCCAAATGATCAGCCGAGTAATAATGGGGCTAATTAAAAAAAATATATATACATAATACAGTTCTAAATCATTGGATATTGATGAGTTAATACTTGTTAGGGTAATGACTACACAGCTGACTATATTGCAGAATAACAACAGAATAAGTGTGCATGTTAATGCGGTCTTGCAAGACAGTATTAACCGTAAGTGTGGATTTTAGACAGTGGCCGAATTGGGAAGTGGTTTTTGGTTATGATTCGAGTGGCATACCCATAAACCTTTACCAACACCGCGGATAAACTCAGGCTAGGGTAATGAGGTTCTTTGGCAAATAAGGCCACGTGGGAGACGGATATTATGTCATGTCTCGATATCAGTGATGTTAGTAGGGTCAATGTGGCCTTATGGGTGTGCAGATATCCCTAGTGGGTGTGGTAAAAGGCGCTGTTAATGAGGAGTGGGGATTCAAGGGCAAGAATCAGTTAATGAATTCTACCCCTGTTATTTCGTAATTTAGTCCCTGAGTATTGGATCGCAAACGGAACACCCAGCGTTGTTCCTGGGTGAACAGGGTTCTTGCTGGCCAGTTGGGGTTGGAATCAATAACGGTCCAAGGCAAACTGTCTGGTGTGTGGTGTGCCTCAAGGAAGTGTGTGCATGTCTTAGTATTTGTTTTCTTGCAGAGGTGCTCTCTGATACGTATCTTGACAGGTCTTGTCATCCCCACATAATGAAGATGGGGGGGGGGGCATGTAATCAGGTAGACACAGTTTCTGGTGTTGCAATTAGTGTGCCATTTTTGTTACCATGGTCTCTGCAACCCCAGGTCTATGCTTTTTGTTCTAGTGGTCAGTGGGAAAACAGAGCAGGATCCACAGGGAAAGTGACCCTCAACTGGTGGAAGGGACCATAGTGTGGGTTGCCTAGTTCGTTGGATACAGGGGCAAGTGTGTACAAGAAGGTCCTTCAGATTTTGTGTGTGTTTATAAGCAAATAGGTGAGTTCGTCCAGGGGTGAAGTTGCCAGTGCTAATAATCGGTAAATGTTTCTTGGTGACTTTCTGTACTTTGTTGGAGGAAGGGGAAAGGTCGTAATGCATGTTATTGTATCAGTTGGAGTTTTGTCTTTACTCTCTAACAAACTCTCCTTGTGGTTGTTTTTAGCCCGCTTGTAGGCTTGGTGTATCACTTTGTGTGGGTAGTATCTGAAAGAAACACATTAGTTATAGACTGGATCCGGACATATTTTCCGTCAGCAGTACCTCTGCGCGTCGGCAGGTGGCGTTGGTCGGCTCCGCGTTCGTCGTCGTCGTCATGGTCACCGGTATGACGCCGCAGCAGCTACTTGGACGTTGCCCTCGTGCGCTGATGTCAGTTCTTTCTTTTCCCCTGCCAGCCAGCACAGATACAGGAAGAGCGGGACTTCAGTCATTTTTTGACTACATTTTTCTTGACTTTTTCTCGACGTCTTACTTCGAGTCTTCGACTCCGAGAAGGTGCACGAATGATGCCTGGGTTTAAGGCATGCAGTTCCTGTAACCGGCTGATGTCGGTCACGGATCCGCATCGCGTGTGCCTCTTTTGCCTGGAGCGCGTCCACGACCCCAAGTCGTGCTCCGACTGTCGGTTGTTAACGCCAAGGCTTTGCGGGAGTGGTCCTGAAAGCTGCTTGACCTCCGCCAGTCGGCTCTGCGCCGTTCAAGGTCCCGGTCGAGAGGGAGGTCGAGGAACCGGTCGCGGAGCCATCACCATTCCGACAAGTCAACAAAGTCTTTGCACTCGGGGTCGGGTAAGTCAAAGCATAAGAAGAAGTCAAAGAAGCATCGTCGATCCAACGAGGCCCGTGGGTGGTGCCCCTCCCAGGGCTCCACGTGCGGAGTCCGACTGGTCGACTCCGAGCTTCCCTTCTTTTCCGGGACCCAGAGCGACCCCCGCCCAGCTTCGTACATTCTATGAGGTGATGCATGCCATCTTTGGGCGAACCGACCCCTTCGGCGCGCCTTCTGGCCCCACGGACTCGGTTGGGGGGCCTAGGTCATTTGCCGCCACCGGCTCTGGCACCGCAGGCCCCCCCTAGGATCCAGGCCTGGAGTCTGATCGGCGCCTGTTGACCTCACTACACCGGCGCCGCTTCCTTCGGCACCACTACCGCGCTCGGCGCAGGTCCGCTCCCCGGCCGGCGTCGACCCCGGCCTCCATCCCAACGTGGACACAAAGCCAGACCAGCGTTTACTGATGTCGGATCCGGCGCTGATGGTTACTTCTGCCCCTGTGTGAGGAGTCAGGTGACCCTTTAAATGACTAGCTTGATATCGAGCAGGACTGGAGAGAGGACCTGAGGGATGCAAGTGCTCTTGCTCTGCCAGTGCTCTTGACACTTCACCCGACCGTGGAATGTTGTCTCCTCCTACCGTGGCTATGGAGGAGGGAACGTCATACGCTGTGGTGTTGCGTAGGGCGGCCGACGATCTCAACCTCGAGCTTCCTACGGTGGCGGTCAGGACTAACCTCCTGACTGAGGTGCTTCAACTGGCAGCAAGCTCTACGGAACCCCTTTTGCCATTTAATGAGGCTCTCACCGACGTCCTTTTGGGCACCTGGTCCAGGCCCAACATGGAGGCTCCCGTGGACTGGATGATCGCCCGATGCCACCGCCCGGCTCCTGGTGACCCCACTTTCCTCTCCCAACACCCCACCCTGGAGAGCTTGATGGGCCAAGCCTCCACCTCCAAATGCCCGTTTCCTACCGCTCACCGGAAAGGGAATCCAAGAAGCTGGACCATCTTGGGAAGAAAATGTTCTCTTCCACCAGCTTAGGACTGCGGTCCGTAAACACTGCATGTCTCTGGCTGTTATTCGCACTCTGCGGGATACGGTGACGCAAGTGCTGCCTCAGTGTCCGGAGGAGACCCTGGCATTACTCTCCCAGGTTGTTGCCGCCGGGAGAGAAGCGCGAAGGCTGGGTAACCCTGTGCGCGGCCGGGGACATAGAAACCAGCGTTGTGGTTCAAGGAGCCAGCGGGCGGGCCAGTCCGCCAACCCCCCTCTGCAGCAGCCTCCAAACCCTCCTAGTCCGACCTTTCAGGCCCATAAAACGCCAGGGGGCGGCAGGATTCCCCATCACCTCCCCCACTGGTGCACCATCACCGGACAGGTGGCTTTTGCAGATAGTCCGAAGGGGCTACTCCCTCCCCTTCAAGACTACCACTCCAGCCATGCCATCTCGTTACCACCGCATGTCGGAGGATCATCTGGCTCTTCTCCAGTAGGAAGTTGCGGCTCTCTTGGCCAAGGGAGCCATCAAGCGCGTTTCTGTCCCAGAAGCAGGTCGTGGTTGTTACTCCCACTACTTACTGGTTCCCAAGAAGGACATGGGCCTGTGTTCTATCTTGGACCTCAAGGACGTCAATCGCTTCCTCCGGCAGGAGAAACTAAAGATGTTGACGCTTGCTCAGGTCTTGTCTGCCCTCGACCCGCAAGACTGGTTGATAGCGTTGGACTTGCAGGACGCATATTTTCACATCCCCGTCCTGCAGGTCCGCTGGTGTTACCTGCGGTTCACGTTAGGCAGGAGCACTTTCAGTTTACCGTGCTCCATTTTGGCCTCACCAGCGCCCCTCGGGTGTTCACGAAAGTGATGGCGGTTGTCGCAGCTCATCTGGGTAGACGAGGGGTTTCAGTTTTACCCTATCTTGACAACTAGTTGTTGAAGGCGGGCTCGCCCCAGGCAGTCGTCTCCCATCTCCAGACTACGGCCGATCTCCTGCATCTGCTGGGGTTCTCCATCAATGTGCCAAAGTCGCACATGTCCCTCTCAGAAGCTCCTCTTCATCGGAGCGGTTCTCAACACAATGCAGTTTCGGGTCTATCCTCCCGAACAACGAGTCCGGGTAATTCGGGCTATGATTCCGATCTTTCAGCCCTTGTTCCGTGTTTCGGTCAGAATGACCCTGAGGCTGCTGGGCCTCGTGGCCTCCTGCATCCTGCTGATCAATCATGCCAGGTGGCATATGCGGGCTCTGCAGTGGGACCTGAAGTTCCAGTGGGAGCAGCATCAGGGGAACCTGTCTGATTACGTCCAGATCTCGGAGGGCACTGCTCAACAACTGCAGTGGTGGCTCACGACCCAGGATTGGGTCAGTGGCAGGTTCCTCTACCTTCCCCAACCAGAATACACAGTGGTGACGGATGCATCCCTTCTGGGATGGGGCGGCCTATTGGGGGAGGCGGAGATCAGAGGCCTCTGGTTTGCAGTAGAGTCCGGACTTCACATCAACCTTCTGGAGCTCCGGGCGATTCGCCTTGCACTGAAGTCATTCCTTCCCCCTGTCTGGGGAAGTGTAGTGCAGGTGTTCACGGACAAAACCACCGCTATATGGTATTGCAACTAATAAGGCGGGGTGGGGTCATGGACCCTATGTCAGGAGGCCCTCCGCCTCTGAACAAGGCTGGAACATCAAGGCATTTCCTTGGTGGTTCAACACCTGGCAGGTTTTCTGAACGCCACTGCAGACTAACTCAGCCGCAGGTGCATGATGGATCACAAATGGCGTCTTCACTCGGAGGTGGTGCAAGGTCTCTTTCGACAGTGGGGAGAGCCTTGGTTAGATCTATTCTCCACTGAAGAGAGTGCGCAATGTCAGCAATTCTGCACGTTGGAATTTCCAAGGTGGCACCCTTTTCATCGCAAGTGGAGTTGCGGTCTGTTGTACGCCTTTCCGCCTATACCACTTCTGCCCAGAGTGCTGAAGAAAATCAGGCGCAACCGGGCCCAAGTCATTCTTGTGGCTCCGGATTGGGCACGAAGAGTCTGGTATCCCGAGCTGCTCAACATGGCCATTGATCCTCCGATCAGACTGCCTCTTCTGGAGGATCTTCTATCGCAGCAGCAGGGGGCGGTCCTCCACCCGAACCTGTCCAGTTTCCACCTCTTTGACTGGAGATTGAGTGGCTGCAGTTGACGTCTTTCGACATGCCTCCTGAAGTTTGTGATATAATCTTGGCAGCCAGGCATCCCTCCACAAAGACTGTATATGCCTGCTGGTCAAACAAATGTGTGGCATGGTGCACAGAAAAGGCTGTGGATCCCCGTTCTGTCCCTCTTTCTGAAGTACTCTTGTTCCTTCTCTCATTAGCCCAGCAGGGCTCTACTCTGGGCACTATCAAGGGCTACCTTTCTGCCATCTCGGTTGCCAGAGCAGCGATCTCTTTTCAAGTCCCCCGTAGTTAACCGTTTCTTGAAAGGCTTAACTCATCTTTTTCCTCCAATTCCTTTTGTTATACCTCAGTGGGACTTGAATCTTGTGCTGACTTATTTGATGTGGGCTCCCTTTGAGCTGCTTCATAACTGTCCTTTACGTCTCTTGACTCTCAAGACTGCTTTCCTGTTAGCTATCACTTCTGCTAGAAGGGTGAGTGAGCTCCAGGCCCTTTCCTTCAAACATCCTTTCCTGTCTATTCATCCCGACAAGGTGGTTCTCAGGACCCGTCCATCCTTTCATCATAAGGTGGCCACTGCTTTCCACATCGGGCAGACCTTTACTTTGCACACCTTCTTTCCGCATCCTTCAAAGGAAGAAGAGAGGCTTTAAGGTTTGGACCCAAAGCGTGCGCTCTCCTTCTATCTGGATCGCACAAAACAGTTCCGGGTGGATGATCAACCTTTTGTTGGCTACATGGGTGCAAAGAAGGGACGGGCCGTACACAAACGCACCATTTCTCGATGGGTCGTTTGTGTATTAAGGCTTGTTACTCTCTGGCTAAAAAGGAGCCTCCAGTCGGGCTACACGCTCACTTCACCAGGGCGACGGCAGCCACTACTGCCTTGGGAAGAGGAGTGCCTCTGAATGACATCTGTCAGGTGGCCACGTGGGCATCGCTGCACACGTTTACCTAACACTACTGCCTGGACAGCCAAGTCCGGAGAGATGGCGTCGTTGGCCGTTCTGTTCTCCAGGATTTTCTAGTGTGATCTTGGTTCGCAGACCCACCTCCGGGGTTGGTATTGCTGGGGTATCTAGTCTAAGGTAAGGAATCAGATGCACCTTCGGTAACAATATATCTGTAAGAAACATTAGTTAGGTATAGATTCCTTACCGCCCCACCCATCCTCCCCGTTCTGGAAACTGATTTCTAGGGTTAAGGACACCCTTTCAGGGCCCTAGTTTTGTGCACCAATGGTCAGTGTCCTGCATGGATCTGCGTTTCTGGCGCGGAAAGTCGTGTACAGAACTGACGTCAGCGCGCGAGGGCTGCCGCAACGTCATCCCGCCAAACACGACGACGAACGTGGAGCTGACCTACGCCACCTTCTGACGTGCAGACAAAAAATCTTTCCGGATCCAGTCTGATGCCTTGGGGTAATTCTAAGGTAAGGAATCTATAACTAGCTAATCTTTCTTACAGATAAGATACATCGTTACCGAAGGTAAGTAACTTGTGTGACAGTCCTCTAAATTGGATCTCAGGAGGGATGCCTGCCTTTTATATTCGTTGGTAGTGTTGCAGTTCCGACGTAAGAGGAGGAACTGACCTACTGGTAGGTTAACCCTAAGAGGTTTTGGGTGGTGACGGTTCTGCTCCGCGTCCACGCCAGAAGTGATGTATGCGGTGCCTATACAGGCACCATCCCAGCACGAGGACGTCAGTTTTTTTCTTTCCATGCCGGTCAGCGCAGATCCGGAGACATCTACCCCGACAGTCACTGTTTCGACTGCTTATTCGATGTTTTGTCAAAGTTTTTTGAGACTTGTCTCCTGGTGTGGCAGGGATGTCTAATAGGAAGGCTCGTTTTAAGCCCTTTGGGACCTGTCATCAGTAGATATCAGAGACGGACCCGCACATTGTCTGCCTCTGGTGTGTTCAGCGCGACCACGATGCCAAATGGAAAATCTCTTCTTTGACGTCTAACAACTTCAGAAGTAAGGTGCTGTCTTTTTTTGACAGAATTTTGCATTTTCTCCACTCCAAAATGCCATCTCTTTTTGACCCCTGCCCTTCTTGTGGAAAAAAGAAGGCCAGGTCAGACTCTCATGCAGCCTGTATCCTTTGTCTTCCTAAGGACCATGTCCCCAAGACTTGCCCTCATTGCCAGTTTTCATCAAAGAGCACTCTAAAAGACAGAGAAAGAATCCGTCTTTATGGACTGGCTGAGAAGGATAAGACATCTTCCAGACCGTTGGTGGTGTTTCCGTGAGGTGCCATTTGTTTCTCGCACATTTTTTCTAAGTAGAACTTGGTCTAACACTGATGGTGTGTGTTGGAACTGGGGTAGCCTGGCCTAGGGCAAGACTAACATATCCGAGGCACAGTGTAAAGGTTGCAGACCACCCAAAAGTAATTCCACGCAATAGCACTCAAAAAGAAAACACTACACCAAAAATGTGGAAAAATAAGTACTGCTTTATAAAAACAATATGCTCTTTGGATTCAAATTATACAGTGTAAGACATTTCAGTTCCTCTCAGAAATAACAATTATACCTTTGATCTAGAGAAGTAAATAACACTCTTCTTGCTGTGGAAAAATTACAGTCCAAAACATTCAGTTGTCAAGGATTCAGTAATGCTTACTTCTGGAATTAAAAGTATCCCAATAGGATTACACTAAGCAGTGTCACTTTACATTAATAATCAATGTCAATCAATGCCCTCACAGCGCCGGGACGCCTCCTAGTTGAGGCAGCTGTTCGCACTTTATAAATACTAGTATTATTATTATTATTATCAATATTTCATCACTTTTAACCTGCCAAATCACTGGATACTCCTTTACCACAGGGCTAAGATCTCTCTCCCCTTATCTGCACCAATATACAGGGCTAGAATGCACACTCAAAGTGGTCTGCAGGAATTCCCCAGGTTCACTGCACTCATCAACATTTGCTATAAATGCCTGAAGGTAGTTCCCCAATGGGCGAGTACTGTCAGCGCTCTACTGACAGTAGTTTATGTTTCCTAAAACCTGTAAAACTGAGGTTGGGGTTATGAAGTTACTTTCCCCTCACCTACTATGACACAGTTTAGAATTTAAGATGACAGAAAGTCAGGGCACCTTGCTAGACGCTAGATCTGGTAAATTTTTATCATTAACCACCAGGGCACAGCACCTTCCTTTCTCACCCCCACTCTCCTTACTGTCTCAGTGGCAGTTCCGCCACAGTCCTCCTCTCTTGCCTGACAATCGGCCTCCAAGGGTTCAGTCCAGCTTCCCTGACTAGCTTCTCAGCTTGGGCTGGCGCTGGACTAGTCGATGACACAACTGAGGGGGCTTGCCGGGGTGTCTCCCCCTTCCCTACCGCTCAGCGCGCTTCTTCTGTGATGCGCTGTTGCAGGGACAAGGAGGGGTACTTGATGCGAGGAAGCGCCAAAGCCTGCTTCCTCGCCGATCGTTTCTTCGGTGATCTGGGCGTCTCCTGCGCACTCCGGTTCCTTCGCGCAGACGCGGGGAAGTAGTGTGCCGGCTGGGAGTCGGCGCTGGTCACCTGACGCGAGAAGCGTCTCCCGCGAAGGCCTGCTCACTTTACCCTTTGCCTCACACGTTGGAGCATGCGCGGAACCGCCGCCAGTAGCGTCTCCTTTAGGGGCCTGCTCGCTCTCCACGTCGCCTCACAGGAATGAAGAACACGTCGGCGCGGGCGCGAGGGACCAGTGTTCCCGCTTGGCGCCGCGCTATCTCCGCTTCTGCTCTCACAGTCTTCCCCCTCACCTGGCTCCAGGGACACGCTGAAAAGAGCGAAACGCTCGCTCAACAGGGCCACACAGGCTCCGTAGCCACTCGCCTTCCCTCCTAAGCCTTGGGGAAACACCAGGCTCAACACTGGGCTAGAACTGTCTTCTCCACCACGCTGGTAAGTGAAGCACTGCCAGGGGGAAGTCAGGAAAGTCCTTAAGCAGAGTGTTCCAACAGGGATCAATGGGGCTCAAGTGTAGAGGGGGGCTTCTTCTGGGACAATCTCTTCAGTAGCAGAAGGTGGTAGGGAGGGATTGGTCAGGGGTTGAAGGGGGAACGTCTTCCTGTAGTGGCTGTCTGTCACAAAGACAAATTAACTGCTCCCAGTGCGTCCTCCTCCTCTCACCACTGCCTCACTCCTCCACTCTCTGGTCAGCACAAAATGGCTGCCCCGCATTCCGCCTTTTATAGGCTGCCCTTCAGTGGTCCAGAATGGACCAGAAGGTTCTAGAATGCCCTATGCTAGGCTATGGCCAAGTTCTGTGTGTGACAGTTAGGGCAGTTGGTGGCCACCATTTTAGGTGGTGCCAACTTTCCTGTCAGAACAGGCCTCTGGGCCTGAGGTAAAAGATTATGGGGGGAGAAAGAACACCTATCCCCCTGGCCAACACCTACAAAAAGTCAGTAGACAAAAATTATTAAGGGTATGAGGGGCAAAAAGGGGACAAAATAAATAATAATGAGGAGGGACTACGTCAAAAAGCCAGACAGGTCTAACAGTGTGGATGTCCGGTACTGATTAGAGGTGTCAGACATTTTTTATATGGTGTTCTGTGTAACTCTCAAGGAAGATTGGCTTTTTATTTCTAATTGAAGAAAACTATGGGCGAGGTGCAGTGAATTGTCCCCTTATGAGAACAAAATTACATAGGGGAAGATAATAGTTATCAGTACGTTCAGACTATTCTATTATATAAGTAACTGACACAACTAGCGTCCTTGGGACAGGGTCTTTTGTTGTTGGTTAATGTCTGAGTGGAGGGCGACCCAGTCCAATTTTCCCTCTGAGCTCCTATCTAGGTTAGACTCTGGTGGGAGAGAGCTGCTGCTTCCCTTCGAGGGTTCACTTCGCTCTTCTCTGATGGGGGCGCCCCGCCACGGGATATCCGGTGCCCCAACATCTCCTGCACCGGCACCTTCCAAGGCCACGTGACCCGGTGTGTCTTACCCTCCACCCCTCTGCCAGTGGGCCACTTTTGCGGACTGCCTTCCCCTCCCTACCGTCACTGTTGTCTCCACCATCACGGGAGGCCTCTTGGGGGCGCAATATGTTCACTTCGACCAGTGCGGCTCTGCGGGTCCTTAACACTCCCATGTGGGAGGCCTTAAAATTCATAGAGTCTCAAGCTTTACTTACCTGGGCCTAACATTCAACAAGAATGGTACCTGGGGATGACACATTGAAGCAACTAATTTAAGATTCCTACGTACAATGGAGGGTATTTTTAGATTTGCCACCAAGATAGGTAACAAACCTGTAAGGGAAATTCTTACACTATACAGGAGCAAATCGATTACCACCGCCTGGTATGGGGCAGCTATATGGGGATCGTCCAACACCGCTTCCTTACAAATTCAGGAGAACAAGTTTTAAAAAAGACTGTTGGCTGTCCCCAGTTCAACATCCAATTATATTTTGCATAGCAAATTAAATGTTCCATATATAAGTGACCATACAGGCTTGACAGGAATCGCCCTATGGCATGGGATATGGTCTAAAGAAGAGGCAATGTTTACCAAACATATAATTATGGACTGCCTGGCCCTAGAAAATTGTAGGAAAATCGCTTGGCTAGAGTAACTCACTCCTAAATGGCTGTAAGATACACTTAGACCGAAAAGATCGTTCGCTTATACAGGAGTATAGCAAAAAACGAGTTGAAGTCAAGGTATATCACCGCAAAAGAGAGAGGCGGCAACTGGCCGAATGCAAAGTGTGATTTCCTATCGTGAGTATCCATTGTTTATGGGTACTCAACCATATCTTATAGCGATGAGAAACACGGAGCAAAGATTTTTTCTAACGAGGCTCAGGTTTGGCACCTTACATTATATAATTGCTTTCCCAAAAATGGGATAGCGGTCTCGTAAACTCCCGAATTGCCCATGCGATGGGAAGTCTCGCCAGTCCACTTTGCACTTTGTATTATTTTGTAACTTGTTTAGAGATATTAGAAAAACCGTACTGAAACCACTCTTGCTTTAGCAAACAAATGTTATTACTATAGAAAAGCTTTTAACTTTATCTGTACTGTGGAGAATGTTAAAACTATGAATGATGTTATTAGTTTCATCCAGATGTCTATTAGGAGACACAAGGATCTCTTCTTTCTAGAGGCTTTAGTCTGAGTGTTCATATGAGTGATTATTGTTACGCAAAAGATATATGCATTAAATGAACCTCAAATCTGATTCCTATGACCTTGATGTATTTAAATTGTATTGTATGCACTTCAGGAGCTTATTTTATATATATATAAGATGATTAGGCTAAGGAATTTTTCTCTGCACTTTAATTCACTGATTTTTCACCCTAGCTCAACAATAATGAAATATGTTATTTTGTATAGTTTTTAGAAGATATTCATTAAATCCAAATCTTGATAGACTTAATATTTTGAACTATTAACTAAAATTGAACTGTACACATGTATATAAATCACTCTGTTTGGAATGTACTGTGTTTTTTACGACCTTATAACTATGTAAACTGTATATTAGGATTAGAATGCTTTTATGGTCGTTTTTAACATACCGAATAAAGCTGATTTGATGATGATGGTGTGTTGGCTAGGGCCACCTCTTGCTTGTGGGACTCGGGGGAGTCCCATGAACCTGCAGCTTCGCAGGAGGGTGCTGATGTTGATTTGCGGCACCATGCGTTAGATGGCAGGGAGCTGGCAGCATTTATTCTTCGCTCTGCTCTGGACATCTCGTAGGTGCTTGGTCGTGCCATGGCTTCTTTGGTTGCCCTTCGCCGCCATGCTTGGCTTCGGGACAGTGTGTTCCCGGAAAATGTTCGGGAACGGCTGGTGGATCTTCCCTTCGATGGCACTCTTTTGTTCCACGCCCCGGCAGACTCGGCCATCCGGAGGTTCTTGGCAGGGCTTCCTCCTCCTGCTCCCCCTCAGTGACCTGTGAGTTGATCTGGATTTTGGGAGCTGTTCTTTCGTTGGGGCGGGTCGCCCCAGTTGTGTGATCTATGTGCATGCGAGTCCTCTTTTGTTGGGACTGTGGCTCTGCTGGTTACTGGTCGGCTCTTCTTGACTGTGTGTTTTTGCTTTGGGTTATCTACACCAGGTTGGCCCCGAGATTAGGCCTTTTGTCTTTTTCTCTTTAGCTGCTTTACAAGCCTTCTGCTGGGGTTTTTTCCCGCTGTTCTTTCTGTTGTCCTCTGCTGCGGAAGTTTCTTCCTAAAAGGGTTCCCAAGTCTTGGGCCTTAACATACCCTATGTGGGGTAGTGGTAGCTGTTATATAGCTTGTTCTGTGCTGGGGAGTTGTGGTCGCCTTCGGGCCTCTGCTCTCCATGGCGTTTATGTCCGTTGCAGGTGCAATTCCCTCTTTCAGGCACAGCCTGCCCGCTGTTTCTGGGTGCCTCAGGGTAATCTTCATGCTTCCTACTGCTTTCTTGCTGTCTGCACCATTCTGTCTGATTTATTGACTTCCAGCTGTGGTGGGTCCACCTTTCCTCTTCACGGGGCTTGTTCCCGGAGGGGGGCTTGTCTTTTTTTCCCCTTGTCTCCTTGGAGCCTCTGGGTTGATCTTTTTCCTTTCCTTTGCCTTGGATTGAGGTTCTGTTGCCTAGTAGGGGCGTGGGGTGTTTGGACCTCCCCTTGCCTTGCCCCTGTTTCCTCTGTTGAGTGGGAATGGGCTTCCTCTTTCTTCTTCTTTTCTCCTTTCCACACCCCTCTTGGGGTCGGTGATGTTCTGCTTGTAGGGGTTCCCCTTGCCTGAAGGGACGGGGCTTCTCTCCCTGTCTGTTGGATTAGTCCCCTGTGGGACCCTCTGTTATGTCCAGGCTGTTTGGGTCCTTTCGCAGACCCTCCTTCCCTGTGGGTGTGGTTAGGGTATCTGTTCTACGTTAAGGAATCTGCGGCTAGTAGTCTCTTTCAGATGTACGAGTTACTTACCTTCGGTAACGATGTATCTTGTAGAGACGATTCTAGCCGCAGATTCCTTCACGGCCCGCCCTTCCTCCCCGTTCTGCGAGGGCCTTTGGCTTGGTCTTCTGCTCTCGCCTCCCGGTGAGTGGTTGTGTCTTCTGTGAGTGCATTCTTTCGCTCTTTTTGATGGGATGATTCGTCATATTTTTTCGTTCCTTCCTCCTCTTTGGCGCATTGGAGGATGGGTTTATAGGTACCCCTGTGCCTCTCTGCTTTGGTTGCTCCAGGATTAGGGCTTGCCCGTCTGCTAACCTCTGGGTTAGGGTCATCTGTCGGTGCCTTTGCCCCTTGTTTCTTTGGGGTGTTGTCGCAGTCTGTGATGGGGTTGCCTTGGAGATTTGTCGTTCCTGTTTGTCTTGGAACTGTTTCCCCTTTGTTGTTCTTGTTTGGGGTTGTAGCCCTGCTACATGTTGTCATGACATTTTGCATTTGTTCCTTGTCTCCAGGGGGGGGACTGTCTACATCCTGGCAAGGTGGCTGCTCAGGGTTGTGATCTGTTCTTTCTTCTTCCCTGCTCCTTATGGTGCTGTTCGTCACCATTCCATTTTTCCAATTTTTCTGCTCTTTCGCACACTGTTCTCATACTCCCACAGTTTTGTCTGATGGCTCAGCGTTGTGGCACGGAAAAGTTTTCTGAAAAAAGTGATGTGGGCGCGGAGGGGTGGGACTTATGTGATGTCACGTACGCGGACGATGCCTGGGCGGAGTCACGTGATGCCGTCCCCACCCCCCCGGCACGCAGGGATGCTGTGGCAAAAATATTTTCCGGACCCAGTCTCAAGCCTGGGAATAATTCTACGTTAAGGAATCTGTGGCTAGAATCGTCTCTAACAGATTTGTCGCTGAAGGTAAGTAACTCATACATTAGCTCCGTCGGGACAGGCACGTTGCTCATTCGGTCCTGCAGGACTTTTTCAATCAATCAATCGATCAATCAATCATCGCATTTATATAGCGCACTACTTACCCAGTGGGTCTCAAGGCGCTGGGGGAGTGGGATCTGCTACTGCTCGAACAACCAGGTCTTGAGTTGCTTCCTGAAGGCGAGGTGGTCCTGGGTCAGGCGGAGGTGGGTGGGGAGGGAGTTCCATGTCTTGGCGGCGAGGTAGGAGAAGGACCGTCCCCCTGTGGTGGCTCTACGGCTGCGGGGGACGGCGACGAGGGCGTGGCTGGTCGATCGAAGCTGGCGTTTGGGAGCGTAGAAGTTGAGGCGGCTGTTGAGGTATCCTGGGCCTTGGCTGTGTAGGGCTTTGTGTGCGTGGGTGAGGAGACGGAAGGTGATTCTCTTGTTGACCGGGAGCCAGTGCAGGTCTCTCAGGTGTCCGGAGATGTGGCTGCGGCGGGGGATGTCCAGGATGAGTCGTGCTGAGGCGTTCTGGATCTGCTGGAGTCTCTTCTGGAGTTTGGCGGTGGTTCCGGCGTAGAGGGTGTTGCCGTAGTCCAGACGGCTGGTGACGAGGGCCTGGGTGACCGTCTTCCTGGTCTCGGTGGGGATCCACCGGAAGATCTTACGTAGCATGCGCAGGATGTTGGAGCACGACGAGGAGATGGCGTTGACTTGTCTGGTCATGGAGAGGGAGGAGTCCAGGATGAAGCCCAGGTTGCGTGCGTGGTCTGTTGGTTTGGGTGCACTGCCTAGGGCGGGGGGCCACCGGGAGTCGTCCCAAGCGGCGGGTGAGGATCCCAGGATGAGGACTTCCGTCTTATCTGAGTTCAGTTTCAGGCGGCTGTTCTTCATCCATTCGGCTACCTCTTTCATCCCTTCGTGAAGGTTGGCTCTGGCGGTGGCGGGGTCGTTGGTAAGGGAGAGGATCAGCTGGGTGTCGTCGGCGTAGGAGATGATGTTGAGGTTGTGCTGGCGTGCGATGTCTGCGAGGGGGCTCATGTAGATGTTGAAGAGGGTTGGACTGAGCGAGGAGCCTTGAGGGACGCCGCAGATGACTTCGGTGGCTTCAGATCTGAACGGAGGTAGGCGGACTCTCTGTGTCCTTCTGGCGAGGAAGGAGATGATCCACTCCAGTGCCTTCTCCTGGAGTCCGACGTTTTTGGTGTGAAATTGTTTTGCAGACCCACCTCCTGGGAGGTACTGCTTGGGTATCTATTCTAAGGTAAGGAATCTACAGCTAGAAGTCTCTATCAGATAAACAAGTTACTTACCTTTGGTAACACCTCATCTGGTAAAGGCTCTATCTTGCCGCAGATTCCTTACCAACTGATCCACATTCCCCACTCTTTGACAAATTTCTAGGGACAGTTCAGTTTCCCATTCAGGGCCATAGTTTTGACACCAGTTGCCAGTGTTGTTCGTGACTCTGCACTCCTGGCATGGAATGGCGCAAAAAGAAACAGCCGTCAGCGCGCTGGGGTGGTGCGTATATAGGCACCGCAAACATCACTACCGGCCCGAACGACGTCACGTAGAGCCGAATGACGATACCTACTGGCGCACAGGGTTCTGCTCCCCCAAAAATGTAGTCACTTTTTTTAATTTGTTGTTTTTACATTCAGTTGCCTCATTCTAAAGTTCAGCCCTGTGCTTCCAGCAAATACTCTCGGACTATCCTCCCTCTCACTCCCATCTAGTTTCTCATCCACTTTCTTGCCTCGTATGAACTCTGTCTCTATTGTGACGCTCTTGCACCATTCACTCTCCTGTCCATTTCTTTTCTTGCCTATGCACTGTATTGTCCCATTGCTCACCCTGTTCTCTCATTCACTCTATCCACTTTCCATCCTTCTAGTCCCATTCCGCATTCCACCCATGTTAATTCCCATCCTCTCTCACCCTTATTCACACACACTTCATCCACACACTACTCATTTCCATTCTCTCACCGAATCAAATACTCACCTCTTCCTCCTCTGCTCTGGCCCCTCCTGGTCCAGAGGCATGCTCACCACACGCACTCAATGATTTCCACACATTCTCACACCCGCTCTGTTTCATCTCTTCAACTTCTCTTCATCCTTTAACTTGCACCCCCACCCATTCATTCTTGCCCTATCCCGTCATGAAATGTATCCACCTGTAAACACCACGTATATATTCACATGCAGGCTGCTCACATACATTGTATCAGCTGGACCGCAGAATGTGTCTGTCATATGTCCAGAATGTAAACACAGGTATGACAAGCTAAGAATCTTTTTCTTCACATGTTTTTTCTTGTCCGTTTCAGTATAGACTCAGAACCCCTAAAGAAGAGTTAAAACACGATTTCCTTGTGACAGGACTGGTCTGGCTTTTGTATGTTTTTCGTATGTTTCGTTTTATCAGATTTACAGAGCACTTTGTGCTGGCCAGCCGACCACGAGGTATTACATGCCATATTCAAATATCTTTCGGAATGTAAATATAAGATTGCAGAACTGACCTGGTCTATAAGAAAACCTAAAGGTCTCATAGGCTGCTGGGTCTTACTGATTTACTAGTTTGCTAGTTATAAAGGTAGTCATTATATCATTAGCATATATTATATTCTTTGTTGTCTTAGACTGTTAAATGTAATTCATAACCAGTCTTTTTAATCCCTCTCCTCTTTGTTATTGGCCGAAAAGCTGAAGAAATATCACACAGATGTCAGTGCTTTGGAAAAGGCTAATTTTTTGAATAACTCTAACAAGTAATTATCTATGCATGGTTCATGCTGCCTGCCCTGGCAGTCAGAGAGTAGCAGTTCATTGACAATGCTCATACATCAAGGCTTTAATTACCATTTTTAATTGTTTCTGAGCAGGTCCACTAAACAAACAAAGCACATGCATGTCAGCAAGGGGTTCAGGAGGCACTCATCACCCAAGAGATTTGGCTTCCTACAGAGTGGTAATCGGGAGCACTATCAGCGGTATACAACCTTTACAAGAAACTTTTACCACGCACTACCATTACAACGCAGTCATTACAACGCAAACCATTACAACGCATTGCACTGGGGGGCGCTCTAGGATAGGGAATAAGTTTAATTTACTATCCAACACCTTCCCTAGTGTCCACGGGGACTGGAGTTGGAATAGTAAATTAAACTATTTACTATCCAGCACCCCAAAGCGCTATGCGTTGTAAAGGTATGCGTTGTAAAAACCGCGTTGTAAAGGTATGCGTGGTAAAAGTATGCGTTGTAACGTCATACATCCCTATCAGCAGCCATGACATGTATACAAGGCTCCATCTGCAGTAACTCAGCACCAGCCTCTCCTTGTGAGGCTGGCAATGATATCCTACCCTAAAGTGTTAGACTCCATCTGAAGTAACCCAACACCAGCCTCATGATGTACAGAGGAGTGATATCCTACCCTAAAGTGTTAGACTCCATCTTGGCCAGCAGCGCGCCGCGCTCATGATTCTCATGATAACACGTGGCTCCGCAGTTGGAGGCACATACCACATAGACAGATATTGAACAAGGAAGGAATGTTTCCTTAAAACCTATCTGGAAGCTGCTATGGACTCCAATTAAAACGTTTTTGCTTTCACCAGGTAATTCAGTTTCAAAACAACGAGCAGATGATTTGAAAACTCAGAAGGGCTTTCTGATTATTGGAGTAGTGATGCAACAATGGCTTTTATATTGATGAATAAGAAATAAATATGATTTAATCAACCACAATCAAATGAGGTTCGCAGCTCAGCAAATGTCCGCCTCATATTAGGTAACTATTTCTAAAAGGTTTTTCATGTGTGGAAAAACACTTTAACCTGTGGGTTAAAGACAAATGTCACCCTCAGATTTGACTCAATTCTTTCACAATACAAATTGTTTTATTTGGCCTTTATTCCCCATCTCTTTTTAGGCAGTCCCACACAGTGGTGGTCAGTGTGTGGCTTCAGCACCAAATGTACATGACCTACTAAAAACTCTACCTGAGGCTACGACTGACATATAACGTGATGTACAAGAAATTACAAAAACAGAGCCTCCGTCATCACTAAGTGCTTGCGATTCCATTAGAGGCTAGAATATCCATGCTCCAGATTTTTTATTTGACCAAATTAATATAGCTTACAAAAGTGAAATCAACTGCCTTTGGACCTTAGGGGTGTCTTCATCGGAAACGGCACCATGCTGAAGGCTGCAAACATCAGTAACGTGGGTGGAACCTGCTGTCCATGGCTGTATGTCAATGATTACGCTGGCTACATCTATGCTTGTCATGCATAATCAAGGAGTTGAGCTTAGTAGCTATTCCTGTACCTGTGGATAGCATGTCCTGCTTCCTTTGTGCCTGTTTTGCACTGCTCGTTGATTAGTTCACATTGGCTTTGGATTCGGAGAGATAGATGTTTGATGTACCATCAGTGATGGCGCTTGGCAACCCCTCAGTGGCACTGGTAGAATGAGTTTGGGATTCAGCCTTCTTGGGAGTCTGGGGAGATCTAAACTCATTTTAAAAGCACCAATAAGGAGGTGCATTGGCCAGGTCTATACCTGTAGATGCAAAAAGCGCTTTAAAAGGGATTAGGTGCCGGAACAAGTCACTTTATACCGCAGACCAGGAGGCCCCTCTACTGCTCAGGAAATAACCGCACTGAAGGCAGAGGCGGCATGGAGCACTCGCCAAGCCTGGTAAAGCATCTCTGTAACTGGACTAAAACGTATGGTCCTGGGGAGCTCACCCGAGTATGAATTTTCAGTACTAAAAAAATAGCACGAACGATTGTCATTTTCCTTTAACTAAAGAGTGGCTTTTGAGCGCCCCAGGTTTTACTGTGACAAAGGAACATACACATAGCCTCTCATGGGAAATGATAGAAACAAAGCAGTAAATAATAAATGTACGGGTCAGACACCATAGGGTGTCATTTAATTGTCTATTTCTGCATAATAGGCAGCGCTAGCATTGGCCCAGAGTATCGTTCAGCACAGATGAAGCCAGGACTGTCCCAGCGCAGTCCAGCTCTCCGCGGTGTGAAACCTTCTGCAGAGCAGGCATGCGTCTGTGCAGCCTCTGCCTGTGTTCTCAGGCAGCTTGGGGTCAGACTGAGGGACAGGCTGCCAGGGCAGTCGTCACGGAGAAATGCTGATTATTCTCTTTCACACATATTCTGGCCGTGGATTCATCATAACCTGACCTCGGAGACGGCATTTCTTCGGACTCTGCCACATACGACAACTAAGTGTTGGGCCTGCGGGAATTTAAAGCATTAATAGGATGGATTGAAACTCGTTTAATCAAATTATCTCTCAGGTCTTGTATTCTCATGTTCCAGGGAAGGGATATCAACAATGAAAACATGGGTTTTGTTTTAAAAAGAGACTGCAATACATGTTGCAACTCCTCTCATTTGTAACATGGATATATAATATTTAAACATGTGTATTATTTGCAGGTGCTAAAAAGGTGCGACATGGGCAGTTACTTAATCCCTCCAGAAAAGTGCTGGTTCGTCTCAATCGCAGTTGTGCAAAAAAGATGCGGGTTCCGCGCCATTAAAATAGAGCAGCCCTTCTGCGAAGCAGTGGTAGAGTCCAATTTGAAGTGTGATGGTCTTGCAGAAAAGTGTTTCTACCGTCTCTTGAAAGCGACAAGAGGGGTGCTGAGAAATGCTGGCAGTATCTGCTACTAGCACAGCATCCCTGGGGGGATTGATGGTACCTTCTGCGGCTAGATATGTCAGAGAAAGCAACATTAAAAGTATAGAAGTCGTGTATAACCATGACATGATCGGCTCCTGAAGGGACTTTATAAATTGTTATTAGGCTTGTTAATCCGCAACAACGATCCCTTCCACAACACCAGGACGGTACATCCTCTGACTGCATTTATCCAGTGTCTGGCCGTGTTAAAATGTCAGTTTTCAACTCAAATTGGCCTTATTTTCTCACGGGTGCTAATTAGCACTGAAAATGGATCTGCCATTTTCTTGTGAGTTAACTCTAAAACTCTTTTCTACATACTATGAAACTGTATGGATTCTGACAATGCTTTTTTTCTCGAAATAACTTAAAAGCCATGTGAAATTCCAATGTTAACGTAAAAAATGTGTGAACTACTAGTAGTAATAGTAGTATTTATGAGAATTACAGGACATTTGTGAGAGAAAACCGACGATGTGGGCAGGCTTGGGAAAGAATTTGAACACCAGCATAAGAGACTTCATGAGCCATCCACAAGGATTATGCGGGGACTGTGGACTTCATGCCCATCGCAAGAAGAATTTAGACTGAGATCACAAGGGTGTCTCCCCCAGCCCGGGAGCGGGAGCGACCGGACGGTGCTGCCTCCGCGCTGTGGCTCCTGGTTGATTATATCTCCAAGCTCATTGTCATTCTGACTTTGACTTCGTTAGTGATAACGGAGAAGGATAGTGCTCCTTTAAATGACGAGCTTTGTGTTTAATTACCCAAACAAAATGGCATAAATATGAATGAGTCCTAATGGCGGTACTTGGCTTTCCGGAAACCATTAACCAAACGATTCCTAAATGATTTGTAAAGAAAATGAGAGCTGGTGAGAGGAGTGGGGAAAGCCATTAGGCGTCTAACACACCCCAGCGTTATTATGTCGTCAAATCCTGCCCACCAGACCCTACTCCCATAACAAACAGGCCATATTATCCCAACAAACAAGAAGAGAGGCATGGCGGGTGGGGCTCATACATGGCTGCGTAGACTTGAGCGGTCACAGAACGCTTGACCCTCTTAGCCCCGCCCCCATCTGCTGTGCTTCTAGGAAACCAAGCGGAAGGGTGTATTCAAGAATTCTTTATGGGGAGACGTGCCCTTGTCTCAGTCTTCTGCTGGCGGTTTTATCCTGTATCCTCCCCCTCTTACTTCTCTCACTTCTATCACTTCTATCTCTCTACCCCTGCCTCCCTCTCCTTCGTCTCTTCGCCAATTTTCTTGCCTACTTTTAGTCTGATAGTCTAGTCTTTACTTGAAAACCCTTGCATTGTAATTAATCCCCCATATGGAGACTAGTGGCTGCTGAGCTGTTACTGTAGCTAACCCCAGGAAGACCGACCCACTATATCTTGGGTCTGAAGCCTTTCTGCACTGGCTGAGGACTCTCAAAAGTTACTTGCTGACAACAGACCGCCGAGCCATCAATGGGCATTCATTCATCATCTATTTTGAATATAAATGCTAAGATTTAGAGAGCACCGTTTTTTAAATAATATGATCCCTTTTCTCCATGAGACTGAAGTTCGTGAACCTGGGTTTCTCTTTTACAACAGTCCTAATTGGAGGGCCTGATTGGCTGCTGTGGTTGAATAGCATTTTTACATTCTTTCGGTATACTCTGTGCCATAAGACAATGTCTTGCAGTTCATGATCCAAATTCATTGATTCACGTCCTTATTTAGATGTGCTCCCAGTATCCTATGTCCAGAGCGGTCCTAGTGCTTGACCTGCAAGCCTAACCCTATGCAGAATGCCCAGATGGTCCGAGACGTTTTACAATTCAAACTTTGCATTCTCTACTCTCTGTGTCCTAGAGTGACCCTCCTGTGACCATCAGAAGCACGCTTAAGGCATCAGTTCTATACTAAGTGGTTCTGTAGGTTTCTGATTTTCAGTATTTGCAAACGTGACTGGAAGGATGCATCTAACCTGTCCATTCAATTTTATATAATAGATTACAGTTGTTGCTACGGTGTCAAAATGCAGTGGGTCATTGCCTCACAAGCATCTGCCTTAGTAGCAGTGCTCCATGGTGCGAGTTAAAAAGTATTGAGTTGTAATACAATATCTGGGATTCTGCCTAAATTCATAATATAATTGTGGCCCGATAATATAACTATTTCCTGATAATTCATTTAAACATTGTGCTAGAAAGATATACCCTCCTTTGTATATCCTTCTTGGGGTGTTAAGTAGCCGGTATTTTAAGTAGTCCTAACTGCTCTTTGGCACAGTGATGATCTCCTGATGCTCAATGTGTTCTTGCATTGGATAGGAAGCACCTTCTTTTCCTTTTGGGCAGTCTGTGTTTTTGTCTAAGGGTACATGCCGATTACCTGAAATGCTTCTCTCTGTTCCCTTTTCAGGCGTACCTGTGGGACAACAACAAAGACCTGGTGGAATGGCTGGAGAAGCAGCTGACCGAAGAGGAGGGAGTGCGCTCAGTTGTAGATGAAAATATCAAGTACATCTCCAGAGATTACATTCTCAAGCAGATACGAGGGTAAGACCATCAACACTGCCATCAGAAACCCCCGTTATCATTAACTACGTGAAAGTGCAAAGTCAGATTCGGATGAAGTAGGAACAGGTTTTAACCTTGATGAAAAATAAAACAGGACATTCCACTAGTAATTACAGCACCAACTCTGCATACTAAACTACTAGCTAGCATCTCAACATTCTGTATTAACATACCTACCACCTCCCCTTGCAACAGACACATCACTACTCCTAGCGACACTCACATAATGCCATAGGGATATCACTTTTTGTTTATTTTAAAGGGAAGGTAATGATGCAGAGTCCAGCTCCACTACTGGGTCGGGACAGGTGTGTCTTAACTGGTTGAAGGAAAAAAAAACAGACAAAGAACAAAAAAGTACACAAGGGAGATGATAGAAAGCATGATGCTAGAGAAGGGAAATTCTTTGTTGTAGATTAGGTGTTTTACGTGACCAGTGCAAAAACTAAGAGTGGCCTGTCCACCAGCAACCGAAACAAGTGAGAAAAGTCAGCTTTATGTGATGACCCTCAAAATTTTCAGGTTTGGAAGACAGTTTGTCAAAGTTAAGTCTGGAGAATGTTTCTTTTGGTTTGTTGGGGTTTGAGCTTGTGTTGAGATGTGGGTATTTTTTGCAGTTGCACGACAGGTCATTTGCGAAAACAGTCAACACAAGCAGTGAATGCAAATAATTGTTCCTGTGCTACAGTGCTTATCACTTTTCATCCACTCCATATGCTCAAGTGTTTTGACCATGCTGACAGCCACTTTGTACTTTAACGCTGAAAATTCAAGTTTTAGCTTGGTTCATGCCCAATCTAAATGCACCTTTTCCAACTGTAATGCTTAAGACTCACCTCAACACTTATCCCACTGATAATACAAGATGTACAGGTGCTTCAAATGCAGTGCCAGTAACCTTATGGTGAATGGTTGCTATAGCTGGTACATATACCTTTGTTAGTAGCTCATCATCACCACCAGGGACAAGAGCAAGGACACTGCAGGACTATGGTGGAACAAGATTTAATCTTTACATCTGATGGAAACGTCTAGCTGCAGATTTCTTGCCCCAAGATATTCCCCAAGCGTCAAGAAATTTTAGGGCTGTACTCCTGTGTGCTGGTAGGTGGCTTCGTTCGGCTCTGTGTCGTCAGCAACCACACTGGATGTGACGTTTGTGGTGCATAAGTAGGTGCCACTCAAGCATGCTGATGTCCTTTTTTTTTCCAAACCAGTTAGCGCAGATCCAGAGAGGTACCCCCCACTCTTTATTTACTTACTTTTTTCTCGACTTTTGTAGAGGCCTTTTAGGAGATTCCCTCTCCTGCTGATGCAAGGGATATCTTCCAAGAAGGCCAATGGCTTCCAATCTTGTGATGCCTGTCACAGGCAGACATCTGTGACAAAACCCACCCTAGGTTTTCCTCGGGTATATGGAGCAGCACCACTCTCTCTAATACTTGCGATGAGTACCGCCCCATGAGCACCAAGGCACTGAGAAAACGGTCCCTAAAACTCTTTGTTGCCCTGCGTCGGGCGACCCAGTGACTCTCTCGATCCTGGTCACAGAGATGGTCCCGGGTCCGCTCGCAAAGCCACTCACAGCGGTCATAGTCTTGATCCAGGTCATTGTGTAAGTCTCACAAAAAGAAGAAGTCGAAGTGCTCTTCAAATTCTTTGCGCCGGTCCAAACATTCGGACCAGGCGAGGGTGCGTCTGCACTCTAGGCCTCGCTCTGCCGTGGAGCTTGTGCCAGAGTCTGCTTCGCCTGCCAGTTTCCTAGAGTTTTGAGGCTATGCATCTCATATTTGGGCAGCCTGACCCTCTCAAGCGTCGTGTTGCCCCAGAGGTACAGGAGGGACCCTACTGGTTCTCTCCTGGCGGGATCTCCCTCTGCATCAGTCAAGCCCTTTGGTTCCGATGCTGTATCTAGAGCAGTGCCAACTGCACCCTTCTCCCAACTCCTGCTGCAGTGCCATTGCTCCCGGTGCTGCTGACGCCCTGCGGTCACGATGGCACTATCATTATACCCAACCCCGACGCAGAGCCTGATCACTGTCGCCCGACACAAACTCCAGCGCCGACCGGTACCATGCCCTCTGAGTTGAATCCAGTGCCTTTTTCTTTTGACAGGCCTGGAGAGGGAGACGATTGGGAGGGGTCAGATAACCTTACAGTTTCCATCACCCCCTGGATGATACAGAGGACAGTTGTCATGAGGTACTGGCAGATGCCAATGGTTTTGACACTTCACCAGACACTGGCCTGGTCTCTCCCCATATTGTGGCTATGGAGGAGGGTGCCTCATTTGTAATGCTGGTGAGGAGGGCAGTGAGGTCCTGGACCTTCAGCTGCCTACAGTGGCAGTCATGATGAACATGATTTTGCCAGCAGCTGCCCTTTCTGAACATTTACTCCCCTTCACTTAAGCCCTTACAGATGTCCTCCTTCATGTCTGGCCAAGCTCTACACAGGGATTCCTGTGCATAGGACAATTACCCGCTGCCATCTCCCTGCTCCTGGGAACCCCAGTTTCCTCACCCTGCACCCTACCCCGGAAAGTTTGGTGGTCCAAGCCTCCACTTGGACCACTATCGGATAGGGTATCCAAAAGGCTGGGTACCTTTGGTCAGCATAGCACTGCGGTCGGTGTGCACCGCGTGCCTTTTGGGCCAACACCAACACACTGTATGGGATTCAGTTGTGCAAGTGCTGCCCATGATCTTGGAGGAGGCTCAAGTCATATTCTCCCAAGCAATTGCTGATGGGCAAGATGCAGCAACGTTCACCATCCAATGTGGACTTGATACGAACAACTCGCTGGTCAGAGCGATTTCATTGTCAGTGGCACTGAGACATCACCCCTGGCTGGGAACCACTGGCTTTGCCCATGGACATGCCCTTTGATTGCTCCCACCTCTTTGGTGAGAAGGTAGACTCTGCGCTTCAAGGATAGCAGAGCCATGTCAAGGTCCTTGGTCATGTCCATGGCTTCTCACCAACTCCAGTCTTTCTTTCTCCTCTTCCATGGCTACGGTAGGTGCTACCAACCGCACCAATTACCGCCCAGCGACCAAGTCCAACAGGGTTCCCAGCCCTTTCGTGGCCCTGAACATGGTTCCCACAGATCACATGGGTCTATCAGCAAGAGAGTGAGTCGGCCCACCACACCTGCTGCAGCCGCTGCCTATTTAGTTTGCCTTCTTACCACTGGGCACCCAGTGAGCAGCAGGATCCTCCATCACCTGTCCCACTAGTAGTCAATAGCATACTACAAGTGGGGGTTGCAGATCATCCAGAAGGGCTACTCCATCCCTTTTCTGGAACAGCCACCCACCCATGCCAGACACTTAAGAGCGGCTGACAGAGGACCATGTCTGCTTGTGCAGTCAGGAAATATTGCCTCTTTTTGCCAAAGGAGAGTACCAGCATCAGAAGTAGGTTGTGGTTGCTATTTCCGCTACTTTCTAGTGCTAAAAAAGGAAGTAGGCCTTGTCCTAACCTAGACTAATAAAATAAATTGACATTTTGTAATAATTGCATTCTTGGAATTATTGTGATTATGTCCAATTGTTAGCCCAGTGTTGTCTATTATTGGGTGACCCTACTTGGGCACTATATATATATCCTATATATAGGCAGGTTGATTTCCTTAGTATTAGTTTAACTTAGACTTGCACCTGTGCCTCTTAACTTCTTCCTTGAGAAGGAGAAGTTCAAGATGCACACCTTATCTCCGGTCCTGTCCTGTCCTGACCCTGAAAACTGGATGGTGGCGTAGGACTTGAAGGACCCATACTTTCACCGCCCTGTTTTGCCAGTCCACAGACTCTGCCTGTGGTTCATGGTGCGCCAAGAGCACTTTTAGTTTACTGTGCTCCCTTTTTGCCTCACCAGCGCTTCTTGGGTGTTCACCAAGGTGATGGCAGTAGATGCAGATCAGGGGTTCCAGTCTTCTCGTACCTCCACGATTGGCTGTTGAAAGCGAGCTTGCACAAGCAGTCATCTCCCACCTCCAGACTACAGCAGACCCTCTGCATTCGCTGGGGTTCACTATCAATGTACCAAAGTTACAGTTGACTCCCTCTCAGATGCTCCTTTTCGTCCAAGCTGTTCTGGACACAGTTCAGTTTTGGGCCTATCCTCAAGAAAAGCGAGTCCCGGATATTCCGGTTACGATACCAACTTTTCAGCCTCTATCTTGGATTTCGGTGAGTGTGACTCTGAGGATGTTGGGCCTCATTGCCTGCTGCATTCTTCTTGTTTCACATGCCCATTGGCATATGAGAGCTGTAGTGGGACCTGTAGTTCCAGTGGGCACAGCATCGGGCAAATCCAATGTGGTCCAGATGTGGGAGGGAACTGCACAAGATCTGTAAGTCAACCGCGATTGAGCTAGTGGCACACGCCTCTTCTTTCCTCAACCAGATCTAACAGTAGTCACAGATGCATCATTTCTGGAATGGGGTGGCCATCTGGGAGAGGTGGAGATCAGAGTCCTCTGGTCTTCAGTGGAATCCAGACTCCACATCAACTTACTGGTGCTCCGGGGTAATCCGGCTCTCGTTGAAAGCCTTTCTACTCTCCATCAAGGGAAGGCTAGTGAAGGTGTTCACAGACAACACCACCACCATGTGGTACTGCAATAAACAAGTCAGGGTGGGGTCGTGGACCCTTTGTCAAAAGGCCTTGCGCCTCTGGATGTTTCTGGAATGCCATCCCTAGTGGTTCAACACCTGGCGGGCTCCCTGAATGCCAGGGTGTACGAACTCAGCGAAAGATGCCTAGCGGATCATGAATGGCATTTCAATCTGGATGTGGTGCAAAGTCTCTTTCGAGAGTGTGGAGAACCTTGGTTAGATCTGTTCGGCACTGCTGAGAATGTGCAATGTCAGCAATTTTGCTTGTTGGAGTTTCTAAGGCGGCTCTCACTCGGAGACGCTTTTCATCTCAGTGGAGCTCAGGCCTCTCTTACGCCTTTCCGCCCATACCACTCCTGCCCAGAGTTCTCAAGAAAATCTGGAAGTACTGGACCCAAGTTATTCCTGTGGCTCCAGGCTTGGCTTGGAGAGTTTGGTATTCTGAGCTATTGAGCATGACTATCGGTCCTCCGATAAGGCTGCCCCTTCAGGAGGATCTTATGTCGCTGCTGCAGGGGGGGGGGTTCGCTGCAGGGGGGGGGGGGTTCTTCAACAGAACCTGTCAACGCACTGCCTTCATGCATGGAGATTGAGTGGCGACAGTTAACAGCTTTTGACCTTACGCCCAAAGTCTGCTATTTTATCTTGGTACCCAAGACGGTATACACCTGACATTGGGGCATGGCGTGCAGAGAAACAGGTTGACCTCTTTCTGCTCCCTTCTCTAAGGTCCTTCTATTTATCTTTTTCTTGCCCAGCAGGGCTCTGCTTTGAGCACCTTAAAGGGCTATTTTTTTGCCGTCTCAGCTTTTCTGCGGTTGTCAGATCAGTCTCCTCTGTTCAAATCCCCAGGTGTGAATAGGTTTTTGAAAAGTCTGCAACACGTTTCCACCTTCACTCTTCATCATGCCTCAGTGGGACCATAATCTAGTACTCACCTTTCTGCTATGGCGACTTCCCTAGAAGATGGAAAAGAGCCTCTATTTTCCTGCTCTTAAAAGAAATTGAATCTTAACCCTAAAGACCCTAGTAATTACCGACCTATCTCACGCCTTTCTTTCCTGACTAAAATAGTAGAAAAGGCATTCAATCTAGAACTGGCCTCTTTTATAAATGGCAATCATTCACTCTACTCTATACATTCTGATAGATACATCTGCCGTGTGGATTCCTCACCTTGTGAATATCCCCCTTGCGTCAGCAACATTCGGAAATTCTTTTGTAGCCTCGCGCTGACGTGGACTCTGACGTCACGGAGACACGACATCGCTCGCGACTCCGCTGACGTCACCGACGCCTACAATAGGCCCACGCCGGCGTGATGACATCAGTTCCCTTTTTTCCGCGTCGTCGACGCTAACGGTTTAACAGGTTACTCTGTAGCTTCTAGTATCCTATTACTTTGTTTCCTCGATTCTCCTTTCTCTGACCTTGTTGCTCGTTTGTCATGTCGACAAAGAAGACAGGGTTTAAGCCTTGTGGAGAATGTGGGAAGATGATGTCCGTTACGGACCCTCACCAAGACTGCATATGGTGCTTGAGCTCGGATCACGACGTTGAAGGTTGTTCATCGTGCCAGAAGATGAATCCGAAGGCTCTTCGAGAGCGGGAATCGAAGCTCCTGGTGGCCAAGCTTAAAGCAAGTAAGGTTAGAAAGTCTTCGAAGCGCTCGAAGAGATCGAAGTCGAGATCCAGGTCGAGGTCTCGTGAGGCGTCGGCCTCGAAGTCCTCGTCTGACCATGCTTCCGGTTCTCGGAAAAAACATAAGAAGAGGAGGCATGAATCCCGTCATCATTCAGGGGATAAGTCTTGTTCAAGATCAAGGTCTCCCAGGAGGGTGAAGTCGAAGGTGATTCCTCCACATGTGTCGGATCATGAAGGTGAGGCTTCGCCTTCGGAGTCGGTGGCCCATTCTCCGACTCCGGTTCCGGATCCGACTCCGTCTCCGGCTCATTCTCCGACTCCGGATGACGCCGATGGAGTTCCTGTTGAGGGGGAATCTTCGAATCCTGTTGAAGAGGCAGATTCAAACCTTCCTCGAAGTCATCCTGAGCATCCACCATTCCGGACACCAGGTCAGGACCCTTCCGCGTTTTTAAACGCGATGTATGGTGTTTCCTCAAGATCATGGTTCCCCTCTGGTGCGCCTTCGGGCCCCATGGGTCCTATGGCCTTTAATTTGGGTGTTCCTCACTCATATGCTCCGGCACCATTCATGCCGTATATGCCAACCCCGACTCCGCTGTGGCAGTACCAAGCTCCACCAGGGTCGACGCCGGCTCGCCCGAAGTTGACGACTCCGGCTCCGACGTCACCGGCTCCAAGCAAGTCCATGGATCCTCCTTCCAAGCCCTCGGATTCGGTTCAGAAGTCGGCTCCGGCGCCGTCGGATTCGGCTTTGGATTCGGCTGCACTTCGAGTCAAATTCAGGTCTCGAAGAGAAGCTCAACGTCTGCTTGAACAACAGAGGGTTGATGAGTCTTCTTCAGATATGGAGGAAGGCGAGCTGGATGCTGGCAGTTTCGACGACCTGGCAGAGGCAAGTGGTCTCGAGTTTTCCCCGGAGTGGTCTTTGCCTTCGGGATCTGATACTCCCTCCAGGGATATTCAACCGTATCATGTTGTCATGAGGAAGGCAGCTGGACTTTTGGGTTTGTCTTTGCCTACTGTCGAATTTAAATCGAATTTGCTGACTGAAGTTCTTCATTCTCCTAGTCAGGCTGTGGAGCCTTTGCTTCCATTTAATGAAGCCTTAAAGGAACCCATTATGGAGGTGTGGAAAAAGCCTTTCTCTGCTCCTGCAGTTTCCAAGAACGTGGCTCGGAGATATAGGGTGGCTCCTGAGGACCCTGCATTCTTGTCGTCACACCCTTCTCCTGAGAGCTTGGTGATTCAGGCTGCATGTTCTAAAAAATCGATTGGGGCTTTTCCGCAGGTGCCTGGCGACAAAGAGGCCAAGAAACAGGACCAAATAGCTAAAAAGAACTTTTCTTCGGCTAGTATGGCACTGAAATCTACTAATGCCACTTGCCTTATGGGTAGATACATTCATGCTCTAATGGACTCTATGCGCACATTGATCCCTAAGGTTCCAGAGGATAGCAGAAAAGACTTTGAGGAAGCATTGTCTGATTCTCAAGCTGCTGCCCGTCAAGTCATCCAAAGCGGGCTTGATACTGCGGATTCTGTGGCGAGGATCATGGGCACAGCGGTTGCCACTAGGCGTTCGGCTTGGTTGAAGTCATCCGATTTTTCAACTGATGTGCAGTCTGCTTTATTGGATTTGCCTTTCGATGGTGAGGGGCTCTTTGGAAGGAAAGCAGATGCGGCCGTGGAAAGATTCAAGGACAGCAGGGCGACGGCTAGATCTCTTGGTCTTCAGGTCAGAGGCTCTACGACCAGGAAATTTAGAGGTTTTGGCCGTTCCTTTCGTACATATAGACAAGGGCAGCAGCAGCAGCAACAACAGCAGCAGCAGCAAAATACCCTGTATAGATCATACAGGGGGAAGCAGAGAGCACGTCCTCGGGGGCGTCAGCCCAATTCCTCCTCTACCTCCACCAACCCCCCAGCCACAGAAAAGCAGCCCTAGATCCGCCATTCAGTATCATGTAGGCCCGGTGGGGGGCCGGCTTACCCACTTTCTACGAGATTGGGAATCGGTTACATCAGATCTTTGGGTTCTCAATCTCGTGGAAAATGGGTATGCCCTTCCCTTTCGGGAATTCCCTCCCAATTACCCTCCCTGCCAAGGGTATTGCTCAGAGGAACATCTGTTTCTCCTTCAGGAGGAAGTCCAAACTTTATTGAAGAAAGGTGCGATAGAGGTGGTCCCAGAGCGGGAAAGGGGTCAGGGATGCTACTCCCGGTATTTCCTGATTCCCAAGAAGGATGGCAGGCTTCTTCCTATCCTGGATCTCAGGATCTTGAATTTTTACCTGAAGCAGGAGAAATTCAAGATGCTCACCCTTGCACAGGTTCTTCAGGCTCTGCTGGAAGAGGACTGGATGGTGTCGCTCGACTTGCAGGATGCGTATTTCCACATCCCCATCCTGAAGTCGCACAGGAAGTATCTCCGTTTTACGGTGGGATCGCAGCACTATCAGTTTGCGTTCCTTCCGTTTGGACTTACTACTGCACCTCGGGTCTTCACCAAGGTGATGGCAGTGGTGGCGGCGCATCTCAGAAGATCGGGGATTCCTGTATTCCCCTATCTGGACGACTGGCTGATCAAAGCGGAGTCGTCGGAGATTGTGCTTCATCATCTGCAGGAGACAGTCCAGTTGTTGTACAGGTTGGGTTTCTCGATAAATGTACCCAAATCTCACCTGGTGCCCTCCCAGCGCAACCTGTTCATAGGTGCTGTACTGGACACAACTGTATGTCGTGCATTCCCTCCACCTCAAAGGATTCGCGACATACAGGATATGATTCCTTTATTCTACAATGGAGCGGTTGTTCCGGTCCTGAAGGTCCTTCGCCTGCTCGGTCTGATGGCTTCTTGCATTCTCCTGGTCAACCATGCACGCTGGCACATGAGGGCACTCCAGTGGTGCGTCCGCAGGCAGTGGTATCAGCACAACGGAGATCTCAGGGAGTCGGTGAAGATCTCCAGAGAAGCTGCAGCGGATCTGTCTTGGTGGGGCGTGGAAGGCAACCTGTCTCAGGGGAAGCCTTTTCATCTGCCTCCTCCGGTGGCCACGGTGATTTCGGATGCATCCACTCTAGGGTGGGGTGCTCATCTGGGGGATCTGGAGGTCAAGGGTCTTTGGTCGCCAGAGGAAAGGTTGCTTCACATCAACCTTCTAGAATTGCGGGCGATTCGTTTAGCGCTCAAGGCCTTCCTCCCTTCCCTTCACGGTCAGTCGGTCCAAGTCCTAACGGTCAACACGACCGCGATGTGGTACATCAACAAACAGGGAGGAGTAGGGTTGCAGTGTCTCTGCAGAGAGGCACTGCGTCTCTGGTCCTGGGTTCGGGACCATCAGATTTGTCTGATGTCAAATCATCTGGCCGGGGTTCTGAACGTTCGGGCAGACGGTCTCAGTCGGCAGTTCCCTGCCGACCACGAGTGGAGGCTTCACCCGGAGATGGTTCACAGCATCTTTCAGATGTGGGGGACTCCTCGGGTGGACCTGTTTGCCACTCGCGAGAATGCTCACTGCCCGTCATTCTGCAGTCTCCAGTATCCGATGCAAGGAGCCTTGGGGGACGCGTTTCAGTTGAGCTGGTGAGGTCAGCTCCTTTACGCGTTCCCTCCCATACCCTTGATTCCTCGGGTTCTGAGGAAGATTCGCCAAGACCGGGCCCAAGTTATATTGGTCGCCCCGGATTGGCCAAGAAGGGTGTGGTATTCAGATCTTCTCCACCTCTCCTCTCACCGGCCGCTCCGTCTCCCTCTCAGGGCAGACCTCCTCTCTCAGATGGAGGGGCAGGTTCTACACCCCCACCTCCAGACATTACACCTTCATGCCTGGAGATTGAGCGGGGCAACCTGAATTCCTTTTCCCTCCCGCCTGACGTTGTGGATGTCATCTTATCCGCCAGGCGTGACTCCACTAAGTCCGTCTATTCTTATAGATGGTCGAAATTTGTTGAGTGGTGTAGGGAGAAGTCTATTGACCCTGTGAGAGCCCATTTATCTGATATACTACAGTTTGCTCTTTCTCTGGCGCAACAGGGGCTTGCTGTTGCTACTGTGAAGGGCTACCTTTCGGCGCTGTCAGCTTTTCTCTGCTTGCCTGACCAGCCCTCTCTTTTTGAATCTCCCGTGGTCTTGAGATTTTTGAAGGGCCTCACGAATAAGTTCCCTCCTTCACCTTTTATTGTGCCTCAGTGGGATTTAATTCTTGTTTTAACCTTTCTGATGGGTGCTCCGTTTGAGCCTCTTCACAAATGTCCCATGAGGCTTCTTACCTTTAAAACAGTCTTCCGCGTTGCAATTACCTCGGCAAGGAGGGTATGTAAGCTTCAAGCTCTGAGCTCTAAGCCCCCTTTCCTGACCATTCATGCTGATCGAATGGTTCTCAGGACCAGGGCTGCTTTTCTGCCTAAGGTGGTGACTCCCTTTCATTTGAGTCAGTCCATTACCCTACCTTCCTTTTATCCTCCACCTCACCCTTCTAAGGAGGAAGAGAGACTGCACCGCCTGGACCCTAAGAGGGCGGTTTCCTTTTACTTGGACAGATCCAAGGATTTTCGTTTGGAGGACCAGCTCTTCGTTGGGTTTGCTGGTTGCAAGAAGGGAAGAGCGGTCCATAAAAGAACCTTATCAAGATGGATCGTTCTCTGCATTAAGATCTGCTACTCTTTGGCCGGTAAGGAACCTCCAGAGGGTATAAGGGCTAATTCTACAAGAGCTAAGTCTTCGACCTCTGCGTTGGCTAGAGGTGTGCCTGTTGAAGATATTTGTAGAGCGGCAACTTGGTCTTCCCTCCACACTTTCGTGAAGCATTACTGCTTGGATACCGAAGTCAGGAGGGACGGCCATTTTGCGCGCTCTGTCCTTCAGGATTTCCTGGTTTAGAAGAGTGGACACCCTCCTCCGGGAGTGGGGACTGCTGTGGGACTCTATTCACAAGGTGAGGAATCCACACGGCAGATGTATCTATCAGAAGAACAAGTTACTTACCTTCGGTAACGCTTTTTCTGGTAGATACAATATCTGCCTGTGGATTCCTCACTGACCCACCCGCCTCCCCTATGCCAGAGTAATTGTACTGTAATGTATATTTATTTTGTTGTCAAGGAAATGTATTGCTTTCCTGCATTTGCTTTACACTGTGTGTTTTGCCTTGACTATTGTATACTGTGTATACTTTGTATATATCTACTGTCATTGGTCCGTCCGTGTGCCTCGATGGCACGGAAAAAAGGGCGGAACTGATGTCATCACGCCGACGTGGGCCTATTGTAGGCGTCGGTGACGTCAGCGGAGTCGCGAGCGATGTCGTGTCTCTGTGACGTCCGAGTCCACGTCGGCGCGAGGCTACAAAAGAATTTCCGAATGTTGCTGACGCAAGGGGGATATTCACAAGGTGAGGAATCCACAGACAGATATTGTATCTACCAGAAAAATCATTACCGAAGGTAAGTAACTTGTTCATTTGGATTTATGAGCAAACACAGTACCAAGTCAGCTCTGATTGTTGCCTCAAAAGATCTAAGAGCCTCCCTGACATGGATGGTAAGGCTGCCTTCATTTTATTAGATCTCTCAGCAGCTTTCAACAGAGTCAACCATGACCTGTTGATTGACCATCTTTATAACGTATGCATTAGGGGAGCGTGTCTTGCTCACCTGAAATCCTTTTTGAGGGAACTATTTGTTGCTGTGAACAAATGTATTTCCAACTCGTTCTCCCTGCCTCCTGGGGTGCCTCAAAGATCATCCCTTAGTTATACCATTTTTAACCTTTATGTCAACCTCCTGGCGAGCTCAACAAATCTTTTGGATTCTCTGTAATCCTGTACGTTAATGACATCCAAATAGTTGTTTCTTTGGCCAGCAAGCTCAACAATACAGCCACTAGATTCCACAGCTGCATGCTGCAAATTGACAGTTGGATGAAAAATAACAGCCTTAAGTTAAACTTGTGAAAAACTGAGGTTGTCCTCTCTGGCTATGCAGATTGCTTCTGGACTCCTAGTTGGTGATCACAAGAAGTAGGTGCATTGTCAAAATCCGGAATTCGGGTAGGGAGGGGCTCTTTTTGACAACAAACTGTCTTTTGAAGATCAGCCGTTGCTTTAGCATACTTCTTCACTCTGCATAAAAACAGGAAAGTGTGTCCTTCCATTCCACCTTACCTTCAGGAGACTAAAGTTACCGCTTTTGTTTTATCTAAATTGGATTACTGCAATGCTCTTTATTTGAACATGCTGGAAAGACTACTCCACAAACTTCAGATTTTGCACAACGCAGCAGCACACCTGCTCCTGGGGATTCATAGGCACCAATCAGCCTCTCAGGCCCTCTGTATTGCTTTCAACGACTCTGGCCCTGAATCCCTAAAACGCAAGTTTATTTGGTACACACCTTCCAGAGCGCTATGCTCTTCTATAGCCAAGTGTATCATTGTTCCTAAGTTCAAACGAGCCTCTTGGGGCGGCAGAAGCTTCATAACTTGCTCTGCCAAAGAATGGAACTCCTTTCCTTTATATCTGAAATCAACATAAAATCTTCACCCCTTCAGAAATGCTCTAAAAACAAGTCTCTTTGTTAACTAATTCTGACCCTTTCTATCATATCTTCATACATTAGGAGCTCTAAGACGCCCTTGGGAAATTGAGCGTTTTATAAAAATACATTTCATTTCATCAAGCCGCAGATTCCTTACTGATCCACCCATCATCCTCGTTTTGTGAACAGATCTCTAGGCTGTTTCCCTTTTAGGGCCCTAGTTTTCTACACTAGTGTTCTTTGTTTCTCCGCGATTCTGGTGTAGAAAGTCGCAAAAAGAAACTGATGTTCACACACTGGGGTGGTGCCATAGGCACTGCACACTTTACTTCTGGCGCCAATGATGCCATTGTGGAAGTGAACAATGCCACTTACAGGTGCGCAGGGGTACTGTTCACTGAATATTTCCAGATTCAGTCTAATGCCTGGGGATAATTCTAATGTGAGGAAACGGGGGCTACTTAATCTCTACCAGGTGAGGCATTACCGAAGTTAAGTAATTTGCTCATCTGTTCCAAACCATCCTGAAGCCCGAGATGGCTGTGGTACTTTTAACAGCGAGGGCCTGTCCCTTGCACAAGCGCCCTGCCACCCAAGAATATGATGTGTAGCTGTAATTTCCAGCTTCTGCCAAAAGCACCCCGCCACCTTCATGTGCACTGGTGAAGACCGGCCTTCGCCAAAAGCACACCACCACCCTCGAAGATTGTTATATGCACCAGTGAAGCCCGGCCCTTACAAAAAGCAACCTACTACCCTCGAAGGCAGTGGCGGCCGGCACAGGTAAGTGCTGTGAGCCGGGCTGGGGTCGGAGAGGAGTCGACAGAAGACGGAATATGTATAATTAAATAAATAAATAATATTCATTCCGTCGTCTGTCGACTCCCCAAAACTCTCCGCCACCGCACTTACCTAAGCCAGCCGCCGCTGCTCGAAGGGTGTGTTAGATGGTGCAGCGGGATTAAAGTCGCTGTTCAAGGACTCACAGAATGGTCTAAAATACCTTTTAGATTCAGGGCTTTTCACCAGAGAAAGGCAGACCCTTTAGCCGACTTTCTCCTGTGGGCTGATGAATAAGGAGAGGTCAAAATTACCTCAAATCTCAAACTCGTCTTGCAGTCAAGCAACCCACTTTAAGTCGCCCTTATTTAAAGTACTCTTTAAAAAGTGTGAAAAGCATTGCAGGTCACGCATGATAGAAAATGGCATAATAAACCTCGGACAGGCATTAAAACCCTTTTTGCTTCAAAAATATATACTAATATATATATATAGTGGGAAAAAAAACTTTGTTCCATAGATTTGCTTCCATGTTGGTTGGCCTGTAGTAGGCAACACTTGTTGCTAGTTTGACAAATTGTTGTGAGTGTTAGGTTGACTCTGCAAGCAGCTTACAATATAGGTGACCTTAGGTATAAAGCTGAAAATGTATAAATCGGCAGGTATATTTAAATTGGAGTTTATTTACAATGTCTGCTTTCTTCTTCTCTCTTCCTAGTTTGGTGCAGGCGAACCCTGAGGTTGCAATGGATTCCATCGTCCACATGACCCAGCACATCTCACCCACTCAACGTGCCGAAATAGTCCGAATTCTCTCCACGATGGACTCTCCCAGCTCAGCCTAGCAGACGCCATTTTGTCTTTGGCCCTGCAGACGAATGGCAAAGCCCAGCCCTCTTGCGGTACTTCGGCAGCAGCAAAAGATCGTGCACAAAAGAAAGATGGAAACTAACAATCCAGTGCCGGAGGAAAAGCATCGTGTCTGTACTCGGATGCCAGTCATCCATTTACAGGGAACAATAGCAAACAAAACTGTGGGGAAGAGGGGGGTTAACTTATAGATTTGTAACATTGTTTATTTATTTAATTCTGTATATGCATTTTTATTCCTGCTACGGGACAGCCCCGGTAAATAATTTAAAGAGACAGTGAAAGGGCCAAGCGTACCTTGATGTCTTCAAGACAAGCGACTGTTTTTAGTGTCATCATTTCAAGTAGAAGGGTCCAGGCAATTCTGGATTTTCCACTTGTGTGGTACGCCAACCTCCGTCTGTAGCACATCACATCACATCAGTGCACTAGGGGCACGTACACAAAAAGCCTGTAGCAACACTAAAATAACCTTCTTTTACTAGGTCATACTGATGTATGTCGATTGGCAAACTGTGCAGCTAAACCCAATCCTTATTAGCCTTTGCAATCGTAGATCTTGTTGCTCATACCTGTCTGTGCTTCTGAGGAGGTAACTGACTCACTAGTAATAACCGCAGGCTTGAAGGGGGCTGGTTTCCCCTATTCACCTTCCAGAAGACATGTATCATAAACTACAAACCCGCCATCCATGTGCAATATGTTTGTGTTTTGCTATACGTTGTTTGGTACATATGGAGAATCTCATACAGAATGATACATCAGGGCTGGGCGAATTCTTGGGTCTCCTAGTGGAGAGATCCCGCTACCTGATCCCCCATGAGACAGCCCTAAATTGTGGGTCCATTTAGTTGTGTTTTTAAGTCTGGTGCCTGTCTTAGCTGTAGTTTTAGCTCAAGAAGAATAGTTTGCTTGAAGTAACAAATGGCATATTCACTGCACGAAGGCAAAGAGATCTCCCCGAGACCAACTTCGTTCTGGTATTCGCGGAATCCCAGTTCCACCAAGAAAGTTATGGCTATTACTGATTCTGCAGTAGTAGAGCTCATTTCCCTTCCCAATACCATGCCTCATACCTAGTAGATTCTAGAGGTGGTGACCTAGTTTAGTTACTTGTTAAGGAATTGAACAGTTAACCAAAGTTTCCCTAGAGGCAGGAGAGGGGATCTTGAGATTGCAGCGGAGAAACAAGAAAGACAAAGTGGAAGAGATTCATAGACGAAGTTCTTAGCTTTTCAGCATTGCTGCAGGGCAGTTAGGGGTCTCACAGCTGCCCTTCTTAACCTGTACTTGATAGACTGGAGGCCAACCATTTTATTTTTTATTTACATGCACTTGTTAGACTGGAGGCCATCCAATTAGTACTAGAAGCACTTCACCCAAGTGCATCTGTACAGATCTTTGCGTCTTCTTTTCTTGCACCTTCTTGACGTCTAGCATCTCAAACCACTGGTACAAAAGACCAACCCAAAGTCGGCATATGTTGGGACAGGACTTCATGCTACTTTGAGCAATGGAGCAAAATGAAAATAAGTCCTGGAGAATTTTTTTTTTTATTTTGGAAAAAATAACGTTGAAGCACTAAATGAACAGAACCTCAATAGGGTCCGACCTACTTTACAAAAATGTTAACCGTCGATCATAATTGATCACTGCCATATTTTTTTGGCAGACGGAGCTGGCAGTGTGCTAACATACTCATGTTGTGTACTGTGTTCAGAAGTTAAAAAATGCTTTCAAATGGAAGACATCTGTAAATATTATGAAACGTAAAATGACATTAAAGAAACTGGAAACCTACTGCGCATCATGTCTGGAAATACCATGAAACTGTTGGGTTAGGGTGAAAAAATGCATGACAATCCCTATCATAGCCTAATGCATTGTAACACTTCCTGTCCCATTATTCTCCACGAGACGCACTAAAAGCACCTTCGCAGGGAGTTTAAGCAAGACCTCCTTTTATTCGAAGAGTGTTGTGCTTCAGTGTAGCCTCAAAATATGGAAGTGTGCCATTACTCCAGCCTTTGTAGACACTTCCAGAAGCGCTCTGTGGAAAAGTATGAATTCATGTGCAGAGTTTTGGGATTCACTGGCAGTGTGTATAACTGCATTTCAACATGTCGGTATCTGACTTTAGTGTAGAAATCTGGGATACCCTGCAGAAAACTTGCAGAAATATTTTAAAGGAGCTTGAGTGGAGTATTACATATTTGTGTATTGGAAACTTTAATTGCTATTTTAATAGAAAACTGGCAACAATCTGCATTTTAAAAGATTTTGGTTCACCCTAAAATTATCAAAAATATTTTTCAAATGAAAGGAGCACCTGCTTTTTTAGTGTCCTGAAAAACTTCTTTGAGCACATTATTCACAATTTGTGTACCCTAATATTTGTGTAATGCAGCAACATGTTCGTGTTACATTTTATCATTGCCAAAATATATATATTTTTAAATACTATATCTTTGTGTAGAAGCTCAGAGCCGAGCCATTATACAAAGAGACTAATATTATTTCTCTGTCTTGTATCACTTATTTATAATGAGACATTATCATGTTTTCAGTTGTCTGAATATGTGTTGCCCACTTGAAACCTTACTGGTTTATCATGTTTTTAAAAAATCAGGTTAAAAGGCCAATCCACCAAGATAATTGTTGCAAATTCTGCAGGATTTCAGATAGAAACAAAAATGGACCTCGTTTTGATGCCTGATGATATCGCGATTCGACCTGTAGTAAAGGCTCTCTGAATCAGGACTATGCGATAGGTGGGAACACTTGCTCCTAATTAGTTTTCCAAGGCATTTCAACGCAAAAAAACCTGGCGAAATGTGTGTGGGGAAAAACGGCCCAGAATGGAGGAAAATCCTTCTGGAATATGCACATAAACACTGGATCCCCTGTGGACGCCACCTTTTTCGGGGTAAATTATAGAATAGTCTAATAAAATCACATCCCGTAATTACTAAACCATACAATATCAGTACCAAATTAACGATACGGTGTTCCTGCAGAAGTAAGAATGAGGCCCAATGTTGAGTAGGCAATCACATCTGATAGATTGGTAGGTGTCTTATTTCCACAGCATTATTCGATCTTGAGTTGCCCAATTATGAGATAGAAACAAGCCATGGTAAGGCATGCTGTAAAGTATTTTACTGCTTTCTTCATGCATGTGGTAAGACAGCATTACAGCATTCAGGAAGTACAGCAATATATTTCCCATAAATGCCTTTAAAATAGCACTTATACCATGCCCTTGAGATAATAAAACCTTTGCACAGGTTTTTCTTTCTTTTTTTTTAAATGTTAACTTTAAAATGTTTTTTTGTTGTCTTCAGTTCAGATGTTAACAGAATGTGAAGATGTTAACATAATGTGAAAATGTTAAAATAATGTGATGTCATTCAGCTTTGTTAAATGCTGAATTCCAATTGGTCAATGCCTAGAAATTGCTTGTATGCTTGCACGTTGTGCCATGTTACATAACATAAACTATGTATGTTCTTTCCTACATGGAAGATTGTGGGTATTCCAATTTGTACCAGATTGTTATTTTGTTTTACTTTTTTGTTTTCTTGCTTGATTTTTCACCCTAACAAAAAGTCTGTATGAATTGCTTTAAAGCAACTTTCTTCAGCAATTCTGTTTGCAGTGCAAAACTTCCTAGAGGGTTAGATGTTTCCCTTTTATGTTATGTTATGTGATGTTGTCGTAAGGTTCAGCCTACGAACTGGAATTTATTTTTAGAGGGGTGCTTAGAAGAAGACTCAGGGCAGATGATGAGATCGCAAATCCGGGATTCAAGGGGCTGAGGGCCAAATTGAAAATGTCAGGTTACCCACAGAAGCAGAAAAAGTTGCTCCAGTTCAACGGAGTACGGAGAAAAGTAAGATGTTGCTTTGATTAGTGGTGGCAAAAATCATTGCTCTAGATCAGTCATAGTTGAATTGGAAAGGAAGGGGAATTCCTGAGAATGTTATCATCTTTAAAACTATTTTTGTTTTTCTTGAGGAAATGGAGATGTTAAGGTTGGTGAACATCATGCTTACATTAAGTGCACTGACCCTCTTCACCAAGCAAACATCACACTCTGTATTGTATTTGTATTGTATTGTATTTATTTATTTGTAAAGCGCTAACATTCATCCTGAAAGGACATCACGGCGCTGAGGAAAAGTTGCAAGTGATTTGACATCAGCTCTGATTGAAAATTATTGATCTAGCCTGGGAAAAAGGAATGTTTTCAGTTGTTTCTTAAATGAGACAAAGCAGTCATTTGTTCTAAGTTTAGGGGGTAGCTCGTTCCTCTTTGTTGCCGCAATGTGAGAGAAGGCCCGCTCTCCCATCCTGACAGTACGAGCTCGGGTGATAGCTGCTCTTCCTAACGTCCTAGATCGTAGGTTTCTAGAGGGTTTATGAAATCTAACCATGTCATGTAGGATGGTGGGGCCTGAGTCGTGAAGTACCTTGTGAGAAATACACAACAGCTTAAAAATGGCTCGTTGCCGCATTGGGAGCCAATGAAGCTCACGCATGCAGTTTTTAGCTGAGTCATATTTTCTTTTATTACAGATGGCTTTGGCAGCGGCATTCTGAACCATCTGTAATTTAGCGAAGAGATAATCTGCCATTCCTACAAGCAGAGAATTACCATAGTCCAACCTACTCATCAATAGTGACTGGACTAAGGTTTTCCTGCAATCCGTCGGCACCCAGGGGAAGACTCCTCTAAGCATCCTCAAAAGTCCAAAGCTTCTTCCGCAAGTTATGGAAACATGGGATTTAATGGATAAGTCCCTGTCCAGTGTTATTCCTAAATTTTTTGCTTTTGCAGTAGGATTGGGAGGCAAACCCAAGTCACTTGGCCACCAGCTGTTGTCCCAGGCCTGTGTACCTCTGCCGAACAATAGGATTTCAGATTTGTCGGCGTTTAGTCTAAGACAATGGTCCTGCATCCAAGTTGCCAATTCAGTCAGACAGTTCGTCAATCTAGTTTTAGAGTCATCATTTTCATCAATGGTGACCATCAGCTGAGTGTCATCAGCATAGGAGCACATTTCGACACCCCACTTTTTGCCAATGGTTGCCAGCGAGGAGACGAATACATTAAACAAAGTTGGGCTCAATGACGCCCCCTGGGGAACTCTTAAAGTGTAATACCCCTCCTTATCAAATACAAAATTATGGCAGTTGTCTATTGATATCAGGCTCACTTGAGGAACCAATCTGCAGCTACTTTGAACTCCTCTCCATGCATACTCACACCAAAGTAAACATCCTGGACCTCCTATGCACCTCCATCACCAACCTCACGTCATCCACGGCAACACATAGGCAGGACCAACTGTCCTACCATAGCCATTGACTCACATTTCCCCCACCCACTTATACCAGCCACAGCCATCAACGCTTTTGACCAGATCCCTCAATGGTTGGACTGCTACGTCTGACCTCATCACTGATGCCATGAGTCTACTCTACTGTGCCATTCAATTAACAGCAGATGCTCAAACCCTATTCAAGAACTGCCCTGGGATGGCCAAGAAAGCTGAAAGCTAGGCAACAGCAAAAATTCCACCAAACATAAGGCGCAACTATATGCAAGGCGATCTGACAACACTAAAGACTCCCCTTTTAGCCATAGTCTCATTTCAAATGCCAAAGAATCCTTCTACAAAGGCACCGTCTGTGAAGGATCTGACATATGACAGCTGCTTCAAGGCGATCAAGCACTGTGGAAAACTGTGCCAGATCTCTCATTCAAATAGTAGACGAAGTGCACAGTTTTCAAACATCTTCAGAAACTAGATTGTTAAAATCCAACAGTACATCATCAACACACTATCAAACATCGCCATGATAATACCACATGCAGTAGACTTAAGTGAACCACCTTCAACCCCCACTCTCCACTGCCAATCTTTATTTATTTATTATTTTATTTTTTTGGGGGTAATCCTCATATACCATTATTGAAACTCTTGATGGGAGACTGGAAACCTCAACGCAATTTGGTCGTCCTGAACCGGCCCTTGTTATAATCGGCCAATAGCGAGGTGGTAAACCTGATCCCTCAAGTAGCCGCTGCTTTCCCATCAATACTCCATTTCACAATCTTGTAAGCGCCCCGTGCTACTTTGGAGGAGTCAAGGGAACCAGCAAGGCCCCAGATAAATCATTGGAAAACCAATCATCTGAGTTGCCATGCCTCTAGGGCCGCCCAAACTTAAACCAAACTTGTGGAATCACATGCCATGTCAGATTTACTGGTAAAAAAAATCTGCCGTAAACAGTTCGGGAAGGTGGGGGGGTTGGGTCCTTCCAAGCTCTACAGATTTCGCGCCTTGCGAGGAGGATAACATAAAAGACAAATTTTGTAGGGGGATCGCGTACATTGTAACCCACACATAGCCCCGGATGAGGAAAAGGTGGAGGAATATGGCGGCAGGCTGACGCCTGTTGCGAGAGCTCAGGTCTGAATCGGATTTCCCCCGCAGTACAGGCTGAGCTGAAGGTCACCAAACGGTGAGAAGGAGCATGAGTCTGCGCTATTTTTTAGCGGTCTAAAAGTTAATTTTTGTCCATCTGTTATTTCCCACTTTCTGTAAGGAAATGTGCCGAAGTTTGTGTTTCGATCCTGCACACAACTAGCGGCAGGACCCTGCGGGCGCCTCTGAAACATGGGCTGGAGCTGTGAGTGGGCGAGAACTACCTGTTGGGCGGGAGCTGCGTCTCTTCCGATCCTAGCAGACAGCGAGGCAGGAGAGGCGAGCAGCGCTGACCCCGGAGGAGCGTGGGAGCAACGTCGAGGCCGGACGAGTATCTGGCGGATGTCGAGGCAGTTACTGGCTAGAGTCAGTCTCGGCTCACCTCTTAGCCAAAACTACAACAACGTCGCACGGTCAGTAAAGGGAGTGCGGGGGTCTGAGCCTCAAGCTACGGGAGGCGCTGTTAGCCCGGCAGGGGCCAAGTACTTCTGGGGGGTGTCTGGGGCAGTTATTGCAAATTCTGTGGACATTGCCCCTTCCATTCTGAATGTGGTGCAGTACGAGGGGATGGACCCAGGTGCAATTTCTATTTCAGCGCAATTGAACCCTCCTCGCCCCCGAGCTGAAGTAGAAATAACCTCCCTACCTGCAGCCTCTGGGGGGAACCCTGAGGGGGAAAAAGATAAGGCTCAAATACCCATACCCCCTGTTTTGTCGGTAGCCCAGGTGGTGCCTGTCAGGAACAGATATCAGCTCAGGTCTAACTTAGAGTTACAAAGGACTTGGACAGGGCATCTGAGTACCCCTAGGGCAGAGGTAATACCACCTACCCCAAAAGAAAGGAGGAAAGGGAAAAGGGAGAAAACTGGGAGAGCGGAAGAGGCGAAGATGCAAAAGCAGCCTAGTGCTTTATCATCCCAGCCGAAACCTACACCCTCTCTCAGGTCATATTTCAGAATCATGGAGCAAGCCGCAGACCCTAAGGGGGGGGAAAGCTTCCATACCATCCCCCACCTCCAAGTTAGACCCTACGATCAGCACATAAAGTACCCAATCAGTAGCACGGTCCGGTGTGTCCCAACCAGTGAGTTTGGAAAATAGGTATACGGCGATAGCAGACACAGAGGATCAGACGGACACTGAAGAAGAGCTACTAAGTCAAAATTCTCCGCAAGTAGCTCAAGTAACTCAAGTGGTGCCCATTCCAGTACCCGTTCCAGTGCCCACTCTAGGGGTTGTGCCAGTTGTTGAAATCCAGGGGACAGCAGATGGGACCCAGGTGGGTGGAAGTGACACAGTGTACAAGACAGTGTCGGAAATCTCAGATGGTGGTCTTTCGCAGGTAGAGTCGCTTCATTTTAATCTGAGAGGTGACCTATTGTGCAAATTTGATATCTCGGAAGCGATTCAACGAAATATCCATGAGCAATGCTCTAATTTAGAGACCAAGCTAGATGACGTCTGTAAACGGACTGGCATTTTGGAGGAGGAAGTCACCTTGCTCACAGGGGCCTCAAAAAGGCATGATAGAGACATTGAGACTCTCAGAACCCAGAATAGGGCCCTCCAGATGGATGTTGAGAGACTTGAAATTCACTCCAGGAGAAACAACCTGAAATTCTTAAAGATCCCGGAGGGGGCAGAAAATGGTGATGTTAAGGGTCTTATATGTAAGCTTCTCAGAGAGGGAGTTCTTAAAGATAGCCCAGATATAGATCTAGAGGTAGAGATCCAGAGGTCACATAGAGACCCCTTCAGGCGCCATGCTGAGAGGACAGCCCCTAGGAAGATCCTGGTAAATTTCCACACTTTTACCGTAAAAGAGCTGATTTTGAGTAGGGCATTGTCTGATAAAACACTTCAAATAGAATCAGTTCACTATCTTATTCGCTCAGATGTGGGGAAGGTAACGGCACAACGACAGTGGGAATTGGGGAATCGGATGCCAGACCTAAGAAGTATGGGCGCACAGGTGCAGATGAAATTTTCAGCCTTCTTAAAAGTGGTGTGGAGAAACAAAACGCACAATTTTTTATCACCCCAAGAAGTGGATACCTTTCTAACCTTAATGCGAGACAGCTCTCATTAGACACACCTGACACCTCGATACCACGAAGCCTGTTTAAAGCCCGTATAAATGCGGATTTTACACAATTATCTTGGGAAACATTATAATGTCCCCCAAGTAATGCCTTTTTGTATACTATAATAGGGGGAGGGGTGTATGAATGTTTAAAAAAAAAAAGGAATTTATAAGTGGGAAAGCTATAAGCGTCCACACTTAAGAGATGGAGGGGAGTTTGTGGTAAAGAAAAAAAATCAATAAAATAACAGGAAATAAAGGGAAAATGAATAAACCTCATACACGTAAGGAATTGGGAAAATAACAGAAAAAAAGTGGGAAAGATGTACAAATATATATATATATATAAATTAGAGATCACGTTTTGGTGCCTACTTTCTGTTTTATTTAAGGGGAATACCCGATCGGACATCAGAGAGCTCTCAACCGGCGGCAAGATCGCCAAAATAGGTATGGTGGGGGGTTCCTCAGGGGAGGTGGGCAGTTAGATGGGTGGCAGGGGTAAAAAAGGGAAAATATAATCCTCATGTACATAAATAGACACAATAAATTATATATGGGAGCTGGATGGTGAGCTATTCTGTGGAAAGACGGTCTATATGGCCAACATGACTTGCAAGATAAAAATTATTAGTTGGAACGTGAATGGTTTAAGGGATAGGAGAAAGGTACATGGGGTAATCGATTATTTATATAATTCAGGGGCACATATCTGTCTGCTTGAGGAGACACACCTAGAGAAAGAGGAATGTAAGTCCGTATTTAAAAAATGCGGGTGGATTCAGGATATCCTCTGCTCAGAGCAAAGCGGCAGCACGAGAGGTGTGGCTATATTTATTAGAGCAAATGCCAGGATTAGGCTTGCGAAATTTGAGACAGATCGTTCTGGGAGGTGGTTGGTGGCTTCCTTAATAACTAGACAGGCTCCCCTCATATGTGCAGTGTATTACGGGCCTAATCTAGATTCTCCAGTGTCCCTCACAAAACTTAAAACTAGCCTAGTAGAGACTGATGGACCCGTAATATTGGGGGGGCGATTTCAATCTGATCTTTGACGAAAACCTAGATCGTACTTCTAGAGTAAGATTTACTCCTCCCCAAAAATCCAGATTGGAGCTTAAGAACATTATGAGGGATTTTAACCTTTGGAGACTTAAAAACATAGGGAAAAGGGACTATTCTTTTTATAGCAGAAGATACGGTCATCATTCTAGAATTTACTTTTTTCTATTAGACAAAGCACTCTTCTCAGCAGTAGACTCCATATCCTATATCCCGGCTATTCTGTCTGATCATTCAGTTGTTGAGACGGTAATCAAGCTTAAACAAAAGGTACAGCAGAGGAGGTGGACTCTAGATAGAACACTTCTGCTACAAGAGGGGGTCAGGCAGGATCTAGTAACTCAGTTGGAGGAGTTCTTCAGGCTCAACAATGGGTCAACAAGTAAACAGATAGTATGGGAAACATTTAAAGCCTCTACTAGAGGCCTATTGAGTGCCCTGATGATAAGGAGGAATAAACTGACGAAGGAGAAGAGGGAAGAACACCTCCTGAAACTTAAATTAAAGGAACATGAGCTTCAGAGAGCTTCAATAGATCAGTCAGAGACTAGACTCATTCTACAAAAAGAATTAGACACCCTACGGGCAGAGTATCAAGCAGCGCTCGATAAAGTTTCAAAAGACAGATGGGACACTAGCAAGCTCTAGCATTTCTCGTATGGGAAGAAATGTGGTGGCCTTTTGGCGTGGAAAGCTCGAGCAGATAAAACCAGGAACCAGATCGACAGCCTATCCCAGGCCAGCACAGGGGAAATCACATACGATGATGATCTCATTAGAGAAGAAGCCAAAACCTACATGCAATCCCTATATAGAACTAATTCATCCCAGAGTAGACAGCAGGCGGAAAACTGGTTAGGTAAGGTACAGCTTCCTGAACTGTCAGAGGCAGATAGATCATCCATCAGCTTGAGATTAGGGAAGGAGAGGTGAGGGCTCAAATCTCGAAGATGGTCAAAGGTAAAGCAGCAGGCCCGATGGGCTTCCGGTGGAGTTATATAGGATAGTTATAGACCAAATAGCTTCAGATTTAACGTTACTATTTAATGGAATCTTATTATGGGGGGAGCAGGCTCCAAAGTCATGGGCGGAGGCCACAGTCACCTTAATATTGAAGCAAAATAAAGATCCAGTTAAGATAGAGTCCTACAGACCGATTTCTTTATTAAATGTGGACTACAAGATCTTTGCGGGGGTACTAGCGACGAGATTAGCTAAGGTAGTCAAATCTATCGTTCATTTGGATCAGAGAGGCTTTATCCCTGATAGGCAACTTAACGAACTAACTTTTCAAGTTATTGCTGCAATAGACGTTGCTGTAGAAAAAAAGTCGCCCCTGATTATTGTAGCAGTCGAAGCCGCCAAGGCATTCGACTAGGTAGAATGGGAATATCTATGGACGGCCTTGGCTAACTTTGGCCTCCCAAGCTATTTTATAACAGCTATTAAATCCCTATATTGTGCACCGTTAGTTAAAATCTTAGTAAATGGATCCCTTACAGATCAGATATCTATTGCCCGTGGAACTCGGCAGGGCTGCCCCCTATCGCCCCTTTTGTTTAATTTATATATCGAACCTTTTGTGTGCTTGCTCAGGTCGAACCCTCTAATTAAACCATTCAAGATTGCTGATTTAGAATTAAAATTTGCGCTAAATGAGGATGATTTGTTGATGTATACCTCAAACCCCGAAGAAGCTCTGCCTAGGCTAATACACTCAGCAAAAAGCTTCGGAGAGATTTCCGGGTATACAATCAACAAGGACAAAACAGAGATTATGGAATGGAACCAGGAGGCAGTGACGGCGGGATGTAAGACAAGAATGAGGTATCTGGGAGTTCATTTAGCCAAAAAGATCGACGATATTCCAAAAATCAATCTGGACAGAGTTACTAAAGATATCAGTGCCCTACTCCACCGACGGTCATCTCTTCCTCTAAATATTTTCGGGAGGGTAAACTTACTTAAGATGATCATCCTTCCAAAGATTACGTTTTTATTTAATTCTATACCCTTATCCTTTCCCTTACCAAAAATTAAAAAGTTACAAGGGAAACTGGGATCCTTCATCTGGAACTCAAGAGCTCCACGAATTACCTGGAAAAAGCTCAGAAGAAGCCTAAAAACAGGAGGGCTGGCTTTCCCCGACATATCTGTATATTGCCATGCGTTCCATTTTAAACACTTTAGATTAATGGCTGGTAAAACTGACCAATCATCTTTGGGGGTATTATTTTTAGCGCTATTGCAGGACATCCCACTGGGACAAGACTCTTTTCTCTTCAAGTTTGGGGACCCAAATCTTTTTTAAAAAGTTAGGCTCAAGATTTTGGGGACGGCTCTAAGAAACTGGGCATTTGTTAGGAAAAAGCTTAATATCCCTTACTACGCAGCACATGCCCCGATATGGGACTCTCCAGGGATACCAGCTTGTCTTGATGACCAATTGTCCCGACCATTAAAGTTAGTAGGTTTGGAATGTTGGGTGGACTTACAGGAAGGTGCACAGCTCTTAAGCTGGGATGTGCTCTCTAACTTGACTGAGGTGACACTCAACAGGTTTAAATTTTACCAGTTATCTGGATGGTGGTCAACTAGAACTGTGGGCAATAAAATTCCAAACCCCAAATTTGACGCAGTGACCAGAAGTAGAAGGTGAAAGAGTCAAATTGCATATTGGTATTCAGCTACGCTCGAGGATGAGGATGTGACGGAACCTGAGCTACGAAAACTTTGGAATAATGTCTTAATTACGGACAGTGGAAATTTTAGAGACTTGTGGTTTGACTCCTTTACCACCCTACAATTAGTAGTCAAACCTGCGACGCTAAAAATAAACCACTTGTATAACATGTACAGGGTTTATATAACTCCAAAGAAACTGGCGAAATTTACCAACCTAGAATACCATTGCCCGAGATGTAGTTACCCCGAAGCGGATGATATCCACATGTTCGCTGATTGCCCTGAACTAAAAGACTATTGGAGAAAGATTAGCGATTTTCTGGAAGAGGTCCTTTCAGTGCCCTTGGCGATAAACACAACTACTCTCCACTGCCAATCTGAAAAAACTTCAAACCTTGATGGTCACCTCATGAAAAGATGATGTCACCCAATATCTTTAGTGAAGGAACTGTCTGATGAAGCCCGGACAATTCTACTTCAGCAATATATTTTTCATCTATGGTATCTTAATAAATGCCTACAAGACATTACATATCTTCCCTTGCTTAAAAAGCCTACCTACATAAATAACCTTACGAAATACTGTCCAATTAACATATCTGCCGTTCATGGGGCAGATCAGTGAAAAGATTACAGCCAACCAATTCTAAGATACTTCAGTGCAGTATAAAGACAGCAACAGTCCAAGAAGTCAGTAATGCCCTACAGACTACAACAAATACAGTCTATGCTCCCTTTTTCTTTGCTCAACCTCTCTGCAGCCTTTTGAATAGTCAGTCATTTGCCCTACTTGACAACCTCATATGCTGAATGGTGGTTGACTGCATCATTGAGAAGAACAGAGCCCTGCTGCAGCAGGTTAGTTCTTCCTGATCGAGCCCCCCCCCTTTCTTCTGTCAATCATTTGTAAAGCAGGGCAAATCACCCGTAAGAGTATTGAGGCGCTGGAAATGTTGGCTACTGCATGGTGGGTTGTTCATTTGAACATCCAGGTCTTGTGTTCTCTCCTCAGTTTTTGGAGGGATGTGAGGTCAAGAGGTGCGGGAGAAGATTGCTCCCCATCTGGGCCACCAGGTGCAAGAAGGAGCGTCCTCTGCTGTTGGTTCATCGGATCCGTGAAGTGTCTTTGAGGGAGAGGAAAGCAGATCGAAGGTGTCCGGTCGGTTGATGTAAGTTCAGGCGTTTGTTGATATATGCTCTTCCTTTTTTGTGCAAGGCCTTGTAAGCGTGGATCAGCATCTTGAACTGGCATCTCTTCTGGATCGGGAGCCAGTGTTGTTTTTGGAGGTGGGGTGTGATGTGGGTCCTTATGGGAGGTCGATGATGAGTCTTGCTGTGAATTTTGTATTGTATGGAATCTCTTCAGGTGGTGTGCGGTAATTCCTACGTAGAGTGTGTTTCCATAATCCAGTCTGCTGATGATGAGGACCTGTGTGATGGTCTTTCTGGTGTTGACTGGGAGCCACCTGAAGCTCTTGCGAGCAGGTAAAGGGTGCGTGAGCAGTTGGATGAGACTGCATTGACTTGTTTCTTCTTAGATAGCTAGCTGTGCAGGATGATGCCGAGGTTGTGGGCGTTGTCTTTTGGGGCAGGGTGTAGACTGAGCTCTGCAGGCCATCATGCATCATTCCATGTTGAGGCGCTGTAACCAAAGATGAGGACTTCCGTCTTGTTTGTGTTGAGTTTGAGACAGTTGTCTTTAATCCTTGGGGGACTCCACAGATGATTTTCTTGGGCATCGAGGTGAATGGTGGGAGACGGATCCTCTGTGTTCTACTGATGAAGTATGAGGCAACCCATCTGAGGGCATCTTCCTGGATCCCGATGTGGCAGAGTCTGTTGATCAGGATGTGATGGGAGTCAGTGTCAAATGTGGTCGACAAGTCTAGGAGGATGAGGACTGCCATTTCTCCGCAGTCTATGAGGTTATGGTATTCCGGGTGTTGGGTGAGTTTCTGTGGCATCTGCAAGGCTCCATGCTCGCATCAGTGGTTTTGATCTTGTGTACGGAACCCCTAGGGTTCCACTGACCAAAGTGGATGTCAGAATCCATCATTACACATGTGACAAGCACCTCTATCTGAAAGTTTCCTCTGGCTTTGACACTGATCAGCTGAAGTACTAACTTGCAGTGATCAAAGCCTGGATAGCCCAGGCCTACCTAAAACTGAAATCAACCGTGATGGAATTTGTGCTCTTTGCTAGTGACCGGAAACAACTACAGCTACAAGGCTTGTGCTCTGCAATGAAACTCGATGGCTTATCTTCCCTACCCATTGACACTGTCAAGTCTTCGGGCTTCTGCATTGACACCAACCACGGCTTCATGACTCATATCACATGCAAGATGAAGACGTCCTGGCAGGGGTTGTTCCTGCTTCTGCTGATGAAACTCTTCCTATCAGAATCAGATTTCTGCTCGACGATCTAGCTCTGACCCTTTTCCCATCTCAGTGGAGGCAATGCTGTATAATCGATGTCTCTGAGAGCCACTTGAATCACTGACGAGCACCCTTCATCAAAGGGCAAGAAAGAAAGTAGTAAGAAAGGATTGCACCACCCCTGAGGGAATACTATGGGTTCTCTCGGATCATATTGTAGACCTACAGCACCATCTTCAAAGCAGTCAACTCTAACACCCCACCATACCTTTCCCCACGTTTAAATATCCAGTTGAGCATGCACAGCATGCAACTAGAAATCAGGAAATTCAGTAAGGAGAAAACAAAACACCAAGCATTCTCTTGATACACTACTAAAAATGGATAGAGAAAGAGAGGAGTTTTCCCTCAAGAGGAGTGGCCTGTACAACCTTCCTAATCTGCATATGCCCAAAAATATATATGTACTGTCTACCTATTGTAAAGTTTGAGCATCTGAATGTGGCCATAGACGGTGATTCCCATAAATAAGGATAATCAACCCTCATCCACCTATTGTGGCATGCCTCATCATAGGGCTCTCCATCTAGCACTAGGAAGCAATCGCTTGTCAAATAGACTTTCTGAAAGGTATGCTGTGTAGTGGTGAAAGAGACTTGTATGTCAATGTATTTGTAAAAAAGAATCAACGGGGGGAGTTTGTATGTAGTAATTGGCTACAGGCTTGGTTGAAATACATTAAAACCTCAACACGTTTAAAAACAGTTAAGTCTATAGCTTAGTCCCTGCCGGCCACATGCTATAATGCCATTCATTTCCCCAAACACCACAGCGCAAGCACTTAGCAGTGTCGGCAGCAGTGGTCTGATTTACAGCCCTAGCCTCTTACTTCACGGGTGCACACCTGGTCATGGCCTCCTGTCCCAATACCTCCGGCTACCGTTAGCCCTGCAGCAAATAGCAGCCTTCAGCAATGAAATACTGCAGCTCTTTCAGATGCTGTCAGTTCTCCCTGGTGCTCAAAAGAAACTAGAACCCATGCTAACCTTTCAATTCAAATTTTCTAGGGAACATCTCCCACAAATACACAAAAACATTTACGGCTCAGAGGATTGTGACAATTATTTAAATTTTATTATACTGTACAAAAATCTATTCTTTTGTGTGTCAACTTTCTTTTGTAAATTGTTATTATTTTTTTAACTGGACATTCCATCCTCAATGTTTTTGACACAGGTTACAATGAAAACAAAATAGAAATTCATAAAAAACATAGCATTTGCTCTCATTCACAACCATACACACTACATACAAGTCATACATACAATTGTTAAAAACAATAATTCTCTTTAACGTTATAGGTCTTCGTGGTATTCTAGAATATCATGCTTGAGTTACTATTCAACTTCAAAATCACGTTTATATATCTTTACACATAATTACATATATTGTTTGCAAATCATTCATCTTGGTTATTCAGAACTGTGGCTAAAAGTGTTGTGCTTTCAATGTGCGTTTCAGCACGAAACGCCTTCTTCAGGAACACCACATTCTCAAGACCTCAAAATGTTTCCACAGAACCTGCAGAAACATAACATACAGCCCAGTGAAGCCGTGTGAAGCCGTACGTTCATGATGCATAAAATAACTAGCAAATAATAGAGTGTACAAGGAAAGCACAATCCCGAAAACCTTCACCGAAAGGAGACTCCTTTTCATTACTAAGGGCCACCACAAGAAGAGAAAGACTCAGCCACCGGTGGTCATCTTCTGAAAATATTTAGTCCATGCAGTGACTTGTGTTTACCATTTACGTATCAACCACCATAACACCAACGACTTGATGCGTGAGTAAACCAATCACATCTGCACCTCGCCACCGGGTACTGGAGACAGAAATAAATGTGGATCTGTCGGTAAACAGCGTCCTAACGATGGAGGCAACAGTCCCGCGCGTTGTACGGAGCAGATAAACATGAGCACAGTAAGATATATAGGACACCAAATTACATACTGGATCAAATGCATCTTCACATATGCTCGTTCTACCTGTAATTATCCTCCACGAAAATGTCAGGTAAGTACTGTCATGATCTTATTAGTGGGACTTCTTCTTTAGAGATTAATCCATTCCTTTTAGTTGAAGGTAATCACTGCACCCATTCGTAGCTAATCAAACAGAATATAAATTAAATGTGACATCATTCTATTGCCTCTATTCTATTGCCATTCCTTATTCAAATTTCTGTCTAGAGTATTATATTGCAAGAACATGTGTCAGGTATGTAGTTCATTATTACATTTCACCTATGAGCTTAAACCAAGATGTGCACCTTAATGGAACACTATGGGTGATGTTGACATACAGCTCTTCTTTATGTTAAAATACCGCAAATATGGCAGGAGTAAGGCACATTGTTAAAAACTGCTTCCTTATTTTATGGGACAGACTTGTAGCTTGATTATATGTTTTGTCCGTGTGCTTAAAATATGCGCAGAGGTACACTGGAAGATCATTTAAACAAGTATATGCCGCGAATGTGAGGTATGCTAACAAACTATACTTAACTATCTGATAGAGACTTCTAGCTGCAGATTCTTTACCTTCGAATTCCCCAGGCATCAGACTTGATCTGGAAACATTTTGCGCGAGCAGTACCCCTGCGTGCCGTCAGGTGACTGTCCAGCTCCGTGTGACATGGCTGGCATTGTTAGCGTCGGCTTGTGACATCATGGTAAACTATATGGGCGCCACCCAGGCGCACTGCGTCAGTTCTTCTCTTTACTAAGGCCAAGTTATCGCTGACCCAAAGAAGAGCTTCCCCTCTGTTTCTTTGTGACAGTTTTTTTTTACATTTTGTCAAGAGATTTTTTTCTTATGTATCGAGGGATGTCCTCTGGATGGGTAGGTTTCAAACCATGTATCGCCTGTCACCACGCCACACAGGTACATGACCCCAATCTGGTCTGGTTGTGGTGTCTTGAGCGCGACCATGACTCAGTGTCGTGCTCGGACTGTCAGGCCATGGCTCTGAAGGCCTTGCAGGAGTTGTCCATGAAGCACCTTGCAGCCCAACAGTCGACATCCAGCACGACTCCTCGTAATTCCCAGGTCCCGTTTGAAGGAGAGAAGGTTGCAGGACTGCTCCACGAGCTCTAAGTCCGCTTCGTTTCCCTCAAGGTCTTTGAGACACTCGGGAAAGAGGTACAAGAAGAAGAAGTAGGCCAAACGGACTTCGACTTCACCTCATCTGTCGTTCGTCAACGAGACAGGTTAGGAGCATCAACGCTCTAGGCACTGTTCCGTGGACATCATTGCCGGGTTTGGCTCTGCGCTTCCCTCCATTTCCGGGAGTCAAAGCAACCCCCACTAAAGTGAAAGAATTCTGCGATGCCATGCACCATATATTTCAGCAGGCCGACCCCTCTGGTGTGTCTTTGGGTCCCAAAGGGTCAGGGGAGGCCCCATCATGCTCCACAAAAACAGCTCCGTCCTTGGCACCGGTGGAGTCTCCTGGATCCGATTCCAAATTTGAGTAAACGCCGGTCGTGCCAACACAACTTTCACCGGCGCTCTCCCTGAAGTCGATGCCTCCGGCACCTCCAGCTCCATTCTGATACCCGACGACTCAGATCAACGTCAGTCCGCGCTGAGAGAACTTAGAGGTTCTAAGTCGTTGCAGGTTCATTTTGAAGGGGTTTCAGGCATAGGAGAAGATTGGGAGGGGTCTATGGACTCTTTGAAACACCAGTTGGACGCTCCTTGTGAACGATTGGACTGGTGTGAGGAGTTGGAGAGGCCAGTGGACTGGACACATCTCCAGATACTGATATGCTTACGCCACCTAATGTGGCTATGGAGGAGGGGGCATCTTACGCCATGGTGGCGAGGAGGGCAGTGTAGGTCAAGGTTAATCTTTTGAGTGATTTCAAGCTGGGGCTCCTTTTCCAACCCCTCTTGCCGTTTAATGAAGCACTAACAGATGTCCTAGGCACGTGGGTCAAGCCTAACACAGGGGTGAGGTTCCGTGGCAATTGTAAGTGGTGTTTTCGACTCGCACGAATATGGTTGAGTCTGGTATCTACGAACCGCAAATGACGAGTTTAGTAAGTGTGCGCAGTTTCGCTGTGCTAACTTAAACCGTTCGTTTGTTACGTGGGTTTTTCATCTGTACCCACGGGTTCCATCTTAGATACGGCATCCATTTTGTTTCTTGCCCTCAAGTAGCCAGCGAACGGACGTTGTCCGCTTCGCGACCCTGGGATTCCCAAGATATCTGCGGAAGACACATGTTCTTTGAAAGTGTCTTTATGACGTGGGGGATGATACTGTAAGGTAGATGGCCCCGCTCGAGGCTCATCTTGCCGTGTCGGTTTATTGTCTCAGCCGTGCATCTCATTAGGCACATCCCTTTGATGCCTGTGGCTCATGTTTCCCGATACCTCCCCTTTTACACCCTTTCCAATCTCCCTACTGTTTCCATCTTCCTCCACACCTGTTCTTGTTCCTTCTTCGATCTGTTTTACTGCTGATTGGAATGTACTAACGGTGGGAAGATGGGTTTGTACAGTTGGGAATCGCCAAATGTTTCCGCACTTATGTTCCGGACCTTGAATGTATCAAAGTGACCAAAGCGACCCCTCTCAGGGATAATTGTGGGAACCAAGTCGTAAACTTTTGTGTACCATGTTAACCTATGGGAGAATCGTGTATAAAAGGAGCGATCCATAGAACCAATTTGAAGCAGTCTCCCCGAACTACACTCGTTGTACTTCCTGTGACTTCTGTGTTTCCCTGCAGTAAATAAACCTTGAATCTTTGACGCCGAAGGAAGTGTCCCGTGTCTCTGTCATTCGTACGCCGGAGCAGGTTACCCACGAAGGTTTCAGGTGTTGTCCCCTGGCACCGCTGGGTCTTAAATAACCCAGTCCTTCAGTTGGCGCCCAACGTTGGGCTGCATCAGTGGTACCGGTCCAAGTCCGACGATCGTGAGGAACTTCGTGTGAAATCTCCGAGGGAAGGTGCACTCCGCTTCATCGATCCTGTTGTCGAAACAAGTGGCCCGAAGACTTTTCCCGCGAAGATTCCCGCCTCCTGACGGCTGCGACGGACTGCTGCCCTGACTGTAGACCTGTTTTGGTGCCTGGCGTAGACCTTGGTATAGCGAGACGATTGACGGGCCTTCCTGGTGACGCCATCGATCTTTGAGTTAAGTATTTGCGGGTCGCTCCCAGCGTTCTTGGTTGTGGTTGCTTAGTTGTTGCATGATTCCATTGCATTTGTAGTTCTTGGTACTTTGTTGTGATATTTGACGTCTGCAGTCGCCAAAAACCGAGGGTTTTTGCTCTTTGCAGGGACTTGGTAAATCCCGTAACCCTTGACGTTTGTGAAACTCGGCTAGTGTGCAAGATGCCTGGTCGCAGTACTTTGTTTAGTTGTTTCAGATGTTGTGGTACGGATTCCCGACTGGAGGACTCGTGTCCGATACCTCCGGTTGGAACTCCAACTTATGAGCTGTACAGCAAACACGGGCTAGGCCCGATTACTTTTAATGATTACTGGATCCGTTACACTAAGAAAGATGGTGCCCTTAGTTGGCCACCTCATGGTAGTTTTGAGACAACAATCTTAGATAATCTTGAGACTAAATTGTTTGAGAGAAAGTCAAGGCCGGCCATGTTTGATGCCTTTTGGTTGTGGCGTAAAGAAGCCCGACAGAAAGAGATCAGACAGACTAAACGTAATCAAAGAGATGGTGTTGCTACCATTGTAAAGAAAGCAGAGCAGTTTCAGCGTGATAAGGAGGTTAAGGAAAAGGAAGTGTTTGATAGGCTACAGCGTATGTCCATAGATAAGTGCTATCCTGCTTTGCCAACGGAGTCGGATAAGAAGGACGAATCAGTTGAGGATCCTCTAATGTCTTATCTTATGAAGTCACCACCTCCGTACGTACAGGGTACCGCAGCTCCTGTGGTCCCCCCTGTACCTGTTCCTCAGCCTGTTCCTCAACCTGCACCCGTTCTTCCGACTGTTCCTGCTCCTTTGCCTATTGCTATTCCTACTGCTCCTCCGCTTCCACATACTCCTGCTCCCGCTACTGCTCCTGCTTTACTTACTCCTGCTGCTTCTTCTGTTTCTACCTCTTCTCTTGTTAGTCCCTTGTGCTATACTTCTCCGTCTACTCGTAGTCGTACTTCTCCTGTTGCGGCTAGTTTTTTCCATTCTCTCAGACCCGTTTTTGGGTCCGCTGGTTCAGATGGTCCTCAGAGACGTAGTCAGCTTCCCGGTAACAGGGAACGTGCTTCGCTATACAATATGGCGATGGGTTGGATGACGCACCCTCTTAGTAATCCTCCACGTGTTGTACTTGATACATTTTGCCAATTCAATGTACCGACACAAAGATACGTGTTCGAAGAAATGTGCAAAGTTCTGCGTGATCAGATATCGGCCGATGCACCTGACGAGGTGTTGACCGCTTTGTCTGACCTACAGCTTCAGTTCTCGAATGGACTGATAGTGGATACTAATGTTCGACGTGCTGTTGAACGGTTGTTATCTTTCCGTCCCGCTCCTATACCTCAAGCTTTGTTTGTTGAGGACGTTGAGAGGCAGTTAGATGCGTCCGGTCAGTTTCCTATGCGGGAAGTTCCACCAGTGTGGATGCCAGGTAATCCTGCAGCTCAACCTCCGATCTTGCCGTTCTTTCAGAGAGTATGGATACATCTCCCATGGAAACGATCAGAAGTTTTACAGGTGAAGCAATCTTTGCCTGACCCTCGCAAAAATCCTGCAGGGTATTATAAAGAATTGTCGCAGCTTGTAGACGCTACGATAATGAATCTTGCCGATATCGACATGCTGTTCGGCAATATCGTACCGCAACCGGTATGGGCTAAGATTCGGCACGAAGATCACGCAAACGAATTAGGTGGCGATTGGGCTACTCTTACTGCGGCCGATACGCGACAAGTTGGTGGGGCTAAGCCTGAACAGCTCATTACTGCTCTCCCTCAAAGAATAATTACCTTAATGAAAACTCTTATGCCAGCTATGAGGGTGAACTGGGACAAATTGTCAGCTTGTAAACAGAAAAAGGACGAGAGTGTCTCTGATTTCTTTACGAGATTTGAGGAGGCATTCATCGATCACAGTGGTCAGGATATGAGCACTGAGGGTGGTCAACGGTTGTTCGTGGACAAATTTGTCTCTAACTTATTGCCAGATTTGAGCAATAAATTGAAAAATTCTGAGAGTGCGTGGGCCGTTTCTACCTCGGCTCAAATATTGGCTACGGCTCAGTATTATGAGAACAGAGAGAAAGGGGAGAACGACCGCGCTGATAAAAAGACGAAAGAACTAAAAACTAAAGTGTTGTTACAGCAGGCGTATCCTCCGCGCTCGAATCTGAATGCTTCGCAGCAGAATAGACCGCAGTCGCAATCAAATAGGTCACAACCTCGAAATGACTCCTCTTCCCAAAGATCTTCGTTAGGGTACAATCAGTGTGCCTATTGTAGACAGGAGGGTCATTTAAAATTCAATTGTCCCGTTTTAAACGATCGTAACAGTGGTAACTCATCTCGAGGAGGTCGTGGTGGTTCTCAGCAGGCACCACGTGGTAGAGGTCGCGGTGTTCAAAATGACCGTTCAGATAACTCATCAAATTCCAATAATTGTTTCGATCAACGTGGATCATCGCAAGGACGATCTGTGCAGTACAATGTAGACGATTATTACGTCGATCAGGAAAATGACGACAGTAATTACTAGGACAGCCATGGACAAGGAGAGGGAGTGGTATCAGTTCCGGTTGATCAGAGAGGGCCTTACGTCGCAGTTGCTACATCGGGCGTCGTTGAGCCTTTTCTGTTGGACACTGGTGCAGCGAAAAGTTCCATAATGCATTCGAAACTCCCTGGCGCACCTTTGTCTGGCTTAACAAATGTTTCCGTTGGATTCTCTGGCGCCCCTGTTAGTAATCCAGTCTCGCGCCCTTTGCCCCTTACAATTGGGCCTCGTGAGCTAGAAGCTCCGTTGATTTTGACTACGGGTTGTGGTGAAAATCTTTTGGGCCTGGATTTTCTAAAACGTTTGTATGCAACTCTGTATTGTTCTCCTGCGGGTGTAAAGCTTACTTTAGGAGAGAGGGTTGTCTCTCCTATGTACTTGTCTCTCGGTAAGCTTCCACCGGAATTGAGTTCTCTTCCTGCATCTTTGTGGGCAACAGGTCCCAATGATGTGGGCCTGCTCGACATCTCCCCTTATGTTGTTCAGCTGAAATCTAATGTACGGTTGCCACGTATTCCCCAGTATCGAATCTCTCTTGATGGTGAGCGAGCATTGTTAGCGATTATTTATGATTTGATCGAGAAAGACGTTATTGAAGAAACACGGGGAAACGTGTGCAACAGCGCTGTACTGCCCATTCTCAAACGTACTGATCCCTCAAAACCACCTGTTTATCGTTTTGTTATCGATTTACGGGAGGTAAATAAAATTGTGATTCCTCAGTTTCCTGTTGTGCCTGACATCACGGCGCTACTGACTCTGATTCCAGCTTCTGCATCTTGGTTTTCGGTGATCGATTTGAAGAATGCGTTTTTCAGCATTCCAATTGCAGAAGAGAGCAGAGACCTTTTCGGTTTCTCTCTTGGTGGACGCAGCTTCCGGTTTAAACACGCTCCTCAGGGCTACTGTGAGAGTCCATCGATTTACAGTCAAGCCTTGAAGGGTCAACTGGATGCGTTTACGTTGCCGGCTGGTGCGGCCTTAATCCAATATGTCGATGACTTGTTGGTGGCTGCAGATACTCAGGACATTTGCAAAATTGCTACGGTGTTGTTGTTACAACATCTCTGTGACTTACATCACAAGGTGTCACCTTCTAAACTCCAATATTGTTGTCAAGAAGTAACCTATCTAGGTCACTTATTGTCAAAGGAGGGAAGACGGTTGACCCCAGAGAGAATTGCAGCAATTGCGCGAATGACTGTGCCAACAACCCAACGAGATGTGCGTGCCTTTCTAGGTATTACGTCGTATTGCAGGCAATGGATTCCAAATTTTTCATTGCTAGCGAAACCATTGGTGGCTCTTACGTGCAAGGATGTTTCAACTCCTTTACCATGGACGGAAGAATGTCAGAAAAGTTTTTCTGAATTACGTGACTCATTGTGTTCGGCTCCTGTGTTAGGTACCCCTGACTACAGCAAGCCGTTTACACTATATGTTCACGAGAGGGAAGGTTGTGCTTTGAGTGTCTTAACGCAACCTTTTGGTGGTAAGCAACGTCCATGTGCATATTTTTCCTCGACCTTGGACCCGGTAGCTAGAGCATTGCCGAGTTGTTTGAGAGCAACAGCGGCAGCTGCGGTGTCCATCCGACAATCAGCAGGATTGGTCATGGATAATATGCTTACGGTGATGGTTCCGCATGCAGTCGATACTCTTTTGAATGGTACGATAACTCAGCATTTGACGAGTGCGAGGTTGTCTGGGTACGAGTTGACGCTGTTGGCAAGCCACATTCAGATAAAACGTTGTAATGTCCTGAACCCGGCAACTTTGTTACCCATTAGCACAGAGTCAGATGAAATAGCAGCCCATGACTGCTATCTGAGAACTGAAGAGGAAACAAAAGGTCGAGTGGACCTTAAAAACACTCCTTTGGAAGATCCAGATGGAACGTTGTATGTGGATGGTTCATGTTTTAAATTGCCGAATGGTGATGTGACTACTGCATATGCTGTTGTAACATTGAATACTGTTGTTGAAACTGCGAGATTGAATCCGAACTCTGCTCAGGCTGCAGAGCTGATCGCTCTAACTAGAGCGTGTGTGTTAGCGAAAGGGAAATGTGTGAATGTGTTTACCGACAGCCAATACGCTTTTGGCGTCGCCCATAGCTTTGGACGGTTGTGGAGAGAGAGAGGTTTTATGACATCGCATGGTACGAAGATTCAGCATGGACAGCTCGTGAATGATCTTTTGGATGCACTTACGTTGCCTAAGCAGGTAGCGATTGTTAAATGTAGTGCGCATCGCAAGGTGACGGATGATGTTGGTCGTGGTAATGCCTTTGCGGATGAGATTGCTAAGGAGACTGCACGGAATCTTAGCACTAGAATGTATGTGATGAGTTCGGTTAGGTGGCCTACAGAATCGAGTATGTGTGAGGACACTATCGAGAGTGTGAAAGCAATTCAGAATGAGGCCACAGAGACTGAAAAGACGAAGTGGAAAGAAAGTACGGGAAAGTTGGATGCGAATGGTTGTTGGGTTGATTTGTCGGAACATAAGAGATGGATGTTACCAGATGCGTATGTGCTGGCTGTTGTGACAATGGCGCATGGGTTAGCACATATTAGCGTGAAAGGTATTTGTAAGTTGCTGTCCCATGTGTGGAAGAATGATGGTATCACGAAATGTGCTGAACGATTGGTTAAGAGTTGTATGGTATGTATGTTGTACAATCCTGGTAAGGGAACCCCAACTCCTCCTGGTAGTTTTGCTCCCCCTTCATGTCCCTTTGAGGTGATCCAATTAGACTTCATCCATATGGAGCGATGCAATAACCTGAAATACGTTTTAGTTGTGGTTTGCGCGTTCTCCCGATGGATTGAAGCCTATCCCCTCAAAGACAATACTGCTTTGTCTACTGCGAAAATCCTACTGAAGGAATACTTTCCTCGGTATGGAATGCCTCGGATTGTATGGTCGGATAACGGAAGTGAGTTTGTGGGGAGTGTGATGAAGAGTGTGTGTAAGGGCCTTGGAATTAATCAAAAATTCCATAGCGCCAATCACCCCCAGTCAGCTGGTTTGGTTGATCGTATAATGGCACCCTTAAACTGAAGCTAGCGAAGATTCAGGCTACGACTGGTCTTTCGTGGCCTGATGCTTTACCCTTAGCTTTGTTATCAACTAGGGCAACCGTACACTCCCGAGTAGGGCTTAGCCCCTATGAAATAGTGTTCGGTCGTCCTGCGAATGTGTGGGGGGTCCCTAGACCGGGTGTGTTCTCCAGTCTTGAATACCCAATGTTGATTGACTATCTTCATGATCTGACTGCTAAACTGAGGTTAATTCACCAACAGGTTTGCGAAGCATTGCCGACGCAGACGGAGGGTCCAGGCCACCAGCTCCAGCCCGGAGACTGGGTGGTCACCAGAAATTTTGCCCGCAAGAAGAACTTGGAACCCCGGTTTACTGGACCCTACCAGGTCCTCCTTTCCACGAGAACTGCCGTTCGTTTAGAAGGCCGGAAAAATTGGGTACATGCCACCCATACGAAGAAAGTTCCTATTCCTTTGCCGGCAGACTCGTGGGTGAGGAGGGGCATTACTTCATCTGAATCTGAAGGATTGCCGGCGTTTGTACCTTTCAGCGACGCACAACCTGTCGGAGAATCCTCAGTGCAGCAGAAAGACATTGTTGAACATTTGTCATCAAAAGACTCGAGACCAGAACATTCGGCTGATCAACAGGACTCTGTTCCCTCATCGGATCCTTTGTTATATGAACATACACGTCCTGGGAAAACTCGATACTTTTTGTGTTCCAGCACTAAGGACAAATAAAAAAATCCCGTTCTGCCCCTTGATAATTGCATTATCCCGTTTTCCATGATCAGTCCGAACACCCGTATCATTGTAATTATTTTGTATATATATTGAGTTTCGTTCCATATGTGTTTTTGCTTCCACAGCTGAGAGACATTTTTTTGCATATACATTGTGAATAAAGGCCGTAGGGCCGCGCGTGTACTTCCTTCTGGTTAGCAGGTCTTGACGCTAGGTTAAAGACCGTCGGTTCCTGGGAACTCCTAGGGATTGACTACTGCTACACGGAACGAAGTGCGTCAAGAGACGTTGCGGACGGTCATAGGGGATGGCGTTTTCAAAGCTGATGGACTTGGAAGAAGCTCAGGCGCAAAGGTTCAAGTTAAAACAACTTACTAGTACCAAATGTTTTATGTTTCAAATGTTCGTACTGCTTCTGATTGTTTCTGCACTATTGGCGGGTGGGGTGTATTACACGATGTCTTACTTCTTACCTTCTGCCCTACCTACTCCTACTTCTGACCCTAAACTTACCTCCACTGCATCCCCTCATTCCTTTCATATCTTACCTGAACACGAGCAGGCTAGACGTGCAGAATTCCGCAATAATTCCTTTATTCAGCTCCTTCATCAGCACCAGTTAGTGGTTAATACTACTAATTGTTGGGTGTGTGGATTAATGCCACATACCACGGATAAGGGAATTCCATATTTGGTCTTACCGTATAGTTCCCAGGGTTCAGCTCGAGCATTCCAAACAATGTTTCGAAGCGCACTAGATTCTCACCCCAGTCGAGAGCCACGTTCTCCCTACCTTGGCCTTGGCTCGTATTATAAGCCTTTGTCCATAGCGATAGAAGATTTAGATAGAGATATCTATGAGCCGTCGCTCATCCCAGAGGAAGAGGTACAAGCCTATAGGGTCCTGAGTAAGGTTGAGTACAGTGCGCTCACGAGTGATAAACAGCTTAAAAGCTCACCTCCGATATGGGTCGTACCCCACATTGGTAATTTTTGTCTAATGGGTCGTGGCCGAAGATCGAAAGCCCGACTTGGAGAGAGTGCTTGCACCGAGAATTACATTCTGCCGATGGTCTCGTCCCCTGTGTTTCTGGCTGCCAAGGGTACGTACTTTGTCTGCCATGATCGTGCGTATGCATGGTTGCCCTCCGACTTTGTGGGCTCATGTTTTATCGCAAATCTGTTGCCTCCGACGTTCACTGTAGACGCAGACTATCACAAGACAAGAGTGGTGAGAGGCGTAATTAGCGAAGAGGATACTGCCGGTCAAGAGGCAGGAGACTTTTTCAAGGGTTTCCTCCCGTTTTGGGGGCCTATGGTTAATAGTAGGAACCTGAGACAGTTGACTCGAGTGGTAGAATCGACAGCTAATATTACTGCCAGTGCCCTTGGTAACATCACCACAGAACTTCAGGCGGATAGACTTATGACGTTACAAAACCGTATGGTTTTAGACGTGATCTTAGCAGATCGAGGTGGGGTATGTAAGGTGATCCATTCGAGCTGCTGTATTTTCATTCCGGATAACGCTCCGACTGTCTATCAAGCCATCTCAAAGTTGCATAAAATCTCTGAATCCATACACGTGGATGTAGGGGATTGGACGCTACTTGGGTGGTTTTTGGGCCTGATGTCGACTTGGGGTGGGAAGATTCTGATGATCATCGGAGTTGTTGTGGCGTTTCTGTTCACGTGTTGCCTTTGTGTGCAGTGTGGTCCTGCCTTATGTGGCCTCTGTGCTACAACGTGTATAAGACAGCCACCTGTTACCAAGGGGACTCGGTTGGACAGAGCTATGTTGCAGCCACATCTAGATGGTCTGATGAATATCGAGTATGATTCCGACTAGTGCTTGCCTACATGAGGGCAAAAGGAGCGTCTGAGGTTCCGTGGCAATTGTAAGTGGTGTTTTCGACTCGCACGAATATGGTCGAGTCTGGTATCTACGAACCGCAAATGACGAGTTTAGTAAGTGTGCGAAGTTTCGCTGTGCTAACTTAAACCGTTCGTTTGTTACGTGGGTTTTTCATCTGTACCCACGGGTTCCATCTTAGATACGGCATCCATTTTGTTTCTTGCCCTCAAGTAGCCAGCGAACGGACGTTGTCCGCTTCGCGACCCTGGGATTCCCAAGATATCTGCGGAAGACACATGTCCTTTGAAAGTGTCTTTATGACGAGGGGGATGATACTGTAAGGTAGATGGCCCCGCTCGAGGCTCATCTTGCCGTGTCGGTTTATTGTCTCAGCCGTGCATCTCATTAGGCACGTCCCTTTGATGCCTGTGGCTCGTGTTTCCCGATACCTCCCCTTTTACACCCTTTCCAATCTCCCTACTGTTTCCATCTTCCTCCACACCTGTTCTTGTTCCTTCTTCGATCTGTTTTACTGCTGATTGGAATGTACTAATGGTGGGAAGATGGGTTTGTACAGTTGGGAATCGCCAAATGTTTCCGCACTTATGTTCCGGACCTTGAATGTATCAAAGTGACCAAAGCGACCCCTCTCAGGGATAATTGTGGGAACCAAGTCGTAAACTTTTGTGTACCATGTTAACCTATGGGAGAATCGTGTATAAAAGGAGCGATCCATAGAACCAATTTGAAGCAGTCTCCCCGAACTACACTCGTTGTACTTCCTGTGACTTCTGTGTTTCCCTGCAGTAAATAAACCTTGAATCTTTGACGCCGAAGGAAGTGTCCCGTGTCTCTGTCATTCGTACGCCGGAGCAGGTTACCCACGAAGGTTTCAGGTGTTGTCCCCTGGCACCGCTGGGTCTTAAATAACCCAGTCCTTCAGGGGCTCCTGTAAACAGGACAATAGCACGGCGCCTTCGCCCTGCACTGGGTGAACCAAGGTTCCTCAGCTAACACCCCACCCCTAAAGCTTGGTAGTTCAGGCGTCAACTTCCCGTAAGGATTTCTCTTCTGCACCCCTCAACAGGGAATCCAAGAGGCTGGATGCACTTGGGAAGAAGATGTTTTCTTCCACCAGCTGTGCATTGCGGTCAGTGAACACCACATGCCTATTAGGCCGTTTCTCACATTCCCTTTGAAAAACAATTGCACAAATGCTGCCACAAGTCCTGAAGGAGGCCTGGGCTGTGCTCCCCAAGGCAGTGAAAGATGGGAGAGAGGCAGCAAAGTTCACCATTAGGTGTGGTTTGGATACGACTGACTCACTGGATAGAGCGGTTTCATTGACGGTGGCCTTGCGGCGCCATGCCTGACTAAGAAAATCTGTTTGCGGGTGATGCCCAGGTTGGCTTCATGGATATGCCCTTTGACAACACTCGTCCCTTTGGTGAGAAGGCAGACTCGGCCTTGGAGCACTTCAAGGAATCTCGTGCTACAGCTATATCCTTGGGCGTCTCGGTTACACCTTGTGGCCAGTCTACCTTTCGTGGTAACGGAAGGGGCAATCAACCGCATCATCCATATCCCAGCCACCGTCCTGCGCAGACCCCTCATGTTGTGGGGGATGTGGTGCAGTACATTCTGAACTTGTGGGAATGGTAGTCAGAAGTAGTCTGCCACCCAACCCTCTGCCCCAGCAGCAGCCTCCAAGCATTCCTAGTTTGGTTCTGCAAGACCATGCCACTCCAGTTGGAGGGAGAATTCTACATCATCTCCTTCTCTGGAGGTCCATAACATCAGACAAACGGTCTTTCAGATCATTCAAGATGGCTATTCTCTTCCCTTTCTTTCTTTTCCTCCTCCTTTACCACCAACTCAAGAACAGCTGGTGGAGGCCGTCCGGGAGAGGTGAAGATCAGGGGACACTGATCTCCAGCGGAGTCGGGGTTCCAGCTGGGCTTCACATCAACTTGTTGGAGCTTCGGGTAATCTGGCAACCATTGAAAGGATTTTTTCCCTCTGTCAAGGGGAAATTGGTGCATGTGTTCACGGACAACACGAATGCCATGTGGTACTGCCACAAGCCGGGCATGTGGGGTCCTGGACCCTTTTTCAAGAGGCCGTATGCTTCTGGACATGGCTGGAACAGCAGGGCATGACCCTTGTGGTTCAGCACCTAGTAGGTTCTCTGAATGCCAGACAAACGGTCTTTCAGATCATTCAAGATGGCTATTCTCTTCCCTTTCTTTCTTTTCCTCCTCCTTTACCACCAACTCAAGAACAGCTGGTGGAGGCCGTCCGGGAGAGGTGAAGATCAGGGGACACTGATCTCCAGCGGAGTCGGGGTTCCAGCTGGGCTTCACATCAACTTGTTGGAGCTTCGGGTAATCTGGCAACCATTGAAAGGATTTTTTCCCTCTGTCAAGGGGAAATTGGTGCATGTGTTCACGGACAACACGAATGCCATGTGGTACTGCCACAAGCCGGGCATGTGGGGTCCTGGACCCTTTTTCAAGAGGCCGTATGCTTCTGGACATGGCTGGAACAGCAGGGCATGACCCTTGTGGTTCAGCACCTAGTAGGTTCTCTGAATGCCAGGGTGGACGAATCAGCCGCTGATGCCTAGCGAATCACAAATGACGTCTCCAGCCGAAGGTGGCGCAAGATCTCTTTCAGCAGTAGGGAGAGTCCTGGTTAGATCTGTTCATCTCTGAAGAGAATGCGTAATGTCAGACGTTTTGCATGCTATCGTTCAGCAACGCTTTTCGTCTCGAGAGGAGCTCAGGCCTCCTGTATGTCTTTCTGCCCATACCACTTCAGCCCAGAGTTCTCAGGAAGATCGAGAACATCCGGGCACAAGTCATTCTTGTAGCTCCAGACGTGACATGGAGAGTCTGGTATAAAGAGCTTCTTTGAATGAGCATTGATACTCCGATCAGGCTGCTTCTTCAGGAGGATCTTCTATCGCAGCAGCAGGGCAGGGCCCCCACCCGAATCTGTCAACTCCTCCTCCTTGCGTGGAGATCGAGCGGCAACAGTTGATACCTATCGACCTTCTTCCCAAAGTATGTAATGTAATCATGGCAGTCAGGCAGTCCTCCACTAAGACGTTATATGCCTGCCATTGGCAAACATTTGTGAATTATTGTACTTAAAGGTCTATTGATCCTATTTCTGTTTCTCTGTCTAATATTCTTTTTATTCCTACCCTTGCCCAGCAGGATTCTGCTGGGTACTCTTAAGGGTTATCTTTCTGCTCTGTTCGCTTTCTTGCAGCTACGGGACCAATCCTTGTTCTAATCCCCTATTGTAAATAGGTTTTTGAAAGGGCTTGTACATATGTTTCCACCTACGCCCTTTATCATGCCACAGTGGGATCTCAATCTGGTTTTCACATAGCTCGTGTGTGCTCCCTTTGAGACTTTACACAATTGTCCCCTTTGGCTGCTTAACGTTAAGATACCCTTTCTAGTGGCGATTGCATCTGCCCTGACAGTGGATGAATTCCCTAATTTGTCACGCAAGCCTCACTACCTTGAGACATTCTTGGATAAATTGGTGCTTTGCACCCTTGCCTCATTCCTCCCTAAAGTGGGACCCTATTTCATCTGGGTCACTCAATCACGCTGCCCACCTTTTTTGCTCCCCCGCAACCCTCTAAGGAAGATAAGCATCTACATCGTCTGGACCCCAAAAGTGCGTTGTCGTTCCATCTTGAACCTCATAAAAGAGTTCAGGGTGGCCGACCAACTCTTTGTGGGTTATGTGGAGCTACAAAAAGGCTAGGCAGTGCAGAAGCTAACCATTTCGCAGGTGTCGTTATCTGTGTTAAATTCTGCTATGCCCTGGCTAGTAAGCAGCCTCCGCAAGGCTTACAAGCCCATGCTACTAGTAGTAAGGCTGCTTCTCATCCAGGGGATACTAATCAATAGTGATAATCTATGAATAATCCCCGCCCATGTTCGGGATCCCGGAGCATATAGAGAATACATATATATATACCTATATATATATGCATATGTGGAAACATATATACATGCAGCCTAAAATATTTCCATAATGGCCAAAAAGCTGAAATTACATAGGTTTGTATAGTAGCACTTATACTCTCCCAACCCCTACGGAAGTAAGAGAGCAGTAAACATTTGACATACAACAATGCTTTATTGCCATAGAGAAACCTGTAATTGCAGGCATTTGCCAGTAGGCTGCAGTAGAGTATAAAGAAACAAAGAAAACTGACACCTTGCCTTTAAGGCATTAGAGTAGGGGTACCGTGCCTTTAAGACCAGCAGGCGACCCCCTGCTCCCATGATGCACCACAGGTGGCAGTTAGGTCAGTTCTTTTTTCCGGCTCCTTCTGAGAGGATCCTGGAGCTTGAGCTCTTCAGTTTTTGACTAAGACTGTTTTTTTATGAGATTTTTTTCAGAAAATTCAACATTTTCTGGTTTATTAAGGCTTCTGCTACTGTTTCTGTGGAGATCCACTGGATTTTTTAGTCAGTATGCCAGCTTTATTCAGAAAGTGTCCTTCCTGTGACAAGAAAATGGCTCTGGCAGATCCACACTCCGAGTGTATTGTGTGCCTTCCATATTCACACAATCCTGACCAGTGCCATTATTGTCAGAAGTTCTCCAAACGGACATTGCGTGATAGAGAACGAATCAAACTCCATGCTATGCTGGAAAAAGATAAGAGACATCAGGTGTGTGGCCATGGAGGCCCCAGAACATCATCTTCCAGCAAGCAAGGCCAAAAACGGTGACGCTCCACTTCTCCTGACTTCACTAAGAGGAAAGGGAGAAGAGATTCACAGTTGAAGTCGCCGTCGAAGAGACCCAGACACTCTTCAAGAACACCACCGTGCCGTCGAGAGTCTCTGCCGCATCCAAGTAAGTCGGTGTCGAGGCGCCATACTTCTGGCTTGAAGTCTGTGGCTGCTGACAAGACCAAGTGTCCGTCGACGTCGAGGCTTCCGTTGACTTCGAGACACTTCGCCACCCTCGAGGGGGTCAGCGTCGAGAGGACTGACGGCTATCACATTGCCGCCAGCTGGTGTACCGCCGTCGAGAGGATCATCAAGATCCCATCATTCGACGTCAAAGAGATCGACGTCGACCCGGCGCCTGGAAAGGTCGCAGAAGATCGCTGTTGAGTCGATGCCGAAGATCGCCATCGAGATCACCAACTCGACGCCGTAGAACGCCGTCGAGATCACCAACTCGACGTCGAAGATCGCCGTCGAGATCATCAAGTCGTGAACGTTCGACGCCAAGACCATCTAGACCTCGTTCGATGCCAATGGTAACTCAGACATCGTCGTCGTCGAGAGGCGAGGTCACAGGGATTGTGGTCACCGAGGCGATCGGACCCTGGGTTCCAGCGGTCGCAGTAGTCCGGGCTCGGACTACTCCCGCACGTACTCGCCATCTGGTCCAAGGACAAGTACTCCAGCCAGACCATCAAAGTCTCCTCCTCGGAGGCCAAGATCTCCTGCCAAACCAAGATCTCCTCCCAGGCCAAGTACACTTGCGAAGCCAAGATCGCCTTCTAGACATCGGTCTAGATCTAGGGGCCGGCACAGCCATCAGCGCGACAGGCCCCATAAGTGAAGGCGTACAAGATCTCCTACATGGTCTTCGTCTACAACAGAGGTCTTCAAACTGGGGGGCTGACCCCCTAGGGGGGCCTCGAGTGATCTCAGGGGGGGCGCCAGGCTCTGGCCAAAAGAAACATTATGCTTTGTTTTCAGCCTAAAAAAATGAGCCGCAGTAAGCACGTTTGTAATGGGCCATCATTCACATCCTTTGTCATTTAAATCCTGGCTGGGAAAAGGTGTCAAAAGAGAAGGGACTTCAAATTTTCTCCAAGACCCACACTGCCATTTTGAATAACCACACTGGATCCTTTGCACATTAGTAAGGCCTGCATCATGGGAATAGTATGTTTGGAAATCATGTATTTGTTTGTATTTCTAAAACAGTGACAGAACTTAGCTGCAATGTTGAAATAAGTCTAGATATATTTAAACATTACCAGTTAAATAAAATAATTGTGAAATATTTTGAGGGGGGGCCCGGCGAATTGTTTTTCTACACTGGGGGGCGCGGAATAAAAAAGTTTGAAGACCACTGGTCTACGAGATCTACGGTCCAGGACTATTCTCCAACCTTCTCCTCCACACCACCTTCACGGGTGTCACCCATAGATGACATCTCTACGTTTACTGATGTTTTGGGTAGGGGGGCAAGAAAACATAATATTTCTTTGCATACCCCCGTGGTTCCTCCATCAATCATCTTCAATACCCTGCACCGCCGGTCTGCTCCTAGACCTCTGCTACCTTTGGTGCCCGGATTCCTGGAACTGGCAATGGTCACCTTTCTTACTCCTGCGACGGTGGGTTCGGTACCCTCCAGAATCGCAAAAAAGTACAAGGCTCCAGCAGAGGACCCATTGTTCCTCAGGATGGATCCACCAGCTGATTCAGTCATCGTGGCAGCAGCCATGAAATCCCATTCTGCTTCCACCTCGGTACCCCCGGCAAAGGATAGTAAGCAGATGGATACGTATGGAAGGAGACTGTGCAGCACTTCAGCGTCATTCATGAAAGTTGCCAGTGCCTCAGCTCTTCTCTGACAATACGATAGATCTCTCTGGGACTCTCTCACTCGTTTCACAGAGAAGCTTCTTAAAGAATACAGTCTGGACTTCACCGAGATTCTCCAGGAGGGAGGACTCGTAGCCAACCAAGTAATCAGTGCGGCGGCGGATACTTCTGACCTCGTAGCTCCTGGTTACTCCCATGGAGTCTGCTCACGACGCTCGGCTTGGCTACGCCTTACAGGCCTCAAGCCTGATGCCCAAAAGAAGATACTAAACGTTCCTTTCAATGGAACATCTCTGTTTGGGTCTCACGCCGACGACAAGATGACTAAAATGAAGGCGGAGATGGACACGGTTAAAGCTGTGGGGTTGGAGAAACGCAAAGAGTTCAAAAAGCGCTTCCGTCAAGGCGACAAGCGGTCTTACCAACAGAGGGTTCAAACCCTTCAGTGGTCATCTCAAACACAGCAAAGGTCTCAGTTTCAGCAGAGACGCCCTGGTAGAGGCAGAGGAAATAACAACAAACAACAGTCCACCTCCAAACAGCCTCCAAAACCTTGAGTCGTTGCTTCCTCCTCAACTGTTCGCTACTCCTGTGGGAGGGAGTGTAGCTTGCCACCTGGAAGAGTGGAAATCCATAAGAAAGGACAAATGGGTACTGAGTATTGTGCAGCATGGTTACTTGCTGAGGTTAAAGTCACCTCCTCCGCAAGTGTTCGCTCAACTCAAGCACCTTTCTCGACTTCAAAGTCAGCTGTTGAAGGACGAAGTTTCTACCCTTCTCATGAAGAAGGCCATAGAGGAGGTCCCTCCCATGCGAAGAAATCAAGGAGTATACTCCCAATACTTTCTAGTCCAAAAACGAGGACAGACCCATCCTCGACCTACGTCTGCTGAACAGGTTCATCAGAAAAGAAAAATTTTGCATGCTAGCCCTGAACCAGATCTTTCCACACCTTCACCAGGGAGACTGAATGTGTGCCATCGACATACAGGACGCATACTTTCATATATTTGTCTCAGTAAAGCACCGGAAATTCCTCAGGTTTCAGATAGACCGTCGCCACTAACAGTATCGAGTGCTTCCGTTCGGCCTCAAGTCCGCCCCACGGACATTCTCCAAGTGCATGGCGGTGGTGGCTGCCTTCCTCCGCAGGCGGGAAATCTTTATCTATCCCTATCTAGACGATTGGTTTCTGAAAAGCTCCACGCCTGTTCTGCTTCAGAAACATCTATCGTACTGTCTCAGCCTGATGCTTTCCTTGGGGTTGCAGGTCAACTACAAGAAATCAGTACTCAACTCCACCCAGCGAATACATTACCTGGGCGTCTCCTTGGACTCCGCAAAGGCAAGCGTGTGTCCTTCAGAGCAGAGGTTGTCATCCATGCTTCTAAAGTGTCGCATCCTGCTAGACACTCAAAGTCCCACAGCCAGACAAGTGTCATCTCTTCTGGGATCGATGGCCTCGTGCATCTACATCGTGCCCAATGCACGCCTTCACATGAGGCCTCTGCAGCAGGCCTAGAGGACCAATGGTCTCAGAGATCAGGAAACTAGAAGGATCAGGTCTCTCTCAACCAAAGTGCCAGAGACTCCATCAGATGGTGGATGAAACGCTCTCATCTTTTGCGGGGAGTCCCGTTCCATCTAACGCCTCCTTCTCAGACAGTGATCACGGATGCCTCAGTGCATGGCTGGGGTTCTCATATGGACCAGCTTCAAGTTCAGGGTCTCTGGACCGAAGTGGAAAGAAGCTACCACATCAACTTCCTGGAGCTCTGGGCTGTCTACCTGGCGCTCAAGTCCCTCTACCCGTCTCTATGCACCAGCCACATTCAAGTTCAGACAGACAACACAACAACAATGTTCTATCTCAACAAGCAGCGAGACACAAAGTCATGAGTTCTGTCTCTGGAAGCCCAAGCCATTTGGCACTGGCTTCTGGCGAGGGGCCTTTCCATCGTGGCAGTTCACTTGCCAGAAATCCTAAATGTTCAGGCGGACGGCCTAAGCAGAGACTTCGTAGAAGCGCACAACTAGGTGTTCAACGAAGAGGTCATGCAAGAGGTGTTTCGGCAATGGGGAGTACCAGACATAGATTTGTTCGCAGACGCGCAAAACGCAAAATGCCCTGTCTTCGCGTCCAGATTTCCCAACAAGGATCACGGGGAAATGCTCTTTTGATCAGCTGGTCTCAGACATTGCTCTACACCTTTCCTCCCCTGCCTCTGATCCCGGCGGTGATACATAAATTCTACAGGACCAACACCAGGATGATCCTGATAGCGCCTGAGTGGCCACAGCAGTGGTGGTACCCGGATCTCCTTCAGCTGTCGGAAGTCCCTCACCGGAGACTGCCTTGCCGCCCAGGCTTGCTGACCAAGGACGGGGGGAAGGTGTTTCACCCCAACCTCCCTTCCCTTCGCTTGATGGCACGGCTCCTGAGGTCATCCAATATGGTCACTTAGACCTTTCAGCTGATTGCATGAACATTCTTAAAGAGGCGAAGAGGCCCTCTACTAGACAGTCTTATGCTTTCAAATGGAAGAGATTTTACATTTGGTGCCTAGACATCTCTCTTGATCCTATCCACGGTCAAGAGCAGGCGATTCTACCCTATTTGTTACATTTGGCAAGGTCAGACCTGAAGTACCCCTCCATCAGGGCTCACTTGGCAGCAATCACAGCCTACAAGAAGTCTCCTTCTAAGACATCATTCTTCCTTATGCCTGTGGTTAAAGATTTCCTAGAAGGGCTTAAGAAAGTGTTTCCACCAGTGAGGTCCCCCTCTCCTCCCTGGGAACTTAACATTGTACTTACAAAATTGATGGGTGCTCCCTTCGAGCCTATCCATAAGGCGTCTTTGCAGCACCTGACCTGGAAAGCTGCTTTTTTGGTAGCTATCACCTCTGCCCGTAGGGTGAGCGAGATCCAGGCCCTATGTTGCAAGGAACCTTACACTGTTTTTCATGCCAATAGAGTGGTTATGAGGACGCACCCAGGCTTCTTGCCTAAGGTAGTCTAGGACTTCCATATTAATCAGACCATTACTCTACCTACTTTCTTTCCTCAACCAACCACTTGCCCGGAGAGATCCCTGCACTCCCTTGATCTCCAGAGGGTTTTGAAGTTATACCTAGCTAAGATTCTTCCATTCAGGAAATCAGACCGTTTTTTTGTTAATTATGGGTGAACTAGCCTCAAAGAGATCTATCCCACAATGGATTGTCTCCTGTATAGCGCTGTCTTGCCAATTAGCTAACAAAGCGTTACAGGGCAAACCTCATGCACACTCTACCAGAGGGAAAGCTTCTACTACAGCTCTCCTTCGTAACATTCCAATCTCTGAGACTTATAAGGCCGCTACATGGCGTTCTGTACATACCTTTACTCGCCATTATTGCCTTAATTCAGATGCACAGGCCGATGCCCAAGTGGGGCAGGCCTCTTAAAGGAATCTGTTTGCATAACTGCATTTTAAATAAGATGTTAATTCTTGTTTTTTGCTGTATACTTGTTTGCTCCTCCGCGAGACTTTGGGTATGGGCTTGCTAATCTATTCATAGATTATGACTATCGATGAGTATCCCCTGGATGAGAAGGATTAGTTATTTACCTGTAATCCTAGTTCTCATCCAGGGGTATACTCCACAAAGTCATATGCTCCCACCCACCTCCCCGGACGAGTATTACTGTAAAGTTATTGTATGATGATTGCGGATTTACTCAGGTGCCTAGACACCTCCAAAAAGAACTGACCTAACTGCCACCAGTGGTGCATCATGGGAGCAGGGGGTCGCCTGCTGGTCTTAAAGGCACGGTACCCCTAATCTAATGCCTTAAAGGCAAGGTGTCAGTTTTCTTTGTTTCTTTATACTCTACTGCAGCCTACTGGCAAATGCTTGTAATTACAGGTTTCTCAATGGCAATAAAGCTTGTTGTATGACAAATGTTTACTGCTCTCTTTCTTTCTTCCTAAGGGGTTGAAAGAGTATAAGTGCTACTATACAAACCTTGTAATTTCAGCATTTTGGCCATTATGGAAATATTTTAGGCTGCATGTATATATGTTGCCACATATGCATATATAGGTATATATATGTATTTTCTATATGCTCCGGGATCCAGCACATGGGCGGGGATTATTCATAGATTATGACTTTGATGCGTATACCCCTGGATGAGAACTAGGATTACAGGTAAGTAACTAATCCTTCCACGGCATTGGATCATGGAGTGCTAGTCCTGGACATATGCCAGGCCGCAACATGGGCTTTATTGCACACATTTGCTAAACACTATTGCCTAGACAATCAGGTCTGTAGGGACGAGCATTTCACCATTTTGGTCATGCAGGACTTTTTAGTCTAGAAAATCTGTTGCAGCCCACTGCCAGGATGGTATGGCTTGGGTATCTATTCTAAGGTAAGGAATCTGCAGCTAGAAGTCTCTATCAGATGAACAAGTTACTTATCTTCGGTAACACATTATCTGGTAGAGACAATATCTTGGGGCAGATTCCTTACGGACCCACCCTTGCCTCCGCCCTGCGGACTCATTTATAGGGATGGATTGCTCCCTTTGTTGGAATACTCAATTAAGACACAGTATTCAGTTCACTTCATGACTCTGGGCTTCAGGCGTGGCAAAAGTGAATAGAAACTGATGACGACACCTGGGTTGGGCCTATATAGATGACCGACGCTGACGCCAGCGACGTAATGGGGACCTACCCAATGGCGCACAGGGGTACTGCTTGCACAATAATTTTCCGTATCCAGTCTGACGCCTGGGGAATTCAAAGGTAAGGAATCAGTATCTAAATATTGTCTCTACCATATAATGTGTTACCCAAGGTAAGTAACTTGTTCATCTTCTATCTGCACAAACTGGGGTTCGCCAGTCGGAGGCAAAAAGGGCCACTTTGTTGTGGATATATTTTTCTTCAAAGCTGTTCATGCAGATATTTGCTATACATGGCGCACATGAGACACCCACACTTTCTCCTACTTCTGGAGGAAAAGGTCACTACGAGACTTGAAGACATTTTCTTGAAGGACAATCTTAAGATATTCAATTATGAATGATTTGGGTGCTTCTCTAATATGTTGTTGGACAAATGAGTCAACCGCACTGATGGCTGCCTCTTGGAGATGTTACTATACAGCACCTCAATATCTTCGGTGACCAGATGTTGATGCATGCGCCATAAGTCAAGCCTTCTATCACTGTAATCATATGCCCGGTATCTTTTATATATGATTTTAGGCAGGGAACCGCAGGGCATAAGAAAGAGTCAATATACTTCAACAGTGATTTGGTGACTCACCTTATTGTGGTGACTATGGGTCACAACAGAGGGTCTTCTTGGTCTTTATGGATCTTTGGTACTCCATAGATACTAGCCATCTAGGGGTTGCTAACATTCCAAACATTTTAATTATTTGTAATGCCTTCATTGAAGGCCTGGGTTGTGATACGTTTGATCTTTTAGCCACTCTATTAGTGGGATCCACTTTAATGCTTAAATAAAGCTTTGTATTGTTCAACATGAGTTTAATTTTGTTTACATATTGTTCTGTGTCCATAGGAACTATCCCTCCATCCTTGTCACTATGGACTGCTTATTCTCACTTAGGGTTTTCAAAGCTGGCCATCTGAAAAAAACATGTAGTGATAGATTCCTTACCTTAGAATTACCCCCAGTCGTCAGACTGGATCCGGAAAGTTTTTTCATCAGCAGTACCCCTGCGCGCCGGTAGGCGTCGTTGTGCAACTCCGCGGGCGTTGTAGGCTCCGAGATGACGTCGCCGAAGCTACTTAGACGCGCCCACGCAAGCTGACGTCAGTTCTTTCTTTTTCCGCGCCAGCAAGCGCAGATCCGGGAAGAGCAAGTACCTCCAGTCACTTTTTGTCAGGTTGTTAGTAGCACAAGAAAAGGAAAACATACCACTGACCTCTTCGTAGCGGCCAGCAGGAACGATGACTTGGAGAGTAGCCTCCCTCCTTCCCTGAGCACTATCCCCCACAATGTAATATACCACACTATGGAAGCGAGCACCCCGGGGAAAAGGGAAGGGGATAAAACAACAAAGAAGCTTTATGGATTCGCTCTTGCCTCCCAGGTCTGGTCAAGGTCTAGAATGCCTTATCTCCCTCTATAGTGTTGTCTAAGTACAAGGAGAGAAAAGAGGTGTAAGAGGCAGCACAGAAGATACAAGCATACCGTAACATTCAAGATATTCGTGCTATCATACACACTCACAGGGAGCCCAGCAGCACTTCTGTCAAACGAAGTCAAAGCACATGACTGCCTGAGCCCAATAGGCAAAAGAATACATCCGTTGTGTACTGACGTCTGTAGGCGACCAGTATTGTCACTGATAAGGAAGTAAATGATCCCTACACCACTGTTGAGCGTCACAGCAAATGTATCCAGAATCGAAGTGCCCTGGAACGGAGTCTTTACTGAACAAAATAAACAAAACAGCACAGCAATATCCACAACGGGAAAGAGCATAGTCGGGTATATGAAACAAGAAGTAATAGTATGCTGGTAGACTTCCAACAGTGAATGGTTCAGGTGTAACAACGATAATAATAGTCCCGGTTGGAGAGGAGAGCGCTCATGACAACTCCCAGGCCGGAGTTAAGCCTCTCAGTCCTCAAGCTCAGGAAAGGAGCACACGAGTGTTCCGATGGCCTCTAGGGTAAATCCTCGGGGAAAAAGCAGCATCACCGCGACGTTGCTAACGAAGTTTCTCCAGCGGTAAATCCTCGGGGGAAAAAGCAGCGTCACCGCAACATTGCTAACGAAGGTTCTCCAGCGGTAAATCCTCAGGGAAAAAGCAGCGTCACCGCAACATTGCTAGCGAAGGTCCCCCAGCGGGGAGCACCTTCCGCTATACGAATCTAAGAAGATTGTCAAGGACCAACTTCCTGCAGAGGTGGTGCTTAAATCGGGAAGGACAGTTCTTGGACACACCTGTTCCGACTTCTTTCTGGGCGCCCCATGGCCTTATGGGGCTTGTAGTGCTGTGGTAGTGCTGTGGTTCCTGCAACAGGCACACTGGCTTTCATACAGGTAGGGAGATGATGTAAGCTGCGTGTTTACCCACTCTGCCCTCCCTTCCTATCTAGGCCCTGTAATCGCGACACTTTTTGACTGAGTTTTTCGAGTCGATCGACACCTGATGTTGTAGGGATGCTCAGGTTCAAGAACTGTGGGGACTGTCACCGCATGATGTCAGTGGTGGACCCGCACCACGTGTGTCTCTACTGCCTCGGGCGCGACCACGACCCCAAGTCAGGCCCCGACTGCCGGGCCATGGTGCCAAAACTTTGTGGGAGCGGTCCCGAAAGTTGCTTGAAGTCTGGCAGTCGGCTCCGTGCTGTTTGAGGTCCCGGTCCCGTGGGAGATCGAGGAACCGGTCACGGAGTCGTCACCATCCTTCTTCTGGATCTAAGTCTTCGCACTCTGGCTCAGGTAAGTCGCAGCATTTCTAGAAGTCGAAGAAGCATAATCGCTGTTTGACTTCCCCTCGCCCGTCGCGGCTTAGGGTGCAGGCGGTGCCACCTCCACGGCTCCGGCGGAGCCTGCAATGTTTCCTCCAGTCTACCCCCCCTTCCCTGGTGCGGGGGTGACGCCTGCGCAGGTGCAAGAGTTTCTTGCTGCCATGGCCTGACTCTTTGGGTCGTCTGGCCCCACCAGTGCGCCAGCGGGCCCTAATGGGAGTCCTGCTTTGCCATCTTTGGCAGCTCTGGTCCCGGTGTCACCGGCAGCTCCGTCCCCGACACCACCGGCGGCTCCGGCCCGACACCGCAGGCCCCCTGAGGATCCGGGATCGGATCCCGATCGAAGCTGGTTGACCTAGTGACATCTCCACCGGCTCCTATATACCTGGCACCACTTCCGACGTGGCACGCTCCTTGGGATTGACGTCGTCCCCAGGTTCAGCCCGGACACGGTGCAAGATCGACGTCGCCAGATGCCGATACCGACGCCCGATGGGCCCTTTTGTGCCCTATGTCCCTCCTCCTTATTTTGAGCCTGTTCCACAGACTTCGGAGCAAGGGGAGGACTGGGAGGGGTCTGAGGACCCTTTAGCACATGATTATGCTTATGAATCGGACTGGGCAGAGGATTTGGGGGAGGCCAGTGGTCTTGACACCTCGCCTGACCTTCGCATGCTGTCTCCTCCTACCGTGGCTACGGAGGAGGGAGACAGTTACAGAGTGGTGTTGCGTAGGGCGGCCAAGGCTCTCCACCTCGAACTCCCTGCGGTGGCCGTCAGGACTAATCTCCTGACAGAAGTGCTCCAACTGGTGCCTACTTTTTCGGAGTCTTTGCTGCCTTTTAAGGAAGCCCTTTCTGACGTTCTTTTGGGCACCTGGTCCAGGCCCAACACAGGGGCTCCTGTGGATAGGAACGTGGCCCGACGCCATCGCCTGGCCCAGGGCGACCCCCTCTTCCTTACCCAACACCACACCCCTGAGAGCTTGGTTGTCCATGCCTCTACATCCCAGAGTGCATTCCCTACCGCACATCCGGAAAGGGAATCCAAGAAGCTGGATCAGTTTGGTAAGAAACTGTTTTCATCTGCCAGCTTAGAGTTGCGGTCGGTGAACATCGCATGCCTCTTGGGCCATCATACTCACTCTGTGGGACATGGTTGCGCAGGTGCTGCCTAACTGCCCAGAGGAGGCCCAGGTAGTTCTTTCCTAGGCAATTGACGCAGCAAAGTTCACCATACGTTGTGGGCTAGACATTACCGACTCACTGGGGAAGGTCGATTTCCACGACGGTGGCGCTTTGGCGCCACGCCTGGTTGAGGACAACCAGGTTTCTCAGGGGATGTCCAGAACACTCTGATGGACATGCCTTTGATGGCAATTGCCTTTTTGGCCATAAGGCAGATAGTGCGTTGGAGCGCCTCAAGGGCTACGGCCAAGTCCTTGGGCCTGTTGGTCACTCGGGCTCCTCCGCCTTCTGCTTTTCGTTCTTTTCGGGACCACGGAAGGGGTGCTCCACAGCGTTCGCAAAGCCGCAGACCACAGTAGCAACAACCTCAGCGCGGACGTGGGAACTGTCGAGGCGGTTCAGGGGGCCAGCGGGTGGGTCAGTCCACTTCCACCCCCGCAGCATCCACTTCAAAGCCTTCCTAGTCCGACTTTTCAGGCCCATCAGACACCAGTGGGTGAACAAATACACCATAATCTCCACCACTGGCGCAACATCACTTCGGACACGTGGGTGCTGCAAATTTTCCGAAGGGGCTACTCCCTCCCCTTTGAGACAACCCCTCCAACCATGCCACCTCAGTACCACCGCATGTCCAGGGATCACTTGGCACTTCTCCATCAGGAAGTAAGTAGGGCGTGGTTGTTATTCCCACTACTTTCTGGTTCCAAAGAAGGACAAGGGCCTGCTTCCTATCCTAGACCTTCGCAACGTCAATCGCTTCCTCCGAAAGGAGAAGTTCAAGATGCTCACACTTTCTCAGGTCTTGTCTGCCCTGGACCCGCAAAGACTAGATGGTGGTGTTGGACTTGCAGGACGCTTATTTTCATATTCCCGTCCTGCCTGCCCACAGGCGCCAACTGCAATTTACAGTAGGCCACTCCTCTGTAGGGGCAGCTCCTCTGTAGGGGCAGCTCCTCTGTCCCTCCACCCCCCCCCACGCCCCTACTACTTCCGGTGGCCTACTTTATGGCACTTCTATCCCGGCCGCGCAGCGGACGAGCGCAGCGGGCGCGCCGAAGGCGCGCCGAAGTTGCGCCTAAGTTAAGCCCGTCTGCGCCCGTCCGCGACGGGCCGGGACCAGGGGCCACACTCCCTGCCCCTTCAGTGGCATACACATCTGCACAACTTCTCTCCTGCACTGCTGATGTGCCCCTATCTCATTCTCTTACGCAGCACCTCACTTCTCTAGGTATCTATGTCCCCCATCTAGGCTGTGTCACTTCTCCGCGGCCTACTCTTTCCTTGCCCATTCAGGACACTAGGCTTTCTCCCACTACACCTGTACCATCACACATTGCCTCTGCCTGCCTTCTCAACACTCTCTCGGCAGGCAAGCATCAATTACAACTGTTCAACCTCCTTACCTCAGATTCCCCTGACATTCTGTTTTTAACGGAAACATGGTTCTCTGAGGCTTCTCTCCCTGACATCCTGGCCATCCTCCCCGATTCTTATTATGTCCTCCGGGCCGACCGCCCTGACGGCAAGATCGGGGGGGGGTGTAGCCATGATTGCTCGGACTAGTCTCCAATTCCAGCTTCTCTCCCAACCTTCTATAGCTGGGGTGGATTTTCTGGTTGCCCGCTCCACTAATCTTCCCGCACCTCTCACAGTCGTCCTTGTCTATCGCCCCCCCCTGAGTATGCCTTTGTTTGTGGCCTCCCTTCAGGAACTCCTTGCTACCCTCGTAGTTAATAACTCTTCGGTTCTCCTGCTAGGCGACTTCAATTATTGGCCTGGCGACCACAGGGAGGACTTGGCGTCCAAGGACTTCACGGCCACCCTCTTGTGCCTTAACCTCAAGTCTTATGTATCTATTCCTACCCATAATCTTGGACACATCTTGGACCAAGTCTGGTCATCCCAGGACATAGTCTCCCCCCCAGCATCCTTCCTTGCACTTGCACTCCCTTATTTCCTTCACTATCAACCTTGGCTCCCCTCACAAATCCCCTCGTCCCAAGAACGTTTTTGCACGCAGCTGGAATCGCGCGGACCTGCTCTCTCTTTCTCATTCCCTTGCCTCTTCCTCACCTGATCTTAATGGCATTCCCCTTGATTTACAGGCCGCTGCAGTTAGCAACTGGTTATCTTCCGCCTGCGATCAAGTCGCCCCTCTTAAGCTAGTCAAGTCCATTCGTCCACACGAGGCCCACAGATGGTTCAACTCTGAGCTCAAGGTCCTCAAATTGGAACTTAGACGCTCTGAGCGTCTTTGGCGCCGCAGCTACTGCCCCGACCTCAAGGCCAAATACAAATCTCTCCTTAAAGAGTACAAGAAAACCATTCTTGTGACCAAGACCAAGTACTTTTCCGAGCAGGTAGCCTTATCTGCTAACAAATCTAAAGAGATCTTCTCCTTGGTTAACAACTTGGCCACCTCTGATCGTGCTTGCCCTAACTTTATTCCTTCCCAAGCCCTCTGCTCCTCTTTAAACGACTTCTTTATCGAGAAGATCGTCAAAATTAAATCCAACATTTCTATCACTCCCTTCATTCCACTCCATCCTACACCCTCTGTGTCTAATTCTTCCTTCTCCTCTTTCCCGCCCCTTTCCTCGGACTCCTTATTAGCTCTGCTCACAAAAATCAAGTCTGGCTCTCCTACCGATTGTGCCCCCGCTCGCATCCTCAAAACTCTCTTTTCTTCTTGCCCTGCCACTCCTCTTTCCCTTCTTAATGCTTCTCTTTCTACTGGTTTGGTTCCTTCTTCATTTAAATCTGCTATCGTTTCCCCCATTCTTAAAAAACCTGGTCTTGACTCCTCCCTCCCTTCTAATTTCAGACCTATTTCTCTTCTCCCCTATCTTGCCAAAATCCTTGAAAGCTACGTCACTTCTTGTCTTTCCTCTTATATCGAGCAGAACCATCTCCTTGCTTCCCACCAAGCAGGTTTCCGTTCGGGCCACTCAACCGAATCTGTGGTGCTCGCCGTGTAATGTAATGTAATGTAAAAATTACTTGTAAAGCGCGGCATACACCGGACGGTTTCTTGGCGCTGTTCACTTTATTCGGTGAGAGGCAGGAGACAGGGAGAGAAGAGTGTTATGTGTAAATGCTGCGGAAGAGGTGGGTTTTTAGGAGAGACCTGAAGTGAAGGTGAGAGGAGGAGAGTCTTAGTTCCAGCGGCAGAGAGTTCCAGAATGAGGGTGCCAAGAAGGAGAATCTAAGACCTCCATGTTTTTTGCGCCTAAAACGGGGTGTCTGAAGGAGCGCAAGATGAGAGGAGCGGAGGTGCCTGGAGGGAGTATAAGGGTGCAGAAGAGAGGAAATAAAGGAAGGACCGGTGCCGGCCAAAGATTTATGAGTCAGGCAGCCCAATTTGAACTTGCAGCGCTCCGAGATAGGAAGCCAGTGTAGGGCCCTAAGAAGAGGACGAACATGGTGATGTTTTGGTTGATGGTAGATGAGGCGGGCTGCCTGATTCTGTATCAGCTGCAATCTGTTAATTTGGTATTGTGGGATGCCAACGTATAGGGCATTGGCGTAGTCGATCCGAGAGATGACTAAAGCCAGCAGTACCAGAGTGAGGGCTTCAGTGGTCAAAAAGTGAGCTATTTTTCGAATCTTCCGAAGCTGAAAGAAGCAAGAGGACACGGTAGCACTGACCTGGTGCTTCATTGAGAGGTCATGGGAGATGTAAACCCCCAGGCTTTTCACTTTGTCAGCAGGGTGTGGGGGGGGGGGCCGAGGGAAAGGGGCCAGAAGGTGGAGTTCCAGGGATTGGATGGGCCTCCGATAAGAACGAGCTCCGTCTTGTCGGGGTTGAGTTTGAGATGGTGAGTGCTCATCCAATTGCTGATATGGCAGAGGGTGGACTGGAAATCTTGAGCCGCTCCGTCCGAGGAGTCGAGGTTAAAGACGAGCTGAATGTCATCTGCATAGTTAAATGCAGTGACATTCCTACCGCGGAGGGAGCGGATCAGGGGGGTGAGGTAAAGGTTGAAGAGGAGGGGTGACAGGGATGAACCCTGCGGGACACCGCAGTTGACCCTGGTCCTATGTGCCGTAAACTGGGAGAGACGGACCGATTGATGGCGGTCCGCCAGGAAGGATCGAACCCAGTTAAGGGCCGTCCCACTGACGCCTGCCTCTTTGACACGGTCGACTAAGATGGTGTGGTCGACCGTGTCGAAGGCTGCTGACCGGTCTAAGAGCACCAAGGCTTGACTGGTGTTGGAGTCGGCGCCTCTACGAAGTTCCTCCATGACAGAGAGGATGACCGCCTCTGTCGAATGGGCAGGTCTAAACCCTGCTTGCTGGGAGTCTAGGAAGTTGGAGTCCTCAATGAAGGAGCTGAGGGCGCTGGTTACATGTGTCTCAAGTACCTTGCTCAGGTAGGGGAGAAGGGAGATGGGGCGGAAGTTGCCCAACACCGTGGGGTCGACGTTGGTTTTTTTTAATATAGGGACCACTTCAGCGTTCTTGAACTGACTGGGGACTTCGCCGAGCAGGAGAGAGTTGTTCAGGAGGGCCAATGGAGGGCCAGGACAGGCTGAAAAAGCGGGCCGGAGAATTGCCGGAGGGCAGCAGTCAGTGGGGGAACCAGATGAAACTTTGTTGAGCAAGGAGAGAAGTCTTCTTTGGGTATAGGGGGAAGCTGGGTCAGGAAGCGGGAGTTAAGAAAGGGGGCGGCCTCTGGGGGGGACATAGCCGGGGCCCCAGATGAGATACTGTTTTTAATTTTACTGATTTTGTCAATGAAAAAGCAGTTAAGGGAGTCGCAAAGTGCCTGAGAAGGGAGGGGTTTGATAGTCACCCTATCCGGGTGTGAAAGCTCCTCCACAATAGCGAAGATGTCCTTAGATTTTTGCGCGGAGTTGAGAATTTTTGATGAGAAGTAGGCGGTCTTGGCAACTGAAATTGCTTGTTTATATTCTCCTGATAGTTTTAGGAAGTGGGATTTTTCTAAAGGGTCGTAGTTTCTGCGCCAGCGGCGCTCGGCTTGGCGAAGTCCTAGTTTTAGGGTTTTGAGGCTGTCGGAAAACCAGCGATGTGCGTCGTGAGGGCGCTTAGTTCTAATAGACTTAAGGGGGGCGACCTTGTCGCTGGCGGACTCCAGCCATTTGACGAGTGCGGCTTCCTGGGAGTCTAGAGAGCCTGGGCCGGGCGGGGCCGAAGAAGTTAGAGAGGAGAGGAAAAGGTTGAGGTCTGCTTTATTCCAGTTGCGGGCCAGGAGGCTAGGGCCTCGGCTACGGGGGGTGGTGAGGGGACCAGGAGAAGGAAAGAAATTAAGAAATGGTCCGACCAGTGGCAAGGAAGGATCGTGAGAGATTTGATTTCAAGGTTGTAGGTCCACACCTGATCTAAGGTGTGGCCTTTGGAATGAGTAGCTGTGTGGATGTGTTGATGGCCATTGAGGCCGCTTAGTAGGTCAGTGAAAGCCAAGGAATGAGGGCTTTCATGTGGGTCTGACGGCCAGTAATTAAAGTCTCCTAATACCAGGAGTTTGGAGTTGTTGATGGTGAGTTGAGATAGTAGGTCGCCAAAAAGAGAGGGGAAATTGGGCATGGGTTGAGGAGGGCGGTATACCAGAACACAGGTAAGAGGGGACACCGAGGATTCAAGTCTAATAGCCAGGCAGTCGGCCTGGGGGATGGTGAGTAGAGAGAGGGAGGTAAATCTGATGGGGAGTTTGATAATAGCGGCTACGCCACCTCCGGTTTTACCGGCAGGTCGGTTGGCTTGGAGAATGTAATACCCCGGAGGAATTGCAGCCAAGATGTCAGGGGAGGAGTCCTCATTCAACCAGGTCTCAGTTAGAAATAGAATATCAGGACGATCTGAGTCCAGGAGGTGGCATATGTCATGTTGGTGACTGACTAGCGACCGGGTGTTGAGGTATGCAATTACTAGTTCCATGTTAACAGGTGACTGGGTAGGCCGGCTTAAAGAAGGTGGGAGGGAAGCAGTGTGCTCGGGGGAGGTGAAGGATGGAAGGGCCCTGAGCTCTGGAAAAACACTACGGGCGTTGAAGATCCCAAGTTGGAGTAGTATAGAGTGGGTGGAGGAATCCAGTGGCCACAGGGAGTGTAAAGCGATCAGGTCCCTAGGGGCATAAGATGTAATTTGGGCAGAGTGATGGGCCCCGAGCCCCAGCCGGCCGCGGACGGGCGCAGACGGGCGTGCCTTAGGCGCGCCTTCGGCGCGCAATCGTCGCGCCCGCTGCGCTCGTCCGCTGCGCTTCCGGTGGTGACACATGTTATATACCAGTGGTAAGGAGGGTTGGGAGGGGCGTGGCCTGCGCGAGTGGGCGTGGCCTAATGCTCGCGGTTTTGGCGGCAACAACAATTCAGGCACCTCGCCCGCTGCAGCGATAGCTCCGCTGTGCAGGGGGTGTCAAGTGCCAGGTGAAGAAAGTAACCCAGAGGTGGGTAGAGTGAAGATATTTTAAATCCTCGATATCCTCGACGAGCTGAAAGCTAAGGCTGACACCAACTCCCCTCAAGCTTTGGTCCTCCTCGATTTGTCTGCTGCGTTTGACATGGTCGATCACAACATCCTTCTTGACCGTGTCAGCGCAGCGGGCATTCGGGGCCCCGCCCTCTCCTGGATCACGTCCTTCCTAACAGGACGTTCACAAGCTGTCCACCTCCCAGGTTTTTCTGCTCCCCCCCTCCCGGTGCCCTGTGGGGTCCCCCAAGGTTCCTCTCTCTCTCCTCTCCTCTTCAACCTTTACATTCACCCCCTTATTTCTTCTCTCCTTGAGCTGGGGGTCTCTGTGTATAACTACGGAGATGACCTCCAGCTCGTCTTTGATCTTTCTTCTTCTCCTCACTCCCTATCTTTTTTTCGCTCCACTATGGTTTTTATTTCTGGGTGGATGAGCGCCAATCACCTCAAGCTCAATCCAGACAAGACTGAGCTTGTCCTGACTGGCGGCTCATCCAGCCCTTGGTCCTCCTCCTTTTGGCCCCCTATTCTTGGTCCCCCTCCCACCCCTGTCCCCTCCGTTAAAACCTTGGGCATTAAGGTCAGCCAGGACCTGTCTATGCTCGGCCAGGTCAGTGCTGTAGTGTCCTCTTGCTTTCTTTCCCTCCGGTTGATCCGAAAAATTTCCCGTTTCTTCTCCCTTGACTCTCTTAAAATTATCATTTCTGCCCTCATCACTTCCCGCCTTGATTATGGAAACAGCTTGTTCGTAGGTATCCCTGCCTACGAAACTCGCCGTCTTCAAGCAATCCAAAATCAGGCTGCCCGTCTCATATTCCATTTCCCCAAAACTCACCATATTACTCCTGTCCTCAAATCTCTCCACTGGTTACCTATCCTGCAGAGATCCCTGTTCAAACTAGGGTGCCTTGTCTTCCGGGCTGTTGATCGCTCTGCGCCGGCGTTCATCAACTCTCTGATTTCTACCCACACCCCTGTTCGCACCCTCCGATCATCTTCCTCTGCCCTCCTCACTGTTCCCCGTTTCCGTAAAAAACTCGCACTGGTGGAACTAGATTCTCTGTCCTTGCGCCCCGGTTTTGGAACTCCCTTTCTCTCTCTATGCGTTCTATCCCCATCTTCTCACACTTCCGTAAAGCACTTAAAACATTCCTGTTTGCCCAGGCCTACCCTTGCTAAACTCCTCGGCCCTGTCTGTTCTGTTCACTAGAGCTCCCAGCGCCAGGAAGCCGTTTGGCCACTGTGCGCTCTATAAATACTTTCATTCATTCATTCATTCATTCATTCATTCACTCATTTCACCGTGCTCCCCTTTGGCCTTACCAGCGCCCGCGGGTGTTCACGAAAGTGATGGCGATTGTCGCAGCTCACCTGCGCAGATCAGGGGTTTCAGTCTTCCCCTATCTCGATGACTGGCTGTTGAAGGCAGGCTCGCCCCAGGCCGATGTCTCCGACCTCCAGACTACAGCCGACCTCCTGCATTTGCTGGGGTTCTCCATCAATGTGCCGAAGTCGCACCTGATTCCCTCACAGAAGCATCTTTTAATAGGAGCGGTTCTGGACTCTGCGCAGTTTCGGGTTTATCCTCTCAGCAGCGAGTCCGGGACGTTAAGTTTATGATTCCGATCTTTCAGCCTCTGTCCTGGGTTTGGGTCTGGATGACCCTTCAACTTCTGGGTCTGATGGCCTCCTGCATCCTGCTGGTGGATCATGCCAGATGGCATATGCAGGCTTTGCAGTGGGACCTGAAGTTCCAGTGGGCATAGCATCAGGGCAACCTCTCAGATCAGGTCCAGATCTCAGAGGGAACTGCACGACAATTGCAGTGGTGGCTCACGAATCACGATTGGGTCAATGGCAGATCCCTCTCCCTTCCCCAACCGGAACATACAGTTGTGACGGACGCGTCCTTTCTGGGATGGGGCGCCAACATGGGGTAGGCGGAGATCAGAGGCTTCTGGTCTCCAGCGGAGTCCAAGCTCCACATCAACCTTCAGGAGGTTCGGGTGATCCGACTTGCACTGAAGGCATTTCTTCCTTCTGTCATGGGGAGAGTAGTGCAGGTGTTCACCGAGAAAACCACCGCCATGTGGTACTGCAATAAACAGGGCGGGTGAGGTTGTGGACCCTTTGCCAAGAGGCTCTGCACCTCTGGGCTTGGCTGGAACATCAGGGCATGTCCCTGGTGGTTCAACACCTGGCAGGTTCTTTGAACACCTGGACGGACAAACTCAGCCGCCGGTGCATGATGGATCACAAATGGCGTCTGAACTCGGACGTGGCGCAAGGTCTCTTTCAGCAAATGGGAGAGCATTGGTTAGATCTATTCGCCACGCGAATTTCCAAGGCAGCACTCGCTCTGCGACGCTTTTCGACTCGAGTGGAGTTGCGATCTGTTGTACGCCTTTCCGCCTATACCACTTCTGCCCAGAGTGCTGAAGAAGATCTGGCGCGACCGGGCCCAAGTCATCCTTGTGGCTCCAGATTTGCTCGAAGAGTATGGTATCCTGAGCTACTCAGTATGAGCATCGGGGATCCCCCTATCCGTCTGCCTCTTTGGGAGGATCTTCTGTCGCAGTAGCAGGGGACGGTCTTCCACCCGAACCTGCCCAGTCTCCACCTTCTTGCATGGAGATTGAGCGGCGGCATTGACGTATTTCTACCTGCCTCCCAAAGTCTGTAATGTTATCTTGGCAGCCGGGAGTCCCTCCACTAAGATGGCATATGCCTGCAGGTGGAATACGTTTGTGGCACTATGCACAGCAAAGGCTGTTGATCCCCTTTCTGTCCCTCTTTCAGAGGTTCTTCTTTTTCTTCTCTCTTTGACCTAGCAGGGCTCTGCTCTGGGCACTATCAAGGGCTATCTCTCGGCCATTTCTGCCTTTTTAAGGCTTCCTGATCAGCCTTCCCTTTTCAAGTCCCCTGTTGTAAATAGATTCTTGAAAGGCATCACGCACATGTTTCCTCCTGTTCCTTTCGTGATGCCTCAGTGGGACTTGAATCTGGTTCTTACTTGTCTTATGTGCGCTCCCTTTGAGCTACTTCACAATTGCCCTCTTCGTCTCCTCACTCTAAAGACTGCTTTCCTGGTTGCCATTACCTCTGCCAGAAGAGTGAGTGAGCTCCAGGCCCTTTTTTTAAAGCCTCTTTTTCTCTCTGTCCATCTTGACAAAGTTGTTCTAAGGACTTGTCCTTCTTTTCTGCCAAAGGTTGTCACTGCCTTTCACATCGGGCAGACCATCACTTTGCCCACCTTCTTTCCGCCTCCGCATCCTTCAAAAGAGGAAGAGAGGCTTCACCGTCTGGACTCAAAACATGCGCTCTCTATCTGGACCACACACAACAGTTCTGGGTGGATGACCAGCTCTTTGTTGGCTACGTGGGTGCCAAGAAAGGTCGGGCTGTGCACAAGCGTACCATCTCTCGGTGGGTCGTTCTGTGCATAAAGGCTTGTTACTCCTTGGCTACAAAAGAGCCTCCGGTGGGGTTGTGCGGCCACACTATCAGGGCGACGGCAGCCACAACTGCTCTGGGACGGGGTGTTCACTTGCATGACATCTGTCAGGCAGCTACGTGGGGCTCACGTGGGCACACGTTTACCAAGCACTACTGCCGGGGGACAGCCAAGTCCGGAGAGATGACTTCTTTAGCCGTTCTGTTCTCCAGGACTTTCTAGTGTGATCTTGGTTCGCAGACCCTCCACCGGGTTTGGTATTGCTGGGGTATCTATTCTAAGGTAAGGAATCTATCACTACGTGTTCTTTCAGATGCATAAGTTACTTACCTTCGGTAACGATATATCTGTAAGAAACATTAGTAGTGATAGATTCCTTACCGCCCCACCCATCCTCCCCGTTCTGATTTCTAGGGTTAAGGTCATCCCTTTCAGGGCCCTAGTTTCATGGCACCAGTGGTCAGTTTCTTGCATGGCTCTGCGTTCCTGGCATGGAAAGTCATGTACAGAACTCACGTCAGCGCGCGTGGGCACATCTTAGTAGCTCCAACAAGTCATCCCAACGCCTACCGACGCGCAGGGGTACTGCTGGCGAAAAAACTTTCCGAATTCAGTCTGATGCCTGGGGGTAATTCTAAGGTAAGGAATCTATCACTAATAATGTTTCTTACAGAAATATCGTTACTGAAGGTAAGTAACTTGTGCATTCCCATTCTAAATTCAGTGGAGGTCTAGGAATATAAAATCACTACTTTTCTTAAAGACCACTCTCTCAAAAATGGCTACATCCGGTCCCAATTATTCAAGTGAGGGGTGAATGTGGAGGGTGGAGAGAGGCCTGAGGCATTGAGTTGTCTACTCTCAGGCATTTCTGTGTCTGCAAAGAATTTTTTGGGCATATTTTCCTTAAAGAAAACAATAAAGGATGTCTTGGGCTTCTGTGCTCACCCTGCCTGGCTAAAGAAGGAGATCTATTACTGGATCCCTGCTCATAGTGTAAGTGCTTCCCTGATTTATCAAATTGATTGGAACTACCCTCACTATCTGATCTAGAAGAATCAGAGAACTTGGTAATTTTCTTTGTTTCATCCTTGTCCCGAGGTGACTCCCTCTAGGTATTGTCCCTGAATATAGACGTTATCAGAGAGCTGTATATATGCCTTCTCATTTTTCCCAGATATTTTTATTAACCACTTTTTTAGTGGAATACAACAATCGTTTGTGGAACTCCCATTGCTTTCTGCCAATGATACAATGCAAGGATGGGGAGATCCTGGGGGATGCACATCATGATCACTAATTAGCAGGCAGTGCCAACATTATCAGTGCTTGGGTTACACCATTACATAGGAAAAGCAGGTCATTAAAGCAATAAGCAATGAACTATAAACAGTATAGCAGTTCAAGATCTCGTAGGCTCCTGAGAAGCAATACCTGCCATGTGAGGTGGGTCCCTGGTAGTGTAGTGGCACGTATAAGAAAAGGAGCGTGGTGGTGGGTTACACAGGAGGGCATTACTCGTTCTGCATGCCACAAGAGGCATGAGGGGAAATAAATGAGCTGTATGTTGTTATGTTAATAACTATTTTTAAAGCGCACGTACACCCATAGGTTTCTTGGCGCTATTTCAGGGAGACAGAAGTACAATTCCTAACAGTAGGACTGCTTGAAGAGCCATGTTTTCAGAAGCTTTCTGAAGCCCAAAAGATTGGCACAATTCCTAAGTGACAGAGGTAGAGAATTCCAGAAAGTGGCCGCTAGATAGCAGAAGCTGCTGCCTCCTTGCCTTTTTTTGTTAAACGTAGGGGTGGTGGCTAGGCTGAGATGGGCAGACCGTAAATTGCGCTGGGGCTTATAGTTGAATATCATATTTCTTATGAATTTAGGACCACTGCCATGTAGGGCTTTAAAAGCAGTGCATCCTGTCTTAAAGGCAATCCTTTGGGTCATCGGCAGCCAGTGTAGTTTCTCCATGCCAGGCCTTGCTGACTGCCATTTAGGTTGTTTCCAAATCAGTCTAGCCGCCTGATTCTGGACCATCTGGAGTCGTTTTAAGAGTCCCACTGGAAGACCAAGATACAGGGCATTCGAAAAGTCCAGTCGAGAGAGTACAAGGGCTATTACCACTTGCACAAGTGCCGAGTGGGTCAGTAGATGTGCAATTTTCCTATTTTTTCTTAGCTCCCACATGTCCTTTAAATGAAAGGTCAGCACTGAGAATTACCCCCAAGCTTTTAACCGAGTTGGACGCCATAGGAGGAGAGCCATATCGGTAGGCCAGAAGTGACGGCCCCAGCTGAGCTCACTCTTCCCTGGCAGTACTAATTCTGTCTTGCCCGGGTTGAGTTTAAGGTGGTTTAAGTCCATCCAACGCTGTATATGTAACATTGTTGCTTGAAACTCGACAACAGAGTACGAGGAATTCAAGGGGATTATCAACTGCAGGTCGTCAGCATAATTAAAGATGGTAATTTTACGGTCTTTTAGAGAGTGTAACAAGGGTCGGAGGTAGAGATTGAATAAAAGTGGTGAGAGCGATGAACCCTGCGGCACCCCGCAGAAGGAAGATATCCTTGGGGCTGTAAATGTTCCAAGTCTCACTGATTGCGTCCGATTAGTAATAAAGGACGCTATCCATCTGAGGGCGGGACCCCTGAGGCCGGCCTGCTCGACACGGTTCAACAGTATGTTATAATCGACTGCGTCGAACGCGGCCGACAAATCAAGGAGTACCAAAGCCTGATGGATGCCCTTGTCTGCATTAATTCTTAGGGTATCCTGGACCGCGAGAATCACAGACTCCGTAGAGTGTGACGGACGGAAGCCGGCTTGGTTCGGTTCTAGATAATCTGAAAGTTCAATAAAGTTTGACAGACATCTAGGCATGTGGGCCTCAAGTAATTTAGACAGGAAAGGGAGGAGGGAGATAGGACTGTAGTTGCCAAATCTGAGGGGTCTGCCCCGAGTTTTTTTATAAGTAGGACAATCGTGGCATTTTTGAAGTTGCAAGGGACCTTGCCTTGTGAAAGAGAATCGTTCAGGAATGGGAGAATGGTCATTGGTAGGGCCAAGCAGATCTCTTTCAAGATATGTGGTGGACAGATATTATTTGGTGACCCGGTTTTAACCCGGGCAAGAAGTTTTTGAGTCAATAGGGGGAAGGGCATCAAGGATTTGAGGATTATTATAGATGTTATCTATAGGTTCCACACTATGTGGACTATGAATGCTCCTCTTTATAGTGGAGACTTTGTAATTCACTTAATGAGTTCTTCATAGACAGAGTTCCTGAGTGGGGACCTGGATGGGGGAAGCTCTCTCACTGTTACATAGGTCATTTACTATGTTAAAAATGTCCTTTGATTTATTTTGAGAATTTAGTATTCTGTTCGAGAAGTAGTCAGCTTTACTTTTTAAAATAATTTTTAGATAGTTTCTACGGGCTGTGACAAACTCCTCCTTATCTTGCGAGGTATATTTAGCTCTCCATTTCCTTTCCTTCTGGCGTAAATCAAGTTTTAATTTCTTTTGGTCAGAGGTGAACCATTCATGAGCATCCCCACCATGTGTACGAGTGAATTTCACTAGGGGTGCATGAATGTCTGTGGCTGCTAGTAGCCAGTCCGTAATTTGTCCTTCCATGATATCTACGTCCTTGCAGGTTGTAGGTAACGTAGACATCAAGGTGTCTCTAAGGGCGAGAGAGTTTATAGCTTTCCATTTTCTGGTAACACCTCCTGCCAAGGGTAGAGGTTTGATATAGCCCTTATTGGTGGTAGTAAATCGGATTAAATGATGGTCCGACCATATACAAGGTGTGATAACAGGGGGCGAGAGTAAAAGATTGGAGGACCATTTTTGGTCAAGGCTATGACCTTTTTCATGAGTGGGAGAGTGAATGTGTTGTGCCAGATTTAGATTTAAGAGTAGTTCCTGGAGTTCGGCTGCTTGGGGTCCACCTGCGTCGATATCAAACCAATAGTTTAGATCTCCGACCAAGAGGGTTTTAGAGAAATTCACAACAAGGGGGGCCAATTGTTCTCCCAGATTGATTGGAAAAGTGGCCATAACTTTAGGGGGACGGTAAACCAGTATCATTACCAGGGCCCCACTGTCGGTATCAAGTTTGATAACTAAGTTCTCAGTATCCGTCAGGACAGGGGGGGGAAGAGCCACAAACTTATGCTATTTATGGATGATGGCTGCTACCCCGCCACCCGTTTTACCAGGTGGGCGGTTAGTAGCTAAGATGTAATAATCTGAAGGGAGTGCTGCAAGGATATCAGGCAATGAGTCCTGGGTCAGCCAAGTTTCCGTGATCAACAATATATCAGGTTTTTCAGTGACAAGGAGTAAAAAAATATCAAGTTGGTGCTTTACCAGGGAGCGGGTATTCAGATATATACAGCGGAGATCCATTAAAGGTTTAGTGGGAAGATAGGGGTAGTGGATGGGACAGCACTAAGTTCCATAGATCGATAGGGTAATGAAGTCCGAGAGATGCCATGGATAGAGATGCGGCGAGAAGCATTGGGGGTCAGGGTGGGGCATTGAGGGATAGAGGTCTCAATAAAGTAAACTCGCTAGCAGAATAGATCAAATTTTGACTATAATCCATAGCCCCTCGCCCCGACCGGGCGCAGACGGGCTTGCCTTCGGCGCGCCCGCTGCGCGTAGATGTCATAATGCCTTTTATAGGTCTGTGTATTGTTGAGCACTAGAGCGCCACCCTGCCACTATGGCCGCTCTGAAGAGCACAACCGGAAATGGATCTAGAATGCCTCCCTCCACACAAACAGCACAAGATTGCTGCGGTGGATCGGGGAGAACGTCAGGCAAGCACAGGTAAAACAATACGTTTTTAAAGAGAGCGATTTAAAAATGAACACATAGGTATCCTCAAGTCAGCAGAGCTAGCGCGAGTAAATGTACTGCTGTCCTCAAGCGCGTCGGCCCCAACTGAACTTAAATACCCTGCAGCTGTTTGAGCACTAGAGCGCCACCCTGCCACTATGGCCGCTCTGAAGTGCACAACAGGAAATGATTCTAGAATAAAGGTAAAGATACAAGTTCCGGTGCGGTCATGCAGAGTTTGGACACAGGAGTTTTGTATACACGGAAGCGGTGCTCACTAACTGAGTGTTGATGGGACTGCCATGTTATCGCTCAGTGAAACAACGCCAACATGTGAGTGGCCTGCTTGTAATTCATGGGGGGCATTCATCAGATTTGGCTTCCACTGTGAGTAAGAAGGTCTCCTAGCATTCAGCTCCCATGCTGGAATCGCCTCTCATGCGAAGTAACCTCAGAGTGTGTGTTTCAGCCTTGGTCAATGTCAGCAAAACGTTGAGCCACTGTTGAGGGTCTGGGGAGGCGGGGAATTTCCAGGCCATAGTAATAATGCACTTGAATAAAACAAAAGCCAAGCCTACGACGCAATGCACATTTTTATAACCCCTTGCTTGGGGGCGCAGCCATAAGAGACATGACTGGGTGAGGGTGTGTGGCGACATGTCAGCCACCATTGCAGTTATCTTTGCCCACGAGGATTGTAGTGATGAGCATGCCGAGACCATGTAGAAAAAGCCTGCATTCCGCAGTTTGCATCTTGGGCATTCTGGGGAGAGTGGCATTAACATGTGCTGGATACGTTTTGGGAAGAGGTAGGTGTGGTGGATGTAATTGAACTGTGTGTGTAGCGGAACCTGGTTGTTGTAGTACCTTGTTCGTTCCATCTGGCACAGGCTTTCATGGCATGGTCAGCAGAGGGCTATGGAGCTACATGTATATGGTCATGATGGCGTGACGGATGCTCGTGGCGGACAGGTGTGTGTGTAATGTAGGGGAATTTAGTGGTTCGGACTCATCCACGCTCCACGTCTCCTGGACTGCGCTCTGAAGAGCCTGGTGCATCCGGAACTGTCCCTTGCTCAGACCGTGTGCCTCCACCACACCCTGGAATGACATGAGCATGCCCACGTTATAGAGATCACCTATCTGTGTGAGCTCCACGTCATTCCACGGAGCTGGGTCAGGGCCTTGTGCCACCATATGTAGTAGTGGTAAATACCAAATGACAACTGCTGGGGAGTATAGGAGCATGGGGCCTTTAGAGTGTACATACCTATGCCAGCAGGTGTGAGCTTCCACCATCTGTCTGAACTCATGTCGTGGGCGGGAGGCAAAATCGGACAGCCAGATGTAAGTGCTTGTGCCCTGCTGCTAATGTAGTCTTGGGGTGCTGTTGCATGCATAACCGCGCAATTGGCCATTGCAGCTGCGTGGCAGCATAGTAGAACTCAAAGTTAGCTGCTTCTAACTCTCCCTCAGTGAGTGGCCATTGTATTGTGGTCAGGGCAACCAAGCGATGACCAGAGCTCCATCTTAATTCTAACTACCGATTTAGCTCCCGGAAGAAGTTCCTGGGGAGCAACACAGGGAGGGCTTCAAAGAAGTACAATGTGGAAGGACCAGCATTTTAGAAATAGCTACCCAAACCAATGGGGTCCAAGGGAATGAGCAACAAAAAGGCAAGGATCGGCATATGGACGTCACTGCCTTTTCCAGATTCCCCTCCTTAAGGTCTCTTTCAGTGTCTTATATTTGTATACCAAGGTATTTAAATGTGTCATAGGACCATTGCAAACAGGTTCCCAGAGGTTCTATTTCATCCTCATTCGGTCTGCTCACCTGGGGGAACACGCATGACTCGTGCCCGTTCAAGCGTAGAGAAGAGATCTCACCAAAAGCGTCTAAAATCCCCATGAGGAGGCACGGGAGCGATGTACCCACTTCCCGCCGGAAGGCTAAGGCATCGTCAGCGTAAAACAAAATGATACAGTGCACGTTACGTTCATGGATGCGCCACTCTTCCATCCACTGGTGAAGATGACAGGCCAGGGGTTCCATGGCTAGTGCAAAAATGAGAGGGATAGCGGGCATCCCTGTCTCCCTGCGGATGTCGAACTCGTCGGAAATGGCTTGCCCTGTTTCACTCATGCCGTGGGATTAGCATAGAGGATGCATACCCATTCCAGGAATCCTGGTCCGAACGGCATGTTGGTGAGGACCAAGAAAATATAGTCCCAGCTCAGGGTGTCGAAAGCCTTTTCAACGTCTCGCGACACCGCTAGTTGTACGAGTGTATCAGCTAGTGTACTGCGCATGAGGAGTATAAGGCGGCGGATGTTTGTGAAAGTGTTGCGTCCCAGTATGAAGTAGATTGGGCGATGTGAACCAACAGGCAGGTGAGATGGAGGACACGGTTTGCCAGTACCCTGCCCAGGATCTTACAGTCCAGGTTAAGCAGGGAAAGGGGACAGTAGGAGCACACAACCAGCGGTTTTGAGCTATGGCTGCCAAGCGGATCTCCTCAAGTTGCAATGGCTCATCTAGTACAACTTGCTGGAAAGAGTTCCGCCTTGCAAGCTGGAGGGGGAGGGGTACAGAGAAGTCACGAATGCGGGATTGGGGTCGTGGAAGAGGGGCAGCATACAGTTCCCGGTAATACTCGCGGAAGGCCCTGTTGATGTCCAGCTGAGAGGTGTGCAGCCCATCAGTAGCTGAGCGTATTGTGCCTATGGAAATGCGCTGTTCATCCTCACTCAATAGCCAGACTAGCAATCGCCCTGACCTTCCACATGCTGTAAGGCTATGCACCGTCTGCAGTCATGCTTGCTAAGCGTACCCTCTGCCTCATTTTGCTGATGTCACAGTTGGTGAAGGTTCTCGGTTAGGGCTGCGTGGCTGGCTACCTGATTCTTCAGGGGCGGAGGTCGCGCGCAATGTCTGAAAGGTCCCTCAATAGTCTTTTGCGTATTCCCTAGGAGGCTTAGAGGCAGTGGGCCCACACCACCACTTTATGGGCATCCCATTCAACAACACGAGACATCGCAGTGCCTGCATTGTAGGTAGTACCAGTCAGTGCATTGGGAGAGATCCGCACCGAAAGAATGTCCAGACAAAGCTTCTGCTTGTAATCACCATGTGGGTATGATTGGGCACTGGCATCCCCATTGCAGGATCAGCAGCAATGGACAGTGGTCTGATAGGGTACGTGGCAAATATTTTACCTGGACAACTGCCCACCAAGTTGGGTTGCGCATAAAAAAAGATCAGTTCTGTTGTGTATGTCGTGAACCTGCAAGTAAAAGCAATTCTTACGGTCTAGGGGATGCAGGTGCCACCACGCGTCCAAGAGGCTCATTTGCGACAGCCAGAGACTGAGGTGCTGAGCGGCACATCTCATGGCAGCTGACCGCAGGGAAGGTGTGAAGCGGTCAAGTGTCATGTCTCGGACACAGTAAAAATTCTCTGAGGAGCGCTGGTGTGAAGGAGTCTAGAATTTCACCCTGCTTTGTGTTGCGGTGTAAATTACAGCAAGTGTAAGGGGTTCACCATCCAGTTGGCCCTCCGGAATCACAAACTGGCCATTCATATCTACCCTCTCTGTGTCCACAGGATAAGGTACTCCCAGAGCTACCCAGATGAAGGCCCCAGAGCAAAGGAGGACGCCAAGGTTCCATATACCTGCACCCTCCACTTGGCATGGAGTTTCACATAATTCAGCAACGGTGAGTTGTGTTTCCTGGAGCATAGCTATGTGTATCAGGCTCTGTATATACTATACCAAAGTAAGGTATAGTGTGCACAGATTCCAGGAAGTCCCCAGAAGTTTAGCAGAGGCTAAATTAGACATGTACTAACATCTCTATTTGTGGTAGTATGGGAGAGCAGTTAGGCCTATCCAGAGGGTGTGTTAAGCATTTATTGTATTCACTCAATCAAGACTGATGACACACACTCAGAGGCAGACTCCAAACAAATTAGGTAAATATAAAAAAGGTATACTTATGTTTTATTTCTATAACCAACCAGGACTTGGCACAGGTAAGTGATCTATACTGTCAAATGCAATACTTTTCAAGGAAATGCAGTTGTGGTTGAATTTGCAATTGTTACTGGTTTGTATTGGCTTTTAAAACAGTTTAAATACATAATGATTAGTTTGTATGATCCTGAAACCGGGCGGTGACAGTACAGACCCCGCCTCGTATCGTCTTATCACTTTGATTAACTCAGACGCGAAAATCCTAACCAAACTGTTGGCCAATCGCCTTGCCCCGCACGTAGCTCAGCTCGTCCATCCGGACCAATGTGGCTTTGTTCCTGGTCGCAATACGGCAATGAACCTACGCCGCCTGAACCACGTATTGCACGAGGTCCGGGGGCGAGACACTCCCCATGTGCTGGTCTCCGTTGACCTGGCCAAAGCCTTTGATACAGTGCATTGGGGATACCTGATGCATGTACTTCTTAAGATGGGATTTGGTCCTGGCTTTCGAGAGTGGATACGGATATTATATAGGACGCCCCGGGCCAGGGTGCGTCTGGGTTCGGCCCGCTCTGATGAGTGGACGTTGGGGAGGGGTACCCGACAGGGCTGCCTATTGTCCCCCCCTTTTATTTGCCCTCGCAATTGAGCCCCTGGCCATATCGGCCCGTAAGGAGTTACAGGAATGGGGTATTGTGGTGGGAGACACTACAAATGTCATCTCCCTTTACGCCGATGACGCGCTTTTCTACCTGACCTCTCCGCTGGAGGCCCTCCCCGCTCTGTTGCACCTCTTGGACCGCTTTGGTGCGGCCTCGGGACTGCGCATAAATGTTAATAAGTCCCTGGTGTTCCCGCTGACTCCTGATGATCTCGTCCCGACGCCGGATTCTCACTGTGCGGGCCTCCGATGTGAACGTCTGGCGTTCCGGTACCTGGGTATTCAGGTGGCCGCTTCTGATGAGGCTCTCTTAACCCATAACATGGACAGGATCCTTGTGGCCCTCCGCAAGTCAGTTGTATTCTGGAATACGCTCCCTCTCTCCCTTATGGGCCGTCTAGCAGTTGCCAAAATGGTGATGCTCCCTAGAGTTCTATATGTGCTGCAGAATACCCTATGCCCGTTGCCCCCCCGGGTGTTCCGCACACTGAATTCGCTCCTTACATCTCTTCTCTGGGCGGGTGGTCGCAGCAGAGTTGCGTTGCGTACGGTGACGCAATGTTGGGATGCGGGAGGCCTTGAGGCCCCGAGATTTGATTTATATTACTATGCTGCACAACTTCTCCCGGCGGCCAGATGGTTTGCTGACACTGAGAACTGGGAGTTGGCAATGTTGGCGGGAGTGGCTTCGGACAGGGTGCTACAGGAAGCACTAATGCAGGGTCGGGGCGCCGACGACGCTCTGCCCTATGTCGTCAGGCATACGGCCCGCATTTGGCAGCATTTCGTTGAACGCGTTTTGCGGCATGCGCCATTCCATAGGGAGCTCTCCCTTTGGATCCTGGCCCCAATACTCAAGATGGAGGCGAATATGTCCTTCCGAGAGTGGCGCTTGGGCGGTTGCGAGACACTTGCGGATCTATATCCGGATGACTCGTTTGTGTCATTTGAGAGAGCAGCGGACTCGTTTGGACTGCGTGAGGGCCAGTACCTGCATTATGGATGTCTCCGGGATGTAGCCAGGACGACATGGCCCCAATTCCCAGAGGCGCCCGAGCTCACTAATACTCTGGACATCATCTTGTCCTGTGGCAGAGGTAGGAGACTGATTTCCCTTCTTTACTCGGCGATGCGCAGGGACTCGACTCCCCCATTGATGCCGGCTTGGAGGGCTTGGGAGACGGACCTGGGGATTGAACTGGATCCAGCCCAGAGGAAGCGGATAGGAATGTTGACTCGTAAAGTCTCTTGTAATGCGCGTTTCAAATTGATACATTTTAATTTCCTCCATCGCACATATATGACACCTGCCTCCCTCCACCGTATCGCCTCGGACAGGAGCCATAATTGCCCGAGGTGTAGGGCTGAACGGGCGGGATTCCTTCACCTGGCCTGGGAATGCCCCCTAGTACATGACTTTTGGGTGGAGGTGGTGGCACATATTACCCGGATTACACACCTTGCGATCCAACTGGAACCGCTTCACTGTCTGCTGGCGCTGGTGCCCAAACCCAGGAAGAAGGGTCTGTCCTACAAATTACTGCAACTCCTGTTGGTTCTGGCGCGAAGGCGGGTGGCCATTACTTGGATGGGACAGAGGGCGCCTGAAATCTCTAGTTGGTTACGGGACGCTAGGGAATGGGCCCTAGCGGAGGAGACACATATGCAGAGCACACGCAGGGATGGGAAACTCCAGGAGGACTTACTCGCTTGGAGGGCCATGTGTATCGAGGGGATGGAGGAGGATGACTCGGACGCTACTAGCGCGGAGCTGTTTTCCTCCGCTTCCTCGGAGTCCGATGATGGTGGGGAGGGATCCGGGGTGCAGTGTCTTGAGGTGGTGTAGCAGTCCCCTGGGCCATGCCGATGTTCCTTGTTGCGTACACTTGTTGATCATTGTGATTACCATCGACCACATTCTACTATGAGGACCGCTCTGTAGTAGGCCCTCGCCTACCTCTCCTTATGTGATTGCATCAATGCCACAAATGCCATTCATGGGGTTCTTGTTTTTGTTATGTTTTTGTTTGGATTGGTATAGCACCATGTAAGAAAATTGGCGAAGGTATTGATATTGACCAGGGGATTCTGGGAGCACAAGAGCAAATCCCTTCATTGTTTTGCAGGTTTAACGAGGTGCCACCCTGCCCCCGGGATGTGGGCCGCACCTGGCTGTGTACCTCCTTTTTGGATCTGACCTTCTTGGTCCGGTTGTGTTAACTGCTTTTTCATTTGTATAATTTGTGCCTCTTTATTTTCTTCGCCACCAAAAATAAAGTTTAAAAAAAAAATACATAAGGATTACTTTGGAATACATTTAAATTACTTTTGGATTACATCGTGGGGGTGATATGCCTAGATTTCACACCGTGGATTCTACAGTACAAAGGTAAGTAAGACACTTTGTGGTTTACAGGACAGTTACTTTCCTTTCATACAAAACACAGGTCAACACAGACTTTTTTAAGGAACAAAAACCTTTAACATTGGATCCTATGGGAAAAACTGTGTTAATGGTTTAAAGGTAGGTAAACGTCCTGCAAGAATGACTTTTGGGAGCTGGCACCAAGGTTCCCCATGGTCCAGTTAGGCACTCAAGTTACATCACCAGCGGCACTAGGGCGGCCGGGTGCAGAGTGCAGAGGCCCAATGTTAGCCAATGGGGCTAGGGGGCACTTCGGTTGATGGTTGCTCATGGGCAGGCTACTCGGTCTTGGGAGTCAAGCTCCTAGGGTTAAGGTCAGGGCAAAGGGGGTCCCCAGTTGGCACCAAGTGCACACCACCAGCGGCACAGGGTTTGCCGGGTGCAGGGTGCTTAGGAGGGATCCAGAGCCCAATGCAATCCCATGGAGGTTGCCTGTTTTGAACTTTGGCTACAGGCTCAGTCCAAGAAGTCTTCTGGGAGGAACCAACAGCTGGACAGGTACATTGGAGGGCAAAGGGATGTATGTACACCTCAGGTCCTCTTCTCCAGGGTGCAGGGCGGGCAGATGCAGGGGTGCCTTTTGAGGTCGGAGTTCACCTTACTCGGCCACTCGTGGTTGGGGGGTCTCCGTGCAGAGTCTGCTGGCGACATAGGGGAGTCCTGATGGGGTCAACCCACAGTGGACTCTTACTCTGAAGCACTGGGGGACCTCCAGTGGGCCACTTTGACTTGGGCTGTAGGAGATTGGTGCAGAGGTGGTTCCAGGCATTTCGTTTCTTTGTCCTCAGCAGGCTCAGAGTCTGTCTTTTAGAGTTTTCTTCTGAACAGAGCTGCTGTTCGCAGAATATCTGGTCTTTGTGGAAGGCAGTCAGTTCTTCCAGGGGTTATGGAGGTTGCTCGCTGCAGGACAAGTTTACTTTGAGCGCAGGATCTCCTAAAACTGTACACGGGGTGGGGCCAAGTTTTTAATTTTTTTTATAAATCGTTGGCCGTCCAATATTCATTATCCCAATGCTCGGCGTTGATTACCATGGCATAGTAAATACAACAACATTATTGGCAATAGGGTGGATTATAGGAAATGAGCCTCTCCGGTTACAAAGCCATCTTTTGTACATAAAATAATCAGCCGATACCCACATCTCTCCAGTCATATGACATGGTACACAGAAATGTGAGGTGTTCATCTGTATTCGATCAGACAAGACAGTAAATTGCGGTATAATTTATATTCGAGTGCCTTATTGCGTGGGTATGGTGTGTTCTGTTCCCATGCTCGGAGTCTCATCTCTGCGGAGTAGAAAGGAGGTGAAAGGTTCCCAGATATCTCTGGGCCGTTCTTTGAAGGATGTCAACTCCCAGAATGCAGAGAACTGCGCATGACTATGTGATGTCTGTAAGTGAGTCGCAAGACATAGGAGCCCATGTCCCTCCCCAGCAAGTCTGCGCTTTCCAAGGAGGAGCATCAAGGCAGTCCGTATGCAGTACTCGCTTGGCACATCTCTCACATAGCCAAGTAGGCCAGTGAGTGGGGAAAGGGGTGGTCGCATTGATGACCTTCGCAATCGGCAGAAGACCTCAGTCCAAAAAGCAGCAACCACAATGCAGACAACGCTAGGCCAGATGCAGAAAATTTGAGTGTGGTGCGTGTCAGCGTTGGCAGTGAGAATCAGGGATAAGCCCCATCTGGAATAGTTGTGCTGGTGTACGATACAATTGATGCAAAAATCTGAATTGTATAAGACTGAGCTGATAACTGGGGGATAACATTTCAAACTGGTTGAAACAATAGGCCCATTGAGCATCAGTCAGAGGGCTAATGAGATCTGTGCCATCGGCGCCCCTGGGGTGCGTAATGCGATAGAGGCATTTTATCAGCTTTCGCTATGAAGCGGTTGCATATATGTGTTCCAGTGCAGTGATCATCTGTGGGGATGCTGGAAAGGTATCATGGAGGACGCTTCAAGTGGCCCGCAACTGGAAGTACAAGAAGAAGTCTAGTAGTGTCACGGAGGTGGTGTCAGTGGTACTCGGAGGATCAAGAAAGTGGTCAGAAGGATAGAGATCTGCAAATGTATGAATTCTTAACGTGTTATCGCGTCCAGCCGCGCCTCTATCCTGCGGGGGTGGCAATAAAGGGTGGTTGCCACGGGAGTGGAAGGGGCATATAGCTGTGAGCAGCCCGCATCTGTCATGAGCCCAGGTGCATGCCCAGCATGTACCCAGCATATACACTGAGTTCTGTCTATCTCTGCACGAGGTGGCTGGTAAGGAAGGAACAGGGCCGTTGTGAGCTGCCAGGGAGAGCATCTGGTTGGAATGGCGTGGGGTGAATCCATTAATGAAGGAAGTGGGTCTGAGCACAATGTGCGTATAAATCTAGGCCTGGGGCGCCCATTCCACCCTAGGATTGTGGTAGGGTGAGCAATTTGTATGTGGCACAGGGCTGCCATCCCGCCCACACCAGCGAGTTGGCAGCTGCCCTGAGGGGAGAGCATACATGGTAAGAAGGTGCATTGTCATTGCTGGCGCTTGTCGCACCTTTTAAAAGGTACGCTGGGCGCAAACAATGACCATGCGTAATACAGCCCCTGGTAGGTTTAATTTCCACCAGCAGTACAGAACATTTGTTACTCCAGCGGCCTAGCGTACAGGCAGCATCGGCCAACCCAGCCTTTTTGAGGGAGAGGAAAGAGTGGCAGTCAAATCCATTGACACCAGCGTGGTCAACATTCATCTACTCCCTCCTCTCCTGCTATAGCAGCCACAGGCTTTATTTTGAATCATCATTGCAGAGCCACAGCCAGCCAGTAGGGGGGCAGAATCCGATATCCCCTCCCCTGCTGGGAATCCAACATATCAGACAGATGGGTTCTATAGAATGTCCAAAGGGTACATGCCCTACCTTTCATTTCTTCACAGCCTCATATTCCCCATATGCCAAGACGAATTTCAGCTGACTATGTCTCAATCCTAATGCAGGACGTCAACCTCCTGCACGCCACGAGTGCCACTGCAACAGCGCCAGGGCCAGACTGGTCTTTTATTCAATTGAACATTTCTCCAGTGAGCTGAGGCCATTGTGAAACCCTAAGACAAGGGTTTGTGCCTCTGTCATTTTTCCCAGGTCACCAAGGCTAATGGCAGCAGGCACACGGGGGCTTCGAGAAAGAGGGAAGGAGGTAAAGAAATAGAGAGGAGAGATAGAATGGAGCCAGGCTGATTTTAGCCCTTTTACTAGGGCTGCCAAAGGTCTCCAAATCTGGTACTGATGAGGACTGGACTCAGAAAGGGGCAAAGGGTGTTACTCTTGCCACTTGCTTGTTCCGAAGGACTAAAACCTCAGGTCTTTACTGGATCTTCCACAAAACGTTAACAATTCTCATTTTGATGCAGAATCTTTCTGCGAGAGGCCTAAATTGGGCAATAAGTGTGAGGGTCTTATGGTTTTCAAACAGAAGATCTTGAGGACACCTGGTATGAGGATCTGGCCAGTGGCCTGAACACCTCTCCAGACTTTGGCCTGGTCTCTCCGTCTACCATGGTTACGGAGGAGGGTGCCTTATTTGCCGTGGCGGTGCGGAAGGCAGTTGTGGTCCTGGACCTTACGCTGCCCTCAGTAGTCAAGATAAATGTCTTGACAGAGGTACTTTAGCCCGGAGTTGCCCCCACAGAACCATTACTCCCATTTAATGAAGCCTTAACAGACGTGCTACTTGGGGCCTGGTCCAAGCCATGCACTGGGCTCCTGTGCATTTCACTCAGTGGCACTTTAGGGACGGAGTACGCACTGAACGGAGCCACCGTAATGCCCACCGGGTATTTGCAACCACGCGATACCTGTTCCTCCAATACAACTAGGCACTTGGCCCCTCGGCACATGGGCCTCCCTAACTTCACCCTCACAGATGAAGGCCCCACTTCTCTCGATGGGGTAGTCACCCTCCTATGTCACACTACAGTAACAGTGACTGGAACGTCCCACTAGGGGACTGTACACCACCCCGCTGACTCTTGCTCTCCCACACTCTAGCAGTTTTAAAAATAGGAGCACCTGTACTGCCCGTCTTCCTTGCACATTTGCTAGCCCCTGAACCTTGAAACACTGGTTTACCCCCCTTTTTACAGCAACACCCGCTTGGACCCGACTCTGAAATTTCATCGAGTCTCCCCGCCCTCGGCTGAGATACTTCCGGCCTCCATAGGGTGAGTACTGACGTCCTTAGCAGACAGTGTATCTTTATGAGCACAGCACAGCAGCAACCTCGCCTCTCACACCCGCCTCCTCTTACATTTTTAGGCTGTCAAAATCCCCCACCCTGACACATTGTCCTGATGAAGACCCGTCGCGACCACCAACCGGGGCACTACCAGGGTTGAAACGTCAATGCATACCTCAGGTCCAGACCTACCAAGACACCACATAACGGAAGATAGGAGTCGCTGGTGTAAAAGCATTATCTGGCCTACCACCCACCTGTACATAGATACCATAACCACCCTGTATATACTCAGCACTATTGTCACTAAATCACCCCATATCGATGTAAATACTTCTTGTTGACAGCTTTTGTTTCTGTTTACTGTTATTATTTACGACTGAATCATTTCTGATAAAAAGAAACGGTACTAAGCATCATAACACATTCTTCGTCCTTATTTCTCCAAAGTGATGTGTTTTTACCCCACAGGCGTATTCTAGAGGTTGCTTTCAGTTTTACATATGCACTACGAGCAACATTAACTAACTCACTTTCTACCCGACAGAACCACTTTGTTGTTTAATTCATCTTCAGATATTGACATATATGTATTTGATGTTAGACCTGACATCTTTGGTGTGGTTTTCCCCTCAAACTTTTCGACTTCACTCCTCCTGGTTTTCTGAATTCATTCTTGTTGGCTCAGTCCTGTAAACATGGTAAAATAGACTTGCATCCAATTTGCATATTTATTTTACTTGTAAATTCCTAGGAAAGTGGTACTACGTGTACCCAGGGACTGTAAATGAAATGCTACTAGTGAGCCTGCAGCACTTATTGGACCACCCATTTAAGTAGCCCTTCCAAACCTCTCAAGTCTGATATTGCAACCTGTGTGTGCAGGTTTAAACTACCCTTTCGACCTGACAAAATAAACCTTTTGCCAGGCCTAAGCCTTACTTTTTAACACATATGTAACCTCTAGGGTAGATCATAAACTGTCCTTGCATTGTATTTAAAAAGTTACACTTTACATGTCCTGGTAGTGATGTGTTCTTCACTATTGCAAGGTCTACATCTCCCATAGGGTAGCATTGGGTTACCTTATAATATTTAATAAGTGATAACTTTTGATAGGGAACCATTTGAAAAGTCATGTTTGGAGTCTGAAGAATTGTAAGTTAACATCCTCTTACACGATAAAGTCCGATTTTAAGTCGCAATTCTGAAGATTCCACTTTTAGAAAGTTGGCCATCAGATGCCTGCAGTCTGTTTCCTGGGTCACATGACTAGGTGTAGTTGGCCTTTGTATATTCCTCCAAGACACCATCAGAATAGAGAGTCTGGGTGTTGGCATGATGGGCCAATCTGGCTTCATTGGGGAAGAGGGATTGGAGCTGTCAGCTACCACACTTGCACTTCAAAGCCTCGTGTCCAGTTCTCACACACTAGTCTATTGTACCCCCAGACAGACAGGGACCAGGGCAGGGAGGCAGGAAATTTTAGGCATCTGTGGGGGGAAACTTCAGAAGCCCCTCCCATTTCAAAGGGGGCCTCATGTATGTAAATATGATCCTCAGACCCACTCTTCAGTACACTCCAGAACCCGTGTTTATTACAGAAGAAAGATGCTATGGTGTTTGAGGCCTGCCCTGCTTGCGGAGAAGGAAGACTGGAATTGCTCCTTTCAACCCAGGCTGAAGTGATTCCATGGACCAGAGGGACCCAACAAGCTCCAGAGCCCCTCTGCAACTGTTAAGCTGACCTGCTGCAACTGCATCTGCCTGAGCCCTGCTAGCCGCTGCTGGAGTAGGTTCCTTATCCCCAAGAGGTGCCTTCCAGTTCCTAGACCCTTGGTGTGGCAGGATTTGAGCTCCTCCTTGAAAAAAGGGATATATCCTGAAGCTTTGGGTTCTTTGCGACCACAAATGGACCCTTTTGCACCAAGATCTTGGCGACCGCTAACGCAATGATTTAATGAATGTGACTCTGCGCTACAGTGACTGCCACCAACACAAGAGCTGCACTTCGACAGCCCACGGTGACCACCAACATGAATCTCCAGCAATGACCGTCTGCGACACCCGATATTTGTGCTACAGCGGCTACCATCCACGATACCCGGCCTGCTCTTTGCACTACAGTGACGCTCTCCCTGCTCCTTGCGGACTCCTCTGCCGCAAACAGTACTCTTCACACTGTACTTTAGAAGGTAACTTTTTTTAATGGGACTTACTTGCTCCCTGTTTCTGGCCGCCGCTCTATCGCAGTTGCCATGAACTTGTGACTTACACCCAGTTTCACAAGACTACTTCCATTTTCACTTATCATTTTGAGGCTGGAAAGGTCCAGAGCCTTGAGCATAGTTTCTCTATTATAACAGGAATTAATATCCAGATCCAAGACCTCTGGACCTTCTCTTTTCTCTGTAAACTAGCTCAGTGGTGAAGCCTGCCCCTGGGCTGTCTCTGCACCTTCCTGAGTTTACGAGAGCCGGAGTGACCCCCGCTCAGTGGACAAAGTTTGATGAGGCCATGCACCTCATCTTCAGGTGGCCAGACCCTTCTGGGGTGCCCTTGGGCCTCACTGGGCAAAGGGGCCATAGGGATCTATTAATGGATCCGGAGGAGTGGCATCGGTCGAGTGACCTTGATCTTCCCCGGTGCTCACTCCGATGCCCCTGGTGCCCAGCGGTGGCACCACCCCATCATCATTCCCGACTCCGATATGGAGCCGGATGGCGTCATCTCCGCTGCAGACCTCTCAATATCAGGGCTCGTGCCTTATTTCTATGAGAGGCCTAAATTGGGCAATAAGTGTGAGGGTCTTACGGTTTTCAAACAGAAGATCTTGAGGACACCTGGTATGAGGATCTGGCCAGTGGCCTGAACACCTCTCCAGACTTTGGCCTGGTCTCTCCGTCTACCATGGTTACGGAGGAGGGTGCCTTATTTGCCGTGGCGGTGCGGAAGGCAGTTGTGGTCCTGGACCTTACGCTGCCCTCAGTAGTCAAGATAAATGTCTTGACAGAGGTACTTTAGCCGGGAGTTGCCCCCACAGAACCGTTACTCCCATTTAATGAAGCCTTAACAGACGTGCTACTTGGGACCTGATCCAAGCCACGCACTGGGGCTCCTGTGCATAAGACGATAGCCCGTCACCATTGCTCCTCCCCAGGGGACACCAGTTTTCTCACACAGCACCCAGATTCACAACAGGGCCAACATTTAGTAAGAACATCAGTATTCTATTTTGCTAATAAGACTAGTGTAATTAATAAACAACTATAAAGTATATGGTTTGACAAATATTCGCTCGCAGGCAGATGTATTTTCATCCACATTTTCTTCCATATCTCTATGGCCCAACAAACATTAAGGTCCTCCTGGCAATTCTCTTATACTTTTGACTTTAGATGTATGAAGTGACTTATAGATCAATGAGGCTTTTGAGTGAGAAGATAGCAATTACAACAATCTTGTGTCTTTTTCATTAATGGTATTTGTGCATGGGCTTGCAAAGAGTAAATCAGAAATGGTACTAGATAATAAATATCTTCTGTGGTATGATTTTGGTAAATGAAAAATCTTTTGAATATCCAGGAAAGTCAATATATTATAGTATCATTTGCCAAAGGCTGACTAACCCACATGAAACCTCTGTCTTGCCTTGACTTCCAGAAAATGTATCGATTTTTAAATGTAATACAGTTGTTATGCCATATTGAAAAATTAATCATGTCCCCATTTTTATTAGAAAATAAAATATCTCAAAATCTTACAGGTGAAACCTGGCGAAGGAAAATGAGGTGGTCTCTTTTGAAATATCATAGTTCGGAAAAGGAGAAAATAAATAATATAGATTTCTCTAAATCTGTCCATAATGACCTCAATGTTTCAGTTTAAAATGTTAGCCAATATGCAGAAAATCTCAAACGAAAAGCAGTTTTGTGTGACTTTGAGCAAAATGTCCACTTTGTGAGCCCAAACGTCTTGTCCATATTTGGCCTTCACCAGTGACTTTCCTGGAAGATTTTAAGCTGTCCCCTCTCCTTGCAGGGGGTCAGAAAAGGTTGGGACATCCAATACTTAATTTGAGACGGTGCCTGCAAGTGGGGCACACTGGCACTTTTGGGACTGGAACTTATTTTTTCTCCTCACATTTTACCAAAGCAAGTGAGAGAAAAACACAAAAGGGTAAAAGAAAGAAGAGAAAGATGAAAAACAGTAACAAAAGCAAAAAAGTGGGGATGAAAAAGAGCCCCCAAGAGTGAGATAAGAGAACGGAGTGTGGTGGTGGATGAAAGCGGTATAAATTGGAATCAAGTCAACGCAGAATTGTCATTCGGCACCAGTGATATTCAGCTAGGAGGTTCTGAGCAAAACTTGGGGCCACAGCAATCATTGTTTAACCCCTTCGCTGCGGGGGTTATTCCCCTGCTGTGCTGGGGGGAGAGGGGGGCGCACAGTGCCCGCATGCTCATGACGATCTGAGCTCGTCATGAGCTACAGTGCTCCTGTGCTCATGACGAGCTCAGCTCGTCACAGGTGCATTGGATCCGTGGAACGTTCAGCACAGCGGGGGAATTATCCCCACGTGTGAGCGTTCCACGGGCCATGACGAGCTGAGCTCGTCATGAGCACCGGAGCACCGGAGCACCGAGGCTCATGACGAGCTCAGCTCGTCATGAGCATGGAAGAGGTTAACAGATTAGCCGCCCGATTCATGACCCTAAATTGCGCTCGCAAGGGCCGGATTCTGAGAATCCGGCCCTTTGCGAGAGCGATTTTTGCATTTGGGATTCAGCATCCCAAATGCAAAAATCGCTAATTGCGATGTCGCAAATGTGCGAGGAATTACATTTAAGGAATCTCTATTAGAGATTCCTTAAATGCAATTCAACATCCAATTTAAATTTGCGAATTCGCAATTTCTTGCCGCAATTTACCGCGAGGTCAGACCTCGCGGTAAATTGCGAAAACTCAGAAAAATGCATTTAAATGCATTTTTCTGAGTTGCATGTTACACACACACATGTCCTTTGGACATGTGTGTGTGCAACACCTGTGTGAAATTTCATTTGAGGGGTGCTATAGGGTGTCCTGTGGACACCCCTGGCACCCTTCAAATCGCAATCTTATTTGCGATTAGCTAATTGCTAATCGCAAATAAGGAATACTCCCCATTCATTTCTATGGGCCTTTTGGCCCATAGGAATGAATGGCGAGTTATTCCTTATTTGCGATTAGCAATTTGCTAATCGCAAATAAGGAATCAGTAGGAATCGCATTTTATTATGCGATTCCTACATGATTACCGTTTTGCGAGTCCTTAATAGCGAATCGCTATGATTCGCTATTAGGGGCTCGCAAAACGGCCCGTTGATGAATCAGGCTGAAAGCTCAGTGGACACTAAAACGTTTGAGTGTATGTTTATGTGCCTGCGAAGCACTGACAAACAACTGCAGTCCCAGACTCTATGACCATGTTCTGACTATCGGCCAACAAGACAGCAGGAGCCCTAGCTCTCTCCTAGTGCTGCCACAGTGAGAGGGTGAGGGCAGATAAGAAAGAGAGATGTACAGGGAGCATAAGTCCAGGATTATTGGATCAGGGAAATCATACCAGTACGTATTGTAGGGACTGAGAAACAACTCTACCATTGGAGGGGACTGCAGGGGAATATGACAAGCAGGACTGTTAGGGGAAAGTGTAAGCCAACATGCCACATAGAGATGCATGGAAGTATAGCATGACACCAATAGGTAGGTGAAGGTAGGTATTAAGGGAACCAGTAGGGTAGCAATGAAGCCATAAGCCCTGGTGCAAACAAAGGAAATTGCTGTTGGAGTAGTAAACTACAACATTTTCAGGGTTGGACGAGCCCTTTAGGGCTCTTGCGCCACTGATCCTGCTGCACCAGTGGTAGCTATGCCCCTGATTAGTGTGGTGTAATTTGAGTTACCCTTTTGTCTCCTGATGGACTCTGTAGAACTGTGATGTAAGTGTTGAGACTGTAGGGAAGTGAATCTTGACTTCGCAGTTACACGCAGATGAATGACGACGTGTAATACCAATCTGCGTGTGTGGCTTGGTCATTGGCAGTTGCCCAGGCTGGAGATGATGCTACAACTGGGGAGGCTATAGGTACTAAGTAAACCGATGATCAACAGTGCTTTTCCTGAGACTTTGCCGTGGTCAAGCAAACTGCTTGTGAGTGCCTATGTGGCGTATGTGGCATTAAAGTGCAACTCCGAGTGTGAAATATTTGTAGGTAACAAAAGGTTCAGGAAGAAGTCTACATATCATTGTCCAAGAACCTGCTGTTAAGGCCATAAAGAGCGGTACTGCGCTACTGAGTAACCTAAAGCGATACATCATATGGAGTGATATCGTTAAAGGTGAATACACCCAGGTTTTGAAAGAGCAGGAAATATCAACAGCATATTACATTATAACACTGCGATCAGAAGCCCTGCGAGGTGTGAGACCGTACAAAGAGACACCTAAAAGCAAAGCAATTCAGAGACAAGAAACAGTCATGTGCTTACCAGACCAATTAATGAGAGTCATCAGACCACAGAGCTGAATGAAGTGGCCCAAGAAGCAGTGTGCGGGGTTGTGCTTACGGAACCATCCACACACAAAGCGGTACACCACCAAAGCTGCTGGGTGAAGGCTCACAACAACTCCAAAGGTCTCCAGCAAAGTGAAGGGCTCACATGGAGACCAAGAGGGAGGTCAAGGTACCAAAACCTGTCCAAGATGACCCAGAGGCCTGCACAGGGCCTTAAAGATGGCATGGACGAAGCAGGTCCTAGCAGGCAGCAGACTGGGTCAGAGAGAACTCCTGGCCAGATCCTTGGACCTCGCTGCCACCTCTCGCCACATGCAGTCTGCCTTTCGTGGCTACGGAAGGGGTGCCCCACCATGTTCCACCCAGAGCCACAGGCCTGCGCAAGCTACTCAGCCTCTGTGCAGCCAGGGATGTGGGACCCAGTGTTGCGGGTCTGGGCGCCAGCAGGCTGGCCAGTCCACCAATGCCCCCCTGCAGCAGTCCGACCTTCCAGGGCCACCAGCTGACAGTGGGCGGCAGGATTCGCCATCACCTCCCCCACTGGCCCAACATCACGTCAGACAGGTAGGTTCTGCAAATTGTCCGAAGGGGCTACTCCCTCCCCTTTGCGACTACCCCTCCTTCAATGCCACCAACACTCCATCGCATGTCAGAGGATCACTTGGCCCTTCTCCGCCAAGAAGCCAAGGCTCTCTTGGCAAAGGGAGCTATGGAACAAAGCCATGTGTCCGAAGTAGGTTGTGGTTGCTACTCCCACTACTTCCTGGTACCCAAGAAGTACAAAGGCCCACGTCCTATCTTAGACCTCAGGGACGTCAACCGCTTGCTCCGGAAAGAGAAGTTCAAAATGTTAACCTTGGCTCAGGTCTTGTCTGCCCTCGACCCTGGAGACTGGATGGTAGCGTTGGACTTTCAGGACGCTTATTGTCACATTCCTGTCTTGCCAGCCCACCGGCGTTACCTACCATTCACAGTAGGCCACGAGCATTTTCAGCTTACCGTAAAACCCTCTGGTGTTCACAGAAGTGATGGCAGTGGTCATAGCTCATCTGCGCAGATCAGGGGTTCCAGTCTTGCCCTATCTCGGCGACTGGCTGTTGAAGGCGGTATCCCACCTCCAGACTACGGCAGACCTCCTGCATTCGCTGGGATTCACTATCAACGTGCTGAAGTCGCACCTGATTCCCTCTTAGAAGCTCCTTTTCATCAGAGCAGTTCTGGATACAGCACAGTTTTGAGTTTATCGCCCCGAGCAGCGAGTCTGGGATATTCAGGCTATGATACCGATGTTTCAGCCTCTATCCCAGATTTCGGTGAGAATGACCCTGAGGCTGCTGGGCCTCATGGCCTCCTGCATCTGGCTGGTGGATCAGGCCAGGTGGTATGTGCGGTCTCTGCAGTGGGACCTGAAGTTCCAGTGGGTGCAGCATCAGGGGAATCTATCCGATGTCGTCCAGATCTCACAGGGGGCTGCAAGTCACTAACCGCGGTGGCTAACAAACCTGGATTTGGTCAACGGCAAAGCCCTCTCCCTTCCCCAACCAATGTTCATAGTAGTGACGGATGTGTCACTCCTGGGATGGGGTGGCCACATGGGAGAGGTGGAGATCAGAGGCCTCTGGTCTCCGGCGGAGTCCGGGCTCCCACATCAACCTTCTGGAGCTCTGGGCAATTCGTCTTGCACTGAAGGCATTCCTTCCTTCTGTCAAGGGAAGAGTAGTGCAGGTGTTCACGGACAACACCACCGCCATGTGGTACTGCAACAAACAGAGCAGAAAGGGGTGGTGGACCGTATGTCAAGAGGCACTTCACCTTTGGACATGGCTGAAACATCAGGGCATATCTCTGGTGGTTCAACACCGGGCAGGTTCCTTGAACGCCAGGGCGAATGAACTCAGCCGCCATGGCGTGATGGATTACGAATGGCATCTTCACTCAGAGGTGGTGTAAGGTCTCTTTCAGCAGTGGGGAGAGCCTTAGTTAGATCTATTCACCACTGAAGAGAACGCACAATGTGAGCAGTTCTGTGCTTTAGAATTTTTCGAGGCTGAACTCCTTCTGCGGCGCTTTCCATCACAAGTGGAGTTACGGCCTCCTGTACGCCTTTCCACCTGTACCACTTCTCCCCAGAGTGCTGAAGAAGATCAAGTGCGACCGAGCCCAAGTCATTCTTGTGGCTCCGGACGGGGCAGTAAGAGTCTGGTACCCCAAGCTCTTAAGCATGGCCATCAATCCTCCGATCAGTCTGCCTCTTTGGGAGGATCTTCTGTCGCTGCAGCAGGGGGCGGTCCTCCACCCGAACCTGTCCAGCCTCCACCTCCTTGCGTGGCGATTGAGCGGCGACAGTTGACAGCTTTCGATCTTCTTCCCAAAGTCTGTAATATAATCTTGGCAGCCAGGCGTCCCTCCACTAAATTGGTATACGCCAGTAGATGGAACACATTTTTCCGCCTGTACCACTTCTCCCCAGAGTGCTGAAGAAGATCAAGTGCGACCGAGCCCAAGTCATTCTTGTGGCTCCGGACGGGGCACTAAGAGTCTGGTACCCCAAGCTCTTAAGCATGGCCATCAATCCTCCAATCAGTCTGCCTCTTTGGCAGGATCTTCTGTCGCTGCAGCTGGGGACGGTCCTCCACTCGAACCTGTCCAGCCTCCACCTCCTTGCATGGCGATTGAGCGGCGACAGTTGACAGCTTTCGATCTTCTTCCCGAAGTCTGTAATGTAATCTTGACAGCCAGGGGTCCCTCCACTAAATTGGTATACGCCTGTAGATGGAACAAATTTGTGGCATGGTGCACAGCAAAGGCAGTGGCTCCCCTTTCTGCCCCTCTTTCAGAGGTTCTCCTCTTCATTCTTTCTTTGGCCCAGCAGTGCTTTGCTCTGGGCACTATTAAAGGCTATTTTTTAGCCATTTCTGCATTTTGTCACCTTCCTGATCAGTCTTCTCTGATTTCTGAAGGGCATTACTCATCTCTTTCCTCCTCCTTTTGTAATGCCCCTGTGGGACTTGAACATTGTCCTCACTTATCCTATGTGTGCTCCCTTTGAGCCACTACATAATTGTCCTCTTTGTCTCCTTACTTTGAAGACTGTTTTCTTGCTTGCCATCACCTCTGCTTGCAGGGTGTGTGAGCTTCAGGCCTTATTTTCCAAACCTCCCTTTCTTGCTGCCCATCTGGACAAAGTAGTCCTCCGTACTAGGCCCTCTTTTCTGTCCAAAGTGGTTATCTCTTTCCACATCGGTCAGACCATCACATTGCCTACCTTCTTCCCGCCACCGCACCCTTCCAAAGAGGAGGAGAGACTCCACTGTCTGGACCCCGATCGTGGGCTGTCTTTCTATCTTGACTGCACTAAAGACTTCTGGGTGGAAGATCAACTCTTCATGGGTTATGTGGGTTTCAAGAAAGGTCAGGCAGTGCACAAATGTACCATCTCTCGATGGGTTCTCTTATGCATTAAGATCTGCTATTCTTTGGCTAAAAAGGAACCTCCAGGGGGACTGAGCGCCCACTCTACCTGGGTGACAGCAGCCACTACTGCTTTGGGATGCGGTGTTCCCTTACTTGACATCTGCCAGGCAGCCACGTGGGCATCCTTGCACACGTTTAGAAAGCATTACTGCCTGGAATTACCAAGTCCAGCGAGATGGCTTCTTCGGCTGTTCTATTCTCCAGGACTTCCTGGTGTGAAATTAGCACGCAGATAAGCATGGGCGGAAAATCCGTTTCGCTCGCGGATTTTGCGGATTTTTGGGAAATTCGCAATCCGCGAGATTTGCGAATTTCCTGCAAAATCCGCAAATCCGCATGCAGCGGATTTTTTTTGCGGCGCGCGGCGTTGGTGATACAATTTTTGCGGCGCGCGGCGTTTATCATCGTTTGCCGGGTTGTTTTTCTCGATAGTTTGCGAGTGCTGCGCCATTTTGGATCTTGCTGTGTGATCCCGCGGGAATTGGCGAGCGCGCAACGTCATCGCGGATTGCCAGCGAGAGTTTGTCAACGCGAGTACAGCGAGATCACGTCTCGCGGTACTTCGCAATTGCGAGATTTGAGATGCGGCGAGCGAAAATATAAAATTTGCAATTCTGCACAAGAAATCCACCAGCAAGCAGCATAAACCTTCTAGAAATGATGATTTTTATCTGAATAACTCCTTAGGTTGACATTTGCCTGCACTTTTTTAGCGAGGAGTCCATTTTGGGGAGGGGGGAGGGGGGTGGGAGGAAGGAAGTGCCCCACAGTCTTCAACTTCCTGTTCCTGTTCAGCAGGCTCCTCCCAGTGCTTTGTCCATCTCCTGGTCACTTTTCATTTGGATCTGGAGCTGGAAGGATTACTTTTTGTGGATGCTGCTGGATATTTGGATTTGAGGCCTTTTTGACTTTCTTTGGATCACTGTTGGATTAGAAATTTTACAAGTAAGTTTGTTTGGGGCATTACAGTTGCTGCAACTAAAATTTTGGAATTTTCGATTTTTGGGCTGTTTTGGGGCCTTTTTCCCAGGGGTACTCAGTGGTGGGTGGACTGAGTCTTTCTGTGGGTTGTCTTGAACTTAAACATCATGGAGGCCATAGATGGATTGGGAGTGTGCTGATTTTTCAGTGATTTTCGTTTTTTGGGGCTGTACTTGTGGCCTTTTCACCAGGGGTATTTGAGTCTAGCATGGGCCTAGTCTTTCTGTAGGTTGTCTTGAATTTAAACATCATGGAGGGCATGGATGGATTGGGATTGTGCTGATTTTTCAGTCATTTTCGTTTTTTGGGGCTGTACTTGTGGCCTTTTCACCAGGGGTATTTGAGTCTAGCATGGGCCTAGTCTTTCTGTGGGCTAGTTTGAACTTAAACATCATGGATGGCATGGATGGAATGGGATTGTGCTGATTTTGCAGTGTTTTTCGATTTTTGGGGGTGTTCATGGGGAGGGACAGGCCATGTGGCTGGTGGCCATTTTGAGTGCAGCTACAGGCACTGGCCATGTGCTGGCAGGCAAGTGGCCATTTTGAATGCAGGCTTTGTTGTTAGGCCTGCAACCATTTTGCCTACTTTTCAACCTTTATTTATGCCCAGGGGTAGTGAGTCTTGCATGGGCCTAGTCTTTCTGTGGGCTGTCTTGAACTTAAACATCATGGAGGGCATGGATGGAATGGGATTGTGCTGATTTTGCAGTGTTTTTCGATTTTTGGGGGTGTTCATGGGGAGGGACAGGCCATGTGGCTGGTGGCCATTTTGAGTGCAGCTACAGGCACTGGCCATGTGCTGGCAGGCAAGTGGCCATTTTGAATGCAGGCTTTGTTGTTAGGCCTGCAACCATTTTGCCTACTTTTCAACCTTTATTTATGCCCAGGGGTAGTGAGCCTTGCATGGGCCTAGTCTTTCTGTGGGTTGTCTTGAATTTAAACATCATGGAGGCCATGGATGGAATGGGATTGTGCTGATTTTTCAGTGATTTTCGTTTTTTGGGCCTGTACTTGTGGCCTTTTCACCAGGGGTATTTGAGTCTAGCATGGGCCTAGTCTTTCTGTGGACTGTCTTGAACTTAAACATCATGGAGGGCATGGATGGAATGGGATTGTGCTGATTTTGCAGTGTTTTTCGATTTTTGGGGGTGTTCATGGGGAGGGACAGGCCATGTGGCTGGTGGCCATTTTGAGCGCAGCTACAGGCACTGGCCATGTGCTGGCAGGCAAGTGGCCATTTTGAATGCAGGCTTTGTTGTTAGGCCTGCAACCATTTTGCCTACTTTTCAACCTTTATTTATGCCCAGGGGTAGTGAGTCTTGCATGGGCCTAGTCTTTCTGTGGGTTGTCTTGAATTTAAACATCATGGAGGCCATGGATGGAATGGGATTGTGCTGATTTTTCAGTGATTTTCGTTTTTTGGGCCTGTACTTGTGGCCTTTTCACCAGGGGTATTTGAGTCTAGCATGGGCCTAGTCTTTCTGTGGGCTGTCTTGAACTTAAACATCATGGAGGGCATGGATGGAATGGGATTGTGCTGATTTTGCAGTGTTTTTCGATTTTTGGGGGTGTTCATGGGGAGGGACAGGCCATGTGGCTGGTGGCCATTTTGAGTGCAGCTACAGGCACTGGCCATGTGCTGGCAGGCAAGTGGCCATTTTGAATGCAGGCTTTGTTGTTAGGCCTGCAACCATTTTGCCTACTTTTCAACCTTTATTTATGCCCAGGGGTAGTGAGTCTTGCATGGGCCTAGTCTTTCTGTGGGTTGTCTTGAATTTAAACATCATGGAGGCCATGGATGGAATGGGATTGTGCTGATTTTTCAGTGATTTTCGTTTTTTGGGCCTGTACTTGTGGCCTTTTCACCAGGGGTATTTGAGTCTAGCATGGGCCTAGTCTTTCTGTGGGCTGTCTTGAACTTAAACATCATGGAGGGCATGGATGGAATGGGATTGTGCTGATTTTGCAGTGTTTTTCGATTTTTGGGGGTGTTCATGGGGAGGGACAGGCCATGTGGCTGGTGGCCATTTTGAGTGCAGCTACAGGCACTGGCCATGTGCTGGTAGGCAAGTGGCCATTTTGAATGCAGGCTTTGTTGTTAGGCCTGCAACCATTTTGCCTACTTTTCAACCTTTATTTATGCCCAGGGGTAGTGAGTCTTGCATGGGCCTAGTCTTTCTGTGGGCTGTCTTGAACTTAAACATCATGGAGGGCATGGATGGAATGGGATTGTGCTGATTTTGCAGTGTTTTTCGATTTTTGGGGGTGTTCATGGGGAGGGACAGGCCATGTGGCTGGTGGCCATTTTGAGTGCAGCTACAGGCACTGGCCATGTGCTGGCAGGCAAGTGGCCATTTTGAATGCAGGCTTTGTTGTTAGGCCTGCAACCATTTTGCCTACTTTTCAACCTTTATTTATGCCCAGGGGTAGTGAGTCTTGCATGGGCCTAGTCTTTCTGTGGGTTGTCTTGAATTTAAACATAATGGAGGCCATGGATGGAATGGGATTGTGCTGATTTTTCAGTGATTTTCGTTTTTTGGGCCTGTACTTGTGGCCTTTTCACCAGGGGTATTTGAGTCTAGCATGGGCCTAGTCTTTCTGTGGGCTGTCTTGAACTTAAACATCATGGAGGGCATGGATGGAATGGGATTGTGCTGATTTTGCAGTGTTTTTCGATTTTTGGGGGTGTTCATGGGGAGGGACAGGCCATGTGGCTGGTGGCCATTTTGAGTGCAGCTACAGGCACTGGCCATGTGCTGGCAGGCAAGTGGCCATTTTGAATGCAGGCTTTGTTGTTAGGCCTGCAACCATTTTGCCTACTTTTCAACCTTTATTTATGCCCAGGGGTAGTGAGTCTTGCATGGGCCTAGTCTTTCTGTGGGTTGTCTTGAATTTAAACATTATGGAGGGCATGGATGGATTGGGATTGTGCTGATTTTGCAGTGTTTTTCGATTTTTTTGTGCTGTATAACTGAACTGATGTTCCTCTGTCTTCCATTGTTTTTAGGTGCACAAGACTCAAGAGAACCACCAGTGCCAGGAAGAAGTCCTGCAGCGGTGTGTGTGTGCAGCATAACGTCACGCGACGTCACGTCTGGCCTCAGACAACTCTACAATTCGTGCAACTGCGGCCTGCTGTCTGACCTGCTCTGAAGAAGATGGCCCCAAAAAAAGGTCTCCGTAGCTCCTCTAGCAAGAAAGTTGCTAGTAAGGAGCAGAAGAAGCAAGTTACCAAGGAGGCTGGTGTGCCACCCGCCACGTTTTTTGGGAGGAAAAAAAAAAGTACGCCTGCAGCAGCAGGATCTGCTGGGGACCAAGCTGGGAGCAGCACCCCTGCTCCATTGGGTTCAGTGCCTCCACCACCACGCCAACTTAAGTCAAAGCCCTTGAGTGCTTCAGAGGCAGTCAGTGTACTTCTCCAATCACCATCGACCAGTGATGTTGGCTCATCGCAAGAAAGTAGCAGCAATGTCCCTGAATCAACACAGGTTGTTGTAACTCATCTGACAAGTGTTGAACAACCACAGCCGCAACAACAACACCATGTGCAAGTACACGCCCAAGTACATGTGGAAGGAGAGGCATCAAAAGGAGATGCGCAAGCAAAGGTGCATGGAGGTTCACAAGTGCCCACAATAGTTGTTCCTCCCGAAGTAGGGGCACATCAGGAAATCGACAATGAAGCCGAGGTATCATTGGAAGCCACTCCTCCTGATGATCATTCATTGTCTTCCACATCCCTAGCAAGGAAAAGATCAAGGGGGGTGTCTACATCTTCTTCAAGCCCACCGCCTTCTGATGATCTGGATGACGAATGGGTACCACCACGGCAGCCTGAGAGTGAGGCACACCATGATCTGACACCGGTACCTAAGCGTAAAAGGAAGGTCGTCGAAAAACTCATACCTATGGAGTGTGATGAGGCTCAACAAGAAGTGACAGATACTGCTGGTGATGAAGCCTCTCACGATGACGACGAGCCAGTCATCACAATGGTCACTGCAGCCCCACCGGGCATGCAGCAAAGAGACATTTTGACCCTATCCCGAGAAGCTGCTGAGCGTGATGATGATGTCGACGAGGAGGCAATGGAAATGGAATCATTAGATTTGGAGTTAAGTAGTACACCAAAACCTACCGCTTCCATATTTCTTCCTCGCAAGAAGGTACCCACCTCGACCTCAATTCGTGGTGGTGAAAGTGCAAAACGTACTGAAGTTAGGCAATCCACATCCTCCACTTCATCTGGCATTAGCAGCAGGACCACCACCACCAGTATCGCCGCCTCCTCCGGCCCCCAAAGACATTTCAAGTCTCCAGTTTGGGACTTCTTTAGTGTTTGCCCAAAAAAGGAAAACGTAGCCATTTGTAGCATTTGTAAGCTTCGAGTTAGTCGTGGTAAGTTTGGTACCAACTATGGTACCGGAGGCCAGAGAGGTCATCTTAGGAGAACGCACGCTGTCCAATGGTTTGCGCACCTAGACGCGGTCAAGGAAGCCCGAATTGCACGTAATGAAAACGTTGTTTTTTCATCTGATGATGACGAGGAGGAAGAAGACGATTCAAACACTTCACTTACACCCAGTACCCCTGTCAGCAGCACACCCCATGTGAGCCACACTAAGAGTGTGGGAGAGAGTGAGACATCAATGCGGAAAAGTTCATCAGCGCGCGTAACTGGGTCGAAGATATCATCATCATCCCGTAAATCCTTGGTCCAGGGCAACATTAAAAAGATGTTGTTTACAGAAACGCAATATGAACGCAACCACCCACTGGCGCGTCTGTATAACACTAAGCTGGCTAAAATGCTAGCTCTGGACCTTCTCCCTTTTTCTTTTGTAGAAGGGGTTGGTTTTCTAGAATTAGTGGCAGCGCTCTGCCCTAAATGGAAGGTTCCTAGCCGGTTCTATTTTGCCAGAGTTGCGGTTCCAGCACTACATGAAGATGTTCTGAAGGTGATTGGGGCAGCTTTGCAGAAGAGTGCTGTTCACACTATACATTTGACAACAGACATGTGGACCAGTGGCGCAGGCGCTGATTACATGTGCATCACTGCACACTGGGTCTCTTTTTCAGGGGCTAAAGCAAAGCTAAACACAGGTGTTGACACGGACATTGTTTTTAAAGCTGCTCGGAAACATGCAACACTAGCCATGTTTGGTTTGGAGAAACGTCACACAGCAGAAAACATTTTGGATGTCTTTAACACAAAGGTCCTTAACTGGCTGTCCCCACTAAAACGCCAGGTTGGTTATGTTTCCACAGACAATGGCGCCAATATAGTTAAGGCCATGAGGGACGGTTACTATTTCAGAGTGCCGTGTTTGGCGCACTGTATAAACCTGGTTGTCCAAAAATTCTTGGCTAATAAAGCCAAGCAGCGTACAGTGTATTGGACACCTGCCGAAAAATGTGCAAGCATTTCAGCCATTCTTTTAAGGCCCGGAAGCAGCTGAGGAGCCTGCTATATCAACGTAAAATGCCAGTGAAAGCACTCATCCAGGAGGTGGTAACACGTTGGAACTCAACCTTCTACATGCTTGAGCGTCTGTATGAGCAGTATATGGAACTCGATCAATATTTCCTTACAGTGGGTACAGAGGAGCTGAGGATGGGTGGGCCGCAATGGAACATAGTTCAAGGCCTGACACGCATGCTTCGTCCTTTTGAGTTCTTCACGCGTGCAGTCAGCAAGGAGGACTCTAATTTGGGAAAAGCTATCCTATTGTTGTACATGCTGGAGGACCAACTGAAGGAGGTGTGTTCTGTGTTTGAAAAAGATGACAAAAACCAAGACTCTTTGCTTCTGGCTGAGCAATTATTAGAGCTCCTACAAGGTGATGAACGTCTTAAAAAGATCCACTCAGAACAGCATTACATTTGTGCTACTATTCTGGATCCACGCTACAAAAAGGCGCTGGCAGGCCAAGCATTCTTTCCTTTTGATGATGAACATGTTCCAAAGTACAAACGTTGGCTAGCATTGTCAGCCAAGAGGTTTGAAACAGAACGGCTGAAAATTGAAGGAAATGGCAGTACATCAGCAGGCCATCCCCAGTCAAAACAATCCACTTCTGCACCTGTGGCTGTGGCACAAGTGACCTCTCGGCCGTTAAAGACACCGGCAACCGGATCATCTGCACGAGACACAACAGAAACATTGGAGGCTGAAGAGGATTGGCTAGCTCTGCGTGGGTTTGGTTCTCAAAAGGTCAGAGGCACAGCAAGAGCTAAGCAAAGTGGAGGAACCTTGGAAGAGGACCTTGAGTCGATGGTGAAGGACTATCTGAATGACTCAACAGAGGTCTATGTTAATTCTGACCCATTGGCGTATTGGCATGGGAAAAAAGAATTGTGGCCACAGCTCACCAACCTGGCTTTAAACTACTTGTCTTGCCCACTCGCAAGCGTGTCTTCTGAACGGGTTTTCAGTGCTGCTGGTGGCATTGTAACTCCCAAACGGAGCCGCCTCTCGCCCAAAAATGTGGAGAGGTTAACAATGATCAAGATGAATCAGCACCTCATACCACCAGATTTCAGAGTACGAGAAAGCGTGCCGGATGAAGAGGAGGTGGCCAGCAACATAGATGAGGGAATTTCTACTCTGTCAGGTGACACTGAGCTCACCCTGCCTGAATTCGCAGAGTATGATGACGAAGCCTTATTCTTATTCCTGGACCGTGATACCGAGCCCTGAAAATGAGACAACGAATCAATAACTTTCTTTTTCGTCCCTATTCACTTTTATTCCTGTCTGTCTGTCTTTCTTTGTTGTGCACAGTTAATATATTTCAAACTTTAATCAGATAATCACAAAATCAAGCCCATCAGCAGAACTGTCTTCACTGGTTTGCTAATTGATTTGAAGTTGCCGCAGTCTGCATTCCTCAGGTTCACAATTTCAGAAGAACATGCTCCTCTATCCTCCTCCTCCAGACTCCTATTTCCATCAAACCAGAGGGCTGGTTTACGCCCAATGAAGAAAGACTCAGCACTTGTGGGGGTGTTGTTGTACCTCTTTGCAGGTGAGTTGACGGCTCTGGGGCCATTGCTGGGAAGCTCTAATACCGGATAAAAGTGTTTTGGACCAAATCCCAGGCGGAAAATTATTTGTGTTTTTGATGACTTGCTTGCCTTTGAGGTGCTCTTAGGGGGGCTTCCTGGTGTTTGCGGGTGAGTTTCGTGGTCTGGGAGCACTGCTGGGACACTCTAATCTTGATTGCATTTGCTTTTCAGGAAATCCGTCGTGGCAACCCCGACTTATGGCCTAGCTACGCAGCGCGTTTGGACCGAAGGCCGAGAAATATTGCAAGTATGAGATTTTGCTTTTGGCCTGTTTGGGGGTGTTATGCTTCTTGGCGGGTGGGTTGGCGGGTCTTGGGGCATTCCTGGGAAGGTCTAATACCGGGTAGAAGTGGTTGGGACAAAATCCAGGCCGATTTCTTTTGGCTATTTCTGACATTTTGCTCAATGTAGCGTTTTCGGGGGCCTGTTTGGGGGGCTTCCTGGTGTTTGTGGGTGGGTTTCGGGGTCTGGGCGCACTGCTGGCTATATATACTTTACTTTGCAAGAGGTTTGAAGCAAATCCATGGTGGCAGAGGGGAGTTAGGGCCTAGCTGCAGAGCGCGTGCGGAGTGATTTGGGAAATTTGTGAAAAATTGACTAAGTCCCCATTTTTGTACTTTTGCTCTTTGGCTGTTTGGGGGTCTTCTACTCGTTTTCTCCTGGGTTGATGGCTCTGGGGCCATTTCTGGGAAGCTTTAATACCGGATAAAAGTGTTTTGGACCAAATCCCAGGCGGAATTTTTTTTGTGTTTTTGATGACTTGCTTGCCTTTGAGGTGCTCTTAGGGGGGGTTCCGTCTGTTTGTGGGTGAGTTTCGTGGTCTGGGAGCACTGCTGGGACACTCTAATCTTGATTGCATTTGCTTTTCAGGAAATCCGTCGTGGCAACCCCGACTTATGGCCTAGCTACGCAGCCCGTTTGGACCGAAGGCCGAGAAATATTGCAAGTATGAGATTTTGCTTTTGGCCTGTTTGGGGGTGTTATGCTTCTTGGCGGGTGGGTTGGCGGGTCTTGGGGCATTCCTGGGAAGGTCTAATACCGGGTAGAAGTGGTTGGGACAAAATCCAGGCCGATTTTTTTTTGTGGCTATTTCTGACATTTTGCTCAATGTAGCGTTTTCGGGGGCCTGTTTGGGGGGCTTCCTGGTGTTTGTGGGTGGGTTTCGGGGTCTGGGCGCACTGCTGGCTATATATACTTTACTTTGCAAGAGGTTTGAAGCAAATCCATGGTGGCAGAGGGGAGTTAGGGCCTAGCTGCAGAGCGCGCGCGGAGTGATTTGGGAAATTTGTGAAAAATTGACCAAGTCCCCATTTTTGTACTTTTGCTCTTTGGCTGTTTGGGGGTCTTCTACTCGTTTTCTCCTGGGTTGACGGCTCTGGGGCCATTGCTGGGAAGCTCTAATACCGGATAAAAGTGTTTTGGACCAAATCCCAGGCGGAATTTTTTTTGTGTTTTTGATGACTTGCTTGCCTTTGAGGTGCTCTTAGGGGGGGTTCTGTCTGTTTGTGGGTGAGTTTCGTGGTCTGGGAGCACTGCTGGGACACTCTAATCTTGATTGCATTTGCTTTTCAGGAAATCCGTCGTGGCAACCCCGACTTATGGCCTAGCTACGCAGCGCGTTTGGACCGAAGGCCGAGAAATATTGCAAGTATGAGATTTTGCTTTTGGCCTGTTTGGGGGTGTTATGCTTCTTGGCGGGTGGGTTGGCGTGTCTTGGGGCATTCCTGGGAAGGTCTAATACCGGGTAGAAGTGGTTGGGACAAAATCCAGGCCGATTTTTTTTGTGGCTATTTCTGACATTTTGCTCAATGTAGCGTTTTCGGGGGCCTGTTTGGGGGGCTTCCCGGTGTTTGTGGGTGAGTTTCGTGGTCTGGGAGCACTGCTGGGACACTCTAATCTTGATTGCATTTGCTTTTCAGGAAATCCGTCGTGGCAACCCCGACTTATGGCCTAGCTACTCAGCGCGTTTGGACCGAAGGCCGAGAAATATTGCAAGTATGAGATTTTGCTTTTGGCCTGTTTGGGGGTGTTATGCTTCTTGGCGGGTGGGTTGGGTTGGCGGGTCTTGGGGCATTCCTGGGAAGGTCTAATACCGGGTAGAAGTGGTTGGGACAAAATCCAGGCCGATTTTTTTTTGGGCTATTTCTGACATTTTGCTCAATGTAGCGTTTTCGGGGGCCTGTTTGGGGGGCTTCCCGGTGTTTGTGGGTGAGTTTCGTGGTCTGGGAGCACTGCTGGGACACTCTAATCTTGATTGCATTTGCTTTTCAGGAAATCCGTCGTGGCAACCCCGACTTATGGCCTAGCTACGCAGCGCGTTTGGACCGAAGGCCGAGAAATATTGCAAGTATGAGATTTTGCTTTTGGCCTGTTTGGGGGTGTTATGCTTCTTGGCGGGTGGGTTGGGTTGGCGGGTCTTGGGGCATTCCTGGGAAGGTCTAATACCGGGTAGAAGTGGTTGGGACTAAGCATGGGCGAATTTTGCGGATCTCGTGTTCGCGAATTTTGCGGATTTGCGAACTCGCAATCCGCAAAATCCGCGAATTCCCGCGAATTTGCGGATTTTTTTTTGTGTTCGCCCGTGTTTCTGCCAGTTCGCGAGGGTTTTTACAATTTCGCAATTTGCGAACTTACCTGTCGGGTCGCAAGTTTTGCGAACTTGTTGTTTCTACGTGTCCAGCCTGTTTGGGACACTCTTCTTCATCACTGCCACTCTCTGTCACCACTGCCACTCTCTGACTACTCATGCCACCCTCTGGCCCACCCATGCCACCCTCTGTTTCATCACCACACCCTCTGGTTGTCCAGTGTACATTATTTTCGGCAAAGCAAAGCACACCTTCCCTGCCTCAAGTGACCTGAATTAATTTGGGGCTGATTAATGTGTCACAGAATATTTTTTTAGCTGGCACCTGCTTCCTTAGTGCGCCCTGATTAGTGATCTTTTGCACTTGCTAAGTGCTTTCATTGTTGCAAAATTAGTTACAACACCTGCCCTGCCCCAACTGACAATAATGAATTAGGGGCTGATTAATGGATTTTAACTTCCAGCCTGGCTCCTGCTTGTCTCCCTTAGCTGTAATTCAGGACCTTTGTGGCATATGTGTAACTATTCTGAGGTTCAGAGCAGGGTCACATAATAGTTGCAACTGGCAACTGAACTCTGGAGGGGCCCCTCAGGAAGCACTACAGGAAATGGCTACTAATGATGAGCCTGAACTTTTGAACCTGGCAAGTAGTTTCAGTTTTGCTAAGATCGTATTTCTGCAATTTAGCACTTATTCGCGGGGCGCGAAATTGTACTGGGAAGCCGCGAACTCACGCGAACAGTGCAAGCAGTGCGAGCAAAATCCGCTGCTCGCGGATTTGCGGATTTTGCGGGAGATTCGCGAATCTCGCGGATTGCGGATTTCCCGAAAATCCGCAAAATCCGCGAGCGGAACGGATTTTCTGCCCATACCTAGTTGGGACAAAATCCTCGCGGAAAAGCCTTTTGGCACTTTTTGTAACTTAGGGTTCGTTAGGGTTAGCCCTAGCAGCAGGATTGCATGTGTTTCGGGGTGTTCTCTCTTAGAGCACTCGTGAGAATGTGTAATTTTGGTTGCAAGTCATTTGAAGAAAATCCATGGTGGGAAAGGGGGGATTTGGCATAGTTAAAGAAAGCCTTTGCCACTATTCTTAACTTAGGGTTCGTTAGGTTTAGCAGTATTTCTATTGCATGTGTTTGAGTGGGGGGGATTTCGAGTCTTGGAGCGATGCTGGCTATGGCTAATTTTGCTTGGTTGCTTGCAAGTGGTTTGAATGCAATCCACGGTGGGTAAGGGGTAATTAGGAAGGGGGTACTTCAGCCTACTTTTACTTTCAAAGTAAGTTTTGTCACCAGTTTTCTGCTAGGTCTCGTTTTTTGAGATTTGATTGGGGGTCTTCTACATTTTTCCGACTGGCTTTAGTAAGGGTCTGGGTGGGAGCACTGCTAGGAAGATCTAATTTTGTTCTAAAACACAGTTTACAGTACACCTAGCTTGAGGGGAAAGATCCGCTACATTAATTTGCCCATACTTATTTATCCTTTAAAAGGTGACTCAGACAGAGTACGCACTTTCAAAAATATTGTACTGTCTACTAGGAAAATCAAATTGTGACTTTTTGCACTCCACAGCCTACATACCTTATATTTATTTATCAGTGGTGTTGTAATATTATATCACTTCCTGTTTTTCGTTGAATAATTACAGGCCGGGTTTCAGTCTCTGCAATGGGGAAAAAAGGATGGGGTCAGGCTTCACAGTAGCGAGCCACAATTCAGCATCAGGCAGGCAGTGGACAGGGTGTCTTCTGGTCACCAACATTGATGGACGAAGCGTCAGCTGCAATGGTTTGTACCCAAAGAATTGTTTATGTTCAGTTGTTTGTCTATGCTGTGCTTTTTTTTACAGGGTGTCTTCTGGTGACCAACATCGAGTGAGAACCCATGATTAGAGCAGGCACCGAAGCGAGAATTATCGAGTCCGTGGACATTTGAGCTCAAGACCCTGCCGCGTCGGGAATTGAACCCTGGTCCCGGGTCTGACCTCGGCTTCCGGGTCTGCCTGCTCTACACCGTGAGCCACACTTCTCCACTGATGGAGGAGTGCCGCTAATAAGAGGATTTTTTTTCTGCAGGCAACTTACTTACCACTTCCAACAGGACCACTACAACCACATAGATACAGTATCCCTTGCCTTTTTCTCTGACTGTGACTGCATTTCTTGGATCTCTCTCTGCTTCTAAATTGATCCCTTAACACATCACTTACTCCACTCCACTATCACATCTGCACCACACATAGTCATTTGTAAGTGCTCCTACGTAATTCGCAAGTCGCAGCACGCCCCAGGCCGTAGAGGACTGGGATGGCCCCAATGATGAAGCATGTCACCAAGGGGCAACCCTGGTGAGTGAGGGGACACCTAGAAAAAAAGCAATTTCTCCTTTTCTATCTACTATACCTTCCAGACCAACCCCACTGAGTGTTGTTGTGAATGGATTTGTAGTGACCAGCAAGGCTCTCGGGTATCTGGCTACAGAGACCTTATGTTGAATATCGTTATCAATAATTCCACACAGGCCCTGTACTGTCGCATTCTTTCTTCCACAGTTGTCGAAAGTACTACTTACTTTTCACTGACATGCATGCAGTAGTGCATGCCCTTTCAAAGATTGATGGATAGGTTTGTACCCAAAGAATTGTTTATGTTCAGTTGTTTGTCTATGCTGTGCTTTTTTTTACAGGGTGTCTTCTGGTGACCAACATCGATGGACGAAGCGTCGGCTGCAATGGAGGAGTGCCGCTAATAAGAGGATTTTTTTTCTGCAGGCAACTTACTTACCACTTCCAACAGGACCACTACAACCACATAGATACAGTATCCCTTGCCTTTTTCTCTGACTGTGACTGCATTTCTTGGATCTCTCTCTGCTTCTAAATTGATCCCTTAACACATCACTTACTCCACTCCACTATCACATCTGCACCACACATAGTCATTTGTAAGTGCTCCTACGTAATTCGCAAGTCGCAGCACGCCCCAGGCCGTAGAGGACTGGGATGGCCCCAATGATGAAGCATGTCACCAAGGGGCAACCCTGGTGAGTGAGGGGACACCTAGAAAAAAAGCAATTTCTCCTTTTCTATCTACTATGCCTTCCAGACCAACCCCACTGAGTGTTGTTGTGAATGGATTTATAGTGACCAGCAAGGCTCTCGTGTATCTGGCTACAGAGACCTTATGTTGAATATCGTTATCAATAATTCCACACAGGCCCTGTACTGTCGCATTCTTTCTTCCACAGTTGTCGAAAGTACTACTTACTTTTCACTGACATGCATGCAGTAGTGCATGCACTTTCAAAGATTGATGGATAGGTTTGTACCCAAAGAATTGTTTATGTTCACAATTGTTTGTCTATGCTGTGCTATTTTTTCTTGTCTCCCAAAACCTTTCCCAAAAACCCCCGTACCCATCCATTTTTCAAACCCTAACCCTCTTCCCCCGGGCTGTGTGGTTTTGATTGATGTGTGACTAAATTACAGCAATAAATCCACACACTTGCTGGGGAGGATAAGGTGATAGCAACAGGCTGGTGAAGAAATCCGAGGATATATTCTTACTCTGCTTGACAAAAAACCATTGCTAATGTGAAAGAACTTCAACCGAATTAGTAGTTATACTTTACCATTTGTTAGGCTACAATGTGGCACTGTTCTACTGTACTTCTGTCACCTGCTATATTCTCAGTTGTACCGTTGAATTGGTCAGGAGGACAAACCAGATTTCATTTTCTTTTTTTTCATAGGCATGCAACTGCCACTGTGTCACACCACTAGTACCACCGCTATGAGGAAATTTTATCGGACCAAGATTGCCAACCTTATTCGCTGTTTCCCGTGGAGCCAGCCCTGGGTCTAGCCCTACTTTCAAACACAAATTACAGGTAAGATAAGCGTTTGGTGGTTTGGGGGTATAATGGAGTATTAGTAGGAGAGACGAGAGACTGAAGGTAGTACTACTAAAGTCCTAGGACTCTTGGATTCACTTCACTTAGTCTGTGAGAGGCACTTAGTGTTGAAAACATTTGGGCATTTACACTTAAAGGAAGAAAATGGAACTAAACTTTCAGGAAAACAAAGTCACTGTTAAACCCCCACCCACCAGGCAAGCAGTAAGAAACGGGTATGCTCAGATAAAGTTTGAAAAAGTATATTTATAGCCCTAACAAAATAATCTCCCACAAGACCCTCCCTAACCCCAACGATTGTCCTTCAAAAGTCCCCAAAAACCCAACTCCCAATTCCCACCCCCCAAAAGTCTCTAAAAAAGGGGCAAGGGACACTATGGGTGGATGCTGTCAACTTTTTGGGCCAGGGCATCATGCTCCTGGCGGAGCAAGGCGTGCTCTACGCGGAGCCCCTCCAACTGGTTGGAAAAGTGGTGGAGCTCCTCCTGGAGGCGGGACACCATCAGGGTACTGCGGCGCAGGCGTGCCTTCAATGCCTTGTAGGTGCAACGGCTGTGAGAGGAAGCTGTAGCTGTTGTCCTTGCTACTCGGCAGTGGCGTTTGGCTTTGGCAGCCCGGCTCAGTCTGGGTGGACCACTGTGCTGGGTGGCACTGGCAGCCCGTGGGGGAACGGAGGCTGATGCAGACGACGTAGTTGTTGTGGTCGACTGCACACTTTCTTCGTCCTCCAGGGCCACCAGCCGCCGATATTCGGCCACAGTGGCATCGATCCTCCGTTGCCGGGCCGCTCTAGCCAGCTCCTTCCTCCTTGTTCGTTTGGAAGGAGAACCTATATGAAGAAAGAAAGACATAGTCTGTAACCAATGCTCTTTAAGATTAACTCAATCATTCAGCAGAAATTTGTGTTGCACTACAACTAGCAACTTGCAAACGCATTACATAACTATTGAGGCCAGTATCTATCTAACCTCACACTTCGTCATCCTTGCTCTAACATTAGTGGGAGTTTAAGGAACAAATTCTACGAGCACTATGGACTTCCATTGGAGTCGACTATGAAAGTACACCAGTCTTATTCTTCTTCTTGTCTCTTGTTTTGGAAAATTGGTACGTTATCTTCTGCAAGCCGGCATAATGCCAGCGCAGTAAACTTGCACCCGAGAAAAAGAGACGCACGCCATGAGGAGTGACCTAGACTTGCGTTGCGTTACTGTACCCGTCCAGTAAATGCAGGTGGTGAAGCTCTTACTTTTCTATTACGGGTGGCACTGAGAATACTCTGTTACAACTCAAGGGCTACTGCTTAATTAATTTAACTTTCACCCTACAGTGGAAATGAGTACTAGAAATGGAAAATTGAAGAAGATAAATAATCTGATTATCTATCACTTCACATGGGATGTTTTTGCTTATATATGGGATGACTTTAGGTGCTTTGCTTTTTATTGAGTGACCAGTGATACATCCACACATGAATGACTGAGTACTACTAAACTTATTAAGAGAGTTAGGGAGTGGCCACCGTAATAACCGGATCTATGCAGTGCTTGCAATACAAACTACTGCTACTATTGATGGTAGTATTTGGACAAAATTAAAAGTTCTTTTCCTTGCCTTTCCTACACTGGAACGGACGTGCGGGTGCAGTGTTACATGCTCTTCAAAGTTACACTTAGTTCATCCACTGACCGTCTACTCTCTCTAGATCATGGGTACTCACAAACTTTCTCTCAGGGGCTACATTTACAGTGTAGTTTGGGGCCGAGGGCCGCACTGGTGGGGGCGGAGTCAGAGGGGGCGGGGCTAAAGCAAAACGATAACTTGTGACCATGAGGTTGCACACAGGTCCCTGCAGCAGATGCCCTCATCCACTGAGCCACCAGACCCAGCATTTACATACATCTCTCTCCCTCCTGCTCTCCCTCCTGCCCTCCCTCTCCATCTCTCTCTCCCTCCTGCCCTCCCTCTCCCTCCCCCTCTGTCATCTCACTGTGTGTGTGTCTATCTGTGTCAGCCTTCAGCCCGGGTTGAGACCGCTTCCTCAACGCGCACACACAGACAACAACACCAAAGTACTTAACAGGTCTTTAAAAGACCATTAACATATTATTGAGGCTTTGTTTGTTGTAGCGCCCCTGCTTCTCCACCCTGACAATCACTGCTTGCCCGGCCCCACAGAGCAGAGGCTTTGTTCTATTTCACCTCTTTGTGGCCTTGCATCTCCACTCTGCTCTGTGGGGGCCGGGGGAGCAGTGATTGTCAGAGTGGAGATGCAGGGGCGCTAACAGGTGAAATACAAAAAAGCCTCTGCTCTGTGGGGGCCGGGGGAGCAGTGATTGTCTGCAAGGTCTGCGCACCGCCAAGGAAGGCTTGCCGGGCCACCACCGGCCCGCGGGCCGTACTATGAGTACCCCTGCTCTAGATACACATATGCTATCTAAGAGTCAGATAGTAGCATGATCCAGGTATATGGACACATCCAGTTTCTGTGTCACCCACCCAGGCTGTTGTCCTTCCATCCATCATTGCTTCATCATTCACCCAGCCATGCATCTCATATTCTTGCCTTCCCAGCTAGTCTTCAATCTCAATAAGTAAGGAATATATAAGAGCTTACCTCTGGCCGCCACCACCACCGTCTCAACTCTCACAGCCGCCGCCTCCTCCCCTGAAGAATCGCCCTCCGCCTCCGTGTCGAGCACCACCACCTCCACACTGGCCCCGCCACCAGATGTTCCACCTACAAAGTACATTTAAGAATGTTAGAATAAAGCACTCACTAGTCTTTGGTCTAGGAATGAAGACATGTGAAAACAATGTAATTTGTGACTGTCTACGTTAAAGTAAAAAAAAAATTCCCTTTTTCCAGGGAAGGTTGTCTTGCTGCACTTTTTGGCACAACTGATGAAGGCTGTTTTTTTAACACGCACCATTTTTCTCCACACAGACAGAAGATGGACTTCTAACAACAAGATCAAGTTGAAACCAGGTGAGAGCTCGGCTCGACCACAAGAAATGTCTTCAATTAATCGTCAGCACTAACCACTTTTCCATTATCAGTTAAACGTTTAGTTTTATTATGACTTCATTTTAATAAATGTGTTTACTTTTAATAAAGCTTTTAAACTTAAATACAATCTGTGTTTTTTGGTCCAGACTAGAGTGACTGAGCGAAAGGTTTTGCAATTTTTGCAAGCATGAGTCCAGATAGAACACTTCAAAAGACATTATGGACAATCCCAGAGGACTGCACTAAGTTGATAGAGCTATTGCTGACTAGAATCATGGGAGTTTCGCCAACCGTGCAATCTTAGTTAGCTACACAGACAGACTAATAAGAATAATCTAGTAATACCACAGGGAGTCATAGTAGAGGCAGGATAAGAATTTAGATACAGTCTACAAGAAGAGCAAAGACAATTTTGAAAAAAGTCAAATGAGGAACGCTAGGAAAAATAGGTACTAGTCTAAAATGAAAACTTACTGGGGCCAGCAGAGGAGCCCTCGCCTGCCCGATCCTGGCCCTGTTGAACAGCATCCGCCGCCTGCTGCTCCTGTGTCCTCCTCTCGCCCCTGGGGGGAGCTGACGTACAACATGAAAGAAAGAACAGAAAACATGGATAATTGTTGCTTGTCAATGTCAACCAAATCAAACATTTCAAAAGAACAATAACAAAATATTTCCGCGAAATTATATTGATTAGGGTTAGTTTTCATTTATTTGCGGACCTGTGACTTCGAAAGTCACGTAACTCACTAAACAAAGTACTGAAACGTTCACCTAGGACTGGCAGGCAGCAGTCCGCAGGCAAGACGCAAAGTGACAGACAAACTCCATTGTGATTTCAGTCAGATCAGTGACAACACTAACAGTTGCCTGCTACATTACCAGTCATTTAAATAGTCAAACTATCAATCCACCGCCACTATTTTTCTTATTGTCAGGGGTACAAAGGAAGGGGCAGATTTAAGCCCCTTGCGGCTCTTTTGCGCCGTTCTTGCGTGACTTTTGTGACGCAGCAGCTAAACAAAAAAGGGCGCCATGGTGCGGCGTATAATATTATAACAACGTGACGCATTTGGGAGATGCATCCCGTTATAAAGCCCTGCGCCATCAGGGGGCGTTCCGGCGCAAGGGAGGGCATTCCTGCGCTGGAACACATCCTAAAAGTGGCTGAGGGAAATCTACAAAATTTCAATCAGTCACCTTTAGGACAATGATGCGTCACACAAACCCTGCACCTGCTTGAAGCAGACGTACGGCTTGACCCAGCATTGGGGAGATAGGGTATCCCAGAGCATTGCTGGAGCTGCGCCATCGTTGCGACGCAACTCCAGCAGTAAAGCTTTGGTGACGTTTTGGGCCCATGGTGCGCCGCATTGCAAATACGGCGCACCATGTTTGGTGGTGGTAGCGGGCCGCACAATTAATGGCGCATCCCTGCTACTTTGCAGGGATGCGACGGTAATTGCAATTCTGCCCCTTAGGGGCATACTTACTTACGCGTTCTGGCGCATCTCCAGAGATGCGCCAGATCAAATGCGTCACGCAAAACTACCCTTGCGACACGGCAGATGCGCCTCATTTACAATGCGGCGCGCCCTGGCGCAAGGGTAGGCACTTGCGTGACGCATCTCGTCACGTAAGAGCGGCGCAACGCTGGAGTCACGTCGCCAACGCAATGCAACTCCAGTAATGCTCAGGGCCACCCAATACTTAGCATGCTGTGTCAGTCCTTTCGCCTGCTTCGAGCAGACATAAGGAATTGAATTGACGTAGCAGCGTCGCAGAAGTGCCTGCGTTAAATCTTGTAGATTTCACGCAGGCAATTTTGCGAGGCGCACAGCCGCCGGACCGCCCACCCTGCGTACTAGGAACGCACCCATTGTGGTGCAGGCCCATGGCTTTATAACGTGACGCATCTCCCTAGATGCGTCATGCTGTAAATGACTCGCAGGGATGCGGCACGTTTACGCCGCTGTTGCGTCACGCAAGGCAACGTAAACGTGGTGCAAGGGGCTTGTAAATGTAATCTGCCCCCTAGTGTCTAGCATTACGCAGTTCTGTATAGTACACTCATACATAATAGTTACTCAGGCCAATGAGACCACGAAATAGAAAACAAATAAGCATAGTAGCAACGCCACTGAGAAGGAGAGCAGTGCACCTGAAATACACAGAAGATTTTGAAATATAATTTAACTACAATGTAATAGTCATCAGCAGCATTATTGGCTTGCTCCATGTAAAAAACAAATATTTGCAATACAACAACACAGAGCAGGAGAAAACATCATAGTAGTGAGTGATTAAATGGCTACTACTACTCACCAAGCCCGGGGATCTCCAAGCCGAGCTGGTCCAGCAGGTCGCGCTCGCGGTCCAGGAGGTCCGTCCAGCGATGGGTGACCTGGCTGTAGGTGCGCTGGACCCCGTAGAGGTGGGATATGGCCCAGCACACCTTCTCCCACCGCTTCCGGCGCTCCCGCATGTTGTAGCCGCCGGCCGCGATCCTGCCGCCTCCCGCGATGGTCCTGGGCAGGCGGCGCTGGACGAAGTAGACCAGCGCGCCCACTTCCTCCGGGCTGAATATCTCCCGTCGCGTCACCTGCTCCCCCCTCAATCTCCCGCATGCTGTCCTGGCACTGGGTCCAGCACTACTCCCCGCCGCTGCGGCCCTCAAGTGCCTGGGCAGCTTCACGGCGCCTGGCTTGACCATGGTCTGGGCAGGTAAGGTAGGAAGAAGTAGAAAATTAAGAAAGAATAGGATAGGGAAGAAGAAAAGAAAAGAGTTTAAAAAAGTAGTTTAAAAGTAAAGAAAAATAGCAGAAAAGACAAAAATATACAGCTAGGAAAAGAGAGGGATAGATAGGAAGCAAAATCATTAAAAAAAACCCTGAAAACAAGCAAAGGATGGCAAAGATACCAAGAGGATTAAACACCATGCCCAGACACAGGAAATGAATGAAAAACAAGATGGCCGGCGCCCGTTCACGAGCGCGAAAGTAAGTTCGCGCGAGATTTTCCTTGCGATCTCGTGCGAACCTCTAGATTTCCCGCGCGATCTCGTGCGAACCTCTACTCGCAATGCGCTTACTGCGCGAGATTATACATAGCGGGCGGAAACGGAAATACGTCACGCAAACAAAATGGCCGCGCCCGTACTCGACCTTGGGGTAAATTCGCGTGTTGCGCTGCAAGCGGCTCGCGAATACTGCAAAAAAACTCGCGAAACAACAAACCGCAAAAAAATAAAATGCTCATTCGCACGAATTGGCGGCTTCCGCGGTCGTTTTCGCACGACGCCGCGCCCCGCGAATAGCGCGAAAAAACCGAAAAACGATTTCAGCAAAAGCAAAAGCAATGAGCAGGTGCAAAAGGTCAACCTCATGATTTGTAACGATTCTCTGTAGTGCTTCCTGAGGGGGCCCTCCAGAATTCGGTTGCCTGCTTGCAGCTATTGTGTGACCCTGCTCTGACCTTAACTGTATGCCACAAAGGTCCTGATTTACAGCTAAAGGAGCAGACAAGCAGGTGCCAGGCTGGAACTTGAAATTCTTTCAGTGACACATTAATTAGCCCCTAATTCATTATTGTCAGTTGGGGCAGGGCAGGTGTTGTTAATAAACTAACCCCAAATTAATTCATGTCAGTTCAAGCAGGGCAGGTGGGCTTGCTTTTCCCCCCCCATCTTCTACAGTGAGAACCAGAGGGTGGCATTGATGTAACAGAGGGTGGCATGGGTCAAAGAGAGGGTGCCAGTGGTGAAACAGAGGGTGCTGGGAGGCTGTGATGATGAACCAGACGTAGAAACAACATAGTCGCGACCGTTGCGAGCCGACAAGTAAGTTCGCAATTGCGAACTAGTACCAAATCCTCGCGAACTGGTAGAAACACTTGCGAACACAAAAAAAAAAAATCCGCAAATTCGCGAGAATTCGCGGATTTTGCGGATTGCGAATTCGCAAATCCGCAAAATTCGCGAACGCGAGATTCGCAAAATTCGCCCATGCTTACACGCAGACCTACCTCTGGGGTTGGTATTGCTGGGTATCTATTCTAAGGTAAGAAATCTATAACTAATAGTCTCTTTCAGATGAACAAGTTACTTACCTTCGGTAACAAACTATCTGTAAGAGTACATATATTAGTTATAGATTTCTTACTGCCCCACCACAGCGGCCAGGGCATCTGACTTCAGGGCATGGGGTTCATGGTTTGATCCCCGGCTCCAGCGGCAGCTCAGCACTCTGGGCAATAGCTCACTTAATTTCCACTATGGCCCCCAGGGCCTTGAGACCCTTAAGGGTGAATATTTCGCGCTTTACAAATACGGATTTACATTTTTACCCATCCTCCCCATTCTGCAAACTGACTTCTAGGGAAAGGGACTCACTTACAGGGACCTAGTTTTGTGTACCAGTGATCAGTGTCTTGCATGGCTCTGCGCTTCTGGCATTGAAAGTCGTGTCAGAACTGACAGCAGTGCGCAGAGCTGGCGTCTAAGTCGACACAGTGACATCATCCCAGCAACCACGACACTGACGACAGACGCAGAGTCGACCGACGCCATCTACCGAGGCGCAAGGGTACTGCTACAAAAAGTTTCTCCCGATCCAGTCTGATGCCTGGGGGTAATGCTAAGGTAAGGAATCTATAAGTAAAATATGTCTCTTACAGATACATCTTTACTTGTTCATTGATGACAGAGGGACTGCTTGGATAGAGAGATTTTTTTCACCTAACAGAATGGCGTTTTTCATATCTCCTAAGAGTGTTCGTCTTCTATTTATATGTATAATGCTTGTAATTTCACAAGAGATATATGCTAATGTTTTGGAAACCCTGGTATGTGTTTTTTGTCTCCATACATGGTTTCATGTTTACCGCTCTAATCACAATTAAAACATAACCGTATGTATATGTCCATATCTATTTATATTGTATTATTTATTTTATATTTCAATTTATTTTATCTTATTTTATTTCATTTTTGCTTCGCCCTGATGGATTAATATATGTGATATAATCTACTCTTATCTTTTTCCTTCCCCCCTTTTTCCTTATGGAACTAATATTTTATGACATATCCTGTACTTTACAATGATTGAACTTAATTATTTCAATATAATTCCTTTCCCTTTTTTTCAATGTTCTTTGTAACCCTTTCCGTGTTTCTTTCTTTCCTTTCCCCGCCACCCTTTTGACCAAACGTCCCTTTGTGTACAAATTTGCCTTTGATTACCACATTTTTTGTAGTGTACAAATTTGTCTTTGATGTATTGTATTGTGCTCTCCCTATGCATGGTATTCTTGATTATGGTATTTGAATATGTTTGATTTGACAGCCCTGAAGAAGCCCCAGGCTCAAAGGCCAACTGTAGGGGGCAAAACACGTGTTGGCTGTGCTACAAACGTTTTGCTTTCTGTCCTTACTCTGTTCTGAAAGACTCTGAGAGTTAGAGTCCCTATCACAAAGAACACTGGATTCAATAAAAGGATTTAATTCCTAATTGACTATTCTTATTTGCCCTGGCATACCTCTCCCCCTAACTGAGCAAGATTCTGGCAGTTTTGCATAAAAAACTGTATTTTTTATTGTACTTTAATTACAGTAAATATTTTTTTTAAAGGAAGACACAAAAAGGGCAGGGGGTGAAGCACCTCTGCCCTTATGCAGGAACTGCCACTGATAACCAAATACCTTAAGAATCTTGCTGGTGAAGATGTAAAAGAAGTCATAAAGAAAATGCTGCAAGCTGATGAAATTACATACTGTCATATCAAAGAAGCCTTGAATCTCAAGTTCAATCCAATGCCAAATGCAGATTACGGGAGGTACATTTGTAAATGTGGGTGTACTTGTAAAGCGCACTGCGACTCCATGGAGTATCCTGGCGATGAAGACCGCTGGTGAACCCGTCCTGGTTTTCCCTGTGAGATGGTCCCTTTCTGGGTATCTCCAAGGTGAAACCAGGCATCCCCGGCGTCTGTGGGGGGCCGTTGTAGAGCTGAGGCAAGCTTAATGCCCAGAGTTGCCGAGTGTGTTCGAGTAGGCACCGATGCGGGAATTATCGAGTCCGCTGACCCTGGTCCACGACCCTGCCGCGTCGGGAATTGAACCCTGGTCCCGGGCCGTTCTCTGCTTACGGGTCTGCTGCCTCTAACCAGTGAGCCACACCACTCCACACCACTCCATTTTCAGTCAAGAATGACAAAAAGTTGGTGAAACCATTGACAAATGTATTAAAAGACAGCATACGCTCATCAAACACTGTAAGTTCAATTAGTTTAATGAGGAAGAAGCTGTATGTCTCCAGTTATTGACGGATACTTGTCAGATTCATTGAGACGACGAATGCTGAGAGAAACTCTTAGTATGGAGCGAGTTCTCATGGCTGCGAGAGTTGAAGAGCATGCTGATCGACAAGCTGCTGACATGGTGGCCGGAGGTCCTCAGAGTGAGGGAGCCATGAACATGAAAAGTAAGCAAAGGCACAAGGCAGAAGGACACAGAATGAAGTTTCCTCAGAAAAGGTTGTGCTTATGGTGTGTATTTTCATTTCCACACAGAGGTAAATGACCTGCCATTGTCCAGATTTGCAAAGACTGTGGGAAGGAGAACCATTTTGTAATGATTTGCAAGGCAAAGGAAAAAGTACGTGCGTCACGGGGGGAAGAAAAAATGGCCACCCGAATGTTCCGGAAGCGACATTTGACACACGCTCACAAAGCCAAGCGACAACACCAGCTGAGGAAAATCATCACCAAACAAAGTTGATTGTCATCTAAATCATTGTCAAAAATTCTTCAGTATCAATATCAAGTGAAAGAAAAGAAGAAGGTTGCGTAATGTCATTGTTTACCTTAGAAAAGTGTGTGCATGTTGGACTGGCCACATGTGCTGCATCATTGCCATTAAAAAGTCAAGGTTCATTTGTAGCACCGATGAAACACAAGAAAACAAAAATACAAGCACCCATTCATGTACTTCAAGGTACAGCGTCAAGTACCTGTGTACTCAGCTTCAGCACAGCTGCTGATATGGGACTGATACCAGTGAACTATAACACAAATGTTCATCATGAAATAGTAAGACCCTTAATTGTTTCATGGATTAGGAAAATTTAAGACTATGAAAGTACAATTACACATAAATGAGGATTTGCATCCTGTTGCTTAAAGACACAGACTTTTTCTATTTCATTTACAGGAAGCAGTAGAAATAAAACTTGGATAATTACTCAAACATGATATCATTGAACTTTCCACTGTTTCAATGTCATAGGTTTCTCCCAGAGTGGCAGTACCCAAAAAAGACAGTGATGGAGCAATACGAGTCTATATTGACATGCATCAAGTGAACAAGGCAATTGAAAAAGAACAACATCCAGGTCAGCACATTGCCAACATTATAACACAATTGAATGGTGCAAAGTTCTTTTCTCGCCTTGATTTGAATAAAGAATATCATGAGTTGGACCTCAAAAAGAATTGTAGCAAAAAATGTATTTAAAAAAAGAATTGTAGGTACATTACAATCTTTTCTAAACATACTGGTCTGTTTCAATATACAAGACTTGGGGCCAGATGTAGGAAGGCAAATACCGGTCGGTAACAGCCGATTTCGGCCGTTACCGACCGGTATATGGAGTTTGGGATGTAGGGGCATGTTAAAATACAGATTTGGTAATTTTACCGTATCGGTAATTTTACCGATTCGGTAAAATTACCAAATCTGTATTTTGACATGTAGGTAGCACTGTAATCAGTGCTACAGGGGTTTAAGAATTCGTTATTTACCACCAACTAGAAGTTGGTGGTAAATAATGAAAACCCTTTAAAAAGCATTTTTTTGCTTTTAAAATAGTGCCATGTTGCAGACATACATGCCCTAAGGGCATGTATGTGTGCACCATGTGCACCCATGCACAATTGAGGGGTGCAACAGGGTGTCAAAGTGACACCCTGCCACCCTTCTATGTTTCCCCCAATTACCGAATCGGTATTTACCGATTCGGTAATTGACATTCATTCCTATGGGCCTCCATAGGAATGGATGCCAATTACCGAATCGGTAAATACCGATTCGGTAATTACCGAATCATACCGATGACTCGTTGCATGTAGGGTGACTCTTTTGCATGTAGGATTGTTTATGTGAAGGAAGGGGCACCTACCTGTATAAAACAATCCTAAGAGGTGTTTTCCTCTTTCCGTGTGGGCTGCACAATGCAGCACACACAGAAAGAGGAAAAAACAAGGAGAAATAAATGTATTTCTCCTCGTTACGCCTCACCTCGGTAGGCGTACGAATTTGACGCCTCTCCAGGTTTACAATACTTGAAAATCTGGGTCAGCATCAAATTCCATGGGTTTTGCGTGGTAAACCTCACCACAACGCCCATGGAACACCTTCCGGTGCAGAGAAAGGCGACACCGCAATTTGCGCTGCGTCGCCTCACTCATGATGTGTAAGGCCACTCAAAGCCATGCAGGTTGGCTTTTCGAAATGAGAGTCCTGCGGCATGCATGTACCACTTTAAGTGGTGCAAAAGTGACACAGGGCTCTCATGAATAAGCCCTTAACTTTTGGTGTGTCATCAGCTGCAAAAAATGTTCAAAATGTCATTCGATGTATCATAGGGGCTCTCATGAAGCCATCAATTATAGTGATGAAATTGGATTTTGGAGCTTCACTGAAGGAGCACGATAAAGCTCTCACGCACGTGTTTCTGGTACTTGTTGAGGCAGGTTTAACTTGAATGCTGAGAAATTAGAGTTCCATAAGACAAAGCTAAAATTATTTGGCCATATCTTTTCTGAGAGATATGACACCTGATCCAGCTAAAGTACAAGCGTTGTCAACTGCCAGCCCCCCACAAGATGTTTCCATGTTACATTCATTCTTGGCATGGCCAGCTACTGTTCTAGACACATACAAGACTTTGCCACCTTTAGGGCTCCGTTGAGAGACTTAACAAAAAAGAATATTTCATTTCATTAGTCATTTGAATGCAAGTAAAGGTCCAAGAAAATCAAACAAGCTATTGAGAACACCACTGAAATGGTATACTTTGATCCCAAGCTTCATATAGAGGTTGTTGTTGATGCTAATCCAGTCGGGTTTGGCGCAATCCTTGCACAGCACAGTGGACATCCATATTGTGGAAAATGCAGGCAGAATTTTGTCCTGAACTGAATGTGCTTATTCACACTTTGAAAAAGAAAGTTTAGCAGTGGTGTGAGCTTGTGAACATTTCCATGTCTTCTTATATGGAAAGCTTTATACGTTTGTGACGGATCTTAAAGCGTTGTTGGCAATCTCAGGCAATCCAAAGGCCAAGATGCCTCCTTGCATATACCATTGTGAATCTACGATTACAAAAATACAACTACACAATTGTGCACTTTCCAGAGAAAGATCAAAACCCTGGGATTACTTCTCAAGAGTGCCTCTACAGTGTCATGATATCCCTTCCAAGACGGCTGAAGCCTACATACATTTCATTGTGAATTCAAGCACTCCAGCTGCTATTTTAGTGGAATACATTGTCACTGCCACACGTAAAGAGAGTGACATGTTAAAACTAAACACATTATTACACATCAGTCTTGGAACCAGCACTAGACCTCTTACCAGTGACCGTGAATACCAGAAGTTTACAAATGTCAAAGATAAACTGTCTGTTATTCAAGAAAGCATTATCCTGAGAGGTTCAAGAATTATTATTCCGGAGAGTCTGCAACAACAGATAATTGAAGTGGCCCCTGAAGACTTTCTTAGTCATCTTATTGTGTGGTGGAATGTATGGTGGAATGCACATGTGAGCAAACCTCATTTAATGCTGTGTTTATGTGGGTTGTGTGGTAGGTTCACAAGTAAAAGTTGATGATTTCACACCAACTTGCAAGACTTCTGCAACCCTGGAAATGTGAGCATATTTACTCCAGTGACACACCGGACTAAATTCATTTTTAGGTTTTCCCTATGGCATGCATGCACTGTTAGAGAAAGCTATTGTTTCTGAAAAATAATTCTTAAAAGGGGCTTGTAGGCCACATGTTACTTACATTTACTTACCATTGGCTGGGTTCTACTTAACTCTCGATTCTTTACATACCATTGGTCGGCCCTTTCTTCTGCCTCGGTTTCCGCCTGGCTTCAGACTTCGACGGTACCATGGAGCATGGACCAAGTACAGCTTCCTGTGGCCAGCGGCCTTTCACTGCCCATAGGCTCTTGCAGGTATTCTTTCGTTGCTTTTAGATATATACTCTTATTCAGTGCATGCCGAAAAGTAACTCTTCATCCTGCTTGTGTTTCCCCTATCACCTCCTCCCTCCTTTGTTGAAACCCTGCCTTCTCCCACTCTTTAGTGCGTTGATTTCCCCCCAAACACCCCAGTGCTGTTTTGTTTACATGCTGCACAGAAAGCGCGGGCCGGTGTGTAACATGGCTTAAATTAAATATGAGGCAGTCAATGCTGGTCACTTCTTATCACTTTTTTTTTAAACTGTAACCCATACTGGCTTTGACAATGCTTGCGTAAAGAGGAACGTCTCTACTGTAAACCAGGGGCTCAAGGGAGGGGGGAGGAGTTCAATATATGTAAAATGTCAAGAACTGTGAATGAAACTCCTGCTTTACCCAGGAGACAGAAAGTTGAGTGGTATTCCTCCTGCACACCGCCCTGCGGGTTTGCCTCCTTACCAACAAATGTACCCCTTCTTAGCCACCAGGCCACAAGGAAAGCTTCCATCCTGCAGCTCCCTATCCTCCTTGTTGCTTTCCCTTTCCTCTTGCTCTTTTTTTTTGGGCAGCCAGGGCCTGCTGGAGAAGTGTGGCTCAATGGTTAGAGCGGCAGACCCTGATGCAGAGATCTGGCCTGGGACCAGGGCTCAATTCTCGCTTCGGTGGGTCTTGGGCTCAATTTCCTCAGACCTGATAATTCTCGCCTCGGTGCCTATTCTAATCATGGGTCCCATCCTGCAACACTGGGCAATAGCTTGCTTAATCTCCACAACGGCCCCAACAGCGCTGGGATGCCTGGCTTCACCTTGGGGGTGCCCAGGAGTGGACATTTCACAGGGAAAAGCCAGGAAGGGTTCCACAGTGGTATACGTACAGCGCCAAGACGCCTCAGGGTATAAGTGAGCTATACAAGTACGAATTCATTTCATTTCATTTCATTGGTTGACCCACAACCTTTCTTCCCTCCTTCCGTATGATGCACCCCAACCTGGGCGTGAATCTCCGGGCACACTGGATTGATCAGGCAGTGCTGGATGCTCTCCCGGCCATTTGTTTTGCAACATCTGCTGACTCATCTAATTTCCTCCTGGAGTCATCCACTGCGCTATTTGAAAGGGGGCCTTAACGTGCCCACCTGGCACATGTTTCAGACGATAGACGATGTGACGGTGTTGCTGCCACACAGCTTGGCCACCTCCCCAAGCTTGTTTGGATGGCGAGGAGGCGGTCCCTCCTTCCGAGCTGCGCAAGGTCGCTGCCTCCCAATTGGATCACCAAGCCTTCTGGGTGCCCTGCGGACGCTGCCTGTAATCCCTGCAAGGTTGCTGAATGGCTAGTTACACTTCTTGAAGCTGTGTGCGGGCACAGTCGGATCCATATTCAGCCCCCCAGCATGTCATCTCCACTCGCAGATGTCATAAATGAAAAAATAGAGAAAGTGATACACCCATCTTTTATTTTTTGCAGGAGTGATGTAGCCCACCGAACGAGCAAACTTCTTCGCTTGACTAATGCCACTAAATGGCTTTGTTAGCCACCCATACCATGGACTGCTGGCAACGGGACAAGGGAGGGACCCTCCTAATTCCCCATTTTAAGAAACAGCACTTGTAGCTGAGAGCTCAGACACATGAAAAACACCAAGCAATGAACACTTAACCTTGAAAGGTAAGGTTTCGGTTAGCCGGCGACCACTTTTATTCATACACTCCAAACCTTTTTACTGTGGTTGCTCTGTGCTTCAGTGGTTGGAGGGCTTGCTGGGTAGTGAGTAGTCACTATTGCCATGTTTTTTCTGGTCTACAGCCCAGCACTTAGGACCCAGCCATGCTTTGTGATGGACATGCTGTGCCCCATGTACCCGATGTCCAATTTTTTGCCCTTAGGTCCACATGGAATTCCCCTTAACCTACATAACATGTGGAGCTAATCATTGTAGCTGGATGCACCCGCACATTGAAACACCAGGAAAATGAACAAGGGTTTAGGGGTACAGTGTGTACAGAGGGACTTTGTTCCTACCCTCCTGACCTTTACCTACCATGGTTGTTCTGCACTTTAGTGGTAGGAAGGCCCGCTCAGTAACAAGTGGTCATTCTTACATGTTTCTTTTGCTCTCCCACCACGAACTTAGGCCCCAGCCTGGCATCGTGACCCCCCCAGGCAGTACACTACTGTTACCGTTGTCTAATTTAGTGCCCTTGGATCAACACATTCAGATTGCTTGATTGTAATTAACCAGTGCTTGACGCGTCGCAGCATGAGCTCAGGCTTTAAAAGCAGCACACTGGCTGGGGTAGGCTGTACCCTTAAGAATGTATTTTTGCCCAACCTGCAAAGGTTCGGTAATCTTAGGATACTTAGGGACCAATGAAGTTCGAATGTTCCAACCTATACCTCGCATTTTTCCATGCACCCTTTGATGCTGCCTAGCTTGCCATATTATGGGTAGTACTTGGACATCAACGGGGAGATCCCCATCGCATTGACAGAGGTTACTCACCAGTTATCAAGAAAACATATTAACTAACTCGAGCGCTAAATTACCCATTTTAGGGGCTGATTACAATTCTGTATGAAACTCTTCCAACCCTCGGTTAGAGCCGTTCCTACGGCATCATAATCTCCTGTTTGGATTAGTTTCCAAACAACCCATTTTGATGGATTCGGACGTTAATTAATCCAAATAGGATTACCGAATGGTTTACGACAGGCTCGGAGATCCTGTCTGCCATTTGGAAAGGGACCTGTAATTCCAAGGGTAGCTCTTTCTGCCCTAGGGATTACGATGGCAGATTCCTACAGCCTTTCTGTGCCGGCCTTTCTGACATAGAAAGGGTGTGGGAATTCTGCCCTCAGAATGTACCTGCATGCTTAGTAAATTAAATTCACTGTGACGTGCCCTGATCCGTATAACCTGTGCACCTGGATCTTCAACAGGTGGCTCACGCGCTCTGGTAGCTATTCAGCTCCCTGTCAATTGGAACTCCTGTGTGCTCTCCCAGTCTACTAAACAGGAACCTTTTCTTTGGTTGCCTTAATGTATGGGTTGAATTTCAATAGCTATTTAGCATGCTCTGTAAGTAATACAATAGAAGGGGGCATTATTAAAATTACAATTATTTTTGCATCAGGGGCATTGCAGATCTGGCTGCTTTAATTTACCCATGTGTGGGCATTCCCAATTGACCAAAGCCTCCCATTGTTTTGTTCTATTTGTTCTCTTTTTTTTTTTTACTTTGCCGCTGGCAACCCTCTATGGTGCATTGAGGGGCTTACTGCGAGTAATTTTACATATAGTGGCCTCTGTTTTAAACCTGTCTGATATGGTCACAGTTACAACAATTTAATTATTAATAGCCCTTAGGAATTCCTTGAGATGTCCTCTCAACCCAGCGTTGTAAGAGGAACTATCCTGTTGCAACCAGGACTAATATTAAACTGATACTGTCCATGCAGCGCCACACCTTCCACGACAAAGTTATTCTTAGGCCCCACTGCCCAGTCTCCTGCATTTTGCATTATACGCGTGGCTCTTTCTACATTACTTCCTGACACATTTCATTTACCAGCCTTCTAACTTGGCATTTCAGTCTGGCCTCTCTGCATTCACAAAAACCTAAATAAAAACACCTGTGAGGTCTCTGTCCATCGCTGTTGGGCAGTACACCCATCACCTGTATTTGACACATTACTGCTACATTCTCCTCCCCTGCAATCTTCTGATACTCTCCACTGACACCACCCTCAGAACAGTCAATGTATTGTCAGCACTTGTGGAAGGGGCCTTAGCAACCTTCGCCTTTAACTGGCCTGCTCGATCTGGCCATCTTTGCACCGGTGGCCGTGCGACTCCAACCATGCGATTTGCTTTCCAACCGGAAGGCCGTTGCAATGCTACCTTTTAATTGTTTCTGTCCGGATCGCTTTAAAATACCCAGATGGTAGACACTAAACGTGATGTACACCGTTCGCCTTACTGTGCTGCTATACTGCGCAATAACCCAGCATGACCTCTTTCCCTTCCGGACACCGCTTTTGCTTCAGTTATATATTATGTTATGTTATTTGTACTTATAAAGCGCACTACTACCCTGAGGTGTCCTGGCGCTGAGTACTGGTGACCTAGGAAGAATCAAGCCGCTTAGTGAGAAAAGAACCATGTTTTTAAGCCCTTCCGAAAAGAAATGAGGTCTGGAGCATTTCTGAGAAGGAACGGGAGTTCATTTCAAGCTTCTACCTCCCCAGTTGGTTTTCTTAAATATGGAAGTTTGGATTAGTTTAGAGCTGGAGGAGTGCAGTGTTCCACTTGGGACGTACCATGTAAGTCTGGTTTTTAAAAATTACGGGCCAATCCCATTTACAGCCTTGAAGACCACACATAGGGGCATATTATCAAGCCTGTGCGCTAAAATTATCGCCGCTTTATCGGCCGTAAACGGCCGATAAAGCGGCGATAATGGGCTTGATAATATGCTCTATGGAATTCCAATCGAAGCACATGTTAGATGTGAAGACATCTAACATGGGCTTCGATTGGAATTCCACAGAGCATATTATCAAGCCCATTATCGCCGCTTTATCGGCCGTTTTCGGCTGATAAAGCGGCGATAATTTTAGCGCACAGGCTTGATAATATGCCCCTTAGTGCTTTAAAGCGTGATCTAAGTGGGACTTAGAGCCAGTGCAGTTTCTTACGTTCTCCCCTGATCGAGGCAAACCTAGGTGTTCCCGTTAACAATTTCGCTGCCGCGTTCTGGACTAATTGCAACTTGCTCATATGTTGTTTCTGAACATTAAGGTAGAGACGGTTGCAATAGTCCAGGTGGGACATAATGAGTGCAGGGACGACCGTCCTTAGGTTGCTCGCCGACAGAAAGAACTTAATTTTTTTTTATTATTCTAAGGACCATGAAACATGATAACGTCACCTGGTTCACTTGGTCCCCCATGGTAAGTTTGTTATCCATCATGACTCCTAAATTCTTGGCTTTCCTGGAGGGTATAGGGCATGGTCCCAGATCCTCCGGCCACCAATCCTGTGTCCAGACCTGGGGATTGTTGCCATATTTTAGCACCTCCGTTTTCGCTGAGTTGAGTTTTAAACAATTGGACGACATCCAGGTGGAAATGGAGCACATGCAGTTATGGAACCGATCCCCCACTTCCCTTTCCACTCCCTCCTTCAGCGATAACACAATTTGTGTGTCATCAGCATAGGAGATGAGCTGGAACCCAAATGACCGGATGACATTGGCCAGGGGTGCCACATAGATATTGAAAAGCGTAGGGCTCAAGGCCGAGCCCTGGGGCACCCCACAGGGAAGCGTGAAGTGTTCAGAGATGTTGCCATCTAGGTCTACCGACTGAGACCTGTCTGACAGAAAAGAATGTAGCAATTTCCATGCTGAGCCCTTAACGCCAATATCAGAGAGTCGGTTCAACAGAACGTTATGGGTGACCGTATAAAAGGCAGCGGATAGGTTAAGGAGGATTAAGATGGCGTTTCCTCCCCTATCCACGGCTTCTCTGATTTCCTCAGTAGATTTTATTAGGGCCAGCTCCGTGCTGTGAAAAGCTCTAAACCCATATTGTGATGGGTCCAGCGAGTTATTAACAGAGATGAAGTTGCTAAGTTGGCTGTTTAATTCTTTTTCCAGTAGTTTAGCTAGTAATGGGAGCCTGGAAATTGGCTGATAATTATTCGGGTCCAAGGATTGCTTCTTAAGTAGGGGAAGCAGGGAAGACTTTTTCCAATTTTTCGGAAAAATTCCAGACCGTAAAACTGCATTGAGCAGAGGGGTCAGAGCCGTTCCCACAATATCCGGAATTTGCTTAACAATTCCAGCAGGACACGGGTCACTAGGGGCACCTGACTTAATAGTATGCAGCAGTTTGACGACATCAGCTTCCTCCATCGGAGTGAAGTGATCCAATTCTTCTGCTGTAGCATCTGAGTTTCCTGATACCATTAGCTTAAAATCATTCTGATTACCATTGAGCCGACCCATAAGTGAGGTAAAGATCGTTTCTATTTTGTTTTTAAAGAAACCCGCTATTATGTTGCAAATTCCACATCACCCTGTTTTTTCGGAGTAGTAGGTTTAGCTAATTTGGAAATGGTTTTAAACATTTCTTTAGAATTGGATTCGGCCATGGTTATTTGTACCGAGAAGTACTCTTTTTTTGCTTCCAAGAGTGCTAGTTTATAGCTAGCAATACAAATGTTATAGTTTTCCTTCTCGGCTTCAGCATGAAATTTCCGCCAGTTCCTTTCTGCATGTTTACAGACCAACTTCTTGGCCCTTAGCTCCTCTAAATTCCAAGGGGCAGTTGGGAATGCCCGCTTCGGAGTCCATTTCTTAAGAGGAACAAGGTGATCACAGGCATCCGAAAGCCACTTATTATAGGTGGCGGTGGCCTCCTCCACATCCGATACCAACAGACACATTGAATTTTTCAGGACAGTTCCCAGCCTCTCTACATTCAGATTGCCCCAAGATCTAGATTCGATCTCTTGAATCGGTCTCTGACCAGGGAAATCAGCCAGTGAACACTTTAGTTCAAATTTGATTGCACAATGATCAGACCACCAGATCGGAAGAACCACCATTTCATCTATATCTTTCCTATTAGAGTAAATGCCATCTTCGTTGTGACCTTTTTCATGAGTCGGCACCCTTACCAATTGTTCCAGGCCTCCAGCGCCCCTGGTTTGGTTCAACCTAGAAGTGTCAGCGTCATTGGGGTTTTCGAGATAGAAGTTGAAATCCCCCAGCACCGAGAAGGATTTAAAGCACAGTCCTTCAAAACAACGTATCCAGGGACTCCAGAAAGCCACCTCTAGAGCCCGGGGGACGATATATGAGCAACCCTTTAAAGGGTCTGTGAGAACCAGAGTAAAAGTCAAATGCTAGGGCCTCACAAGCCAGATTGGAGGCTGGGGCGAACTTGGGAGACAGTGATACATGATATATAATAGCAAGATCTCCACCCTTTTTGTTAGGCCGATCCAGTGTACGACAAAAAAAAAACAGCGGTGTGGCTTTCACCAGATTAGGGCCAGAGCTACTGTCTGTCCAGGTCTCGGTGATAAAGGCCAGCTTGATGTTACAATCCTCCAATAGGATCGCACATTCCACTAATGTTGTGGAAAGGGGACAGGGTGGAGGTATAAAGGAGGGATGGTAGTAATGAGATTGTATAAATACAGTACGGGTATTTTTTTTTTTGTGCTGTGCTGTGCTGTATGTGATAACATTTTCTTAATAAAAAATAAAAAAAAAAGGATTGCACATTCCAAGCTATGCTTTACTAAGGATCTAGAATTAAACATAATGCATTTCAATGATTCCCTATTACCATGTACTACTGAGGATTAGTTTGACTTTTCCCGGGGGGTCATATGATTTGTTCATAGACCGGTTAAGAATGATTGAATAAGGCATCTGACAACAGATGCACCGAGAACCCAGTATATTGTGGATGTAGTCATCTAGGGACAGCCTGGGACACGCTGTAATCTGCCACCAGGATTGAGTTTATGTAGCTCTCTACTAGAAAACTGAATGTCCACTGCCATAAAACATCCAGGGGGACTGGCCCTGCGCCCGGCCAGAGCACAGACGGGCTTGCCTTTGCCGCGCCGGCGGCGCGAACGCAGCATAATGCGTGTAAAATAGAGTCCTTCTGAATCACTAGACCGCTAACCGGTGCTCCGTGAAAGCGGAAGTAAGTCTCCCTTAGCTGAGGCCAAACACAAGTCTCAAAGCAATGCGGCAGTTAAAATAAGTATAAACCCCCCAGCATCCAAATTCCCTTTAAAAACAAATGCCACCAAGTTACTACAGGTTGAGAGTGCTTCTGTCTCGCCTGGCAAGTGTTGAACGCAGTTTCGCCCAGAAAAACCAGCACAGCGCGCACGCGAAGCATGCGTGCTAAATAGAGTCCTTCTGAATCCACTTGTAAACCCACCCTATTGGGACTTGTTGTAAGAGACATGCTCCCAATCCTTGTGATCGTAAAATAATATGGGCCTAAACACTGTACTGTGAATGATGGTAGATCTCGACCGTGACCCTCAAGCTAGCACCCAGCGCATGATTTTAAAAAAAATCAAATTATATTGAGTTTTCATTTCATCCACTATCCAGGGATGCATCCCCCATCCCGCCACTACCAGATTAAGGCTAGCCAGGTGTTTGTCCTGATCAAAATTTGGGGTATAAATATTGCCTGGGACCAAATATTGACCATCTAATGTCCCTCGTATAAAAATGTATCTGCCCTGTTTGTCTACCCGTCTCTCTATTTCAGTGAAGTTCACCCCATGTCTAATCCACACTGTGACTCCCCTGGCAAACCCAGAATAATTGGTGGAGAAAATCTGACCTCTCCATTTTTTACGGAGCTTCACCACCTCCAGATCTATGATGTGGGATTCCTGCAAAAATACTATCTGTGCTTTGCATCTAAGTAACTGTGCATGCACTCTATGTCTCTTTTATCCGGATCCTAGACCCAGCACGTTCCATGTGATTAAATTATATGTATGTGGCATATTCATCGGGTTATAAGGATGAGCAGTATATGTAACTGCGGTGCATCGGAGCCAGTATTTCTGTCTGATCCAGTAGACTCTCCATGACTAACCCCTTCCCCATAGCTTCCAAAACTAGGCCCGGTTAGGGAACTATTCCGGGCCAAACAACTAAACATAACCTGTAACTCTATGTTATGTGTATGAGGGGCATAAGCAATTAGGCGATTATCGCCAACTCCGTTCATGTTGATACAGTTTCCTACGTATGAGCTCTGAGGGAACCCGGGACTAAGTAGTAATACAGAGTTATGCCCTCATTAAGTCTCAAAGAAAAGGATATATAATCTGTTTTCAGTTCGTGCATCGGAGCTAGTAGTACCTTTTTCTTCTTAGCAGAATGAACCATCCGTTGTCTGTGGCGTTACCATAGGGAACAGAGCCATGCTGCTCTCAGAGTCCGATCTGTTCGTATTCTCGTCTGAGGAAGCTGTGTCCACAGTGCGGCCTCTGTCTCTGAAGGTAGAAGCCATTTCGAGTGACTGTTTTCTGCTCTGCTGCACTTGTTGTGATGTCAGTTTGAGTACCAGCATCTGACTTTTCTTCTGCTGAGTGCGGCGGCAGCGTGCTTCTCCATCGTGTCCTGAGCTGTTAGCTGGTCCCTGGAATGCAGCTCCCGTCAGTTTAGCCGGGTTCATCACCTCCACCCACTCCTCTACGTCCTCCGAGCTCTCAAAGAAATAGGTTTTGTGCTTGTGTATTATTTTCAAATGTGCTAGGAAAAGCAGTGCATATTTTAGTTGCATGTCTTTCAATTTCTTTTTGACAGCCATAAAAGAAGATGTTTGTCTTTGCACCATGAGCGTATAGTCCGGGTACAGAGATATTGGGCAGTTCTTGAATCTGATCAGAGAGGGATCTCATGCCTTTTGGAGCAAAGTGCCCCGGTCTCTATAATTCAATAATCTGACAATGAGCGGCCGAGAAGGGGCGCCTGGCTTTGGCTGTCCAGTAGGTATCCTATGTGCCCTTTCCATGGAGAATTGATCTGAGAGTCCCTCTGATGTGATGTTGTCTTTGAGCGCTTGCTCCATGTATCGAGTTGCGTCAGGTCCATCGCTTCTTTCAGGCAGCCCTATGATGCGGACATTGTTGCGGCTCGCTCTTCCTTCCGCATCTTCTACTCGGTCTTGGAGGCTGGTGACCTGCTTCTGTAGTTTCTGGATCTGGGCTGTGTACTGTTTGTGCTGCGGGCCATCTCCTCTAAGGCTAGGGCGTTAGTTCTCCCTTTATCCGTTAGCTTGGCATGATCTGTCTTGAGTAAGGGGGAGTCCAGTCGTGAGAGCGCCAACTTGCTGCTCGATGGTCTTCCTAGATTTCCTGACTTCCTGTAGTATGAAGTCCAGCTTGTCCATTAGGTCCTCCTCATTAGTAGGTGGTACATAGTCTAGCAACATTGAGGTAGGGGTATGCTCCGGATCATCCGGGGTTTGGGTAGTATTGGAGGTGGCTTCTTGTAGCTTTCCTTTAGGGCGTCCCATGACTATGGTTGGTGAGATGTGCTCAAGGTATGGGACAACTCCAGTATCTAGCAGCGATATGTGTCGTAGTCGCAATTCTCTGCTCCCAGCCCGGTTCCCAATCAGTGTTCTGGGGGGATGTGTGTGATTTACCCACTGCGGGCGAGCAGGGTCATCTTACCCTCCGTCGGTGTTCCGTTTCTCTGCCTCTACTGGACCTAATCCCTGTGTGTGGGTTGGGCGCAGAGCAGCTCCTCCGTTGTACTGGTGCATTTATAGATCACCTCCGTGGGTTGCACTAAGCAGCACACTCTAGTGTCTGTCTTTCAGATCGCTCCAACGGGAAGCCCTCGCGCTGATGGCAGGTGCTCTCGCTTCTGTTCTCCTTGTTAAAAATCTAATCTTGGAGGTTTGAGTGTCCCCAGGAGTTGGGTAATTGGGAGTATCTCCTCCGGGAGCACCTCTATTGCAAATATCTGAAGTAGACCCCCACACCAGTGTGTATCTCTCGCTTCCTCATATGCAACTCCCTGGATGTCTGCCTCTCCTCTCGTAAATGCGAGGCTGCGCCACTAAATCGTGCCCCCCCGGTCTCACCTTTGTTGTGTGTTGCACCGTCTCCAAACAGTAAGGTGGTTAGCCCTGCGCTTTCCAGTCTCCCTTCTCTGTAATTAGGGCCTCGGTGCAGGTTTAAATATCCCATATATTCTTTGTGCTACCCGCAGACCGGCGCCCCTCTCCGCAGCAGACAGCGCAGCCCTCCAGCCCTCGGCCACATATTGGTCTCTCACTGCTGTCACTGTCTGTGTCTTCGTCGGTCTTCAAGGCCTTCGCCTGTGCTGAGCGGCCTGCAGTGGGCTGTGTTTCGTCACAGCGCTCTGTGCTGACGAGGCCCGAGTGCTCGCTACAAGCTTTTGGGAGCGCTCACCGTTCTCCGGCGGTTTCAGCCCAGGGCCCACTACGTCAATGTCTTGTCGGATTACACCGTGGGGCACCTTTCATTCAGTGTCTCACCATGCCGGGTTCTCAGAATCCATATGTGGTTCCTGCGTCGTCGATTTCGGATCACGCCAGATCCCTCGTCTTCTCTTCCATCTCTGTGTGTCTACGCAGTTTCGACCGCGAGGCTGCCACACTCGCCACACTGCTCTAGTCCCTGGCAGCGGCACCAGGATCAACCCTGTTTATCGACACCGCTCCGTGGTCTCGATATGATTACAGCCCAGCTCCGAAGGACATCTGCAAATGGCTGTTTAGTAGGATATTGCAGCCCGGGCCTGAAGCTCCTACTAAAAGACGTCCGCCATGTTCGGCAGTTGTTCATGCCCCTCCCAGCACCCAGTGCATGATACGCACTTTTGTTCCTGTTTTTGCCACGAACGAAGTTCTAATACATAGCGTACTGTGCTTGCGGTAAGTTCAAACCATGAAAATCTCCGATCAGCATTCTTTTTTTTTTTTCTAAGTCCACACCAATTGATTGGATGCTGCAGATTTATATAGCACGGACTCGGCCTGAAGGTATCCGAGCACTTTACAGAAGCACCAGCCACGTTGCACCAGGACCTATTTCTTCTTGATAGGCACAGGAGATTACGTGATTTGCCCCCGAATCACAGGAGACTGGGCCATAGAAATCTCCGATCACCCATTTTTATATGAAAAGTTTTTTTTTTTGTACCATCAACTCCCATGGTTTGGATTTTGTACATTTATTTAGTGCGGACTCGGCCCGAAGGCATCCGAGCGCTTTACACAGGCACCGGCCACGATACACAAGGCCACATTCATTCCTTGTTAGGCCCGGGGAGATTAAGTGATTTGCCCCGAATCACAGGATACTGAGCCGACGCCGGTACAGAGATAGGGTCCCAGCTCCCGACGGCAGCTCTGACCGTAAGGCCCTCAGTATCCCCCTAATTTACGCCAGACCTGCAGCAAAGACGCGCAGCCACTCCTTATTTAATTATAAAGCCCTTACCCTGCAACTACAGCTGTCCTGTACCGGACGGTTCTCCCCCGGACCGAGAGCCTCTTCCTCCTTCGCCCCTGCATAGGGAGGTGGGGGTCATCAATGCGCCTCTCATCCACGAGACTACCGGTCCCGCTCTGCCACAGCCTGCTCCTTTCCGTCTAACTGTGTTGGTGAGGTCCAGGGCCTACCGTGCCACGGCGCCTTCGTCACGATGCAATGCCGGTCCACTGGGGCGGACGGACCGAGAGCCTCTTCATCCTTTGCCACTGCATGGGGACGTGGGGGTCATATATGCACCTCTCGTCCACGGCCCACTGGAGGTACCTCGGCTGGTCATGCTGGGCGGTGGCAGTGAGCTGGTTTTCTCAAGCGGTAGCATCTCAAAAGTTGTTCTGCGCTCCGCTTCGAAAAGTAACCTGTGCTGGGATGGCGGTGCGCTTATAGCCCCCACATTGTCTCCTCCTGGCATGCGGCGGCGTCCACCCCTTCGGGGGGGTTGCAATCCTCTCCCTGGGCTCCTATTGGCCAGGCATTTTCACGCCACCTTTGGTGTGTGCTCTTTCTCAGGGGTAGAGCCCCCCTCCCCTTGTTGGGCGCACTAAGCTGCCCAAACTGTTTTTTCCGTTGTCCCATGCGGCCGTTATGGCACCGGCCCATAAGGATGGCACCGGCCCATGAGGCCCCCTTCGGTGGCAGCCTCAGATAATAGGAGGCACAGATAGCTGCTTTTTAGGTTTTGCCTACACAGTGTATGTGAGACATGTTTAAACATTTTTAGCTTCAGGTTGCTCTCATTTCCTTTGTCCCTGTTTGTCACGGCATGCAGACATCATGTACTCTTGTGTTTTGCCCTCCCCTGGAGCATGGACCACGTACTTGTCCCCATCCCCTGCCCCATTTTTCGAGTTACTTTTTTCTTTGTGTTCAAGCACTCTATATGAGTCCTTGTGTTTTCAGTTTGTCTCTCAAATCCCCGTTCATGAAGCTTCTATTCTCTCCCACCGTCCCCCTTCCATGTTGCTCCCTTTTCCCTTCCATGCCCTACCCTCTACTTTATGCCACTGCTCTCTACTCTATGCCACTGCACCCTACTCTACACCACTGCACTGTACGCCAACCAAGACAATCTATGTCATGCCACTCTACTCTGCTCTGCTGTACAACATGGCTAAAAATCATTGGCAAAGCCAATAGCTTGTGCAGAGGCGAAACCTATTGGCTTTGCCAATGCTTATTATGATGGGAATTGGCTTCTTCAAAGGGAAAAGTATTTTACAGAGGTTGAAACAAAAGAAAAGTCGAGCTGGACTTTATCATTACATTTTGAGTATGCGAATGTGCGTATAAGGTATACTAATTGTGCGTACTACTGGGAAGGTGGCGCAGTCTCAGCATTAAAGGCGTACCTGAGACCTGAGCAACATGGCTGATGCCCGGTGGAGTTGCAAGACAGCTAATGAGGAGATTTGTCCTGGTTCCCCCTCGACCGTCACCTACCCAGCTGGACATTGGTCACAGTTCTTACTCGTCTCTCTGCTATGGCTCCTTCTTCCCCTCCTTTCTTACAGATCCTCTCAACCTCGTGTTTGTTTGCTGTACCTTACTACGCTATTGTAACTGATGTAATTTGTAACACAATGTTCCTCTGGTATAGCGCTCTGATACCTCTGGGTCTAGCCAGCGCTATATAAACCTTTTTAGATGTACCTTGTAATGTAACGATCCTCTGGTTAAGCGCTCTGATACTTCCGGGTCGAGCCAGTGCTATATAAACTTCTCAAATCAAATAAACTCAAAGCTGTTTTTTCTGAATGCTGAGACCTGAGCAACATGGCTGATGTCCGGTGGAGCTGCTAGACAGCTAATGAGGAGATTGTCCCTGGTTTCCCCCTTGACCGCCACCTACCCAGCCGGGTACTGGGCACAGTTCCTTCTCGTCTCCCCGCTATGAACAATTGTTACTTACCTGTAAACAGGTGGTTCTCCAGTATTGGTGTCTTTCATAGATTCACATGCTTGAATATTCCCCGTCGTCGGAGTGGGAGTCCCACGGTAAATAAAATAGCAATAAATGCTAAATATATAATAATATATAATAAATATATATACATAATAAGGAAAAACCCAAAAAATGCATACAATAACCATCTGGTACCTAACCAAGAGTTTCCACATAGGAATGCATGGGGAAAAAGAAGTTCCAATGCAGCCTATCCTTGTCATTATGTTAGTCCAAACTGCAGCCAATCAGGCGCCAGCAGCCCTCTAGAACCTTCTCCTCAGAGCTCAAGCCCTCAGATTTTCGTAGCACAAGAGTGACCACAGAGTCTATGAGGAGAAGCGAGCCTCTGAGGGGAGGATGGGAGGGTCGCATGTGAATCTATGAAAGACACCAATACTGGAGAACCACCTGTTTACAGGTAAGTAACAATTGTTCTTCTCCAGTATTGGGGTGTCTTTCATAGATTCACATGCTTGAATATAGAATAGTAAGCAGTCCGTATCCGTACACAAAGTTTCCAGGATGCAATGTATACACAACAGGTTAAAATCAACAGGATTAAATCCATGTCACGGAAGTCATAAAACTGTATGTATACATAAAGAAGACATGCACAAGACTGGAAACCATAGGAGGAGGGTAGAACAGAGGCTCACCTTATTGAAAAAGATTCCGGAGCACAGCTTGTCCCACTGCGGTATCCCCTTCGGCCATGGCACCCAGATTGTAGTGCTTCGTGAACGTGTGCCTGCTGGACCACGTGGCAGCTCTGCAAATCTGATGCAATGGAACTCCGGCAAAGAGTGCAGTCGAAGAGGCCACAGACCTGGTAGAGTGGGCTCTCACTGCAGACTGTAAAGGCTTTCCCGCTTTCTGATGGCAGAAAGCAATCGCCGAGGCCACCCAGCGGGCTACTGTAGGTTTGGTGACTGGTCGCCCTTTTTGAAAACGGCCATAGGCCACGAAGAGCTGATCTGATTTTCGGAACTGGGCCGTTCTGCTGATGTAGAACTTTAAACATCTCTTAATGTCCAAAGAGTGCAGGCGTTGTTCCGCAGGTGATTGCGGATTGGCAAAGAAAGACTTCAGTATAACAGGCTCATTAATATGGAAGTCTGACGGCACTTTTGGAAGGAAAGTAGGGTTAGTGCGTAAAAGCACAGAATCCGGTTTGAACTGTAGAAAAGGCTGTTTAATTGTGAAAGCATGCATATCACTCACTCGACGTGAGGACGTCAGTGCGAGTAACAGCGCAACCTTCCAGGTGACATACTTGAGATCTGCGCTATGAATTGGCTCAAACGGAGCAGACATTAATTGTGAAAGTACAATGTTGAGGCGCCACTCTGGAGGAGGACGTCGAACTGGTGGAAAAGTCCGAAGAAGTCCTTTGAAGAACTGACGTATCAATCTGGATGAGCATAAGGAGGCGGAGCCATCATGGCGGAAGCGTGAGATTGCCGCCAGAAAAACTTTTAAAGTTGCGTGTGACAAACCCGACTGAGCCAGATGGAGAAAGAAAGGGAGAAGCTCAGCGGGCGTGGCACGCAAAGGATGTACTCCGGCGTCTGCACACCAGTGGCAAAAGCGTTTCCACTTCAACTTATAGGTTTTTATAGTTGATGGAGCCCTGGCCTGAGCGAGGATGTTACGACACTCTTGAGGGATGCTTAGATGTGCAAATTCACAGTGCTCAGGTTCCAGGCTGACAAGCTCAGGGAAGAGGGGTCCGGATGGTAGATTTGACCCCTGTTCATGGAGAGAAGATCCATTCGAGGGTGAAGAAGAATGGGTTTGCATTGAGACAGGAGTAGCAGCTCTGAGAACCATGCCTGTCGTGGCCACCTGGGGGCAATCAGCAGGATGTGACAAGGCTCTCTCCGCATCTTCCAAAGTACGCGAGGTACTAGAGGGATCGGAGGAAAAGCGTAGGCGAAGAGATTCGACCAATCCATCAGAAGGGCATTGCCTTGGGACCCTTTGTGGGGATGCCAGCTTGCGTAAGCGGGGCATTTGCGGTTCTCTGGAGTCGCAAAGAGGTCGATTGCAGGGTTTCCCCAACGGTGAAAGACCATCTCGAGTGTTGGCTGGTGGAGTTCCCATTCGTGGTTGGATGATCGAGATCTGCTGAGGGAGTCCGCCAGGAGGTTGGACAAACCCGGAAGATGTACTGCCGTGATTTGGATTTGATGATTGATGGACCAGTCCCAAATCGCTTCTGCCAGGCGGGACAACACCGGAGACTTTGTTCCGCCCTGCTTGTTTATATAATGCATGCAGGTCGTGTTGTCCGTTTGTATTAGAACTGACTCTCCCTGCAGCACTGGTTGAAATGATTTCAGGGCTAGAAAGATAGCCATCAGCTCCAACTTGTTGATGTGCCAGGTCTTTTGATGGGAGGTCCATTTCCCTTTCACGGACAGGTCTTGGAGGTGAGCTCCCCAGCCCTCCAGGGAGGCATCCGTCGTCAGTGTTAGATCTGGGGTGTTGGACAGAAAAGACGTGCCTGCTGCTAGTTGGTGTGGTTGTGCCCACCATTTGAGCGCCTTTTTCATGGGAATGGTGATGGAGACCTGATCGTTGAAGGAACCGGTGACCTGACGCCACTGCTTGTCCAGAGCCTGTTGGATAGGTCGCGCTCGTAGTCGGCAATGAGGGACAAGAGCGATGCATGACGAAGCCATCCCCAAAAAAGACTTCAACAAGCGGACTGAAACGCACTTCTTTGCGAGAAGTAGCGATACTAGCCGGAGGATCCTCTGTTGACGTTCCCGGGAAACAAATGCTTTGGTCAGGGTGGTGTCCAACGTTGCCCCTAGAAAATCTTTGCAAGTTGTTGGTTGCAATTGAGATTTCTCCAGATTGATGGACAGACCCAAGGAACGGAATACTGTCTGGCAGATTGCAGTATGATGTAGAAGTTGTGCACGGGATTGTGATTTCAGAAGGCAGTCGTCGAGATATGGGAATATCTGGATGCCTTGAAGACGAAGAAAAGCCATGACTGGAGCCAACATTTTTGTAAAGACTCGGGGGGCTGAACGGAGGCCAAATGGAAGGACCCGGAATTGGAAATGAAGGTGCCCCACCTTGAAACGCAGGAACTTGCGATGCGCCGCTAGAATTGGGACATGGAAGTAGGCGTCCCGGAGATCGATGGTAGTCATGAAATCTCCGACTGAGAGCAAACGCAAGATCTCTGTAAGCGTGAGCATACGGAAGGTCTGGTCCTTGAGATAATGATTGAGTGCTCTCAAGTCCAGTATCGGTCTCCATTCTCCGTTCTTTTTGATGACGAGGAAAAAACGGGAATAAAACCCCTTCCCTCTCTGCGACTTTGGCACAACCTCCACCGCACCCTTTAGAAGGAGAAGGCGAACCTGATGAAATAGTTCTTTGAGGTGCGGAGGTGGCGGTCCGGAAGGTGGCGTTGGAGGAGGTACCTCGACAAATTCCAATGCATGGCCTCTCTTCACAATGTCGAGTGCCCAACGGTCCGTAGTAATGGAGGACCATTGAGAACCAAACAGAGAGATTTGACCTCCAATCCTCCGTTCGACCGAGGAGTCACTGGCGTTTGTTGGATTGACCTCTGAAATTAGACTTCCCTCTGTAAGTCCTGGCAGGCTGCTGACGGGACGACTGCTGGCGGTTACCGGTGTAACGCTGGTTACCTTGGTTGAAGGACCGGTATTGACTGCTTCCTCCACGAAAAGTGGACGTAGTGCCACGTCCTCGAGCACCCCGAAAGGGCTGTTTTCTAAACTGAAGGGTACCCAAAGCACGTGCAGTGTCCGTGTCCTTTTTAATGGATTGTAGCGCTTCATCAATATGCGCTCCAAATAATGACTCGCCGTCATATGGCATATCTAGGATTCGTGCCTGAACTTCCTGCCGAAACGAAGTCGAGCGTAACCAGCCCTGGCGACGCAGAACAGCTGCTCCAGCGAGCTGGCGAAAACCGGTGCAGGCGACATCCACTGCACAATCGATAAGTTCTTCTGCCGTCCTCTCTCCTTCTTGCAGAATTTTCTGTGCTTCTGCCTTGGAAACATCTGGAAGTAACGCTATGTAGGCGGCTAGATCAGCCCAAGCCTGGCGATCATAACGGCCTAAAATGGCCATGGCGTTGGCCACTCGAACTGTAGTAGAGGACATGGAGGAAAATTTCCGTCCAATAGCATCCAGGCGACGGCCCTCACGGTCCGGAGGAGCAGTGATCGTAGATGCCGGATTCTTTGAACCCCGTTGAGCTGCCTGCGTGACGACAGAGTCGGGCTTAGGTTGGCCTGTAAGGCATGCTGGAGATCCTAAAGGAGCTTTGTATTTCTTCTCCAACCTTGGCAGCTGCGCTGGTAGAGAGTTTGGCGTCTTCATTATCTTCTCCCCTTCAGACCATATGAAATCTATAATCGGGACTGTGTGGATTTGTTTCAAGGGCTGGTTTTTGAAATCGTATAGGAAGCAATCTTCCTCTCGGTGTGCTCGTGGCAATTTGAAACGCTGTGCTGCCCTATCCATTAACTGGTGGAAGCCTGCGATGTCCACTGGAGGAGAATCCGCTGCAGGCACCTGAGAAGGAGATGGTGTTTGAGCACGATAGTCATCCCACTCCGCCAAATGTTCCTCACCATCCTCTTCTACTTCAGAAACTTCACCATCTTCACGCTCTGGAGGATTCTCGTCATCATCATCCTCTGGATAGATGGTAGTGTGAACACGAACCGATGTAGTACGGTGAACAGTTACAGGAGACGCTGGTTGAGGAGGAGCCAGAACCGGGTTAGAAACCGGATTCACTACTGGTGGGGCCGTTGTAAGCTGTGGCGTTGGTGGGAAACGCCGATTGTAGTCTTCTAACATACTTTGGAGGTTTGATATCATGGAGATAGGCAACATCGCAGTTGGAATCTGAGTGTGAGTTGTTTGATGTTGATCATAAACCTCTTCCTCGTCATTACTGAATTCTTGGCACTTAATATTTAGGTCCGAAAGACTGTGAGCTTGGCCATCAGATTCTTGTTCAGAATCAGTCGCAAACAGCGGAGATGGAGGATTAATCATCTCTTGCTCTGCAAGAGTCTCGAACTGTGGTCTGCTGGACTGCAAGGGCAAAAGAGGCATAGTAACAAAAGAAGAGGCCGGCGTCGAAATAGTGTCCTGCGTACACGATGACGGCATGACATCAATTGACTTCTGCGATGGGATCGATTTTGATGCCATTGTCGACGAGGAGACCGTCGACGGAGCAGTCTTCAATGGTATAGATGGAGTCCTCGTTGACGGAACCTTTACTTTCAGTGTCTTCGTCAACGGAGTCATCGTCGACGGAATCATCGTCGACGGAGTCATCGTCGACGGAGTCATCGTCGACGGCATCATCGTCGACGGAGTCATCGTCGACGGAGTCATCGTCGACGGAGTCATCGTCGACGGAGTCATCGTCGACGGAACGGTCGTCGACGGAGCAGATGGAATAGGTCCCCTCGTCGACGGGATAGCCGTCGACGGTGCGCTCGTCGACGAGAGCGTAGACGGAGTCAAAGCCCTCACACTTCTAGTCGACGACGACCGGGTCGTCGACGAGTGAGCTCTTTTCGTCGATGACGATGAAATAGGAATCACAGAAGGCACAGTCTTAGAGCTGAGAACCACTCTCATCGACGATGAAGACGTCGACGCTAAGGCTGACGACGATCCAGAGGCCATCGTTGTTGTGACTGTCGTCGTCGATTTGGAACCAGAGACAACCATTCTCGTCGACGGAGTAGAAACTCCCGTCGTCGACGGCCAATCCGTTTTCCTCACAGAAATACTGGATCTTGAAGCAGAAGGAGCCTGAGAGCTTTGTCTCGTGGGCCCAGACGTGGTAGGCAAAGGTGAAGACACCGCAGGGGCCATTGTGAGGGAAACTTTCCTCTTTTTAAGAAATGGCGAAGGCACCTCCTGCACACTACCACGTTTAGAAGCTGCTTGAGAACGGCCTGAACCCAGACTTTCAGCGTCAGAAACCACATTATCTTTGTCTTTAAGCCTCTGAAGCCAGACAAGTAAACGGCCTTCTCTGTCCTTTTGAGTTTTCTCTGAGAATTTTCTACAGAGTTTACAGGTACCCACATCATGGTCCGGGTAAAGGCAGTAAATACACTTACTGTGTGGGTCATCATGATATAATCTCAGCTTTCCACAAGAGGAACACGCTCTGAAGAGAGATTTCTTACTTGAAGACATTTTGGAAGAAACTGGAACACTTGAAGAAGAAAACTGAGCAGAGCTCAGGGAGACTCCCTTACACACGACGTGCGGTAGAAAATCTGAGGGCTTGAGCTCTGAGGAGAAGGTTCTAGAGGGCTGCTGGCGCCTGATTGGCTGCAGTTTGGACTAACATAATGACAAGGATAGGCTGCATTGGAACTTCTTTTTCCCCATGCATTCCTATGTGGAAACTCTTGGTTAGGTACCAGATGGTTATTGTATGCATTTTTTGGGTTTTTCCTTATTATGTATATATATTTATTATATATTATTATATATTTAGCATTTATTGCTATTTTATTTACCGTGGGACTCCCACTCCGACGACGGGGAATATTCAAGCATGTGAATCTATGAAAGACACCCCAATACTGGAGAACACTCCTTCCTCCCCTCCCTCTTACGAATTCTTGCAACATTGTTTATGTGTACTGTACCTTACTATGCTCTTGTAACTGATGCAACTTTAAACGCAACGATCCTAAATGTAAAGCGCTCTGATACCCTCTTGGGTCAAGTTTGCGCTATATAAAACTGTATAAATAAAATAAAAATAATAAAATAAGTACCTCTGGAATTATTGGAATATTCATTTAAAGTAGGAACATTTACCTAAAAAGCATGCAAGAATCCTACATGAAAATATCTCAGACTTCAATTTCTAAAGATTGAGAAATTTAAAAAAATACTCTGCCAAATGTTGGAACGCAAACCGCGTCGTCACAAGTGCTGCTTCAAATAGGAGCGTTCCTCGGGAAGTCCTGGGCTGATGGTAATTACCAAGTGCACAGGCGAGGGGTGGATCCGCCGCCATTTCCTTCTATTAGTCACAACCTCGTTCCACAGAAATGCCGAGCCAGCAGCTCCGCAGCCTTGTTCCCCCTTCACAGAGATAAATCCAGGATGGTTAGCTTCAGACAGGCTTTCTAAAACCCTCAGGTCTAATTAACAGTGAGCGCTTAATCAGGAAGGATGGGAAGTTATCCCAGAGTATGAAACGAAATCAACCGAGCCAGATGCATGCCGGGTCTGTTCCCACCTCTCCCGCGCGAGCTTGGAGTCTTAGAGGAACGTGTACACCTGAGCGTTACTTAGGTATTCAGGAAAAAAATGGTGATAGTACATTTCACAATCGTAAATTGCACTGATGATGGTGGAAAATCATCAGCTTTTTACTGTTTCAGAATCACTATTTTCCTACCCAGGAAACACATGCATTGGTGCAAGGAGTAACAAACTACTTTTCCAGAATAGGAAAAGGAAGACTGAAGACACCAATATTAAAGAGGGGTGCAGTAGGGTGACCAGAATTTTAAAGGCAAAACCCGATAATTTCCCAAAAATAGAAGGACTACACTTTTACTTAAACCCAGCGCACAGAATGACAGCGCTCCTCAGCAGAGAATTACAAAAGAGGCAGTAAGAACATACATAAAATGACATTTTTAAAGCCAGTTACATGCCTGTTAATGAAATTGCTTTTTTTTTTATAACAGTTGCTATCTACCCCTGCTTTGCAAAACATAAAAAGATACCTCCAACCGGTTTCAGCCAACCCTCTCTAAAAACCGGGACATGAGCTTGATTTCCTGAAATCTGCCGGGACAGCTGGGGGAAACCGGGACTGTCCGGGCAAATATTGACTCTGTTGTGGGGGGTAGATAGAAAAAACACACAAAAGTAAATTCACATCGCTACAACATTTACTTATAAGCACCATGTGGTGGAAAACCGGCAGGAGTACTCTTGGAAATAAATACCTGATTCGACTTTCAGAGGTCCTACCAAGAGCCTTTGTGAACCCCACAAATGATGGAATATTATTCCAAACTTAGTAGAAAACCTACAGGAGAAGATTTTTTTTTTCTTTAATATGGGCTTTATGAATCAGGCCTCAGTGAACCGCCCTCGGAATTCATGGAAAGAAGAACGGGGGTGACACAAGGGACGTTTATCAATCAATACACACCATCTTTAATTGAGCTATACGTTTATCCACATCGTACTTCTATTGTTTCTCTTTATTTTTGTGTTTATAACACTACTTGTATGAACCAGACTTACACATAAGCTTTGTAGGGGGAGGTTGTCAGTGTGCACCTGGCAACAACACTCGTTCCTTGGAGAGAACCGAATGAGGTGGACGGGAGAATTCAAGTCCACTATGGAATAATGTTGCGTGTCACGACCCTTACTGCGTAAACAATAACTTAACAGCCCGGTTGATTGAAGTACCCAGCAACAAAAAGGGCTGAAGAGAAAACTAAGGGGCATATTATCAAGGACCTTCTAGCTGCTTTAGCGGGACTTTTTCCCATTAAAGCAGCGATAATTTTATCGCCCTATTAGCAAGCTGTCGCTAACAGCAGTTAGCAACAGTTTGTAAGCGATAGCGAGCGGTTTGGGGACCGCTTTGCATGTCAGCGATATTTATCCCTAATGACATGCAAAGTGGGCGTACCCAACCTGTTAGGGACTGAAAGCAGTCGCTAACATCGCTATCGCCTATTATCAACGCAGGCACAGCGATAAAAAAAATTACGCTAAGCGCGAATATCGCCAAAAACTAATGCCTGCTCAGACCACTTCTTAACCTGTATATCCAATGGGAGTTGGATATTCAGGTTAAGACCCTATTGGTGTTAATGCCTGAATATTGTTGGATTTCGAGCTATATTCACGCATTGAGCCGCTATCGCCGGATATTTTATCGCATTTGAGATAAACGTTGCTAATAGCACGTTATCTCTGCGATAAAATTCGGTGATGCGCGGCAATAAAAAAAATATCGCTAAGCTCATTTAGCGATAAATATCGCTAGTTGTTGATAATATGCCCCTAAATTTCATGAAAGGAGCCAAAGGGTGATATGGAGGAGCTTTTAAGAATGTGGCTACGCTGCTTTTCTGGTGCCAGCACCATCAAAGTTTGAAAACTTGATTAAAGCACACTTTTCTTGTGAAAAACAACAAGCTCTCTCTCCTGGTGGACAAGAGGAAGGTGATATACGTGCATTTATTTATATATCTATGGCATGAGGCATCAATGATGTGAGAGGACCACAGAAGTGATGTAGGGCTTACAAGTATTAAATACACAACTGAAGGCTGAGAAATATTATTGCGTGAGCTCCAAGTCCCGATAGTAGAACTTTGGTCATATCAAGTCAGATCCAGTCAGGAATGTTATCTAAGATAAAGTCACAGGACGGTTCTGAGGCCAATCTTAGTATTGCTTATCATAGAGGGTGGGCCCGCCTAGCAGGTGAATGAGGTCTTTGCTCAGTTAGTCGCAGAGTACCTGCATTAGCTGTTAACCGTGGGGTTTTCAATCAGCAAGTCCAAGTCCCACTTTGGGCCTCCACAGACACTACCCCTATGTACATGGTCGCTCTGAAGGATTTTCCAGCTGCACTTCGTCTGGACATTCAGACTTTGATCCTATTCCAGCCTTGATGGTTCTGAGGCTCTTGGGCCAATTAGCATCTTGCACCCTGCTGCTGCCTCACACTCAGTGGCACCTGCGGGCCCTTCAAAAGAACCTACAAGTGAAGTGGGGCCAACATTGGGGAAGCCTCTTAGGCAAGATCAGTACCTCTGACAAGATGGCTCAGTGTTTCGGTTGTAGATGATCTACATCAATCTGACCTGCAAAAGACCAGTCTCTTTACCCGGTTCAGAGGCCGTGGTGGTAATGTAAGCATTGCTTCTTTTTTAGAAGGTCTCCAGGATAATGTAGAGATCAGAAGCCTCCAGCTTCCAGTGGAGCAGTGCCGCCACATTAATCTAAGAGCTGCATGCCATTCGACTGGCTCTCAAGGCCTTTTTTCCTTCCAACAAAGAGCAGGTTGATCTAGGTGCTGATGGACAACACAGCCATTGTGTAGTATTGCAACAAGGAAGAAGGCCTGGGATCACGGATCATCTGGCAGGAGACACTGAAGTTGTATCTTTGGCTTCCACTTCACAGGTTCTTACTGGTGGTCAGTCATCTAGCAGGATCCCGCAACATCAGGCCCAACAAGCTCAACAGGTGCCATCTTGCAGAGCATGAGTGGCGTCTGCACCCAAAGGTGGGGCGAGCATCTTCACGGAGTGGGGCGTGCCGCTAGTAGACCCTTTTGTCACCTCCAAAAACACTGATTGCCAGTGTTTTGCACTCTTGAGTTAACCCCTCAAGGGTATTTAGGAGGTGCATTCTACCCTCAGTGCAACTTAAACCTCGTATACGTCTTGCCACCTCTGTGGCTGTTACCGCAGGTGATGAACTTTCTTTGGTGGAACGAAGTAAAGCTCATTCTAATAGCCAACTATATAGACTCCAAGTGTGGTACTCCAAAGTCCTGACACTGAGTATATGCCATCTACTACAGGAGGTTCTGTTACCTCAACAGCAGAGCATAGTGTTGCTCCATAATCTACTCCTCAATGGGCGAAAATTGAGCGGATCCACCAAAGAGGTTTCAATCTTTCTCCAGTAATGGTGGATGCCATTTTAGTTGCTGCCCCTCTACCAAGTCTATATCTGAACCGTTGTGCTAAATTTGTCTCCTGGTGTGAACAGAAGCAAATCGATCCTCTCCAGGAAAACTATTTGTTGTTCAGTTGTTTGTTTTTTCTTTGGCCCAGCAAGTCTTTGCTGTGGGCACAGTTATGGTTTAGCTATCAATTCTTTTGGCCTTTGTTTGTCCGACCAGCACTCATTATCAAATCACCAGATGTGATGTGTTTTTAAAAGAACTTTCACATATCTTCCACCCACTCCCTCCACCCTTTCACTATGCCACAGTGGGACCTTAATTTACATCTTACCTTTTTGATGTGTGCTCCCTTCAAGCTTCTCCTCACAGCTGTACTCCGAGGTTCTTGATGCTGAAAAGTGTATTTCTAATTGCCATCACTTTTGCCTATCATATTAGGGTGCTGCAGACCTTGCCAGTGCATCATCCATATATTATTTTTTCCCTGACAAGTTGGTTCTTAGTAGATGTTCATCCTTTCATCTGAAAGTGGTGTCACCCTTCCCTGTTGTGTAGCCTACCATGCCCCAGGCATCTATCCTCTCTATCTAAAGAGGAGGCAAGGCTATACCTATTGGACCCACAATGTTCCCTTAGTTTCTACATTGATATGATTTAGGAGTGCATCGTTGACAATCAACTACTCAATAGGTTTGCCGGTGCGATGAAAGGAAAGCTAGTTCAGAAACACCTTATAAAGAGGGATTGCCCTTTGCATCCACCAGTATTATGCCTTGGCTAAGAAGGACCCACCTAAGAGTCGTATGGCTTGTTCCACTGGGGTGAAAGACCCCACTGCAACCCTTGCTAGCTGTGTTCCAGTTTTAGACATTTGCCAGGCAGCCATGTGGGCATCTGTCTATACCTTCACTAGGCTTTACTGCATCAATTCTTAAGTCTGCAGAGACAGTCATTTTACCTTCCCGGTCCTGCAGGACTTGTTGGTGAATGGTGAGTCCATTCTTCAGGCCTACCTCCTTCAAGGGGACACTGCTGTGGTACTGATTCACAAGTAACCTGCAGTTAGAAGTATCCATCAGAAGAATAAGTTACCTACCTTTGGAAATGCTCTTTGTGGTGGATACTCTATCGAACTGTGGATTCCGCACCGCTCGTCTGTCCACCTACCTTGTTCTATGAAGTAGTCTTTCAGGAGTAATACGGTTCCAGGTTTGTTTTTTGCACAATGTAAAAGGGGAAACAACTGACTTCAGCACACATGAGTGGTGTCTATAGGTAGTGATGGAACAAACTGGAAACAAAAAAAAATGTTGTATACTCCTTGTGAAGATAACTTTCCATAACAGTAATATGTACTAAACGTGTTATTTTGAAATTAACCAACATAGAATAGAATGCACACAAACAAATACACATGGGATATTAATTTGCATGTAATTGCCAAGCATAATTTACTAATTTGTTATGTTTCATGTCATAAAAGGTACGCATTTGTCGTACTCTAATCGGAAATTCCATGAATGTGCTTTTTGTCTGTTTATTTGTGGCATAAATCATGAAGATTGGTAAGTAAATTCACGCATATATGTTGCTTAAAGCTAGGTAAATACTAACTAGGATATTATTAGAAGAGGGGATGTAAGCAGAAGGGCTTTATTTAATAAATGTACGTTTAATTGTGTTTGTTTCTATAATAGTTCCTAACTTGAGGCCTATGTGACCAAAAGAAAATGGAAGCTGACTGTGACTCCGAGGTGGCGGTCTAAGAACGCATGCGCCGACTGAAAGCACGAGCTGCCTGTGCAGTATGGGTCAAGGACAGCGTGGCCTGCCGCATGGAGCAGATGCCAAATTTTATGAAAGTCAGCAGATGAACCATGGGAATGTGGCATTGAATAACAATTTAAAGGACACTTCTAAGGAAGTAGAACATGAACAATGGCACCACTATTATTTTCAATTATAATGATGACTCAACATGAATTTAACAGTAAGGCGATGAGGTGATGCTCATCCACCTCTAAATTGACCAATCACGGACACTCTAGGACATAAGAGTTACGAATTTAGATAGATAAGTTAGTGAAAAGGGGTATAAAAGCGGACATTTGGGATAATGAAAAAAAGCTTGCTTTTCAACTTAATCTTTGCACCCCGAGATACTGTCGGTCTGTGCAATTTTCCTATGGCGCAGGGACTTTGACATTTTATGAACTTTAATTTTTAAATGGGTGCGAAGTCCTATGAGAGGGGAACATCGAGAGAGATAGAGAGGTGTTTCTTTGGGAACTATTCTGTTCTATGCTGATGTCTGCGTCTCTACATCTTGGTAATATGATTTGAATTATTTTCCTAAACTGTCATGCTAAAAAATGAATGTTTTAAATTTAATTTTTCTTTCAGGATTATTAATGCCTAACTGAATTTTTCTTAAAGTAAAATGTAGAGATCATGCTAGGAGATAAAATCTCTAAATAAAAATTTAATAAATGGAGAATTAAGCAGGTCTTGTTGTCCTTTAGTTAACTTTTACTAGCTGATCCATCGAAAATAAATGGTGGGGTGTTTTAAGTCTTTCCTTTAGAGATAAACCATGGTATTATAATTAAAACTGCAGATGTAAATAATGTATAAAAAATTAAGTTCAGACACTCCGCTATAGCCCGCGGCTCTCCTTTGGTCTTCAATGAATTCTCGGAGCAGAGTAAATGTGTGAATGAATGAATTGCAGTGTTATGGGCCCACTGGTGAGAAATTTGTGAATAGCTCCTTGGGTTAAGGTGATGGTTTATGAAGAATTTCTGGAGCCGCGCTGAGCCAGTAGCTATGTGTCGTCATGTCTGTAGGCTGGATCAAGTCGTGATTGAGATTATGGTGCCACCATCTGGCACATAGGAGCTGTTGCAGAATTTTTGGGATCCAGTTAGGCACCTGGGGAGATGCACAAGGTGGGAATTCTATTGCTACAGTATCCACCAGAAAGAGAATGACAGAACGTGTCACAATCTGAAGCACTCACCTTAGAGCCAGAACCTGTGGCATGGTATATGGAACTTCTGAACTGAGATCATCTCTCTTTATCCCTGACTCCTTGTTAAAAACAAAGTAATCACAGGCATCTAGGAAAGAGAAGTAGGGAAAGGGACAGGACAAGGAAGGCACATTTAGTTAAGAGACCATCACAGAAGGTCATTTAAGAGTCTCCTGTCCTCTCTGCTATCTTCTTTTCACTCATTCATGCTGTAAGACTAGCCCAGATCGCTTATGTTCATCACTCTAGAATGTGTTTCGAGAAAATGTATAGAAGTATTGCTCTCCATAGTTTGTCACACCCTAAATCTTGGAATAGCCTTAACTATTATTATACCTGTAATTCCCCTTTTCCCTTGTATTAAACAACATGCTTGTGAGTCCTTCCAAAACGGGTGTAAAGGACATTAGAATTATTCTTTGACTCTCTTTTTACCTCAATACACTCTATTTGTAATATTGATTTTCTTTGTACCTGTATTCTGCACAAGGTAGTGGAGACTGAAACATAATACTCTGTCTTCTATGTCCCAAGTATATATAGCCTTTCATTTTCAGTAAAAACTCCTCATCCACACATACAAACATACTAGTGTTGACTTCTCATACTTTCAGGATTATGGAATTTGAGAAGATTTGCATACGCAACGAACAAACTATAGTCTATATCCAGGGTAAGTAATATTCTAAATGGTGGCTGTCTCCAGTTTCTTATTGTTTCTTTCCTAATCTCTTTTTCCTTTAGCTCGTTCAACAGAGTAAGAACAATTAAACTAAGAAAAACTGCATTGCTTGTTGGGGGGCGCTGAGTGTTTCTGGTATTGTGGTTGAAGACGTCAAGCTAGTTCTGCAGAGACCTCAGAGAAGAGCCGCCTTCCAAAGAAAATAGATAAAAAGCGAGGGTAAAGCAGAAGGGGCATTGCTTAAATACTAAGCCATGCCCAAGATGGCTGCACTCTCATAATAATCTGAAGTGTACCTTTGCCCCAGTGCAGCAAACACAGTAGCGGTCCGTCCCCTGCCAAAGTGCGGGCAGGGCGGCCAGGACAGAGAAGGGAGGAGGGGAGGGTTTAGTTGCAAAAAATAAAATTTAAAAAAATGTACCTTAATGCTGCCTCCGCTGTCTACTGCACATCAGATCTTCCTGTTTCTGGCTCTGGGGCTAGGCACAGAGTCCTAGCCTGCCATGCGGCCAATGCTGAAGCTGCTCTTGCATGAGAGCAGCTTCAGGATTGGCCTGAGCATCAGCAACTTGTGCTCCCAGGCAGACTGGGAGATTGTGCCTGCTCTCTCCAGCCCCAGCACTGCAGCTGAGGCTGGAGAGAGCCTCACTGCACATGAGAAGTTTGGACCCGCCCTCAAAACCAGTCAGAGTCCTGGGGGCGTGTCCAGGGGATTAAAATGAAACTATAATAAAACAGGTTTAAAACCTGTTTTATTATTGTTGTATGTACTGGTGGTGGCAGGGGGGTGGCGCTCCTCTGCCCTAATGGAGCGGCCGCCGCTGAGCTAATACCCCTATCTAGATGGATCAAATGGAAACCTATGCACAAGGAGGCACTAGCACTACATTATGATTAGTAGTGTGTGAGGCTCTCTCCAAAAAGAAACAAGGAATGAGGCCTGTGAGTAAGTTATTTGTCTAGCACATATTCTGCTATTAGCATAACTTTGAATTCCCAAAGGAGCCTTTCAACCTAGGTATGTAAAATGTTACGTAAGGCATCTGTTTGTGGCATGTAGTGCTGTAGATTCTCATGCTATGCATACTCCTGCCATCTAGTGTTGAGCCCAGATGTTTACAATTTGTTTTTCTTCAAAGAAGTCTTTTGAGTCATGAAGTACTGTGACTCCTCCTCTTAGTGATAATGCGTATGGCCATCGACTCCATTGTTAGATTGTTTCCCACACAGCAGGTGAACATGGAATGCGTAGCGAAGCGGTATATAGAGAGATGTCCATGTATAAGAGGAAAAAGAGATAGCAAAAGGTACTGCAACAGCCACAGGCGTCGGGGGCCAAGGGTGGGTGCATGCAAATCTACCGCACTACATGCCACAAACTGATGCTTACATGGCAAGTAACATTATCCGTTTGAGGCAGGAGTGGCTGTAGATACACATGCTGTGCATAGACTGCAAAGCAGTCTTCCAAAAAGAAGTGGTTAGCCTGTGGGCATTACAGAAGACTGAAAGAGTATACAGAGAACTGCCTGACCAACATTAGCTTGTTGGTGGGCTAACACACCCACAGTAATGTTTTACAAAAGTGTGTGGTGTGGACCAGATAGCTGCTTTGCATATATCAGCTATAGGGATGTACCCCAGGAAGGCCATAGAGGCTCCTTTCTTCTGAGTAGAGTGTGCTGCAGAAGGAGTGGGTAGAGTCCTCTTAGCTTTAGCATAGCATAGCATAGCATGTGTGGGTGCATTTAACTATCCATCTGGCAATGCCTGACTTGGATAGATCTTTCCCTTTGTGTTGTTTGGAGAAAGCAACACAAAGTTATTCTGTCTTTTTAAATGGTCTGGTTCTATCAATGTAGTACATGAGGGCTCATTTTACATCCAAACTATAGAGAGCCCATGCCGCAACTAAATTAGATTGTGGGGGGAAAAAAAGGAAGGTCAATGGACTGATTATGGTGGAAGTGGGACACTATCTTGGGTGAGAATTGGAGGTTGGTGGGAGGATAGCCCTATCCTTATATACTTAGAAGAAAGGTTCTTCCAGGGTTGATGCCTGAAGCTCACGGACAACACCTGAGTGAGTGATAGTAACTACAAATGCCAACTCCCAAGAGAAAAACTGAAGGGGCAATAGTGGAGGGGCTCAAATGGAGGGCCCATGAGCTGTGTGAGTACAATGTTGAGATTCCATGGGGGTGCGTGTGGGTCCCAGAGAGAAATGACCCTTTTGAGACCCTCCGTGAAAGCTTTAATGACTGGTATTTTAAAGCTAGAGATGTGTTGTCTATTCTAAAGGTAGGCAGCCACTGTGGCCAGGTGTAATCACATGGAGGTAAAGTCTAGACCAGAAACCTGCAAGTGAAGTAAGTAACAGACAATGTCCTGTACTGTGTCTTTTTATAGGATCAATATCCTTTGAGTGACAGTAGTACACAAATCTTTTCCACTTGGGTGCATAGCAAGTGGGGGTGGTAGGCCTACGCATGTTTCCTTGAGAATGATCATGTATTCACGTTGAAGAATAAGATATCTAAATTCTTTGACTTCAGGATCCAGATCACAAAGTTGAGGGATCTGGGGGCCTGATTTCTCAGCGGTTCTGTGTGAGAAGGTCTGGCTTGTTGGGGATCATCTCGTGCGGAACCAGAGAGAGTTTGAGCACAGTCATGAACCATAAGTGCAGGCCCATGTGGATGACACCAAGGTGAGCGTGAGGGACATCTGCCGAGCCTCCGAACCACAACGGGAAGAAGAGGTATAGGAGGAAAACCCTAGGCAAATATCCTTGACCAGTTCATCCATAGTGCATTGCCTCTGAACTGTGGGTGTGGGAACCTGGAGGCGTAGTTTGGGCATTTGGCATTTTCTACTGTTGTAAACAGATCTATCTGTCAAAACCCATTTGATAAAGTAGTGGAGGAGGACTTGCGGGTTTGATTTTCCACTTGTGGACTTGTTTCCGCAAACCGCTGAGGAGATCAGCAAAATTGTTGTCCATCCCCAGAAGAACCTCTGCTAGTAAATGAATTTTGTGGTGGAGAGCCTGATGCCAAATGCTCTGGGATAGCTGAGACAGTTGTAGAGAGCATGTTCCCTTTCTTCTAAAGATACTACATGGCCGTCATGCAAGAACAACCTTGCCTATCAGGTGAGGGAGCAAAGCCTTCAATGCTAGGTGAACGGCTATAAGTTCCAGGTAGTTGATATGGAGACCCTGATGCTTGGCTTCCCACTGACCCTGGACAATTAGATCTTGTTAGTGTTCACCCCAACCCGTAAGAAAGGGGCCCTTTGTAACAATCCTCTGTGGAACTGGATCAAGGAAGGGCCATCCCTGTAAAAGGTTGTTGGTGTTTCACCACTGCTGAGAGCGGCAAGTGTGCCGGACGATCAACACTAGATTGTCCAAATGACCCTCCGCCTGAGACCACTGCTGTGCTAAGCATTCTTGCAAGTGACACATGTGAAGCCTGGAATGAGGTACTATGGCAATGCCGGAGGCCAGCATGCCTAGGAGGGGTATTCAGTCAACATATTGAGTTGGAAATGTCAACTTACACTAATATCGAGTTTTAAATATCGTGACACAGAAATATTGACTGCAAAAAGAACAGTTGATGGACAGAATGCAGAACAATGTAATACATTACCCCAGTACAGAGATCTGGGACTAAATCTATTGTTTTGTTTGCTCCCTATGCGATATGCAAATCAGTCTTGATCCTGCACTCAATGGGAACAGTCCAGCCCGTACTACCGGGCCAGGTCCTCCCTGGACTGGAAACAAGCATCCTAGGACCAGTCTTGGGAATTCACCCCTCATCAGTCAGGATAGCTTGACTCCAGTGGCATGGAGAGCACGGGACCCACGTCTGGGCAGACCCATCTTACTCAGGGTGGCCAATGCAAAAAGGACAGTAGATGAACAGAATGCAGAACAATGTCCTACTTTCAACCCAGTACAGAGATCTGGGCCTAAATCCATAGTTTTTTGCTCCCCATGCTATTCCAGTTTGAACCCAGCCATATGCAAATCAGACTAGATACGGTGCCTAATGGGAACAGTCCAGCCCAAACTGCCAAGCCAAGTCCTCCCTGGACTGGAAACAATCCTCCCAGGACCAGTTTTGGGGTTTCACCCCTCATCAGCCAGGATAACTTAACTCCAGGGGCATGGAGAGCACGTGACCGATGTTTGGGCATACCCGTCCCTCTCGGGGTGACAAATGCAAAAATAACAGTTGCTGGACACAATGCAGAACAATGTGAAACATTCATCCCACTACAAAGATCTGGGCCTAAATCCATTGTTTTTTGCTCCCCATGCCATTCCAGTTTGAACCCAGCCATATGCAAATCAGTCTTGACCCTATGCCCCATCCCGAACTGCCAAAATATCATCAGCAAGAATATTGTGGTCAAGAATATGGATTTTAAGTTAAGAAAAATCGATTTTAAAAATATAGAGGTTATTAATATCGTTTTCTATAATATAGTTGTTTGAAATATCGATTTTTAATTAGTGTTATGTATTTTAGTATATATTTTGAATGTATGTGACGTATTTATTCTGTAAAAGTATTGTTTATGTTTTTAATATATGTGTTAAGGTTTTAGTACTTATTCATTTTATTTTAATTACAATTTGCATTTTTTAGTTCCAAAGCGGGTTGTGGGTTTATAGGGCAATATGGTGGGGAGTAATTTAATTATAATAAATTAATGAATATTTTTTATTTCTAAATATTTATTTAATTGAGATTTTATAATGTTAATTGTGTTTTTTATTTTCTTGGGTAAATTTTAGGTGCGGGTTGTGGGGTTTATAGGGGTAAAGGGTGGAAAGTAATGTAATTAATCATTGGTTGTTAATTAACATTAATTAATTGAAAATTAATTATGGTAATTGTGTAATTAATTGTAGGTGTGGGTTGTGGGGTTTATACGGTGGGAATCTATTTATTTGTAATTAATTAACAACACTTTTCCTATTGTTGCACTCATTGGGGTGGGTATAGTAATTTTTACCCCTCCTCTATCCAATACTTTCCCTACTATCGCACTGACTGGAGTAGGAATAGTAAATTGCATCCCTCCGCTAACCAACACTTTCCTACTGTTGCACTAATTGAAGTGGGAATAGTCATTTTTACCTCAGGCCTTGAAGTTTAAAAAAATGCTATGACGCGGCCAGTGTTGACCGCGTCATAGCACTTTTTTTTCTTCAAGCCATGTTGCACAGCAGCCCCCATTGCTGTGCAATATGTCTAAAAAATATTAAACAGAGCAAAATAACACTTACATCTGCATGAGCTATTTTTTGTTTTTTGTTGGGAGCGGGAGGTTTGGAGGGGTAGTGAGAACTGTGGGGGGGGTCAGCACCACAATAGACATGGGGAGGGGGCGAGGCTGCAAGCAGCACAAGGAAGGTGTAAGGAGGAGGAAAGGAGCAGGTACACAACAGAGGTCAGGAGGAGTATGGGGGTGCAAATAACAAGAGGGAGGTGTAGGGGAGGATGGATGGAACAGTAAAAGTGGGGGGGAAAACAAATTAACGGGGAGACCCATGCATGAGCGGAGTCCTGAAAATAATTGGTATGAAAATCATACAACAAACCATGTAAAATATGATACAGTCTCTCCAAAATTCAAAAAAATGTTTCTGTTTAGCATGTGGCGCAGAGAAGTACTTATTAAAAGTGATAGTTTTGTTCAACTGGTATTCTGAACCCATGTATTTGAAAGTGCTTCCATACATGATAATTACGAAAAAAGAGTTTTAGTGAAATAAAACATTTGCCTAACATTACAAAGTATAAGCTGGGAAGCTGCGATAGATCCAGGTCTTCTGTTTTTACTTTGTACAAATCAGCTAGTAAATTAGTATCTATTAGTCTTTCCTTATGTTAAGGCTTTGTTTTTACTTCTAACTGCAGTTTATAGTGCAAACTCAACCCGGCCGAGCGCATTCCATGAACGCCAGTTACATTACACAAGTTCACATTAATTGTTTATAGGCTAGAAGAGATTAAGTGATTTGCCCAGAATCAGAGGATATTGAGCTGACACCGAGATTCAAACCTGGTTTCCCATTTCCACAGTCAGCAGACCTGACCGTAATTCCTCATCCTGGGTAGTGGAATGGAGGGAGGCAGAAGCCACATGAAAGCTCGACTCCTTATGGTCTCGAGGTTCCAAAAGGACCTTGAGCTGAGCCAGGGTCAGCGTTCAGGCTCAAGCCTGGCTCGACATTTTAGTGATGCGCCCACCTCTAGGGAACAGAAACACAACGGAGAGAGTGACGGGGTGGGAGGCAATAGTACGGAGGGTGGGAGGAGGGTTTGACAGGAGACACAAACTCCTACAGAGGTATGTAATAATTGTTTTTAATAGTCCTGCAGGAGGCTGCTGTCAATGGAAGGACACTTGCTACAGACAGGAAAAAGTACTTGGTCCATGCTCCAGGGCAGGGACAAACACTTGAAGACCCAGCAGGAAGTAGGAGGTGATGACCAAGAAGAAGCAAGGAAACAAGAGTGACCTTGAAGCCAACCAATAGTAAGTAACTTCGAGAACTCCACTGGCTCCCAGTCAACAAAAGAATCACCTTCAAGCTCCTCACACAAGCCTACAAAACCCTCCATGATGCAGGACCAGCATATCTGAACCATTGTCTCTCATTCCACGTACCCACCAGACACCTCCACTCTGCCTAGCTGGCCCTGGCCACCATCCCGCGGATCTGGAAGACCAGAACCAGAGGAAGATCCTTCTCCTACTTCGCTCCAAAGATTTGGAACACTCTGCCCCTCCACCTCGGGCAATCACCGTTGCTGACCCAATTCAGGAAGGATCTCAAGGCTTGGCTCTTTGACTGAACCCCTGTGCCTAGACGGATCAGCAGCCCCATTTCCTCCCCTCACAGTGCATTGAGACCCTCACGGGTGAATAGTCACACTTTACAAACCCCTCTTTTATTGATTAGTTGAAGTAAAAGTAAATAATGGGGAGGCTCTGAGCCTTTATTTAAGCATTTTTTTGTAAACAAAATATTTCGCTGACAGCACATACGCGAAAAGTCGAAAACTAAAAAAGAATAATTCAATCAACTTCTATTGCAGATGTCATTTGTTCCAAATAGTTTTAGGAAGGCATTACTGGAAAACTGTTCCCTTACGAAACGTAGGAAGCAGAAGAATTGCCCACAAAAAGTACTAAACTCAGTGCTTAATTTGAGCAGGAGCTTTCAGGGGCTCAGCACCTGCACTTCTTTCACAGGGCTGGGGCTACAATTTCTGACCCTGCAGATGGTGGTCTCAATATTAATTGTCCAAATTCAAAATAAAAAGAATAACATCAATTGCATGGTTTCTGGCTGGTAAATGTTCATAGACAGGCCAGTATACACCTGTCCAGGCAGGCATGATTGTTTATCACCAAGTTAGTGATGATGTCATCTCGCCGATCACAAATCCAAGAAGTCATCGACCAACTATATCTTGCATTCTATTTCCAGAGTCTGCTGCACCATGCCACTGCCTGAGCCTAAGCCTCCCATTGGATAATTGTAGCTGGGGGCTGGCTCAAGATGGAGTAGAGCCAAGGAAGCTGCGAGAGCGCATTTGGAACTTGGGAGTGAGGGCTCTTGAGGAAGAATAAACTAAAGTAAGTGTGGACTTTTTACTTTCTGTGTAGCCAGAGTAGCATATCCTGCAGCCCTTGCAATGCTGCTATCCTCAACGTGCTCGATGCGGTTGTGGCCCAACACAACTTTTGTGCGCCATGGCGTCACCTGTAGAATCTGTGCGCTGCACCCCAGCATGGTAATTGCTGAGAGTACGCGAGTCCAGTAGGCACCACAGCCATACTTACCGGCATTGGCAGCATTACGGCTGGGGACAATGCCTGTGCTGTAGCAGGCAGGGTCACAGCAATTGGATGCCAATGCCGTTGCCTTCCCTGGACCTACTAATAACAGGCAGCACTAGTAGTGACATCACCTGCTGTGCTCGAACAGCTACCTGTTCTGCAAATAACCCAGTTATGCTGCACTGATTAATATATGCAAAAAAAGAATTTTCATTTGGTGTACATTTTGTTTTTTGCACTCGGTGTAGGTAAGAAAGTAAAACACGCCGTCTTCTACGTATTTAGGAATGACAACAGGAAAACGCAGAGTTCAAAATAGCAGGGACATGTACAGGCTGACAGCAGACGTCACAGGCAGCAACAGTGTTATAGATAAGAGAGAGAGCAGGAGTAAAGAGGAGAAAGAAACAACAGGAGAGGAGAGAGATAAGACAGAGCTAAGTAGAAGAAAAGTAGAGCAAATCAGATATAAAGAGAAAGCAGCCATGATGTGAAGAAGAGAGCATTAAGAAGAGAGAGGATAGAATGAAAGGATGTAGAGGACAGGACAGAGGAAAAAAGCAGACAAATGATAAAATGGATACACAGCTTATAACTGCTAGAAGAGTGATCATAAAGAGCCAAGATTGAGGGAAGAGAGAGCAGAGCATGGATAAAAGTGAAGAGGAAAAAAGGCAGGGATAAAATGGATAGAGGGCAAATCAGAAATGCAGTGAATAAGGTAACACACCAGGTGTGACAAAGATGATAGAAAACAATTAGAGAGGTTAGAAGATAGACTCTTAGAGCAAAGACGTAGGGGATAGACAACAGATCAAGGTTAGAAGATAGAGACTGAGGCAGTGAGAGTGTTGAAAGTGGGGCTCACCGTAGGAAGAAGTTGCAAAATTTTCAGAACCTGCACTTTTTTTTTTACAAATTAAGCACTGACTAAACTGCAGTGGTCTGCCACATGTGCACAAAGTAAACCTCTTTTTGTCCAAAGTCTGTTGAAAACTTGCTAAAGTACTGCTCTATTGTTCTTTGCATTGTACCTTAACACCTTTAAGGTGCAGCAGCTGGACATATAATGTTAAATAAAAATAACAAGGAAAGGTGGAGGACAGGACTGTGGTGCAGACCCAAAAAATAACGAACACTAAGAGAATGCGTACTTTAACAAATGTGTTTTCACCCTGTTTAATTAGCGCCATTGACCTGAACCGATACGGTCACTCACTGAAAAGATCGTTTTCTCAGTGGGAGTGGTCATAATTTGCAATACACTCTCTTAAGATGTGGTTGTTGTAGGCAATGAGGCCGATTCATACATCTTTTCCTAGTCTAAGGTAGACATGTGCCTGATTAATTCAATGTGCACATGTGCTAACTGAGCACGAGTCAAAAAAAGAAAAAGTATAGCCTAGATGTGTGTGCTCTAATATGCGTAATGTATGCAACACCTGCAAACAACAAGCACCCTTGATTTCTAAATGGATGGGCAAATGTAGGAGTGGAAAATAGATGGATGGTAAATATAGTGCACACACCATAAATCAACTTTTTGGATTCTCACATTAAAAGACCAACTATCTATGCCGTTTACAAGATCTGCCTAGAAAGGGGCAGCATGTACGAGCAAAAGCAGAAATGAGTTAGTATAAAAATGTACAATGAGAAAAGCACAGGAACTGGTGAACTTTCCTCAATATGATATCATAGCATTAAAAAATGGCTGCTAATGTGGATTTTCCAAGGCTTAATGTAGGAAAGTCCTTATTTTATCAAAGACACAGAGGCCAGCATTAATCATTAGTTCCTTGCTATTTGATCTCATAGCAGCCAGATATTAAACACAATTTGAAACAGAACCACAACTCCCAGTAGTCTCTGAGGTAAGGACTTCAACAGTTTCAAATAAGTATTTCATCAGTACAATATACAATCGTAGAACATGCTGATTCCCTCTTCTTTCTTGGTGCAACAACTGTCAGGTTAGTTAGTTCAAGAATGGGATGATGAAGAAAATAAAGACAGCAAATAGATGATAATTGCAATCCAATTCTTACCTTCAATTGAGTAATGAGGGAGGACTGGGGGACAGTTGATTGCATGACAAGAACCAAAACAGTAATCAATACAAAACACAAAACAGACAGGATGGAAGAGTAGATGCAATATAATCTCTCATTGATATTATGCTTAGAGTTGAGATATTATTCGCCATTGTGTCTGTAATAAAATCAGGGATTTCCTACACTAAACCTTGGTAAATCTGCCTTTTATGTCACAATCAGAGGCCCCTATTATCAAACCATATTATTCACAGAAAAAGATGCATCATATGAGGGACAGGTTTGCAATAATAGGTTTTAGAAGTTGAAGCTGAGGGCCAATCAGCAACTCTCAGACTGTCTTTCAATCTAGCACCTGAAAATCTTTAGAGGTTATGGCTCCTCTGGACAAGTGTGCATTGTAAACCGAGGAACCTATTCCAGCCTGAGATTTGACACACTTAACCTATATGGATAAGATAGTAAAAAAAACAAGACTGAAATTGAAAGAAAAAACTGAAAACAATCTAAAGCCATATGAAAGATGTTCTAAGAGAAGCTATGTAAAGCTAATATTCTGTAAGATAACGAACAGCAAAACACGTTTGGGATAAGAAAGATACTGCATTAAGGAAAACATAGCCTTCCTTGTCTGAAAAATAGTTTTGTTTGTTTAAATCCAGAAATAGTAGACTGTCAAGTCAATAAATTCAGAGCCCCGACATTGGAAACCCTTTTAGATGAGATCAAGCTCAATAACATAGTACGTTTTGCTGACAATTATTTCAAAGAAAGCATATGATTCTGTGGCGAACAAACAATTAAGAACAATGCTGATATTCCACAAAGAGGAATATTTAGCAGAAGGAGGCATACTCATCCCTATTTTATGAAGAATTCTACAGATCAGAGGACGTTCAGCAACATGCTTTCCGTTGACTTGATTGTGATTTAAGAAAATTGCAGATCTAGGAATATTAACGGTTTCCTATGACTTTCCTGAAGATGGTACCAAGTTTTAAAACACAGAGCCTGAATCACAAAAGTAAACTTACACTTTTGAGTAGGTTTACTGTTTTTTGGTATTCACAAAAATGCAATTTAATATTAACTCCACACATAAGGTATGACAGGCCTATCTTTTTATGTGCGCAGTTCTCTGCTCCGACTGCTGATTCTACCAGTTGTAAAGTTACTATTAAATTGCAGTTTTCTGAATACCAAAAAAGAGTACGTTTACCTTTGTGAATCAGGCCCACAGCTATTGAGGATGTATCAGCTGAAAAGAGATTGGTATCTGACTCCAGACACCTGCAAGACAAGGAAGCCCTGGTCGATTAATAAACTAGGGGGTTTTCTTAAGCCCAGGAACTTTTGATTAGCTTTATAAAGTCCTATAAAAGGATACGCCCACTTCTCTCAAAACTTTTAATGTCATCATTTGTTGGTGTATAGTGAGATTAAATTGATCAAACAGATTTGATGGATTATGAAGGAGGTAATCCACGCGGGGAAGTAGAATAGGAATCCAACTGAAATTTACAATAGATCCGGATACCAGATCTGGGAAGGCCAAAATAGTTTTAAGATCACCAGAGATGACACTTCCCTTCTGAGCTTGATAAGACAATGCGAAATCAGTAGGAAAGTGGGAAGCCATGTTCCAAAGCTGGTGGAAAGCATTTGCTGCTAAAGATATCGGTTCTGATCTCCAGTTGCAGAAGATAAATAGGTGGTCGCTGAGTGTATAGGCAAAAAGATCTATTGGAAAAAAGACTCAACACTTTCTGAATTCGGTGGAAGAAAAGAGAGTGAATCTTCCAATCTCTGTAGTCTTGTGGATTATGTGAATTTTATACTGCTATCAAGTGTCAGTAACCAGGGAAGTACTCCGCAATTACGGACATGTGGTGAAAAAGACATAACTCCCAACACTTGCCAGATTTGCAAGAACTTTTGAATGAGTGCTCCCCATGTGATTGTTATATTGAATTTCCATGAAAGCTTCTATGCACAGAAGGACAGAACACAGTTGTAATTCTTTGTGAAAACCTGTTCTGCAAAGAAACCTGCAGGAAGAAGTTGTACACAATTGATATGCGTAGAGGAATCCTTCACAGACCATGTGCTGCCAGTTGGGAACTGGCCGTTGCTAGCTACTCTAACCAGGCATGGCATGATACTCTTATTATCAGAGGCAGAGCTGAACATTGCTCTTCAATTCCAAACCTAAAGGTGTTTCAGCCACTAAAGTGCTTCTGCTTTTTGTTTACAAATTTAGTGGACTTGGGTCTGAGTAATAGAGTTAATGTCTGAGGTGACAGATTTTGATGAGCAATGATGAGCCCTTGAAATACTGCTTGAATGTACAAGGGTAATAATTCCTCAGTACTTGTTGGGGCATATTCTCAAGGACTCATCGCCGAGTTATCGGCACTTTATCGCAGCCAAAGTGTCGATAAATCTATCACCCTATCCACAAGCTGGTGCTAACAAACGGTATCACCAGTTTTCCTGCAATAGCAGCTGCAAAAAACATCGCCACAGATGACCCCCGGCTACTACCAATCAATCAATTAATCAATTTAAGCTTATAAAGCGCCTGGTTGCACAAACCCGTGCGTCCCCGTGCTGAGACAAGGTCCCCTAACCAGGGAAAGGGAGACAGAGAAGGAATCAGACAATGGAATTATCAGATGGAAAGAGCCATGTCTTAAGCTTTTTCCGAAAAACCGTCTCAGACAGCTTCTAATCGGAGCTCCACGGAGAGCTTATTCCAGTAAGATGCTGCAAGGAACCTGAAAGAGCGTCCGCCCATCCTGGCTCTTCTGATAGCAGGTATGCGTAATTGTCCTGTACCACTGGATCTTAGACCTCGCATAGGAACATACGGGATAAGGAGATTGTGTAGGTAAGAAGGGCCTTTCTGCTGCAAGATCCGATGACTAATGCACATAGCCTTAAACAGGACACGTTTCCTCATCGGAAGCCAGTTTAAGGATTTGAGAGCCTTGCTGGATGACGCTCTCTTAGGGAGCATTAGAGCCAGACGTGCAGCCGCGTTCTGAATGTGCTGAAGTCTCTGAACGCACTTGGCGTTAGCCCCCAGGTACAGAACATTCCCATAGTCAAGCTATGTTATAAGGGCATGGACCAACGAATTTCTTGCTGACACTGGGAGAACGTCTAAGGTCTTGCGAAGTGTGCGTAAGACCCCCACACAGTTACCCATCACCCGCCTGCTGTGGGTTTCAAAGGACAGTTTAGAGTCCAACCAAATCCCCAGGTTCTTCACCTGATCTTTCGGGGATGGGGTCTGTCCCAAGGTGGATGGCCACCAGGCAGATGACCAAATCGTGGGGGTCTGGTCTATATTTAGAACCTCCATTTTATTACAGTTTAGCTTCAAACAGTTTGAGGCCATCCAGGATGCCAACTCCTGAAGACACAGTGTGAAATTCTGTGCTGCCTCTGCCGACTCTTGAGTCAGGGTAACCACAAGTTGTATGTTGTTCGCATATGACGCCACACTTACTCCAAACTTGTCCACCATCTCTGCCAGAGGGGCGATGTACAAATTAAAGAGAGTAGGACTAAGAATGGAGCCTTTTGGGACCCCCTGCTCAAGCTTGACACTTTCCGATAGGAAAGGTTTTTGTGACACCTGAAAGCAGCGGTTGGTTAGAAAGGATCGCAACCATTCCATAGCCTTGCGGCCCACTCCGCCCTCATGCAAACACCGCAATAGAGTGTGATGGGCAACAGTGTCAAAAGCGGCACTCAGGTCAAGAAGCACTAGTGCCGCCGTCTGTCCCGTATCCACTAAACTACGGATAAGCTCGGTGGATAAGAGCAAAGCTGATTCCGTAGAGTAAGTGGCGAGAAAACCAGACTGGGTAGGATGGAGTATGTTGAGATTATTAATATGCTCGCCCAATTGCATGTTAACCACCTTTTCATCTACCTTCGCAAAATAAGGCAAGAGGGAAATCAGGCGGAGATTCTCCATCTGATTTACACTTATGTTTGGTTTCTTTTTCAGTGGGATAACAATGGCCTCCTTCCATTTATTTTGAACTTTCCCAGAGGAAAAGGAGAGCTCCAGAAGATGTCTCATGTAGGGTTCCAATATAGTAAGACTCTCCCGCAGGATCCTTGGGGAAGCCGGATCTCTGGGTGAGTCAGACTTAATACTGGTTGCCACTGCTATAAGTCTATCTCCAATGGGTACCACAAAATCACGGAGACAGTCTGCCTCTGGGATCATGGAAATCCCTTCGCTACTGGCACTACCCTTGAGCTGAGGCAGGGAAGGTGGCATAAATCCTCCCCACTTTTTCTGCAAAAAAGTCAGCTATTTTGTTACAGGACTCAACTGAGCTCACTGAGCTCTAGCTAAAGATGCAATCTCTTTAAAGATAGAGAAAAGCTCTTTTGAGGAATTCTCGGCTGTTGTAATCCTGTTATTATAGAAGGTAGCCCTAGCCTGCCTAATCAGCGTATGGTATTTCCTAAGACTAGATTTATATTCAAGCTTTGCGGAGTCATCAGACTTTCTCCTCCAGATTCTCTCCAGGCTCTTACAGGCCGATTTGGCCATTCTCAGATCGTTGCTGAACCAAGGCGCGGTCTTTCCCTGCCTGCCTGATGCTTTAGAAGACCAAGGAGCCGTGGTGTCCAGGGCCTCTAGGATGCAATTTTCAAGAGCATCGCATACCAACACATTGTCACTGCCCCCGGGTGGCCCCCCTTCGTCACGGCCATGTTGAAGCTAGACGTGGAGAAATGCGCCCATTTCCTACTCCGTTTAGTAGTGCTCGTTTTATGTGGTCCGGCAGACTGTGGCCGCGTAATCTCAAAGGAAACAATAGAATGATCGGACCAGGGGATCAGAATGGGAGGCTTAATAAATAAATCATCCCAGTTGGCAAAAATCGGGTTCAGTAAGTGGCCGCATTGATGGGTAGGGGCGTCTGATTTGAGCATTAAATGGAGATCTGCTAGCGCCTGACAGACATCCTGAGCGCCATTGTCAACAGGATCCTCCAGGTGCAAATTTAGATCTCCAACCAACATCAGTTTAGAATATAGCAATGCCGGTTGCATTATACGTTCGATCAGACTAAGGGCGAAACTAATGTGGGGACCAGGGGGGCGATAAATGAGGAAACCCTTTAAACAGCAGTCTAAGGGGGCTAATATGGAGAAGAACCCTGATCCTCGATCTCAGTGGCCATGAAACCGCTTGGTCACAGAGCGCTCTACAAATAATTTCAACTTCAACTTCTAAGGTACACCAGATAGACATTTTATGTATAATAGCTACTCCCCCACCCCTCTTTCTCATTCGATCAATCCTGACGATGCCATAGTGGTGAGGGAGGGCTTCCAAGATGTCAGGAGCAGACTCCTCGTTCAGCCAGGTCTCTGTGAGAAAAAGCACGTCCGGCTGGACGTCTTCTAAAAAATCATAGACCTCCAGTTTGTGTTTCTGCAGGGACCGGCAGTTGATTAAGGCGCAGTATAAGGGTATGCCGCCCATTCTGATATTCAATTGACGTACTGACGTGAAAGGGCAGTGGCTACACTTATGGCGCTGATTCCCAGGCAGGATGCTGTGTTTACATTGCTCCATAATCGGGAGGCATAAGGCAGTGAGTAGTTCTGAGGAATATCTATAGACTCCCCCTGTCAGGCCAGGGGTTCTGGCCCCGGACCCCGGCCGGATGCGGACGGGCGCAGACGGGCTTGCCTTTGGCGCGCCCGCTGCTCACGTCTGCTTCGCATTCATTCAGGCATGTGCCCTTTATGGCCCTGCCTCCCTCCGACTAGACCGCTAACCTGCCCCACCCTGAAGTGGAAGTGTGGCTCAAGCCTTCCCCGTCCTCCGCACAACGACACTACCTGCCGCGTCGGACCGGGACGGGAAGGCAGGAAAGACAGAGCACCACACCACAGGTAAGAGTTAGCCTTTAGCCCCCTCAAGAAAAGCTAAAATGCAATTTTAAAAATTAAAAGATAAGACCAGCAGGTAGTTACGTAAAAAATGGGAGTGCAACCTCTCCCACAGGCCACCCTTGCCGCAGCTTGCCTACTCAGGCATGCGCCCTTTATGGCCCTGCCTCCCTCCGACTAGACCGCTAACCTGCCCCGCCCTGAAGCGGAAGTGTGGCTATCACTAGTAATGAGAGGCAGAGTAGGCATTTCCGTGCAAAAAGCTGCAACAACACCACTCTGCAACATTCTCAACCACCAGCCAGATCGGAGATAGTAACCCAAAACAGGCGCGTTAGCAGCAGGAATCTAACATCTGCTCTGACCTGGTGTAAAGTCGGACCACAGCCTGCACCAGAAAAGGGAGCCCAGCCCGGAGCCATACCTGAAGGGCAACAGATACCATGGAGCCACTGATCATGCAGGCTGGACACCCAAGAGGGCCACAACACCCACCGCCACTACCAAAGCTGCTGGCCGTGCTGCACATGTTGACCTCTTGTACCTTCCAACCAACAACTGCCAGAGTCGGAGGAGTCTCACAGCCAGCCCTATCAAAGTTCACCACAACTGTCTTGGATGCCATCATCAGCTTGGTAACACAACACCTTCACTACCCCCCCACACTGAGCAGGCAGCTGGAAACCAAGCAAGGCTTATACACTATAACTGGCTTCCCGCACGTGTTGAGGGCAATTGACTGCACACATGTCCTACTTGTGCCTCCTGGCAACACTGCACACAATAACAGCAACAGAAAGCACAAGTATTCCATCAATGTGCAGGCAATAGTAGACCACTGGGGAATCACCACCAACGTAGACGCCAACTACCCAGGCAGTGTGCATGATTCCTACATCTTCCGACAGTCCATCATCAACCAGCGCTACCAGGATGGCACCTATGGAAATGCACTGCTCGTTGCTAAGTACCGATTGAACACACCACACCTTAACTCCACAATCATACAACTCACAACACTGGGAATGCACATGTTACAAACTCACATACAACATACCAAACAAAATGCCCACCCACCAGACTTAACAGCACAGCATACTGTGGGAACCTGGGCCAGCCATACACATAAGCCATCAACGTCATGGCACCTCAGCCACACAATAGAAGAATGTAGGTATAGATGGGAACCAGGCATGTCAAGTCAAGTCAAGTCAATAAATTTATATAGCGCGCTACATACCCAGAGGGTCTCAAGGCGCTTGAAGAAGGGTGGGGACTTACTTGTCAAATATCCACGTTTTAAGTTGCTTTCTGAATGCTAGGTGGTTCTGAGTAAGGCGAAGGTGAGTGGGAAGTGAGTTCCAGGTTTTAGCTGCCAGGTAGGAGAAGGATCTACCTCCCATCGTGGTTTTGTTGATGCGAGGTACAGTGGCAAGGGCCTGGTTGGAGGATCGTAGCTGGCGGGGGGGGGGGTGTAGAAGGACAGTCGTGTGTTGAGGCATTCGGGTCCGATTTCGTAGAGTGCTTTGTGTGCGTGGGTTAGGAGTCGGAAAGTAATCCTCTTATTGACGGGGAGCCAGTGGAGGCTTTTCAGGTGACCAGAGATGTGTTCTTTACGCGGGATGTCTAATATGAGCCTAGCTGAAGCGTTCTGGATGCGTTGGAGTTTTTTCTGGAGTTTTGCGGTGGTACCGGCGTAAAGGGTGTTTCCGTAGTCCAGTCGGCTCGTGACCAGAGCGTGGGTGACTGTTTTTCTAGTTTCGGTGGGGATCCAGCGAAATGTTTTTTGGAGCATGCGAAGAATGTTGAAGCAAGATGAAGAAACGGCGTTGACTTGTCTGTTCATCGAGAGTGAGGAATCCAGGATGACGCCCAGGTTCCGTGCGTGGTCCGTCGGGATGGGTGCTTTTCCAAGGGCCTTTGGCCACCAAGAGTCGTCCCAGGCAGAGGGGGAGGTGCCTAGGATGAGGACTTCTGTTTTCTCTGAGTTCAGTTTCAGACGGCTGTGTTTCATCCATTCGGCTACTTCTTTCATTCCTTCATGCAGGTTGGTTTTGGCAGTGTTAGGGTCTCTGGTGAGTGATAGGATCAGTTGAGTGTCGTCGGCGTAGGAGATGATGTTGAGGTTGTGTTGGCGTGCGATGACCGCGAGGGGGCTCATGTATACGTTGAAGAGGGTGGGGCTGAGTGAAGATCCTTGTGGTACGCCGCAGATGACTTCAGTGGCCTCTGACTTGAATGGTGGAAGGCGGACTCTCTGGGTTCTTCCGGTGAGGAACGAGGTGATCCATTCCAGTGCTTTTCCTTGGATGCCGACGTTTCTGAGGCGTTGTAAAAGGGTGCTATGACAGACCGTGTCGAAGGCCGCGGAGAGGTCGAGGAGGATGAGGGCGACTGTGTCTCCATTGTCCAGTAGAGTTCGAATGTCGTCTGTTGCTGCGATGAGAGCGGTTTCAGTGCTGTGCTTGGCTCGGAAGCCGGATTGTGAGGAGTCGAGGGATTTGTTGGTTTCGAGGAAGGCGGCGAGCTGGTTGTTGATAGCTTTCTCGATGACTTTGGCCGGGAATGGGAGGAGCGAGATGGGGCGGTAGTTTTTGAGTTCGGTGGGGTCAGCTGTGGGTTTCTTCAGAAGGGCGCTGAGTTCGGCATGTTTCCAGCTTTCCGGGAAGGTGCCGGATTTGAGGGAGCAGTTGATGACGTCTCGGAGGTGTGGTGCTATGATGGAGTCTGCTTTGTTGAAGATGTGGTGAGGGCATGGGTCTGTGGGGGATCCTGAGTGGATAGAGTTCATCAGACGGATGGTGTCCTCAGTGGAGATTGGCTTCCAGTTATTGAGGATATTCGGGGGGTGGGGGTCCTGCAGGGGGTTGGGTGGGTTGGTCTTTGGGTCGGTTTTCGAAGCTGTTGTGGATGTCTGCAATTTTGTTGTGGAAGAATGAGGCTAGGGAGTCACAGAGGGCTTGAGAGGGGGTGATGTCGTTGGAGTTGGCTGAGGGGTTGGTAAATTCCTTGACGATGTTGAATAATTCCTTGCTGTTGTGGGCGTTGTTATCTAGTCGGTCCTTGAAAGCGGCTTTCTTGGCATTCTGGATCAGTTGGTGGTGTATGCGGGTGGCGTTTTTGAAGGCGTCCTTGGTGCTGGTGGTTGGGTCTTTTTTCCAGGCCTTCTCAAGGGAGCGACAGAGTTTCTTGGATTTCTTAAGATCATCGTTGAACCAGGAGGCCTTCTTGCTGCCTAGTTTGATTTGTCGTTTTTTCAGTGGTGCTAGGCTGTCGGCGCTGTTGGATAACCATTGGGTGAGGTTGGTGGCTGCTTGGTCTGGGTTTGAGGAGTGGGCTGGGGGGTTTTGCAGAAGCGATGAGGAGATCTGGTCGATGGTGATTTTGTTCCAGTTTCTTTGCAGAGTGGGTTGGGGGTGGATGTTGGATGTGGGCTTGTTGTAGGTAAAGTGAACGCAGCTGTGGTCAGTCCAAAGGAGAGCTGTGGTGTGGCTGAAGGAGACATGTTTGCTGGAGGTGAAGATAGGGTTGAGTGTGTGACCTGCGATGTGGGTGGGGGTAGTGACAAGTTGTTTAAGTCCGAGGTTGGCGAGGTTGTCCAAAAGGGTGGTGGTGTTGCGGTCGTTGTTCTTTTCAAGGTGAAAGTTGAGGTCTCCCAAAAGGATGTACTCCTCGGAGGGGAGCGCGTGTGGAGTGATGAAGTCCGTGATGTCTTCACTAAATTGTGCGCGGGGTCCTGGTGGTCTGTAAAGGAGGGTGCCTCTGAGTGTGGTCTTGGGGTCGGAGTGGATCTGGAAGTGAAGGTGTTCAGAGTTGGCGAGATTGACGTCTGAGCTGGTTGAGATGCGGATGGATTTCTTATGGACGATAGCGATGTCTCCTCCTGTGTGGCCGGTACGGTCCTTGCGAATGATCTTATAGCCTTCCGGGATGGCAATGGTGATGTCTGGGGCTGATGTGGCGTTCATCCATGTTTCTGTTAGGAAGGCGACGTCCAGAGAGATGGTGTCTAGTAGATTCCAGAGGTCGATGGCGTGCCTGTGGACCGAGCGGGTGTTGAGCAGGATGCATAGTAGGTGGTTGGGGTCGGATATCTGTTTTGGGTTCGTGGATGAGGAGTTGTTCTTGGTGCCGTCGAACTTGCAGGAGTTGCAGGAAAAGGGTCCATGGGTGTGTCCAGGGGCGGCTTGGACGCAGTTGGGGGAACGGCCGGGGTTAAGGGCTAGGAGGGCGGTGGTATCATAAGTAAAGCGGGAGGGGTGGACATTACGAGGACCAGGGGCTCTGGCGCTGGGCGCGGTCCAGGCGCGGACGGGCGTAGACGGGCTTACCTTTGGCGCACCTTCGGCGCGAACTGGGCGCGACCGCTGCGCTTGACCGCTGCGCGTAGGTCCTCCTGTCATAAGTTGGGAAGTGAAGGGGGGCGGAGCGTGGGAGGGTGAGCTGGGAGGCGTTAGCGAAGGGGGAGGGACGGGCTGCAGGCACAACAAAATGGGGGGCTCCCAAACAACAACACAACGCTATGCGAGGGCAAAGTAAATGCACAACAACAAAAGCGAGCACTTTAAACAGCAGCGCTATGCACACAGGAAGCTAATAATATTACAAGGCTGAGATGGTCAACTCTCGTGACAGCGCAATACACGTGGGACAATATCTGCAATAAGCTGCCAAAACTACGCAAATGCGGAGCGCTACGCTGGGGGACTGGGCGCTTAATCACGATCGAGTGAAATGCCAATTTAAAGATACTGCCAGTGAGTAATCAGCGCTACGATACCAAGTGGCGCTTGTAGGTCGGGAGGTGGGCAGGAGCAACCGCTTCACGAGGAGTTCAGCTGGCAAGTGACTGATGAATTAGAAGGTACACAATGCCAAGTGTGACGTGGATGAGGTGGTCAGACTGCAGTATGCAGACCACACACATATCCATGTCGACATACATCGCTGAAGTTTCGAGTGTAGTGGGCAGTGGATGCAACCATGTCACCCTAGCCAGTGGGGAAGATCGCAGAAATGTAGCTTTTTACGTCCCCCTTGTAAGCGTGAGCCGCTGGTCCCCAGACTTATCTTGCCAGCCCCTGCGTACCCAGGCCTCACTGCTCACCTGCTGACACCAGTGTGCATCAAAGATGGCCCACCACCTGCCGGTGCAAGCTCCAAGCCCGAGGCCCGCGACCTTGGCAGCCCCCTCAGACCATCACGGCCTCCGCGACACAGGCCCACAGTACTCCTATCTCGTTGGCGTACTCCACCTCCATACACAGCGGACCGGTAGGTCACACATTTGGAACTGAGTCTTGATTACACTATGGCAGAGAACATTATTCATGGCAGATTTTATGTCACTTTACTTCCTTCGATGCGGTGCCAACGTCTGTGTATAGCATTCCGACCACAAGTGTGTGTGGGCCCACGCGGACTACTGCCCTCGGGCCTACTAAGCTCGAGTAGGTCACACATTTGGAACTGAGTCTTGATTTTTCAGTGGCAGAGTACATATCATTGCAAGAAAGGAGAAGTGTAAGAGGATGACGCGTTTCAGTCAGGAGGAAAAAAGGATCATCATTACGGAGGTGATCGAACACTACCGACAACTGACCTGGTGTCACTAACTCTGTGCATCGCGAGCCAATGACACGTCGCTGTGGGCCACTGCTGACCGCTGCCTCCGGCCTACACTGCGGTTGAGTAGGCTACACATTTGGGACTGGGTCTTGATTTAGCAATGACCGAGTTGATATCATTGTACTGGCATCATCGCAGACCGCATCCCCTCTCAGCCCCGCTGCCACTAAGTCTGTTCCCCAACATTCATGGACACTCACTGGTTGAACTTTGGTGGCGTCTGAGTCCATGGACTGGGGGTTGTTTTCATCCTCATGTAGCTGATACCAACGTGCTGGTAAGAACCAGGCTGTAGCAATCCACTCCTCAATTTGCCGCTTCCAGATGGCTTCAGCCCTCTGCATCATGCCCTGCATGACATCTTCCGCTCGCAAGCTGGGTCCGGACTCCCAACTCCTTGCACCGTCTCCCCACTGATGACTGTGGCCTCCATTTCCTCCAGCTCCTCCTGGGGCACAGGACTCCCACCTACTGTCACCATTGCTGCCTTCATGTTAGCAGCGGGTTTGTGTTTGGTTTTGCTTTTCACATCATACCAGCGCCTCTTGGCCTCCTCGACACTCTGACTGCATTCATGTTAGTCTAATTGTGGGTCAGTTGATAGTAGTGTTCTGTCACCTCCGTGACGCTGATCTGGTTTTGCTGCGGACTGCACCCCGTCTTCCTCTTCCTCTACTCCTTGCCCTTCCCTGAGCCCGAGGTTCCTTGCTGGTGGTCTGTGGGGTTGTGGGGTTCACGTTGGCCTCTGCACTCGGTCCGGGTGCATCCATGGTGCAACTCACTTCGAATTGTTATTGGTGTGTTCTTTTTGTTGCTTTTATAGTGCATTTTCCCGCATGACGGTTGGGATTTGCAGGCCTGTTGCTGTTTTTTGCTGTTTTTTGCTGCTTTTTGTATCGCGATTGGCCTCATAGCATCATTTTTTGCGTTCGTGTTTCACATTTTTGCGGCATTGCGTCGACTTTATCGCGGACATTTGACGCGTTGTTGTGCGCCCATCGCATGGTACCTCCGTGTTGTGAATGCTTAGTTAACACAGCATTATTTTCCGGCGATAGACTGCGATATGAAGAGTTGCGTTAAGCTCAATTTGCAGTAATTTTCACACGTTCTTGAGAATTTCCCCCGTTAAGTGTTAGAGGACTCTGTGAGTGAGTGTCAAAAATATGATAACTTCCTTTGCATAGTAGTTATTTTGGATTCTGGAAGTTGAAGAGTAGAGGATAAGGAAATCACTATGAAGCCCAGAAATTCCAATGACTGAACAGGGGTTAGAATTGACCTTGCTTGATTTACTAAAAAAAAAGCTTTCCAGAAGAGAGGTTGATGTTTGGAGATGTGGAAAAAGACAAGACCTGTCTTGAGCCATTATCAAGATGTTGTCCATATAAACCACAGTATGAATTCAAATCGCAAATGAGAAGTCATTGCTTTGAACAGCTTGGTGAAACACCGAAGAACCGAAGAGAGATCGAAAGGAGGAGCAGTGAATTGGTATGGGACATTCTGCTAATGTAATCAGGGGTACTTTGTGTGAGAAGGATAAATGGGAATCTAAAAAGACATTGGGGCAGATTTAGAAGCCCCTTGCGACACCTTTATGCCACTGTTGCGTCACTTTTGTGACGGAGCAGCAGTGTAAACAATGGGCCACTATGCAACATATTTACAACGTGATACATCTACTGAGATGCATCACGTTGTAAAGCCCTGCGCTACATTATACCTGTGTCAGGTATAATGTATGCAGGGTGGGCGTTCCGTCGCAAGGAAGCCCAGTTAAAGTGATGCAGTGAAATCTACAAGATTTCACTGAGTCACATTTACATCCCCGCTCCGTCAAAACCTTACGCCTGCTTGTAACAGGCGTAAGCAGTGACGCAGCACAGCAAGTATAGGGCACCTCTGAGCAGTGCTGAAGTTGTTTTGCGCATAGGACACAACTCCAGCACTGCATCACCTTTACGCCGTCAAATGCGTCACGCATCTCCCCAACCTAGCACCATGGTGCGTCGCAATGCAAATGCAACGCTTCCATGGTGGCAGAAGGGGTTTCAAACGTCGCACAAAATAACTAGCACATCCCTGCTGATATGCAGGGATGTGCCAGTTATTGTAAATCTGCCCCACTCTTTTTATGCCAGGCGCACTAAACAAACTAGAAATGATGATAAAGGCCAGGGATCACTTATCTGACTGCTAAAGAGCAGTAAGAAAGGGGATAGGCCGGGCATGTCCTTCTATTATATGCTGTAGTACTGAGACACCAGCGTAGTGAACAGTTGGTGTTTTCAGTTTCTGATCCCACAGACTGCTGAGAGTTGCATCAGAGTTGTAATTTTGTAGTATTTCTAGTATGTATATGCTTCTGGATAAATATTTGTTCAATATCTAGCTGCTACCAGATTAAAGAACAAAGAAGTGACACATGGTAGGGGCACCCAGATTGTTATAAAACCACCAATATAAAAGAATACCCTACAATTACATATATGGGATGAGGAGGATGTAGAGTAGCGGCTACAGCTGCCAATTCTGGAACTGGGGAACCAGGTTTAAGTCTCGGTGTCAGCTCCCACTCCTGTGGTTCTGGGCAAACCATTTAATCTCCCTGTGCCTACATAAAAAAACAAGCATTTACAATTTAATAAGTCTTGCATTTATGAGAGTTAGAACTCTTGGGGGTGTAAATGACAATGTCTTTTACCTATTTGTTTTTTTGTTTGGAGTGTAGTGGATGTATGAACAGAGATGCAGCTGTAGCACTGTTTAGAGGACTAAGAATGAGGAATTACCACTGGGACACAGACACACAGCTGCAGCACTGCCTAAAAGAATTAGAATGGAGGAGTTTCCGACAAGACCACAGAAGCAGCTGCAGCCCTGCCTAGAGGACTGAGAATGGGGAAATACCACTGGGACCAGAGACACAGCTGCAGCACTGCCTAGAGGACTTAAAATGGGGGAGTTACTGAAAGGATCAGAGAAGCAGCTGAAGCACTGCCTAGAGAATTTAGAATGGGGACTTACTGACGGAACCAGAAAAGCAGCTAGCAGAAATGTCTAGAGGACTAAAAAGGAAGAGCTACTACTAGAGCAGAGGCACAGCTTCAGCACTGCCTGGAGGACTTAAAATGTGGGAGTTACCGACAGGACCAGAGAAGTAGCTACAGCACTGTCTAAAGGACTTGGAATGAGGAATTACTGATGAGACCAGAGAAGCAGCTAACATCACTATCTTGAGGACTTAGAATGAGGAATTACCAACGGGACAGGGGAAGCAGCTAGCAGCACTGCCTAGAGGACTAATAATGTGGAGTTACCACTGGGAACAGACACACAGCTGCAGCACTGCCTAGAGGAATTAAAATGTGGGAATTTCTAAAGGAACCAGAGAAGCAACTGCAGCACTATCTAGAGGACTTAGAATGAGAAATTACTGAAGAGACGGCTTAGATGACCGTCAGAGGCACCGACGGACAGAGCGGTGCCTCCTTTAGCCTGAGCTGTGCCAGGTGGGGTGAGGTATTTCTTCCGTATACTTGAGATACTTCGCGAGATATGAGGATTGTGAACTATGATAAACAGGTGATTAGGTTGTATTTTTTCCAAGTGGAGCATACACATATACACACTTTATATTTTATTTTTCCACCTTTGCAGTAGCTTAAACAACTAGATAGGTCCTGATGAAAGAACAAGGCACATGATTGCCTAGATGTGCTGAAACATGTTGACCATTTAACAAATAGAGACAACTATCTGTTGAAACTGTCCCCTTGCACTGTTTTTAAGGTTGGACTGTGGTAGACAAGAATAAATTGATGGTCTCACCAAGCTTAAATTTTAACTTCACATTCACGATTGAACTGCATTTCTTCCCATACACTCCACGACACATCTGCTCACATCTGTGTGAATAAACTAACGAGGTTTATAAAAACATCCTTGGGGCTCCTTCATCAATAGCGTGGAGTTGTAGCCCTGATAGTCACTAGGTTGACTATCAAAGGAGACCCAGATGATGAAGCATGTCACCTGGAATGGTGAGGGATGGGAATCCGAAAATGTATTAAATATTTTTTCAAGATTTTATGATTATCATTTTTGGGTAGCCTTGGTGTGATTAATTATACGTGTTCGCATATATGTATAGACCCTGGGATATTGTTGTTGTTTATACAGTCAATGTGGGGCTGTTTATCCCGGCTGGTCTTAAAACTTGGCCTCTGACCCTACCTAAAACGTGTTGTATTATGAGACCAAAGAAGCACCTAGCAGCACAGTCTAGAGGACTTCAAATTAGGAATTACCAACAGGACCAGAGTAGCAGCTCGCAGCACTCTCTGGAAGACTAAAAATGAGGAATTATCAACAGGACCAGAGAAGCAGCTATCACTACGTCCTAAAGGACAAAGAATGAGGAATTACCACTGCGAACAGAGACGCAGCTGCAGCACTGCCTAGAGGACTTAAAATGTGGGAATTACCAAAGGGACCAAAGAAGCAGCTTCAGCACTATCTAGAGGACTAAGAATGAGAACTTACCTCTGGAACCAGAAAAGCAGCTAGCAGCACTGCCTAGAGGACTTAGAATGAGGAATTACTGACGGGACCAGGGAAGCAGCTAGAAGCACTACCTAGAGGACTAAGAATGAGGAATTATCAGTGTGACCAAAAACATAGCTGCAGCACTGCCCACAGCATTTAGAGTGAGGAATAACCGACGGGACCAGAGAAGCAGCTAGCAGCACTGAGACTTAGAATGAGGATTTTCTGCCAGGAACAAAGAACCAGCTGCAGCACTTCCTAGAGGACCTTAAATGTGAGAACTACCCCCAACGGTACCAAAGAAGCAGCTGCAGCACTCTCTAGAGGACTTAGAATGAGGAATTACCAGAGAAGCAGCTACCAGCAGTGTCTAGAGAACTTAGAATGAGGAGTTACCGTCGGGATCATAGAAGCAGCTAGCAGCAGTGTCAAGAGGTCTAAGAATGATGAATTACCAGTGTGACCAGAGACACAGCTGCAGCACTGCTTAGAGGATTTAGAATGGGGGAGTTACTGACAGGACCAGAAAATCTGCTAGCAGCACTGGCTGTACGACTTAGAATGAGGAATTACCAATGGAACCAGGGAAGCAGGGAAGCAGCTAGCAGCACTTCCAAGAGGACTAAAAGTGAGGAATAACCACTGTGACAAGAGACACAGCTGCAGCACTGCCTAGAGGACTTAGAATGAGGAATTACCAACAAGACCAGAGTAGCAGCTAGCAGCACTGTCTAGAGGACTTAGAATGAGGAATTACTGACAGGACCAGAGAAGCAGCTCGCAGCACTGCCCAGAGGACTTAGAATGAGAAATTACCACTGGGAATTACCACTGGGACCGGAGAAGCATCTGGACAACTAAGAATAAGGAATTACAGATGAGACCAGAGAAGCAGGTAGCAGTACGGTCTAGAGGAGTAAGAATGGGGAATTGCCAATGGGAACAGAGGCACAGCTTCAGCACTGCCTAGAGGACTTAAAATGTGGTAATTACCCATGGGACCAGAAAGCAGCTGCAGCACTGTCTAGACTTAGAATGAGAAATTACAGAGGAGACCAGAGCCGCAGCTAGCAGCTCTGTCTAGAGGACTTAGAATGTGAAATTACCGTCGGGACCAGAGTAGCAGCTAGCAGCACAGTTAGAAAGGATTAGAATTAGAAAGTACTCATGGGACTGGAAAAGATAGGAGCACTGTCTAGAGGACTTAGAATGATGTATTTCCACTGAGACCAGAGAGGCAGCTAGAAGCACTGCCTGAGGACTTAGAAAGGGGAATTTCCGACGAGACCGGAAAAGTGGCAAGCAGAACTGCCTAAAGGGCTTAGAATGATGAAGTACAGACAGGACCAGAGTAGCATCTAGCAGCACTGTCTAGAGGACTTAGAATGATGTATTTCCACTGAGACCAGAGAGGCAGCTAGAAGCACTGCCTGAGGACTTAGAAAGGGGAATTTCTGACGAGACCGGAAAAGTGGCAAGCAGAACTGCCTAAAGGGCTTAGAATGATGAAGTACAGACAGGACCAGAGTAGCATCTAGCAGCACTGTCTAGAGGACTTAGACTGAGGAATTACCACCCACCAGGACCAGAGAAGCTGCCCACAACACTGCCTAGAGGACTTAGAATGAGGTATTACCACTTGGAACAGAGAGACATCTGCAACACAGCCTAGATTATTTAAAATGTGGGAATTACCGACCGGACCAGAGAAACAGCTGTAGCACTGTCTAGAGGACTTAGAATAAGGAATTACCAGTGAGACCAGAGAAGCAGGTAGCAGCACCGTCTACAGTACTTAGAATGGGGAATTACTGATGGGACCATAGAAGCAGCTACAGAACTGTCTAAAGGACTTAGAATGAGGAATTACTGATGAGACCAGAAAAGCAGCTAGCAGCACTGCCTAGAGGACTAAGAATGATGAATTACCAGTTTGACCAGAGACACAGCTGCAGCACTGCCTAGAGGATTTAGAATGGGGAGTTACTGACAGGACCAGAGAAGCAGCTGGCAGCACTGTCTAGAGGACTAAGAATAAGGAATTACCGACAGGACCAGAGAACCTGGGAGGTGCGCACCACCCGCAAGACATCTGCAGCACAGCCTAGATTATTTAAAATGTGGGAATTACTGGCCGGACCAGAGAAGCAGCTGTAGCACTGTCTAGAGGACTTAGAATAAGGAATTACCAGTAAGACCAGAGAAGCAGGTAGCAGCACTGTCTACAGGACTTAGAATGAGGAATTACTGATGGGACCAGAAAAGCAGCTAGCAGCACTGCCTAGAGGACTAAGAATGATGAATTACCAGTTTGACCGGAGACACAGCTGCAGCACTTGCTAGAGGATTACAGAATGGGGAGTTACTGACGGGACCAGAGAAGCAGCTGGCAGCACTGTCTAGAGGACTAAGAATAAGTCATTACTGACACGACCAGAGAAGAAGGGATGCGCACACCACCCACAAGACCGCCATGACAGAACACCACCAACTCATCAGGTCCACAAAGAGGAACTTCATCCAGAACAGAATCCTCCCCAACTCCCGCAATTTTAAGTAACTCTTCATCAGCATACAAGAATTTACCAACTCCCCCCTCAGTGAAACCTCCAATGTCTCCCCCTCCCAGGAACTCTACAACAAACTCGGCTCCAACTTCCATCACTAGATCAGGACTCTCTACAACAACTTCAACGAACAGAACCACAGCACCAACAATATTCAGCCTACTATCACCGCCTGGACCCCTGTCACCACAGAATATACTGCAAAGACCATGCGGAGCATACACTCAGGAGCCCCTACCGACCCTTGCACACTGCACATCTTCCACAGAGCTGCCTCTGCCAGAGCACCCAAACTATGACATACAACCAACAGCACCCTCGAAACAGGCACGTTCCCCCGATGACTGCAAACGTGCAGAAATCAACCCCCTTCTCAAGAAGCCCTCTACTGACCTGATGGACCTCAAGGACTACAGACACATCTCTCTCCTCCCCTTCGCAGCCAAAGTCACTGAGAAGATCGTCCACAACCAGCTCATAAACTTCATTGAATCAATCTCGATCCTCAACAATCCAGATTCCGCAGCAACCACAGCACTGAGACCGACCACCTAGCCGCCACAGACGACATCCACACTCTCCTCGACCAAGGCTACATGGCAGCCCTCATTTTCTAATCCTCTCAGCAGCCTTCTACACCGTCTCCCACCTCACACTAACCGCCAGACTCCACAACACCTGCATACAGGGAAGTGCCATAGGCTGAATCCGCTCCTTCCTCACCAGCCGAACTCAAAGAATCAGACTCCTGCACTTCCTCTTTGAACCCACAGAGATCAGCTGCAGAGTACCCCAAGGATCCTCACTCAGCCCCACGTTCTTCAACATCTACATGGCCCCCCTCTCCACCATCATCAGAAAACACAGACTCAGCATTGTATCCTACGCAGACGATAGCCAGCTCATCCTCTCCCTCACCAAGGTACCCAACATCACCAGATACAGGGGCTGATCTACAAGGAAGTGCTGCAGCGTGGCAACGCAAGCCCGTTGGCTGCGCCACGCTGTGGCACTCCTGAAGCACAGGAATGCGACATATTTACAATAATATGTCACATTCCAGTGCTCTCCCCGCGCTGGTTCACAAACTGCAGCCATGTTTCAGGGTGCAGGCACCCTTGCACCTTGGTACAAGGATGCCTGTGTCATGGGGAGATTGTTTTTGCGCAGGAAGGTGCCCCTTCCTGCACAAAAACAATCACTACAGGCATTTTCCGATTTCAATGCGTGCTGTAAAATGGAGCACGCATTGAAAGAGGAAAAAACTAGGAGAAATGAAAACATTGCTCCTCGTTGCACCTTGCTACGTCTCTCTTAGGGAGGAGTAACATTGACACGCATTTCCTGATTTACAATTCCTCGTAAATCTGGAAATGTGGCTGGTTCCATGGGTGCTGCGTGGGAACACCAACAGCAACACCCATGGAACGCCTCTTCCACGCAAAGTGCTACATGTGAAGGGGCCATATTTACAAGGAGAGGAAAAGTCACGCAGGGTGGCTTCTCCTCTCTTTGTAAATATAGAGAAGTGAAATCCGCCTCCAGTGCATCACTAAAAGTGATGTACTGGTGGGACAGGGGGCTTGTAAATCTACCCCACAGTTTCCAGGAAGGAATGAAGGACGACTCATCCTGGAAGAGCAGTAGCTGCCTGAAGCTCAACTCTGAGAAAACGGAAGTCCTCGTCCTCAGATCCACCCCCTCCGCGTGGGACAACACCTGGTGAACCATCACCCTCTGCAACCCTCGCACTGACCATGCCCACACCCTCGGCATCATATATCCTCCATGTGCTTCAACACCCTCCGCATTCTCCGCAAGACCTTCAAATGGATCCGCCCCGAATCTATAAAGACAGTCACCCATGCACTCAAAATCAGCAAACTGGACTACGGGAATGCCTCCTACGCAAGTCTCTACTCCTCAAACTCCAGACCATCCAGAACGCCACTGCCAGACTCGTCCTCGGCATCCCACAATAAGACCATATCACCCAGCACCTACAAGACCTCCACTGGCTCCCCGTCAAAAAGAGAGTGACTTTCAAGCTGTTCACTCATGCCTACAAATCCCTCCACCACACCGGACTCCAATACCTCAACGAAAGAATCTCCTTCTACGCACCCAAGAGAAACCTCCGCTCCACCGACCTCACCCTGGCTGAAATTCTTCACATCCGCAGAGCCAGAACGGGAGGAAGAGCCGTCTCATACATAGCAGCCAAGACCTGGAACAAACTCCCCCTCAGCATCAGATGAACCCCAACACTACAAGCATTCAGGAAGAGCCTCAAGACCTGGCTCTTTGAATGAGATGGAGCTTCTCGAAACTCCCATAACCCCATGCGCCTTGAGACCCTCATGTGTGAGTAGTGTGCTTCACAAATCCCTGGTTGATTGATTGATTGAGAAGCAGCTAGCAGCGCTGCCTAGAGGACTTAGAATGAGGAATTACCGATGGGACCAGAGAAGCAGCTGCAGCACTGTCTAGAGGACTTAGAATGAGGAATTACCTATGAGATCTTAGAAACAGCTAGCAGCACTGCCTAGAGGACTTAGAATGAGGAGCTACCAACGGGACCAGAGAAGCAGTTAGCAGCACTGCCTAGTGGGTTAAGAACGAGGAATGGCCACTGGGATCAGAGAAGCAGCTGCAGCACTGGACCAGGATTGACTCAATTTAAATGTCTGTTTTACATAGAATAGATGTGGAACATGGACTAGAGCAAGAATGATACGTGTTCGTGGAGACAAACTAACTCGGAGCTGTAAAACCCTATACTCTCATTAGATACCAGAGCAGTAGCTGTACAACCCTCCACTCTCATTTGATACCATGGAGAAGGAGGAGGGCTAAGAAAGATGGGAAAGAGGGACGGAGGAGGAAGTGAGAAACTGCTGTTTCAGTGAATTATGCAGGCCACCTGGTCCTCCCTCCCTGTATTTACATCTGGAGATGCCAGTGTTTGAACTGCCGGACCGGCTGCGATTGCTCCAGGTCATTGCTTTACATGTAGGCTGGTGTCAGTTCTATGGAATATTATATTTTAGCCCTGTGCCTTCCCCTTTACATGCCGTTTTAATCTGTATCTTCAATGTACAAGTAGCAACCTATGCGGAGTGGTGGGGCGGGTTGTGGAGATGAGTAAAGGTGCTGCGCTCGCAACGGCGTGCACTGCAAACACAAAAGAAGCCACAAAAAACAAAGAACAGAAGATAAGTATGAAGTGCGTTGTTGTTCAAGCTGATGGGAAGCCACAAAAAAGAAATAGTACTAACAGAGTATCATAAATAACTGTAAAAGGGAGAGCAGAAGTAACAGGAGCAATCTCTATGGAAGGTTCGAAAAGTCCAAAAAGAGAGAATAGTAACCTATTTAACCAATCAAAAGCCGGCATTTACGAAGGACAGAAAGAGGAACCAATTGCAGTGCTACAAGCCCATATTGTAGATACATCATGCTTCACAGAGCAGCGCATGCACTGCGTAGGCTCGACCTAAAAATGAATGTGTTCTTGTGTAATGAAGCTGATGCTCACGTAAAGAGCTCAATACCTTCTGGTAGAGTTCACCATATATATATATATATATATATATATCTATATATATATATATATATATATATATATATATATATATATATCTATATAGATATAGATATATATATATATAGATAGATATATATATATATATATATATATATATATATATATATCACTGAAAAAAACATAGGTTTCAGGTCTTATATAGTTAGGAATTAGCATTTAAAAAACCTTTGAAATTCACTCAAAAAACTATAGGTTTTAGGGGTGTTATAGTTAGCTGGACATTTCACTCATACAAAACCATTGAAATTGCTCCTATATAGTTAGTTGTACTAACTATATTTTGCGCACCCGCAATCCACTGCTGATGATGTCACATATTACATCATTCATGACATGGTCAGTGACATCACTGATGACATCTCAAATGACATCACTGATGACATCACTGATGACATCATCCGGTGAATGTGGTTTGCTTCGTTATTTAAATATGCATTATATATATAGCAATTTGCATTGAAGAACGAGTGGATATATAAAAATAAATATTTGGATGGAGGATTTAGTAGCAGTGTAATTGACTGTTTACTTTACCAATTTATAGTGTCTCACTAAATATAGTGAATAGTGATTAAACTGCGTGAATATCTGTATCACTTTGTCAGTTGTTTTGTAAACTATATAAGGCCTTAAACCTATGGTTTTTTCAGTGAATTTGCAAGGTTTTTTAAATGCTAATTCCTAACTATATAAGGCCTGAAAACTATGGTTTTTTCAGTGAATTTGCAAGGTTTTTTTAATGCTAATTCCTAACTATATAAGGCCTGAAACCTATGTTTTTTTCAGTGAATTTCAATGTTTTTTTAAATGCAAATTCCTAACTATATCAGGCCTGAAACCTATGGTTTTTTCATTGAGTTTCGAAGGTTTTTTAAATGACAATTTTTAAATGTTTTAATTGTTATTTTTTTTATACTGATTTACTACATTTTTGCAGGCAGGTGTTCAGAGGGCACGCCCCCTTTTTACAACACTCTGCAGCGCAGCTCCATGGAGCTTACTGGAGATACCTGTTGGACTAGTTCCCTCTAGGGGACCTCTGGATTGAACAGGAATTAATTACCCAACTTAAACTGTGCAAACGCGCCCTGTAGAGTGTTCTAAATTGGGGGATTAAGTTCCCTTGCATACTGGGGATCCCTAGGGGCCAACTAGCCCACCATGAGCCTCCATTATGCGCCAGGGGGCTGTGTTGCTTTTCCCTGTGGGGCAGCGGTCCCCGGAGCAGTGTAGGGGGTTGATTGCCCCCCCCCCACACTTCTTTATCACTATGCCCCCGCGATTTTGTCCCCCTGGGGAGTAATTTGAAAGGAAAAAAACTTTTTTATTAAAAAATAATTGGCCTTGGGGGTCCTTGTGGGATCACCTGGGCTAGCCTAGGGGTCAGGGTGTTTCTACCCTGCCCCCTTTTTGTGTTCTACACGTTTGTTTTTCTGCTTTCTTGTGCCTCGGTCTACCGAGGCACAAGATGGCTGCCATTTTGGAGTGTTGACAGCCAGTGGCAGCCAATCAGCATGCAGCTCGTGCACTGGAAGGTGCGCGCACGGTGCACGCTTATAGATATATACATTTTTTCACATTTGATTTTCTCAACAACTACTGAAGGGATTTACACCATTTAAACAAAAGGGCGATCTGCGAACCAGACTCTACCATTTTGCCAAATTTGGTGTAATTCCGTTAAGCGGTTCGGGCTGTAGCCGTGTCTAATCGTCTTACGGAAATTAACATGGGGAAAACACGTTTTGGGACCCCCTTTTTTCTCAGCCCCCACTTCACAAATCTCCCCAAAAATTTCAAGGAAGGAGCGGAGTGGAGCAGGCCATCTTCTTTGAGAAAATCACAAAGATTCATCAACCGGCACCAAAGTTATTCCCAATAGAATGTTGCGGATTTCCAATTGAAACTAGGTCCTAACTATATATACCTACTGGCGACCGCCAGTAGGTAATATATGTATATATAAAATGTCCCCAATGGCAGGATTTACTAAGTTATTTTACTCATCTGCCTCATAGTAGGTGAGGAAACAAATGCATTTTGTGCATGAACAAATTCCAAACAACACAAGCACAAAATGTGTTGTGAGTGTGATTTACTGGAGTTGGAGGAAGATTTCAAAGGGATCTTTTCAAAGCCACCACAATTTGCATATTTACGAACAAGCAACATCAAGGAAATGCTCAATCAAAAAGATGATCGCAAAGATAGAATTTACAGGGGAACATTACCATGCCAAAATTGTGGAAATTGTGATGCTATAATCAAAGGTAACCAGTTTCCTCATCCCACTAAGGGGACAGCTATCAAACTAAGAGTCCCAGCCACTTGTGACAGCAGTAACCTCATCTACATGCTGAAATACCCATGCGGACAAGCCTATGTAGGTAAGACTGAACAGAAAATGAAAACTCGTTTAACAGAACACAAGGGTAACATCCGCACAAAAAACCTCAAATCTACACTTGTCACCCATTTCAACCTGCACAATCATAATCCAAGTCTTTTACTATTTTTGATATTGGAACATGTACCAATCCTCCCAGGAAGAGACAACACACAACATTTACTGAGCAGAGAAATTCATTGGATTATTTTTTTTAATACAACACGCCCAAAAGGACCCAATGAACATGTTGATTTTAATTGTTTCTTTTGAATCAACGTCCTAAAATTTGCGTATGAATCAACGACCTAAAATTTGGGCATGGACAATCGTAAGTAGGAACTACTGATGAAAGATCGCTATTGATGAAAAATTACATTTACCACATTTATACCCAAGAAAATGAATATGTTAATTTTTGAGGTTTAATTTCTTGACATGTACAGTAGAATGTAGAATCCAGGTCTAAAGGTCGCATTCATCATGTTGAAATTTTGACACTCAGTACTCAGATGTTTATATATGAGAACCAGTTACACATGAGAGTACAAATATACTTTACCTCACTCACTGAATATTTCTCAGTAATTGTCATCTCACTAAATATGCATACCGGGTGCTTTCACAATCGTTTAAACATTTTTAGTGTCATTGTTTATTTCGTAGACTTTTTGTTTTTAAAACATAGTGACTTCTCAAACTTTATTAACACCAGAAGCGAATAACATGGAGCCTTGAATCTTTTTACCTTCCGAATCGTAATCTCTCTTCTTTTGGAACCGCGGTCTTTTTACCATAGCAACACGGTCACGTGACACTGTAGGTTGGGCCCCGCTGAGGTTTAAGTTAATGATTTTGAACCGCCGTAAACACTTCTCGCGAGAATATTGAGGAGTTTCATCCTTTCATCTCGGTGTAAGCCTACTGATTTTCGTACGGCACACGTCTTTTTCTTTCTCTTTTAAACACAAGACTCTTACAATTTTTCTACTATTCATTTGTTTACAGCCGACCGAGTATTGGAATTTTAAATGACGCAATAAATGTGAAAACGCCACATCGTGTTGTGAGTTTCAACTCTTAAATTTGTTATGCACTGCTTTTATTTAACATTCATTTACTTATCATTGAGCACTTTTGTTTCTCTTACAGGTTTCATACCGAGAATATTTGGTACCACAATTTGAAATTCATGTAAAGTTCGATAAAATTGCGAGTAGTAAGACTGTTCACTCGATTGTTCGACCTGTCGTTCTCTAATGCTTGTCGCCTGTTTCTGCTGTGCTCCAGCCACTTTTCATGAGTCTCTTTCACTTGTTTCGGGTTACATACCATGCACTAGTCTATGCCTCCTTTGTTTTTTACCTGCGTGTTGTTGGTAACTTGCATGAGTTCTTCTCACGCTCCTTTAGTTACGTTTGAGCACCAAGGCACTTTCTAATGATCTTTTCGTAATACCTGTAGTTTTCCTAATTTGTTTTCACTCACCAAAACTTCATTTAGTCATGCTTTATCACTTTTTATACACTAATCCACTTATTCATTTTATCAGGCTTTCTTGGCCATTCACAACACACAGCACTCGCTTAGAAGTACAATATCAATTTACTATTACACTGGGGATATAAGGTATACCATTTTACATTGAATGACAACCTATTTTGACATTCAGTACATTATGAATGTACCAGCACCAGACTGAAAGGTTTCTGCTTTATGTTTTATAATTACAGAAAATAAGTCCCCTGAAGAAGGGCGCAGCCCGAAATGCATTGGGCATATCACTTGAAATATATGTTGGATATATAACTACAATTACACTTTTCTTGCCACTTCCTTTATTCCGATGTGCAACTCAGAGACAGCACACTTCTCTGTTGCTTTGCACTGTGCTATTTCAAAGGAATGTTCAGCATTGATTGTAGACTTAAATGTTCACTGTCAGCATTGCAAACCCCTGCACTCCATGAGTTGTGGAATACAGAATTACATTTCTTCCTCTAATCAGTTCAATGCATTGACATACGTGAGCCATTCGAAGCCTCTATATGTGCATGCTGCCTTATGGGTGGTGGGGCGGGAGTCTGCTGACATCAGAAGACTGCAGTCTCATTATCTACGTCGCTCCTGAGAGCCAATCACTGTTTAAGCACCCTCTGCCACCTGGTTTAATATGAGCTGATGGTCAACCTGCAGATCTGGCTGATCGGGAGCACAACAACTTAACCCTAGCAATTCCAGCCTTCATCTCCTGATTGTGTACTGAGACTGGCAGCCTTAGAAATTTTAACTTTTATTATGTACTATACTAATATTTACAGAGGGCTTTAGGTCATCCCATTACTTACCACCAATTGGCTTCTTGGTCAGTCTCATTCAATTAACTCTTCTTGTGTTTGTCCCGCCTCTAGAGCACAGCTCCAATATCGTCCTTTTGATGCAATGACTTGTATCTTTCCACTGCTTAAATTGAAGGACCTACTTGTATTTCTTTTTTTTTTTCAGTACTCCATTGGAGTACATGTGATATGTGATTTACTAGCTCTCTCCCTCATGTGCTACGTGCCCCCCAGGACCACCCTACCTCGTTCACAGCTTGCCTCATTTCTCCGGTCTTTCCCCCCCTTTTTTGCTAATCTGTTGTGCCTCCCACCATGGTATCAAATTGCAACCCTCACTTGCGCCTCTGCTGCTCCAAGGACTCTCCCTGTCGTGTGCTTAAAAAACAAATCTCAGGGGCATATTCTCAAGGATTCATTGCCGAGTTATCGGCACTTTATCACAGCCAAAGTCGCGATAAATTTATCGCCCCATTCACAAGCTGGTGCTAACAGCCCATATCACCAGTTTACCCGCGATAGCATCCGCAAAAAAACATTGCCACAGATGACCCCGGCAACTAATGCTAATGAGATGCAGAGTAGGCGTTCCCGTGCAAAAAGCCACAACACCATGTCACAACATTCTCAACGACCAGCCAGATCTGTGATAAGATCACAAAAAAGGCAAAAAGGTGCGTTAGCAGCAGGAATCTAACACGTGCTCTTACTTGGTGTACAGTTGGACGACAACCTGCACCAGAAAAGGGAGCCCAGCCCAGCGCCACACCTGAAGAACAACAGATGCCATGGAGCCAACTATCATGCAGCTTGGACACCCAAGAGGGCCACAACACCCACCGCCACCCCCCTGGAATACCCCTCCCCCCCCAGGTGCCTTACCCCGGGCACCCTTTAACCCCTGCCTGGACCAAGATATTGCACAGAAACATTTACATTCATGTGTGGTCAGAAAAAGGAGAATCATTCATTCACCATTGAAAGCTCAAACAAAATATTACAATCAAATTTGACACTAAACAACTATTTGGAAGAATCATTGCGGGTCATCCATGGAAATCTGTAAGTCACAGCCTGCAAGACAAAATTCGATAAGAAGATGTGTCAGACACTCATCAAAGGACAGAGAGAGAGAGAGAGAGAGAGAGAGAGAGAGAGAGAGAGAGAGAGAGAGAGAGAGAGAGAGAGAGAGAGAGTGAGAGTGAGAGTGAGAGTGAGAGTGAGAGTGAGAGAGAGAAAGAGAAAGAGAGAGAAAGAGAGAGTGAGAGAGAGAGAGATAGCGGGAGAGAGAAGGAGAGAGAGGGGGAGAGAGAGGGAGAGAGAGAAAGAGATTGTACGAGGAGCGCAAGGCCAATCGGGCTCTTGCCAACTGTTGCGTGTGTATCGCTATTGGTGCACCATAAGTCTAAGGCCTGGCATCAATTGCTGCGCGAAGGCCACATCTCATTTAAAAAATGCACGCAGTAGTCAGAATAACATTAGGTATGAAAGCCCCTTTGTCTCAATACACAAAGCGGAAGGACATCTGAACCTCCAACCTTGGTCTTGAATGCGACTGGCACACCCTGAGTGAGATACCATACCAGATTATGATGAATCCCACATCATGAACTGCGCTAATGAAAGACCAATGTGTCCACACCCCACACATAGTTGTCCCAGCTTGAGGTACACCGCCATGGGATGCCCTTGACACACACGTAAAAGACAACCCATAAGTCGAAACGTTGCACCCACATTCAACTCATTGCTCCGAGCTGTGTCATATCATCCACATAACTGCCGCCGGTCTGAGGAGTGCCGGTGCTTCGAGACCAACAAAAGCAATGTCAGGCCATCCCAGACCCATGCACAACTCCTGTCATGTGGAACTGTACTTTGCATGAATGCTGCATCTGTTGGGATCACTGGCAGTGTTGCACATCAGTTAGCGTCTGAGTTTCCGTCTTGCGTACGTCACCTGCATCCAGCCCTGGTTCCACTGTCAATCATGCACATTCAAGTGGCCCATGGAGGTCTGCCTATCCAACACAAGGGTAGCTAAACTGGATTATTACTTGTGTGTGCACCCCCTGTTGGCCCACGAACAGGAGTGTAACTGTGATACCCTTGCATGGGATACCTTGATATTTAGCGTATGTGTTGGCAGTTGTGGATGGGAGATTGCACAAGTCATCGTGTGCAGTGACCACATCGAGGCGCTCCCCTATTGGGCTGTGTTGCAGATTGGTGAAACAGCGTGGACGGAGCACATCTATCCGGACCAGTTAATGGATTGGCTCACCCTCGTTTTTGATGAACTCGACAACGACGTACTCTTGGAACTGATTGCCCAGGAAGCTGCGCTTGCATACATGGATGAGTAACTACGTTCCAGCAGCCACAACTGATTGCCACCCAGAGAACAGGTCCCAACACCTTGTTGCATCTTGGATGAATTGTCACAAATCCCACCACAACAGTGGACATGTCTGCATTCACCCGGACTCCGAATGCATGTGCGTGCACCTACGCGTGTTGTTACACACCTGTGCAAGATGATGCAGTCCCATGGACAGAGCTGCACAGCGTCGTTTGGCAACGTTCCCAAATCTGACATACTGCTGGAGGGAGAGCACACACATGGCAATGTAGTACTACATGTGACCTTGTGGGACCCTTTCACCTGCTCACTGTCAGCAGAGCACACAGTCAGCACAGTCCAGTGGAACAGCACTATGCAGATCCCCTGGGCTGTGAGTTGAGTCCCCTGAGACGGGGCAATGAGCCATTGCCAAACATCACATGACTCATCCAGCAAGGCAAGGTGTGCTGAGCGCATTGCCCTCCATAATGATTTGTGTTCATTTTTGCCTATCCATTTCTTGCACCTCAACATGTTCCTATGCTGCCTGTAAGTATATAAAGCATGTCCCTGCATGTTGTCAGTGGCGTAACGAAACTTGAGGGGGCCCCCCTGCAAACTACATGGAGGGCCCCCCTAACCCCCATTCTCCGTGCCAGTCTAGAGCTCTCAGGCCAGCGACCTGCCTACTGCAGGGGATGCGGGGCTATTGTTGCGCCACTGTCACCAATACAACCGTGATAAGTAACACTGGATGGTGGAGTTAAAGGTTGGGCTTAGACTGCGAGAAGGCTATCATAGATAGTGGTCCAGTCATTACAGGGTCCCTGCCATCAGTAGGCCGGGGAAGTTTGCCCAATTCTAGGTGGGTTTCCTGATGCAGACTCCTGTCATGATATAAAACATCGGGCCCACTCATTGTTCAGTTTTGACAAAAGTGCATCCACTGCTCCTTCTCCTTTCCGTTTTAAAACATTAGACAATGCGACAATGCAGTATTTCAAAAGCAGATGTAACTATAAAGAGCACATTTTGATAATACATTTTTATTAGTAGACAATAGCAATCTTAAGAGGCATTGCATAGCTTCATAAACACTTTGACCCCAATTCCATCACAGTCTCTCTCTCTCTCTCTCTTTCTCTCTCTCAGTCATTCAGTCTCTCTCTTTCAGTCAGTCAGTCTCTCTCTCAGTCAGTCAATCTCACTCTGTTATTCAGTCTTTCTCAGCCAGTCAGTCTCTCTCAGTCAGTCAGTCTGTCAGTCAGTCAGTCTCTCTCTCTTTCTCTCTGTCTGTCAGTCAGTCGGTCTCTCTCTCTCTGTCAGTCTCTCTATCTCTCTCTTTCTGTCAGTCAGTCAGTCTCTCTCTCTTAGTCAGTCTCTCTCTCAGTCAGTCAGTCTCTCTCAGCCAGTCAGACAGTCTCTCTCTCTGTCAGTCTGTGAGTCAGTCGGTCCCTCTCTCTGTCAGTCTCTCGGTGAGTCGATCTGTCTGTCAGTCGATCTGTCTGTCTGTCTGTCAGTCTCTCTATCTCTCTCAGTCAGTCAGTCTCTCTCAGTCAGTCTCTTTCTTTCTGTCAGTCAGTTTCTCCCTTTCTGTCCGTCAGTTTCTCCCTTTCTGTCAGTCAGTCTCTCTCTGTCAGTTTCTCTCAGTAAGTCAGTCTGTCTCTCTGTCAGCCAGTCTCTCTATCTCTGTCAGCCAGTCTCTCTCTCTCTCTGTCAGTCAGTCTCTCTCTCTGTCAGTCAGTCTCTCTCTCTCTGTCAGAGTCCCAGTCTCTCTCTCTCTCGTTCAGTCTCTCTCTCAATCAGTCACTCTCAGTCAGTCAGTCTCTCTCTCTTAGTCTCTCTCTTAGTCAGTCTCTCTCTCTGTCAGTCCCTCTGTCAGTCAGTCTCTCTCTCAGTCTCTCTCTCTCTCTCTCTCTCTCTCAGACAGTCAGTCTTCCAGACAGTCACTCGCTCCCTCTAGCAGTCTCTCTCAGTCCATCATTCTCTCTCTCTCTCGCAGTCAGCCAGTCTCTCTCAGACAGTCTCTCTCTATCTCAGTCAGTGACTCTCTCTGTCAGTCCTGCTCTCTGTCAGTCAGTCTCTCTCTCTGTCAGTCAGTCTCTCTCTGTGAGTCTCTCTCTCTCTCAGTCAGTCTCTCTCTGTCAGTAAGTCTCTCTGTCGGTCAGTCTCTCTTTCTCTTTCTCTCTCTCTCTGTCAGTCTCTGTCAGTCAATCTCTCTCAGTCAGTCTCTCTCTCTCTCTGTCAGTCTCCCTCTGTCAGTCTCTCTCTCAGCCAGTCAGTCTCTCAGTCTGTCTCTCAGTCTCTCTCTCTCTCTCTCTTAGTCTCTCTCTCTGTCATTCAGTCTCTCTCTCTCCCAGTCAGTCTTTCTCTCTCCCAGTCAGTCAGTCTCCTAGTCAGTCTCTCTCTTTCTGTCAGTCAGTTTCTCCCTTTCTGTCAGTCAGTCTCTCACAGTCTCTCTCTGTCAGTTTCTCTCAGTAAGTCAGTCTGTCTCTCTGTCAGCCAGTCTCTCTCTCTGTCAGCCAGTCTCTCTCTCAGTCAGCCAGTCTCTCTCTTGCTCTCTCTCTCTCTCTGTCAGTCAGTCTCTCTCTCCGTCAGTCTCTCTCAGTCAGTCTCTCTCTCAATCAGTCACTCTCAGTCAGCCAGTCAGTCTCTTTCTCTTAGTCTCTCTCTTAGTCAGTCTCTCTCTCTGTCAGTCTCTCTCTCAGTCTCTCTGTCAGTCTCTCTCAGCCTCTCTCTCTCTCAGTCTCTCTCTCTCTCTCTCTCTCAGTCAGTCAGTCTTCCAGACAGTCTCTCGCTCTCTCTGTCAGTCTCTCTCAGTCCGTCATTCTCACTCTCTCGCAGTCAGCCAGTCTCTCTCAGTCAGTCTCTCTCTATCTCAGTCAGTGACTCTCTCTGTCAGTCCGCTCTCTGTCAGTCAGTCTCTCTCTCTGTCAGTCAGTCTCTCTCTGTGAGTCTCTCTCTCTCTCAGTCAGTCTCTCTCTGTCAGTAAGTCTCTCTCTCTGTCGGTCAGTCAGTCTCTCTCTCTCTCTCTCTCTCTCTCTCTCTCTGTCAGTCTCTGTCAGTCAGTCTCTCAGTCTCTCTCTCTCTCTCTTAGTCTCTCTCTCTGTCAGTCAGTCTCTCTCCCAGTCAGTCTCTCTCTTAGTCAGTCATTCTTTCTCTACATCAATCAGTCTCTCTCTCTCTCTGTCAGTCTCTCTCAGTCAGTCAGTCTCTCTCACAGTCAATCAGTCTACTCTCTCAGTCAGTCAGTCAGTCTCTGCCTCTCTCTCTCAGTCTCTCTCTCTGTCAGTCAGTCAATCTCTCTCTCTGTCAGTCAGTCTCACTATCAATCAGTCTCTCTCTCTCTCTGCGGGTCAGCCAGTCTCTCTCTCTCTCAGTCAGTTTCTCAGCCAGTCAGTCTCTCGGTCAGTCAGTATTCAGTCTCTGAGTCAGTCAGTCTCTACTCTCTCTCCACTCTCTCTCTCTCTCTCTCTCTCTCCATTCTCTCTCTCAACTTTGTCCACTCTATCTCCACTGTCTCTCTCTCCACTGTCTCTCTCTCCACTTTCTCTCCACTCTCTCTCTCTCTCTCTCTCTCTCTCTCTCTCTCTCTCTCTCTCTCTCTCTCTCACACACTCTCCACTCTCTCTCCACTGTCCCCCTCCACTCTCTCCACTCTCTCTCCACTCTCTCTCTCCACCCTCTCTCCCTTCTCTCTCTCTCTACACTGTCTCTCTCCACTCTTTCTCCACTCTCTCTATTCTCTCTCCACTCTCTCTCTCTATTCTCTCTCCACTCTCTCTCTCCACTCTCTCTCTCCAATCTCACTCCATGCTCTCTCCAATCTCTCTCCATTCTCTCTCCACTGTCTCCCTCCACTCTCTCCACTCTCTATCCACTCTCTCTCTCTCCACTCTCTCTCTCTCTCTCCAGTCTCTCTCTCTCTCTACTCTCACTCTCTCCACTCCTTATCGCTCACTCTCTCCACTGTCTCTCCACACTCTCTCCACTCTCTCTTTCTCCACTGTCTATCTCCACTCTCTCTCTCCACTGTCTCTCTCTCCACTGTCTCTCTCCACTCTCTCTCTCTCTCTCCACTCTCTACTCTCGCTCTCCACTCTCTCTCCACTCTCTCTCTCCAATGTCTCTCTCTCTCCACTCTCTCTCCACTCTCTCTCCACTGTCTCTCCAGCTGCAACATTTTATTTTATTACATCTAGATTTATTATAAATATCCTAAATGAATTTACATTTACATTTTATATTTCAATATTTTCATTTTTTTTAAATTAAAAATAAGCTTTAATAATTTCCCTATACTTCCTCATAGCGAGATCTCCACTACAGTGGTGGAAATCACTACCTACGAGTGAAAAGTTACTAGTAGTTATTTTAGACTTATAAATCCTATGGAAGGAAAGTCCACTAGTGGGTGGAAACATGTAAGTTTACACTTAGGTGTAAATCTACAGTAGGAAATACTGGACAGCAAAAAGGTTTAGATTTACACCTAGGTGCAGGGGTTTACAGGAGTAAATGCAGGGCTCGAGTCGGGGTTCCACACGGGTGGACGGCGTTCCCCCACTTATTTTACCAGGATCTCGATAACTGGAGCAAATGGAGCCACACATTCACTTTTTGGCCTCTCTGGGGCGATATCGGAGCTCATTCAAAACGCTGCTCACGCGCTGGCTTCTTTGATGCAATCGCATCTAAGGGGTGAGCGAGGGGAGGCAATGAGTCTGATGGTGCAAGCCACCTTTCGTGGCGTCACTTCCTGTTGTGACAACAGCACCCCCCAACTTCTTTTTTTAGGACTAGTACCCTGAGTAAATGTACATGTGTAAACTTACCTTTGCAAAGAGGCCCCAATGAATTTCACAGCCGTGTGCCTAATTGTGCCTACTTAATGGAGATAATTTCTTTGGCTTTTGTGTAGTGAGAAGTTTATGGGCAGTGTGAGAAGCTGGCACTGGTGGTGTAAGAGGCTGTCACTGGTGGCAGAGTGTGAGGCTGGCACAAGTGGGTAGTGACTGAAGCTGGCACTTGTGGGTAGTCCGAGGAGTTCAGCTGCCACAGGTGGCAGTGTGAGAGACTGGCACTGGTGGGTAGTGGCTGAAGCTGGCACTGGTAGCAGAGTGAGAGGCTGGCACTGGTTGTAGTGTGAGAGGGTGGAACTGGTCATAGAGTGAGAGGCTGGCGCTGGTGCCAGAGTGAGAGGCAGGCACTGGTGGCAGTGTGAAAGGCTGGCACTGGTGGCAAAGTGAGAGGATGGCACTGGTGACAGAGTGAGAGGCTGGCACTGGTGGTAGAGTGAGAGACTGCCAATGGTGGGAATGGGAGAGGCTGGCACTGGTGCAGAGTGAGCAGCTGGCACTGGTGGCAGTGTGAGAGGCTGGCACTGGTGGCAGAGTGAGAGGCTGGCACTGGTGGCAGAGTGAGAGGTTGGCACTGGTGGGAGTGGGAGAGGCTGGCACTGGTGCAGAGTGAGCAGCTGGCACTGGTGGCAGTGTGAGAGGCTGGCACTGGTGGCAGTGTGAGGGGCTGGCACTGGTGGCAGAGTGAGAGGCTGGCACTGGTGGCAGACTGAGCAGCAGGCACTGGTAGCAGTGTGAGAGGCTGGCACTGGTGGCAGAGTGAGAGGCTGGCATTGGTGGCAGACTGAGCAGCAGGCACTGGTAGCAGTGTGAGAGGCTGGCACTGGTGGCAGAGGGAGAGTCTGGCATTAGTGGGAGTGTGAGAGGCTGGCACTGGTGCAGAGTGAGCGGCTGGCACTGGTGGGAAGTGGGAGGGGCTGACACTGGTGGCAGTATGAGAGGCTGGCACTGCCGGCAGAGTGAGAGGTTGGCACTGGTGGGAAGTGTCAGAGGCTGGCACTGGTGGTAGAGTGAGAGACTGCCAATGGTGGGAGTGTGAGAGGCTGGCACTGGTGGCAGTGTGAGTAACTGGCATGGGTGGGCAGTGGCTGAAGCTGGCACTGGTGGCAGAGTGAGAGGCTGGCACTGGTGGCAGAGTGAGCGGCGGGCACTGGTGGCAGTGTGAGAGGCTGGCACTGGTGGCAGAGTGAGAGGCTGGCGCTGTTTGCAGAGTGAGTGGCTGGCACTGGTGGGAAGTGGGAGGAGCTGGCACTGGTGACAGTGTGAGACTGGCACTGGTGGGAAGTGGGAGTAGCTGATACTTCTCAGAGGAGCAGAGCCCTGTGGGGAATGCTGTCTCTGAGGCCCCCACCCCCACCCTTGTTCTGGGCCTGGCTCTGACTGAAGAGAAACAATGTCAGTTGAAAACATTGTTTCTCTTCAGTCAGCGGGAGGGGCTCAGAGCAGGCTACAGACAGCTTTCACCTGCTTTAGAGGGAGAGAGGCTTGCTTCAGCGCCATCCTCTCTTACAGCTCCCACCGAAGAGCTGAGGGGGGTCGGGCCCCCTTCATTTACTGAAGAGAGTGGGGCCCCCCGCACCGCGGGATCTGCGGGGGCGTTTGTTACGCCCCTGCATGTTGTGGCCTTTGCCTTGCCTGTACCGACACGCACATGCTAATAAAGTCTACGCAACTTCACCAGTGTTCGAGTGTGATGAGTGTTGATTCGAATGACAACACATGTTCCTCAATGAGCATTGTCCGTACCCAGGGAGGGACTGACTGCCGCATGTACATTGGGGGTGAGTCCCCATTGTGAGAGGTGCAGTGTCCCTTAACTGCTCAGCGCTACGTAGTGTGTGGGCAAGCTCTTTTAACTTTTTTTAACTGCCATTCAGTCATTCTAAACGTAGTACTTTGCTGGCATTCAGTCGTTCTAAACTTAGAGCACACATTTGTAAATGTAAATGTAAATGTAAATGTAGTAGTATTTGTATAGCGCACCGAATCGACCCCCGAAGGGGTATCTCAGGCGCTTGTATGCATACTGCTTTGGAACCCTTCCTGGCTTTTCCCTGTGAAGTGCCCACTCCTGGGCACCCCCAAGGTCAAGCCAGGCATCCTAGCGTTGTTGGGGCAGTTGTGGAGATTAAGTAAGCTATTGCCCAGAGTTGCAGAGTGGGACCCATGATTAGAATAGGCACTGAGGCAAGAATTATCAGGTCCGCGGAAATTGAGCCCAAGACCCGCTGAGGCGGGAATTGAACCCTGGTCCCGGGCTAGACCTCTGCATCAGGGTCTGCTGCTCTAACCATTGAGCCACACTTCTCCACATTTGCTTGAAGGGGGAGAGTTGGGGGCATTTGTCAGTCTTACCTTCCCCGGAAGCCTGGGCTTGGTCTTCACTCCTTCCCGCCTCGGTCTGACGCGGTAACCAGTACCGTTGCGCGGAGGGCAGGGAAGGGAGAGTCATGCACTTCCGCTTTGACCGGTTAGCGGTCTAGTTGCGGGGAGCTGGTGCAGATAAAGGGTGAAGGGCCTGTGGCCGCGGTGTGGTGAGTGGGGCAGGGGCAGTGTCCCTTAACTGCTCGGCGCTACATAGTGTGTGGGCTAACTCTTAACTTTTTGAAACTTTTCTGACATTTAGTTGTTCTAAACTTAGTGCACACATTTGCTTGAAGGGTGAGTGTTGGGGGCATTTGGCAGTCTTCCCTTCCCCGGAAGCCTTGGCTTGGTCTTCACTCCTTCCCGCCTCAGTCCGACGCGGTAACCAGTACCGTTGCACCGAGGGCAGGGAAGGGAGAGTCAGGCACTTCCGCTTTGATCGGTTAGCGGTCTAGTTGCGGGGAGCTTGTGCAGATGCAGGGCCCGTGGCCGCGGTGTGGTGATAGGGGCAGTGGCAGTGTCCCTTAACTGCTCAGCGCTACGTAGTGTGTGGGCAAACTCTTAACTTTTTTTACTTTGCTGGCATTCAGTCGTTCTAAACTTAGTGCACACATTTTCTTGAAGGGGGAGTGTTGGGGGCATTTGGCAGTCTTACCTTCCTCTGAAGCCTGGGCTCGGTCTTCACTCCTTCCCGCCTTGGTCCGACGCGGTAACCAGTACTGTTGCGCGGAGGATGGGGAAGGGAGAGCCAGGCACTTCTGCTTTGACCGGTTAGCGGTCTAGTTGTGGTCAGCTTTTACGAATAAAAGCTGCATGCCTCAGCAGCCACACAGCGGACACATCGCCGGTGCGCCAAAAGCTTGCCCGTCTGCCCCCTTCCGCGGCCAGTCGGGCCCAGTGTCAGAACCCCTGCTGGTTCTGGGGCAGGGCTACAGTATAGCGCCCAAGAACTGCATGCTCTTTGCCCAGCAATGGCGGACATGTGTAGGCACAGCATTGAAGGAAGAAGTAAGTGCTGGTACTGCAAGCATTGCATGATTAGGCCTAGCGCTGGAAGGGAGGCGAAGGTGGCGAGCTCACTTTTGAACTGCTGCCTACTGAACTGTAGATCACTTAGGAAGCATAGAATGAAGGTCTACGACCAGCTTTTAGATGGGCAGGTAGACGTGATGTTTCTTTCTGAGACATGGCTGGATGAGGATTCTGCGCCGGAGATCCTAGCGGGAATACCCAGTGATTACGCAATCACCAGGATAGATAGGGGCTCAGGCAGAGGGGATGTGGTGGCGATCATATTTAAACAGACCGTCCAATGCTCCCTAGAGCTGGTCACTATTGCAGATAGTGAGGCTTGTTTCTTCACAATCAGGGTTGCTACAAATTACATCTGGAAAGGGCTCCTGATCTATAGACCTCCTGGACCCTCCACTCGCTTTTCCCCTAGCCTGATAGAATGTCTCACTCAACCAGCACTCCGTAATGAAAAACTTTTAGTGCTTGGCGACTTCAATTAGCATTTTGATGATGCAAAGAACGGGGGGCGGGGAGTTATGTCAGGAATTGGCTACCCTACAACTAATGCTAAAATCTGATTCCCCAACACATCAACTGGGCCATCTGCTTGACCCTATTTTTGCTAACTGGGAGGCCATAGTAGTGAACCCACCTCTTCCTGTTCTATTGTCAGACCATTTCCTGGTCCCTTTTGAGATGATGTTGCCGGGTTTAACGGTACAGGAGAAATCTAAGAGGGAAATAGCATGCTGGAAGTGGGCTGGCTTCTCTCAGGATAAGTTTAACAGTGCTCTCTCTCAGGGTGGGCTGCCGGGGGGCATAGATGTCGCAAGAGCATGTGAAAACTTGGACAGCCGCATTACAGAGGCACTGGATAGTACCGCTCCCTGGACACATAAAATGCCGGAATGAGTACAAAAATATGCTCTCTGGTATAACACTGCCTTGAGAACTGCTAAAGCAGACTGTAAACGCCTAGAAAGGCGGTGGAGGAAAGACTTTTCGGACCAGGTTAGGAGGAGTATAAAGTCTCTCTAAAGAGCTATCATGGGCTCATTAGAAGGGCAAAGGCATCATATTACCAGGAAAGAATTGGGGGCGGAGAATTCGGCAAGGGAATTATTTAGGGTCTACAAAGAAATAACACCCCTAGCAACAACGGCAGTGCCAGCATCTGGCTCAGAGGAATCATACAATTGAGTGGCGGATTTCTTTGCAGATAAGGTGGAGAAAATGTACTCCACCTTCCCAGACTCTGCTCGAGTTGGCCACAAGATCCTTGGGGAAGCAGGATACGTTCTAGAGATAGAATGTATTGATAGATTTATTGTTCCCCCTCCAGAGCTGTTAACGAACATCTGTATGAGTGTCAAGTCAGGCTCTCCAAGAGACCCTGATTCCCCTAAAGTGCTTGAAGGGAGCATTGTAACTCTTGAGCCATGTATTAGACACCTATTGGAGTTATCTTTCATGACAGTTACAGTGCCAGTTAGATGGAAGGAAGCAGTGGTGCTTCCGCTACCCAAGAAACCGCACATTAGCCCAGATCAACCTGATAAACTGCGCCCAATCTCTTTACTCCCTTACTTTCCAAAGGTTGCGGAGAATGTGGTAAATACACAACTTACTGGGCATATTGGGAAATACAATCTTCTGCATCCCACTCAGTCTGGGTTTCGTGCACTCCACTCGACGGAATCAGCACTGTTACTCGCCACTGAAACCATCAAGAAATACGTGGACGAGGGACAGACGACGCCCTTAATCCTGCTAGATTTAAGTGCTGCCTTTGTCACTGTTGCACACCATACTTTGCTGCATTGTCTGAGGAAAAAAGGGGTGTCTGGTAGTGCATTGAGCTGGATGAAATTCTTCTTGTCCGAGCACAGTTTTTAGGTGAGGCAGGGCTCTCACTACTCCAAAGTCATCAAACTGAAACAGGGAGTGCTGCAGGGATCAACCCAGAGCCCGACCCTGTTCAATCTCTATGTTACACCTTTAGCAGAGACTGCAGATGGTTTTGGGATCAGGGTTGTGTCCTACGCCGATGACACGCAACTGGTGGTTTCCCTGACACAAGCACAGGATACAGCAGCCTCCAATTTTGTGGCATGCATGCAAGATCTTGCATCATGGATGGCTAATAACTGCCTGAAATTGAATGGCAGTAAGACCGAGGTGCTTGTGCTGGGGAGAGCCCCATCAGTGTGGTCATCAGCATGGTGGCCCCAAAGTCTGGTGCCCACCCCTACACCCTGCACTCGGGCAAAGAACCTGGGGGCTTGGCTAGACACTAATCTCTCCTTCGAGTACCATACCAGGCGGGTAGCAGGTGCCTGTTTCGGAGTCCTGAGGGGCCTTTGGAAAACCCTGGATATGCTACCTACTGCAGCCAGAAAGACCATGGTGCATGCCCTGGTAACATCGCACCTGCACTATAGTAATATACTGTACCTGGGTGCCACTGGTAAATGCATGCAAAGACTCCAAGTCATACAGAACGCAGCAGCTCGGCTGGTTCTTATGCTCCCAAGGAGGGCCTCCTCGAAGATGGCGCTGGCTTCCCTACTCTGGCTACTGATAAGGGAGAGAGTCCTGTTTAAGGCACTGGCGTCTGCCATCGTATCATTCAGGGGACGTGTCCATCCTATTTATCTGATTTACTTACTCTCTACTCCCCAACACGCCAACTTAGATCATTGGGGACGGCCCAGGTGTGTGTCCCTGCCATTTAGAGAGCTAGGATGGGCTGCCGCTCCTTTTGCTTTTTTCCTGCACAACAATGGAACAAGCTCCCCTTGAGCCTCCGGCTAGAAGGCTCGGAGGGCACCTTCTGGAAAATCTGAAAAGTATCTCTTCCCCTCGGGATAATCATGCCGGGCTAGGTTAGGGTGTCGTGTTCGCAGCAGGTTTTGCACCGCAGTGCGGGGACACACTGGCCGAGTGTAACCAGGCGCTCTATAAATGTGTTTTATTATTATTATTATTATTGATAGCTCCACCTCTGTGAGCCAGACATTGTGGTTGGGATGGTTGCTGGTAGACCTGTGCTCTTACGGGTCTTCAGCAATGTGAGTATGGTGTCCAAATTCTTGCCATGTGAATCAAAGTCATCCGACACAACAGGCTGGGTCCACACAGATGTGTGTGAGTAGGTATGAGAAGATATGTTCTGTTGCCACATGTGTTGGGGGACACTACTTCAGGCCTGCTACCGATTTGGAGTTTTTACACAGAGCCCTATTTAATACATGGACGTGGGGCTACGTTGGGGGGTTGCGAGATTGTTGTTCATGTGCAATGAGGCCACAGCTAGTTCACACCTTCACAGTCATCTAACTAGCCATGTGGGTCAGGCTCAAACATGCACATTGATGCCATTTACCACGGTGTACCTTTTAGAGAAATCAATGTCCTTACATTCATCCATATTTTATACTTGAGTGAACATAGACATAACACATCTGTGTGGTATTGAATATTGTATTCACATTCTGTGGAGTTTCAGAGCTGGAGCAGTACATGGCGATGCCAAGCCCACATTACATGGTTGCCCAGTGGTGGGCCAACCAGAGTCCTTGAGGGAATATAAAGTCAATCGGAAGTGGAAGAGTTCAGTCCGCAGCTGGATTGCTGTGTTATTGGTAACCCCAGTCCATGTCGGTGTCCAGGTGAATGTTGCAGAGTGTTTCGGGAGACAGTGGGGTATGTTGTTACAGGGCATGAAGCATAGGGCTGAACCAGGCATGGATAGGCCATATGACGGGGATGGATTCTACTACCTCCTTCCTCACATAGTCATTACCATTCAAAACTTACTCCTCTGATATGTCTTCTGTGTCCGGTGTGTCAGGTGTGTGTGGTGGTGTTATGGCTGCAGCACTGTGTGCCACTGACACATCAGGGGGGGAAGGTGGTAGGGCTGCATCACTGTGCGCCAATGACACATCAGGAGGCGGAGATGTGTGTGCCGAAGTTCCTGCCGCAGTTATCTGGGACAGGCTCTGTGGCAGCAATGGCAAGATGAGGATCTGCAAGGCACGGAAGATCCCAGCTACATCTCAATGGTGGCAGCCATACTTCCAGCCTGCATTGGCTCCATGGTCTCCATTGTCTGCCGCATCTGTGCCAACTCTATGCTGTCATCGCTGGAGTCTGTCTGACTAGACAGTTCTTGTATCCCAGTAAGTGCCCCAGCGATGTCAGCCAAGGATTTTTGGAGAGCATGGAGAGGACAGTGGGAATTCCATGTGTTGGTCGTGGAGGTCCTGGGAGGCAGCTGTGGTGGTGGGTGCTTCCTGCTATGTAGTCTGTGCAGGGGGTGGGGTCACCTTGATGCAGCTGGCCTGCCCTGATCCTGGAGGTGGGGTGCGGAGGCTGTCCACGAGTCGTTGGAGGGTGTTGGAGGAGATGATCAGGGGGTCCTCTTCATCATCACTGAAGAGATGCCTGGTGCGCTCTGCAGGAGGTGTTGATTGTCCCTCTGCAATGTAAAGGAGAGATGCAGGTTAACAGTATGTCCCATGTATGTTGAAGTATTGTACATGTTTCCAGACAGCCAGCATGACAATGTACATTGTGACTGTTTTGGATAAGCTGGCTATTTGATGGGAGGCAGTGGACATTTCGACTACATGACGGATGTGAGGTTGTACTCATACATTATCATCTCAGTCTCATGCAATGACAGATGTGATTGGCCAGTTTCTACGCACAAGCGGCACCAGTGGTGTCCTCTGTCCTGTGGTATAAGTGTTGCACTTTATACCACATTGTTGTCAATGTTGATGTGCTGTGATTGCTACGTGTGTGTGCTGAATTGTGGGTGAGTCGCCCCTGCAGCTCTGATTTAGCGGCCCCTTATCCCTTTGAGGCAGTGTGCCTTCGGGTGCTGAGCTGTGGACGACTTGGGACATTTGTGCTCTTGGACGGTTTTTGCACTCTTGTGCATTGTTTGTCTGCAGATGTGTTGATGAAGTCAGGGGTTTTCTGTGCTCGTGGATGTGTCAGAGTGTGTCCTGCTACTTTGGGGATGTGATCCACAATGGGCCACCTCAGTGTCGTGTCGTGCACCATGTCATGTATTTTGGCTGCAGACATGCTATCGGTCATGCAGTGTCACTTGCATTGTCAGTGTGGCTCATAGAGCTTCTGCTTTGCTGGATTCAGCACATGTTCATGGGTAGGTTGTGGGTTTGGTAATAGGGATGGGGGCCCCTTAAGTACACATAGCGGACAGGGGCATACTTGGTGTTTCTATGTGTGCTGCCGTGTGCCAAGGGTATCAGGGACATGTTCCACAGTCATTGTGGGTGTGCAGTGTGTTACACATGAATGTGCATGTGTGCCATTGTGCCCATCTCCCTCCGTCTCCCCAAGCACTGGTCGTTACTCACCCTGTTGCTGTTGGGTCAGTTCATATCGAGCTGTGTCTGGGCTCCTAAGTCCTTGCACCGTCTCCACACTGATGACTGTGGCCACCATTTCCCCCAGCTAATCCAGCTCCACCTGTGGCGCAGGACTCCCACCTCGAGTCGCCTTTGCTGCCTTCCTGTTGGCAGCAAGTTTCTGTTTGGTTTGGCTTTGCACTTCATGCTAGAACCTCTTGACCTCCTCCATTGTCCTCCTTGTCACTCCAAACGGCATTCACGTTGTTGACGATGGACTGCCATATTTCCCATTGTGTTGCCAGTGCCGCAATGGAGGTGACGAACAGTTATTGGTAGTGTTCTATCACCTCTGTGACGATGATCAGATCTTCCTGCGGACTGAACCCCGTCTTACTCTTGTCCTTGCCCTTCCCCGAACACGGGGTTGCTGGCTGGTTCTCCGTGGGGCTTGAGGGGTTTAGGTTGTCCTCTGCACTCGGTCTGGGTGAATCCATTGTGCTAAGCAGTTTGATTTGTTTTTGGTGTGTGTTTTTTTGTTGCTTTTATAGTGCATTTACCCGCATGACGTGCGGTAATTGCAGGCCTGTCGCTGATTTTTGTATCGCGATTGGCCTCGTCGCTACTATTTTCGCGTTCGTATTTTTTCACTGTCGCGTTAATTTTTACGCGGTCATGTGACGCATTGTTGTGAGACTATCGCATGGTACCGCTTTGTTGGGAATACAACGTTAACACTGCGTTATTTTCCTGCCATAGACACCGATGTGAAGAATTGTGTTAAGATGATTTTGCTATAATTATCACACGTTCTTGAGAATATCCCCCTTTGTTTTTTGGAGGGCCCAGCAACAGCAGTTTGCTAGCATTGTTTGTTTATGGGTTATACCACACCTTTCTTTTTTAATCACCGCTCCAAGATTGGAGTCTGCCATCTTGGAAGAGTATATTAAACGGTAAAAATAAAAATGGCCACTTCATCATGACTCATATGTGCGTAAGCATGGTGATGCATGTATACGTCATAACACTGCAGCAACGTTTTTTTTTTGCCAATGCTGTCCCGCATCGGAAAGCAAGCATTTTTCTTTTCGCTGATGCAAAACAACATTTTGAAAAAGCACTGGCAAAGTCAATCAATCGGTCTAGTAACACCATTGAAATGCACTGCTTTGCCAATGTTTGTCCTTGCAAATGTGTGACTATGCCTCGGTTGCTTCCCTCTTAACTCACCCCAGTATGCACTTTGAAGCGACATGAGTGCCATAATAAAATAAAATAACAACATGATTGCGTTCTTTGAGTTGTGTAAAACTGGCATCTACAAAGAAGTTGTGAAAATTGCTTCCAAGCTGTGCGCCATAGAGGTCTTGATAACAATATTTGGCGCAGGACAGGAAGGTAAATGCTTTTTATTTCTCTAAATTAACTTTTTTTTCTCTAGACTAACTGCAAATAACGAAGTCGCCTCCTTGACGTCACAAGGTATAATGTGTACAATGGTATTATTTTCATTATTTAAAAAGTGAAGTGTCTGAAAAGGTTTTCTATCTGAATAAAATAACGCTACTGTTTCAGGAGTTCCTATGAACCAGTGCGCAGTATAAGAGTAGAAATCACCTTAAAACGCAGTTTAAAAAAAAGGAGTAGAAAAAAAGATTATATAAACATCAAGAAACACGCTTAAGCCTTGAATATATCTACATAGTAAATTGGGTAGAAAGAAACAGGAAAAGCGTTAAGCTTTCAAAAGCCCGAGCATGAAGTATTGTTGTGTATTAATTTAAACCCTTTGTTGCGTCAACAGTCTTAGGAGAGATGAAAAGTCAAATAACCAAACCGGGGAACGGAGGGGATGACTTTGCCGCCATTTGTTTGTTTTTGGGGTCGCTCCCCTTGCGTATTTGGGCCGCCAAATAGGTCAGGCCCCGCCGCCGGAGACCCCGCGCCACCCCCGCCAATATTTAAGAAACAAATTGAATTGCACACCCAATACCCTCCACAATTACGGCAGGCACAATAACTAAATTAGCAATTCCAGAAAAATAATTGGAAGCGCGGCACGCTCGGTCCCAGCACTCTCCTGGGGGGGCTCGCGACGGTCTACTGGGGAGGGGGGAGCGCGGGTTAGCTAATTCTGCAGCTAATTAGGGACACGCTAGAGAATGAAGTTGTTTGTCTGGAAGTTGAAATTCTCCATTTGGGGAACCAAGGAAGAAAGACGAGAGAAAAATGCCACAACTTGTAGAAGGCCCTTCTCGATTTTAAAGGTGTTTGGCTGCTCATTAGCGTTAGGATTATGCATGCGTAGAGCGTTAATATTCTGTTGGGGAATGCTCGTTTACGGCTAATGATGGTATTAGCTGATAGGGCCTACTGGCAGCCTGTTTGTTAGGATTCCACCTAGTGCCTTTTTTATTTATCCCCCAACCCACCCAAAAAAAATACAGGTATTACAGAATAGCATTCATTGGACTCGGTAATGACTGCAGCTGGCGTGCAGCCAATGACGTCTGTTCCAGGTGTGGAATGCGACTGTCTCACGATGGCCCTCCTTCAACCAACTCCAAGCAATATTAGAACATTGGAATGTTGAGCACGCCATTGAAAACAATGGAGTGTTCTGGGCATCTAATGCCGGTAAAAGCCCAGAGCATCAACATTCTAATATTTAACAAAGGCCTCTGGGAGCCAAAGGGGATTTCAACCCCCTCGGGCCCCGTAAGGCTTTTGTTTTACAAATCAGAACATTCTGCCCTCTAGGGGTGGAATGTTCTATTAGCCTTAGAGCCAACAGTAGCGGGCTTTACAGGTCATTAACGCCTTAACCGCAGCGTTTTTTCCGCCACGGTGCGGGCGTTCTAATGGGCGGGCGGGGCTGCGTCGGCCATTGGCCGACGGCAGCACTGTGGAGGGAGTGCTCCCGTCGGCCAACGGCCGACGGGAGCACGGAAGGGGTTAAAGCCCCTCTCCCTTTTAAAGGCCCTAGCCGAGCTGGAGCGGCCTTTAATGGCTGGCAGAGCCCACTATGGCGGGCTCTAAGGTTATAAAAGAACATGGATTGTTGGAGATTCCCATGAAGACAATGGAGGTCCTCCGGGACAATGACTGCTGCTATTGGCCTTCTGGTTCAACAGTCCAATGTATGTCATTCTGAAGTTCTGGCCAAACAGTCTTGAGACTGAAATCCACTCATTTTCCGGTGGATGTGCCCATTTGTTCAGAAAATGCCATCACTGGCAGAACAAGAAGGACGATGACGGATGTTGGCGGAACCATTACCTCATGTAGTATACTAACATGGGTAGAAGCAGAAAGTAAATGATAGATCAATGGAAGACTGACTATAAGGCTATGTGTATATATATATATATATATATATATATATATATATATATATATATATATATATATATATATATATATATATATATATATATATATATATATATAGAGAGAGAGAGAGAGAGAGATTAAATATATATATTACATAGTGGTTGCTGCCATTGTGTGGTTATAGTTAGGTCAGAGTTTATATAGGAAGAGTATTTTTTGTTTCAGTAATAACTTTGGTTCCATTTGAGAAATATTGAGAGATGTTTCCCGAAAATGTTTATCCACTTCAGCTCCTTTCTGGAAAGGTTTGTGGTGATCCATCAAGCAAAGCCCAAGAAAAAGGGCGGGGTTCGAATAAATATATTGATTTCCCATGTCAATTTCCATGGGAAATAGCAATACAGAAAAAATGACTGAGATCAATCATACCAAATTTGGCAGAAAGGTAGAACTTTACTCAGAAAGAGTGGTTTTTGATAGTTAGTGTATATCCGTTTAGCTGTTTGCAAGAAATTAGTGTTTAAAGAGGTGCTTGGGATGGTCACAAAGGGGTTAAAACATAGATATATCTGGAATGATGGTATCCAGGTATGCTCCGATTGGGCACTTTAAAGGGGACTAGTCAATCCTGATTGGCTGGCCACCACTTGAACAATATGTTGTGGCAGGAATTACAGGACTCAGCATATGGTTCCTGCATCCTAAAAATGAATACAAACAATATATAGGGGGGCAGATTCTGCACAACCTGACCCCAAGGGGCTTATGGAGAGAGTGTTCCAGAGGGACTTTCTCTCTTAGTTGGCTGGCCACAACATGGGCAGCCTACTGTGGCAGAAATTGCAGGACTCCGGGGTCATGGTCCCTATTGAAATGCATTGTAGCGAATGGCAGGTTTTAAGGGTCATACAAAGAATCACTTATAAATGGTGGTAACAGATTCTAGTCACAAAATAAATCATTTGTTGGTAGTACCATACTAGTTTTAGGAATTGATGAACCATGTTTGAGAGAAAACTGTTTTCTCTCATGATTGTCTCAGAGTTTCTGGAAGGTGCTTCAGAAGCTAAACAAGAACTCTTTTGCAATACATTCAGACTAGCTGCCTCAGCCATGAGAGAATAAAATCTAACATTCTGAGTAAAACATGCACTTTCAACAGAATCAGTCTAGCAGTTCTACTGCAGCCACCTACAATGTTTTAATGAACAACTAGAGTGCTAACTTCTGGATTTATGACAACATTGTGGCATGCCTGAAGCCATCTTGATGGACTCAAAGCTGTAAAAACCTAAGCATTTACTTTAGAAATTAATAAAATGAGGGTATTTGTTAGTCATAGAAATTATGGTTAGCACTTTAGCAAGATTAAATGAGGACAAGCAGGTCAGGTGCAGTGACAGCACAGCGGACCGCAGTGGGCGGGGGGTGGCGGGGTATGCACATGCACAACAGAGGGCACAGGGCAACTGCCCATGGAGGTCACGCCAGGATAGGCAGGCAGGAGGGGGTGGGGGCATGCACACAGAAAATGGAGGGGCCGTGGATGGAAGCCAATCATGAAGTGTAGGCTGGCATGGACAGGGGCTAAAAGCTGACCCCAAATGGCAGTTGGAAGGGGCCACAGGCACGTAGGTTGTGAACAGAGCACTAGGGGCAGCATGCAGACCATGGGGGGCAGGCGATCATGAACAGGAGCAGCACCATAGACCAAAGAGGGCAAAAGGGTGTAAGCTGGAGCATGTACATTCGGAACAGTGGCCAGTGGAGAGGGGCAAGGACAGGAGCAGCAAGCTGACCACATAGAGCAGGCTGGCACAGGCACTTACAGCACCTCGGACCACCAAAGGCAGGAGGGAGGGGCACACACATGGAAAATGGAAGGCATTGGTGATAGGGCAGGGGCATTGAGGTGCTGACCAAGAAGGCAGGAGGAGGCGACAGGGGCAGCAAGCTGAGCATTCAGGGCAGGCTGAATTAGGATGGGGCAGCACAATGGCCCATGGAGGAAGGGTGGGAGGTGGGAGATGGCAGAGGCACTCACTTGAAGAATGTGGGACAGCAAGCTGACCACGGATGGGAGGCCGGCAGAGAGATGGCTGCAGGGGCACGCAGATGGATAATAGAAAGCCAGATATTTACTGAGGTACATCAAGACCCAATTTTTATGACCTCTGCAGTGCTAAATATGTGTCACCTTTCGCAACATGCAGAACATGATACAGATCTGTGAAATCACCCACATTTAGTAGATATTATGCTTTTTTAAACTTGTTTCCAGGTGTGTAACAAATGCAATGTCTGTGTAGACATTAATGTTATCAACAATTTATGCAAGAGTCAACTAACATGTATAAACCAATCACAAGTGTTAGTTACCTTTGTGAATTATCCCAATGATGTTTCTGTGGACATCAGCAATTTGTTAAACCTTGAACACCATTAAAAAGTGTGTGATGATTATTTAACATAATCTGATGTACCTGTTAAATACTTAATCTGACTTAAAATTTTAAGTCAACTACTTCACAGACGTTGCACCCCCTATGATTTTAATTGTCACTTGTGTTCCGTTAGGCACCCATAGCTGAGCCCATCGCCCTGCAATTCAACGATCATGCCTGGTGGCGTACTATAAGGAAGATCCCTTGATGGTCTAGTCATTTCCAGAGACCGATGGCCTCCTGGCACAGAGTCCGTGACCAGAGTCACAGGTCCTCCTGGCACAGGGTCCATGACCCCACCCCGCTCTGTTTATTGAAGTACCACACAACTGTTGTCCTTGAACACCTGTATTAACCTCCCTTTGATGTACGGAAGGAAGGCTTTCACCATCAAGCACATAGCCCTCAGCTCCGGAGGTTGATATGGAGCTGGGAACTCTGCTGGAGACCAGATGCCTGTAATCTCCACCACTCCCAGGTGGCTGCCCCAACCCAGAAATTATGCATCTGTGACTACTCTCAGCTCTGGGTGAGGAAGGGAGAGGGGTCAGCCAGTGACCCAGTCACGATCCAGGAACCACCACTACCGGATGTGCTCCCCTTGATGTTGGGCTCACTGAGACTTCAAGTCCCACGAAAAGCCCGCATATGCCGCCTGGCGTGCTTGACCAGCAGCATGCAGGATGCCATCAATCTCAGCAGCCTCCGAGTTGACCTCACTGAAATCCAGGACCGAGGCTGAAAGATTGGAATCATAGCTTGAATGTCCCAAATTGCTCTGATAAAGGGAAGTGTCTGAGAAAGAGTCAGGTGTGACTTCTGCACATTGATAGTAAACCCCAAAGATGACAGGAGGTACGCCGTAGTCTGGAGGTGGTTGATGTGTGGTAAATATTTAATTACCGTCCTAATTTCTATGCAGGTAAGTACTAAAAATAAAATAACTCAATCGGAAAAAAAGACGCAGAGTCCGTGGTGTTAGAGTTCTTAGGGGTTTTATTCCTTAAAAAGGAATGGTTCTTGAACCGGATATCGGGTTCCTGACACCACTGGGGTTCAGGAAGGGATAGAGCAATGCTTTATTGATAATACATAACTTTTATACTCAAATCACATAATGGAAACCAATACAGTAGGCGTAACAGCTGAGAGAAACAAGATAAGAGCACACACGTGTTAGCAATACGTAATCAGAAGGCGTGAACTAGGCGTGAACACAGAGGTGTGTGCTAGAAACGTCACATGAAAGTGTCACAAGTGGGTGGGTACATAGCAGAATCTTTGCAATGTCAGCAGAAATCTGAGATCTGGATGCGCGCGCAGCTGCATGACGTGTGATTGACGTGAAGCTGGAGGGTGCAGGGGACTTGACATTTACACTAGAGGAAAGAGACAGAAGTCTGGCATGTCAGATCAACTCGTTCCTATATCATATCTGGTATCTGATGTTTGGGAACCATATTATCTAGAGGGAAAGGTCTCTTGGGCAGAGGCTATTCTATACTGACTGTGAGTGCGTGTATAAGCATCTACGTGTCTGCATGAGATGCGAGGGGGCATGGGCCTACCATGGTAACAGGAGCTATGAATTACTTGCACGGAGACAGTGAGGCCGGGCCCTTTGCTCTGCAGCTGGAAGGATGTTTACTTGAACTAGTAGGCAGGAATGTATTTTTGAGGAGCGGAGCAGATAATTCGAAGGTTGAATACAGTCTTGGCAGGCAACAGGCTGAGCTAAGCGCCGTTAGCCGCGCAGGGAGTAAGGCAGAGGTCACGGGTACAGAGGCAGGCCCAGGCTGAGACATTCAGAGTCAGAAGACAGGAAAATGCTCGATGGCAGAATTCAGGGCCTACTTCGCCAGAGCTGAAAAACGTGTAAAGTACACCACATAAAGACGTTGGCAAGGCATACTTAGGAACTGAATATTCAACCCGTTCAGGGTGGATCTGAAAGAGGACATGTTAACGTTGGACGCAAATGTATTTGCGTCTTCATAGCTGGCACAGGAGGGAAGTTACATGCACTTTAAGCTCGTACATGGAGACGGTGGGGTACACGTTAGGGAACATTTCTTGACCATAAAATTTATATTTCCTCATTCCCTCCTTGTTCCCTACGGACCCTTCATGATAAATCGATCCTCATAAATCGATCAGTCTGTTCATGTAACATCATTTGCTCTTCTTTCTTCTTTTCGCGTTTTGAGTGGAAACTTGAATGCGGAATACATGATGTGGCGCACAGACCACAAATCGCTGGCCCACATTGTAGGCACAGGCAACAACTGAATACTATGAGAAGGGCAATGCCTAGGAAGGACAGGATCTTCCATCCCCAAGCGGTCAACGTTGTCCAGAACCAACCGGACCAAGTTCAGGTGCCTGGATTCTGATGTATCAAACTTGCAATTTTATGAAGACGTGTGATAGCCTTATATACTGTTGGCGCGTTTTCTGGAAGGAAAACACAGCAACTCGACCCGATGACCTTACAGGCTCCGCCCCTATCTGCTAGGGGGACTGGTTTCGATACTTCATTTACAATAGGCTGTCCTGAAAAACCAAGGGAAACATTCTGTGAGCCTGAGAGGGGTGCCCCTGGGACTTCATCATGGCTGATCGTTGTGCGGCTTGCCCCTGTGTCAATTAAAAACTTTCTGTCTTTTCCCAATACTTGACTGTGTACATAAGGACCCTCTTGATCTACAGGAATCTCAATAAGAGGCAAGCCAACCTCCCTCTCTAGGCTGCTTCATGTGTATCGCTGATAATCGGGATAATCAGATTGGGCATACTGGCACATCTGCCGTGAAACTTGCTGCGTCGCGGCAATGGGCTGTGGCTGTGGCTGTGATACCGCTGCGGTCTGTACTGTATGTGGTGGAGCATGCATAGGCTGTGTATTCTGTGAAGTCTGTTGCTGGGCCTGGTCTTGTCTAGGCTGACGCGGTCTTTCTTTAGTTTTACCTGTTGATATATTGTGTTTCAGGACTGGACATTCATGTACGTAGTGACCTGGCTGTTTGCAATAGTTGCATGTCCCTTTAACGGGAACTGCTGAATTACCTGTCTGGGTCGCACCCTTTCTCTGACCGTCGGCTGGAACCGACTGGGCCACTTACATTTTCATTTTCGTGTCTTTCATACGTCTCTGTTCGTGATCCTGTTCTTCTCTAATTCTGTTCTGGTGATATTGTAACATTTGTAACATCTGGGATGGTGTATTTGCTTGCCATGTACTTTCAACTTTATATACACGGTTCTTAACTTGTGTCAGGGAATTCTCGACTAATTTTGTTACAAAAAGATGTGGGTATGACTCGCTACCTGGTTTCAGGCCACTATTAATAATGAAACATTTCTCGAATCTTGAATAGAAGTCACTAGTATCTTCATCGTGTTTCTGTTTACAGGCTGAGATTGCGTCCCAGTCTTCCTTTTTTGTTGTCAATAATCTTGGCAAAACCTGTACTATTAAACCTGGTAATGCTTTAGCTTTGTCCCCAAGGCCTAGCCCTGGGGTACGAGCTTTTTCCTCGTCTTCTATTTCAGTCCAAATAATCTTTTTATCTCCCACCTCCCATTCTTTTTCCTTTAGTTTCTCGTAAATGCCGGTGGGCAGCAGTACTTTTAACAATTTCATAATATCCGTATACGTGTAATCTCCCATGAGTAACATGTCCTTAAGTTCTCGGTGAAAACCTGCAGGGTCTTTATCATGACAGGGTACTAGTTTATTCATTTCTAACAATTCCAACTTTGTTAAAGGTGTGTACACAAACACACGTTCCAAGGCATGATCGGCATTCATAACTGGGTGTACTTCTCGTAAAGGATTCTGCCTGTCAAAATGAAACATTTTTCTTTCTGGAGGCGGAGCTGAAACATATTGTGGGCCTAAGAAAGCGTTATATCTGCGCCGTTGTTCTAGAATTATTTGAATTAACTTGGTACTTAGGCCTCTCCATCTATTCATAAGTAGTGCTTCTAATGTATCAGGTAAGGGACCTGGATCAGAATGTTGTTGTCTGTATAACGTGATGAGATGCTGAATCATGTACACACCAGCTAATTTCTGCTCGTCTGGAGAAAGGTTCAGAAATGTCTGTGCTACTGTATCATCATTGTATGTGCTAGGATTGTCAGCCCATAGTACTGCTGACCGGGCTAGTTCTTGTTCATCCATAGAATTGAGTACATGGTACCCCATTCGTTCTTGAAGAATTTTATCGGTACCTTGAAACAGATATTCAGGAGAACTCGGTTTTGATATGCCAGAGAGAAAAACTCTCTTGCTTTCTGGGCGAATGCCTTTCTTAAGGTAATTTCCCTTACCCACATACGCTATCATTTCTTTAGCCGTGTCATGTTCTTCAGGTCCGTCCTCCTCGGAGGAGTCATTCCTGTCACTTTCTTTTTCTTTTTCGTGTATTTCTGTTACTGCTTTTCTGATTTTCTTGTACATACTGGCTATACAATTCAGTTTATCATGGTTTCCTTCGGCTATATTTTGACCCCACCTGTTTAGTGCTTCCATCTCTTCCTGGTCTACTCCAGGCCTGTCTCGTTCTCTTATTAAGCAAATTATGAAGAAACGTAATATACAACCTTGAGTGTCAACTTTCTGGTGAGCCAGGGCCTCTTTGATACTTTCAGGATTTTCCCCAGTCTGGATAAAATGATATATTCTATCTAGGTGTTCAGTCATTCCTGGAAATAACACTAGGTAATCTGTAACTTTTCGTAAACGTAGGGATGCTAACAACATTCTATCGTCTTTACCGGGTACTGGATCGTATCTGCAAATTGGAAGGGGATCTTTAAGCATGTCGAAACGTGGTGTAAGGGGTGTACGTTGCTTCATTATGTCCCTAAGGTTCAATCTGTGTGTTGATGGCGGAGTCTGGAGACCTCCTGTCGCACCTCCTGAGACGGAGGCTTGAAAATTGTGTGTCTGTGGAGTCGGTATCTGTACCTGAACTTGTCTCTTATTAGGATCAGGCGCAAACGGATTTAGTATATTAATCTTAGATGTGGGAAGTGGCGGAGGTGGAGGAGCAGGTGGAGCAGGCTGTCGAACGGGTGAACCTTGTTGCGGTAATGGCGGGACATTGTCTTGGAGCGGGTTGCCACCTCCGTCACTGTCAGTAGGCGGTATGTGGGCACGTGGATTGGTGTAAGCGGGAGCTACATCGTCTAGATAGGAAGCAAGGAATATGTCTTTAGTGGTCTTGTGACTTACTTTAGTTGGAACCAATGGTGGCGGCAGATCTTTCGGTATTTCTGAAGTGGCTTTAGGCAAACCCTCGGCCACAAAGTACATGCCATTTACAAGAGTGTTTCGCATGCGGTCCACTTGTTCTGCTTTTACTCGGATCCCTTCATTAACTAATTCGTTTTCTCGGACTTCATCCGACTCTTGTCTATGTTTATCTTCTTTTCGGAGTGCTTTTTCGGCACGTTTATGTGATTCTTTACGCCACAATTCTATGGCATCTTTCTGGGATTGTCTGGCTTTCTTTTTCCATAGCGCTTCTTCTACTCTCAAGATGCACTCGGCATCCCATGTTCCTGTAACGGGCCACCTTTGTCTCTCCTCTAGGTGCTTGGTATAATCGGCCCATAAATCTAGGTACAGTATGGCATCTAAGCCATGCTTATGGTACATAAAATTTCCAGGAGTGTCCCTAGGGGGGACAGGAATTTCTTCCTCTAGTATCCCTTTCCTAGTTCCTATCTGTCTTAATTTATTGAAAAATGGCATCTTGTTACTTAGTACTGGATACTCGATACTTGTTACTTACTCTGAACACAGCTAGTTACACAAAAACACAGTAATGTACATCAAACAATCACTCATACCACGACATTAATCACATGAAAACATTTCGAACACATATGACTACCCATGATACTAGATGTACTGCTAAACAGCACAGATACACTGTTGAGAACAGTGCAAGAACTTGAATGACTGATGTACTGCTAAACAGTACAGATACACTGTCTAAAACAGTGCAGACCGTGTTTGTGTACCCAAACCCGTCTTTACCGGATACATAATAATGCACCCGTCTAGATGCGTCCCCAGCAATGGTACTCACCGGGAAGCACGGAACAGAAGGCCTCGGAAAACTCGACTGGACTGGACCGGACTGGACTCGACTCGACTCGATACGTGAATACTTCGGAACTGGTGGGCCTCTTGACACCTCGGACCTTGCTTCTTTCGGCTAGGCTCTGGTCGGGATCCTCCGCACTCCTCACCGCCTCGTCTGGGTGCTGATCGCAGTCTCCGTCACCTCCGTAGGCCTGAGGGAGATACAGGAAATCCTGCGGGTACGCGTAATTGTCCGTCTTGACTTATGGCAGGGGGCAAAGGTTGCAACGCACCAACCGGCGCGTGGGGTGGGGGAGGGGTCCCTATTCGGGCGCCAAAATAATGTGGTAAATATTTAATTACCGTCCTAATTTCTATGCAGGTAAGTACTAAAAATAAAATAACTCAATCGGAAAGAAAGACGCAGAGTCCGTGGTGTTAGAGTTCTTAGGGGTTTTATTCCTTAAAAAGGAATGGTTCTTGAACCGGATATCGGGTTCCTGACACCACTGGGGTTCAGGAAGGGATAGAGCAATGCTTTATTGATAATACATAACTTTTATACTCAAATCACATAATGGAAACCAATACAGTAGGCGTAACAGCTGAGAGAAACAAGATAAGAGCACACACGTGTTAGCAATACGTAATCAGAAGGCGTGAACTAGGCGTGAACACAGAGGTGTGTGCTAGAAACGTCACATGAAAGTGTCACAAGTGGGTGGGTACATAGCAGAATCTTTGCAATGTCAGCAGAAATCTGAGATCTGGATGCGCGCGCAGCTGCATGACGTGTGATTGACGTGAAGCTGGAGGGTGCAGGGGACTTGACATTTACACTAGAGGAAAGAGACAGAAGTCTGGCATGTCAGATCAACTCGTTCCTATATCATATCTGGTATCTGATGTTTGGGAACCATATTATCTAGAGGGAAAGGTCTCTTGGGCAGAGGCTATTCTATACTGACTGTGAGTGCGTGTATAAGCGTCTACGTGTCTGCATGAGATGCGAGGGGGCATGGGCCTACCATGGTAACAGGAGCTATGAATTACTTGCACGGAGACAGTGAGGCCGGGCCCTTTGCTCTGCAGCTGGAAGGATGTTTACTTGAACTAGTAGGCAGGAATGTATTTTTGAGGAGCGGAGCAGATAATTCGAAGGTTGAATACAGTCTTGGCAGGCAACAGGCTGAGCTAAGCGCCGTTAGCCGCGCAGGGAGTAAGGCAGAGGTCACGGGTACAGAGGCAGGTCCAGGCTGAGACATTCAGAGTCAGAAGACAGGAAAAGGCTCGATGGCAGAATTCAGGGCCTACTTCGCCAGAGCTGAAAAACGTGTAAAGTACACCACATAAAGACGTTGGCAAGGCATACTTAGGAACTGAATATTCAACCCGTTCAGGGTGGATCTGAAAGAGGACATGTTAACGTTGGACGCAAATGTATTTGCATCTTCATAGCTGGCACAGGAGGGAAGTTACATGCACTTTAAGCTCGTACATGGAGACGGTGGGGTACACGTTAGGGAACATTTCTTGACCATAAAATTTATATTTCCTCAGATGACTGCCTGGAGTGAGCCCGTCTTCAAAACACAGTCATTGAGTTAGAGAAGGCTGGCACCCCTGACCTCAGAAGGTGCGCTGCCACAACTACCATGATTCGTGAACACCAGAGGGGATCTGGTGAGGCCAAAGGGTGTACAGCGATCTGAAAATGCTTATGTACCAGTACAAACCGCAGCTAGAGCCAATTGCCTGGCAGGACCGGTATATAGAAATAGGCATCTTGCAAGTCCAAAGGCACCAACCAGTCTACAGTGTCGAGGGGAGGTAATACTTGAGGCTGGGTGAGCATTTTGATATTCTCCTTCTGGAGGAAGGTGTTCAGAGGGAACAGGTCTAAAAAAGGACGAAAACCTCTGTCCTTCTTGGGCACCATAAGTTAATGGTCTTAAGAAACATACCCTACTTCTGAGGCTTGCACCCTCTCGATGGTCCTTTTGGCGAAAAGGGCATGCACTTCCTCCCACAAAAGGGAGAGGCTGTCCTCTGTAAGATGCTGGGGGGATGGTGTAAGGTTGCTGCGGAGATGAGAGGAATGGTAAAGCATAGCTACTTCAGACGATCTGCAGAACCTACATGTCCAAAGGTATTTCTTGGTAACCTGGAAAGAATCATTGGATCCTGCCTTACACATGGTCACCATACTCTCCTAAGGGCACGATAAAGGAGCTTTGAGGTAGGGCTCCAGGAGGGACAGTGGATTGGGCAGCCCATTGACCTTGGCAACGAGGGTGGTGGACACCACAGCCTTAAACTCCAAACTGCTGGGTTCCTTGCTGTGACTTGGCAGGCTGGCAGTACAGGATAGCTCTACAAAATCTGCAAAAGAAGGGGTAAGGGTGGTGCGGTTGACAAGGCAGGGAGGATAGGCCTAGAGAGCGTGCTATAGCCCTGCTCTCCTTAAAATGCTCTAAAGCGGAATAGCCTTGTCCCTAAACAGGCAAGTCCTGTCAAAGGGCATGTTCATAAGGGAAGATTGGGCATCGCCTGAGAACCCAGTAGATCACAGCCATGCATAGCAGTGAAGGGAAACACTGGTGCTAATGGCTCGCCCATGGAATCAGTGGTGTAAAAGCCACATTGAATCATGAACTTGACTGCATCACAACCATCTTGGACAGCCTGAGAAAGGCCAGGTTGAATATCGACAGGGACACCAGGGAAGACTTGTGCCACTGAGTCCCAAAGGGTGTGGAGTGGAGTCCCAGGAGGCAGCTGCCACTTACTGAGCCGAGAGCCAGGCTGAAAGGAGAAAATAATTGCTCTCCAAATATTTCCACTCATTTAGACTCCCTGTCGGGGAAAGTGATGGGAAAGTGTTGGGGTTAAACCTGCTGATGGATGCTTGCACAGCTAGAATTTGGGGGGAAGGGTGCTGAGAGAGGAACGCAAGGTCAACCCTGGCAGGGAGATGGGGTCTCGCAATTTGTCTGTAAACCTGAAGGTCAGAGCAAGGTTTGTCCCAAACCCCCAATTAAGGTATCTGTTAGCACCTCATTTAATGATAAAAAGGGCTCTGAAGATGCCTGCCCTGGCAAAGTGAGAGTAGGGTGTAAGGTGTCTCCTGTGTGCAGATGGCAGATCAGGTAGAGGGAGAGACCCTCCCCAACTGTCATCGGGCATGACTCCGGGCGAGGTCAGACCGGCGCAGACTGGGAGTCGGACATGATTTTGGGTACCTCTACATCCGGTTTAGATGCATTTCGTTGTGACGTCCAAGTTCCAGGAACCAGTGTGGACCGTGGCCTCGGAGGTGGTGTCAGAATCAGAGCCTGGGGAATCAGGATGGTCTCAGATGATCCAACTGGCATCAGGGGTGAACCGGACAGTGGTACTCCAGATGGAACACCTCTTGGCTCCTTGGGGCCTGAAGGCACCCGAGAGGGAATCAGCAAGGATCCGAAGAGTCGTAGCATGGCGATGCAGAAGTCTTCGATCTGTTATGGAGTGTCAGACTGGGAAACCAGTTCCAGTTCCAGCAGGATCTGCTCTGAAGTCTGGGCAACTCCGGAAACGAGAGCCATGGCACTGCCCCTGCCCCTGCATCCACTCAGGCAAATGCGCTTGGCTAGAGGGGGTCAAGTATGGCTTTGATTTTGTGTGTTTCTTTTTGGGCCTACCAAATGATTTTGAATGCAATGAGACCGGCCTCTGGAATGGCTTTGTCCTGGAGCAGGAACAAGACCAAACCTTGGACTAGGCTGGCAGTGGGTGGGAGGACTCCCGCCCCCCCCCCTCCCCCTGTAGAGGCGAGCTAAAGTCTGCTGCTGGTCACCCAGGTAGTGAGGGCAAGTGGACATCCTCTTGTGAGCCGTGATGAGGGCAGCATACAGGGGCAGTTTCGAGAGGGAGGCCTGCCCCCGTACTTTAGACACTCTCTGGTGGGGCTGAAAGAGCACTACGACGTCGCCGCCAAGGCGCCAAAATAGACCCCGGACAGCTTTGCTCCTTGCAGAAGCCACATCCCTGGAGGAGCAGAGTGCGGACATAGAACCAGGATGGGGTGGCCTCCAGTGAATGGCCAAGCAAGTAGTGGAGGCAGCCACGACAAGGAGGAACAGGTGTCCCCCCCAGATGGGAAGGGCAGAACTGGATGTTTTTGAGAATGAAACCCCTCACCTAGACACATAGGCCTGGGGAGAAGCGGAGATATGTGATACGTTGAAGGGCCAGCAGAGGGTACCTGCCTGGACTGACTGCATGGCTGGAGTACTTTGTGAGGGCTGTCAGATGGGGAGGCCCACTACCCTTGAATCACACCTGCGCCCTGAGGACGGGATACTATGGCTGACTCTCAGGAGTGATTCTCTGCTGAACCTACAACTTTGATGTGAGGAATGGAGTGCGAACGGCAGTCACTGAGGCATAATGGAGAACCTCATTTCACCCAGCATAATCATGGGGGCTCGCCTGTTGCCGCCGCCATGGGTAAAGCTACTCGCAAAAGAGACCTTGAACCAGCAGAGCCGACACAGGAGGAAGTAGGGGGAGAACATGACGACGGAGACTAGTCAAATATCGCAAAAAGGTACTCCCTATAAGTACTTTTAGGTCCAAAAGTGAGGGGGAAAAGGAAACAAAATCACACAAGTAGATACTCTTGTCAGACCTGTATCATTTCACTGGTGGCCTACAGAAGGCTTAACAACAGGGCTGTTCCACAACAATCAGTCTTTCCAGACAAAATTGTACAAACGTCATTAATATTTTTTAAAAGATTTTTTAATATTTGTGTATATTCATCAGAAAAAAAAATCTTTTTGGGGGGAATCTCAATAGGTGAAAACATAAACGATTCTATTTTCAAATTTCAATGTGTAGAAAAACAATCAAATTGATAGTAAACATTTAATTTTTAACAAAAACAAAATATATTATTAACAAGTGAACAGCCCTGTTGCTGAGCCTACTCTCTATTCTATGAGGGCTCAGGTCAGTGACAGGAAATCTCTGCCCCCCACTCTCTATTCAATGCAGGTCCTATTCAGCCCAGCCCTGACCCATCAGACTGCTGAAGCCAAGGCACTCTCCAGCCCCCTGTCACTCACAAACCAGACATGGAGTACACAAACCTAGCAGAGGTATACTGGATGTTTAGGCAAGAAAATACCTACTTTCTAAAAGTGGTATTTTCAAACACAGAATGTAAAAATCACCTTAACTAAAAGATGTATTCTAGCATTCTGAGTTCAGGCATACTAAACGCAAATTTCTACCTAGTTCCCTGAGTCAGTTAGGATTGCAAGATATTATAATCAAAGTGCCCATTCTGGCCTATGGGAACAGGTAGCCTTGCAATAGTGAAAAATGAAATTGGCTGTAATTCACTATCAGGACATGCCACACACATCAGGGCATGTCCTCCTTTTACATACAATGCACCGTGCCCATGGGGGTACCTTGGGCCTACCTTAGGGGTGACTAACATGTAAAAAAGGGACGGTTTAGGGACTGGCAAAGTCGACATGGCAGTCCCAGACTGCAGACAGGCTCTGCAATGGCAGGCCTGAGCCACATTTTACAAGCTGCTTCCGTGGGTGGCACAATCAGTGCTACAAGCCCACCAGCAGCATTTGATTTACAGGCCCTGGGCACACAGTTCATTGTACAAGGGTCTGACAAGTAAATCAAATAGCCAATCATGGAGCCACTAATCCATTACAACAATTTACAATAGGGAACACTTGCACTTTGGCACTGAACAGCAGTGGCAAAGTGCCCAAAGCATCTAGATCAGCAAAAACATGGGAGGCAACAGCAAAAAAAGGAAGGGATACCCATGCCAATGGTGTCAGGTCTAACACCAACCGGCACACGATTCTTCAACACACCGCAAGAGTTATGGGACTGGATAGATCAACAGCCTTGATGGAAACCCAACCATGAGAGAGGCGCATGAGGCAGACTGGCGAACAACAAGGGACGTGGGCCAGATCTTCGGCGGCCCTTCCAGGGCCAAGACCCAACAAGAAAGAGACAGAGGGGTGGCGGCAGGTGCATGCTAATGGGAATGGTGAGATGTCCTCACTGACTGGGGACGACACCAAAGGCTCGTACTCGGACCACAGCATCAGCTTGCTGGTGGAGCATTTCCAAGCTCTTCCCACAGTGACTTCCCCCTCCCTCCCCCCCCCCCCCCCCCGGGCCAGCTGATGAAATCATCCGAACTATACTGTGGTAAGTGAGTACGGGGGAGAGGCTGGTTAGAATTACTGGTAGAGAGTATGAGAGACCAAGTGCAGGATATAGTTGATTATTCCAGATTCCCTGGGACCCATAACAGGATTAGACGTGGAATACACTGGATGGGTGGAATGTCCAGGAGGGCTGGGGACGACTCGCTTACCCTCCACATAGGAGGCTTGTAGAGACCTTCACAAGTATTTCTCTATTGTAAAGTGTTGTAACTTAGTTTACCTGTATGTTATCCCATGGGGGTTAGCCCTTCCTTTGTGTCCTTTCCCACTTAGGGTTCCAGAGTGTTAAAGTGTTCTCTACTCTTTCCTTCCCCCTTGTTCTAACTTGTGTCAGTTACGAGTTGGGTTAGCTGGGAAGAGGATTGTACTCATCGGTTCTGTTAATAAACTACGACGCTGAGCTTCACTGACTGCTGGTATCCTGCCATTGTGGTTATTGACCTTTTTTCTAAGTGGCTTACTGTAAAATTTGTTCGTGATATAACTACTAATTCTACCATTAAATTTTTGTCTATTTTGTTTTCTGAGGAGGGGTGTCCTCATACTTTGATTACTGACAACGGTACTCAACTCACTTCTCTTGATATGCGCAATTTCTTGGTTAGTTGTGGTATTACACATCACAGAACTTCGCTTTACAATCCTCGTGCCAATGGTGTTTGTGAGAGGGCTAATAGACTCATCAAGGGGATTATTCAGATGTCTTTGGCTTCAGGTGGGTTTTCTCATGATGCTGTTCGTGATATGGTTTGGGCGTACCGCTCTACTCCTCATGAGTCTAATGGCAAGTCTCCTTTTGAGTTGATGAGGGGTAGGCGTCCGGGTTCTAAATTGAATCCTTCCTGGTTGAAGAACAAGTCTTTGGGACTTTATGGTCTGTCTCAATCTGTTCCCTCTGTGCGGAAAATTTCTTGTGGTGACCTTGTCAAGGTTAAACCTGGCAGAGTGAGTAAAGGTTTGAATAAGTTTAGAGGTCCCTATAAAGTTAAGCTTTCTTTTCCTGGTTATGTTGTTCTTGAGAATGGTGAGAAATGGAACCTTCGGAATGTGGCTTTATTTCAGAAGTGTGGTCTATCTTCTACTCCTGTTTCCTTGAGTGGTGGTTCTCTTGTTTCCAATTCTTGTGATTCGGAATTACCTTCAACTTCCGGTTACATGTTATCTTCTTTTGAAGAGGTGCATTCTAGTCCTTCTGTTGTCCCTAGGGAAGAAGGTGGTGGTGATGCTTCTAACGTGTGCCAACAGGTCGGTCCTTTACCTGCTGATGTTTTCTCTCCTTCTGTCGTAAGGGCCCCTAGAGTCCGTCGCCCTCCTCCTTATTTGAATGATTATCTGTGTTGAACTTACTTTCTTTACTGTTATTTTTATTCTTTATTGTTTTTATTTGTTGCATTGTTTAAAGGGATAAGATGTGTTGTAACTTAGTTTACCTGTATGTTATCCCATGGGGGTTAGCCCTTCCTTTGTGTCCTTTCCCACTTAGGGTTCCAGAGTGTTAAAGTGTTCTCTGCTCTTTCCTTCCCCCATGTTCTAACTTGTGTCAGTTACGAGTTGGGTCAGCTGGGAAGAGGATTGTACTCATCGGTTCTGTTAATAAACTACGACGCTGAGCTTCACTGACTGCTGGTATCCTGCCTTCATTATTTACTACATAAAGCTTGCGCAGGTTTGGATGAGGGGAGACCACTCACTTGTCCTGGGGTGTGGGAGTTGGGTAGTTAATGTGTTTTCCATTGCTAGAGCTAGCAAGAGTTGCATACTGGGGACCACTATGTTTGGGACCAGAGACAGGGTCCTACCTCCTACCTTAAACTCAGAAGGCGGGGTCAGGTACACTACACCTCCTATTCAGCATATGCCAGAGGATTATTGGAGTGGATCAGGGTGGGGGTTCCCTTTCATCACACAGGGGATTTGATAGACCCAGAGGGTCAATATGTTGTGGTGACGGGTAGGCTAGATGACCGTGATGTGGCAATATTAAATATATATGGGCGGAATATAGATCAGGGTGCTTTCCTGACTGGACTATCAGGCATATTGGCTTCTTACCTGACTCCAATTACATAGGTGACACGCTAATAGACTGTTCACACCCCTCACTAAGAGACGCACTTGTGCACCACATTGTGAGTACCTTCACAAGCTGGCAAAATAGATGGGGGCTGATAGACACATGGCGACGATTGCACCCAACGACACAAGATTACTCCTATTTTTCACACTTACATGAGCTCTACGTGAGACTGGACACCTTTTATGTACCTTAGACTTCCATAATCTAGCCCATAGGGTAGACTATTTGACACAAGCCGTTTTGGACCCCCTGCACGAATACACCCACCTGGAGGGTCAAGCCTGAAGCATTGGAAGACCCGTTATTCCTAGAAGAAATTATGGAACAGATAGTACAATATTTCACAGACAATACTGACACAGCATCGTCTAAATTACTAGAATGGGATGCCTATACAGCAGTAATAAGGGGCAGATGCATGGCGGTGTCTATAGGGGTCTGGTGTACCCTGGTGACAGAGATAGAGGGGGCAGAATGGGAACTGAGGCCTTAGAAACACAGAGATCAGGACACGCTAAGCTACAACAACCCCTATTAGAAGCCAAAGAGAAAGTGGCAGTCAAGGTTGAAAAACTGAAGTGTTTTGATTACAAAATATGTATGGAACAGACCCACACCGAAAGGGATTGGATGGGGTCTCTGTAGGCCTGGCAAACCCAGCCCGAAGGAGCTCAGCCTTAGTGGAAATTGAGGATGAAACAGGTCGCTGACTGTTTAGGCAGGACGAGGTTAACCAGCGTTTTTTCTGATATTATGGCACCCTATAGAAGAGCGGCAGAGGGGAAGAACAGGGAGATGCTCAAAGATTTCCCAACAAAACTATCCTGTCTGAACCTCACTGCAGATGACACAGAGACATTGGGTGCAGCCATTAGCATATAGGAGGTTACAGCGGCAGTCAAGAGACTGGCTAGGGATAAAACCCTGGGAACAGATGGGCTCCCAGTCGAGTTCTATGCTGCTTACCCAGGGGAACGGGCCCCTGAATTAGTGGAACTTTACAAGACGGCTGGAACATAGGGATCCAATCCCTGTGATACGCGAGAGGCCCTGATAGTACCCCTCCTCAAGCCCAGTAAAATGCCATCGGATTGAGGAGCATACAGGTCCCTTTCCATGCTCAATCTAGATTTAAAAATATTGAATAGAATATTGGCAGCATGACTCCTGCCATTCCTGCGCACCCTCAAACACCCTGACCCAGCAGGATTTATCCTGGGCCGCAACACAGCGCTTATTATATGGTGCCTGCTGTCCATAATTGAAGCCAGCGACCATAACTAGGGGGAAGGGGGCTGTCTTTGTGATTGACATAGAAACGGCCTTCAACCACCCAAATGTTTTTTTGTATGAAGTCACAGAGCAAATGCAGTTGGGGCAGGGTTTTCTGATGCGGATCAAACCACTCTACACAGACCCCTTGGCCAGAATTCGGACGGGTCGAACAATCTTGGAGCAATATAGAGTGGACAGGGGGACACGACAAGGCTGCCCTTTCTCCCCACTACTCTTTACTTTGTCCCTGGAACCCCTGGCCAGCCTCGCTCGGACTGGAAACAAATATCACGGCATACAAATAGGAAGGCATCACCACCATACAGCGCTCTACACAGAAAACTTATTGATTTTCCTGCGTAATGTGGGGAGTGCCCTGGAGGGGGCAGGGGCTGATGATTGAATTAGGGATAGTGTCAGGACTCAAAGTCAACAGGCAAAAATCCAGACTCTTTCAGCTGGCAGTAGGCTGGGGCCCACCCGAAGGCCTGGGAGCTCTCCAGTGGGAACCCAGTTGCCTGGCTTCCCTAGGAGTTCAAAATCTTTCCCTCTCAATCAGACTTGCAAGAAGAAAATGTGGGGGCAGCCATTATAGCCCTGAAAGCCAGTATGGATTTCTGGAAAATGCTGCCACTGTCTGTAGCGGGAGGGGTTGCACTCCTAAAGATGGCAGCGCTCCCTAGGCCGTTATACTTCTGCACGACCTTGCCATATGGATCCAGAGAACACGATTTAATGAACTTGACTGTCTTATTATGTTCTTTATCTGTGGAGAGTGCTGAAAGAGAGTGGCCCTATTGACGTTGAAGCTTCCGACGAATGACGGGGTCTAGCGGTCCCCGACTTCAAGATACACTACCTAGCAGTCAACTACAGTGGTTCACGCAGTGGCTGGTGGGGCGACAGGACCGCAAGACTGGACCCTTTGTACTGGACCTGGACTTACTACTGTGGGTATTATTGAGGGCGGGTGGAGTCCCAACTGAGAGCACGGATGAGCTCAAGTGGTGAGATGCTGCTGGAGAAGATGCCGCCCGAAAACACATAGCCTGGTCCCTTACTCTCCAGCCCTCCATATGAAAATGCTGCATACCCAACTGCATGGGGGACAATGGAGGGAAACTGGGAACTGGATAATGGTGGGGCGACTAAGATTGGGGACCTATTCGGGGAGGGGGTGCTTCTCCTGTCCGAAGATTTTTGGGCAGAGTTGGACCTTCCCCGGGTCAAATTCGTACTTTACAGAGCAGTGACTGCAGCCCTCCGGCACCACTGGAGGACTGGCAAATCAGAACCCAAACACTGTAACGTCTGCAGGTATATTGCCACGGCAGGAGGTAAAATTAAGAGTGTCACATGTCTCAACAGGGTGATACAAGGGGACACTCTCCAACCATTGACCACACGGAGGGACCGCTGGATGGAGGATTTGGGGACCCTCATAGCAGATAAAGAGTATACCTGAGAGAAACCCCAAGGTGATTAGAAATGCCTCTTTCTGACTAATTAATTTCTAGCCCCTACACAGGGCGTATCTAGCCCCTGGGCATATAATAAATACTTCCAGAGGGAAGATGTGGCATGCCAGCACTGTTGGGAACTCGGGCGGAGATGATGCACATGATTGGGTCATGTCCGACACTGCAAAACTACTAAGAAGAAGCTTTTAAAGTGGTGGCGGATATCACTGACAAGACCATCCCCTGCTCACCGGTCCACTACCTCTTAAGTCTGTTCCCTCTTGCCTCCAAAACTAAATGGGAAATAATGAGACATTAGAAGGCCCCGGAGAGTCGTGTGGAAAAAAGGGCTAGAGAAATGGGCATGATGTGAGGGGAAAGTTCTGCTTAGAGACGTTCGTAGAGGAATCAGCTTGATAGAGATGGCCAGAGCTTGGGAGGCGGATTCAGGGGATGATACCCCTGGGGCTCTATCTGCACTGAGACCCATAGCGCAATGACTAACTAGGGGACCACTCGGTGCCGAATAAACTACACACCAGGAGGATCGCCAGTAAGACACACTGGAGGGGACCTGGTCTTATACTGACCCCAGATCAGAGACAAGACTAAATTGTATACATGCCAACGACTGGTTTTGACTCACAAGCTGAGAGGGGGAGTTGGTGTGAAGGGAGTTTGAAGCATATGTAATTGTTTCCCACAATATAGACTGAGATAGCCCATTGCCATTGCAAAATTAGATAATGATGTAAATGGAATTATGTAAATGTCATATAACACACAGATGAAATAAAATCTGTCCATAAAAATACAAGGGGGCAGATTTACAAGATCCATGCGCCGCCAGTGCATCATGTTGCGTGACGCACCGGTGGCGCAGCCTACTAAGGGATATTTACAAGCACAGGTAAAGTCACCCTGCTTGACTTAACCTGTGCTTGTAAATATAGCCCCTGTTCACGCAAAACTTTGCGTTTTATCGGCGGGACATGGGTGTTGCTGTGGGTGTTCCCACGCAACACCCCTGTCCACTGATGCATTTCCAGATTTACGAGAAATGGTAAACCTGGAAATGCGTCAGTTTGCTGCGCCACCATAGGGGTGGTGTAGACAAGCGAAAAAAGGAGAAATGTTTTAATTTCTCCTTGTTTTTTCCTTTCAATGCGTGCTGCATTCTACAGCATGCATTAAAAGAGGAAAATGCTTGCAGTGATTGCTTTTGTTCAGGAAGTGGCCCCTTCTTTCACAAAAGCAATCTCCCCATGTTGCAGCCATCCTTGCACATACTGAATTTTTCACTTTTTGTTATTTATACAATTTTGGTTACAAACTAGTGAAACTAGTGAAACGTGAGTAAGGCGGGGAAGTTGTGCCCCCGTCCTGAAGAAGGAGCACAAGCTCCGAAAGATGTCGACGCACCCATGAGGTACTGTCCATTAACACGACAGGTCCAACCTCGCACTTCACTTCTTTTAGCAGTACCAGCCTTTGGTTGTGAATAAAGTTTTTTCCATTTAACCCACGAGCCAGGTATCTTTTTAATCCTTCACTAAATCCCACCACTCACATCCCTACCACTTGCACCACACACACCACACATAGACTTTACTATAAGTGCTCCCGCGTAGTCGTAGGTTGTAGCACGCAGCATCCCGCTAGAGGGGTGCGAAGACCCCTATGATGAAGCATGACACCAAGGGGCCTTTTGGTGTGTGAGGGGTATTTTAACAAACACTAAGTGCTCCCACACCACTGTGGGAAACGCTTGTCTGAACACTGTCAGTAGGATTCCTTCTGTTTATGTAAGCAAGGGTGCCAGCGTCGGCACATGGCAGCTGTTTCTGCACCAGCGCTGGGGAGAGCACAGGAATGCGACATATCATTGTAGATGTGTTGCATGCCTGTGCTCCGAAAGTGCCGCAGCGTGGCGCAGCTAAAGGGCTTGTGGTGAAGCACTGCCGCACTTTCTTGTAGATCTGCTCTAAAAGGTTCCGAAAAAATTAAATGTTAGTAGTAGGGCGCCGTTCTAATTCCTGGTCCACAGCTTTTCAACCAACAGTGATGGTCCCTCTATCTTCCCATAGCAGCATGTAATAGGCCGTTGCCACTGCTTTAAATGGGCAGGTACTTGCTGGTACCAAGTACCTGCATTTCTTTAATTTGAATGGGAGAGCACCTGCACTGCTTAGCACAAGTGCAATACATAGAATAGGAGACTACTAGCACTTCTCAGTAGCAAGCAGGTACTCTGAGATAGTAACCTGCAATTTTATCTTTCTTTTCATTATAGGCTTTCGGGTAGATTATGTTAATGCCCCACCTGTAACAACTGATTCAGGTTAAGCAATGTGGGCGTGATATGCGTGGTTTTCACTAGAGCTGATTTCACTGGTGTGAAAACACGAACTACTTGAAACTGCTTGAACCTGTTATTTCTCGGTGACATTTTGCCTTTTATAGGTGGAAGGGAATATAATTGGAATTTGCTTCGGCATGCCACGGAATAAGAAAAGGGCCAAAACAATGGGGCTTTGCTTCAGGTCGGATGTTTGGAGAATTACACCGCCTTAATAAATGTATTCTCTAATAAATAATTGGGTACAGGTGCTTAAAGTTGGGTATGGTCAGACCCTCCAGGATATCACGATTAGCAATGAAATCATGAAATCCGCACTTTTGTAAAACAAGTGCATTTTTTACAAATGTTCCAGTGAAATTTGAAGGTATGTGAACCCTCCCATGTGGCTCGCCAATGGGTCAATAGAAGCATGGTCCTCACAGCAGGCAGGCGAGGTGGTGTTTATTTACTCCTCCCCTGCCCTGCTTCATTCCTTTGTCCCTGGCGACAATAAGCCTGCTGCAACTGTCTGACCGTATCCTAAGCCTCCCCATGGAGACCTGGGGGAAACCAGGTAGGTTAAACCTCTCCCGGCCTACTGTGACCCGGGGGCATATCTGTTTTGTTTATGTTTTGGGCTCGCCACAAATGGGGCATGCGACAGACCCAGGGTGGCATAATTTTTTTTAATGTTGTGTGCCCGCTGTGTGCCCCATGTGTTGTGGGTGGGGGGTACATTGATTTTTTTAAATGTTTTGGGCCCACCGCACATGTCGCATGCAGCAAGTCTAGGGTGACATTCATTTTAAAAAAATGTTTGTGCCCCGCGCATGCCCCATGTGCGGCGGGCCTAGGGTGTATGTAATTTCCTTTAATGTTTTGGACCCGCAGCACATGGCAGGCCCAGAGCAGTATTATTTATTTTAACGTGTTGGGCCCACCGCATGCCACATGTGTGGAGGGCTCAGAGGGGGGCATTCAATTTGTTTTTTATTTGGGCCCACTGCTCACGGAGTATGCAGCGGCTCAAGGTCGGCATTCATTTTAATGTTCTGAGCCCGCTGCGTGCCCGCGGGGACATTGAATTTTGTTTCATTTGGGCGCACTGTACATGGGGCATACAGCAATCCCATGGTGGCATATTAGAAAATGTTTTGGGCCGGCGTGTGTCCTGTGAGCTGTGGGCCCAGAGGGGCATTTAATTTTGTGTAATTTTGGCCCACTGCACATGGGGCATGCAGCAAGTCCTGGGTGGCGTTATTCTTGCTTTTAATGTGCCTGGCCTACCATGTTCCCAGTGTGAGGCTGACCCAGGGGAGCATAATTTTTTTTTTATTTAGGCCCGTCGCACACGGGACACGTGGCGGGCCCAGGGTGACATTCATTTGAATTTTCGGAGCCCGCCGCATGCCCGTGTACTGCGGGCCCAGGGAGGCAGTTAATTTTGTTTAATTTGGGCCCATAGTGCATGCAGCAGACCCAGGGTGGTATTCTTTTTGTTTTTAATGTTTTGGGCCCGCCATGCTTCCCATGTGAGGTGGGCCAGGGGTGGCATACATTTTTTTACATGTTTATTTTGGGCCTGCCGCACACAGGGCACGCAGCAGGCCCAGAGGGGCCTTATTTCTTTTAAATGTTAGCTTTGGCCTTCCCACACATAGAGCATGTGGCGGGCCTAGTGGGCATTAATTTTCTTACATGTTTGATTTGGGCCCGCCGCACACAGGGCACAAAGGAGGAATTCATTGATTGCAATGTTTGTTTTGGGCAACTCCGCACACGAGGCACGCGGCGGGGAATTCTTTTTTAAAAATATTTGTTTTGAGCCTGCCACACATAGGGCACGTATGGTAGAAGGCAGCAATTGGCAGTAGCAGACAGAGTACTGTTTCAGGGTAGGTGGCAGTGTGGGGGGCTGTGGTTTTTAAGGGTGGCGTGGTGGTAGAAGGCAGCAATTGGCAGTAGCAGACAGAGTACTGTTTCAGGGTAGGTGGCAGTGTGGGGGGCTGTGGTTTTTAAGGGTGGCGTGGTGGTAGAAGGCAGCAATTGGCAGTAGCAGACAGAGTACTGTTTCAGGGTAGGTTGCAGTGTGGGGGGGCTGTGGTTTTTAAGGGTGGCATGGTGGTGTAAGTGGCAGTGTTATGGAGTAGGGTAACATGGTAAAGGGCAAGTCTGCTCTAACTCTTCTTTGTTCTTTTGTAGTGTCTCAGAGGAAAGAATCTGCTTGTTCTAGAGGCGTTGAGCGGTCTAGCAACTTCAATATATGTTTGCTGCTTCACAACACAGGTTAGTTTTGGGTTCTGTACACTTCTGGGGAGATTTAAAATAATGCATATGCTAAAGCACAGAACCTTGAGGTATCCATCCATGTTTGTACAGTCCTACTTGCAATGAGTGGGAGGAACATGGGTGGCTCCAGATAGTTTGCATCATGTCTTTTCACAGGAGTAGCCCATCGTCAACTCGTGCTTCTGCAGTGAAATTCAGTGTATTCTTGTGTTGTTTTTTTATTTGCATTTATGTATTGATTTATTTATGCTTTACAAATTAATACAGTCTTTGGCAGCTTTTGGGTACACATGATTTATATCATTTGGTCCATAGGCATCCCATAGACAACTGTATTTTTAATTGCTTTTTTGGGGGGCGATGGGGGTTACAATTTTGAGCCCATGCATTCATGTTCCGTTCTTTTTGCATCTTCAATTTGAATGCATCCACTGCATTCCAGTTTACCTTTTTCGTCTTCTTTCTTTTCATGTTTTTTATTCCGAGGAGCCACCGGCGTTGCATTGCGCCTGGTTTCAGTATTTATTTTTGGGGTTTGTTGGGGTGGTTTGAAGCAACATTTGGATTTTCCGTACACAGCCTTTAGGCACTGTTGCCTCTTATTGTTTTTTCACCCCTAAGGGCAAAAGCTAGGCTTACGTGCTTCTATATTCAAAGTACACTTGTACAAATTTGTTTTGGATGGTTTTTGGTTTCTCTTTCTTTGCAGGTGGTGTATTCTGCCCTTTTTTGTCCTAAAGGACAGTATCCATGCAAACTCATTTGATTTTTATTTAAAGTTTTCCAAAGTGGTTCCGTTTCAGTTTCCATTCTCGTTTTATTTTTTAGTAGCAGGTACTTCACAGTAGGCTAGCTTGGTTGTTCTGTCAAATCATTTTTGCCTACTTTTTTTATGTTGACCCGAACCACCTCCCTCCTCCTCTGTTCTCCACTCAACTTGCCTAGAAGGATCAAACAAGTATGCCAATGTCATTGGAAAGGACTTCTGCCTTCCGGTATGTATTTAAACTCCATGCATGCAACTTCAATTCAAAAGGTTTCAAGTTTTCCTTTTTTTTTGCAACTGACCATGCTGCTTTACCGCTGTGTTTGCCCAATGCCATTTGAGAACTGCCGTTTTCATTGTGATTTTGTTTCCACAAGTTTTCTTTATTTGCAAGTGCATCAGAGTTTAGTGCATTTTTAAATTGCTGCTTCTCTACACTTTCATGACCTTCTGTTCAACATTTGCAATGCCTTTTTTCCTTTGGAATGCATCAAATAACACCAAATATAATTTCAGGCTAGTCCAGTGACTGCAAAATACCCCCACAAAGATGAATCTTTCATGCCAAGAGGGATCAAACAAGTGTACCATCTCACTGCAATGTATTCAAAATCTTTGTATGCAACTTTGCTCCAAAAGGTTTCACATGTTCCTTTCTTTTCAACTGACATGTTGTTTTAAACCGTGTTTGCTCAATGTCGTATGAGGGCTGCCATTTTCCATTGTGGTTTTGTTTCCACAAGTTTTTAATTTTTTTCCTTTATTTGCAAGTACATCAGAGTTTAGTGCATTTTTTAATTACTGCTTCCCTGCATGTTCTTAACTTTCTATTCTAGAATTCCAATGCCCTTTTTATGGATTTTGTCCATTGGAAGGTAACAAATAACACCAAATATATATTTGCTGGTGAGTCAAGTGACTGCGCTACAACCCCCAAAGATGACTCATACGTGCCTAGTGGATGGACAAATGCACCACTTGTCTATAAGATCTTTCGTATTCCAAAGGAGCAACAAGCCACAACACCAAAAGCAGGGTGGAGAAGTTTATGTAGCCTACGAAGGCTGTGAAGCATTGATCACATCTGCCTACCCAGATAGCAACAGATTGGGCCAGAGAGTACAATGACATGATGCATGCTGATAGTGGAGTGCTGTTTTGTGGTGTGTGCAATATGGTGGTGAACCACATCTGAAAACACACCATGGATATGCATGTCCGGTCCCAAAACCACTTTAAGCTCTGTGCAGGTGCTTCAGACCTCATCTTTACCAAAATGTGCCCTTTAGTGGACTGTGAGCATAGTTTTCACAAAGAGTACAGCTGAGAGTGCCTTAAATCAAGAAATAATAAGTGAGTAGGTCAATTTCTGCACAACACTGAACATTTCACTGAGCAAAACTGACCACCCTGTGTTGCTCAAGTTTCTTCCACGAGTGAGTACGGAATGTTGGAGGACACCTGGAAGTCCTCAGCTTTAACCCCTTCGCCGCGGGGCTAATTCCCCAGCAGCGCGGGGGGTCGCGCGTGGAGCTGCGGTACTTATGACGAGCTGAGCTCGTCATGAGGCACAGTGGAGCTGAGCTCATGACGAGCTGAGCTTGTCATGACTCCGCCCACACAATGGAACGCCCTGCACAGGAGGGGAATTATCTCCGCGTGTGCGTTCCACGGCTGTTATGATGAGCTCAGCTCGTTAAGAGCACAGCTCCACTGTGCCTCATGATGAGCTGAGCTCATCATAAGCCCCGAAGGAGTTAAGAATGTTATCTCCCAGAGTGATATACAGAAGCTAAGGATGACATTAGGAAGTAATTGCAAGATCAGTGTTCTATTTACTTAAACACCTGATGTTGAAGGACAATGTGTGTGAATGTTTTATTTGCAGTGGTCTCTTCATAGGGAGGCTGCTGCAAAATCCACACCCACCTAGAAGACACAGTGTTCCTCTCACAGTGCAACATCGGACTGTAGCGCAAGCAGCTGTCAGGGTGCTCACAGAGTACAGCATAGCCTTTCAGAACGTTATTTCTTTTACTACAGACAATGGGGCATAGATGATCAAGGCACACAACACTGTGTGAGGAATCTTCATAAAAACTTCATACATATCACCTGCTTGGCATACATCATGAACCTTGCTGGGGAGTGATGTCAGAAGCCTTTTGAGGTGCTAAATGCTCTCATTCTATACTTCTGAAAACCTTTACTAACCCCACGGCATGCGTTACTGCGGAGACTCCCTCTCAGTCTCTGTGTGATAATATATTGTCCTTTCTAACCCAGAAAATTGACACCATTAATCTTAAAATTATCACTTCCAACGGAATTCTCATGAACTTCCCCATAGAGCGTCCTACAACCCCTATCGACACTGCGCAGATGCATGTCTTTCCTTCACTAACACCGGAAGAGATAGAATCTCTCCTCATCAAAGTTAAATCTGGGTCCCCCCTAGATGTTATCTCTGCAAAAATATCCTCCCACCTAGCGCAACAGTTGGCCACACCCATCTGCACCGTCCTTAACTGCTCTCTGAGAGCTGGCAGACTCCCTCCAGAATGGAAAGCAGCACAAGTCGTCCCCATTTGTAAAAAAAAAAAAAAGAAAAAATCTCCGCTTCTGAGCTAACAAACTATCGCCCCATTTCTCTGCTCCCCCTTCAGAGCAAACTCCTAAAAAAACATATAAACAGACACATATATAACTTTGTGGAAACCTCGCACTGCCTGGATGCCTACCAGTCTGGTTTCAGGGCCAAGCACTGATAGAGGTAACTGACAACATCAGAATGACCATGGACCAGGGTCAGGGTCAGGCAACACTTTTAGTGCTGCTTGACCTATCTGCAGTGTTTGACACCATCCCTCACCAGATCCTACTGGAGAGCTCCAGGACATCGGGGTTCAAGGAGTTGCTCTGAAATGGCTGCCACTCCCTTGACAAAACTAATGAGGAATCTGACGTTCAGTCCCATCTCTTACGCAGACGACACCCAGCTCCTTCTCACCTTTGATAAGTCTAACCCTAACATTCAACTTACCTTCTCGGAGGGGATGAAAACCATCGCTGCCTGGATGCAAGCTAACTTCCTGCAACTTAACGCCGAAAAGTCCGAGGTAATGTTGGTGGGAGGGGCAGCAATTAGCTGGTCTCCCAGCTGGTGGCTGGAGGAGCTGGTATCTGCTCCCACTCCAAAAACAGTGGTCAAGAACCTAGGAATCAGGATCGACCAGAATCTCACACTTGAAGCACATAGCACATGCCACTGCCACTGCTGGTTCCTGCTGTCACACACTCAGTCCTCTCAGAAGAGTGTTTCCCATGCTACCTCCCTCTACGAGAAAAACACTGATACAAGCTCGAGTGTTAAGCTGTCTGGACTACTGCAATGCACTACTAGCCTAGGCCAGCGAGGCTTCTTTAAACAAGCTGCAGGTCGTCCAGAATACGGCAGCCCGAGTAGTACAAAACGTCCCCCCCAGAACGGCCTCCATACCACTTCTCAACAAACTGCATTGGCTCCCCGTTAGAAAGCGGGTGAAATTTAAGATATACTGCACAGTGTTTAAAACCTTAATGGTCTTGAGTCAACCTACCTATCGGACAAACTGCTAAAATACACCCCCTAACGGTTCCTTCGATCAGGGTCTAAGCTACTTCTCTGTACTCCAAGAATCAAAAAGGCTCGGTCGGGTGGCAAAGCATTCACTTGCCTTGCCCCAACCTTTTGGAATGAATTCACCCACCAATTACACGATTGCCAGAGCCTTCTCCTCTTGAGAAAATTGTTAAAAACCTATCTCTACTAAGGTCCACTTGTCTGACGATACCTGCTGCCCAAGCGCAGAGATACCCCTGACTGGGTGATTCCGGCGCTATACAAACTAATACATATATCTTGGGAATCTTTACATGGCTGGTAGCAGAAAGCAAAGGTACCTGCAACGCCTTGCTGAGAACCATTGGAGGAAACCACAGATTGCACCTGACCTTTGCAGTACCCACTACAAATACTCTGTTTGCTGATGTCCAATACCACTGCAAGCACTTTGAAGCCTACGCTGTGTTTTTTTAGTATGAGATGCAACTCAACAAGTCTCTCCCAGATTCCCTCGAAAATCTACAGAGGATTCTGAACAGTTACCAGAAAAACGGTATTAACATGCAATTGGACATTGTGGCAGAAAAATGCCAAAACATTTTAAGTCTGATGGACTTATTCCAGAGTCAGACACCAGTGACATTGAAGGTGTATGATTATCTAGAGGACCTCCACAGGAACATCACAAATACTTCGGTCCTAACTCTGGAGTCACTGCGACCATTTCTATAGACCACTTCAGGGGCTAAATTGACTCTAACACAGAAAAAAAAGATGACAGCCCAGCTTCATGAAGCTTTTGGAAATTCCCTTAAAAAGGTGGGCAAGCACATTGGGGATGCCCAACCAGGCATTGGATTCTGAAGTACGTCTTTTCAATCCTGCACGACTATGCATTCTGCCCAAGGACAAGAGTGCATATTCAGCCATCTCTGGTTTGAGCGAAGTTCCTGATCCGGAGCTTCGCTTCTACTGTGAACATATAGGCCCAGAAGCAGTATAGGCATAAGTTTCAGGGGTGATCGACACTGGCCTCTTTTGGCTTGGGATGGCTGACCGCATGTCAGTCCTTTCACCGCTTGCAGCTGTGTGACCAGTTCTGCAGATACTCAAAGGAGCAACAGCATTTACAAAACTATTTTGTCAGCTAGACGTCGGTCCCTCCCAGAACAATCATCCAGGCATCATTGTTTTAAAATTATAATCAGCAGTACAATATCGAGCTGGAATTGGGCTGCTCAGAAGAATTGCACATACATGGCCAAGAATAAAACATAAGGAGACAAGCATACAGGTTCTGTAGGTATTAACCATTATCAGGTTTATGTCATATGTAGACCTTGACCAAAAACAAATTGTCTCAATTGTAAATAAACAAAAAAACACATGGACCTTCCCATGTGAAAGAATTACAATTGTATTCTCCAAAAAGCATGTACAAATCCATAAGTAAAGGCGGCACAGGGCTCAAGGTGAAAGTAATATGAACATAAATACTACATGATGCATACAGTAAATAGACCTGGCAGCCTAAACACTGTACAAAATGCTTGGTGTAAACTTTCACGTTGTACAAAACCTCATAAAAATAACATCTCTATTTAGTGCTGAAAGAATTGCAAAATACAGTTCTGCAAAAATGCTGAAAAATTCCCATGTTTGTGTTGCAAAATCTTCTAATCCATGCCTCAATATCCTGGGCGGTCTGTATGGTGGGGTGTTTGCAGATTTCACTTGGTATTTTTGCTTACACACACATACAGACAAAAACCCACACTTTTGTGTCTGTTTTGAAGGACTTAAAATGGTTATTTTACAAAACATTGAGTTTAAAGTGCCCTTAGCAATATATATTTTTCTCCCTTTCCACTGCTCCTTCGCCCCCACTCTCCCATGCCCTGCTTCTCAAATATTGTATTTTCACAAAATATGCCAGAGCGATTGTTTGAAAATCCTAAAAACACTTCCCCTCATTTTACCGACCGAGGCACGCCCCTGCTAATTCACCCAACACGACCTAACTCGCGGTAGGGAATAATAATAATAACAGAAGCTGTCCTCGCTCAGAATCCGTGACACCGTCCGAGGTCATAGGTCATACAGGACAGGTGTGACTCGGCGTGGGGCGGGGGTGTCTGCGAAGTGGCTGCTGCCGGCTACGCAGCCAGGCTGGTCTACTTGGAATATGCGCCATTGGCAAAATCGTGCGGAAATCAGACAGCCCAGCCCAGGGGATCTGTCGCTTCCATCAGCGCGCGTTTCCCCGCACTTGATGGGGGTTCCTTGGGTTTTTGAAGTAAGAGCCACTCGAGCACAGCACAGCCACATGCTGTGGTGTTTCTGCCTTCCCTCTAGTGCATCCGCCGAATTATGATAACGTATTAACGGATTGAAGGATTGAGGACTCCGTCTGCGAGTCTGAAACGGCCCTACAGGAGCTTTCCTTTCATATTTCCTGTTTCCTCCCCTTATCTGTTGCTTTGTCGGTCCTTTCTCTCTTATTTTATTTCCTCTTCTCATTCACAATTCAGCTTTTTCCATTTATTTTTTATATGGTCTTTTTCATTCTTATCAGTTCTCCCTAGTCTGCCTCTCCCTTTTACTTCCCCTTTTTCATATTTTTCCTTTGCTTTTTTTTCTCTGACTCAAGTAATTTTGGGTCATTTTCCATTTCCCCGTTCTCTTGCATTTTATTTTACTGTTTATATTTCTCATGCACTTATTTTTGCCTTTCCACTTAAAACCCCTTCTTCTATTTTACTCATTATTTACCATCTACTTTATTTAAATGCTTTCATTTTTCATACACCTATTTTCTCCCTTCCGCTTAAAAACCTTTCCTCTGTGTTGCTCATTCATTCTCATCCATTTTATATTACTGTTTTTTGTCATATACTTATTTTCCCCTTTCCACCGTCCTCTGTTTTGCTCTAATACCCTTTTTCTTCCCATCTGTCTTCATCATGATTTCTCTCATGTTAATATATGTCCCTGTCCCCACTGCAGACCTTATAGCCTGACCCAAAGTGAAGCCAGACCCCTGCCTTAGTTCCCAAGGGAAGAATCCTGGGGCCGGCATCCCTGCCTCCCGAGAGCCATTCATGCAGAACAGAGAAGAGATCAATACAATCTAAATACATTGAACTGCGCTTGCTTCATAGCTCACGCGCTCCCCATGAACGTAACCTGGATCAATAGTAGAGGCAGCTCTGGTCACCGAGGGGGGAGATGATCCGGTGTGCAGCGTGAAGCCTACTGGAAGAGTGCACCCCAGACTTTGCATGATATATGTAATCGCTGAATGATTAGGTAGCGGCATTAACAGACTGTACCCAAGACGCCATGTTAGATTGGTGATCAGGAAATCCACAGAAGAATTGTACTCGGTAAGGTAGATGCCTTCTGTATGCCTCCATCTCCGTGCCATCTCTAAACTTCTTTCCTCTTGTAAGTTTTTCAAAGACCTGGTTCTTCAACGGAGTCACAGCGCCCAGATATCCCTTGGGGTGACAGTGCGGCGCTCTACAAATGCTGTTTGATTGAATGTGCTAAGCTAGTGTCATTATTTCATTGCACAAGCTTGGCAATCAGAAAATTGATATGGCTGGAGCACTGAAAGAGCAGTCAAAGGTCATGACCGGAGGGTGATCATTAGAGAATTAATAAGGTGCGTAGACCGTCACATGACCTTGGGAACCAGGGATCTAATAAGATTCTAGACTTTGCACAGAACTGATAAGGCGTGGGAATCTTGGAAAGCATTGCCTCAGACGCACCAATTGTTTAGCAAAGAACGCATAAGTTGGTGTATGATTTTCGAAAGCACAGTATATGGGAACGATTTGATCTTGATGACCAGGAAGTGGATAAAGTGGTGGAGAGAGGTTCATGGAAGGATTTTACTGAAGAAGTTGCATGAACTGTGGAACAAGGAGGGTTAAGATCGATCTATTGGCTCAAGGGATAGAAGTGCTTTCAACTTTTGGTTACTGGTTTCAAGGCTAGGATTCATTTTGCATGTTGGTTATTCGTTTCACATTTAATTCACTAGTTCCTGGATCTCAGACTTTGCACAACAGTATTACTCATTCCACATGTGTGGACTTTGTTCATTACTTCACTTGTTCCACGACTAGTATGTTTTCAGTTCTCAGTATTGTATTGAGTTCCGGTGAGCTTGTCTATTCCTTAGTAATGCCAGATTAAAGGTTTATTGGTGGCAAGAGCAAGGAGTTGATGCAGTGTATACTGTGTGGCCATTTTTGTTCACTAACACTCACTAGCACCAATGACACTATCTAGTCTTGTCAGAGTCTCACTGGAGAGCTGCTCTAACCTGTGAATCAGGACAGATGGTGCCGGCAAGGCAATGCTTAGGCTCATCGGCTGTACAGGGTAAGAACATTACTTTGCTAGTGGCTGAGCTCTGACAGGGAAGATATCAACTTCTAGTGCACAAAGTCCACCACCTTGACTAGCACTAATGGCATACCTAGGAAAAATAAATAATCAGTGATAATGTATTGGGACAGACAAATGGGTTCCCTATGTTCGGAAATGCTCCTGGAGGATACTCTATATATTCACAAATTCCTCACCTTGTAAATATTCAGAGGGTTTCAGATTGGATCCGGAAACTTCAAAGAAGCACTGCTGCGTGCTGACTGGTGGCACCGTACCGCGCCAATGCCATTCCACTCTGGAAGTGACGAGCGGACTCACATATAAGCAACATCCATGCTTGCTGGTGTCAGTTGCATTCTTAGGCTGTCTGGTCCTTGAGACACAGGGCCAATCGCTAAATCAGCGTGACGAGTGTGCAGATGCCTAGGTTGGGATTTTTTTAATGGAAGAGAGTACACTTTACAGAACATGGAGTTGGGAGGGTCGGTGAGGAATCTGCTGTTAGATAGAGTATCGACCAGAAAAAGAGTTAGGAATGGTAAGTAACTTGTTTTTCTGATGGATACTTCTAACCGCAGGTTCCTCATTTCGTAAATAGATACCGTAGCAGTACCCTGCAGGTGGTAGGTCTGTGAACTGGCGCATACCGAAAAATACAGCAGGACCAACCGGGCAAAATGCCCATCTTGATGGACCTAACCATCAAGGCACTAGTGCTTCCTGTAAGTGTGTAGTAGCATCCACATGGCTGCATGACAAATCTCAACAGGCACACAGCGTACCAACACAGTGGCAGCAGCTTTGGCTCTAGTGGAATGAGCCTGTAGGCCTTCCAGGAGCTTCTTCTTGGCCAGTGTGTAGCAAATCTTACTGTAGAGCACAATCCGTGAATGTATGGTTCACTTCTGCATTGCCTTCCCCTTCTTTATACCAGCAAACCCCCCAAAGAGCTGCTCATCCCCTGAATGCTCTTTGGTCCTATCAATGTAAAACTTGAGTGCTCTCTTGGGGTCCAAACGATGGAGCCTCACTTCTTCTTTTGAAGGATGAGATAGAGAAAATGCCTAAGGAGTGATAGCCTGTCAGACATGAAAAAGTGTTACCACTTTTGGCAGAAAAGAAGATCGGGTTCTCAGTACCAGCTTATCTGGGAAGAAAGTGACATGAGGCGACTGGACAGAAAGAGCCTGAAGCCTGCTCACAAGCAGAGCTGACATTACAGCAAAGATGAAGACCGTTTTGAGGCTCGGGAGACTTAATGCACAACTGTGAAAGGGCTCAATATGTGAAAGGGAGTACATATTTAAAAAAAGTAAGAACCAAATTTAAATTCCACTGTGGGATCACAAATGGCTTTGGTATATCGATCTGGAAAACGCTAAAAAGCGGCCAGAACCGACAAGTAGCCTTTAACAGTGCCCAAAACAGGTCCTTGTTGGGTCAGGAGGAAAAACAATCAAAGCATTAGACAATTTGGCATGAAGCAGTCAATCTAGAAGCTGCTGCACCAAACCACAAATGTGTTCCTACGACTGGTGCACACAGATTTTGCATGGAGACGTCTTGCCGCCAAGATGACATTAACAACTTTAGGAGAAAAGTCTACTGCTGCTATTCAGTCTTGAAACACACAAGATGATGGACGGAATGTTGCACAATGGCAAAACATTCACCTCCAGTCACAGGTCTGGGTTTAATCAATCGTTATTTTGCTCACCACGCCACCCCAGTTCAGACATGGCCATATGCAAATCAGTCTTGACCCTGTGCCTCATGGGAACAGTCCAGGCCGAACTGTCAAGTCATGTCTTCCCTGGACCGGAATCAAGCATCCTAGGACCGGTTTCTGGCTATCAGCCAGGATAGCTTGACTCCAGTAGCGTAGTGAGCACCGGACCCACGTCTAGGCATACCCTTCCCACATAGGTCGAACAGCAAAACACACAAGATGATGGACGGAATGTTGCACAATGGCAAAACATGCACCCCCAATCACAGATCTGGGTTTAATCCATTGTTATTTTGCTCATCCCGCCATCCCAGTTCAGACATGGTCATATGCAAATCAGTCTTGACCCTGTGACTCATGGGAACAGTCCAGGCCGGACTGCCAAGCCATTTCTTCCCAGGACCGGAATCAAGCATCCTTGGACCGGTTTCTGGCTATCAGCCGTCATCAGCCAAGATAGCTTGACTCCGGTGGCATAGTGAGCACGGGACCCATGTCTGGGCATACCCTTCCCCCATAGGGCGAACAGCAAAACACACAAGATGATGGACGGAATGTTGCACATTGGCAAAACATTCATCCCAGTCACAGAACTGGGTTTAATCCATCGTTATTTTGCTCACCACACCACCCCAGTTCAGACATGGCCATATGCAAATCAGTCTTGACCCTGTGCCTCATGGGAACAGTCCAGGCCGAACTGTCAAGCCATGTCTTTCTCGAACAGGAATCTTGCATCCTGGGACTGGTTTCTAGCTATCAGCCGTCATCAGCCAGGACATCTTGACTCCATTGGCGTAGAGAGCACGGGACCCACGTCTGGGCATACCCTTCCCACATAGGGCGACCAGCAAAAAACACAAGATAATGGAAGGAATGTTGCACAATGGCAAAACATTCACCCCCAGTCACAGATTTGGGTTTAATCCATCATTATTTTGCTCACCACGCCACCCCAGTTTAGACATGGCCATACGCAAATCAGTCTGGACCCTGTGCCTCATGGGAACAGTCCAGGCCGAACTGCCAAGCCATGTCTTCCCTGGACTAGAATCAATGGTTATTTGCATATGGCTGGGTTCAAACTGAAATGGCATGGTGAGCAAAAAAAACAATGGATTTAGGCCCAGACCTTTGTACTGGGGTGATTGTATGACATTGTTCTGCATTCTGTCCATCAACTGTTGTTATTGCATTTGTCACCCCGAGTGGGACGGGTATGCTCAGACGTGAGACCTGTGCTCTCCATGCCACTAGAATCAAGCTATCCCGGCTAATGAGGGCTGAAAGCCTGAAACCGGTCCTAAGATGCTTGTTTCCAGTCCAGGGAGGACCTGGCTTGGCAGTTCGGGCTGGACTGTTCCCATGGGGCACAGGGTCAAGACTGATTTGCATATGGCTGGGTTCAAACTGGAATGGCATGGTAAACAAAAAAACGATGGTTTTAGGCCCAGATCTCTGTACTGGGGTGAATGTATGACATTGTTCTGCATTCTGTCCATCAACTGTTGTTTTTGCATTTGTCACCCCGAGTGGGACGGGTATGCTCAGACGTGAGTCCTGTGCTCTATATGCCACTGGAATCAAGCTATCCTGGCTGATGAGGGTTGAAACCCCAAAACCGGTCCTAGGATGCTTGTTTCCAGTCCAGGGAGGACCTGGCTTGGCAGTTCGGGCTGGACTGTTCCCATGGGGCACAGGGTCAAGACTGATTTGCATATGGCTGGGTTCAAACTGGAATTGCATGGTGAGCAAAAAAACTATGGATTTAGGCCCAGATCTCTGTACTGGGGTGAATGTATGACATTGTTCTGCATTCTGTCCATCAACTGTTGTTTTTGCTATTCAGTCTCGAAGCATGGCGATGCAGATTGCGCAGACTGGGGTGCAATACAATGCCATGCTGTTGCAACAGAAGTTCCTCCTGGCACATGGTCCTTGACCCCCTGCCCTGTCTGTTGTAGTACCATATGACAGTGGTGTTATCTGTGAGCACCTTTGATGGATGGCAGGAAGCCTTTCAACACCAAGTGGATGACCCTCAGCTCCAGAAGATTAATGTGGAGCCGGGACTACACTAGAGATCGAGGCCTCTGATCTCCACCTCACCCATGCATCGGTCACCACTGTCAGCTCTGGGTGGGGAAAGGAGAGGGGGTAAGCTGGTGGTCCAGCAACCACCAATGTAGATTTTTGGAAGTCTCCTCCAAAATCTGAACATGGCTGGAGAGGTCCCATTGATGTTGAGCCCACTAAGACTTCATACCCCGCTGCATAGCCCACATATGCCACCTGGCTGCTCGACCATCAAGATACTTAAGGCCATAAATCTCAGTAGCCTCAGAGTGGACCTCACTAACATCTAGGACCGAGGCTGAAAGATCTGATTATAGCTTGAATGCCCTGGACAGGCATGAAACTGAACCATATCTAGAATAGCTCAGATGAATGGAAGCATCTGAGAAGGAGTCAGATAAGACTTTGGCTCGTTGATAGTGAATCCCAAAGAAGGCAGAAGGTTGCCATAGTCTGGAGGTGGCAGATGACTGCCTGCGGCGAGGTTGTCTTCAACAGCCAATCATTGATGTATTGGAAGACTGGTACCTCAGAAGATGAGCTCCCACCACTGCCATGACTTTCGTGAATACTGGAGGTGCACAGGTGAGACCAAACGGAAGCACAGCGAACTGAAAATGTTCATGTCCCACCGCAAACTGTAGGTAGAGCCAATAGGCCAGCAGGACAAAAATCTGAAAATAGGCATTGAGAAGGTCCAATGCTACAGGTCAGGGATAGACAAGACCCAGGCCAAGGTGAGCATTTTCAACTTTTCGAATCAGAGAAAGGCGCTGAGAGCCGGAGATATAACATAGAATGGAGGCCTCTGTCCTGCTTTGGCACCAGAAAGTAGCGGGAATAGCACCACGCCTTATTTCCGACACCCTCTCAGTAGCCTCTTTGGCCAAAAGGGATTGCACTTCCTGTTGTAAAATGAAAAGATGGTCCTCAGTCAGTCATTGGGGGAAGGTGAGGCGAGGAAGAATGGAATGGGAGATTGTACGAAATTGGGTTACTGTTTGAGAGGGTGAAACCCTACTCAAGCAGCAACCACAGTCCTTGTCAGGGTAAAGTTACAAGCAAAACCCAAATAACCTGTTCTCATCCCTCTGGTAGCTTAGCACAGAGCAATGAGGCTTAACTTAGAGACAATATAAATGTATTCATGCAGCACTTCAAACACTAATAAAGTGAAAACACTGCACAAGAAAAATCCTGCAACAATTTAGAAAAAGAGAGAGTAAATTTTAGCAAATAAATCAAGATCACAATGACAAAAATCCAATCAGTAGAACCAGAGATATGCAATTTTAAAGAGTTAAGTAACAATAGAACCAAAAAGTACAAAGCCCCAACTGTGGTTTTCTGGACTGGGACAATGTCACAAGTTCAGGCCAGCTACAGGGACTAACTTAGGCCTACTGAGCACAGTACCTTAATCTGGTTGCGAAGAGATGCAGAGTCCTGTGCCAAGGATAGGTTGCACAGCTTAGGTGATGTGATGTCCGGGCAAGGACATGTGTCAGCAGCGGCAGTTCCGGGGAGCTGCGAAGTGTGAGGCAATGTTCTTCCATGGAGATGCATCATGCAGTGGCAGTTCTGATGGGCTGCATTTGGCGAGGCAATGTCCTTGCGTGGAGATGCGTCAGCTCCGACGGGCTGCAATAGTGACGGGAAATCCTCGGTCCAGGGACAATGTATCGGTTTGAGGGCAATGCATCTAGCAGCAAAGTTGATGCACCAGTTTTGTGGGAGATGCGCTGTGCTGCAAAGAAGATTCATCAGTTAAGCTGGATCCATGACATGGGTCACAGAGCACCTTCAGGCCCACTTCCTAGAATCCAAGACTTGGATGGCATCACTTGGGAGGGCAGGACTCACAGATGGCAGATTCCAGGTGCTTGGTTCAAGGTTGTTGGAAACCTGTTATGTCCCTTAGACATCTGATTCTGATGCCAACCAACTAGCCAGTAAATTCACTCTGTGGTCCTGGGCTTAGAGATGCAGGTCCAGTCCTTCTCACCCAGGCAAGAAGGCAGCAGGTCATATCAGAAGCACAGCAGTTCTTCATTGCAGCAGTCCAGCAGAGTGCCAGTCTTCTCAGCATCACAGCGGTCCTTTCTGTCAGTATCCACAGGTCCAGAAGTGTACTCAAAAGTTGGGTCTAAGGGTGCACAATTTATACATGGTGCCCACTTTGAAGTGGAGGAAGCTTCTAGTGGTTCCCCCTGCCCGAGGTGTCAGGCTGCTCCCTTCCTCCATGTCCTGGTTGCAGCTTGTCTAGGGTCGCAAAAGACCAGTGTAAAACCATTTGTGAGAGTGCTTAGGCAGGACCTTTGTGATGTGCATGTGTGGTAGGTGACAGTCCCCCCATGGACCCATCCTGCCAACATGTATCTTCCCTTTGTCTGACTGTCTGGGAGCTATGCACAAAGAGCAACTGCCAGCTACACCTAGTTGTGTGACCCAGGATCAGCCTCCAGACAGCAAATGGTTAGGACAAGCAAATGGGAACTTTCTAAAAGTGGTATTTTCAGAATTAAGATAAACCAAATCTAACTTTCCATTAAAGAGGGCTTTTAAATGAAATTCTTTAGACACCAAACTCAACCTGTCTACCAGCTCCTAATTTGAAATTACAGCTTATTAAATGTAATAAGGTAACTCCAATGTTATTCTATGGGAGAGGTGGGCTGTGCAGTAGTGAAAACCAAATGTTTTTAACTACCAGGATATGTACAACATAAAAGTAAATGTTGAATGTTTTATATACACTGCACCCAGCCCTCTGTCCTGTGTAGGACCTACCTGTGGGGGGGTGGGGGGGGGGGGGGGGGTTTGTGTGTATTAAAAGGGAAGGTTTGGGCCCCTTAGGGGGACTATTTGTATTAAAAAGGAAGGGTTGGACCCTGCAAAAGGTATATTTTGCCGGGTTGGCATAAAACTACACACAGGCTTCAATGGCAGGCCTGAGACATGGTTAAAGGGCTACTTAAGTGGGTCGCACAATCAGTGCTGCAAGACCACAAGTGCAAAAACAACAGTTGATGGACAGAATGCAGAACAATGTCATACATTCAACCCCAGTACAGAGATCTGGGCCTAAATCCATCGTTATTTTGGACTCCACACCACCCCAGACATGGCAATATGCAAATCAGCTTTGACCTTGTGCCTCATGGGAACAGTCCAGCCCGAACTGCCAAGCCATGTCTTTCCTGGACCGGAATCAAGCATCCTAGGTCCGGTTTCTGGCTATCAGCCGTCATCAGCCAGGATAGCTTGACTCCAGTGGTGTGGAGGGCATGGGACTCACGTCTGAGCATACCAACTAGTAGCATTTTATTTACAGGCCCTTGGCACATGTAATACCACTTTACTGGGGACTTGAAAGTAAATTAAATAGGCCAACTGGGTGTAAGCCAATTATACCATGTTTTAAGGAGACAACACAAGCTCTACAGCACTGGTTAGCGGTGGTAAAGTGCGCAGAGTCCTAAAAGCTGACAGAAACTGGTTCAGAAAACAGGAGGGTGAAGGCAAAATGTTTGGGGATGACCCGGTCGAAAGGGCCAAGCCCAACTGAGAAAATATCCCCTATGAGCTATCTGCAGGACCCACCTGTCTGACATTATCTCCTGCCAACTCAGAAAGATTCATCGGATTATGCCTCCTACTGGGTGGTCGCACTCCGTCAAGGGCACCCTAAAGAGGTTTAGCAGGTGGCCGGGCGGATTAGAGGGGTGAATTTGAGGGGTGAAGTTTGGAGGCGACAGGCTGGGTGGCATGCTAACCATTGCCACGTTGACAGTGGTCATCTCGGCTACAAAATTACTGGGTCCCCTGAGGGAGTTGGAGAGGCTTGCGGGAAGGGGTGCCTTATTCAAAACTGCAACTGCAGTTGGCGTGGAGGGGAGGAGACGCCCAGAGCGCGTGCCATAGCCCTACTGTCCTTAAACTAATCAAGAGCAGAATCAGCCTTGTCCGCAAACAGTTACGCATGTTGGAGAATGGCAATACTGGTTTTGATCGCTTGCCTGATTAAATTGGTTATGGTCCAATCAAAACAAATTGTAAACTTGGCTGCATCACAGTCATCTGGAATTGCCTGGGCCAGCACAGGGCAAGGTTGCCCGAAACACCTGTAGTTTTTTTTTTAGGTAGGGGAGGGTTGGGATGACATCCCTTGCATACTGGAACAATTTTGAGCGCTCCTGAGGCGGGTTGGTAAATGAAGAAAAAGGAAGTCCTTAAATTGGTAATAAAATGAGGGATAGTAGAGGGATTGTGTACTTAGTCCCTGCTCTCGGGGAGGAGTAAACAGGGAAAGAGGCATGACAAATGCATGCCATGGATAAATGGGGCGCAAGAATGTGAGCGCGATTGTGGAGCCAGCAAATGGGAAGCCTATGGGCAGGCTGAAGTCCTTAAAGTACATACAATGGGTCTCTTTTCGAGACAGCGCATGTGTGCTGCTAGAGCCAAGACCTAACAAGGGACAATTAAACAGAAAATAATAAGTGCATCATTGAAAATTGATTACAAACCTTGAACTATGGAGGCGTGGCTAGCAGCCGATGAGGGCGGCAGCAAACTAGAGAGGCTCCCGGAGTAAGGCGGCTTCCCGCATCAATCCGCATGCCTATCCGCTCAACAACGAACCCAGACGGGATGTCCCAGGTCCGGTGACCGAACGGCACTTAGCAGAGAAGTTTTGGAGCAGCGGTGCCCCGGGAATTGTTGGAAAAGACGACACCCGAACACGGCCCTGTGGCACGTGCAAAGCAGCAGCGGCTGGTTGAGGCGCTGCCCGGGCAGAAGTGGGGCCTCAGCGGTGCTACCAACCGGAAGTGTCCGTGGTGAGAACGACCCAAGCGAAAACGGCAGTAGGAGTCCGACGCCCCCGCAGACCGTCCAAGGACTGTACATATCGCTCCAATGACAAGGCAGTGCTGCGAGCAGCGGCAACGCTAACGGAAACCGAAGCCGGAAAACAAGTGCGCAGACCCCGCCATTTTGTATTACATACGCCACTGCGGGCAAGAACTTTCTCGAATACCGAGCTGGGCGCCTGGGCCGAGGTCTCCGCAAGCTCGACAACGGATCCTAAGAATACCAACACAACTGAAGAAGGGGTGCACACCCGCCTGTGGGGATCCGGCCCGGAAAGCCCAACTACTGCGCAGACGGGGCGCCGCTGAAACTCGGGCGGCCCCGTCGACCACTCGCCCCAAAGAATCCCCTGGCAGAACATGACCACGGGCTGCTTGCAACAGTGCTTGAACTCTTGGTGTGTGAACATGGCGGGCAGAGGGTCCGGGAATACCTCCACCCAAGCTAAGCTCGATAAATTTGCCTACGAGAAACAGCCTCTCCCCCAGACGGAACAACGTAAGTCTCTAAGCAAAGGGACGGAAGGAGAAGGTGCGAAGAAAGCCACGCTGGAGGATGTGCTGAACGCCCTGGCCCAAGTGCAAGCGACGGTGGGGGCGACTGCAACGGAAGTAACCCTTATTCGGGCAGACCTCCAGAAAATGAGTGAAAGGGTGAAGCAAAGGGAGGTGGTAGCCAAATCCCTGGTGGAAGATGTCTCGGACCTGCAGGTGGAAATGGAGAAACTGCAAGCCGATAACAAATTGCTCAAGGAAAAGCTGGACGATCATGAAGGACGCTCCCGGCGGAACAACGTCCGTATCCTGGGGGTCCCGGAATCTGAAACCACGGGTGCTATAGATCTATACGTGGAAGACCTGATCAAGAACCAGCTAGCCCCCAATGGTCTCTCAAACTTTTTCACTGTGGAAAGGGCCCATAGAGTACCAGGAGGAAAACCGAAACCAGGGGCTTCGCCACGACCGATCTTGGCGAGACTTTTTAACTTTCGAGATCAGGACACCATCGTTCAGGCGGCCAGAGTAGCGCCAGCAATCCAAATTCAAAATTCAAGGGTATCCTTCTTCCCCGACTACACGGCGGAGGTATCGCGAAAGAGGAGGACATTCTTAGAAGTAAAAAGGACGTTGCGAGAGCAAGAATTACCCTACTCCATGTTGTTTCCGGCCCGGCTAAGGGTGGTCGCCGACAAAAAGGTCTGTTTTTTTTTTACTCTCCTGAGGCGGCCAGAGACTGGCTCGATGGCTGGCGCACTGCGGGGCCCCGCGTAGGTCCGGCAGAACGAACCACGGACACCGAGACGACAGCCGGACTGGCTCACAAACGTCAGGCAGAGGTGGCGCGAGCAAGTCGCCGACACAAGAACTATCTGAGGCTGGCGGGGGGGAATAATGTGGACAACCCGTGAACACATTGGACGCTGACTCCTTTTATTGCCTACAATTGCACAAGAGTCGTGGATGGACACTGGCCTGGGTGCCCTGAAGGGAGCAGGGATGCCGCCTGCTCAGGGAGATACTCTCCCCCAACGTGCAAGTACTCTGTTTTTGGGATGGGTTAAGCGCTCTGCTCAGTTGGGGAGGCGGGCAGTTGAAGGTCCGTTAAGCAGGGAGGCAGGGAGAGGGAGGGAGAGGGGGGTTGTTGGTTGGAAATTCACTAAGTCGGTCGAAAAATTGTGTTTTCTGTATGAATGCTATAGCTGGAAAGGTAAAATTAGGGGTCCGGATACACCTCCTAGTTTCATTTGTGTGTGTCTGCATGACCGGAAAGGGCGGATGGTCTGCTACGTAATGCGGGGGACACCGAGTCACGGACACGTGGCTCCCCCTTCGAATACTATTGTGGAATGTAAGGGGACTTGGAGATAAGGTGAAACGTGGCCTGGTACTGAACGCGCTGAAGAGACAAAAACCTCACCTAGCACTGTTACAAGAAACACACTTAACGGGGGGGTGGCTTCTAAGGCCCTAGACAGGATGGGTAGAAGATGGTGGCCCACTCGGAGTTCACCTCGGGCTCACGGGGCACTGGCATTTTGATGAAAAAGCCCTCGCAATTCATCTCACTAGGCACGAAAACTGACGGGCAGGGTTGCTTTGCAGCCCGGCAGGGACAATGGGAGGGTCGCCCCCTAACTGTGGTATCGGTATATATCCCGCCATCCCTTCACTCAATAATGCTTCCGGCGCTCAGTGAATTTTTGTTGTCCCTCCCCGAGGGTGAGGTAATTTTGGGAGGGGACTTTAATGCTACAATAGACACACAACTTGACAAATTCCCAGCGACGGGCCCGACCGGGGGACCTTCTCGGTTTCAACGATTCCTGACAGCAATGGGTCTAGTAGACATCTGGCGGCACGTCCACCCCCAGGATAGGCAATACATATTTCATTCCACGGTACACAACAGCCTTTCACGAATTGATTACTTTTTAGCTCTGGGTGACGGCTTACAACACGTCGATACCGTAGACATCCACCCTAGAGGCATATCAGATCACTCCCCGATCACCCTGAAAGTTTCCACTCAAGAAAAGTCCTGCAGCCGTATATATCCCATTCAGGCATCGTACCTTAAAATCCCGAAAATCTGGAAAAACCTCCGGAAGTCAACAACACAATACTTCGAAGAAAATGTGGCCACTGTAACCTCTTCAGAGGTGCTATGGGAGGCTTACAAGACGGTATTGAGGGGGCAGGCAATAAACTCAATCATAGGCCACAAACGGGAGCAAGCTGCCAAACAGTCTAAGCTTGAATCGACACTTCGCGACATGACAATTTTACACGAGGCAAACCCCACAATAGACACGGCGCACACACTTACACTCCAACAGCAGCTGTACACGGAACATGTTCGGCAGATGGTGAAGGTGCACATAACTGATACACTGAACAGGATATATGATGTGGGAGATAAGGCGGGAAAGATGTTGGCCTGGCTAGATAAGAGGGGGGGTAGTTCAAGGGGGATCCAACAGGTGAGAGATAGCAGCGGTGGAATTCAGACAAGCCCTGAACGGATAGTGGAAGCACTGGCAACACATTTTGAGGACGTTTATACCCCAGAACGGGCAGTGTCTACTGACATGGCACGAGCGGCACGGGGCAGGATAGAAACTCCAATATTGCAGCTAGAAGCAGCAGCCGACTTAGATGCGGCCATAACTAGAGATGAAATACAATTGGCTATACGAGCGCTGAAACCTGGCAAGGCGCTTGGACCAAATGGCATTCCAGTAGAATGGTATCAGTCCCAATCAGAGGGGCTAAGTGCATATTTACTCGCCATGTACGAGGAATGCCTAGAAAAGGGTGAACTTCTGCTCGATCAGAGAACAGCCACTATAGTAGCGGTTCCCAAACCTGGGAAACCGCAAGAGGATTGCTCCTCATACCGCCCTATCTCTTTGCTGAATGCAGAAAGTAAAATCTTGGCCAAGCTCCTTGCTAACCGGTTGATGGCGCATCTACCTGACCTCATACATCCGGATCAATCCGGGTTTATGCCCCATAGGAACACGGCACTGAACCTTCGCAGGGTGCATGGGGTACTGGCGAGAGCGGACTTGATCCACGATCAAGCAGTAATACTGGCCTTAGATGCAAAAATGGCATTTGACCTAGTGGAATGGAACTACCTGTTTGAGGTTCTTGTTTGTCTGGGCTTCGGCTCGAAATTTATATCATGGATCAGACTGCTTTACACGAAACCAGTGGCACATGTGGTAGCAAACGGACACATTTCTCGAACATTCCCTTTGGGGAGAGGCACCCGGCAGGGCTGCCCCCTCTCGCCATTGCTCTTCGCGCTCTCCCTAGAGCCACTAGCGAATTTGATAAGGCAAACACCCTTACTTAAAGGGATACAATGGAATGAAGGCTGGGAGGACCGGCTGTCCCTTTACGCGGACAACATGCTGGTATACTTAACAGACCCCGAGCGTGGTGTACCGGTGCTCTTGGACCTATGCGATGATCATGGTAAAATTTCAGGTTATACGATCAACTGGAATAAATCAGAAATGTATGTTCTGAAAGGCCCGGTCCCGGTACTGGGCCCCGACTGCCCCTTAAGGTTAGCTGGCTCCTCTTTTAAATATTTGGGGATCCATGTCACAATGGACCCAACGGAATTTGTACATCTGAATCTGGCACCACCCTTGGAACGGCTTAAACAAGATGCCAAGTTCTGGGCGGGGTTGCCCTTAACAATGCTGGGAAAAGCAGCGTTATACAAAATGATGTCCTTGCCCCGCTTCCTATACATACTGGAGAACACGCCGTATCCAGTGGCGCCAGGGTATTTTAAAAAGGTGGCAGCGGTGGTTTCTGGTTTGCTGTGGAGCAATCGCCCGACGCGTATTGCGCAAGCCAAATTACACAGGGGTTGGTACGATGGTGGAATAGCGTTGCCGAATCTTAAACTGTATTACTGGTCAGCTCACCTTAAGCCCATTAACCAGTGGATTCATATTCCGCAAACTGACCCAGCTTTCCAAGCAGATAGGGCACAACTCGGTACCAATACTATGCTGGCCCCACTCTATGACCAACGTCGAGTGCGAAAATTAGCGGGACCCACTAGACTTACCGCAGCGTTGTGGCATACGGCACTAGCGGCGCTGGGCTGGAAGGGGAAAATTACCAAACTCACCCCGATCTGGGATACACGTGCCTTGGGAAACTTGAGACACAGCAAGGGCTTCTCTCACTGGGACACCATTGGGATATCCACGGTGGGTGACCTGTGGGAAAGAGGAGAGGTTATAACATTTGACCGCCTGAAGGAACTGTACGAACTGGGGCCACAAGAATCATACCGCTACGTCCAGATACGCCATGCTTTGCTCACGGCCATCCCCTCCGGGGTGGATATACCAGAATCGTCCCCGTTGGAGGATCGTCTTCTAACTGACTTCATGATTGAGCGAGCGACGTCATTGACATACCGCAAGCTCCTTAATAACTTACCTGACCCGCTGACCTCATTGAAAGAATGATGGGAAGGGGAAGTGGACACCCTGGACGAACACGAATGGAATGAGGCACTAGCATCCCCAAAAGAGGTAGGCATCTCAGCCAGGCTGAGACTCGTACAGCTTAAGGTCCTACACAGAGTGTATTACACAAGAACACTACTACACCGCATTCACAGAATACAACATCCCTACTGTCTCCGTGGCTGTGGGGAGGAGGGGTCCTTCTTTCACACAATCTGGGACTGCCCACGCATCCAAGACTATTGGAGACAAATAATGCGCACTGTGTCGCAGACCCTGGAGACCTCTCTACTTCCCGAACCGCAACAATGTCTCTTAAATGTGTGGGGACCGAATGACCTGTCCAGATGTGGCCAACTTTGGGTTACGTTAGGCATGATAGTGGCCAAGAGAGATATCGCACAGCGCTGGTGGGCGGCAGACTTACCGACGAAGTCGCAATGGTGCATGAACATGGATAAGATAATGGTGACGGAGAGGGCAGTATACTCGAGTCGTGCATGTCCAGGGAAATGGAACGAGATATGGACCCTGTGGAATGTATACCAAGGTGAAATTTGTGATCCTCTGCCAGAGGATGACCCGTTGGAGTCAGATGAAGAGGGGGAGGTCGGCTGAGGTGTCACGAAGGGATTGCATAGGGGAGAGGCCATTGTGAGTGGGAGGGGGCCCGGGTCCTGTGGAGTGGGCAATATGGGTAGATATGGATGGGACTGGTGTACAGTAACTCGTAGGAACATGGGCGTTACTGCCCGACAATCTGGGTTTGACTCAATGACTATAAATAGGTGCACATACTGTCGGGTAGACTTTCAATACAGCTAAACAGCACTAATTACTTTTGGATGACCGCAATGTGATTTTCCTCGTTGTTATTTTTTGTTGTTTTCATAAAAAACAGAAAACTAAAACCATTACTGATTAGCAACATATCGTCAGTTATGTACCCTTCACTTTGCCGTGTGGTACACCTTTTACTGTTCAGCAACGTGATCAAATATGGACTTATCCTGATGCACGGCATCCAACGTTCAATTATTAGCGGCCGGCCCTTTGGGTTGTAGGCGAATGGCTGTGTGATTTTGTAAAGGTACAATAAAGGTTTTTATAAAAAAAAAAAAAAAAATCTTGAACTATAAGGTAACTCTACTGGGAAAGTTTAATCTAGTATGTCTGTAAAGATTTTAAATCTGGGAACAACCATGAGTAGATCTGTTGGTAGTCGATTTAAGAGGTACAATTTAAACAAACAGTTATATCTGCATCATTAGAATTTGCTAAATAATCGTAAACTCTAGGGTGCCTCTACTGGAAAAGATAAATCATGCATGTCAGTGAAGAGTTTGGATCTAGAAACAACCGTACGTGGATAGGTTTATGGTCGATTTGGGACCTAAATTCCCAGTCGAAGAGGTGCTTGTCATGATTATAGCATTACTAAAATAAAATTCTAAATATGACTTTCTTAGGTCAGCCCTATCTAATAGATGTCATGTTGGGCTGGTAATTAAGTCGTAGGAGGCTCAATAGAAGGTAGTAAGAGTAGGGTCTTGGTTCGAACGGGCCAAACAGACTCAAGGTATTTTGCTATTGAGAATATAATGTAGGGCGTGGCATCCGACCTTCAAATTCTCAGTGCGACCCTATATTGATGAGTTTCCAGGGTGTGGCATAAGGGCACAATTCATTGTTTACACTGTCTAGAGTATTTTGGGCAGAAGAATAGAAGATGTTCATCAGTTTCTCCTGCCGCGTGAAACTCTGGGAAGAGTTTATTACCTTCAGTGGAGCCTTTACACTGGGGAGTAAAGATAGCAAGCCGGAAAGCTCCTAACCTGCATCTTATATAGAGGGCTTTCGGTAAGGGCGGTTCAATATCCTCCATGTAAGGCTCCAAAATAGAGATTCATATAATCTCTAGGAATTTATTTGTTAATAAGCCCTGGATTGATGGTTGATTCAGTTTCCAATCCTCGTTCTCCCACTTGAGAGATTTCACCAGTCTAGTAGAAGACTTGATGGTAGCTGAGTTAGTCCAAAATTCAGTAGGCCTCAAGGAGAGTAAAGCCTGTTTTACATATCTTACTCATGGTAGCAGCTTCTCTCCCTTTTGTTTAGTATCTCCGAGGAATATCCTATAAGGTTCCAACCCAGTGGTAGACCATATTGTCATCTAATACACGATTGGCTTAATTTTTGGATGATGGCTTGCATGCCCAAATATACTTTAGGTTTAAAGTATTTTATTAAGGCACAAAAACACGGGGAGGGGAGCAGGAGGTCAAGCATACATACAATACAAGAAGCGGAACGTTGCAGCGAGTCAGAAGAAAAGCAGGGAGGCAGGAAGTCCCAGAGGGTAACTAGGCAAATACAGAAGGCAATAAGGCATTGTGAACGACCCCCCTGTTGACCCCCACTCCCTAAGCAAGGCCACACCCGAATAGCACCCCGCAACACAGTAAAGGGGAAGCATACCGTACCACCAACCCCCCGACCCCAGAAAGGAAGAAGAAAGGAGAGCAAAGGAGGAAAAGAAAGAAAACAATACCCCAACATCCCCGTCCGAAAGGCAGCAATAGAAGCATATAACCCCTCTTCCCGCCCCTAACCCCCGGCCCCCAATCCGCACATTCACTCCGCCGCAGCTGCCGGCGGCGTCAGCCTAAGGAGGCGCAAATACCGTGGACACGTGAGCTCGTGGAATTCCGTGGACAGCAATGCCAGAAAGGGGTGCCAGAGCTCCTCGAACTGGTCGACATTCCCAGCCACCGTTAGCGACATCTTCTCCATGCCCAGTACCTGCCAGAGTCTATGCAGCCAGCCAGTGATAGAGGGGGCAGTAGGGGTGCGCCAGAGTATCAGTATGTTCTGAACGGCTGAACCTAGCGCAATCGCAATCTGCCTGCCCCTGCGGGATTTCAGCGGGTACATCAAATCATTGGGGAGGCCTAGCAGGACATACGCGGGGAAGCGCTGAACCTCTATCTCAAAGTGCCTATCCACCTCATCTAAGACTTTCTTCCAGTAGGCCGACAGCACCGGGCACTCCCAGAGAACGTGCGTGAGGGTGCCCTCCTGTCCGCAGCCGCGCCAGCAACCTTATCGCCTATTTTGCGCATCTCATAGAGCCGCTCCGGGGTATAGTACCAATAGGTGGACACTTTAGTGAAGGTTTCCGTCAGCCCAGTATGGTACGCAGAGTGCCTCGCCCGATACGCAATCTTGTCCCACTCCTTGTGACTCAGGGTCCTACCCAGTTCCCTGTGCCAGCGCTCCCTCCCTGGGTTATGGTAATGAAACGGCGGGGGTTGGAGAAACTTATACAAATCAGTGATGAGCTTGGCGTCCGAGGTCCGGGTTACCAACCATCGCTCGTAGGGCGTGATTGAACGGGCAGCGACGTCACGCACTGGGGGTTGAAGAGCCCAGTGGCGGACCTGCATGTAACGCAGCCTGTCCCCCTCCGTCAGGCCAAACTCCTGTCGGAGCTGCTGGAAGGGGAGCACGCCCTCCGGCCCGTAGATCTGGAAAAGCGCCCTGCAGCCCGCACTCACCCAGTGGGAAAAAGCTCCCGGCTCCAAACCCGGGGCAAAGTCCGGATTGTCAGCGATGGGAGTGAACGGCGATGGAAAGGTCGTGAGCTCACGCAGCTCACACACCACGTCCCACACTCTCAGCGGGACCCGGGTGATAAAAGAGGCGTAGAGATTAGGCGGGCGGTGAGCGCGCCGCAGGAACGGGACCTCCTGGAGGGTACGGCCTGCGACTGCCTGGTCCTGAAAGAGCCAGTGTTTATCCGATTCCCACCGGCTCCACTCCACCAGATACCGAAGCTGCGCCGCGTGAAAGTATCTCCGGAGGTCCGGGACTCCGAGACCCCCCGCCTCCGGGGCCAGCATGGAGAGGACCCGCTTCATCCGAGGCTTACGGCCCTGCCACACAAAGCGAGATATGTCCGCCTGCGCCTGCCGTATCCAACCCACGGGGGGCTGGAGGGGCAGAGCGCGGAAGAGATATAGGATCTGAGGCAGTATCGTCATCTTCACTGCCGCGATACGGCCCAACCACGAGAGTAGGCCCTTGTTCCACCGGCCGAGTTCCTCTTTGATCTTTTTGCCCAGAGAGGAGTAGTTAGCTGCAACCATGGCAGGCAGGGAGGGAGCAAGCAAAATGCCTAGGTAAGGCACCGTGGAGGAGGACCACTGCAGAGGAAAGAGACTCTGAAGGTCCTGCCTGGTGTCAGCAGAGAGCGACACATCCAGTGCAGCCGACTTAGTCATGTTCATTTTAAAACCCGCCACACGGGCAAAAGCGTCCAGTTCCTGGACGCAGGCAGGGAGCGACCGCTTGGGGTCGTCCAGGGTCAGCAAGACATCGTCTGCGTATAAGCTGACAGTGTGCGTGTATTGCCCCATCTTCACCCCAACCGCGTCTGGATTATCTCGAATCCTCTGTGCAAACGGCTCCATATAGAGGGCAAAGAGGAGCGGCGAGAGGGGGCAACCCTGTCTCGTGCCGCGCTCAATGGCAAAGCAATTGGAGCTGTGTCCATTGACACGAACTGACGCAGATGGTCTCCTATAGCAGTTAAAGACCATAGTGCGGAACTTCTCGCCGATCCCCAGTTTCCCAAGGACCAGCTCGAGATATGGCCAATGAACCCTATCAAAGGCCTTCTCCGCGTCGACTGATAGCAGCATCCGCTCCCCCGGAATGCGTGAGGCCTTTTCCAGCACGTGCGTCACCCTCTTTGTGTTGTCGACCGTCTGCCTACCGGGTACAAAACCGGCCTGGTCTGCCTCCACCAGACCTGGTGAGTGTAAACCCAATCTGGCCGCCAAGATTCCGGTGTAAAGCTTGAGGTCCACATTTAGGAGCGAGATGGGCCGGTACGAGCCGCACAGGGTCCGGTCCTTCCCCGGCTTGGGGATAACCGACACCGTCGCTGAGAGAAGGTCCGGCGGGATAGCTCCCGGCTCGGAGAAGGAGTTGAACAAGCGAGCCAGTAGAGGCGCGACAGTGGGACAGAAGGTCTTGTAAAACAAGGCCGTATAACCATCCGGGCCCGGGGCTTTGCCGTGTTTTAGCCGTGCAATCGCGGAGATGACCTCCTCCACGTGAATGTCCCTCTCCAGGTGGTCCGCCTGGGAGGGGTCCAGGGCCGGAAGGGTCACGGACTCCAAATAGGCCTCAGCCTCTCCCGGTGGGGAAGGCTCCAGCGCGTACAGTTCCTCGTAAAAGGAACGAAAGGTATCTGCCACCTCCGCGTCACCGGAAACCGGGATCCCGTTCACTCCCACCAGCTCCTTCACCACATTGCGCTGCTGCGCAGCCCTGAGCCTATGGGCCAGGAGTTTACCGCACCTGTCTCCGCCGGTGTAAAAGGCATGCTTCAGGCGCAGCGCAGCATACTCCGCCCGATCTAGATCCAACGCAGAGAGGAGTTTCCGAGCCGCCTTCAGCTGCTTCCAGATACGAGGAGCCCCCGTCCGGCGGTGAACCTGCTCGAGCTCCCGAACCTGCGCTGTCAGTTCCTCCCTCTTGCGTTGGCGTTCCCTGTTTTCCGCCGAGGAAATGGAGATAAACTCCCCTCTGACGACCGCTTTCAAAGCCGCCCACTGCGTCGCCAGGGACGTGGCAGAGTTGTTATTGTGGGTCAGGTAGTCCTGGATGACCTCCTCCACTCGCTTTACGACCGATTTCTTATGGAGAAGCGTGTCCCGGAGCCGCCACATCCCCCTAGAGGGGGGGGCCGCCGGCCAAGCAAAGATTCCGGAAACCGGTGCGTGGTCGGACAGGGACAAAACCCCGATGTCCGCTGCCGTGGCGGCCGAGCGAAGCGGTCCACTCACCAAGAGGTAGTCCAACCGTGAATACGTGCGGTGCGCGTGGGAGAAATAGGAGTAGTCCCTATCGGTGGGGTGCAGGACGCGCCAGAGGTCATGCAGGTCCATTTCCGCAAGCTGGTCCTGCACCGCCCTAGAAAGCTCCCCTGTCTGCGGAAAGCGTTGGGCAGACCTATCCAGGGTGGAGTCGAAGACCGTATTCAGGTCTCCCCCCAAGATGATATGGCGATCGGGCGAGGCAGTAACGTCCACCAACGCTGATTCCAGGAAACAATCCTGGTGGTCATTCGGGCTGTACGCCGAACCAACCGTAAAGGTAACACCTCCCAACCGCATGCGATACACCAGAAGCCTCCCTTTCTGCTCAGCATGTTTATGTAACACCTCCCCCCTGAAGGAGCTGGCTAAAAGAATGGCCACCCCAGCAGTCTTAGTCGTAGCAGAGGAAAAGAATTGCGTGGGGAACTTGGCAGAGCGCAACCTATGGCAATCTTTGGAAAGCAAATGGGTCTCCTGCAGGAGGCAAATATCCGCCTGCGACCCCTCCAACAGGGAAAGGACCGCCCTACGTTTCACGGGGTTATTCAGGCCCTTAACATTAAGGGTCACTACCTTCAGGGGCGGCATCGCCTCCAGGGAAACAACGCGCTATGCCGTGGGCAAGGGATCAGCGGAGAGGGCGCGCGGGGCAGGGGCGCAGGGAAGGCCAGAGGCAACATCGCACATGTTCGGACCACTTCGGACGGGACCCCCCCCACACCAAACCAACAGTTAAACCCCCCCAGAGCCAACCCATGGCAACCAACCAAAGTAAGAAAAAACAGAAAACAACACCCCATAGTCTCAGTCTAGCCCAAATGGGCGAGTCCGTAGAAAAAAGTCAAGTGGACGTCCAGCCACACACCCCCCCCCCACCCCTCCAGCCCCAGCCCAGCACCGTTAAAGCTAAGAACCTCTCCCCCCGGAGAAAAGTTAGGCCGTCAGGGCCACACCAGTAGCTTCAGGTAAGTTCCTGGCCGCATTCCTCAGGGCCTCCGCCATTTCTGCCCTGATGGTGGGCGAGTCCGGACGACTCGCCGGCGCTGACGATGGGCGCCTCCTCGACCTCCGCCGGCCCCGCCGCTCGGGGCGCCGCCATGCAGGTGTAGCCCCCTCCTCCTCTGTAGCAGTAAGGCCCAATACTCCACAGACATCTTGCAGAGAGCGCAGCTGATGCAGCACCCCATTCCATCGAAAGATAAGACGGAAGGGGTGGCCCCAGGAATAGGGTGTCTCATGCTCTCGCAGAAAGTCCGTCGCGATGCGGAAAGACCTGCGCTTCTGCAGTGTGATGGCGGACAGGTCCTGATAGAGCGCCACAGGTCTGTCACGAAAGGTTAGCGGCTGCTTCCTGCGGGCCTCCGTCATGATGCGCTCTTTCAGGGGGAAATCCGGCAGGAAAGCTAGGATATCAGGCGGGGGAGCCGATGACTGGCGCTGGCGGCCCACCCTATGCGTTCTATCAATGCGGATCGGGAAGTCCGCTCCTTCCTCCAAGATGTCGCGGAACAAGTCCTGCAGATAGGCCACCAGGTCCCCACCCTCATCCGTGGACGGAACACCTCGCACCCGAATGTTATTCCGCCTGGACCTGTTCTCGAGGTCTTCCGAATGGGCCTGGAGCTCAACACACTGCTCCCGGAGGCGGAGGACGTCCTGCTGGAGATGAGTTATCTCTTCATCGCGACGCTGGGCCGTCGTTTCCACAGCATCGACCCGCTCGCCCAGGCCCTCGACCTCCCTGCGCACCTCCCGGACCTCTCCAGCCACCTCGGTCTTAAGAGTTTGAAATTCCTCCTTGAGGGAGCTGAATAAGTCCTCCATGAAGGACCTCGTGACTGGTGGCTCGCCCACGGCTGCGTCCGTCGATGTCCGGGAGGCCCCCGGGGACGGCTGTGTCCTGTCGCGTAGTTGCTGGGACCTGCCGAGCATTTCCGGCAAAGTGCGATCTCCTCGTGCCGCGCCACGTCTCCCAGCCATCTTGGCCCCGGTGAAGCCTAGGGTCAGTCGCTGTAGGCGAGCGCCACCGCTCGCGGGCACCAAATGTGAGGCCCTCGGTGGGGACAACGGTAGTGCGTCACAGGCGACAAAATGGCGGCCCGGTCCTGGGCAAGACGACCCCCGGGCCAGCAGGGTAGGCAGCAACGTCCAAAGTGGAGGCCTCCAGTCTCGTATTCCCAGGGAGGGTAGTAGATGAGTCTGTGCCAGGACAAATCGAGGCCCTCGTAGAAGAAGGGTGCGGGCGAGGGCCACTGGGCACAGCTACACAAAGACAAGATGGCGGGAGGGTGGGACCCAAGGAGGTAGCCCGGGCCGGCAAGTCCATGGGCGACCCCCAAACAGCAACGGGTCCGGAAGGGGCGAAACCGGCGGCTCCCCTCGCCACTAGTTAATTCGCCCGGCACGGGCACAGCTCGAACTCCGCCATCCAGCGTCTCCGGGCGCGGAGTTCGCAAGGCGTCACCCCTCGAAGTCCAAGGCAGGGGGAGGGTTGCCGGCGCAGGGGTGAGGTCCGTCGCCCATCAGCGGTGTTCGCCACCAGGGCACTGGTCAGGAAGCTCCGGCACTCCGCGAAGTCCGCCTATTCCGCTCCCTCGGGATCTCCGGCTTTCAGCTGTTCAGCACTCGGCCTAGCCGAGGCGAGCGGACAGCGCCGCCGTATGCTCCGCCTCCAAGCTCTTCTCCTCAGGACGACCCAGGCTCCGCTCCTCGGAGCGATCTACGGATAAACTTTTCGGGGACTTCCCCCGGGGCCACGAAAGTCAAAGTGGCATCAAAGTGTGCCCCAGGAATTCCGGCACAGTTCTCTCGCCCGCAGTGCAGCCGCGGGGGGAGAGAAGCGCGGCGATCAGGGCTCGGGCTGAGCCGGGCCGGAGGAGCTACGGGAGGAAGCGTCCGCTCACCCCGCCATCTTGGCCACGCCCCCAAATATACTTTAAAGACTAGATGAGTGCTTTGGGAGAGTCTAAGTGCCACCCTAAAAATGTGATTTTCAACAACTCCTATTTACTCAATGCTACAGTGTCCTCACCAAAGTTCAGCCCCGTAAACTGTGACTGCCACTGCCTGGGCTTTCCAGATTTCTAAAAGAGGGGAAACAGGATGAAGGGAGGTATTCTTTGCAAATCTCATGGTAGCAGCCGCCCTATGGTTTAATAGGAACGTGGTCTTTGTAATTTAACTAGCCCAGGAATTACTGCTGGATAAGCAAATTCCCAGGTAGTAAAAGTTTCAGACTCTCTCAAGGTCTGCACCCTTCAACCTTACAACCCCCCCTAAAGTGCCTGTGTGGGTAATATCCCTGAACTAAGTTTTACCGATGTTAATAACTAAACCATGGTTAGTGCAAAACAATTTAAACCTAGCTAGCAGGGTCCTAATTCCTTGTTATGGACAATAAACAAGGTATCATCTGCAAACAATAGAGCTGGTGTTTTTATGCCACTTAAAACTGGACAGTAATTTTCGCAGTTCAAGAGAAAATGTAAGCAGCCATTTATAAAAAGAAGGAATAGGGTTGGGCCGAGAACGCACCCTTACCGAACACCCTTAAGGACCTTTATCTGGTCCGTAATTTTCCCATTAAATCTCCATCTGATTTGTGCATAGTTGTCAGTATGGAGACACACTATACTATCCAGAAGGGGAGTTTGAAGCTCTAGTTCTCTAAGGGTACTCCAGAGCCTGGGGACCATGTCAAATGCTGCTTTTAGGTCAACAAAAGCCACGTAGAGACCACCCCTATCGATATCAATTACTTTCCAACTTATAAGTTGGAATCTGAACATTTGGACAACTGTACTGGTATTGAAGCGGAATCCTGCCTGAACTTGGAAGAGGATTTTATTGTCCTCATTCCACCTTAGGAGATGGTCTAGGATTTGCTTATAGAATATTTTCTGGGCGGTGTTGATGAGGCTTATTGGGAGGTAATTTGTGGGTCGGATTTTAGTCCCTTCTTGAATATAGGAATTATCTCTGCTCCTTTCCAGGTAGCAGGGATTGGGGCACTAGCCATAATGGCATTGGCGACAGGGTTTAAGTAGGGGACACAAATTGCGAGTGCTGATTTAAAAAGATCTGCAGGGATCTTATCTGACCAGGAGTCTTACCTGCTTTTTTGTGTCGGTTATAGAAAAGAAAGGACCAGCATCGTTATTTAGTTCCTGCCCAAGTGAGGGGTTAGTCACTGAAAGGTCAATGCCAGTTTCTTCAGGTTCCAAATTAGAGAGAGTAGTGGGACAGATGGTAGCATCATTTTCATGATAGAGAGTTAGGAAGTGACTGACTTAATCCTGGGGGAGGAATTTATTCTGGGATCTCATTATATTAGATCTTGTACTGTGGCTAATCATGTGCCAGAAGACTGTCTGGTTCCCCGATCAAACAGCGGCCAAGATGTTTTCCCAGAAAGTACTGTCCCACGTTACTCTGGCCTTCTTTAGGGCTGTTTTAGAATTGGCTCTAGCGGTCTGGATTTCATTAGTGAGTCTCGAGCTAGGTTTGATGGTAGATTTATCACAAGATGCCAAAGGTAAAATGTGATTTGCACAGAGTATAGTGGGCTCAAGGTGGGATTTGTGGATTTGACTGAACCCAGTCTTGAGCAAATAGAGCAATGGTGACAAGGAGAGTGAATACATGGATAGAGGAAACTACAGATTCGCTGGAAGTTTGTTTTTAGGTACCTTTTTATTAAATAAGAGAGCTACAGGATTTTACACTAGTTATAGTGTGGGCCTCTGGGCAAAAGATTTGTTCTACTCCCTCAATGAGATCAACCATCTCTCTCACAGTCCCATTTTTAGGTCTCGCGTGGCGTACTGCGCACATGCGCAGTGGAGCTCCAGAGATTTTATGTTTTAGAGTGTACTTCACTAGCAAGGGTTAAGCTCCGCCCCTCTTCTCCATTGGCTGACCTCCTAAACAGTAGTCAGCCATTGGAGAAGACGTCCTAGTGACTTGTAAGCCCTGCCCTTTTCAGAAGGGGCTCCTTGACTTACTGCTGGCGTAAAAGAATTCTTATCTTCTTTATGGGTCCAGATGGGCCCATAAAGAAGATAAGGAACTTTTACCACAGCAGTAAGTCGACAGACAAAGAGAAAATTACGACGTCACGGCCAGCGCTTGTTACTCACAGTGTTACTCTCGGATTGTGTCTATTTTTTGTGTGCCTTAAATGTTCCCTTCTGCCAGATAGTGCACAGCTTGTTCTGGTTATTAGTGAAAAGGTTCAAGCGGCCCCCCTTGCACGTCTCCTCCCCTGCCTTCCTCTGAGCCTGTGCATGCCTGCTCCCAGGCCTGTAGACCGGCCTCCCCCTCTTCTCGTCTCTTCCCCCTGCTCTCTGTGTGTTTGTTCTGACAGCAGGAAGCTTCCTGTTCAGGCTTTCAGTTTGGGCTGCCGGTGCCTGGCTCCTGCGGTGCTCGGCTGTGTCTCCTGCTCCCTTCCTCCCGTGTGACCAGTTCTCCACTCACACTTCCCGTCCGGTGCCTTCCTCCCACTGTCGTCTGCCTGGTACGCAGCTCGCTGCTCCTCTTCACCCCGAGCCCTGGCCCTTCACCCAGGTCCATGGCGGGGGTGCGGGCTCCCCTGGCCGCCGTGCTGCTAGTGCAGGGCTGCTCGGCACCCTGTCTGGCCCGCTCCCTGGTGTGGTACACGGCGCTGGTGAACATGGCCTATACGGACCCGGTCAGGAACCTGACAGTGCTGGGGAGCACGGTGAGCACCCTCTACGGGGACAGCTCACCCAAGGAGGGAGTGCAGGGCCTGGTGGAGGTCCCGAGGGCTGCGCTGGCCCACAAGGCACCCCTGTGGCCCTGGAGGGCTGTGCTGCAGACATGAAGTACTATGGCCCGGGGGCCGCCACCTGGCCTCACCCCTTGGCGAAGGAGAGGAGGGCGTTACCGGCTCGTGGATTGCGCTGATGGCCCGGGGGGGCTGCACTTTTAAGGAAAAGGTCTTCAACGCCGCCCGCAGGAACGCCGCCGTGGTCATTTACAACGAGCCCAAGGCGGACAACTCGTCTCACATAGATAAGATTCGCCCCCTCATATACACACCACCCCTTGCTGTACCCATGACCCACATAGCACCCCCCCCCCACCACCCTGTTCTACGTGTGTAAGATGCTCCCTACAGACACAGGCAAGACATCTCTCCAACTAGGAGAGCCGCCTCTCCCCATTCCCCCCAACCTCCACAGCCTCAGGTACCACCCTATTCTTCATCTAGAAGAGGCTCCCAAACAACGTAAGAATAGGTTCCTCAAGAACTAGGCTGGCACCATAGTCTGCATCCATACCACCTCCACACACAGCCCCCCCCACCCCATACCACCTCTCTGTAAGAAGCTTCCTCATAAACATAGATACCACGACAACAAGAAGTGAACATCCCTAAAATCCTGTCTTCAGACCCCCTCCTCACACAGGTCCTGGTATCAACGTGTTCTACCTCTGTAAGAGACTCCCTCCCAACAGGAACATAGACATGGCTCTAACGGGGTGTGCCCCAAGCTTTACACATTCTATCTAGATCACCCCCACACGCAACCCTCCCCCAGAGTTCCTTCCCCACAGCTGCCAACTGACCCCCTCCTTCAACACACCATCTCCTTAGAGAAGCCTCCCCACATTACAGAAGCCTTTCTGAGCACAAGAGTAGGCGCACACACAACCTTTCACTCCAAGTTACCCACAAACACCAGCACAATATGAAACCATCTCCACCGCCCCTGTCAAAACTGCTCATTGCTTTTGACTAAAATGCCCTAACACCAGCTCGGGCCCCTTAGTGTTTTAATATCCGGCTGCAGACATACTCATGTTGCTACCACTCTAACACCAGAAGGCATTCAGGACTCAAAAATCCATGTGTCGGTGGGAAAAAAAAACCAAGGTCTTATTAATACAGTGTTTTTTTTTATATACTTCATCTTGGGGGGGAAACAGGGTTTATAAAGCGCTAGTAACATTTGAGACATCTTGAAAGCACGATCATGTAATGCAAAGACTGTTCGATAGGGTTCGCATGGTACAGGAGAGAATTCTGATGTGGTTAAAGCAACTGTCATTTCGTTTTTTTGTTATATTTTAGTTGGTTATAACGCGCTGGTCTAATTACAGTTGGGCGTTAAGCCTACGTTAACATCATCGGTTTCCTCCACCTTAGAATTCAGGTGGTTGATCGGATAGAATTCTCGCTTCTGGACAGAGTTTGGAGAGGGTTTTTTAAACTTGGTTGGTGGAATGGCATTATGTTGTGTTTGGTCGGCCTTGCGTCCCTGGTCATGCACTTTGTGTGCCCTTCTATGTAAGGGGACTGTTTCACATCTAAATCTTCTTGAAGCACACTTGTACCCCCGACACCCACAATACCGCACAACCCATACCCACTAGGATACTAGAAGTGACTGCAACTTGTGCAGTTGCTGTAAGAATGTTAGCGATCTCCTGTTAAACTGTAATTGTTTTATTTTGTGACACGAGTTGTTACGCTCTTTTTAACTTAAAATCTGCTGCTCTTGCTCTGCTTTATTTTTAGACAGCACATTTCACTTCCACTTACCCCCACTTAAAATTCATCTTTGGGCACTCGCCGCTTGAGCGGGAACACTCACTCCCTTCACCCGGCCGCACCATCTTGGCTGAGGGAGGCAGGCTCTTCCATCAGTGGCCGCCATTGTTGGGGAGGCGCTCTAGTGGTTGGGAGGGGCTGTTAGCCCACAGTATTTAGATGCGGAAATGCTGATGCCCATTTCAAGATACTAGAAGTGACTGCGACTTGTGCGGTTGCTGTAAGAATATTAGTGATCGCCTGTTAAACTGTAATTGTTTTATTTTGTGACACAAGTTTTAAGCTCTTTTTAACTTAAAATCTGCTGCTATTGCTCTGCTTTGTTTTTAGACAGCACATTTCACTTCCACTTAAAATTCATCTTTGGGCACCCGCCGCTTGAGCGGGAACACTCACTCCCTTCACCCGGCCGCACCATCTTGGAAGAGGGAGGCAGGCTCTTCCATCAGTGGCCGCCATTGTTGGGGAGGCGCTCTAATGGTTGGGAGGGGCTGTTAGCCCACAGTATTTAGATGCGGAAATGCTAGCGCGCAGCGCAGAGGCAAACCCGTCTGCATCCGTCCACGCCAGGACGAGGCTAGGGGCAGGAATCCCTGGCCGCAAATTCCCCAGAAATAATTCACTTTAGCAGGGATGCATTATTGGCGATCAGAGATAATCTGACGGACAGCTGTTTGTATACTATCCCTTTGGAGGATGAAGGTAACCATTGTCCTCACTGCCCTTTCTGCGCTTTTACACTCATACCCTGTGAATCTCCCGTCTTGGATACTAACGAGACTACCCCCTTTTCCCTCTTGTATCTGAACTGTCGCTCCTTGCCCAAGCACTCGAATGAAATCCACAGCCTGTTGGAGGAGAGAGATCCGGATGTCCTTTTCCTTACTGAGACTTGGACGAATCCAGCCTCCGACACAGATGTGGTCTTGGCCCTTCCTCCTAATTACACTTTGATTAGACAGGATCGAGAGTCTGGGCGGGGAGGCGGTATTGCCACTATATTTAAAAACATCTATAGCTGTAGATCAATGAAGGGCTCTTTGGTTGATTGCGAAAGCTTTTCTTTTGATATTACCTTTACTCCCACCTGTACCTTCTCAGGCATCCTTCTTTACCGCCCTCCTGGGGGTCACACTACCTTTTGTAATGATCTGTTAGGTACTGCTATTAACTTGGCCAGTCATACTTCTAATTTCTCAATACTTGGTGACTTTAATATTTACCTGGGCGATTTAAATTCTCTCCCTTCTCGAGAACTTGTGGCAGGAATGGAAGCTTTCCATTTCAAATTAATTGTAACTGGTCCTACCCATAAAGCTAGGCCACTTACTCGATCCATTGTTCACTAATCTAGACAATATTATCTTAAAGGAGACAATTGCAGTACCCTGGTCAGACCACTCACTAATCTCCTTTGTCTGATCTCCTGAGGCTTTTCCTCAATCCTCTACAAAAGCTAATAAGTTGGGTCGGATGTGGTCCAAACTCGTGGTAGAAGAGTGGGTAACTAATCTTAACAACTCCACCCCGCTCCTGTTAACAACCCTATTGTAGCCAATTATGACTTCAATAGCTGGCTGGAATCTTCCTTAGATCTTACTCTACCGAAGAAAACTTTCTGCCATCAAGCTGGTACTAACAAGAAGGCTTGGTATACGCCTGAACTTAGAAGTCTTAAACAAACTTGTAAGCAGCGCGAACGGAAATGGAGGAAAGATTTCTCCACACCGAGCAAGGCGAAGTATAGAATAGCACTTAGACAGTTTAAAGCTGGAATAAAGGATGACCAATCTAAGTACTATAAGAAAAAGATTATGTCGGCCGCCAACACCCCTAGGGAAATTTTCAAAATGTTTAAATCCCTTACCACTCCCCCTGACCCGCTCCCTGATTCTTCGAATATTCAAGGGCGATGTGATGAAATTGCTAACTTTTTTCTCACTAAAGTGACTAACATCTATTCGCAATTTCCCCATCTGGACATTAATTTGCAACCTCCTAATGCCCTCCCATTGCAAAGCTAGAGGTGTTCTCTCCTCTTACTGTATCAGAATCACAGCATCTCCAGTTGATGTTGCGCCCCCTTCTGTACTTAAGTTAGTATCAGAGACTGTATCTCCAGTTATCCAGAATGTTATTAATACTTCTCTGGCAGTTGGACAGGTCCCTCCACTATGGAAACAAGCGCGAGTTAAAGCACTGTTAAAAAAAACAACTTGGATCCCAGGGATTGGGCGAATTATCGTCCTATTTCTTTACTCCGCTGCATTAGTAAACTGGCTGAAAAACATGTGAATTCCATTTTGGCAGCATATGTGGAAAGGAATGGTTCCTTACATCCCACTCAGACTGGATTCAGAAGTAAGCAGGGCGCAGAGACGGCCCTTCTGGCGGTGGTAGAAGATGCTAAAAAATTGTAGATACCGGAGGCTGCGCTGCTATTATCCTGCTGGATCTTAGCGCAGCCTTCGATACGGTAAATTACCGCATTCAGATTCAAAGACTGATGGAGGTGGGGGTAGCGGGGACTGCCCTTAAGTGGCTGCAGTCCTTTCTCTCCGACAGATCATTCGTGGTCTGCGAAGATGACGTCCACTCAAAACGGACAGGGTTACAGTACGGTGGCCCACAGGGATCTTCGCTGAGTCCTACCATGTTTAACATCTACATGCGGCGTCTCGCGGATATTGTGCTTCCCTGGGGGGTCCAGCTGGTTTCGTACGCGGACGACACTCAGTTGGTAGTGTCTCTTAGCCAGCTGGACGTGAACAACAACAACCTCAAATCCTGTCTGATTAACGTAGCTGAGTGGATGGACGCCTCCTTTCTAGAACTTAACGGCTCTAAGACCGAAGTCATGGTATTGGGCCATGCCCCTCCTCCCAACTTAGACTTCGGGTGGCCAAAAGTGTTAGGCCCCTCCACCCTACCTAAGAAGCAAATTAAGAGCCTGGGTGTTTGGCTCGACCCCAGTCTCCGTTTCTTGGTACAAGCTCTCAAAGTGGCTGCCACTTGCTATGGTTTAATCAGAATGTTGAGGAAGATCTTGCCTCTTCTCCCCTTTGATGCTAGACGTCTGCTGGTACAAGCCCTCATTTTATCGCGACTTGATTATTCTAATGTGATTTATTTGGGCGCACCACAGGGGACGACGAAGATCCTACAACTTGTTCAGAATTGTGCGGCCCGTCTGCTTTTAAAAGTTTCAAGACGCACCTCTGCCAAGCCAGCACTCTGTCAGCTGCACTGGCTTCCGGTGCAACAAAGAATTCTGTTTAAATCTATGTGTACCGTACATAAATCCCTTACCGGCAATGGACCACCGCTCATCCTGCCGATGTTTCAACTTCTTCCGGTATCACGGACTCTTAGATCTAACAATAAAATGCTTCTGACGGTTCCTAGGATTCGCCCTGGGGGAACGTAGATTTTTGCTCCATGCGGCAAAACTATGGAACCAACTCCCTGACTCGATCCGCCTTGAACCTAGCTATTTACAGTTCAGGAAACAGCTGAAGACCTTTCTCTTCCCATGAGTGGCAGTAGTATTCTAGCTATCCTAAATGCCCTGGGATGCCTTCTGGTAACCATGCGCAATATAAGTTTATATTCATTCATAAAGCCTGCACCTATATACACACAAACGGGCAACACAATCATAGAGCACTGTAGTAAACTCTGGTAAAGACCCCAAGGCCACATTCACAAACGGCAACAGACTCCTACCTCCCCCCACTGAGCTATCTATTATCCCTACGTCGGCATCAGATTGTTTTTTGGCTACATTTGCATACCGATACAACATGTAATTGACCTCTGTGACCTTACTTTCACCCCTCCCCATTCAGCATCCAGTTACCACCATGAAATACGATGAGCACCTGCCCTGAATGTTAAAGGTGCCGACCACGTGCTTTGAAGTTTATACCTGTACCAGTCCACCAGAATGGCATCTATCGTTTTCTTAATGACCTCTGTTGGACTCATTGGCGTGTCTTCCTCTCCCCTGAAATAGCTTGTTTCCCATAAACTCTGTTGACACCGACAAGCAGCATGCACAAGCTAACCATTGTTTGGGGCCAGGAAGGAGCATACAGAGAGGGCGTTTCTTTGTCTTTCAGAGGCATCGGTTTTCTAAGGAGGGGCACTTTAGGGGGTCTACCCCAGAACTGCCAACTGTCCTTTGCCGGCGGGAGGGGGAGGGAGGACCACTTCCTAATTATCACTTTGACTCTAGCCACCCATTGTGTCCGGTGACTTTGATTGTGTATTTAGGGCCACCAATCACGCTCCAGCTCTTGATAATTGGCACTGTAATTATGCAGCCGCCTGAGGCGGGACCACCGAGGGGCTCGCCCCCACCCCGGGATAGATTTAAGTTGCATCTACTAAACAAACCGCCGTACCCTGTTGAGGTGCAGTGATTAAGTGGTTGGTCATTATGTCGTCTTCAGGTAAACCTGTAATAAACGTGTTTGCTTGTTGCAACGAATGAGTAGAGCTCTGACCTAACAAATTCTCCAGTGCCCCCTGTTACCATGTACTTTGCTTATAAGCAATTCCAGTGAAAAACCAAAGTTTGATTGATCCTTTATTTTTGGGAAATGTTCTGCAAAGCAAAGGTCTATCCGTCGGTCTAGAGTGTCAATCGTCGGCTTTTATTCTGGTGCAAACCCACAACTGCTCAAAAGGGTCGATCGTGTGCAGTTGTCAAGAACACCCCGAGGTGCCTAGTAATGTGGGATATCTTCAGAACTTTTTCTCTGACATGTGACTTTGAGGCTGCAGCTAAAGTATTGTGTGCACAGTTTGCCCATCTGCCCCCTGATGGAAAACCATGCAATTGAAGGGGAATAATCCTTCGGTATGCATTGCCCACCTCGCGGACTCTTTCTTGGCAGTGTTAATTTGTCAGTCTCATTGCTTGATGTTGGTACAAGAATTTCGTGTGAACATGCATGCCAGAGTTGGATGCAGAGAGTTTCCCTGGCTTGTTCGACTTTAAGCCTACCCCCCCCCCCTTTTATTTTTTGGGCTGACCTGGTCTAAAACGTCATTTTAAGGTCAAGGACCGTCGCACTGCGAAGCAGTGGGTGGAGTCCGAAGATTTTATGTTTTTGAGTTAGGGTGGCTTGAACCCGCCCCTCTTCTCCATTGGCTGGCTTCCTAAACGGAGGCCAGCCATTGGAGGAGAGGGGCATCACTCGGTTGAAGCCCCCTCTTTTTCGGATTCGGGGGCGTGTTTTTTGCGTTCTTTCGCCCTGTGACGTCATCCGTTACTCAAACCTAAAAAACACGCCCCCGAATCGCAAAATGACCGTGTGTTTCTCCGAGGCATTTTGCCTCGCCTCGGAGAAAGATGGTCGTGTCATTGTCTGGCCGCGCAACCGACAGACACTCCCCCCCCCCCCCTGAGCAGGTAAGTTTTATGGGTCTGTTCCCTCGTGCTTATCCTCTTGCTGGCTCCCCTTTCCTTCTTTACCCCGCCCGATGCATGGTCTCTGCCTCTGATGATGCACCTCAGGCACAGGGCTGACGCAGTTATTATTCACACAGCTCTGATGATACACCTCAGGCACGGGCTCACAGCTGTTATTATTCACACAGCTCTGATGATGCACCTCAGGCACGGGCTCACAGCTGTTATTATTCACACAGCTCTGATGATGCACCTCAGGCACGGGGCTGACGCAGTTATTATTCACACAGCTCTGATGATGCACCTCAGGCACGGGCTCACAGCTGTTATTATTCACACAGCTCTGATGATGCACCTCAGGCACGGGCTGCCTGCAGTTATTATTCACACAGCTCTGATGATGCACCTCAGGCACGGGGCTGACACATTTATTATTCACGTAGCTCTGATGATGCACCTCAGTCACGGGACTGGTTCAGTTATTATTCACACAGCTCTGATGATGTACCTCAGGCACGGGGCTGACGCATTTATTATTCACAAAGCTCTGATGATGCACCTCAGTCACGGGCTCACAGCTGTTATTATTCACACAGCTCTGATGATGTGGTGTGGGCAGAGGGCAGAGTGTTGAGAGAGGGCGGAGTGTTGAGGGCAGAGGACAAAGTGTTGAGGGCAGAGTGTTGAAGGCAGAGTGCAGAGTGTTGAGGGCAGAGTGCAGAGTGTTGAGGGCAGAGTGCAGAGTGTTGAGGGCAGAGTGCAGAGTGCAGAGTGTTGAGGGCAGAGTGCAGAGTGTTGAGGGCAGAGTGCAGAGTGTTGAGGGCAGAGTGCAGAGTGTTGAGTGCAGAGGGCAGAGTGTTGAGTGCAGAGGGCAGAGTGTTGAGTGCAGAGGGCAGTGTTGAGTGCAGAGGGCAGTGTTGAGTGCAGAGGGCAGAGTGCAGAGGGCAGTGTTGAGTGCAGAGGGCAGAGTGTTGAGGGCAGAGTGTTGAGGGCAGAGTGTTGAGGGCAGAGTGTTGAGGGCAGAGTGTTGAGGGCAGAGTGTTGAGGGCAGAGTGTTGAGGGCAGAGGGCAGAGTGTTGAGGGCAGATGGCAGAGTGTTGAGAGCAGAGTGTTGAGGGCAGAGTGTTGAGGGCAGAGTGTTGAGGGCAGAGGGCAGAGTGTTGAGGGCAGAGTGTTGAGGGCAGAGTGTTGAGGGCAGAGGGCAGAGTGTTGAGTGTTGAATGCAGCATGTTGAGTGCAGCGTGTTGAGGGCAGAGTGTTGAGGGCAGAGCGTTGAGGGCAGAGTGCTGAGGGCAGAGTGCTGAGGGCAGAGTGCTGAGGGCAGAGTGTTGAGGGCAGAGTGTTGAGGGCAGAGGGAAGAGTGTTGAGGGCAGAGGGAAGAGTGTTGAGGGCAGAGGGAAGAGTGTTGAGGGCAGAGTGTTGAGGGCAGAGTGTTGAGGGCAGAGTGCAGAGTGTTGAGGGCAGAGGGCAGAGTGTTGAGGGCAGAGTGCTGAGGGCAGAGTGTTGAGGGCAGAGGGCAGAGTGTTGAGGGCAGAGGGCAGAGTGTTGAGGGCAGAGTGTTGAGGGCAGAGAACAGAGTGTTGAGGGCAGAGTGCAGAGTGTTGAGGGCAGAGTGTTGAGGGCAGAGTGTTGAGGGCAGAGGGCAGAGTGTTGAGTGCAGAGTGTTGAGGGCAGAGTGCAGAGTGTTGAGGGCAGAGTGTTGAGGGCAGAGGCCAGAGTGTTGAGGGCAGAGGGCAGAGTGTTGAGGGCAGAGGGCAGAGTGTTGAGGGCAGAGAACAGAGTGTTGAGGGCAGAGTGCAGAGTGTTGAGGGCAGAGTGTTGAGGGCAGAGGCCAGAGTGTTGAGGGCAGAGGCCAGAGTGTTGAGGGCAGAGGGCAGAGTGTTGAGGGCAGAGGGCAGAGTGTTGAGGGCAGAGAACAGAGTGTTGAGGGCAGAGGGCAGAGTGTTGAGGGCAGAGTGTTGAGGGCAGAGTGTTGAGGGCAGAGTGTTGAGGGCAGAGTGTTGAGGGCAGAGTGTTGAGGGCAGAGTGTTGAGGGCAGAGTGTTGAGGGCAGGGTGTTGAGGGCAGAGTGTTGAGGGCAGAGTGTTGAGGGCAGAGTGTTGAGGGCAGAGCGTTGAGGGCAGAGTGCTGAGGGCAGAGTGCTGAGGGCAGAGTGCTGAGGGCAGAGTGCTGAGGGCAGAGTGTTGAGGGCAGAGTGTTGAGGGCAGAGTGCAGAGTGTTGAGGGCAGAGGGCAGAGTGTTGAGGGCAGAGTGCTGAGGGCAGAGTGTTGAGGGCAGGGTGTTGAGGGCAGGGTGTTGAGGGCAGAGTGTTGAGGGCAGAGTGTTGAGGGCAGAGCGTTGAGGGCAGAGTGCTGAGGGCAGAGTGCTGAGGGCAGAGTGCTGAGGGCAGAGTGCTGAGGGCAGAGTGTTGAGGGCAGAGTGTTGAGGGCAGAGTGCAGAGTGTTGAGGGCAGAGGGAAGAGTGTTGAGGGCAGAGGGAAGAGTGTTGAGGGCAGAGTGTTGAGGGCAGAGTGTTGAGGGCAGAGTGCAGAGTGTTGAGGGCAGAGGGCAGAGTGTTGAGGGCAGAGTGCTGAGGGCAGAGTGTTGAGGGCAGAGGGCAGAGTGTTGAGGGCAGAGGGCAGAGTGTTGAGGGCAGAGGGCAGAGTGTTGAGGGCAGAGAACAGAGTGTTGAGGGCAGAGTGCAGAGTGTTGAGGGCAGAGTGTTGAGGGCAGAGTGTTGAGGGCAGAGGGCAGAGTGTTGAGTGCAGAGTGTTGAGGGCAGAGTGCAGAGTGTTGAGGGCAGAGTGTTGAGGGCAGAGGCCAGAGTGTTGAGGGCAGAGGGCAGAGTGTTGAGGGCAGAGGGCAGAGTGTTGAGGGCAGAGAACAGAGTGTTGAGGGCAGAGTGCAGAGTGTTGAGGGCAGAGTGTTGAGGGCAGAGTGTTGAGGGCAGAGTGTTGAGGGCAGAGTGTTGAGGGCAGAGTGTTGAGGGCAGGGTGTTGAGGGCAGAGGGCAGAGTGTTGAGGGCAGAGAACAGAGTGTTGAGGGCAGAGAACAGAGTGTTGAGGGCAGAGAACAGAGTGTTGAGGGCAGAGTGCAGAGTGTTGAGGGCAGAGTGTTGAGGGCAGAGTGTTGAGGGCAGAGGTTTGAGGGAAGAGGTTTGAGGGCAGAGGTTTGAGGGCAGAGGTTTGAGGGCAGAGGTTTGAGGGCAGAGGTTTGAGGGCAGAGGTTTGAGGGCAGAGTGTTGAGGGCAGAGTGTTGAGGGCAGAGTGTTGAGGGCAGAGTGTTGAGGGCAGAGTGTTGAGGCCAGCGGGCAGAGAGTTGAGGGCAGAGGGCAGAGTGTTGAGGGCAGAGGGAAGAGTGTTGAGGGCAGAGAACAGAGTGTTGAGGGCAGAGTGCAGAGTGTTGAGGGCAGAGTGTTGAGGGCAGAGGTTTGAGGGCAGAGGTTTGAGGGCAGAGTGTTGAGGGCAGTAAGTGCGTCGGTTTGTGAACATATATATTTTGAATATTTTACAGTATATCCGGTTTCCACCAAATTTGTCAGGGCCAAAGTGCAGGATTAAACAAATCTGTACATTTCCATTCAGGTGATCGTTTGCTAATGCCTGGTACTCATTTCAGGTTTCACCTGTGTAGCACTTGCACTGTGCTTGAGAAAACGATGGTGTTTAATATAAACCTACAAGGGACTTATATCCTGCCTCACCCTCTCACTATAGAATACTCACTCTTTCACGTTTTACTACTCGCTCTATAATACTCTTTACTAATAACTCTCTCCTGCTCACTCTACTACTTACACTGTGTATGGGTGCTAATGCAATAGGTCTCACATATGCAAACGAGTAAGCTATTGGCAATGTAAATGACAGTGCCATTTATTTAGGATTTAAAATTAAAAAAAAATAAGGAGCAATGCCAATAGCTCTACCTTTAATAATGCCGAGACCTTTGCATTGTAAAAGCTTGTTTAGGTCTCAGCCTGAGAGAGACAGCAGTGTGAGAGAGACAGCAGCGTGAGTGTTCTAGGGAGAGCATGGTGTGTGAGACAGCAGTGTGTGAGAGACAGCAGTGTGAGAGACCTTTTATTTAGGTTTTGGTTTTTGAAACATAAATAAAATGCATTGTTATTTGCAATATCAATAGCTCAAACTAGCGTAAATACCCAACCTATTGCATTGCAAATGCAATAGGTCTCGCATTTGCAATAGATTAAGCTATTGGCATTGTAAATGACAATGCCATTTACTTATCGGTTTTCAAAACCAACACAAAATAAAAATGTCATTTACAATACCAATAGCTCTAACTTTTGCAAAGGTGAGATTGTTGCATTGTAAATGCTTGTTAGAGGAAGGGTCAGGAGTTTTCTTGCTGTTAGGCTCGCCTGAGGGCTTTTCATTACTTTTTCTTTTCCCCATAACTGGCTTTTAGATTACTTTATACCCCGTTTATTGTTGAAATATAACAAAACAATTATAACTAGGGATTTTTAGAGTTAGGTCAGTTTAGGATATGGGTGACGGTATGGGCTTAAAAAGGAAAACGATAAAACTGCTAAAATGTACAGCAAATTAAACCGGTCAAATAAAAGTTTTCTTTTTGAAAATATTCTACTCTATTCAAAATAGTCTCAAATAGTTGGCAGTGGTTTCACACATCTAAAACTTATAAAAAGACCAAATTAATATGGGATCAATGACATACTTGTTTAAATTGACAATACCCCTGCAGAATGTGACAAGCAAACAGTCTCATAAATGCCCCTGGACTCAGGTGACTGAATAACTTTGACGTAAATCACTAAGACTGCTTTGGACACCAAGAATGTTCATATGTTTGGGCCTATCCCACCCCCAGCAAAGACCTTGGGCTATAATACAGCTGCCCTTCAATGTAAAGCAAAGGAACACCTTTCAACTGGGGCTCACGCAATAAATGTTCCAGGTAATGAGTGCCGACAATAAGGAACCAAATGCCAGGCGTAAGTAGTTTTTTCCCCTGGTTCTCCTCTAATAGTTTTATATTAATTTGAGAAGCTACTCCTTGCCGTGACAAAAATAATTGTATAGTGGGAGATCATTAAATGTAGCTTAGGGCGTGATATTCAGGAGTCTGCGAACACCCACCACCCCACTGCTATGTCCAATGGTACTGGCATCCATAGGCTCAACTTGAAAAGAAATTAGCGATTATGCGACCCTTAAAAGGAAGCGATAAACAATTGAGCATTGCAAATGCTTGTTTTAAGTTAGAGCTAATGGCATTGTAAATGGCAATGTCTTTTACCTACCAAGGTACAAGGAAGAGAGCAGCGTGAGGAGTATGAGCCTTCATGTTTGATGGTCGAGGAGGGCGAGAGAAAAAGGAAAGGCATAGGGCAGTGGATACGTTAAACAAATGTCGGTTGATTTGGAGCATTTCTTAGTGGCATTAGGGCAGCTGCACACTGGGCCGGAGTAGTCGCACTACACAACCAGGAAAGTGATATGGGACATCAGAGATTCAATCACTCAACTGAAACAACAGATCTTTTGACGTATCGTCAACCAGTCAGAGGAGGGGGGACTGGGAGATCAGTCAACCAATGAGCTGAAAGAGAAGGCTGTTCCGTTAACAATGGTATTACGGACCATGATGTGTAACCATGGAAACAGTAAACAAATGGCATGAGCAAAAGAGCTTGATGAAGTTAGACCCTGAGGAAGGCTGGTCTGGAAAGGGAAGCCTATAAGCGAGCGACAAGAGTCCTCAGCGCATCAGAGTTCACTTGGCGAAACTCAAATATCAACTTGCCATGTCTCATAGGTAAGTGCCATATAACACAAAGACTGTGACTGATAGAACCGACCCCACCAATGATGTGCCCTACTCCGGTATTGATCATGCGATCCTAACCTCCCTAGAAATCCCTGCCTGACTAGCCCTGCATTTTGTGGGTCTTTAGCTAAAAAGCCATGAATGCATGAAGGTGTAACACATGACACGGGGCCACTTGCCAAGGACTGGCATGCTGGAGGCATTATTTGACTGTCAGGGAACTCCTTTGTGGCAATGCTGCCCTGATAGGTGGAAACTGCACATCACTGGAGTCAAGCTTTCCAGGCTGAAGAAGGCTGATAGCCAGAAACCGGTCCTTGGATGCTTGATTCCGGTCTAGGAAAGACATGGCTTGGTAGTTCGGGCTGGACTGTTCCCATGAGGCACAGGGTCAAGGCTGATTTGCATATAGCCACTGTCTGACCTAGGGTGGTGTGGAGTGCAAAAAAATGATGGATTCAGGCCCAGATCTTTGTACTGGGGTGAATGTAAGACATTGTTCTACATTCTGTCCATCAACTGTGGTTTTTGCAATTTTCACCCCGAGTGGGCTGGGTATGCTCAGACGTGAGTCCCAGGCTCTCCACATCACTGGAGTCAAGCTATCCAGGCTGAAGAAGGCTAATAGCCAGAAACCGGTCCTTGGATGCTTGATTCCGGTCTAGGAAAGACATGGCTTGGTAGTTCGGGCTGGACTGTTCCCATGAGGCACAGGGTCAAGGCTGATTTGCATATAGCCATTGTCTGACCTAGGGTGGTGTGGAGTGCAAAAAAATGATGGATTAAGGCCCAGATATTTGTACTGGGGTGAATGTAAGACATTGTTCTGCATTCTGTCCATCAACTGTGGTTTTTGCAATTTTCACCCCGAGTGGGCTGGGTATGCTCAGACGTGAGTCCCAGGCTCTCCAGATCACTGGAGGCAAGCTATCCAGGCTGAAGAAGGCTGATAGCCAGAAACCGGTCCTTGGATGCTTGATTCCGGTCTAGGAAAGACATGGCTTGGTAGTTCGGGCTGGACTGTTCCCATGAGCCACAGGGTCAAGGCTGATTTGCATATAGCCACTGTCTGACCTAGGGTGGTGTGGAGTGCAAAAAAACAATGGATTTAGGCCCAGATCTTTGTACTGGGGAGAATGTAAGACATTGTTCTACATTCTGTCCATCAACTGTGGTTTTTGTAATTTTCGCCCCGAGTGGGCTGGGTATGCTCAGACGTGAGTCCCAGGCTCTCCACATCACTGGAGTCAAGCTATCCAGGCTGAAGAAGGCTGATAGCCAGAAACCGGTCCTTGGATGCTTGATTCCGGTCTAGGAAAGACATGGCTTGGTAGTTCGGGCTGGACTGTTCCCATGAGGCACAGGGTCAAGGCTGATTTGCATATAGCCATTGTCTGACCTAGGGTGGTGTGGAGTGCAAAAAAATGATGGATTAAGGCCCAGATATTTGTACTGGGGTGAATGTAAGACATTGTTCTGCATTCTGTCCATCAACTGTGGTTTTTGCAATTTTCACCCCGAGTGGGCTGGGTATGCTCAGACGTGAGTCCCAGGCTCTCCAGATCACTGGAGGGAAGCTATCCATGCTGAAGAAGGCTGATAGCCAGAAACCAGTCCTTGGATGCTGGATTCCGGTCTAGGAAAGACATGGCTTGGTAGTTCGGGCTTGACTGTTCCCATGAGGCACAGGGTCAAGGCTGATTTGCATATAGCCATTGTCTGACCTAGGGTGGTGTGGAGTGCAAAAAAACGATGTATTTAGGCCCAGATCTTTGTACTGGGGTGAATGTAAGACATTGTTCTACATTCTGTCCATCAACTGTGGTTTTTGCATTTGCCCTGATAGGTGGAGGCAGCCTGCCTGGCTGAGCAGCACCGCAAACGAAGAATACATTTTGCATTTGCTTTACCCCATCGCTGCTCATGACGAGCTCAGCTCGTCATGCAGTACACTGGTCGTGTGCTTATGACGAGCTGAGCTCGTCATGAACAATGGGAATGCTGGAGTAACAGCACTGCAGGGGAATTCCCTTAGCATTGATGTGGTTAAGTTATATACTATGCAGGGCAGCTTGAAAGCTTCAGGAAATTGGGCCGATTAGACTTAAAAAATGCACTCTCTACCTTGCTGGGCAAGGGCCATGTTCCATGGATTCCCAAAGCTGCCATATTGTGTTATACTTCAGAAAGAACTGGCATTGCTTTACTTCATGAGTTTAGCCTTTAACATAATACGCACAGGTACAAAAAGCAGTGTTGTGAGGGTGCAGTACAACAGGCTGTCACTAGGTATACCATGGGCCCTTGTCCCTTTTCGCCAAATATGCTAGTGCACCCTGCAACATGGCTAGGCAAAGAATATGGCACAGCTGTGAGAGCTGCAGACTGGTGATCCTAGTTCAAGTCTGTTGTCTGGCTCAGTATCCTTTGATAAGGGGCTGATTATGTAATTTCCCAGAGCCCATTGCTAGGTGCAGCTATATAAATTAAAGCATTTGTAAAGTAACAAAAAAGAGAGGAAAACAGCAGTGGCCTCGGAAGGGTGGTGGGGGCCTCCGAGCAGTGCTATTGGAGGGGTGAGGGGGAGGCCCGGGAGATAAAGCGAAATGATGCGACAGATGTTTCATTGCACAAGTAAACAAAACAGTTAACAAGCAAAAAAGTATGCCCACTAAAAAAAAGAGTCACCAGTAAGTATAAATAACCTGAACAGCAAGAACACAGCAAGAACACATGTATATGGGGCAGACCTCATGGGAAAATACAAAATCCCAAAAGGAGGAACTGCTAAGTGTATTCGCCAATGAAAACCCAGCATTTGTAAAGCCAGCAACAAGAACCAATGAAAAAGAAGATGGGTGTTTTTTCAAGCCCATATCCTAGATACAGCATGTCTCTAAGAGACAGCGCAAGCGCTGCCTAGGCGAGACCTAAAAAAGCTTCAAGGCAACAGTAGGGAATTGCCACAATGAAGGTGGTTGCCACTAAAAGAGCCTAGGGGGGTGACCCTGCCCTGCCTTTTCCTGGCGCTGATATGCATAGAGTGGTCCTGCGCTTGGCCTCGGGACGCCCTGCGCAGCAGGAACAGTAAGCGCGCTTTATAGCCAGGGGCGGCTCCTCCGTTGGAGCGGAGGAATGTCGCCCCACTTAAAATTCTCACAAAACCCCATGAAAAATAAAACTGTAATTTAGTACCATTTTATTTTTGATCCCCGTCCCGAGGCAAGCGTCAGGACAGGGCGGGGGCGCTGCTGAGTGACAGCAGCAGGGAGGAGGGTGGGCTGTCTATGCACTCATGTTTTAAGTGCTCAAGTCTTTTTGTGTCAAAATTTCCCGTCGGGAAGGAGTAATCCGGCACCTGGAAAATACGGACTACGAATCCCAGGATGCTTAGCGAGTAAGATGTTATGTGAACAAGAGAGCCGTTACATAACTCCAGGAAACACGCCCTATAAAAGGAGGAACCCAGAGGAAGAACACTGTCGGATATTGTGTTTCCACCGACGTACCTGCTTCGTGAAGAGCAGCGTTCCGAAGAGGTAATCCCGTCAGGCAAGAACGGAGGTAGGTCGAGTCGTTACTCCCTGAGCCGTGTCTTGCCAAGCTTAACCTGTTTCTGACCCGGAAGCTCTACCGGACAACCATTGAGCTTTGCCTTGACTCGGCTGAGTCTAGGCGTCTTGGTCCGTGTGCTGGTTGGAGCCGTAGCTCCCAGCCCGACCCGAGATACAAGGACTACCATCTGTAACGCACACCAGGAGGTGTTTTCCGCGTTACAGTATAGGAAGTCCACAGGATCGATCGAGCGGCTGCTCTCGATCCCTGTGCTATATTCTGATTTGGGCATCAGTGACGCAGCACCCGGTGGTGACTTCGCGTCCCGGTGCAGTACGAGGAAGAGGTCGAGCGGCTGCTCCCTTCAGGTAGAGACCCCGGCTGGGTGTTTCCCTGTCTCCTCTGTTCTCCCCATCACTCTGCGTACCCCTCACAGCATACCGATTGGCATTTTCGGCCATTGCTTATCTGCCCTCTGTTGGCTTACGCCGGGACCGGCGTAATTGCAGAGGACGGTTAGGACCATCCGTGCTGGGGGCTGGTAACGTGGATAGACTGGAGGATTCCAGTAACATTTTCTTTCGTTTACTTATTGTATAATTTTTGCCTTCATTAAAATAACTAAGACGTACACAAGTGGTTGCGTCCTCATTTTCGTGTCTGTTAACGATCCTGAGACGATCAGGACGTTACAAAATATCCGACCTTATAACATTAACTGTCTCCTGGTCGATAAACAGACATGGCAACACTTCATGACGTACTTGCTGCTTTAGCTGCCGTGCAAGTTGAATTGGCAGCCTCCAGGCAAGAGACTGCCGATGTAAAGGCCAGATTGGATGCCATACAGTTGGACCCGCTCACACCCAGCGCCTCCCTCACGAACCAAAACCCTGCGGTAGTCGTGGAGATGCCGGTTGCCATACCCTTGGCAACACCAGAGAGATACAGTGGGGACCCCAACACGGTACAGGTATTCCTCACACAAGTGGCGCTACATCTGTCGTGCAAACCCAAGGCGTTCCCCACGAGTCAGGCCCGGGTGGCTTTTCTTATTTTCTATTTGGCTGGAAATGCGGCACTGTGGGCCGTGCCTCTGGTGAGCAGAGACGACCCCATCTTATGTGACTGGGGGGCTTTCCGCGAAGAATTCCTGAAGGTATTCGACCGAAGGGCAGACTCGTACACGGCGGACCGTGAAATGCTCGAGTTGAGACAGGGATCCAACGACCTGGTACAGTATCTCAACGCATTCCGTAGGTTGGTTGCGGAAACCAAGTGGCCTCTTGCTAAACAAACGGCCCTCTTTCATCAAGGGCTGTGCGATGAGCTCAAAGACGCCGTGGCTCATATTGACCCCCAACCCAAGACATGCGAAGGTCTTATCAACCTAGTCTTACGGTTGGAACATAGGCTAAATGAGAGAAAAGGGGATCATGGGAGAAAGGGAAGAGCCCTTCCATCATATGTGACAGTGGGAAGCCCCGAACCGTCCTCCGCATCCAAGTGAGAACCCATGGACATTAGCGCGATACGAGCCAGTCTCACAGCCACGGAGAAAGAGTCACGCCGTAAACAAGGATTGTGCCTATATTGTGGCAAAAAAGGCCACTACGTACGTGAATGCCCTGCCAAACCGAAGAACTCACGTTACAGGACCAACCGGTCTGTAACAGCAGTGGTGGATGTACCGGCGGAAAACGAGAGGACTCCCAGACCAATGAAGGGGCATCTCGGAGTCACGCATCCATCCCTTCACTATCCAACTCTGTCCCGAAGGGACAGAGACATCTATTCCTTACGGTGCACGTGGGAGTGCAAGACCAGTGGATACCCGTTGTGGCCATGGTGGATTCAGGGGCCACGGGCATGTTTATGGACTACAACGAGGCATGCCGGCTAGGGCTAGTGCTACTTCCCAAGGACGTACCCGAAGACGTCTATGCTGTAGACGGAAGGCGATTGGTGACGCGGCCCATTGGGCAACACACGTGGGTCATTCCGGTGAGATATGGAAGGAACCATTTGGGACAAATTGTCTTTAACATCATCAGAGCCCCCCAATATGGTGTTATATTGGGATTACCGTGGCTACAGAAGCACAACCCCTCGGTGGATTGGCCAACACATCGCATAGAAATGACGTCGCCATATTGCATCCTGCATTGTGGAATGCGACCCGAATCCCCTGACATAGAAGAGAACGGGAGACAGACGTTGGCTACAGCGGCTGAGAAAGATGTGGCACTCCCTCTGCACTATCACAGCTTCGAGGACGTCTTCGATGAAGTCAAGGCCGAGGTACTCCCGCCGCATAGACTGTTTGACTGTCAGATCGACCTGGTGCCCGGAGCGAGCGTTCCCAGTGGCAGGCTGTACGCCCTGACGGAACCAGAAAACGTGCATCTCAGGGGGTACCTAGATAAACTCCTCAAGCTAGGATTCATCCGTCCATCCAAGTCCCCGGCCGCCTCGCCACTCTTCTTCATCCCAAAGACCAACGGAGAGCTGAGAGCCTGCGTGGACTTTAGGGCGTTAAACGCAATCACCATCAAGAACCGGTACCCTTTGCCACTCATCAGCGTTCTTTTGGAGCAGGTCAAGAAAGCTCGTATATACACTAAGTTGGATTTAAAGGGGGCATACCATCTCGTGCGCATGAGAGACGGGGATGAGTGGAAGACCGCCTTTAAGACCAGGTTCGGCCTTTTCGAGTACCTCGTCATGCCGTTCGGCCTGTGCAACGCCCCTGCAGCCTTTCAGTACTTTCTGAATGAGGTGTTTCGAGAGGTATTGGATGTATACGTGGTCGTCTATAATCGACAACATCCTCATCTATTCATCCAATGAGGAGGAGCACATTCACCACCTCTCTACTGTACTCCAAAAGCTGAGGGAGAATATGCTGTTTTGCAAACTCAGTAAGTGTGATTTCCACGTCACATCTGTGGAATTCCTCGGGGTAATGCTGAGTCCGGACGGACAGGAGATGGCAGAACGCAAAATCAAGGCGGTGAAAGAGTGGCCGGTGCCTCAAGGAGTAAAAGACGTCCAAAGTTTCATTGGCTTCACCAACTTTTACAGGCGATTTATAGATGGCTTTTCAGGGTTGGTGGCCCCAATCACGCAGCTGCTGAGGAAGTCCAAGGAGTTCGTCTGGTCCCCAGAAGCGAACGCAGCCTGTGAGGCCCTGAAGAACGCCTTTGGTAGGGCACCGGTGTTGGCTCACCCTGATCCGGATCTCCCCTACGTGGTGGAGGCAGACGCGTCGGATGTGGCTCTGGGGGCCATCCTGTCCCAACGGAATCAGGACACTGGGGTGCTTCATCCAGTGGCGTACATGTCACGTAAGCTCAACGACGCCGAACGCAACTACCACGTAGCGGAGAAAGAGCTTCTCGCTATTAAGGACGCCTTGACCGACTGGAGACATTGGTTGATGGGTGCAAGGCATGTGGTTACGGTGTATACGGACCATCGGAACCTGCAGTTCATGACAGCCGCAAGACACCTTTCTCCCAGGCAGTTGAGGTGGATGATATTCTTTGCAGGGTTCAACTTCCACATCACGTATCGGCCTGGGACTGAAAACCGGCAGGCAGACGCCCTGTCGCGCCAAGAAATGTGTTACTTACCTGTAACAGCAGTTATCCAGTATTGGTGTCTTTCATAGATTCACATGCCTGAATCATTCCCCGTCGCCGAGACGGGAGCCTCCGGTACATAAAAAAGTAATGTCCTAAGGACATACATAGAGAACATAGGCCGAAGGGCCTCCCCTTTGGGGCCTTTCCACGTCCTTATGTAAAAAGGACCGAACTCTCATCGTTAGCCAATCAGCTCCGACCTCCCTCTAGAACCTTCCCGGGAGGAGCCTCCGTCCCTCAGATTTTCGTACGCACCCAGCTAGGGTGTCGCAACTAGACATAGAGGTACGTGAGTCCTTACCGGGGAGGCGGGAGGGTTGCATGTGAATCTATGAAAGACACCAATACTGGATAACTGCTGTTACAGGTAAGTAACGCATTTCTTATCCAGTATTTGGGTGTCTTTCATAGATTCACATGCCTGAATCAGAGTAGCCAGCAGTTATACATGCATAATGGTAAAGCACATTCTCACCTCCAGCAGATCTGCATAAATTACAGACAACATGAGAGAACATGGTAATATACAGTCATGCATATAGCAGAAAAACCATGAAGAATGTGCATACCTGGATGGCGGGACGAGGTAAGGCTCACCTTATTGGAAGAGATGGCGCAGCACCGCTTGTCCCACTGCAGCATCCTTCTGCAGTTCGATGTCCAGGCAGTAATGCCTGGAAAAGGTGTGCGGGGACTTCCAGGTCGCCGCTCGGCAAATGTCCAGGACCGTCACTCCAGCGAAGAGCGCCGCCGACGGGGACATCGCTCTGGTAGAGTGGGCAGCCACTCGGTCCGTTAAAGGCCGTCCGGCCTGATCATGGCAAAACGCAATCGCTGATGAAATCCAGCGGGAGATGCTCTCTTTTGTTAGGGGCAAACCCATTCGCGGGTTGCTGTAGGCTACAAACAGTTGAGAAGACTTTCGTACATCTTTGGTTCTGTCCAAGTAGAATTTGAGACATCTTTTAAGGTCCAAGGAATGCAGCGCCCTTTCTGCCGCTGTGGAAGGGTTCGCAAAAAAGGACTTGAGGACAATTGGTTCGTTCAGATGAAAGTCTGAAGGCACTTTAGGTATGAATTTAGGGTTGGGCCTGAGTACCACTCGGTCGTGCCTGAATTGGAGATACGGTTCCTGAATAGACAGCGCCTGAAGTTCGCTGACCCTCCTGGCTGACGTCAGGGCGAGCAGGAGTGCCGCTTTCCAGGAGAGATGTTTGAGAGAGGCCCGGTGTATGGGCTCGAATGGGTGTTTCATGAGTTGGTTGAGCACCAAGTTCAACTGCCAGGTTGGAGGGACTTTCCGAGGCCTCGGAAAGGATCTGTAGAGCCCCTTCAGAAATTGCTTTATCAGCCGACTGGACCATAGTGAAGGCCCTGATGAGGTCCTGGTGAATCTAGAAATCGCAGCCAGATGAACCTTAATGGAGGCGTGAGCCAGCCCCGATTGAGCCAGGTGGAGGAGGTACGGTAGCAGCTGCACTGGGGTGACCCGTAGAGGGTGTAAGCCCTGTTTCGAACACCACAAGCAGAACCTCTTCCACTTCAGCGAGTAGGTCTTGTTCGTGCTGCCCGCCCTCGCTTTGGCTAGGACGGCCCTGCAGTCCTGCGGGATCTCTAGGTCTCCGAACTCTCGGTGCTCAGGAGCCAGGCCGATAATTTGAGAGAGCGGAGGTTCGGGTGGTGTACCTGGCTTCCGGACATCGTTAAGAGGTTCGGGTGTTGTTGCAGGTGAATCGGGGGCCTGATGGAGAGGCGAAGCAGGTCCGAGAACCAGTGTTGTCTCGGCCAGTACGGAGCAATCAGGATCAGGGTGCACGGCTCCGTCTTCATCTTCCGGAGGAGCCTCGGTATCATCGGGAACGGAGGAAAAGCGTACGCAAACACGCTGAACCAGCCGATGGAAAAAGCATTTCCCAACGACCCCTGTTGGGGATGCCAGCTTGCGTAGCTTGGGCATTTGGCGTTCCCTGCTGTCGCGAAGAGATCGATCTTCGGGGCTCCCCATTGCGAGAAGAGGTGGGCCACTGTGTCGCCGTGCAGCTCCCATTCGTGGGAGAGAGAGGTCTGCCTGCTGAGGGCGTCCGCGATGGTATTGTCCTTCCCAGGAACGTACTCCGCCTTGAGGGAGAGCCCGTGCGCCACCAACCAGTTCCAGATTTTCTGCGATTCTCGTGAGAGAGAGAGAGATCGCGTTCCCCCTTGTTTGTTCAGGTAGTGCATCGTCGTGGTGTTGTCCGTTTTGACGAGCACCGGGGAAGTTCCGATACGTGGCAGGAATGCTTGCAGAGCCAGATACACCGCCCTCAGCTCCAAGAGGTTGATGTGTAGTAGTTTCTCTTGGGCCTCCCATTTGCCGCTGACTCGAAGGTCCAATAGAACAGCGCCCCAGCCTTCCAGGGAGGCATCTGTCGTGATGACCAGAGGTGCCGGCGGCAGGAGGAACTGCAAGCCGGCCGTCAGGTGTTTCCGCCTTCTCCACCACAGAAGGGCCTTTATGATGGCCGGTGTGATCCTGATAACGTCCTCGAACGAGCCGGAACTCTGTTTCCATTGCCGCGCCAGAGCCTCCTGCAGGGGACGCATGCGGAGCCGGCAGTGCGGTATGAGGAGAATGCAGGAGGACATCATCCCTAGCAGGGAGGTGAATGTCCTGACTTTGATGCGAGATTTCTTGGCCACCGCCACAGCCAGAGACAGTATTTTGCTGGTCCTGTCCTCCGAGGGGAAGGCCTTTGCGCAATCCGTGTCTAAGGTAGCCCCTAGGAAGGTGATCCTCGTGGATGGAGTAGTGCAGGATTTTTTGAGGTTGATCGTCAGACCCAGCTGTTGAAAAAGTGCGCTGCAGGCGTTGGAGGAAGCGGTCGCGCCCCCCGGAGAAGGCGCCTTCACCAGCCAGTCGTCCAGGTAGGGGAATACCTGGTGACCTCTTTGCCGCAGGAAGGCTGCCACCGGTGCCAAGCACTTCGTGAAGATACGTGGCGCGGACTTGAGGCCGAAGGGCAAGACCTTGAACTGGTAATGTCTGCCTGCTACCTCGAACCGCAGGAACCTCCTGTGCCTTGTGAGGATGGGGATATGGTAGTAGGCGTCCTGTAAGTCCAGGGAGACCATCGAGTCTCCCCTCTCCAGCGCTCCCAGGATCTCCTGTAACGTTACCATCCGGAAGGACTGACTCCGAAGGAAGGCGTTGAGCGCCCGGAGGTCCAGGATTGGCCTCCACTTGTCTCCCTTCTGTTGGACCAGGAAGAAGTGGGAATAAAATCCAGTCCCCTTCTGGGACGCTGGGACCCTCTCGATGGCTCCTTTTACCAACATGGCGGAGACTTCCTTGAGAAGGAGGTGCAGGTGTTTGTGAGCACGCTTCAGCGGAGGTGTGTTGGGAGGGGTGTTGATAATTTCGAGGGAATGTCCAAATTGAATTATCTGTAGTACCCACCGATCCGTAGTGATTTTTCGCCAATTGGGGAGGAAGTGGGTCAGTTTTCCTCCAATTTGAAAGGATTGAGACGGTGGTGGGACTGGCTGGAGTAAATGGTCACTGGCGGCCGCCAGCGCCCTTCTTGGCGGATTTGCCTCTGAAGGACGACCTCCCATAGGACGACTGTCGGTTCTGTTGTTTGTGCTGGGGCTGGTTCCTGTTGCCGTAGGAGTAGGACGACCTATTTTGGTAGGAACCTCTGTAGGAATACTGGCCTCTGGAGCGGCCACCCCGAAAGGACTGGTTCCGGGACTGGAGGGAGCCCAGCGCCCTTGCTGTGTCAGTATCCTTCTTAATGGCCTGGAGTGCTTCGTCTATCTTTTCCCCAAAAAGAAACTGACCGTCGAATGGCATGTCCAGTACCTTAGATTGGACCTCTTGTCGAAAGGACGTTGCCTTGAGCCAGCCCTGGCGCCGGAGCACGGCAGCCCCGGCCAACTGGCGGAATCCAGTCATGGCTGCGTCGATGGCGCAGTCGATGATCTCTGCAGCTGAGTTTTGTCCTTCCGCCAGGAGAGCTTTCACCTCGTCCTGGACCGTGGCCGGCAGGTCTTGCAGGTAGGGGGCAATGTCTTCCCATAGCTGGCGGTTGTAGCGCCCTAGCAGGGCGATGGAATTTGCCACCTTGATGGTCATGGCGGACGTGGTAGAGAACCGCTTGCCAATGGTGTCCAATTTTCTGCCCTCCTTGTCCGGGGGTGCGGACAGTGGCGAGGATGGGTTGCGGGATTGTTTTTGAGCCGCCTGAGTCACTACCGAATCCGGTTTGGGGTGGCCGGTAAGGCAGGCCGGCGCGGTAAGCGGGGCCTTATATTTTTTGTCCAGGCGCGGAACAACCGCAGGCATCGAGGCAGGTGTAAGCATCAACTTCTTGCCTTGTTCCCACAGAAAGTCTATAACTGGAATGGACTTGGCCGACTTCTGGCTGTGTTCTTTGAAATCATGGAGGAAGCATTCCGTTTCCGTGGATTCCACCGCCATGTGGAACCTCTTAGCCGCCCTGTCCACTAGCCTGTGGAACCCCCCGACGTCCGTCGCTTCGGTTTGGCGCGGTTGTGGGGACGCCGGGGTTGACGAATGCTGGGATGACGCAGCATCGGCGTCGTCGTTTCTCTGGTCCGAGTCGACGTCTTGCACTTCACCTTCCTCCAAGTCCGCCTCCCCCTCCTCATCCTCAGAGGAGTCCTCTACCTGAGGCTGGGGCCGAGCACGAGGTTGGGGTTGGTTCCGAGGCCGGGCCTGGAGAGCGGAAGGACGCGAGGCAGACGGCTGCGCCTGGGTGACCGGTGCCTGGGTTCCGCTGTCGGCATCCGGGAATCTCTGCTTATAGTCCTGCACTAGGCAGCGCAAATCGTTGACCAGGGATACGGGCAAACAGATCATCGGGGTGGTTTCCGTGCGGACACTTGAGTGTACGGAACGTTCCTGATACATGACTTCCTCCTGGTCCTCGTGATTGTCCGATAGGGAGGTGGCCGGATCGGGCTGGTTCTCCTCATCGGAATCCTCACTCTGCAGAGCTACCTGCTCCTGATCGGGTGGCAACCCCTTCGTTGGGGGAACCGAGGAGGGTGGAATCGAGTGAATGGAGACCTCGACCAATCTTGATTCCTTCCAAGATGGCGCCGGGGTCCCTTCCGACGACGTGCGCGAAGATGGCGCGCCCGCCGCCTGGGTTGGCGACTGCAACGATTCCGATATTGTCGATGGAACCAAAGTCTGCGGGGACAATTGAACCGTGGACTTACTGGTGGTAGAGCCTTCAACTCGAGATTGCTTGGGTGAAGGCGGGCCTTTCGAACCTGACCTTGACTGTTTAGGTGACGATCCTTCTGTTTGAGATTTCTTCGGCGAAGGCCGACCTTTCGAACTTGACTTGGATCTCTTAGGCGACGATGACGCAGACAGTGGGGACACCGTCGATGATCCTGTTTTGGTCTTGGACGAAGACTTCAGAGGAATGGTAGAGGAGACCGGTGCGCCTGAGGACGCAGTGGTGGTCGTCGTGGCCGTCGCGGAGGGCGATGAGGCCGTAGTGGTCGACACGGTGGTCGAGACCGAGGTGGTCCGCTTAGTAGATGGAGCGGGTTTCTTGAACCTCTGGTCGTCTCGAGCAGACACGGAGGAGGTGGTGGAACGTGCCTCCGAAGGCTTCCTGTGCGCCTTCTTGGGAGGAGTGTCTGTCTCTCCAGGGGACTGCTCCCTGGGTCTCTTCTTGGAGACTTTTGAGGACACGGAGACACTACCCTCGGAAGATTCCAGAGTGTCTCGGTCCTTAAGCCTGTCGAGCCATTCGAGAAGGCGAGCCTCTCTTTCCTTTACAGTCTTCTTTGGGAAGGCTCTACACACCCTACACTTGTCAGAGACGTGGTCAGGGTACATGCAATACAAGCACAGATCGTGCTTATCCTCCGCTTGAATCCGCTTCTTGCCGCAGGAGGAACAGGCCCTGAGAAGGGCTTTCTTTTGCGAGTCTGCCATGGATGAAGCCTTTTTATTGGATTCCGACATGGGAGACGGCAGTCGAAGATAGGATAATTATTCCTTTGAACAGAGGGATTTTCCAGAGAAGTTTGAGACTTCGAAGCAATAAACCTGAAGAGCTCAGGTTGGAGACTCCCTAGCACAACGTGCGGTAGAAAATCTGAGGGACGGAGGCTCCTCCCGGGAAGGTTCTAGAGGGAGGTCGGAGCTGATTGGCTAACGATGAGAGTTCGGTCCTTTTTACATAAGGACGTGGAAAGGCCCCAAAGGGGAGGCCCTTCGGCCTATGTTCTCTATGTATGTCCTTAGGACATTACTTTTTTATGTACCGGAGGCTCCCGTCTCGGCGACGGGGAATGATTCAGGCATGTGAATCTATGAAAGACACCCAAATACTGGATAATCTGCTGTTAAAGAGCCGATGCCTGTTTCCGAACATTCCATCATTCCCCCTCAGATGGTGTTGGGAGTTATCCAGCCGGATACATTCCTGAGGGGAATCCAGAGAGGGATCCGGTCATTCGCTTGGCGAAGGTGGCTCCTCAGTCACAAAGAATGGCAGGTGAAGGATGGGATACCCCTGAAAGGCAGGTGCCTGCTGATACCCACGCCTAGATTACGGAAACAAGCATTCGTCTGGTGCCATGACTCTCCATGTGCAGGACATTTGGGTTTCGAAAAAACGATGGCTAGCATGGGACGGCATTTCTGGTGGCCCACCATGAGAGTGGATGTCAGGAGGTGGGGACAGGCGTGTCCTACGTGTGCTGCCATGAAGACCGATCACGGCAGACCCAAGGGGCTCCTCCGTCCACTTCCGACCCCGGATAGGCCATGGGATAACATATCACTGGACTTCGTGGTGGGGCTACCGGTAGACCAAGGGATGACAGCGATCCTGGTGGTTGTGGACTATCTGGCGAAGATGGGACACTTCATCCCCTGCAAAGGAGTCCCTACAGCAGGCGAATTGGCGTCGCTCCTCCTGAAAAATGTGGTACGACTACATGGATTGCCAGGGGTGATAGTGTCAGACCGGGGGTCGCAATTCAGGGTGCAGTTCTGGAAAACATGGTGCACAGCGCTGCACGTCAAAACCGCCCTGTCCACCAGCTACCACCCTCAAACCGATGGACAAACTGAGCGTCTGAATCAAACGCTCAAACAGTATCTGCGATGTTTTGTGGACCAGGGTAAGGAGGAATGGGTAGACTTGCTATGGGTAGCGGAGATAGCATACAACAATGCCACTCACAGCTCCACCCAGTCATCACCGTTCTATAGCAACTATGGCCAGCATCCCAGGTTCTTGCCATTTCTCCATCCACTCAAAGAAAACAGGATTCCCGCCACGGCGGACAGGGTAGCACGCATTAAGGACGCATTGATGCGCTCAAAGGCTGTCCTGACTGAGGCCAAGAAAAGGTACAAGGCCACGGCTGACAGGAAAAGAAGGCCTGGGCCACTGTACCGTACTGGAGACTTCGTCTGGATATCCACAAGGAACATGCGATTTCGAAAGAACAGTGTGTTCCATCCCAAGTTCATGGGCCCCTATCGGATTTCCAAATGTATCGGTCCAGTGAATGTGAAGGTGTGTTTGCCCCAGTCATTGCGGATACACCCTGTCTTTCACGTATCATTAATTAAACCAGCAACCTCCAAGCAGTCTGAGACACCTAGGCCGATATGTGTGGAATCGGAGGTGGAGTATGAAGTATCGGGCATACTAGCGTCCAAATGGCGTAGGGGCAAGCTGTGGTACCTGGTGGCTTGGAAAGGCTATGGGCCGGAGGAACAATCATGGGAGCCGGCTGAAGGAGTCCATGCCCCGCGCTTGGTCTCGTTGTTTCATCGTAGGTTCCCTTCCAGCGCTGGCCCCGTGGGGAGCCGCTGAGAGAGGGAGGATGTACTGTCAAGATTTCCCGTCGGGAAGGAGTAATCCGGCACCTGAAAAATACGGACTACGAATCCCAGGATGCTTAGCGAGTAAGATGTTATGTAAACAAGAGAGCCGTTACATAACTCCAGGAAACACGCCCTATAAAAGGAGGAACCCAGAGGAAGAACACTGTCGGATATTGTGTTTCCACCGACGTACCGGCTTCGTGAAGAGCAGCGTTCCGAAGAGGTAATCCCGTCAGGCAAGAACGGAGGTAGGTCGAGTCGTTACTCCCTGAGTCGTGTCTTGCCAAGCTTAACCTGTTTCTGACCCGGAAGCTCTACCAGACAACCATTGAGCTTTGCCTTGACTCGGCTGAGTCTAGGCGTCTTGGTCCGTGTGCTGGTTGGAGCCGTAGCTCCCAGCCCGACCCGAGATACAAGGACTACCATCTGTAACGCACACCAGGAGGTGTTTTCCGTGTTACAGTATAGGAAGTCCACAGGATCGATCGAGCGGCTGCTCTCGATCCCTGTGCTATATTCTGATTTGGGCATCGGTGACGCAGCACCCGGTGGTGACTCCGCGTCCCGGTGCAGTACGAGGAAGAGGTCGAGCGGCTGCTCCCTTCAGGTAGAGACCCCGGCTGGGTGTTTCCCTGTCTCCTCTGTTCTCCCCATCACTCTGCGTACCCCTCACAGCATACCGATTGCCATTTTCGGCCATTGCTTATCTGCCCTCTGTTGGCATACTGACCGGCGTAATTGCAGAGGACGGTTAGGACCATCCGTGCTGGGGGCTGGTAACGTGGATAGACTGGAGGATTCCAGTAACATTTACTTTCGTTTACTTATTGTATCATTTTTGCCTTCATTAAAATAACTAAGACGTACACAAGTGGTTGCGTCCTCATTTTCGTGTCTGTTAACGATCCTGAGACGATCAGGACGTTACATTTTGGCTGGTTGCCTTGAGATGGCCAGCCAAACATGCGTACTTTAAACCTCTTTAATCCAGCTGTCCTAAGACAGAAGGGTTAGAGTTGGTGCAGGACTCAAGTGCGCTGTGTTTTGCAGAGTGAGGCAGCTCCCCACAATTAGGGCGCTGCGCTTACAGAATGAGAGCAGCTGCCCGATTGGTCAAGCGAGTTCCAGGCTCCAGCTTCCAGTTCCTGTGGAGGTCCGGAGCGGAGGATGTTGAGTTCGCCAGGTAAGTTTTCAATTTATTTTGCGTGTGCGCCTGCCCCTTCTACTTGTAGATGCCAGCCGCTATTATTTATAATGCCTTGACGAGCAGCAGGTGGCAGTTGTAAGGTAGGCCTCGTCCTAGCCCGGAATGGGCTGGGATATGCAGTTCCCAAAGTGCATGTGAAGCGGCGAAGAATCCAGAAGGACTAGGTCGCTAGCTCCATGTGCAAGGAGGGGATATATTGGTAGCCTGCTGAAGTGGGAAAGGCCAACAGTTGTGTCTCAGGGGCTACTGGGAGGTTGCCCCACAGCTCAAAGTCATGCTTATGCACTATGATAACCTTTAGCAGGCGAACAAGCCATGGGCTAGATCTCCCGGTAAGCAGGGACAGGGTCACAAGATCCCCAAGTGAGGCTGGACGCTGCTCGACACTGTCTCCAGGACCTAGGCCTCTGTGGGATGCAGAGCTTCCTATGCTCACACCTCATCAGGGAGGTGCTGGTGGGTCATTGGGAAGGAGGAAGAGTAGGACCCCTAAAAAGGTAAACAGCAAGCACAGCAAACATTAGCATGTGGGGGAGGCGGTGTCTGCTCCCAAGGCAGCGTCACCTGCACTTGTATAGTACATGATTCTCTCAGTCCCGTACATGATTCTCTCAGTCCCATGTGCAGTCTGTGGTGAGGGGTAGAGAGGGCTTCTTGGCACTCTGTGACCGCATCTTTATACTCTTTGACCTTGCTGGGGACCTGATGCAGACAAGGATAGCAGGAAGGTAGGCCAGCTAACCTCCAGGAAATCATCAGACTTCATCCTTTCCCTGAGGAAATACACAATACAAAGATAAACATTGGGGTGCACTGCAGAAAAGTATGCATTTGTGTGTTGATAGAAATCTATCCTTTGCAAGACCGGACTCCAGCTTGTATTCAGAGTCCTTGGCACCAGTTCAGCAGCCTACTGACAGTCACAGGTGGGAGCGGAGACAGCACTGGATAGAACAATCCTTTGCTCCACTCCCAGCATGCACTGAGGGTCTGTTGCTTCTGTGGCAGGTACCCTCTCCACAGGTAATCTTTCATACCTTCTCCAGACAGGCCTCGGAGAACTAGAGAGAGGAAGAGAAGTGCCGCTGGTCTGCTCCTTGTGTTTTTCTGTGGACCGCGGCGTATCCCAACTTACATTCATTGACGATTAAAAAAATATAGATTTTCAAGATCATCTCAGAGAAACCCTAGTGCCACGTGCACGGAGTGTGGTAGCATTCCGTTTGCAGTCGTTATTGCAAAGGCAATCCAATAATTCAAAAAATAATGAATAAACTGAAAGGGGTGTTGTTTATCAAAGATCGTTTGATTTCACCTACAGAGGAAGACCACTACATATAGTTTCTGGTTGCATCTACTACACTCCAAAACTATACATGTGCCCTCAACAGCCAAGACCTTGAAGGTAAGGGCCCACTTCTGATTATATGGTGTGGAGAGCAGTTTAGGATTTCCCCTATTATTTGGCCCACCATTGGTGTTCTTGAAGAACACTAGATTAGTGGTTGGGAGCCCTTTGAGATTAGAAACATATAATCGCATCTGAGACCACAGAGGGCCCATGTGTCATGAAAAAGAGAGAGGCCTGATGGAGAGTTGGCTAGCTCACAGCGCATCAAACAGTGGTATAGCTAGACCTTCGGCTGCCCATGGAGGCCCCTGCGTTTGCTGCTGTGCGGCGGCCATATATGAGAGCGGGGGGAGGGGGGGGGGGGTGCTGCCGAATCCCGCAGCGGCTGCCCCATGATGGCCGCAGGTAAGGGTGGGGGGTCGGGGGAGGCCGCTGCCCCCAGAAGCTTTCTCCCACATCGCAGCCAAAACCTGGAACAAGCTCCCTGTGATCATCAGACGCTCCCCGACCCTGCACACGTTCAGGAAGGACGTCAAGACCTGGCTTTTCGGAGCTCACCCCCCCCCCCCCCCCCCCCCCCCCCCCCAACCCCTCATCCTCCCCCCAGCGCCTGGAGGCCATAACGGGTGAATAGCGAGCTTTATAAACCCCCTGATCGATTGATTGAATGAAAACTCATGGGCCGGGGCGGACCACCCCCCGCACTCCCCTTGCTACACCACGGTCATCTTAGCTAAGGTGCTGTGTACAGGGCTCTGCCAAGCAGTTCTGAGCATATATATCAAAACACAAAACCCTTCCTGGCTGAGGACACAGCACATGACCCCTCTGCTAGTAAGGCGGTACGCATAGAAGAGAAGGTGCTGAGAATCATGGCATGCAGCTGGGCACAAATGATAGTGTGGCTGTAACCTCAAACTTATCAAGAAGTGCCTACTCCTTGGGGACAGGAGTGAGAGGCTAGGTACAGTGGGGCAGTGCTTGAATCTAAATGTAATTATTGGGAAATATACTATAGCAAGGTGCTGCCCGCTGTACCTGGCTTTTTTTGGATTTGTCATCAGCGTTTCACAATGTTAATTACTCCAAACTTTGGCTGTCCCGACTTGATCTGGTCCTGGCCCTTAGTACATGTTTGTCTGCTGTTCATCAGAACTTTACAGCCAGGGTCATAGTTGGTGCTTGTGTGCAGCTATCGGACACATTTTCCCTATTAAAGCGGTATGATGGGGTTGTGTGCTCATGCCACTGCTTTTTGTTCTTTATATAAATAATCTCAACCCAACACTTGTGAAGGCTTTCCCTGATGTTTCCATGGTCAATACCCTACCTACCCCTGCACTTTTATATGCTGATGATGCACTGCTCGTACTCCTGATGCACTGCTCGCACTGCGCTGTCTTACCTATACATTTATCCAGTTCATGGCTGACTTCGACTTGGTTACGAATTGTGGCAAATCACACATTATGGCCTGTGGTCCCAAATGTGCACACTGGCATTGGCAATCACAGACTAGAGCATGTTAACAGCTTCCCTTATTTGTAGGTCCTCGTTGATTCCTCAGGGAGCTGGGGACCAAACATCCACAATTGCCGACTCTAATTGAGTTAGTTTGTAGGTACTGTGTTTAACATGCTGCAAACAAGTGGGGGTAAGCCTATATCAACCTTAGTGGAAATGTATTAGACTCCATGTATTTCCACTGCAGTTTACGGTGCTGAGTTGTGGGGGCGTGCCATCTGCTCTGCACTTCAAGTGGAAGAGAACTGATTTTGCAGATGGCTCCTTGCTATGCCATCCTCTACTTTTTATGTCATGAGGAGTTAGATCTTCCATATATAGCAAACTTTGTAAAACAGGGACCTATCTCTCTGTGTATATCGGTCTGGATGGGGGTCGTGCGTAGGGTCGTGCTGGTGGAGGGGGCGGGGGGTCATGCTGGTAGAGGGTCTGGGTGTTGTGCGGGTGGAGGGTGCGGAGGGTCGGGTGGGGGCAGGGGGTCAAGCGGGTGGGGGGTAGGGGGTCATGTGGGGGGTTAATTTACTAATAAAAAATTTAAACTTACCTTCGCCTCTGGTCCCGCGTCGCGTCGCCTCTCTCTGCTCGCAGGAAGCAGAAGCAGGCAGGCTCCCTCTCCTCCCCTAAGCCATTCACAATGCTCCAATGGTAGGATTGGCTGGGATGCCGACTGCACAGGCATCTATGGGGAAGCCGTTTTCTCGATGCAGGCTGAATGCAGCCTACATGGAGAAAACGGGAGAGTGTGCATGACTGGTTTGGTCGGCCCTGGGGCCGACCAAGCAGTCAGTACCCACACCATTGGGCTAGCCACTCATCCCCGACCAACCCCCAACCAAACCCTTCTGCTTTCTCACAGTGCGAGAAGCAGCAACATTACATGGTATTTATACCATTTTATGTTTCTTCTTGCACTGCCAGAAAGCAGTGGGACACACTCCTTCGCCCACGTGGAGGAGCCGCCCCTGCCCTACACCCGTCAAGCACACCCTGACGCTGGAGGATGGTGGACTCGATCAGCCTGGACGCGCCGCAGTTCAGCCGGGCACAAAATACATTCTTAGCTCAGGTATTGGTAGGACCATCAATATGGCTTGGACATCATGCAACTATTCCTGTCTTAACACAGGGAGTGCTCAAAATGAGACCTCTTACCCAAGTGTGGAAATCACCTTATGAATGTGACATTAAGCAATGCAGATGATGGTTGTAAGAGGTGTGCCCTGCGATGCCAGGATGAGAATCCGAGCCCGCCTCACTATACGCGAATTGCATTATCAGCAATTTACAGTCATTTCATTTAAATGTAGAAACCGCCGCTGTAATAGCGACAATGTTCTTTGAAGTGAGCCTTCGGCAGACATGAATACACTTGCCTAAATTAATTTTCACATTAGGCGTCAAACAAGGTTTTCAAAATGCAATCCATTAAAAACAGACAATAACTTCTATTGCCATGTAAAGGTTGCAGGTTTTTTCCCGCCCTTTAATATAATTCGTGCTGTTGCCTCATTCGAAGCTGGCCCCAGTCCTTGGAAAAGGGAATGTGGAAATAAGATAATTTTGTTTTGAAATCCAAATGCGATGACATGGTGCGGTGAATACAGGTTTACAGAGAGACCAGTTCCTTTAGCGAACTGGCGGGGTCTCCGCAGAACATTTTTGTTAAATAACAAAATATTCTTACCAGATCTCCAAATAATTTTTCAGAAGATCTAATCAGCAAACAGAGTATCATTCAACAACTCACATCCATGGGCTTCACCGAATGCATTTATTTGGGAACCCCATATTCAGTTTGTGAGTATCAGGGAGATGGTCTAATTACTTTGGCAAATGCACAATTTCGATACATCATGCAAAGTGAACACATGAAAATCGTTGACGTCCGAAACACACACACACACATATAATATATATATATATATATATATATATATATATATATATATATATATATATATATATATTATATATTGTTCTTAGAATAAGGATAAAAACAATCACATTTTGGAGATCACATTTTTAGACTAGGTCCATGTTGTATACATTATTATTTGTTTTGGAATAGTGCCGACTGAGTAGCAACAGCTAAGCACACCAGATTACCCAGGGAACTCGGGTAAAGGGGGCCATTCTTTCAGTAAAGGGGCAGAAGAAAGTACTAGATGTAAAAAAATATCTGCATCCAATGCCGATGCAAATAATTAAAATAATGAGAGTGGATGGAACAGGATCATATAGGAAGTAATGCTGATGAAAGTGATTGGTACAGGAAGTAATGGAACAGGAAATGGATTAGACTGGTCATGATGTAGGGATAACAGAAGGCAATGGAGACAGGACAAAATGAAGTTGGAAGAGGACATGGAGAAAGTGAAACTGGATTAGAGCAATACATGAAAAGAATGAACTAAGAAGGGAATTAAAGAGCAGATGTATATGAAAGGCAATGATGGTGGAAAATAATGATAAGGGAAGTGATTTAGAGAGAAGGGAATTTTGCAAGAAGTTGTGGAGATGGAAAGAAATGATACAGGGAACAAGGTAGAACGAAAGAAATAACGTAAGTAGTGATGGAGATCAAAGAACACAGGAACTGATGTCAAAGCAAGAAAATGAAACATCAAACTATGTTGATGAGGAAAATAAGAAGTGAAACGGATGGAAGCAAAAATAATACCGGAAGTGATGAAGGTGTAAAGATTGATACCCCTGGAGGAAATGACAGAGAAAGGCATATGGGTGGAAGGGATTCATACAGGAAGAGAACGATAAAGGAAGGAATGTAGGTGAAACAAAATTATATAGGAGGTTAAGTAAATAGCAGGGGAATAAGAGAAGCAGTGACGCAAAAAAAAGAAATGTTATAGGAAGTGATGCAAAATAGGCAACAGTTATAGTGTTTGTGAGATAAATGTGAAAGGCAATTACAAAAGTGATATTTGTAATAATGGACATTACGCAAAGATGTACATCAAAGAAAAGGACAGGAAACACGAAAATAAGCCCAAACATTAAAGAAAGTTCACTGAAACTGAATAACAGAGAAAGCAACAATGAATGAAAGGACTTGCTCGTAAACAGTGTCAGTAATCCTAGCTAAAAAGTCATAAAGACAGATGTGGACACAGACATTTTTTATTCGGTGTCATTATTAATAGGACGGAAACCCTCACCCACCTGAAAGGTGGCATGCTTCATCATTGGACCCCTCCTGACACCAGTTATCAAGATCCAGGTGGGAGCCATTACCTATACAAGGGAGCGCGTAAGGAGTTTTTATATCAGTTTCAGAGTGCCCACGATGAGTGAACGGGGCTTAGGTGCGGAGCTCCAGATATAGAGGGGAATTACAGGTTGAAAAGAAGACTATTTATTGTTTCGCTAAAGGTAGGATTAAAGGAAGTGGGGATAAAAGAGACCCACAGGGAAAGGTCAATATGTTTCTGCTCTGAAATCACCACTAAAGAGGCGTTGGAGGAGGTTTTCTTGGGGACCATCTAACCCTTTCTGCAAGAGAATTATCTAATAATGGAAAAGATAGCACAAACGGTGGCTGCAAAAACGGTGCACACTCAAGAACCAGGCAAACTGTGCATGTGCTAAAGTGAACATTGCAAACATAATTCATTTCTCGTAAAATGATGGCTTTGTCTCAGATCTCCAACCGTCAAGATGTTCGCCAAGATTTGCCATGGCCTCTGGATTCAAGCCGACGGTACTATCACAGTGAGTGGATGCCAGCTTGGAGTCAGAGCAAGGCTTTCAAACCCCCACACACTGACACGGAGCAATGTGAATGGTCAATGACGTCATGCGCTTGGAGTGCGTGATGGCGTGGTCGTGGTCTCATGGGAATAGTGTTTCAGGGCTGAGAGCATGAATGCAAGAATCCAGAGTCAAATATACACAATATTGTTGGAAACTCGTAAATCAATATCTCTGGAGGAGGAAGTGTGAGCATGTTCTGGAGTAAATGCTCTGCCATCAAATATAGTGCATTGTGGTGAAAAAGAAAACAAGCATTGGCATAGCCAATAGGTCTCGCCTTTGGGGCCTTATAAGTATTCAGTTATGCAGCACAATATCCTTGTTGCAACAACACCAACTGTTGCATGGCTAAACACTTATAAGGTCCCAAAGGCGAGACCTATTGGCAATGCCAATGCTGGTTTCTTTAAATCACTCCACTGCCAACAAAAAAAATAAGTTAACAACATTGTTGTTCATCACCCCGATAGCTCTGACTTTCACAAATGCGAGACCAATAGCTTGTTATTTAATCTGCTCCGACCAACACTGGGAGGATAATAGCAAAACAAATAACGATGCATGTCGATGTGTGCCGCTGTGAGGATCCTTGCATGTTATAGTACCTTGTGATGCGGCTTATTCCCGAAATTCCGTTTTGTAGCCTTTGCATTTTTGATGCACTTAAATGAAAATACTTCTTAAAGAAATATTCCAAAATAATAATGCAGCAGAAGTCGAGGACTGAAATCCGACAATGAGTAGTGCTAAGGCTCTGTAAGGGTCATTAGCAATGTGGAATAAAGCAGCCTCCGTAATGCTTCCTGGTCTGCTCATACATTTGAGGGTTTAAGTATAGATGTTTAGTTTATGTGGTGCCTTTGCAAGAAAGGGCCAAAACCATCTTTCAGGCAACCGGGAAAGAAACCTTCAGAGAGACACCAATTAACTTGCTTCCTCCAATAGGCTGACCTTTCGTTATATCAGTAGGGGTCAGGTCTGGACATAAAGAGCATTTCTGGAATTATTATTTTTCGTAAATAGTAAACGCCTTCACAGCACTAAATGTAGGCAGGGGAAGAACAGTATAATTTTGTTAAAGCATCTCTGTATGGCTGGAGGTTCAATTTAAAACAATAAAAAAAAACAACAACAACCAATAACAATTACAATAGTGTCAGCGTGTTGTGTTTTTTTGACTGCCCTGTTTACTTGTTTTGAGTTGCTGCCATTAAAATTTTGATGAAGAAAAGTTCCATCCTGAGTTTGTGTATTTCGCATGCAGGGTGCAGCTTCGCTACTTGGAGGTAACCAATGAAAAAGTAACAAAGCTCGTAAAAGCACTGCCTGAGCGCATATTTGTGTGCTTTTTAATTCCTAATTCACCCTAAATGAAGTAAGAGCTTTAACAATGCATCCTTCCATACAACAGGGTAGGATGTCCCTTTCTCTGCTTGGGTTACCTTGTGACCGCTACCCAAAGCTACTGTAGACACCATCACAGGTCACAAGGATTGAACTTTGTGCGCTTGGATCACTGGTGCATCCGAGTCATGTTCTTTGTGGAAGCCTCAAGCCTTGTACATGGCTTGCCATTAGTTAATCTCGGTTTAATACTTGACCTGCTTGTATGTCGATCTTCTTTCTGTCTTTTATGTGAAAACACGTGAAATACAAGTTTCAGTTTTCACTGTAGCAGCGTTTAACCACGGCGCCTACAAAACAAAAGCACGCCCTTCTTATCGCTAGAATTATTGGCTAATAAAAGAATCAGACAAGAAAAGAAACAAGCATTTACAATGCAACGGTCTCAGCATTTTTAAAGTTAGAGCTATTGGCATTGCTCATGATATTATTTTTATTTATGTTTTTAAACATAAATAAAATGGCTTCATCGCTCTCAAATGCGAGACCTATTGCATTTGCACCCACACACAGAGCCACACACACAAAGCCACCCCCACACACACACACAAAGCCACCCACACACCCTTACAGAGCCCCGCACACACACAAACAGAACCGCGCACACACACACACACAGACAGAGCCGCGTGCACACACACATAGAGCCATGCACACACACAGAGCCACACACACACACACACAGACAGAGCCACGTGCACACACACAGACAGAGCCACGTGCACACACACAGACAGAGCCACGCGCACACACACACACAGACAGAGCCACGCACACACACAGACAGAGCCACGCACACACACACAGACAGAGCCACGCACACACACAGACAGAGCCACGCACACACACAGACAGAGCCACGCACACACACAGACAGAGCCACGCACACAAACAGACAGAGCCACGCACACAAACAGACAGAGCCACGCACACACAGACAGAGCCACGCACACAGAGGCACAGAAAAACCGGGATGACAAGCAGGGAACAGAGGCACAGAAAAACCGGCACAGAAAAACCGGGATGACAAGCAGGGAACAGAGGCACAGAAAACCGGGATGACAAGCAGGGAACAGAGGCACAGAAAAACCGGGGGAACAGAGGCACAGAAAAACCGGGGGAACAGAGGCACAGGAAAACTGGGGGAACAGAGGCACAGGAAAACCGGGGGAAAAGAGGCACAGAAAATCCGGGATGACAAGCAGGGAACGGAGGCACAGAAAAACCGAGGGAACAGAGGCACAGAAAAACCAGGATGACAAGCAGGGAACAGAGGCACAGAAAAACCAGGGGAACAGAGACACAGAAAACCGGGGGAACAGAGGCACAGAAAAACCGGGGGAACAGAGGCACAGAAAATCTAGGATGACAAGCAGGGAACAGAGGCACAGAAAAACTTGGATGACAAGCAAGGAACAGAGGCACAGAAAAACCAGGGGAACAGAGGCACAGAAAAACCGGGATGACAAGCAGGGAACAGAGGCACAGAAAAACCGGGACGACAAGCAGGGAACAGAGGCACAGAAAAACCGGCATGAAAAGCAGGGAACAGAGGCACAGAAAAACCGGGGGAACAGAGGCACAGAAAAACCGGGATGACAGGCTGGGAACAGAGGCACAGAAAAACCGGATCACAAGCAGGGAAACAGAGACACAGAAAAACCGTATCACAAGCAGGGAAACAGAGGCACAGAAAAACCGGATCACAAGCAGGAAAACAGAGGCACGAAAACAAGAAAACGGGCACAATCAGGGAAACAGAGGCACGAAAAACCGTATCACAAGCAGGGAAACAGAGGCACGAAAAACCGTATCACAAGCAGGGAAACAGAGGCACGAAAACAAGAAAACGGGCACAATCACCTGATCACAAGCAGGGAAACAGAGGCACGAAAACCGGATCACAAGCAGGGAAACAGAGGCACGAAAACAAGAAAACGGGCACAATCAGGGAAACAGAGGCAAGAAAAAAACTTACCGGCTCAAGGGGGGTGCGGGGAGTCCCAGGAAGACTTCTTCGGCTGCCGGAGTGAAATCCTGTGGCTGAGAGCCGGGCGGGAAACCAAGCAGCACCAGCATGTTTCTCCGAGGCGAGGCAGAAATGCCTCGGAGAAAGCATCGTCATTTTCTGATTCGGGGCCGTGGTTTTCTTTCTCTCCTCTTTCCATTGGCTGGAAGGTAAAATTCCAGCCAATGGGAAGAGGAGAAAAAGAAAATAGAAAGAAGAGAAAAAAACGCCCCTGAATCCGAAAAAGTAGGGGCTTAATGGGAGTGACGCCCCTCTCCTCCAATGGCTGGCCTCCGTTTAGGAAGCCAGCCAATGGAGAAGAGTGGCGGGTTAAAGCCCAAATACTAAGAAACATTAAATCTCGGACCGAGACTGCGCAAGCGCAGCCTACAGTCCTCGACCTAAAAAAGATTAAAAGGGAGGCGAATTCAGACAGTAGGGAGATGTTTCCCAAATGTTCAGCTGCAGGAAGGACTGTTTATTCACGGGTCCGTTGATTGTTTTTTTAAAGAGTTTTATATAGCGCGAACTAGACCAGTATCAGAGTACTTTACATGAGCACCAGTTCCGTTACAGATGGATTACTGTTCCCCGAGGAGGCCGGATTCAAAGTGCTTTAGGTCGGGCCTCGTGAGCTGCTGTGCGTCGACAATGAGTTAGAGTACTGGTAGAAAATAGACAAAATATTGTATGGCACACAACATATGGAAAGCGCAACACAGACAATTGTGCAAACCGATGGATGGAAATCCCAGAACTGTATAAAAATGCCGGTCAAATTAAGAAAGCGCTTCAGGACTGTTCTTTTGGTTAAAGGCGCCGTACAAATGGTAATAGCTTTACAAAACATAACAACATAATATAAAACAGAGTCTGACATTTCCAAGACCTTTTGGCGCTGTCTGAGAAGGAGACTAGTTGCTATCTCTCTGACCTGTTAGATGGTTCAAAAAGGCAAATCTGAAGTAGCCTGAGAAAGCGCAGCAGCCGTGTTCTAAAAAGTCCTTGCTGACACTGTCCTTGCTCGCTTCTGAGAGAGAGCAAGAAAAACAAGCGCGTGCGCCTCGCGCTGAAAGTTTTTTAAAAAAGCATCAAAGAAAGGAATGGGCGGGAGGGTCTCTTTTGGCTGCACAGTAGCTTTGTACACAGAATTAGACGCCGCCTAGGGATATCAACATCTCATAGTATTCTTAAAAGTTTAAACTGCGGTATAAATGGGATGTTAGCCTCTAAGAACCTAGTCAGCTCCGCAACTACCTCCTTCCAGGATGTCTGTATATGTGGACAGGACCAGAGTATGAAAGAAGGTGACACTCTCCTCCTCACACAATTGGGCTTTCCTGCCCGTCCCATTGTACACAACTGTGGTTTAGAGTAATAAGTCCTGTGCAGGACCTTGAATAAGTTGTATAAGCCTCAAACTAGTTCTTATTGCCACTTCCCATGGATGCATCAGCTCTGCTTCCAAAACTACATCTTCCATGGGACCCAAGTTCGTTTCCCATGTGGCTCTCATCGGTCGGAGGTTGTCTGGTCTGTTGTTTAGGAGGGTGCGATACGTTAGGGAGATAGCCTTAAAGGGCAGGTTGCCCTGAAGAACAAGTTACTCACCTTCGGTAACGCTTTTTCAGGTGGATACAGTATCTGCCTGTGGATTCCTCACCTTGTGAATATCCCCCTGCGCCAGCAGCATTTGGAAATTTTCGTAGCTCTCTACGCCGACGAGGACGACTTCATAGAGGCACGGCTCCGCTCGCGACCTCGCTGACGTCACATAAGAAAACCTCGTCGGCTTGATGACGTCAGTTCCGCCCTTTTTTCCGTGCCCCCGAGGCACACGGATGGACCGACACAAATAGGTACAGTATACACGGTACACAGTATTCCAACAAACACACATAGTGTGAAATCAATGCAAAAAGCAAGAACAATTAAACATTTCCATTGATAGTTACAATCATAAAATAAACACTTTGTAGGTACAGAAGAGTGGACAACGAGGAGGCGGGTGGGTCAGTGAGGAATACACAGGCAGCTACTGGATCCACCAGAAAAAGCATTACCAAAGGTAAGTAACTTGTTCTTCTGATGGATACATCTGCCAGTGGATTCCTCACCTTGTGAATAGAATCCCACAGAACTCCCACTCCCGGAGGAGGGTGTCCACTCTTTTATACCAAGAAATCCTGCAGGACAGAGCGCGCAAAGTGACCATCCCTCCTCACTTCGGAATCTAAGCAGTAATGCTTCGCAAAAGTGTGGAGGGAGGCCCAAGTTGCCGCTCTACAAATGTCCTCTAAAGAAACACCTCTAGACAAAGCAGATGTAGAAGACTTTGCTCTAGTAGAGTGAGCTCTTATACCCTCTGGAGGTTCCTTACCAGCCAAGGAGTAACAGATCTTGATGCTCAAGATAATCCATCTGGAAAGTGTGCGCTTGTGCACCGCTCTTCCTTTCTTGCAGCCAGCAAAACCCACAAAGAGCTGGTCGTCCACACAATAGTCTTTAGTCCTATCGAGGTAAAGACTCACCACCCTCTTAGGGTCCAGACAGTGAAGCTGCTCCTCCTCCTTGGAAGGGTGAGGGGGAAGATAGAATGTTGGAAGGGTAATAGACTGCCCCAGATGGAAGGGAGTTACAACCTTAAGCAGAAAAGCAGCCCTGGTCCTGAGTACCATTCTTTCAGCATGGACAGCCAAGAAGGGGTTTTCGAACTCAGAGCTTGAAGCTCACTTACCCTCCTTGCTGAGGTAATTGCAACAAGAAAAACAGTCTTGAAAGACAGTAGTCTCAAGGGACACTTGTGCAAAGGTTCAAACGGAGAACCCATCAAGTATGTTAAGACAAGATTTAAGTCCCATTGAGGCACAATAAATGAGTGGGCAGAAATTTGTTGATAAGGCCCTTAATGAAACGTAACACAATAGGTGACTTAAACAAAGACGGCTGATCTGGCAAGCAAAGGAATGCTGACAAAGCCGATGAATAACCTTTCACAGTAGCCACAGCAACACCCTGCTGGGTCAAAGAAAGAGCAAACTGAAGAATGTTGGATAAACAAGCCCTTAAAGGGTCAATAGACTTCTGCTCACACCAATGGACAAATTTAGACCACCTATAAGAATAGATAAGACTTGGTGGATAGACGTCTGGGGGACAAAATAACATCCACAACGTCAGAAGGAAGAGAAAAAGAATTCAGGTTGCCCCGTTCAATCTCCAGGCATGAAGGTGTAAGCTCTGGAGGTGGGAGTTTAGAACCTGCCCCTGCGACTGCGAGAGGAGGTCAACCCTGAGAGGGAGACGGAGCGGAGGGCACGAGGAGAGGGGGAAAAGATCGGTGTACCACACCCTTCTTGGCCAATCCGGGGCGATCAATATGACTTGGGCCCTGTCTTGGTAAATCTTGCTCAGAACCCGAGGAATCAAGGGTATGGGAGGAAACGCGTAAAGGAGTTGTGCGCCCCAACTCAACTGAAACGCGTCCCCCAAAAACCCCTGCATCGGAAACTCAAGACTGCAGAATGACGGGCAGTGAGCATTCTCGTGAGTGGCAAACAGGTCCACCCGAGGAGTTCCCCACTTCCGAAAGACGTGATGAACCACCTCCGGATGAAGCCTCCACTTGTGGTCTGCCGACCGAGATTGTCTGCACACACGTTCAGAACTCCGGCCAGATGATTTGCCATCAGACAAATCTGATGGTCCTGAACCCAGGACCAGAGACGCAGAGCCTCTCTGCAGAGACAATGCGACTCCACTCCTCCCTGCTTGTTGACATACCACATCGCGGTAGTGTTGTCCATCATCAGGACTTGAACCGACTGAACGCGAAGGGAAGGGAGAAAGGCCTTTAGCGCCAAACGTATCGCCCGTAACTCTAGAAGGTTGATGTGAAGCAACCTTTCCTCTGGAGACCAAAGACCCTTGATCTCCAGGTCCCCCAGATGAGCACCCCACCCTAGAGTGGATGCATCCGTTATCACTGTGGCCACCGATGGAGGCTGATGAAAGGACTTTCCCCGAGACAGATTGCCTTATACGCTCCACCAAGACAGATCCACCGCAGCTTCTCTGGAGAGCCTCACAGACTCCCTGAGAAATCCGTTGTGCTGATACCACTGCCTGCGGAGGCACCACTGGAGTGCCCTCATGTGTCAGCGTGCATGGTTGACCAACAGAATGCAGGAGGCAAACAGACCGAGCAGACGTAGGACCTTCAGGACTGGAACGACCGCCCCATTGTAAAACAAAGGAATAATTTCCTGAATGTCGAGAATCCTTTGAGGGGGAGGGAATGCTCGACAGACAGTAGTGTCCAGTACCGCCCCTATAAACAGGTTGCGCCGAGAGGGCACCAGGTGAGACTTGGGCAAGTTTATCAAAAAACCCAATTTGAACAACAGCTGGGTTGTCTCTTGCAGATGATGACACACCTTCTCTGGCGACTCTGCTTTGATCAGCCAGTCGTCCAGATAGGGGAAAACTGGAATCCCGATCTTCTGAGATGGGCTGCCACCACTGCCATCACCTTGGGAAGACCCGAGGTGCAGTAGTAAGTCCAAAGAGGAGAACCGCAAACTGATAAATGTTGCGACCATACCGTAAAACGGAGATACTTCCTGTGCGACTTCAGTATCGGGATATTAAAATACGCGTCCTGCAAGTCGATCAACACCATCCAATCCTCCTGTTGCAGTGCTTGAAGAACCTGCACAAGGGTGAGCATCTTGAACTTTTCCTGCTTTAGAAACAGATTCAAAATCCTGAGATCCAGGATTGGACTAATCTGCCATCTTTCTTGGGTATCAGGAAATACCGGGAGTAGCATCCCTGACCCCTTTCCTGCTCCGGAACCACCTCTATCATGCCTTTTTTTTAAAAACAAAGTTAGTACTTTCTCCTGCAGGAGGAGAAGGAGGTCCTCAGAGCAAGCCCCTTGGCAAGGAGGGTAATTTGGAGGAAATTCCCAAAAGGGAAGAGCATACCCATTCTCCACAAGATTGAGAACCCAAAGGTCTGGAGTGACCGATTCCCAATCCTGCAGAAAATGAGTAACTCCCCACAGGACCGACATGATCCAGAATGGTGGATCTAGGGCTGCTTTGCTGTGGTAAGAGGGGGAGAGATAGAGGAGGAGGAGGAGGCTGACAACCTTGTGGGCGACCTCTGTTCCTGCCGCTATAGGACTTATATAGGGCGTTTTGCTGCTGCTGCTGAGGCTGTTTGTAGGTCCGAAAGGATGACCTCCCCAAACCTCTGTACTTTCTATAAGAGGAACCCCTAGGCTGTGTCTGCAGACCCAGGGACTTGGCTGTAGCCTTGCTGTCTTTAAATCTTTCTAAAGCTGCATCTGCCTTCTTCTCAAAAAGTCCAGAGCCATGAAAAGGGAGGTCCAAAAGAGTCGCCTGGACATCCTGAGAGAACTCCGACGACTTAAGCCAGGCACTTCTTCTAGCGGCAACTGAAGAACCCATTATCCTGGCTACATAGTCCACAGTATCAAGACCACTCTGGATCACCCGTCGTGCAGCAGCCTGCGTGTCAGACAAGACCTCATCAAAATTCTTCCTGTCCTCCTACGATAACTTTGAGGCCAGCTTTTTTAGCAGAATCCATTAAGGCATGAATGTACCGGCCCAAAAGACAGGTAGCATTAGTGGACTTTAGGGCCAAAGATGCCGAAGAAAACGCCTTTTTAGCAGACTGATCCAGTCTTTTCGACTCTCTGTCACCCGGAACTTGCGGAAAAGCACCAGCCGATTTCTTTGAACAGGCAGCTTGGATAACTAGGCTCTCAGGTGAAGGATGTGAAGTAAGAAACTCCGGATCTCCTGGAGCCGCCCTGTATCTCCTGGCAACAGGTCTTGAGACTTCCGGAGCCGAAAAGGGCGTATGCCAACCCTCCATAACCGGTTCAGTGATGGCGTCATTAAATGGCAACAAAGGCTCTATTATAGCAGAAGGAGAATGGAGAACCTCTGTTAGAATACTGGATTTAAATTCCCATGTCGGGAGCTGAAGACCTAAAAGATGAGCTGCCTTACTTATCACAGTGTGGTAGGGAGCCACATCCTTAAAGGGAACCTCTGAAGGAGGAGAGAGTTCCCATTCCGGTGACATATCCAGTCCAATTGCCACTCTTAAGTCTTCAAAGAAGTCTTGACTCCTGAAGCTCACCTTCCTCCATCTCATTCTCCCTAGATTGCTGTTCTTCCAATAACCTTTGTGCATCCCGCCTGGATCTTATCCTCAGGGCCGGCGACGACGGAGTCGTTCAAGGCTCCAATGGATTCGGAGCCGGCGTCGAACATGGATCCGGGGGCACAACCGGAGTCGAACGAGGTCGAGCTGATGGCGTCGGAGATAGTGTTATCGACGTCGGTGTTGACTTCCTCGGTGCCAGGAAATGCCAGGACGGAGCCGCAGGAAGAAAAATCATAAAGGGAGCCTGAGCATAGGCTTGAGGAACCCCCAAATTAAACGCCATAGGACTCATAGGTGCACCAGAGGGGTACATTACCCTCGAAAAGACACCATACATAGCATTAAGATAATGCGATGGGTCTTGCCCTGGACCAGGAAAAGGAGGGTACTCGCCTGGAATACGCTCAGGCATAGGTATCACCGGACTCGGGCCTGCCGGCAATGACGGTGGATGCAATGGAGTCGACCGTTCTTCAGGTACTTGTACCTCTTCAACCGGAGCCGGAGAATTTCCCAGAGATGGAGAAGGAATCGACGTCGGCGACTGCACCGGTAAAGGCACAGGAGAAGTCGCTCTTTCTGGAGAAGGAGATACACAGTCCTTACGATGTTGATGAACTGTCGAGGTCGACTTCAGAGCCTCTTACTTATCCGAACGCAGAACCGTGTCTCTTCTTCTTCTTGTGCTTTTTGGGTTTTGAAGCATGACCCGACATCGACTTCGAGCCCGACCTCGACCTGGATCTCAACCTCGATCTCCTTCGGCCCCTTTTCTCTTTTCGCATCTTTGCCGTGAACAGTTTGGCTTCCCTTTCTTTCAGAGCCTTCGGGTTCATTTTCCTGCAGCAAGCGCATCCCTCGACGTCATGGTCCGATGACAAACACCAAACAATCGTCATGAGAATCTGTTATGGACATATGTCCACCGCACTCCCTGCAAGGCTTGAATCCTGACTTCCTTAACAACATCTTTCAAAAAGAGAAACAAAAGAAAGCAGGATACAAGCCAGAATACACAAAGTAGAAATACAACTACGGAGAGTTCCAAAAAACCGTGAGCGTCTAGGCGTGGAAAAAAGGGAACGGACGTCATCATGCCGACGAGATTCTCTTATGGCTCCAGTGACGTTAGCGAGGTCGCGAGCGGAGCCGTGCTTCTGTGACGTCGTCCTCGTCGGGATAGAGAGCTACAAAAAAGTTCTGAATGCTGCTGGTGCAGGTGGATATTCACAAGGTGAGGAATCCACTGGCAGATGTATCCATCAGAAGTATCCTCCCTTCCAGGGGGGTACTATCCTGTAGCCCATCTTACTGTATACACTTCACCTACAAGGTATGACATATTTCGTTATATCGAAAGATTTGGGCATTGCGGAGGTCATATTCGGCCTGCAGTTCTTAGAAGGTTTTAATCCTTCCCTTTCCTCCCAGATTTCAGAGTGCTGAGATCCCAATCTAGTCCCATGAAAGCAACCTGGGCCGCTCCCTGAACTTTCTCAGTGAGTCGCCGGTCCAGAGCGGAGGTTAACAGGGAGAGTCTGTCCCTTCAACCCATGTAGGCTGGTGCCTTATCTCAGGCTTCTAGGGCATTTTTCGGGGGCCCAACAATCACGATTGAAACTTCTTCCCAAAAATGTAGTCTGTCCCTTCAACCCATGTAGGCTGGTGCCTTCTCTCAGGCTTCTAGGGCATTCACGTAGAAAAGATTCAGCTCCCTATGGCAAACATAGGTGGGTGCTGAGATAGACGCCCCCAGAACCTTTCTACAGAACCTGTTCTCTTCGATCTGTATACTGGTGCTGTTAGAGTACCCAGACACCTCTGCACCACAGGTTGCCGTAGGTAGGCATTGGGTTCTGTAGATTTGTAATAACGGGATTACTACCTCAGCACGTTTGGGTTGTCGAAGGCTAATTTTAGAATTTATTGCCTTACCCAGTTTGTTCCTCCCATGGGCCACATGGGGCTGCCAGGAACATGTATTGGAGAACATCAGGCGTAGGTAGGGAAAAGTGCTAGTGCTTTTTAGTGCTTCGCTCCCAGACATAATATGCTGGATGCTATATTTTTGGGCCCACACGACATCCGCCATGTAGGAGACAAAGCCTGTTATTAAAGTGCTCAGTGCTTTGGGAGTGCGGCCCATAAGGACCGCATCATCCGCGTATAAAAGACAGGGGAGTAAAGTGCCATTAATACTGGGGACATCACTTGTTTATTTAGACAGAGAATTGCTTAATTCATTTATATACAAAATAAAAAGCAGGGGGCCAAGACACAACCTTGTCTGACCCCCCTGCCTATTAAAATGTCCTCTGAAACCTCCCCTTCATTGTTTATTCTAACGCGGGCTTTCAAGTCACTGTGCAGGTGGGCCAAAAAATATACAAGTGCTTTGTCCAACCCATAGTTTAAAAAAACCACCCATAATTGAGAGCGGTTAACAAAATCAAAAGCTGAACTTAAATCCATAAATCCTAAATACAAAGGGGCTTTTTTAGCTATGATGTATTTGCCCATTATTAGGTTTAAATTCAGACATTGCTCTACATTACCCACGTTACTTCTAAAACCCAGCTGACACGGGTGTAAAATCTTATAGTCCTCCCCCCATGTCCTGATCTTGTTAAAAATGACTCTACCTAGAATGTTCAGGGTGTTAACAATTAAAGATATAGGGCGGTAACAACTAGGATTGAGTCTGTCACCCTTCTTAAAGATGGGGACGATAATACTGTTAGACCAGGTCTCCCCGGGCAGGGGTATGGGACAAATTGTTAAAAACATTAAACAATAGAGGTGACCAAAATTCAGGCTCTGATTTAATTTGATCGATGGATAATCCATCAGGACCAGGTGCTTTGTTGCCTGCGCTTTGATTTATAGCGTCTTCCACCTCCGTTATCTTGACGTTAAGTGCCATGACTGGGTAGATGATGTCAACTGATGTGCAAGGTGCAGCATAAATATTTGTGAAATGATCTTCAGACATTTTAACTGATATATCGCAGTTAATAGGGGTAATGTTTGATCCTATAGACCTCAGAGATTTGACCTCGCCCCAAAACCCGGCAACATCTTTTAGAGCGGCTGTGCGGGCAAGGGATTCCCACTGGTCCTTTAATAGTTCTTCAGCCCGAGTTTTAGTGACACGCTTATAGTGTGCCCTCAATAGTCTTACCAGGGGCTGGTCCCGTGGTTCTGCTAAAAGAGCCTTCCGTAGTTCCTGGTTTGCTTTGGAACAGGAGCTGTCAAACCACCTGGGATCTTTGTTCGGGCGTGTGACTGGTTTGGAGATCTCCTTTTTAAAAGCCACACATAGCTGTGCAAAAGCCGCAATAATACCAGGGCCTTGGTATTCGATGGATAAACAGATATCAATCAATTGGGGGTGCCTATTAATAATGCGCACTAAAAGCCCCTTGTTGTCTATCCCTTTCCAGATTACTCTGAGTTTATCAATTGATGCCGTCGAGTTAGTTGCCCCTATTTCCTGTCGCTTATCCAATCTTTTAATAGAAATAAAAACAGTCAGAATTGGATTGTGATCACTATATACGGTGCTAGGGACGTCAGCCTTTATTAAACAGTCCACAAGTAGAGAGGAAATAAATACATAGTCAATTGTGGAGGAACAGCCGCGCCCTATATATGTAGCCAGGGCGCCTTCGCCCGTGGTGCGACTGGCTATCTCCATGACATTGACTAGGTCACGGGTGGCTATGTGATTAAGTAGTTCCTCTCCTCTTTTACAAGGTAGCACCCGACTGAAAGGGGCAGCTGAATTGGTGTTACCCTTGTAAATGTGGGCATTGAAGTCACCTCTCAAGATGATCCCATCAAATGTACCGTAGGTATGTCCATCCACAATTTTGTCAATAAAATCAAATAGCCTTATAAAATTATTATTGGGTTGAGATGAAAAATCATTATTAGAAAAACGAATTAAACACAGCTTTATCCTACTGGAATAGATTAAAGCCTGAAAATTCTCATCATTGGTCGCCAGAGTTTTGGTTTTTCCCCATAATGATAGACCTCCGCTAGGTCGTCCCACCGCCGGACATGGAACAATATGGTTATGACAAGCATAGCCTTCAAGAAGCGGACAACTGGTGCACCATGTTTCCTGGAACATTAGGATATCAAAATTATTGATCCATTCAATGGATTCCATTTTTGCTTTAAGACCAGCAATGTTCCAGCTTAGTACGGTTAACCTATCGGAAGGGCTAACGACTGGGGTAACAAGATCAGTTGTATTTAATTTCCCTGGCGATATAACCTCCGTGCAAGGCTTGGGAACAGAGATAATGGTACTTAGTTTGTTGTTATACTGGAAGGCATTATCGTTGGTCATGGGCCTTTCTGTGACATCTGGGAAGTCCGTTGGTAGTCAACCCTGGCTCTATAGGTGAGATAGAGCACTAAATCTGTTAAATAATGGATAGATTGGTGTAACTGGGTTGAATGGTCTCTGTGGAGGTCTATAAAAATATCCCAGAGATAGAGGGGTCACAGCGGTTAAAGGACTGAAATGGGTGGTATTGCTGTTTAATAAGTATTTTACGGTTAAGGAATTTCTGAAATTCATGACAATACAATCTCCATTAATGTTCTTGGGCGAGGGACCAACCCAGTCTACCCGTCGTACTGTCAAGATTTCGCTAGAAATCTGCATCCCAACACCTTTGTACCTAGACAGCCAATCAATGGACTTATTTTTTAACTGAACCCAAGACTCTCTTTGATCCTCTTTCAAGGGGGGGACTCCTGTTAGAATTAAAACATATGGGCAGGCTTCAGGGGGCAAGTGAAGGACTGGCCCTGTTTGTTTTATGGGCCGTGTGACATTGGTTAACCCGTTGTCGGAAACAACATTTTCTGGTTTCCCCGGTTTCCCAGAAGCAGACCCATTTGGGGCTCCCACCACCCCACCAGTGGAACAGGGCTGCCTATCTGGTACGCGCAACACTGTCTGAGGTGGTTTATCCGCAGTGGTACCCCGTGATGGCAGAAGCTGGTTTCTCCCTGTGTCACTGTCCCTGGTACACTCTTAGTATCCAATGTTCCACAGGTGGGCCTTTACCCCATAATGCCCCTATTGACAGTCTCCATAAATTTCAGGAATCAATCTCCCCTTAACTTGTCAATACTAATAGTACCTTTTCTTTTTACATCTTCCTTTTTCACCAGGCTTTCTAATCTATCCAGTCTTTAAAAAATCATATTAAACTGTTTATCCATTTGACTTTTCATTTGTTTCAAAATTGAATCTACTATGGTTTCAATAAAGTTCCCATTTAGTTTGTCCTGTGGGGCACTTCCCATAGTTGGCTCAGTCTGTGTGCAGGCAGAGTTTTGCTCACAACTTGAAGAGGCAGTGATGATATTGGTGTCAACTAAGGGTACAATCTCTGTATCAAGACCCCTACTGGATGTGGTTTTCCAACGAAACCACATGCTCTGTGGGGTCGGTTGCCCTTTGTTGCGTGGTGGTTGTTTCCTCTTGTTTGGTGTTGGTTTAGTGGGACCTCTCTTCCTTGTCTCTCCAAATGTCTTATCACTAGGAACCGAGGAGGCAATGACAGTGAGGTCCGTGGGATCTTGCTGTGAGTAAGTGATGGTAATAACGTTACTATCCGCTGATAAAGCAGGTGGTGAAATTGCCGGCAAGACAGTTATGTTAATTGTGACCACTGGGGAGAGTGGCAAGCTATTGGTCGTACAAACTAGCTGGGGTTCTGGGGGTTCTAAGTATGAATTTGACAGTCCCATAGACATTCTTCTTTCAGTATTAGCTATCTCAGTGGTAACTAGATTAAAGGCATTTTCCAGCATGCTTTCAATTGAGGCAGGTATAACAGAGGGAGCTTTAGTGAACTGGGTTGTGGTGGTATTATTGCGTTTTCCCATGTTAGTATATAATAGGCTCACCTTTGTAGCAGCTTAGAGGGGTGGCCCGCCCGGACGCTGTCGGCCCCTGACGGCCCGCCCTTTGCCCGGGCTTAGCCCGCGCACTCCCGCGCGCGTCCCGCGAGGCAGGACATGTTCTGCGCTGTTATAGCGCCAGCGGGCGCAGCAAGAGCATCACGGGAGCGCCGGGGTTCCGGGGCTGCTGGGGGATGTAGTCCCTCAGGTGCGGTCTGGTCCTGCTGTAGCCGTTCCCCTCACGGCAGAGATGGACTGGTTGCTGGCCGTTCCCCTCACGGCGGGAGTGTCAATGGAAGTTGGCCGTTTCCCTCACGGCAAAGTAAGGCTGATGAAAAGTGCCTGGAAGTGCCCCCTCGTCCCGCTCGACGCTCTGCGCTGTTATAGCGCCAGCGCGCGCAGCAAGAGAGTCACGGGAGCGCCGGGGCTGCTGGGGGATGTAGTCCCTCAGGTGCGGTCTGGTTCCGCTGTAGCCGTTCCCCTCACGGCAGAGATGGACTGGTGGCTGGCCGTTCCCCTCACGGCTGGAGTGTCACTGGAAGTTGGCCGTTTCCCTCACGGCAAAGTAAGGCTGATGAAAAGTGTCTGGAAATCCCTTTGTATTTCCCATATATCCAGGTTTTTGAGAGTCCCACAGAGGTGTGGCAAGAGCCAGCTTATTATGCCAGCCGAGTGATTTCGTAGCAGAGTGCCATATTTTAACTGTGAGGTCGGTGGGGCCGGTGAGTGGGTATTTATTTGGTGTTGAATACAGCGCCCTTGAAAAGGTCCCGTTAGGCAAAAGCCAACATTCCATAATGAACCCAGGGTTGTCTGGGCAATGATTGATAGCTGTTAGATGCGCAGCCCAATAATATTTTTTAACATCAGGCAATCCGATTCCTTCATCATACCAGCTAAGTGTCAGCTTTTTCATAGCAATACGTGGTCTCCCTCCCCATAGGAGGTCCCTCAGGAGCCCTTCCCGGTCTTTAAAATACAAATTTGGGACAAGTTCGGCTGAATTCTGCAACGCATACAGAAAACAGGGCAAATACATCATTTTAAATAATGCAGCTTTGCCCAATAATGAGAGCGGGGGTGACTTCCAGTGTGTGATGTCGCTTTTGAGCCGCTGCATTGGGGATGTAGATTGCGGGCGTGTCGAACTGTTGGGTCTAGGGAAATAAATATGCCCAAGTACTTGAAGCCTTCTGAGACTACTGGAATCGGGCAAATACGGGGTAGAGGGTGAGAAGTCCCCCAAAGAACATACAGAAGAGATTTTTGCCAATTTACTCGAAAACCAGAATACCTTCCAAAAATATCTAATATATCAAAAGCTGCTATTAGGGATCTCTTAGGAGACGTGAGATAAAGGAGAATGTCATTCGCATATAGGGATATCCGGTCCCACCATTCCGCTGACCAACGCATGCCGCGGATCATTACGTCTTTACGGATCCACGCTGCAAGTGGCTCGAGGGCCAGAGTGAACAGTCAGGGAGAAAAGGGGCATCCCTGACGTGTCCCTCGACTGAGTATAAAGGGCTCTGACTTCCTGTTATTCACAACTATCCGAGCCATCAGCACGTTGTACAACAGTCGTGCCCAGCGGCAAAGATTTGGCCCAAATCCCAGTTTGGAAAGTTCTGCAAAGATATAAGGCCATTCCAGTGTATCACAAGCCATTGTGGCATCTAGAGACACTATTAAGGCATCCTCACGCATAGTCGGTACTCTGCCCAAGACTCCATGCAGTCTGCGCAGGTTGAGAGCAGTGTTTCATTTAGGAATGAACCGTGATTGATCTGGGTGGACTAAATCGCCTATCATCTTGATCAGTCTAGTGGCAAGTACCTTAGCTAGAATTTTGGGTTCCGTATTCAGCAGCGATATCGGCCGATAAGAGGTGCACTCCGTTTTGGGTTTCCCTTCTGTGTGGATTGTGACTATAGTGGCAATCCTTTGGTCATATGCCAGCGAGCCCTGTTGAAGGCTGTCCTCAAACATGGATTTAAGATGGGTACCAGTTTATCTGGTCGAAGTTTGTAAAGCTCAATTAGAATGCCGTTTGGACCCAAAGCTTTCCCTGAGTGCAACGTTCTTATTGCTGTTGCTATTTCATCAACAGTTAGTGCGCTATCCATGAATGTGTCATCTGAGTCTGACAGCTTCGGGAGGTACATGTCCTTAATAAGATCAGCAAAGTCAGCTTCAGGGTATGGTGCCACCGAGCTATATACAGTTTGGAAGTGAGCAGCAAAGTGGTTAACTATGTTTTGGGGATCTGTCACAGGGGGCCCGTCAGCACTTTTAATTTCCAGCACAAGCCTGCTGGCCTGCTCCCTCTTGTCCAACCAGGCGAGCAATTTGCCAGCCTTGTCAACCCAGTCATATATCTGTCCCAGCCTATCCTGTACCAATAGTTTGGCACAGTCAGTGACCAAAGCCCTGTATTCATCCTGGAGTAGACGTAAGGAGTGAAGGGCTTCATGTGTGGCATCTGAGGTAACATCCTGTTCCAGACGGTAAAGCTCCTGTTCTAAGTTGGAGATTTTTCACTCTATCTTTTTTGGAACCCGCCACCAAGGAAAGGGCTTGCCCACGGACCACCATTTTGAAAGCTTCTCACAATATTTGAAGGGACTCAACTGTGTGTTCATTCTCAAAAAAGTATGCATTAATTGTTTTAGTTAGTCCCTTCCGTATTTTGGGGTTCTTGAGGTACCAAGGGTTTATTGGGGCGATCTGTCCCACCTGTGTATGGTCTAGAACAATATGAACCCACATAGGGGAGTGATCGGAAATGCCTCTTGCCAGGTGGCAGATTTCATGAATAGCAGTGATTTGTGTAGCCGGGACATGTATATAATCAAGGTGGGATAGGCTGTTGTGCGCCACTGAGTGGAAGGTGAGCTGTATCTTATCAGGATTGTATGCCCTCCAGCCATCTATGAGCCCCATCGCTTCTAAGAAACTGGAAAACACATGCACAGCTTGGGGGGTCGTGCGAGGGGGGTGTCTATCTATAGCGCCCAACACTATTGAGTCAAAGTTGCTTCCAAGCACCAAATGCTCATCAGGCAACTTCAAGAGTACCGCACTTAAGTCCGTGAATGTTATGCCCTGCATCCCCGGGGGCGAGTATATTGACATGAAGGTGATAGATCTGCCCTCCCAAGAACCTGTGATTCCAACATATCTACCCCAGTCGTCCACATACGTGGAGGTGAGAGAGGAAACAACTATTTTTGCATAATACCTACTCCCCTGGAGCTATAGGTGAAGCCTGCGTGTGCCACCATCAAATATCCCCATCTGTGCATTGCTTTGCAGGTGTTGCCAATGAGGTGCGTTTCCTGAAGCAACACAATGTCCAATGATAGCCTCGTAATATACTGTAACACAACACTTCTCTTGATCTTGTCCCCCAATCCGTTAACATTCCAACAAAATATGTTGACTTCCCTGTTACACTGCACTCCCATTAATCGTTAAACAGGTCCCCACTAGTGGGTTTACATTTATACATCATGTTGAACACTACTGTGGCAGCCGCCACAGACCGGAACTGTACCATCAAAAAATTGTCAAGAATAATAAACAAAAAACACGAAACAACTAAGGAAAACACCCCAACTCAACAAACCCCCACCCCGCTGCCCTGTGCTCAGAACTGCCCATCAAATAACTTGCAGAGTGCCTGTCGCCCTAAAAATCAAAGGAAGAAAAAACAGGGGGGGAAGCAGTGTACTCCGCTTCCTGCCCTATGCTACATCACTGTCACACCCTTGTTGAGCATTAAACGTAGAATTATAGATAAATCAGCAAATCCAGACAAATAATGTAGAGTTATCCCCCCTCCCCTACCTGCCCCGCATCGTGTTCCTTTCACTTCTCAAAGAAGCAAGCCTCGTCCGAAACTCCACCTCAGGCTGTCTGCCTGGCCTCCGGCTACACGTTCCGTTGGGTGTTTAGTCCCTTGGTAGTCAATCCAATCCGCAACTGCCTCAGGACGATCAAAAAACCACGCCCTCCCCTCCACCTCGACTCAGAGGCGCGCTGGGAACAGCATCGGGTATTTCAGGCCCCTTTCTCTCAGGTCACCTTTAACAGATAGGAATGACCTCCTTTGCTTCTGTACCCTTTGCGTGAAGTCAGGTAAAAAGGAGATTTCGGCGTTATCATATCGAGGGTGGCGTTGACCCTGGAATTCTGGAGGATCACAACCCTGTCTCGGTAGTTTAAGACACGAGCCCACATGGGCCGCGGGGGAGCGCCCGGCTTGGGACAGCCGCACCGGGACCCTGTGAGCCTGCTCGATCCCAAACAATTTACTGAGGCCTTTGGGTTGCAGTCGCTTGAGGATAAGGTCCTCAACGGACAAGAGATTGCCCCGCCGATCTCTCCGGAACTCCTATAATGCGGAGATTGTTGCGGCAAAGTTGGCCTTCATAATCATCCAGCATGAGGTCCACGCGATTTCTGGATTCCTGCAGTTCCGGGACCTCCCACTGTAGCTGTGTGACATCACCCAGCAAGCTAGCCGTCGTGATTTCCACCTGTTTCACTTTTTCTCTGAGTATCCCAATGTTGGCTCTGATGAGGTTGATGTCGCTGGTCATAGAGTCTAGGGAGGTCTTGATACCTGTGATGGCCATCATGACTTCTTTTAGGGAAGGCTCTCCTTCTCCATGGCCTCTCCGTGCCGCTTCATCTGATGGACATCCCTGTTGCACGTCTTTGGTCACTGTGTATCGATCCAGCTTGTTGGTCTGGACTTGTCTTAGTCCCCTGGTCCCTGTCCCCTTATTGCGCTCCATAATTGCAGCTTAGGTGGATCACAACTGGATGCGGATTCTTGGAGGTGGTGGGTGAGGAAGCGGTCCGCTCTAGGACAGGTTCAACGATAATAACACTGAAAGCCTTGCACCCTATCGCAACTACCACAGGGATGAAGGCAATGCAGGTAAACACATCAGGGGGATCCGAACCCCAAAGCCACTTGTCACAGTTCAATCCGCTCCTAACCTCACCAGCGGGAAGAGGTGGCGTGGGTGACCCACCGATCTCTATATGAGGGGGTTCCGCGGGAAAACGACAATGGTAGAGCAAGAGAGGCCCAGTCGCCACCTTCCAACGCACCACCCTTGGTGCCCCTCAGTTGGCCACAGACTGGAGTGCAGACAGGTGCTATCAGTGTTGTCCAGCAAGGCCTTATTCAGTTCTGCTAGCGTGACTACACGTGATCCTCCCGTCATAGATTCCCTTCCTGATCGGAGTGCCACAGTGCCGCGGGGTCTCAGCACCACTGCCGTGAGGTGACAGGATGACTGGGGCTTTCAGTGGGGAGGGTTGCAGCCTCGGAGCCCTGCTTCAGGTATATGCGCGTGCCTTGGCGCTAAGGATGCCGTGGTTGGCGCTCTACAGTTCGCACCTCTGTGGCGTACAGATCAATATCCCCAGCGCATATCAACAAGACAACAATCACTCCTCCTAGCGTTTTCTGGGGCGACCCTCCGCACAGACCCCTCGCTGTAGATGGAGCGCAACAGTGTTGTGCGCTATTATCGCCTACTCAGTGCAATGGTAAAACATGTGCGCCTGGAGATCAAAGAATCTGCTGCTGTGGGCTTCAGCTGCAGGCTTCAGTACAGGCCACAAAGAACAAAGGTAAGGGGAGCCCACTAGATCAAAACAGGCCAATGGGGGCCATCATTATTCCCATCAGGAGCGCGCTGCCCGATTCCAGCTGTTTTGCGGCCGGTTCGCCCCCGAGTAATAACCACTGTGCCCTCTCACAAACGCTGCACATCAACAACAGGGCTGCAGTTCCCCCCACGCTGCTTCCTGTAGAGACGGTTCGTCTAAGAGCCTCTGTCTCACCAGGCTCGTGTCGGAGCTCATTTCTGTGACAGCCCAGCGGGGCATCAAACATCCGGATTACAATGCGACTCGGTCTCGGGCCTCGCAATGAAGGGCATGCAGGCCGTGATGGAAGACGCGGGTCGAGGAGCGCCACTAAGCGAGCCGCGCTGCCGCCATCCTATGCCCTGAGGCCGGCGCACTCACTCTCGCTGCAATCTCAGCGCCCTCCTGTCGCACCAACCTTCTACCGCAGTCATGTCTCGCCTTTGGCCGCTACGGATCTTCAGGGCTCCAGAGAAATCACTGCAGGGACAACTCTGACGGCGCTCCAATCCGCAGCGCCACCGGCTGGCAGGAGTGAGTTGGCTGGAGCCCTGCCCTGGGAGGCTGGGCTACTGCGGGCCCTGGCTTCAGGACGCCAAGCGGGTCGCCACCCGACAGCAGAGCTTTATTCCTTCTGTTTGCACGGTAGGTCACTCGGAGCAGGCAGGATGGGCTCCACTATATAGGACAGCCTGGGCAGCAATAAGGTGCTTTGGATATTCGCTCAGGATAGTAGAGGGCTTGTCGGGCGACAGAGCTCACGAACTACGCAGCCATCTGCAATCCATGCTTGGCCATGCCCCCCTGGACTGGACATTTGTTGATCTGTCTTGGCACAGGGCCAACTCCTTCTTCCCCCTGCCAGCTCCAGATGCAAGTGCAGCTTGGGCTCCCCACCCCTGATCTTCTGTCTGCTGTTCCAGTAAGTGGTTGTGTTGTGGTGGTGTAGAACATTAAACAAAATGAAATAAAATCCCTGAAACCCAACGCTGAAACCAAAAAGAAACTCTCCATCGCCGGGTGGAAAACAATCCGGAAACAAAACACCCCCTTCCCCACACTTCTACCATGTAAGTATATTCCCCCCTTGCAATGTCCCCCAACATGACGTCGCCAAAACAAAACTGTTGTGTATGAGGTGTGTTTTATTTATTTATGAAGTTTTCTATAGCGCTGGCCTGACCCTAAGGTATCGGAGCGCTTTACAGCAGATTTTATTATACAAAACAAGGGAAACCCAGAAGGTATGCCATAGGGACCTTGGGCAGTAACATGTTTTAGAGAACAGTGGTCCCTATTTTGGAAGAAAAAATTGACAACAACAATAATCATATGCTTAAATAGATCGTATGTCTTTCGTCCAGCCGGACAAGAATTTATTTTTATATATAAGTTCAGTTGATTGTGATTCAAAACATTAAATGACAAGTTGGCACAGCCGTGACCCACAGAACACAAGACAAACCAACGAAAAAACAGAATGGCCACAGGAGAATAAGATGTGTCTGTTTGTTTGTAATCACTATGACAGACTTAAATATCCATTTTCACACCAATGATCATTACAATATTATAAAATCATATTGCATATGGTGCTTTTAGTGTCGACGACGTTTCGATGGTATTCACAACAATATAAAGCATCATCTTCAGGACAAAGGAGAGTTCATTGTTGTCTTAAGCTTATTCACATATTTTGCCTATATCGCATTACTGTATCAACATTTACAAGGGAATAAAAGGGGGGAGAAAAATACAAAAAATAGAGATAAGTAAAACTAAACTGCTAGGCATCTGATTGGTGACTTCTGTGAGGGTGAATTGATGTGTGACACAAAGAAGAGGACATCCGCTTCAGGACTAGAGTCTAGTTGCACAGTACTCATGCGGCTTGTGCCCGAGATGTCAGTGAAGGTTGAAGGCGCAGTGGTTTAAGGTGTTAAAACATTCCTTACGTTTGATGGTAATGACACGCTTGTAATACGGCCCAGTAGATCCGTAACTGGGCCGTATTACAAGCGTGTCATTACCGTTGAACCTTGTCATTTAATGTTTTGAATCACAATCAACTGAACTTATATATAAAAATTAATTCTTGTCCGGCTGGACGAAAGACATACGATCTATTTAAGCGTATGATTATTGTGGTTGTCCATTTTTCCTTCCAAAATAGGTTACAGCAGATATTAGCAGATAATCACCAGTTACATAGCAGATAATCACCATATACAAAAGAGCATCAGATCAATACATTGTCCCGCAGGACAGAACTGTCCTCAGGTTTCATCATAGTCTTAGAGTTGGAGCAGAGCTCAATGTCAACTAGTTGCCTCGAGCTATCTAATCTCTGGGGAGCGGTTGAGGAACAAGGTTTTAAGTTGGCTTTTGAATTCAACAAAGGAGGAAATGGTTCTGATGTGAGGGGGAATGGAGTTCCAGATTTTAGGAGCGCTTCGGGTGAAGGATCTAACTGCAGTTCTTTTTTTTCTTGTTTTTGGAGGGATGAGTAGGAGGGAATTTGAGCTTCTTAAGTTCCTGGTCTGACCGGCTTTTTTGAGTTTTTTCGCCAGGTATTCAGGTTTGCCGGTGTGAAGGACTTTGTGGGTGAGGCAGGCTAGTCTGAAGCTGATCCGCATTTCGACTGGCAGCCACTTAAGATCCCTGAAAGCAGGTGAGATATGTTCGAATTTCTTGATGCCGGTGATCATTCTGGCAGCCGCTTGTAGCGTAGTTTTGATGGGCACCAAATGCACTTTGGGAACTCCATAGAGGACTGTGTTCCCATAGTCTAGTCGTGACAGTACCAGAGATAGGGTGGCCTGTTTGAGGTCACTAGGCGGAATGAAGGGTTTTATTTTGTTCAGTAGTCTGAGGTTAAGGAAAGCACTCTTGGCCGAATTCTTAATATGTCTTGTCATGTTCAGTTTTGGGTCTAGGGTGATCCCTAGCGATTTGACAGAGTCTGCTAGAGTGAGATTTCCACTGAGCGCATCGATGGCTTTTAGCCATTCTGCAATTTTGGGGTTTTCTTCTTTATTTGAGATGAGGAGTATCTTAGTCTTTTCGGGGTTTAGTTTAAGGTGGTTGCGTGTCAGCCAGTCTTGGATATCTCTCAGTACATCATTGAGTCTTTGAATGTCTTTGAGAGAGGTAGTTTCCAGGTAGATCTGGGTATCATCAGCATAGAGATGGAAGCGAATGTTGGCTTTCCTAAGTAATTTGGAGAGCGGTTCCATGTAGATGTTGAAGAGCTGCGGTGAAAGCACCGAGCCTTGAGGGACGCCTTTATTGACTTGTTGGAGATCGGAAGTGAAGCTTTTTATTTTTATTTTTTGTGTGAGATTGTGTAGAAAGGAGGAGAACCATTTGAGGACTATCTCGACTACCAGCTCTTTCTTGGAGGGTCCTTATGAGGAGTTTATGGTCTATAGTGTCAAACGCTGTAGAGAGGTCGAGGAGAATGAGGAGGCAGCACTGGTCAGAGTCTAGTGAACCGTTGATATCGTCCATGATGTTGAGGATCGCGGTTTCTGTGCGACAGCCTTTTCTGAAGCCAGACTGGTGGTGATCCAGGAGGTTGATGTTGTCCAGGTGTTGGGTTAGTTGAAGTAGTACGAATCTTTCTAGAGTTTTAGAAACAAGGGGGAGGTTCGACACAGGTCTAAAGTTGTTCAGATCCATAACATCTAGGTCGGGTTTTTTCAGTAGGGGTGTGACTTGGCCCATGTTAAGACAGTTTGGGACGATTTCGTTTTTCAGGGAGCTGTTTATGATTGAACTCCAGAGTGGAGCTAAAGCGTGTTTCAGTTTTTTCGTCAGCGAGGAGGAATGGATCTAGGACATGCGATGAGGGTTTGGAGGTGGCGATTAGCCTATCTCAGATTCCTGAATGGGGAGGAAACTTAGCCAGGAATTGAAGGAGGAACCAGGAGAAAGATCATTCGGTTCAGCCACGAGGCACTTCGAGAGGTGCGTGTTGTTGATGCCCAGAGAGAGTTCAATTTTCGTGATCTTATTATTGAAGAAGTTGGCGAAATTATGACATAGTTCTTTGGAAGCCTTATAGAGGAGGACACAGGTTTGGAGGTTTGTTGTCTGATGATGCTGAATAGCTCCTTGGGTCTGTTCTTGGCGCTGTCCAGCGCTGAACGGAAAAAGCTGGATTTCTTGTTTTTTATGTGATTGTTGTACTTCCTGCGGGCTGATTTGAGTTGATCGCGGAGGAAGGAGGAAGGGTTATTTCCCCACTTTCTTTCTTTGGCTCTTAGATCTCTCCTTTCAGAGTTGAGGTCAGAGTTGAACCAGGATCTGGATGGAATGGCTCGGCTCTTTTTCAGCTTTAGGGGAGCTAGTTGGTCGAGCACGGACAATAACTTACGTTGTAACATTTAGTGAGATCGTTTGTGGAGAGGTGGTCGATGGTGTCAGGGAGAAATTAGATTATCCGTTCTTCAACGATTCCCACGGAAATCTGGGAGAAGTTTCTCAATAGTTTAGGAGGGTCTTGTATAGGGGTTTGAAGGAGCGTTGGTTGATTAATATGAAATAGGATCACGTGGTGATCTGACCAGTGGACTGGAAGTATGTGATTGATTGGGATTGGGTTTCTTTGAGCGATGATGGCATCCAAGGTGGCTCCTTTGTAGTGCGTCTCCTCTGTGCAGAGCTGGACTAAATTGTTGTCACTAAGGAAACAAGATAGCGATTGGATTAGCGGGTTGTTGGGCTCATTCCATCGCAGGTTAAGGTCGCCAAGGATTAGATGATTGGCATCTCCGAGTGCACCATGAGCTATCAGGTCAGATACGTGTTCCCCGAATGCGGAGGTGTTACCTGGAGGGTGATAGAGAAGATGGCAAAGTAAAGTTCCATTATCCTTGGTCTTAATGTTGGTTGAGAGACATTCAAATGTGTTGTATTTCAATGAATCTATTTCCGTGATGACCATGTTGTCTTTATGGATGATAGCTACCCCACCCCCTCTTTGGTCTTTTCTGTCTTTGTTAATGATGGAAAAACCGGGGGGACAAGCATGTCTAAGCATGGTGAGGCTAGCTCATTGAGCCAGGTCTCAGTGATGAACGCAATGTCAATGGTGTGTGAGAGGATGGTCTCTGCTAGTTCAGTTGCATGTAACGAAGCCGACCTGCAGTTGATGAGCAAGCAATTGGTGAAAAGCTCCTTGTTGTTGGGAATCTTTGTATGGGCGCCCCAGGTAGGGTAGTTTGGACGGGTGGTCTCGTGGCTTGGTGCAGGGAAGGTTGTTTCGGAGACCTGTGATCACTTGGATTTTTGCTTTAGGGGAGTCAACTGGGGTGGGTCGTACGGAGAGGCTAAATCAGCTGCTTCAATGTCAGACATGGCTGGTTTTGTTCGAGTGGGTCTTGAGGTCTGGGGTTTGGGACCAGAGTATGAGTGTCTCTGAGCCCTAGTGGGACGGATTGCTATTTTTGAGGCTTTTTGTGGCCAGGCTTCCGTGTCCAGTCTTGGGGATCTCTGAGGCAGACTTTCGAGGGATTCTGAGAGTCCAGAAGGGCTCTTGTGGCTGTTGGAGATGGGAGTGGGGGGGGGGGATTGGTGTGGGTTATGTGCCTTATCTAGGTTGGAGAGGATTTCGGACAGGCCCCGTGAGATCAGGTCTATCTGGTTTTCTAGTGCGCTAGTCGTGTAGCCGCGGGTTCATGGGAGAGGGTGGGGGCGACCTGGGGGGATTCGCTTTGTGTGGTGTAGGTCGGGTTCGTAAAGTGCCTTTTCTTGCTCAATGTATAGGGCAAGTTGTCCCCTTTTGTAAACCTGGGAGGAGGGTGCGTATGGTCATGAAAAGAATTTGAGTTTCTGAGATCTGTGCGGGAGCTAGTTAGGGGCCATTGTTGGCGGGGTTCGCCCGTGAAGTTGCGGTGGGCGGGTCCCAATAGGGAGTGGGATTGTGTTTTCATTAAGGAAGTTGTGTAGTATGAATAACAGGAGTACTGTAGTGTGAGGTGCCTCTGGGGATGCGGACAGTGGGGGTGTGTGATGGGGTGGATTGTGTTTCCTGTTGGGGCCTATTCCCTGTAACTGGGAGCTGGGATACGACGGGTAGGGGAAGGTGCGGGAGAGCAGAGCGTAGTTTGGGGAAAAGGGTGTCAAAGGCTTCAAGGTTCTTATTGTTTGCCTGAATGAGGACAGTGCCATTAGTGTAGATGGTCACGTAGGTGTTACCTCTTCTAGACGAGCAATTAGGGAGCAGGGCTGTTAATTTGAAGCTGTGTCGTGTGGATGTGGTTTTAGCGATGTAGAGTTGTGCTCTGAGCGTGGCGATCCAGTTTTCTGGTCTCTCCGTGTGGAAAATTAGATCAATTTTAGTCGGAACTTTGCAGGAGGAGTGGTAGATGTCTGTAAATAGGGTTTCACTGTGTTGTCGAATTAGTTTTTGTTTTAAACTTCGTTTCATTTTGGTAGACAGGTGGGGGGAGAAGTTCATAGTGTATGAGTTTGGGTTGTGTGGTTTCAGATGGGCAGATAGGGATTGGGTGTGGTGGATTGGCGAGTCACGAGTGGAGTGGTGTGGCTCACAATGTGCAGAGAAACTGACCAGTAAACTGGGATAATGGTTCAAGGACTGAGCCTATTCTGGAGACAGTTTGGCTGCCTGAGGGAGGCAAATTATTTTTATGTATTTTGTGTAGGACACAGAAATAGGGGGTCTAATCTTGGCAATGGACAACTGTCACCCTTGAACACAAATGAAAAAAGTCAGTGAAGCCACTTGGTTATTCTTTCACTATTTAGACGCAAATAAAGTCACCAAACAAACACATTTTAGAAGCAAAGCTCACATCAAAGCAAGGTAACACAAATAAGGAAGCTGGCCAGTGCTTCATTAACACTTAGCAGCAGCAGTATTCAACCCAATATGTACTGCACACAATTGATATCAACTGTAATATGCCTTCCAGAGCACCACCCAACAAACAACTACTCATTTAGAGCATGGTAGGTGCAATAAAACTCTGTAAATCAGATCTGTGGTCTGCACAAAATCCTAGAGACTTCTAGAAAAAGTGCATTCTAGGCAGCCCAATACAGGGCCATGTCAATGCAAATGTTGGCAACAAATGTGTAAAATATCTTAGAGGGCCATTTTCTTGGCATTGCCACACTTTATTCATTACCATATAATATATTAATTACAGTGGCGGTCGCCACTATGTACAAATAGTTAGAAACCTAGTTACCATAGAAAGAGCATTTTTTGGTTTGCTGCTAACTTTTGAGCTTTTTGACAGATCTTCCTAAAACTTTACAAAACACAAGTTCGTCCACCTCAGCTCCTTACTTGAAAACTCTCGGGTGATCATCAACTGAAAGCTGAGAAAAAAAGGGGGAGGCCCAAAACACAATTTCCCCATGTAATTTCCCTAGGGATTTTAGAATAGGACTACAGCCCAAACAGCTGAGGGGAATTACACTAAATGTTATGACCTCACATCACTCCTGACATGCTCTATGAAATCATTGATAACATCACTGACTACATCTGAAAAGACATCCATGATAACAACACTATCCATGGCAGGGGCGCAAAAAAACCCTGCCAGTTGTGCTGTAAAGTGGTTCATATAAAGAAGCTGCTCTCCACCTAAAATTTGAGAACAACTTAAAGGTCCCCAATTCCTTTTTTTGCATTTTGTATGCAGCACTCTAAGCTTGGAAGCTTAATGCTTTGATTTATACTGGGTGTTCCCTTGTGTCTGGACAAAGCTGCGTCTCTCTGGCGAGCTCTAATAAAGAGCAAAACATGTGTCAGTGACTGCTCTTATCCATTCCAGGTTGGCTTTGATTGTATTTTACCAATCCAAAGCTATACTACAGTTCCTGGAGTTGTAAAGGGCTTTTTCATTTTTTTAGCTTGGTGTGAATGGCGTAAGCTAATCATATGCTTAAAAGCTCTGCTAGAAAAACAGGCATTTGATGTGAGCAGTTTTAGATTGTTGGTGGTGTTATACAGCGTTCCATATAATGGAGCTGCTCACCATCTACAACTACCCAGAGTTCATTACTTAATTTTTTGCTTAATTCATGTGGCACTCCAGCCCCGAAAGGGTAATGCTTTGATAAATATATATGTATAGCGCAAACACACGGATATGATGTCCGGAGTGCTGAAACTCCCCCCTGTCAAGGATCTGGGTTGAATCCATCATAATTCTTTAGCTCACTTCGCCACCTCAGTTCAGACCCAACTATATGCAAATCAGTATGACCCTGTGCCTCATGGGAACAGTCCAGCCTGAACTGCCAAGCCAGGTCTTCCCTGAACCGGAAACAAGCATCCTGGGACCGGTTTCTGGGCATCACCCTTCATGAATCCAGTGGCAAAGTGAGCACTTGTGTTTGCTTTGATACATATATGTATATACATAAATCAGTGAAAACAATTTGTCTAAACACATTACAACTGAGTTATAAGCACCAAAAATCTATGAAAACGGACAGTCATGGTTATTGGTCCAAACTTTACCTTAAATGTTCTAGTTCGCCTGTGGATGCTTTATCGTTCTGATGCTACTAATCTATATATATAAAAATGTAAATGTTCGTTTGTTCAAAATCTCAAATCTCCAAAAGTTCTTCACCGATTGTTTTGAAATTTTGGCAGAAGGTTGGATTCGAATACGTGCGTGTTTTTCTATACACACTGTTGAATTTGAAGACGCGCGTGTAGAATACGAGCTTGTTTTTCAGCGAAAGCCCGAACAGACAAATAAAAATGTAAATGTTCATTTGTTCAAAATCTTATATCTCTGAAAGTCATTCACCGATTGCTTAAAAATTTTGACACAACCTTGGATTCGAATACGCGTGTGTTTTAATATACACGTTAGATTCGAATATGCGTGTGTCGAATACGCGCGTGTTTTTTAATCGAAAGCCTGAACAGACCCTATCGATTTGGTTGCTGCGCAACAACTACAAGGGACGCATTGAGACAATAGTCTACATATATTAGGATGGACAGTTGGTGTCAGGATGGCAGACCAGTAAGTGGGTGGAGGGAGAGGGGAGGAGTTGGTTCAGTTTGCAACATAATTTAAAAGAACACAATGCAACCGCGACCTACGGTTCTATTACATGTTATATATTAAGGATGCGTCCAGGATCTACCATCTGTACTGATTGTTTCTGTTATATTAACTGATGTGATGTGATTTAAATATGTATCACATTGATATCGGTAAAAACTGGATAACAAGCTTCAAAAACTAAAAATACCTTGAGTACATGTACTACAAACTGTGGTTTTGAATAAAGTTTCTTATTAAAAAAAAAAGCTCAGGGCCAATCTTTAGAATTGTGAGGTTTAGATCTAGACACGGATTAGAAACGTGTACTTACTCTGTTTTTCTGTTCAATTTAATCAGACTGGGCCACAGCTACGCGTGGCCGGGTACAGCTAGTATCTAATAAATAGCCAAATTCAGTTGGTTATTGTTATTTTACAGCTCTACAATAACATTTCTTAATAAATTTTTAAAGCTCGCAACCCATTTGCGGATGTCTAGAGATCCTGAACATAATCACTAGTAAAAAAAAAAATCAACAAAAAAATATATAAATTAACAGACAGTATTTTGGAACTTGTGGTCTCAAAGAACTGGAGAAGATAGTCTGCAGAACTGGCCTGGCGCTGTGAAGTGCAAATGAAAGGGGGGGCACTGAAAAATTTGCTGATTAAATAGGATGCAAGAGAAAAATACATCTGGTAATACAATGGGATGTTAGAAAATACCATATTTAGTATTCTCGAGTATCCTATTTGATTTACATAGTTTCTAAAAACTATCCCCTTTTTAATTTCACAGCACACACATCCTCTGATCTCCATCAGTTCCGGTCTTAGCTACTTATATTTCTATTACTTTCTGTGCCATACACTTTCACGAGCATCCCTGCAGATGATTAAGGGCCCAATGTAGGTAATCTCAATTTACTGATTCTTAAATACAGAATTTTACCGATTCGGTATTTAGGAATTGGTAAATATGATGTAGGTAAAAAAAAAAAAAAAATCTGTAAAATTTACCGATTCTGTAATATGAACAATAGTTACTTAACTGTAATCTGTGGTTCTTCAGTATTGGTGTCTTTCATCGATTCACATGCCTGAATCATTCCCCGTCGTCGGAATGGGAGTCCCATGGTACATAACAAAGCAATAATATGCCATAATTACATAGAAAAAACCTGGTAAAACCCAACCAGGAAGTAAAGTAGCCCAAGATACAGGAGAAAAAACTTCCACACTCAAGACTATCCACAGATTACAGGTAAGTAACTATTGTTCTTCTCCAGTATTGGGGTGTCTTTCATAGATTCACATGCCTGAATCAGAGTAGATAGCAGTATATATCCGTGCTTGGAAGACGCTATTTGTAGCGTTAGCCTGTAACTATGAGATGCACATAACCATGAAATAAATAATCACATCTCTAAAAGCATGAATAAATGCAGTTACATGAGCATGTACATAAGCATAATAAGCATAAACAAGCGTCTGACAGCAGAAAGAGGAGGAGGGAAACAGAGGCTCACCTTATTTGAAAAGATGACGCAGAACTGCTTGACCCACTGAAGCATCGGTCTCGCTGGCTGCATCCAAACAGTAGTGTTTGGTGAAAGTATGCCGACTGGCCCAGGTTGCCGCTCTGCAGATGTGCTGGAGAGGGACTCCAGCAAAAAGAGCAGTGGAGGAAGACATTGCCCTCGTAGAGTGCGCTCTTGGAGCTGCTTGCAAAGGTCTTCCTGCTTGTGTATGGCAAAAGCCGATAGCTGCAGAGATCCATCTTGCAATTGTTTGCTTAGATACTGATTGACCTGAACAAATCCTACCATAGGCGATAAACAGTTGATCAGATTTACGTAACATAGTGGTTCTTTGTAAATATAACTTTAAACATCTCTTAATGTCCAGTGTATGCAATGCCCTTTCCGCAGGGGATTGTGGGTTAGGAAAGAAGAAACAAGTTACTTACCTGTAACTTTAGTTCTCCAGTATTGGTAACTTTCATAGATTCCCATTGCTTGTATCATTCCCCGTCGTCGGAATGGGAGCCTCGGTAATAATATATATATATATATGTACCTAGGTAAATACACCCTAATAGGTGTAAAAAAGTAAAAAATTAGGCCTAGGCCTCATTATCTTTTGTAGCCTATTGGTGTCATTATGTAAAAAGACCCAAAGTCACCTTAGCAACCAATCAGATCAGCCTCACCCTGTAGAACCTTCCTGAGAAAGCTCAGAGCCTCAGATTTTCGTAGCCGTTGTCTTGCCACATAATCACCTAGCCCTAAAGTGAGCTTTCCCAGGGGAGGCGGGTGGGCGCATGGGAATCTATGAAAGTTACCAATACTGGAGAACTAAAGTTACAGGTAAGTAACTTGTTTCTTACTCCAGTATTGGAACTTTCATAGATTCCCATTGCTTGTATCAGAGTAGATAGCAGTTAGCATTCCTCAAACATTTCGTGCACAGTTACAGCATCATTACAAACCAATGATATCACAGATTATAACAACCATAAAGCAGTAACAAAAGCATAAGAAACGAAATGTTTGAAAAAATAGGAGGAGGGAAGAGAGGAAAGCTCACCTCTTATTGGAAGAGATTTCTCAGGACTGCCTGTCCTACAGCCGAATCCTCCTTTGCAGCCGCCTCCAGGCAGTAGTGTCTCGTGAATGAGTGCGTACTGCTCCAGGTGGCTGCTCTGCAAATATCCTTTATGGATACTCCAGCAAACAGCGCTGTTGATGCTGAGACTGACCTTGTGGAATGTGCCTTCACCTGTCCTTGCAAAGGCTTGCCTGCCGCCTGGTGGCAGAACCGGATCGCACTTGTTATCCATCTAGATATCCCTTGTTTTGACAATGGAAATCCTTTCCTTGGGGCTCCGAAAGCCACAAACAGTTGGGGTGTTTTCCGAAATCCAGCTGTGCGTTGTAGATAGAATTTCAAACATCTCTGAACGTCCAGAGAATGAAGTGTCCTCTCAGCCTGGGTTGAAGGTCGAGGAAAAAAAGATTTCAAAACCACTGGTTCGTTAAGATGAAAGTCTGTCGGTACCTTCGGAATGAACTTGGGGTTCATCCGTAGGATCAATGTATCATTCTTGAACTGCAAGAAGGGTTCTTTGATAGTTAAAGCCTGAAGCTCTCCTACTCTCCTTGCAGAGGTTAGTGCCAAAAGAAGCGCCACCTTCCATGATAGGAACTTTAGGTCCGCCTTATGTATTGGCTCAAATGGCGGTCTCATCAGCTGAGCCAGGACCACATTCAAGTGCCACACCGGAGGTGGGGGCCTAACTGGCGGAAAAACTCTAAACAGTCCTTTCAGGAATTGTTTTATTACTCTTGCTAACAATAAAGAGGGGCCCGATCTTGTTCTTCTATACCTGGAAATAGCTGCCAAGTGGACCTTGATAGAAGCATGAGCCAGACCTGCTTGTGCCAACGATAGAATGTATGGTAAGAGTTGATGCGGAGCTGACGAGAAAGGATGTACTTTTTCCCTCTGACACCACAAATGGAACCTCTTCCATTTCGCTCTATATGTCTTATTAGTGCTAGGGGCTCGTGCCTGTGCCAAGATGGTCATGCATTCTTCTGAGATGTTTAAATCCTTAAACTCTCTGTATTCAGGAGCCAAGCGGTCAACTGAAGCGAGCTCGGGTTCGGGTGAAGAACCTGGCCGTTGTACATTGATAGAAGTGTCTGTTTGGGTTGCAGATGAATGGGCTGTGTCTCTGATAGAAGAAGCAACTCCGTGTACCAAAACTGGCGAGCCCAGGCAGGCGCTATTAGTATCATCCTGCACCTGTCCATCTTGAGTTTCTTGAAGACTCGAGGAATCAGGGGAAATGGCGGAAAGGCGTAAACAAACGCGCCTGACCAGGACATCGAAAGGGCATTCCCCAGAGACCCTCGATGGTGTTCCCTGCTTGCGTAACACCGGCATTTCTTGTTTCCCGGTGTTGCAAACAGGTCGATCGCTGGGGTCCCCCAACGGAAGAAGATGTCCTTGACCACTTTGCTCTCCAATTCCCACTCGTGCGAGACTGCTCTCAGGCGGCTTAGTGTATCCGCCTTCATGTTGCATACTCCTGGAAGGTGTTCTGCCACGAGTGTGATGTTCTGCGATATCGCCCATTCCCACAGTATTTGGGCTTCCTGTGAAAGCAGTGGCGATCTTGTGCCTCCCTGCTTGTTGACGTAATGCATTGCGGTGGTGTTGTCCGTCCGCACCAGGATTGCCGAATCTGTAATCCTTGGGAGGAAAGCCAACATTGCCAATCGAATAGCTCTTAGCTCCAGGACGTTGATATGTAAGCGACGTTCTTCCGGAGTCCAGTGACCACTGACCTGGAGGTCTTGCATGACCGCTCCCCAACCTTGAAGAGAAGCGTCCGTGGTAATGACGTGAGGAGCCCGTGCAGCCTTGAAACTGAGTCCCACAGTGAGGTGAGATCCTTTCATCCACCATGAAACCGACCGTTTCATCCGCTGGGTAACCGTCACCCTGTCGTCGAACGAACCTTCCACTTGTCTCCACTGAAGGTCCAGTTCCTCCTGCAAGGGGCGCATTCGCAGCCTGCAGTGCGGAATCAATTGAATACAGGATGAAATAGACCCTAGAAGAGATTTGTACATCCTGACTGTTATCCAACTTCTCTTTTGCAAACGAGTGGCTGACGATATTAGTTTCATCTGTCTCCTTCCGATGGGAAGGCTTTGCACACCTGAGTATCGAGTATCGCTCCCAAGAACTTCACCGTATCTGCCGGCTGAAGAACTGATTTTTCCTTGTTGAGTTGTAAACCCAGATGAATAAAGAGGTTCAGGCATGTGCTCACTGCTTTTGATGCCTCTTGTAAGCTTGGGGCCTTCAGCAGCCAGTCGTCTAAGTACGGGAATACTTCCAGCGACTGTCTCCTCAGAAATGCTGCTACCGGGGCCAGCACCTTTGTGAATATCCGAGGAGCGGACTTTAATCCAAATGGGAGCACCATGAACTGAAAGTGACTCTTGCCTTCTGTAAAGCGAAGGAAACGTCTGTGAGCTGGATGGATCGGGATATAAAAATAGGCATCTTCCAGGTCTAATGTTGCCATGTAGTCGCCTGGGTTCAAGAGGCGCAATATGTCCTGGAGTGAAATCATCCGAAACGACAGTTTCGTGAGATAGGTGTTGAGCTCCCTCAAGTCCAGGATAGGACGCCACTTTTGCTTTGTTTTGCGGATCAGAAAAAATCTTGAATAGAAACCTTCTCCCCTTTGTGATAGGGGAACACGTTGGATCGCCCCTTTTTGAAGCATTTGTTGAGCTTCCTCTTGTAGAAGGTTTAGATGTTTCGAAGTAGTGGCGTGGGGAGCTCTTGCAGGTGGAAATTCCTGGAATTCTAGAGTATGCCCATTTCGGATGATGTTCAATACCCACTGATCCGATGTAATCTCTTCCCAGCTGCTCAGATGTTGTGATATCCTGCCGCCCACTGGAGATCCCAGAAGCGGAGGAACAGTTGGCAGAGTCAGGAGGCCGCTATTGACGCTTGCCAGCGTCCTTGCCCTGACGCCCCTGTCGTCCACGAGCGTTCTGGCGAGAGAAAGACTGGGATTGCGACTGCCGCTGATAGTACTGATTGCCGTACTGAGGTCTGTACGACTGCGACTGCTGTGAATATCGCTGCTGCTGATAACCTCCTCTAGGTGAAGTGAAGCCTCTTCCTCGTGCTCCACGGAACGGTGTCTTCCTATATTGCAGGTTCCCCAGAGCCCTTGCTGTCTCTGTGCCTTTCTTTATACCCTGCAGGGTCTCATCGACATGTTTCCCAAATAACATGTCCCCATCAAAGGGCAAGTCCAAAATCCTATTCTGGACCTCTGGCCGGAAGTATGTCGCTCGCAGCCACCCTTGTCGCCGAAGAACCGCTGCACTGCCCAGAGCACGGAAAGAGATGGTGGCGATGTCCATCGCGCAGTCAATCATCTCCGAAGAGGAACGTTGCCCTTCTTCCAGAAGTTTCTGTGCTTCCGCTTTCTGGTCATCCGCTAGCAGATCCACATAGTGTGCCACATCACTCCACATCTGGCGGTCGTATCTTGCTAGGATCGCCAAGGCATTCGCCGCTCTGACCAACAAGCTAGCCATCGACGAAAAACGCTTCCCCGCGTTGTCCAACCTCCTACCCTCCTTGTCTGGTGGAGTTGTGAGGGTGGCCGAAGGATTCCGCGACTTCTTCTGCGCCGCCTGCGATATGACCGAGTCTGGTCTAGGTTGTCCAATCAAGCAGGTGGGACTGTCATCAGGAGCTTTATATTTTTTCTCCAAGCGCGGAAGAGTTGGAATGACCGTCGCTGGGGTCTGCATCACCTTCTTCCCTTCCTCCCATATGTGCTCTACAATGGGAATCGAGCGCACCGCCTTACGGTATGCCTCTTTAAAATCGTACAAGAAACAATCCGTAGATGTTGTAGGCATTGCTAACTTAAAGCGCGCTGTGGCTCTTTCCATCAAACTGAAGAAACCTCCTACATCCGACGGAGGCGAGTCGACCGGGTCTGGCACTGGTGAAGCCGGATCCGGAGCTATATACTGGTTCCATTCACTATCCTGGTCTTGATCCTAGTTCTGCCCCGTTTCATCCTCATCCGAGGTATCCACTTGGACTTGCCGAGGATATTCCCTCTCATGTTCCTCCTGTGCAGGCCGTACTGACTGTGCTGCCACCACCTGCGGTTGAACCTGCGCTTGACCTTCCACTGGTTGCGACCCTTGTCTGCTCCTATATTCCTCCAGCATTGCCCTTAAGTCTGTCAAAAGACTCATAGGCATCGTTACCATGCCCTGCTGTGGTTGGGTTTCCTGGTATGCGACTTGTCTTTGTGGTCGCTGTTCCTTTTGATAATAATACTCCTCATCTAAGTCCGAATCATGGTACTTTAGATTCAATTGAGATGGACTGTATGCATCCCCATACATCTCATTCTCCTCCTCTGAGTAGTCATCTTCATCCAACAAAAGGGGTGGAGGTAATGAAGGCACTTTCCTTGGAGAAGTCATATCTGGAGTTATCCTCCTCCTTCTGCTGTTTTCTGTAGCACCTGTCGTCGACGGCGTTGAAAACAACTCCACCGTTTCCTTATTCTGAATCGTCGTCGACGGGACCGTCGTCGAGAGTCCCTTCACCGTCGACGGCATCGTCGACGGAACTGTCATCGTCGACGGGCTCGTCGTCGTCGACGGGATCGTCGCCGTCGAGATTGCCACCGTCGACGGAATAGTCATCGTCGACGGGATGGTCTTCGTCGACGCGGTGGTAACCGTCGACGTGGTTATCGTCGTCGACGCCGTCGTCGATCCAGTCTTCGTCGACGGAATCGACATCGAGGTCTTCGTCGACGCTCTCGTCGTCGTCCTCGTCGTCGCTGGATGGCTCGTCGACGACTGAGGAGAAAAAATCACCTCAGATGCTTTAGAGTCCTTCTTGACCACTGTAGAGGCCTCTACAGTCGGTTTCTTGACGGACTTGGCTATTTTAACCTGGTGGGAAGGCCCAGCCGAGCTCTCATCCAGTTTAGCCTTTTGCACCTGCAGTGCATGCCTTTCCCTCTCCTTTACACTCACGTGAGGAGATTCGACAGGCCCTGGCTTGCCAGACCTATCAGAGGTCCCACGCATAGCCTTTGAGGGGGGTTCAGTTGAAATCTCCACAGACGATCCACCCCTCTTCAACGAAGTTTTTGAAGATGATGATCTGGCATCTTCCTCATCACCAGAAACCACTTCATCCCTCCTTTCCAACTTCCTAAGCCACAGAAGCAGCCGTCCTTCACGATCACGGAGGGTCTTCACTGACATTCTCCTGCATATACTACACCCCTCAACCTTATGGTCTGGGTATAAACAGTATATACAGTCATTATGTTGATCTTCAGCATAAAGTCGTTTTTTGCCACAAGTGGCACAAGACCTGAAAAGGCTCTTCTTTTCCTTATCAGCCATGACAAAGCTGAAAGAAATCCTTCCAGAAAAACTGTTTAAACAGTACCTCAAGATGAAGTTAGAGCAGAGCTCTAAGGAGACTCCCTGTCACCAACGCAGCGGTAGAAAATCTGAGGCTCTGAGCTTTCTCAGGAAGGTTCTACAGGGTGAGGCTGATCTGATTGGTTGCTAAGGTGACTTTGGGTCTTTTTACATAATGACACCAATAGGCTACAAAAGATAATGAGGCATAGGCCTAATTTTTTACTTTTTTACACCTATTAGGGTGTATTTACCTAGGTATATATATATATATATATTATTACCGAGGCTCCCATTCCAACGACGGGGAATGATACAAGCAATGGGAATCTATGAAAGTTCCAATACTGGAGTAATGTCTTTAAGATGACAGGCTCATTCAGATGAAAGTCCAAAGGCACCTTAGGCATGAATTTCGGATTCGTGCGGAGCACCACTGAGTCACGTGTGAACTGTAAGAAAGGTGGATGGACTGTGAAAGCCTGGATATCACGGACTCTTCTAGAGGAAGTCAAATCCAATAAAAGGGACACCTTCCATGTAAGGAATTTCAAATCGATGGCGTATGAGCTGCGCTAACACCACATTGAAATGCCACGATGGTGTCTGAAGACGTACCGGAGGGAACATTCTGAAGAGTCCTTTGAAGAATTGTTGTATTAGTCTTGAAGAGTAAAGTGAAGTGAACCCATCTTGTTGGTACCTCGAAATTGCTGCTAGGAAACCCCTTAGAGTTGCATGAGTCTATCCCAATTTTGCCAGATGTAAGAACCAAATTTAAGATTGTTCTGGCTTAGCCAGAAAAGGATGAATTCCAGCCAAAAGACACCAGATACAGAATCGTTTTCATTTAAGTCTGTATGTCTTTATTGTAGCAGGTGCTCTTGCTTTGGCTAGTACCTCTTTGCAATCTGCAGGGATGTTCAGATGGGCGAATTCAAGGTACTCAGGCGCCAGGCCGCTAACTTCAGAGATGTCAGGTCCGGATGGTAAATCTGACCATCCTGGATGGAGAGTAGGTCCGGAATTGGCCGAAACTGAATTGGTTCTCACTCCGATAGGAGAAGGAGCTCGGTGAACCAGTATTGGCGAGGCCATCTGGGGGCAATAAGAATCAGCCGGCACGGTTCTTTCTTCATCTTCCGCAGAACCCTGGGAACCAACGGTATCGGAGGAAAAGCGTGAGCATATATTTGAGACCAGTTGATCGAAAACGCATTCCCTTGAGAGTCTTTGTGGGGATGCCAACTTGCAAATAACCGGCATTTGCAGTTCTTCCTGGTCGCAAAGAGGTCTAGATCTAGATGACCCCACTGTCGAACGATCTGATCCACCGTTTGCTGATGAAGTTCCCACTCGTGAGTGGACACTGTTGTCCTGCTGAGAGTGTCCACCAGAACGTTTGCCGTACCCAGTAGATGGACCGTCAGAAGATTGATTCCGTGTCGTATTGCCCATGCCCATAGTTCCTGGGACAAAAGAGCGGATCTTGTCCCTCCCTGTTTGTTCACATAGTGCATACTTGTAGTATTGTAGTGCGAACCAATAGAGTGGCTCCCTGAACGATTGCGTGAAAGGACTTGAGGGTAAGGAAGATGGCTCTCAGCTCCAATAGATTGATGTGCCAACGTTTCTGTTGAGGACTCCATTTGCCGCTGATTGTCAGCCCCTGAAGATGAGCTCCCCAGCCTTCGAGGGATGCGTCCGTGGTAATTGTAAAGTTTGGTGCGTCCTGAAGGAACGCGCAACCCTGTTGCAGATTCTTTCTTTGTATCCACCGTAGAAGGGCACATCAGATGCGAGGGGTGATCTAGATGAGGTCCTCGAATGAGCCAGAGACCTGCAGCCATTGCAGCTACGTTCTTGAAGAGGCCTCATTCTGAGTCGGCATTTCGGTATCAGAGGAATGCAAGACAATACCATCCCCAGAAAGGATTTGTACTGTCGGACTGAAACTGACTTTTTTTAAAGTAGACTCCAAGCCATGTCCTGTATTCTTCCTTGCCTCTCTTCCGACACGAAAGCTTGGAGCAGCTGAGTGCCCAAGGTTGCTCCTAAGAAAGCTTGTCTTCGGGATGGTACTAGCTGGGACTTGCTGACGTTGATGGAAAGACCCAGAGACTGAAAGAGAACTAGACACTGCTGTAAATGGTTGTCTGTGACTGCGTATGAACTGGCCTTGATAAGGCAGTCGTCCAAATAATGAAATATTTGTATTCCCTCCAGCCGGAGGTGTGCCGCTACCGGAGCCAGGACCTTTGTAAATACCCTGGGTGCTGAGCGCAGTCCAAAGGAAAGGACCTTGAACTGATAATCTCTGCCAGCCACTCTGAAACGCAGGAACTTCCTGTGACGAGGTAAAATGGGGATGTGGAAATATGCATCTTGGAGATCCAAGGTGGCCATGTAGTCTCCTGCCGATAGCAGATGCAATACTTCTTGTAGTGATAGCATCCGTAACGTTAGCTTTTTCAAATATTTGTTTAGGGCACGGAGATCCAGAATTGGACGCCATTCTCTGGATTTCTTCTTTATCAGAAAGAATCTGGAGTAGAATCCCGTTCCTCTCAGGGTTTGGGGAACCTTCTCGATTGCTCCTTTCTTCAACATCAAATTGATTTGGGCAAACAGCTCTTTGAGATGAGCTGGAGGTGGGTCCCTTGGGGGAACGTTTGGAGGAAACTTTTCGAATTTGAGGGCATGGCCCTGGCCACAATGTCCAGGACCCACCTGCCGATGTGATCGATGACCATTTTGAGTAAAATTTTGATATTAGTCCTCCAATCTTGTGAGATTGCGACAGTAGCGGTGGCAGGTGATAAGGCTCATTGTCGTTTATCCTTTCGCGGTAGGCAGACTTCCTCTTGTTTTGGGAATAATTAGAGTTGCATTGGCCGTAGGACTGGTAACGCAGGTTTTGGTAGCGTTGATTCCCCTGCCTGTAGGAGGACTGCTGAGTATATCCTCCTCTGTTAGAGGACGATCCACGTCCTCTCGCCACTCGAAAGGGCGGTTTACGAAATTGTAGGGTGCCCAGGAATCTAGCTGTTTCTGTGTCTTTCTTAATTGTCTGCAAAGCTTCTTCCACTTGCGGACCAAACAGAAACTCTCAGTCATAAGGCATGTCCAATACCTTGGCTTGTACTTCCTGGCGGAACGAAGTGGATCTTAGCCAACCTTGCCTGCGCAAGACAGCAGCTCCTGCCACCTGCTGAATCCAGTTGAAGCCACATCAACTGCAGAGTCAATCATCTCCGTCAAGATCCTTTCACCTTCCTGCAGGATTTTCAGAGCTTCAGACTTTGAGGGTTCTGGAAGCAAGTTGATATATGGCGAGATATCCGACCACATCTGCCGGTCATATCTGCCCAGGATGGCTAATGAGTTGGCAGCTCGGACTGTGGTAGCTGCCATTGTTGACACACACTTTCCAATGGCATCCAAACGCCTGCCGTCTCTATCCGGTGGGGCTGCAATTGGAGAAGAAGGATTTCTTGATCTCTTTTGTGCAGCCTGTATGATGACTGAATTCCATTTCGGGTGGCCTATAAGGCAAGCAGGGGACTTTTCAGGAGCCTTATGTTTTTTATCAATCCTTGGCAGAACCGGAGGTATGGAAGCTGGAGTGGACATAACTTTAATTCCCTCCTTCCAGATGAAATCTATAATTAGTATAGACTTGGCCTGCTTCGTTGGCTGGTCCTTAAAGTCATACAGAAAGCATTCCTGCTCTGTATGTTCCATGTTAATATGGAAGCGTTTTGTAGCCCGCTCCATTAGAAGGTGGAATCCACCCACGTCCACTGGAGGTGAATCAGAGGTAGCCGGTGGTGAAGGAGAAGGAGTTTGAACTTGATAATCATCCCACTCCGAAACCAAGGATCTGTCGTCGACTTCTCCTTCTTCTCTTTCTTCTCCGTCAGAAGAATGTTGTTCGTCCGGTTGATTGGATGATGTAGGTGGAGGAGACCTTGGAGGTCTGAAATCAGAAATAGGCGTTTGCACCATTGGTGTAGGAGGCAAAGAGCCCGTTGACTCCGAAGGTGGAAAGCGCCTGTAATAATAATCTAGCATGCTTTGAGTTCGTAAGCAATGCTACTGGCACCTGAGCTGAGGGGATATTTGTCACAGGCGATGTCACTTCAGGTGAATGCTGATCCTCTTGGTCGTCCTCCTGATATTTGATATTCATTTCGAAGGACTTGTTGCCGCCCCAAATCTTTCTTCAATAACAGAATCCTCCTCACTATCTTCAGAATCCAGTAACTTGTCTGGAACCTGCAGGGGTACCCTTTGAGGTGACATGCGTACAGGAGACAAAGGTTCTAAGCCAGAATCGCGTCTTTGAAGTAAGGACGGCCTTGGTGTAGACATGAAAACCGTAGAAGCCGACCAAACCTGCATGGTGGTAAATGAAGATAGTTGTGGCCTGGACGGGGCCCCATCAAAGGGCTCGTTGACCGGGATTTGGTGGCAGACGACGACGAAGTCGTCGTCGACGATAGAGTTGTCTTCGTCGACGACAATGGCTCCGTCGACGATGGGGTCTTCGTCGACGATGGTGTCTTCGTCGACGGCGTGGTAGTCGCCGACGAGCTCGTCGACGATGGTTTCTTCGTCGACGGTAAAGTAAGCGTCGACGGTGACGTCGACTAAGGCATCGTCGACTGAGTCTTCTTCAGCTTGGCCGTCGACGAGGCGCTGGCGATGGCAGATGAAGACTATACTGTCGACGAAATAGGCCTGACCGCTATATAGACCATCGTCGACGGTGAAGACGCTGTTGACATAATCATCTCAGGCTTAGGAGAGGTCAAAGTTACCGTAGATGTGGACGTAGCGTCGACGGAGATCTTCGTCGACGAAGGAGTCGACGAAGGCATCGTCGACGACAGGGTCTGTTTCTGAGGTAAAGATTTCTCAGAAGATGTTTGAGGTAATGTTTTGGTTGTTTTCCTCGGTGGCGAGGATTAACCAACTTTTTCCTTAGTAGGGGGAGTAGCCTTAGATGTGGAAGGCCTCTCAGACCCCTTAGAGGGTTGTTGCTTCCTTACAACCTTGACCCCAGGAGAAGATAACACCTACTCAGCAGCTCTCTTCCTAGAGGCTGAAGTAGACCCAGAGGCAATACTGCCAACCTCCGAAGCAGGATAGTCTTGATCCTTGAGCTTTTGTAGCCACAAAAGCAGGCGGCCCTCTCTGTCCCCGAGGGTCTTCTGAGGGAAGGTCCTACAAACCTTGCAGTCCTTCACTTGATGTTCAGGGTACAGGCAGTAGATGCACTTCTTGTGGGGATTTTCTTTAAAAAGCCGGACCTTACCACAAGAGTCACAAGGCCTGAATAAAGATTTCTTAGATGAAGACATCTTCAAAACTAGATTCCTGAAGGAAAATAGAGAAGTACTGAGCAGAGCTCAGGGAGACTCCCTTCACACGACGTGCGGTAGAAAATCTGAGAGCCTGAGCCTCTGGGGAGAACCTTTTGGTGGGTGCTGTCGCCTGATTGGCTGCAGTTTGTAGTGTTCATAATGACTAGGATAGTCATGAGTGTGGACATTTTTTCTCCTGTAGCTTGGCCTACTTTACTTCCTGGTTGGATTTTACCAGGCTTTTTCTATGTTATTATGGCATATTATTGCTTTTTTATGTACCGTGGGACTCCCACTCCGACGACGGGGAATGATTCAGGCATGTGAATTCATGAAAGACACCCCAATACTGGAGAATCCTTATTACCGATTCGGTAATACCGATTCGGTAATAAGGAATACCTTCCCATTCATTCCTATGGGCCCAATAGGAATGAATGGGAAGCCGTTCACTATTACCGATTCGGTAATAGCGGGAGCATATTCAAGGGTAGCAGGGTGTCACATTGACACCCTGTTGCACCCCTGAATCGTGCATGTGTGCATATGTGGCACACATACATGCCCTAAGGGCATATATTTCTGCTGTGACATGGCACTTTGAAAAAGCAAATAATTGCTTTTTTAAAGGTATTCAGTATTTACAACCAACTTGTAGTTGGTGGTAAATAACGAATCCTTAAAGCAAAAATGCACTCACTTAAGTGCTACCTACAAAGGTTTTAAGGATTCGGTATTTTACTGATTCCTTAAAATAAGGAATCAGTAAATTACCGAATCCTTATTTACAGCCTCCTACATTAGGAAGGGCTAAATACCGGTCGGTAACGGGAAATTCACAGATTTTCGGCCGTTACCGACCGGTACTTAGCTACCTACATCTGGTCCTAAATCTGCACTTTTTACTGCATCCTTCATCTCCATTTACTCCCCTTCTCATTATTTGTTTCAATTTACCTCACTTGAATTATACAGTTCAGCTAAAAGAATGAAGCACTGGCAGCAAACCATCAACCACGACGACCTAGGATTTTCCTAAAACTGACCCAAGTTGCTCAACTTTCATTGGGACGGACAAGGCCACAATGCTCTAAGCACAGCATACGTTAAATAAACAATGGTTCACTAGGATTTCAATCTCTACAGCGAAATAAACTTGTTTTTCGTAGTCGATGAAAAAGAGAGTATACAATTTAAAATACCAAGGCATATAATGAAGCCAGGCTGAAAGAGATATGTTCTGCTGCAATTAATGTATTCATTGCATGATTTAAATCAAATGTATACATTTCACCAAATCTGCCCCTTGCTTTGTCAGTTTGTAGTCAATTGGCTATCAAGAAACTAGGATAAATCTTAAATGACGCTGCCCTGCACATAAAGCTACTCACTAGAATTATGGTCCTTATTTGTGAAAACTGATCCCCTTTCTTTCAGACTCACAGGCCTCAAAAGATGAAATACTCTGCAAGTTGAGATACCAAGGCTCTGAACATCTATCCAGTGGCGGCTGGTGACTTTCAAAAGTTGTGGGGCTTAATCCTTGGTTCAAATTCCAATTAGCTTTTTTTAAGGGTTGCCTCACACTTTCTTGCACTAAGGGTCTCATATACAAAGATTTGGCATAAGGCAGCTACGCAAGTCTTTTTGCTGCACTACCCTAGGCACAGGAATGAGGTACAGTGCATTTATAGAATCTGACAGTTAGGATGGATCCTCTCTGTGAAACTCTTTTTGGCATCCTCCACTGACTAATGGTTCAGGTACCGTAGCGCCAAGATACCCATAGGGTGATAGCCGCGATTTATAAATATCACATACAATACAATACAATACCATTCCTGACCATTCAGCCAGCACACAATTTGGTGCCTAGAGCCAACACAGGCACCCTTGTTCTGCATTGTTGGCAGGATTGTTTTTGTGAAATAAGGGACACCTTCCTTCACAAAAAACAATCCATGGAGGAGTTGCCCTCGTTCTATGTGCGATAAAGAATGCAGCACACATGGCAAGAGAGGAAAAAACTAGGAGACATGAAAACATTTCTCCTTGTTACACCTGCTCTAGGTGGTGTATGGTTTTGGCGCTGCCCCAGGTTTACACAACTGTAAATCTGGGGCAGCATCAAAATCTGTGGAAAAACCCACTGAAACGCTCATGGAAAGCCTCCTTGACACAGAGTTAGGCATGCAACGCTTTGACCTGCCTTCTCTTACTTCACATCTACGAGGCCATGCAAAGCCACAACGGGTGGCTTTGTGTCTCCTCATAGATATGATTGAGAGGCATGCGCCACTGGAGTGTATAAAAAAGTGACACTTCTGCGGCGCAAGCCTCTTGTACATAACACCTTAAGTTTACGGTCTCACTCAGTCTCACTAAATCACTCAGCCTCCCTCATTCTACTCTGACTCTCTCTGTCTCACTCAGTCCCACTCATTCTGAATTACTCAGTCTTATTTTGCCACACACACAGTAACACTCAGTTACGCACACGGTCATTCTCCTTCACTCACATCCATTCTCACACATACTCCTCCTTACGGTCACTCATTCTCACTCACTCTGACTTACTGCTTCACTGACTCTCTTTCTCACTTTAAATCACCATAGTCACACAGACATGCTCATCGTTCTGGAATGCAAAAAGAACAAATGATGGACAGAATGCAGAACAATGTCATACATTCACCCCAGAACAGAGATCTAGGCCTAAATCCATCGTTTTTTTTGCTCACCATACCATTCCAGTTTGGACTCAACCATATGCAAATGAGTCTTGACCCTGCGCCCAATGGGAACAGTCTAGCCTGAACTGCCAGGCCAGGTCCTCCCTGGACTGGAAACAAGCATCCTAGGACCGGTTTTGGGCTTTCAGCCCTCATCAGCCAGGATAGCTTGACTCCAGTGGCATGGAGAGCACGGGAGCCACGTTTGGGAAAACCCGTCCCACTCGGGGTAACAAATGCAACAAATGATGGACAGAATGCAGAACAATGTCATACCTTCACCCCAGTACAGAGATCTGGGCTCAAATCCATTGTTTTTTGCTCACTGTGCCATTCCAGTTTGGAACCAACCATATGCAAATCAGTCTTGATCCTGCGCCCAATGGGAACAGACCAGCCCGAACTGCCAGGCCAGGTGGTGCAAACCTACTAGACATACGGTCTCTTGGTATCAGATCCCAGTGGTGGTTGAAGTCCCCTAATACAAGAATCTGTTTGTATCTCGAGCATAGATCACTAACCACTTTGTGGAACAGATCATTAAACAACAGGGTTGACCAAGGAGGGCGGTATACCACTACCACTATCAGGCAGGAAGATTTGAGCCTGAGCTTAATCCCTAGGTCCTCTGCCCCATCTAGGCTCTCCTCAAATATTTTGCAAAAACAACAAATGATGGACAGAATGCAGAACAATGTCATACATTCACCCCAGTACAGAGATATTGGCCTAAATCCATTGTTTTTTTGCTCACCATGCCATTCCAGTTTGGACCCAACCATATGCAAATCAGTCTTGACCCTGCGCCCAATGGTAACAGTCCAGCCCAAACTGCCAGGCCAGGTCCTCCATGGACTGGAAACAAGCATCCTAGGACAGGTTTTGGGATTTCAGCCCTCATCATCCAGGATAGCTTGACTCCAGTGGCTTGGAGAGCACGGGACCCACGTCTGGGCATACCCGTCCCACTCGGGGTGGCAAATGCAAAAAGAGCAAATGATGGACAAGGAGGACCTGGCATGGCAGTTCGGTCTGGACTGTTCCCATGAGGCACAGGTTCAAGACTGATTTGCATATGGCTGGGACTAAACTGGGGTGTCATGGTGAGCAAAAGAATGATGGATTTATCCCAGATCTCGAAGGGGTGAATGTATGATTTATTCAGCATTCTGTCCATCATTTGATTGCATAGCACTTTTCACCCTAAGTGGGATGGGTATGCCCAGACGTGGGTCCCTTATTCACTGTGCCGCTGGATTCAAGCTAGCCTGACTGATGAAGGCTAATACCCAAAAACCGGTCCCAGGATGCTTGTTTCCGGTCCAGGGAGGACCTGGCTTGGCAATTCGGTCTGGACTGTTCCCATGAGGCACAGGGTCAAGACTGATTTGCATATGACTGGGACTAAACTGGGGTGGCATGGTGAGCAAAAGAATAATGGATTTATCCCAGATCTCTTGACTGGGTGTGAATGTATGATTTATTCAGCATTCCGTGCATCATTTGTTTGCGTAGCACAGTTCTGGAATGGCACAGGTACCTTCCTGCACCTGTGTCAGCAATCGAACAATGTCACTAGCTGCCTCAGTTTGTTGCTGGACCCGGAGCGGATCTGCGTTTTATTTTTATTGTACCAAGAGTGAATAATTATTCACTCTTGATGCAATAAAAATGGACCACAAAACAAGGAGGGTGTAGTATAGCTGTGGAGCCCATAAAGGAGAGCCGCCACTGGTCAAGGGACACCCACCTATCAAACCAATCCTTCCACTCAATCATCCATCATTTAACTTATCCACTCCCTTTCGTTCATTCATCCATCCTTTCACTCCATCTATCCGTCTTTTTACTGCATCCATCATCCTTCCTTTGGCTTATCTATCTATCCAGCCTTTCACTCAGCCATCCATCTTTACACCCATCCATTCACCCTTCATCCCATCCATCCACCAATTCACCCTTTCACTCATCCATCCTTTCATCCAGACATCCATCTACCCTACCCTTCACTCATCCATCCATTGTTTTACTAATCCATCTTTACATCCATCCATCCATATTTTCACTTCATCCATCCACCCTTTTACGCTTTCTCATCTTCCATTGGTCCATCCTTTCACTCCTCCACCCATTCTCCCTTTCAACTACCAATCCATCCATACACCCTCCCTTTCACTTTTACCCCATCTCTCCCTTTCACTCTTCCATTCTTACATACATCCTTTTACACATTCATCCACTGTTCCATCCATCCATCCTTCCACCCACCTTCATTATTCCACCCACCCCCATCCTTCCTTCCACTCACACTCCTAAGTTCATTATGAGCCTTTGTCTGCCTGACAGAAGAGGCCCATGAAGGACCCAACTCCCTCTGTAGTTGCTAGTGCAGGGAGGGGTGAGGGGTGATGATTCCCCTGATGCAGAGGCTTTACTGCACACTTCCCTCTTAGTTCACTAGTGCAATTGTTGTCTATTTCCTTTCTGCTCTTGGGTCTCTACAGTGGGGATAAAGATCTCTCTGTGTGCTTAGCTACATAATGTTTCTTTCAAAGTGAAACCAAATGCAGTACTAAACACCAGTTACTGCCAGGAGAGCAGCCCTCTGCATCCCTACTACAGCCTGCCCCTCTGTGCTGATCACCAAATTGTTGCCACCCTCTCCCTCCTTGTCCTCATCGGCCTGCCCCACCCACAGCCTTTGAAGTGCATGGAGTCTTGTAACTCCTCCCAGCTTTTGTTTTCTTGGGGAAGAGACGATGAATCTGTCCAGTCTGCGCAACACTGTTTAGCCTCAGTTTTCCACTGGCTGGCCCAGGCTCAGCTCAAGTGCAACAAAGGGAAGTCAGAGGTTCTCTTGTATGGGACCTTTCCGGTCGATTTCAGAGCGAAGCTGTGGCCCCCCTGGCTTCCTCCCTGCCTAGCGCAGGGAACAATACTGCTAACAATCTAGTGATCTGGTTTTCGGAGGATCTGAATTTCTCCACACAAGTTAAGAAGCTCGTTGGGACGTGTTTCGGCACCTTGAAAGCACTGAGAAAGTTTCTTCCCGGACCTGCTAAAGAAACGGTGGTCTGTGCTTTAATTTTATCTCGCCTAGACGATGCCAATGCCCTTTATGTGGGCATTCCTGGTTACCTCTTAAGGAAATTGTAGGTTGTTTAAAACTCTGCTGCCAGACTCCTGCTAGGATTGTCCAATAGGTGCAGTATGCTTGTTCATTTGCACTTTCTGCACTGGCTTCCTGTTGAAGCTCGAATTCAATTTAAAATGCTCTCTATCGCCCACAGTGCCCTCTATGGCAGGGGCCCCAGTTATCTTCAGAAGTTATTTGTTTTTTACACTCCAGTGAGCCAGTTGCGCTCCTCTTGTCAACTTCTGCTGCAGACCCCCCAGATTCAACCGTCAAAGGCTGGGCAGTTGTTCACTTGTCAGGAAAGCTAGCCTGGCCTGGAATGCTTTGCCCTTGGCTTTGCGGAGCATTCAGGATCATGTTATCTTCAAGAAAAAGCTTAAAACTTTCCTCTTTTAGTTATCCTTCTGGTACCCTTTGCCTTTACCTCTGCACGCGCCGGGACACTCTGCCGAGTAGCTGAGCGCGATATAAATGTATTTAACATAACATAACAGCGCTTTTCCTCTCATGTGATGTCACTGCTGTAGCTTGTGGCTGCAGGGCGAAGAAAACCTCGCCCAGTGCAGTAGCACATCTTCAAAGTTCACTGGAATTCACCCAAGAGCTTCAGCACATGCCTCGGAGCAGTAATATCTTTTCAGCTGCCCATGAACACCAGTCTCCCCTGCATCTCTGTCTGGAAGGGAGTCCTTCGTGGTGCTGTCTCAGCATCAGAACCAAGGCCACTCTTCTTGACCTCAGGAAGCATTTAAAAACTCATCTTTTCTGTCTCCAAAAATTCAGCCAGCACACTAAAGGATTTAAACTCCTCCTTGGTTCCATGCAAAACAGGACATATTGTTTTTCCTCCAAATTGTTCCATGTTTTTGATATCATCTTAAGTAGAACAGAGAAATTTGCGTTATATGTAAAGCACCTTATTATATGGCTGGTGTAGGAGACCTGTAGGAGGCAGTCCCTTAGAGAGACCCTACTAGTAGCAGATGTGAGCTATACAATTGCTGATACCCGATCATTCCCTTCCATTGCAGCTACACATTGCATTTACACCACCTGAAGCAATGGCATCTATCAAGACTTAGTACAGGTAAGTAATGTCCACACATTTGATTTGACATTACTGATTTTTATCCTATTTTTCAATTATCTGAACTCTCACGTTCTGGAAATTGCGTGATACTTGGAAACTGGGTTCGGGTGACGAACTATCATGAATTAATATAGAATTAAAGATGTAAAAATACTCTGCTCAAATTAGAATATTTGAGTGGTATTTAATTTTAGAAAAAGAATATTAAATACAAAATATGTTTCACTCCAAGGAAGAAACTACAGGTCATTCCGGTTTCCCAGATGTATTTTTTCATTGCACAGACAAGTCCATTTAAAATTACGATAAAAAGTGTGAGTCTATAACTCCAAAAACATCCCATCTTGCAGTGGATCGGATAATAGTAGCCCATATTGCCCAGCCATTGCGTTGGACCACAAACTTCCAGGGACATTCCGAACTAGACAGTGTCTCTTCACCGATACTGCAATTGCTTTTCTTCATATGGGTGCTTGATTTTTTCCAAACAGCGATTGAAACAACTCGGTCCTGTGAAAAAAGAAAAGAATAAATAAATAAATAAAGAAAAAGTAGGTTAAAAACAATTAAGTAAATCGCTAAACAATAAGTAAAGTTGGTTTTCAAGGACAGGCTTGCCACGCAAGATAACCCAACCTTGGCGCTCGCTCCTTCGGAGTGAAAATGATTTCATAATTAAAAATGCATCCGGCAATTGCCACTAATACATACAACTGTGTGGAAGTGCCTCACAACTCCAATCACTGGCGGCACAGAGATATGTAAATAGACGAGTGCGACGGCGTCCCGTCCCCTTAGGGAATGGGGCCAGCGAGAAGTTGCCCTTTTCCGGCAGCCTCTTCAAGAAAGAAAACAAGATTGAATATTGTAATAGGATGCCCGAGACGGCAGCGCATAAAGGGAAGCAATCAACCAGGCGGTGTGGGGTGCAATTTACTTTTCATACATTTTGCTGGGGCTTGGTGGTCCTTGAAAATATCGAAAATGACCCGTCACAATAGTCCTCAATTAAAAGCTCTACGACAAGGATTGCTATATTCCGGTTTTCAGAAAAGATCATGTATTTATAAGTCATATATTTGTTTTTACAATAAAAGGAAGTAAAAAAGATAAATTCCTAAATATTGTCAACACACCAACGTCACCTCTTTATTTCACGCAGGAGTCGAAACACAAGCAAAAGTTCAGGGTATGCACATTTTCCACGGAACAACAAAAACAGCTGGTTTCAAAGAATTTAAGGGCAAAAAAAAATCCAAATAAAGCAGAGATCTAAAGATTTTTTTTTTATTTTGTCTTTTTCAGTAGAGGAAAACGCATCTTTTGGAGAAGATTGACAATTTTGGTTGCCGACTGCACTGACTATGGCCAATTCAGAAAACCTCAGCAATTACAAACATATCCGCCAAAGAAGGGATGGTAATCCCTAAAAAAGCAATAAAGGTGAAGTACTAAAAGTGAGCACGAGAGGGCCCCTTGAGTCTCATGTCTCATCCAAGCAACCAATCACTAGAAAGATCTGAACTTGCATCATGGGTCCACACAGACACAATTTTATTTACTAGTAAGTCCCTGGTACAATACACTGAGTGTGCCCAGGGCCTGTAAATCAAATGATACCAGTGGGCTTGCAGCACTGGATGTGGCACCCACACAATTAGCCTTTCAAAGGTGTATCAGACCTGCCACTGCAGTGTCTGCGTGTAGTTTTCACTTCCATGTCGACCTCGCAAGTGCACCCACTTGCCAGGCCCAAACATTCCTTTTTCCTACATATAAGGCACACCTCAATAGGCCCAAGGTACCCCCTGGGAAGGGTGCAGTGACTGTGAAAGGTAGGACGGGTACTGGTGTGTGTGACGTATCCGGATAGTGAAATACTGTCAATTTCGTTTTCACTATTGAAAGTCTATCTGTCGCATAGGCTAAAATTGGAGTTGTTTGTAACATTTCACAAGCATAACTTTCCTTTGGGACAAGATAAGATAAATGGTGTTTAGACTTCCTGAACTCAGAATTTAAAGATACATATTTTAGTAAAGATTATTTTTATGTTGTGTGTTTGAAAATGGCACTTTTGGAAAAACAAAAATGTGCCGGTTTAACTAATGTGAGCATCAGGTAGCAGTTACAGTTACCCAGAAGAAGGGCTGTTTCAGCCCGAAATGCAATGGGTCTCAGTAAACACAGCTGCCTGGGATGGGCATATCATTAGCAGATGAAAGAAATTGAGAAACATGCAGCTTTTTATGTGAAGGAAGAATATGGAAAACAATGAGAAATTTATGAAAAAACATGGTTAAAATGGAGTAAATTAAGTCATGATGGAGTTCAGTGGATTTTGTCCTCATTGGCTGTGCGACTGGTGGTTGTTGTGGAATGTCGCTCCACAAGTTTTGAAGTTAGCAATTTGTGCCTGGGGCTGGGCACTACACCCGTCTGCAAGCAAATACTTTTGCCTTGGAGTAATGTGAAAAAATGGACTGTTGAACATTTAGGTGTGCATTCTGTCACTGTATATAATCACTTTTAGAAAATGGGAATTTTCTTGCTTAACCATCCTGCTTGCCTCTGCCGTTTGTGTATTCATCGACTGGGTTCAGAGTGACAGAAGCAGGGACACAAAGGGGTTCATTCACACTTGACAGACACAAGGGGATCGAGGTGTGACCTGCCTGTCCTGGGTGACTCATAGCAAAGCTGAATAGACCTGGCTGCATTTAGAGTAGTGGGAGTGTTAGACTTGGCATCTTTGGCGTAGTTTCCCCTGATTTTTTGCCTCTACCTCCTGTATTTTTGATGCTGTTCTGGATTTCGTTTTTGCTGGCTTAGATGCTTTGGGCACGACACCACTGCTGATCAGTGTCAAAGTGCGAGTGCTCCCTGTGTAAATTGTTGTTACAATTGGTTCTCCCTCATTGGCATATTTGATTCACTGGTAAGTCCCTTGTGAAGTGCACTGAAATGTGCCAGGCCCTGTAAATCAAATGCTACTAGTGGGCCTGAAGCACGGATTGTGCCACCCATATGAGTAGCTTTGAAAAAGTAACCCAGACCTGCCACTGCAGTGTCTAAGCCCAGTTGTAAACTGCCATGTCGACTTGGCAAGTGCACCCACTTGCAGAGACCCGAACATTCACTTTTCTTACATGTAAGGCACCCCTATGGTAGGCCCAAGGTATCCCCTTGGGCAGGGTTCAGTGTATGTGAAAGGTAGGAAATGTACTGGTGCTTGTGGCATGTCCTAATAGTGAAATTCTTCCTATTCGTTTTTCACTATTGAAAGGCTATCTTGCCAAATAGGATAAAAAGGAAAATTCTTTGTAACATGTCACAAGCATAACTTCCCATTGGGACAAGATAGAGAAATAAAGTTTAGGCTCACTGAACTCAAAATTTAATAACACATATTTTAGTAAATTTTAGAAAGTACAAATGACTAGAACCGCTGGTCAGATCCAACACTCTCTTAATCATTAGTAACAGTAGTAAAATCTTTCAACTTAAAATATGCTGCCAAATGTTGTTTCCCGAGTTTGGGTCACAGCAGCACTTGCACGAGATACGTATGTATCAGCTTTGCATGTTGGGAAGAATGAAGAATCTGGTCATTTGTGGATTACGGCGCTTTATTATATCTGCTGGTTCATAATTGTTGTAAGTTACCCCTGATGAAGGGCCTGGTAGAAGCCCAAAATGCATTGTACCTGAAATGACTCCTATTTTCTTGAAAATTATAGAAGTTCTTTTCAATTGGATGATTTACCAATTACTGCGTTGTCTTCTTTACATCATTTCAACAGACTATACGTTTATTCATTTCAACATTGCATGTTTTGGAAACAATATATGGCAGCATATTTTAAGTTGAACGTTTTTTACTACTGTTACTAACAATTAATGGAGTGTTATATTTGGTTTAGAAGCCCGGAGGGGGACACAGTAGTACACATGGTGTCTAGACCTGTGGTTCTAGCAATTTGTGATTTATATGTTTGAGGTTGGAGAGGAACCCCCTCACCGAGTGCACACTAAGAGTCCAAAGTTCGTATTCAATTGTTTAAGTTTGCCATGGTTACACTAGATTAAACACGAGTGCATCACAACCAATACTCGCCACTTTTAGAAAGTAGGCATTTTCTTGTTTAACCATTCTGTGTGCCTCTGCCTGTCTGTGTATTGACTGTCTGGTTTTGGAGTGACAGGGGCTGGGGATGTGCATTCACTGTAGACAGCCAGCGGGGGGGTTTGGTTGAGGTGTGCCTGGCCCATCCTGGATGACTCCGAGCTGAGCTGAACAGACCTTGGCATTATTTAGAGTAGTGGGAGGAGATTTCCTTGCTCCTGAATAAGGCCGGTCTCCCCTGCACAATGCTGTCTCCACCCCCTGTGGTCATACTGCACCAGTGAGGACAGAACAGAGTTGGACTGGGCTAACAGACCCTTGCAGAAAGAGAACAAAGACATTTTGGTGTATACGTATTACACCTGAAACCCCAGAACTTTATCTCATTTCCAGAATTCAAGAAGACCCTTTGCCAAGGAGAAGAGCTGGAGAAACTGGAGTAGTACTGCCCCTTTGCTGTGTGCTGTCTAGGGTTGGCCTACAGTAGCTGATTCTGCCAAGTAAAAGACCAGGACTTTGCTGTGTGCTGTGTCCCCTGCTTGAGGAAGATCTCCAAGGGCCTGTGTGTGCTGGCCTCCTGTTCTGAAGTCTCAGGGACACAAAGACTTCATCCCTAGCTCCCCTGAACTTCCTTGCTGGGAGTTCTGACCTCTGGAGGTTGTTCCTGCTGTTGGGAGCTGGAAAAGCAACGCAACTATAAGAAAATCGACACATCGCTCTTCTTGCAGCTGTTTTTCCGACGCAGCAGTGCGGTCCGAGAAGGATCTCCATGCATCCCTGTGCTGCAAGAACTGACACTGAATTGCGGCTGAAGAAACCAATGCTGCGCCGCCCGCTGCCATCGCATCGATTGCAGACATATCCTGAATTTCCACACATTGTACATGCGCGGCAAGTTTTCCCAACGTATCTCCCGCAGACCAGAATCGTCTTGGAGTCAACGCAACACTTCCCCCTATAGACCGGGTACAATGCATCACTATCCTGCATGCAGCAGAACTGTCGCATCACCTCCCCAGGGCCCCAGGAACTGACGCATCTTTGTTTTTCAGCGCTTTCCATCTCTGTAGCTGTTTGGCCTTGTGAATTTTATCGTAACTACAGGATCTTTGAGAGAAATCACGCCTCCATAGTTTTCCATGGACCCAGTTGCTTGAAACCTTTTTCAAGTCATATTCTTATTACATGTATGTTGGATTTTTGTTGTTTTGGTCTTGCTGAGTTTAGACAAACATACTTTATTTTTCTAAACTGGTGTGGTGTCCATTTGTGGTGTTATCACTGTGTTACTGTTAGTTTTGAGTACAAATACTTTACACATTGCCTTTGGGATAAGTCTGCCAAACTAACCAGAGGGTAAGCAGGGGTTATTTAAACCGTGTATCCCCCTTACCCTGACTACAAGCAAGGGTCCCTAATTTGACAAAGATACCTACGTCTGCAAACTATAGACCCACATTTCTAACAGGGAAGAGTTGTCTCTTGCACCTGAATGGACTGTGCCTGCCTTCCACAAAGCTGTCTCCCACTCCTGGAGTAAACCTGGTCTGAGCCACAAGGAACGTGTTTATGTATGCCACTGGAACTTTGTGCCAACTTCAAAGAGAATGTGGTAAAAGAAATATTGGGGGCGTAAGCCCAGAATATTAGAACTCTTTTGGATCAAAAAACCTGCCAAGAAGAAGAGCCGGAGAAGCTGTGAGGACAGACTACCACTCTGCTGTTGCGCCTGCAGTGGCTGCTTCTATCTTGGGCAGTGAGAGGACTGGACTTTCTGCATCTGCTTTCCCCGAGTTTCTCAAAGGGCTTGAAGTTGAGCTTGTCCATTGTTTAAGAAGTCTCAGAAACAGCAAAGTCTTCAAGTTCATCTGCTACCAGCACTCGAAACTGTGTGTTTTGTGCTGCAACAGAAGAAAAAGCAACCTTTGCACTGCAACCCTCGACTCACCGATGACGCCGTTCGACGCTGCCACAAGCCCCTGCTTGCTTTGTGACCTGTGGGCGCCACACTCTGCACTGCCTCACTTCACACTGCAGCCCTAGTTTCCCAGACAACAACGCAACGCAATCACCTACAACGCTGCCTACAACGGGACCTGTGGAAACCGCTCGTGGAGAACACGGAGCACCGTACTGCTTCGCACTGTAGCTCTGGTCTCACCGACACCGCCGCTCTACTCTGACATCGATGCAGCTGCCTGCACTGCTTATAAGTTACACAATGCACCGCCCAGTCCCAGACTGCAGCCATGGCCCGCCAACAATGGCTCCAGTTCGTCATGCGACGACAGCGCTTCAACAACGACGACAACACTGCATGCACTGTGACGTGCTAGCACCGTAACGTGCACCGCTCCACTTTGCACGGCAGCCCTGGTCTCACCAACGTCACTGGACGCCGTCACAGAGCCGCTGTCTGCACCACAACCTGAAAGGCATCACATACCACACAGCTGAACTTTGTACCGCAGCTCCAACACTGGTTCCGACTTCAACCGCACGGAGTTTGACCTGCAACGCGTGTGACTTCAAGGGCCCAACGACTCCTGCACCGTCCTCCGGAGCGACAGCGGCTCTTTTGAGATCACTGCGAGGTCGCTGATGCCCTGCATTTCTAAAGGTACTGTTCTACGGATCTTCCCGACACGACAGCTGGCTTGCAATCAGCTAGAACTGTTGATTTGTTGGTTCACGACGTCATGATAGGCCCGGACCGAGATATCAACTTCAAGTACGTTTTCAAAGTCTATTTTTGCTTTATTAAATAACTGAATGTTGGATTTTTATCCTTTTGGTCCGGATTTACACAGATAAATATTGCCTATTGTTCTTAAACTGGTGTAGTGTCCTTTTGTAGTGTTCCACTGTATTACTGTTGGTTATGTGCTAATGCTTTACACAGTACCTCTGAGATAAGCCTGACTGCGTGTGCTAAGCTACCAAGTGGGGAGCAGGGGTTGTTTTCGAAGTGTAACCCCCTTATCCTAAGCCGGAAGAAGGGTCCCTACACGGACAGGGTAACAACCTGCCAACTAGTAAACATCCCCTTTTCTAACAGGGACACATCTCACACACTTAAAAGAGGCACCTTACATAAACTATTTAGTCTTGTGTAAACCATCAGAAGAGCTGGAAAGAGTATTATTCCCCAGGCTCCACACCTTATGGCACTGCACTCATGATGAAAAAATGTACTTATAGATTTAAAGGAAGCCTGTTCCATTTATTAATGATGCGGCTGCTCATGTTGCCATAACACGACAAGTCGGTGCTGGATGCTGGAGGGGCTGTGTTTAATCCTTACATGACAGATATGTTTTCCAACTTGGAAACAGAGGTTTATGCTATGTGAAGCCCTGCAAGAATTATTTTTAACAGGCCCTACAAAACGTTTCACAGCGTCACACAATTAATGCAGAACATATACATTTTGTCCCAAAAATGCACTAATGGTAAAAATAAAAGTTTATATTTCAACTTTATTTATAAAATATTTTTTCAAATACAATTTAGAGCAAGACAGGTGTCTGGTAAAATTGTGTAGGGAAATTTTCCTATTTCTCAAAGGAGACTGGCAACTTAAAGATCAGGTGTTTAACACGTTGATCTTTTTCGCACAAATTGTAAAAAATATATATTTTTTTTAAAGTGTGCCTCAAAATACAATACTCGCTTTTATTATCTAAGGGACCACTGCTTTGACTAGATATGACATACTCCAATTGGACTAATGGGTGAACAATTATAATATTGTGGTTCATCCTAAATCATGTAAAAACAGGTTATTTATTCACATTATTTTCCAAGAGTACAGAATCACCATATACATCATTTGTAATAAATACACATAAATTAATCCACAGTTCACGGAAAATTGTAATGTGATTTAACATCATCATCAGTGACTTGTGTGATCATAGGCCAAGCCACAAAATGTACAGATGGTAAAACCATGTGCTACTTAAAATGTGTGATGGTGGAGTGTGTGTGATCGGTGAACAAGTCAGAGGGAACACAAAAAATACCTAACTAAATAAAGTCTTTTGGCTGTCAATTAGACAAAATTAATAGACATTTCTTCAATGTTATTCTTCTGTCAGGGCTCCAAAATTTATTAAAAATAGTTCGAAAATATCTGACAGGCCACAGAGGTGCTCATTTAGCTAGGGTCTTCATCAGGACACACATTTATGAAGCACCCCCTTACAAAAAAGGACAGGGATTGTATGGTAGATCAAGGGCCATATGTATCAAAGTTCCGGTTTGCGATTTCTAAATAGCGATTTTTAAGGAATCGCTATTTAGAAATCGCAAAACGGGATGTATGTAGATAATCAAAATTTTTTTGCGATTCCTTAATATTCTTTATTTGCGAATTTGCAAATTGCGAATTTGCAAATAAGGAATAATTTCCCATTCATTCCTATGAGCCAGGAGGCCCATAGGAATGATTGCGAAATGCATTTCATTTTGCGATTCGCAATTTCCTAATCGCAAAATGAGATTGATTTCAAGGGTGCAGGGGTGTCTCAAGGACACCCTGCTGCACCCCTGAAATCAGCATGTGTGTGCATATGGCGCACATACATACCCTATGGGCATGTATGTGCGTCACATGCCACATTCAAAAATGCCAATTTGTGCATTTTTTTTTTTGAAAACCTTTATTCAAAAAAGAAGGAGATACATGCGCAGGCCCACAACCATCATGGCCGGCCGCAAAGACAATCAATGAAAACAGGAGAAACTGAAGCCAAACAGTAAACAGGATATATCAAATTATACCAAATGTGGTTGTGGGGCTCGCAAACAGGATGTGAGGTTTTCATTTTAAATTTTAGAGAAAGAGTAGGGGCTGCAACAACAAGGACATCACACCTCACAGGATAGGAGCACAAAGGAGACGATTGGGAATTACCCCAATTACAGTCGGAGATAGGCTATAACTAAAGCGACTATGAAATCCGGGCAGCCACGGCGATAATACTGGACAATAAAACACATTTCAATAATCCACATTTCTAAAAATCACCCCAGAAAGCCTACCCCCCAAGAACAGAAAAACAGAGGCTTGTCAAGAAGCCGAAAAAGAAAAAAGAAAGGTGCAAGACCAAGAGACAGCCAACCATACAAAAGGGGAAAGAACCCTCCCAAAGCCGGAAAAGAGCGATAGGGACCATAGAATAAAACAAACTAAAATAACAAACCCCCCCCGCACCCTCCACCCTTGTAATGGCTATGGCCTAACCCACTAACAGCGTGCCTGTCGCCCCGGAACTGCCCCACAGAAGGGAAAGTATATGAAGAAGTGGAGGAGGAGAAAAACAAACAAGCCCCCGGACACCTGATACCCCCCGCCGGCGGTGCCCCCCCCCCATGGTACAATCATCATCAATAAAGCAAAAACAGTCAGCATTATCACGGGGAGGACAGTCACCAGGAAAAACCACCCCCCTCCCACCCTGGGCCCGGTGAGGTATTCGGTGCAGTCCCGGCAAAAATAAACGGAGCAACCCCAGGGAAATAGAAGCAACCCTGCAAGCCTCACGAGGAGATCTATCGCCAAAGTCATAGCAGTTGCAAACCAAGGGAGCGTCTCAGATGGTCCAAAGCAGTGGCGAGGAGCAAGAAAACCTCAAAGTCAAAGTCAGCCCTGGCCAGTGCGAATCCGTTCCGGAGCACATCCCGACCAAGCCACATCCGACCAGAGGCAGTCAAAGCGTCCATGGCGGACCAAGGCAGTGAAGGTGGAACAAAGTCCGTTCTCAAAATGGCGGCATCCGTTATGTAGACGGGCCGGAACAAAGGAAAATGGCGATCCTCTTCGACGGGACCCTGAGACTCGGTAATGAAGAACGAGACATCCAGCGACGACACACCATCGGATAGGAGACTTAGAGGGAAGACCATGTACTGTAGCAGAGGAAGGAAAGGTGAGGCAGACTCTCAAAGGAGCAAAGTCAGGCTGCCGCTCGAGCCCCTGCAGATGGCGGGTCAAATCGCTCGTCTGGACCGCAGACTCCTGTGCAGGCGCTGCAGCGTCCGTGGCCGGTCGCGAGCAGGCATCATCCAGTTTCGTCGCCAGGGAGACACATGCGCCGGTGAGTTGCGAGCGGAGCGCACCAATCGCCGCCATTACGGATCTCAATGAATGTGCGCCATCCATCCCCTCCATCCCGGGGTCCAGAGGACGGAGGGGGACACAATCTCCATCCCACAACGCCGGGCTCCGGGCACACATTCGGCGATCGCAACTACAAGGGCGCCCCGCACTGGCACACTCAGAACAGACACCGGCCGTGGGTGCAGCCCGTCAGCCCCCGGACCGGGAAACGAGGGTCAGGCACACAACCCACAGCCGCGGTGCAGGAGGATCGCAGCACTTCACAGTGTCTCTTCTCCGGCACCATCCATCAGCGAGGACAAGAGTCAAGAGCGGAAAGAAGTATCCAGACCTGGAAGACCGGCCACAATCGCGGTCTCACAGCCGATGTTGATCAGGGCCCTCTCGGGTGTTTCAAAAATCGAGGTCCCGGCGGCAGCCCGGGAGTAGGCCAGAAACGGGACACAACAAAATTTTGTCGCTGAATAAGGTAGGAAATCCGGGAAAGCACCGTTGGCATCAGGCAACCTTCATACATCCAGTCACAGGGCGTGGGTAGAGGATAAACGACAGGATAGACGAGCCGCTGGCGGAGGTCAGCGGAGCCGGGAGCTTATGCGGCCATCTTGGTTCGCGGCGTAGTTCCTCCTCCAATTTGTGCATTTTTAAAAGAAATCGCAAATTACCACCAATTGAAAGTTGGTGGTAAATTGCGATTTCTTAAACTAAATTTGCTATAGAAAAATGCTTCATACATAGCATTTAAGGAATCGCAAAATTGTGATTCTTTAAATGCCATAGCAAAATAAGGAATCGCAAATTTTTGCGATTCCTTATGATGCGATTGTTTGATACAGATCAAAAAATGCAAAAAAGCCATTTCGATTCGCAAAGGCCGGAATTCGGCAAATTCTGGCCTTTGCAAATCGAAAAAGGCTTGATACATATGGCCCTAAGTCTTTAGTGATCTACCTTATCGAGACCTTTATAAAAACTGATGCATCAATCACCAACCTAGATGTGCCAGAATCAGCGAGTAGCCCCGTGAGCATTTGACTCACTCTTTTACCAGGTTGAAAGAGTATTTCTTGATCGCTAAACTGCAAGGTGACTTGCCAATCAGGAATGGAACCAAATTATACTCCCTTCCACGTGCACAGCACCTTTCGATAGACAATTCTACTCAAAGTGTACTCTCCAGAGTAAAGGCCAGTCTAGCTCCAGGGCTTCATGACTTTATGACTAGAAAACACGCACAGAAATCCCTTCAGAAGTATGAGCCACAAAGATGAATCACCTTGTTTTAAACATTAGAGTTCCAGATATGAAGCCTTGGAATGACTCTTAAAACTAACAGAAATAGGTTTTCTCTTCAACATCTCCCCAAATCTTTCCCTCCACGCCCAGAATAGGAACCCTACAAATCAAATTGGCTGCTTCCAGAACAAGGAAACATAAAATCAAAGTTTTCTGTCTATGACCTATTTTCATCCTTTGCTTTGTATTGGAAGTATTTCACTCTAAAATTATTAGGCTGGGAGCATGTAATCTTCGAAAAATGAATTGACTCCCACAATTGCGGACATAGTTTTAGACTTCTCCAAACAAGTTCACTAAATATACGATTGACAGTGAAAGGGGCCTGAGCTTTAGTGAAAGGCGAACTGGCGAGCCTCATTTTGAAAGGGAAGCAGGGATTTCCTCACATGCCAATGCAGTGTGTGAATGCATCCACTTGTGGAGGGATAGCTGGAGGGCTTGGGGTACCACTGTACCCCCTTTCAAAGGGGCTTCACCGCCGTTGCATTTGCAATAAGGTGGTGGCAAAAAGGATTGTTCCTTCATTTGCGTGGAGTCATGAGCTTTTATGAACAAGCTGGCACCACATGTGTGCCGGACCGGCCCATATTACAGAAGGGTTCATGCAAATGTCTGCGACCCCTTCTGTAATACCACAGAGCCCCGGGGAGCAAAGAGTGGATACAAACGCCATTTATGGCCCTAGGGCTCTATGAACAATATGGCCTCAGAAGCCCATGAATTTCTTTCATACATGGTTGTGTTTAGAAATGTCAATATGTTCTGTAGCTACTGAAGTACAGAGTTAAGTCTACCCAAAATTTCAGTGGATTCTGAAGTGACAGATGAGCAGGAACAAGTCACAGTGAAAATGCCCTGCTCTAAAGCACCATGTTGGTAGACAAGGGTATACAATGCACAGCAAAGTGATAACTAATTAGAACACAGAGACAACTGCTTAAGTGGCGGCCATCGGGGGCACGTCACAGCATGCAAAACCATTTTATTAGGAACCGACTGCCCTCTTCAGAACAAATATTGGCGAAGCCAATAGGCCCTTTTTATTGTACCAACAAATGCAAGCATATGCAAATGTTGTTATCATGCACTGCATGCACAGATTTTGTTTATCACACACTGTAACCTGAATGGACGCCAAACGCGGGTCGTAACAACCGAGACAATCATAAAAAGTGTATAGAACATACAGCTATCAATTGGGTACATCATTTGGCAAAAGGGACGATTAATACTGGCGGATTGACAAGATTTTAACTGAGTGGAAAGATTAACGCTGGCTCGTTTGGCAGAATCTCTTTACAATGATGTGGAAATGGAATACAATAGGTCTAGAATCCAGTGGGGTGTCTTGTTGAGCTAGAAGAGGGCTTACAAGAGTATAAATATATCTATCTATCTATATCTATATATATCTATATATATATATATATATCTATATCTATATCTATATATATAAAAAAATTAAGAAGGTCACCATTACTCTAGGAAAGCTACAGTAGGGCTCTTATACAAAATGGTATCGATTAAGTGGTGCTTTATTACTATATCTGAAGGAGAGGAACAAATCGAGCCTTGAAAAAGGTGGTCCAAACTGGGCTAATACCACCGAAACACGTCGACGCTTGGAACAGACTAAATTGGGAGGACATATAGGCATGGTTGAAAGAAATTAGGATATACATGCTAATTGGGATCTGGATAACCGATCGGTCAACGAACAAGAAATAAATACGGATTGTCGTAGATGCCTTTGTTTTCTCTCTCTCTTTTCTTCTCTATATCTTCGTCTTTTATCCTGTGAGGGTTTTATTATGTTATAGCGAATTTGAAATGATGTCCTAATTGCTTTAAAATATTAATTGGTGTTTCCATGCTATGATGCAGCTGAATATAGAGTTTATTAATTGTGGTGTGTCTCTATTGTATGGAATCTGTTTTTAAACTATTGCACTGATTTTATGTTTATTTATGAACAGTAAAAATGATTTTGTAAATATAGGTTATTGTTATGGTACTGTGAATATAATCAGGGTTGAGGTTTAGGAGTAACTGGATTTAAGATTGAATGTGGAGATACGTAAGTTTGGTATGTGATTTACCCAAAGAGAAACATTTTTTAGACTTTTTAGTTTATCAAATTTAAGACTGTTCTACTAGCTTTGCCAAGGCTGAGGGGAAAAGTAGCAGAAATATTGCCTTATGTTCATGTTATGTTATTTAAATTTATAGGGCGCACAACTACCCTGAGGAGTTTCCCGGCGCCAGCCTGGTAAGTACGGGGAAAACAAAAGGAAATTACAAATGAAACCGCTATGTTTTCAAACTTCTGCTGAATCTCCCATAAGCGGTTTCCTCCCGTAGAGAAATAGGGAGAGAGTTCCATAGGGAAGGTCCTAGGTAAGAGAAGGACCGACCACGCATATGAGTGAGTTAGATTCTGGGGATTGTGAATTTAGACTGTGCAGCAGAACGTAGAGGACGTGGAGGTATATAAAGTTGAGCTAAAGAATGCAAATATTGCGGAGCCAATCCAATTTTGATCCTGAACATGTAGCTCAAGGCTTTGAATTTGATTTGATTCTCCACCTTTAGCCAATGAAGATCACGGAGAAAGTCAGAGACTGACACAGTCTTCAGAACATGACATAGCAGCTTGGCAGCCGCATTTTGTACCACCTGAAATCTTTGTATCATAGCTTTGTTGGAGCCCAAATAAAGAACATTAGCGTGGTCCAGCCTAAACATAACTAAGGCATGTACTACTGTTCTCTGAGCAGAGAGGGGTTTCATCCACAGAACTTTAACCACTTTAGAATAGTGAAACAAGTTGAAGCCACCTTAGTGACTTGATGTCTCATAGACAAATGGCCGTCGATGATGAAGCGCAGGTTACAAACCTGATGTACAGGCCGAGGTAAGGCACCATTTCCAAGGGCCAGTATTGGGGTCCCCAGAGATCTTGTTGGTTCCTTAGGATCATGACTTCAGTATTGTCTCCATTTAGAGTATGTTATTTTGCATTCAAGACGCAATTTTGCTCAGTCCAGACAGAAGAGCAGATTATTCAGATTCCTTAGGTGAAGAGAGGGAAAAGATTATCTGTGTGTCATCAGCATAGGAAAATAGGGACAACCCAGCCTCTTCCGCAACATCTTCCAGAGGTCAAACAGACAAACAACAAATCATAATGCTTAAAGGAGAAAAAAACTGGATGTGACATACAGCATAGCTGAATTTAGAATAATACCTTGTGCATTCTAATGGAAGCAGTTCCTGGAAGGCGGAATGAAGCATCGCAGGCTGACAGAATGAGGTGAGTTAATAATCCTCTGAGGAGCCAAGCTGAAGCCCACCTATGCAGATTTTGAAGAATTGCTAAACAATATATATTCTGGCATGTGCACTGTCAACTCAGGGGGTTAATAAAGAGTAAGAAGCAATATGAAGGGTTTAGGGAAGGCCACCGTTAAGGGGTAGGAACTGTAAGGGGTAATTAGGGTGTTTAGGGATAGGTATCATTTAGGGGTAGTGATGGGTAGCATTAAGGAGTAGAAGGGGTTTTTAGGGTCCAGTGAAGGGTAACATTAAGGGGTAGGAAGGTGTTTTTAGGGTTCAGGGTAGTAGCTGTAAGAGATAGTAAGACATTTTTAGGGTTCAGTGATATGTAACATTAAGGGATAGTGTGGGGTTTCGGGTATCAGGGAAGTGTAGCTTTAAGATTTAGTGAGGGTTTTTTAGGGTTTATAGATGGGTAGCCTTAAAGGCTAATAGGGTTTTTGGAGTCCAAGGAAGGGTAGTGTTAAAGAGTAATTAAGAGTTTTTTGGGTTCAATCAATCAATCAATCAATCAATCAGAGTACTTGTAAAGCGCGCTACTTACCCGTGAGGGTCTCAAGGCGCTGAGGCGAGGGGGTGCCACGTTCAGGGATGGGTAGCTTTAAGGGGGGAGGGTAAGGGTTTTTTGGTGGTTCAGGGATAGTTAACGTTAAGAGACAGTAAGGGTTTTTAGGGTTCAGGGAAGATTAATAAGGTTTTTTTAGGGTTCAGTGATGGGTAGCACCAAGGGATAGTAAGGCTTTTATGGTTCAGGGAAGAGAAGTACTAAAATATAGCAAGGGGGTTTTAGGATTTATGGAAGGTTAGTGTTAAAGGGAAGCAAGGGTTTCTAGGGTTCAGGGATGAGTAGCGTTAAGGCCTAGTAATGTTTTTGGGTTTAGTAAAAAGCATTAATGGGAAGTAATGATTTCTTAGGGTTCATGGATGGGTAGCGCCAAGGGGTATTAGGCTTTTTATAATTCAGGGAAGTGTAATGTTAAATGGCAGCAAGAGGTTTTTAGGCTTAGGTAAGGGCACTATTAAGGTTGAGGTTCTGTGACGATTTGAACCCGTGCTTTCAACATTGTCGTAAATACATAATTTTGGTATCAGTGAACCGCAAATGGTCCATTTAGCATATCCTGGTGTTTTCGCTGTGCTACGAACAAGAGTACTCCTGTTACAAACACATTTCTGATCTACCCATGGCATCCATCTTAGATCATGGCAGCCATTTTGTGTTTCTTGCCCTCACATAGACAATGGACACACAATGACCTCTGATTACTTCATTTCGATTAAGGACACGTAGGCTCAGCCGGAGATTCACCTCTCTAGTGCCACGTGCACCTTAGAACAGAACACGCCGTGGCTGCATGACTCGACAAAGGCTGCCTCCTCTGCCTGAGGCCAGTCCTGCTATACTGGTTCTCGTGTTCGTTGGCCTGATCATGATTAGGCGGCCGAAGCTGGTAGCCTTGCCCATTTACAACCCACAAACATCTCTTATCCTGCTTTTCTATCTTCCGCACCTGGCTCTGCTCCTTTCCTTCTCGGCCTTTATTAGGGGGAGGTAACGAAATTTACGATGAGGCGGTCCGGCTCTTGAATGAAATGTTGACATGGGATTGTGATGGAATAGTGGGAACCCCTCTTCGTAATGTTTGACATCAGATATTATCGACGATTCCTGTGCAAAGCCAAATATTTATTGTTTAGGACACAAAGGTTTGGGAATGTACTAACATGTGAAGAATTTGCCTGAAGGCCAATATTTAGTATATAAGGAGCAACCTTTCTTGTACAAATCGAACAGGCTCCTAGACACTGCCCGTGTGTAGTTTCTGTGACTTCTGTGTCCCTGCAGTAATAAACCTTTGGTCTTTGACGCCACCATCGAGAAGCCCGTGTTTCTGTTTATTTGTGCACCGAGACAGGTAGAACTCCGGGGTCTTCGGGTGTTATCCCTGACACCTCTGGACGGAACCAAAAAGTCCAGAACTCCAATTGGCGCCCAACGTAGGGCGACATCATTCGGTACCGGTCCAAAAGCCTGAAGAGTTCGAGAAGCTTCGTGTGAAGATTCCTGAGGGAGGCGCCCCACTTCATCGATCCCGGCATATCGCAAAAGTGGCCCGACGTTCTCTTCCACGAGGGTTCCCGTTCAGGACGGCTGCAGTGGTCCGTTGCCTTGACCGTCGCCCTGTCTTGGACCCGAGGTGCAGTCCTTAGTACGGCGAGACGAGACGGGTTTCTCCTTGGTGACGTCTTCAGTGCCTCAGTTAAGTATTTAGTGGTTGCTAGTTGGTTACTTTGTAAGGGTTGTTAAAATCCTTTAAGTTCTTGGTTTGGTTTGGTTTTGTAACATTATCGCTGGTTGTTCTGGTTACGATAATCTATTGGTTTAGTTTGGGTATCGATACATTGGTTCGTTTTTGGTAGGCCTAAGTTCTTGGTTCGAGTGCACATTTTTGTTTGTGTTTTGTTCGTTCTGTGTTCCGGATTGCAAAATGGTAAGTCGGAAAAATTGTATGTTGTCGTGTTTTGGTTGCAACAGTGATTCCCGGTTGGAGGACTCATGTCTGGTTCCTCCGATTGGAACTCCTCTATATGATCTTTATTGTAAACATGGTGTGGGTCCTATATCTTATAATGAGGTGTGGGTCCGATATACGGAAAAAGACGGTGTCCTTAGTTGGCCACTGCATGGTAGTTTTGAACCTGAAGTCCTTCACAATTTAGAAGTGAAATTGTTTAAGAAGAAAGCCCGGCCGGCAATGTTTGATTCTCTCCGTTACTGGCGAAAAGAATCTAAACAGAGAGAAATTAAAAGGTTAAAGAAAGAACAGAAAGAACAAGAGTTGACTTTAGAACAGGCTGCTAAGCAGCTGCAAGTCAACGAGTCTGAGAAGGCAATAGAGGTGGCTACTAGAGAGCGTAATTTAGCGATTGACAAGTGCTATCCTGCTTTGCCATCGAGTACAGCTAAGATAGTAGAGGACCCCGAAAGCGATCCTCTGTTGTCTTACTTGTTACAGTCACCCCCACCGTATGCACAGGGTGCTACGGTTCCTCCTTTACCGAATGTTCAAATGCCGGTTGCTGGACAACCTGGTATTCCTGCTCCTGCTCCCCTGAATCAAGCTCCTGTACCTCCTGTGGTCAATGTGAATGTTCCTTCGGCACCCCCTCTTCCTGGGGTGCCGGCTTCTTTGCCTATACCTGTATCGTTTATACCTACTGTTTCACAAGCTACCTTACCTGATACTCCTACTGTTCCTATTCTATCTGTTCCAACTGCTACTGTGTTTTCTACATCTGCTAGTATTATGACTCCGCTTTCTGTTCGTCGAAGAATTACTGATTCTGTCTCTAATATTCTGTCTCCCTTCTATAAAACTTTAATTAAGACTCCTGCCTCTGAGTCTGTACAGAGACGTAGTCAGCTTCCAAGTACTGAGGAACGGGGAATCTTAGATTCCACGGCTCTCAGATGGATTTCGAAGAGTAGGAGATATAGTACGAGAGATGTATTAGATACTTTTATGCAGTGGAATGAACCAACGCAACGATATGTCGTCGACGAGATGTGCTCTCTTTTACGGGAGGAATTAGAAGAAGATGACTCTGAATCGAATTTAGAAGACCTAATTAATGTTCAGAAAGAGTTTGCTGCAGGTACGATAGTTGGTCAAAATATAAATGAAGCGATGGAACTGATCTTAAGCTATAGGAATGATCCATCTCTTCGTTCACCGAGAGATTTAGAAAGACACAGTACGAAGCAGAATCGCCAATATCCAATGAGGGAGGTTCCACCAATTTGGCGCGAAGCTGTGCAAGCTAATGCGAACCTTGGTATTGCGGCCGCTCCGGCACAATTCCAGAGGGTGTGGATACACATTCCATGGAAGCGAGCCGAAGTGTTAGCAGTGAAACAGGCCTTGCCAGATCCGCGTAAGAATCCTGCCGGATACTATAAGGAATTAGCACAGACAGTTGAGGCATGTGAATCTAGCGGACATTGACATGTTATTTGGGAATGTAGTTCCGCAACCAATTTGGGCTAAAATACGTAAGGAGAATCATCCAGTTGCCCTAGGTGGTGATTGGGCAGCTATCATAGCAGCGGATGGTCAGCAAATAGGTGGTTCCAAACCCGAACCTCTAATTGCTAATCTTCCAGGTAGGATAATTGACTTAATGAAGACTCTGATGCCAGCATTGCGCGTTAACTGGGACAAGTTGTCCGCATGCAGGCAGAAGAAAGACGAAAGTGTCTCCGACTTTTTCACGAGGTTCGAAGAGACTTTTGTAGATCACAGTGGTCAGGATATGAGTACAGAAGGAGGACAGAGATTGTTTGTTGATAAATTTGTACACAATCTGCTACCAGAGCTCTGCAATAAATTGAAAGATTCCGAGAGTGCGTGGGCTGTCTCCACAACTGCGCAAATACTTGCAACTGCACAGTATTATGAAAATAGGGATAAAGAGGAGAAAGAGAAATCAGATAAGAAAACGAAAGATTTAAAGACTAAAGTTCTTTTGCAACAGGCATATCCGCCTCGCATGAATCAAACCAATACACAGCAAGGGTCATATCAAAGGACAGACTATAGTTCACCGAGGCCTCAATATCAGTGGAACCAGTGTGTCTATTGTAAGAAAGAGGGTCATTATAAGAATGACTGTCCGATCTTAGCGCAAAATAATGCTGCCGCAGCTCAAAGAGGTCGTGGTGGTTCTATGCAAAATTCTAGAGGTCGAGGATGAGGTGCTATGCCTCGGCAAACGAATGATCGCCCTTCTAATCACTTTGATCAATGAAATGGACAGTCTGCCCAGCAAAATAGATCTCAACAGTATCATGTTGAGGATTATTGTGAAGTAGATGAAGGATTTCAACAAACTGAATACTAGGACAGCCACGGACAGAGAGAGGGAGTAGTATCAGTTCCAGTGGATCAGAGTGGGCCTTATGTCGCAGTAGCAACATCAGGTGTAGTCGAACCGTTTTTGTTGGATACTGGTGCAGCAAAAAGTTCAATCATTCATGCGAAACTCCCTGGCGCACCTTTGTCTGGCTTAACAAATGTTTCTGTAGGTTTTTCAGGCGCCCCTGTTTACAACCCCGTATCTGGTCCTTTGCCTATTTCTGTTGGACCGTGTCAATTGAAAGCACCCCTGATTTTGACGACAGTTTGTAATGAAAATCTGCTTGGTTTAGACTTGTTAAAACGCCTATATGCGACATTGTACTGTTCTCCGTCAGGAGTACAGCTTACGTTGGGTAAAAGAATCACCTCTCCGATGTACTTGTCAATGGATGCACTCCCGCCAGAGCTGCGTTCACTCCCTGATACTCTTTGGGCGACTGGTCCTAACGATGTAGGCCTTTTGGAAATACCACCATATGTAGTCACTTTGAAAGCAAATGTCAAATTTCCACGAATTCCACAATATAAGATTTCTAGTGAAGGTGAACGTGCACTTTTATTGATTGTACAAGATTTGATTAAGAAAGGTGTAGTTGAAGAAACTAGAGGAAATGTCTGTAACAGTCCTGTATTACCAATTTTGAAACGTACTGATCCTTCAAAGCCTCCAGTTTATAGGTTTGTTATCGATCTCAGAGAGGTTAATAAGATTGTGGTTCCGCAGTTTCCTGTGGTTCCAGACATTACTGCATTGTTAACGTTGATTCCTGCTACAGCCACATGGTTTTCAGTTATCGACTTGAAGAATGCCTTTTTCAGCATTCCGATAGCCGAAGAAAGCAGAGATATTTTCGGCTTCTCTATAGGAGGTCGAAGCTTCAGGTTTAAACGTGCTCCACAAGGCTATTGTGAGAGTCCGTCCATTTACAGTCAGGCATTAAAAAGTCAGTTAGATTCCTTTGTACTTCCTCCTGGTTCTGCCCTAGTGCAATATGTAGATGATCTTCTGGTGGCTGCCGATGACAAGGAAACTTGCAAAGCAGCTACAATTTCGTTATTGCATCATTTGTCTAATTTGAATCATAAGGTGTCACCTTCGAAAATGCAATACTGCTGCCAAGAAGTGACCTACCTAGGTCATCTCTTGTCAAAGGAGGGAAGGAAGTTGACCCCAGAGAGAATAAAAGCAATTACGCAGATGACTGTTCCCCGCATACAGAGAGAAGTACGTGCCTTTTTAGGTATTACCTCGTACTGTAGGCAGTGGATCCCAAATTTTTCTCTTTTGGCAAAACCATTGGTAGCGTTGACTGGGAAAGGTGTTCCGAGTCCGGTGCCATGGTCTGCTGAATGTCAGGAGAGTTTTTCTGAGTTACGAAATGCACTATGTTCAGCTCCTGTATTGGGTACACCCGATTACAGTAAGCCATTCACGCTCTATGTTCACGAGAGAGAAGGTTGCGCGTTGAGTGTCCTGACACAGAGATTTGGTGATAAACAACGCCCTTGTGCGTATTTTTCATCAACATTAGACCCGGTAGCTAGAGCATTACCTAGTTGTTTGAGAGCTACAGCAGCAGCTGCAGCGTCCATTCGTCAATCTGCTGGTTTGGTGATGAACAACATGCTAGTGGTCATGGTTCCTCATGCTGTGGATACACTCATGAACCGAACCAAGACGCAACACCTTACCAGTGCTAGATTATCAGGATATGAGCTGACATTGTTAGCGAGTCATATTCAAATCAAAAGATGCAATGTATTGAATCCAGCAACATTGTTGCCGACTAATCAAGAGTCGAGTGATTCCGAACCCCATGATTGCTGTTTCAGAACCGAGGAGGAGACAAAAGGACAAATTGATTTAAAGGACACTCCATTGTCAGATCCAGATGGCACGTTGTATGTTGATGGGTCATGTTTTAAATTGGAGAATGGTGATGTGACTGCTGCTTACGCAGTAACGACTTTGAGTACGATTGTGGAGACTGCAAGAGTGAGTCAGAATTCTGCCCAAGCTGCAGAATTAATCGCTCTAACGAGAGCGTGTGTTTTAGCAAAGGGAAAGAGAGTGAATGTGTTCACAGATAGTCAGTACGCATTCGGCGTGGCCCATAGTTTTGGCCGTTTGTGGAAAGAAAGAGGTTTCATTACGTCCCATGGGACTAAGATTCAACATGGTCAGCTAGTTAACGACTTGTTGGAATCTCTAACCTTGCCAACTGAAGTTGCGATTGTGAAATGCAGTGCTCATAAAGCAATCACGGATGATGTTGGTCGTGGGAATGCTTTTGCTGATGAAACCGCTAAACAGACAGCTAGAAATATGATGAGTAGAATGTATGTTGCAACGTCTGCGAGATGGATTTCCGAGTCTGGAATGTGCGAGGATACAGTGGAAAGTGTGAAAGAGATTCAGAAAGAAGCGACTGAGGAGGAAAAGCTTGCATGGAAAGAGAGTTCGGGTAAATTGGACTCGAGTGGATGTTGGATTGATTTGTCGGAACAACAATGTTGGATGTTGCCTGATGCGTACGTGCTTGCAGTGGTTACGATGGCACATGGAGTAGCACACATTAGTTCTAAAGGGATTTGTAAGATGTTGGCTCCAGTTTGGAAGAATGATGGGATTAGTAAGTGTGCAGAGAGAGTGGTGAAAAATTGTATGGTATGCCTGATGCATAATCCTGGCAAGGGAGTCCCAACGCCTACTGGTCACTTCGCTCCTCCTTCTTGCCCCTTTGAAGTGATTCAGTTAGATTTCATTCACATGGATCGTTGCAATAACCTAAAATACGTCCTGGTGGTAGTTTGTGCTTTCTCCAGATGGATCGAAGCATATCCACTAAAGGACAACACTGCCCTATCAACTGCCAAAATCCTTCTCAAAGAATACTTCCCTAGGTATGGAATGCCACGGATTGTATGGTCAGATAACGGAAGTGAGTTTGTAGGGAAAGTTATGCAGAGTGTGTGTGCCGGTTTAGGGATCAAGCAGAAATTTCACAGTGCAAACCATCCCCAGTCTGCTGGTTTAGTTGAGGGCTACAATGGCACCCTCAAGCTGAAACTCGCTAAAATACAGGCATCCACGGGTTTGTCCTGGCCAGACGCACTACCCTTGGCTTTGTTATCAACGAGAGCGACTGTACATTCTAGAGTAGGGCTTAGTCCTTATGAAATAGTCTTTGGTCGTCCTGCAAATATTTGGGGAGTGCCAAGGCCAAAAGAATTCTGTTCTCTGGAATATCCAATGTTGATTGATTACCTTTACGACTTGACTGCTAAATTGAGTCTTATTCACCAACAGGTTTTCGATGCATTGCCAAAGCCACCGGAGAGTCCAGGTCATCAGCTGAAACCAGGGGACCACGTTGTGGTGCGCAACTTTACAAGGACGAAAAATCTTCAACCCAGATTTGTCGGCCCCTACCAAGTGCTGCTGGCGACGAGAACTGCTATTCGTGTGGCTGGTCGCAAGAACTGGATCCACACGACGCACGTCAAACGTGTGCCCCTGCCGCTTCCTTATGATAACTGGGTGAAGAAGGGAATTGGTGCCTCTGAGTTTGAACGAACGCCCAGGTTTATCCCTTTCAGCGATGCCGAATTGATAACTGACACATCGAACTCTGGCTCTCCTCCTGAAACTACTTCTTTGACTCCTGAACACTTGCCCTCTGCATCAGAAGAAACTTTGCCATCTGCGAACTTGAACATTGCAACCTCTGCTGATAAAACACTGTTTTCAGATCAAACAGCTCCTGCAAAACTGAGATACAATTTACGGTCTCGTAATATGGACAAATAAAGCAGGAAACTGCCTATTGTAATATTTGAATTTTGACACTTTTGCCTTCAGCCAGGAAGTTTGCTGTTGTTTTTATTGTTTTAAATTGCCTTGCCGTCTGGGTAGCCGTAGGGTCGTGGCTGTGTGCCTAGTTGAATCTGCGGGGGTCAGACACAAGGTCGATCTTTCTGTTAGTTCTGGGAACTCCCAGGGCTGATAGAGGCATTTTCATCTACGTACACATCATCAGTGGTCGCGAGCGGATTGTAGAAGATGGAGCTTCCTGCGCTGCAACGAGAAAATGTGATTTATGTTCGCAGAAATAGACTTTACAGAATTCTTCACAGCAAATGCTTTCTGATGCAATGTGCTATTACATTTTTAATTGTTTTGATAACGCTGGTGGGTGGAATCGTCTTTGGTGTGAATTTGATTTTTATGCCAGTAACTACAGTACCTCCCCTTGATCCTGCTACTTCTACTGTTTCTTCTATGCACTCTTTTCACTCGTTTCCTGAACATGAGCAAGCTCGACGCTCAGAATTCATTAATAACACTTTTGTACAGCTCTTGCACCAACACCAACTGGTAGTTAACACTACAGACTGCTGGGTGTGTGGCTTGATACCCCACACTATGGATAAAGGCATTCCCTATCTAGTTTTGCCTTTTAGCTATAATGGATCATTTCAGGCCCTTCAGACCATTTTTGCTTATGCCCTTGAAACCTATCCTCCGCGTCCACCACGCTCCACTAAATATAACTCTGCCAACAAAGCTTTAGTCCAGGGAATTATTGACATGATCAAGGACGTCAATAATACTCCATCTTACCCTAGAGATGAATTACGAGTATATTTGAGTTGGAACTCTTCAGAGTATCGCCTTAGTTTGGGAGAAAGCAAGCGTAAAAGCTCAACTCCAATCTGGGTCGTGCCTCACCGAGGTCAGGTCTGTTTGCAAGGAAATGGGAGAAATCCGAGAGCTCAGCTAGGGAGGAGTGAGTGCGTTGAGACCTATGTGTTTCCGTCTAACTCTTCCCCTGCCTTCCTTACTGCTAGGGGTACCTACTTCATCTGTCAAGACAGAGCGTATACATGGCTGCATGCTGACTTTTCAGGTTCATGTTATATTGCTCGATTGTTGCCTCCAACATACACTGCTTCATCTGATTATCACAAGACCAGAGTAGCAAGAGGTGTTTTCAGCAAGGAAGATACCGCTGGTCAGGAAGCTGGAGACTTCTTCAAAGGTTTCCTTCCGTTCTGGGGGCCTATGGCCAATAGTAAAAACATACGTCAGCTAACACGGGTAGTTGAATCTACTATTACCGAAACTGCTGGTGCCCTTAGCAACTTGACAGCTGAGCTTCAGGCGGATCGACTCATGACGTTGCAGAACCGTATGGTTCTAGACGTGATACTTGCAGATCGAGGTGGGGTATGCAGAATGATCCAATCGAGCTGCTGTGTTTTTATTCCCAATAATGCTCCAACTGTCTATGAGGCGATCTCTAAGCTACACAAGATTTCCGACTCTATACACGTAGACAAGGGAAACTGGTCCTTCATGGAGTGGTTTTGGACTCTGATATCAGCGTGGGGATGGAAGGTTCTGATGGTCATTGGTGTCATCTTAGTATTCCTGTTCTCGTGTTGCCTGATAATCCAGTGTGGTCCCGCTCTGTGTAGTCTCTGTGCTGCAACCTGTTTTAGAAAACCACCTGCGTTTGGAGAAAAGGCGTGAGAAAGGATGATGATACAACAGCATGTCACTGACCTGATGAGCATAGAACTAGATTCTGACATAGACTGAGTAATTGCCTATGTAAGGGCAAAAGGAGGGTCTGAGGTTCCGTGACGATTTGAACCCGTGCTTTCAACATTGTCGTAAATACATAATTTTGGTATCAGTGAACCGCAAATGGTCCATTTAGCATATCCTGGTGTTTTCGCTGTGCTACGAACAAGAGTACTCCTGTTACAAACACATTTCTGATCTACCCATGGCATCCATCTTAGATCATGGCAGCCATTTTGTGTTTCTTGCCCTCACATAGACAATGGACACGCAATGACCTCTGATTACTTCATTTCGATTAAGGACACGTAGGCTCAGCCGGAGATTCACCTCTCTAGTGACACGTGCACCTTAGAACAGAACACGCCGTGGCTGCATGACTCGACAAAGGCTGCCTCCTCTGCCTGAGGCCAGTCCTGCTATACTGGTTCTCGTGTTCGTTGGCCTGATCATGATTAGGCGGCCGAAGCTGGTAGCCTTGCCCATTTACAACCCACAAACATCTCTTATCCTGCTTTTCTATCTTCCGCACCTGGCTCTGCTCCTTTCCTTCTGGGCCTTTATTAGGGGGAGGTAACGAAATTTACGATGAGGCGGTCCGGCTCTTGAATGAAATGTTGACATGGGATTGTGATGGAATAGTGGGAACCCCTCTTCGTAATGTTTGACATCAGATATTATCGACGATTCCTGTGCAAAGCCAAATATTTATTGTTTAGGACACAAAGGTTTGGGAATGTACTAACATGTGAAGAATTTGCCTGAAGGCCAATATTTAGTATATAAGGAGCAACCTTTCTTGTACAAATCGAACAGGCTCCTAGACACTGCCCGTGTGTAGTTTCTGTGACTTCTGTGTCCCTGCAGTAATAAACCTTTGGTCTTTGACGCCACCATCGAGAAGCCCGTGTTTCTGTTTATTTGTGCACCGAGACAGGTAGAACTCCGGGGTCTTCGGGTGTTATCCCTGACACCTCTGGACGGAACCAAAAAGTCCAGAACTCCAAGGTGTAGTATGGGTTTTTTAGGGTTTTGTGAAAGGTAACTTTAAGGAATAGCAAGACGTTTTTAGAACTCAGTAATAAGTAGCATTAAGGGGCAAGGTTTCCTGGCTCAAGGAAGGGTAGTGTAAGGAGATTTGAGGGTTCATGGAAAGATAATATTAAGTTATAATAAGGATTTTTCAGTTTCAGGAAAGGGTAGTTAGTGTTAAGCAGTACTAAGGGTTTTAGGGTTTATGGAAGGGCAGTTTTAATGGGTAGTTAGGAAATTGAAATTGAAATTGAAAAATAATTTGTATTGCGCAGAACAATAACCCGCAGGTATCAAGGCGCCTAGCAAAAGGTCAGAAAAGACCAGGAAAAAAGAAGTACTCCAGAAAAAAGAAACATTAAGACCTTAGACATATGCTTGCTTGAAGAGAAGGGTTTTTAAGGCAGTGCGAAAGTTCTGTAGGGACGGGAGAGATCTCAGATCCAAAGGAAGTTCGTTCCACCACTTAGGAGCAAGGGTGGAGAAGGCTCTGCCGCCCCACTTGGCTCTTCGTACACGGGGGCTGCTAAAAGCAGTTTCCCAGAGGAACGCAGGTTTCTTCGGGGGACATAGTGGGAGATGATGGATCCTATTCCAGTGTCGCTCTTTTTGGCAATGGCTCTGAAGGTCATACACAGGACCTTAAACCGGATACGCTGTTCTACCGGCAGCCAGTGCAGTGTTTTCCTGGCTGCAGTGGCTGAAGAGCGTCTGGGAGTGTCCAGGACAAATCTGGCTATGGCGTTTTGGACTACCTGTAAGCGCTGCAGCTGTCCTTTATTAAGTCCAGCATACAGCGCATTACAATAGTCCAAACGCGAGCCGATAAGAGCAACAGCTATTTGTTTTCTTGCCTGGAGGGAAAGATATTTCCTGACCCTACGTAGAGTGTGAATCAGGCCCCAACAGGTGGAAACAGTTCTGCTCACCTGGCTGCCTAGGTCAAGGGCAGGATCTATTAACACCCCGAGATTTTTAGCAGAGGATGTGGGGGAAGGGCAAGTACCAAGGGAGTCAGGCCACCAATTGGCTGACCAGATGTTTTCTTTTCCCCCAAACACCATCACCTCCGTTTTCTCCCCATTCAGTTTCAGAGAGTTCTGGATCATCCACTTACCAACCGCCTCCATGCAAGATCTAAATTTGGAGGCGATTAGTTCATCTGAATGGGGTAGAGAGACGAGGATTTGAGTGTCGTCTGCGTACGAGACTACCTCCATCCCGAATGATCTTATTAATTTGGCTAGTGGGGTAACATAGATATTAAAGAGGGTCGGGCTAAGTGCTGACCCTTGAGGAACCCCACATAGCACAGGACGGGATGGAGATAGAAACTCCCCAAGTTTGACTCTTTGTTCCCTCCCCATGAGGAAGGAGGTCAAGAGATCCAGAGCTGCGTTCTTCACCCCCACCTCCCTCAGCCGTGATGTAAGTACCGAGGAGGAGAGGGTGTCGAAAGCCGCAGTTAGATCTAGCAGGACCAGGAGAGATGTCTGGCCCTCATCTACTGATGTACGGATCTTGTCAAGTACGATGGTGAGGGCAGACTCGGTACTAAATTCTTTCCTGAATCCATGCTGGGAGGAGTCTAAGCATCCAGAGCTTTCGACAAAGGCAGCAAGATGTTTGTTAAGATGTGTCTCAAGCATCTTAGCAGGAGCAGGGAGCAGGGAGATAGGCCGGAAGTTTTTTAGGACCCCCGGATCCAAAGAGGCCTTTTTCAGCAGGGGTTTCACTACCGCCTTCTTCCACTCTGCGGGGAAAGTACCATCTCTAATGGCAAGATTCATTATCTCCACCAGGGGTGGTAAGAGGGTCTCCCTACACTGTTTAATGACCTTCAGTGGGCAGGTATCCAAAGGTGATCCAGACTTAGTCTTGGCTAACAAAAGCTCAAGATCTTGCAAGGCCAGCGAGGGAAAGGTGTCCAGAGTGCAAGGAGGGGAGATTTCAGTGATGGTCGAACTCATCTCTACGCTAGGTATGGATGCACTGAGATCAGCTCTTTGTTCCTCAAGGGCTAGGTGAATATCCTGGATTTTAGAGTGAAAGAAGGAGGCGATCTTATCACAGAGGTCCTGCGAAGGGATGACAGGGTCAGGGACTTGCAACCTGACCAGAGAGTCAACGGTTTTAAAGAGTTCCTTCGGGGAAGAAAGCGAGGAGGTCGCGATCACAAAATGTTTTTGTTTAGCCTGCAAGATTTCCGCCTTGTATTTTTTAACCAGAAGTCGATGAGCTTCCTTATTTTTGAAGTCCCAACTGGCGTGCCATAGCCTCTCCATTCTCCTCACTTCTTGCCTAAGAAGCCTAAGGGAGTCGGAGAACCAGGGGGCAGAAGGTCTCTTTCTAGGAGTTTTAGGGTTCAAGGAAGGGTAGAGTTAAAGGTAGTTAGGGGATTTTTGGGTTAACTGATGGGTCACAGAAGTGGGTAGTAAAGGTTTTAGGGTTCAGTAGAGTTAATAGGGTAGCAGGGATTTTTTATAGTTTAGGAAACGCCAGCATTAAGCCATTGTAAGGAGTGTTAACTGGCACTAAGGCATTTTTTAGGATTCAGGGAAGGGTAATTTAAAATTACAGTTCATTAAATAAGTAAATAAATGTAATCTAATATATATAAAAAATCAAATGTAAGGTTGCTTCAGGAGCAACCACAGCACTCAGACTGCCTCGCCACAACTGACGACATAGGCACTCTCCTCGATCGAGAGCTGCCTCAAACTTAACTCCAACACTACCGAAGTCCTCATCCCAGGCTCCACTCCCTCTGCTTGGGAAGACTCCTGGTGGCAAGCAGTACTCAGACCCCCGCCCCCTACACACCCACCAACCATGCACGCAACCTCAGCATCATCCTCGACTCATAGCTCTCCTTAAACCACCAAATCAACGCCTTATCGTACACGTGCTTCCACATGCTCCGCCTACTGCGAAAGATCTTCAAATGGATCCCCACTGAGTACAGTAGAACGGTCACCCATGCACTCATCAGCAACAAGCTTGACTACAGCAAACCACTCTACGCCGGCACAAGCCAAAAACTCCAAAAGAAGTTGCAGCACATCCAGAATGCCTCCATCAGACTTATCCTGGACTTCCCCTGCCGAAGCCACATCTACGATCACCTGCAAGACCTCCACTGGCTTCAGGTCAACAAAAGAATCACCTTCAAGCTCCTCAAGCATGCCAACAGAGCCCTGCACAACACCAAACAGACAGCTCCACTCTGCCCATGGCCACTATCCATTGGATCTGAAAAACATTACTGGAGAAATGTCATTCTCCTACCTCGCTGTGAAGACATGGAACTCAGTCACCGTCACTGCCTCAATTCAGGTAGGACCTCAAGACGTGGCTCTTCAACACAACTGCAGATCCCCATGCCCAGCGCCTTGAGACCCTTACGGGTGAATAATTTGGGCTCTATAAGAACCCTGATTGATTGACCGATTGAAGGCAATTAAATATTTGTAAGTAATGTACTTTATTTAACTCTAAATAAAAAAATGTAATTAATAAAATAAACTTACTTTTTAGAGTCACTGAGCTTAGAAAACATTCTAAGAATTAGAAAGAAAATACAACATTCTCCTAAAGAGTGTATGTTATATATCTCTTAAGTTGTAACTCCTAGACCTCCGGTACAAGCAACACTCTCCCCAGCAGCTCTGCTTGCAGCTCCTCCCTGCCTCAGCACCAGAGCCTTCCCGCCTCCTGGGTTCGCGCCGGCAGTCCGCCGCTCCTGCGCTTCACCCAGCACCACCTGGTCCTCTCCTGACTGGTTAGGAGACTCGTTTTTCGAGTTCTATTTCCAGTAAGCTCTACTTGGTCCTGACTCGTTTTTACTTATTTAGCCGATTTAGTCATCTTGCTCCTGACCGGAGGATTTGTTTCACTCCTGCCAGCCTTTACCGCCACTGATGCCCAGCGTCCCCTCCCACCGACAGCCCCGCTCCCACCTCCCACCTCTAATCCCGCCCCCCCTCACCTACTTAATGGCGGCCGCTGCACAGTCGAGCCTAAGGCAAGCCCGTCTGTGCCTGGATCGCACCCAGCGCCAGAACGCCTGGCCCCGCGAGCGCCAGGACACCTGACGCCGCTACGATGCCAAATTCCTCCACGAACTCAAAGCTGGCCGATCATCCACCTCCTTCCAGGCCACCCCGAAGCTCACCCACGGACCCTTCTCCTGCCGTAGCTGCAGCTTCACCAGCCGCCGAAAACCCGCAGGTCCCACCCCACCCGCCAGGGCAGGAAGCAACCATCTCTGATGCACACTACTCAACACCCGCTCCGTCCACAAGCACGCCAACGAACTCTGGGATCTACTCGACGTCGCCTTCATGGCGGAAACCTGTATGAGCCCCTCCAACATTGCCATAGCCATCCCAGAAGCTACAAGATCACCCGAAGGGACCGCACCGACAGATCAGGAGGAGGAATCGCCATTCTCCACAGGAATACCTTCAGTATTTCGACCAGCATTGAAGACACCTCCAGCGCCGCAGAACACCTGCACTTCCAGATCCACACTGATCCCAACACCACCCTCAAAGGAACCCTCGTTTACAGACCCCCCAGACCCTGACCACAGTTCTGCGACTCCACCACCGCCGTTGTCAGCGCGCACGCCCTTGCGTTCACAGACTACATCGTCCTCGGAGTCCTGAACTTCCACCTCGAGAACGCCAACGATAGCAACTCCTTCGCCCGCTCAGAAACCGCGCCAACCTCGGACTCAAGCAGCTCATCATGACTCCCACACACTCCGCCGGACACACGCCCGCCCCACCTTTTCCGCCAGCGACTACGTCACCTTCAGCCACACCACCGAACCCCACTGGGCTGACCACTACTGCGTCCACGTCACCTTTCAGAAACCCACCACCACCCACAACAGACCCCCTACCGCAGCTGGTACAAGGTCACCGAAGACCAGCTCATCACCACCCTCGCCCGAGACCCACCAACCGACACCACCGACACTGCCACTGCAAACTCAGACAATGGATCGACGACTGCGCCAACACTCTCGCCCCGATCAAAAAACCCGCCAACAGACGCACCGACAGAAAGGCCAGCTGGTTAACCACCGACCTCCAGGAATCCAAGCGGACTTGCCCAAGATTTGAGAAAAAGTGGCGCCACGAACAGACACCGGACAACCAGGCAGCCCTCAAGAACGCCAGCAGAAAGCACCGCCAAATCATTTGCGCCACCAAAAAGACCTCCCTCAAGGAACCCATCAACAGGAAAGCAGACAACCGCTAAGAGCTCTTCAACATCGTGAAGGAACTCTTCCCCAGCTCCAACGACATCCAACCATCGCAAGAGCTATGAGACTCCCTAGCCAACTTCTTTCACCGCAAGATCGCACACATCCACAACAGCTTCAACACCCAGACCCGCCAGACAGCCACCGACAAGCAGACTCGCCACCCCCCATCCTCACCATCCTTCTGGTCTCGACAACGAAACCATCAAAACCATGAACACCATCCACTCCGGATCACCCTCCGACCCCTGCCTTCACCACATCTTCAACAAAGCAAACCACATCATCGCACCCCAACTCCGGAAGATCATGTTATGTTATGTTATGTTATACAGGGGTTTTATATAGCGTGTCCCGACGCTTTGAATAAACAGCTCCTTTGAGACGCAACCTTCCCGGAAAGCTGGAAGCCTGCAGAGATCAACGCCCTCCTCAAGAAACCCACAGCGGACCCAAAGGACCTCAAGAACTTCTGGCCCATCTCCCTGCTCCCGTTCCCAGCAAAAGTCATCGAGAAGATCATCAACAGGCAACTGACCTGCTTCCTCGAAGAGAACAACATCCCTGACCCGTCCCAAACCGTATTCCGCAGGAACCACAGCATCGGAACCACCCTCATCGCCACCACTGATGACATCAGGACCCTGCTGGACAACGGCGAACCGCGGCACTCATCCTCCAGGACCTCTCGGACGCCTTCGACACTGTCTGCCACCACACCCTACGTACACGCCTCCGCGATGCAGGGATTCGCGACAAAGCCCTGGACTTGATCAACTCCTTCCTCACCAACAGAACACAGAGGGTCCGCCACCCCCCATTCCGATCCGAAGCCACCAAGATCATCTGTGGCGTGCCCCAAGGATCATCCCTCAGCCCAACTCTGTTCAACGTCTACAGGGCAACGCTCGCCAACATTGTCCGATTGCACAACGTCAACATAGTCTCCTACGCAGATGATATCCAGCTGATCCTCTCACTCATGAAGGACCCTGCCACTGCCAAAACCAACCTCCACGCAGGAAAGAAGGCCGTCGCCGATTGGATGAGGAACAGCCGCCTGGAGCTAAACTCAGGCAAGACGGAGGTCCTCATCCTCGGCTCCACCCCCACTGCCTGGGATGACTCTTGGTGGCCGACCGCTCTGGGAGCTGCACCGACACCCACCAACCATGCACTCAACCTGGGGGTCATCCTGGACCCAACTCCAGGAAAGACTACAACGCATACAGAACGCCTCCGCATGCCTCATCCTCAATGTCCCCTGCCACACCCACATTACAGCCCACCTGGGAAACCTGCAATGGCTCCCAGTCAACAAGAGGATCACCTTCAAGCTCCTCACCCACGCTTACAAAGCACTCCACAACGCTGGTCCAACATACCTCAACAAACGACTCACCTTCTACACCCCGAACTGCCAGCTTCGCTCCGCTGACCTCGCCCTCGCCAATGTCCCACGCATCCACAGGACAACCACCGGCAGCAGATCATTCTCCTACCTCGCCGCCAAGACATGGAACACCCTCCCCACCCAACTGCGCCAGACCGAGGACCTGCTGACCTTCAGTAGACGTCTCAAGACCTGGCTGTTCGAGCAGAAGCTGCACCCCTCCACCCGGCCCCCCTTCCCTGCGCCTTGAGACCCTCACGGGTGATTAGTGCACTATTCAAATGTTTGATTAATTGACTGATTAGTTTAAGTTGATGAGGGTAAGTCACCGGTGCCTGCTACTGCAAGACAGCAACACATTTCTACCGACTGCCCTCCCCCCCATCTGTGCTGCTGCCAGATAAGAACAAACATCATTAACTAGGAGACAACTAGCACTGCAGTGTCATGTATTCGACCAACAGGGTCAAGCTCTGTTAGACTTGATAAAGAGCTCTGAGTCATGCGACTTGATATACAAAGGATTACAGCGATTGGCGTGTAAGCACTTTTACTGTGGAAGCACACACCTTCTGCCCAATCAAAACATGTACTCCTGTCCACCAACATGTGGATGGAGCGAATACCTCACTCTAGTACTCCTGAAAGCTCTTTCTTGATCACAAAAGGCAAGCTGACTGTGGTGCTGTTAAGCCAGACCCAAAAGATGGGCAGAAACTGCTTCTCTGTTTTGTGTGAATTGCTATTAACATTAAAAAAAATCTATGTAGGCCACAGGAGAGTGGAGGGTGGTTATAAAGGGACTAAGGTGTGTTAATACCTCTTTACCTAGAGTAGCATAGATCCTTGCACTAGTCTTCACTATGCAGCTGATTTAAATAAGAAAGTTAAGATTTAGGCTTCAATCTTGCACAGGCGACATGCTAATCTATCTGTATACCGGCCGACCAAGAGGTAGTTGGGTAGTTGATTTACATTTTTAGGTCTCGCTGAGTCAGCGTGCAAGCGCTGCTCGGAGAGACTTTAGTAGGTGAGTTTTCAAAGTGCTGCTGGCTGGCGACAAGCTTGCGTGCCCGCACGAACGAACCGCCAGCCTTCAGCTTCATCTGTCTTTCCTCTTGCTTGCTCCCTGCCTCCGCCCCTACCCCCACCTTCGCGCTTACAAGCGTTCGGGATTCTCCCAGTGGGTGCATCTCCGTCAGGCAATATCACAATCACCTTAAATTTCTTTTCCATCGCTGCCTCAACGTGCTTTCTCTTTCCACAAACTCGATGTTTGTGTTCCTTTATTTTGAGATGCTTTTAGTATTACTGTTTTGTGAATTACGGAACATTAAGGAAATGTTACAGTGAAACTGGACAACGTTCACAGTGTTTATTTCTGATCGCAGTGGCTGCTTCATGTTCGTTGCATCATTCAGGGAGTCCTTTCGCTGGCGCTTTCATGAGGACATGATGAGGAAGCTGGAAACTTTTGGCACATTCTCTTTAAAAGCACAGCATGTTGGCGACTGGTTAGTCGATTAGACCTATGTAGCACTTTAGATCTCAAAGCGCTATGGTGGGTGCAGCAGGTATAACTCATGAAACATGGGGTTCAACTCACAAGGAGGGGGGAGGGTTGAGTGCACATTGGCTGCAATCGAACTCTTAAGATGACGGGCTGTGTGTATCCATTATCAGCACTCAGTCTTCGCTAAGTGATCTTGTTTTGTTGTTGTATCAATGCTTTGCTGCGCCCGTTTGACTTACAACATGCTTTCTCTTTCTCCAAACTCAATGTTTGTGTTCCTTTATTTTTAGATGCTTTTAGTATTACTGTCACCCACACAACCACAACCACACACTCACCCAAACACACACACAACCACAAACACAACGGACACAAACAAGCACGCACACAACCACACACACAACCACAACCACACAATAACCACACATACACACAACCAACCACACACACACACCACAACACACACACACCCACCCACAACCACACAAGCAACCACACCCACACCCAACCACACATACACACAGCCACAACCACACACACAACCACACATACAAACAACCACACACATAACCACACACACACAACCAACCACACACAACCACAACCACACACACACACAACCACACCCACACAACCACACCACACACGCAACCACACCCACACGCAACCACACGCAACCACACACACAACCACACACACAAGCCACACACACAACCACACACACAAACCACACACACAACCACACATAAAAACAACCACACACACACATACCCATACACACAACCACACACACCCAACCACACCCACAACCACACACAACCCCACACACACAACCACAACCACACACACAAAACCACACACACACCCAACCACACACACAACCACACACAACCAGACCCACAACCACACACAACGCCCCCTGGCCACTCACTGCCTATCAGCCTCATCTCAGTTAGCTAGCGCGATTACGATCAGTTTCACGTGATCGCGATCAGTTTCACTTTCCCGGCTGCGTTCGCCGTGAAAGTGTTTGTGTTTCTAGTTTTATTCAGCATTCACTCTTGTTTCCTAGTGCTTGACAATCCAATCTCTACAATATTTAAGCAGCCTGCACGTCTCCTGTCAACCTTACCACTCTATGCATTTTCTCCGATCCACATAGATAGCAGTGGTACAGAAAAAGGTACCCAGGTTTCTTTTCCTTCCTTCAAGCAATAACTAGAATACTAAACTGCATTCGTGCCCCACTTACTTTTAAACAGCAAACAGTTATTCTAATTGGTTTGTTTCAAAGATGGTGTATCTTAGGAGAAGGGCAGTGGCACTCGCATGGCATTATACGCTAGTGTGTTCAAAAGAGTTGTTTAAAAAAAAAAATGTATGAAAAATTGACACTTTTAAAAATTCTGATTCCACCAGAAACCGAGTCCTCCACAACACCTTGTTTTTTTGGCTGCCAGCTGTGAAAAAGAGACCAATATTGCCCCCATTTTTATTATTCTGCATCCTCTGTTCAATTCTGGGGTGCTTTTTCAACTTGTTGCTAGTTCACTGCGAATCTTACTGTTACTAATTCCAATTGTGTTAGCTTTGGCTTATTTGCAATGCAAACTTTATTGCAATAAGTTACTGTAACAAGCTGCAAGTCCGCTACGTAAGCCCATTCATTTGCTAATTATTTTCCACATAAGGTTGCAAGACCATAAAGTGGAGTTTTCAGGATTTTGAATAGTTTCTTGTTTAAAGATGTTACTCTCTCCTGCGCACCCCACTCCTGTACTAAGGTTACGAGTGACTTGGCACCCGCCTTTCAGAGGTTTTTGCATCCACCCAAGTCTGGCCTGGCACTGGTGTGCGTCCCAGCCTGGCACACACCGAGTGATGATCTTTTTCACCTCCTTCTACACCCCAGCTCACTACTGTTTGAAGTCTGTCACTCACCCCTCACCTCCCTGGCACTCACCCTTCACCCCTCGGGCCTGGCAGTCACTACTCACATCTGGCACTCACCCTTCTCCCTCTCCGTCACTCAGTATTGACTCTCCGTGACACTCAACTCTCACCTCCCTGACACTCACCCTCGACCCTCCTGGTACTCATACTTCCCCTCCCTGGCACATATCCTTCACCTCCCTGACACTCACCCATGTCCTTTCCTGGCATTCTCCGTGACACTCAACTCTCACCTCCCTGACACTCACCCTCGACCCTCCTGGTACTCATACTTCCCCTCCCTGGCACATATCCTTCACCTCCCTGACACTCACCCATGTCCTTTCCTGGTATTCACTACTCGCCCCCTTGGCACGCACCCTTCACCTCCATGGCACTAGCCCTTCATCCGCCTGGCCTGGCAGCTACCCTTCACCCCTTGCACTCACCCTTCCCCTCCTTGGCACTCACCTTTGACCCTCCTGACTCTTACATCTCACCTCCATGACACTCAATCTTCATCTTCCTGGCACTCACCCTTCATCCTCCTGACCTGGCACTCAACCTTCACCTCCGTGGCACTAGCCCTTCACCCCCCTGGCCTGGCAGCTACCCCTCACCCCTGGCACTCATACTACCCCTTCTCGTCACTCACCCATCCCCTCCATGGCACTCACCCTTGACCCCCCTGACTCTTACGTCTCATCTCCCTGGCACTCACTCCTCACCTCTCTGGCACTCACCCTTCACCCCCATGGCCTGGCAGTCACCCTTGTCCCTTCTGGCATTCACTCCTCACCTCGCTGCCACTCACCCTTGACCCTCCTGGCACTAGCCCGGTTTCCCCCAAGAACAAAAAAACTTCCAGATTGTTCCACGAAAAGTGCATTGGGCATTAACAATTGCTTAACAATCTGAGAATCGGCAGTTCACAAGTCAATCTGGTGTGGGTGCACTGCGTAGAAGACCGGGCACCACAAGCCTTTATAATGCATAATTAAGTGCCACCGCTTCACACAAGGTGAATGAGAACACTGTGACTACACCACATGACCCTTCAAGGGACTTCAATTCCTTTAGAAATAAGAATTTTATGGTCCTGAGGAGAACCCTGCAATCAGGGGGTTCGAAACATGTCGACCTTACTTGGCCCTGAGTCAATAATAAGGCTTTGAAGGACTGTGTTAGGATACTAAGAAATTAGGTTCTAACTGTATATTTCTATGTAATATAGTCACATTAAGGCATTTAGTAGGGTACATAAACTGTAAGTTGAATAATTTTTGTTGGCAAAAGGCCATACTATATGGTTTTTTGTTATATACATGTGTGAGTGTGATTGTAGGATGAGTGGACTGGTCAAAGTTTGGAGTGGATGAGTTGAAATATGTATAGTGAATATATGTTATTGTAATTGATTGTTTTCCATTGTACATTTTTGTATATGCACAAAAAAAGTATTTCTTAGAAACAAAAAAGTAAAAAGAAAGTGACTAGTGAAATAAATAAATAAAAAACTAGTGACGTTATAATAAACGGACCGTTATGTTTCATTCATATAGGGTTTAACAAAAAATCTTTTTGTAAGTCAAGTCCAGCATTGGCACTTTTGTTGTTTATTACTACCCTTGTCCCTTCTGGCATTCACTCCTCACCTCGCTGCCACTCACCCGTGACCCTCCTGGCACTAGCCCGGTTTCCCCCAAGTACAAAAAATAGCAAGCATTGGCATAGCCAATAAGTCTCGTCTGTGGGACCTTATAAGTGTTTAGCCACACAACAGTTGATGTTGTTGCACCAAGGATATTGTGCTGCATAACTAAATACTTATAAGGTCCCAAATTCGAGACCTATTGGCCAGGCCAATGCTTGTTTAAAAAATGGCTGCCGAATAGGCAGCACTGTGAGGAGACGTCCAGTGACACATATACAGACTGTTACGGCGTTAAAGAAAAAAAAATGTACTAAACCATGGCCATACTAATATCATGCTCCTGCCATGTCCGGCAAATCTACGAACTGGAGAAATTGGTAGAACCAAAACATGAAAAAAATAATTGAATAAACTAAACACTGCAGAACTAGGCTAAAAAGAAAGAAAACAAATAAACTATGCTGTGGTAAAAGATGCTTCTGCATAAAGAACGCTGGCAGGAAACGAAAAATCTGTGTAAAAATCCATCTTTTCAACTGTTTTCAGGCAAGTTTTTGGCAACAAACACAGGCCTGGTTTCTTAGCAGGTGACCTGTGCACCCAGCCGGCGCGAGGAAAACACTCACATTTGACAACATGCTAAACGCCACTCGCTTCTTGGAAGGCGGTGGCGGCTGCCAGCCTCAAACTATCATTTTCATCACAAAAGGAAGGCAGCGCTTTCCCCTTCTCTGCGACGGTCTCCTGTCTTTCGCAGCTTGCCCGCTTATTAAGCCATAAGTATAACTTACTTCCCGAAACAGAAATCCAAAATTAGACATTGTCGCCTCTGCGTCCGTCCCAGCTCTGAGCCGCGGCAGCAAGAGGACGGCTGGGGCTGTAATGGTTCATCTTTCAACCGGAGGGAGGACGACGGGGAACCGGAGGAGAGAGCGTCGAGGGCGTCCGCAATCATAGCCTCCAGGCCTAACCCTGCGCGCCCACGCCAGGCCCGGCCATTACCGCCGAGGCGGCGCGTCCGCGGCCGCTGAACTGCGCCTGAAGTCCCTGGTGGGGGCGGCACTTACCAGCCACAGCCGGGTCCGCGCGGCTAGCGCCCAGAGAGGACGCCGAGGCGCCTGGTTTACGCGGGAGCTCATTCACACTGGGGCGGCCGGGGCTAACAAACCCCACGGTCTCAGGAGTCGCAGAGCATGGACAGCTGTGCGAGCCGGAACCGGCTGCAAAACCATGGATCCGTACCAGGGCCGGCCTTAGGCATGTGCAAGCTGTGCACCTGCACAGGGCCACCAAACCCCAGGGGCCACCACACCAATAGATATCCTTAATATATTTATCCTCTGAGGATGGATACATATTTGTGTGGCGGCCCCTGGCAGGGATTTGGCGGCCTCCGGCTCAGTTCCACTTCTAAACACCCTAACCCCTCGCCCTCTTCACTGGCCTCCGTGCTCTGCCCACCCGGACCCCCTCTTCCGGGGCCCCCTACCTACGCTCCCTGCCCAGGGCCACCATGACCCTAGAGCCGCCCCTGTCCGTACAGCATGGCCCGGCCTTTCCTTCACTACCAAAGGCGGCGAAAAATACTGACCTCACCTACCTGCAGAGAGAATCATTTATGTATGCTTTTATTTTTAATTGGGTGATATGGTCACCAGGGGTTTCAGGGATCTGATTGGATACGAGAGGGCGATGACAGAGAGAATCATAGAAGTGATCCTATTAAAATACAGGACAACACACACCATCGTCCATTTGTATAGGGCGGACACCACCAGGCCTAGAGCTGTGTTGAATTTTAGGGGGTCTTTCAAGGAGAAAGTTCCTGAGAGCTGCTTATCCAATAGGGGCAGGTCACTGACACATGAAGCAGGGGCAGTTTCTTTTCTGACAGATGACGCAGAGCAAGTAAGACTCCAGGGCAGTGAGTAAAGGTTTCACAAACACACCATCAGGGCAGCCACAGGCTCTGTAAGCAAGCCAGAACTCTATCCAAACGTGCTCCTTCTCAACATATGCGCATAGTGTCTTGGTGTCAGATGCCTGTAGTACACTGTCCAGGTGTACAGCTCTTTCGGATCACAGAGACCCTCTGATCTTTTCAGACTCCTCTGATGAACACTTGGATGTGACTGCAAAATCCCGGTTGTGTATGGGCAGGAGTCTAAATTCAGGATTCATGGCATTCGTGTCCACAAAATGGCGGCACAAGCGACTTGTTTGAAGGGGACACTGCCAACTGTGCCTGTGGTAAATGGGCTGCTGGATTAGCAAGAACGTAAGTAACAACCGTCTACCCCTCAGGACTGGTAGGGATTTACCTATGCAATTTCCCTGCCCAGTTCACTGTGGTTCACGCACGGAAAGCGTAAGGCTCTTCCAAGGAGTAAGGCTCCTCCACCCAGACACTTTAACTTTGTGGCCTCTCCCTCTCCCCCAATATGTCCTGTACACTTAGGGCTTGAATAATGCACCTGTTAAATGTCTCTTTCTATGTAGGCATTTGCATATTTTTCCATTTCCGCTCTGTATATTAAAAGTAAATACCTGATTTCAGCCCATGACTTGAAACCTTTCTACCCCGCGCAGGTGTACCACTCAATTTATCACGAAGGAAGAGTGACTCGTAGCCCCCTGAGGATGGGAGTTAAAAGGATACAAAGCAGAAAAACCTATCCAGAGTAATTAAATGTTACCCACACCCCAGGTAAAATAGGATCAGAACCCGGTCAGAGGCGGGGGTCTCCCTCCAATTAAAGATCAGCCCTCCCGCTTATGGCCACCCACAAAAGAAAGCAATGAGCGCTAACATTTTTATTCGCTTTAAATTGTCATTTATGCCGTGAAGGGGATAATTACCCATTTCCACCGTACTAAGGTTTTATAACCCAGAGTAAGCCATTTTCTAATTTAATATTTTTACTGTATTATCATAAAACCTGTTTCGGAAAAAAAATGACCAGGAATGTCGCAGCCATTTGCCATAAAGCATGTGTGCGCAAGTACCTTGGCTTAATTATTTAAGCATTTCTTTTGATCTGGCTGAGAAGCGTACAAATGTGGGTGGGTGTGAAAGACAGTGAAAGGGAGGAAGCAAATGGACTGTGTCAGAAAAGAGGCAGTGGGGGGCTGACGTGAAAGAGAGAAAGTTCAGAGAATGGACTGGGAAGAGGTAAAAAAACAGGGAGAACCAACGGGGAAGAAATAAAGGAAGGTGAGAAAGAGAGCAAGACAAACGCAAATCACACTAGCGATGAAACAGATGGTAGGTGGGGAAAAAGAAAAATGTGGGCCTGAAGTGCAAGAGAAGCAGGTCCATTCTGGAGGTGGTGGTTGTGGTGCCCTGGACTGAACAAAGCAAGGACTATTTCATTAAATATTTCAAGGTCAACTGAATCCATCCTTGTACCAACACCAGTTCGAGATCTACCAGGGATTATTTTAACTCATATCCGGCTCTAATGCTTCTATTCAACTGTATCAGACCAGATCACACAGATATGAGGAACCATCATTCCAGCTTCCAAGGGTAGGAGGGAACAATGGACCAGGCAGTAATGACATGGCAGTAGTGAAGACCTCAGCACAAGGATATAAATGCTCAACCAGATCTGAGCAATAAACAAACCCTTGCAAAACCGGCTTAAGAGGAATTAGCACAGCGAGAATCTTCTTTACCCATAGTGTGTGAAAGAGCGGGACCAACAGTAAAACCCTTTCCTACTATGTTAACGTGAGGTTTCATGTCACAAAATCGGGTCTACAGCCTGTAATGCAGAGCATTAATAATCCACGTTTAAGGCCTACAACTTTAACTAATGCTTTTCACAATAAATAAGCCAGGCTTAAGTGCCTTTGTCATAACGTTTCATAATAAACATGTCAGACCTACGGCATCAGGCATTATTTTTCAAAGTGAATCAATCTGGCCTACAGCCTTTATTGTAGGTTAGTCACCTTAACCAATTCAAAGCTACTCTATTGACCTTAAGATTTTCCCACAAGTCAACCAGGAGGCAAATAATGCCAATTAACTTTAAAATGCTTTCCACAATGAATACACCAGGCCTACTACCTTTATCGTAACTGTTCATAAAAAACAGGCTAGGTCTATAGTCTTAATCATTGGCTTGCCACCACAACAAAAAGCCCTGCTGTATAGCGCATAATGCCCTGACTAGGCAAGAAAAAAAGTGCAATGCAAGCACTTTTTTTAGTACAAGCACACAACATCTGCCCAATCAAATGTTGTATTCACACTAATCAACATGTGGGTGGAGCCACAGCATCTGTCTCAGTACTAGTCCTGAAAACTTTTCTTCGGTCGATCACATAAGGTAGAGCAACAGCTCCATTGTCAAGCCAGACTCAAAGCAATTTCTCCACTGATGGCAGGATGGTGGGGAGGATTTTTTCAACAGTCTGAATACTTGACTGGTCTCAATGGAATTACTTTATGTGGATTTTCGGTATAAGTCCACCCACCTTCATTCTGTGGAAGACATTGTCAGGGTTTCACTCCTGGAGTTGGCAGAATTCCGTAAAAGCCCAGACTTTTAAAATCTCTTTACCGACACGTTGCAAGCCTGTGGTGGTTCAGTGCATTCAGAAAACATGAAACTATGCCCTAAAATCATTCCATAAACTATTTATGTGACATGGGTGCATGCTTTTTGTATGTTTGACTCAGCCTGATGGGCCACGTCCTATTTCTGTGAGGGGAACACATAACAGAGATGGAAGTGCGCAAGTGGTGTACATGCACTTGAACTTTATTTTATTGTATTGTAGTTGTATTCTTGGGGCACGTCATACCACTGATAAGGCACTGACGTAGAGATAGCTAGGGCTTGGCTGGAATGATGGGCGTTTGTAGTTTTGCACATAAAAGAAGTGTTTTTGGTGTTGTGCCTAATGACGTGAATGGTGCTTTTAACTTGGAATACATTGCTGTGCTTAAGTATGCATTGGCCAGAGGGGTAGAGTGGTTAAGCTTTGTATTATTGTTATTTCTAGTTAGGAGGGTGTGAGTTGTGTCTGTGTCATCTCTGAGAATTATTTTGGTTTCATTCATGATGAGCAGCTGCATGCCCTTCTTGTATCAATGCAATCGAATGGATGTGCTTATGCATGGAGAGGATTGAAGTAGAGCTGGAAAAGTTTATGCAAGTGATCATGCTCACCCCCTCCTGGAGGAGACTGAGTTCTATACCTGTTCATAAGTTTCGTGTATGAAAGCGGAGTTCGGGTTCTTTACCATTCTCATGCTGGATCATTTGTTGGAGGAAGAGCCTCCATGCCGGTACTGCAGGGTTCATCCTACCATAATTTAGGCTAACATCGATTGATTAAGGTCTGAATTAGTGTAACAGAAGATACATACAGTGGAATATTTACATATCGATCTGCTGTAACCGCGTACATATGTAACTGCACACATCTACCACGAGTAGACTAATAGAATGGATACTTTTGGTCCTCGTACTGAAGGTCCCTCCAAAAATCATACTGTCCGGCCCACTGCTAGAACCTGTGGGCCTTTATTCACAGTAAGTAGCTGAGTGTGATGGGAACGAACAGTCTCGGTTTCCATTACAAGACCAAATGAAAGTCTCTGCCCCATAAGTCAGAGTTCCTTAGTGTCCTAGTTAGGTGTGGTGATATAGTTTTAAGAAACTGTAATTAACTGACATTTTGTTCATAAATGCTGTTGAGAAAGCAGATTTTCATCCAGAGAGACCTCTATAATCATGAATCTCCTCATTTACAACTGTGAGGGTTACCGTGTAGGGCACAACCCGAGGCTAGCCAAATAAGTGTCCCTCAATAGAAGGCGGAATATGCAGTACCCCGCAAAGGCCTCTATATCTTTTCTCCAACTTAAGTAACTCGGATAATGTTATATGGGTCTTTTGTAAAGAGGATATTTGCACTATCCCAGGCCTAAGGAAATATTGTACACGCTAACGTTTACTTGTTGAGCCCATCCCCTCAAAACATGCCATTTCCCACGGGGGGCGAAAAACTTGGTGTGAGCGCCTGCGAGCACCTTTTCAAGACGCCATTCGTCAAAGAATAGTTATGTTGATGGGCCCTCCATCCTTCCAAGGAGTCCTAAAACCCTAATGTATTTAAGGGAGGTCCGCTCCTCCACGTCTTCAAACCTTTCGTGAAGAGTCTAGACCTCCTTGCGCAGCTCGATCCTTTATCACTGTGGATCTGAGACTAAGAGCCTTATGACTACCATAATGAAGGTGGATTCAGTTTTTGAATAACCCCGCCTGAGAGATGTCTGTAGTCAGCGCGGAGCAGCCCGACAGCTAATGTGACTGCATCTATTTGATGCTCCAAGGCAGTGAAGGTTTCCAGGATGAGCTGTAGTATCACATCGAATTTATCCAATGTTGATGTGGGGGTCTTGTTTGAAATAGCCCCTACAGTCACAGGGTCATGCAGCATGTTCCATGATGTGCGACTCTTCCTCGATGTGCTAGTTCATGTGGCTTTGGTGGTGAGTTTACCATATTTGTTCAGGAGGATGGTCGCATGTTCCCCGCATGCTATCGGCATGTAGCCCTTGCTGTCTGTGCACAGAGTTCAAGCAAATATTTAAAATGGATTTGCAGAACAGTCGCAGAACTGAATCTGCTGCCGGTAGTGGTGGAATGAAAGTGAACCGTTTGGTCCCGGGCTCCAAGTGAGTGAGACAACAATATCTGTTCAGCAAGCTTCCTTGTCATGCCCAGTAAGGTCAGTAGTAGCCAGGTGTCTTAGGGTCTATTTCTCTGGTCCCCTCGTCTTGCACGTGTCCTCAGACCTGCCAATATAGCCTGGAAAATCCGACACTTGACAGCAGACTTGTCTCTGGGCTTCATGTAAGTGATGTTCTAAGTCCACTCTGGTGGCGTTTTTTCTTAAATGGGTCTGCAGTATTCGCGACGCTCCACGAGGCTGTGCTCCACCCAAGGCGGCAAGTCAGGCCTCGCAGAGGCCATTGTCTACACTCGCAGATATTTATGTTGGGGTCAGAGATGTACATAATCTCTGTGCTTCAAATCTGCGACACCAGTCAATGTGTGTCCAGGGCACCAAGTAGTCTAGCGCTCCGCACAGCACCACCTCAGCTGCGGAGAAGCATCAGAAGTCCTGGGGCCCAGCACTTGCAGTTGTTCATTTGGTATCTGGGGATGAGGGTGCACACAATCACCGTGTCTCACCTCGGCAGCCCTCACATGCAGTAGTCTAGGGCGTCAGGTCTGCTTCACGCCATAGGTTCTGCCATCTTGGGCCTTATCATCAGGTGGGCTGGATCCCCAGGCGCCAGCCCCCAGGCAAAACAGTATCTGCCCCAGGGTACACGCTAGAGTCTATGCTAGTCTGCTGTGCATCATATTGCTGTACAGGTGGGCACAGTTGTCAAGATTTACACAGGATTCAGTCAGTGAGACAGGGGCTCACAATTCAAGCATTGGCCATCTTCCCCAACTCAGCCACATCCCCTATTCGAGTCTGTGTTGATCGGGCTGGTGTAGAAGGTTGAATTGGGTTTATAGATGAATACTCTTTGCATTCTGCAGACTATTCCCGGAGTTAAAAGACTTCCAGCTGCTGGAGACTTCACCATTTCGACACTTGTCTCTTTGTGGCACTCTGTGCTCTGCTATGCTATCCGTTGCAGTCTGTAAGCTCTTGGGTACTATGCCTAGAATACCGATGAGCAGGTCTTCATGTGTGCATTTTCAGAGCCTAGATTAAGGCCTTGCGTCTCATGCTCAGGCATGAGATGCAAAGGCGTTAATCCAGGCTTTGAAATCTCTGGAGGTGTCGGATATGGAAGTGTATAGGCACGAGTCTTGTGGGGTAATGAAGAGGCAGTTAAAGAAAAAAGTGGACTTGCTGCTTGGAGAGGGTTAGCGGTGCTATAGTGTGCTGGTCTAGTTTTGAAATCAAAATGGATGGCAGCATGGTTTGTTAATTGCCCATGTAACAGCGGTGGCAAGTATGGGCTGACAAGGAGATGGAAAAGAGGCCCAAGGTGATGCCTGCGATGAAAGGTTCTTGCGAGGGTCCACGTGATATTAATGGCCTAAGACAGATTGTTAAGGTACAAGTGTATATTCTTTGCAATCTTAATTGCATAAATACATGTTTAACTTTCATCTCCACACCCTGGTTTTGTGCATGCTTCCTCATTGAGTCAGACCTAGCATCTCTGCATTTCCAGCTGTGTGCCCACATTTCAGCCTGAGACCACTGTGCACTGAGATGGGTCTGCCTCATGCTTTGAACTCTGGAGGAAGTGACAAACCATTACCTGTTCATGCCAGGTTAGTTGCTCTTGGAGCCTGTTAGATCTGGGGGTCTCTAGTTGGCAATGGTTATCACCTTTGTCCAAATAGGCACCCTTACTTATAAGTCAGGATAAGGGGAATACACTCCTTAATAACCCCTGCTCACCCCCTTGGTAGCTTGGCAAGAGTAGACAAGCTTATCTCAGAGGCAGTGTGTTAAGCATTTGTGAATATACACAGTAATACAGTGATGACACTACAGATCGACACAAGACAGGTTTTTATAAAAATAAGTATTCTTTAAATAGACTTAAACACAAGACCACAAACGACAAAAATCAACAATACTACACTTAAGATTACTTAAAAGAGGATTAAAGTTTCTTAGTTCAAGTTGTTGGTAAATGCGACAAAGTTCACAACAAAGTACCTGGATGCGTAACACAAAGTAAACAAAAGGCTCGCAAAAGGGGAGATGCGTCTGTTCCGTGACCCGGGGGAACGGTTGCGTCCTTCCTCAATGGTTGCGCAGAGTAGGGGACTCGTTGTGAGCCTTACCGGTGCGGAGGCGATGCGTAGATTCTCGGCTTGCGGTGTGGCACGTTGGTGCGATGCGATGATCCGGTTGCGATGCGAGAAGATGGCGCCCTTGATGCGGCGATGCGATGAGGCCCTGGCAGCCTTGCGACGACTCTCTACTTTGGAGCCGCGATAGGCCCTGTGACACGCTTCTCCGGTGATTCGATGGCGGCTCTCATGATGGTGTCATGCTTCTCCGGTGATGCGACAGCAGATAGCTTCGATGAACACACGCTTCCTGGGAGATGCGGCGAAGGCTCGCTTCTCCGGCGTTGCGATGATTTCAGCTGCGGCGGAAACACGCTTCTTCTCGATGCGTCACCCTTCCAGCTCCGAGCAGCACGCAGGTGACTGGAGTCAAAATTCCCAGCAAGGAAATTCAAGAGGAAGCTGAAGGTGAAATCTTTTGGCCCTGAGACTTCAGCAGGAGGCAAGTACAGTTCAAGCCCTTGGAGAATATTCTGTAGATGAAAATATTTATCAAGTCCTTCTCCTTTGGCAATAAAGCAACCACTGCAGACCAACCCAGCAAACAGCACACTGGCAGAGGGGCAGTACAACTCACGCAGCTTCCTTGGTTCTTCTCCTTGGCAGAAAGGTTTCTTGTTCCAGAAGTGATTTGATTTCTTGGGGATCAGGGTCCCAATATTTATACCCCAAAATCCTTTGTTCTCTGAAGGCAGAGAAGCCTCTGCCTAGTCCAAACCAGTTCCTGAGCACTTGTTTACATGACTCTCTTCTTCCTTTCACTGTGCAGTGCAGAGACATCAGACGCCCCACAGGAGGTGGAGCCAGCACAGCTCTGGAACACTCTGTTGACATGATTCCTCTCCTCCTTTCACAGTGCAGGGCAGAGACATCAGACAAGCCACAGGAGGTGAGCCAGCATTGTAGAGGAAAGGCCCGGCCTATTCAGGTCCCAGGTGCAACTCCTCACTCCCATCTAGATGCAGATCTCTCTATTCACCACCGGGCTGCCCCAGCCAGTCTCCTGGAATCCCCCAGCTCTGTCACTCACAAACCCAGACAAGGAATACACAACCCAGCAGAGGCAGACTCAAATGGTTAGGCAAGCAAATACCTGCTTTCTAAAAGTGGTATTTGCAAACACAATATTAAAATAAACTTTACTAAAAGATGGTTTTTATTATTCTGAGTTCAGGCATTCTAAATTCGAATTTCTACCATGTTCCCTGAGTCAGTTAGGATTATAAGCATGTAATAATCTAGCTGCTCATTCTGGCCACGAGAACAGGTAGCCTTCAATAGGGAAAAACGAAAATGGCTGTAATTCACTATAAGAACATGCTATACACATCAGAGCATGTCCTACCTTATACTTACAATGCACCCTGCCCTTGGGCCTACCATAGGGGCGTCTAATATGAAGTAAAGGGAAGGTTTAGGGACTGGCAAGTGGGTGCACTTTGCCAAGTCGACATGGCAGTGCTAGACTGCACACAGACCTTGCAATGGCAGGCCTGAGACACACTTTACAAGCTGCTTCTGTGGGTGGCACAACCAGTGCTGCAAGCCCACCAGCAGCATTTGATTTACAAGCCCTGGGCACACATGGTGCACTATACTAGGGGCTGACAGGTACATCAAATGTGGAGAAGTGTGGCTCAGGGGTTAGAGGCGGCAGACCCGGAATCTGAGATCGGTCCTGGACCAGGGTTCGATTCCCCGCCCCGGCGGGTCTTGGGCTAAAAATTCCACAGACTCGATAATTCTCGTCCCGGTGCCTCCTCGACTCACGGGTTCACACTCTGCGCAATAGCTTGCTTAATCTCCACAACGGCCCCTCGTGGCGGGATGCCTGACTTTCACCCTGTGGACACCCTGTCGGGGCTTCTCACAGGGGAATACCAGGACGGGTTTCCTAGGCAAGCGCCAGGATGCCCTTTGTGGTGACAGGTTGCGCTATATAAGTATACCTACATTTACATTTACATTTACATCAAATGACCCAATCATGGAATAACCAATCAGTACATTAATTTAACAAAGGGAGCACTTGCACTGTGGTACTGATTAGCAGTGGCATAGTGCTCAAAGCATAACTCGAGCAAAAACATATCAAAAACAGAGGAGGCAATCTGTCAAAATGGAAGGGAGACTCACGCCAATGATGCCAGGTCTAACAGAGCCCGAAGCCACCTGGTTTTAAGCTGCTGCTTTGTGTGCATGAGAGTCATGTGTTTATTGTACGAATGACTACATGCCCATTGGTTTATCACATGATCTTTTCTCAGTACCGCAACACAGATTGCCATTTTGTGCTAACCGGTTATAATCTGCAGGTAAATTCAGTTCGACCCAGTGCAGCAGTTGTACTTTGATTGCAGGTGTGCCCTGGGAGCCCCTCTAAGAGACAAGTACTTAAGTACATTTCACTCATTAACCCAGCCCCTTTTTCAGGAGCGCATGCACATAGCTTGATCCTTAGCAGACACGACTTGTGATCTGTGTTTGCCGTGAAATGAATGAATTCCCCTGCATAGTTTTTTTAAAATTTCTCATTCTTTATGGCATGGTGGATCTCTGGCTGTGACTGTTCATGGTTCTACTTTTCATCTCACACTGCCTTCCCCCTCATACCTTCTCCTCCCTAGCCCTCTGCGATCCTCACATCCACAGACACCTCTGGCCAGCAGTCAGCGGCATGAGATACGCCCCCTACTGTTCACTTCTGGAAGCAGAGTGAGAAAGCATCCACAGCTGTCTGCACGATGCAGGGGCTTTCTTGATCTATGGGCAGATGAATGACCAGCCATTAATCACAGGACCTCTTTGTGGCATCACTGACCACAGTTGCATGACGTTGTGCCAACCAGCAGACTAGTTGGAAGGGTCATCAATTTTAAGTCCAATACTGCACAGTTGTTCTTTTTTCTGCCTTAAATCTACATTTTGCTAAATAAATAAAATTGACAGGAATGATTAGCCGATGATAGCTCAGTGGTGTGATGCATCCACTGGAGAAATATGTGTGTGGATCCTGAAGGTCACAGGTTCAAATTAAACAAGCAGGTGCAAATGCAATTAAGGAGATAAGAATCCGAATTTCAGCAGGTTCACTCAGCCTTTCATAATTCCGAGGCAGATAAAATGAGTACCATTAAGTTGAATTATATTAGCACCTGCTACCAATGCCCAGAATTAAGGCAAATGGTAAAGTGCACAATTAAATTGTAGTAATAATTACCTTTCAATAGAAAGATATCAGAACATTTGAGCACATGGGGTTTTAAAAAGCACATGTACATGTACATTTCAATACTTTTGAGATTGTTTTAAGCATTTTAGTCAGTATCCATCATAAACTCCAAATAAAGCATGTGTTTATCAATTAATGTCCTTTTTCCAAGTGAATGACAGTGACTGAGTAGAGTCATGCAGCACGCTGTACTAGGCTATCCGGTCTGAAATTACTTGTTTGAGGCACACAAGCACGTCAACTTTGTGTACATTACAAACAAATATAAGCCCTGATGATGTATCACTGGTACATCACAATCAGAGGGTGCAAATGAGCACTGACATTTTGTGACCTGACCAGTATCTTGCAATGCAAGTGAAGTTCTAATCAGTTGCATCGCAGCAAACGGATATTCGGAGAAGGTTGCAACCAATTCTGTCTCATTAATAATAATAATAATAATAATAATAATAAGGCACGGTGTTTTATGCATCCCTTTACAAAGGGCTGGGAATGCAGTGAGAAGGGCAAGCTGGAGTAGCAGACCTCTGGCCAAAGTTTCAATTCCCTGCATGTCAACTTTTTTTTTTTTTAGTAGCCATGTCCCTTAAATGTGCTGATGTGCAGGGAACACACCGATGAAGAAAAATGCACTGCCTGATACCCCACGCTGCCCGGCGCGATTACAAATCACAATTTGCTTATCAGTTACCACCACATCTCAGGGGTCAATTAAAGGTTTGCAATTGTGATCACAAAGCATTGATACATTTAAGTGCGACTCACTAAAGAGGGGACACCTCGTTCAAGCCTCTCACTAACTGCAATTCGGAATAAGCCACAGAACCAGTTTTGTGAGTTGTAAAACTGGTTTAGTACATAAAAAACATGCTTGTGGTAGCAAGCCATGTTATTTGGGAATTGCTGAGTTTGCAATATGAATGTAGATTTGTTAAAGGTTTGTGAAATACTAATCAGAACAATATATATGGATGCAGCATGAAGTTAAATTTGTACAGTGTGAGTTATCCGTAGAGTGAAACACGCGAGCATGCAATTATCGTCAAACAGCAGGCAGACATAAATCTGTAATTTCCAGGCATTTAAAATGTTGTATCACAAAAATGCCTGCACGAATGCACCAGGACCAGGTAGACTCTAGGTGCAGGACACATTTGGTGCAACTTGTTCTGGGCAGTTTTGAGCAAGGTGTCCTAAAAAGTGCGAAAGGGAGGATGCTATTATACACAAAGTGGCCAAATTCTAACTTTTAAACATGAAATAAATACCACACTAGTTTGACCAAAATTCACATATGCGTAACATTCACAACCCCCCCCCCCCCAACCCCTTTATGTACAAAATGGAGTCATGATTGCAACTCGCCTCCAACTTCTCTTTCCTCCATTTCCCTCTCAACTCACCCTTGCTTCTAAGAGCTAAACAGTCATTTTAGATTTTTTGTGGATTGAGCAAGATGAAAAAAGGTATGAGATGCCAAAAGAACATTTTGGGATACATTAAAATGCTTGTGAACTTAACGTGTAATGTTATCTTGCTAAACATCATCAGGTCCGCACAATCAAGTATACATTTAAATATACGGAGAGAACGTAACGGCAGATCTCCAACATGAGAATGTATTTGCCAGAAGGCTGAGCTCCGGCGTTGTGATTACCCCTCTCGGGTGAAGGCTGCAGATGAGCTGTGTGGTGTTCAGAGTAGCATGGAGAATGTATATTTTCCGTTTTATGGAGAATTGTGGCATTTGCAGTACTAACAACGAGCAGTCCCCTGCTCCTCCCTATGCGTGGCCACTGGGTGGCGCTGTTACATACCTTACCAGCTGAGGATGACTGGAGACAGGGGTGGGGGGCAGAGGAGGAAATGCTGGCTATAAATTACACAGCAGGCCTGCCATCAGCAGCCCCAGTGCTCCAAGCACAGACAGGAAGGCCTGTTTCAATTCCCTTTCTTTCGGTCAGGTCAGAGTGGGGTCCGCCGAGCTTGTGCAAATGCTTTTAGCCCCAGGGCTTTAAATTACGAACGGTGACATGAGACCCCTGGCTCGTCTCCCGGGATCAGGCGCAAGATTTATGGGGATTTGAAGAAGCTAACTCCAGCACCTTGCCAAGGAGCTACCCGGCTTGCACTGCCAGAGACGTTAGGCGCTAAAAGGCACCCTCTCTAACCACACTCCTAATTTGTTCACAACGTGGAAAAAAATAGGCGCGCGGCGCTGGGGGTGCCAGAAAACTTGCGAAATAGTAAACTGCAAAAATACAAGAGGTTCAAAAACCACTGGCAAAGTTGATTCTGACCCGAGGACCACCGTCAGCTGTCAACAGGACTCATGTTTAGAAGTGGTTTTATCTGTTTCACAGCACTCACAGTTTGGATAAAGAATTTAATTGAGTCCTAGGTGCATCAAGTGGTCTGTCCAGGATCACACTGCTCTGTTAGTGGGGACCCCGGATTGACGAACCCCTTAAGATGGGTGAAACAAGTAGTGAAAGTTTGCCAGGACACACACATTAAAGGCGCCAAACACGAGTGGAGGAGGTGGAGGTTGTCCAAGGAAGTGATGTCAGTCTGTAGCCACACGAGGTGACTGCAGGTGAGTGCCTTACCTTGCACCATCCGCTGATCGAAACAGGAGGGAGGGACGCGGGTGGTGTTATTAGCTTCACGGGTGTTTTGCAGACAGTCACTGCTATGATTTCACTTTGAATACTGGACAAGGTGTTCTATCACCAGTTCTAAGGCTCCACAGCGCAATTACTATTGAGTTATAATTCGTCTCTATCTGCTAACGAGATCAATTAGATTCGATTTTATAAGCTTCTGGTTGCACACATCTCTGCCATAGGTACATTAGCCCACTAAGCCAACTTTACTGACTGCCCTTGATAATCCACGTACATCACAGAGATGAGTCCCAAGCAAGACAAAGTTGTGTCTGGTAATTGTTAGGCCAACTGAAGATCATGACCTTTTATTGGCTGAAAAGCTGTGTATTCCAAGAAGCTGGAACGTTTTATATGCCTACTGCCCGAAGAGCTGCACACTACAATAAGGGCAATCTTAAAAGAAAGTACCGCCCTAAAATGGGATCATGCTCTGGGGTTAAATATCTGTGCAAAGAAATGGCGAAGCCAGGCTCAAGCTGGAGAAAGGATGAACTGCAGTTCCCCAATCCTGGTAGGTTGAGTCTGACACCATTTCCCAACCAGAGTAAAAAAACAGCTTCAATTCACACACTTCCTGCTTGGCCAAGGATTTTATTCCATTCATGATTAGATACAGCCAGCGTGCTGCCACTTACAAATGTCCGTAAATTTAAGTCAATTTATGATTTGGTCCTTGACAAAAGTGTGCTTTGTCCTTTCCCATGAATCTGGTGGCAAGTACTCCCTTCCCTCCGCCCTGGGGCGCCCTCTCTGCTGGTGATGCATGGGTGTCCCATCTATGAGGGTCAAGCCAGCCACTGGGCCCGCACGAGCATCAACCAGCAAATTACCAAGAGTGTCAATCTGAGTTAATATGCGGCCGTGATCCTCTTCACCAGGAGATCAGATCACCGGCCATGAGTTATATGCATCCTGTAATCTGGTAAGTAAGGGAGCAGAGCCGCAATGAAAGAGTAATGAGAACCCTTAATGATGCCGTTAAGAGGCAGCAGCGGCTAAAATATTGCTCTTGTTACAAGTGATTAGATCTGTGCTGCACATCTGACCGGTCTTGTTCCACCTGTCAGGACAACCAGGGTCTTGTTGAGAAATGAGATTAGAAGAGCCGCCCGCACTTTAGAAGAAACAGAACTTTTCCACCAGCGGATTACTCATATTAAAATCCCTCCCATATCTCCTCGACCACAACTCCACTTCTGTACAAACATATCCAATTTTTCAGATTGTTCCTAAAGATTTCCACCGGTTGCTCCATCCGTAGATTTTAATGCAGCAGGTACACGCAGGTACGCCAAACCAATCAACAGAGTTGGGTGCAGCCATGGCTATATATCCTGTGGCACAGTGGGCCTGGGTTGCACCCTCGCCGACTGACCTTGTGCAGATGTTTGTTTTGCCAGGTAAAGAGGACGTGTTATAATGGCGGGTGGCAATTTGTATCTTTGGGCTGGATAGCATTTGTTCAGAGAGTGTTGGCGTAGCAAGAGGCATTGTAGTGTATTGTTAGCGATTATTTTCAAGTTACTTCCTATTGATATTTTGCTGCCTTCTCTGCCCGTTTTGGTTGCCTTGAGGGTGAGGGGGCACAGATATAAAAATATTTATTGGCCTACCAATTGTCGATTCATTTTTCTTTGTTCAGTATCCGTCCATGCCATAGACCATCATTTTGTACTATCTTTCCCTGTTGAAGGGGCTTTCTACAAATATAAATGAGTTGCAGGACACTAATTCTGTTCAGGTCATATCTGCTTTTGCCCTTATTTGGGGCAGGTGGTAAACCATTGGTGGCTTACCTGGGTAGGATGCCTCCTAAGCCGGTTATGAGAAAGACAGGGGATGTAAGGGGAAGCAGACATGTCTCTGGTAATGGGATGTTTGGGCTCTAAAGAGGAGCTAATGCCATCGCTGCATCCATCTCAAGCCATAAGCCAGACCCCAGCCAGACCCCAGCTCACAGCAGGACCCCTCCCCCAGTTCCTGAGCCGCTTTCTTCGGGAGGCGAGATGAGGAATGTTGCAAGCAGGGCAGGGTTCCCCAAATCAGCCATGTAAGCCAGTTCCAAAGAGCCCAAAGAAAGCGGAACTTCGGGTAGAGGGAGGCAGTGTTGGTGGAAAGACAACAGGGACTTCTGCGCCCATCTCACACCATACAGATCTAGAAGACCTAATATCTGGCCTGGACATAGCATTTGTGATGGAGGGCGATCTGATGTCCAGATTTGCATGTGTTTTGCCATGGTGGTCGGCGAGGGATGGCTCATATGGAAGAGAGGAACTGCATGGAAGCTGGTGAAAACAGCCTCCAGCAAGAAGCAGCTGAGTTCTGCAGGAAGCAGCACAGGGTAACGGAGATGACAGTTGCCCCTTCAACTTCAGATTGTTTCTGTTGCTCAAATTCGGCCCTAGTCCCACTCTGTCGCATCTGCAGAGGTCCCTGTGGCTGGAGTTGCCTTTGCCGCTGTAGGGACGAAGGATGGAAAAGGTGAGGATCTGGGTCCCTCTGGTAAATTGCATATTCAGGTACTGACTCCAAGGGATCCGTTGGAGTTGTGCTTGACTGTGTCGATGAAGGATGTGATCAGGAAAGGGTTTTAAGTGGATCTGTTTGAGGTCACTGCAGAAAAACCACAAGGGAAGGAATCTAGGGAGGGCACGCATAAGCCCAAAGTCGAGTAGTCAATAATCAATTGAGTGAATGGTTTTACTATATACCAGTTTGATATGCTCCAAAAATGGCTGGCATTGGGATCACGGATGACATTTTACCAGAAGACAAAGAAGGGTGCATATGAGGAATTTTTGAGAACCTGTGGGAACAATTATGACAAAACCATCAGGCTGAAAAAAGGATCTAACCCAAATATGTTCTGGCACCTAACTAATATTAATTCTTGGTTATGTAGCATGATGCTCAAAAAGAGCAAGCATATGGGTCAGCCCGTCCAAACCACACTGACGGGGGGAGGGAGGGCATATTGGGAATTCAACAAAAAGCTTGCACAAGGCCTGCAGGCATCTACAAGTTAAAATACACTTGCTCTTTCTGTGTAATTATAGTCCATCCCAAGTTCAAATGTTGAAAACAAAAATCGAAACAGAAGGTTGGTACGCGGTAATCAGGTATGTCTTTCACTTTTTTAAGCCCCACTGCCTTTCAGGATTTGACACCTTGGCTAAACTCTCAACTGAAATCCGATTTTGCCCACCACCTTTAATTCAATTTCTTCTATGTTTTTAGTATGCTAAGTACGGGGAACAGGGTTCCAAGTTCTGCAAGAACCAGCAATCCTTTGACCTTAACAAGAAGGTAGCTAGGAAAAAGACTAAGAAAGAAAGTTGGGGAGAGTGTCAGGCCCTTTTAGCACCCTCCTTTTGTGGATTTTCGTTGTTCACGTCTAGGGGTTGTTCCAAAAAAGATCCAGGTGAGTTTAGACTCGCACAACTTATCTGTCCCAAGGGATGGGCCAGTCAACGATGCAAGTGACCTTGCACTATGCTCCATAAGATACACCTCTCTGGATGAGGACCTGACCAAGTTGAGGAATCTGGTAGATGGGCATTCTTATGGCAAGGATGATGCAGACTCAGCATTCCTCCTCCTGCAGTCCATCCGGATGACTTCCATCTGTAAGGGTTTCAATTTTAGGTAGGTGTGTTTATGACAAATGCATGCCTATGAGATGCCCAGCATCCTTTGCCTACTTCGACCAGTTCAGGCCCTTTCTGGAATGGGTCTTCTCTCACATGGCTGAGACCACCCGTGCCTTTCCCTACATTGGATGATTTCTTGTTCCTGGACCCCATGGACCTTGGAGGGGTGAAGATTCACTATCCTCCTATATTAGGCTTGTGGACAAGTTCAGAGATCCACTGGCTAAAGGTAAGATTTCGGGCCCAGCTTCTTTAATACTGCTCCTGGAGACGGAGATTGACTCTGAGAAGGGGGGACGCAGGCTACCACAAGAACAAGTAATGACCTTTAACAGTTCTTTGATTCTTGTCTGGGCTCACGGAAGGTCAACCTGCTTTACAGATCATTCCTATGGCCCGCCCCTTCTCCCTATCCATTGCTCAGACAATGTCGGGTTTTAGGGAGATATTGACTGAAATAAAAGAGGAATCAGGATCTGGTTCTCATTCCTGGAGAACTTTAGCGATATAATGGTTGAGCCAGCTCCTGCTCACGCAAGCCAGGAGTTCGGCCTACTCACCAATGCAGGTGACAGCAAGGGTTTTGGCACCATACGGAGTGGTGTGCCCAGACATGGCTGCAACATTGGTTTGGGATGTGCTGGCAAAGAACTGTTCTCCATTTGCGATGTGTGGAATATTTGGGCACAATGTTTCCATAACCAGTCTGTCACTTGTTAGTGGTGGACTCTATTACCTTTCAGCATGCTAAATGCAAGATAGTACTGAGAATGAGAAAATGGTACAGATTTGTTTGCACACAAATATACTCTTTAGAGATGAGCATGTGCTTGGTGTCCTAAATAATGCCACCGATTTCTTACCTCGTTTTAAGTTGCAGGATTTCCAGGGGCAGAGGTGGAGCATATCCCCTTTCCAGAACAACTATAGAGTTTTGGTGCTCATCCCTGCCAGACCTAGTTTCGGCCAGATTGGCACCAAAAATAAAAAGCTTTTACTCAAATCTAGCCTGACTGCATGCTACTCCCAGACAGAGCGTTTTATCAATATTTATCTGGATGGGATTTCTAGGATGTTTCTTAGCGAAAGGGGGTGGACGCAGCATTTGACAGACACTGGGGGCTGGACCACACAGAAGACGCCCTATTGACTCTGATCAACCTAGAAAACCTATGGGTCTAACTTCTGATTCATGTATCAGGAAAAGGAGCTATGGTCTCAAATTAGTAAGAGTACCAGCTCAAGGCGTCATCCAGAAGATGGTTGCCCCTGTGTTAGCAAAATAAACACCTGTGTTGGATTCCCATCAATATCATGTATGATCAATATTCTCATGTGGTCCTCCGTCCTAGGTACAGTGTCTCTAGATCATTGAGACAAGGTGGTACCGTCTGTGGACACATGGTTTACACATGCCAACACAAGGGACAATCATAAGAATCTGATCAGACGGGTAGGTGCAGTGCAACAAAGGAAAGTGTGTGAAAAGTTAAAATAGGATAGAGAATCTCATTCCAACTTTATTCTACCAAGACCTCTTCCTAATTAAAAACAAGGAACAGCGCAAAACTATACTACTGCAGTTTAACAAATATCTGCATAGGGGCCGACATGTTTTTGCCTACACGGGAATATGACCCTAGGCTTTCATCAAGGCCTCTGTTCTCTCAATAGTGCGACTGCAAAAAATGTGTTGGTGAAAAAACTCAAAACAATAATTATGTGATATTTCAGTAAAGGATATGAATCTCCAAATACTGTGGCTTCACTCCTCCATGACACCTGGTAAATTTGTTAGATCCAGGGTGCCCGGGGAAGAGACCTCACCTCGTCCTGGTCCTGGCTAAGGGGGAGTGAGACCCCGCTCTGTCCGGCGTTGTCTTTGGCAATAGCTATTGCCAGAGACAACGCACAATCATAAGAATCTGATCAGACGGGTAGGTCTGAGCAGTTACCCAGTGGGCCTCTGACTGGGTAGACTCGTGTTTGGCCACAAAGCAGGTAGATACCTTGCCTTCAGTCATCCAATGCCAAGCGAATTATTGATTTAGATTTAAATCGTACCCAGGCAAAGGCAGTAGTACTGTGGAGGGTGTGGGCACTACAGCGACTTCCCCTAGCCCTTTGAGGGTACTCTTTAGTACTAACCTGGTGATGATGGTGCTTATACTAGGGGACAACGCGACGGCCTGGTTGCCCAGAACCATCTCCTGATGGTGCGGGGATCCCTCTTTTGGGTTGGCTCTGGCATGCTTCGTTAGAATCTTAGGCGCATGTTTGCCCAGGATCCCTTGGTGTGAGGGAGCTGGTGAGGTTGTGCTGTGAGAAGATGCATCTGAGAGACCCTGGAGTTCACTAGGGGCAACGTCAATAAACTGATGCTATAATGGCCAGCTAAGTGGTTAACCATGACTCCGAAGGAACTGTTTGTCAAGGGCTTCAATATCTACATTATTGTACACAAATTGATTATGACTAATTGCTTTTGTACATATGTGACTGTACAAACTGCGTTCTTTTCTTACCATGCTTATCTTTGAATTTTCTTTTTAATAAATATGGCAAAAGAAATGTTTATTCTCAAATGCAACAAGTGGAGGTTCCTGGCTGTTTTTCTATGTGGGCTAAATGGGTGTGAAGTTGTAGTTTATGGAATTTAGCACACCACGGATCTGGTTCCCCTCCACCCAAGCCCAGGTTGGTCTCTGCCTGCGACACCCAAGTTCTGATCCATTTATCTGCAGAGTTGTACAAAAAGCGACACTGTTCTCTTCTTATCACTACGGAGTGCGGAAACAGCTTACACAGTTGCCATTCAGTAATTAAGAGTCTAAGCAAATTTGAGGCACCTCCATCAGTAATCTTCTGACCCTACTCCTTAAAAGGGAGCTTTGGTGAAATCAATCCTGACGGAATTTCCTAAAATGCTGGTGGTTCAGATTTGACTTGAGTCTAGGGGTTGAACTGTTCAAAGGCTTGCTTGGGTCCTAATACTCCAAGGAATCTTCATCCGTTTTAGTTGTCAGCAGCCTTTTAGTCGGATCAACTGGAATCATCTGATCTAAGACCTCTGGACCTAGTGAAAGCAATTGCGATTTGTATATATGCCCGCTCAGGCTGAATTAACACTCCTCAAAAATTGATAATCTGGTGATGTTGTTTTGCGCTTACTATATTAGAACCAAGACGAAGAAATATAATCCTGCTATTGGGCAGACATGTAATGATTTGACATGTTGAAATGTTGATGGCATTTCCATAAAGAAAAGGGAAAAACTGAAGTTTTGTACACTGATTTGCAAGGTTATATTCATTAAAAAACATTGGACCCTTTCAGGATGAACATTTTATTGTTCACAATCTGGATTGAATTATGAACATTTTGAAATTAATGGTCCATGACGAAGGCTAATATAATGATCCTTCCATAGTAGTTTATATTAAAAAAACACAGCCAAATCAGACATGTAAATTGATTTATATGCGAGTGAAGAATGTAAATTACATTTAAAAAATGGCCGACACGAACATAGACAGAACCTTTCTCTTGTCACAGGACATGAGGGTCAGGTGGTGACAAGGAAATGTTTTTTTAGGTCTATTATTTGTAATGGTGAGTAAAGAGAACAAGGCTGGCGTACCAGCTGAAATGCATTGTCTTCTTCGCTAAGTGAACCCAAAACGAATGGACTTTTACAGCTTCAATTCCAAGAGGCACAGTGTTTATTTGCCACAACCGAGCAGATAAAGATTAAAATAAAATATATATATATATATATATAACACAAACACACACACACAATATCTTACATTTACCCTTTCATAGTGGGAATGTAGAAGGACATAGTGGCATCAGCAAACCCAGGATTTACACATGTAACCCAAACTTGCAATGTGTTATCCAGCCTGAAAATACAAATGTTCTAACCTTGCCTGCAGGCAGTGCCTTTGGTGGTCCGACATGCCCGCTCCTTCCCACCCACTGACTCGGCTTTGGAATACATTCTACCCGTTCATCGGACTGCACCGAAGATCTTGATTTTTGTAGGGACAACTGATTACGTGAGGTTTAGAATTTGCAGGCACCGTATCACCGACCACTTCTAGGCAACGCACAGTTTAAATGCAACCACGGGGACGAACTTGATGAACAATCAAATAACAGGTAATGGGAATTGGGAAGGACTTCATGGGCCTATGGAAGACAAGTGGCACATGGAATGAAATGACCCTTTAGCATAACCAGTGACAAGCATGTTTGTAGCTTTACTACACACAGGGGTTATGCTCACACGAGAACACACATTTCTGCTATGTGCTTGTGAGCAGACTCATTTCTTTTACAAAAATCATCCAAAAGAAGGCTCTGCCAGCCTCTGGAGTTGCAAGACGCGACAGAGACCCCTGGTTCCATTAGGTTGGTGAATGGAGACAATACTCAGTATATGCTCGAGTGGCCTCAAGGGTGAACCATTCTCAGGCATTCCAGCTCCTTGCAGGACAAGGACAAGAACCCTTTGGTCCTTTGTAACATTTACATCTCATAAATGATGGGTGGGGGGACAGCAGAATATGCATAGCCATACGGTACACGTATAAAGCAATGTGTGCGTGCACACGCATGCGGGCGCCCTACGACAGGCGGAAGATGGATGGCCTGGACCAATGCTATTATTCTAAGACACAGCGAGAATAACTCGCCAGCCACACTGACAGAATATTTTACAATCTCATATTCACTCTTGCTTGAAGTTGAAACCAGAGAATGCAGAAAAGATTTCACAGGAGTTTTTAGCATCAGGACACTCTATGAGGTGGTCTGTGGTTATCACGAGGGCTCTACACAGGGAGAAGGTAGGACTCACCTTTTGCCACAAGCTCAAGGGTGCACAGTAGGTAATATTACTGCATGTAAAAAGCTCCTCACGCCACAAGGTACAGGGTAAGCTAGGGTGTTCCTGGAATGTAGTGTCTACATACGTGATGTGGTGCAATACACATCTGATAATAGGTCTGCCATGGGTGAGTAACAGGCGTCCAGCACTGCTCTCCATGATTACTTACCTCAGAAGGAGTGCAAGTATGATGGCGCACAAAAACCTACAATTTCCTAGGAAAGCCCACCAGCTTCTATAGTGCACCAGAGCCTTGGGAGGACTTGGGGGGAAGGGGGGAGGCGAGGGGGGGGGGGTTCATGGTCATGATCTAAACTTGGTTCAACCCAGTGCTTAATTTGAGCCGATGGTTTCCGATGCTTCTTAATTGTCAACACTGGCGCTTGTGACAGTCTGCCACAAAGGGGTGCTGTCTGGCTAATTTAGAGATGACCACAACAACATTTAATTATTAATTCATTGTACATTAAAAATGAATATTACCTGCCGTCCAAGCCATTCTTATAGCTTAGGGGGCCTGAAATAGTCCGAACTGTCACACTTGTAAGAGTGTGATAGTTAGTAGTTGTGTTGTTGCTATCATTAGCAGCATAGCAGGGGCAATATGTGTTGCAAGCTGCAGTGCCCTCCTGAGGAGAGCTCTTGCATTTTTTTTTTACAAACTAAGCACTGGTCCAACCACCGAGGAACACACTCACTTCATACTAAAGCAGAACACAGCACTCATTGGTTCTAAACAGTTCCCTTCCTACTGCCTTTGGATGCCGCTGCACAGCATTTTTGGAGGTAAATGGTCACATGCCCTCTTTCTGCGGCCTTCCTGCAGGTCACTTCAGTGATGGCCACATCACAGCAAACAGAAAAGCTAATTTCGCTAAACTGGGCGGACAGACTCCCTTTCAGTTTCTGGAACGATTGCCAACTGCAGAAACAGAAAGTAACCTGGGCTTTTTCTGTGACGCTTACTCACTGTAGTTTACACTCCTCTCCCCACCCAAACAGCAGCATAGGGAAGCGGATGTAGGGAGATTGGTGTGACCAGGGATTGCCTTGCGCTGTTACTACACATTTCTGCATTTACCGAGGTATGTTGTGACGCTTTCTGGGAGTGAGTCCCAGGGCGTTAAACTGGATCTGCCTGCGTAGGGGTAGCCAGTAGAGAACAGGGGTAACATGTGGCATCAGGTAGCGTCCGCATCCAGCTGTTGAGTGATTCACTATGTACTGCGGGACCTTTACAGCAATCTAGGGAACAAGTCTGATGGTTTTTGGGATTCAGGAAAAAGTGGGAGATCTTTCTACGGGTGATCAATGGAAAAAAATATCTGCATAGTGCTTCAACTGGTCCAGACAGATATGGCACGGTTGTAACTGGCGGAATACCTCTACTGCTAGACACCTTTGATGTGTAGTGTAGAGACAGGTTTGCAGTCTTCTAACCAATGGCGTAGTTAATGATTTTTAGGTCTCGCGACCTATCGATGTGCGCAAGCGCATCGAGCGGAGCGAGAATTCATGTGGCGAAAACATCTTCAAACCAAAGGGCTTTCAGCCCCGCGGTTTTCATGAAGTTCACGTGAACATGCACGCGCATCGCATGCAAGCCCACCCAGCCTCTCGCATTCCCAGGCTCTCCCGCCCCCATCCGGCATCAGGCTTCCCCTCCCCTAGCAGCACTCCTCCCACACCAGCACCTCCCCCTCCCACACCAGCCTGCCTCCGCTCGCTCGCATTCCCGCCCTAGCAGCACTCCTCCCACACCAGCACCTCCCCCTCCCACACCAGCCTGCCTCCGCTCGCTCGCATTCCTGCCCCCCCCCCCCACCATTTGCCAGCATACACTCTCCAAGTGCTTCGTACAGGCCCACTTTGGTTCTGTCCCACACCACAGTGACTCTGCTACCACCAGGGCAAACCCGCACGTATGTGCGCTGACCTACCCCACCCCTCGTCCAGTCAAAGATGTATTAGGCATGACCCCCCCTTGCGGGCACTTTGATGTGGTATTAACCTCTCAAGGCACGTCGTCAGTGTGACCTGTGGAGTGCAGCACCCCCTGCCTCCTCCATCTATCTTGCAGGATTTACTCAGCCTTGTTGCGCTTCCCCAGTGACGCAGGGCATGTACACTCTGGACGAAGGGGCCTCCCCTCCCGATCCTCTCTTCCGTTGCTCTCTCAGTGATTGGTCCCACGCCTAACGCCCGCACCTTTGTTCGCTGCTCCCAGTAGCGGCTGCGTTTCTCTGCTGCTCTCAGCCCCCTGGCCCTGGCAACACCCCTGCTTCGGACTGTCCTGACACCTCGAGCCCCACTGCACCATCTCGATGTCTCATCTCCTATTGAGTCTTGACGTTCAGCGCGGGACTACGTACAGCTCTCCCCGCTCAGTACAGCAGACCCATGCTCAGCCCAGATTGCATTTCGTCTGCACGACTACTCTGGAGACGTCACCGCCATCTTGTGTCTCCCAGGGTCAAAGGCCTCCAGCACGGCTCCACCGCTCGTTCTGGTAGGTCTGTGGATGGAGTTTGATACTGGTTACACTGGGGCTGTGGTCATTGCTTTCTTGGGGTTTGGAACGAAGTACAGTAGCAGATTGGTGACGGATATAAGGCAGGGGCTTCGGAGCCTTTCCTGTCGGCTGCTGGCCACGCCCCCTGCGAACATACCATGTTTGAAAACCCAGATTGTTCCTAAATATCTCATAAACATAACCCTTTAGCCCTGACCCTCTTTCCTCCTTCACAACTCATAATCTAGCAATAACAAAAGGGGTCTAACTAAATATTAAGCTCCTTCTTATGTATCTAGATGAAGATGTCCTTTTCAACAGCCATTATTTTCCCACTTAGCTGGCTAAGTGAGCTAAACACTTGCTGTTGACGTGAATGCTGATTATCTGGTTCCACGTTCATATCCAAACTAGGCCAACTCTGCCTTCCATTTTTCATAGGCACATGTATACCATTAAACTGGGTAATAGTAACACTGTTCTACTTACAAGATTTGGAAACAGCAGAAGTATGAAATGAAGCATACTTTATAAAAAAAAAAAAACATTAACTAGTATTATTTTATTTAACTACAATTGTGCTGTATGCTCCGTAAAGCAAGTAACTCAATCATTGGAATGATTTGGACTAGATAATGGGAGATTTACATTTAAATCGCATGCAAGCCCAGCCCAGCCTCTCGCATTCCCAGGCTCTCCCGCCCCCATCCGGCATCAGGCTTCCCCTCCCCTAGCAGCACTCCTCCCACACCAGCACCTCCCCCCTCCCACACCAGCCTGCCTCCGCTCGCTCGCATTCCCACCCCCCCCACCATTTCCCAGCATACACTCTCCAAGTGCTTCGCACACGGCCATCTGTTCCGCAGCTCCTGCACCTCCCCTCTCTCTCCTGGCACACAGCCTTACTTGAAGGGGCTTCGGTTACTCCCCTGCTTCGTACCATCCCCTCTGTCTCCAAATGCACCTCTTTCACCGACTCCTTTCTCTCCTCCCCCCATCCCCCCATCCCACCCCTTCAAACCACCTCACCCTCCTCTAATTCCATTAGCCGACTGGCCTCTGTCACCGCTCCCCCTCCCCCTTGCCAATAGGTTTCGCATTTGGAAAGTTTGAGCTATTGGTTTTGTAAATGACATTTTATATTTATATATCGTTATTGGCATTGTCAATAACAATATATAAATATAAAATGTCATTTACAAAACCAATAGCTCCAACTTTCCTACTGCGAGACCTATTGGCAACGCTAGTGCTTGTTTACTTGTTGGATGGGTTGCCTAGTTTACTCTTCGGCTAAAGACCACAGTAACTAGCAAAATCAAGGCATTGCGTGTTACCAACGTGGAGTGAAGTTTGCAACTCAGGGAGGCGGGAACTCGTTCCGCGCTCTCAGGGAGCCTATAGTGCATGAAGAGACAATCCTTCGAGTCATATAGTCGTAGGGGGAAAGTTGAGAAGTGTCCTGTGAGATGTCAAGAAGCTTCATGGACAAGTGAGCACAGCGTGCAGAGAGGAGGGGCGGGGCTAGACAGTATAACAAAGTGTGCAAACACAGAAAAGAGACACTGTGCTCCATCGGTCCTTACATAGCAGTCTGGAAGATACTATGGAGTAGCCTCACTACCACTGGTCTCTGAGGTTATGTAGGCAGCTGCAGGACCATGAGGAGAACATGGTGGAAGAAGATGTGCTTAACTTCACTTCCAGGCCGTCCCTAGATCTCAGCATCAGATGGGCAGCTTTTAAAGGCTGGGTCGAGAATTTATCCCGATGATGTCATGGGGGCAGGGGGGGGATCGAAGGGTGTGGGATGTCAACTTCTGCTATCTTATGCATTCTGGAGACACTCTCTCATACACAGCAGTATCCACCCTTCAACACAACTGCATAAACAACAAAGGGGCCTTGTTCCGACCTCGGCAACACAATAGCATTCAGCCAAGCTGTCACACAGTGCCAAGTGACAAATAGCCAGGCTCAGGCACCTGTCCAGCACCTAAGTTCTTCACCCGGAGGGAAGATCACACTATCAGACACCACACCTCGGCAACATAACATAAGTTGTGTATATATAAACTGCAAGTTCACCCGTACGCATCTTGGCGCTGAATAACAGATGTTTATTGTTACCCAACTGAATGGTACTTATTTTTATCGACCTCAAAAGGATGAAAGGCTGAGTGGACCTGCTGGGAATTGAACCGGTGACCCTGAGGTCAAACACAAGCACCTGCAGTGGACCCATTTGTGCACTGAGCAACCAGACCTGTGACGTAGCAAAAGTGCCATGGGCCCTCGTGCAGGCAAGGAACATGCGCCCCCTAAACACTAGCAGAAAAAGGACATTTCAGAGGGCTCCTAATGCCTGCATGCCCTGGTGCCAATGCACCTGCTGCACCATTGATCGCTATGCCTCTGCACCTGACCGATCCCACAAGCACAGACATGATGAGAACTTAGAAAGCAGCATTAATAAGCTCCAACTTCATCAGCTCTTCTTTGCAAATGCTCAGTGATTCTAACCGGATTAGTCGCCTGCTCAAGGCTTAACTAGACTTATGTAAATGTTGCCGTCACTTTGCCTCCTGTTTTGCAGACTACTTCGCGAGGCGACGTCATTTTAATTACCCTTTTTTTGTCTTTATCTTCTGTAAAAATGGGAGAAAAGAAAATCAAAGACCGGAGCATCATCAGCTAAAGCAATTCAAAGTCGAAGACTGCATAAAAAAACTCCTTCACTCTCCCACAAAACCAAACCTCCGACGCCACAGGAAACACATTATTTTGCAAAGTGTGTTCTTGCTTCAATCTAATGCCATAAAAAATGAGGTTTTCGAATCATTTAAAACGAATGACATTTCCACCACAATATTTAGAATAGCATCATTAATAGGCCTGGGCGAAATTTTGAACTACTCTGGGGTAATTTCAGGAATTTCTTGTTACGCTTGTTATGCGAAATTCCCAAAAGTATGTCATTACGCCACTGTGTGTAATTACGTGCCATTAGCAGTTAAAAATGACAATTCACATGAAACTCAACAGACAGGACTATAAGGTTAATGACGACCTCTCTGTCTGTAGGGTCCTGTGTGACACTCTCTTAGATCCTAGCACGGAAGTCACCTCAATAGACAGTGGCAGCACAGACAATGGCAGGGGGCGCGGGGTAGCACTTGGCAAGCATACAGTGTGTATTCGGTTGTTTCATGGGAGTTGCTGCTTGTATGTTGTGTTCAGCATTGTTTGTCGCCATGTCATATTGAGTTCTATGCACTATATCTTTTACCATGTGTACTATTGCTTGCTGCTTTTGCAATTGTATTTATATAGTGCTTACTGCCCCTGACAAGACGTCGAATCGCTTTTTCGGCGAGTCGCACGCTACTCCGGAACCAAAAAGGATTCGCGGTGAATTAGTATACGGAGATAGGAAATTAATCTGAGTGGTGGATATGCGAGTTTGTTATTTGGGTTGAAAGGCATAGTAGAGGGATAAACAACAAAAGGCGCCATTACAACCTGAAACGACAGAGCACAAACGACTGTTGTTCAACATGCTTTGTTTCAATGCATCCTCATGGCAAAAATTGATGTGAGGACACTTTAAAATATAAAACAGACTGATGGATTTGTATTTTGTGTACTTACGCATAATTTAGAATAATTTTGCTGAGATTTTCCATAATTATGCGAAAACAAATAGCACTAATTTTGCACACCCTTAAATATTTAGCATATGCCGTTTCGTGGTACGAGAGATCAGCAATTTTACATTGCAAAAATGAACGAGGATTTATTAAATTAATGTAAATACAACGGTATGAAATCAAAACCCATGAACTTCTATTGGAAACATTTCGAATCACAAAACGCAGGGTTATTTTGACCACAGTAAACGCCAGATGAGATGTTTTGTGGTGATCCCTCTCCCCCCAGTGATTTTTTCCCTGTCCTGATAGAAATATACAAGCCCCAAGACGGGATACCTGCTGTGCTCGCTAGAGAGAATTGTTAGGGTGGGGAAGTTGCTGTCGTCTTGTATGGCTCACGACTGCGTACAGATTGCATTCACCATTCTGTAGAGACCATGCTGTCTAGCCCATTTAGGGACTTATTTCACGCCCCCAGTATGATCCCCAGTAACTCTGTCCCTGAGTTACCAGTACTTGGGGCGTTAGTAAATCTAGGGGGTTGAGGTAGGAGGACCAGTCGGACAGTTACTGGTGAAGGCTGAGGGTCCTCTTAGAAATGAGAAAATACCCCATACCTCCCTATTGTTTTACCTTGCCTTGACCAGGTGGAGTCTCTGGGTGTAATTAGTATTTGGCAGGTAATTCCAGTTATCGGGGTTACCGAGGCCTTGTGATGAAGCCTTTTCACCATATGTCTATGTCTTTTGAAGGCATTATGCCCTAGGCCTGCACTCCCCATGTCCTCCTCTCCTTCAGCAATTGCAACATTTATTTACTACACACTGGCAGTCATCATTGTATAATTATAGTTCAGATGCACTTTCCATTGAAATATTTCTTTTTTCTCCATTTGCCTATAACTCTACCTCCCATGGACAGATCTGTACAAAATGTGTCCGTCTACCAGCTTAATCAGCTAGGGTTCGGCATGCAAAATGTCATACACTTCCGTGCAATGGGAAAAAAGTTAAAGGGGGTGCGAGAAGAAAAGATATGACTTCCCATTTTTTAAAAGCAAAAACGGCTGAACAGATTTAGACGAAACTTGGCATGAAAGCAGCATTTAGCTCAGAAAGCCTGGTTTTGTTGGTTTGGTGAAAATCCGTTCAGTAATTTTCGAGAAAGTAGTATTTGAAAAAAGGTGCTGCATGGGCTTGAAGTGGTTAACACCTTTGTATACCTAAGTTGTTTTAAGTTGCAATTCAGTGGTATGGGAATCCCTTTAATCAATATGGCTTTTTTGACAAATGGCATCCAAGAAGGAGTGGAAGACCAATCAGGTTCTTGCATTACTTTCTTAGAAAACTGGATCTCGAGCACAACTGGCATATCTTTTACCCACAGAATTGAACTAGACAGAGCCCATCGAATATCAACGCTTCCACACAAACCCTCATTAGCATTTATGTCACCTAGACCGATCATATACAAACCGTTGTCCTATCAACATGCAACATGTGAATTGGTACTAGGCTATATCAGATTAATTTTATGGGTAGACAAGAAGGTCAGCATCTCACAAGACTACTCTAAAGACAAGGTACAAACTTAAAAAGGATTTCTAGCCCAAGCACGTAAGAACATTTCCTTTTCTTTCGCAGGTCCAAAATCGTCTGCATAGGTAAACCACAGATCTTCCACGACTGCAAGTATTTACTTACATTCTTAGAACAACTTCAAGACTCCGAAATTAACACATCAAACCCTTAACATCGGGGTTTTCAGTACATAGTTTAGGATAAAACCAGCTTAAATATCCAACTAAGCATGCAGTATACCCTAACAGCCAAATGCTCTCTTTTAATGCAATGTAATAATTGTGTTTTTCGAGCATTAATATATAATCAAGATCCTAATAGATACTACAACCTCGCTCTTATAGGCTACTTAACTTGTTTCAACACTTTTGCTTCAGATCTTAGACACTTCTAGAGAGCGGTTTGTGTTGATTTTAACGTCTGTGTTGACATTAACGATTATAAGACATTATTATATTCACAATCAGGGCTCTGAACCGAAGCATCTCAGTTGCACCGTTTAGCAGGCAAATAGTACACAATTTACACAACTTGGTCAATTTAGACACTTGTGACAATGGCCTGCTTATAATTTTCGGACTGACTGATGCATTATATATGTCTCATAATTGTCTGGTACGTTATTGCTAATTTCTTTTTCTATATTTTGAAGTTCTAACCCATAGAAGGACTCTGTTGACATGCGTTACCATAACACCTTGTTTCTCATGTTTGGTGGTTCACCCTTTGAGTAACTTTAGTTATCAATGACATAACGTTATCTTTTGTAGATGTGAAGGTTCAGGGGAGTCATTTCTGCTGTGTTTTCCTTCCTGGTTCCTGCAATGCGTTTTCCATTTCAGATTTGGGGAGGTGGGTGGATAGATGAGTAACATGAGTTCTAGAAGGGTAAGGAGAAACCCCGAGCATAATTTTGTTCTTTCATGTCTTTTTATATATCTCTTTCCTGTTGTTTTTGTCACCACTTACAGACAACTCTGTGCAAAATGTGTTGCTTACCTTGGCCTTTCAAAGTGCTAATCTTTGACGTGCACTTTCTTTGCCGAGATATACCCCAGATGGGTTTCTTTATCTTCTATTCTACCCAGATCAACATCCTTTGATACCTGCCTTTATGATTAGCAACACAAATTATTCCTCAAAAAATAGTGTCCTTGAATGTCAAAAGTATTAACTATCCACTAAAAATGAGGGCAATTGCTGATTACTTACACAAAAGTAAAAGGGGTTTCATGTTTTTACAGGAAACTAAAATTAAAGACAAAGATATAACTAATTTCAATGGTCGCTGGGTTGGAGAGGAACTATGCTCTTCAAACATTAACAAAAAGACGGTGTTCTCATGGTCCTACTGAAACATTCCAACATTTGGGTTCCAGAGACCCACATGGAGGATGAAGTGAGATCGATCTTTAATAAATTAGTGAAAGCTGGTAAGGAATTTTACACACTTAGGCCCGATTAATAGTCCGGGGTTCACGGACCACCAGACTCGCGGGAGCGTGTCGGCCTCCAGACCGCCCTATTATGAGCCGGGCGGTTGGACCGCCACAGTCCCGCGGCAGCTACCAGGGAACCTTCATTCCCTGGTGGTCAGGAGCCTGAAATATTCTTGGCGGGACCGCCACGGTCCCTCCAAGCATATTATGAGTTTCATCTCCGCCGGAGGAGTCATGGAGGTTCCTCCTCAAACACTGTGGCAGAGAAGGCCTCCTCTGCAAGCGAATGTGCACAGGGGGGCACAACATGTGCCCCCTTGTGCGTGCAACCCAGTTCCTGCATGGCATGGACTCATTCAGTCCATGCCACTCAGTAACAGTTTTTGTTGTTCCCATTGCGGTGTCCTTGGAGGCACCGCTGTGGGAATGCCAAAAACCAGCGCGCCAGACAGGAGGAAACTCCCAACGCCACACCACCAAAGTTGTCATCGGGCCCTTAATGTCTATACTCCCAATATCAACTACACACAGTTTTGGAACATACTTAATGACTTACCAAACAAAATCCCTAAAGATGCTATAATCTTCTTTGGAGGAGATTTTAATCTGTCCATGGATATGGCCTTGGACAGACTATCCAATACAAAAACCCGTTCTTTCCCATCACCCAAAATACTTTACACCTTTCTCCCATCCTCACCAAACATCCTTTAGAATTAACTACCTCTTAATCTCTGAAACCATGGTTAGAATCATCGATCAAACCAAGGATTATTTTTGACCTCAGCCATCACACTGTCGCTCGACTGGCCTACAACGGCATTAAAAGATCAAAATTGTCACTTAGATCCTGAAATTCTACAGGACCTTTTACTTTGTAAGATAATTCAGACTGTGATCAAAGATTATTTCATGGACAAGTCAAAAGAATATTTCCATCTACAGTTACAATGGAATGCCTTTAAGGCAATAATCAGAGGAATCTTAATTAAGGCTTCGGTTTTCTGTTTTTACTGATTTTTACGTATAAGTACAGACTGAAAACAATGTGTTTCCTATCTGTATTTACTTTAAAAAGTGAACAAATACTGAAAATGGTGCTTGTTGTGAAAGACTATCCATGCTGTCTTTCACTACTTCCAGGAAACAGTTGAACAGATAGACTGCATGGAGAGTTAAAAAAACGGATGCAATTTCCTTAAATACAGTCAAATATTAACACATAATTGTAGTAGAATTCTAATATGTATTTGTGAGTTTATTGTATTGGTATACATGGCTGCTCAATTTGCTAAATGGTGATAGGCATCCAATTTATGAGAGCCCATTCATGAGTTAAATAAATGTGAAAATATACTATTTTACAGCTCCATTTATCCTCAAAACACAAAATAAATATGGATAAATACCAACAGGATAGCCAAAAAATAAATATGGATGAATACAGACGGACTTGTTAAATACATTCCATGAAACAGAGCGCTAATCTTAATACAAATGTGGGTCCAATTGAATAAAGACGCTAATAAACAGCCGGAACTAAATGGAACTTGAGATTAAAAACCTTGAATTACAATTCAGATCAGAGAAAGGCAGAGCAGTTTTAGACCTACTGAAAACCAAAAAAATATGAATATAACAAAATTATAAATAAAATAATGGGTCAGGAGGTAACGAAACAAAACTTTACCAAACTTTGCGATGGTAATAAGGCAGGGGAAACACTAGTGTGTTATTTAAAGTATAAACACAGTAGAAATCAGTTCCTTACTATCCATGATAAAAAAGGAAGCTTCATTCTGGCCCTCAAGAAATGTTCTGTTTTTTCTTGTTACTCTACAAAGATCTATACGATGATAACACATTGTTGACTATGAGGAGGGACACACTTACCTAAATAACTTAAACCTCAATAGTGAACAAACTTGTTATTTATAAAAAAAAATAACCTTAGAGGAAGTGCATTTGGTTAGCAAAGATCTCAAAGTAGGGAAAGCCCCAGGCAGTCTGAAAGCACCATTTTATAAGACTTACCGGGAATATCTGAAAGACCCAAGAACTGATTTTTTTCAAGTAATTCGAATCTTCTAGAGAAATCTCTAATCCCAAAAGATGGCAAAGACTTAAATCTACTGAAAAATTACAGACCAATATCCCTGATTAATCTTGATTGCAAATTATCGGAAAGGTTTTAGCTGAATATTTTGCCTGATCTAATTGGATCGTACCAGGCAGATTTTATGAAAGGTCGTTTGGCGACTGATAATATAAGACTACTCGATCACATCATAGAAATAGCCAGACATAAAACATTCCCTGTAGTAGCGATAGCACTTGATGCTGAGAAGGCCTTTGAGAAGGCAGTATGGGCCTTTCTACTTAATGTAGTTAAGATACGTTTGGGAGACAACTTAATCAAGATGACCATGGCTCCATCCTACAGCTAGAGTCAAAGTTGCAAACATTTAGTCAGACTTTTCCGATTTAAAGCAAGGAATGATACAAGGATGCCCATTATTACCAGCTTTGTTCTTATTGGATATTGAACCTCTACTGATGTCAATTAACCAGAATCCAAAAATTAATGGTATGCAATTTAAAAATACCCTCTTAAGACAGCTGCATCTACAGTTATATCATGGTTTTCTCTGAGCAGGCAGACAAAGCAATACCGGCCCTTATTGGCACCACAGATGCTTACGCCCACCCCAAGTTGCAGGCTCTTCCCTAAATAGAGTAACTCGAAGTTCGTGCGCTTAGCATCCATTGGAACAAATCCATCCTGGGACAGTCAGAACTAACCACGCAAAAAGGAATACTTAGGATTAGAACTCAATGATGACCTCTGAGAATCGTAGGGACAACAACGACCATTTAGTGATTAAGAAGATTTCTGCCATAATAGATTCCTGGTCACCTAAATTCCTCACTTGGTGGAGCAAGGTAGAATCAATTAAAATGCTCATTACTCCGATAATCAACTATTGGTAAAGCATGATGCCTGGCACTTACTCGGAGGAGTTTTTTAAAATTATTATAGAAATGCTGATTGACAAATCCTACGGGGATTGCAAGAAACCACATATCTAAATAAAAAGAAATCAAGACTCCACAAAGATCTGCCTTGTGTCAATCTAGCAGGTTTTAGGAGATTTCAGTCTGCCTTACTACTTTCTATTTCATCAGGGAATACATTGGTTTAAGAACGAATGGCTGTATACCCCACCATGGATCACTAAAATTGTTATCCATCCTTACTATTGACAAAAACCATCTGGGCCTTTAGATTCCGATTCATGCTAACACTAAAAGAACTTTATTAGGCCGTTAAAACTTCAAGTTCCAAAATAGCATCCTTGTGGTCCAATCCGAAAATCAAAATGGAAGGAATTCCAAACATTGCTGAGACATGGAGCAAAAAAGGGACTCTTTTAATCAGGGATTTAAGTTCCAAAGAGCGCATCCATTCCTTTGGTAACCTACAACAGATCTATGGTTTGGACAGTGCTGAGTGTTATAAAAACTGAAAGCAGTGTTGGCCAAACAACACATCTCTCCTTGTCACAGCCCTTCAATCATTTCTCTAATTGATGAAATCAAGAAAGGTGGTCATGTAGTTTTTAAAATCTACAAATTATTGAAACCCTCATCTGATAACTCACTGAAGTCTGAACAAACAAAATAGCCAACTTAAAAAGCAACAAGAGAACTCTACGAGTCTCCCTGGAAAACTGTGGTCTAAAATGAGTAGAACACTTGCTACAAGAAAATTACCCCTAACCTAGCTGAGACAACATTTCTCCTACTCCACAGAGCATTTCTAACAACAGATAGACTATACAAATTGGGCCTAACATCTGCTGGAGCTATAAAACAAATCTCCCACATTTTTTTTGATTGTCCATTATTACACCGTTTCTGGGATTCGATTTACTCACAACATACACAACATCTTTCCCGTTTCACCTCCAAAGGACTTCACCTATACTGTTATAGACCCTTCCACTGAAAACGAGATATCCGGATTGAATAAGCAGGATGTCCTCTTATTGGATTTGATGTTCACGTTAACACACAAAACGATTTTAAGTAACTTGAAAGATTAGGGGAATGTCTTCCACAACATATGGAGGGACTGGTGATGCTTTATCAGAGGAGCAGAACTTATTTTGGCACACCACCACCCTCGGATCTCGCCAAGTGGTCTTTATTGACCAAACTGGATGAATATCTTGAGAGTATTACAATGCTGGGAACTCAAAATATACTCTTCAAAGTCTTGCCACATCTCTTAAAAACTCAATATAACTGCTCACATATACACTAGATTGAGACGTTCACAACGAAACTGCACTTTTCTGGCAAGGGCTGTAATGTGGTATCTTTTCTTAACTTTTCTTTTTATGCTATTATTTTTAGCTCTCCTCTGGGAAGTATGATACGCTATGACCCATTCATTTGGTGATGTTTTTCCCTCTTCTTTGTCCAATCCTCCTGAACCGTTCAGCTTTCTACAAGGTCAGACAATTTTTGTACTTAGTGTTATAGTTCTTTACATATGAAACGATCACAGTACTTTCCTTTTGTCATGTTTATGTATTTACTTGAAATGTATACATTTTCAATTAAAACTTTCTGAGATGGAAAAAAAATGAAAACGCTTGTGTGGCTACACAACTAGATGGTGCCAGAAGCCATGTTTTCTCTACTCCTGAAGTACATTTTTTAGTACTTGGAAAAATGTGCTGCTTATCACACCTTTTCCTAAACAGGTGCAACAACCAGAGGAATCTGCATTAAATTTGGGCTATAGGCCACGTACTAAATTCGGGCAAGTCACTAACAGCCTGATTCATCATTCTCCCGTTTTGCGAGCCCCTAATAGCGATTTATAGCCAATCGCTATTAAGGACTCGCAAAACGGGATTCATGTAGAAATTGCATAAAGAACTGCGATTCCTACATAATCCTTATTTGCGATTAGCAAATTGCTAATCGCAAATAAGGAATAACTCACCATTCATTCCTACGGGCCAAAAGGCCCATAGGAATGAATGGGGAGTATTCCTTATTTGCGATTAGCAATTAGCTAATCGCAAATAAGATAGCGATTTGAAGGGTGCCAGGGGTTTCCAAAGGACACCCTGTAGCACCCCTCAAATGAAATTTTACACAGGTGTTGCACACACACATGTCCAAAGGACATGTGTGTGTGTGTAACATGCAACTCAGAAAAATGCATTTAAAAGCATTTTTCTGAGTTTTCGCAATTTACCACGAGGTTTGACCTCGCGGTAAATTGCGGCCAGAAATTGCGAATTCGCAAAACAAAATTGGATGATGAATTGCATTTAAGGAATCTCAAATAGAGATTCCTTAAATGTAATTCCTCGCAAAATTGCGAGATCGCAATTAGCGATTTTTGCATTTGGGATGATGAATCCCAAATGCAAAAATTGCACTCGCAAAGGGCCAGATTCTCAGAATCTGGCCCTTTGCGAGCCGATTTCGGCTTCATGAATAAGGCTGTATGTGCCTGTCATTTTCAATTACATATTTCCTTCCTTTTCTGTGTGCTTTTTAGTAGGATTCTATCTCTTGTCCTTAGTATTCTCTACAACAGGTCCTTTGATTGCTCAAGTTCTGTGTATTTATATTTAGCAACTGGGTCCAGTTGCAGCTGTTGTTAACCCCAGCGTTCCTAGGCGTCTCTCTGCAGATAACTTATTTTTGTGGAACTTTTTTAGTTAACCTTCTATTTATAACTTCATTTAATTCTTATATTTTTATAAATCAATGTAAATATTTAGCAGAAAATGACATGGCTCCAATACAATGATCATTAAGTGCAATATACGAACAATATGAAAGTAGTATAGTTGAAAGTAGGCCCTGAAATAGTTCATATTTTTTTCTAAAGCCAGTGGACCCTAGACAAAATGGGATACTATTGTGAAATAAATATAGATTAGATAGGTACTATATTCTTTGTCCAGCCGTACAGGATTTAATTTCTAATAAGCATATAACATCAAATACACACAAAAATTCAAGTGGGACACAACCAGCGTCCTACTGTCACAAAGGAAAAAAGGAAAACACAATAAGGGAAGGGTTCAGGCAAGGAAAACGTGTCTGAGTGGCATAAATTATAGCAGGCTCAGGTAACGTAAGAACACCATTGCACAATAAACTTTTCAATATATTACATGCATATGATGTAAAGACTGTCAACGGCGTTTCAATCCCTGGGAGAAAATTATACAACTCTTAGAGATAATACTATACACCAACCATTTTTTTTTACTGTTACCCCGAGGTACATTTACGGGCAAACACAACCTCAAAGGAGATGACTTGCGCCCCAGCATACAGGGTCTGTGGGTGGTCAACTTTTATGATAAGAACATCTAGAAAGAAGTAGTTCCCTTCTATGAGATTGTCAATTACTGATCAAGATACATTCTTGATCTAGCTAATTTATTATTTATAGAGCACAACATGTACCCTAAAGGCATCTTGGTGTTAGAAAAGAAAAAAAAGGTGTAAGGGGGACAAAATGAAGGGGCTGATTTTAGAGTTTGGTTAACGGATAGTCCTTCAAAACATGCTAAATATTCTGTCCGCCTTATGACAAGTACATTAGGATATAATCCAGTTGCAGAACTCCTGTGAGTCATGATCATAGAGTCACGTTTTTGGAATTTTCCAAAATTTACTCAGAGACGGTTCATGCCTAAGGCAAAAGGGAAGACTGCTCAACTTTTTCACTGAGAAGGCAACAAAGACACTCTTGACATTTATATCCAATGGGTAAAAACATGTGAGAAAACTATTTCATTCATAGTAACTAAATCGCAAAAAAGTACAATTTGTGGATATTTTGATTAGGAAGAACAACAACAAACTTTAGGTAGATGCATATCTATAAAAATGTTTGACACAAAACAGCTTTTGAACTATAAAAGCAAACATTCTAGGAGCCAAAAGTGTTCAGCTACCGATTGGACAGTTTTGTGATTGATGTGTAATTCTTTCTCGGTATGCTGTCCCTGAAGAACATCGTACTGAGAAACTGTTAGAGAAAGGATATTGTAAGAAAATCATACGGAGAGCATGTAAACAAGCAAGATTCTATTATAGAGAATCTAGGTTTACTGCTAAAATTAGACAATAAAGACAAGAGGGTTTGGCACGGGTCACCACATTCAGCGGTAAAACAAATACAATTTAGGAATCTGCCCAACATCGGATGGCATATTTTGAATACATCAGGTGGGGCCTGAAAGGGAAGACCACTGTATGCTCTGAGAGGTGAGAGGAATATAAGTCAGAATAAGGAAAATGATAATCAGAACACCATTTGGAATTTACCAAGAGTGAGACAGCTTCACAGATGTGGCACATGTGGGTGTGTGTGCATAAACCACGGAAGAGCACGTATTTGAAAATGAAGGTCACAAATATGTTCATAGTGCCTTCGCAATACGTAGAACTAGTACTGTAGTATATGTGGTTATTTTCCAGTGGCTTCCTTCAAGTGGGAGAAATTTAAAGAGAGGTCAGTCTTTGTATTATGAAGCACGAAGGAGCATGAACCTAAGGACTTAAAATGACTGGTCTAAGAAAAAAATACAGAACCAAAGAAGGGGCGACAACATAGGGAAAGCGTTTATATAGAGGAATAAAAAACAATTGGTTGCTTACAATTTATCTGTGACACTATAAAAGAAAACACTATTTTTATTACAGCAATTTCTGTAGTATGAGTGCCAATGCAATGCAGCAATGCAGCTTTGGCTGTGAACAAAGGCTTCAGGGAGCCTGAGGGGATTCCAATCCCCTCACGCTTCCAAAAGGCTTTGTTCTTTTTTGTTAGAACATTCTGTCCTCTAGTGGCAGAATGTTCTAATAGCCTTATAGCCCTTCGTAGATGGGCTATACCGCTATTAAAGTCCCTCTCCCTTGTTAAAGGCCCTCGCCTTCGGCTCGGGGCCTTTAACGCTGGAGAGGGCCTTTAATAGCCGGTATAGCCCTCTACGGCGGGCTATAAGGCTATAGTATTTTTCAGCTCTCAAGTATTATGGGAGCATTGGCTGTTGGATATCAATGTTAGGCCATGTTCGAATAAGTTCACACAAGATGGCTGCACTGTTGTTCCATGTACCAGCCTAGAGGGATGTTTGTGATGTATATACACTTGCAGCCTGAGATCAAATGATAAAGTAAGCCGGTGAACTTTGTTCTTCTGAATATCATAGGGGCGTTCGTAGTCGCTGATCAATGTTTAGCTTTGTTAGAATTAAGCGACATATTATTGCTGTTTACATGCTGGCCCAGAGGCAAATTTGAAATGCATGACCTATTACGTCGTACTTACCTGCACTGAAGTATGGTTATTAAGTATATTTACAAAAAAGTCTGCATATACTCTGGGTAATGAGGGAGGTGCAAGACATGTCTTCAGGAGAAATGTGAATGGAAAGTAAAGTTTTATAGTTCTCTGTCTAATAAGGATCTTGTTAGGCACTCTACCCTGCCATTGCAGTGGGTCAAAATCTACTTCTTAGGAAGATGTTAACACCCTCTCCTCATAAACAACGCCACTCTGGATTATCGTAACGCAAGACAGGCATAAGCAAGAAGGAAGATTTATCTTTTACACATACATCAGATACATGAGAAAACTCTATATTTAAAAAAAGAAGGTATTGGGAAAGCTAACTTTTGTTCCACTTGCGTGTTTTTGAAAGGTCTCCGTTACACATGCTTCTAGTTGCCTCTCATGTAACAGCGATCTCCTTCAAGAACACATGGTCATCATAATAGGGATCATCTTCACAATTGTTCTTGGGCCTTGTATTGAGTTCAAAGAGACACCACCCTAAAATATCTAGGCAGGCTGCAATGTCTTGCACGTTACTATAACATAAGCCAAATAGCAAAAATGTAGGGGTTTTCTTTTGTATGCATGGTTTAATATAAATGAATGAAGTCTATTCCTAAAACACACCGAGGATTATATTCCAATGCCTCAACTGGAGGCTTAAAAGTAGGCAAATAAAACAACAATAATCATATGAGCAAATGCAAAATCTGAGTGGGTTAATTTTTTAAATCGTGCTTTCTCTGCGACTGACCACTTTCCTTTTTAGGTCTAGCTGGTGTAGCAGCGCAGCTGCGTCCAGCGAAGCATCTTTTGTTGTCCACTTCTGGGAAGGTGAGACAGGGGATGTGCACGCGCAAGCCCTCAGGGCTTTCACCTCATGGGCGCGCACGCCCAGCCTTGCGCATCTCCTGTCTCACATTCACAGTAAGTCAGCCTCTCGCCTCTCTCAATCGCGCGCACACACACACAGCCACACTCACGCATGCGCACACACACATACACCAACGCGCACACACACACACACTCGCAGGCACACAAACACACACAGCATACACACACTGCACACAGACACACACACTCATGCACGCACACAGCCATCCCCCACACCCGACCCACTCACCTGGCTCTTTTGTCGCGACTCCCCTGGTATCTCCGCCGCATCACCTGGCACACACGCAGGGCTTCCCTCACTCTTGGGAGCCCCGCACTTGTTGTACAATAGCTAAGAAATTTAGCTGTGCACGTATACCAGACCTCAAACTCCAGTCTCAGCAAGACCCCCCATTCTATGTACTCACAGGTCATTGCTGGCCGTGTTCCAAGGTTCGCAGACACCAAAACTCCGCTCTCTCGTACTCTCCTGACGTCACTGATTGCTGCCGGACCGACCGAGCGCCGTTTACTGAAAAATGGTTTCACTCCGCCCTAGAGACGCTACACCCTATTGGTTAACTGGATACCACGTGATTCGTGCTTGGCGACATTAATTATAGGCTTCCGAACGATAAGAGCGAAGAGCAGACTGCCAATGAGCTTCCGTTTTACCCTAGCCAAAGGATTGCCCCTTTTAAAACATCAGGGGAGTGAGGGGAAGTACATCGAATGTCAATTTAAAAAGAAAATACGTATTAGGAAAGTTATTTAGTGTACTTTCTCGTTCATTCATAGTTATTGGTATCAATCACATTATTTTGAACAATTAATCTACGGCAGAAAGTGTAAATTGAAAGAAGTGAAAAGCGTATTATAACTTTGTGCGCATTACAAGTTAAAACAATATCACGCCATTTTTACTTGAAAATAGGCTATTTTTACCCCTGAACAGCATCTGACTCCAATTACTACATCTCTTACTGGAGCTTGTCTTTCATCTATTTCTATTGGACATAATTTATTTATTTATTTTATGCGTTTTTATATAGCGCAGACTTTACCCGAAGGTGTCAGAGCACTTCACACTAGGAACAGAACTGATACATGAGGAGAACATTACAAGTGAACAAATTACAAAAGCAAACGTTAAAACTATTGGCATTGTGAATGACAAAGCTATTAATTTAGCTATTTTTAAAACAAACACATAAATAAAAAAATTGTCATTTACAATACCAATAGCTCAAACTTTCCTAATGCGAGACCTATTGCATTGCAAATGCTTGTTCAAATATGAACTGGACTGATCTTGTCTGGGACAAATACTACCCTGGGTGTCAACAACATATTAATATTAGGAGTAAAATCAAAACAGATAAATTAATTGTCTAGGATGTATTTTATATTTGTGTATGCACTGTAAACTGCTGTAAATATTATATAATCGCCACAACCATTTTAACTACAAAAGTGTGCTGAAAATGGGATGCCTAGATAAAGACTATTTGGAAGCAATGTGTTTAACCGAAAGGTGGTCAACAGTGAAACATGTGGAATGTTCCACTGAACAATACAACTCTTGACGAAAACAGCCAACGTGAGGAAAAAAGTGGCTTCATGCATTTCGACAGCAGACTTAACAAGCATTTGCAATGCAATAGGTGTCACAATAGTGAAACTTTGAGCTATTGACCTTGCAAATGCTAATTTTTCTTATTTTATTGTTTTGGTTAAAAAACATAACAGCAGTAGCATAAGTACTAAAAGATATTCCACTGGGCAAGGAAAGGGTGGAGTACCACGGGCCATTACTAGGTGTCCCTGTGGAGTTGCAAAGGTACCTCTATTAGCCACATAAGATACTGCACACTTAATGCAATTATAAAGAGAAAGATTGCACATCAGCATATGTTTCTCTTTGTTTTTATTGGAAGCGAGATTTTTGTTAGCTTGCATTTTAAAAATGCATCATTGTTGTTTATTAAAATCTTTCTCTTTATAATTGCATTAAGATATGTGGCTAATAAAGGTCCCTTTGCAACTCCACAGGGAAACCTAGTAACAGCCTGTGGTACTGTACCCTTTCCTTGCTTAGTGAAATATTTTTTCTTACTTATGCTACAGCTGGGATTTTTTTTAACAAAAACAAAAAATTGTATTTTCAACACCAATAGCTCAATGATTCCCTAGTGGGAGACCTATTACATTGCATTGCAAATGCATTTTCCCTGCCCAGGGTGTGATACCACTCAGCACACCCAAAGCACTCAGCTCCATTGCCTAACTGCATTTCTTGACATTAAATTCTTTAGGGACTGGAAGAATGTACGTAGCCGATTCAGTGAGCTACATGGAAGAAGCTAAGTAAGCGCTAGATCACAGAAACATCTTTTGGAATAGCTGCCAACAGACAAATGTGCCCCACCCCAGTGAAAGGCAGTAACCAGAGTGCCAAAACAAAATGGAACCAGGGCCAAATGACAGATACTTTAAAATTAAGCCTCAGGACCCAAGGTCACCATTGGCAGGGCACAGGGAAAGAATAGCAAGTTTGTGTATAATTGTCTTTCCTTTCGCATTTAATGCACGGCTCACTGTATGTCCATGTGCAACATCTAACCAGTCTCTCACAACACTGGTAAAGTGGGAAATCCACGATTAGGCCTTAGACTTCTTGGTTCGAAATGACAAGCCGGCCACTAGAGAACATCTCCACCCTCAGGCCTCCCACCCTCCACCTGACCCTCACACCCACTTACTTTCTACTTATCAATCCGGGGAGCAGTGCACTCTCATGCATTCCAGTCAAAGTTGTATACTGTGTAGGTGTTTAACACACAGCAAAATCTTAATTTCCATCAGCCATAAACAGTTTAAGTGCGCTGTCATTAGTCTCGGATATGGCACCACGGGGCTCTAAGAGCAGTCTCACTGCGCACTATACTCCTGAATGCCCGAAAAACAACCTGAGCTGACGGCGCTGCATGGGTGCAACGTGCTAAAATTCATAGTGAGCAAACGTAACAACGGGCACGTGAAAATGGGCTTAGGGTCACCAGTTGCTCCCTCCTAGCGCAATCCCCATGCTTTGCACCATCACCAGTGAAGTCTGTACCTGCAGTGTGCACTGAACACATATTGTGGCACCACAAGTGTGATCCACTGGGGCGCCACCACACGTGATCCCTTCCCTCCATGCTTGCGCTACCAAAATGCACGATTACTGAATATTTGTGTAACACTTGCAACGAAAGATGGAGTTAGAAACAAAAACCCAGAGCACACAGCTTCTTCCTGCAATCTTCACAACTTAATCCAAGGTGTTGTCTAATGAAAGAACAGCCAAAGTTCAATTCCTTGCACTAACAGCCCCAAGCCCGAGTCATTCCATTTCTTCGCTTTAATTTGCACTGTGATATTAACGCAACACTAAAATGTTGTGATGTTGAATGTAACCAAAACTATAAGACGGTGGCTACCACAGGTGAAAAATAAATTCGGTGACACTCCAAAATACAAACATGCATGGCAAACCCAAATAGAAAGTGGATAGCTTGTGCAATTAAATAACCCTGCTCGGTAAAATGGGGTCTTTTTAGAGCCTGCAAGCTTTCATTATGAGCAGCCCATACTTTTACGATCCCTGCACAACCCCCCTCCCCATTGCACAATGAGTTCCCTTGGACCCTCTGCCCCCCATTCCCACTGGATTTCAAAAGGTGCAATAACTATCACCTCCTCCTCCAGAGGAGTTACCGAACTGCCAACTGGAACTGCCTGCAGAGCTGTCTGCTTATGAAAATGCATCTGCTATCCCATACAGTGGAGATTTGGAATTGACCTCTTCCTTGTAATTATTAGCAACATATTCCACAGTTCTTGCCTAACCCAGGGTACTTATTTTAATACCACCTAAATAACAGCCACACACAGATTTAATAGGAACAAATGTGATTATCAATGGGGTACAATAAATCTGAAACCCACTGTCTCTGCTCTATACGCTGCATTCTTTAGGTCAAAGACACGGAGTTGGGTGAAATCATTCATAAAACTTAGAAACAGTCTCGTCACGCACTCCAACGCCTTAGGGTTAAGCCGAGGGTACTCCACCGAGTCCTGTAGCCTAACGCTTTATTCTGGAACCGATCATACATACCCTCAGGAAGTGCCTTTTGAAAATGCAAAGTCAGTGGTTTCACACTGACACTTAAAAAATGTTATATCCCCTGTACAAAGTTACATTCGTGCAGTACCCCCATTCAGTCCCCTCCCTCTCCCCCTCCATGGCTCCCACCCCAACAGCTGTGCCCTTTCACTGGCATTACGGGCAAACTTATCGGCAATGTACACAAACCTAAACTCTGACCCTCCTAGCAAAAGCTCTTCTCTCTGAACAGCGCACGCAGCAAACCACTGGCAGTCCAGTCTGGAAACAGCCCTCCGCAGGCCCTGCCCAAAACACGACCTGCAGCTTTGTGCCCTGGCTGACTAGCAGATCACACAGCGTGGAAAATTCACAAGGATGTGCGTTGACCTAGTGTAAGTGGGATACGGAGGGCGGGGACACGATTTTGTGTTGTCGATGAGTCCTTAACACTACGCCCGATCTGTTTCTAGGAGCCTGAAAAGTGCCTATTATTGTATTTACACAAGCGCTACTAAATTATTTGCGCGTGGGCTTCCCTCCCCCTGAAAAGTCATATTTGTATAAATTTGATAAAAAGTGCAGCAGCGTACTATTAATGGTAAATGTTGATGTTTCTCGTCTGTGGTCACAAGATCCGTTTCTACTCGCTGTGCGCAGTGCTGTGTTTTCTGTTAGGCACTGGGAGATTAAGTGATTTGCCCCGAATCACATGATGTTGAGCATGCCTGCCGAGACTCGAACCAGGTTTCCCAGCTCCAAAGTGGGCAACCCCGGCCGTTACGCCATATCTGCAATTTAAGTATCTTACATGCCTGTCCATTATTTGTTCTGTAAAGTGCTGTATAAATAACTTCAGCGCACTTTATAATTTCCCCTCTTTCTTGGTAAAAGAAGATTGGGCTGCTCGCCGTCAGTAGCCTGTAAGCATGTTGGCTCTTCATAAATAGCGTCATTCCAATGATGAACGTTGGTGTCCACGCCTACGTCTTTTCTTTGAAAAAGCACTGAAAGAAAGGGGTTGACATAAGAAACCCACTGGACTAATCCGCCAAGCGCTGCCTCGAAGTGTTTTGTAATGTATTTTCTCGGTTTGTGGGACACAAAGTAAGCTCACGGGAACTAGCCAGCCCGCAACCGCCCAGTTGCTGACCTGGTAGCAATGAAGCGTTACCTGCGACCCGGTCACTAGTACAAGGTTCCTCAGGCCACGGGGCACAGGTTCCTTGCTGACGCGGTACGGGTGAGGAGCGAGGCAGCCCCTCCTGCCCTCGGCGGACTTGGGCCGGCAGCGGTGACGAGCACATAGTTCCCAAGGTTCCCGGGCCGACGGCGGTGATCTTGGGGGCAGCTTTGAAATCCGGTCTTCTGTAGGGTGCAGACACCCGCGCACAGAACCATGGGGGTGATTTAAATAATGTGCTCAGTCCGGGCCAGTGGCGGTGACTTTGGGGGTGACAAAAAGTTTTTTCACGCCTGCACTGCAGAAGCAGTATTTCACAATCCCAGGGCCCTTAATTAAATCAATAAAATGACAGCCCAATGGATCGCAGGGAACAAAAGAATACAAGCAACCGCCTTTAATCCAACTGAGGTGTGCCGCGTGTTATGTGCCGTGCTGGTTGAACACATTTTTTAACAAGCGGGCCGCTCTTTTGTAAGAACCAGTGGTCGAAGTGCATTAAACCAGTAGTGCGCGCGCACCACAGAGGAGCGGGGACGAGGGAGCCTGTTGTATGTGATGTGCGAAACAGACACCAACGGGACTGGGCGGAGCAAAGGCGGGACATGCGCCCGCCCTTGCCCAATTACGTGCTGGCTTTTGTAAAAAAAAAAAAAAAGAATGCAAAAGCCAATTGCAGCCGACAGAAAAAAAGCACACGCGCGAGCGTGTGGTCAGCCTTCTGAAGCCTGTACAAGAGGTCTCTCACTGCACGAGCACTGCTGCCCACTGCAACGCTAGGCGCAAGACCTAAAAATGAATGAAATATGAATAGATTTTATGAACGGCCATAATGAATAGAACAGACTGTGCAAAGTTCATTTTAAAAAATCAAGCCTCATGTAACAATACTTTTCAGGTTTTCGGGTGGAAATGGGACACTTTTTAAAAAAGAATTCTAGGTTGTCACATCAATATTTAGAGACAGCTTTCATTTGTCGAATGAAGAGGCTTTTTTATCCACACAAATTACTAAATTTCTAACAAAAGCCCACAGGTTTATTGCCCCTCCCACCCAAGAGAATATGTTTTGTTACTTTTCAACCTTAGAAAATATGCCTCTATCCTAGCATGGACTACAGACAGGAGGAGTGCTTGACTGGAGTTGTGACACATATGTTTCATTTACCCTAAACAAAATCTGAATGCCGTCAGCATACAGGAATGACTATAACCCAAAGAAAATACAAGTGCAGCAAAGAACCCACAGAAATATTAAGAAGAAAGCATGTTAGGGTGGAACCAACCGTACTGAAAATGCAGACTGAAGAAGAAGCAACATAGCGAGTGCCATCAGACAGCGATGAACTGCATGACGCCTGCCCATTTGTGCTACTTTGGACTCAATACAAAGATGCAGCTGGAGTGTGTACACCACCAAGTAGCGATGCCCTCAATAATGACTATCTAGGGCTGGCTGAACTTCCACTGTATATTCTGAGTCAGGCTCCTGTTGTAGAACATGCTCACCCCTGGAAAAATGAGGGTTTGATTGATTCAGATGCTCCGTCCATCACCACCCCCTTTTGTACCACTGGAAAATTCACAGCACAACATAAATGTGTAGAACTTGATATTCCTACACATATTAACTTTTGATCTCCAATGAGAAAAGCACATAAGCTCATCAACTAGTATCAAGCACGCTTTTTAAACAGAGTTGAGGAACAGAAACTATCCCCTCTTTTTTTAGGCATGTCACCCAACTAACATTCACACAGAACCACAACTTACAAAAACAGCTTACAGCTTTCCCCTTTCAAATCCATTCCCATCATTCTATCCATACTTAAAACTCTACTAAACAAATAAGAAATCAAGAGCACAAACCTAACACAACCAATGCACACATGAAAGGAAAAGAGAATCTACTAAAAATTAACCTCTAATCTCTAAACTCTATGAACAGCGCTTCACCACCAAGTCAGGGGTAGTAAGCGCTATATAAATACAATTTACTATTACAATTATGGGAAGATAGGCATGACTATTTTAAACTGCAAGTCGTATCCATAACTGTTGAAGTATTCTCTGCCTAGTGTATGTGTGTGGAGGCCAATACCTTTTCTGGCCAATAGTAATTCATTTTATAATAATGTATTCATGAGTTTTAAGAGTGCATTAAAAATCAGCTAGGATTTGAATCTTTGAGCTGTAGGTTGCGTATGGATCTCAGCATAGGCTAATTTTACCAGTAAATGTTGAATACCAAAATCTAGAAAGACTCGATCTATTTCTCAGCAGACTAGAGGACAAACCTAGCAGTGTAGACGGAGTTTACTTTACACAGACTCTTAGGTGCATAATCAGAACTCCTCACCCAGCTAGAAGGCTTCACAGAATCTACAGGCATTGCTGAAATCTTTAGTCCATAGTGCTCCATTTTTATTATGCTTAAAAGAAGGCATTAATCCGATGGTATGGGGGCTTCAGAAAACAGTTCCTTAAATCTTGCAGTGGACACATTTCCTCAACAGATTCACAATCCCCTCCAAAGAGGTCCTTGTCAGATTTATGGAGATTTCTTTCTTAGCAGGGCGGTAATTACAGGAATGAAAGCTCAGCGAGATTGCCAGGGAAGAGTGGCTGGGATGCCAGTGACAAATGGCGAACTGATAGGGCGAGCGAGGAGCCGGCCGACAGGCTGGAGAACAGGTCAATACTGCGCTGTCACGCCACCATTTGATAAACATAATTAATCTATTACTCACCTGGCGTCATCGTTCATCGTGCTGTGGTCGATTGGGGCCATGAAGCTCACCAGTTTACTGTGCACATGATACCTGCATGCAGCAAGGAGGAGAAAAGTAGCCATTACTGACATGGAGGAGACATGCACAAAATTGTGGAGCGGAGAGTCGGCATAAAAGACATTTCCACCAACTGGAGATCTATTAATGCACTTAAAAGCAAAAGAAAATGGATCTAAGAATGTATCACTGATGATTAGCTATTAACATTTCCATTTACCTTTTTTTCACAGATTCACAAACACTTGTGCTTGTGTTATAAAGATGAAAAGACTTTGTGGTTAATGTGGGACTAATGGTTAGCTCTCTGGCATGCAGTGATCTCTCTGAGGTGTGACTAAACAAGAACCTGCATTACAGTAACAAGCATGGTAGCGACGATAAAGTCATGAATGCTAGGAGGGTTCACTTCCACAACATGTGCCTCTCTCTAAGGCGGATGAGCAGAGAGTACATTTACAGACTCCAGTGATACAACGACATGTGGCAAAACAAGCCTGTATAGCAGGAATGTAATTCGGTCCCAAAGGAGGATGCTAAAAACTGGGCAGGTCATAGATTTTCGGGTTATAAGTAATATACATTTGCAGCACTAAATATTCTGGGATCGCTCATTCATCAAGATTCAGAAGTATAATAAATGTTTCAGTGGAAAAAAAATTTAACACACAATTATCAATTTTCAATCCTAATTTAAATAGGCAACATCAAAATGTTCTTAAATTATAAGGAAAAATTCAAATTATAGACTACAAAACATATATACCAAGCTTACCTGCTGTTAAATGACAAGTAATATATTGAGTGGCTGCCTCAGCCAAACCCAAGCTGAATCTGATGAGTACCTATTTCATATGGTCAAACTGGTCAGTGAAAGCTGGTTACAAAACAGAATTCAAATACTCAGATTGTAACAAATACAGAGGTAAAAAATAAGAGGGCACAGCTAACATGCACGTATATGGAAAACCCAAAAATGTATAGGTGAAAGGATCAAAAGTTAACATTACATTTATGAACTTAGACATACACACACCCTTAACCTAACTACTTCCCTTTTCAAGCCCAGCTGCAACCATTTTCCCTCTCACCCATGTTCATTGTCATTTTGCTGGTGAGACCCCACACAACCCCTTGAGCTACCTTTCCTCAACACCTTCTTCTTACGAAATTCATTTACCATCCATTAATATAACCTTAACCACCCACTAAATTTTAATCTTAGCCACATCCATTGTTCTGAACCTAACCCAAACCCTACTCCGAACACTCACGCAACACTTTCTCTACACCGTTCCTTACTCTAAACCTAACCCAAACCCTGAAGTTAACCCAATCCTAGAAGGCCAAATCAAAACTACTATATCCAGCACTCTATACAAAAAGAATATGGAAGAAATCAATAAGTCCAACAAGGAGTAAAGAGACACTATCCTGCTGACCAAGATTGATAAGTTCAAAAAGGATCTGGCTCGGTTTTCATTGGTCAAAATATACCCGTACACGAGTGACAACTACACACCTCCTGAATATAACAGAGGCAAGCGATACGGCTCAACTTATTCCACTTCTGGTTCAGAACAAGGCTCTAGTGACTCAGACACCTCCAGCTCTAGTACACCACAAACCAGGGGTAGAGGCCAACAGAACAAGTTTAATAGGAGACGAGGCACACAAGGTCCATATCAGCAACAAGGACCTTAGTGGCCCCCAGTTCCTTGGGGCTATCAACATCCACAGTTCTCCCAACTAATGCCTCACTTTCAACCACATCCCCAATTTTCTGGCAATCAGCCTTTTTTAGGACAGGGCCATGGACGCAACAGGGGCAGAAGAAGAGCACAGCCACAAGTGCATTGGGAGACAGAACCATAATTTCCCAACACACGCAGCAGGCGGGACCAGCAGCAAGCAACAGGGATGAGCACAGACAGCACGATCTCATAGTCAATTTGAGTTCACGCACCTTAACAGATGACGAACCAATGGTTCTGAACAAGGGATTAGGTTTTGTCCCGACAAATAGAGGTGACCCATTTTTGTTGAGATGCGAACTGGAGAAGTTCTTTCGCAAAATACGTCTTCACTTCTTTTTCAAATCTAAAGAAAAGGAAGATGGATCGATAGAACCCCAGGTGACCAACACAGGTTTGAAAACACCTTCTACCTTTACACCTTTGCTTCATCAGGTACCATCTCAAATTGGAGTTTTTGAAAAGGCAGTCACCCATGATGTGATGTCCCTCTGTGAATCCAGGAACACTTATCATAATCTCTCGGTCAGAGAGAAGGAGCTGTAGACACTCTAGCCATAATTAATCCCGCTGACAAAGGGGGTGCCACTGTAATTTTAGATAGTGACACCTACCGGCAGGAATGTTTCAGACAACTAAGTGATGTCAAGTCATACAAACCATTGATGCCAGATCCGACTCCCAGATTGAATATAGAAATAGAAATAGGACATCTAGTGGAAGAAGCTAAATCAGAGGGATGGATAACTTCACAAGAAGCACAGTTTCTGACGACCAGCCATCCGGTCATGCCATACTTCTACTGTCTACCTAAAATTCATAAAGCCCAGAGGCCCTTCCCCCCCACCCCCCACTACGCATTTAGTATGTAATAATATGTATGAACAACTATAAGCCTGATGTTTTATATTTGATGAACATTCAGTCTGGCTTCTTACATTATAGTGGCATCATTTATGCGTTCCACACTTTCGCCAAATTAGAACATTCGGTGGGGCTTTTTACATTCATGTGGTATCATTAATACATGTCATACTTTTTGCCAATCACTACAATTCCCAACAGCCCCAGGGTTCATTGACACAAAGAGACCGACGCGCTTTTTCATACATGCGCGTTCGTCGCCTCTCTGTCAACATCAGTTACAACTACATTTCCCATGAGCCTTAGTGGTACTGGTGACGCGAACACAGCGACGTGCGTTTCCACGGAGGTGTGTGAGACACATTGCTGCTCCCTTCCATTATGGCCGTTTCATTTATGGAAGCGCCGGACCTTTTAACCCTTTTGCTGCGGCGGCAATTCCGCCGCAGCGCTCGGGGGGTGGGGGGGCTGCACGGTGCTCCCATGCTTGTGACTGAACCGCTCCGTCACGAGCCTCGGGTGCGCTGTGCTGATGACGGAGCGGTTCCGTCACGGCCCCGCCTGCTCAACAGAACGTCAGCGCAGGCACGGAATCCACGCTGCGCAGGCACGCCGAGCGGGCAGTGACGGAATCGCTCCGTCACCAGCACAGCGTGTCCGTGGCTAGTGACAGAGCAGTTCCGCCACCAGCATGGGAGGGGTTAAATTGGACGTTCAGATTGCCGCACTTTCACTACTCACCACTAACATCAGGTGACCCGACCCGGCCCAATGGTCATAAGGTAGGCGGGGTATTTATTGAACAATCCTGTGTCCGGTCGGTTACCTCCCCTGCGGCTTAGTCAAGCCTCGAGGTACCGACGGACAGGTGAGGAGCAGGAGACTTGGTTCTCGGTTATAATTCACCAATAAAGAGAGAGGGGCAAGTTGGAAATAGAACTCTCCTTCATTCCAATGATCCAGTCTCCACAGCAATGACAGTTCCACCTGAGGAGTGAACATTCTAAGGTAAGCTTCAGGGGGAATGTACCAAGAGGGAGGGGAGGACGGACGGTACCAAGGGGTCAGATAATAACAGGAGGAGATTACAACACACCTCCCTTCTGTAGGAAGGAGAACTAAAGAGAACTTACATGCGACAATACAGAGAATCCAAGTAACATGGACCAATCTGTCTCCGCTCCACGTCTGTCCATTGTCAAGATGAACAATATTTTTGCTGGACCTAAACACTCTTGTGAGGGTAAATATTTGCTTTACCCAGGTTGCACATGAGTGGTTCTTTTTATTACAACTGATGTGTTAGGGAGAAAAACATGCTCTTTAACTCTGTGTTTTATGTCATACCAATTTTTGCAGTTCGATTGATGAGAGCGGATTCCTGATTGAAGGTGGCCCTCTTGCCTCCCTCCAACTATCTGGGATTCATTTTAGCGCTGGGCTCTCTTCCCCTTAGAATTACAAAAGGGGAAATCCCTGTAATGAGGTTGGGAGTTGTGTGGTATGCCCAAATTCATTCCTTCAACGATTCTTCAACCTTAAGGTTATTTGAAATGGCCAATTGAATATGTTCCTTAATCATGCGATTAGCTCTTTCCACTAATCCGTTGGCCTAGAGGCAGTACAATGCAGTCTTCTTGTGTTTTATATTGAAATTTACAAGAACGTTTTTAATCATCTCAGAGGTGAATTGTACCCCATTGTCCGTGATGAGTGTAGCTGGGACACCTTCAAAGAAAAATATGTTTTCCAAAAAGTTGATGAAGTTGCCCGTGTTCGTGGTGGGAGTAAATTTAATGTTGATCCAATGTGATGTGTAGTCAATAGGGACAAACATAAATCTCTTTTGAGGTCCTAACATATCCATGGGACCAATAATGTCCAAGGCTAACTTGGTCCAGGGTACTTCTGGGACTTCTACCGGGTATAGAGGCACTTTCCTTAGAGTTTTACTCTTATAGCTTCTTGCACAACTGGCACACTCCTTCACTTTCGCTTCTACTAAGGAGTCAATTTTTGGGCACCAATAACAACTTCTGAGTTTATTTTTGGTAAGGCTCCTGCCTAGGTTTCCTTCATGGGCAAGGTCGATTATTTTATTCCTCATGCCCTTGGGAGGAGCAATTTTCTCCTTGTGGCAAATGTTGTTGTCCATTAAAGTTAGCTCATATCTAACTTCCCAAAAATCTTTAATAGAGTCTGATATTTGGGATTTGTTTTCTGGCCAGCCATTAATTATTAAGTCTTCTAGAATCTGTACGTCCTTGTCATTTTTTACACTTTCATCCCATTCTTCCTTGGTAAGGGAAGAGAGATGTGTGGTCAGAATGGGATCGTCAAGTTTTTCATCTTCATGGTAGACATCCAGTGGGGATCTGGACAAGTAGTCAGCAATCACATTTTCAGGTCCAGATACATATTCTACCTTGAAACAATTTTTTCGAACCCAAGTATCCATTTCATGATGCGAGGGGATTTACTATCATTTTTTGAAGAAAACAGAAGGTTAGAGGCTTGTGATCTGTTCGTATCGTGAATTTGATGCACCACAGGAACATTTTTAAATGATTTACCGCCCAGAAGCATGCTAATGCCTCTCTTTCAATCACTGCATAATTTCGTTCTGAGGAGCTCAGGGATCTGGAGGCAAAAGTTATGATGGTTTCCCCGTTTTCATCTTTTTGTGACAATGTAGCCCCCAATCCCTTGTTAGACGCATCTGTGGATAGGAAGGTTTTCTTTTTATGATCGGAGGCTCCTAGAGCTGTTGACCTCAAGAGTGGGTTTTTATCTGTCAATCATCTCATTGTGACTTTATTCCCATGTGAACTCTTTGCTCTTCTTTAGGAGCTCACGTAGGCCATTACACATTTCTGCAAAGTTTGTTTTACAAATTTCGACATGTATTCGGCCAGCCCTAAGAAGGATTTTAATTAATCTTTGTTGGATGGATAAGGGGCATCCTTGTTGCCTGAATCACACTGTATTTTGGGTTGACACCTTCCTGGGAGATGGCGTGTCCCAAATAATCAACTGAATTAACTCTCAACTTGCACTTATCAAAGGTAACAGTCAATCCAGCATCTTTGACAAACTGAGAACATATTTTGTCATGTTCTTCCATAGATGACCCATACATTAGAATATCGTCTTGGAAGCATAACGTTGTTGCATAATTTTCTGGAAAATTGGTGCAGCGGAGGCTAGACCGAACGGCATTCTGATAAACATATACGCTCCAAAGGGAGAGATGAATGCTGTTAAGGGTCTAGACTCCGGGTGCTCAATCACAGAGAAGAATTTGGCTTTGCCCATGGTGCTTAGCATTTCATTTATGTTGGGCAAGGGGAACCTTTCCACCCAAATATTTTCATTTAGGCTGCGCAGATCTACACAAATGCGAATACCTTGACCGTTAGCTCTAGAAACTAAAACTAAGGGCGCCAGCCATTCTGATGAATCAATTGGTTATATGACACCTAACTCACATAATCTATCTAATTCAGTTTTGAGGGTATCTCTCAACAACAAAGATACTTTACGAGTCTTGTGAACAATGGGGTTGGCTCCTTGTCTTATTTTTATCTTATGTTGATAATCTTTTAACTTCCCTAGTTTGTCTGTGAATACATCAGGAAAATCTTGGCACAAGGAATTATTGGAATTGTCCACCAGGATGACCGGTTCCTTATTATTTGGATCTAAAATGATCCCTAGTTCTCTCTGGTGGTGCCAGCCAAGAAGATTTGCACCTTTTTCTACAATATATACGTTACCAACCGTGGATCTCCCTTTAAAAACAATGAGGGCAGTTACCATGCCCAGAAGAGGGATGGGGTCTTTGGCGTAACCTTCAGGAGAAATGTCAGGTGGGCTCATTTCAATTTCTTTACCACTCATGGGCTTCTTAAAATCCAGGATGTTGAGCAAGGTAAAGGGGGAACAGGAGTCCGCAAACATTTTGTAGGTACATTGTCAATAAAAACAGTACATTTGGGATAATTAGGTTTGGTAGTTTCAACAATGTCTTTCAATTGGAAAACAAATTTAGCTAGAGCTTCATTTTCATTTGCAACCAATTTTACTCCTTCTCTACACACTCTGGCTAGGTAGCCTCTCTGGTTTCAGCTTGAATGGCCGCTACAACTTCATCTTTCATTTTAATTTCTTTTATACATTTGGCAGTATGTTCTACAGATTGAGCTATTGCTACAGCTTCCCTTAAAGACTGATTTTTTGCAAGTAGTTTCTTTTGAATTATTGAATTGTTTGTACATCTAACTAATTGATCCCTTATAAGAGAATCATTTAAGTCGCCAAATTCACAGAGTTGGGTTAACCCTTTGAATGCTGCAATGTAGTCGTTTATAGACTAATTTTTACCTTGTACCCTACTAAAAAATGTATGTCGTTCCAATACAACATTAACTTTACCTACAAAGTGAGACTCTAATTTGATAAGTGTTACATCATAAACATCAGAATCATCATTTCTAACTCGGGTTCAGTAAGCGTTTCATATACTTTGCGACCATGGACACCTAGATTATGTAGAAGAATTTGCTATTTCCGCACAGGAGAACATTTCTCACCTCCCGTAGCAATGAGATAAGACTCAAATAATTTAATCCAATCTTTCCAGTGGATATCAGGGTCACCACATTCATTGAGGAAAGATGGTGGTTGATTAATACCTGGCGTACCCATGGAGATACTTATGGGGTAAGGCAAGGAACAGAATTCTCACTAGGAAGGAGGATAATGCTAAGGTACAACTGGAGTTACAGTTGGTAATGCAATTCACAATAACATCAGGTACAATAATTTACATGAAAATGTCTTAAGATAATTGGGTGAGAGTGTATTCACAAAAAACTGATGTGAATATTGGTGTGTGTATCACCGTGAGAAATGCAGTGACACACTGGTGGGTATGATGAAACTGAAGAGAAGGTGTGCGTTTCACCATGAGGCACGCACAACACACAGGGTGAGAGTGTATTCACATAAATTGATGCTAAATACTGGTGTGTGTATCACAGTGAGGAATGCAGTGACACATTGGTGGTAGTTATGAACAGAAGAGGAGGTGTGCGTATCACCGTGAGGCAACGCTCAAATACCAGCATGAGAATGTAAAGGTTCCACTAATGAGGCACTGTAGAATAAATGAAAAGTATTACTTGACTGTTCACCTCTGACTTCTTTGTAGAATACAGAACTTTTTCCCCATGGGAACCGCAGGGAAAGATGATAGGTGAATCGGTAGACCACAACTGTGGCCCGGCGAGTTCCACCGAAATACCTCAAGAATGCCGGAGGCGCAGGAGCACGTCGCTGACTGGTGGGATTTCTGTAGCGGCAAAAGCGGCTCGGATGTCGGATCCAGGCTGAGGAATGGAGGCGCCGGGAAGCGTCGATAGTCAGCTGGCAGGAAGAGATTCCTGAGGCACTGGGGAGGCTGGGGCGCTGGTTCACACAGAGGAGGAGTTTTGTCGGTTCTCCGGACATTGCGCAATGTTCCCCAGGAGGCCCGGTGATCGATGACAGGAACTCGTCTCTCTGATCGGGAGTGACCAGAGGACTGAACGGCCACTGGACTGCCCGTTCACTGATTGCAGAAGGATCGCTGAGGGGGCTGCTGGGGACACCTAAACCACCGAGAGCACTACCAATACTTGAGAGCGCCAAGCTGAACACCCAGGAGACCGGTGGTCAGTGACGGAACTTGTCACTCAGATCAGGGTGACTGGAGGACTCGGGCGGCCACAACAGCTGATCAAGGTTACTCAGAAAGTCGCTGGGGGATCAACAGAGGGCTGATGGGGTCACCACAATCACGGGAGCACGCTTGCTCAATATGTGGGAGCCCTAAGCAATGGCTAAACCCGATGAAAAAGAAACTCAGACAATCAGTATACAGTGGCAACAGTGTGGGCACCTTTCACACAGGACAACAGCGTAAGCTAGGCAAGGTTCCCCACAGCGACAGCCAGAAGATGCAGAGCATTAGCTCAGAGTAAACAGCCAGGCAAGATTTCGAACTGCGATGCTTCTTGATGGTGCAAATACGTTTGCAGCTGATCTGATAAGCCGTAGATAAGGAAAGACCAGGTTATCACAGTGAGGAATGCAGTGACACATTGGTGGTAGTTATGAACAGAAGAGGAGGTGTGCGTATCACCGTGAGGCAACGCTCAAATACCAGCATGAGAATGTAAAGGTTCCACTAATGAGGCACTGTAGAATAAATGAAACATATTTGTTTGTGTGTTGGAGCGTTTCTAGGCTATCAAAAAGAAAGGGGGATGTCCTAATACTCCACAAGCACCTGGACAATATGCATGGCAAGAAAACATTATGGATGCTGCGGATTCAATCAAGGATAATCATTTTAAACAAAGAAGAAAATCCTTAATTAATCCCTCAGACGAGACAATTTCTCCAAGAAAAGCACATATGTTTTTTGTATACACAAACACACGCCAGACAAGCACTAGGTTTAAATCATATTATGAATATTTGTCAAGGACCAATTATTTAGATATACGAACAATAACATGATACACAAAGGTGTTTTTCTTGTTATACATATATACATGTCACATACATAAATACACAAATAAACAAATGGAAAGATTCCTCACGAACAAGCGAGGTTACGTAGTGCCTTCATTCAATGTCCGATTCCCCCGTTTGGAATGATTTGCACGGGGAGCCTGCTTCTTTTATGGCATATAGCTGAATAATTGTCATTTGATGGCCAGTAAATTTGGCGTTTGCTTGGAACAAGCAAAGGAGCACTGCCCCATTTCTAAATAAAACAGCTCCTCACTAGTAGTGTTGTGCCTCTGGAACCGCCAAACTTTATTATGTCTGTACAACACCACCAGTGAATTGTGGAGGTCTCTTTCTGCCACAATGTCCTGATGAGGCCCAGATGAAAAGGGCTGAAACGCGTCGACCTGATATAAAAGAGAAGCTCGCACAAACAAGACGTTGCAGTAAAGGAAAAATACAGTGTATTGTAATAATGTATAGGGTGTCAGACTAAACTTGCGCCAATTGGTGCTGTACTAAGGACTATCCCTTTACTATGGGTTGCGAACCATAATTTATTAATAAAAAGCCTTCATTCACAATCCCTTAAAGAAATTAGGGCATCAAGGAATCTTACCATTTGTTTATTTGTGTATTTATGTATGTCAAATATATATATGTATAACAATAAAACACCTTTGTGTATCATGTTATTGTTCGTATATCCAGTAATTGGTTCTTGACAAATATACATAATATGATTTAAACCTAGAGCATTGTCTGGCGTGTGTTTGTGTATACAAAAAACATATGTGCTTTTGTGTGTTTGTGTATACAAAAAACATATGTGCTTTTCTTGGAGAAATTGTCTCGTTTGAGGGATTAATTAAGTTTTCCTTCATTGTTTAAAACAATTATCCTTGATCGATTCCGCAGCTTCCATAATTTTTTCTTGTGGAGCGTTTCTAGGCAGCAATAAAAATGTCAAAATAACTTGTGATTCATCTTCTTGCTGGAAAGAGATTGAGTTTTGTCAAGGGGCAGTTCTGACTCATCATACCGTAGTGCAACTGGCTAATGTTCCTGCTGTACAAAAAGCAGCTCTTTAGTGCATCCTATCTCCCAGGCGATGTTTGGGGTTGTTCGGGTCAGAATTCCTGTTCCTCAGAAACTTACAAGGTAAGATGTAATCATGTGCCCCACTGAGTACCACACACTCCTAATCCTCACAACCACACCAAGATCTAAATACTCAGAAAGTACTTATACAACATATAGACCCATTCTCGTACATATCCCATTAACTTGCACATACCCTCAAAGGAAGCTGGCCTCGCTATCAGTCAGAAGTTCTCCTGGTTCTGTCCCCTAGGCAAGCGAGTAACATTCAACTCCATAGAGCTGCAGACAGGCCATTTTCCACTCAATGCAACTCAGACTGCTACATTCCATCTGATCAGCAGGTCTCATGGGCAGAAAAAGGGCTTCATTGATACATTTTTAGATCTCCTCACCATCTTGTCCATCTGAAATGTTCACACCATGCTTGTGGGTGATGTCAACCTCAGACAACACAAGCTCAGAAAAGCAAGAGAAACACACCCAAACCTCATCAACACACTCAACTTGGTACAGCATGTAACACAACCTACACACACCAAAGGACCCATCCTAAAACTATCACCAACAATATAATGCAAGCTGAACTGTTAAAATGAAGGGAGTACAAAATACTTATTTTTGATGCCAAATCAAGTTTCTTATCATACACAACACTACAAAAACACAAGCATCAATTTAAATTTCAACACAGACCCTTAGAGTTGCAGATGACACTCGGTCCTTTGAAATCCAACATGCAAACCAATAGAACCAATCATGCTAGAAATCAAATTTGTCTCAACTGTAGACTTCTGTTCTAGCTTCATCTAGCAGGATATCGACTCTGTTACTGCCAAGTTTGTCCAGGAATAATTCAGAACATCACTTTCAACCAGGATGGTTCTGCAATGGTGGAAAAAAGTAATTATGAGGCCAATCCGCCCACTGGCCACCCAACTTTTGAAAAAAGAATATTCAAACTCGGAGGAAGTTTCCAACTATCAGCCTAGTCAAGTCAAGTCAAGTCAAGTCAGAGAATTTATATAGCGCACTACATACCCAGAGGGTCTCAAGGCGCTTAGGAAGGGGGGGAGGATTACTTGTCAAATATCCACGTTTTAAGTTGCTTTCTGAATGCTAGGTGGTTCTGGGTAAGGCGAAGGTAAGCGGGGAGTGAGTTCCATGTTTTAGCAGCCAGGTATGAGAAGGATCTGCCTCCCATGGTGGTCTTGTTGATGCGAGGTACAGTGGCGAGGGCTTGGCTGGAAGAACGTAGTTGGCGGGAGGGGGTGTAGAAGGACAGTCGTGAGTTGAGGCATTGTGGTCCGATGTCGTAGAGTGATTTGTGTGCGTGGGTTAGCAGTCGGAAAGTGAACCTCTTATTGACGGGTAGCCAGTGGAGGTCTTTAAGGTGACCAGAGATGTGTTCGTTGCGCGGGATGTCTAATATGATCCTGGCTGAGGCGTTTTGGATTCGTTGGAGTTTCTTCTGGAGTTTGGCGGTAGTGCCTGCGTAGAGGGTGTTTCCGTAGTCCAGTCGGCTCGTGACCAGAGCATGGGTGACTGTTTTCCTTGTTTCGGTGGGGATCCAGCGAAATGTTTTTCTGAGCATGCGAAGAATGTTGAAGCAGGAAGAGGATACGGCGCTGACTTGTCTGTTCATTGAGAGTGAAGAATCCAGGATGACGCCTAGGTTCCGTGCGTGGTCTGTCGGGATGGGTGCTTTTCTGAGGGCTTCCGGCCACCAGGAGTCGTCCCATGCAGAGGGGGATGTACCTAAGATGAGGACTTCAGTTTTGTCTGAGTTCAGTTTCAGACGGCTTTGTTTCATCCATTCGGCAACTTCTTTCATTCCTTCGTGTAGGTTAGTTTTGGCGGTGCTGGGGTCATTGGTGAGAGAAAGGATTAGTTGAGTGTCATCCGCGTAAGAGATGATGTTGAGGTTGTGTTGGCGGGCGATGGCCGCGAGGGGGCTCATGTATACGTTGAAGAGGGTGGGGCTGAGTGAGGATCCTTGTGGTACGCCACAGATGACTTCAGTGGCCTCGGATTTGAATGGTGGAAGGCGGACTCTCTGGGTTCTTCCGGTAAGGAACGAGGTGATCCATTCAAGTGCTTTTCCTTGGATTCCGATGTTATTGAGGCGTTGTAAAAGAGTGCTGTGGCAGACTGTGTCGAATGCTGCAGAGAGGTCGAGGAGGATGAGGGCGACTGTGTCTCCATTGTCCAGTAGAGTTCGAATGTCGTCTGTTGCTGCGATGAGGGCGGTCTCAGTGCTGTGTTTTGCTCGGAAGCCAGATTGTGAGGAGTCGAGGGATTTGTTGGCTTCGAGGAAGGCGGCGAGCTGGTTGTTGACAGCTTTCTCGATGACCTTGGCCGGGAATGGAAGGAGCGAGATGGGGCGGTAGTTTTTGAGTTCGGTGGGGTCCGCTGTGGGTTTTTTCAGAAGGGCGGTGAGTTCAGCGTGTTTCCAGTCTTCCGGGAAGGTGGCGGAGTTGAAGGAGCAGTTGATGACGTCTCGGAGGTGCGGTGCTATGACGGAGTCTGCTTTGTTGAAGATGTGGTGAGGGCATGGGTCTGTGGGGGATCCTGAATGGATGGAATTCATCAGGCGGATGGTGTCCTCAGTGGAGATTGGGTTCCAGTCGTTAAGGGTGTTCACGGGGGGAGAATGTTCAGCAAATGATAGGGTGGGTTGGTTTCCGGGTTGGTTGTCGAAGCTGTTGTGGATGTCTGCAATCTTGTTGTGGAAGAATGAGGCTAGGGAGTCGCAGAGGGCTTGAGAGGGGGTGATGTCGTTGGAGTTGGCCGAGGGATTGGAAAATTCCTTGACGATGTTGAAAAGTTCCTTGCTGTTGTGGGCGTTGTTGTCAAGTCGATCCTTGAATGCTGTTTTCTTGGCCTTTCGGATTAGTTGGTGGTGAGTGCGGGTGGCGTTTTTGAAGGCGTCCTTGGTGCTAGTGGTTGGGTCTTTTTTCCAGGCCTTTTCAAGGGAGCGGCATAGTTTCTTGGACTTCTTGAGATCATCGTTGAACCATGAGGCCTTTTTGCTGCCAGGTTTGCTTTGACGTTTCTTCAGTGGTGCTAAGGTGTCGGCGGTGTTGGATAACCATAGGGTGAGGTTGGCGGCGGCTTCGTTTGCGTTAGAAGAGTGGGCTGGGGTGTTTAGAAGGAGCGATGCGGAGATTTGGTCCGTGGTGATTTTGTTCCAGTTTCTTTGCAGAGTTGGTTGGATGTGGTTGGTGGGTTTTGGTTTGTTGTAGGTGAAGTGAACGCAACTGTGGTCAGTCCAGAGGAGATCCGTAGTGTGGCTGAAGGAGACATGATTGCTGGAGGTGAAGATGGGGTCGAGTGTGTGACCTGCGATGTGGGTGGGGGAAGTGACCAGTTGTTTAAGTCCGAGGTTGGCGAGGTTGTCCAAGAGGGTGGTGGTGTTGCGGTCGTTGATCTTTTCAAGGTGAAAGTTGAGGTCTCCCAGAAGGATGTAGTCTTTGGAGGGGAGCGCGTGTGGAGTGATGAAGTCTGTGATGTCTTCACTGAATTTTGCGCGGGGTCCTGGTGGTCTGTAGAGGAGGGTGCCTCTGAGTGTGGTCTTGGGGTCGATGTGGATCTGGAAGTGAAGGTGTTCGGAGTTAGCGAGGTTGGCGTCAGAGCTGGTTGAGATGCGGATTGATTTCTTATGGACGATAGCGATTCCTCCTCCTGTGTGGCCGGTACGGTCCTTGCGTATGATCTTATAATCTTCAGGGATGGCAATGGTGATGTCAGGGGCGGAGGAGGCGTTCATCCATGTTTCTGTTAGGAAGGCGACGTCTGGAGAGATGGTGTCTAGTAGATTCCATAGGTCAATGGCGTGACTGTGGACTGAACGAGTGTTGAGAAGGATGCACTGTAGGTGGTTGGGGTCAGGAATCTGCGTTGTGGTCGTAGCGGAGATGTTGTCGGTGCCGATGAATTTGCAGGAGTAGCAAGAGAAAGGTCCATGGGTGTGTCCAGGAGCGGCTTGGACGCAGTTGGGGGCGCGACCGGGGTTAAGGGCTAGGAGGGTGGCGGCATCGTAGGTAATGCGGGGGGGCTGGGAGGGACGGGGGCCAGGGCGTATGGCGCTGGGCGCGGTCCAGGCGCGGACGGGCGTAGACGGGCTTACCTTTGGCGCACCTTCGGCGCGGGTTGGGCGCGGTCGCTGCGCGTGAACGCTGCGCGCGGGAACTACTGTCATATATGGATAGTGGAGGGGGAGGGGCGAGGGCGGCTCAGCTGGGAGGCGGGGCGGGCTCAGGGAGTACGACAACAACAACACCGGAGACAAAATGGAGGGGGGAGCAGAGCAGGGCGCCGGGGGATATCGCACAAATAATGCTAATGCAGGCACAAATGTTCCAACCTAGTGATGATAAAACAAATACGTTTTCTGGTAAAATTGCAATGCTACAGTTACTTGCTATGCAGCGCTGATCACCAATACCGTGTTTCGGCAGACAGGCAGACCAGGGAGCGACCACTCGGGGCAGGAGTGACGAGGAGTCACAGCGCTACGAGGTCAGGGGGCGCTGAAATAGGTAGTGGGAGGGCGGCTCAGCTGGGAGGCGGGGCGGGCTCAGGGAGTACGACAACAACAACACCGGAGACAAAATGGAGGGGGGAGCAGAGCAGGGCGCCGGGGGATATCGCGCAAATAATGCTAATGCAGGCACAAATGTTCCAACCTAGCGATGATAAAACAAATACGTTTTCTGGTAAAATTGCAATGCTACAGTTACTTGCTATGCAGCGCTGATCACCAATACCGCGTTTCGGCAGGCAGGCAGACCAGGGAGCGACCACTCGGGGCAGGAGCGACGAGGAGTGCCTATCCACCCCCCTCTTGAAAGTTTGGGTAATGTCCTTTAGAAAATAGTGGCTAAATAACTATTACTAATCATGGAATCCTGGATGACTTACAACATGGTTTGTGTTCCAGGAGAAGAATTACATTGGTGCTGATCTTTACTTTTGAAGAGCTAAGGAAACTCCTAGAAGAACGTGACCCAGAAAACTAGATCTTATTGTGGGCTGTGTAGAGATGTCATTCTTGGAATGTTAATTAGTTGCCTAGCAGCTCAGAATGTTATGTTTAGAAAGGACTGAACTGAGCTGTGACGCAGGTTGTGGGTGAAGCTGGAGGGTCCTGTACAACCCTACAATAAACTTTTTATCTCTTCTTGCTTGCCTGGACTCATCTTTACATTGGCGACGAGGATGGGATACGAACCCAGTTAGATTCCGTACGGATCACAAACCCTTAGTACATTTGTTTAAGGGCGGTAAGGGTCTAGAAGGGAGCGTAACTCCAAGAATATCGAGGTGGATTTTGTCTGTGTTGGAATATAATTTTGAGGTGGAATACATGAAGGGCTTGAAGAATGTGATAGCGGATTGTCTTTCAAGGATTCCCTTAATGGTGACTGAAGTGGAGTCAGAGATTGATCTTGAAGAAATAATGTATACTGAGGAGCAAGCTTTCAGTTTGGAACAATGGAATGCTGCAATGTTAGAAGATGATGTATTGAGTAAGGTCATGCATGCTATTTCTAATGGTTGGAATTGTGAACTGAACAATGATGTGCGCTTCAAAGGTTTTTTTAATGTTGTTGAAGAGTTGAGTGTGAGAGATGGGAAATTGTGGAGGAGAGACCAGTTGGTACCACCTGAGAGTCTCAAATCTAAGATTGTTAATATGTCACATGAAGGTCATTTAGGGAGGAATTTGACCATACGTCGTGTGCGTCAATCATTCTGGTGGCCAGGTTTAGACAAGGAAGTTGAAGCGGCCGTCAAGGATTGTAATGCTTGTGCTGCTAGTGATAAGACCAAAGTTGTGAGGCAATCTCCTCTTGCTCCTGTAAAATTTCCTGAACGTCCTTGGGAAAGGTTGGCAATAGACTTTATTGGTCCAATTTCCAGATTGGGGACAAGTTGCAGATTTCTTATGATATTAGTTGATTACCATTCTAAGTGGTTTGTTGTTGAAACTTCTGAGGCTATTACAACGGAAAAAGTAATTACATTTCTAGAAAAAGTGTTCTTGAATGAGGGAATTCCTAAAATTTTGTGTCAGATAATGGTCCCCAGTTGGTTTCCAAAAGGATGGAGGAATTTCTTTGTAGTAAGGGTTTTAAGCATGAAAAAGTCGCTTTGTTTAGACCGCAGGCGAATGGCTTAGTTGAAAGGATCAATCGTTTGATCATGGACAATATACAACTTTCCTTATGCAATGGTTTATCTTGGTCTGAGGAGTTGAAAAAGTTGATGTGGTCTTATAGGGTAACACCGCACTCTATGACTGGTGTTTCACCTTTCATTTCTCTTAAAGGGAGGGAACCAGGGTTGAAGGAGATACCAGGGTGGTTGAAGGACAGGGATTGTGTGTGGGTGGATCGTGATGTGATTGGAAAGCAAGTTGCTAATAAACAAATTGTTGTTGCCAAACATTATGATCATTCCAAAGGTGTCAAGATTCCTGATATCAAGTCAGGTGATTGAGTGGTGGTAAAACGTGGTGATACTGTTGTCAAAGGAGATAGCAAATTTTCTAAACCTATTCAAGTGAAGGAAGTAAAAAAGGAATGTTGTGATTTTGTGTGATGGGTCAACTTGGAGTTTTGGTAATGTTGCTAAATGTTTCTCTTCTCAAATGGGTGGTGACTAAACTTTTGATTTATTGTCATTTCATCATTTTGTTTTGTTGTATAAATAATTATTTCCAATGTTGTTTCTTTTATTGTTCCTTATGTGGGGGGAGATGTGTAGAGATGTCATTCTTGGAATGTTAATTAGTTGCCTAGCAGCTCAGAATGTTATGTTTAGAAAGGACTGAACTGAGCTGTGAAGCAGGTTGTGGGTGAAGCTGGAGGTTCCTGTACAACCCTACAATAAACCTTTTATCTCTTCTTGCTTGCCTGGACTCATCTTTACAGGCAGCCCTCGATATAGTTAATCATAATACACTTGATAAACCATTTGATGAGAGTGGGACTGTCTGGCATTGTCTTTGAATTGGTTCATGTCCTTTCTCGATGACTGCATCCAATCTGTTAAGCTGGGTAACTGTATGTCAAGGAGGACATTTCAGTGTGACACCCTAAGTGGTCAAAGATATGCCGAGATGTGGGTCTTGTGCATAATGAGGCATTGGAACCAAGCTACACCCTATAGAAGACCCCCAATCAGGGCAAAGAAAAGGCTTGGGTTGCTTCTGTTCCGGGTTCGTGATAGACCGGGCCTAGCAATTGAGGCTGGACTTTTCTTAATGGAGCACGGTCAAGGCTGATTTGCATAGGTATGGGTCCAAACTGAGGTGGCATGCTGTGCAAAATAACCATGGACTAGGATCCAGCCCTGAGTAATAACCAGTGGTTGGGATTAATTCAAGCATTCAATCCAACACGGTTTTGTATACTTTAGTGCAAAGTTCTAAGTGGCCAAGAGTACAGACAGACATGGGACTCGTGCACACTGTGTCACTGGAACTAAGCTATACTGTGGGAATTGTCCTAACCAGGGTGAACCCTGTCCTAGGTGCTTCTGTTCCGGTGCAGGGAGGACTTGGCCTGGCAGTGCGGGCTGGACTGTTCCTACTGGAGCAGGGTCAATACTGATTTGCATATGGCTGGGTCCAAACATAGGTAGCATGGTGTGCAAAATAATGGAATGGGATGCGGCCCGAGTAATAACCAGTGCCTGAGATCAATTTAAGCATTCCATTAATCACTTTGTTGTATAATTTAATGCTACAAACAGGAGCATCCAAAAAGGGTACCACTGACTTCAGTCCTCAGAATCACCCACACACAGTTCTACTACAATAAATGTACTATATGCATTCTATATACGGACTCGACTTACACATGGGATGTCAGCTCAAGGTTCTGGGTTGCACATAATAGAGGACATTTCTACAAGAGTGCTCAGTAGGCTACATTCTCAATGACACAAATAAGAAAGTCTGATCATACTAAGGATTCACAAAACACAGAATGCCGCCAACACTACTTTACCCGCTACACCCAGGAAAGGGACTGTAGCCCACAATCTACTATGAGAGCACACTTGGTGGGTCCCTCCAGGTCCGAGACAGGTCTTACACCTCTATTATCAGGACAGGCCTAGCCATCTGAGCACACACTAGATTAGTGTGACACCAGGGCCAAAATACAAACCAGGATACTACTTTACATGCAGTTGGGTATCAAGGAAGGAGTACATGCCAATTCACCATCCAGGGTATATTCCTGTCCCAAAAGTCAGTGAGATAATTTTAGAGGTAGGAGACTTGAGAGTAAAATTAACTCCTAAAATGTTTACATGTCATGATACAGAGAAAAAGAACCTGTTCTTAGTGGCCTGCCTTATACTTCAAGTTGATTAGCAAGTAGTCTGAAGTTTCGAAGTTAATCAGAGCTATGGCAGTGCAGTGTAATGTAGATAAGAGAGTTTTTACCTCCACCCTGTGCTTGACATGTAACCACTGGATGAATAAAAGACCTGGCTGGATGTGCGTGGATAAATCAAAGAAAGGTCGGTATCAAAAATAACGACCTTGCTCGTGATTGTGTAGTTGATGCGAGAAGGAGCATCCCTTTGTTTGAAAATCAAATCGGGTTCGCCGGCCGACCCTTTGACACCCGCTTATTTCCGTAAGTTTCATGCTTTGATTTCACCAGTGAGCTTAGATTTGGTGAACCTCACCCTGTCTTCAGCATCTGTACCAGTGGCGTGGAAACACACTAAAGTCATTCCTCTTCTAAAGAAACCGTGTCTGGACCCTACTGAGCCAGGCAATTATCGCCCTATTTCCCAGCTGCCTTTTTTGGCTAAGGTGGTCGAATCTCATGTGAATACTACTCTCACTGAGTATATTGAGCATAGCATCATCTTGGAACCTTCGCAGAACGGTTTCTGAGCGCGCCACAGTACAGAGTCTGCTCTGTACTGTGACGGAAGAAATCCGGGGGAGTCTGGATATAGGTGATTCCGCGGCCTACGTGTCGCTTTCAACACGGTCTCCCACGTGATACTTTTAAAGCGCTTACAGAAAATTGGAATCAGGGGGATCAGCTTTGGCCTGGTTTCGGTCCTTCTTGGAGGGGAGATCTTTCCAGGTCTTGGTGCCACCTTTTTACTCGCAGGAGTATGCTTTGCAACAGGGGTTGCATCAGGGCTCAATATTGAGCCCCCTACTGTTTAACATTTATGTTCAACCCCTTACGTTGGTGGCTAAAAGAAGAGGACTGTCACTGGTGTCGTATGCGGATGACACCCAATTGGTGATCGCCTTCACTAAACAAGCATTTACAATGCAACGGTCTCGCCTTTGCAAAAGTTAGCGCTTTTGGCATTGTAAATGACAAATGTTTTATTTATGTGTTGGTTTTGGAAACAGATAAATAAATGGCATTGTCATGAGCAGTAGAGAGTGAGTAGTAGAGAGTGAGTAGTAGAGAGTGAGTAGTAGAGAGAGTAGTAGTGAGTAGTAGAGAGAGTAGTAGTGAGTAGTAGAGAGTGAGTAGAGAGTAGTGAGTGTGTAGTAGAGAGTAGTGAGTGTGTAGTAGAGAGTAGTGAGTGTGTAGTAGAGAGTGTGTAGTAGAGAGTGTGTAGTAGAGAGTGTGTAGTAGAGAGTGAGCAGTAGAGACTAGTGAGTGTGTAGTAGAGTGGTGAGTGTGTAGTAGAGTGGTGAGTGTGTAGTAGAATGTGTAGTAGAGTGTGTAGGAGACTGTGTAGTAGGGAGTGTAGTAGAGTGTGTAGTAGAGAGTGTGTAGTAGAGAGTAGTGAGTGTGTAGTAGAGAGTGTGTAATACAGAATGTGAAGTAGAGAGATTGAAGTAGAGAGATTGAGGTAGAGAGATTGAATTAGAGAGATTGAATTAGAGAGATTGAGGTAGAGAGATTGAAGTAGAGAGATTGAAGTAGAGAGTGTGGAGTAGAGAGTGGAGAGTCTGTAGTAGAGTGTAGTAGAAAGTAGTGAGTGTGTAGTAGAGTAGTAGAGAATGTGTAGTAGAGAGTAGTAGAGGGTGTGTAGTAGAGTGTGTAGTAGAGCGTGTGTGTAGCAGAGTGTGTAGTAGAGTGTGTAGTAGAGTGTGTAGTAGAGTGTAGTAGAGTGTGTAGTGTAGAGTGTGTAGTGTAGAGTGTGTAGTGTAGAGTGTGTAATGTAGAGTGTGTAATGTAGAGTGTGTAATGTAGAGTGTGTAGTAGAGTGTGTAGTAGAGTGTGTAGTAGAGTGTGTAGTAGAGAGTGTAGTAAGTAGTGACTGTAGTAGATAGTGTGTAGTAGAGAGTGTCTAGTATAGAGTGTGTCGAAGAGAGTAGTGGCTGTAGTAGTGAGTGTGTAGTAGAGTGTGTAGTAGAGAGTAGTGACTGTAGTAGAGAGTGTAGTAGTGTGTAGTAGAGAGTAGTGACTGTAGTAGAGTGTGTAGTACAGTGTGTAGTAGAGAGTAGTGACTGTAGTAGATAGTGTGTAGTAGAGAGTGTCTAGTATAGAGTGTGTCGAAGAGAGTAGTGGCTGTAGTAGTGAGTGTGTAGTGAGTGTGTAGTAGAGAGTAGTGACTGTAGTAGATAGTGTGTAGTAGAGAGTGTCTAGTATAGAGTGTGTCGAAGAGAGTAGTGGCTGTAGTAGAGAGTGTGTAGTAGAGTGTGTAGTAGAGAGTAGAGTGCGTAGCAGAGAGTAGTGACTGTAGTAGAGAGTGTGTAGTAGAGTGTGTAGTAGAGAGTGTGTAGTAGAGTGTAGTAGAGAGTAGAGTGCGTAGCAGAGAGTAGTGACTGTAGTAGAGAGTGTGTAGCAGAATGTGTAGTAGAGAGTAGTGACTGTAGTAGGGAGTGTGTAGTAGAGAGTAGTGACTGTAGTAGAGAGTGTGTAGTAGAGAGTGTGTAGTAGAGAGTGTGCAGTGATTTGAGTTTTACATCAAATTAAAAACGGGAACGGTACAAACTCATCCTATACATTATTGTGGTAGGTGCCCACGCATATAGGGTTAAATGATGCGTTAGATGCCACAGGTCCCACCAACACGCTTCCTTTACGATAGGAGAATGCCCAACATCGCGGAGATTTGCTCTCTGCTCTTCCCGGATATTTGTATTTTCAAATGTATAATGTTATCCTGCTAAACGAAGACGATGCTCAAACTATAAAAGAAGAGGGTTTCACAGATATGTTAGTCCTTCCGGGCAAACGAAATGACCCAAAGAAAGATCAAGTGACAGTTTAGAGCTCCAAGTGAGTCTTAATAAAATCAGTGTCTGGAACGCATAGCATCAAAAAACGAGCGGGGCATCAAACTGCAGTGTCATTCAATCAAAGCTTCAAGGCTTCTGAGCGCTAGCCGAGAATTATTTTTTGTGAAGCACTAATCACTGTGGAAGGTGCCCCTGCTATCCCAGATGTGAGAAGTCAGTCTGATATGAAAATAAGCAGTATTTGGAATGAATGTATTTGGCAGGGGGAAGGTGGGGCGGCGCAAGACCGTACTGACGAGTGAACAGGAGCCATTTTGTACCGAGTGATTCTGCCTGTGTGCATGTAGACAAACCAGGCAGCAGCATGAGCATGTGATTCGGTAAAATAACAAGCATTTACAATGCAATGGTTTTGCCTTTGTTAAAGTTAGAGCTATTGGCATTGCTCTTGACACTCTGAAGCTCCACTCTGCATTCTGAAGCTCCACTCTGCACTCTGAAGCTCCACTCTGAAGCTCCGAAGCTCCACTCTGAAGCTCCGAAGCTCCACTCTGCACTCTGAAGCTCCACTCTGAAGCTCTAAAGCTCCACTCTGAAGCTCTAAAGCTCCACTCTGAAGCTCTAAAGCTCCACTCTGAAGCTCTAAAGCTCCACTCTGAAGCTCTAAAGCTCCACTCTGAAGCTCTAAAGCTCCACTCTGAAGCTCTAAAGCTCCACTCTGAAGCTCCACTCTGAAGCTCTAAAGCTCCACTCTGAAGCTCTAAAGCTCCACTCTGAAGCTCCACTCTGAAGCTCTAAAGCTCCACTCTGAAGCTCCACTCTGAAGCTCTAAAGCTCCACTCTGAAGCTCCACTCTGAAGCTCTAAAGCTCCACTCTGAAGCTCCACTCTGAAGCTCTAAAGCTCCACTCTGAAGCTCCACTCTGAAGCTCTAAAGCTCCACTCTGAAGCTCCACTCTGAAGCTCTGAAGCTCCACTCTGAAGCTCCACTCTGAAGCTCTGAAGCTCCACTCTGAAGCTCCACTCTGCACTCTGAAGCTCCACTTTGAATCTGCACTCTGAAGCTCCACTCTGCACTCTGAAGCTCCACTTTGAATCTGCACTCTGAAGCTCCACTCTGCACTCTGAAGCTCCACTCTGAATCTGCACTCTGAAGCTCCACTCTGCACTCTGAAGCTCCACTCTGAATCTGCACTCTGAAGCTCCACTCTGAATCTGCACTCTGAAGCTCCACTCTGCACTCTGAAGCTCCACTCTGAAGCTCCACTCTGAAGCTCCACTCTGAAGCTCCACTCTGAAGCTCCACTCTGCAGCTCCACTCTGCAGCTCCACTCTGCAGCTCCACTCTGCAGCTCCACTCTGCAGCTCCACTCTGCAGCTCCACTCTGCAGCTCCACTCTGCAGCTCCACTCTGCAGCTCCACTCTGAAGCTCCACTCTGAAGCTCCACTCTGAAGCTCCACTCTGAAGCTCCACTCTGCAGCTCCACTCTGAAGCTCCACTCTGAAGCTCCACTCTGAAGCTCCACTCTGAAGCTCCACTCTGAAGCTCCACTCTGAAGCTCCACTCTGCACTCTGAAGCTCCACTCTGAAGCTCCACTCTGCACTCTGAAGCTCCACTCTGAAGCTCCACTCTGCACTCTGAAGCTCCACTCTGCACTCTGAAGCTCCACTCTGAAGCTCCACTCTGCACTCTGAAGCTCCACTCTGAAGCTCTACTCTGAAGCTTCACTCTGAAGCTCCACTCTGAAGCTCCACTCTGAAGCTCCACTCTGAAGCTCCACTCTGAAGCTCTAAAGCTCCACTCTGAAGCTCTAAAGCTCCACTCTGAAGCTCTAAAGCTCCACTCTGAAGCTCTAAAGCTCCACTCTCTCTGAAGCTCTAAAGCTCCACTCTGAAGCTCCACTCTGAAGCTCTAAAGCTCCACTCTGAAGCTCCACTCTGAAGCTCCACTCTGAATCTGCACTCTGAAGCTCCACTCTGCACTCTGAAGCTCCACTTTGAATCTGCACTCTGAAGCTCCACTCTGCACTCTGAAGCTCCACTCTGAATCTGCACTCTGAAGCTCCACTCTGCACTCTGAAGCTCCACTCTGAATCTGCACTCTGAAGCTCCACTCTGCACTCTGAAGCTCCACTCTGAAGCTCCACTCTGAAGCTCCACTCTGAAGCTCCACTCTGCACTCTGAAGCTCCACTCTGAAGCTCCACTCTGAAGCTCCACTCTGAAGCTCCACTCTGAAGCTCCACTCTGCACACTGAAGCTCCACTCTGAAGCTCCACTCTGCACTCTGAAGCTCCACTCTGAAGCTCCACTCTGCACTCTGAAGCTCCACTCTGAAGCTCCACTCTGCACTCTGAAGCTCCACTCTGAAGCTCCACTCTGAAGCTCCACTCTGAAGCTCCACTCTGAAGCTCCACTCTGCACTCTGAAGCTCCACTCTGAAGCTCCACTCTGCACTCTGAAGCTCCACTCTGAAGCTCCACTCTGCACTCTGAAGCTCCACTCTGAAGCTCCACTCTGAAGCTCCACTCTGAAGCTCCACTCTGAAGCTCCACTCTGAAGCTCCACTCTGAAGCTCCACTCTGCACTCTGAAGCTCCACTCGGAAGCTCCACTCTGCACTCTGAAGCTCCACTCTGAAGCTCCACTCTGAAGCTCCACTCTGAAGCTCCACTCTGAAGCTCCACTCTGCACTCTGAAGCTCCACTCTGAAGCTCCACTCTGCACTCTGAAGCTCCACTCTGAAGCTCCACTCTGCACTCTGAAGCTCCACTCTGAAGCTCCACTCTGCACTCTGAAGCTCCACTCTGCACTCTGAAGCTCCACTCTGCACTCTGAAGCTCCACTCGGAAGCTCCACTCTGAAGCTCCACTCTGCACTCTGAAGCTCCACTCTGCACTCTGAAGCTCCACTCTGAAGCTCCACTCTGAAGCTCCACTCTGAAGCTCCACTCTGAAGCTCCACTCTGAAGCTCCACTCTGAAGCTCCACTCTGAAGCTCCACTCTGAAGCTCCACTCTGCACTCTGAAGCTCCACTCTGCACTCTGAAGCTCCACTCTGCACTCTGAAGCTCCACTCGGAAGCTCCACTCTGCACTCTGAAGCTGCACTCTGAAGCTCCACTCTGAAGCTCCACTCTGCACTCTGAAGCTCCACTCTGCACTCTGAAGCTCCACTCTGAAGCTCCACTCTGAAGCTCCACTCTGAAGCTCCACTCTGAAGCTCCACTCTGAAGCTCCACTCTGAAGCTCCACTCTGCACTCTGAAGCTCCACTCTGAAGCTCCACTCTGCACTCTGAAGCTCCACTCTGAAGCTCCACTCTGCACTCTGAAGCTCCACTCTGAAGCTCCACTCTGAAGCTCCACTCTGAAGCTCCACTCTGAAGCTCCACTCTGAAGCTCCACTCTGAAGCTCCACTCTGCACTCTGAACGGTCAGACTCCAAAAATCGGCCCTAATCACAATAGTATTATTTCACCTGCGTGAATATAAGTCTTTGAAATTCTGGCCTGTGGTAATACACACAAGTAATATAAAATTGTTGTTCCAAAGAGCATTAAATGGAAATAAAACAAGTACCAGACCCATTGACGCCTGCACCTTAAAAGTGAAACTGACTGAAGCAAGCGCCAGGGCCACGTTGGAAAAAAAAGCCACACACATTAGATGCAGTCAAGGCGCGCTCACGAGGTCAGAAGGCACTCCACATGAACAACTACCAGACACATTGACGCCTGCACTTTCAAAGTGAAATGAAACAAAGTGAAACTGACTAAAGGAAGCGCACGGCCCATTAGATGCAGTCAAGGCGCGCTCACGAGGTCAAATCTCCAAAGGAGAAGCTCGTGACAGCCTGACTACAGCAGAAAAAGCTCGTAACAGTCTGATGTCCACAATATTCCCAGAAAAGTGGCAACATAAGTTGTCTCGCATAGACAGCAAAAGCTTCGCTTTTGCTTTCGTCTAGGCGAGACCTAAAAATGTAGTGTTAAACTGGAGAAGTTTAAGGAGGATCAGCTATAGGTCGATGACCGGATGGCAGCAAACTGCTTGCAGTTGAATGCCAGTAAGTCAGAGGTTTTGCTGTTCGGGAAGGACCGGGATATGTGGTCCGAGTAGTGCTGGCTGGATCGTCTCAAACCGGCTCCTTCGCCCAAAGTGGCAGTAAAGAACCTTGCTGTGTGGATCGACAGTGGTCTTACTTTCAATACTCAAGCGAAAGCTGTGGCAGGGATCTGCTTTGGGCTTCTGCGAGGTTTGAAACCTCTTTTGTTTTTTTTTTCCTCCCAAAGTGTGTCAAACCATTGTTCAGGTGACAATTTTATCTAGACTGGACTATGGTAATTCTCTCTATCTCGGTGCTAATAAGACCAGTATTAGGCGCCTGCAGAGAATACAGAACGCAGCAGCACGCATTCTGGTGGCACTCCCGAAATCTTGCTCTGTCTCCCATGTTCTTCCCAAACTACATTGGTTGCCTGTCAAAAAGCGAATCCAGTTTAAAACACTTTGTGTGTCCCACAGGATTCTGACTCAACAGGCACCCTTGGGGCTGGCCAATCTGCTTGAGTTCTATGTGCCGCTGACCAAGCCTTGGTCAGTATTCCGCGAGTTTTGAGAGCTAGAGCCTGAGGCTGCTCCTTACACAGTCTTGCGACAAAGCTCTGGAATTCGCTTCCTGTTTCTATTAGAGGGATCCAGAATCATTTTGCATTCCGCTAAGCCATAAAGACCTGGCTTCTCCCGGCCTAAATTTAACTCTTTCCCTCCTTGCTTACTCTCACTGTCTTTGGTGGCGCTGGGATGCCCCGTCGCTGGGGCAGCCATGCGCAATACAAATCAGACTATAATATAATAATAATGCTCTCATCTCCTGGAAAACGTTGCTAGTGGCATCTTCCAATTCTGTTGTGAACTCACAAACTGAGGAGAAGCAATGGGGATCGTTAACTTCAAAGTTGAACTGTTTGGTGCCTACAAAGGGAGTGCTGGCATGAGGGTTCTGTCAGAAAAGCCTGCCTGGATGTTATCACCTTTCTGAGTCACCAGTTACAGGAAGAGCCCAAAAATATATTTTGTGAAGTTACCCGATCCTTCTAAAATATTTATATGGCAGAGAGAGGTTCAGAGAGAGAACCTGGTCTTCACTACCTACTTTATGCTTCTGGTTGATTGGCAGAGTTATGGTGGTGCAGTGTAATGTGGATAAGACACCTAGTTCTAAACTCCGCCCTTGCTTGACATTTAGCCATTGGAAGGACAAAGGAACCAGCCAGATAAATCTAAGAAAGGTCCTCCTCAAAGGTAATGCTCTTGTTTTGTAGATTGTGCTAAGAAGGCACAATCCCAGGGATGTACACCAGCTGAAAGATAGCTTGCTGGGCGCAATGAATCCAAATAGAAAGACCTCACTCTTTCAGGAATTTAGACACAACTAGTTACTCTGGATCCAGTATTTTAAGTATGTGAGGCTGTCGTTTAACTCAGATCGATTCTAAGAATTGTCTGTAACATTAGCATGCAGCTGAGAATCAAGAGTGCTTTATAAGGAATCCAATGTGGAAGCGGTTTAGAACATTCCATTAAGATCATATACCTTTTAGGGCACTGAAGGGAAGAACAGGCAAAACACTAAATGGAAGATAACTCTTAAAGGTATGGAGCCTGTTTTCACCTGTTAGGTGTGTTGATAGACTTAAAACTCTACAGTCATGATACAGCAATGCCGCTCGTCTTCTCTAGGTGACTCACATTGTGAACGCCACTGTAACTGTGGCAGAGAAATCCAAGAGGGTCATTGCAAGCCTGGCCCTGACCCTTTGCTGTCAGAAGCCTTTCTCTGATGCACAGAATACTGGCCTGGGTGTTAAAAGTACTAACGCCAAACTGAGGTCACTAAAAATTACATTTAAATGCAGATAGTGTGTGAACACTGATCCAGTAGCTATTATCACTGACTTAGAGCTTCAATAAATCAATCAGTGATCTTGTTAAGCGCAACTACTCACCAGTGATGTCTCAAGGCGCTGGGAGGGGGGGGGGAGACGGGGGAAGGGGGCGGTTCTGCTAATCAGTAGAAGAGCCAGTTCTTGAGGTCCTTCCTAAATTGTGGCAGCAATGGAGATTGCCTGACGTGCAGAGGCAGGGAGTTCCAGGCCTTCGCAGCCAGTTAGGAGAAGGATCTATCTCCAGCTTCAGAATTAGGGAGTGAACGAACAGAGATTTCACGTGACCGGCATATCAGAGTTTGGTTTCTTAGGCAGCAGAGTGCTGAAAGATAGTGGAGAAGTGTGGCTCACTGGTTAGAGGAGGCAGACCTGGAAGCAGAGGTCAGCCCGGGACCAGGGTTCAATTCCCGGCTCGGCGGGGTCTTGAGTCCTAAAATGTCCACGGACTCGACAATTCTCTCTCCGGTGCCTACTCGATTCATGGGTTCACACTCTGCGACTCTGGGCAATAGCTTGCTTAATCTCCACAACGGCCCCTCGCGGTAGGATGCCTGGCTTTCACCTTTTGGATACCCTGCCGGGGTTATCTCACAGGGGAATACCAGGACGGGTTCCCTAAGCAAGCGCTTAGATACCGGGTCGGTGATTTGCGCTATATAAATACATGTACATTTACATTTACATAGCTTGAAGTCTTCAGGGACCTCACCTGTAGGAAGGGATGCAATTACAAGTAAGGATGAGTTGGAGGGGAGTGCAAGTTTTTTGTGTATCTAATGCCAGAAGGAGAGCTTTCTGCTTTCAACTACTGGAAAACATTGCCAGTGGCATCTTCCAATACTATTGTGAACTCACAAACTGTGGTGGAGCAGAGGAGCTCGTCACCGTTAAGGATGGACTGTTTGGTGCCTTAGCTTGGGGGTTCCAAAAGAATCCTTGATCTCAGAAGGCATAGTTACATGCCAGAGCTTTCAGAGGCAAATACTTAACCTTGAGGCTGATTTCTGGAGGTGGAAAGCCCTGAAAAACATAATTTGGATATAAGGAGAGATTCATTTGGAACCCCCGAGCGCCAGACGCCGGAGATATATAGGCACGATGTACATGTGTCTTGAACTAATCTTACCCACAGAATAAGAAGAGTAACGTCGGATACAGATCATTTGTTATGAACAAGCGGACGTGCTGTTATAGAAAACAGGGTGGGAGTTCCAGAAGGCCACACACAGATTAATTTCTAGTCCTTAAGAAGACCCCGCCTCAGACAAACACACATAGCAATATTTTCATGGGTCAAAACGGCGACGCTAAATATTAAGTGCAAATGATCACCCAGACCAATTAAAAAAAACTTGATTACATTCGAAACTGGGATGATACATAGTTAAAACACTTCACTCTTTGTCTAAATGTAATGTTTGGGTTTATAATGATGTGTTTTTGACTACTGTGTAGTGATATATAACATTTTTGTGTTCACTTCACGTCATTTGAATGTAATTGTATATTGTTGATCAGTGTGTGTGGATATAAATATATATTTGTTCATTTTGCGATTACATGATTTGTATAAATTTGGCAGAAATCATTAATACAGGATTCATTTATATTCTTTATTTCTGGTTTGGATGTAATTAACGGACACTAATATTTTCATTAAATGTTAGCCCTACTAAGAGAGAGGGATATTAATTCAAGATAAGCTAGATGCTCTTTTGAAGCTATTATGTGGCAGAACCACTCCCTTAAAGTACATATCCTCAGGTTCTGCACATAACTGGGCCACCCTATTATACTATATTGACTTACCAAGGGGACACAGGCATAAGGATTCTGTCAGAAAAGCCTACCAGCAGGCTATCACCTGGCTGATTCACCAGTTCCAGGAAGAGCCAAAATAAGTATTTGGGGGATTTAACTGATCCCAATAGTTATCACTGATCCATTTTCTCCACATGTATAGTGGTTCTCTTACAGTCATGGGTGTGGAAGTCCAGATGATCACTGTCTAAACTGGACTTCTTCAGTGTCTTTTGACAAAAACCTTTATCGGGTCTCAATTGCAAAATGTATTATCCACTTGATTAGGAGAGCTACTTTTAATGGATCTTTATCTTTAAGGGGGGAGGGGGGTGGGGCATTAGGGTGCTAATCAAAAGGTAGGACTTCTGAGAAAGTACAGATTTGCAGTTTGCCAATGTTTGTGGGTCTTCCTGTATCATAGTTTGGAGCAGTTGAATTGGCTCAACAGCTGAACTCTCCTTTAATCCCTTCCATGCTCATGACGAGCCCAGCTCGTCATGAGTCACAGTGGAGCTCTGCTCAGGACGAGTTGGGCTCGTCATAACGGCCGCAGCCCGCCCACGTGCGATTGATTCCCTGCCTGTGCGGGAGAATTAATCAGTGGACGGGGTTGTGACGAGCCCAGCTCGTCAAGAGCACAGCGGCGCTGCGAACCCCCTCCCCGTGGGGGAATTACCCCCGCGGCGAAGGGGTTAAGGTTGTCATGGATCAGGAAATGGTCAAGCCACAAAAGTGACCAGCACTTAGGTTCAAACTTTGTGTGAGCTAAAGGTTGTCCATGTCCTCCATCACCTTTTGTGCCTGGGTGCTTGAGGGAGCCTTCCATACATATGCCAGTACCACCCAGGACAAATGAGCATATTGAGCTAAACTGCTGATATTGAGCCAATCCATAACTATCTTGTCTGACAAAAAGTCTCGTGATTTCTATAGAGGGTAGTAGACAGTTGCACTTGTAAAGGTACTGGCAGTTCAGTCTGGACTGTCCCCATTGGAGCAGTAACAAGACTGATTTGCACCTGGCTGGGTCCAAACTGAGGTGGCATAGTATGCATGAGATGAAGCCCTGACTTATTAGCAGTGGCCGAGATGAATTCATGTTTTTTAAAATATTTTTTATGTGGGGTACAAACACTACACCAATTTTCATACATCAGAGAACAATACCTGCAGAAATATATCAAATAAAGAAACTTAGGAAAATATCCAGAAAAATAGGGGAAATTTGCTAAAATTATAGAATGTAAAAACAAGAACAAGAGGGAGCAGCAAAGCAAACCAACAACATATACCTCAAAATAACATTATATCATAACTTAGAACAAAAGCCCCATGTTGCTTCCAACTTCATCAAAGAACGTGTACCCCTTGCCTTAGCCAATGCTTTTTCCATTTCATACGTGTCCTTTACCAACTGTCACCAATCATTTACAGAAGGTGGCTTGAGAGAAATCCATACACGAGCTATTGCCAATCTAGCAGCGACTAGCAATATTGAAGCTAATCGCGTAAGTCTAGCCTCCACTATCTGACATCCTAACATGATTTCTGTAACCGTTATTGTTGTCGTTATCCCCAGTCTCTGAGAAAATACTTGGCCGATCTGCTGCCAATATGCCACTAATTCAGGACAGGTTGCAAACACATGAGTAATATGCGCAGCATATAAATCACATCTGGGGCATTTTGTCATATCACTGCCCGTGCCGAGCCTAGCCAATTTGGATATTTTTTCCGGCGTATAATATAGTAAACACATAGTGCGAAATTGCTGCACATGCAGATTATCAGAATGCACTGAACCAACTATGATATTCTATGCCTGTGATGTGACCTCTGACCCCAGAGCTGTACTCCAGAGCCCGCTAATCTTTCAGAATAATTTTTCTTAGAATCTGAAAACATTTATACATTTCACTTATTACAGACATCATTTTCCCACTATGTAGACATTCCCATACCTCAGAGCTAGCTAGTTTAATCAAATTTAAATGTCTAACAAAGTATTCTCTGATCTGTAAGTATTTTTAAAACATATATTCAGGCAGTTTGTGTGCCATCTGCAACCTACCAAAGGAAGCAAATCCTTGGTGATCAAAAAGATCTCCCAAGCAAGTCACCCAGATCTAATCTATCGTTTACTAACAGCATTGTGGAAAATCTCTGGAAATATCGGATTATCCCATAAGGGAAGTTTATCATGGTAAAATAACATATTGCATCTAGTAAGAATAGCGCGCCAGATGAACGTGCTGACCCTTATAGTCTTGAACTTGACTCTCTTAAAATAGTTTGGATCGTTGGTTCTATATATGTACATATTACTGTCCTCACCAAGTATACATTGATGAAAAAATGTTTTGTAGTCCGGCATTAATAGGCTACGGAAATGGGTTACAAAAGCAGACCAAAAATTGTTTTTAAAATCGGGACAGTCAAAACCTCCTTGTTCATATGGTAGCTTTAACAAATCAATAGCTCGTCTATCTTTTTTATATCCCCATATGAAACTTCTCAAAGCTCTCTCAATTTCTTGAAAAATAAGTGTGGAACCCGCAGAGGGACAGATCTCAATAAATACAAGAATTTGGGCAGAATCTTCATCTTAATAATATTTGAGCTTCCAATTATACCGATTGGAAGTTTGTGCCACTTCCTAAGTGTATTAATTGTGTCTTTCAGTAAGAATTGATAATTCAGAGTAAATATCGTATCTATCCGTGCGGAGAGCCTAACCCCCAAGTAGGTAGCTACCACGCAGGCCCCAGATATTGGTTTTTCAGATTTGGAATTAAGTAATATTTGAGTTTTTTTAATATTCAGTTTATATGCGGAAATAAGAGTCGAATTTTGGGTCTTCTTCCTCAATAATCCTAATAGCTTTGGTTGGATCGGTTGTAAAAACCGCTATATCATCTGTATAAGCGATGACCTTAAGTGGTACATCCCCAGATACTAAGGGGATAATTTGAGGAGGCGAGTGCAGAGTGCAGATAAACGGCTCAATATATATTGCAAATAATAAGGGAGAGAGGGTCATCCCTGTCTAGTGCCTGAATGAATCAGAAAGCCTCTTGACTGGAGACTAAGTGTGATAATTTTGCTCGGGGCTTATCATATAGGGCTTGTATCCAGCGCTTAAATTGGTCTTTAAGCCCGAACTTTTCAAGTGTAGCCCATAGAAAACCCCATCCCACTCTGTCAAAATTCTTCTCTGCATCTAAAAGAATCATACCTAAAGGGATTGCCCGCCTTTCAGCCACATCAAATGCCCCTATTGCTGTGTTAACATGGGCTGTAGTATCCCTACCTTGGATAAACCCATGTTGGTGAGGAGAGACCAGCACAGCCATGGATGAAGAAAGACGGTTTGCTAAAAACTTAGCAAAGATCTTGGCATCTACATTGAATAATGAAATTGGCCGATACGAGGCACATGCATCCGCCGGCTTACCCTTTTTTTTAAAAGAACATAATTTGTGTCAAACTTCAGGATTCTGGTGCTTTCCCCGTGACACCTACACTTTGTATAACCATTCTAAATAAAGAAGTCAGTATATCTTTAAATATCTTATAAAATTCTATAGGTATAAAATTCTAGAGATTAATTCAAGCATTCCATCCATCAACATTATGTATACTTTGGCCTTTTTGTAGCATGGCACAAGATGGAGGATAACTTTCCTAGACAGTGGAAGTGTATTGACTGCACTGCTGTGACTGAAGGGCTGAGACCCATACACTGACGTGAGGAAGACAGAAACAGGGCTCCTTTAGAACTCCATGAAGACTTAATTAGTAAAGAGTAGCTGATTAGTTCTTTCTAAGCACTGCTTGGTAGATGGAAGGGGAAAGGGATAGGACAACATCTGTTGTTCAGAGGGAGGATACTTTTATACAAGACTTTTTGTTTTGTCTGACCCGGATTACTGCTTCTGAGAGGCTGATGAAATGTAGATGCAAAAAGCTCTCACTTCATTGTGCCACTGTTGTGAGTACTTCTGACTTGAGAGATCTCGAATACTACCTGCAATGAGAAGCATCACTTTACACAAAGGCTGTGACTGGAGAGTAGACTGAGCTAGAAACTTAAGAGAGCCAGCATGAACCAGTTTGAGACAATGGATCCACATCCTCTGGCTGGAAACCAAGTTTAAAAATGAAATTCAAACCACCCTACTTTATTCCAGTTCAAGATACTTCTTGCTCTAAAAAGGGAGTGTTTGACAAAAGACTTGAAGAGCTGTTTTGTAATCAAGGTAGTTGTCTGTCTCACAGCCAGTCTCCCAGAGGTGAGGGACATAGCCTGAACTCTACACTTGCTGCTGGAGGACCCAACGGACAGCTTGAAATGCCTAGAAACCTCCATACCTGCTTGCTGAGGCAGGAAAGGAGTGAACTTGGCCCTTACATAGTAAGTTGAAATCCTTTAAGAGGGTGCTAGGAGAGACTTGCGTCATGGTAGGTCCCTTCATCCTCTGTGCATAAAACATGTCACCAAGAAGTCTGCTGTAGGTGCAATCATCAAGTGCTACCACCACCAATGAGAAAGAGAGGGGCTGTATCGCCATCCAGCACCGATCTGCCCATAGACTGCCATTGGCTGAAATTATTACAGAGAGAAGATTCGGCCTGGAGGCCACAACAACCTCAGGCTGAACGTTGGACAGCAACCACCTGAGAAGGCCTCTGTCACAGAGAATAGATGTGAAGACGGTCCTCCCTAAAACCTTCTGGCCGTGTTGAAATGAAATGAAATTGACATTTATATAGCACGACACTGCCACCCTATGAGTATCCTGGTGCTTAAGATTTGAAGAAAGCCACTGTAGCAGCAAAACCAATTGTTCGTAAGAGGATCTAATATTCACTCCTTGGGAACAGCCAGGTTTTCAGACTCTTCCTAAAGCAGGTCAACAAGCTGGCCTGTCTGAGGTTCTGAGACAGCTCATTACATAGGCGTGCAGTCGCCACACCAAAAGCTCTGCCCCCCATCCTGGATCTCTTGAATCTGGTGGCTGTTATCAGATTAGCATTAGAAGAGCAAAGCTGCCTCCTGGGACTATACCAGGTAAACCTCTCCAGCAAGGGAACAGGGCCCAGATCATGTACTGCTCTGTATACAATACAGAGAGATTTAAAACAGATTCTCTCCTTAATAGGCAGCGAGTGAAGGTCTCTCAAGGCCAATGCTGTAGAGGACCTACGCTGTCTATTTAACACCAACTTAGCAGCCATGGACTGGACTCTCCGCACCCCCTGCAAAATATATTGCTGTACGCCTAAATACAGGGAGTTGCAGTAGTCTACTCTGCTCAGAATTATGCTCCTCACTACAAGAGAGCGGGTATCATTTGGTAGTAGCGGAAAGATCTTCCGTAGCATGCTTAACAGGGAGACACAAACACTGATGGTTTTGTTGGCCTGTGACTCCATTTGGAGATTGCCATCCACCAGAACCCCCAGATTACACATCTTTTTAACAGGGGTCAGAGGTTCATCCTCAGGGGTAAGCTTGAACTCTACCTGTAGATGTCGAGACACTCTAGTAGCAGGACAGTACACCACCTCTGTTTTCCCCCCATTAAACTGTAAGGAATTTTTCCAGAGTCAACCAGCAGTCTGGCGCATACACTCCTGGAATGTATTCATAGATACTGCTTGTTTTCCTTCCAGGGAAAACACCAGTTGAGTGTCATCTGCATAGTTGACCAGGTCAATTCCATAAGATTTAATGATGGGGAGCAGAGGACGTAAATAGATATTAAAAAGGATAGGACTGATCGCAGAGCCCTGTGGCACCCTGTGATGTACTAAGGACTTGTCAGAGATTAACAGCGTCATAGACACAGCCTGTTGTCTTCCTGACAGATAGGATTGTAGCCACTGCAAGGTCCGTCCTTTGACCCCTATATTCTTCATTCTCTCCACTAGCACTGTGTGGCTCACCGTATTGAATGCGGCTAACATATCCAATAATACTAGGACAGAGGAGTTCCCATTGTCAGCACGCATTCGTAGATTATCCATTACTGTGGCCAAGGCAGTCTCAGTGCTGTGTCCTGGACGAAAACCAAATTGGTCCTTGTCCAGCAAGAAATTGTCCTCAAGATAGCATGACGCGATTTTACTAACTGCCTTTTCTAAAAATGTTATCGGATATGGCAGGAGGGAAATTTTCTAAAATTTGCTGGAAGGGTAGGGTCCAAAGAGGTTTTTTTAGCAGATGGGTCACCACTGCCTGCTTCCACACCTCTGGCACCTCTCCCTCCAAAGACTGGCAGCAGATCTGTCGCAGCCAGGGGAGGGTTTCCTGCCCAAATATTTTCCAGATTTTATGTAGAAGAGGGTCTAGGGGAGATCCCGAAGACACACTTTGGGCAAGATGATTAAAGGAGTCCTCCATGGAAATCGCTGCTGCAACCCTGAAGCAAGGAGTCTGATGTGAAGGAGGGTGCAACTACATCCAACACCCTCCCAGCACTGGTGCAGGTATATGATTGAGCTATCCTTCTCTCAGGGGGAGAGACACAATGGAGAGGGCCACTAAACCTGCCAAGACTGTTGAATTAAGACTAAAGAATGATAAACTATTGAACTGGCAGCATAATAAAAACAATGACAGCATTTTAGAGAAATGCACCAGAGTGTAATCCTGCCGAAACCCATGTGGGTGGGGAAGGGCAATGCAGCAAACGTACCCCTAGCATGAAGAAGAGTGATTACCAGGAATTGAAAGGTTGAAAGTGCCTGATTGATAGAAAGTAACATTCTATAACCCTGTTACTGCACTCGTCAAACTGCACAATATTTAGTTTTGCTATGAGATTAAAAAGTACTTTCTTTTTTTAAAATAAATTTAAGTACAGGGGTGGACAATACTGTCTTGCATCTGTTGGTTGAGTGTTGAGTTCTGAGTTCTTGCCCCCACTCTAACTTGCTGAGACGCCTGTGACTGCTCACCCTCACTACTTCACAGTCAAGAGCGGAATGGTTTACATAGCAGGACGGACCCTAGGACTCTAGAGGTAAAGAAACTCAACCATCACTGTTGGGGCACAGTAGTCCCTGTCAGCCCAGTGACCCCCAAAGAGGCTCTCACTGGTCCTGCACCTGGAGGCAGATTTTCAAGGTTTTGGGCTGCATCTGTTCTGCCAGCATTACAGACAGAGTGGAACGACATAGAGCAGTTACAACATAAAGTCAGTGACTAGCTGCCCTCCATCCCACTGCTAAGGCTTTGATTCATCAAAATGGCAGTGTGGGCATTGCACATAAACTATAAACAAATAAATAGTGATCGGGATCTACACCGCTAAAACTGCTTCTGTCATATTTGCCAGCATCACTAGAAGCCTTGACATGGTAACAATTGTCAAAAAAGCATATACAACATAAAGAGACTGGTTTCAGGTGTAGCATTGAGACAAAAAGTCAATGCCAAACCTATGAAATAGGTTATTGTAGGGCTATCAAAAGGGACAAAAACCAATAGTACTCCTCCTCCATCAAAGATGCACCAGGTAAAAAATGCTCCTTAAAGGAAAATTAAGAGATCACCAACCCAAAGATCCTCAAGAAGAGTTTTGTCTTCTACTGAACACGTCTTCTGAGATTCAATAAACAAGTTCCCGCCGGGCCGCCGCGCTGCCTGCGACGACCCGGAAGCGGTTGGACAGCCGGCCAATCGCAGCGCGGCCCCAACCGGAAGTCCCGCCCCCATCGCGACGCGAGAGAAAAGCCACTGTACGAGGAGCCCCGAGGTCTCCTGATCGAGTCCCGGTCCCGAGATGGGGGACCGGGTGAAGAGCGGCCGGGCGCATGGGGAAGGCGGGGCTCTCATGTGGTGAGAGAGCCCCGCAAAGCGCTACTGCCGCCCGAGAGCCAGAACCGCCGCCGAGCACCGCCAGAACAGGTGAGTGTGTTGAGGGACAGGAGGGGTGAGTGGGGGTGGGGTGTGCGCGTGTGTCTGTGCGTGCGTGTGTCTGTCTGCGCGTGTGTCTGTTTAAGGGGGGGGGTGCGTGTGTGTGGTATGCAGTGTGTGTATGTGCGCTTGCGTGCGTGAGCCTTTCTTTAAGGGGGGTGCGTGTGTGTGTATGCAGTGTGTGTATGTGCGCATGCGTGCGGGAGACTTTCTGTGCATGGGAATATCAGGCAGGCCGACGCGACGTGCGCGCTCACGAGCTACAATCTCCAGGAGGACAAGCTCGTCACAGTCTGCAGTCCACATTCCCCGGAAAGCGGCGACATTAGTTGTCTCCCTAGACAGCAAAGCTTCGCTTTGCTTTCGTCTAGCGAGACCTAAAAAAGACATCATGAGGTCCCCCTAACGATATTCATTGAGGGTTCAGAAACAGCCCAGATCCTCCGGGGCACAGTAGTTCACACAATCCTGAATCCTGTTTAGCCTACTATGCAAAAAGCTGCGTTAGCTGTTGCAACCATGAACTCAATAACTTTTTTCAATTTCATCCAACAAATAGATACAGACTGTTTGCTATGATCCACCGGTGCCCCGAACCTCAGCATTGTCACCACTAGCCATCAATGACTACTTATGAACTCTGACCTAGGTAACTGACCATCAACCACAGTTTCAAATGTTAACAAAAGATACCTAGAATCCCCTCCTCCTGGTGATTCGTTCAAGTTTCAAACCACAACTGAAACGTATCTTAATATATTTCACCTCATCTTCTGTTGAATGAAGGACAACCGGCATTGTTGAAATGGATTGAAAAAAAGCTGATCCTATAACAAAAATGTGCAACCGTTCAGTTGGCCTAAAGCCCTAGTATAGAATCTTGTTTGAGTCGAGTCTTTAGTCCACAAATAAATGGCCTGGTCAAGAAACAGCTTTATAACGGAAAATACGCTTAAACAAAAGACCTCAACAGATGCCTGCCTCTAAGTTTAATTACTGCGACACTGCAAACAAATCTCCCCACGAAACAGTTTCTACAAACAGAATTCAGAACAAAGTAGTATATAGTCTGTATGAAGAATTTCAACCTCAGCACACAATCTCTGAAGAAGTACATTGGCTCCGAGCTCAGGCTCAAACACAAAACATACAGACAAAAAGATGAGTCCAACTTCAGAATCTAACCCACAATGCTCTCTCCAGAAACCTATGATCTAGTCATTCCTGTGTCAAAGAAGGGCTTGGAGAGCAAAGAGTTTTGGTAAGTCTCAAGAAGTTGGACCAGTATTCCAGTTGGGGACTCAAGTACGCATGTGTATATAACCTCAATACTTTGCTACGCATGTTCGATTACTCAAGTACGCATGTGGATATAACCTCAATACTTTGCTACACATGTTCGACTACTCAAGTACGCATGTGGATATAACCTCAATACTTATGTTGGGATGTGCTACTTATTTGTAGGGTTGTTCTACCTTGTGCTTATAAACACCTTGCATTCTGCTTTGTGATCTGCTACTTATTCATCTGATTACTTTATTCCGCACTTGGGTATAGCTTGTGTATGTGATGTGCTACGCAGTTATCTAACTACACTGTTCACATTCTGTGCCTATATATTCTGTCCCTATATTCTACTCATTGTGATCTCCTACCTACCGTTCCGGGGCTGCATTATACATTGCGTCCCGGGGCCAAATGGGTGCGTTTGCCTGCTTTGTGTGGAACAATGGTATACAGAGGGGGCCACAGATGCTTGTGTTGATGCTTCTATAAAACCGATAGGACAGGTGCACATGTACTGCCAGAGCCATCATGAAAGGGCGTACCCTCATTTGCATGCGTAGCCCCATGCAAATGAGGAATCTCTTCGCATCAGTGCCTGCGCAGTATTATAGACGCAGATGTGGACAGGCCTTTAGGAAGCACAACTACAGAGCGCTGCAACAAGTTTCCACAGTCAGTGCACCTCTAGAAAGCAATCCTCTGGAGGGAGAGAATGGGGATGCCGTAGACCTCCCTTGACATCCCGATGCAGGCAGGTGCAGCCACTCGCTGCACCCATCTGCATGGGGATCTCTCTCCGCTCTTCAAAAAGGAGGCAGGTTGCAGCCTGCAATGTGAAATACGGCACGGCTTTGACGCAGGCATTCCGTATTTCACTGAATGTGTTGCCCCCATACAAGTGCGACCTAATGGCTGCGCCGAGGGCAACACATTGATCATAATAGTGTGAAAATTGCTTGTTGGCACCCGGGGGACCGGTTTATAGGTGCATTGCTTTGCAAACAGGGAAAGTGTGGCCTATTTGTAACACGGACCATGGTCTTCTCCTGAACCTGGTTTCCTAGAGAAGACAGACTGGGTGCCAATACAGCTTGGGTACATCCAACTTGCCACTTTGTTACTTGCCTATCTAGGAAAGGCTTGCATAATGCTTGGTTAGCTGCCATTCACTTATCTGATCTTATCTTATCTTATCCTATCCTATCCTGCCCGTCCATGCAACCGGATAACAGTGCACCCACTTAACTCTTGGGTACATCCTGTCCACCTCTTTCTGATTTAATAACTACCTTTTAACTGCTTTCTATGAGTTTTGAGGCTATTTATACTCGGTACAGACACTTTGCTGCACAATGTGCTGGCTGCGCCATGATCAGAGTATATTTCTGGCATTATTCAATACTCAAGTTACGTCCCAGGCGGGGTGGTAGGCAGGAGAGGCTGACTGTGCCAGTCTTTAAGTTACATTCTAGATCGGTGTAAGGATAAGAGCCCCAATTGGACTATGTTACATTTGCGTTTCTGGTGGTCTTTTGGGAAGAAGAAACGCATCGGCCCTGCCTTAACAACTATGTCGTCGGCAGGGATGGTAAGCAGAAGAGTAGCACCCATCCCAATGAGTCGGTCTGCAGAGCAATGCTCGTCATTCGTGTAGATAGCCAAGCGTTGGCAGGATCTTACACCTACGTTCCAGGCAGGGGTCATCATGGGCCTTGTACTTGAGTCGTATTCAAGTCGGGGGGCAGGTACATAGACGCCCTGGTGTGTACTACTGTATTCTAGGAGGCGTGGGTGGCAAGAAGTTGAGATTACGAGGCATGTCTATAGTATCAGCATAACTTCAGCCCTTTAGGTTTCAGTTCCGGGAGCAGAACGGCTCCTGGCCGCCGGAAGCTGCGAGCCTGCTCACCTCCACCTGGCATGGGGTCGGCCGCCGTGGTGTTAATTTAACGCTGTATAATGCGGCTGCCCTCTGCAGGACCTCCATCCCTCGGCAGGCCAGGCGTGCCCCTGTTAGACGCGCACGCAGGCCAAGAGTGCCCCAGTCAGACGCGCAGGTCAGAAGTGCCCCCTTCAGACGTGCACGCAGTCCAGACGTGCCCCCGTCAGACGCACACAGGCCAGGCGTGCGCGTGCCCCCTTCACACACACACGCACGCAGGCCAGGCGTGCCCCCGTCAGATGCACACAGGCCAGGCGTGCCCCCGTCAGACGCACACTGGCCAGGCGTGCCCCCTTCACACACGCACGCAGGCCAGGCGTGCCCCCGTCAGGCGCGCAGGTGAGCCGTATCCCCTTCAGACGCTCAGAGCCGAGTCGGGCCGCATTATTTTAGAAGCTTTATAAGTCGCTGACTCAGGCGCGTGGTGTTGTCAGCGGCGTTGACCAGACCATGAATACATCCCATTATGTGTGATGCTGACAGAAAGATTATTGATAGTCAATAATTACAGGCGTTTCAGGCCAACAAGGTAGCTTTTTCCTTTTTTAATAAATTATCTTATGACATCAATCTTAAAAATTACAACGCCAGGACTGACCCAGACGGACTGGCCTGACTTTCTATCGGATGTATTTGAAAGGGAAGGATTTATGCTCACCTCACAAGGAAATTGTTCATCTCAGTTTTTTTTAAATTCAAGAAGCGACGCATTCTCTTCGTCTTTAGGGTCTAATGAGCAAGGAACCTTCAAAGTACATGAAAAGGTGACACGAGGAGCACAATATTTAACTCGTAACAACCCTTCCCAACTTCAAAACCAAATATACAAAAAACACAAAAGGTAACATTAAAAACGGTTGTTTTCTCATAACAAGAGGCGTCTATACTTTCCAACATACTGTCCTAAGAAATCTCTGCCGTATTTTTAATGTGGCTGGGACTACAAAGAGTTAAGATACAGGCTTTTCTGAGACCACTTTTGCAGACTCTCAGACACTTGAGAGCAAACCCACTGAATTGACCACTGGTGAACGAAGGGACGTTGAAAAACTGGAACATAAGGAGTACATTTCATAGCCATCATGATAAATTCGACTCTTTGCCCCACTGGCTGAAACCCTATAAACACTAAGGGCAGGTGTAAGAAACTATTTTATGGTCACAAAGTCTATCATTTCCAAAATCTCAGGGTTAGCGACCAAAAAATTAATTTTTTTCCGATGATGTAGTTGGGTGACCACATTTTGAAAATAAGGTACTGGGCCATTCTTCGAACACAGTAGGACACAACATTTTTGTCTTCCAAGGGGCACGTAATGAATTAATCTTTAGCGCTCACAAATAGAGAAAACACACACAATGAGGCACTGAGTGGTAATTAAATACAACTTTTATAAACAACATCACCTGTGTTAATTAAATTACTTTCAGCAAGGGGGCACCAACTAGCACTGCACTGGAACACATGAACACTTGGATAGGATAGGATAAAGATATATAAAGGGCATTAATACCCATAGGTGTCAAGGTGCTGGACGGTCGGAGAGCAGAAGAAAGGCACAGAACTGCCAACTATGTTGAGAAAAGCCATGTCTTCAACAGCTTTCTAAACACACGGAAAGACTCCGCATGAGAGATCAAGTTGGCAGAGTATTACAGAATTTTGCAGCCGCCACAGAGAAGGAGCTTCTGCCCTACCTGACCCTGAAAAATTTTGTAGAGATCATTTTTCTCTGGGAAGAGGATCTCAGGGTCATCCGGGGGGTGCACCATTAAAACATGGTTTTCAGCTGCAGCGAGCCTTTGCTGTGCAAGGTTTATAGACGTGCTAAGGAACTTGAAGGAGATGAGCTTCCTGATGTGGAGCCAATGCAGAGTGTGGATTCCCTCCCTCGCTGAATGATGCTCAGGGATATTAAGGATCAGCCTGGCTGCTGCACTCTGGACGACCTGAAGCCTGTTCAGGAAGGCCATACTGATGTGGAGGTACAAGGCATTGCAGTGTTCAAACCAGGAAGTGACTAGTGCAATGATGGTGGGCCGGTGCAGTTCAGATGGAATGTATGGAAGCACCTTTATGAGGGCTTTCAAAATATAGAAGCAGGTGCTAACCATTCGGCTGACCTGAGCATCGAAGGTCAGCCCCTCGTCAAAGGTGAACCCCAGGTTTTTAAATGTCCTAGCCGGGAAGGGGAGAGGACAACCGACTGCCGGCAACCAGGTGTTCGATCAGCTTGACTTCTGCGGACACAAAGCTAGATTCTCAGTTTTATCTATATTAATCTTGAGGGAGTTGTTCTTCATCCGTCTGATGGTGCTTGCCATGCAGCAGATTAATTTTTCTGTGACCAGTTGCAAATCATTAGAGAGGGAGACAATTATCTGTGCGTCGTCCGCATAGGAAATCACCTGGAACCCAAAAGATCTCACTAACTCAGCCAGAGGGGTCACGTACACATTAAAGAGGATGGGGCTCAGTGATGAGCCCTGGGGAACCCCACAGGGTAGGCTAAAAACCTTAGCTTTGAAACCTCCCCAGCTGACTATGTTCATTTTCCCTGTCAAAAAGGAGTGGAGAAGCTGCAAGGTCTTTCCCGAAACTCCCACCTCCCACAATCGTTGAACCATCCATCTAGGAGAGACAGTATCGAAAGCAGCCAACAGATCAAGCATAATCAGCACAGCCGATCCACCCTGATCTACCTGCATGCGGATGTGATCAGTGGCTGCAATGAGGGCGAACTCGGTGCTGTGATCAGTGCGGAAACCATTCTGAGACTGGTCTAAGATCTCATGGGATTCAATGTAATTCATCAACTCAGTGTTGATGAATGTGTCTAAGATTTTTGCAGGGGCCGGGAGAAGTGAAACGGGGCAGAAGTTCTTCAGTTCGGAGAGGTCAGCATTGTTTTTTTTAGTAGTAGTGTAACACTAGCCTCCTTCCATGTGTCCTGGATAGAAGAATGTGGTTAAACACCATACACAGGAAGTCTGCAACAGGATTGGGGGCCAACTTGAGAGTGAGGGGTATACAGGGGTCTGAGGGTGAGCCGTATTTAAGGTCCATAAGGAGGTCCTCGGTTTGTGATCTGTCGGAAGGCTTTAAGGGTGAAAGGAGCGTACTTTCAACGATTCTGGATGACCTCCTCAACATCAGGTTCTTCAATTTCCGTATGCCCAAGCTTCTGAGAGATTTTAAGGACCTTGTCATGGACATTGGCGGCTATTCTGTCACAGAAGTCTTGAGAGGGGGGATAGCAACTGTGTCCCTGGTGGTTCAAATATCTCCTTAATGACACTGAATAGCATGCTAGAGGATTTGTCTGCTGCAAGGATCTTGGTGAGAAAGTGGGATTTGGCTTGGAAGATGGCAAGTTTATACTTCCATAGAAGGGATTTCTGCTTGGCTTTTTCCCTAGCACAAGAGCCTATACGACATCTACGTTCTTGTTTACGACACTCCCTTCTGAGGGATCCAAGTTCTTCTGAGAACCATGTCGCTGCTGGTTTGGCTCTTCTAAAAACGCATTCTTTAAAAGGGGCATTAGTGCTGAGGGCCTCAGTGATCCAATTGTGGAAGCTCTCCGCTGTGGGTCAGAGTGGGCTGTGGCCAAGGCAGCCTCCGAATTGGGGGCTGAGAGCTTGTTCAGTCCCCTACAGCAGTGGTTCCCAAACTTTTCACTCATGAGGACCCCCATTGAGTCACTACTGGAAGCCGGGGACCCCCAAGCAATTAGTGAAATTTAAATGTCAAACATTAAAACTGTAATTCTAAAAATATAAACACACGTGTGCACATCAAACAGACTGGACTTGAATTACAAAAGATTACATTTTTTATATTACAAATATTTGCAAAATCGAAAAATCTTGATGGGAAGGTTGGTGCTGCATCTCACAACTAACTTTTCATTGTTTGGTTTTATTTCGCTGCCTGAGGCTCCTGCTCCTGCCAAGGCTAGACTGGAAACCTAAAGCTGCTCTGGCAAATGTGGTCACACCAGTCCCCGTACAGTGCACACCATGTGCACCGAGTGAGCCCGACTACTACAAATGGGGCTTCGGAGGGCGCTCCCCAAGAAAATATAGGGGGAAATGGAGCATTTTACAACATACTTGTTATTATATATTGAATTGTATTAGCTTTTAAAGCATAGTAAATAATTACTTTACTATGCACCAGGATAAACAATCTTTTGGCAATCTTCAATGATTGACATTCTTCAATGATTCCCTCACTATTACCCTCCAACAGTGCCTCTCATCTCTCCATAGCCCCACTGTCACATATATTTAATTTATTTTATAGCACCTCTCATACCACCAGAGCACTTCACACCACACACATACTGAGACAATGAATCATACATGTGTAATTCAGTGAATAGAAAATGTTACACTATGTGTAGGATCCACTTATCATCCATACTGGTAGGCATTTTTTTTTAAGAGTGCTTGGTCTAGAGAAGCACAAACTCAGGATTCAGAACACAACACAGGGATTAGCATGGACTTAAATATTAATGAGTTATTTCTACCAAAAAAATCTTTTTAGCTGCATCAGAATAATGAAAGACTGGGAAAAAGCATAACTCATTAACTTGTACCATGCAGTTTTCATGCAGCTCTTTGATGGCAGTTCATAGCTTAGCTAGAGTACGATTGAAACTTGTGAACTGCACAATGACAAAATAATATTTATGGCAAAAGCAGGAACCCACTGAGCTATGCACAAAACAAAATACTGCTTTTTAAGAAATGCATGGTAGTCATTCTTCGCAGCAGGCATATTAACCATCTGCACTTCCTTAGATGAGTCAAAGCTGCCACTGGACAAACCCCCCCATCTCCCTCCAGAAGGTACATTAATTACCAGAGTTATCTTGATACTTTTATAGCTGCCCAAAAACTGCTGATTATACAAGGAACTTTGCAGTGCTTTTAAAACTGCTGCCTGCAGATCCACTGGGAATGTGTCACAGACCCCTGGGGGTCCACAGACCACAGTTTGGGAACCACTGCCCTACAGCCAATGTACCTGGGGATGGTGCTTTCCTTCACAGTGATGGACGTGTAGGACATACTTTGAACTCAATCAGCCAATGATCCACCCAACTAAGGGCCTGAAAATTCTCAATCACTTAGTTATCATGCTTGGTGAAAATGCCGTCTACGGTATGGCCGGCGGAGTGGGTGGGGGATTGAACAAGTTGCTCAAATCCCAAGGATGACATGAGTTCTAGGAGGTGTCCTGAGTCATTGTCCTGTTTGTTTTCGAGATGATAGTTAAAATATCGTAGAATGGTGGAGTGAGTAGTGGTGACGAATGGTTCCAGTGTTTTGCACCATGATTCAGTAAACCTGGTTCTGGGACCTGGCGGGCGATACACTAGCAGGTCAGAGCTATTGCAGCTATTGGAGAGCTTAATCCTAAAAGAGGCTGCTTCCAGTGGCAAGCCAGGATCCCCGTCCACTATGGTGAGGGTGCAACTAAAAGAATCCTGGGCCACCAAAGCCAGACCGCCACCTCTGCGCTCAAAGCGGTCACATCTGAGAATAGTGTACCCAGGAGGGAACGCATCCGCCAGGTCGGGCCGAAATTGTCCTTGGCCCATGTCTCAGTCATAAATAGACAGTCCAAATTGAGTGTTTCGATAGTCAAAGCAATTTCGGTTTTATATTTGGGCATGGAGCGAGCATTTATCAGCGCCCCCCCACCCCCTAATAGATCTGGACTTTAGACCAGTTGTGGTGCCGGTCCTAGTGCTGGACCCTAATGTCTTTCCACCCCCTAGTTCTTGGAGCCAGTTGATGGGTCTGAAATTGCAATGTTGACAGTGCACTGGTTCCCCAGTAGAGAAGTTCAGCTTAGCAGTGCACTCTCTGTGACAAAGTCTAGGACGTAATTCAAGGAGACCAGTCCTTGAATGCATTCTTGCTTGGGAGTACTTGTTACCTTGGGGAAAACGGGCAGCGTACCCGTTGCAGACGGGCTTGCCTTCAGCGCGACAGCAGCACGCCCTGGTTTGTGTCGCCTAACCCGGATGCGAATGTGAGGCTGGACCGCCAATCTCCAAAATGGCAGCCAGCCAGGGAAAAATTCCGGTAAAGGGTACTCTCTCCGCACAATCAGGAAAACCCATGGCGGACTGGAGAGACCCTGAGGTACCATGGGAGAGAGAAGAAAACACTGGAGACGCCCCCCGGGACACCGCCCGTCTGTGAAGGTGAGGCAGGAAAAGTGCATGCACGTAAAGTGCAGAGTAAAGGCTCCCACACACCCCCAAGGCTGCATTTAAAAACAATGATGATGGTATTGGTAATAAGGCAAAGTTAAAACATGAGAGCGCTACAGAATTTAAAAGAAGTAACTAGAGTCCGCTGGCTCCCTCTGTGTTCAGTCGTCCCTTTCGAAAACCTGGGACAAGTGCTAAATTAACTGAAATTTGCCAGTTAAGAGCCTTTCTATATTGTAAAAAGGGTTTGTGACTCATTCCAAATAGCATTTAGGAGGGGGCTTTTAAGAAGGGCTCCCTCATATGTGCAACTTGCTATGTGATATATATTAATGGTTTATGACTATAATTGTGGTCACTATTCAATGAAAAGTTGTCGTCACCTCAATGGAAGTAGCAACTTATTTGCACAAGGGAAGTGGTCCAAAATGGGCAGCTTCCCCTATGAGATTTGCGTTGAACGAGACCTAGGGGGAAGTAAGCAGTAGTCGTTAGGAAACCCCCCCCCATCCAAGTGTTTGTACCCTATCATGGGGGACGCAAATAGTGACCTGCTAATAGATATTCATTAGGCAGATCATTCAGTGAGCCTGGCGAATTAACATTTTTGAGATGTGACATATTAGGAATAGTTCACATCAGAAAAAGACAAGCAGGTTGGAAAAAGTCAGCGCTCAACTTGCATACACTATTTATGACCTACCTATCCGGTAGGTCATAAATAGTGTGTGCAAGTTGAGCGCTGACTTTTTAATACATGTAGCCAAAAGACTGTCAAAATAATTATTTTAATAATCTCTCTTTTTTATATAAATATCTAAGAGTGGAAAAAGGTATAGACACCTACATCTGCTTTACCGCATAGTAAAAACTTGGAAGTTCTTGAAGACAGGCAAGAACACCTAAACATTTCAACATGGGGAAATAATGGCCTGAGGGCCACAATTTATTTAAAGCCCATAACCTTAAAGCATAAGCAATTCAATTGTATTTGTGTCATATCTTAGTCCCCAAAGTGCTAGGACCTTTCGTCTTCTGTGTATATTGTACCTTTAACTGCCCTACTTTCTGCCTGTGTAATTGCATGTATCCAATGGTAACTGGGTACCAAACGCTCTATCACCTCTTGGAGTAAAGCCTTGACTGTTTGATCTAGCTTCCCTTGGAGAAACAATCACACAAAGGACTTGAGGACCTAGGTCACCAATGGTAAATAATAGTATGGAATACAGCTACTGCTGAGTGATTACCCTGGGACGTAGGAAAAAAGCCTCACCAAGGTAAAAGTAGTGTCTGAAGCCATCTTTACTAACGTGCACTACAGAGTGTTCAGCTAACCTTATCTAAAGTCACCTCATCAAATCAGGCATCTCATTGAAACTGTGTGAAGCTACTTCACGTACTTCGCATGATGCCAAGTCAAGCAACATGACCCGAAGCCATCACATCCAGTTAGGCCTGATGCCACTCTATGTTTGAAGCAACCATAAGAGCTTCAAGACATCACAAATATAAGAGCTTAAAGATGAAAATGGTCTCGTCCATTTGAGCTTGAAGTGATCTCAACCAGTCTATCTTGAAGCAATCTTAACCAACACAGTTTGAAGCAATCTCAACCAAGCTAGTTTGGAGCATTCTTAGCTAGTCTGGCACAATGCAGTGTTAACTATCCCGGCATGAAAACTTTTAAACCTAAAACAATCTCATCCAGCTTGACCGGAAGATAGCTCAATCAACCTGCTATGTAATTTCATTCAGAAACGTCTGGTGGAGCCAAATGACACTGCACTTTCTCATATTGCTGCCACTGTACTTTTTCTTTAAGTCCAATTTAAATATTTTGTTGTAGGGGCTCCGGACTCCCTCTAATTTACATGCTTACGTCGATGCGTTTATGTGATTTTTTTTATTTAGATTCATTCTGTGATTCCTGGTAGGTGGGAAAGAAAACAGAAACGATAGCTGCCTGGCCAGTTGCATTCAATGTGACAGACAAGAAGGTTCTGTGAAGCACTAAGGGGTCCATGTTAATTGCTTCTAATGAGAACCACCAGCCTCTTCAAGGAGAGCCCATTTGTCTATCTGAAGCCGGCTATGCAAATAGACTGTCCACATGGGGTAGGACCTCTCACTGAATGCTTTGTGCATGAAAAAGGGTTACAAGTATAATGTGGACACATAGGGTAGAGTGCTTTGTTGTTTTTGATGTTAAAGGGGTATTAGGTGCGCACTGCAGCATGAGTTCTGAGAACTATTCTTGTGAATCAATAACACATGTAAAACTAAGCGATTAGAGCCAGTAAATAAACAAAAATAACCTACCGCACTTTCCGGCCTTTGCTGGCTTTGGTGTCAACTTTTTTCTTCATTTTACTTCTCAACTTCTGAATAGCCAGCCATTGCCTGCCAATAGAAAGCAGAGGTGGTGATAAGTCATGATAGAGGAATGGAAGTTCTCCAATCTTCCCGCATACCCAAGGTCCATGCATTTCATATCTTGCACACTTCCCCAAAAGAAGATTCTCGTGTCCAGTAAATTGACAGCAGGAAGAATGTCACGAGAGACAAGGCAGAGAAAGGAGAAGCGACCTCAAGAATTTACTAATCGAAAGAACCGATAGGCATCATTGGGTACCAACTCCAGAAGGCAAGGTTCTAGGATTAGCCAGGTCCACAGAGTTATCCAAACCAAAGCTCAGTGGAGGATTGCCCACGGTATTTAAAGTTCCCTTCTGCACCAGAGGGACATTTTCTCCAAAACGTTTCACAATGACATGTGCGCATTTTGTACCACAAATAGTGACACAAAAGAATAGAATGAGGGATTCTAAAACTGATCATCAATCACACACTTAGTGGAACTTTAACAAGACCATCCACTCATGCAAAAAAAAATCTTGGTCTAAAATACTTCAACTTCAGGTTTTAAATAAATCAAATAAAAGAAGTTAGTTGTAACAAAGTTCTGCGGCTTCACTAGTAATAGCCCGCAGGATGCTGCGACTCAGCCTTCCACCCTTCTAATATGGAAAAGTTAAGAGACAATACATAAGGTAACAATAACAGATGTTATTTACAGCATTTACAATTAGTGGTATATAGCTCTATATAAAACCAAGTTATCACCATTGATAATAATATTATATAGAATTAATGTGTTTTCTTGCCATCTCATGGATGGGCAGAAAAGTTGGACTTGTTTCCACAATCGGGCGTCAGTAAGGAGACCCCCTTTGTGAAGTTGTTCATTGCTTATTTTTTGTATTGTAATTATATTCATATAGCACTGACTACCCCATCGAAGGCGTCGAAGAGCTTTTTAAGAGAGTAATCCTAAGGTGGATTGGTGGTAGATTAGTAGAGGGAAATATAAATTGTTATTGATAGTGGTAGACATGGGAGTCTATTAGTTGTATGAATAGGATAAATGATCAATAGCATCCGGGGTCCATTGGGGATGAGGGGCCGTGCCCCCCACCTTTTGCCCCTCACGGACAGTGTCTGTCAGGCTGAACAAAGGCCAGCCTGACAGATGCAGTTCATTTTCAGGTCAGGCAGCCAGGAGCCAGACATGCGCTAAATGCGCAGGCTCCTGGCTGCCAGAGCTGAACTTTGCTGGGCTGAGGAAATCACAGCTCCTTGTGGGCGTGACCTCCTCAGCTCAGCAAAGGTCCCTGAGGACCTCCCGTCAGTGATGAGGGGTAGCATCACTGATTGCCTCGCACCTGGGCGCTTCCTTTTTAAGCCCTGAAGCACCTAGGGTTTAGTGCCAATCAGTGACACCTCATCACAGAGTGGGGTGGGGTCAGCAGACTCACTGACCCCGTTCCACTCTGTTGGGACTGCTGCCTTCTTCCCTCAGTCAGCCAATGAGGGAAGGTAGCAGAGCTGCAGGTAAGAGTGTGTTTTTTTTTAAATTAATGTTTGGTTTGTGCGTGTATGTATGAATGTTTGGTAATGAGTGTTGTGAATGGATGTGTTTGTGCGTGTGTGTAAATGCATGGCTGGGAGCGTGCGTGCGTCCCGTCCACCCCCCTCCCACCTAAACTTACCTGCCGCCGATGGATATAGGAGGGAAGAGTTTAGAAAGAGGTTTTTGGGAGTTCTTAGTAGTAAAATAGGTATGGCAGGAGTCAGAGAGCCTGTTAGTTGAACGAATAGGATAAAGAACGGATAGAGGAGGGAAGAGTCTGGAAAGGGATATTTGGAAGTGCATAGTTGTGAAGAGGTTTGGGATGTGTCAGAGTGGAGGTAGGGGATATTTTGGAAGAAGACAGGATGAGTCATAGAGTGGTGGTTTGGTGAGGTTTGGGAGGGATTAGATTTTTTTTCTCTGCAGTGGAGGCAAAATATATAAATGTACATACATAACCACAGGATTAGCTAATTAATTAGTTTGTTCATTGTATGCTGTAAACGGTCAGAAGACAGCTATGCAACACAACATTTGACCACAGACACATTTACACATTAAAAGAGGTGCATAATTTCACCATAAAAGAAAACTAAGAATGGTGAAAATTGACATATTTCTTTAGAATACTAAAGTCTTTTAACTTACATTGTTAAACGGTTTGTGGTCACGGACCAAAGCAAAATTCTGAAATACCAATGGCTTTGTATATAATCCGTACCACATACATTTAGGGAGAGAATGTGGCCTAATGGCTAGAGCGGTCGACCTCAGAGCTGGGGATCCAGGTTAAGTCTCGGGAAGGACGCTCAACATTCTGCGATTCTGGGCAAATCACTTTATCTTCCCGTGCCTAACAAAAATCAATGCGTCTGTCTGTAACCAAACTGGTGCTCGTGTAAATCACTCAGATACCTTTGGGTCGAGTTCTGCTTTTTAAAACTGAAAAAAAACCATACAGAATTGTGTCATGTACTTAATTGATTGATATCATCACACAACGTAAGGGGTACGTATTTCATGGCTTTCAAAAAGTAGAGTCAGACCTGATGCTAGAACACTATTAACTCCAGACTTCTTGCTGGGTGCTCGTTCACGAAGTCATCTCATTGGACTATCGTGGAGCTCTCAATCTGTCCAAAGTCCAGCATGAGAAGCTCTGCCGGGCCTGTCTTTTGTTTATGCAGTGTTTTAGCTCACATCTTTTTACGATTCAGAATGGAAAATGTTGGAAGAACTGAAAAAAACCAGGATTGTTGGAATGTTCCATAATTGTCATGGGACAACATTTGAGGTCTATCTCAGCATCCTACTGCAGCAGGGCTCTCCCTCGATAGTCCACGTGGAAGCAGTGCTTTCCAGATTTTCAGGATAACCACAGACTATGTATGATATTCCTATTTAGATTAGCTGTACGCAAATCTATCTCCAGTGGACAGTCTGGAAATCTGGCATGAAATCTCCAGAGTACCTTTCCTGACCCATTGAACCAACATGACTATTGCATTATCAACAAACCTGAAGTTCTCCGATATATAAAGAACTGTGATTAAATCCTAGATATTGACCACATTACAGCATTTTACAGGTCCTTCAACCACATACATGAAGCGCAGATGGCACACAAGAAAAAAAAACATTCAGACAAGAATTTGGATTTCCCAATCAGTCCAGGTTGGCCATTAAGGCTAATTGGAGGTTAACAATTTTTCTTTGATCATTTCCATGTAGACATTTGTTCTGAAAAATTTTCATTTTTAGGTCTGGGTATTGACAGCAGGGCCATGAAACAGGCATGTAGCTACCAATATACATAGTGTGGCTTTGGGTAGCTCATATCAATGATTAACCTTTTTTTATTAGCTTCTTTCAGCTATTGGCTTGAGACTTGTCCAGCACATCTTAAATCAATCAAGTGGAATATTCATATCTCATCTAATTCTACTGGCTGGTGGAATGTATTTTTCCACCTCCACTCGAGTACTTCCATTAAACTACATCGGAGACTACGTTACAACTATAGACCTCCTTGCTCTCCTGCAGATTCTCGCCCAGGTGACTTACTCTAATTTGCTAACACCACATTAAACCCAGATTAACTGGCTTTCAGAAGGGCTGTTTTTAAGTATCTCAATGTCAATGCTTAGAAAGATCTTTCCCAGGATCCCTCTATCAGCAAGAAAATCCCTTATACAGGCACTTCTAGTGACCAGACTAGAATATGGAAACTTCCTACTAGTAGAGATCAGGGAAGACCTACTATCCAGGTTTCAGGTTATGCAAAACACAGCCGGGCAGCTAGCCCTTAATTAGCCTTCTCGAGCCCCTTCGGATCCCCTTCTGCGACAGCTTCACTGGCTGCCCATCAGGAAAAGAGCAGTGTTTAAGCTTCTATGTCTGGTTTTCAAAACGCTCCAGGGGAAGGTTCCAGCTTACCTGAGGAAGAAGCTAAAACCGTTTATCCCCTCTCGCCAATTGAGATCAAGTGATCGACGGCTACTGTGCCCCTGAAGAATTAATAGAGTCAGAATGGGTGGCCATTCTTTCTCGTATCTCGCCCCCTCTCATTGGAACAAATTGCCAGATAACATCTGTACACGTTCCTATCTCTGGCAGTTTACAAAACCTCTCAAAACCTGGATGTTCTGTCACTAATTAGCAGTCTCTGCTCTGCTTTGTCTGATATTGTGGCACCGAGAGATCCCCATGGGGCAGAGATGATCCGTTTTGTGCCCAAAACTAATAATAATAATAATAATAATAATAATAATAATAATAATAATATGTTACGTCGAGCTTGGTGTCTTTTTTCAAAAATCAAGTAAATGAACAAAACTGAAATACATTTTCCCTTCTTCCTTGGTCATTGACAGCAAATTCCTCAAATGGAGTCTCTTGAGCAACATCACACAGGGTGAGATGGGAAACAAAACATGGACAAAGTAAGGATACCTTAAGCCTTGTGTGTAACATCCAAGTTATAAGGAAAGAAAACAGTAAACATCAAATCAATATTTTGCCTGTAAAAGTATTCAAACATTACATATACCCTGCTAGAAATTTACATCGATAGAATAGGTTAACAAAAAATATTTCTAGTGTTTCTTGCATTTCATATAATTTGATATTAGGACTAGTGCCAAGAAGCCTCCCGGTTTTGTCTTTTGCTCTTGCAAAGGTGTACAGGAAAAAAAATGTGTATGGTATTCTGCAAAGTTTTGAAATATGTGTTGTCATGATTTCAATGAACCCAGATACACCGATTTCAATTCACATATATTCTTAAAGTGAATATAAAAGCTTAAAAATCCAACTTTAAAAAAAAGTACAGTAAAAAAGTGAAGCGCAATACATTCATGTTGACTGCCGTTCATGGAACAGCACTGATCGTGTGTTGCGCATTCCTTGCTCAAGCCACCACCGATATCTTTAAGCGGTTAAGGCTCTTTTTAAAACGTTTTCATCAAAAAAGGTATGCGCTAAATTCACCATTGGTCACTCCTCTACTCTCCAGGGGGCCTTACATGCAGACCACCACAATTTTGGCAGGCAACGCAAAAACATCTTGTTGGCTAAAAGCATTGGTGTGAGAAAATGTTGCATACGCTGATAATTGAAAACTTTATCAAAAAGTCGGCCACTAGCCTGTGTGAAGCATGAAATCCACACATCTGGAGCAACGCCTGCAAAATCCAATTACTGCAATCTTAATAAAATCTTAATTGTAGCCATCTATTTTATTGGAAATCCAGATAAATGTATAGTATTAGTGACACTAAACAAAGGTTGTTTGGTTGCATATTAGTCAACGCTCCTGACCTGATAGGGCAATCTTCGACTTACTCGTTCGCCTCCAGCAACCTGCCTGTGACCACTTGTATACCAAACCCATTATCCTGAATGATGCTGTGGTTCTCCCAGAATTCTGTGGTTCTCCAAGGTTGTTGTATCACAAAACTGAGAATCTTACAGGATGCTGTGGATCTTTAAGGTTGCTGAGGTCATTACAAAACACGACAGATCTTACATGATGCAGTGGGTCTTAATGCCACTGTGGCACATACAGGAAGCTGTGATTCTTTCTTCAATTTACGATTCTTGCGTGGCATCATTACAGGACACGGTGGAACGCGGATGACAACATAATATTTCCAGAACACTGAAACTCTTCCATTATATAGGGATTGTACGTAGCATCCTTCCTCCATGACACAGGGATTGCAAAAAGATTTAAGCAGTTGATGCAATAATTGACTAAATGAACTAGCTGACTTGAAACTGACCCCCACATAGTCTGCCCATGTAAGGCGGAGACTTCCAATGTTGGTCCACAAAGGCCACCAAAAACCACAGCATTTAAGGATAACCACTTCTGTAAATCATTACCAATTAGTTTCATTGCATGTACATTTATCCTATGTGGAAATCTTGAAAATCTGGCAGGACTGGGGGGGGGGGGGGGGGGGGGGGGCGTTTCAACTCTGCGCTTCGAACCGGAATGCCTGTGAGATCATTTGACACCTCACTCTTCCAATCTGTTGCAATCTGATGTGTGATGATAAGTTAGAACAGTTCACTGCTGTTGTGAGAATAATAAAGAGGGGAGGGAATAAGTTATTGCATGTTCTCAGCGCCACTGCCCAAGGAGTAATGGTTCTGACATAATCTTTTGGCAGTGCGTGCTATGATTTATTCCTAATAGAAGGGTTTCATCCAGTCGAGGTAGCTCATGTAATTGAGCCTGACCTCTGAGCTCGCAGGCTTTTTTCTCTTTCTCTTTTGAGAGAGTTGGTGAGGGCGCGCGCGCGAGTCTTGCAGCGGTATCTAGGCAGGCGGCCAGCAGCTCTTACTTACCGGCCCATGGCCACTTGATCGTTGGGATCCATCGAGCTGGTTTTGCGCTCTATAAGTTCTCGCAGTAGCTGGAAAGAGACATGTAAATACATTAGCATGCCAGCCAGATATATACATTCTGATGACGTAAGGCTACAGGTGATTTCAATCATCGGCACACACCTCACTCAGTCTATGGAGACAAGCACAAAACTGAGGTTGAAAGCAACGATTAAGAATGTCCAAAAGCCAGCAGATATATCAGACACCTGGAGGAATGGTGTTCGCTGCAGGGATGGCTGGCTCGGTCAGTTAACCGCGAGGCGTCAAAGCTGCAAAGCAAAATGGATGCCAGTGCGGGCCAATGGATCCCGATCAGTTATTCTCAAGGCACTCACTGTAGTGAACGCCTCTGACATGGTTGCCGCAGAGCACACCTCCACGGTGCTTATCAGAATGCCCCTGGATGTCACATAGCCTCTGCCACCTCCTTTTACTGGCCATTCCAGCAGTTGTATATGCAATTAAAGGATCCATGAGCTCATCTTTCACGTGGCATAAGAGGATATCCAACATGGCAGTGATAAAAAACAATTAGAACATTGGAAAGCCGAGAGCTCCACTGAAGACAATGGAGTAGCTCCGGGCTTATAATGGCCCATATAGGCCTGAAGCATCAACTTTCCAATGTTTGTCGTTCTGCGTTTCCCTTTTCAATTGAGAACATTCTACCCTTAGTGGTTAGAATGTTCTAATACCCTTATACCCTTATGCCTCAGACTATACATGTTGTTAAAGGCCCTCACCCTTATTACAGCCCCTCGCCTGCGGCCCTGGCCTATAACTCGGGTTCAGGGTACAGCCCTCGGCAGCAGGCATAAAGCTATATGAGAACTACCTGGCCACAGTAGCAGACCGTGGTGGGAGTGCTGCCGGTTGCTGACGAGGGGCGGGGGAGGGACAGGGTGGGGGGTAGTAAACTACGGATTACGGCTGATTAGAGGTAAGTAAACATATAAATAAATAAAACTAATTTCGTTGCGCACGCTGCATCGCATTTGGCGTTGCAGCGCGCGCAACAAAATTCGTATTATTTATTTATAGGTTTACTTACCTCTAATCGGCCGAAATCTGTAGTGTACTACCCCCTCACCCTGCCTCTCCCCCGCCCCACGTCAGCACCCAGCAGCACTCCCTCCATGGGCCGCTATTGCCTGGCCTCCCAGAAAGCTCATAAGACCTTACCCCACCCACCCCATACCTAGTGCACTTCTCAGACTTGGTTCTCTCTTTACCTAGAGGCGATTTACTTGGCATTCTGCTCACTTCATGTTTGTAATTCATACAAAGACACCCGGGGCTGCACCACACTTTAGTATGGATTTTCAATGGGAATTTAAAAGCTAAAGCGGTCTTTTTTTCCTTGGTACTTTCTGTTGGCATGTTTCAAGACGATGATCACCTTTTTCTGTTCCGAGAGCCTCTTCACTTTCTACATCCTTGCGCACATACCCCTTGAATCTATGCTCTCTTCATGCAGTTCCACTTAGACTGCTGTACTCCTGAGCTCTTTTTTTCTGTCTCTTGCACGTGCTTTGAGATATTAAACTCTGCAGATAATAAGCGGTAAATATTAGATAAACCCTGACCAGATTTCATCATACTTCCATATCCTACTAGTATGTGCCTACCTAAAATGTCTAAATGTTGACAGCCATCTAATATGTAAGATTATATTAGAATAATAAGCTTTCATTATGCCATCTTTGTAGAATTTCAAAGTATACCTTATGGTCTCATGGTGCAGCCCTTCAGCATCTCCCCATAGCGATCGGTGTATGTGTCTACCCTGCCTCATACTTGCACCATATACACCTTTAACACCAATGAGATCTCAAAAGAGCGAGAGGAGCCACTCTTGCTCAGCTCTGGCTTTGTTACAAAAATGTGCAGATAATTCTCCCTTATAGAAGCATACAATAGAGAAGGAACCAATGCTATTTCTCCCTTATTTCTCGCAAGAAGAATCTCCAGAAAGTCATGTCCCTTGCAGTCACGGTAACAACACTCACACCGGAGAGATGGAAAGTTCTCCCTCCCTGTCCAGTGAGTGTGAAAAGTGTTAACAACATGGAGTTTCTAGACAGGATATATGGCGCCACACCACAGACTGTCAGTATTTCCATTCAAACAATTTGCCTGATTTTCTAAGCCTTCCTCTATAACATGCAATCAGCCCTTTCTTGCATGTAACAGCCATTATTAGCACACAAGAGCCCTTCCACACATGATAGTTGCACAGGCTGAGTGAAATACCACCCCTCCCCCCCCCTCACCCCTCCGGTGATTCAATATGCTGTCTTGCCACAACAGAGCATTTCAGACAGCTTGCACAACTAACAATCAGACAAAAAAGGTGAGAGCGCAGAGACAACCAAGCTGGAGAATATCAACTGCACCTAAAGTGGGGTCCCATATGACCTTCAGAGAAGGAGTTTGATTGGGCTTTTGATGGAGTAGACATATCTGCGTATTGCCCTTAGCTGTTCTGCTTCCCAAAGCCTCCACTCCAATGGGGGCCACAGCTGTCCATAAAAGTTTCTCTGCTGCAGTGGCCAGCACAATCCACCTGCCGTGTGTGCAAGAAACTCTGACCTTCCTTTGGGTGGAAGCCTGGTGAGCATCCCTCGTAAGCATACAAGCATATGCAAATGCCAAGCAGACAAAACCTATGTTCTCTTCCTCATTTACACCAATTAAGTGCACTTATGGTAAACTAAACAAATGTTTGCATATCCTGTGGCAAACCCAGAATCTTTCATTTCCAATGTTTCCTTCATTTCTAATGTCTCTGTACATTTGGTCTAACCAGGTGATTCTTCAGAAGAGACCTTTAAGACCAAGTGCTTTTCTGGAAAGGGGCGGTTTTGTGTGGCGCACATGTAACTGACTCATTTGTAGGAGTTTCTGGGAATTTGTGCTGTGCTTGTGATCAAAGTGCTGGTGAAAGGACCTGATATTGAAAACTGGATTAAGTACAGGCTGACATTGCATGAGCCATTCCCACTCAGATGACTGATGTGCATGAAACCAGCAGCCAGCAAATGTAGTCCACACTTCAACTCTTTTCGTCCCTGACCTCTCTGGTAAGAGCGCCAACAAAGGCGGCAATTTGTGTCCCATAAGCTGCTGTTTTGTATGAAGGTGACATAGGCTCACCAAGAAAACTGACAGTATCAACTTATTTCACCAGGACTCCCCAACAAATTGCCAGATGTTATTACTTCATGTCAAAGTCCAACTCGCAAACTAGTAGTGGAAGATAGGACAACACCTTGGTGAAACGTCTGACCCAACCTGAAATGGGGATGGTGCAGGAGGAGGACAAGGGTCCAGATACTCAGTTTTCATATGTGGTAAAATCTATAGCGCTTATATTTCAGAGGAAAGATTTTTGGTGATTTAACCCTAATCATGTGAACTCCTTTGGACACTGGCTCAGTTCAGAGCCACAGTGAGGTTAACTTACAAATAAAAGTTTGCTCATCAGACAGTGACACAACAACTGAGCCATGGCGCGTTCAAAGGATGCTTGAAATGTCTTCACTGAGCTCAAGCGTTGCAGAACAAATCCACCCGACCGCAGCTACTGTTCAATTTTCAATGTCCCAACTAAGACAAACCATTGAGTCTTGCCTCCTACCCACCCATTGCTTTAGTTCAGACAGTCTCTCTAATACAACACTAAAACAATATGATGTGATCAATTTAAAACAGTTGCAACATGCTAATAATTTTCAAAATGGAACCGTGAATGTAAATGACTGCTAACAATAATCTCGCACAGCTATTAAATATTCAGAATGTCAGCACTGGTACACTCAAAAGACTGGATCTGGAGATCTTTTTTGTCAGAAATTCCCCTACGCCCCAGTAGGTGACGTCGTGCAGCTCTGTGTCGGGTTCCTTCTGTTCTGAAAGTGACGTCAGGACACATATATCCGCCATCTCAGCGCGTTGACATCAGTTTCTTTCCGATATCAGTCCCTGCCATCTTCCAAAGAGCTCTCATTAATCAGATTTTACAATTTACTGATCTTTAGATGGAACCCTACTAAGATGGAGAAGAGAGTCAATTTCAAAGAAAGGTGGAAGGCAGGCTGGTAACGAATCTGTGGTTAGAGTATCCACCGGAAATAGTGCTACAGAACATAAGTAACTTTTTCATCTGATGGATGCTTCAAACTGCAGTTGTCTCACCTTTTGATCTGTGGGTCTGCAAGACTGAACAGGCAAAGTGCCCTTCCAGACTGGCATGGCTATCCAGACAGTAGTGCTTCATGAACATGTGGACTGATGCCTACGTCAGGGCCGGCAGATATCCAAGACAGTTTTGGCTCTGTTGGAATGAGCCCGTAAGCCTTCTGGTGGTTGCTTCTTGGCCAATGAGTAGTAGATCCGTGCACAAAGGATCTAATGATTGCCAGTTTCGGCAATGCCTTACTTTCTTTGTCATAGAAAAGCCAACAAAGCATTGACCATCCACCTGATGGTCCCTGATGCAATCAATTTAAAAGCTCTCTTCGGGTCTAAGCGATGGAGTCTTTCTTCCTCCTTGGATGGATGAGGCAGGATAGAGAACTCCGGCAGACCTGATGTGGAAAGGCCGGACAACTTTCAAAGGGAACTGTGCATTGGCTCGGATGGGGTGCACTTCAGAAATGTGAGAACCCAATTAAGAATCCAAACAGAGCATCACAAAAGTTTTTGGCGCAAACATGTGAGTCAGCCCTTTTAGAAAACTCATCACAAAAGATTCCTGATCAGGCCACAGCGAGACTTTGCTGGGTTAATGACAGGGAGTAAAGAAGGAATGGGCTTGCAGGTGCTGGATATGCCTAATAGAACACGTTTCCCTGCGCCCCATATAGATGGTTTTGATGGAGGAAAGTCTGGCTGTCAGAATTTTCTTTTACTACCGCTGGGGGGGGAGTGGGAGGGGGGGGCTGGATCGAAAACAATCAACTGTGGAGGTGTAAGTTGTGCAGTCTTGGGAGCAGGACCCTGCCCTGCTGCTGCAGCAGATGGTCCTCCTGAAGAGGCAGCTGGATTTGAGAACAGATGCTTATAGCCAGAAATTCTGGGTACCATACCCTACTGGCCCAATCGATGCCACTAGGATGTCTTCGGCCTGGTTGTTCCTGATCTTCTTCCTGATCTTCTTCAGAACTATGGGCAGAAGAAAAGGCGGGAATGTGCACAGGAGTCCTCAGTTCCAGTCTAACACTCATCTCCAAGGGAGAACTGCCTTGGGAACTCCAACATGCACACCGTGGTGGAGATGAGATCAATCTAGGGCTCTCCCCATTGCTGGAAGATGCCCTGTACCACCTCTGAGTGATCCACACGGCAATGCCAGCTGAGTTCATCTGCCCTGATGTTTAAAGATTCTACCAGTCCCAGAGAGGTAGGACCTTCTGGCTCAAGACCCCCAATCCCACTCCACCATGCTTGTTGCAGTACCACAAGGCGGCGGTGATGTCTGTAAGGACCTTAAGCCAGCCATTCCCCCTTGATGAACTGGAGGAAACCTTTTAATGTCAAGCAAATCACCTCTAACCCCAGCAGAATGATGTAGAGGCGGACTCCACCAGAGAGCACAGACCTCCAAATTCCACCTCTCCTAGATGACATCTCCAAACAAGCAAGGATGCATCTTTCACGACCCTTAGTTCTGTATGGAGCACGGAGAGGGGTCTGCCACCAATCCAGCTGTTGTCTAGCAACTACCACTGCATATCTTTCACAGTCTCCTCCGACACCTGGATTGAATCTGATAGGTTCCCTTGGTGCTGAGCCCATTGAGATGTCAGATCCCACTTCAGAGACTGCATGTGCCACCTGGAGTGGTCTAATAGCAGGATGCAATAGGCCACGAAGTCTCAGTGCTGCTCTTACTGAGACCCAGGTCAAAGGATGATACATTGGGATCATTGCTCAAATATCCTAGACTTGTTGATGCGGAGGAAGCGCTCGGAATAGAAACGTACCCAGATTGGCTCCAATGAAGAGGAGCATTTGCAATGGTGTGATTTCGGCACATTGACAGGGTATCCCAAAGATGTTAACAGGTTGGCTGTCGTCTGGAGGTGGTTACCGACTGCCTGAGGTGAGCTTGCACTCAGCAGCCAATGTCTACGTACAGTAACTCTAATATTCCCAACCTGCAAAGATAGGCAGCTACCACCACTATTGTAGGAAAGTAGGATCTCCTTTTATGGTTACCCCCACTTTTTGCCTGGTGCTAAGCTGTTATTGGCTAGTCTGACTGTGATCCTGCTAATCAGGACTCCAGTCTATCTGCTTTCTCCCTTAAATGTTTATGTTCAGTACTTGGGTACATCCTAGATTGAATACTGGGGTATCCTTATCAGTCCCTAGTATATGGTATTAAGGTACCCAGGGAAAAGGTACCGTAGAGGTACCCCATCGGGTAAAGCATGTATTATGCCACCCAAGGGAGACCGTTCAAAATAGAGCTACAGGCCTGCCATTGCAGCCTGTGTACGCTGGTACTAGCACCACTTATCAAAGATAAAGGTTTCCTACATCTGGGGTCACTGCACTCGAAACCTATAAGTCACCCGTACAATAGGCCTTTGCAATCCTGAAGGCAGGGTGCTTGGTTCCAAGTGTGAGGGTGCCCCTGCATGAGCAGGACACCCCAACAGCCTACGGAGTCCATTCTCCTGGGCAGCAAGTGAACCAGCCTCAGAGGGGCGTCACGTAATTACGCAATGACCATCTCGAAATTGGCTGAAATGATTCTGATCATGTTTGGTATCAAACATGTTAGAATCATACCTTCACACTGTAAACGGTTTTGGAGTATGATTCCAAGCACTGGAAAAGACATCCCTTAGGCTCTCAGTGTTCCTGGTGCTAGCCTTCTAGACAAGGACAGCACAAAATGGTTGCTGCCCACCAGAGACATGATTCTGTCCTCCTTCTGCTGAGCCAAACTCGAGCAGGCTAAAGCAGAACAATAGGCATCCTATCACAGGGAGATGTGACCACCTCCCAGACAGGATTTAGTGTTTTGGCACCGGGTGGGTGCACTTGCCAGCGCCACTAAGTCTCCATGAGGGGCACATTTGGTGTCCCGGTGCATAGTCCAGTTCAAACCAGTCCTGGGAGCTGTTGGCTCCTGCTCTGGCGTGAAACAGGACAAAGGACATGGGGGTAAGCTCCCCCTGTCCAGATACCAACCGTTTCCTTAGGGTACTTAAGGGCTTACCTGGGTGTATGTCCCTAGATTAGTCGTGGGACAAGATTCAGATCAGACACCACTTCTGTCGTCTGCGCACTCAGGACTTCGCTGGACTTCGTTTGGGCTCGACTTCGTACCCCTTTCAGTCTGCTACATCGTCTGTGCCTGTGAACCATGCAGGAACGATTCAAGGCCTGTGGGCATCAAAGACACCTGAAAGAATCTTTCTTGAAGTGAAGGAGTCACTTCCCTGCATTTGCAGGCACCGCAACTAAGTCGACCAGTCTGCTGATCCTGCGCTCCTCCGGAATCTGTAAGGTTCTGCAACACAGGCGGTGATTCTCCACAGCTCTCAACACCTGCCCTGCCCTCTCACCAAGTTTAACGAGTTATCCCTTGTGGGGGCTGTAATAACCGAACCACTGTGCACGCATCAACTTGTAGCTGCAAAGGCTTCTTGGCTTCCTTCCACCAAGATCTTAAGGCTCCAAGTAGCCCCAACCTCAAGCATCTCCAATGACCAAACTCTTTGCCCACATTACATCGTTTGCACCGTGGTTTTGGTGAGTTGCTTGAGGTCCTCTGGCCTGTGGCTTCTGTTGGGGGTCATCTTTGCTTCTTTTTGGCTCCCCTGATTGCTCGGGCTTGCCCTAACTCCCCTGCTTGTAGTGAGTCCCCTGGACCTTGCTGGACTGGACATTGCACCTTCTTCGACTTCGGCCTTGGTTGCATTTGACAAGGTTTGTTGGTGCTCTCAACAGACACCAACCCCTCAGCACTTGATATCCGATGTGAGACAGCTTGTGCATGGCTCCTGGTCTTCCTCAGTGTCGCCTGGCCCTCACAGCTGCAGAGCCAAGGTCATTGTCATCCCTCCTGCAACACCGGACATAGAAGGGCATTCGCCTTTCAAGTCTCCTGGTCCCTCCTGAGGGACATAGATTAAGTCCCCTCTGCTTGCAGGTACCTCTCATCTCGAATCCACCTTCGGATTCCACTGGACACTTTCTCCTTCTTCAGCAGCAGCACTTTCCTGAAGTCCTCCATTGAGTTCGACTGCAGTTTCCTACACCACTTCACACCTATACACCCGGCTTCCCTGGTGTAGTAACATGGGTACTAGGGTATCCAAGAGTGGTCTGGCACTCAAACCTTCTGTCCTCCATGGGGTTTCTTCAGGGTCCACTGGGAAGGGTCCTTCATGCTTTCCGTGGGGATCCTAGTCACTCACCTTGGGTGGTTCCTTGGATCCCCAGCACTTCTACATCTTCATGGCATTGTCTTGACCAGAGTTGTGGTTCTCATACCACTTTCTTGGTATATGGTTTGGTATCCCCTGGGGCCCTATGTGTATTCTGTGCTATTTACTGTGTTTCTCTGCAAACTATTATGTGCATTGTGCATATCTCTTGGTAGGAGATATTTGTACGTGTTAGAGACTAATATATTTTATTTATTTATTTATTTTATTTTAAGAGTTTCATATAGCGCTGGCTAGACCCGGAGGTATCAGAGCGCTTTACATGAGGTTCCACAAAATTACAAGATTACATCAGTTTCAATTTACATCAGTTGCTAGACAAACAATTACAAGAGCATAGAGAACGAGATAAGTGAGGTGTAGAAGGGAAGGGGGTAAGGGTAAAGGGGCGGGAGGGAGATACGGCAGAAAGACAAAGGAAAGACTGCCCAAAGTCCGGCTGGGTGGGTGACGGTCGAGGGGGAAGTCCCAAAACCCATCTCCTCTATAGCTATCAGGTAGCTCTACCGGGCTTTGGCCAAATAGCTAGGTCTCAATGGGAAACATTTAAAGAACATGGGGGGCAAAATAATGGAGCGTAGAGGGGAGGGGACAGGGAAGGTGAGAAAGGGAGGATAGGGGAAGAGACAACAAGGAGAGACAAAATGAAATCTGTCTAAAGGCCGACTGGGTAGGTGACGACCATGGAGGGAGTCCACGTCCCATCTCCCCTATAGCTAAAGCAGGTAGCTCCAGGGCCGGACTTGCCATAGCGGGCACCGGGCGTTTCCCCGGTAGGCCGCTAGGGTGGGGGCCGGTTTTGGGCCCCTGGGGGGCCGTTTTTGTTACCGGGGGTCGGCAATGTTGGCCCCCAGTAACAAAATTGCCTAAACCGGCTGTCGCAAACTGCTCAGCTGCACTACCCTTGACCCCAGGGGGGCCAGCTGAGCAGTTTGCCAGGGCCGGTTTCTGTTCTCAGTCCGGCCCTGGGTAGCTCCATCGGGCATCAGACAAAATAGTTCAGTCTCAATACATTGAGAGAGGAGAGAAGGAGAGACATAAACAGAGGGAGGATGCAGGAAGATATGACAGGCAAGACGGAAGGAAGTCTGGCTAAAGACCGACTGGGTAGGTGACGTCCAAGGAGGGAATCCCCGACCTGTCTCCCCATAGCTAAACCAGGTAGCGCCATCGGGCTGCAGACAAAATCTCAAATGAGCTAGATCTCAAATGACGAGGGAAAATTCACAGGTAAACAGGGTGGGGACTTGGGCCAGGACAGGTGAGGGCAGAGATCAGTAGCAGGAAAGTGGAAAGGAGTAGAGCGAGGAGGGGCAGGGGGTAGGTAGTTTGGTAAAAGTTCCCATGGATCTGCTTCGAGTCATTAAAAAAGCAAGTCCGTTCCTTCTCAGGTGCCATCTTGAGGTTAAAACGCTGAGTGAGATTTTCGCCAGTAGAGGGCGGGTATGGGCGAGACAGGGAGAAGGGGAGAAACTTGAGTCTGATCAGGTTGAATTCTTGGGGGCAAGGGGCACTTCCAGGGCAGATTTGAGTTTTGAGCAGCAGACCTGCCCCTCTCTTGAACCCCTCAGGCAGCAAGCTGCTGCTGAGGTCTCAGGGAATATCAGTGAGTCCCATAAGATCTACTGGGAGGAAGGACTTCTTTACTCGGAGGGTAGAGACCCCAAGCCTGGTGATACCAGGAGGTTCGTTATACCCCAGCGGTTTAGAGGTTTCGTACTCACCCTTGCACTTGATATTCCTCTGATAGGTCACTTAGGGCAAAGCAAGACTTGGGACAGGCGTGTTCCTCACTTTCACTGGCCCCATAAGTCGGAGGACACTAAGGAGTTTTGTCACTCCTGTGCCACTTACCTAGCCAATGGTAGGTTAGGTGACATCACAAAGGCCCCCTTAATTCCACTTCCAGTGGTTGGGGTTCCTGTTGAGAGGGTTGGGATTTACATTATTGGTCCCATGAACCCTCCAACAGCATCTGGGCACAGTTATATTCTAGTGGTGGTGGACCATGCCACTAGATACCCAGAAGCTATTCCCCTTAGTACCACTACAGTCCCTGTGGTGGCAAGGGCCCTCTTGGAAAATAAATCCCGAGTGGGCTTCCCTAAGGAGGTCTTAACTGACAGAGGTACCAACTTCATGTTAAGTTATGTAATTGCAATGTGGAAAGTGTGTGGAGTGAATTACAAATTCACCACACCCTATCAACCTCAATGCAATGGGCTTGTGGAAAGGTTCAACAAGAACCTAAAGGGTATGATCATGGGTCTCACAGAAAATCTTAGGCGAAAATTGGAAGTCCTACTACCCTGCCTTCTTTTTGCCTGTACGGAGTTTCCTCAGAAGGGGTTGGCGACAACCCTTTTCAACTTCTGTTTGGACAACCAGTTAGGGGTCCCTTGTGTCTGGTGAAGGAGGGCTGGGAGTTACCTCTCAAACCTCCCAAACAGGACATAGTGAACTATGTACTTAGTCTGCGCTCTTGCATGGCTGAGCACATGAAGAAGGCAAGCAAAAACCTGGAGGCCAGCCAAGAACTTCAAAAAGGTTGGCATGACCAAAAGGCTGTCCTGACTGTTTACCAGCCAGGTCAGAAAGTGTGGGTGTTGGAGCCTGTGGCCCCAGCAGCTCTCCAGGACAAATAGAGTGCCCCCCCCCCCCCCACGCTATACTTGAACAAAAGGGTGAGGTCACCTACTTGGTGGACCTTGGCACTCCCAGAAGTCCCCATAGGGTCCTGCATGTGAACAGGCTAAAACCTTCTGTTGACCGGGCTTACATGGGCTTGCTCATGGCAACTGATGAGGGACCTGAGGAAGAGAGTGATCCTTTCCCTGATCTCCTCTCTTAGAACCCTGATAATGAATAAGTTGAGGCAGCCTCACTGATCAACAGCAGATTGACTGCAGGAAGGTCCTCAATCAATTCAGGCATATGTTTTCTCTGACACCCAGTCAAACCACCTGGTGTACCCATGAAGTGGACACAGGGGAGAGTCTACCTGTGAAGAAGACAATCTAAGGCAGCCTGACCATGTTAGATTGCATCAGGATAGAGGTCCAAAAGATCATGGAGTTGGGAGTGACTGAGCCGTCAGATAGCCATTGGGCTAGCCCAGCAGTCCTACTACATAAACCTCACACCAAGAGTGGAAAAAGATAAATTAGGTTTTGTTTCGACTACAGGGGTCTCAATGCAGTCACTAGGACTGATACTCACCCAATTCCTAGGGCAGATGAACGTATTGATACTTTGGCCTCAGCCAAGTTTCTAAGTACATTTGACCTAACTGCTGGTCACTGGCTAATCAGACTAGCTGAGGATGTTGAACCAAAAACTGCATTTTCAACCCCTAGTGGTCATTATCAATTTATTGTCATGCCTTTTGGTGTGAAGAATGCATCTGCCGTACTCTAGAGGTTGGTGAACAACGTTCTCACAGGCCTGGGAGCCTATAGTGCAGCATATCTAGATGATATTGCTGTCTTTAGCTTCACCTAGGAGTATCACCTGGTCCACCTCAAGAATTTTTTGGAGGCTCTGCAGAAAGCAGGCCTCACTATCAAGGCTACTAAGTGCCAGATAGGCCAGAGCAATGTTGTGTACTTGGGCCACCTGATAGGTGGAGGCCAGGGTCAACCACTACAGAGCAACATCCAAACCATAATGGAAAGGGTTGCTCCAACTACCCAGACTAAGGTCAGAGCTTTATTGGGCCTGATTGGGTATGACAGAAGATTTGTAAAGGGATATGGGCCCATAGTGACTCCCCTGAATGATCTGACACCTAAGGAAATGCCCAAGAAAGCTCAGTGGACAATAAGCTGTCAGAAGGCATTTTATGACCTCAAGCAGGCCATGTGCACTGCTCCTATTCTGCAAAGTCCTGATTACTTAAAAACTTTCATTGTGAAAACCGAAGCGTCTGAGTTAGGAGTAGGGGCTGTGTTATCACAACTGAATGTAGAGGGCCAGAATCAACCAGTAGCTGTTATCAGCAGAATGTTGACCCCCAGAGAGAAACGTTGGTCAGCCATAGAGAGGGCAGCCTCTGCTGTGGTCTGGGCCCTGAAGAAGTTGAGGCCCTACATATTTGACACTCACTTTATTATTCAGACAGACCATAAGCCCCTCTCATGGCTTAAGTAGATGAAGGGTGAAAAACCCAAACGTCTGAGGCAGCCCATTTCCCTACAGGGAATGGGCTATACAGTGGAACCTGGGAGTAACCATGCCAAAGCAGATAAGCAGATGGATTCTCCAGATATTTCCACTTAGAAAATGAACACTCAACTGGGCAAGGTTAGTCTCAGCTCCTTACGTTGCAGGGGGGGGCGGGGGAGGGGAGGTTGTGTAGCAAAGTAGGGTCTGCTTTTATGATACCAGATTCGGGTCAAGTTAGCGCTATATAAAACTCTGTTAAAAAAAAAAACCTATACAGAGGGGCATTGCGTAATTACATGATGACCATCTCGAAATTAGCTGAAATAAATCATATCATGTTTGGTATCAAACATGTTGGAATCATACCCCCACACCTTAAATGGTGTGGAATGTATAATTCCAAGCACTGGAAGAGCCCTCCGTTAGGCTCTCAGTGTTCCTGGAGCCAGTCTTCTAGACCCGGTTGCTGCCGACCAGAGACACGATTCTGCTCTCCTGCTGCTACGCCAAGCTCGAGCAAGGAAAGGCAGCCCACCTCCCAGACAGAATTTAGTGTATTGGGACCAGGCGGGTGCGCTTGCTAGCGCCACTAAGTCTGCATGAGGGGCACATGTGGTGTCTCCGTGCATTGTCAAGTTCAAACCAGTCCTGGGAGCCATTGGCTCCCGCTCTGGCACGAAACGTGAAAAAGGAAATGGGAGTAACCTCCCCCCTGTCCAGATCCTCCCTTGGGACCGTCCCCTGAATCATCCCAACCCTTTCCCTGGGGTACTTAAGGGCTTACCTGGGTTAGGTCCCTAGATTCATTGTGGGACAAGATTCAGATCAGACACCACTTCTTCTTCTACTGTCTAGTCACTCCGGACTATGTTTGGGCTTGACTTTGTCTCCCTTCCAGTCTGCTGCATCGTCATTTGCCTGTGCACCATACAGGAACCTTCCAAGGCCTGTAGGCATCAAAGACACCTGAAGGAATCTTCCTTGAAGTTAAGGAGTCACTTCCCTGCATTCGCAGGCACCACAACTAAGTCGACCGGTCTGCTGATCCTGAGCTCCTCCGGACTACGTAAGGTTCTGCAACACAGGTGGTGGTTCTCCACAGCTCGGGAGGCCTGCCCTTCCCTCTCACCAAGTTTGAGGTCAGTATCCCTTGTGGGGGCTGCAATAACCGACCCCTGTGCACTGCATCATCTTGCAGTTACAAAGGCTTGATAGCTTCTTCCACCAATGTCTTCAGGCTCCAAGTAGCCCCAACCTCAAGCATCTCCAGTGCCCAACGTCTTCATCCACATCGCATCGTTTGCACCGTTGCCTGCTTCTCCTAATACAGGATCCTGCATCACAGGTGCTGAGAATAGTCTCTTGCTCTCCTCAGATGACCCCTGCATTGATTATCCGCATTGGTTCCACTATGAGGACTTTGTTCATATTTGTTGACTTGATTGGTACATCAAATGGTAGACCCACTGGCAATGTTAATTTAAATCAAGGATATAACATCCTCAATTGCATTGGGTCGTACTTGGGGGCAATGCCGGATGCACAGTGCTCGCTCCCTACCGACCTCAGAGACACTCCCACTCTCTTCTTTTAAGTGTGCCATTCTCTCTTAATTTGCCTTTTAAGTATTCTTTTTGCATCATATTCACAGTATATGACAGGTATAGGATACATTATGCCACTACACTGAAGGATACTCCTACACAAACACAATGATGAAAGTTGCAGCATGCTCAGCCATGGAAATTTAAAGGCCCAACATGTGGTCCGTTAGGACAGGCCCACGTAGGGAAGCGAGAGAAGATTTGGAAAGATAGATGAACCAGAAAGACATATACTGCACATCCACTGCTGAGTTCATTAGCGAGATGCATTTCACTGCAGTCCCATTCCAACGGATCAATAGTTGGCACACACGCACCGGCACTATTTTATGATACATTTAGTTCACCAATCACCATCTACTGGGGAAGTTGGAAAGAGTCGCTGAAGAAAGGGCAGTTTCCTACACTTCAGAATTTCACAGATGAATCTTGCTCAATCTATCATCTCAGCGTCTTGAATACGATTATCTCATTGCACCCAGCAGATCGCATTCCAGTGCGTGAAGGGGTGATCCTTTTAGGCAGAGCCACTGCCTGGATAATTATTTGGCCTTCGATTGAATTCAAGTCACAAGTGGGAGCAGAGTATGGGTTGGAGGAATACATGGGCCATGAAGCGTGATCAAAGTGTCACATGCATGGGTTCTGTATCTGCTGCCTACACATGCAAGACTGAGGCCTGGTTTGTGTGCAGTATGATTCCATTGCTCAGGTAGAGTGTGCATAGTTTTTGCACATGCATTTAGAGGTGGCATGTCCACCTCAGGAAAAACAAAATGGGATACGAAAATCTCGTACGTGGGGAGGGAGAACAAAAACAGTAATAGAAAACAGAATTGGGAAAGGTGTCATCACAGCCTAGCGAAAGATTTAAAACAAGGAAAATGGTTAAGGATATAAATCAAATAAGAATTACAGTGAGAATTGAGAATAATATTGGAGCAGGGCATAGGATAGGTTGAAGGGTAAAGAAAAGGGTTGTGGCTCGCATTAGGATGACTGATAGGATTAGTATGAAGGGAGCTTATGGCAAAAAACGTAATGGAAAGGGATAGGTTATGGGAAGAAAGCTTAAGAGTTGTCAGCACATAAAACAGAAAGACCTTTGATTTCCTGAAAAATAGACACGACCCAAGATTATAAAACACAGAAAAATAGATCTCACGATTAATCACTTTGAGATTACGTGAATAATATCAAAGTGATTTACTCTTCTGAGAAACTGGGAAATGGATATTCATGTTAAGGTCGGTGGTTCAGGTACAAAGGGGATCCATTTGACTTTGATGGCAGGGCCGGACTGGGAACAGCAACCAGCCCTGAAAGGTTTCTGCTCGACCGGCCCTGGGAGTGGGGGGTGCTAGCAAGAAACACTGCTCCTGCTTATGTTACAGGGGGTCGATATTGCAGCACTGCTGCAAAACTGTCACACACAGGCAAAAAACTGGCCCCACCCATCTGGCCAACTGGGAAAATGCCCAGTGCCTGCTATAGCCAGTCCGGCCCAGTTTGACAGGATTCCCTACATTTTGAAGGGCAGCTAAGGCATGTACTTGGCTGCCCTGGTGGCCTAGAGCTCACTATTTCAAGAGATCTCTGCCTCTGGGCACAGATATCTAAGCCTTCTCAGAAACCGCGGTGGCGGGTCCGGTTAAAACATTGAAAATTTGCTGGGCAGTCGCTATCAATCAAGTCAGGATCACCCTAAAAGCAGCTAACAAAGGCTACAAGACTCTGGTGAAGGGTACTGAAAATCTGGAGGAAACAAGTTTAGCGGCCCTAAAACACCCCTAGCCCACCAGTCTAAGACAGAGTTAACATCAGCGAGGGCCAAAAGGATTGTAAGAAGTGTTGTCCTTTATTCTGTACAGCTGTTTACCCAGTGATGCTTAAAAAGGGGACTTCATGAAAACGTGCAAGGGACCACGGCATTGACTATAACCTCCGGGGAGGGACGATCATGTAGGCATAGGGGTGCTGTGCTCAATTTTATGTAAGACTATGGATTTTAGCTTTTATATGTTGACCGTTTTTTACTGTAATGATTTTAATTAATTGATCAGTTAATAAATAAATACAAATACATTGGCTATGTTTTATGTGGCAATTGCAAAAAACACAGTTGATGGACAGAATGCAGAACAATGTCTTACATTCACCCCAGTACAAAGATCTGGACCTAAATCCATCGTTTTTTTGCACTCCACACCACCCTAGGTAAGACAATGGCTATATGCAAATCAGCCTTGACCCTGTGCCTCATGGGAACAGTCCAGCCCGAACTACCAAGCCATGTCTTTCCTAGACCGGAATCAAGCATCCAAGGGCCAGTTTCTGGCTATCAGCCTTCTTCAGCCTGGATAGCTTGACTCCAGTGATGTGGAGAGCCTGGGACTCACGTCTGAGCATACCCAGCCCACTCGGGGTGAAAATTGCAAAAAACACAGTTGATGGACAGAATCAGAACAATGTCTTACATTCACCCCAGTACAAATATCTGGGCCTAAATCCATGTTTTTTTTGCACTCCACACCACCCTAGGTCAGACAATGGCTATATGCAAATTTAATTTAATTTAATTTAATTTTGCAATTTTTAAAGCGCACAAATACCCACGGGTGTCTCGGCGCTGGTGATATCAGAGCTCACTAAAGTATGGCGGGGGAGTTAGGAAGAGGAGAAGAGCCATGCTTTGGGGCTTTTTCGAAATTTAAGAAGTGTGGGAGCGGATTTGATATGGAGTGGGAGAGTGTTCCACAGTTTAGCTGTAGCTGTGGTAAAGCATCTGTCTCCCCAGGTGGCCTTTCTTGTCCGAGGGACGTTCAGCCTTGACCCTGTGCCTCATGGGAACAGTCCAGCCCGAACTACCAAGCACTGGGGTGAATGTAAGACATTGTTCTGCATTCTGTCCATCAACTGTGTTTTTTGCATGTTTTATGTGGCAGCACAGAAAACTTTTTTTGTCCAAACCGAAACAGGAGTTTGTTTTTGAAAAGCAAAAAACGAATATCCCTAAACTCGAGAGTTTACTCCCAAAGTGTAGAGGTCATTTATTTATTTTTCTTTTTGGGATCGCCCGAACAGGGAAAAAAGTACATGAGATGGCCTGATGCACGCTGGCCCAACCAACTGTTTAACAGTTCTGCTAGCGGAATGGTAAGAAGATGCTTCGTCCCACTCTAAATAAAACAGGCAGACTGTCAGTTTGCCAGACCAGGTACAAATGTGCAGGAGAACCTGTCCACCAAACTTTAAATAAAACCAATGTCTTTAGTAAGTGATGCGGTCTACTGACCAAAGTTTTGGAAACATACCATGCCTAGAATGGATACAGGCCATATCTGAAGCAGCAGCAGGCTTAAGTTTAAGATGTTTCATGGAATAAAAAGAACAAAAAAAAGTTTAATTTTCACCACAACTCTTCAAATTAATCTTAGCAAGAAAATGGCAGCCTTGGTGCCTCATTATTTTGAAATGCCCATCACAAGTATTTTGAGTTTATTTCTGAACTTGTACAAAGAACATTTCGAATATCAAATAGGAGGGGGCTCAAAAGAGGCATCCATTCCCTGTGAGTGATTTGAAAAGGGATATATTAATTACATGTGACTGCAACTGGAGTTGCAAACCATGGACAGCTCCCCCCTTAGAAACTGTGTTGCCAACCTCAGGCGAGCAAGCATATGTTTCCCAGAACGCACTATCAAGCTGTAAACTTTTTTTTAAATATCAGCACCTGATCCCCTTCAAGGACAGGGGTTGCTTTTAAAAATATATGTTTCACATTTCAAAATACATGAACAGAAGTCTGTTGTCCTTAGCAGACCTCCCTTCTTTCATTCGCAGCCAATCAAAGGGGTTACAAAGCGACCTGTCTAATTTATCTTTTAGGTGGGTTGTTTTATGAAACCCTACGAATGGACAATTTGCGATGGAACCTATCGCTATCTTGCCTGCTTCTTGTTCAGGAGAGGAGCAGAAACTAAGGGGACCCGGGCAGGCGAAGGTAAGTTCAATATATTTTTTTTAATTATTAAACCTATCACAGCGCGACCCCTCACCTGAGAGTCATGTTGGCCGCGACTGCCCAGGATCCTCATGTGGTGCCAAGAGGGCGCCTAATGTGCACAGTAACAGAAGAACGCCCCAGATAATCCAAAGGGGGGGGGGGGGGGCGGTCACCTCCACATTCCAACCAGCAGCCATTATACTAGAAATGGTCCGACTGGTCCCGAGAAAACGCTTTTTTAATTTGATTTATATTTTTACACGACTCCTGCAGCAATTATATTTATAAAGCGGAGGGATCAGAGGCCACCGGTTTATTATCGCATGAAAACAGCCGGCTATTTTGTTTTTTTGGGGGGTGGCCGTTTATCTGATCGATTCTACAGACACGTCTCTGGCAGCCAATCTATCAGTTTATCTCCCCTCCTAAATCACGGCCACCGCTGGCAGCTGGCAGGGTGACGCGGACACGAGGCGAGGTGCTGTAACTGCGCCGTGCTGAGAACAGCTGCCCCAGAGGCCACGCGCAAACATGGGCTCAAGGCCCTGTGCTAGTCAGGGCGGGCGGGGGCGGGCTGGGCCCGCTCAGCACCACGGACAGCTCTCCCGGCGCGCGCCGCTTAGTATTCATGCCGCGCGCTCCTGTGAGAGCACAGCAGTGGAACTGAACTGTGTACAGGGGGACATGCGACTACTAACGTTGTTTGCACAGAGATGACGTCAATCTAACACGCAATAATGTTGTTGATTAATTTTATAAAGTGTTTAGAAACAATACAACATGGCAACAACCGGGCACGTTGTGCATCTGCACAGTGATAAATGATGGGTGGGAAAGCGGGTGCGCAGCGCTTCTTAACCTCTGTTGCTTCCTTGAGAGCTCTTCAGATAAAACACAACTGGGGAGAGAAGGGGCTCAGGGCAAAAGAGGGGGGTGAGGGGATCGGCGAGGTCAGTATAGACGGGGGTGTGCTGTGAGGGAGGATAACTTATTTTTTAATGTTTGTTAACTCCTTGCCTGCTGCTGCTTAAGCATGCATAACTTATTTTTGAATAATGGTATCCTGGCCAATTGTACTTTCCTTTCCCCCCACACGTTGGGGATTTTGAAGATAACCAAGGTGTGTGCACTGATTTAAGTGAAACCAGTCGACACTTAAAGGTGTGGACTTGTTTTACATTCAATTAGCGCGATGTTAGCGTGCCACATGTCACACTGAACCAAAATGAAACCCCCCAAAACGAAACTCTGGTCTTGAGGGAAGCGGTTCCCTTGAGTCTTGTATTTTTTTTTGTTAAAGAAAATATTTTGGTGTAAATACTAGAAGGGTTTGCAAACGCACTGTGGTGGACCACCGTAGTGCTTTTGAACCGTAATGTTCCCTGCTAGCGTCCAGTCAAAAAGCACTCTGAAGGTACTGTGGTGGACGGGAGGATGTGGCGCAGCGGCCAGAGCTGCCGAGTCGAGAGCTGGGGTTCGAGTCTCGACGTTGGCACACCATCCTGAGATTCTGGGCAAATCACTTGATCTCCTCGTGCCCATGGACAGTGACTGGATGCCTTCATGGGTAATAAGCAGCGCAATATACATTGCAAACTTTAACCTCAACGGTACGGTCATTGCCGTTGAACAACTAATGGAACGTGTTGATGTGTAAACAAATCAATAAAAGAAGGAAAAGGTAAGCCTTGCAAGAGCAGATCCCTTTATTGTCCACGGGGTGGGGGTAGGGGGCGGTGTTACACAGATGTGTGACCACCAGTGTAAAAAAAAAATCTAAAGCCCTTTAACACATTTTTAAGAGGGTATCATTTTGTAAGTTGTTTTCAGTTTAAAAGGTATTACTTTTACTGGGCAGTGGTTTATTTCCAGTTTTCTCCACATCATAAAGTATGTCCAGTGAGACAAGTGTGCAAAAGGGGGTAACTTGCTTATCCGACTGGAGTTCAAAATCACCCAAAGAACTCAAACACTTGTGATAAAGGGCAGCACCCACCATGGAGCGTGCACAGTAAGAAATGACTAGTCAGGACACCGAGAAGAGGACTCCATCAGGTTTGTCACTTGCAACAAAAGGTCCTTCCCTTAGAAGACAACTGAAGATCAGTCACTGCACTCCGCTTTACAAAGAATTCCAGCAGGAGGGGGAATCAGGAAGCAGCACAGTCTGGCAACCACTGAAAGGCAAGCCTGCTAATTATGGCTACCACTAACCATGTACAGCACCGCACATCCATGGGAGACGCACCCACAGATTCACGTGCACCCAGCATATGCAGGTACCTTCTCTCACACATGCACACAGCCGCCCTCTATGCATCCCAAACACGCTGTGAACAAGGAGATTCAGCGGTAACACACCACACAGATTTACCAGTAAGAGCCAGTAGACAGTCGGTACAGTGGGGATCAAGTGAAAAAAGCCTGCACACATCTCCTATGATCACCGTCCACCAACAGTTAGCGTCACAGCCCGTTCATGGGGATGGCACTCACCCATGAATATAGGAGTACACTTTGGGTGGACCTAACCCAATACAGTCTAGCACCCTGCCCATGAACAATAATCTTTAATCATGTGGAGCACAGGTCAGCAGATTAGTAACATGGGCCTTCTGTAGAAGAAAACACAACTGGTCTACCATAATGATAAAAAAGGCACCGAATGTCACATGGACCTCAGTCAAGGGACATTCGACCCTACTGCATGTAACTGTGTGTCAATTAGGTAAGTTACTTACAGACGATAGCATAATGCTGTCGGGGTATTGGGGCTCGGACTGTTGCACGGCGTCCGCTCTCCGAGGACTTGATTCATTTTTTTCCCAATGCTTTCCCCTGAGCTCTGCTCCTGCAGCAGGCACAAGCTACAGATTCTGAGCGAGTGATGAATCCTGCTCTTGAAAGCAGCGACACTGTTTTTCTCAAACCAAGACCCACAACTCTCCCCCAGCAGCTATATTTTATGAGTCCATTGATTTGGCCCCTCAATTTATTAGTGGAAAACAGCAAACCTTCTCATCAAGGACCATATATATTCCATTATGCATGATCTACAGCCTCCACTAGTGACTAATTATTAACAGGGAAGTGCAGGTAAATCACCAACCTTGCTGAGCCGTGATGTTGAACTGGTCCCCCTGAAAAGACTGAGACATCCTCTGATTTCTGTTCAGCAGATGAAAAGAGCAGATTGAGACTGCAGTGCTACAGAGCCAATGCTTTTTAGGAAGTTAAGATGAAATATTTCTCACAGAAAAGCAAGATTTTTTTAAACTTTTTGAAGGCAACTACTTTGCGAGGGGTTCAGTACTTTGCGGGTTGTATGTTATACTGGTAAAAACAGTTTTAAGGAAACCTATTCTGGAGAAATCTTCTCCACAAAGCAACTTCCTCATGTTTTTATTAATACATGGGATTCTCAGGATGGCGATTCCATCCAGGTGAAAGCCCTTCATGGCAGAAAATATGCTGCAATCTATTTTTCCCACAATCAAAGATAACTTGTAAAGGAGGTAATAATAGTGCTTCATTTATCCTTCACCTTCTCTACTCTTTGTCCTCTCTTGCTCATTCTCCTTTGACCTAGGCTGGTAGTCCAACTGTTTTTTTCTTCACCCGGGTCCTATGCTTCTACCTATGCTCTAGTACCTCTATGCTCACCATACGCTAACCTCTAACCCAAACTATACTCTAGTTTATTTACCCCAGCCCACACCATTTAAAGCTTTTCCCAACCCCATCAATTCCCTTTTGTGTGTCTCCTGTTCACCAGCTGAAAAGTTCAAGGGCACAGGGTGGGCACTGGTCTTCATCCACACATACGTGTTAGTCTGTCAACCCTTGCTTTGGGCATCACCACCATCAAGCTGGCCCTTTTGCCTACCACAAAGCTCTACAATACCAAGGCCTGGCCTTTTGACTACTTTGTCCTTTATGTACTTCATAACTTCCTTTGCCACCCTGTATGTTCCAGTCTGTGTGTCATGGGCTCAGGGAAAGTAAATGGACAAAAAGGCCAAGCACTGCTTACATTGCCTGCTGGGCAGGTGTCAGGCCAGGAAGGAGGCCAGTTACCTCAATGGACCTTTCTTCTCCGAGGCTGGAGCTACCGCAGACACTTGCCGGTCCTGTTCTTTCTTTTAAATGGCTAGGCCAGGCTGTTCTTCTCTAGCCATCTTTTTCTTTCTTAGCCCCCTTGTTCTGTCTTCCCCACTCGCCAACATCCCCCCTCTGAGCCTACTCTTTCTGTATCTTCAGGCATCCGCTTTGTGCTACCAGGTCAGTTGGCCTTTTCTTCTGTAGTTCAAATACACGAGACTAAAAGCCCAATAGCCACTGAGCTAGTCACAATGGCTGGCTGAGGTGCCAGTTCGACTTAGATGCCCTTAAACCGTGAGTGGGTGGCAGACCACTGTGCCCATGATTTTCTTGTGGTGAAGGAACCATAGAGTCGAGTGGTCATTAGTCTACTAGACGGAATAAGTGTGCCTTATCGGGGTTCAGAATGAGGACCCAGGACAAGGGTTATAGTTAGGATTTCTCAAGATTACCAAGGACAGCTGGCGAGAGGAGTTTAGGCGCCCCTGGACATAGAGGGCCAGGGATGATGCAGGATCACACGGCTCTCAAGGCAACTCGTGGACCAAGTTGCCAGGACTAGCCGATCCTTTTGAACACGGTTATCGAAGTGTACTCAATGAAACAGAGCCGAATTTACACAAGGAAATCGCCAGAATATTTGAGTAAATGGTGCAATGGAAAAGTACGTTCAAAACAAAGCCTATTTTAACGATTTGTAACTGGTGGTCCATACTAAGACAAATAATGTTGTTGTCCTGGAGCTTGTAAATATCAAGTGCTACACTACAGATAGTGCGCTGCTTGTGAAAGTGCAGCAGATGAGTCTGAATCCCCCTGTGCGCACAGAACGTCAGAGTAGGGCACAGGATTACAACAGCCTCAGCTACGTTTGCATCTGTATTACAAAGTGTGCTGAGCAAACTGTCTGTGCTGCTATAAGAATCTATGGTGCCTGAGGAGTGCCTGATGGTACCAGTAAAAGTGGGGTTGTCAGACTCTTCACCAAAGGTCAGGTGTAGGGTTTCCTGGTGTACAGCCAAGCTGAGCAGCTGCTTTCTTGCTTCCAGAGTCTGCACCAGGGAGTTATGACCTGGCTTTGAGAGGTACTTCAGACCTACCTGCCACAACTCAAAGCCCCATTTCACCACATGCACACCACCCCCTCGGTGGTCGGCGTTCTGCACTTCCCTGGGGTGGGTTCCTCACCCCTGGACACATGCAGCAGGGCAAGAAATTCCATGGGGAACGCCACACAGTTCAGATGGGCTTGGCTCCGTACACCCACATCCGCAGCGCAAATGCACAGCTCACTGAACTACCTTATTTGCTTGATACCATGTTTCTGCCATCAAGGATGGTTCTTGAAACAAATTCAAACTTCATAGCTCCAAGTACCAAGCAGAGCCCAAAACACCTATAGACTCTTGCACCTTGATGCACCCTATTAAGACAAGGAAGTTGCCACATACATAACAGCAGGATGGGAAATCTCTACATGTACTTATGCAGAATAACCCTCAACTCAACCTGAGATCATAGAAATTGATGGGAAGCAATCGCAAATGGAACTTTCAAGCTAAAAGTTGGCCACACCTGCATACCTACAGACCTTTAAGTAAACAGTCTCATCACCGACCCACATACTTACTGAACTAAGAACTGCACATAAAAGGTTTACATGTCCGTTATGCTATGTATCCTGTCCACATAGGGAAAGAAGGGTAAAAAACAAAGACAACGAGGAAAAGGAAAGAGAACTGAAGTAAATAAAGAAGGAAACGCTATAAAGGAGTATGAAATTACAAAGAAAATAGGAGAAAGTGGGAAGGAATGAGAAAGACAGGAGAGAAGAGAATAAAGGGAAACAGACAAAAGGCAAGAAAGGCAAAATATTGCAGACAATATAATAAATAAAAAAAGACCGAATAAAGGGAGGAGAGAAAGGGATGACAATGAGAGAAAAAGCAAAACAAAGGAAGCAAAAACAAAAAAAATACCACCACGAAAATGGAACTGTAAAAAATGAAAGTAGGCAAGACAAAAGAATGTGATATAAGAACGAATATAAGAAAGAATCAATAAAAAAAGTAAGGGCCAACTTAAAAGAACATGAAAGAAACAGAGAAGACTAAAAAAAGTTATAGAAAATAGAAAAAAGAAGACTGCTAACGAAAGGCAGACAGATTAATGTGTCTACAGGAATCCCATCATTTACTGCAATCAGAGGCATATGACCAACAGGTTTTGAAAGAGAAAAAAAACAGGTCCCACACCTGCTACCCTAAAAACCGTCTGTGGGGAGCTCCCACCGATGTCAATATAAGCACAATGGTTTACCTAGGGAGCATGCCATGCCTGGCTAGGCAGCATGTATTTGCTTTATCTACTGCCAGTGTTACTCCAATAACATGCATGCCTGCTCTGCTCGTCAGTCTTCTGAAGTCGGTCACAGGGCACAGCCAGGGGCAATCATTTTTACAGGGATCGGCAAGTGCCACTCTTACATTAGCAAAACAGGAAATGCCCACATTATTTCCTCCTGAGATGCTGGCGGTGAAGCAAATATCTACTATCCTGAACCAATCAAACCTAGTTAAACAACATATCCTATATATATAATGGAAACAGAGAAAATAAACTAGTCTCTTACCTGTAAACATACGTTTGAGTTTGGAACGTCGTTAGATTCCCACGGTGTGCATTACTCTGACAATTAGCTGGTTTGATCCTGAAACGGTGTGAATGAGTAAAAGTTTTTTCTTTTTGGCGTCAACTATGGGCAGTATAAGTTGAAAATGAGCCCACAATGCGGCACCTATATTTTCAGATTCCTTTCTCTGCGTTTTTGTTTTGCATCTTGAACATTTAATTTTCTAATCACTCCAGTCTTAGAGTTGGCATCAAATGCCCGTTTACTCTCCTGTAATCTTCATTACTCAGAATACTGGTCTTCCCATTCCATTCCTTACACATGAGCAGCTCGTCTGCTCCACAGAAACCTATTACCTGGCTGAGGTCAAATACTTCCCCCAATATGGTGCTACCTACCCAGCACGCATAAAGGGGGAAGCACGCCACCAGGCCTACCTGAGAATATTAACGAAACCCAAGGAAAGAAAACAGAACACAATCACCATGAACAGAAATTTAGAGTGGGAGGGATGGGCTATGAAACGGAACGGGAAGACCAGGACTCAGAGTAATGAAGATTACCGGTGAGTAATCAGGCATTACCTCCTCGTTCATCTTCCCGCCCCATTCCTTACACATGAGCCAATACCCAACTGCATAGTGATTTTGACACACCGAAATCAAGGATGCTGAATAACAGATAGGAATTCAATGCCAAAAAACAGTACAAATCATGTACAGCAAACAACAAATGAGCCCCAAAAGCAGCAGATATCGCCTTCTCCAACTGAAGACGGTAGTGGGAAACAAAAGTGTACGGAGAGGCCCATGTGGTAGCATTACAAATGTCACAAAGTGACACACCCTTGGGCATGGCCCAGGGCGAGGACCCCTCCCCCGAGTGCATCGCCCCTTGACAGAAGAGGGAAGAGGACAGAGACCAGCCTCATAAGACAAGAGAACAGCACACTTCACCCATAAAGTTAGAGTGAAGAAAGATGGCTTGAGGCCCTTCCTAGAAAGACCATAGGTAACAAACAAGGAATCCACCTGTCAAAAACCACTGGTACGACCCAGGTAGATGAGAAGGGCCCACAAGACATCCAGAGAATTGAGAACCTCTTCCTGTGGAGACAGGTTAGGGCAACACACAGGGATGACAATATCCTCCTGACAGTGGAAATCAGACAAGACCGTAGGCAGTAAAAAGTAACTAGGCCGCAAAATCACTTTGTCCGGGCAAAACTGCAAGAAAGGGCGAGAAGCCAGCAAAGCTCCAACCTCACCAACCCTGTGACCAGAAGGAATTTCAGAAAGAAACCTAAGGTCAACGGAAAACAGAGACTCAAACGGAGGACCAGTCAATGCCTGAAGCACCAAAGAAAGATCCCAGGTGGGAACCAGACAGGAGGAGTCATGATGTTGAAGAGGCAAGTCACCAAGGACAAGAAATAAGCCAATGTAGAACCCCTGAATGCCAGACCGGCAACCTTATTCTTTAAAGTTTTTCATGCTAGCTTGCGTCAGTGGTTATTCTCAGACAGTTCATTGTTGTATTGATAATAAAAATTGAGCTACTGGAGTTAATTGTGTTTGCAGATTGTGTGATTTAAGGTTATTTGTCGCTCATAAGGGAAGCACTTTAACCAACCGAAATGACACAGATTGATTAGATGTGCACCCAACAGAGAATCGTGATGACCTAACATCAAAAGAAGAACTGGAAAGGAACAGGTATCTTAAATTAAAGATTTTTCTTCAAGAAGTGAATGAATTGCCACATTCATACTGCACATAATTCTGAGAAGAACAAGTGAGATGTGCAATGGCGTAGAACGATCACTGTGGACATCAAGGTTAACCAGTCATGGATGACGCTTTGCTGCGCTCTACATGATCAACGTTCATTTAACCTGGTCTCGCCACTTTGATCACAAAGCAAGGATGAGCACTCAAGGGAAACAGACACATCTCAAGCACAGAATGAGCAATGTTTCAAACAAACCGCATGCCCTGCCAAGAGAGCCTGAAGGATTATCACCCAAAAATATCTGAGACTTGTGACACAGAGTAGTGATGAGTGAGGGAAAGCTTTTATTTTATTTTTTTTAAATCTCTTTATTCAATTTTGAATTTCTTTCCCCTAGGTATCAGCACAAATACAACAACAAAACACAACAAAAAACACAATACAGAAATACGAGGTTTTAAAAAGGAGCAAACAAAATATTGCATAAAAGTATTACACAGTATCTAGAGGAAATAAGAAAAAACACATTTTCCGAAAGAAAAAAAAAGCTTTGCTTGTTTGCCTAGTTTATTGTCATTTCTAACAATTTCTATGAATCCTTCCATCTTATTAAGGGATCCCAGATAGACCGTCCTTTCAGCTTCAACTTCTTCCCCTTCCTTTCAAAAATCGCTCGTTCCAGTGGATGTATAGAGTAATCGCGCAAGCCATTGATGAAAGGTAGGGGCAATGGATCAAGCCAGGCAGAGGCAATATTCATCCTTAATACGGCCATAGCAACAAACATAAATTGATAAGCCATCTTCTGTCCTGCTAACTCCCAATAAAACTAAATCAAAAGTTAGTGTAGTTTTTAGCCCTAACGACCGATCAAAAAATTCAGTAGTAGATTCTAGTAAGCCCTGAAGGCGCGGACAGGATGCAAACATATCCACACCGAGGACAAGTAACCCCGATAGCCCACCCCATTGTGCAAGTTTTGCCGGAGTATAATCTAAAGCAAAAACAGTTTTAAAATGTTGCGCCTGGAGCCCAGCAGAGGACAAAACCATCCGGGCTAGTTCTAAAGATTCTGCAAGCGCCTCTGGAGCAGCCCCCCCATGTTCCACCCATTTATCCTTATGCTTAGCTAAATCATCTTGCTTTAAGCCTATCAGTTCTGCATACAATTGCCTGATAGTACCCTTTGAACAGCCTCTCATATCAATAATTTAATGGCTACTGAACCCACTAAAACCTCCAGTCTTTTTACCAAAAAAGCTGCACAGCTGCATGTATTTAAAAAAAATTACCCCTTTCCAACCCACACTCAAACTGAATATCACTAAATTGGTGAAATCCTTCATTCGATATTAGGTCCCCGACCGCCCGAACTCCCTTTGTTGCCCTTTCATCCATAACCCCACCTGAAAAGATTTCCAGAAAGTTGGGATTTCTAAAAAGCAAAGTATACTGATTAAGTCTCCCCAAATCTTAAAAGCAGACAGAAGAGTCTTAAATGTTGTCCTCTTATAGTAGCTAGGTTCCGTAAATTTCCAAAAACAATTCTCAGCATGCTCCCCCAGTAACAATTTGTAAACATCAGGGAGCTCTCTTTCCCCATTCACCTCCCTTGAACATGAACCAACCAATATACCCATGTACTGGAGAGCGGCGGCCCAATAGTAGCTTCAAAAGTCAGGAACTGAAAAACCCCCTTTCTCCCATGGCAAAGACATAAACCGATAGGCCCTCCTAGTCTTTCCATGTGCCCAAATAAATTGATTGACAATACCTTCCAAAATAACAAACCAAGATGTTTGAAACTCCAACGGAATAGCCCTAAACAAATAAAGAATCTTCGGAAGGAACATCATCTTCACCACATTACAACGTCCAACAAGAGATAGATGAAGATTATTTAGTCTATTAAAGTCCATCCTCCCCTTCCTAATTACTAGCTCGATGTTCTTGGCTACCAAATACTCTAAATCAGACGTAATCCTAATACCCAAATATACTGCTGAGTCAGTAACAGGAGGATCTTCCATGTTAACAAGCAGATTCTTTATAATTTGACTTTTGGTTCGGTTTAGTGCATACCCTGAATATGTACCGAATTCTTGTGCTATTGACTCCACCACGGTCAGCGCAGAGAACGAATCGGCGGTGATTATAGCCACATCGTCAACAAAGGCTAAAATGTTTGATTTAACACCCTGACACACAATTGGGAGAATTCCATTATTGGTCTCGAAAAGCCGTAATACGGGGTCCATATATATATACAGCAAATAGCAGGGGCGAAGATGGACACCTCTGCCGAGTCCCCCGCTATATATTAAAAGGCAGAGTATAGCTACCATTTACCCTTAGTCGAGCTGTGGGTGCTGAATAAAGCGCCTGGATGGATTTCATAAAACCCTCCCCCAACCCAAACCATCTCATCGCTTCCCACAGAAAATCCGAGGAGACCCTATCAAATGCTTTTTCAGCATCTAAGAGCAAAGCAGCCATAGGGTCCCATGAGATCTCTGTTGCATCAAAGAGTGTTATCACCCGCCGTACATGCTGTGTAGTTCCCCGGCCCATTATAAACCTATGTTGACAGGGATGCATAGTTTTCTTTAATATCTTATTTAGCCTTGTGGCCATTGCTTTCGAGAAGATTTTGACGTCCCTATTCTGTAATGTTATGGGGCGATATGAGCCTGGCTCCCTGGATGGTTTATCTTTCTTTAAAAAAACAATAACATCCGCACCGGCCCAAGAATCAGGAGCTGGCACCCCACTTTGAGCCAGCAAAATAATCTCAATTAGGTCTGGTTCGATAATATCTTTGAATATTTTATAAAATTCTAGCGGAATCTGATCAGGACCAGCTGCCTTTCCGGATGGTAAATCTTGCAGAGCCCCGATTATTTCTTCCTTCGTGAACACCCTCTCAAGTTCTTCCCTATCCGCCAAGTCAACCTTTTGTACAGATATTTTATCTAAGAATTTTTCGAATATCCAGTGGCAGCGCAAATAATTCTCTACTAGACCTGTTCCAATGTTCTTTTTAATATCATAGATTTCGGATATTTCACCAGCCGCCGTTTTTTGCCATACCTTACGGCCAGAGTGTGCCCCCACCTGCTCATTATATTCGTGACAGAGCTCTTTTTTTGCCAAATATACCTCTGCCGCTTTCGCCGCAAAAAGATAGTCAGCCTCAGCCCTGTTAATAGCCAGCTGAAGAACTATTACTTCAATCAGCCCTCCCATACTAATAGCAGTGGCTAGAGCCTCCTCCAATTTATTTAATGTTTCTCTAATCTCTGCCTTCCACTGTAACTCTTTCTTCTGGCGACGTAAGCTATAACTAGTGGTTTCACTGCTTACCCCGCTTTAAAAGCGTCCCAGACGATTCCCTCTTTCGTACTCCCTCTTTAAAAATCCCAGAATTCCTTACTCCAGCCCTTCATTTATAGAACATAATCAGGATCATATAATAACCTCAGTTCAAAGGTCCATCCCCTAGTTTGCTTATCCTCCCCTGGGAGATTGACTGTAATAACTAACGGATTATGGTCTGACATTATCCTAGGGTACCTCTCGAAACGAGAGTTAGAAATAAACTGGTGTGAAATAAAGAAATAATCCAATCGAGAGTTAACCTTATGCGGTGCAGGAAAGAAGGTACCACCTAAATCTGTGGATTTCAAATATGGCCAGACACCTGTCAAGACATTATTACTAACTAAGCTTGTTAAAGCAGTGCCAATCCTTCTTTTTTCCCCGGAGTACTTACTTCCTTGCATCGCCCACCGTACCCCCAAACCATTAACATTGAAATCCCCACAAATAATCTTAGGCGTGGGCCACAAGGTCAAGTCAGAATCTAAGGCTTCTACCATTTCCGGATCGTCGCATGTCGATCCGTAAAGAGAGCATAGTGTAAATTTAACACCATTGAATAAGCATTCAATCATCACCCACTGGCCCCATTGATCAGCAGACTTTTTTAAAACTGTGAAGTTGTTTTTCCGAGTAAGAATTGCCACCCCCCTAGTACGAGAGCCCTGAGTCGTATGCACCAAAAGTTTTAATCCCAACTGTTCCAATATGTGTGCCCTGTTACCTTCTATATGTGTCTCTTGAACACAAAGAAAATCTGCCCGTAAACACTAAAACCAAATTGCTACCTTATTCCTCTTATTTTGGTCATTTAATCCACAAATATTAACAGTCACAATCCGTAAACTCATAGATTAACATTTCCTTTGCCTTCTAATAAACCCCCATCCTCCTGTGTTTACTTGATCTTTCCATGCTTGTGTTTATACTAATCACCATTGTTCGAAAATCCTTCGATAGCCAGACAAAACTGTATGCCTTCACATAAGCTTCTCCTTCATAAATCGTACTAGCTCGTATTGTGCTGAACCCAAACCAAACCCCCTCAAAGAACCAACCCAGCTCCCTGCCCCCACCCCCTACACCCCTTACAGGCAACTAGGTCACACAAGACCCAGGTATGGCAGCTGAGCTTCCATCTCCTGCAACACCAACCTTCCCCCTTCAAGTGTCCCCTCATACCATATACTCACTAGCCTCAGTGGACTAATCCCTGACATTGCTCAGCTTAATTAAAAAGACCCCAACCCCGAGATTTTCACAACATATAAAACCAAAATTTGTGCTTTATAATAAACTTTCCATTACACCGTGACCCCATAGAGAAATGATAAGAAACTATGGCAGCTGGCAGAATTATACTTCAAATTGGATTTCAATCACCCAGAAAACATTAATCATCCCTAGTGGCACTCTCCTCTGCAATATTAGCTAAGGCCCTTTGCCCCCGCATTTCTATTAGCTCCACAAGAAATTCCTGGGCTTTTATCTCAGTAAAAAACAAACATTCTAAATCTCCCTTTGTGAATAACCTTAAGCAGTGCAGGAAAAAGCAAGAAAGCTTCACAACCCACCCCTTGAAACGTGGATATCATCTGCAGTAGTCTACATCTCCGCTCGACTGTTGTGTGGCAAAAGTCAGACCAAGGGAAGAAGGTATGCCCCTCGAATGTTTGCTTTGAGTCAGGTCTGGTCCGGTCTATAATAGCATGCCTTAACAAAAATTTGCCAACAAAAAATCAGGATGGCTCTCGGGCCCTTCCCTTGATTTCTCATCTAGGTTTTCCTGAACATTGGGATGCAGTGAGCCCGCTGTACTTCCATCTCCCAGTTCCAATGGGTAAGATCCGGGAAGCGCCCTTCAGCAGCTTCACAACAATAGCCATGATGTTGTCTGCCTCTGCTTTTTCCTCCATGCCAAGCAACCGTATGTTGTTGCGGTGCTGTCGATTTTCAAACTTCTTGAGCTCCCAGTATACATGTAGTGATTGTTTTTCCTGTAAAACCTTAAATGATTTGAATTTCTCGACCTCCTCCTCCACAGCATCAGTTCGCTCTTCCACATGAGTAACTCGCTCAGCCATGTCAGTAAATTATTTGTTCGTTTACGGATGGCCCCCTGGATTTTCTTAGTGGCAAGTAGTGATCGCTTACTCTCCTGTCTTGCCTCCCCCTGCATCTGTTTGAGAGTCACATACAGTAGCTCTATTGTCGGAGAGGGAGGCATTTGCCCAGAGTTGTTAATTCCTCCTGCATCACTCTGTGGTAAATTTCCTGAATCTGGCACTCTGCCGGTGCAAGCTGTCAGCGTGGAAGCGGAATAGTCCCATTCAAGCTTCCTAGTGGTTGAGTCCGAAGATCTGGCTTTGGTCCTAGCCCGCCGCTTGGAAATCATAGATCGACTACGACGCGTCTTCTGCACGGCCGATGATTTCCCCCCTGAGGCAGACTCTTGCGATGATTCCAGTTCGCTGAATCTATGAAAGCTTCCAATACTGGAGAACTACAGTTACAGGTAAGTAACTTGTTTATTACTCCAGTATTGGAACTTTCATAGATTCAAATGCCTGAATCAGAATAGTGAGCAGTGATATTACAAAGCACCTTAATCTCGTACATTTCCTCCCCATCATGTAATACAGCATGAAAATCAAGCATAGGAAAATACAAGAAATGTTACTTTATAAAACAAGAGAAAAAAGGATGGAGGGATTGAAAGAAGGCTCACCGTTACTGGATGATGTTTCGCAGTACCGCCTCTACCACCGCCGCATCAGATACTGCGGCTGCTTCCACGCAGTAGTGCCTGGTGAAGGTGTGCGTACATGCCCAGGTCGCTGCCCTGCAGATATCCTGGATTGGCACTCCTCCAAACAATGCAGTGGAAGTGGCCACTGCTCTCGTGGAATGGGCACAAACTTGTGCATTTAGAGGCTTTCCAGCAGCTTGATGACAGTAGACAATTGCACTGGAAATCCATCTGGCAATCCCCATTTTTGATAAAGGGAAACATTTCCTGGGTGCGCTGAAAGCGACGAAGAGCTGTGAAGATTTGCGAAAGCTCTTAGTTTCTTTTAAATAGAACTTGAGACATCTTTGAACGTCCAGTGAGTGTAACACTCTTTTCGCCGCTGTAGTTGGTTGAGGAAAAAAACGCTTTAACACCAATGGCTCATTCAGATGAAAGTTAGCTGGTACCTTAGGAATACAATTTGGTTTAGTCCTAAGAATCATTCTGCCTTCCTGAAACTGTAGGAAAGGCTCTTGAATTGTGGGAGCTTGCAGTTCTCCTACTCTTCTCGCTGAAGTTAGTGCGATGAGCAGAGCCACCTTCCAAGACAGGAACTTAAGGTCCGCCATGTGTATAGGCTCAAAAGGCCATTTCATCAATTGTGATAGCACCACTATGTTGAGATTCTAGAGCGGTGGTGGAGGCTTTATTGGAGGAAAGACTCTGAATAATCCCTTCATAAATTGTTTGACCATAAGGACGGGCCTGAGGAAGACCTCCTGTAACGGGATAATGCAGCTAAACGCACCTTAATCAAAGTGTGAGCCAATCCTGACTAGGCTAAAAGTAAGATTTATGGGATAATTTGATGAGGTGCTGCAGTTAGAGGGTGAATGTTATGTCTCTGACACCACAGGCAAAACCTCTTCCACTTCATCCTGTAGGTTTTGTTGGTACTATCCGCTCTAGCATTGGACAGGAGTCTTCTACATTTGTCTGAGATTTTCAGATGTTTAAATTCACAGTGTTCAGGAGAAAGGCCGCTAATTGCAAGGATTTCGGGTCCGGATGGAGCACTTGTCCCTGGGACATTGTCAGAAGTGATGGAATTGGTCGGAGACGAACTGGATGGTCCTCCGACAGCAGCAGGAGTTACGTGAACCAGTTTTGTAGGGCCACCATGGGGCTATCAGGATTGGCCTGCACGTTTTTTTCTTGATCTTCACAAGCACGCAGGGCACGAGAGAAAATGGAGAAAAAACATAAGCAAAGACGCCGGACCATGCCATCGAAAACGCATTCCCCCAAGATCCCTTAGGGGGAAGCCAGCTTGCGAAGAACCGGCATTTCCTGTTTTTTCTTGTGGCGAAAAGGTCTACTGTTGGCGTCCCCCATCTTTGAAAAATGTTGTCCAGGATCCCCTGGTGCAGCTCCCATTCATGGCAGGACGATTTGAGCCTGCTGAGAGTATCCGCCTTGACGTTCCAATCTTCCGGGAGATGCTCTGCTGTCAAGGATATCCCCTGCCATAGTGCCCATTCCCATATTGTCTGGGCCTCTTGAGACAGGGAGAGTGATCTTGTTCGTCTCTGTATGTTTCAGTAGTGCATTGCCGTAGTGTTGTCCGTTCTTATCAACACCGGCGAGCCTCTTATTCTTGGCAGGAAAGCTTGCAATGCGAGGCGGATCGCCCTGAGTTCTAGCAGATTTATGTGTATTTGCTGCTCGTGCACCTTCCAACGACCACGGACTTGAAGGTCCTGAAGGAAAGCTCCCCATCCTTCTAGGGATGCATCGGTAGTTACCACCAATGGAGCTGGTCTTGAAAGAAATGACAGACCCTGAGAGACATTTTCTTTTTGTGTCCACCATGTCGTTGCTTGAACCATGACTGGTGTCCCTTGGACTGTGTCTTCGAAGGATCCCTCCGTTTGACGCCACTGAAGATCAATCTGTTCTTGACACGGGCGCATCCTTAATCTGCAGTGAGGCACGAGGGGAATGTAAGATGACATCATGCCCAGCATTGACTTGTACTTGCGCACTGAAAGATACTTTCTAGTATTGCTCCCAGAAATGTGATCAGTTTTGTCGGATGAAGGTTTGATTCTCTTTCGTGTAGAGTCAAACCCAGTTTGGCAAACAAATCTATGCAGGCCTTTGTTGATGCCCTGGCTTGTGCTTCCGATGGTGCTTTGACTAACCAGTGGTCGAGGTATGGAACTATTTGATGTTTTTGCTTCCTTAACACAGCCGCCACTGGAGCCAGGCATTTTGTGAACACTCGTGGTGCTGACTTTAGGCCGAATGGCAGTACCTTGAATTGATAATGCCTTCCGGGCCACCAAGAACCGAAGGTACTGTCTGTGCGCGGGATGGATAGGTACATGAAAATACGCATCCTGTAGGTCCAAAGTGGTCATATGATCTCCTGGGTTTAATAGCAAAAGGATGTCCTGAAGAGACACCATCCTGAAAGATTGCTTTTTGAGATAGGTGTTTAGGGATCGGAGATCCAGAATAGGACGCCATTGGAGTATGTTTTTCCTGACCAGAAAAAAATCGGGAGTGATACCCCTTGTTCCTTTGGGAATTCGGTACCGGTTCTATTGCTCCCTTTTGGAGCATTATCCGAATCTCCTTCTGGAGTTGATGCAGATGATTGACTTTTTGATGCATCGGTGGTGTACAAGGAGGCGTCTGTAGAAATTCTAGGGTGTGGCCGAATCGAATAATGTTGAGAACCCATTGGTCAGTTGTTATTTTTCGCCAATTTTGAGAATAATGAGCAATCTTTCCACCCAGGGGAGCACTTGATCCTAGGAGTGTTGATGCAGTCGGAAGATGAAGGTTGTCATTGTCGTCGGGTGTTGTCCTTCCTCTGACGACCTCCTTTGCCTTTTGTATAACCTCCCGATTGTAGCTGAGTGTACTGCTGGCGGTATGGCTGAGATGAGGTGGAGTAAGAGGAATATCTCCCTTGCTGATATCCTCCTCTATAAGATGATTGCCCTCTACCTCTAGAGCCTCGAAAAGGAACCTTTCTGTACTGCAGAGTTCCCAATGCTTTCGCATTATCCGTATCTTTCTTGATACTTTGTAGTGTGTCATCAATATATTTCCAGAATAAATCTTCTCCATTGAAGGGGAGGTCTAAGATCTTATTCTGAACTTCAGGCCTAAAAGCCGTCGCTCTTAGCCATTCTTGTCTGCGCAGAACTGGCGCTCCTCTTAGAGATCTAAACGCTGTGGTCGCAATATCCATAGTGCAGTCTATGACTTCCGCCGAAGTCCTTTCACCCTCCAGAAGAGGTTTTCTGGCTTCTTGTTTCTCTGGTTCTGGCACATGGTTAATATACGGCGACAGGTTGCACCACATTTGCCTGTCGTATCTTCCTAGAATAGCGAGGGCATTAGCAGCTTTTACAAGCAGAGCAGACATTACGGAAAACCTCTTTCCTGCATTGTCCACCCTTCTACCATAACTGTCTGGTGGTGTTGTAATTGGAGCGGACGGATTTCTTGATTTCAGTTGCGCTGCCTGCGTAATCACTGAATCTGGTTTGGGATGACCCAAAAGACACGCTGGAGCATCTGTAGGCGCTTTATATTTCTTGTCCAGTCTGGCAAGAACTGGAGTCTTTGTAGCTGGCGTCTCAATAACCTTCAGGCCTTCTTCCCAAATATGACTTACAATAGATAAGGACTGAACAGATCTTCGATAGGGTTCCTTAAAGTCATATAGAAAACATTCTGCCTTATCCTCAGACATGGTAAGTGCAAATCTTTTAGTGGCTCTTTCCAGGTTATGAAAACCACCAATGTCCTCTGGTGGAGAATCTACTGGTTTTGGTGTTTTTTAGTTGAAGGTGAAGGAATGAGATAGTCATCCATTCTCTACAAGGTTCTGCAATCTCTCCATCTTCATGGTCATCATTAGAGGTATCTGGGTCATGTTGAGATCTTGGTGGTGGAGACCTAGGAATGGGTTCCGGCAAGGTTTCCCTTCTTCGCACTGGTGTACCCGGTACCGATCGAGGCCGAGGTGTAACTTCCGGGATTCCCTGAGAAGTTTGAGGAGTCTGATACCTTCTTCTATAATCCTCCAACATGCTCTGGAGGTCTTTCAGTAAAGAAGATGGCACACTTGTCATCTCTTCATGATGCTCTTGGCGATATTGTTGCTGTTCTTGGGGATGATCCCGAAACTCCCCATATTCTTCCTCCGAATCTTCCTCCTGGTATTTAACCTTTAACTGCGAAGGACTACTCGCATATCCAAAGAGACCACCTTCATCCTCATCCTCCGAGTCCTCCTCTTCCAGAAGGTGAGAAGTGGCTAATGGAGACACCTTGCTTGGAGATGTAACCTCTGGCGTTATTGTCCTTTTCCAGGATGATAACCTCTTTTCTGGGGTTTTTTCTCTCGTCGACAAGATCCCCGTCGCTGTCCTCGACCATATTATCGTCGACGTTGTAGTTACCGTCAACGCAGTCTTCGTCGACGCTCCCGTGGTGGTCGCCTATCTCGTCGTCAACGCTCCCGTCGTCGCCACCGTCGTCAACGACGTGGAGGAGTGTGGCTCAATGGTTAGAGCGGAAGATCCTGATGCAGAGTTCTGGCCCGGGAACAGGGTTCAATTCCCGCCTCAGCGGGTCTTGGGTTTAATTTCCTCGGACCTGACAATTCTCGCCTCAGTGCCTATTCTAATCATGGGCCCCACGCTGCAACTCTGGGCAATAGCTTGCTTAACCTCCACACCGGCCCCAACAGCGCTAGGATGCCTGGCTTCACCCTGGGGGTGCCCAGGAGTGGACACTTCACAGGGAAAGTCAGGAAGGGTCCAAAACAGCGGTAGGAGTAATAGCGCCAGGAAACCGCTTAGTGACAGTGCACTCTACAAATACCTTGACATTTACAACGATCCCATCGACGATGTAGAAATAGCCATGTCGTCGACGCCGTCGTCGGCGATGAACTCGTCGTCAATACCGCCGTCGACAGTGAAAGTGTCGACGGCATCTTAGCCATAGTCTGATCCTCCTGTTTCGTCAGCGATGATGATGCTTTTGTCGTCGACGATGACATCTTCCTCGTCGACGGTCCCGTCGACAGTGTAGATCCTTTCATTTTCTTCTCAGAAGGTGTATAGTAAGTCTCTTTAATGGTAATCTTGACCCATGGAAGAGATTATGAAGGTTCGGAGGCAGTTTTCTTCACCTGTTTCACCTCAGAAGCAGAACCCTTCTTCCCTTTAGGTGTACCTGAAGGAGATTTTGAGGGACTGCGCCCTGAAGACCCTGGGGTGGTCTTTTTTGGGGCCTTCTCAGGTCTCTCACCTGAGGTATGCGCCTGAGATCTGCTTTTTTTTAGATCTCTTAGACAAAGATGACTCCTCCTCACTCTCACTTGAGAGGATCTCCTTTCTGGCTTTAACCTTCTGGAGTCAAAGTAGAAGTCTTCCCTCATGATCCCTCAAGGTTTTATTTGAAAAGGTTCAACATACCTTACAATTCTCTGCCTGATGGTCTGGATAGAGGCAGTATATGCAGTCTTTATGAGGTCATCTGTATAAAGCCTTTTTTTAGGGCAGGTGGCACAAGCTCTAAATAATCCTTTCTTCTCCTTATCAGTCATGGTAGAGGAATAAGGAATTTCAAATAAGAAGAAACTAGAAAATTAGAGAATCTCAAATCCCAGTCAAAGTGAGTTGAATTGAAGAGTTTGAGCAGAGCTCCAAGGAGACTCCCTAGCACAACGTGCGGTAGAAAATCTGAGGGGCAGAAGGTTCTCTCAGGAGTGTTCTAGAGGGTGAGGAGCTGCGATTGGTTCAGGGAAAAGTTTGGGCCTTTTTACATAACAAAGACTATGGGTTGCAAATGGGAAATGGGCCTAGGCCTCTTTTCAGTTTGCTATACTGCTAAGCATTGCCTTTTTACATACCGGAGACTCCCGTCTCGACGACGGGGAATGATTCAGGCATGTGAATCTATGAAAGTTCCAATACTGGAGTAACAGAGGCATTGCGGCTTTCATCTTTGCTGTCACTTAGAGTCTTTTGACTTTCTATTATACTAGCAATAGGCGTAATAGGCGTAGTAGCTAAAGTTGAAGAATTTTCCACTTCTAAACCCTACCTTGAAGGTATCAAGGATTGAAGCTCACCCGCTATATGTTTGTATTCAAAGCACCAGCTAATTTTTCTACTGCCAGAGATTTAGACTGAGGCTGTGGAAGGGTATTACCAATCCCAGAATCCACCTGGGCGGCCATTTGAAAGTTGTTGCCCTGTACACCAAGGGCCAGATCATTCGCCAAAAGAAACAAACTATCAGTGCTTTCAAGCGCTAGGGGAGCCAGCAGGGAGGTCTGCAGTACTTGTGGGTATTGATGCTAGTACCCCCAACGCCTCTAAGACCGTATGCTGCCGCATGGTATCTACCATATTAGAAGTAGCTGCGGCACGCAGCCTTGTACCGCCCGCCACACCGACATCCTGCAAATTGCTGTCCTCACCTTTCTTTCTGGGGGCACCAGGCCGCGCTTGTCCAGAGTCTGCAACTGCCTCCTGCATGCCCTCTTTCGGAATTCCTTTAGCATCCTTAATGTCCTTTACATTCTTTGCTTCCCTTGCAGCTCTTTGATCCTTAAACATTTTTTTTTTTTTGGAACCATCCAGCTCCAAAGTCGATGTGACCACTGCCGACCGAAAACAGAAAGCCGCCACAGGGCTGGCGGAATCCACAGCAGCTGGGGAGAAACACTGCGTGGAGCACCGTAGAAGCAGCCTCCGAGGCTAAGCCAGCCACCTGTGACCCCCTGAATGTCAGCAGCGTCGGGAGCCTGCAGAGTCCAAGCAGCCTCAAGGTTAGTCTTATGGTTAATCCGCCTAACCATATCCATGGTCAGCCATTCATTTTCAGAGGGTTTCCACAGAGGGAGAGGAAGTTCAGCGCTGCCCTCCCTGAAGTCAGTCAGCGGCCATCTTGCCGTCTAAGGGGAAAGCTTTTATAGGGACACTTGGCAAACCAAATCGCTCAAAATGCTTCCTGGTGATTCTGATCAGAAAAGACACGTCAGCTTTCTTCTAAAGGTCTGTTGACTGGGTTAGTGGCAGATGGTTGCACAAAGCATGTTCTGTACTGTGAGCTCCCTGGACTACAAGAGTCTGTTTGCTCTCGAGCCGACGCAGATTTGTAGGGTCAAAAATTGATTTTGTCACTGGTCATAGGGTACATATAAGCATGAAGCTTTCTACTTTCTAGAAAAGGTATTTATAGAAATTTCCAAAAATGCATTTATGTTTGTAAATGGTGAGGCATGAGAGCTGGGAATTTTAAGGAAAAATCTGCACTACTATTGAAATACCATATACTGTATCAGAATAGCAGGTGCTGTGTCCAGACACGTGATTCCGGCACGGGCCTTAAGGAAGATAGGCAACCTACCACCCAAGAAAGCTAGTTTTGAAAGTTGGACAGCACCCTTCAAGAGTTATACACTGTTACAAAACAGTTGTTAAAAACATACAAATGAACAAAGTATTCGTTTTCCCAAATGTTCAGATAAGGCACACAAAAGTTGTGACTTGGATTTTCTTTCTTTTATTCAGTTTTTATTCTTTATTTTCTTTTTTTTGATAGTTGCGAATAGCCGACGCGTTTCGTCCGTTGCCGGACTTCTTCAGGGCTTGAAACAATCTGTCTGATATCGTGTTTCACATCTGTCTCAGTCAGGCTTTCATGGCGTTTCTTTTATTGCTCAAGGGGCTGGAGCATACAGGAGCATCAAGTTGTGGTCTTCTGGTAGATACTTTTTAAAGGTGATGTGTGTATTGTTAAGGCAATCTAGTGTCAATGAGTCTAAATCCTGGAACTGCTTCATAGTTACACCTTGTGTTGCAATTTTCTGAACTCCTTGGAGATAGAAAATCTTTAAGTAGGCTGAAGCCGAAAGTCTTCATAGTCGAGTGTTGATGGTAGTTACCACATCTACTGGGTGGCAATCGCGAAGTAGAAAGGAGTCCTGGATTTGATTAGGCAGAGTAAGCAGTGGGATGTGTAGATCACCGAGCTATGGTATATTTTTAAGTTCTGTTAAGTGTGAAGCCGATGGCGTCAGTGTGAATAAGCCCAGGATGTTGCACGTATGGGCCATGCACTGACATCATACTATAAAACAAACTCTGCAATGATCAATACAGCCCTTAAAATATTGTTGATAAGAGTCGTATCATGTGAGACAAGAAATGTGCAGATTCAACTCCTCCTCAAAAGGAAGTCAAAACAGTACATTATAGGACCTAATAGATAAACATATATATATATATATATATATATATATATAAACATATATATATATATATATATATATATAAACATATATATATATATATATATATATATATATATATATATATATATATATATATATATATATCTATAAAGGCGCAGCCATTTTGGGAACATCAAAGTTATATACATTTCACAGAAAACATACATACGATTGTAAAGAGGAACTATTAAGTGTTATGTACAAGCGACAGAACAAGCGTTACATAATAGCCAGCGTTGTGTTTAGCGGGTACTCATAAGAAGAACATAAGTTCAAGGATTTTGAGGTCGATGTGGAGTGATAACAGACGTACGCATAATGAGTGGGAGAGTTTGTATTGAACGCAACAAGCTGATTCATGTGTGAATTAGAAACACAGAGGTGGGAGTTTGACTTGACACTTGCTTGCAAAAGGGGCAGCTAATAATGAGAAATGCAATGAAAAGTGTCCCCTCCTTGCACAGTCTACCAACACTGGACCAGTGCAACATGCCTTTGGCAGCAAATCTTAACTTTCTGTATTGGATGGGATCTTCTCTTTGTGTTACTTAACTTCAGTAACGATCCTTCTGGTGGATACTCGATCTACCTGACTATTTGTCACCTTTTAAAGATTTTTTCCATACCATGGAGGTAAACACGAGAAGAGAATCAAATTAAGCTTCAATGTGCTGTGCAACAATAACTTGCAACCTTATTAGCACCGGTGGCCTGTGACCACTTCTCAGAATGGGGGAGGAGGGCAGAATTGGTGAATATCTGCAGGTAGATAAGAGTATCCACCAGAAAGGTGGTTAATGAAGGCAAGTTACTTTTTCTTCTGATGGGTACTTTTACCTGTAGCTTGCTCACCTTCTGAAAAGATGCCACATTAGTACCATCTCCCAGGTAGTGGGTATGAAGGAGTGGTGCGAAGAGAGCATCCTGCAGCACAGAACAAGCCAAATGATAATCTATTCTCATTTCTTAAACCAAGCAACACTGCCTTGCAAAGGGGCCAATGGATGCCCAAGTCACAGGATGACTAATCTCAAAAACAAGAACACTCCTGAGAGAAGTGGGGAAACTCAAAAGTCAAAGACTTTGCTGAGGTGGAAAGAGTGCCAATTTCTTCTGGCGGTTCATGTTCGATCAAGGGAAGGACATACCATATTTTGATACACAGTGTAGTTTAGTGTGACAATGCCTTTTTCTGGACCCCAATCCCCATTTTACTGCCAACATACCCAAGAAATAGCCGGTCATCAGGTCTTTTCTTCTGCGACGATGAAATAAGTGACCGCCCTCTTAGGATCCTGCCTATGTATTATCTCCTCCCCTTTGCAGGATGGGGTGGAGGGAAAAAGGTAGGAAGGGTAATGGATTGCCCCAGATGGTAAGAGGTCACCATGTTAGGTAGAAAAGTCACTTTAGTGTGCAAGATCCGCTTGTCTGGGAAAAAGCATGTGACAGCATCTGCAACATGTTAACACATCTTACTGATATGATGGCTATAAGAACACATTCCTTACATTTTAACAATCTTAACTGGCAACTGTAGAGGCGTTCAAATGGAGACCCCAACAAAAAAGTCAGAACAAGATTCAGATCCCATTGGGGCATCACGAAGGATGTAGGGGAAAACAATATGTGTGTCTGGTGAAAGGGGAAGGCACACAACACCTGACAGATGTGCTTTTAATGGGTCCGCATTTTGCTTCACAGACCATGTGACAAATTGATTTCACCTCAGTGTATAGACCGATTTTGTCGCTGAGTTATGACAACATCTCGGACAGCAGCAGAAAACAGCTCAAATGTTCCTGACTCATCTACAGGAATGAAGGTCAAAGCTCTGGAGATAAGGGTGCAGCACCTGCACCTCTAAATGACTAAAAAGATCTACTCGTAGAGGTAGTTGGAAAGGTGGAGACAGAGAGAGTAGCAGGAGGTCACCCTCTGCGGCCAATCTGAAGCAATCAGAAAGGCTGGGCCTGGTGCTATGGTAACTTTCTTAAGAACCAAGGAATACAGGGTTCCAAGGGAAATGCATAAAGAAATGGAAAACTCCTCCTCAAATGAAAAGCTTACCACAAGGCTTTCTGCAAAGCTTACCCCAAGGCTTCCTGCAATGGTTACTGGGGGGGGGGGGGGGGGGGGGGGGGCACATAACAACAGATAATGCATGTTCCTGTGAGAGACAAAGAAGTCAACCTGGTGTCCCGAAACACTTGTGGGTGAAGTTGCCACTTTTGGATGGCAAGATGATGCAGACTCAGGCTTCTGGTCCTGGTGTTTTGAAAGCCTAGTTGGTGACAAGTCACATTCCATGCACAGGAGTCCAGGCCTGAGTATCAGTTTCCTGAAAGCAAAGATAAACCCTTGCTTCTCTCTCCTTGCTGACACACATCACAGCTGTATTGTCCGTTGTATGAAACTGGGTTATTATTTGGGGTAGGGCAACTACCCACCTTAAGGAATAATCACAACCCCTTTCAGGGTAAACCTTCAAAGATTTCGTCATAAATGGAGCGCACACCGCTAGCACCTCCTCCGGATCGCCCCTCGGGACTCAGGTACTTGCAGTTCTTCAGTGGATCACCCAGGTGGGTGCAAGTCGGTACTTGTAGGACTGATGAATCACTAGACCTGATACATGTTCCGGGTTTTAGGATATCACCCGCTGGTGGGTGGAGTCGGAGTGCGACCCATGACTTTCAGTAAACCTTCAAAGAGCCTAGATTAACCTGAGCTCCAACCCCTGGTAGCTATGGCCCTGGAGAAACAGGCTTAACCTTGGGCAATGTGTAAAGTATTTACACTGAACTAAAATGGAAATAAAGTCTGAATGCAAAACAATAAAAATCCCAAACCATGAGATAAATAGAGTAGGATATAACAAACAAAATTACATATAAGTGACAAAAATCAAATAAGGGTAACCAGAGACATGAATTTTTAAAGTTTTGAGTAGGAACAGCACCAAGAAGGATAAAGTACCAACGATAGTCAATAGTCGTGATAGACCGGGACCTAGGTGCAACTTGATGCTGACCAATAATGGAGCCAATCGGGTTCCTCCGAAAGATTGTACCTTTTAATTTTAGCAATTTAAGTCCCAATCCACCACAGTCTCAGGGGGAGGCACTTAGAGACTGACAGGCTGTTAGGCAGAGTCCAACAGCAGGGTCCAGTTGCCACTGGTCAGCTGCATGAAAGGCTTCTTCTAGCTTGTTGTCTCCCTGAAGCCACAAAGGAGGTCTCAGCTTACTGATTCTTGGAGTCCACTTCTTTGTCCTGGGTACAAGAGGGAACTGACCCCGTTCTAGGGGGCTCCTCTTGGGTCATAGACTGCTGTTCTTCTGTTCTTCCTCAGGCCCAGAAGTGTTCTACAGTGGGTGCCTGGAGATGCCATATGTATATCTGGCATGAGGTAGTGGATGGGAATGATTCCTAAGCATGCTGATAAACACTAATGAGAAGTGGCAGGGAGAAATGTGACAGCCAATGCAAATTAGCATCCAGGAACTTTATAGGCAGGAAAAAAGATAACTTTCCAAAATTTACTTTTTTTTAAATATCTATTAAAAATCTGACTTCAGTACTGATTTGGATTTTTAATAACAGCTAAAGTCGTGTTCTACTTATTTTTCTAGCTAGTCCCATTCTGAGGCTACAGTAGTAGGATTTTTACTCTATATTCTGTTTTTTACAAAGAGCAGCTAGGCCTGTCACAGTGAAAAGTAGCTTTTCTGTGCTAGTCACTGTAAGGGCAAGCTGACATTAAATATCTACATGTTATTTTTTTTTATTCTATGCATCCTGTCTTTTGGGCTACAAGACCTATATGAGGGTGGCTTATTAATATTTAAAATGGAGGGCTGAACCTGTTTTTGACAGGTCAATTTGCACTTTTTTCACTGCTACAGTACGGCTATACTGGTAGGCCTGAAGCCATTTTGCATGTCCACTTTGTAGTAGATGGCACAAGATGTGCTGCAGTCCACTAATGACATTTATCGTAAAGGCATTGGCTACATATTTACAATATACTAGGGATTTATACTTAAGCTAAATATACTAATTAGGAATATGCTAATTCAACCATGTTTAACGGGGGAATGCTGGCACTTCACAACTGGTTAGAAGTGTTAAAGTGCACAGAGTTCTAAATCCATAAAAAATATAGAGTGCAGTAAAAGGTGAAAAATATGAGGTAACATACAGAAAAGGCATATTTCCTACATCTGTCAAGAGCAGGACCGATTTGCCATGAAGGGTGAGCAGGACAGATTTGCCACGAAGGGTGAGCAAGACATCCTTCATGGCCAGTTGAAGGCAAGTTGATGTACAGGACCTGCTCCTTTGAAGACCAAAGCCCCCCTCGTCTCCAGTTCAATCAGATGCACAATTCACCCCTGTGTTGGCGTCAATCACTGCTGTTGCCACTAGTGGCGTGGTGGGCAAAAGGACATCGCTTGCAGTGCTCACCTACCGACCACCATTGCAAGTCCTTTGCAGAATCCGGCGAGAACCTGATGGTGTCTGAGAGTTTCTCCATGGCTGAATCACTGCTGACGAAGCCAGCAGACCTAGGAGGTGAAGAACCTTCGGAATTGTAACTTGAGCTCCCACATGAATCATCGGAATCATATCCTGAATCCTCTGGACAGAAGGGAACGCTCTAAAAGATGTTGTGTTCAGTACTGCCCCTATGAATAGGTGGTGCTTAGCGGTATCTAGCTAACTCTTTGGCACTTTCAAGGAAAAGCCCAAGTTTAATAGCAGGTATGCTGTCACTAATAGGCGATTAGCCACCAGCAGTGGTGAGCATGACTTAAGCACCAACTGTCGAAGTACAGGAACAGTACAACCACAGACGTATGCAGATGGAGTGCAACTACCATCATCCCCTTCGTGAAATTCAAGGTGCCAATATGAATCAGAGGACTGCAAACTAGTAGTGGATAGTACCTACCATGAATCGCAGGTACCACCTATGCGGCTGCAAATCAGCATGTGAAAACATGCATCCTGCAAGCCGTGTAACAAAATCCCCTCTACTGTTTCCAGCACCATAACTACCCGATCTAGGGCCAGAAAATTGAACTTTTCCTTAGCAAAGGTAAAAGTTCAAGACCCTGAGGTCCACTATCAGACAAAGAACGCCGTTCTTCTTGGGAGCGAGGAAGTACAGAGAATAGTGCCCCTGACCATTTTCTTGCTTTGGGACCTACTCCACTGCTCCTTTCAGCAAAAGGGCCACTACCTCCTGCTACAGGATCTGAAAGTGATCCTCCGACTGAAGGGACTGGGTGAACCACTAGAGAGCTGCCTGTCGGAAAATATTTGCAAACCCCTTTACTATGTTCTGAAAGACATACTGGTCTGATCTGAGGTTATAGCCCCAGGCCTGCAGAACGAAAGGCATCCTTTATCTGATCACCATACTCCTTTATGGGGAAGCTTAATTAGCTTTCCGGGTGGTTATGTGAGGAGGAGATAGGTTGCTGAGTTTGGCAGCCTTTACCTTTGCCTCTGCTCCGTGTATGCCAATGAAGTTAGTTTAGCTGCTGGGCAGACTGTCTCTGTCAAAAGGAAAAATCCTTTGGGGGAAGCCACAAAATGTCCAATACTCCCTGTGGGTTTGGGCAGGAAGCTGAAGACACAAAGATCAGATTGTTGCTCTTCCCAACTTAAACCTCTCTCCAAGGCTGAATTTGCCAAATCTCTGAACATCAGGGTCCTGTCAAAGGGCATATCCATTAGCACGGCCTGCACATCAAGGAGAATCCAGTCGACTAAGCCATGCATGCCGCTTTATGGCTACAGAGAAGTCCATAGCTTTGGCTACAGAGTCCATAGTATCCAGGCCTACCCATATGATCTGTCTGGAAGTGTCCTGGCCACCCTGCAGAAGTGGTCCTTGAGGTGGTCTGGTCAATTCAGTACTTAAGCTCCTTCCAATCAAGTAATTCACAGTTAGGGCAACAGTGAGCTTGTCCTAAGGCGCCTTACGGGATTGAGCAGTGCTCAATGAAAGGGTAGATAAGGTTCTGACATGTTTAAAGGGGACTGTAGGACTTCCATCAATATTTTTGACCTGGTTTCTGTCAGTAGGGGCAGCTACAACACTTATCACACATTCCTTAAGACGACCAGGGAAGAACTCACTTCTGGGCAGGAGCGGCTGGCACAAGTAAGAGCAGTGGAGGGAGTCGACAGACAACAGGATAGGTAAAATAAAATTAATACAGAAAACCACTTACCTTGAACTCAATGCGGTGAGCGCAAGGTAAGTGGTTTCATTTATTTATTAATTTTTTTACCTATCCAGTCGTCTTTTGACTCTCCCCCACCCCTCCCCCTATCTTGCCTCCCCCAACCAGCACTGACCGGGGGCCCGACAGGTTCATGCCTTGCCTGCTTCTGGAGTGGCCAGTCCTGAGGGATACCCCGTCTCAGGGAATCTGACTGGCTCACTAACATTCTGTAATGCCAGGTAATCAGAAATATCTTAAGATGGAGGGGTAGCAAGTTGGCCGCTTCATTGCAGTCATCATGAGTCATCACTTCTGACATCTGAGGCTGCTGGTAGCACCAGATTTTGTTTCCAAGCTCAGGTTGTACACACGATAGAGGAAGCTGTTTGCAAGTTCACCTTTACAATGCCATTCGCTTACAGAGATGATGTCGTCTGGTAGCCAAGTGTCCAACTGTGGAATCAGGGGATCCTTTCTGCAACTCCGAATTCTACACTTGACCAAAGCATGTGATCATGGGCAATTCATTTAGCTTCAGTATCATCAATCCAAATTGGAAGCCTTTACACACAGAGTAGAAATCACCCAAACATTTGATTACTTTACCTTCTCTCCATAAAGTGGGTCCGATTCACAAAGAGGTTCTGTTATGTACCTTACTCTTGAATCTTCGTGAGGCAATAGTCCTCATGTAAAAAGCTTTGTGAATTATCCTAACTCTCTCTTCCAAGCCCACTCTACAGAAACCGTGCAGAAATCCCCTATCATGTGTGGTGTTGTGAGAAGCAAATATCCCTTTCCAACAGTTTAGTTTGTTTCAAGTATGTCAGGCAGATTACCGGTTAATGAGAATGTGCAATCTGAATTCATCGGCTCGAGCGCCCAAGAGCGCAGTGTTTATTTGCAGCACAGTGGGACCCTCGCGACTGTACAAGCCAGGACAGTTTACAAAGGTGAGCTGGCATTTCCACTCTAGGCCTGTAGTTCAAAGTGAGGTCGAGTTTGTGGTTAACAATGGTTAGTGGTTCCTTACCATTTACGGTTTACCCGATGTCAACTTTATGACAAGCGATGCCATTACCGACTTCAACCATCACACAGCGAGACTAAATACAGGCATCAGATCACAAACTGGCCATATATCCACCCCCACAACAGTGCTCCTGCTCCTGAAACAGAGCAAGGCGCTGGCACACTAGTCTGACCAAGGGGCAATGTTTGACGCCGGTCCACGTACTGTTCTACGGATTAAAACGCTTTGGAAGAGTCACAAACTAACTGGAAGACTGCTGCTGAGTGCAGGCCAAGGAATGCTCGCTGGCAAAGAACAAGGGGGCACATGTTCGTATGAATAGCACCCTTGACACAGGTAGGTGTAAGTTTCCAGGTGAGCAGTGCCCAGGGGAGAGGGTGCACGGCGACCATCAGTCAGGCTTCCTGCTCGAACACACATCTTGGGGCCCTTCATGGAAGCAATCTGACGGGGAGGTGACAGACAACATACCGCCGCTTCCTTCCCACCTTATCGCCAAATTAGCTCCTGCACCGACGGCTGCCAAGTCCAACTCGAACCGAAGGACGGGTGCCACCGTCTGCCCGTCAAGGGCCCCGCCTCGCACCGAACAGACGGAGGGGCAATCTTCACAGAGCATCTGCCCCAAGGAAATATTTCGGAGCAGAGGAGGACAACTAGAAAGAAGGAGGGAGGGGGAAACACGAAGAAAGGAAAATGAATGTGTAGCTGCCTGGCGGCTCGGCAGATGTCGAAGCGTGATGTACGAGGCTCCGATAAGCTGTCGGAGCCCCACTGCCAGGCGGCGCTAAGTGATTAAGGCCTCTCCGGCTCTAAGCACCATATTTAGAGTCTGCGGGTGGGGGCCAGCGGAGGGGGGCTCCGGAGCCCCGCGCCCGGGCCTCCGCTGTGCCTCCAGATGTTGGCAACTGGTCCGGGCGCTGCCGGTCGCCGTGCACGGGTGGCAGCAGTTGGCGGCCAATCTGGGCCTGCTTCCGGCGGCGCGAGGCGCGCGCGGCGGCGTCGCCCATCCGTCACCGCGCACGGGGCGCCGGCTGCAGCGGCTCCCGCTGGCCGCCGCTTGGGAGGCGGCCAAGGCGAGGCCGGGCCTGGCAGCCCCATTTGTTTCACTCAGGTGTTCCCGGTGCCTCCCGCGACCTCTATTAGTTCAAGTTTTAATTTAGATTAACCCGGGCACCCCAATTAAGCGGCGCGGGCCGGGGACTGGAAGATGCGACTTGTCATAACTTCAGAGCTCAGAATCCATCAGAGATGAGTATACGAGACGGGGAGATGCGTGCGGGAACCGGGGCCTCGCAGGGATCGAGGCAGCTCACAGCAATATTCACTAAATGTGTGAGCCGTCCATCTTTGCACTTTTATTACATTCCGTCCATGTCCCAATTTTCTTATCTTATTAAGGCTGTGTTGTAGTATACAGCTGCACATCTCGGTATCATCTGCCAAATCCGAACCCACGTTTCTTCACTTAACCAACAATCTGAACTGAGACGCATTAATAATAAAAGATTGTCGCATTAAAGGTTTTGTGCGAACAGATAAAGTGCCTCACAGCAGACCAGTTTACGGGGTTATTATGCTTCGCAAATCTCTAGTCACTCAGAGTCGGTTCTGCCAAGCCAACTTTTAAAATGTTTCTTTTCATGTGTTGTTTTTGTGTATTTGCACACGACAACGAATTTGTTTTTTGCTGTGGTTCCAAAACTTGAAACTTTGAACATGAGATTTCCAATGTATTCCCATTATTTGCATTAAGTTATTTGAAATCCACTATTCCTATAAGAAAAACAAACCCACAAGTACCAGCGCTGGCAAAGTTAACACTTTGGGAATTTTTACAGTAACATGTTCCCAAGCTTCACCAAGAAAAGTTATGCAGATTGCAGAGCATGTTATGGTATATACTTCGATGTATTCAGTTCACAGTCTTTAATCATTAGATTACACAAGATTACTTAGTTAACGTTATCCTGCATCGTTCAATTACAATTATTGTATCACACTCTAGATTACCAGTGATTACATTTCAGGAATTCTGAACAAAACTTTGGTTGCTTTACCCTGCATTGCATTATGAGCTGCAAAAAGGAAACTGTAGGTCTGGATGGAGGAGAGAGGCGGATACACCTCCAATTTAAAAACACTGATGCACTTTGTTTTTAAACTGCACAGTCAGAACATGACATTTTGTGAAGGTTTTACGTTTAACTGACTGGAGGAAAAAGTTTAGGGAACATAACTTACGATTCTTTTTTAGATAACTATTTTTATATAGTTAGCATATTGTAATGATTTTAAATAATCGAACAATAAAAGCTTTTTCACTTCACTTAAATTTTTTTAAAAAAAAGACTCCTAAATCCGTGTGTTTCCTAGGGACACAAACCTTGCCACCACCTGCAGCACCCACGGCACACAATCGAAGGGAGAGATGAATAAAAGGTGCACACCTTTTATTCCCCGTCGGTAGAGAGCACGTTCAAACAGAGGCACACACCGATGTTATTAATTACTGGGAAAAATCGACGATGTATTTTCTTCAGTTTCACTGACAGAAATGGAATATTATATATAACTTTAAATTTCAAGGAAGTACACATTTCTGAACTCGACACGTCCATACTTCAGAGCACCACCCCTATAGATATATCTATTTTTGTGGAACACAAATACAGTTTCAAATAAACCTCTGGTGTCCGGATACACATATTAGTGCCTCTCTCAATAATTCTAGAAATATTTGTTCTGTCAAGGAAATGTTTTACTGCCCTCCTGCAAACCCCTGCCTTTAGAAGGAGATTGCTTTAAGTATGTTAATCTGTATTAAAGAAAGATCATTCTCCAACTTCTTTACACTGTGGAAGGTCACAGGAGCAATTTACTCATTTTAGATTTTTCTTTTAACTTTTTGTTCTAACTTCGCTCTTTATTACATTACAGAACACAGGAACCCACAGATCGCAACAGTTGGATTCACTCCCTCAAAACCACACTTATGACACACACTTCATTACCAAAGCTACAAACCTAGACTCCTAACTAGAGTGACCACCTTCTAAACCTCCATACTACATAACTTTTATGTACCTTCTGCACTTTCATCCTTTGCAAGGATAAGAACCTGCAAACCTTGAAACAGTGTGCAGCAAACCTGGTTCACTGGCTGCCCTGGGCATCTTCACTGGCATCCTTCTTTTAATACTGCCAGCCACTCACAAAGGACCGTAATATATCATGATCCTCTTCTATCTGGCTGAGTGAAGGAAACTTTCAAGATAGCCGATATGAAAACACTTAGGAAAAATAAAACACAAGACGTTGCAATCAATCAATCAATCATAACACTTGTATAGCGCGCTACTCACCCGGGAGGGTCTCAAGGTGCTTGGGGGAAGGGGTCTGCTACTGTTCGAACAGCCAGGTCTTGAGTTGTCTCCTGAAGGCGAGATGGTCCTGGGTCAGTCGAAGGTGGATGGGGAGGGAGTTCCATGTCTTAGCCGCCAGGTAGGAGAAGGATCTTCCTCCGGCGGTGGCTCTTCGGATGCGTGGAACGGCGGCGAGGGCGTGGCTGGTCGATCGTAGCTGGCGGGTGGGTGTGTGGAAGGTCAGGCGGTCGTTGAGGTACTTGGGGCCCAGGTCGTGGAGAGACTTGTGTGCGTGGGTGAGGAGCCTGAACGTGATCCTCTTGTTGACAGGGAGCCAGTGCAGGTCCCTCAGGTGGCTGGAGATGCGGCAGCGTCGGGGGATGGCCAGGATGAGTCGGGCGGATGCGTTCTGGATGCATTGGAGTCTTCTCTGTAGCTTGGCAGTGGTTCCGGCGTAGAGGGTGTTTCCGTAGTCCAGTCGGCTGGTGACGAGTGCCTGGGTGACCGTCTTCCTGGTTTCGGTCGGGATCCATGGGAAGGTTTTGCGGAGCATGCGTAGGGTGTGGAAGCAAGATGATGAGACGGCGTTGACTTGTCTGGTCATCGAGAGGGAGGAGTCCAGGATGAAGCCCAGGTTGCGTACGTGGTCTGTTGGTTTGGGAGCGGTGCCCACGGCAGGGGGCCACCAGGAGTTGTCCCAGGCAGAGGGTGATGGTCCCAGGATGAGGACTTCCGTCTTGTCTGAGTTCAGTTTCAGGCGGCTGGTCTTCATCCATTCGGCGACGTCTTTCATCCTATCGTGTAGGCTGGTTCTGGCGGTGTCGGGGTCTCTGGTGAGGGAGAGGATCAGCTGGGTGTCGTCGGCGTAGGAGATGATGTTGAGGTTGTGTTGGCGTGCGATGGCTGCAAGAGGTCTCATGTAGACGTTGAAGAGGGTGGGGCTGAGCGATGATCCTTGTGGTACGCCGCAGATGACTTCAGTGGCCTTGGATCGAAACGGGGGGAGGCGGACTCTCTGTGTTCTTCCGGCCAGGAACGAGACGATCCACTCCAGTGCCTTCTCCTGGATGCCGATGTTGCTGAGGCGTTGAACTAGGGTGCGGTGGCAGACAGTGTCGAACGCTGCAGAGAGGTCCAGGAGGATGAGTGCAGCTGTTTCCCCGTTGTCGAGCAGGGCTCGGATGTCATCAGTGGCTGCGATGAGGGCGGTTTCGGTGCTGTGGTTGGCTCTGAAACCGGACTGCGAGGGGTCGAGGGATCCGTTCGTCTCGAGGAAGGAGGCCAGCTGTCTGTTGACTATCTTCTCGATGACTTTAGCAGGAAAAGGGAGGAGCGAGATGGGGCGGAAGTTCTTGAGGTCGGTGGGGTCCGCTGTTGGTTTCTTCAGTAGGGCGCTGAGCTCGGCATGCTTCCAGCACTCCAGGAAGATGGCGGTGTCGAAGGAGGAGTTGATGATGTTCCGGAGTTGGGGTGCGATGGTGGAGTCGTCTTTGTTGAAGACGTGGTGGTGCACGGGTCGGTGGGTGATCCGGAGTGGATGGTGTTCATCGTGCGGGCTGTGTCTTTGGTGGTCACTGTGGTCCAGGTGCGGTGGGTGGTGGTGGGGGGCGTTGGTTTGACGGTTGGGTGCGTGGGTGGTGCGCCAAAACTGTTGTGGACGTCGGCGATCTTGCGGCGGAAGAACGAGGCGAGAGAGTCGCAGAGATCTTATGAGGTAGTGATGTCGTCGTTGCCGGTGCTGGGGTCGGAGAACTCCTTGACGATGCTGAAGAGTTCCTTGCTGTCGTGGGCGTTGTTGTCCAGTCGGTCCTTTAGTGATTTCTTCTTGGTGGTGCGGATGAGCTGATGGTGTTTGCGGGTGGCTTGTTTGAGGGCGGTCATGTTGTCTGTGGTCTGGTCGAGGAGCCAGGCTTTCTCGCGGGTGCGGCAGTTCTTCTTGGAGACCTTGAGTTCGTCGGTGAACCAGGAGGCCTTCTTGCTTCTTGGTCTGCTGGGAGGGTTCTTCAGTGGTGCGAGGTTGTCGGCGCAGGCGGTCAGCCACTGTGTGAAGTTGTGGGCTGCTTCGTCGGTGTCCGTTGTGCTGGCGGGTGGGCTCTGGCTGAGGGCGGTGGTGAGCTGGTCGGCGGTGATCTTGCTCCAGCTCCTGTGAGGTACCTGTTGCGGGTGGTGGTGGGTCGTGGTTCTTTTGAAGCTGAAGTGGACGCAGCTGTGGTCGGTCCAGTGGAGTCCAGTGGCGTGGCTGAAGGTGATGTACTTGCTGGAAGAGAAGACGGGATCAAGCGTGTGGCTGGCATAGTGGGTGGGGGTGTTCACCAGTTGCTGGAGTCCGAGGTTGGTGAGGTTTTCCATCAGGGCGGCCGGGTTGAGGTCCTTGTTCTCCAGGTGGAAGTTGAGGTCTCCTAGGAGGATGTAGTCGGCGGAGGGGAGGGCGTGCAGGCTGATGAAGTCGGCGATGTCTTCGCTGAATTGTGTGCGTGGTCCAGGGGGTCTGTAGATGAGGGTGCCTATGAGGGTGGTCTTGGGGTCGGTGTGTATCTGGAAGTGGAGGTGTTCCGCGGTGGCGAAGGTGTCGTCGGAGTCGGTCGTGATGCGGATGGTGTTCTTGTGGACGATGGCGATGCCTCCTCCGGTCTGGTTGATGCGGTCCCTCCTGATGATCTTGTACCCGTCCGGGATGGCGATGGCGATGTCGGGGGCTGAGGAGACGTTCATCGAGGTCTCCGTGAGGAAGGCGATGTCGGGTGATGTTGCGTCGAGGAGGTCCCAAAGTTCCACGGCGTGTCTGTGGACGGAGCGGGTGTTTAGCAGGAAGCACTTCAGGTGGTTGCTGCTGGTGTTTGGCTTGGCGGGTGCGGTGCAGGTTCGGAGGCAGGTGAACTTGCAGCTTTTGCAGGTGAAGAGTCCGTGGGTGCGTTTCGGGGTGGCTCGGTAGCAGGCGGGGTTCCGTCCGGCGTTGAGTGCGTTGAGGCTGGCGGCATCGTAGGTCCGTCGGGTCGTCTTGCATCGGCGGGAGCCAGGGGTCCTGGCGCTGGGCGCGGGCCAGGCGCAGACGGTCTTGCCTTTGGCGCGCCTTCGGCGCACAATCGGCGCGCCCACTGCGCGACAACGCTGCACGTCAACGCTGCGCGTGCGTGGGGGCGACATAAGAAGGAGCCGGGAGGGAGGAGCAGCTGGGTGGCCAGGGCAGCGAATGGGCAGGAGGGGGGTGGGGCCGCAGGGAGGCAGCGGCGGGAAGGGAGGGCAGAGGGTGGCTCAGCGGCGGCTGGGTCGCCCTGCAAAACGTAGAGTGAAAGAACGAGAAAGAAGACGAGAAAAACGGGAAAAAACGAGTAAAAACGAGTAAAATAAAATTAAGACTGAGGCAGCAAAGCAAAGGCAACAGGGTCACCAAGGGCACCAGAGGGCTGATGGAGGCAGTAGCAGGGGTGTGTGGGGGCGACCTCGCCTGGTTACAGGCTCGTTAAACATCAGAACATTCACCAGATGATGCTTCATGAGCAAGACGACCGGTACAAATGCTACCAGCAACTATCACAATTCAGGATAATAACATCTTGTCTGAAGCCCAGCCAGGTCCCACCTGAGGCAAGGCACCAATTCATCACTGACTGGTGACGAGGTTGAAGCACTTTTCTTAACTGACCTCTCAATACAATTTCACTCAGACCACTAACCCCACTCTACTACAGAGACTGAAGAAGCTTCATTCCTTTCACAGTAGCACTAAGTAATATCCCTCTCAACCTATAACGCTTGCCTTCTGCATTTATGCACGTATCCCTCAAGGCTCCACAATCATGCCCCTCCTTTTCAATACCTATCTTAGTCCCTGTCCACACATCAAGGCTTACAATATTTCCTGCTGCACTACAATGATGACACCAAGAACATCTTTAATCTGGAAAAGCCTGCTAATACTGGTGAACTGGGCACTTAAAAACAGAAATCCTACTGCGTGGAAAATCGTCTGTGATTCAGAAATATGCCTTGTGGCTCAGGGAACTAGCAGCAACCCCAAGACTACCAGCAAAGTCAGGAACCTCCGAGTCGTCATGAACAAATAAATCTAACAGGTAAATAAGGTAACCAAACAATCCACACGTTCTGGATCCTGATGCTCATCGCCTACTTCTAGCATCACCTAGGTGATCCAGGTTACCATCAAACTCATACCCTCCCAGCTCATCTACACCAATGCTATGTGCTTCGAACTCACTCTCAATTCTTCTACTCTACTTCCATCAATCCTTCTCTACTGAAGTGCAGAATAACAGCAATTCCATATGAAAAATAAATCCACTCCAGAGGCAATCAGGGAAAAAAGGTGGCTTTCATCCTATATTGCATTTTGCAAGGAAATTTCGGTATCTCCTAGAAAGGCTGATATGACTTGAAGCAACACAAATACAAATGACCCCAGCAGATGATGATTAACAGGAAACTTTAAGTCGGTCATAGACTTCTAATTGGTTTATTTTTAATCTCGGACTAACTTTCTCAGCGTATCTCATCCTCAGCATTTTCAGCGTCAAATAGGGCCCAGGGACTTGCAGTGACTGAGAACATAGCTACTACTGGATGCTGCTATAGTCCACACTGCTGTTTCAACCTATCTTACCTTACGTATATCCTTGTGTTGCCTCTCACTACTACATTTTAGCTTCTTATGATTTATAGTAATTTTCAATCTCATGGCCAGGATACTGGGTCCACTTTCTGTTTCGATTTCAAAGATAGAAAAGGGACTTTTGGTTCTATAATGTCGGTTGATATTTTTGCATTTACCGTTTCAATACGGGGCAGGGTTGCCACAATTGAAACAGGAAGAAGACTTGCCTTCTTGTGGCCATGCAGTAGTAGTCTACAGACTCCAATGAAGAAAAGTGGCAGTATAAAAGTAGGAATCCTAATTTCAGTTACCATAACTGCGCATTGCATTAGCTGTTCTTTGGCCTACTATTTCCATCATTAATGGCAAATTTTCTTTATCATTAATGGGTTTATCAATAATATTTTTCATCCATGGTGAGCCATTTTCACAGCGGGCCATTGGAAATTTGTCTTAACAATGCCATAACAGCATAATGTGAACTTCATTCATTTAGGTCCTATGTAATGTTGTGCTACATAGCATACATTACTTTTACTACTGGTGTGGCAACACAGGGCCTTGGGTGTTTCATATTTGCAAGACACTGGATTTGCAGGGGCATAGCTGTTTTGGGGGGAGGGGGGACGGGGTTGGGGGGTGAATAAGGGGGTGTTACCCTCCCCTAGGTTGGGTACGTTCTCTCTCTGGTCTCAAAATGTTGATTTGTTTGAAAGATATTATATTGTAAGCACTCCTGAGGCACTGCCCCCTTAAGCCCCTCTCATGCTCTGCTTCTCATATAATGTATTTTCACAAAATACTCCAGCGTGATTGTTGGGAAATCTGAAGTTTACACCCTCCAATCTTAGTGGCCAAGCTAAGCCCCAGCAGCTTTGCTTGCAGACCAGAGTCAGCTTGCATGTTGTAGTAGTATTAGAAAGTTATTATGAACAGTGGTCATATAGCTGAGTTGGCAAGCATGTCAGAATCTGGTTGTGTGCTGTAGTACTGTGGGTTGCTGAAAGGCACGGATGTAGAAATCGGTACTGCTGTGCAAACGTAGTTTTCAAAATGTGGAGCAACTGACAGTGTGCGTTCCGGGGTTCGGGTGACAGGAGAATCAATTACTCATTCCAGGCACTACACAAGTGAAAAACAGCTAGTGTGCTTTTGAAAAGGAAAACTAAACAAAATGGATAATTTAAATGAGTTTTGATCAAATAAAAATCATCAATGAGCATCACGTTTTGTCAGTATTTTATGGGGGATAGACCCTCTGCCTTCAAAAGGGCATTACACATTTGTCTTGCTTGCAAAATTTTCAATCTGGAATGATAAAGGAACAAACAGCACCCTTTTAGGACTTTTCTTTTACAATGTCATCTTCAGATCCCCTTTGAAATGTTTGGATCAGGTGAACGAATTACTTACCTTCAGTAATGCTCTTTCTGGGAGAGGCACTATCAAGCTGTAGATTCCTCACCTTTTCAATATTCTTCAGGCTTCATTCTGGAACCAGATACTTTTCAGCAGAACTCCTGCTCACCAGTAGGTGGCACCATGTGGATCTGCCCATACGCAGTTCTGCCATGGATGGGACAGTTGGAACTTTACCGCAGCCACTCCTGCGCACGGACATCGGTTACTTTCGAGGCTATCCAACCCCCCAAAACGCAGAGCCCCAATATCAATTTGGATGTGACCAGTGTGCAGATTCCTAGACTTGGGATCTTATTAATTGGTGGAGTCCAATCGCAGAACACGGAGGATGGGAGTGTCGGCGGGGAATCTGCAGCTAAAGTCCCTACCAGAAACAGCATTACATAACATAACAAACTTGTTCTTCTGATAGAGAATTCTAGCTTCAGGTTCCACACCTTTTGAATGGACACCAATCTACCTATTTGGAGGTGGGTCTGTGAATGGACTCAAACCAGAAAGTCCTCTTGGTGCACCCGACTGACCAGACAATAGTGCTGCGCGAATATATGGAGGGACAACAACATAGCCGCCTGGCAGATGTCCAGGACAGGAACTCAGTGTGCCTATACAGTGGTAGCAGTTTTGGCCCTGATAGAATGAGCATGCAGTTCTTCCGGAGGCTTTTTTTTGGCCAACGAGTAGCAGATCTTAATTCAGAGCATGATCCAGCAGGAGATGGTTCACTTCTGCATAGCTTTGCCTTTTCTCGCTCAAGAGAACCTTACAAAGAGGTGATAGCCTAGCCGGTGTCCTCAGATATTATCAGAGCAAATCCTCAGCCCTTTCTTGTGGTCCATTAACTGTGATTAAGTCAAATTGGGGGAACTGTTCCTAAGGGAAAAAGTAAAAAGAGATCGATGCCATGGATAGGACATCAACAGCAATCCTTAAGATTATTTCTTGTTGCCCGTATACATCCCTATGGATGTCATGCTTTATCATTGGGCCGGCGCTGCAATGACCTACGGTTCCCCCGAAGGGTCACATTAGCAGAGATCTTTTACATTTTTACTGTAGTCTGGTGAGTGCAAAGGTGTTCAAGTGGGGTGGCTTTGATATGTGAGAAGGAGTGAATTAAAACTGACTGCGGGATGTCGAATCATACTTTAATATACAAACTCCCATGACAAATTAAAAAACAATAATTAGTTGGTGCTACTTCGGGGTTATGATGTACCCACGTAGCTCAGTGTATGTAAGTAAGGAAAAATCGGGTCAACATGTTTCGCGCCTCTGTCTAAAAATGATGTCTGGTGCTTCTTCAGGACCAGACAGCAAGAATATTAAAAAGATCTCCGGTAAAGGGACCCTTTGGGGGACCCGCAGGGCATTGCATTGCCAGTACGACGAGGATCACCCGCCCGGTGATGAAATAGGACATCTCTAGGAGTGTGTGAGGGCAACAAGAGAATCTTGAGGATTGCCCTTGACATCCTGTCCAGAGCCTAGATCTTTTTTCTTTTTACCTCAAGAGCAGTTACCCCCAATTTGTCTTGATCATAAAATTTCGGAGCACAGGTACTGGACTTTTATTTGCTCCTAGTCCTCCCCTGTCTCTTTTCTCTTGATTGCACCCTTTAACTGTGCCCAGAGCAAAGCCTTGCTGGGCTAGGAAACAGCACAAACAATAGAACATCACATAGCTTGACCGGTAGGGGTTCTATCTGCCACAAATTTGTCTCAAAGACAGGCGTATATCGTTTTTGTCGAGGGACGTCTGACTGTCAAAATGACAACCACCTCAGGAGGAAGGTTGAAGGTGATCAGCTGTTGCCGCTCAGACTCCATGCATGAATGTGAAGAGTGCAAAGAACCATGCCTTACTGCTGACAGTAGATCCTCCTACAGGGGCAGGCTGATCAGAGGACAGATGCTCATGCCAGGAGTTTTTGATACCAAACCCTCCTGTGCCCAGCCTGGAGCAACTAGGATGACTTGGGTCCCACAGTTTCGATCTTAAGAATGGTATCAGTGGAAAGGCATACAGGAGTCCTGAGTTCTACTCAAAGCGGAATGAGTCTTTGAGCGAGAGACTCAATAGAAATGCCAGCATGCAGAAGTGCCGACATTGGGTGTTCTGAGCAGTGGTGGACAGATCTAGCCAAGGTTCTCACCATTCACGAAAGAGACCTTATACCACCTCTGGATTTATCTGCCACACATTGTCAGCTAGGTGCTGATGCTTGACCTCATCCACTCTGGTGTTCAAAAAGCCCACTAGTTGGTTCACAACCAGCAAATTCACTTGGTGGGCCAGGCATTTCCAGAGATGCAGGGCCTCCTCACACAGGGTCCGTAACCCTGCCCTGCCTGCTGCTACAGGAGTACATGGCAGTGGTATGGTCTGTGGGCAACTGTATTAGCCTCCGTCTGATGGACGGAAGGAAGGCTTTCCATGGCAAGTGGATGGCCTCAGCTCCAGTAGTTTGATATGGAGCTGGGACTCCGCCGGAGACTAGAGGCCTCTGATCACCACCTCTCCCAGATAGCCACCAAAATCCTGAAACGATATATCGCTCACCGCTGTCAGCTCTGGGTGGGGAAGGGTATGGGTCTGCCACTGGCCCAATCGTGGTATAGCAACCCCTACTGTAGATCTTTTGCAGGCTCCTGTGAAATCAGGATGTGGTCGGAGAGGGCTCGTTGATGGTGAGTTTACTGAGACTTCCAATTTCACTGCACAGCCTCCATATGCCACCTAACGTGCTCGTTCAGCAGGATATAGTAGGCCATCAGTATCACAGTTGAATGCACTGAAATCTAGGACCAAGGCTGAAAGGTCAGGATTATAGCCTGAATGTCCTGGACTCTCCTTTTTTGGGGAAAGGCATGAAACCAAACTGTGCCCAGAATGGCTCCAATGAAGGGGAGCATCTGAGAAGGAGTCAGGTGTGACTTGGGCACATTGATCGTGAACCCCAGAGATATCAAGAGTTTCATCGTAGTCTGTAGGTGGCTGATGACTGATTGGAATGAGCCCACCTTCAACAGCTATTCATCAAAGGTAGGGGAAGACTAGGACCCACTGACCTCCGAAGGTGAGCTGCCACCATCACTTCTGTGAAACCAGAGGGGCAATAGTAATAACTAAGAGGAGCACTCAAATGCTCCTGCCCCACCATGAACCAGCGGTAGTGATGATGGGCCTGCAGGACAGGTAAATGAAAATAGACATCGGCTCTAACGATGGTTCATGAAGGGGGAGGAGCATTTTCAGTGCTCCTCTAAATTATTACCAGTGCCCTTCTGGGCCCAAAGCTGCCATCTAGTCTCCAGTGTCGAGCGTGGACAATACCTGCGCACCAGTGTGAGCATCTTAGATTTTTCCTTCTGTAGGAAGGTATTGAGAAGGAGCAGGTCTAAAATAGGGTGAATTCCTCTGTCTTTTTTGGGCATCAGAAAGTAGATGGAATAACACCACATTCTACTTCTGGCGCAGGCACCCTATCAATAGCCCCTTTGGCCAAAAGGGTTTGCACTTACTTCTGTAAAACAGTCCCTCGACCGCTGTCAGTTGTGGGGAGGGGATGGGGGCACAGTGGAACGTGCAGTGACATGGAAAGGAAAAGCAGGGCATACCCAATCCAAACAATTTGCAGGACCCACCTGCACCATATTATGGCCTGTCAACCCAATAAGAATCGTCTCATTCTGCCTCCCCACGGGGTGGATGTGCTCTGCTAAGGGCACGCTAAAGGGGTTTGGCACATGGGGTTCTAGGGGAAGCAGTAAGATGAGTGGCCTGTTGAACTTGACCATGGTGGGTGGTGGGCACCAGGGCCTCGACCGAGAAATTGCTTGGAACAATGTTGAGGCTGGATTGGCTGATGGTATAGGGTGCTTCTGCCACAAAAGGGGCGATAGGGTTGATGAGGCTGGTGAGGTCACTTGTGTGAAGATAATTCACCTAGATACAGTCCGATCCAATTTTATGGATGCCAAAGAAGACATCTCAACCCCAGGTAAAAACTCTTTTTGGACTGTTTACAGATAAGAAATGTGTGCCTGCCATTTGATCTACTGGCATTTCCTCATGTGTTTTTCGTTGTCTGACATTTTCTCATGGAGGTAGGTTTTTCCACTCTGCTACCATCTCCTCGCCAGCTCCTCATGCTTCTATTTCATCTTCTTATATACCTTACATTTTTGTAAATTATTTTGGGAAAAAATGTAAATTATTTACTGCAATCTATGAGTCAACCTTTTTGCTATTCCTAACTGAAACCATTATCTTTATATTTTTTCATTACTTAATTTGATATTAAGTTCTTTCTTATTTTTTGCGCTGCAAGACCAACCCTGTCTTACCTTTATCTGTAATTATTATTTCTTTTAAATAATTTTGAGTTAATCAATAATATTAAATTTAATTAAGCCTTCTACTTGTCCATACACAATAAGTGTAATTGAATTGTTTTGTTAAGCTAGCCAGGTGTTTTTTATTATTTTATTAAAGAGAGAAAACTTACCTTTATTTGATTTATTGTCTTTGATTAAATAGAAAAATTAGCATTTAAATGTTAAAAAAGGATTTCTTCGTGTGTTTGCAGAACCCTCACCTGGGATCGCTTTTTAAATTCACAAAAAATGTCACTCCATCAAAACGAATTACCCAAAAATACAATCCACAAATCTTATTATTTTAAGATATATTTACACAATACATTATTTTATTTTATATTATTACAAATAATATATATACATATTCACTGGACAAAACAGAGTTAGAAACTGACTTATGGTTCAGGCTCCAATGCAACAAACCACTGAAGTTAACCAGTTATTGCTCTTTAATTTCTTTCTGTAGGTTTTGCAAATGGGTAATTTGACCATGGTGGTCGGTGCAAGGTAAGTTGTGTGTTATGTATGTGTTTTGATCATCAAAACTAGCAAATTTCTTTGATTTGTCACATTTGAGCCAGATCCCAACTCCATTTTACACTGTTTTTTTTCCAGCGAATTTTGTTTTTTTTAATGATGTAGTTAATTTCCAACCCCTGCTGCGCATAGCCTATGACTGTGCCCTGCGAGGGCTGGAAGCAAGGTCTGGCCTGCAGCCCACAGCCTTCAGTGGTAATATGAATGATGTGTATTCCAGTGAAAGAGAGGATCTCTCACTTGGAACAAACAGCAACTGAGAAAGGAATGAGAAAGGGGTCAATCCACAATATCTTGGAAACACAGCACGGCCGAAGTGCATTGAAAACAAACTGCCTGGAAACACAGGGCAGTGCACAGCTTATGTGAATCAAAAACAGGAACCCTAAGAAAATTAAAGTGGGAAAATCCAGTGAAACACATCCACCCACTAAACCCTCTATATAGCCTACTCAAAAGTCTATTTTTTGATTAGTCATTAACCCCTTCGATGCGGATGACGAGCTCAGCTCGTCATCAGCCACAGGGGGGGGGGGGGGGGTGCGGATGACGAGCTGAGCTCGTCATGTAACGCGGCTTTTGGAAAAAAGCCGCGTAGGGGAAAAATAACCGCCGCAGCGATGCGGTTAAGCACTACATTATTAAAATACTATGCAAGCAGCGCAAGAGTGTGTTGAAAACATGTATCATTACCAGTCCAAAGGCTGGAATCCTTTACCTGGAATCACAGTTAATCCTGAAATCCTGCCATTTTGTATTGAATAAATCGGACTAAAAGGGGTGATGCTCAAATGGGTTTCATCCTACCTCTCAGACAGATGGCAAGCAATAAACTTACCACCTTTGAAATCAGTCTACAAAAGGATGGAGCATGGAGTTGCGCAAGGCTCCGCCTTGAGTCGTATCTTGTTTAACTTTTATCTAAGGCCGCTGCCCACCCTGATGAAATCTTTTGGGATTAAGATTGTAAAATATGCAGACGACACCCAACTGATTATCTCATTAGATACATCAGATACAAATCTGATAATTAACCTCCACACCCACCTGAAAGAAATGGCACAAGGGCTTGACCAGAACATGTTGGGATAAGACAGAATTTCTCTGCTGCTCCGGAAGTTACACAAGAACAACTTCCATCCAATTTTTTGCCTTGGTTAATGAAATCAGTGACAAAATAGACACACTCAGTACACAACCTAGGGGTCCATTTTGATTTGAGGCTCTCAATGGAAACACAGGTAAATAAAACAGCATTGGTATGCTATGGTTTATTAAGAAGCCTAAAGAAAATTGTTCTGCTGCAACCACAACCCTACAGGAGACTGGTGGTACAGGCCTCCATAATGAACAGACTGGATTACTGCAATGCACTACTTTTAGGTTGCCCTGACTACTTGCACAAAAGACTCCAAAGGATCCAGGTGCGGGACGCTAAACCTGCACTCAACAAAGGAAGAAAGGACTCTGTAACCTAAGCACTGCAGGAACTTCACTGGCTCGTGGTAAAGGAGTGGTGCACATTCAAAGCTCTATGCATACTTCATAAGGCGCTACATGGCACAGGACCCAGGTCCTTACAACAGAAATATACGCCCTATAAACTAGCACAAAGACTATGGTCATCAGATACCCACCTGCTAGCAGTGCCCCCGTTCAAAACAACATGACAGGGTGGCAGAGCTTTCGAAGTAAAAATGGCACAACTATGGAAAAGCCTGCCACTTCATATTAGGAATAATAATAATAATAATCCACATTTGTAAAGCGCACAATCACCCGTACGGGTCGCTAGGCGCTGGGGGCCGTCGGGAAGATTAAGCAAGCTATTGCCCAGAGTCACATGGTGCTGGGCTAACCTGCCGCCGGTGCCGGGAATCGAACCGTGATCCCCAGATTCCAGAGTCAGTCGCCCTAGCCGCGGCGCCACACCTCTTCCCACACCCACACCTATTAAGTTTCGAAAAGAAGTGTCTATTTCCAAGGTAGGAAGAGTAAATTTCATATATGCAAACTACTAGCCTATACCTACTTCTAAAGGTTACCCCTTAAATACTGATAGCTGGGTGATAGTTACCCTTTAGAAATATTTGATAATAATAAAGCACCATGCATGCCCACCTGGAAAACACTGAACACATCTTGACACATCTACATTGCTTGATCTCCTATGGGTTGTATGCACCTCTGCAAAGCTCTCAACATTATGCACTTTTCAAAGGTAGTTCTGCAAATACATGGTTGGAATACTTGCATTTTCCATGAAACACAGGCATTCAAATACTGCCCTTGGAGAAATGGAGATAGACCAAAGGTCTCCAATACCTGATCAGGAAATGCACAACAGGGTTCTTCGGGTAAAATCACAGTGCAAATGCATTGGTTCTCTACTCTTCTGTGTACAAATATGTTGTGTTAAAGCATGCGTTATTCCAGAAGGCAATCTGACAACGTCACATCCTGAAAGGTCTTCCGGGGTAATCTGGCTTCCTAAACACTCAGAGGGACTCCAGGAGCGGATACTGGCTTCCTTCCTCAAGAAGCTCATACAACAGACCAAATGCCACTCGCGGCGCATGGGATAGATTATAGTCTGGTGGGTCTTGGGTAGGGTCCTAACACTTCTTTAAGTAATGCTGCCTGAGGGAGAGCATCCAAATACAAACCTAAGAAAGATTATTAATGCATATTTTATAGGACCATTTAAATGCGTTCACTGTCATATCCATGATAGAACGTGGCTATCCAGTATTACAGACATTATTGTAGGTTATATGTATAGAATATTTATGACCATGATAGTAGCTGATAATTATATGTGTATTAAATCAGAGTGCCCTTGGTGGTAATGTGATGAACAGCTCCCTTACGTTTTCCTAGGTACATCCCTTTCAATCATTCCCAGTATGATTTAAGGAGAAATTAGGAAAATATACATCTAAACGTATGCTTAAACAATTAATAACTGTGTAGTTTATCTAGGGTTGCAGAGTAGTGTTTATATGATTTAATAGAAATATATCCCACCATTTGACTGGGAGATGTGGTTTCACAAGACACACTAGGATTATTATTTTCGATTTAATTTTGTTTGAAATGGTCTTGATTTGTTTTCCCGTCCATTAGATAAAGATGGGGTTCTAAGAACCTTCGGAATCAAGGGATTCCTCCAAGATTCGCTCCTTCGCTGTTGAGGTACCTCTAGATGCCAATTGTATTGCTATTTGGTACGTTCTTACAGTACCCATTATCTTGCATCAAATGTCGAAGTAGTGTGAAGAATTTGTTATTGTTACAGACTTTGTCCCAACCTGTTAACTGGTCTCGTTGGCACTCCAGAAAGTAAAACTATGAATAAATATACCTTTGGGCCCATTGCGGTGTCTAGTGTATTTTCGACAAAGGCAGCCGCACATTCCTAGCATAATTCTGGTGGCAGGTCTACCACTAAGAAGGAGACCTTCTTGGGATCTCGAGGACCTACTCAGCTCTGCTAGTTCATAACTTGGAGTTAGTGATCTCAGATGTCACTGTCACACACAGCTTTAAAACCTTTGACCCACTGTCCATCGAGAAGCCTACCTGATGATAGAAGTCATCATCATCGAAAATTTCTTCATCCAAATCTTTTAGGTGAGCATTTGACTTTCCTTGACTCGGGGGCACCTTAAAGAGCAAAAGATAGCTTCATAAAACACTGTTAATTATTTACAATGTACAGGGGCTATAAACATCCCACACTAAATGTATTTAATCACCCCTCAAACATTTAGTCCATCAATAGCCAAAGACTTTGCACTTAATAACTAAAACCAACAAATATGCTCACTATAGGTAGCAACATTCTTTCTTGCTTTCCCACACTTAGACACTGGTAGAAGAAACAACATTGTAATTCCACCTACTCTTCAATGAATCAATGTATGGCAACTTAAGAAGTGTGGCTGTGCTGGTATCCAGTATCCAAGCGCTACAAGGTTTGAAGGCAGCTACACAAGTGGAAGTTAGGGCACTTATATGGTACTGAGGCTAGATAAAGATGAACTGGGCATGGCTAGCCAGGGTCACATACAGGCAAGCTGGTATCACATAGACCCTTTCAGCAGAGAGAGGGTCTGGGCAGATGGAAAATATTGAGTAGGCTGAGGATGCCTAGATTACTAAATATCCAGATGTAAAATACAAGTGGGCTGAGTGACATGTAACAGATTTAACCACAGCCTTAGACAATTTACTAATGTCTTGAGCAATGGGGCAGTCAGAAAGAGACCAAATATGGTGTGCAACAGGATGGCTCAGAGAGTTAACCCTCAGTGTTAACATCAGATTTGACATGCACTCTACAAGACTGAATCCCAGCAAAGCCAACCCCACCAGCCACTCTTCTGAGATCAGCACATTGAATACCATTAGAACCGGGTGACAGGTACTACATTATTTCTGGTGACCAGAAAGTGCAGAAGTGTGGTATGAAGCCCAATCATATATTTTTTTATAATAGTGAACGTGAGAAGGTTTTTTCTCCTGATTCACCCAGAAGAGCTTGAGGTAGATTGCACTGGGATTTTTCTATGGATACGGCATGGTCAATGAGGAAGACATCGTGAAACATCAACAGCAAAGAACCTCAAGAAAATCAGGTTAAAAAAAAAATGCTCAAATATTTTTCACCCCTTAGTGATACCATGTACGAGTTATAAAATCACTTGTACCAGTCCAATTCCCACTCTGGTCTCAAATCTGAGACATCGCACTAGGACATTGAAATAGTTGGGGTTTTACACCCACTGCTGCCTCTGGAGTTGCCAACAGCAGAAAGTGTCCTCACTATTCAAGCAAGGTAGTGTTGTATCAATATATGCGCCCATCAAGGAATTTCCCTCCAATCATAACAATAAACAAGCAAGACTTACCTCCTCTCCTGGCACAGACTCTGGCATTGGAGCGGAGTTCTGCTCGGGTTTCCCCAACACTCGATAGACGGAACGCTTTGTTTGAGTACGCCGCAGAAGTCTTTCTTTATCCATCATAACTTGGTCAATTTGGGTCAGGATGGAGCGTTCAAAGGCACTGAAGCCCTGCAATGACACTAGCTGTGGTCAGACACCATGGACCAGTGAGGCACTCACTCTACACAGTGCAAAAATATAGCAGGAGACACCACAATAGCCATGTACCATGCTAAAGACACCCCACATGTACACATTATAGAGTGCAGCAATTATTATACAACATGGGATCATGCGGCAGCCATGCAGCACTCAGGACATACTCCTGGGCTCTTGGACAGCCACTGCCCCCCTGGGGACAGAGCAGCCTTCACACGCCATGGTTACACGTCAGCAGAAGTATGCAACGAGATCCTTGAGTTGTCCTTACAATCAATGTGACTGTTGAAAGTCTTTTACAACTCAGAACAATGGAGGAGACATCATGCAGCACATAAAACTGAAGAATTCATCACACATGGTAATGTGGTTCCACAAGGCAGCCCAATGCTGCAGCAGTTATATGCCACAATACCATGCCAACCCTAATGTACAACAAATAAACGAACCAAACATAACTTTTAAAAAACATTCATGCTATTTAGATTTATATGCATTTATTTACAGAAATACACAAACCGTCCTCGGTTTCCATGTCGGTTTGCGTTAAAAATATATGCTAAACCATAAATTCATGCATGGATGGAGGTAGGCCTGGGAAAGCTCCACACAAAACGTCGCCACAAAAGAAGTTGTGGACGGTATGGCGTTGAGGCCAGATGAGGGCGGCCTTTGTTTGTTTACACGTGTATCCACAGGCTGAATAGTGGGACTGCTCCCACATTTTTAAATGCCCTCGGTGAGGGCGCAGCACTTCTCGGCCCCATGGGCAGACACCCCTATTTCATATGAAGAGTTGCTTCGCTTCTGTGCCTTTTCTTTTACAGCGCATCAAGGAATGCTGCCTGCAGTCTCGGTTGCAGTACAGCTGCCGCCATCTTTGATTTTACTTAAAAACAGACACCAGGGATAGCATCATATAAAATGTGTCCGCAGTAATGGCATTGGTGGCGGTACTGGGAGTATTACATAAGCGTGTCAGCGGTATTTGAATCTGTTCCTGGGAACGCGGCTTGTGGAATTTTCATATGTTGTGGAAATTATTTAATTATCTTACTACTGCAACAATGGGAAAGACATAATATAATGGCATCTGATGCCAACACCAATCACATTGCAATTTACTGATGACCAATTAAAATACAGCGCAAAATTTAGCGAGAGACCCTGTTTATGCGCTGCTGCCAATACCGCCGACAAACTCCAATAGCGTTGATGCAAGGCTATATAAGTAAAACATCCAATTGCTGCAAGGTGTGTCCATTTTTTTAATCTATCCTCTATTTGACCTTTCAGCACCTTTTTTGCGTGAACCTTCTATAAACCATCTTCTCAATCCCCGTTCTTTTAAAAACCTGTAAGAATGCAAATTATTAAATAACTGCGCTTAATTTTTTCATCAGTAACTGCAGCTGCTGCTTCTATTCTCACAGAATGAACCTGGGCCCTCATCTGAGTAGCCAAAAATACGATACGCGTGTGGTAATCTGATGCGGTAGAACCATATTTCTAAAGCACAGAAATAGCACATTTTTAACCGTCAGGAAAAAGTATGTGATAACTACACATACTTCAATATCGAAAATTGGAAAGTGCTTTCTGTAAGGTATTCTCAATTTATTGTGTAAAACGCTACATCCACACTAACGCCAAATGCCCCAACTGCAGTAACGTACCACAGATCACAACACCAGCCTACATGATGTCCGCGGTGTCCAAAGCGCGGTTTCCAGACCTAATTACCGTTTCAGAACAAAGGTCTTGACATATTTTGGTCTGCGTGGGTTTTCAATCAGATAATTTCTCTGTCCCATGTGAGTGCACTTGACAGGGTGTGATGTATTAACGTGTTAATGTTGTGAATGCTTTCATTGGGTAACAATCTGTGATGTCATAATGGAATGTTGGGCTGGTGAGGCTGAAAGCAGAGTATGAGGCAGCTGGAGGGGGACCAGGCATGGAGCAGGGAGCTGGTCACATCAGGTCTCCTAACAAGCCTTCTCTCGAGGAATCCTAGGAGGATAGGTTTTAATTACAAACACCAGCCGGACTCCTCTGTAGAGAGCACGAGAGAGGGTAGAGGCTTCTGAATTTAACACACAACTTATATCACTGTTGCACTGAGGAGGGAAGTGGACCCAGTTGCTACAAGACTATATGTGAACTACCAGGATCCTGCTTAAGAGACAGAGACACAAGGTTTATCCCAAGACAATGACAGACGCTGGCAGGTGGAACTGCATATGAGAATCAGAATGTGGTAATTGATTACAACCACAGGAGTCTAAATATATTTAGCTCCCCAGAAGAACTTTACAGCCAGTCAGTTACCTTTAACTACAGCAGGGCAGAAATGTAAAATATATATCATGCCATAGAAAGATTGATTAGTCCTCAGAGACACATGAGAATGATTGTTCCTGGATACATCTAATGCAGGGTGAAAAAGTATGAATCCCACATTCTATACAAGATGCGATTCTCCTCGTGGGAGACACCTTCTCAGCATAATTATGTCAAGCTTATAGACAAAGGAGAATCATACAACGTGCAGAAAATGGTGCTAATCTTCATCTGAAAATGACCCAACACTTCCATGGGTGACAGAATGATAGACCTCACAAGAAAGAGGTGACCAACCAGGGGCTGATTTACATCAGGACAATTCAATGGACGAGCTACTTAACATAAGGTTCAGTAATTGTGGTACACAAGTTAGCCATAGACATGTTAAAATATATGTTATTGTCCAAATACAATGTGTAACCAAGGAATGTGGAGATCTAACGTAGGGGCAGTGCCAAAGAGTCTTTAAATCTCAAATTAACCCTGTAATTATGTACTCCCTAGTCAGCTGATAGTCACCAGTCTTTTTCAAGAGCTGAAATGAGATTCATCTCTCAGTAATCTCGGAGATATTGGAAGGTGCCCACAAGACAGAAGGGTGTGAGAAACCTGCTTTTTCCCTAAGGTTTTGTTTCATGGAGACCAGACGATTTTTTGAAGTTTAGAATATTTATTTATGGATTATAAAACACCAATAAGAATCATGTCATTTTAAAGGAACTCCCCCAATATGAAAGTAAAGTATATTGTTCTAGAATGCTAAATATAGATAATGCTTTATATCCAAGCCATTATTAATGGTTTGCAATATAAAAACAGGTGCCGCTGTCCATACAGCAAGGTTTTTAAGAGTCGGATGGAGACTGATTTATTACTTGCAAATTAAGTGTATTTATATTAATTATGTATTTTTATTCATAAAAATATTTTTCATGGTTATTTCTTGGTAATGAGTTTTCAGTACAGAAGCGCTGTGGATTGATCTTCAGCAAAGGGTTCTGGGTGCTTAGCCTTGAGACATCAAGAGAGCGAGGATCACTTTAGTGTTTACAAACCTACAGAGTGACGCTAGTGGAAAGGTCACGGATTAGTGAGTGTAAGGCTATTCCTCGCTGATAGCATAAACCTGCTGCAATAACCAATCCAAACTTTAAATAGAAACATTAAATAAAAAAAAGGATGCTCAAAAATCATTCAAGAGTGCACTGCTGAGGTGCCGACTGCGGGGGTGGGTGGGTGAGGGAGCTGGACAAATGCATGATCGCTGAAAAAGAGGTGTTTAAATTGAGAGGATGCCCCACGAAGTGGGACAAAAAATGGGGCAAATGGAACACTTACCGGGGGGAGATATGAATCTCTCCCACTGTGGAGATGGAGATGTGAGAACATTAACGGACGGACATTTATGAACAAGTGTATGTGGATGCACTAATATATGAAAACTATAGTTGCTTCATGTATTAATGTGTTTTATATGATATTGATACTGTACTATTGGTGACCGCTCAGTTCAATAAAATAATAAAAATATCTTTAAAAAAAAGAAAGAGTGCACTGCTGGTTGAAAAAACTTGTTCATGTTCGGGGACAGAGTGAAACTGTTGAGGGTTCAAGTCACGGTTTCATTTAGACCTTGACATTCTTAGATTGTGGTCTTGACTGTGAATGCCTTGGATTACAGTTTCTTAAAAATTATTCTTCAGTAAACAAGCACAAGCCTACCTTCCCAAACCTGCCCGAGGCAAGCTTGGTCTTCTCATGCCACTTCTGTAAGGTGCTGTTCCGGAAGGGCCGGTAATCGGCAAACCTCTTCGCCATGAACTCAGGGTACTCGTCCATCTCCAGTTTACGCTTCGGGGGTCCTTTGCGCGTCTCCTCTAGTTCCTCTTCTTCTGCCTCGTCATCGCTGGGGATTTCTTCATCACTGTAAGCCCAATGATGTGAGAGCAGTAATTACAAGACAAAGCCATTGATACCTCTGGGCAGAATACCTGGGGCTTGGCAGGGTTCTGGCCTGTGCTACACACAGTTGACCACACCGTCTCGCAATCTTCAGGGGGCTGGGAAGTCTACTGGGACAAGGTTGCAAAGCTCCCAAAGTCACAGAGGTATGCTAAAATGGTGCAAACCAAATAACAAAACAAGCTCACCATGTAGAGCAATGTCCCAGGCCATAAACATGTGAGACAAGACCAGAAGAATCTGGGGAGCCATGGAAACTGGGAGTCGACAACTTATCTACAGACTGGACAGCAAGGTGACAAGGGAAGTAAACATTTAAGAACAAGATGTGGTTCACTGGATAAGCTGTCACCGGGCCTTGGTGGCAGGCTAGACATTGCCTGTTTCTGCTTGCTATTGCTAGCTGGCCACTATTGAGTAGGCTTGTGTGTCAGCTCCTTTATCCCAACTAGACATGTTTGATCTTTTCTTGCAATATTTCAGTCTAGTATCACCCTGCTTGCATTATGTGCCCTAATGGACCCAGTCGGTATCTTTTCGAGCCACGAATGTCTGATCATGCTCCTTGCTTCACAATATTGTTGCTGTCATCCTGTCCTAAGGCATGAGACTCCATCTTCATCAAAACAGGGACTTCTTCCCAAAGCAGCCAGCAAAACAAGCCCACCTCAACCTCACAGCCAAAACATCAAAAAATAGAGTAATCCTCAGAATCTGCAACTTCTTCGTCCACCTCTGTCTCCTATTCTATGCACTTAACCCCTGAATAAAGTGAATCGCTGCATGGTCAAGGTTTAAAGATCCACTCCAATTTCCCTCCATTTCTCTGACCTCAGCACCCCGATACATCAGTCACCTCATAAATAAAGTCAGTCTACCTCTGGTCCCCGTACAAGCCGCTCATCCTGGTATCCAAACACATCCATGGCCATGATCCCTCAGACCTAGCACTATACGCTTCATCACCAAACCATCCTCATCATCCCAATACTCCCTTGTGCCACTTATGGGTGATGATCATTCTACTTCTCCATACGCTCACATTTTAAGAGCTCCGCTCACCCCTGACCTCAGCTACCACGCACAAAACACTTACAAAACGTAGCTCAACCACCATTCCATCCGACAGGGTACCAGAATCCTGTGCCATCCACAAAGGCTGATATGGACACATAATATACTACAACTACCCCTCGACACAGTGAAATATAATTCATGTAATGTAGTCTTGTATGGTAGTGTTTCACCACCAACCTTTTTGTTCACCTAACAGCCTCTTTTTCTTATCCAGCCACATTTTACCATAATGTCTGCTTCTTTGCACTGATGTCCCACATGGAACGTTGTTGATTAAGATACTTTAATAAATCTATCCAAAAATCAAAAGTATTATTCAGAGGACGACGCCTCATGGACTGATCGTAATGGAAAACAATTATTATAATTTCTACAGATATCGGACTTCCATATTTGAAACCAGGTTAAATAATATTACAAGAGTAGCATTCCCTTGTTTATCATCCCATTATATTGTTTTACGCCTAATAATTTTCCTTACCTGTCAGCTTTCGCTTTATTCCCATCTACCAGATGCCTTGTGTCTGAATACTGGTACAAAAGTTCATCTTGCAGTTCTACTAAGGACCTCATTAATGCCTTTAGCGCCTTGTAATCTACAAAACAAAACACAGCAGCATGAGCAATCATGTCTTATACCCGAGCTGAAAAGATCAAAGAAGTATCATTGCAATTTGCAAGAAAGAGTTAACGGCTGATGCACAGGCTCAGGAGTGAATAAAATCTAGATTCTAATTTAAATTTTGAGCATCATTTTACATCTTATGCAAGCTAGATGGGATCTATGGAAACTGAATTTTTCCTTGAATTCACAGAACAGATAAAATGATCAGTAGCGGGGTCAAGGCACACTTCTCAAACCAATGCTACTCAACGTAACTTGTAAGGCAAGAATGCGTCTTCAATCCGTACTAATTCATCTCTTGCACTGTCTTATTCGAATGCCAACAAAGTTCTTGAACATTGCAAATGTTGATTGATTTCTTGAATTATTTGGAGGTCTTCTCTTTGGACTTTCATCTTCGTAAACAACATTTCTCAATTTACCCAACATACTACTACATTCTGGTGCTTAGCTATTTCTAAGTGCTCCTAACTTAATCACAAGGGCAACCACAGGAACAAGGAGAGAAGAGGACTTAACCAGGATCACAGAATTGGTTTAAGTGACAATGCTGTCCTCGTTGCCCAGAAGGGATACAGCGAGGAAGAGAAGATAGCTCTCGTGCTCCAAACAGAAGCGCAAGGCAAATTACAAATGAACTGGGCCACCACTAATATACGCAATTTTCTAAAGTACGAAAAACTCACTTTAAAGAAGTGAATCTGGACTGTTAACAATACCACATCAGACAAGACAAACACCATTCCCCAGAACAATGACCATCAACCCATACATTCTTATTCAAGACTCACCCGTCATAATCGGTCACCTGGCTGAATCAACTCAGTCTTGTGAGCTATGAAATTATCTACCAAATTATTCAATAGAAAGCGAAAGAAAACTGGCTGCTAATCACTCAAACTTGCTGGCCTTCCTAAACAAAGCAAACTCTTAAAAATCAACAGTTTGATGGCATGTCCCATGGTCCCACGAGATTGGCATCACTCAATTAAAAATCTGTTTACCAACCTTCAACTTGCTGAGAGATGATGCAGTTTATGCAGAGGAGAGACAATATGGGTAAAACTAGGGACCAATTTTGACTCTGGTGACATTTCTACTATTAGACATTTTGCCCGTGAATGCACTTCAGCTGTGAGTTTATCAGACCAAAAATCGCATTTTAAAACAAAAATATAGTGGTGACTGTATTTATGAGTGTTTATTATGGAGGGAACTGGTTTGGCACTAGAATCCTCATAAATGATTGTTGGGTGATCCGTTGCAAGACATTGCTTTTCGAATTTGTTGAAGGTGTCCAGACCTAACCTCAGCTGATTAGAGGGAGGCGGCAGTCATCCTGGCTTTTAAGACCTGTGACGAGGACATGACTTTCCCTTATAATAATAATAATAATAATAAAAATAATAATAATAAGGATAGCTTATAAAGCGCTTGGTTACGCAGACGCGTGTCCCCGCGCTACAACTGAAGAACTCTGTGCGAGGTTTGCAGACCAGTGATCAGTTATCTGGAGAACAGGTATGTTTTTAGATTCTTGCGGAAGCTGGACTCAGTTGAATCAAGGCGGAGATGGAGAGGGAGGGAATTCCAGCTTTTTGCTGCCAGATAGCGGAAGGAGCGTCCTCCCATGCGGGCCCTTTTGACTCTAGGAACCTGGAGTAGGCCCCCATATGAGGAACGCAGATCGCGTGCTGGTGTATACCTTGTCACTAAGTTCTGGAGTGGAATAGGTGATTTTTTTGCCAGGATGCGGTGACAGGTGCCGAGGGCTTTGAATTCCACTCTGCTTTTTACTGGCAGCCCGTGGAGGGTTTTGAGAGCGGCTTTGGTGTCTGATCGTTTAGGGATTTTTAGGATGAGACGGGCTGCCGCGTTCTGTATTACCTGAAGGCGATTCATAGCTTTGCAGGTGGTACCGAGGTAAAGTAGGTTGTCATAGTCTAGGCGTGATGTCACAAGGGCATGTACCAGTGTTTTCCGTGCTGACATGGGAAGGAGGTCAAGGACCTTCCTTATGGTTTTTAAGACGCTAAAACAGACACCTGCAACTCGGTCTATTTGGGGTCCAAAAGATAGGTCAGCGTCGAGCCACACGCCAAGGTTTTTGACTCCCTGGCTGGGTGTGGGAGCCTCACCCAGGCATGGAGGCCACCACGCCGATGACCAAGCAGATGGGTTCCTCCCCACCACGAGCACCTCGGTCTTGTTGCCGTTTAATTTAAGGCAGTTGGTGGACATCCAGTTTGCAAGTTCTTGCATGCAATCCCTGAAACTGTCCGTTACCCATGCAACTAGCCCCATAGCCTCTTCCGTCCATGACTGCCGTCTTTACACAGAGACGATGTTGAGAAGAGAGTGTGTGCAGCCCAAGGGACCAGTTTGGAACCATTCTTCAGCATTTCTACCATCAGGGTATTTCCTCTGAGGATATGCTTCAGCAGGGAGTTTATCAGACTAAAGCTTGTGTTTTGAAACAAAATAGGATCTCTTCTTTCTCTCGAGCCAATTGGTGAGAGGCAGCCTTCAACGTCTAGGACTGTTCCCCAGCACTAGTAAAGCTCTACTCTCGGAGTGTCCAAGCAAAGGGAGGTAGGCCTGTGGCATATCCCTGATTTAGGTTGCATCTTCTGGATAGACCCCCATATGTACTGCTGTGGTTGTCTGTGGTTTCTCCTGATTTGCCCCAAATTCGCATCAAGGGTGTCTGCAGTCTGTCCTGGGATGCTTCTACTCCACTGCTGGTTGGGCTGCAGAGAACCTACTGCTGTGGATCATACCGGACTGCAGCATCTTTCAGGGTGGACCGCACCGCTCAATAATCGTTATTATTGAGAGGCACCGTCTTTGTTACTAAGTGGATTGCCTAGAACATCTTACTGTGGTGTTAAAGGGTCACAATTAGCTGCATTATCTCCTCTTTTGAGTGGTATCTAGCACCATTGCTGCGTGCAAGATTCCCCTCCTGTGCTGGGCCCTAATGTAAATGGGTGTGGTCATGACGAGCTGAGCTCGTCATGAGCACACAAGAGGTATACCTCAAGACGAGCTGAGCTCGTCATGATCATCGAAAGGGATAAACTAGTGTTAGCTGTCCACCTTAGGCAGCATCATCTCTGCTCCGGGGTGGAGACCCCGAAATATACTGCTATTTGTGTATTTGTGTTGAGGGAGGCGCTAGGGGGCGCACAGCGGAATGGCTGCCTAGCTGTGCAGCTCCGCCGGGCGAATCTCAAAATCGCCATTAAAACATATAAAATCAGACCGCGGCGGTTCAGCAGGCACACCAACAAGGATAGGAGTATGTTGTGCATGTGAGGGACGGCAGGAGAGGAGCCTCAACATACTGGTGTCGCAACACAGGCTGAAAGTCTCGGTGAGCTCCGCGAACCAACATGGCGGACGGCATTCTGCTGGCAGCGCTTGGAGACTGAATACGCTGACACCAATGAGAGTGAGCGTGCATACGAGGTGAAAAGGCATAAGAAGGGGCGATCGCTTGCAGCGGGTGATGCACGGGACACAGAACGGGCAAGCATCGAAAGTAAATATGGAAGGGTAACGGCGAAAATGAAGGTATGACACAACGAAACGGAATACCTCCGGTCCTTAATATCCATGTCGGCGCTTAGGCTTGTAGCGCGACCCACCCTGGGCACACAAAGGGCCAAATAAAAAAACGGAACATATTTACAGTGCCAGGCATAAAGACAACGATCCACCCCAATGCCTACCAAACTACTTATTAACTGCCGAGAGACGGCGGGAAACAAAATGGCGGCGCCCATATACATATAAGTTCAGAGCGCGCTTCACACGAGACTAGGCTCAAGGGGGTTATCCTTCACAAGAAACGATATAGCGCTTGCAGACTCTCAGCCCTACGAACAATAAGGAGGAAAGGGTGCCGTATATATGACTGGAGAAGGTGGGAGCCCTCGCAGTGTGCACACAAGCCTCGGAATGCAAGGCGCGAAACGCTAAACCCCCACACAGGCGTCTAATGCGGAATCCACGTGGCCACCCTCTCACTACAAAAGCGGAGGGGTGCTCAATGTACTTGCTGCTGATACCGATTGCCCCTTACATGGCTGGGAGAACATTAGCACACATCTCCTACATAGCGTGTAAGTGCCAGTGGTGGTGAGTCTAAACTGTCGGAGCCAGCCCCTGCTCTTAACATAGCGTGAAAAGATACCACTACTAACAGCCAAAAGACGCATTCCTGTTCTTGGAACCGGTCTTTGCGGGCAAGGTTAAGATTAACGAACAGGGTGGACAGGTGCGGAGCCTCCTCCTTTCAGCTCCAGGTGCTGCAAAATAAGACTCTGCGCCCCAAACGTCAAGGAGACATACGACTCAAAAGAGTACCAATCCAGCACCGCCCTATCAAAAAAAATAGGCAAACCAGATAAACAACAGCCCAAACTAACATTCGAGGCGCGGAAGACGCCGAGAAACCAGACTGGCGCTGCAGAGGAAGACCCAGAAACTGAATCCCAAGAAGGTAGTGTCGTGGAAAATATATTGAAATCCATACAAGCAAACCTGCAGGATATAAATGGCAAACTAGATCATTTGACGGGCCGAGTGGACAGTATGGCGGCTAAACTCGACAAACAGGGTGAACAATTGGACACGGCGGAAAACAGGATCTCGACTGTTGAGGACGAATCACGAACCACGACTGCCAAATGCGCTGGAATGGAGAAAGTCCTAGAAGTGATTAAAGCCAAGTCAGAGGAGTTGGAAGCTAGGTCGAGACGGAACAACATACGTATAGCAGGTCTGCCAGAATCGATCAACACAGGCCGAATGGAGCCATATGTGGAACAACTATGCAAAGACATGTTTGGCCCTGAAAATCTATCGCCGATATTAATTATCGAAAGAGCACATCGATCCTTGGCGCCAAGGCCAAAACCGGGAGCCCCTCCTAGACCGATCGTGGCAAGAGTCCTGAATTACCGCGACAGAGACACTGTGCTCAGGTTGGCGAGGGAAAAAGGTGAGATCCAACATCAGGGAAACAAACTAGAATTCTTTCCGGACTTCACGGTTGCAGTACAACAGGCACGCAAAGAGTTCAACGATGTTAAAGTCAAACTTCGAGACCTACAGATCCCATATGCCATGCTGTATCCTGCTCGCCTTCGGATTACGTGGGAGGACAAACCAATTTTCTTATCGACCCCGAAAGCTGCAATGGATTTCATCAAAACAGCGGTTGCCAAAGGTAAACGGTCCAATCGCAGAGACAGACACACTGAGTCAGATTAAAGGTAAGACCTTCTGTTGAACGCTGCGCTGAGCTTGCCCAAACGAAAGACCTACGGTTATAGGAGAGTAAGGTTATGCTCCTCATGAGCTACGAAACCCAACATGTGACTCCTAACCATAACGAGTGAAGTGAATAGTGAGACACTGGGAGGTGTGGGTATCATGTAGTAGAGAGGCGCTGTTTGGACAATTGAGGGGAGGTTCAGTATGTTAAACATAGCAGAAGGACATAAAAAGCTAACAGTTTCTTCATCCTCTCTGTGGGCACCACTGATTATTAAATGGTGTCTTTTTTATGTATAAGGATTGTATAATATGTTATTGGATGTATTAATTGCATATAATTTTATTGTACTGTCATATAACTTGAACTTCCCTGTTCCTTATATGATTTTTATTAAGTATATTAAAAACATGTTTATTTTTTATTAATGTATTTTTCTTATTATTTTTTAACTGTCTGCCTGTTCCTATCACCACTGGGTCCATATTATTTGTTGTCTACTATTAAGATTGCCTAGGATTTTTTTACATACACCTCAAAGTGAAATCCCACATAATGCGGACAGGGCATTGCAGAGGTGGAACGACTCACTGTCGGAAGCGCTTACAAAGCGCGAGTGGTCCATTGCTTGCACACTCCTTAAACTGCTCACTCCAAATGGAAATCTGCGCATTACACATCTTAAATATTTGCATCAAACATATCATACAACACAAAGACTGCATAAATATGGGTTACGTGAAGAAGCCAGGTGTAGACTATGTGGATATGATGGGGCGGATTTTGTTCACTTAGCTTGGCACTGTCAAAAGATAAATACCTATTGGGGTACGATCACAACCACACTGGGTAAAATGGTGGGTGTCGAGGTGGAGTGTACTATGAAAATTTGTCTGCTGGGTCTTTTACCCAATGTTAAAGCGGGGAAACGGAAGTTTTGTGCTGTGGCGCTGTTAATTCCTAAGAGACAGGTATCCAGGTGTTGGGAGGGGAAAAATGTCCCAGACTCCAAGGCATGGTTAAATGATCTGACGTATTGTAGGGGCACACTGCTAACATACGAAGAGGAATTGCCTAGAAGCTCGCGTCCAAAGGACTATTGGTGTTATTTGACAGACTACTTATTGACTATTGAGGGAGAAGAAGTGGAGGTATAGATCGGCATTAACTTATCCTACTCGCCCGTGATGCTGTATGACTGGTATATAATTAGCACTACACAACGAATTAGGCCTATATTTAACGCACATACATCATGCTGCACACAAGTGGTGACGGAGTGTAGAATTGTCCAGGGGTTCCCAGGATTACTGTTCTGAATGTTCTAATAAAAAGAGCTAAAACCAAAAAAATGAAGTTGCACATGAAAACGTAGACAGCTGGATCCGCACAAAGCGATATATTGCTATAGCATCGCTAGAGATACGCCGCTGGACCCCCGGGTTGCCAGCTGAAAGGCTGTGTTGATTTTGATACTGTGATTCTGCAAACTGCGGCCGGCCCCAGGGTTGTAGGCCAAAGGCTGTGTTAAATATGCCTAAGACATGACAATAAAGATTTTGTTGAACTTCAAAAAAAAAAAAATTTGTGTATTTGTGTTGCCCCATCTTCTCCCTGTAGCTGAGCAAGTGTTGCTACAGTGCCACATAACTTCTGTCCTGAAGAGTTACAGAACTAGATCCACACACCCTACTAGGAGAAGGTGTAACAGACCATAACAAAGAGCACCTGTAACCCAGAGTCTGGTAGTTGAGCTTCTGTTCTTCCAGAACAAATATCCGAATCCATTCACAGAAAAGAAGATCTAATAATCAAGTACAAACATAGCAAAAACCTGGAAACAACAATACACAAAAAAACATCAAAATACCCAAGCAAAAGCTCACATTGAAAAGAAATAAACAGACCACTCCCATGACTAGGATCTCAAGTGCACAAGAACCAGGCTGTCACTGCTCCAGACAAATTCAACACCTGATCAAAACACTACATAACAAACTCAGAACCTACAACAGACTTCAGCGTACTAATGACTGTGATCGACCTAAAAGCTGAACTTTCAACAACTGCGGAAGAAAACAGGGTACCTCGAATGAGTCTGAAGCACAGAATATAGGACACTGAAACTACAACTAATGCCAATATTAGGAACAGGCAACAACAAAGAACATAGAAAATCCGGAGCTCAGACCGATGAATAAATGATCAAATATCAATTTATAGAGAGCACAAACGTACGCACTCCTACTTTACTAAAGACTGTGGAACTTTCTCGCAGATATCTAGCACTCCTAATCCCTAATAAAATTATACAACCAAAATGTTTACTTACAATGCGACCACCAGTGCATACTCAATGGGAAATATACACTGACAAAATGTAATTATAAAACAAAATATAATAATATCTAGCAAATGAGAACACTCCCATCTGCAGTAACCTGTGCCCGAGAGAAACTTGTCAACTCCAGTTAAACTCTGTCTCACCCACAACCTACAATTCATCCTGATTCCTAACGTTTCCCTCCCATAGCTTCCTCTTATAACATCTTTCTGTCATAACTCTACAAAGCCAACCTCTTCACCGGACACCATCTCTCACTACACAAACACTGCGTCTAGACACCCCGCTCGCCCCTACCCATTATACTCTTCTCTCAATTTCCATTTGCCTTGATCTCTCACTTTAGGTCGCAAAAACACCACGTGCACTGACTCATACCCCGGTGACGATATCCGGCATACAGTCCGAGACCCGGTGAAAGAACGAGGCCACATCTATGTAGGCCAATGGGCTCTACGTCAGTCTTTGCAATCTGAAGAATTAATTGGCAAGCTGCAATGAATCCAGAAAAGTCCAAAATATCTGGGCAGGTGGGACCGCGTTAACGCTGCACTTAAGATGCCACCCGGGTTGCCAGTGCAAGAAAAATCCCATTCGATGCCCTCTGCATTCTACACCCAGGCCGTATATGGTGCAGGACTAACGTTCCTTGGTTGTTACAGCCAAAGGAGAAACTTCAGATCACAAATGGCTCCACTCTGTAAACCTTCCCTCTTTTTAAAAAAACTTGCTAAAACGGAATCTCTTCTCAGCAGAGACATTCAGGCCATGTAATATGCTCCTAAGGAGAATTAAGATCATCCAGAGCCACGTAGAATTCAGAATAGCAAACAAGAACTGCCTCTCCCCAAAAACAGGACCCAAGTGTCCCTAATAAGATTTTTACGCAGCACACAAAATTATTCCTTACATTCCCTTAGCTTACTACTTCCTGCTTAACATGCTCATACATGCTGCTCAACAAGTCTGGAGCACATTCTCTGGAATTTACAAATGACACAAAGAATACCACTACTAGATTAAATTTACACCATCATCCTTCTATCGTTCACTTACTAAAGATGGAGTACCAACTTACTCGACCAACTGCAAAGCGCTTTGGGTCCTTGCAAGTGAATACCCTAGAGAAATTCGAAAATGCAATACAATGTAATACGAATGAAGTACAATGTCTTCCGATTCATCAAACCTGGTAAATCTCTAGTCCACCTGCCCAACCACTAATCTGCTGTTTATCAGCCCTTTGTGAGGCTTCCCTGGGGCTCTAGGAGCAGTCAGCGGTTCATGGGCAGTATTGTGTGAACACTCATTTACCAGTAGTATCACAGTCCAAGTACACGTGAAACTGGTCTCTAAAGAAGGGATGATGATTGGCTGGATAAAATTAAGGATACTGCAATGTGACGGTTTACTTGGAGGTACCCAAAGAATGCTCCGGTCTAGATCTTGGCCAGGGTTCTCTAAAGTGGTCTAGAATACTAGTATATTAGTAGAGTTCAGCTCCATCTGAAGAGTATAAACAGCAAGGTGCTTTAAGGGACAAGAATAATGATCAGACTTCTAATGTGTGGGATGTAGCAGTTTCTTTGATGAATTCTCTAGATCAAAGCCAAAGATGGCTGGGGCAAAACATATGGGAAGATCCGGGGGAAAGGCGCTTCCAAGATACTGAATATTCTAGAATAGACACATCTCAGGGCACTTGCAGGCGTAAAGCGACCCATTCCAAAGCCAGGAGGAATAAGACCACAAGTGTGGCTGTGGATCGTGTGGATTATGACTTTGAGACAATATTAAATTTCATTTGCTCTTAGATGAAAAGAAACTTACTAAGGGCCTTGAAAACTAGGCTTCACGCTATACCGCAAACTCCGCCTAGGTCTTACAAGAAGAACGCTGCAGCAAGGATTTGCAATTTAGACAGCCTTTTTGAAGGGAGAGTGGTGGGTATTGTAGAGAATCGCTGATTCTTAATGTGCTACTTATCCAGGGCAACCTTCTAATTTAAAAAGTGCTGCCAGATATGCTGTCCTCTGTAGCATTCAAGAGGCAACTACAGGAGAAAATGCAATATTGTGATAAAGCCTCCTGAACAAGGAACGATGCGCCATGCACTTGATACCCATCTACCCAGAAGTGAATTTGGTGGCTAATGAATAATAATAATATTGGTAGAACTGTGTAAAGTACAGCATGAATTCAAATTCCAGCGTCATTTCGTCTACATAACGTGGGACCCATTATATGAGAAAATCATGCATGTCTATCAATGAGACTTTGTCGCAACATATTGGTAGTATTCTGTAAATGTTACATAAATCCTAAAACCTACGCCACGCACTTACTATGGTGATACTCTATTCACAGATCTAAGCTACAGAAACAGCTGCGCTATTGCTCTTGCCGCAGCAAAACATAATTATACTCTGTAAGTATGAAACATTTTCAGAACAGTCCGCCCTTTGCCTTAACGAAGGTCAGCAGTACCAATAATTATGCTGAAACATTGCGTAGAACTGGACTCAACACTGCAGGCTTCAAAGGACTATGCATCTTGTGTTGAGCTCTCTAATACCAGACTTATGTTAAGTACACAGAATCTCAGCAATAGCTACAACTCTCAAGCACCGATTCACATTTTTAGCATTCACTAAGTTCAGATAAGTGGAAACTAAAAACAAAGATAAATAAAGGCAAGATCATTAAATATATGTTAAAACAGCAGAAACAACTTTGTTGCACTCATTTGCAGTCTACTGAATCAGCTTTCAAAAACTGCCTCACTGACCAACTTTCAGGAACTCCCCTCACCCCTCCACCTTAAAGATATCCATGAACTTTCATACCTAACCACTCTCTTGCCCCTCATCCACACTCATCTCTTATCAAAACACTCTCACCGCCTATCAGCTTAAGTCAACTCTCTATCAACTCCCAAAATCCTATATTTGCACTACCCCGCGCCCTGTTCATTTTATCCTGCACCCCCACCTACTAACATGCCACTCCAATTCCCTGCATCCACCCTCACACATTCGCTACTCACCAACTTTCTTCAAGGCGTCACCCTATCCACACTATGTGAAAAATGTAAAAGAAAACCAGAAGCCGCCATTTTTCTGCAAATTGCCAATCAATAACATTTAGAATCAGGAACTTTGCATGAATTGCTCTCGTTGTCCAATATTCATGTCAGAACACTTAACGAAGATTTATAACTTTGCATCCTTGTGACAAGAACATATTTCTTCTCTAGGTCTTTGCCGCACGTTTATTTCTTACATTTAGTCGCGCTGTGTGCTGCCCTGCCGAAAGCCTGAGAACTATGGGAAGTCTGCATTACACACTTTCAGATACAACTCTTTTGGAATGTACACAGCAGGGTGCCTGGCCAGGATGGATTTTGAGGGACTTCACAACACCTCTGACAGGCGCCCGCATACTGTGCCTAAGATGACACTCCTGTCTGACTCTTCCCCAACCAAACAGCCTCCAAGGTGGCCTCTGGTAGGATAGAATTTAAAAATGTAATGCATGGTTACCTTTTGGGGGGAAAGTGGCCCTCAGCTGTTATTTCATCCTTTTGAAATTCATAAAAGCATTATTTGCAGCCTGCACGCATAAATGCACTGATTTAAGGTGATTTACTGGTTACAGAAAACAGAGAATAAGGTTGACAAAGCATATGATAATCTTCGATACTGAAGACTATTAAAGCGTTATTCCACAAAGCACCTTTCATACCCTAACCTGGAAAAAGGGTACATAAATCATACAGTGCACCATAGAAGCAATGTAAGTTCTAAGGACTAGCAAGTCGTTTTCCAACAATGTCATAATCTTTTTTGACAGTCACAATGTTACAATTCTAAGAAAAAGGTCAATTTAAGAGTGTTTTTGCCTATTTCATTCAACCTGTTACACTTTGTCTTACGTGGATCAAATACGTCAATAAAATCAATACATGCAAATAAGAGAGTAAGGAGTTCAAAAGGGACGCAGACACAAAAAAAAAAATCAGGCCTCGCCTAAAATTTTATTTAGGAACACTTGTTCTTAACGTAAGGCAGAATCTAAAGAAGACACAATGATGTTAAATTCTTTAAAATAACTAGGTTTTCATCAGGTTTTAAAAAGAAAGTTCAGAAGGAATGGCACGGAGAGAGAATGGTCACTTATTCACAGCTTGGCAGCAAGGAAGGAAAAAGAGCGTCTACCCTTTCTAGAGCTAGGACCCTTAGGAATTTTAAGAGGATCTCAACAATCTACTTGGGAGAAGGTGACTGAATCTGCTTGACTGCATATTTAGCACATATAGATACACCAATTACAAACCATTTCACTTCGTTACATTTCCTCATTACAACGTTATTTCTCCTCAACATAAAACGTAGCTACGGTAGTTGTCAACTTTCATGGTAATTAGAGATAGGTAACACATCAAGTACGAATCCTTGATTTGGGGATTTCCACACACCGAATCACATTCTTTTGTATCTATCGCATCCAATCCTGATGGGAGTGAACCCGCAGGCGGCCCTCCCAGTATATGACTATACACTATCAGAGAAGGTGACAAATCAATTGATACATCGGAAGAAGGCGAGACAAAGTCTCAAATCCATGGCAGAGAAAAACATCCAAAACTTGTGTCCACCTTTCAAAATTAAAATGAGATTAATTTCTCGGTACTGGTTTTGGGCACCAAGTGTAATATAGCGATTTTCTTTTTTTTTTCCAGACAAACTCTGGGCTAGACATGCTAAAAAAATATATTTTAACTTTGGAAATGGTTTCACGTCTGTTTTGAACTGGGCCACTTGTAATACGGAGGCATGGCCGAGATGTGGATTCTTGATACGGACCTTACCAGTCGTTCTTTGATAGAGCAAGCTTTAACAAAGCAATGCTCCACTGCAGGACAGCATATCAATCCAGCAAGAAAGCTGGGAGCCTACATCAGTAAATCACCCTGTGCCCTTCTGGTAATACTCCCTCGTGTGTTTTCATTTTATACATCCCTTCACAACGTACAGAAGCAGCCCTGGAGTATTTAAGCTTCATGCAGGGACAGCGCTGCCATGTATCAAAGTGTCAGGGGGCTTATAAGAGATTAAATCTAGCCCACTGCTTTAAAACCACAAAAATCAATGCTATGCAGACCAGCCAAGGGCTGTGAACCAGCAAGGTGGCACCCTCCCCACTCCACAGCTGGCGCGTGACATGTCAACTAAAGAGTGCAATTTGCCATCTTAACATCTTTCTCGTCCTATGCATATAGAGGCTTCCAAAGACTTTTTAACCATGTCGAAAATATCAGGTCTTGAACATTTTTATACATGCAGACCGATGACCATTCTCTTCAACATGCGTATATGAGGGGCTGACAAGACCACTGTTGAAAAGTACCCAGTTATTAATCACTAGACCATTTGAGTGACCACAGAAAGTGACATGTCTAAATTAGTTCTTTAGACAATCTCCTGCAGTCTGAGATGTAAAGTATGGGGTCATTGCGTTGAGAATGGCGTAGGTCACTGCAGTGGATACATTTGTACACTTACTGATCATACCAGATTTCTGGTGCAAGAGTCAATGTGGAGAGCCAAGTCTTCCTTTAAATAGTTATTGCTTTATTTCAAGTCCCATAGTGGTGGAAATATATTCTTTATGATTTCCAATCATATCTATTGGTTGTAGACCGAGGGAAAAGGTTGCAGTATATATCACTGCGCCCTAATCCTGATATTTGTATATGTTATCGTAGAGGAGAGAGAAGTAAGAAGACTATTGGGAAATGAGCCCATGAATGAAGAGACTGAGAGAATGGAGACAATTAGTGCAGCAGCTCTAATGCTTAACAGTTGTATTTACATTTTTACTTGATTTCCTTCAAATTGGGCACTGCGGAGTAGCCTCGGCTAGCTAATGGGCAATGAGGAGATACGAAGGTGAAAGGTTTTATGACCAGGCAAGAAGGTAGTACACTTACGTAAAGGTGCACATTGGTTCAATAAATATAATTTGATGTAGGTGTGTTTATGATATTCCCCATTAGCCAGGTTCAGGTGATAAACAGTTTCTTGAGATAAAGCTTTTAGCTATTTCCGAACATGAGGTAACCAGTACTCTTGGGAGAGACCAGGACGTTCTGTAGTTGGAGACTAACAATCACGACAAATATCTTAATGGAGGGTCTAAGGGATAATTTTATAGACCAGCAGGGTGAATATCCCCTATTACAAGTATACTCAATACAGAACACCCTGGGTCTTCTACAGAAGAGTGAGAGAGGAGTGAGTCAACCAAATGAAGCAACCACTAGGGTACCAGTCTTCCGAGTGGGAGCGAAACGTCCTTCTACCAAGACCCATCAATCACCCAATGTGATGTCTCATCATCTGGGTTTAGGTATCATCCCATCAAGGAAAACCGATCTAGGGATTGATCGGAAAAAACCTTGACTAAGAGGAAGACTATGGGTTAGCTGGTCACCCTACATAGTACTTACTCACATCCAGAGACTCACTTAGAAAGTGAGAGGATCAAAGAGGTATAGGTAAAGGATGTGAAATGTGCAGCGCAAAATAAAGTGAGAAAGTGGTGTTCTAAAAATGACTTAGGAGTGCTTATAACAATTTTATTCCGCAAGCCCCCTTGCCATTACTAAAAAGCATTGGGTGATTGATGGGTCTTGGTAGAAGGACGTTTCGCTCCCACTCGGAAGACTGGTACCCTAGTGGTTGCTTCATTTGGTTGACTCACTCCTCTCTCACTCTTCTGTAGAAGACCCAGGGTGTTCTGTATTGAGTTGGAGACTAACAACCTTGAAAGATCTGAGGATATCTCTTGCAAGGTTTTCTTTTGATACACAACAAAATTGCATGCCGTGGCACAATTCCTGTAAAAGGCAGCCCTGCAAACAGTAACTGAAAACCCAAAAGGCAGCGCCTTGCTCTTGGCTGGTCCCGGTATCACCTCAGTACAATCCCATGCATATTTCTCGTCCAGGAACGAGAAAGTTGTAGGTGAGTTTGGGGGACCCAAAGTGGAGGAGAGTCCATGTTCCAGAACCATAGGGGAACAAGGTGGGGATTTTTCTTAGGACAGATTGCCCTCGACCAGGCTTTAATTTGTGAGGATCAAAAGATCTTGGGTTAAGGTGCTCATTGAAACTGGCAACTGCAGATAGGGTACGCTTATTCTGTGGAAGAATGGGGACACTCCAAGAATGTGTAGCGGACCACTGTGGGGATCCCTGGCTCTTGGTTTCGAGGATTCTGAATTACATTGGTGAACAGGCATCTATGTGGTTCCTGTCCTCAATTGGCCGGTATGGCAATGTAGATTGCCTATTGACTCAGAGAAAGACTTGCAAGATGATGCCTGAAACTTGTGGGGTTTGGGGAGACTCCTTGTTTTGTGACTGCTATTATTTTACTGAAAGGGAAGGCGAGTACACATTCGCCTCCCTACACAACTTCTTTGCCCTGACCTGGCCCGCAGCAGCACCGGAACTTCTACTATGCTGGCATGAGTCAACTGAGGCACCGCCGAGACCCGCTGGCCTCTCTGATCTTATTTTGCTGCCATCCCCGAAGTTACAGAAAACTACCCACGCCATCTTGTCCTGAGCGGCCCCGGACTGCCTCACTGCTGGAGGTGCCTGACGTGGTCCGCTGGGGTACAAAAGCCTCTTCTGCGTTGGTGGGGGCCGACAAGGAGCTCCAGGACCTCTGGTCTGCTACCAAATCCGCGTTTACAGGAACCACTGACGCCATCCTGCCCCGAGAAATAACACAGCTGGGGGTGGGGGCCTGACCTGGCCCGTGGGGGTGCCGGAGCCTCCCCTGCACTATCGAGGCTTGATAGAGGCACTGTCAAGTCTCCCTGGGATTCCTGGGCCTTCAGGCTTGCTGCTGCCTAGACACCTGTCGGATCTGCTGACGCCATCTTGCTCGGGACGGCCCCGGCGTACCTCGATGCCGGGGGCAGACTCCTGGCCTGCGTCGCTCCCTTTGGCAACTACCACAACCTTCTGCTGCCGGGGCTTGCCGTATGACCTGCATCCCCAGAGTACCAGCCATCTGTTGCACAGCCAGGTCTTGCGGCCCCAATGAGGGTCGGCCTGGAGGCCAGATCGAGACCACGCTTGGAGGCCGCCTATAGGGAGATGTGCTCTTTTGCCTCCCGACCTCCTGCCGCAGAGACACTTGAGTCCTTGCCGTCCTTGAGCTGGATCTGCCCAGCAACTAGGCACAGTCTTCACTGGCTGCAGTAGGTATGAATCTATATAACGCCTGCGGTGATCGACCCCTTGAACCCCTGCTATATGTTGATCCCACGGGACCTCCCTACCCTTTTTGCACCTGAGCCTGACCCAGGACTGTCCACCCTCTGCCGCGTTACTCCTGGGGCCCGCCATCCTGTACCCACAGGGACCCCTCTGCTGAACCCGTCTCCTGCACCCCAGTACCAGCCCCAAGTTACTGACACCCAGCCTGCACTGTCCTGAGCTCCTGAGCCCTCTTGCAGGCTACTGCGCAGGGGACAACTGGCTTGTGGCGGCCAAGCGTTCATAGCGACGTCGCTTTTTGATCCCTCGATGTCGGCTCTTCCTATCATTGTGAAGCAGAATTCACCAAGCGTTGGATTGTTCATCCACTAATAGGGAACGTGAGCTGGGATTAGAAGTCGTGAGACAGGTTAGTTTTACCCTACTGATGATGTATTGTTGCAATAGATATGCCCAGAGGTAGGTCTGCCAAAGATAGCTCAGTGGTTTTCCTCTGGGCCAAATCATCCACAACAGACATGGGCACAAAGAGGGAGTAGGTCTCACAGCCCCCTGACACGTCTCCCGCCCTTTCCATAACGCAGGACTACATGGAACATAACCCAGGAGATAGGATCCCTAAAGACGGATTTCAATAGCTGCCTCAATGAACTGCTCAAAGACGCTGCAGCAGTGGGTGATAGGGTTGATGATCTGGAATGCACAGTTGACTCTCGGGCAGGAGGCCTTGTGGAGAAGGGTTAACGCTCTGGAGAAACAACATATCTAGCTCCAAACCAAGCAGGAGGATCTAGAAAATCAGGGGTGACGCAACAACCTACGCATCAGGGGTATCCCCTGCAGCGCAGAGAGGGGGTGAGACATCATGTCCTTCACTAGGGACCTCTTAACGACCATTCGTGGAGGGGTGCTCCCCGGGTACTGGACAGAGCGCATCGATTCGGCACCGCCCTGGAGCACCTGGATGCCCCCCAGATGTACTCACTTTTTTCTGGACAAAGAAACTGTGGTTTGGGCGGGAAGGGGCAAGGCCCACCTGGTGTTTCGTAGCCATACAATACAGATTTTTCAAGATCTCTCCCCCTAACCCTTAAGAAGAGATGGGACTTCCTATGACCACCACACATGACCTCAAACTGCTCTCCCTCAATGTCCTGGGCTCAACAAACAACACTAGGTGTTATCACTTACAATTGTCCTAGTATGACCCACCCCAAATACCGCACCAACACTGGGCATACACAACTACTAAGACTCTTGGAGTCACCATACTCAGCAAGAGGGGCATATACACAAAACAGGTCAAACTAGACAGGGATCCAGGCGGGGGTATCATATTCTTAGGGTAGAGAGGGGGAGGGACCCTAACACTTCTTAATCTCTATGCACTTAATCAAGCACAAGACACATTCATATGCCTCACTCTATCGGACCAACTGGGCTCAGTGAGAGGGGACATTGTCGTGGGAGCGACTTCAATCTGGTTTGGGACCCCATGCTCGAAAGAAACATGCCCCATATCCAGGACTTAGAAGAGATGCCTGGGACACTCAAGAAAGACTATTATGTGAATATTGTCTACATGTGTAATATTGTCTACATGAATAAACAGTTAAAAAAAAAGAAAGACTATGAGACGCAAACCTAGTTGATGCCTGGTGGTGCATCCACCCAGACACGAAGGCTTCTCCTTCTGCTCACATGTGCACCTGTCCTACTCCCGCATCTATTACCTATTTGTCTCCTCTTCCCTACTGTCCGCCCTTGTCTCAGAACAGCTATCCGACATTTCCATCTCGGATCACACTCACATTGAGCTTACATGGACACCATGCGTTGCTCTGCCCCACGTGCCTGCGATGGCACCTCTCACCCCAACTCCTAAGAGACCCAGTTGACAGGGCGGCGGTGCAGGATGCCAACACAGAATACTTCATGATTAAATTGCTGCCTGACTCTTCCCCTCACTTCCTATGGGATTGATTCAAGGCTATCATACGCAGAGTGTCAACCTAAATCTCCATAGCAAGGACTCGAGAAGTGCCCCTGCTTGAAGCTAAGCTCATGGGAAACAGAAACGCACTGGAGCACAACGATAAACAGCATCTCACATTACGAGCTTAGCGTCAATTATCCATCTTGAGGGGACAACTTTTGGCTCATCAGGTCCATAAAGCCCTCAAACAAAAGAACTACGAGGGTGGAGACAAAGTAGACTCCCGCCTCGCGCGCAGGCTGCGTCACCAACACGTGAGGTCTCACATCTCTAAGCTCCAGAAGGACAGCCCTGGTTGGATGGTCCAGGAGGCGGATAAACAAGAAGCCTTCCAGGACTACTATCGAAGCCTTTATGCCTCGGTGGGGGAGATCCCACTGAGATTGCTACCTACCTCCAAAACTGTTATTTGCAACACTCGCGACCTGGAAGAGCCCTTTACAGCTGCTGAACTACGCAAACCGCTCCAGGAGCTCCCCAACAGGAAAACTCCTGGTCCCGATGACTTCACCCCAGCTTTTTACATGGCCTTCCAGCCTCAACTCCAGGCCCCCCTGCTCACCCTATATAACTCCTTCACCCATACCACAAGCCTCAACCCCAGTATGTGCAATTCTGAAATTATTCGAGTCCCAAAACCAGGCAAGGACCCTGTACTCTGCTCATCCTACCGCCTGATCGCCCTCCTAAATACCGATGCAAAGCTCTATGCCAAAATCCTGGCCAAGCGCTTAGAGAACCTCCTCCCTGGGTTGATAGAGCCAGACCAGGTGGGTTTTATATAGAATCGACAGGGCCTGGACAATCTTTGTTGACTGGCACAACTGGTTGAAAAAGCCCAGAGTCACTCCATCCCCGCTCTCCTCCTTTCCTTGGATGCGGAAAAGCCTTCAACCGGGTGAGTTGGGTGTTCCTAAGGGCAGTACTGCAGAAAAAAGCGCTAGGCCTTTTATGATTAGTAAAATTATGGCCTCTTACTTGGAGCCTACCTCCTCTATTCGTATCAATGTCCAGACCAGAAAATCCTTCATGCTGCTCCGGAGCACCCGGCACGGCTGCCCACTGTCCCTCCTAATTTTTTACCTGGTGGTAGAGCCCCTTGCTATTGAACTGCGTTGCTCGCTGGTCAAGAACACAAGGTCTTACTGTATGCCGACGACCTCCTCCAAGCGTTAACAGAACCAGATACCTCCCTCCCAGTGCTTGACCATATCCTGCAAGCCTACAAGCGGTTCTCTGGAAACAAGATTAATTTAATGAAGTTGCAGGTGCTCAACCTCATGCTTCAATCACAGCACCTTTTTCATCTCCAGGCACTCTACACAATATTTAAGCCTTACCATTATAAACACCCTATCCTCCTGGACAAAGACAAACTGGCCGCATCTTTGTAGGGCGATCTTAGAGGATCTCCGACGGTGGACCCCCTCTACTTCTCCTGGTTGAGTCACATTATTGTAGTGAAGATGAATATTCTTCCCAGGCTTCTCTATTTATTTCAGTCACTGTCAAAGCCCATCCCCGACAAAGACATCACCAGGTTGCAGGCTGACCTTACCTACTTTATTTGGTAAGGTAAACACCCCAACATATCCGCAGTGCTCCTAATGCTCCCCTGTAACCGTGTGGGCCAGGCGTGCCCCAACCCCCAAAACTAATATTGGGCAGCACATTTATGCTATATCTCTGAGCAGGTGGTGTGGGAGAGCGTAAAACATTGGGTCCACATAGATAGTGCAGTCGCCTGCAGGCCACTATGGGACCTTGCATGGCTGCCCAAACACTCGTGGCCATGCAGCAGCTGTGCCGCTACTCCGACGCGCATAGTTTTGGAGATTTGGGACAGACTAGCTATACGACATGGATTGACCACATTCCTGTCACCGAACACCCCAATTGCACATAACCCTGACTTCTCACCCGCTCGCCCCCGGGAGTCCATCCCGGAATGGGTGTCGGGTGATTGCAGGCTTCTGCACAATCTTTTCCAATGCCCGGCAATGAAGCATTTTGATCAATGTAAAAGGGACTTCCACAAGTATGAATCAGTTCGGCACCAATATTTCCAACTCAGACACTGGGCCCTCCACCCCCCAATGTGGATGCTGCTACTCGCCCCCTCACCCTCTTGTGAGGGCCCCACATGTTCGCAGCTTTATGGGCTCCCGGGGATTGATAGGTAAGACATATGCAGGCCTGCAGCAATCACGCCATCTCCCTCACCATCCATTCCAATGGAATGGTCCCCAGACACCACATCCACTATCACCCAGAAACAGTGGGAGAAGCTTTAACAAGCAATATCACGGGTACTGACTCTGCCCTGATTGCAGTAGTGGAGGAAGCCAGACGCATCCTTGACGCAGGAGGTTCCGCAGCTGTGATCCTCCTAGACCTCAGCGCGGCTTTTGATACCGTCAATCACGGTATCCTTATTCAGCGCCTTACTAGGGTGGGAATATCTGGTCAGGCTTTAAGTTGGATTACTTCCTTTCTGAACGACCGGTCTTACCAGGTCTGTGATGGCACCAACCTGTCTGAGTCGATCCCCCTCCAGTGTGGAGTCCCGCAGGGCTCCTCGTTGAGCCCTACACTTTTTAATATCTATATGGCCCCACTGGAGGATGTGGTTTCACCCTTCGGGGTGAAAATAGTGACCTACGCAGATGACACCCAGCTTGTCGTTTCGCTATCCCATCATGAAAATGCGGCAGAAAGATTTGGGTGCTGTCTGACAGGTATCTTGGCTTGGATGACAGAATCTCGGCTAAAACTCAATGGTTCCAAAACGGAACTTATGATGCTGGGCAACCTCTCCACTTCCCTTCCCAAAACCATGTGGCCCCCCTGTCTGGGTGAGGCGCCCCAACCCAAGAATGAGATTAAGAGCTTGGGTGTAAGGTTAGAGCCCGACCTGACGTTCAGAGTACATACGAAGAAAGTGGCAGGGATTTGCTACGGTTTGTTACGCTCGGTCCGAAAGGTGTTGCCCCTTCTCCCCTTTAGTTCAAGGAAACTCCTGATTCAGGGGCTAATACTGTCAAGGCTGGACTACAGTAACGCCTTGCTGCTCGGTGCCCCTGAATCAGCCATCAACACCCTCCAGCGAGTACAAAATGCGGCGGCCAGGGTTTTGACAGGCACGGAAAAAAGAACTTCGGCCAAGCCTGCTCTTAGAGCTCTCCATTGGCTCCCCATCCGGGAGAGAGTCAAATTTAAGGCTCTTTCCATCGCCTTTAAGTCTCTCCAGGGAATGGGCCCCCCAATCCTCAGGGACCTTATATGCCCCTACAAGTCCTCGCGTCCCCTCCGCTCTGATGGGAGCAACTTACTGACTGTCCCCAGAGTAATGAGAGCTCGCTCAGGAGGCAGGAGGTTCTCTGTGAACGTAGCCAAGATCTGGAATGATCTTCCTGCAGCTCTCCGTCTGGAACCCTGTCTCCAGAGGTTTCGGAAATCTTTAAAGACATTCCTTTTTCCACGAGGAATATGAGTCCGCTGTCTGAGGATCTTGGAATCTAGCTGAGTGTATCAGCGCTGGGACGCTCTTGGGCAGCCATGCGCTTAACAAATCTAATTTAATTTCATTCATTCATTTCACGTTTACACAGAAGCATGGCTAAACAAGAAGCAGCCTAAAAGGTCATGTTTCAATGGCATACACCCCAACCCGTCTCCACGCTATGCGCCCTGCAGTCCCCGTCTTGTGCTTGCACCGTGGGGCCACGATAGCAACTTCCATCACATATGGTGGGCATGTCCTTCCCTGAAGACCTTCTGGAAGGAGATCCGGAGCCACATCAGGGGCACTCTGGGATACCCAATAATAGACGACTATCACACAGTCATCTTAGGCATTCGCGCCTCCTCCCTGGCTGCAATGACCCACATGGACTGGTACCTAGTGTGCCATATGACTGGTGCAGCCAAGAAGCTTATAGCGTGGACCTGGCGCTCCTGGACGGCCCGCCATGCAGCATCTGGTTCACACAACCCTGGCACACTATTGCACTGGAGCAGATGACACACAAGCTGATCTATACAAATAAGAAATTCCAATGTCTCTGGTCACCCCTGGTTCAATACATGTCTCGTCTGGAATACTTATGCTTTTAACCCCCAGGCTACGAGTGCTTCACCTCTTTGACGACTCTGTGTAGAGCGCCTCCTCTCTACCCAGAGTATCCAACTGACCACGCTCAACATATCACTGTTCCATAAGCAATGCCCTCTCTCCACTATCCCACATGACTACGGCTTTCAAGGATCTACTGGGGACCTCTGGCTCCTCATCATTGTCTCCTTATCCCCCTTTCTCCCTGTTGTTCACCTTCGAACAGACACCCTTCGTTCGGTACACAAATTGTTTAGACAATCATTTGGACCTGGCACAGCTCCTTAATGGGTCAGAGCTTGCCTCTGCTTTGTTCCTCCTTTGCTATGCGTCTCAGCCCTTTATAGAGGAAAGACAGCGTTGTGTATATGCACTGTCGCTGTAATGTTTCTTCTTTCTAAATGTATTTTTCTTTCACAATGACACCTGAACTGTACTGTTGTTAGTCCCTTTGGTGTAAAAATTCAATAAACAGAACTTGAGCAAAAAATAATACTTACAGAGCATGTCTTAGTTGTTGCCAAGTTCAAAACTGAACGAATTTGCAAACATGGACCACATTTCTAGCTATATAATTTACCAAAAAGGGCAACTAAGGTGCCCGGGAACATTTTATGTCCCAGGTCCAAGCTGACCTCCCTAGCTTTTTTTGTGTGCAGACAGTCAGGAGCATGTAAATCATGGGTCGGAGGGGGAGCAGTATGCAGGGCATGGGCAGAACATGAGGAGCATGAGGCACATGGACACACAGTAAGGCTTATGGCGTGCACAAGTAGAGTGTGAGGAGTATGGAGTCCATGGGCAGCGAGTAAGGAGCATGTGGCGCATGGCCTGAGAGTGTGCATCATGTGGCGCATGGGCAGAAAGTGAGGAGGTCGCTATGCACGGGCAGAGAGTAGGGAGCATGGACGTAGTAAGAGACAGAACTGAGGGAGATCCAGCAGTCATTATTGAACTCGAACCGGTACCCGGCTGGCCACAGTGAAATATGCTGAATTTGTCCAGGTATAATTTGCAGACATCTGGATGCCTTAAGCACTGCTCACACGTTGTCTGCTTTACGCTCGCGCAGCAACCTGCAGGCAGGGAGGGCAGTGGCGTAAAAATAGCCCCAACAGTGCGAGGGCCCCAGAACTCTGGGGGGGCCTCAGCACTCCAGGGGGCCCCGGCAGTGGGGTCCCCTGACCTTAAAGCTCTTTACTGGGTCTGGAGCGTGGGGGGGGGGGGCATTAACTTTACAGGGGGCCCTAAAATGTCATTACACCAATGAGGGAACAGCTTTCTTACTTTTAGCAAGGCACAAAACAAGGCCCTGATTTAAAGGGCCGGCAGTCCTTCTTTTGATCTAGAATTATCCTTGCTGTGAGCTATCTGAAGCCTAACACAAGCTACCTATCAATGGAGTGAAACAAGGGCCCACATCTTATCACTTCACAAGCACTTAAGAGAAATTATGATTGGATTCAGGTTTTGTCTTTTAGTTCAACACCTCTATGTAGGAGGCATCCATGCACTGTAAGAATGTCAGATGTACCCATTTATAAGAGTAATGATTCAAATAGCACTATTTTGTTTAATTCTTTATAGCGCTACTCATCCTAATGTAGGGTGTCCGAGTGGTTTACACACACACACACATACACATCCCCACCACAAAATAAAACATACAAGTGTGCATATCGTTTAACAGGAAATGTGAGATAAGACTCTGAGTGTTACAAGATTTAGCAGTCATATATTGCCCATTCTAGTAGGCATTATATGTTAAGAGTATATGCTCAAGAAAAACACAAAGTCAGGATTTAAAACGTAACACAGTGGTTGGGAATGTATGTACTAATAAGACTGCATAACTACCCAAAGGAACCTTTTTTAGCAACCTTAGAATAACGACAGACTGAGGAAAACAACAATAAAGTTCTAAACCCATGCCTTGAGTTTGCAAGCAGCTCCTTGAAGGCAGTTCATAGTTCACTGTGCTATATTAGAAAGATTGCATCTTATGAACTTCAAGGAGATGAAAAGGATCTGTGTCAAAAACAGTCACCCACTTACCTATCTACATAAAATACAAATTTGTGATCTGCATGTTACACAGTGTACTTTGCAGCCGGCACATTATCCCCCCTATGCTACTTTAGGAGTCAAAACCGTGATGAAACAAAACAAATCTATCCAGCAAGTACATTAACAACCAGAGTTATCTTTTCGTTATTAATATCACCTGAAAATTTCTAGGTACATAAAGATCTGTGCAGCCGATGCCTGAACCGTGCACGATATTTTAAAATGAATCTTCTGTGCTACTAATTAAGTGAGCCAGAACAGATCTAATATGGTCACATTTGTCCTTATTGCCAATTTCTTTGTAGAAACGTTTTTTTAAAATGAATGTATATGTGGACTGTCATGTCTACGCCTCTAGTGACTTCACCCCTTTTCTGCAGGCCTCCCCTGACCCCCAATGAATAGGTTCACAAAGTACATTTTTTCCATTTTCAGCACTAGGTGCACTGCAAACAGTGAGCAGTGTAATACATGTCGCAGACACTGAGGAGCTAGGAGTAAGTAGGTAGGCTAAGTAAAAGCTTGAGGTACGTCAAATTATAGCACAGGAGCTTGAAGCACAAGGAATAACAGCTGTGACATTCAGATGCCATGAAGGCATTAAACCTCTATCCCCCAAACCTGCACTCTTTTTACCTATCCATCATCATCTGGAGTCCTACAAGCCCAAGCGCCTAGGTGTAATTCAGCAGACTCAGTATGCAAAAAGGAAAAGCGTACTCTAATTGGCTACCATTCTATGTTGCACAGCACTTCGAGTTACGTACCCAGGATGCTATGGGCCCTGGTGCAACCAAGAAAAATGGGCCTGCTGTTGGGGTAGGAAAATACAGCAATAATCAAGGTTCAATGGCTTCTCGGGGCTCTGGGTCCCGGTGCCACTGGGCCTGCTGCACCATCGTTAGCTACCCCCTGCCCAAGCACCTCGATACCTTCTCCATGCCAGCAGCTTAAAAATAACAGTAATAATAAACAATCTCAAGTCTACAACAATAATAATACAAACTTGTTGGCAGCGAAGACAGATCCACACAACTGGTTTGAATAAGTAATAATGGTGTTTATTTTCATTTATTCAAATCCTCTGCGACAGCCGCTCTTAAAATACGTGGCAGCCAAAAGCTACATGCGCCGCGCGCAAGGCGAGGCGCGAGAGGACGGCAGACAGTCTTTCCTCAGCCGCCCGCGCGAGCGAAGGCAGCCGGCGCGCGGGTCATAATGACACAATGCTCCGGCCCCTGAACAATACTTCGCATTCAAATCGGCAAGCCTTGCCACTTGCACCGGCCGTCCCCTGCGATTAATCCCGCAGAAGCCGGCTTGATTAAATCTTTTCAAGCAGATCCTTTGCTTTGCTTTTGTTAGCTCACTTCTTGTCAACATCCATTAAAATATGCCTTTAATTCTCCCACAATCTTAAAAAACACCGATTCTACTGTCTTCAACTTTAATCAACTGTATGGCCAGCATTTTTCATTTCATAATAATGTGCTGCTTGGAATTCAAGAGGCGGCCTCCACATCAATCATTCGCTAAGAATTTTTCCACCGCAATAAATATGCAAATGAGAAGAGCCAGTCAGTCGTATTTCAGGCCCGACTTGCTAGTGTTTTAAAAAAAGACACAAATTTATTAATTGCCGGTGGCCAGAGGAATCCTATTACTTTGGGCATTGATTACAAAGCTGTGTGAGTGATTATTGTGCAACTCGCGGGCTACCCAGGCATGAGGAAAAATTATTAAAGCAAGGCAGAGATTACCAACTCGGAATAACAATAAGGCTGAACATTTATGCCCCCGAACTTTCGTGGCTAGAGGCACTGCGCGCGCAGGGCGGCGTCATTGTTGTCGACATTGGCGGGCCCTACAGGCGGGGACGGTGCCAAGGTCCCAGCGCTGGATGGTGTTAGCGGAAAGAAAAATAATCAATATTAAAAACATTCAGACGCATCATAGAATAAATCCCACTACACGGAGGATATGGTCACAACAGAGTGTAAGGAATGTGTACCTCATAAAAAAGAAATCATAGTAAAGAGCAGAGAATATATTAAATCCAGCAATAACGTTATTACTAGAAAAGGGATTCATTTCTGGACACTTCTGAACGAGAATGAGCAGCCCCTACATATGTTTAAACTTATCAATATTCGTCACAATATTGGAACACGGGGAACTTAATTGATAAAAATGAGTGTTTCCAAGGGTAGATAGTTAATGAGGCAAATAGAGGGCTGGTACTCTGGAACTTCCGGTTTCTCCATTCTTTTATTTAAAACAAGTTAACCTCTACGCAGCCGACTGTGTTGATACAGAAGTCTGAATTATAATGAGAATAGAGGTGTCTGGTTCTAAGAAAGGGCTTATTAAAAATGACATGACGTGGGTAAATTCAGTGCTTGTCACTGTGACCAACTTCACTCCAAAGCTGCCCCCACCCCCTCACCGTGACATTCCATGGTGCCATGGATGCCCTGACTGACAAGCAGGGTGCCGCAGACTGTCCCAGCAGCATTACAGTCCTTTCGCCTTTGGCTATACCAGTTGTTAGATGCACTCTTCCCTGCCACAGCGAGGGCTTTACCGACTTAGGTTATTAATTGGAAGCGGGTTATTAACAACTGCTATGGCCCTCGTGAGCGGACTACATGGCCATACTCTAAATCATTCCGATTACAATTCACATCATAAAAACATAGCAGCTTTGCTTTTGCCAAGTCGAGCCACACATTCATTGAGACTTCCGGCAAAACATGGTAACAAGCAAGGTACAGGGCACCGAGGAGCTTGGCAGGTTGCATTAGTTTAAATCCAATAGGCCATGAAGCGAAAGGCATCTTATTAAAAACAAGCTTTTGCAATGCAATAGGTCTCGCATTATGAAAGTTTGTGCTATTGGTCTTGAAAATGACAATTTATGTATTGGCTTTGAAAATAGCTAAATTATTAGCTTTGTCATTTTCAATGCCAATAGTTATAACTTTCGCAAATGTGACACCTATAGCATTTGTAATGCAACATGTTTTGCATTTACGTGACTTAGATGTATTGATATTACAAATAACAATGGCTTTTAATTTTTTTAAAATAATTAATACTTAAATAAAAGTGATTGTAATTTATAATGGCCATAGCTTAAACTTTTGTAAATAACTTTTGTGAAGATTATGTTCAGTGTATTTTATTGTGATGAAAATCCAAGAACAGAAGTGAAATATTAACATCTTTTTGTGACATTTGTAATAAAGCTTGAAACTTTGAGAGAACATATTTGAACTAGTAGTTGTTGAATGGTTGCACAGATTGATGCTGTGATGGCGCAGAGTGATGCTGAGGTTGCGCTGAGTGATGCTGGGGTTGCGCTGAGTGATGCTGGGGTTGCGCTGAGTGATGCTGGGGTGGCGCTGAGTGATGCTGGGGTTGCGCTGAGTGATGCTGGGGTTGCGCTGAGTGATGCTGGGGTTGCGCTGAGTGATGCTGGGGTTGCGCTGAGTGATGCTGTGGTGGCGCTGAGTGATGTTGTGGTGGTGCTGAGTGGTGCTGTGGTGGTGCTGTGGTGGTGCTGTGGTGGTGCTGAGTGGTGCTGTGGTGGTGCTGTGGTGGTGCGGAGTGGTGCTGTGGTGGTGCGGAGTGGTGCTGTGGTGGTGCTGAGTGGTGCTGTGGTGGTGCTGAGTGGTGCTGTGGTGGTGCTGAGTGGTGCTGTGGTGGTGCTGAGTGATGCTGTGGTGGTGCTGAGTGATGCTGTGGCACTGCTGAGTGAGGCTGTGGTGGTGCTGAGTGATGCTGTGGTGGTGCTGAGTGATGCTGTGGTGGTGCTGAGTGATGCTGTGGTGGTGCTGAGAGGTGCTGAGTGGTGCTGTGGTGGTGGTGAGTGATGCTGAGGTGGCGCTGAGTGGTGCTGTGGTGGTGCTGTGGTGGTGCTGTGGTGGTGCTGTGGTGGTGCGGAGTGGTGCTGTGGTGGTGCTGTGGTGGTGCTGTGGTGGTGCGGAGTGGTGCTGTGGTGGTGCGGAGTGGGGCTGTGGTGGTGCTGAGTGATGCTGTGGTGGTGCTGTGGTGGTGCTGTGGTGGTGCGGAGTGGTGCTGTGGTGGTGCTGAGAGGTGCTGAGTGGTGCTGTGGTGGTGGTGAGTGATGCTGAGGTGGCGCTGAGTGGTGCTGTGGTGGTGCTGTGGTGGTGCTGTGGTGGTGCTGTGGTGGTGCGGAGTGGTGCTGTGGTGGTGCTGTGGTGGTGCTGTGGTGGTGCGGAGTGGTGCTGTGGTGGTGCGGAGTGGGGCTGTGGTGGTGCTGAGTGATGCTGTGGTGGTGCTGTGGTGGTGCTGTGGTGGTGCGGAGTGGTGCTGTGGTGGTGCGGAGTGGGGCTGTGGTGGTGCTGAGTGATGCTGTGGTGGTGCTGAGGGATGCTGTGGTGGTGCTGAGTGATGCTGTGGTGGTGCTGAGTGGTGCTGTGGTGGTGATGCTGTGGTGGTGCTGAGTGATGCTGTGGTGGCGCTGAGTGATGCTGTGGTGGCGCTGAGTGATGCTGTGGTGGCGCTGAGTGATGCTGGGGTGGCGCTGAGTGATGCTGGGGTGGCGCTGAGTGATGCTGGGGTGGCGCTGAGTGATGCTGGGGTGGCGCTGAGTGATGCTGGGGTGGCGCTGAGTGATGCTGGGGTGGCGCTGAGTGATGCTGTGGTGACGCTGAGTGATGCTGTGGTGGTGCTGAGTGATGCTGTGGTGGTGCTGAGTGATGCTGTGGTGGTGCTGAGTGATGCTGTGGTGGTGCTGAGTGGTGCTGTGGTGGTGCCGAGTGGTGCTGTGGTGGTGCCGAGTGGTGCTGTGGTGGTGCTGAGTGATGCTGTGTTGCTGCTGAGTGATGCTGTGTTGCTGCTGAGTGATGCTGTGGTGCTGCTGAGTGATGCTGTGGTAGTGCTGAGTGATAATGTGGTGGTGTGGAGTGGTGCTGTGGTGGTGCTGAGTGGTGCTGTGGTGGTGCTGAGTGGTGCTGTGGTGGTGCTGCTGAGTGATAATGTGGTGGTGCTGATTGATAATGTGGTGGTGCCGATTGATAATGTGGTGGTGCCGATTGATAATGTGGTGGTGCTGATTGATAATGTGGTGGTGCTGATTGATAATGTGGTGGTGCTGATTGATGCTGTTGTGGCGCTGAGTGATGCTGTGGTGGCGCTGAGTGATGCTGGGGTGGCGCTGAGTGATGCTGGGGTGGCGCTGAGTGATGCTGGGGTGGCGCTGAGTGATGCTGGGGTGGCGCTGAGTGGTGCTGGGGTGGCGCTGAGTGGTGCTGGGGTGGCGCTGAGTGGTGCTGTGGTGGTGCTGAGTGATAATGGACGCCAGGCTAACACAATTGCTGTTTTCGAGGTGCTAGCAGGAAGGGAACAGATTGGAAATGTGGCATCAGTTGTACGGGCCCACATTGTCTGCCGCTACTTATTTTAAACGTGCAACCTAAAATGTTAAACAAAGAAGACGAAATGTTTTAAAATGGCATCAGCAACAGAAACACTTGTATTGTACCAATAGGCGCCAGGCTAACTCAATTGCTGCTTCTGAGGTGCTAGCAGGAAGGGAACAAATTGGAAATGTGGCGCCAATTGTATGCGCCCACATTCTCTGCCTCTACTTATTTTAAACGTACAACCTAAAGTGGTGAACAAAGAAGACGAAGTGTTATAAGATGGCGTCAGTAATAAAAACAGAAACACTCCTTTTGTAGCTTTGAAATGCTAAGCAATGAAAAATGAGCACAAAAGAGAACCCACGATAACAAGGCACTAGCCTAACTGATTTGCTGTTTCTAAGGTGCTAACTCTAAAGAACAAATTAAGAATGTGACGCCAGTTGTACGCACCTACGTTGTCGGCCTCTAATTAGTCTGCATTTTAATAAAAGTAGTAAAAAATTTCTAAAAGTGCATACTGAAATTAAAAGCAGCACTTTTATGCATTTAAAGCACATACTATAAAGTAAAGCTGCGTTTTAATGCATGCAGTACAACTAAAACGTATCAATAAGTATTATTATAAAACTACACAAAACGTAAGTATGTCCATGAAAAGAAACACAAACCGCACGCATATATTATGTTTTACACCGCACTGATAGCAGCACAAAAATATAAACTGCCACCAACACGCATATAAAAGCAGAAGCCACTTTAACTGCGAAGTGTGAAGCAGGGGGCAGGAGAGCGGATCCCTTTGAAGTGAAGCTCTCAGCACGCTGGAGAAGCGTGAGCCTGGTGGGGGGGGCGGGATGCCAGCGAGTGGGAGGGAACAGGCCAAGCACGCGCTCAAGAAAAAACGGATGAACAATTAACACTCATTGTAGGAAATCCGGCTGGTTTGGGAGACTTTGGTTCAGTAGTAATAGGTTCGAGTATAACTCGACCTAAAAACACGGGTAAAGATAAAAAGGACATTAACGAAAAAGATGCACATTAACCTATAACACTTCATATCAATAATATTTCTCTAAGTGCAATAAAAGTCAATAACCTATATTGTTGCCAAATCAGATACACACAACAAAAATTGATCCAAATTAAATTGTATACCTTCATAGAAAACATAGACATTTTAGTGAGTTAATATGTTATAGTTCTGAAACGTTAGGCGTAGTTCTGTCATCTGCCTGTGAAGTTGACATTTCAGTGGTTGTAATACCATTTAAAAATGGCCGAAACATTTATTTTTGGCCGATGGCAAACTGTGAAACAGACAGCCAGTCCGCTTTCTATGACTATACAGGCAGAAAAAAGTATCTAGTACGAGGTAAACCGCTAGTTGCCTGTTGCATTGGAGGCAGATTATGCCTTCATTGCCTCACCACCTATACCCAGGTGGGTGTTCTACATGTTTATTTTTCTGGAGTTGCAATCCGTGCTTCCTATCTGTATACGTTGCAGTGCTTGCTTTACCTCTATAAAAGTTATTTAGCAGGTTTCCCAAGTGATGCGTTTTTCCTATCTTTGTGAGGTACATTTCATAACCCACGCTCTTCTGGATCATTAGTCGCAATGAATACTAAAGCGAAACAATGTTTCTTTGGGGAAAGTCGTCTCGAGTCAAAGCAAGGGAATACAGAGCCAGAAATGTCAGCATCCACCTTCATGCTTCCTTTCCCCATAAACCACAGCCACTTGAATTAAAGAGGTTGGTGGGTTAAACACCTGCCGCAGGAACGTAGATGTAGCTTGCAAGTTATTTTTGTGTGTTTTGTAGTTTGGTATAACTTCTGCCACTAAATGTCGTTTACCTGTCTTTTGGTGTCCCTGCTCATCCTTTAGCACTGTCGCTTTCAAGCAAACCCTGCAGATTGGACTCACCTGTGCCATGGTCTATGGGTGTCAGGTGCTACTTAGCAGATCTCACAATGCCTGTGCTTAACGGACATGCACAGACCACAGCACTGACATCGTGAGACCTGCTAAGTAGCACGTGACACCATCGACAGTCCATGGCACACTTGAGTCCAATCTGCAGGGTGTACTTGAAAGGGAAGTTGTAAAAAAGCTGGGACAGGGACACCAAAAACAGAAACGACACAGTGACAGAAGGTACAACAGGTTGAGAGAGTACATAGCTTACGTGGAGCTGTTCTCCACAGCAGATATCTTACAAGATATTGAAAGCGCAGATTCAGTGTAATACTTTTATGTTGCACCCCAATTAATTGCAACAGTGGCGCCAGCTGCTGTGCCTGATGATGTGGGAGGCGTACTGTGCACGTTTGCTGAGGGAGTGATTGTTTTAGCGGTCAAGAGTCTGAGGCGACAGGCGGGCGGCTAGCCATTGAATTGCTGCAAGCTTCCAAGTGACAGTGCCACTGTGAGACTCAGTGTCAGCCGAGTGTTATCTTTTTTACTGCAGCGCGATCAGCTGATTGCAGGTCGGTGCCTGGCATGGAGTCTCGTTTTGTTTTACATGAACGATAAACAGAAAATGAGAATCTAGACCAAAGAGGTTTGGTTAACTTACAAATATCGTCTTTTTGGAATGTTTCACGTTAACGTTTCACAGCTACACACATGCTTTCAACTTGTTATTTAACTTTCTCTGTTCTCAACTTGTCTGTAAACACAGCTATTAAAGTTTGTAACTGAATCAGAATAGAAAGAAAATTACACGTTTCCAGGATGAAAAGCAAGGGACATGTAACTGACCACACGCAAAACTGTTGTAATAAAAGTAGCGCAGTCCATGTAGTTTCCTGCAGGTAATTTATAGCAGCACATAAAAATAAACTGCCACCAACACGCATGTAAAAGCAGAAGCCACTTTAACTGCGAAGTGTGAAGCAGGGGGCGGGAGAGAGGATCCCTTTGAAATGAAGCTCTCGGCGCGATGGAGAAGCGTGAGCCTGGTGGGGGGGCGGGATGCCAGCGAGTAGGAGGGAACGGGCCAAGCGCGCGCTCGAGAAGTCACGGATGAACAATTAACACGCATTGTCGGAAATCCAGCTGGTTTGAGAGACTTTGGTTCAGCAATAATAGGTTCGAATATAACTCGACCTAAAAAAAGAAAGTATAGTAAGCATGCCAAACTTAGAGTAAGGGACAAAGAGAAGGGAAGAAGAGGAATACGCTGTGGCACTGTCAGAAGAAGCGATTATCAAAATGGCAGATTTTTGCTGCCACAGAGCATAAATACACACTGGATGCCTCTAACACTCATCAACTCGCTGTATAAAGCTCATGTGCATTATTCGGTGGATAACAGACTGCTCTGGAGTCTTCAGCCTTGGGTATGCTCTGAGTGGAGGTCCACCAGTCTCACCTCCCTCCAAGCTCTGCGCGATGTACAAAACCTAGAACCAAGGCTCAGAGCTCCAGTGCCAGAGTCTGGGAATCAATTCTCAGTAGGACTGGGCGGTAAATTACGTTGCGCTCGTGGAATTTTCAATATTTGGACATTTTCGCGTTCCGCAGAGAGCGCGAAAATTTCAACACTTTCGCAATTGGCAGTGAAACGGAATGCTTTTCTTGTTCGCGCTTTAAAAATGCGTTCTTGCGCATGCAATAGCGACTTACCGTGTCCCTACGTTCGCCGACAAGTTTTCCTATCCGTTCGCATGCGCCATGAGATGTTGGATTGTTGGTAACCGGTCGCGCTATACCGTGTGAGTTTGCGAGCGCGAACACGGCATTTGACCCGGAACAGGAAAAAAGCATTGCGAGCGAGATGGCCGCGCCCATTAGCGATCGCATGGGCAAGTTAGGGGTACGTTTCCCCGCGAGCACGCAAAAATACATCGCGAACGGGCAGGAAAAGCAATCTTCGTGAAAGTTCCGCATGCTCGTGGAGATTTTGCGCAATTTCGCGATAGTTTGCGAAAGGCCATTTCGCAAATTCCACCCACTCCTAATTCTCAGTGGCAAAGCATCTCTGCTTGATTAAATACTGAGGTCAATTTAAATACCGAAGTATTTTTCACAAAGTGCTCCATAAAAATTAACTGCTCATCTGTGAACAAATTCATTCTGCAAAACTCGAACCACAAAAAAAGTCACAAGCTTGACATGAGTAACACTTTCACACAAACAAAACACTCAGGCAGAAGATCTTTTAGTCACAGCCCTTCCAAGAGGAACTTTTTACTCACCAGCTGACATTTAGGAAAAATCTGGAAAACCAGCACTTGAAACCCACAACAGAGACCAATGCGACCATTGCATGAGGCTCTGTCAAAAACTCGCTACACTCAAGGTGCAGATGAGACTGCGGCTTATGTTACTACATTTAACTCTCCCTATGCACATGAAACGCCATCTGAGGCCACAACCCTCTGCCCACGTGTGAGACTCCATCTCAGGAGGCAACACCCACATTGAGGCTGCAGCTGAGATTATAACCGTCAAATCCACAACCCTCTGCTCACATGTGTGAGACTCCATCTCAGGAGGCAACATCCACATTGATGCTGCAGCTGAGATTATAACCGCCAAATCAACAACCCTCTGCTCACATGTAAGAGACTCCATCTCAGAAGGCAACAACCACATTGAGGCTGCAGCTGAGATAATAACCGCAAAATCAACAACCCTCTGCTCACATGTAAGAGACTCCATCTCAGAAGGCAACAACCACATTGAGGCTGCAGCTGAGATAATAACCGCAAAATCAACAACCCTCTGCTCACATGTAAGAGACTCCATCTCAGAAGGCAACAACCACATTGAGGCTGCAGCTGAGATTATAACAGCCACACCCACAACCCTCTGCGCACATGTGTGAGACCATCTCAGGAGGCAACATCCACATTGAGGCTGCAGCTGAGATTATAACAGCCACACCCACAACCCTCTGCTCACATGTGTGAGACCATCTCAGGAGGTAACAACCACATTGAGGCTACAGCTGAGATTATAACAGCCACACCCACAACCCTCTGCTCACAATAAATGATATATGCAAGACTTTCTCAAAGGTGACAACGCCTTACACCATAAATGCACAGGCGGCTGTAACTTAAAATGCAACAATCAAGCTGTTAACGAACAAGACTATCTAAAGCTACAAGAGGCAATGAGTGGGAGGAAGGCCTACATGGGTGTTGCTGCCTAAGGCTAGTAATGCACCACCTCTTAATATTAGAGGTATCCATAATTGTATAGCCTTTAAAAGGATGTTGCCAAATCATGCTTCAGGTCTACAACATTTTGATTTTCTGTGCTCATCCTACCCACCCAAATATTTTTTATGTATTCTCCTTGATTATTTATATTTAAATATTCTATTTTACGCTCCTTTCTATTAATGGTTTCTGCTGTTAGTGTCAAGATGTTGTGATGAATGAGTGCTCAATAAATAGAATATTAATAGTAGTAATAATACCCTACACTCTAGATGTTCCGGAGACTGCTACTGAGGTTACAACACTTAAACCTCACTGTGCATATGAAACTCCTTTTAAAGCAACATCACCGCTCACTAATGTTATATGTAGACTTCAACTGAACTACGAGCATTAAACCCTCATTAAGCACTTGACACATCATCTGAAGCTACAACACTCAACTCTCGTAACGAACTACGCCCGATAACATGTCCAGATACTAAACTTTGTAGTTACTATTTTAAATACGTTAAGTATACTGTTACCAGAGTCCTGGTAATGCCCTACAGCCTAGTAGTACCCCTTGTTACTACAACTATGTATAAAATAGACACTGATAACATTGGCAGAAAATAGTGTTCCCAGACATTTTTCTGGCCATCAGACAGAATTGAGGACCATACTAATATTTGCATGATTTACAAGTAAGGTTTTACATTGGAATGAGACAAGAGTAAAAGGTATGCCCAGACGTGGGTCCCTTGTTCGCTGCGCCACTGGATTCACACTAGCCTGGCTGATGAGGGGTGATATCCTGGAATCGGTCCCAGGATGCTTGTTTCCAGTACAGGGAGGACCCGGCTTGGCAGTTCGAGCTTAACTGTTCCCATGAGGAGGAGGGTCAAGACTGATTTGCATATGGCTGGGTTCAAAACTGGGGTGACACGGGGAGCAAACTAACCATGGATTAAACCCAGATCTATGACTGGGGCTGAGTGTTTGAAAAGTTTCATCACTCCCTCCATCATTTTACTTTGTGATATTGCCTAGAATAAAATAGACATGAGATTCTGTGTGGAAGTATAGACTGTAATTATTTATAAACTGTATTTATCTAACGCTTACTAAGCCCTGACGAGGCGTTCAAGCGCTTTTCGGCAAGTAGCACACTACTACGGATGCCAAGGTGGATCAGTAGAGGGGAAAATATAAATTGTTATTGGAAGTGCTGGACACATGCGCCCCTTAGTTGGATGAGTCGGATAAAAGAGGGAAGAGTTTGGAAAAGGTTATTTGGGAGTCTATAGTAGTGGTAGAGGTGTAGGAAAAGTCAAACAGTGGAGGTAGGGGTATTCGCGCTATATAAAACTTTATAAATAAATAAATAGTTTGAAAGAAGATTAAGATGATTAATAGAGTAGTGGTATGGGAGGGGTTGAAAATTCTTTCGTTCCTCCACTGTAGGTGGGAAATATATAAACATATAGATACATACCCATGCATAAAAGGTATACATAATTAGAGATGGTAACATATTACGCATGTGCAAAACAATCTAGAAGTATAAAATTGTACTACATAAAGACCTATATGTAACATGCATGGATAAATACTTACAAACTCAAGCATTTCATGTTTTACAGTTGCTAAAGTTAAAAAATATTTTCCCTCAATATTTCAATAGTTAATCACGTATAAATATATTTCCTATAATTATATTTACACATTGTGACAGATGTGTTACTATAAAAAAAATAAATCCATAAGTATACAATCATCACCTTAAACGTTACTAATGTGAAGAATACTTGCACATGGATTTAAGGATAAAGGTATATATAATATATACGTATATTTAATTTGGTTTTTTTCTCCGGGAAAAATAAAAATATATATTTGGATACATACCAACATTATTATATATACGGAAAATGTATACTTAGACACCTTAACACAAATATTCTACTTATGCAATTTTATAGAGTATTGAATATGCAAATTATAAATACCCATATCTACATGTCTGTATTGTTATTTACAAGCTGAGGCATTCATATCCTAGTTGAATATTTTTTAAAATCATATATGTAAATAAATAGTAAAGCACTTAAATATGTTTACAGGTATATACAAATATATATATACACACACATATATATATATATACACACAAGCACACATAAAATCATTATTTTTTATTTATTTATTGGCATTATTTGTTTTGATTATTTATGATTTATTGAGGATAGATTTAAGTTATAAGTGCAGTGAATAGTTGAACATTTACACATACTTTCTGTATAATCATGTTTATATGTTGTGATTTGAGTTATCATAAACAGAAACCCATAGGCATATAGTCAAATACTATATGCTATCTATGCAGTGAGCTATATACATGGTTTTTTGTTGTTTAAATTTGTTTATTGGGTTTTTGTTTGCATTTTACAACCAGCATGACAGTGATTATACGGTACAGTAGTGCATGACCATAAGTACACAGTTTCAGGAAACGCCTAGTAGTCTTCCCCATTCAATAATCATGTGTCAATCGACCACACCAAGCTGTGCGGTCCAGTAAAGTTTACCATATATTCCCCTGCAGGGCCGGTAGCTCACCCCTGAGAAGAGCAAAGACTGTCCGTGGTGAGCGGTCTACTATTCTAAGCGTGGTAATGACCTCATGGTATGATGATCGTTATTTGGTCGTCTCAAATAGTGCCGACGAGGTCGGCATGATCCGTGTCTGCATGTGCCGTCATGACGTCATTATCTATAGGTTTTCCCACTAAACCATTAGTAGGGGGGGATACCCCCTCCAATCTAAACTTTCTAACTTTTTCAAATCTTAGGGGTGAACTGGGTGGGGTGGGGGGGGGGGGAGGGGGGGCAGGGGGTTATCTGCTGCGCCGGGTGGGGCGTCAGTGTTCCTGGGTTGCAGGGAACAACAGAGTGCGAGGAGTCAATGGCGAGCGTCGGGCAGCAGGGGTCGCGGGGCGCGGCTTCTTGCGATGTTCGGGTAGTTTTTGTGGCTGTGTCATTGAGGTGCGGGGGCTGGTGTGGCTGTTCGGGTCTGGGATTGCGAGGCCGTCGGTGACTCTTGGGGGCATGTTGCCTGTGTAAATTTGTACATTAACTGGACCCAGTCTAAGGCTATAGGGTGTTTGCGGTGTCCCCTCATTTCCTCCTCCCGGAGTATCTCCTCCTCCGCTTTACCCCACTTATGCATCGCGCCTATCCAGGCCGCTTCCGGTGGGTGGTCCCGTGGGGATCCTCCAATGCATAGCTATTCCCCGTTTTGCCAAGAGAATGGCCAGTGAGAGGAAACAATACTGCACTTTCTCGGTTTTCCGCCTGCGGAATATCCCGAGCGCGCATGCTTCCCATGTGGACATGGTTGTGATGGCAGTAACCTCTTCAAGGGTCCGATGGACTTTACCCCAGAATCCTTGAAGTGTGGGGCAATCCCAGAAAATGTGCCTAAAATTTGCTCCCAGGGTTTGACATCGGGGGCACTCAAAGTGTGTATCCGGAAAGAAGCGACGCAGTCGGTGTGGTGTGAGGTGAGGTAGGCTCTATGGAGGAAGTTGAACTGTATGTTACGGAATCTTGTGTTTCTGGATACTTTTTTGGGGTATTCCAGGGCTGTGCTCCATTCATTATCGTGGACCACTCTGCCGATGTCCATCTCCCACTTCTGATGCAGGGGTTGAAGGGATGGGAGGAGTAGTGTACGTACTGCCTTATAAAGCCAAGTGACCAGATGTCGCCCCACTCCCATGTGTAAGATTGTGTGTATCACTGGGTGTGGTGTGGGTTCCCCTGTGTTAGGATTCCAGTATTTACGACTGCTATCTATTAATTGCCTGTGGAGTCAGAATTGCCCGGTGGGGAGATCATATTGCTTCATCATCTGATCGTTTGTTTTCAGCTGTCCCTCTTCGAATAACGATTCTACCTCCGTGACTGACAATTGTGTCCAGACTTGAAGTGTTCCCTGTGTATAGTATGTGTCTCCTCGTGGGAAGCCCACCAGTGGCAGCAGGGGCGAGTACGGCGGTTGTGGTTTGGACATACGGTGGATGCGCATCATGCATGTGCGGGCAATAGACAGTTGTAGGGGCCGAGTACGTATAGGTTTAGTGCCTGGTAGCAGCATCCGGTGGATCGCTGGTTGTGGCATGGGGCCGTCTGCAGTGATGGTCTCCCCTATGCGACACCCTGCTGTCCAATATGACAGCCATGTGAGCTATATACATGTTAAGCATACATATAATGTATATATTTTATATTAAGTCATATATATTTATACAAAGAGATGCACATCTCTGACCCTGCTCGCAGGCAGGTCGCTCCCCATGCTGCTGCACGGCTCTGCCTGCATTGTTTTTGCCTAATCTTGTATTTTTCCCCTGTGCCTAACTTGCTTTCTTGTCCAGACTTGTTTTTTATTCCTCTGTGCCTGTACTGGCTTTCTTGCCCAGACTTGTTTTTATTCCTCTGTGCCTGTACTTGTTTTCTTGCCCAGACTTGTTTTTATTCCACTGTGCCTGTACTTGCTTTCTTGCCCAGACTTGTTTTTATTCCTCTGTGTCTGTACTTGCTTTTTTGCCCAGACTTGTTTTTATTACTCTGTGCCTGTACTTGCTTTCTTGGCCAGACTTGTTTTTTAGGTCTCGCTGAAAGCCATCCCGTTAGGGATGCTTTGGCGAGAATAAAGTAAGGGCTTTCAAAAGTGCACCCAAAGGCGGATTGCCTACAGTGCATGTTAGTCGGGCGCGTGCACATAGCACACCATTTCAGACTTCAAAGGAATCCGCTCCACCGCCCCCGCCACGAAATGCCGAGAGCTTGTCTTACTTTCGCTGTAAAACCCAACCACACACTCTCTCTTCTGTACGACTTCATTTCACCAATCTCTGCTCATTTCTACCTCCATGCCTCTATTTTCCTCCCTTGTGCCGTTCTTCCACTGTCTCCATTCTAGACTAGTTCTTTCTCTAATTCCAGCTCGAGTCCCCCAACTTTTACTTGTTTTTTTAATGGTTGTCCCTTTTAAACGCTGCAGAATGTTCAATAGACAGCTCGCCACCCCCCTCTACACATACCAGAGATTTCCCTCCCCCGGCATTGCGCCTCCGTTGTCTCCACAACACACACCTTCCCCTGCCCTCTCTCCCCGTCACACACCTCCCAGGACCCCTATCCAGCTTCTCCGACCTCTCAGAGATCACCCCCGCCCTCTCTTACGCTCGAAGTGGCCCACGCCTTCATTCACCCTGCGGGCCTTGGGCTGTTTGGGGTCCTTGTCAGCCATGGTCTCGGGGCTGCCTCCCTCCGAGTCCCGGCTGCGCTTCTGGGGGTGTGTGACTGTGAGCAGCTCCAGAACGGACAGCACCGCAAGCAATGCAAGCGCGATCTGGCCGAAACTGGGTGGCAGTGCTGGGGCCCACCGCTACAGGGGCCACTACAGGGTTGCACCTCAACACTGCCACAGGTAGTACTTCAACCCTTTCTCGCGGTCCTACCTCACCACACCCAAATCCTAGGGGGTTGCCCTAACTCCCTCTCGGTGCTACTTCACCCCGCACGTTGTCCCACCCAAACCCTGGATGCTAAGGCGACCCTTCTTCACACAAACCTCACCCCAACCTCACCCTAACCCCAGGCATGCCCAGTTCCCCACCCAGGAAGCCTACAGCAGGCCCCCCTCATCCCTGCCTTTCTCGGTCCAATTTGCCACCTGGGAGGTGTCTATCGCCCCCGGCTGTGTCTCTACCCAGACCGCGCTTAATTGCCCAATGACTAGCTTCACCCGCCTCGGTCTACTGGCCCTTACCAGCGACAGAGCTCATAACGTCCCAGATGTCATGAGCCGTAGTGACCCCGCCCCACACGTCACTGAGCTGTCCCCTTTCAAACCCAGAGAGGCTGTGCCAGTCTCTTACAGCCTTGGGTTCTTCGGAAGACCACTCCCGCCAATTCTGGGACTCAAACTTGAATGAGTCGCTTAAAGAGAGCAAGCAGGCCCTGCAACAAACAATGTAGAGTTTAAAAGATACAAACATTGCACCGTGCAAACTGCTGGCTGTGAACAGGATTTTGAGTATAATTTGGTATAATATTAAAAATGCCATTCACGTGACCTGAGACATAAAGCAATGCCCATGAGAAAAATAGTTTTTATATAGCATATGGACCCTCTGTAATAATGTAGAACTGTTTCTCGGGCGTATGTGAACCAAACACAGTATACAACCAGGCTAGTGTATGTTTGACGTTCCTAACCCGACATTTCGATTGCGTTTTTATACGTGCCCTGACAACACAAAATACCAAATGTCTGGATGTAAAGAATAATATAACAGATGAGCCTGCCGCTCTGACTAGCAGCATAACCTGAGCAGCAGCGTCCTCCGGAACACACAAGCGCAGCGAGGGGACCTTCAAGGCCCGCTTCTGAACGCATCGCGTGGTGTGTTTTCCTGAGCTATTAAACGTGAATTAGAAACGTACTGTAGATAGAAATGTATGTTTTCATCACTGTAAAGCTGAGCGCTGGATAAAGTGTCACAAAAACAACGGGGGTAGCAACAATTGTGCAGAGGGGAGAGACCTTGTGCATGCATTTGCCTCGCAACCTTGCTAAAATACAGGGGTCGCATGGACAGCGCGACAGATGCGGACAATAAACCGCATTTATAGATTCGTTTTTTTTAGTCAAATAGCAAAAACAAGGCCCGTTGGAGTGAAAGTGCTTTATATAGTTTTTTTTTTCTTGTTTTCTGGGATTTTGCAGTGGGGGCCAGTCTAAAGCAAAGGTTTCTCTGTTGTATGCATTTGCTGATTTTATTTCTGATTAAAAGTGGTCCTTTTCTATGTATTGCTTTGTGGGCGATACAAAGCTGCTTGAAGGAGATCTTCTAGCAACCAATAATCAATGTAGGGCACTAAAGGTAGGGGAAATGTGGGCTTGTGGTTTTACACGTAGGAGTAGCCTGGCAGCACAAGTTCTGAATTAGGTGTAGTCCTTTCATAGTTGATAGAGGTGATCCGTGGTAGGGGCCATTGTCGTAATCAAGTTTATTCACTACAAGAGAGACAGTGGCTTGGACCTGGTTTGGAACTCCTAGGTGGAGGTAGATGCATTGCAGAGTTTTTGTAGTAATAATGCTTTTTTAGGCCAGAGTATTCACTTGGGAATTGATAGCTTGGAGTTCATGGAAATTCCGAGGTTTCTTACCTCCTTGGATACTTTAGGAGGTGGTCATAGATCATCAGGCCAGGTGCAGAGTGGGCCACAATTTTTCCAATTACCACAGGTAAGCATTTCATTTTTGTAAATGCATTTGAGGTGACTCCATGTCATTCTCTGATCAACGGCTCAGAAATCATCAGGCCAGGTGCAGAGTGGGCCACAATTTTTCCAATTACCACAGGTAAGCATTTCATTTTTTTAAATGCATTTGAGGTAACTCCATGTCATTCTCTGATCAACGGCTCAGAAGCAACTGAACATTTAGGAGTTTCCAATTTGTTTGGAGCTTTCCGGTTTAAAATGTATTTTAGTGTCATCTGCATAGTTATAGCTGTTGAACTGAAATTCGTTGATCATTGCTGGTAATGACTACATGTACATGTTGAATCGCATGGGTGAGGTCATACAGCCTTGAGGGACTCCTGCTTTCACGATGTAGGATTTGGATGAGAAAAGAGGAGTATGGATAACATCGGTTCTATTTTAAAGGTGGGATGTGATCCAATCGAGAGAAGTACCCTCCATGTTAGCTTGGTGTAGTCTTTGGATTAAAGTCTCATGACCAGTTGTGTCAAAGGAGGCTGACCAGTCTAAAAGAAGTAGTGCAGCGACCCCATTGTGGATCTACCTTGTTTTTAAGGCCATCCCAGATGACGTTTAGGGCTGATTCAGTGCCTCTTTCTGGACGGAATCCTGTTTGGAAGTCAGAGAATATGGAGTTACATTCAAGGAACTGTGACATCAGGGCGAAGGCTGCTCTTTCTATCAGTTTGCTCAGGAATGGTCCTTTTACAATAGGTCTGCAGTTGCTGGAGTCCAAGTTTTTTTTTTAATAATGGGCAACTGCATGCTTTTTTTTAAGTCTTCTGGAAAACTCTGGTTGTTAAGGAGGTATTGATGAGTGTTCTGATAGAGGAGGCAGCAGTGCTCGTAAAAAGGAGAAGAGAAAGAGGTCAGGATGAGGTAATCGAATGGCTCCAAGGATGCAGTCCTCCAGTGATAGGAGTCTTCTTAACTGCAAATGTATACGGTGTAGTCCTAGTGCACGTGAGATAATGCAATTGACCAAGCAAGTCAACGCCGTCTCGTCATCTTGCTTCAACACCCTGCGCATGCTCTAAAAAATCTTCCGATGGATCCCCACCGAAACAAGAAAAACCGTCACCCAGGGCCCTCGTCACCCGCCGACTGGACTATGGAAACACTCTATACGCAGGAACCACAGCCAAACTTCAGACTCGACTCCAACGCATACAGAACGCCTCCGCACGACTCATCCTCAACATCCCTCGCCACAGCCACATATCCACCCACCTGAGAAACCTGCACTGGCTCCCCGTCTGCAAGAGGATCACGTTCAGGCTCCTCACCCACGCACACAAAGCGCTACATGACAAGGGCCCCGAATACCTCAACAACCGCCTCTTGTTCTACATCCCAACCCACCAGCTTGCCCTCCCCACCGTCCCACAAATTCGCAGAACCACCACCGGAGGAAGATCCTTCTCCTACCTGGCAGCCAAGACATGACACTCCCTCCCCGCGCACCTGCGACTGACCAAGGACCATCTCACCTTCAGAAAACACCTCAAGACCTAGATGTTCGAACAGTAGCGACTCCCCCCTCTCTTCAGCGCATTGAGACTCTCATGGGTGAGTAGCGCGCTCTATAAATGTATTGATTGATTGATTGATCGATAGAAATGACACACCTAAAAACAAAGATGTGCAAAAGAAAAGCCCAGTACTCTAACAGTGTCCTGCTTATTTATTTTATTATTGCACTTATTAAGCGCACAGCTACCCGGAGGTTTCCCGGCGCTATAAATAATATGATGATTTGTGCTCCCTGTTGTACAATGTGTATTATTATTATTATTATTATTATGTTTCTTATATAGCGCCTGAATCGACCCCCGAAGGGGTATCTCCGCGCTTGCCTTGGGAACCCGTCCTGGTTTTTCCCTGTGAGATAGCCCCTACAGGGCATCCCCAAAGTGAAAGCCAGGCATCCCGCCGCGGGGGGCCGTTGTGGAGATTAAGCAAGCTTAATGCCCAGAGTTGCAGAGTGTGAACCCATGATTAGGTCAGGCACCGAAGCGAGAATTATCGAGTCCGTGGACATTTGAGCTCAAGACCCTGCCGCGTCGGGAATTGAACCCTGGTCCCGGTCTGACCTCTGCTTCAGGGTCTGCCTGCTCTAACCAGTGAGCCACACTTCTGTATGTATGTATTATGGCGTCTAGGGTAATGGCAGAGGGACTAAGGTCATCATCCCTATGTCGTCCTGCTAGGGTCAGGCAGAGCGTTGGGCTGGAATGCATGTGCTTACTTCATCTCTTTCTACTATCTGTTCTTTGTACCCCCCCCCCTTCTGTTAGATCCCTCACATCTCATTAAATCTATCCATATTATCTTCACAAGTTCCCTGCACCCACACATGTACTAGTGTGGCATGTGATGTAATGTGTGAGGTCATGAGCAGTGCAAGGGTGGCAGTTATAGTTGTCCAGCTCCCTGTTTTCAATTGCTTTTTAGTGTGTTGCAATAATCAAGAGGGCAGTCGGCCAGCAGTCTGATGTTCAAACTGTCCATCACCCTTATTTTAACGACGTTGATGGAGAGCCAGGAGACTTCATGCTGTCCATCTTTCCTGCCTACAAACGCACCCAGGTTCTAGTTCCCTTGGGACACCGAGCACTTTTGTTTCTAAAGTACTACAATGCAAATATGCTATTTGCACTAACATTATTGGCATGTGTACTGCATTCTGTGTGATTGGTCTTCTCAGACATCCGTATTCCAATGGTAACTGCCATTGTGCACCAAGAATATTAAGTATCCTGTACATTATCCACATGAACTGCTGTCTCTTTAATATGTGTTAATTGCCCTGGTTCCTTGTGAGTAGTGTTGCCCTTGTTTTGTATAAGCTACAAATTCACACTGGGCAACCGTTAGCTTCCAAATTCCATTTAATACTGTCTTTCACTCTGGGACAATGCAGGATGGTGCAAAACTACAACTCTGTCATTGGGCAAACTAGGGTTGTTACAGCTACCCCCCGCGCTTGCCAATGTAGAGGAGAATAGGCGGCGAGCAAGCACTCCAACACATGAGCAAGGTAGTGAAGCAACCCGGTCTCTGAAATTGTACCTCCCCAAATTTGAGTAATTTAGGGGTAAATATATGGGGGTGGGGGATAATAGGCACCATCATCCTTGGACAAGGAAGCGGTGTTGGAGTTTAACCCTTCACCCACCACACCTGGATAAGAGGGCAGTCTAAAGGGGTTAACACATTCCGCACATTAAGCAAGGTGGGGGTGTAGAAGAAATTCAAACCTGCACAAAATTACCACCCCGCACATGCAGTGTGGAGGGCGAGGATTCAAGCTTCAACCATACCCTTGGACCCTTGTCGACCCAGACCCCAGCCCTGGAAGGACTGGATTGACTGTTGCGGGGATGAGATGTGCCTAGTGCTGCCTATAATCAAACTCTTTGGAGTAACCATGAAAGTAACACAATTGATGGGAAAACTGCCTAATAGGCACGGAAAAGGTTAAGTAAAAACTCTATGGCTCGGCTCTCCATAAAGTGTTTCAGCGGAGAGATCACTCAAATGGAATAGCCAGAAGGGATGCTTGTACATCCATAGAGAAGCCTGTGGATCTCATCCAAGCATAGCGACAGATCACCATATTGGTGCAGTCTGCCCGATCCAAGCAACTAGTAATATCCATGCCACATCTAATTACTTTTTTGGCTGCATCCCGACCACTCTGAATGGTTTGAGTCAGTGAGGCCCACAAGTCTTCAGATACTGCTGGCAAGATCTTATCGATCAAATCTCAGAAGGAGTGACTATATTGACCATGTAGACAACAGGCATTGACGGATTCAAGGCTAAGATGACCAAAGAGGGCATCCATTTCCTGAATGCCTCAATTCTCTTTTACTCTCTTACTGTTACGGTCATGGGGAATGTACTGGAGTTCACCTTGATGGTAGAAGCTTGAACCACCAGAGTCTCCAGAATCAAAGGTCAAGTCAAAAAATTATGATTGCCAGGTGCCAGTCTATGGCACCCTGTAACCCATTTGAAGGGCAAGAAGTCTTTGCTCAAGTGTCCATTAATGTGTCAGTAAGGGCCTGCTGAATATTAGCAAAGTTGCAAATGTAGCCTGCCCAAGCTGTTACATATATGTGAGGGCATTAGACTTTACCTCTACAAAAGGGCGATATAGGTCCAAAATTTCATCTACATGTCTAATCACCACAGCAAAGGAAGCACTTTGCTCCATTGGTTGTCTGGGAAGAATCAACCCAGTATCAGGGAAAGTAGCCACCCAAAACCCTCGTGCAAGTCCATGTAGAGATGATGGTCATCATAAGAAGGAGGCAAGTTATTCCAAACATCTCCATTGTCATCTCCAAAGGTTGAATCTTATCCAAAAAAAAGGTGGAACACTTGAGGGTGAGCCGTGGCAACGGCAGTGTTCTCTGTGATTCTGACTGAAAGGTGAGTGGGTGGGTCTAAGTGAACAGTCAAGGCTAAGACGAATCCGGCTTGAAGTCAGACACCAGTATTGGTAGAGGGTCCTTCTCCAGCACTGGCAGAGCATATGTTGAAGTCGAAAGGACCGGCACAGACTTTGGCATCCGAGTGGAAGTTGGCACCAAACTCGGTGCAGAACCTGAATCGGGTTATGGAGGCACAGATGATGTAGAGACAGGATCTGCTCAAAGTAAACTGATTTGAGTCCCCGGTAGATCCTCTGGCCCAAAAAAAGTACCAAAGGGAACTGGAAAAGTGGCACAATACGGCCACCCTAACAGCTTTAATTTGTTGCAGCGTCACTGATTAACCCAGGAAACTCTGGATGCAGCAAAACCAATTGCTGAGTCAGCTCCTCTGTGGTTTGGGAGCGGACAGAGTGACATGTTGGCGCCTTCGTGATTTCTCTTGCAATAGAGAGTGGGGGATAGGGACGCATCCCACTTGGCTTTCGTGTGTTTTCTCTTCAACTTTAATTTGGACTTAGCTAAAGACTTTGGCTGTAATGAAAACCTACTGGGTAATGTCGTTGGAAGCGGGACCACGCACTCTACTTTGAAAAGGAGCCAGACTAGTGCAGTTTCTTCCAGTGTTCGGCAACGTACAGCTTCAGGTCATGATACCGGCCTGCCTTTAGATTCATGAGGGTGAATTCTTCACATGATTTGAAGCTATGTCCTGAGCCCAAATACCAAAAGCATGCGTTGTGCAAGTCTGTCATGGACATTTCTTTGCAACAGTCCCTGCAGGGTATAAACCCTGGTGTTTTGGAAGGGACATAGTTCCCTTGCACACCGGTTGAGAATTTTTGAAGAAAAAAATCTTGGCAAATAGACAAGGTAAAAAAGGGAAGCGGAGCTCCAGATTAGTGCTCAAAGGTGTGGAACAAAAGGAACTCACGTCAGTCTGTAGGGGTGGTGCTTACACGCAGCTGCATTGGTTGCTTCGTGACAGAATGAAATAAGTATGCAGCTGCATGGCCCCACCTACCGGCGAGTGGGTGAACTGCTGTGTAAATGTTTCCAGATCCAGTCTGGTGACTGAAGATATTCTAAAGTCAAAGACTCTTTGTTTTAAAGTATTTATCAGGAAATATGTTTGATGATCACACAAATGCAACTAAGATGCTTATTGCAGTACAAAACAATTTATGTTATAAAATTGCATTGTGTATGGCTGAGATAAAGGACTAATGTGTGATGACAGATTGTATGTTTCAGTCATAAAATGATAAAACAGTCTTCTATGTGTTCCAGTGGAGGCAAAAGAATAAAGCTAAACAGACACCAGAAAGGAAAAGCAAAAATAATCTTCACGGATGATCCAAGATGTGATTGCCAATATCTCAAGCCAAAGGCTGAAGATTGCTGACTCAAAGAAGTCAACAGCTGAAGGAGGATGAACCAAAGACCAATATCTCAAGCCAAAGGCTGAAGATTGCTGACTCAAAGAAGTCAACAGCTGAAGGAGGATGAACCAAAGACCAAAGTCCCTGGAAGAATAAATACAATAGGAAATGTAGGCTATGAATGTGGCATGTAACACTACACATCAAACCTAAAACTCAAAAGAGACAAACATTTCCAAACAAAAACTGAAAATTCCGGAGAACAATGAAGGTAAAAAATAGTTATGGTGTATTGGGTGTAACAGTGGCTACATCACAAACACTTGAATGACACGAAAAATCACAAATCGGAGGTATTTCCTTAACCTTAGTTTTCACCTCTGTCATACTCAGTTCTAACCCTGCCATTTATTCTTTTTGACAGCAAACACTTACTCACACTGCAGTGCTGCAATAGATATTGTAAAAAGAAGAATTGATGGACAGAGTGTTGAACGATGTCAAACATTCACCCCAGTCCAGAGACACGGGTCTAAATCAATCTTTTTTTTGCTCCCCATGCCATTCTAGTTAAAACTCAGCAATATGCAAATCAGTCTTGACCGTGATCCCCAATGGAACAGTCCAGCCCGAACTGCCAGGCCAGGTCTTCCTTGGACTGAAAACCAGCATCCTGGAACCGGTTTCACGGTTCCCCCCCTCATAAGCCAGGCTAGCTTGACTCCAGTGGCATGGAGAGCACGGGACCTCACGTCGGGACATACCCGTTCCACTCGAGGTGACAAATACTAAAAGAACAATTGATTGACAGAATGTTGAACTATGTCAAACATCCACCCCCAGACAGAGATCTGGGCCTAAAGCCTTCGTTTTTTTGTTCCTTAGATATTGTGAGTCAGCCTGAAGTTAAAGTTGACCCCTCATTCCATAAAAAACACATTTTTTCAATCTTAAGAACTCCCCTCCTACTCGTCCAATTAGAATTAACCTGGGAGAAGTGACCTCAAAATTCAACCCTTCAGAGTGCCAAATTTTGGGCAAATTGTTTAAAAAGATCAAATCTAGTCATGTTTGCATGAAAACCATTATAGGTGACAAAAGCAAAAGAACACTGAAAAAAGCACACTGCGTTCTGCAATCATATAGTGCTTGGCTACATTCAGCGTTTTTCTCTGGTCTGGTGATTTTACGTTCAACTATTCTTTAGTGATTAAGCAAAAATAAAATGACCAGTGTGCACACACCAGTGTTGTACATGTCCGTAAATGTTTATGAAACTCTGATAATAGATCATGAAGAAGCGGTTTAGGACATAATACCTGCACAAACTCTATGCATGTGCTGTGTACATTTACTGTAAATGTTCACAAATAAATATTGGAAATTAAACTGTGCCAATGCCTACATAACCCTTAACACATAAACGTATATACCACAAGTTACATTGGTTTAGGCTAAACCAATGTTCACAAACATGAAATAAAATGGCAGTGGCAGTGAAGGGCCCAACTGTCACACATACCACATACACAAACAGCCCAGAGGTTGAGCTGAGTTCCCCCCAAAAAAACATGTAGTGATGATTGTAAAGAAACATAAGAGTGAGTGGAGCGCTCACCCTTGTTAGCAACAACTGAGACACACACCACAATGACATGCTGCTTACAAATAAAGTTTTGTACCCAGAATAAATATTAATAAATGTTCCCAAACAAAACACCCCTGCAAAAGTGGCACGGCCTAAGCAGAGGGTGTGGGTGGCCCTAATGTTAGACCTGTAGCATACATGTACGGTTGCAGTGCGTTTGAAAAAGTAAACAACGTTTTGCAAACATAAATTATAACACATCACTAAAGTGGGTGCCAGCTTCTCTTGGTGTACCATTCAAGGTGTTTATGAATTCCTTACACAGGAAACAAATTGGAATATTGACATATTATGTTTGCAAACATCTGTTTGAGAAAAAGAAAAAAAGAAAACATTTGATGCAACCCACAACCATTACAAGAGCTGTATAAAGACCATTGAAATTCCAAGAAAAACTAAAGTTAATGGAAAGCTAACGTTGACTTGGTGTTAATATACAATACAACACACAAGCTAAAGATGGTCAGTTCCTGTTATTGTATTACCTCATCCTTAACGCTTACCTTCCTCGTAACGTAAAACCCATAGCACACTTACACAATCAGTAGGGTGAGGAATTTCAATGATAAGCATTACACATGGAATGAATCTGTGCCCTTTTTAGTACAAAGGCAAGTACCCAATACAATCCCAAAAGTACCATCATACAATAGCACAAAAAGAGCATGCGATGGTGCACAAGATAATCTCATGATTATAGCAACATGACACCGATCACGTCTTCAAAATCACCCACTTAAAAAATAGAATACAACACTTTCTCACACCAATAGTTGCGCAATTATCATTTAAGCTCAGTATCGTTCTAGCTACTTTGCCAGACAATCTTATAAATCGTACAGACAGTCTCTCACTCCATCTCATTTTCACTACTGATTTTGGGGCGGAAGCTCGAGTTAAGGTTTTACGTTAGATGGGAAATTTGCTATTCTTGTGTCAGTTGCAACAAGTGGTGAACTTTAATTTACCCCAACTTTATTTTTGTAGAGAAAGATATATATATATATATATCTATCAAAAGAATACCCTTGCAGGCATAGAGTGCCGCATAAATTATGCAAAAGAGAAGCAGAGAACTCTGGGTAGTTCCCAAGTTTAGGTGGAAGGCAGCTTCTGTATACAGCACCCTCAACACCAGCGACACTCTAAATCTGCTATATCGGCATGGATGGCACTGTGCTAATCCTATGCTTAAAACTTTGAATGGAAAAGCAGATATTTTAGGTGAGCATGTCGCTGGTGTTGAGGGTGCTCTATACAGAAGCTGCCTTCCACCTAAACTTGGGAACTACCCAGAGTTCAGAGTTCTTGCGGGTGGGGTGGGTGTGGTGTGTATAGATATATATATATATATATATACATATACAAGTTGTAAGCCTACTTTATCTTTATGGTACTCCCTTTGGGGAGAGCCGAAAAATGTAGGCACATGATCTGGGAGCCGTTGTGACGGTCTCCTCAGACCTGGGTCAAGAAGGAAAACAATGTGCAGAACAAACCTCTATTCAGCAGGAATCCACACCTAAGCAGCTTAATTCTGTCACTAAAAGCCGGAGCGAGAAACCGCTGCATCTTCGCTGGGAAAATCCGCTCATTCAATTTAAATAAATTACCAGCAGTTGAAAGATATTGTGCGATATGTGAAATCCTGAGACAGTTTTCTTCCAAGACAAAGCACATTAGCAAAATGCTGTTCTCTGCAACAGCACAAAAGCGCGCAAGCGACAAAGCTGACGCTCACTGTATTTTCGCCTCGGACACATTTACGCTCTGCATTGAAATGGAATGGTTTTGCTGTTTAAAATGTGCGACCTCACCCACAAGTCACACACATTCACACCGCTAAGCAATGACAGCATGTTTATGTCATGTTATCATGTTACCAATATCTGTAGAGGTCCTTCTACCATTATTATGACACGAAGCGCTTTCTTACTCTAGGTGCCCTATTCATATGATACACATACAAGAGTTTCCACTGATGACTTGTGAATGTTTTCTTAGCTCTCTAGGTTTAGTAATTTTAAAGTAAAAGTAAAATGAGTTCGATTATGCAACAAATATTTGTAGTGTGTTGTTTACGGCTGGGTATACAGAAGGAATTAGTTCAGGGACGGATTTAGCACAATTCAGGATTTTACACTAACCACAGAGGGCAGGGTTGGCTTTACTGATAAATGTATTTCTACCCAAACAAATGCTTTTTATCAACTTTAGGGTAATGAAAGACAGGGATGTGGGGGGAATAACAGGCTAACTTATACCATGCAGTTCGCATGCAGCTCTTTGATGACAGTGCATAGCTCACTGAGCTACATTACGATTTTAACTTATGAACTGCAAGTAACAAAAAGATCTCAAAAGCAGTAACCCACTGAGCTATCTACCTGAAATACAGGTCTGTGATGCGCATGGTATACGTTCTTTGCAGCAGGCATATTAACCCTCTGCTCTACTTTATGGTGAGTCAAAACTGCCACTAGAAAAAACTCTGATCTCTCTCCAGCAGGAAGACTAATCACCAGTCTTACCTTGACATTTGTATTGTTGCCTGAAAACTGCTGGACACACAAGGAACTCCAAAACAGGTACTTTTAAACCCATGTTATTTCTAAACATAGCGCCAATCCGCCCCGCTCCCCCACCTCATCGCCAGGAGCAGCTGCATCAGTGGCCCCATCGTAAACCCTGTCCTGCCTTTGTTGATTTGGTTGAGCTGTGATCGTGCAGATTGATTTCTAAATAACATTGCTAATAAATATTTGAATCACTATAACTGGACTCGAGCCCAGTGAACTTTCACATAAACGTTTTGAAGGGAATATCATTATGAATTACAGTGTCTTTATCCTCTAGATAAAACAGAGGATAAAGACACTACATCCCTTATAGCGGATATGACAACTTTCGGTCTCCCATTATTGGTCAACTCTTCTACGCATGACGGAGGTCACATATTGGATGGCATTTTTTCCAACTTAGATGAAATACACATATCCCAAATCCTTCCCCTTACTTGGTCGGACCACCATGCAATTTTGGCTTCACTGACTGTTCATGATTCTGGCTCCCCCACATTATCTTCTAATCCCCGTCAGCCGTTTCTTGCTTGGAACGACATCGACAGTTCCAGTTTGAAAACGCTCCTGATTAATTCCAATCCCTCTCTTTCCGTTGACCCTAATATCGCCACAATACAATTTCATGATTGGTTGGGCTCTGCTGCCACCTCACTGGCCCCTGTCAAACAGTTGACCCGAAACAGACTTGCCCCCTCGGCTCCCTGGTTTTCCGAGGAGTTAAGAACTCAGAAACAACTTTGCAGGAATAAGGAGAGGCACTGGCGGAAGGATTATACTGAAGATGCCAAAATTTGCTACAAGGAAACGTTGGCTAAATATAAAATTATGATTACCGATGCCAAGAAAAAGTTTTTTAGCGAAAGGATCGATTCAGCCAAAAATTCTACCAAGGAACTTTACGATACTACCAAGCAGTTAGCTGGCTATTCTTTCAATTTGACCCCACCCCCCTCCCAATCCTTTGTGACGCCTTGGCCAACTTCTTTTTCAGTAAGGTCAATGACATCTTTTTGGCTTTCTCAAACAACACCAACTCTCCCCCTATAATCACCACCCCAAATCGCACTGGTCCTATTTTCACCCAATTTACAGACATCTCCAATACCCAGACGGCGGATATCATTTCTACGATTAGATCAGGTTCTGCACTCGATCCTTGTCCTTTTAAAATACTTCCACTTATCATTGATGTTCTTCTTCCTGCTATCACCTCAATATGCAATTCCATGTTTAGAACAGGTATTCATCCAGCCGCCCTCAAAAAAACTCTCCTCAAACCTTTACTAAAGAAGCCACATCTTGATATGGACAAACTGAAAAACTACCGCCCAATTGCCAGCCTTCCATTCCTGGCAAAAATTGCCGAAAAAGCAATGAACCAACAACTGTCTGCTTTTATAGAGGAACACCATCTACTCGATGAGACCCAATTTGGCTTCCGCCGATTTCACGGTATGGAGACGGCTCTAATTAAAGCCGCGGACGACATCAGATCCATCCGAGACGTTGGTGGAACAGCAGTATTAATACTGCTAGATTTGTCTGCTGCTTTCGACACGGTCGATCATTCTATTCTGATCGATCGTGTCGAAAACATGGGTTGCCAACAAACAGCCAAGAAACTGCTAGCTTCTTTTCTGGCCGACAGGACTCAGGCTGTCACACTGGGCTCCTTTCAATCGTCCAATCTGTCACTGCCATGTGGGGTACCTCAAGGCTCATCCCTAAGTCAGACACTTTTTAACATCTATGTGTCGGACCTAGCTAACATCATTCGAGCACACGGGATGAGCCTTACCTCCTATGCAGACGACACGCAGTTGGTCCTCGCCATTAAAAATAACGGCCACAAAATAGCCGAAGACTTCAAAGAGGGCATGTTGGCAATTGGGGACTGGATGGCCTCCAATTGCCTAAAACTTAATTCCGACAAGACGGAAGTGGTCATCTTTGGACAACTGACCCCAGAATGGTTCTCTGTTTGGTGGCCCATGTCCCTTGGACCCCCCCTAAACCTGTCAGTAAAGTGAGGAACTTGGGAGTGATCTTCGACGACCGCTTCAATTGTCTCCCACATGCCAATCAAATTACTTCCTCCGCCTTTCATAAACTAAGACTCCTAAAGAAAATCCTTCCCTTCCTCCACGAAACGGCCGGTAAAACCTTGGTAACTTCGCTGGTATTGTCCACTTTGGACTACTGTAACGCTTTGTTCATAAATGCACAAGTACGGGTCATAAATAAAATGCAAGTTATCCAGAATTCAGCAGCCAGGCTCGTGGGCAGAATTCCTAAATATCAATCCGCTACAGAAACCATTAGACCCCTACACTGGTTACCAATTAGCAATAAGATTAAGTTCAAAACCCTCTGTATTGTGTACCAGGCTCTGCACAACCAAGGACCTGCTTTCCTCACACAAAATCTGATTCCTTACTGTCCCCCCAGATCGTTACGTTCTTCCACTCTAAATGACCTAATGGTTCCCCGTACCAAATCGGTTTCTTGGGGGGACCGAAGGGTCCTGGTATCAGCCCCAAAACTATGGAACACTTTGCCCTATTCAATAAAGATAAGCCCTTCACTCTGGTCATTTCGCAAACAGCTAAAAACTTGGCTGTTTAACCAGTAAATTCAGACCCTCTCCTCTTTGGAGTAAATACATGCAGATATTTTAGCGCCGAGACGCCCATGGGCCATTGTTCGCGCTTTATAAATATCATTAAAAAATAAATAAATGTGTTTCTCTCCAAATGAACATTGGATTTTTCAATGATAGGAATCCAATTCTAAAACAAGCATTTGCAATGCAATAGGTCTTGCATTAGGAAAGTTTGAGCTATTGGTATTGTAAATGACAATTTTTTTATTTATGTGTTGGTTTTGAAAATAGCGAAATTATTAGCTTTGTCATTTATAATGCCAATAGTTACAACTTTCGCAAATGTGACACCTATAGCATTTGTAATGCAATATGTGTTGTATTTACATGATTTAGATGTATTGATATTACAAATAACAATGGCTTTTAATTTTTTTAAATAATTAATACTTAACTAAAAGTTATTGTGATTTATAATGACAATAGCTTAACATTTTGTAAATAACTTTTGTGAAGATTATGTTCAGTGTATTTTATTGTGACGAAAATCCAAGATCAGAAGTGAAATATTAACATCTTTTTGTGACATTTGTAATAAAGCTTGAAACATTTATAGAACATATTTGAACCACTTGTTGTTGAATGGTTGCACAGATTGATGCTGTGATGGCGCTGAGTGATGTTGTGGTGGCGACGAGTGATGCTGTGGTGTTCAGTGATGCTGTGGTGATACAATAGAGTGAGGGCAACAGATAGAGGGAGGGCGACAGATAGATAGAGGGAGGGCGATAGAGGGAGGGCGATAGAGAGAGGGCGATAGATAGATAGAGTAATTATGTGGCACTGAGTGGTATTTGGAGTGTATGTTGCATTGAGTACGGTGTAATTATGTGGCATGTAATTATGTGGTACTGAGTGGTATTGGAGAGTATGTTGCATTGAGTACGGTGTAATTATGTGGCATGTAATTATGTGGCACTGAGTGGTATTTGGAGTGTATGTTGCATTGAGTACGGTGTATTTATGTGGCATGTAATTATGTGGTACTGAGTGGTATTGGAGAGTATGTTGCGTTGAGCGCAGTGCAATTATGTAGCATATAATTATGTGGCACTGAGTGGTACTATGAGAAGTGTATGTTGTGTTCAGTAGAGTGTAGTTGTGCGACGTGTAATTATGTGGCACTGAGTGGTATTGTTTGGAGTGTATGTTGCATTGTAATTATGTAGCATATAATTATGTGGCACTGAGTGGTATTGTGTAGAGAGTGTTGCATTCAGTAGAGTGTAATTATGTGGAGTGTAACTATGTGGCACATCGTGGTATTTGGAGTGTATGTTGCGTTGAGCGCAGTGTAATTATGTAGCATATAATTATGTGGCACTGAGTGGTATTGTGTGGAGTGTATGTTGCATTGAGTGCAGTGTAATTATGTAGCAAATACTTATGGAGTGTGTGTTGCATTCAGTAGAGTGTATTTATGTGGCATGTAATTATTAGGTTTTTTTTTTTGTACTTGTATAGCGCACAGCTACCCGCAGTGGGTTTCCCGGCGCTTGTACGAATACTGCAAGGGAACCCTTCCTGGCTTTCCCTGTGAAGTGTCCACTCCTGGGCACCCCCATGGTGCAGACAAGGCATCCCTCGCGTTGTGGGGCCGTTGTGGAGACTAAGCAAGCTATTGCCCAGAGTTGCAGCATGGGACCCATGATCAGAATAGGCACTGAGGCGAGAATATCCGGTCAGGGGAATTAATGAGCCTGAGACCCGCCGGGGCAGGAATCGAACCCTGGTCCCTGCCCAGAGCTCTGCATCGAGGTCTGCCTGCTCTAACCATTGAGCCACACTTCTCCACATGTGGCACTTAGTGGTATTTGGAGTGTATGTTGCATTGAGTGCAGTGTAATTATGTGGCAAGTAATTATGTGGTAGTGAGTGGTATTTGGAGTGTATGTTGCGTTGAGCACAGTGTAATTATGTAGCATATAATTATGTGGCACTGAGTGGTATTGTGTGGAGTGTATGTTGTATTTATTAGAGTGTAATTGTGTGGCATGTAATTATGTGGCACTTAGTGGTATTATGTTGAGTGTGTGTTGCATTCACCAGATTGTAATTATGGTGCATATAACTATGTGGCACTAAGCGGTATTTGGAGTGTATTGTGCATTGAGTGCAGTGTAATTATGTAGCATATAATTATGTGGCACTGAGTGGTACTGTTTGGAGTGTATGTTGCATTGAGTGCAGTGTAATTATGTTGCATTTAATTATGTGGTACTGAGTGGTATTATGTTGAGTGTGTGTGCTGATTCACTAGAGTGTAATTATGTTGCATATAACTATGTGGCACTGAGTGGTATTTGGAGTGTATAATGCATTGAGTGCAGTGTAATTATGTGGCGTGTAATTATGTGGCACTGAGTGGCATTTGGAGTGTATGTTGCGTTGAGTGCAGAGTAATTGTGTAGCATATAATTATGTGGCACTGAGTGGTATTGTCTGGAGTGTATGTTGTATTCAGTAGAGTGTAATTATGTGGCGTGTAATTATGTGGCACTGAGTGGTATTGTTTGGAGTGTATGTTGCATTGAGTGCAGTGTAATTATGTAGCATATAATTATGTGGCACCGAGTGTGTGAGGGTGCAGTGTGTGTGAGGGTTCAGTGTGTGTGAGGGTGCAGTGTGTGTGAGGGTGCAGTGTGTGTGAGGGTGCAGTGTGTGTGAGGGCGCAGGGTGTGTGACCTAAAGTAGTGTGAGGGTGCAGTGTGTGTGGCCTAAAGTGGTGTGAGGGCGCAGTGTGTGTGGCCTAAAGTAGTGTGAGGGCGCAGTGTGTGTGGCCTAAAGTGGTGTGAGGGCGCAGTGTGTGTGGCCTAAAGTGGTGTGAGGGCGCAGTGTGTGTGGCCTAAAGTAGTGTGTGGGCTCAGTGTGTCTGCCCTAAAGTAGTGTGAGTGTGCAGTGTGTGTGGCCTAAAGTAGTGTGAGGGTACAGTGTGTGAGTGCGCAGTGTGTGAGTGTACAGTGTTGGTGGCCTAAAGTAGTGTGAGGGCCAAGTGTGTGAGTGCACAGTGTGTGTGGCCTAAAGTAGTGTGAGGGCACAGTGTGTGAGTGCGCAGTGTGTGAGTGCGCAGTGTTTGTGGCCTAAAGTAGTGTGAGGCCACAGTGTGTGAGTGCGCAGTGTGTGAGTGTGCAGTGTGTGTGGCCTAAAGTAGTGTGAGGGCACAGTGAGTGAGTGCGCAGTGTGTGTGGCCTAAAGTAGTGTGAGGGCGTGCAAACATGTTATTTTTATTTCCTGAGCTGCTGAAAATAAAATTGAACAAAATTAGTTGAATTCTTCGAAATAAGTGTTTCCAAAGCGTAAATCTTACTGTTACGAGGGCGCAGTGTGTGTGGCCTAAAGTGGTGCGAGGGCGCAGTGTGTGTGGCCTAAAGTAGTTTGATGGCTCAGTGTATCTGCCCTAAAGTAGCGTGAGTGCGCAGTGTGTGAGTGTGCAGTGTGTGAGTGTGCAGTGTGTGTGGCCTAAAGTAGCGTGAGAGTGTGCAGTGTGTGTGGCTTAAAGTAGTGTGAGTGTGCAGTGTGCGAGTGCGCAGTGTGTGAGTGTGCAGTGTGTGTGGCCTAAAGTAGTGTGAGGGCACAATGTGCGAGTGCGCAGTGTGTGAGTGTGCAGTGTGTGTGGCCTAAAGTAGTGTGAGGGCACAGTGTGTGAGTGCGCAGTGCACAGTGTGTGTGGCCTAAAGTAGTGTGAGTGCGCATTGTGTGAGTGCGCAGTGTGTGAGTGCGCAGTGTGTGAGTGCGCAGTGTGTGAGTGTGCAGTGTGTGTGGCCTAAAGTAGTGTGATGATTCAGAAAAGGGGGTGGTGATGAACAGAGTGTCTGAACTAAGCAGACGACTCTTACCCAGTCAAGAGATCAGGGCTGAATCCATCACCGTTATTTAGCTCACTGCATCACCCCAGTTCAGAACCTGGCTATATGCAAATTAGTCTGACCCAGTGCCTCATGGGAACAGGGCAGACCAAACTACCAAGCCAATTCTTCACCGGAAAGGAGACAAGCTTCCGGGAACCGGTTTCTGGCATTTCAGCCGTCGTCGGCCCAGCTTGCTTGAATCCTGGTGGTGCAGTGAGCAAGGGACTCATGTCTGAGTATACCCTGCCACACCTGTAGTGCTCACTGCACCATCAGGATTCAAGCAAGCCGGGCCGAAGACAGCTGAAATGCCAGAAACCGGTCCCCGGAAGCTGGTTTCCTTCCCAGTATAAGAATTGGCTTGGTAGTTTGGTCTGCCCTGTTCCCATGATGCACTGGGCCAGAGACAGACTAATTTGCATGTAGCCAGGTTCTGAGCTGGGATGGTGCAGTGAGCTAAAAAACGGTGATGGATCAAGCCCTGATCTTTGGACTGGGTAGGAGTGTTCTGCTTAATTCAGATACTCTGTCCATCACCACCCCCTTTTCTGAATCGTTTTGTCCACCATAAGCGTGGAAGGGTATACTCAGATGTGAGTCCCTTGCTCACTGCACCATCAGGATTCAAGCAAGCTGGGCCGAAGACGGCTGAAATGCCAGAAACCGGTCCCCGGAAGCTTGTTTCCTTCCCAGTATAAGAATTGGCTTGGTAGTTTGGTCTGCCCTGTTCCCATGATGCACTGGGCCAGATACAGACTAATTTGCATGTAGCCAGGTTCTGAGCTGGGATGGTGCAGTGAACTAAAAAACGGTGATGGATCAAGCCCTGATCTTTGGACTGGGTAGTAGTGTTCTGCTTAATTCAGATACTCTGTCCATCACCACCCCCTTTTCTGAATCGTTTTGTCCACCATAAGCGTGGAAGGGTATACTCAGATGTGAGTCCCTTGCTCACTGCACCATCAGGATTCAAGCAAGCCGGGCCGAAGACGGCTGAAATGCCAGAAACCGGTCCCCGGAAGCTTGTTTCCTTCCCAGTATAAGAATTGGCTTGGTAGTTTGGTCTGCCCTGTTCCCATGATGCACTGGGCCAGGGACAGACTAATTTGCATGTAGCCAGGTTCTGAGCTGGGATGGTGCAGTGAGCTAAAAAACGGTGATGGATCAAGCCCTGATCTTTGGACTGGGTAGGAGTGTTCTGCTTAATTCAGATACTCTGTCCATCACCACCCCCTTTTCTGAATCGTTTTGTCCACCATAAGCGTGGAAGGGTATACTCAGATGTGAGTCCCTTGCTCACTGCACCATCAGGATTCAAGCAAGCTGGGCCGAAGACGGCTGAAATGCCAGAAACCGGTCCCCGGAAGCTTGTTTCCTTCCCAGTATAAGAATTGGCTTGGTAGTTTGGTCTGCCCTGTTCCCATGATGCACTGGGCCAGAGACAGACTAATTTGCATGTAGCCAGGTTCTGAGCTGGGATGGTGCAGTGAGCTAAAAAACGGTGATGGATCAAGCCCTGATCTTTGGACTGGGTAGGAGTGTTCTGCTTAATTCAGATACTCTGTCCATCACCACCCCCTTTTCTGAATCGTTTTGTCCACCATAAGCGTGGAAGGGTATACTCAGATGTGAGTCCCTTGCTCACTGCACCATCAGGATTCAAGCAAGCTGGGCCGAAGACGGCTGAAATGCCAGAAACCGGTCCCCGGAAGCTTGTTTCCTTCCCAGTATAAGAATTGGCTTGGTAGTTTGGTCTGCCCTGTTCCCATGATGCACTGGGCCAGATACAGACTAATTTGCATGTAGCCAGGTTCTGAGCTGGGATGGTGCAGTGAACTAAAAAACGGTGATGGATCAAGCCCTGATCTTTGGACTGGGTAGTAGTGTTCTGCTTAATTCAGATACTCTGTCCATCACCACCCCCTTTTCTGAATCGTTTTGTCCACCATAAGCGTGGAAGGGTATACTCAGATGTGAGTCCCTTGCTCACTGCACCATCAGGATTCAAGCAAGCCGGGCCGAAGACGGCTGAAATGCCAGAAACCGGTCCCCGGAAGCTTGTTTCCTTCCCAGTATAAGAATTGGCTTGGTAGTTTGGTCTGCCCTGTTCCCATGATGCACTGGGCCAGGGACAGACTAATTTGCATGTAGCCAGGTTCTGAGCTGGGATGGTGCAGTGAGCTAAAAAACGGTGATGGATCAAGCCCTGATCTTTGGACTGGGTAGGAGTGTTCTGCTTAATTCAGATACTCTGTCCATCACCACCCCCTTTTCTGTAAAGTAGTGTGATGGCACAGTGTGTGAGTGTGCAGTGTGTGTGGCCTAAAGTAGTGTGAGGGCAAAGTGTGTGAGTGCGCAGTGTGTGAGTGCGCAGTGTGTGTGGCCTAAAGTAGTGTGAGGGCGTGTAAACATGTTATTTTTATTTCCAGAGCTGCTGAAAATGAAATTGAACAAAAGTAGTTGAATTCTTCGAAATAAGTGTTTCCAAAGCGCAAATCTTACTGTTACGATGCGTACTGTACTGCTAATTGGAGAACGACTTAATTAAGTTCAAAGATGGAGCATATAGGAAGGAGAACGTTGTCTGAAAGAAACCACAAATTTAGGGCCCTATTATGATGGTGGACGGACTTGCGTCCGTCCGCCACCCCTGAGTAAGAGGGACCGTCCGCATGGGCAGCGGCGGTCCCTCCATGGCAATTAGGATGTGACCGCCACCCTGGCGGTCACATCCTGTATTTTTTACATAGCGGCGGGTGCTGCTTCAAGCAGCACCCGCCGCAATGTAAAAAATGAAAGCAGTGCATTTGCATGCACAAAGCGGCAGGCACCGCCCAGTGCCTGCCGCTTCGTGCACGCAAAGGCAGGGGGGTACCAGAGGTACCCCCCATGTGCACCCCCCATTTTAACAATCTCCCAATAATGAAGAAATGTATTTTTAAATGGGTACCTCCTCCTCTGCACTTTATAAATGCAGTGTTTATTGAAAATGATGAAAGGTGAAACGCTGACACAAATATAATTCAATAACCAAAACGTTCTCCGGTTGCTTGCCAGCTGTGTTTTGCATGAAACAGCTGGCCATGTAGTTTCCTTGCCTTTACCATGTGAGCATTCCAGTTCTTCTACAGAGATGTGAGGTAGTAACCAAAAGAATGGCCAGGCCAGCCACAGCGTCGGAAGTGCATACAAAAAAAGTACGTTCATTATGAAACTGAGCTAAATTGGAGTGGGCCAGAGACGTGGCTAAGACAAATAAAATATGCTGCAGCTATTTTGTGTGATGTCCCTTTATGGCAGCACACAAGTCCTTAATCGTGAAAAGCTCTCTCAAAGAAAACAAGCTCTCTGCACTGCGTGGCGGGGGCCGGGAGCGTATTCCTTGTGTTTAAGAGCTTGCAGGAGGAGCGGCTCCTTTAACAAGGATGGCATGGCGGGGGAGCGGATTCCTTTGAATTCAGGCTGCCAAATGGAGAGGAAGTTGTGTAAATATTTCCAGAGGGTTAGATTGTGATATAGCGCTTAATATTTATGCTGTTTATAAGCGAACTAATGCTTTAAAGATGTGACAACTAAGAAGCACTGCGACAATAAGAGCTGGCTGGGAACAAAGAATGCAGCAAAGTATCGGAGAGGTGCGCGAGTCTCTGGCTTTCTAGCTCCGCAGTTGCCGAAAGGCTGCTTAAACAAGCTCTCGGCATTGCGTGGTGGGGGAGCGGCATTGCGTGGTGGGTGCGGGGGAGCGGCTTCCTTTGAAGTCTGATGCCGATGGTGTGAGATGTGCACGCAGTTTTGAGAAAGCTGGTTTATTTATGTATTGCTGGGACTACATGAAGCTAGTAATACAGCTAAATTTGTCTCTAGGCGAGATTTAAAACGAGAGTGAACGAAGCTTTGAGAAAGAAATCGGAGAACACAAAGAGAAAAAATGATTCAGACATAAGATGAGAAAGAAAGATACAACGAGGCAGGGTAGAAAAGCGAGTAAGGAAGGTTTGACCAATAATCTAGATATAGCGTTTAATATTTATGCCGTTTATAAGCGTACTAATGCTTTAGAGATGTGACAACTAAGGAGCACTGCGACAATAAGAGCTGGCTGGGAACAAAGAATGCAGCAAAGTATCAGAGAGGTGCGCGAGTCTCTCAGTTGCCAAAAGGCTGCTTGAACAAGCTCGCGGCATTGCGTGATGGGGCGGGGGAGCGGCATTGGGTGGCGGGGGCGGGGGAGCGGCTTCCTTTGAAGTCAGATGCCGATGGTGTGCGATGTGCATGCGCCCGGCTCCAATGCACTGTAGCCGATCCGCAGTTTGGGTACACTTTTGAAAGCCTTACTATAATCTCGCCAGCATCCCTAACGGGATTGCTTAGGCTAGACCTAAAAAGAGGAAGATTGGATTCTTAACTAGATACAGAAACAAATCTTGCTAAGTAAAGTGGGCCATTGGACTTCAGATTTCATTTGCCTTGGCCGTTTACTACTTATTTGCATGTGCTGCATGTGCATTGATTATTGGACATTGTTCTCCTTTGTGGTCAGTAAGTCCATTATAAGATCAGCTGTCAAAAAAATGCTAAGATCGGTCAATGGGGTTACTTCCTACCAGAGAGGTCATTCATTTTTCGGCTGTGATCGCAGATTTTGGAGAAGAGTGGAGAAGTGTGGCTCACTGGTTAGAGCAGCAGACTCTGAAGCAGAGATTAGGCCCGGGACCAGGGTTCAAGTCCCGACGCGGCAGGGTCTTGGGCTCAATGTCTGTGGACTCGATAATTCTCGCCTCGTCGCCTACTCTAATCATGGGTCCCATGCTGCAACTTTGGGCAATAGCTTGCTTAAACTCCACAACGGCCCCTACAACACTGGGATGCCTGGCTTCGCCTTGGGGGTGCCCAGGAGGGGCATCTCACAGGGAGAGCAAGGAAGGGTTCCACAGCGTTATACAGCGCCGGGACGCCCCGTTGGGGCAGCTGTGCGCTTTACAAAATACACTACATGCTTTACAAAATACACTACATTTTTGAAACAGCATTTGTGAGAAACTTTGCAGATGAGAATACTCCTTCAACTTAGTTTCTAGGCTATAATTTTTTTGAATAATCTCCAGGTTAGCTCAGTGCCTGATTCCCCACTCAAAGTGCAGTCATGACAGTCAGTATTTCGACAATGCACTATATTAGCTGTGTTATGCACCCGCAAGACTATTGAGACACTGTCTTGGCTAGTGTACAGTAGTTTGGAAACACTTCAACAGATCAAGGCACAGGAACCCTGTGAGAAATGGGCTCTGCTCATTTCATCCTCCTTGTTTTGTGCTTTCTAAACTACTTGGTTTATGGGCTTCTGCCTTCAGTGAGCCTCTCTACCCGAGTTTTACTCACTGTGAGCTCTATTACAATGGATTGAGAGTGCAAAGTGCTAGTGTTCAGCTTTTAAGATAAGGTCTGCAGCTAGAGTAGCATGTGAGACTACTCTACAGCTCAACTTGGGTATCTATGTGTAGGTAGCCTGTAGTAGAAGGGACCCTTCAGGGATTGGTGTGACATGGTGTAGGCCATTAGGGCAAATCTGTTGTGCTTAACTGATGAGTGTGTGCATCACAGAATTATACATTAAGGGAGTAATCTGTTCCAAAGTACAGTTTTGCCCTCTTTGGACCTAGAGATTCAGGCAAGGTACAAATCCTAGGGTAGAAATGGACTCCAAGTACAGAACAAATGTCACTTTTAAGTCCTCTGCTTGAAGATTTGTCGTATTTCTCCGACTGAGCTCATAACTTGGCTTTTGTTGTTCCTGCTAGGCCAAATTAATTACTATGCTGGTCACCAAGAGGATGAAAGGCCAACCCATTGGGCGCTTTGCCTGGGCCTGGACCAATTGCTAGGAAAAGAGGGGGTGGAGACAGAATCTGCAAGTGATATTTACTTTTCACACTGCACCTGGCCTGGGGAGGCTCAAGCCCACAGAAACAAAGTGGAAAAGACCAGCCTCTGGAGCCAAACTCACTGTTGAGTAAATGCTTACTTCTTCCCTTTCTCTCACATTAGCTCCTGCTTTTGCATGCGACGTGACAAATACAATTCCTGTCTATCTGATGCCACCAGCACTACATAAACACTAGGTTTATCTCCAATTTTAGATGGCATTAAGGCACAAAGTAAGAAACATTGACAACCTAACCTACACCTTGATGAAGGCAAATACTTGCTATCTAAACGTAGATCTTGTTGGTGAGTGACAACAGCTATTGAATGCTTCAAATCAAATGGCCCCAAACATGGAGTACTAAACCAAATCAAGCGCAGACCAGCGAGGTTATAGGCAACATCTTCGCCAAATACCCTTAGAACCACAAATTACCATGGCAGTGGGAAATACGTGGGGTAAGACCACAACATTGAACAACCTCAATCTGATTTTAAGAACAGAGCCCAGCCAGATCCAGTTCATGAGATGTATGAAAAATGAACTATTCAGAGGCACCTTCAACTAACAGAATCAAGTTCTAACATACCAATCTGTGACAGATGAACTGTTAGTCGATCCGTGAAAAATAGCACACAGGATTGGCACGGATTCTCATTCTACCAAAAATCCACTCTAGGTAGCCATGCCAAAAGCGGTTACGGTGTTTGGGACTATGAGAACATCTTTGTGGCGAGACCTTTATACATAATATAAATAGTAACAATGCCACAGTATTCTATCCCAATCGACCAATGAAGCCATTTAAGGCATACTTCTTGAATTTGCTTTAGTACTTTAGCGCTAAGAGGTCTGTTTCAGCCATCTTACCCGTTACTCCTACCTGCTCCTTAAGTCTCATTAATCCAACACCTTGGAGATGTACCTATGGTAGAATCAACTGGGAGCAGTAGCGAAAGGAAAGAAACGCACACACTTTGAAATATGTACCAAGTTTACCAAGTGCTTCATAGTGGTTGTAAAATTACATGTTGGTGTCCTGTAAAATGCCTAAACTAAATTAAGAACGAAGTACAAGAAAGCAAAGCCGGTTAAGTCAGGACTAGTTAAATGCTTCACATAGTAATCCACCCTTAAATTCATACTGGCTTTAACTTAAGCTTTTTACAATCATTATGACAGGCCTACTGCCTTTATCATAACTTTTCATTATAAACAGTCAGGTCTATATCCTTCAAACACTGGCTTGCCACCATAACAAAACTGAGACCTATTATGTTGATCATAAGCCTTCCCCCAAAACATGAGTCAATTATACTGCAGTAAAATTACAAATATGTACAAAAGTACAGTAGTCCAATAATATAACTCCCTTCTAATGGAACCTATTAAGGATTACCCCATGGTTTGCTTTTGTGGGTCACTGAAACCGTTGGCTACCAAAATACCTGCCTACACGTTTCAGCACAGTGTAATAACAATATACCCTAAAAGGTCTATTGCCTTTAACTCAAGGTTTTCACAGTGCCCAAGTTTGGCCATGAGAAGTTTGACATAACTTACTTTATAAACAGATCACTTTGAAGCATTCTAATGTAACTTTTCCCAGTGAACCGATAAGGCCTATATCCTTTACCCCTGACTTGACACTATAACCTTCAAGGGTTTACCGAAATTATTTTAAGCAGGCAACCATTATGCATACATTTATAAAATTACAGATGTGTATAGAATTAAAATTAGCAAAAATATACAACCCCTCTCAATCAGACTCAACAAGAATCATTCCAGTAAAAATCTTCTCCTCCTGTGGTTTGTCAGAATGGATGACCAAAAAAATTGCCTAAAGTGGTAATCTGAGAGATTACATGTAACCCAATACCTGTCTACAGCATGTAGCATAGTGTGGTTACAAATTGCCTTTAGAGGCCTATTGGCATTAATAAATATGGTTCGTAATAAAAGCGCTGGTCCTAGTGCCTTTGTCATAAGTTTTCATAATAAACAAACCAGATATTTTGTATAACGTTTCCCTGTGTACCAATCCGGTTTGAAGGTATTATCTCTGGCGTTTTACAATAACCAACTCCAGCCTACTGTACTAAGCGTAAGCTTTCCTTCAAGGCAACCATCAGGTACATAATCATAAATTCCAACTCTATAAAAAACTGTAGGAAAAACAAAATACTGTATCTCCTCAAAGGGCGTAACAAGGATTCCTACTGTGCAAATCTTCAATACCCATGATTTAATCATTCTTTTTATTACAGGATCCCGGCAAATACCTAAGCCTGTCAGACCTTATGAAGAGATGCTTGCAAGAATTTTTACCGTAGAAATCTTCGAACATTAGGGATTGTTAGCGGAGCCAACCAACAAAAAGCCAGTACCTACTAGGATAATCTGAGATTCCATGTAACCAAATACTTATCTGTCTGCTATTACTCTGTATGAAAACCATTTACCCTCAAATGCATATTGACTTTAACATATGCTTTTCACAATAAATCCGTCTGACTTCCTTTTTTTTAATATTTCATAATAAAGTAGATCCGGCCTATAGTTATGAACACTGGCTTGCCACCATAACCAACTCAGATCCGCCAAAGCCCTTAGGTTGGTCTCATACGCTCCGGTGATAACTGCGCTGTCAGCCATACCTAAAAAGTCAATCATGTCAAAACTACCTGAAGGAGCAGCGATATGTTGCCCTTGTTTGGATTTAAAAACATACAGTCGCTATTTCATTTGTCACGGATGTGTTAAATTTGACATTTTAGTAGCATTATTTTACCTTTTAACATGTCAAGTCAAGTCAAGTCAAAGAATTTATATAGCGCACTACATACCCAGAGGGTCTCAAGGCGCTTAGGGAGGGGAAGAGGATTACTTGTCAAATATCCACGTTTTAAGTTGCTTTCTGAATGCTAGGTGGTTCTGGGTAAGGCGAAGGTAAGTGGGGAGTGAGTTCCATGTTTTAGCAGCCAGGTATGAGAAGGATCTGCCTCCCATGGTTGTCTTGTTGATGCGAGGTACAGTGGCGAGGGCTTGGCTGGAAGAACGTAGTTGGCGGGAGGGGGTGTAGAAGGACAGTCGTGAGTTGAGGCATTCTGGTCCGATGTCGTAGAGTGATTTGTGTGCGTGGGTTAGCAGTCGGAAAGTGATCCTCTTATTGACGGGTAGCCAGTGGAGGTCTTTCAGGTGACCAGAGATGTGTTTGTTACGCGGGATGTCTAATATGATCCTGGCTGAGGCGTTTTGGATTCGTTGGAGTTTCTTCTGGAGTTTAGCGGTAGTACCTGCGTAGAGGGTGTTTCCGTAGTCCAGTCGGCTCGTGACCAGAGTATGGGTGACTGTTTTTCTGGTTTCGGTGGGGATCCAGCGAAATGTTTTTTTGAGCATGCGAAGAATGTTGAAGCAGGATGAGGATACTGCGCTGGCTTGTCTGTTCATTGAAAGTGAAGAATCCAGGATAACGCCTAGGTTCCGTGCGTGGTCTGTCGGGATGGGTGCTTTTCCAAGGGCTTCCGGCCACCAAGAGTCGTCCCATGCAGAGGGGGATGTACCTAAGATGAGGACTTCAGTTTTATCTGAATTCAGTTTCAGACGGCTGTGTTTCATCCATTCGGCAACTTCTTTCATTCCTTCGTGTAGGTTAGTTTTGGCGGTGTTGGGGTCATTGGTGAGAGAAAGGATCAGTTGAGTGTCATCCGCGTAAGAGATGATGTTGAGGTTGTGTTGGCGTGCGATGGCCGCGAGGGGGCTCATGTATACGTTGAAGAGGGTGGGACTGAGTGAGGATCCTTGTGGTACGCCACAGATGACTTCAGAGGCCTCGGACTTGAATGGTGGAAGGCGGACTCTCTGGGTTCTTCCGGTGAGGAACGAGGTGATCCATTCAAGTGCTTTTCCTTGTATTCCGATGTTTCTGAGGCGTTGTAAAAGGGTGCTGTGGCAGACTGTGTCGAAGGCTGCGGAGAGGTCGAGGAGGATGAGGGCGACTGTGTCTCCATTGTCCAGTAGAGTTCGAATGTCGTCTGTTGCTGCGATGAGGGCGGTCTCAGTGCTGTGTTTTGCTCGGAAGCCAGATTGTGAGGAGTCGAGGGATTTGTTGGCTTCGAGGAAAGCGGCGAGCTGGTTGTTGACAGCTTTCTCGATGACTTTGGCCGGGAAAGGAAGGAGTGATATGGGGCGATAATTTTTGAGTTCGGTGGGGTCCGCTGTGGGTTTTTTCAGAAGGGCGGTGAGTTCAGCGTGTTTCCAGCTTTCCGGGAAGGTGGCGGAGTTGAAGGAGCAGTTGATGACGTCTCGGAGGTGCGGTGCAATGACGGAGTCTGCTTTGTTGAAGATGTGGTGAGGACATGGGTCTGTGGGGGATCCTGAGTGGATGGAGTTCATCAGGCGGATGGTGTCCTCAGTGGAGATTGGGTTCCAGTCGTTAAGGGTGTTCAAGGGGGGAGAATGTTCATCATATGGTTGAAAGATGGGAAGATGGGAATGTAATTTTCAGAGTTACTGTGGTTTACCTTTTCCCACTTCATACCCCAATGGTCCTCTGATCACTGTGATTCTGCATCGCTGCTCCTGGTGCATTTGGGATAACTTTTGGCTTTAAACTGAACAGTTTGAGAGTTTAGGTTTTCTACCCACTGAACTTCGATCTCATGTGACGAGAGGCACGCCAGGAAAGGCAGGGATGCGGAAAAGAGGTAGTAGTACCAGTGTCATTAAAGGTAATCAGTGACTGTGTGCTGAGAAAACAGCAGCTCTTGCACCACACTCCACTGCACTGCACTGCACTGGCACCGCCATGCTTTCGGTGGTCGGGGGGTGACTTTGCACAAGGTTCTGAGGTTTCCTGCGCCTCTTCCTCCAAAGACCACATTCCCAGAATGCCCCTACCCCCAAGGGCAGCCCACTCTGCAGTAACCCATAACAGTCAACTCCCAAATACCAACCACTGTCCACTCAAAGCCAGGCTTTATCCACCCACTGTCGAACACCATCTCAGACTTGCATAATAAGCACCCCACAGATGCACCCGTATATCCATCCCCAAAATACCTCCCCTGCCAAGAAGATGTAAAGATGCACAACTCTTCTCCCAGAGCACATCTAGATCGAGTGAAAACACAAGTATGCACTGAGCAGTGGTTTCCTATGAATTCGCCTCACCCCAGTCCCTCTCCAACAAAAGAAAACAACATTGCAATAATCCACGCTTCCTGCGACCGGATCACATTCGTTCAAAATTCTGAATGGTGACTGAAATTGGTCCGCCAATTTAAAATAAAAAAAAGTAGGCAGGTTGAAAGGGAGTCGTGCGGCCTCTTTACCACAGAATTCCTCTTATAAATTATGGACATAAACTTTTCCTGCAGCGCGGCCTAATTAATTCTTGTTCTATACACAAAGGGAACGCTGGGTGACAAATGGGTGGCGAGCTTGAAAGCTGCCAGGTCTGCAAAACATTTCCCACTTCAATTTATAAGCAATTTTGCAGTAAATCATCCGCCAGTACTGGGCATCAGAGGAATGTTTAAGATCGGGCTGGCGGGTGATGCGCCATCACAGTGAAGAGGGGCCAGGAACGGTAGGGGTACGGGGTCGAGCTAAAGGCTGAAGTTTCAGGATTAGCCGAATTTTTCAGTGCTTAAGGACACTTAAAACTAAGACGGGCAGATTCTTTGACCCTTCCAGTGGCCGTTTTTTTTCTACCCCCTCCCCAGAGGCCCAGAAGATAGTCCCAAGCTTGTGCTTGGATTGTATCAATTAACCTCCCTTTTATTTCATACCACTGCAGTCCCAATGCCAATTTGTGCAATGGTTTACCATGTATGCTTTCATGCACTAGCACTCTTAGCTCTGGCTAGATGTAAATGTAAATGTCCAGTATTTGTAAAGCGCAAACAATTACCCGAGGGTGTCAAGGTGCTGGGGGCCGGTGGGAAGATTGAGTGAGCTGTTGCCCAGAGTCAAATGGTGCTGGACAGATCTGCCGCTGGTGCCGGGGATCGAACTGTGAGCTCCCGGGTTCCGGAGTCAGCCACCCTGGCCACTACGAGAGACCTCTTCCACTGAGAGAGCATGACCGCTTTATTTAGGCTTTAAGCAAGAATGAATGAAATGTGATTCTATGTCAGGAGGCGGAGGCTTCTGAATATGCTTCTCTTTCTTTACTGAAGCCAAACAGCAGCCAATAAAACTTGAAACTACTTAACCTATCAGGCATAGCTTGCCATCTCTCCACCAATCAACGTGCACCCTGCTGGGTATTCAACATTAGAATATCAAAGTAAGTCTTCTTTCTTTGCTGCTGCAGCGAGATACATTTTGCGATTCTCTTAATTTTACGCATTCTGAGTGAAAGTGTAACTGAGCAGCACTGCGCTCCGGTTTGCGCAAGGCAAGCGCTTAATATTATTATTACAAGCTGTGCCGTTTATATAGATACGTGGGGCGGGAGAGACGCGTGGGCTCACAGAGACAAGCAGGCAGTCCCATTTCACTGCCGCCAGGTGTGCGCATGCGCGAGTATCTGATCGGAAATAATTATTCTCCGATCGGCTCCCTGCGCTGGTGCACACAGTTTCTTGATTCTCGGTCCCTTGAATGCCCGACGGGGTGCAGAAACGGAGTAGGGCATTGCCTTAGGAGAGTTTTGGGGTGGCTACCTCCACATTCAATAAAATTGTTTGCAGGCAAGTGTTCGGTTTGAGTTAAAAAGGCCTGCTGATTTGAGGCTCCAGGCCTGTGATAGTCTTGACATTCACCCCTGGGCTACTCTTCCCCCTGAAGTTCCGCCACACCTCCATTAGCCAGATGGCGAACTTCGCTGAGGAGGTTGATGAATATAATGCTTATGATCAGGGGCGGCTTTAGGCATGTGCAAGCTGTGCACCTGCACAGGGCCACCAAACCCCAGGGGCCACCACGCCAATATATATCCTTAATATAATAATCCTCTGAGGATGGATACATATTTGCGTGGCGGCCCCTGGCAGGGATTTGGCGGCCTCCGGCGCTTTACCACTTCCAAACACCCTGACCCCCCTTCTTCACTGGCCTCTGTGCTCCGCCCTGCCCGGACCCGCTCTTCTGGGGCCCCCCCCCCCTACCTACGCTCCCTGCCCAGGGCCGCCATGAGCCTAGAGCCGCCCCTGTTATGATGAATTTGAAGAGGTGCCTTACGTGCACTCACATCTACAGGATTCAGTCAAAAGGGTATTGATTAATGCCTTAAAACCCTTAAAAAATTATGGCAAGCGAATTTTGGGAGCCTCTTTGGGGAACTCCTCAGTTGAGACTGCGCTGTTTGGTGAGCAGGGCTTTGCTCGTGAGAGACCTGCCTTCAGTTCCTCAGCAGAGGTGTTGTCACAAGTGGCATCGACAGTCCTTCAGGACCTTGGGTATGGCAGTTCCTATCCTGGTTCCCTTGATAATTCCTCCATTCCAAACCAGGGGAGGTGGAGCAGACCTTTTCCTCTGCACAAGATACATCAGACTTGGACAAAGACACAGAGAAACCGCGTAGGGCGGCAAAACGTAAACACAAAACACATTATGTAGGAACAGAGTCCTCCAATAAAAATCTTTTATTTGACCCTAAAAATATTGTGCACCCTAGGTCCACGGAATGGGTGCCATGCGCAGAGGTAGCACATTAAGTGCAAGAGAATATGAGACGGGTTTGAGCGCGAAGTGCACAGTACATTAAGATCGGAGTGTCCATGACCTTCTCTACTGGGTAAGGTAACAGACACTCCGGAGTTAGACCCTAATATGGCAACATTTCACAAAAACTTTGCCAAGGACCCAAAGAAGGAGTTGGACAGGGCATGGAAGGGATGCCAAGATAAGTTATTAGACATGTCAGGACCACTCACCAAGACATCAGACTTAGCAGTCAGGGCTAAGGACTGAAACTCCAATCTTGATCCGACAGATACCAGAATGGGTGCAGAGAGCTTTATGCTTTCTAGGAAATGTGAATTGTGCACTGTCCACCGAGTGCAAGACATTTTTCCTGATGAAGATTGACCCTCAATTGGCGGATATGGCCTCGATGGAGGTAGGCTCTTTGGCCAATAGCCTTTTGTTTGCCGATAAGTTAGTCAAGGATCTAGGGAATAAATATGTTGCCATCTTTTCGGCCTTAGATAAGGCCAAGACTTGGTAACATTAAATTCCCCCAAAGCAACCCATGTCCTTCCAACATAAAATGCTGCAAACTTTTACAAAACACAAGGAGGGTTAGTTCCCAGTCTTTAGGAGGAGAGCTGCACCATTCCATAGAGAGCATCTACAACCCCACTGTGGATAGCATTTGTTAATCTTATGCTTAAAGACTTTGCTAAAAAAGAAAAATGACAAAATGCTTTGCCGCTTTTCTAAATCAGCACGGATGGCATCAGACTCAGGGCCTCATTCGGATTCTGGCGGACAGGTTACTCAGTCACAACGGAGACAGATATCCAGTTCACGGAAATATAAATCCCATTATATCCTATGGGATTTATCTTTTGGTAGATGGGATCTCTGTCACCGTTGTGATGGAGTAACCCATCTTCCAAGATCTAAATCAGGCCCTTAGTCTCTGCTTAAAAATGCTGTTAGACAACAGAAATGTGAGGTGGGCAGATTTATGAGGTCAATGGTGTTGTAGACTCCAAATTTAACAGCTGCTGTCCGCCTAATTTGTCAGAAAGCTAAATCTTGATCCATAATGCGTGCTTTTTGTGATTTTGTGTAAATCCGTTCAGTCGTTTTTGAGAAATTAAGGTTAAAAAAGTATGTATATTTCAAGCCGCTGAGGATCCGCGAAGGCAACAGTTCTAGATATAAGATCCAATTGGCTGCCACAACTTCATAAAAGGTGCAATGGCAGCCATTTAGGACTCAGGTACTCCGTCCCATGTCCTGAAAAAAAATAAATAAATATGGGGGGTCATTGTAGGGCTACCCTGCCCCCCCAGGCTGGGGCTACATTTTACAATATTTTACCTTAGTGCTGTGGATTTGTAGCGCAGAGAAAATCAAATGCAGCCTCCTGTGCTTTTGAATTATGCTTCCATGGGGATGGGCCAGAGTGCAGGGGGGTCGTTCTGTTTAAGCGAAGGGAAGGGGGCCCCTCCCTGAGCCTTATTGAGACCCCAGGGAACAGGATTCCTTGGGAATGATAGTTGTAATTAGGGGAAGGGGAGGCAGAGCCCTCTTCCCAAGGATTATTGAGGTCCCGGGGACTCCTTCCTCTGAGGATGATGATTGTAATTCGAGGAAGGGGCGCACAGCTCCCCTCCCAGAGGTTTATTGAAGCCCGAAGACTCCATGTCCGGGGGCGAGAAGAACAAGTTACTTACCTTCGGTAACGCTTTTTCTGGTGGATACAGTATCTGCCTGTGGATTCCTCAAATTGCGATTCCTCACCTTGTGAATATCCCCTTGCGTCAGCAACATTCGGAAATTCTTTTGTAGCTTCGCGCCGACGACGTCATAGAGGCACGGCATCGCGTGCAGCTCCGCTGACGTCACCGACTCCATAATAGGCCCACGTCGGCGTGATGACATCAGTTCCGCCCTTTTTTCCGTGCCTTCGAGGCACACGGACGGATCAACAACAGTAGATATACACACAAAGTACATAGTACCAAATATACAAAATAACACACACAGTGTGTAGCCAATGACGGAAAGCAATTACAATAACACATTTCCTTTGACAAGCGGGTGGGTCAGTGAGGAATCCACAGGCAGATACTGTATCCACCAGAAAAAGCGTTACCGAAGGTAAGTAACTTGTTCTTCTGATGGATACATCTGCCAGTAGATTCCTCACCTTGTGAATAGAGTCCCACAGCAGTCCCCACTCCCGGAGGAGGGTGTCCACTCTCCTATACCAGAAAATCCTGGAGGACGGAGCACGCAAAGTGGCCGTCCCTCCTCACTTCGGAATCCAAGCAGTAATGCTTCGCGAAAGTGTTGAGGGAAGCCCAAGTCGCTGCTCTACAAATGTCCTCTACAGGTACACCCCTAGACAAAGCAGATGTAGCAGATCTTGCTCTTGTGGAATGAGCTCTTAAACCTTCAGGAGGTTCCTTACCCGCCAGAGTAGCAAATCTTGATACACAAGACAATTCATCTCGACAGTGTGCGCTTGTGCACCGCCTTGCCTCTTCTCGCACCACCAACACCAACGAAGAGCTGGTCATCCACTCTGAACTCTCTAGTTCTGTCCAGGTAGAAGCTCACCGCCCTCTTAAGGTCCAGGCGATGAAGTCTCTCCTCCTCCTTGGAAGGGTGAGGGGGAGGATAGAAGGTAGGAAGGGTAATGGACTGCCCCAGATGGAAAGGAGTTACCACCTTAGGCAGAAAAGCAGCCCTGGTCCTAAGTACCATTCGTTCAGCATGAATTGTCAAGAATGGGGGCTTTGAACTAAGAGCTTGAAGCTCACTTACCCTCCGTGCCGATGTAATCGCAATTAGGAAGACCGTTTTAAAAGACAATAGTCTCAAGAGACACCTGTGTAAAGGTTCAAAAGGTGAACTCATTAAAAAGTAAGCACAAGGTTCAAGTCCCATTGAGTCACAATAAAGGGAGTAGGAGGAAATTTATTCATGAGACCCTTCAAAAATCTCAAGACCACAGGAGATTTAAACAAGGACGGCTGATCCGGCAGACCGAGAAAAGCTGACAAAGCCGAAAGATAACCATTGACCGTAGCAACAGCAAAACCCTGCTGCGCCAAAGAGAGTGCAAATTGAAGAATAACAGACAATTTAGCCTTCAAAGGGTCAATGGACTTCTCTCCACCCAAGTAATACATTTAGTCCATCTATAAGAATAAATAGATTTGGTGGAATCACGCCTGGCCGATAAGATAACATCCACCACATCATGTGGGAGAGAAAAGTAATTCAGGTTGCCCTGTTCAATCTCCAAGCATGAAGGTGTAAGGTCTGGAAGTGGGGGTGTAGAACCTGCCCCTCCATCTGAGAGAGGAGGTCTGCCCTGAAAGGGAGACGGAGCGGCGGGCAAGAGGAGAGGTGGAGAAGATCTGTGTACCACACCCTTCTTGGCCAATCCGGGGCGATCAATATAACTTGGGCCTGGTCTTGGCGAATCTTCCTCAGAACTCGAGGAATCGAGGATATGGGAGGAAACGCGTAAAGGAGTTGAGAGTCCCAACTCAACTGAAACGAGTCTCTCAGTGCTCCTTGCACAGGAAACTGGAGACTGCAGAATGACAGGCAGTGAGCATTCTCGTGAGTGGCTAACAGGTCCACCAGAGGAGCCCCCACGTCCGAAAGACATGACGAACCACCTCCGGGTGAAGCCTCCACTCGTGGTCGGCTGAGAACTGCCGACTGAGACTGTCTGCACGCACGTTCACAACTACGGCCAGATTTGCCATCAGACAAATCCGATGGCCCTGAACCCCGGACCAAAGACGCAGAGCCTCTCTGCAGAGGTAATGCAACCCTACTGCTCCCTGCTTGTTGAAATACCAGATCGCTGTAGTGTTGTCTGTCAGGACTTGCACAGACTGACCGCGAAGGGATGGGAGGAAGGCCTTGAGTGCCAAACGTATAGCCCGTAACTCTAGAAGGTTGATGTGAAGCAACCTTTACTCTGGAGACCAAAGACCCTTGACCTCCAGATCCCAGAGATGAGCACCCCACCCTAGGGTGGATGCATCCGTTATCACTGTGGCCACCGACGGAGGCAGTTGAAAAGGCTTTCCTTGGGATAGATTGCCTTCCACGCCCCACCAAGACAGATCCGCCGCAGCTTCTCTGGAGATCCTGACTGACTCTCTGAGATCTCCGTTGTGCTGATACCACTGCCTGTGTAGGCACCACTGGAGCGCCCTCATATGCCAGCGTGCATGGTTGACCAACAGAATGCAAGAAGCCATCAGACCGAGCAGACGAAGGACCTTCAGGACTGGAACGACCGCTCCATTGTGAAATAAAGGAATCATCTCCTGTATGTCGCGAATTCGTTGAGGAGGAGGAAATGCCGGACATACAGTTGTATCCAGTACCGTACCTATGAACAGGTTGCGCTGGGAGGACACCAGGTGAGATTTGGGTACATTTATTGAAAAACACAACCTGTACAACAACTGAGTTGTAACCTGCAGATGATGGAGCACGTTCTCTGGAGATTCCGCTTTGATCAGCCAATCGTCCAAATAAGGGAATACCGGTATCCCTGACTTTCTGAGATGTGCCGCCACCACAGCCATCACAACCATCACCTTGGTGAAGACTCGAGGCATAGTAGTAAGACCAAACGGAAGGACCACAAACTGGTAATGCTGCAAACCCACCACAAAACGGAGACACGTCCTGTGTGACTTCAGGATGGGGATGTGGAAATATGCATCCTGCAAGTCGATCGACACCATCCAGTCTTCTTGCAGCAGCGCTTGAAGAACCTGTGCAAGGGTGAGCATCTTGAACTTCTCCTGCTTCAGGTAAAGATTCAAGATCCTGTGATCCAGGATTGGACGAAGTCTGCCATCCTTCTTGGGGATCAGGAAATACCGGGAGTAGCATCCCAGACCCCTTTCCTGCTCCGGAACGACCTATATTGCACCTTTTCTTAACAGTGCCAGGACTTCCTCCTGCAGGAGCAGCAAGTGGTCCTCTGTGTAAAACCCTTGGCAAGGAGGGTAATTTAGGGGAAATTCCCGAAAAGGAAGAGCATACCCATTCTCTACGAGATTGAGAACCCAAAGGTCCGATGTCACCGATTCCCAATCCCGTAGAAAATGAGTAAGCCGCCCCCCCACAGGACCCACATGATCCGGAATGGCGGATCTAGGGCTGCTTTGCTGTTGTAGGAGGGGGGTGGGTAGAGGAAGAGGAGGAGGAGGATGCCTGACGTCCCCGAGGACGAGCTCTTTGTCTGCCCCTGTAGGATTTATACAACGGATTTTGTTGTTGTTGCTGCTGCTGCTGTTGCTTGTAGGGAGGAAAAGAAGATCTTTCAAAGCCCCTATACCATTTGCTCACAGACCCTCTAGTCTGCAAACCCAAAGACCTGGCTGTTGCCCTGCTGTCTTTGAACCTCTCCAATGCAGCATCCGCCTTTTTACCAAAAAGGCCTGAGCCATCAAAGGGCAAATCCATTAAAGGAGCCTGAACATCTGTAGAGAACTCGGAAGTCTTTAACCAGGCAGCTCTTCTGGTGGCAATTGAAGATCCCATGACCCTAGCCACTGAACCCGCTGTGTCCATTCCGCTCTGAACGACCTGCCGAGCAGCAGCCTGGGTGTCAGCAAGCACCTCACTAAAAAAAATTCTGTCCTCTTCAGGAAGTTTAGGGGTCAATTGCTTTACAGTATCCATTAAGGCATGGATATAACGACCAAGGAGACAAGTGGCATTCATAGATTTGAGGGCCATACTTACTGAGGAAAAAACGTTCTTAGCAGATTGGTCTTGTTTTTTTGAATCCTTATCACTAGGTACCTGGGGAAAAGCACCTGCAGATCTTTTAGAACAGGCCGCCTGAACCACTAAGCTCTCTGGCAAAGGATGAGAGGGCAAAAAGTCTGGATCCCCAGGAGCCACTCTATAATGCCTAGCAACGGCCTTAGAAACTGCAGGAGCCGTAAGAGGCCTACTCCACACCTCGAGGATAGGACCTGTTAAAGCTTCAGTAAAAGGAAGCATAGGTTCCACCACAGATGAGGGAGAATTAAGGATTTCAGTTAAAATGTTTGATTTATACTCCGCAGTGGGCAGAGTCAAATTCAGCAGATCCGCTGCCTTCTTGATAACCACATGGTAGGGGGCCACATCTTTAGAAGGAGCATCCGACACCGAGGGTAAATCCCAATCAGGGGACAGTTCCAGTCCACTTGCCTCCCTTAAATCATCAAAATAGTCCTCTGACTCTTGAAGCTCACCCTCTTCAAAATCAGCCTCCCTATATCTCTTCTCCTCCAAAAGGCGCTGGGCTTCACGCCTCGACCTCTCCTTCCGAAGCGACGTCGTCCGATCCGGAATCGGGCCAAAGAAGCCGGGGCCGGCGTCGAAGACAGCGCTGGAGCCGGCATCGAACTCCGAGTTGGAGGACCATGCCAAAGATGTCGAGGTCTGTCTGGAGCCGGTGACGCAGGAAGCGGCGTTGATGACTTCGGCAGCGCCAAGAAATGCCATAGCAGTGTCGGCGCCGGCATAAACGGCAAAAACAGGTTCTTGGCCTGCATTAATCTGCTTACCTGTCTTTCTTTGCTGCTCAATCTAGTTATAGGTTGCCTCCATATGGTCGCAGGTTCCCATTCCGGCCCTTCAGTCTGGTGCATGTTCCCGCTCTGTTCCTAAGTCTGATGTAGGTTTAATCTCAGCCCCTCAGTCTGATGCAGGTTCCTTCTCTGCTCCCAGTCTGGTACGAGGTCCCTCTCTGCTCCCCTGTATGGTGCAGGTGTCCTCTCTGCTCCTCAGCCTGGTGCAGGTTCCTTCTTCTCAGCCCCTCAGTCTGGTGCAGGCTTCCTCTCCGCTCCTCGGTCTGGTGGAGGCTCCCTCTCTGCTCCTCGGTCTGGTGGAGGCTCCTTCTCCGCTCCTCAGCCTGGTGCAGGCTCCTTCTCCGCTCCTCAGCCTGGTGAAAGCTCCCTTTCCGCTCCTCAGCCTGGTGCAGGCTCCCTCTCCACTCCTCAGCCTGGTGCAGGCTCCCTCTACGCTCCTCAGTCTGGTGCAGGCTCCCTCTCTGCTCCTCAGTCTGGTACAGGCTCCCTCTCTGCTCCTCAGTCTGGCACAGGCTCCCTCTCCGCTCCTCAGTCTGGTGCATGTTCCCTCTCTGTTCCTCAGCCTGGTGCAGGCTCCCTCTCGCGCCTCAGCCTGGTGCAGGCTCCCTCTCCGCTCCTCAGCCTGGCGCAGGGTCAGTCTCCGCTCCTCAGCCTGGTGCAGGCTCCCTCTCCGCTCCTCAGCCTGGTGCAGGCTCCTTCTCCGCCCCTCAGTCTGTAGCAAGCTCCCTCTCTTCTCCTCAGCCTGGTGCAGGCTCCTTCTCTTCTCCTCAGCCTGGTGCAGGCTCCTTCTCCGTTCCTCAGTCTGGTGCAGTCTCCCTCTCCGCTCCTCAGCCTGGTGCAGGCTCCCTCTCCGCGCCTCAGCCTGGTGCAGGCTCCCTCTCCGCGCCTCAGCCTGGTGCAGGCTCCTTCTCCGCGCCTCAGCCTGGTGCAGGCTCCCTCTCCGCACCTCAGCCTGGTGCAGGCTCCCTCTCCGCACCTCAGCCTGGTGCAGGCTCCCTCTCCGCTCCACAGCCTGGTGCAGGCTCCTTCTCCGCACCTCAGCCTGGTGCAGGCTCCTTTCCCGCACCTCAGCCTGGTGCAGGCTCCCTCTCCGCTCCTCAGCCTGGTGCAGGCTCCCTCTCTGCTCCTCAGCCTGGTGCAGGCTCCTTCTCCGTTCCTCAGTCTGGTGCAGGCTCCCTCTCCGCTCCTCAGCCTGGTGCAGGGTCAGTCTCCGCTCCTCAGTCTGGTGCAGGTTCCCTCTCTGCTCTTCAGTCTGTTGCAAGCTCCCTCTCTTCTCCTCAGTCTGGTGCAGGCTCCCTCTCCGCTCCTCAGCCTGGTGCAGGCTCCCTCTCCGCTCCTCAGCCTGGTGCAGGCTCCCTCTCCGCTCCTCAGCCTGGTGCAGGCTCCCTCTCCGCTCCTCAGCCTGGTGCAGGCTCCCTCTCCGCTCCTCAGCCTGGTGCAGGCTCCCTCTCTGCTCCTCAGCCTGGTGCAGGCTCCTTCTCCGTTCCTCAGTCTGGTGCAGGCTCCCTCTCTGCTCCACAGCCTGGCGCAGGGTCAGTCTCCGTTCCTCAGCCTGGCGCAGGCTCCCTCTCCGCTCCTCAGCCTAGTTCCACCTCCCGCTCCGCTCCTCAGCCTGGTGCAGGCTCCCTCTCCGCTCCTCAGCCTGGTGCAGGCTCCTTCTCCGCTCCTTAGCCTGGTGCAGGCTCCTTCTCTGCTCCTTAGCCTGGTGCAGGCTCCTTCTCCGCTCCTTAGCCTGGTGCAGGCTCCTTCTCCGCTCCTCAGCCTGGTGCAGGCTCCCTCTCCGCTCCTCAGCCTGGTGCAGGCTCCCTCTCTGCTCCTTTGTCTGGTGCAGGCTCCCCAGTCTGGTGCTGGCTCCCTCTCTGCTACTCAGTCTGGTGCAGGCTCCATCTCTGCTCCTCAGTCTGGCGCAGGTTCCCTCTCTGATCCTCAGTCTGGTGCAGGCTCCCTCTCCGCCTCTCAGTCTGGTGCAGGTTCCCTCTCTGCTCTTCAGTCTGTTGCAAGCTCCCTCTCTTCTCCTCAGTCTGGTGCATGTTATCTCTCCGTTCCTCAGCCTGGTGCAGGTTCCTTCTCCGTTCCTCAGTCTGGTGCAGGGTCGGTCTCCGTTCCTCAGTCTGGTGCAGGGTCGGTCTCCGTTCCTCAGTCTGGTGCAGGGTCGGTCTCCGTTCCTCAGTCTGGTGCAGGGTCGGTCTCCGCTCCTCAGTCTGGTGCAGGGTCGGTCTCCGCTCCTCAGCCTGGCGCAGGGTCGGTCTCCGCTCCTCAGCCTGGCGCAGGGTCAGTCTCAGCTCCTCAGCCTGGCGCAGGGTCAGTCTCCGCTCCTCAGCCTGGCGCAGGCTCCCTCTCCGCTCCTCAGCCTGGTGCAGGCTCCTTCTCCGCTCCTCAGCCTGGTGCAGGCTCCCTCTCCGCTCCTCAGCCTGGTGCAGGCTCCCTCTCTGCTCCTCAGCCTGGTGCAGGCTCCCCAGTCTGGTGCAGGCTCCCTCTCTGCTCCTCTGTCTGGTGCAGGCTCCCTCTCCGCTCCTCAGCCTGGTGCAGGCTCCCTTCCTGCTCCTCTCTCTGATGCAGCCTCCCTCTCCGCTCCTCTGTCTGATGCAGGCTCCCCAGTCTGGTGCAGGCTCCCTCTCTGCTCCTCTGTCTGGTGCAGGCTCCCTCTCTGCTCCTCTGTCTGGTGCAGGCTCCCTCTCTGCTCCTCAGTCTGATGCAGGCTCCCTCTCCGCCTCTCAGTCTGGTGCAGCCTCCCTCTCCGCTCCTCTGTCTGATGCAGGCTCCCCAGTCTGGTGCAGGCTCCCTCTCTGCTCCTCTGTCTGGTGCAGGCTCCCTCTCCGCTCCTCTGTCCAGCACACATAGGTTTCTTTTTTGATCCGTAGTTAGGTTACAGGCTCCTTCCCTGATGCTGCTCCATATGGCCACTGCTCTTTTCCAACTCAGTTTCTATCGGAGTCACAGGCAAGGTTCTTTGCACCTGTGTCGGTGGAGGTTTCCTTGAGTTCCAATCCGGTCCCAGGCACCTCCACAACCTTTCAGCTCTACCTATTATATCAGACTAAGTTGGGTAGGGGACTAGGGGAGCAGTGGGGCCAGGGAAGGTCCCTCAGCCCCTTTCACACACATGATCTGCTGGGAAGCAGTACGAGATAAGAAATGCAAAATTTAAGTTCACTTTCATAGTCAACTGGCTCCTCTGCTTTGGCGGAGGAGTTGCACCCCAATCCCCCCCCCCAACCCCCCCTTCCAGACCAGCCTCAAAAGTTGAAAAATAAAATGATAACAAAACAGGCTTATTATCGTTTTATTTTTCAACTTTTAAGAGCCGAGTCTTGGGGGGAGGAGCCATTGGGGGGCAGTCACGGAGGGGTAGTGGTGGGCACTGCTATCAGTGAGCATGTCTGTTAGGCTGGCCATCTTAGGATGGCTAAACTGGCATGCACATGCGTTGCCCGGTTGGCGACAGCAGGCACAGGCTCCCAGTCTATCAGGGAGCATACATTCTGGTCGCTCAGGCCAATCCTAGAGAAGCTTCAGGATCAGCTGTAGGGGAGTCTGGGAGCTTCTGCTGCAGTCCGGAGCAGAATAGCAGTGATACGGCAGGCAAGTTCTTTTTTCCTTTCTTTTTGGTCTCGCCTGTCGAGACATTTATTAAGTGGCTTTTAAAAGTGCCACCAGAGGCTTTTGCTGGCCTACGGCTTGAGTTCAAAAGATCGTGCACGTGCACAGCTGCCATCTGTGTTTTTATTGCTGGAATCAGGCTCCTCTGCTTGCACTACCCTCCTCCCTTTTCCCCCTCCCTCCTGGTCAGCTTCATTTGAGTCTTCTAGCTGTGATTCATGCTCCTCTGCTGGCACTCCCCCTCCCTTTTCCCCCTCCTCATCAGTTTCATTTTTTCTATCACTGTGAATGCTCCTGCTTCCACCAGGCACACACACCATCAGTCGTCAGTGCACGCTTTCTCCAGGCACACACACCACCAGCTGTCAGTGCACGCTTCCACAAGGCACACACACCACCAACCGTCAGTGCACACTTCCACCAGGCACACACACCACCATCCATCAGTGCACGCTTCCACCAGGCACACACCACCAGCCATCAGTGCACGCTTCCACCAGGCGCACACACCACCAGCCGTCAGTGCACGCTTCCACCAGGCATACACACCCCAGCCGTCAGTGCACGCTTCTACCAGATACACACACCACCAGCTGTCATTGCACGCTTCCATCAGGCACACACATCACCAGACGTCAGTGCCCGCTTCCACCAGGCACACACACCACCAGCCGTCAGTGCACGCTTCCACCAGGCACACACACCACCAGCCTTCAGTGCATGCTTCCACCAGGCACACACACCACCAGCCGTCAGTGCACACTTTCAGCAGGCACACACACTACCAACCGTCACACACTACCAGCCGTCGGTGCATGCTTCCACCAGGCATACACCCCCAGCCGTCAGTGCATGCTTTCACCAGGCACACACACCACCAGCCGTCAGTGCACGCTTTCACCAGGCACACACACCACCAGCTGTGAGTACACGCTTCCACCAGGCACACACACCACCAGCCATCAGTGCACGCATTCACCAGGCACACACACTACCAGCTCACACACTACCAGCTCTCACACACTACCAGCTCTCACACAATACCAGCCGTCGGTGCATGCTTCCACCAGGCACACACCACCAGCCGTCAGTGCAGGCTTTCACCAGGCACACACACACCACCAGCCGTCGGTGCACGCTTTCACCGGGCACACACACCACCAGCCGTCAGTGCAAGCTTTCACAAGGCACACACACCACCAGCTGTGAGTGCATGCTTCAACCAGGCACATACACCACCAGCCATCAGGGCACACTTCCACCGGGCACACACACCACCAGCCATCAGTGCACGCTTTCACCAGGCACACACACTACCAGCTCTCACACACTACCAGTCGTCGGGCACACACCACCAGCCATCAGTGCACGCTTTTACCAGGCACACACACACCAACAGCCGTCGGTGCACGCTTTCACCAGGCACACACACCACCAGCCATCAGTGCAAGCTTTCACCAGGCACACACACCACCAGCTGTGAGTGCACGCTTCCACCAGGCAAACACACCACCAGCCATCAGTGCACGCTTCCAGCAGACACACACACCACCAGCCGTCAGTGCACGCTTTCACCGGGCACACACACCACGAGCCGTCAGTGCACCCTTTCACCAGGCACACACACTACCAGCCGTCGGTGCATGCTTCCACCAGGCACACACCACCAGCCGTCAGTGCACGCTTTCACCAGGCACACACACACCACCAGCCGTCGGTGCACGCTTTCACCGGGCACACACACCACCAGCCGTCAGTGCAAGCTTTCACAAGGCACACACACCACCAGCTGTGAGTGCACGCTTCCACCGGGCACACACACCACCAGCCATCAGTGCACGCTTTCACCAGGCACACACACACCACCAGCCGTCGGTGCACACTTTCACCAAGCACACACACCACCAGCCATCAGTGCAAGCTTTCACCAGGCACACACACCACCAGCTGTGAGTGCACGCTTCCACCAGGCACACACACCACCAGCCATCAGTGCACGCTTCCAGCAGACACACACACCACCAGCCGTCAGTGCACGCTTTCACCGGGCACACACACCACGAGCCGTCAGTGCACGCTTTCACCAGGCACACACACCACCAGCTGTGAGTACACGCTTCCACCAGGCACACTCACCACCAGCGCACGCTTCCACCGGGCACACACACCACCAGCCATCAGTGCACGCTTTCACCAGGCACACACACTACCAGCTCACACACACTACCAGCTCTCACACACTACCAGCTCTCACACACTACCAGCCGTCGGTGCATGCTTCCACCAGGTACACACCACCAGCCGTCAGTGCACGCTTTCACCAGGCACACACACACCACCAGCCGTCGGTGCACGCTTTCACCGGGCACACACACCACCAGCCGTCAGTGCAAGCTTTCACAAGGCACACACACCACCAGCTGTGAGTGCATGCTTCAACCAGGCACACACACCACCAGCCATCAGTGCACGCTTTCACCAGGCACACACACTACCAGCTCTCACACACTACCAGTCGTCGGGCACACACCACCAGCCATCAGTGCACGCTTTTACCAGGCACACACACACCACCAGCCATCGGTGCACGCTTTCACCAGGCACACACACCACCAGCCATCAGTGCAAGCTTTCACCAGGCACACACACCACCAGCTGTGAGTGCACGCTTCCACCAGGCACACACACCACCAGCCATCAGTGCACGCTTCCAGCAGACACACACACCACCAGCCGTCAGTGCACGCTTTCACCGGGCACACACACCACGAGCCGTCAGTGCACCCTTTCACCAGGCACACACACTACCAGCCGTCGGTGCATGCTTCCACCAGGCACACACCAACAGCCGTCAGTGCACGCTTTCACCAGGCACACACACACCACCAGCCGTCGGTGCACGCTTTCACTGGGCACACACACCACCAGCCGTCAGTGCAAGCTTTCACAAGGCACACACACCACCAGCTGTGAGTGCACGCTTCCACCAGGCACACACACCACCAGCCATCAGTGCACGCTTTCACCAGGCACACACACTACCAGCTCTCACACACTACCAGTCGTCGGGCACACACCACCAGCCGTCAGTGCACGCTTTTACCAGGCACACACACACCACCAGCCGTCGGTGCACGCTTTTACCAGGCACACACACACACCACCAGCCGTCGGTGCACACTTTCACCAAGCACACACACCACCAGCCGTCAGTGCAAGCTTTCATCAGGGGCACACACCACCAGCTGTGAGTGCACGCGTCCACCAGGCACACACACCACCAGCCATCAGTGCACGCTTCCAGCAGACACACACACCACCAGCCGTCAGTGCACGCTTTTACCGGGCACACACACCACGAGCCGTCAGTGCACCCTTTCACCAGGCACACACACCACCAGCCGTCAGTGCAGCACGCAATCTCTTCTCAGAGTTTCTTGGTAAATATGTGTTCGATGCCTGGGAGGGAGTGGGTCGAGTTTCCTTAAACCATGCTGAGTATGCAGGTGCTGTGCATGAACTCCTGTGTGAGTGAGTCATGCTGCCTGGGGCTCACTCATTCCACACTTGTAAATTGCGCCTGACCAGGCTTTTTCCCATTTGCAAAGTTCGGCACATGTGCACAGCTAGGCAACCCCCACACCCCCGGAAATGACTGCTTCCTACAACCAGAATGGAAACAAAATTCAGAGCAATGAAAACAAGTTCATTTGATGCAAAGAACTGTTAACAAAAACCCTGTCCAGCTATTGTAGATCTGGCAACTTAAACAAAACAGCAACAAAAAACAAACCAGCATTTGCATAGCCAATAGGTCTCGCTTTTTGGACCCTATAAGTATTTAGTTATGCAGCAGAATATCCTTGGTGCAACAACACCAACTGTTGCATGGCTAAACACTTATAAGGTCCCAAATGCGAGACCTATTGGCTATGCCAATGCTTTTTTATGTATATTCGTCGTCGCGCCCCAGCACTCTACTCAGACACCAGCCGCTACTGTGAATTGCTCAGTGGGATGTGTGTCCACTGCAGAGAACCGTGTAGTGTAGGTAATAGTAGTTATTCCGGTAATTCAGGCTCAGACTTTCATCCTTCAAAGGTCCATAAAATGCGTACAACAGATCGGATTATAATAATTTGTATCACTTACGAGCCAAAAGAAAATGTAGCTAATAGCGTGCGCTATAAAACTGGAAATATTGTTATTCATATTTATATTTAGCAGGTGCCACATTTCGAAAAAATAGAGCGCTTTAAACTTCACCTAGGAAACGGCTACCAACAGGGCCGAACCTGAAATGATACCTTGTGTGGTTCATGTACTAGATGTGTTTTGCTAATGTACAATAGCAAAATGTCAGCCATTGTTTCAGCTAAAGGTCGTTAATGATATTGCATCAGAGACCTCTAATGAAACACGCGGCGCGCTCGTTTATAATGCATATCATTATAGGCATTAATAGCCCTCCGCTGGCAGAGAAGGTCAGCGTAAAGCTACCCCTTCTGGGCGCAGATAATCACTGCATCGAGGGCTGTACCCGGCTTTGGACATACCTCAGCGCCGAGAGCCGACCCACTAACAAAATGAGGGAAGGGGGTAAACAATTCACTCAGAGCACACAAAACAAAGACCCTTTATTCTAACACGGACAAAGTACAGCGCATTTAATTCTAAATTCCCAAACAGCACCAGTCCCTCGATTCTGAGCCAACTAGTGATCAAAGTGCACACAAAAAAACAGACACTGCGATCCTGAGAACAATGGGGCAAGTCTAGAGGCGAAACTAAAAGAGCAAAATAATCTGTAACTTTTTTGTGAGCCTTCCGAATACAGGCATATAAAATATCTGGTGCAAATAAATAATAGTTCAACATATTTCATTTGATTTCTTTAGCTTAAGTTCTTGGCATTAAAAAACACACACAAAAAGTGAAAAGCTTGCCATGTTGATCACAATGCAGAGACTATTCCTCACTGGCACTGCACTGCTGGTAGGGAGCAATTTTACTAGAATATGAACCTATAACAAATTCGCTCACACACATCTCTGCAGTAGGTGCATTAACCCACTGCTCTACCTCACTATGATTGGAACCTGTGGGTAATGTCACACACAAAGCCATATAACACACAGAGTTTTGTTATTGAGGTCAGAATGTGTGGCCTGCAGCGAGTGCTATAAGAATGATGAAGCAAGTTGGCCGGGGGAGGGTGGGGGGGGGGGGGGCGGGATGGCGAGGGTCTCCACAAGGGATGTGGCCTATGTAATTAAGGAACTAGCTTATACACAAACGACATTTCTGTGATTCCCATAGTATCCCGCCCAAGCAGTATTTTGGTGCCTTGCTGAGCTTTCGGTTATTACATCCAGGTGTATAATACAACTAACAAACGCTTAAAAACAGTCAGGACTATTGGCTTTGTCAATGGTTGTTAGATGTTTAAGATAAATGAGTAATACATATTCTGTTGAAAACAATATTGAAAATATCTAAACTCTGAAACTGTGAGTCTGTCAATTAAACCTTATTGAGGCCTATGGAAGGAGTAGTGGTCTTCAGAGTGTCTCAGTCACCCCCATTATGCTCTCTCGGTTAGACGCACAAGCCCTTTTTCTCTCCACATGTCATCCATCTACATATTTCACTCTCATCTCTTTCCTCTTCAGGCTCCTCTTTTCACTGTCTCGTGAAAGCACTACCTAACATCTACTTCACCTCCCCCAAACATACAACGCACCGACTCTCCTGTAAGAACCGTATTTCCTTTTACTTTCACCCTGTCAATATTTTGCCAACTGTGTGCCTCCTTCACACACATATGCACAGAATCACAATTGCAACTGTAATGCATGCCAATTGGTCGGTCTTCAGAGAGGCCAATGATCGGATGTGTACATATGCTATGTTCGCCCTAAGCGGCCAAGGGTATGCCCAAACGTGGGGCCCTGGCTCACTAGGACACTGGATTCAAGCTAGCAGCTGATGAGGGGTGATACCCAGAGACCGTTCCCAGGGTTCTACTTTCTGGTCCAGGGAGAACCTGGCGTGACAGTTCGGGCTGGACTGTCCCATGAGGGGCAGGGTCAAGATTGATTTGCATATGACTGCTCCAAACTGGATTGGCATGGTCAGCAAAAGAACAATGGATTAAACCCAGATCTCATGACTGGGGTGAGTGGTTGAAAAGCTTCAGCACTCCATCCATCATCTTGCTGTGTTTGCTATGTATTCTGACCACCTTTTTGACCCACTGACTAGCACAGTGAGAAGCTTGCAAAACCTTCAGTCTCTGATTCAGACCTCTAAATAGTGGGCCCCTAGAAGCAACTGGAGATGATTTAATCATAAGTATGCATTATACAAGAGTAATATTTTACACGATAAAATACGGAAACACAACATTCCAGAAATTGCTAACACTCTTAGGGAATGCACGATTAAGTAAAAAGGAAAATATCAACAGGAATTCAATTGTGGGGATGGATACAGTGGAGATTTGGAACTGACCTCTTCCTTGTAATTATTAGCAACATATTCCACAGTTCTTGCCTAACCCAGGGTACTTATTTTAATACCACCTAAATAACAGCCACACACAGATTTAATAGGAACAAATGTGATTATCAATGGGGTACAATAAAACTGAAACCCACTGTCTCTGCTCTATACGCTGCATTCTTTAGGTCAAAGACACGGAGTTGGGTGAAATCATTCATAAAACTTAGAAACAGTCTCGTCACGAACTCCAACGCCTTAGGGTTAAGCCGAGGGCACTCCACCGAGTCCTGCAGCCTAACGCTTTATTCTGAAACCGGTCATACATAACCTCAGGAAGTGCCTTTTGAAAATGCAAAGTCAGTGGTTTCAAACTGACACTTAAAATTTTTTATATCCCCTGTACAAAGTTACATTCGTGCAGTACCCCCGTTCAGCCCCTCCCTGTCCCCCTCCATGGCTCCCACCCCAACAGCTGTGCCCTTTCACTGGCATTACGGGCAAACTTATTGGCAATGTACACAAACATAAACTCTGACCCTGCCTAGCAAAAGCTCTTCTCTCTGAACAGCGCACGCAGCAAACCACTGACAGTCCAGTCTGGAAACAGCCCTCCGCAGGCCCTGCCCAAAACACGACCTGCAGCTTTGTGCCCTAGCTGACAAGCAGATCACACAGCGTGGAAAATTCACAGGGATGTGCGATACGGAGGGCGGGGACACGATTTTGTGTTGTCGATGAGTCCTCAACACTATGCCCGATCTGTTTCTAGGGGCTCGAAAAGTGCCTCTTATTGTATTTACACAAGCGCTACTAAATTATTTGCGCGTGGGCTTCCCTCCCCCTGAAAAGTCATATTTGTATAAATTTGATAAAAAGTGCATCAGCGTACTATTAATGGTAAATGTTGGTGTTTCTCGTCTATGGCCACAAGATCGGTTTCCACTCGCTCTGCGCAGTACTGTGTTTTCTGTTAGGCACTGGGAGATTAAGTGATTTGCCCCGAATTACATGATGATGAGCGTGCCTGCCGAGACTCGAACCAGGTTTCCCAGCTCCAAAGTGGGCAACCCCGGCCGTTACGCCATATCTGCAATTTAAGTATCTTACATGCCTGTCCATTATTTGTTCTGTAAAGTGCTGTATAAATAACTTCAGCGCACTTTATAATTTTCCCTCTTTCTTGGTAAAAGAAGATTGGGCTGCTCGCCGTCAGGAGCCTGCAAGCATGTTGGCTCTTCATAAATAGCGTCATTCCAATGATGAACGTTGGTGTCCACGCCTACGTCTTTTCTTTGAAAAAGCACTGAAAGAAAGGGGAGGACATAAGAAACCCACTGGACTAATTCGCCAAGCGCTGCCTCGAAGTGTTTTGTAATGTATTTCCTCGGTTTGTGGGACACAAAGTAAGCTCACGGGAACTAGCCAGCCCGCAACCGCCCAGTTGCTGACCTGGTAGCAATGAAGAGTGCTAGCAACCCGGTCACTAGTACAAGGTTCCTCAGGCCACGGGGGCACAGGTTCCTTGCTGATGCGGTACGGGTGAGGAGCGAGGCAGCCCCTCCTGCCCTCGGCGGACTTGGGCCGGCAGCGGTTACGAGCACAGAGGTGCTCGGGCCGGCGGCGGTGATCTTGGGGGCAGCTTTTAAATCCAGTCTTCTGTAGGGTGCAGACACCCGCGCACAGAACCATGGGGGTGATTTAAATAATGCGCTCAGTCCGGCCAGTGGCGGTGACTTTGGGGGTGACAAAAAGTTTTTTCATGCCCGCACTGCAGAAGCAGTATTTCACAATCCCAGGGCCCTTAATTAAATCAATAAAATGACAGCCCAATGGATCGCAGGGAACAAAAGAATACAAGCAACCGCCTTTAATCCAACTGAGGTGTGCCGCGTGTTATGTGCCGTGCTGGTTGAACACATTTTTTAACAAGCGGGCCACTCTTTTGTAAAAACCAGTGGTCGAAGTGCATTAAACCAGTAGTGCGCGCGCACCACAGAGGAGCGGGGACGAGGGAGCTTGTTGTCTGTGCCACACTGATGTGCGAAACAGGCACCAACAGGACTGGTCGGAGCAAAGGCGGGACACGAGCGTGTGGTCAGCCTTCTGAAGCCTGTACAAGAGGTCTCTCACTGCACAAGCACTGCTGCGCTCTGCAACACTAGGCGCGAGACCTAAAAATGAATGAAATATGAATAGATTTTATGATCGGCCATAATGAATAGAACAAACTGTGCAAAGTTCATTTTAAAAATCAAGCCTCATGTAACAATACTTTTCAGGGATTCTGGTGGAAATGGGACACTTTTTAAAAAAGAATTCTAGGTTGTCACAGCAATATTTAGAGACAGCTTTCATTTGTCGAAATAAGAGGCTTTTTTATCCACACAAATTACTGAATTTCTAACAAAAGCCCACAGGTTTATTGCCCCTCCCACCCAAGAGAATATGTTTTGTTACTTTTCAACCTTAGAAAATATCCCTCTATCCTAGCATGGACTACAGACAGGAGGAGTGCTTGACTGGAGTTGTGACACATATGTTTCATCTACCCTAAACAAAATCTGAATGCCGTCAGCATACAGGAATGACTAACCCAAAGAAAATACAAGTGCAGCAAAGAACCCACAGAAATATTAAGAAGAAAGCAGGTTAGGGTGGAACCAACCGTACTGAAAATGCAGACTGAAGAAGAAGCAACATAGCGAGTGCCATCAGACAGCGATGAACTGCATAACGCCTGCCCATTTGTACTACTTTGGACTCAATACAAAGATGCAGCTGGGGTGTGTATACCACCAAGTAGGGATGCCCTCAATAAGGACTATCTAGGGCTGGCTGAACTTCCACTGTACATTCTGAGTCAGGCTCCTGTTGTAGAACATGCTCACCCCTGGAAAAATGAGTGTTTGATTGATTCAGATGCTCCGTCCATCACCACCCCCTTTTGTACCACTGGAAAATTCACAGCACAACATAAATGTGTAGAACTTGATATTCCCACACATATTAACTTTTGATCTCCAATGAGAAAAGCACATAAGCTCATCAACTAGTATCAAGCACGCTTTTTAAACAGAGTTGAGGAACAGAAACTATCCCCTCTTTTTTTAGGCATGTCATCCAACTAACATTCACACAGAACCACTACTTACAAAAACAGCTTACAGCTTTCCCCTTTCAAATCTATTCCCATCATTCTATCCGTACTCTAAACTCTTCTAAACACATAAGAAATCAAGAGCACAAACCTAACACAGCCAATGCAAACATGAAAGGAAAAGAGAATCTACTAAAAATTAACCTCTAATCTCTAAACTCTATGAACAGCGCTTCACCACCAAGTCAGGGGTAGTAAGCGCTATATAAATACAATTTACAATTACAATTATGGGAAGATAGGCATGACTATTTTAAACTGCAGGTCGTATCCATATCTGTTGAAGTATTCTCTGCCTCGTGTATGTGTGTGGAGTCCAATACCTTTTCTGGCCAATAGTAATTAATTTTATAATAATGTATTCATGAGTTTTAAGATTGCATCAGCAATCAGCTGGGATTTGAATCTGTGAGCTGTAGGTTGCGTATAGATCTCTGCATAGGCTAATTTTACCAGTAAATGTTGAATACCAAAATCTAGAAAGACTCGATCTATTTCTCAGCAGACTAGAGGACAAACCTAGCAGTTTAGACGGAGATTTACTTTACACAGACTCTTAGGTGCATAATCAGAACTCCTCACCCAGCTAGAAGGCTTCACAGAATCTACAGGCATTGCTGAAGTCTTCTTTAATCCATAGGGCTCCATTTTTATTATGCTTAAAAGAAAGCATGAATCCGATGGTATGGGGGCTTCAGAAAACAGTTCCTTAAATCCTGCAGTGGACACTTTTCCCCAACAGCTCCACAATCCCCTCCAAAGAGGTCCTTGTCAGATTTATGGAGATTTCTTTCTTAGCAGGGCGGTAATTACAGGAATGAAAGCTCAGCGAGATTGCCAGGGAAGAGTGGCTGGGATGCCAGTGACAAATGGCGAACTGATAGGGCGAGCGCGGAGCCGGCCGACAGGCTGGAGAACAGGTCAATACTGCGCTGTCACGCCACCATTTGATAAACATAATTAATCTATTACTCACCTGGCGTCATCGTTCATCGTGCTGTGCTCTAGTTAGAGGTGAACAGTCAGAACTGGAAATATATATATATATATATATATATATATATATATATATATATATATATGTATATATATATATATATATATATATATATATATATATATATAAAATATACCGGCTCCTCCTCAAATCTCACAGCGCCACGACCACAGCGCACGCCGGCAAACGAGGGAGACGGACCACAGGAATCAGCAAAGGTAGTTTTTATTACAGCAACACCACAGAGAACAGCTACGCGTTTCAGGCTACACGCCCTTGTTCACGCTGTAACATTGCCACAAAAGACATGCTATTTTATATTTACTTAATTGTGTACACACCCACTTGTAGTGACATCACAAACCATGTGATTTAGAATAAAAAGTGAAGAAATACTTTGGCTTGTATTTTGAGCAACAAAAAATTCGATATTAATGTAGCTATAACATAACAGGATAAATCCCAATATAGCCACATATAAAACAATATTGACAAAATATATATATATATATATATATATATATATATATATATATATATATATATATATATATATATATATCCCAAGCAATAGCAAAATGTGCTCGCTCAAAGCAGAACACAATTGCTTTGACAGAGAGGGAGTTGCATGGTAGCAGCCCCGGGAGATGGGTCGCCCAGGGAAGGGGTCCACTCAGCCTTCCTCCCCAATAAATAAAAAATAAAAGACTTGCAAGTTGCTAGAGACCAAGCCCCCTTACACCACCAACATTTTTCAAACACTCCTCCTGGGGGATGAAGTCCCCTTGGATACCAAGGGTCCTTAGGGGCCAAAAAACCCTCCTGTTACCTCCAATAAGTCCTACAGAGCATGACTGCTGAGGGGACCTCCGAGGCCACACCCCCTCCCTCCAACACTCTGCAAACGTGCCTCCTGGTGCACTGCTGGTTGAGGGATGAAGTACCCTTGGATGCGGAGGGTCATTGGGAGCCAACAAGCACTCCTGTTACCTCTAGTAAGTCCCACAAAGGGGAATTGCTGAGAAGTCTTAGGTGGCCACACCCCTTTTCTCCACCACTCTGATATAATATGTTAAGTTAAAAGCAGTGCATTGGAGGGAAAGAAGTTCTAGTTATCTCAGTAAAGTATAAATGGTGAATATTTGTATTTTTTGTTCTTTTAAAGGATTCTTTATATATCATCACAACACCTAACTATGACTTCACTTTAATAATTCCTTTTTTGTGAATTTCTGAGGTTCTTTTTTTAACCTAAAGTAAGATCTCATTAATAAACCTCCTTTTAACCCAAGGTTTTTTCAGTGAATTTCTGGCATTTTTTACATTCACCCAGCTCTGTCACTGACCATAGATTCAGGCTGTATGTGACATGGAGTTGGCTGCAGGGTCGGATATTCAGCCATGTCCTGCGCCCAACCACCCACAGGAAGCCTGGTTGAGGCCAACCACTGCCATGCATGGCCTATGGCCACGACCTGAACTTCATGACCTGAGTCAGGTGCCTTTGAAGTTTTTTTGTGGTTGTACATGTGGTTTTTTAAGTTGTGTGGATGATTTATTTCTTGTATTACTAGATTTCTGTAGTGGTGCGTAGTGTATTTTAATATATTGCCACTGGGCTTTTTTATGTTGCATTCTATTGTGGTTGTTTGGTTGGGTTGGGTCCTTCTGTCTGGCTATGTTTTTGTTTTGTTGTACTGTGTAACAGAGACATGTTGTTCTCATGTTGTTTAGTTCCATTACAGATGTCAACAAATGCTGTTACACAGACAGTCAAATTTAGTGCATAACAATAAAGTTCCAATGAAAAACGACAATTTTCAGTATGAAAGTTAGCAACATATTACAACTCCTATGGGCCTCATTTACTTTTTGGAAGATGTGGGACAGCTGCTAAAAATAGCAGATACCCTGTCCGTTACTCTCATAGTTCCCACACCCACTAAGAGATCGGAATACTGCATGATTCTCCAAAAGGCTCTGCTGCCCAAAATACCTGACAAGACTACCCCTCTGCCGTTGGGCTGCTCGGTCAGAGGTGGTCAACCCACCCTATGCAAATTGTGAATTTTTGTTTTTGTTTTACAAAAACAAATTCCCAATTTGGGAGGTTGTCCTTGTAAAACAAGCATCAATACCAAGAGGGTAAAAATAAAACATGTCTCCCGACTGACATTCAGCCCTACCATCAATGCATCCATCGAAGGGGCAGCTGCAGGGAAGGGGCAGAGATATCTGTCAGGCAGGCAGGATCTCCAAATATGGCAGGTGGGCAGTTCTCAGCTGGGAGAGCAGAAGTCAGGGCCTTCGCTCACCCAGCAGTTTGGTCGGCCAACCCACCAACCTTTAAAGGAGCTTGTAAGCATACCCAACCCTCACTTAATGTGATCATGCCCCGGTTTCCTTCATTCCGAGCTCACAAAATATTGCTTTGATCATTAATTTTAACACACACTACAACCTTCATTCAGAGTTCACACAAAGACCCCTTCCATAATTCCTAGTTCACTTAGCATGGCTTCGATAAATCTGATTACAGCCCACCAAACTGTCTTCATTCTGATACCACATAAACATATCTCCCATCACGGAGCACACACAAACACCGCACCCATCACTGAGTACACACAAACACCGCTCCCATTACTGAAAACACCGCTCCCACCATTTGGTTCACACGTACTAGGTTTCAATTATTGGTCCCTAATGAAGGTTGGGTTGGAAAACTGATGCTGTAATCCTGCACACAAAATTGCTGGAACTCCAGGCATTGGTAATTTCCGGATGAGAGAACACAGTGGTGTTCCGCATCTCCCTCTCCTCGAAGGTCCCCTGAGAAAGGGGGCATTACTGTCGAAATTGTATTTCTCCATTTTTCTGCCCATTTGCACCTGGTAATTACACAAAATTTGAGATGCGGATATGTCTAACATCAGGAATTACTAGAAATTCTATGTCAGGACAGGAGGCTCCGATTATGCTTTCTCATTTCTTTAATGAAATGCTCAGCAGCCAATAAAATAAACAAACAAGCATTTACAATGCAATAGGTCTCGCAGTTGTTAGAGTTTGAGCTATTGGCATTGTAAATGGCAATGTCTTTATTTATGTGTTGGTTTTTAAAACATAAATAAAAGGCATTGTCATTTACAATGCCAATAGGTTAAACTCTCGCAAATGCGAGACCTATTGCATTGCAAATGCTTTTTTTTTTGTAGTTGTCTGTGAACTTCCACTTGCAAGTCATGGAACACGCCCAGGTCAAGCAGAATCTGTGGTGTTTCTAGACAACTGAAATAGCCAATTGTTTTATGGCCATTTCTTGCAGGGGCTTCACAAAAAACAACCACGAGGACTGACAGGGGAGACCCCTCAGCAATCCTGCATATTAATGTTTTAGGAGAAAAGATAGTTGCAAAAAAATACTAGGCATGACCGTCTGGAGAAGATTGGACAAAACCAAAGAAAAACAGCAGTCTTTTCCACGTTTGGGGTGTCTTTAAAGCCCTAGCATAGCAACATTTTAACTGCACTCTGCATCTGCACTCTAAATCTGCACTCTGCACTCTGAATCTTGAATCTGCACTCTGCACTCTGAATCTTGAATCTGCACTCTGCACTCTGAATCTTGAATCTGCACTCTGCACTCTGAATCTTGAATCTGCACTCTGCACTCTGCATCTTGAATCTGCACTCTGCACTTTGAATCTGCACTCTGAATCTTGAATCTGCACTCTGCACTCTGAATCTTGAATCTGCACTCTGCACTCTGAATCTTGAATCTGCACTCTGCACTCTGAATCTTGAATCTGCACTCTGCACTCTGCATCTTGAATCTGCACTCTGAATCTTGACTCTGCACTCTGAATCTTGAATCTGCACTCTGAATCTTGAATCTGCACTCTGCACTCTGAATCTTGAATCTGCACTCTGAATCTTGAATCTGCACTCTGAACTCTGAATCTTGAATCTGCACTCTGCACTCTGAATCTTGAATCTGCACTCTGCACTCTGAATCTTGAATCTGCACTCTGCACTCTGCATCTTGAATCTGCACTCTGAATCTTGACTCTGCACTCTGAATCTTGAATCTGCACTCTGAATCTTGAATCTGCACTCTGAATCTTGAATCTGCACTCTGAATCTTGAATCTGCACTCTGCACTCTGAATCTTGAATCTGCACTCTGAATCTTGAATCTGCACTCTGCATCTTGAATCTGCACTCTGCATCTTGAATCTGCACTCTGCACTCTGAATCTTGAATCTGCACTCTGAATCTTGAATCTGCACTCTGAATCTTGAATCTGCACTCTGCACTTTGATTCTTGAATCTGCACTCTGCACTTTGATTCTTGAATCTGCACTCTGAATCTTGAATCTGCACTCTGCACTCTGAATCTTGAATCTGCACTCTGCACCTTGAATCTGCACTCTGCACTCTGAATCTTGAATCTGCACTCTGAATCTTGAATCTGCACTCTGAATCTGCACTCTGCACTCTGAATCTTGAATCTGCACTCTGCACTCTGAATCTTGAATCTGCACTCTGCACTCTGAATCTTGAATCTGCACTCTGCACTCTGAATCTTGAATCTGCACTCTGAATCTTGAATCTGCACTCTGCACTCTGAATCTTGAATCTGCACTCTGAATCTTGAATCTGCACTCTGCACTCTGAATCTTGAATCTGCACTCTGCACTCTGCACTCTGCACCTTGAATCTGCACTCTGAATCTTGAATCTGCACTCTGCACTCTGAATCTTGAATCTGCACTCTGAATCTTGAATCTGCACTCTGCACTCTGAATCTTGAATCTGCACTCTGCACTCTGAATCTTGAATCTGCACTCTGAATCTTGAATCTGCACTCTGCACTCTGAATCTTGAATCTGCACTCTGAATCTTGAATCTGCACTCTGCACTCTGAATCTTGAATCTGCACTCTGAATCTTGAATCTTGAATCTGCACTCTGAATCTTGACTCTGCACTCTGAATCTTGAATCTGCACTCTGCACTCTGAATCTTGAATCTGCACTCTGCACTCTGAATCTTGAATCTGCACTCTGAATCTTGAATCTGCACTCTGAATCTTGAATCTGCACTCTGCACTCTGCACTCTGAATCTTGAATCTGCACTCTGCACTCTGAATCTTGAATCTGCACTTTGATTCTTGAATCTGCACTCTGAATCTTGAATCTGCACTCTGCACTCTGAATCTGCACTCTGCACTCTGAATCTTGAATCTGCACTCTGCACTCTGAATCTTGAATCTGCACTCTGAATCTTGAATCTGCACTCTGCACTCTGAATCTGCACTCTGCACTCTGAATCTTGAATCTGCACTCTGCACTCTGAATCTTGAATCTGCACTCTGAATCTTGAATCTGCACTCTGCACTCTGAATCTTGAATCTGCACTCTGAATCTTGAATCTGCACTCTGCACTCTGAATCTTGAATCTGCACTCTGCACTCTGAATCTTGAATCTGCACTCTGCACTTTGATTCTTGAATCTGCACTCTGAATCTTGAATCTGCACTCTGCACTCTGAATCTGCACTCTGCACTCTGAATCTTGAATCTGCACTCTGCACTCTGAATCTTGAATCTGCACTCTGCACTCTGAATCTTGAATCTGCACTCTGCACTCTGAATCTTGAATCTGCACTCTGCACTCTGAATCTTGAATCTGCACTCTGCACTCTGAATCTTGAATCTGCACTCTGAATCTTGAATCTGCACTCTGCACTCTGAATCTTGAATCTGCACTCTGCACTCTGAATCTTGAATCTGCACTCTGCACTCTGAATCTTGAATCTGCACTCTGCACTCTGAATCTTGAATCTGCACTCTGCACTTTGATTCTTGAATCTGCACTCTGAATCTTGAATCTGCACTCTGCACTCTGAATCTTGAATCTGCACTCTGAATCTTGAATCTGCACTCTGCACTCTGAATCTTGAATCTGCACTCTGAATCTTGAATCTGCACTCTGAATCTTGAATCTGCACTCTGAATCTTGAATCTGCACTCTACACTCTGAATCTGCACTCTACACTCTGAATCTGCACTCTACACTCTGAATCTGCACTCTACACTCTGAATCTGCACTCTGCACTCTGAATCTGCACTCTGCACTCTGAATCTGCACTCTGCACTCTGAATCTGCACTCTGAATCTGCACTCTGAATCTGCACTCTGAATCTGCACTCTGAATCTGCACTCTGAATCTGCACTCTGAATCTGCACTCTACACTCTGAATCTGCACTCTGAATCTGCACTCTGAATCTGCACTCTGAATCTGCACTCTACACTCTGAATCTGCACTCTGAATCTGCACTCTGAATCTGCACTCTACACTCTGAATCTGCACTCTACACTCTGAATCTGCACTCTACACTCTGAATCTGCACTCTACACTCTGAATCTGCACTCTGAATCTGCACTCTACACTCTGAATCTGCACTCTACACTCTGAATCTGCACTCTACACTCTGAATCTGCACTCTACACTCTGAATCTGCACTCTACATCTGCACTCTGAATCTGCACTCTACACTCTGAATCTGCACTCTACACTCTGAATCTGCACTCTACACTCTGAATCTGCACTCTACACTCTGAATCTGCACTCTACACTCTGAATCTGCACTCTACACTCTGAATCTGCACTCTACATCTGCACTCTGAATCTGCACTCTACACTCTGAATCTGCACTCTACATCTGCACTCTGAATCTGCACTCTACACTCTGAATCTGCACTCTGAATCTGCACTCTACACTCTGAATCTGCACTCTACACTCTGAATCTGCACTCTACACTCTGAATCTGCACTCTACACTCGGAATCTGCACTCTACACTCGGAATCTGCACTCTGAATCTGCACTCTACACTCTGAATCTGCACTCTACACTCTGAATCTGCACTCTGAATCTTGAATCTGCACTCTGCACTCTGAATCTGCACTCTGAATCTGCACTCTGACTCTGCACTCTGACTCTGCACTCTGACTCTGCACTCTGACTCTGCACTCTGACTCTGCACTCTGACTCTGCACTCTGACTCTGCACTCTGACTCTGCACTCTGACTCTGCACTCTGACTCTGCACTCTGACTCTGCACTCTGACTCTGCACTCTGAATCTGCACTCTGAATCTGCACTCTGAATCTGCACTCTGAATCTGCACTCTGAATCTGCACTCTGAATCTGCACTCTGACTCTGCACTCTGAATCTGCACTCTGAATCTGCACTCTGAATCTGCACTCTGAATCTGCACTCTGAATCTGCACTCTGAATCTGCACTCTGAATCTGCACTCTGAATCTGCACTCTGAATCTGCACTCTGAATCTGCACTCTGAATCTGCACTCTGAATCTGCACTCTGAATCTGCACTCTGAATCTGCACTCTGAATCTGCACTCTGAATCTGCACTCTACACTCTGAATCTGCACTCTGAATCTGCACTCTGAATCTGCACTCTACACTCTGAATCTGCACTCTACATCTGCACTCTGAATCTGCACTCTACACTCTGAATCTGCACTCTACACTCTGAATCTGCACTCTACACTCTGAATCCGCACTCTACACTCTGAATCTGCACTCTACACTCTGAATCTGCACTCTACACTCTGAATCTGCACTCTGCACTCTACACTCTGAATCTGCACTCTGCACTCTGAATCTGCACTCTGAATCTGCACTCTGAATCTGCACTCTGCACTCTGAATCTGCACTCTGCACTCTGAATCTGCACTCTGCACTCTGAATCTGCACTCTGCACTCTGAATCTGCACTCTGAATCTGCACTCTGCACTCTGAATCTGCACTCTGAATCTGCACCCTGCACTCTGCACTCTGCACCCTGCACTCTGCACCCTGCACTCTGCACCCTGCACTCTGCACCCTGCACTCTGCACCCTGCACTCTGCACCCTGCACTCTGAATCTGCACTCTGAATCTGCACTCTGAATCTGCACTCTGAATCTGCACTCTGAATCTGCACTCTACACTCTGAATCTGCACTCTACACTCTGAATCTGCACTCTGAATCTGCACTCTGAATCTGCACTCTGAATCTGCACTCTGAATCTGCACTCTGAATCTGCACTCTACACTCTGAATCTGCACTCTACACTCTGAATCTGCACTCTACACTCTGAATCTGCACTCTGAATCTGCACTCTGAATCTGCACTCTGAATCTGCACTCTGAATCTGCACTCTGAATCTGCACTCTACACTCTGAATCTGCACTCTACACTCTGAATCTGCACTCTACACTCTGAATCTGCACTCTACACTCTGAATCTGCACTCTACACTCTGAATCTGCACTCTACACTCTGAATCTGCACTCTACACTCTGAATCTGCACTCTACACTCTGAATCTGCACTCTACACTCTGAATCTGCACTCTACACTCTGAATCTGCACTCTACACTCTGAATCTGCACTCTACACTCTGAATCTGCACTCTGAATCTGCACTCTACACTCTGAATCTGCACTCTACACTCTGAATCTGCACTCTACACTCTGAATCTGCACTCTACACTCTGAATCTGCACTCTACACTCTGAATCTGCACTCTACACTCTGAATCTGCACTCTACACTCTGAATCTGCACTCTACACTCTGAATCTGCACTCTACACTCTGAATCTGCACTCTGAATCTGCACTCTGAATCTGCACTCTGAATCTGCACTCTACACTCTGAATCTGCACTCTGAATCTGCACTCTACACTCTGAATCTGCACTCTGAATCTGCACTCTACACTCTGAATCTGCACTCTGAATCTGCACTCTGAATCTGCACTCTGAATCTGCACTCTGCACTCTGAATCTGCACTCTGCACTCTGAATCTGCACTCTGCACTCTGAATCTGCACTCTGCACTCTGAATCTGCACTCTGCACTCTGAATCTGCACTCTGAATCTGCACTCTGCACTCTGAATCTGCACTCTGCACTCTGCACTCTGAATCTGCACCCTGCACTCTGCACTCTGCACTCTGAATCTGCACTCTGAATCTGCACTCTGAATCTGCACTCTGAATCTGCACTCTGAATCTGCACTCTGAATCTGCACTCTGAATCTGCACTCTACACTCTGAATCTGCACTCTACATCTGCACTCTGAATCTGCACTCTGAATCTGCACTCTACACTCTGAATCTGCACTCTACACTCTGAATCCGCACTCTACACTCTGAATCCGCACTCTACACTCTGAATCTGCACTCTACACTCTGAATCTGCACTCTACACTCTGAATCTGCACTCTACACTCTGAATCTGCACTCTACACTCTGAATCTGCACTCTGAATCTGCACTCTGAATCTGCACTCTGCACTCTGAATCTGCACTCTACACTCTGAATCTGCACTCTACATCTGCACTCTGAATCTGCACTCTGAATCTGCACTCTACACTCTGAATCTGCACTCTACACTCTGAATCTGCACTCTACACTCTGAATCTGCACTCTACACTCTGAATCTGCACTCTACACTCTGAATCTGCACTCTACACTCTGAATCTGCACTCTGAATCTGCACTCTGAATCTGCACTCTGCACTCTGAATCTGCACTCTGCACTCTGAATCTGCACTCTGCACTCTGAATCTGCACTCTGCACTCTGAATCTGCACTCTGCACTCTGAATCTGCACTCTGCACTCTGAATCTGCACTCTGAATCTGCACCCTGCACTCTGCACTCTGCACCCTGCACTCTGCACCCTGCACTCTGCACCCTGCACTCTGCACCCTGCACTCTGCACCCTGCACTCTGCACCCTGCACTCTGCACCCTGCACTCTGAATCTGCACTCTGAATCTGCACTCTGAATCTGCACTCTGAATCTGCACTCTGAATCTGCACTCTGAATCTGCACTCTGAATCTGCACTCTGAATCTGCACTCTACACTCTGAATCTGCACTCTACACTCTGAATCTGCACTCTGAATCTGCACTCTGAATCTGCACTCTGAATCTGCACTCTGAATCTGCACTCTACACTCTGAATCTGCACTCTACACTCTGAATCTGCACTCTACACTCTGAATCTGCACTCTACACTCTGAATCTGCACTCAACACTCTGAATCTGCACTCTACACTCTGAATCTGCACTCTACACTCTGAATCTGCACTCTACACTCTGAATCTGCACTCTACACTCTGAATCTGCACTCTACACTCTGAATCTGCACTCTGAATCTGCACTCTACACTCTGAATCTGCACTCTACACTCTGAATCTGCACTCTACACTCTGAATCTGCACTCTACACTCTGAATCTGCACTCTACACTCTGAATCTGCACTCTACACTCTGAATCTGCACTCTACACTCTGAATCTGCACTCTGAATCTGCACTCTGAATCTGCACTCTGAATCTGCACTCTACACTCTGAATCTGCACTCTGAATCTGCACTCTACACTCTGAATCTGCACTCTGAATCTGCACTCTACACTCTGAATCTGCACTCTGAATCTGCACTCTGAATCTGCACTCTGAATCTGCACTCTGCACTCTGAATCTGCACTCTGCACTCTGAATCTGCACTCTGCACTCTGAATCTGCACTCTGCACTCTGAATCTGCACTCTGCACTCTGAATCTGCACTCTGAATCTGCACTCTGCACTCTGAATCTGCACTCTGCACTCTGCACTCTGAATCTGCACCCTGCACTCTGCACTCTGCACTCTGAATCTGCACTCTGAATCTGCACTCTGAATCTGCACTCTGAATCTGCACTCTGAATCTGCACTCTGAATCTGCACTCTGAATCTGCACTCTACACTCTGAATCTGCACTCTACATCTGCACTCTGAATCTGCACTCTGAATCTGCACTCTACACTCTGAATCTGCACTCTACACTCTGAATCCGCACTCTACACTCTGAATCTGCACTCTACACTCTGAATCTGCACTCTACACTCTGAATCTGCACTCTACACTCTGAATCTGCACTCTACACTCTGAATCTGCACTCTGAATCTGCACTCTGAATCTGCACTCTGCACTCTGAATCTGCACTCTGCACTCTGAATCTGCACTCTGCACTCTGAATCTGCACTCTGCACTCTGAATCTGCACTCTGCACTCTGAATCTGCACTCTGAATCTGCACCCTGCACTCTGCACTCTGCACCCTGCACTCTGCACCCTGCACTCTGCACCCTGCACTCTGCACCCTGCACTCTGCACCCTGCACTCTGCACCCTGCACTCTGCACCCTGCACTCTGAATCTGCACTCTGAATCTGCACTCTGAATCTGCACTCTGAATCTGCACTCTGAATCTGCACTCTGAATCTGCACTCTGAATCTGCACTCTACACTCTGAATCTGCACTCTACACTCTGAATCTGCACTCTACACTCTGAATCTGCACTCTACACTCTGAATCTGCACTCTACACTCTGAATCTGCACTCTACACTCTGAATCTGCACTCTACACTCTGAATCTGCACTCTACACTCTGAATCTGCACTCTACACTCTGAATCTGCACTCTACACTCTGAATCTGCACTCTACACTCTGAATCTGCACTCTGAATCTGCACTCTACACTCTGAATCTGCACTCTACACTCTGAATCTGCACTCTACACTCTGAATCTGCACTCTACACTCTGAATCTGCACTCTACACTCTGAATCTGCACTCTACACTCTGAATCTGCACTCTACACTCTGAATCTGCACTCTGAATCTGCACTCTGAATCTGCACTCTGAATCTGCACTCTACACTCTGAATCTGCACTCTGAATCTGCACTCTACACTCTGAATCTGCACTCTGAATCTGCACTCTACACTCTGAATCTGCACTCTGAATCTGCACTCTGAATCTGCACTCTGAATCTGCACTCTGCACTCTGAATCTGCACTCTGCACTCTGAATCTGCACTCTGCACTCTGAATCTGCACTCTGCACTCTGAATCTGCACTCTGCACTCTGAATCTGCACTCTGAATCTGCACTCTGCACTCTGAATCTGCACTCTGCACTCTGAATCTGCACTCTGCACTCTGAATCTGCACCCTGCACTCTGCACTCTGCACTCTGAATCTGCACTCTGAATCTGCACTCTGAATCTGCACTCTGAATCTGCACTCTGAATCTGCACTCTGAATCTGCACTCTGCACTCTGAATCTGCACTCTGCACTCTGAATCTGCACTCTGCACTCTGAATCTGCACTCTGCACTCTGAATCTGCACTCTGCACTCTGAATCTGCACTCTGAATCTGCACCCTGCACTCTGCACCCTGCACTCTGCACCCTGCACTCTGCACCCTGCACTCTGCACCCTGCACTCTGCACCCTGCACTCTGCACCCTGCACTCTGCACCCTGCACTCTGCACCCTGCACTCTGCACCCTGCACTCTGCACCCTGCACTCTGAATCTGCACTCTGAATCTGCACTCTGAATCTGCACTCTGCACCTGCACTCGGCACCTGCACTCGGCACCTGCACTCGGCACCTGCACTCGGCACTCTGAATCTGCACTCGGCACTCTGAATCTGCACTCGGCACTCTGAATCTGCACTCTGCACTCTGAATCTGCACTCTGCACTCTGAATCTGCACTCTGCACTCTGAATCTGCACTCTGAATCTGCACTCTGCACTCTGCACTCTGCACTATGCACTCTGAATCTGCACTCTGCACTCTGAATCTGCACTCTGAATCTGCACTCTGCACTCTGAATCTGCACTCTGAATCTGCACTCTGAATCTGCACTCTGAATCTGCACTCTGAATCTGCACTCTGAATCTGCACTCTGAATCTGCACTCTGAATCTGCACTCTGAATCTGCACTCTGCACCCTGCACTCTGCACCCTGCACCCTGCACCCTGCACTCTGCACCCTGCACTCTGCACCCTGCACTCTGAATCTGCACTCTGAATCTGCACTCTGAATCTGCACTCTGCACCTGCACTCGGCACCTGCACTCGGCACCTGCACTCGGCACTCTGAATCTGCACTCGGCACTCTGAATCTGCACTCTGCATCTGCACTCTGCACTCTGAATCTGCACTCTGCACTCTGAATCTGCACTCTGAATCTGCACTCTGCACTCTGCACTCTGCACTCTGCACTCTGAATCTGCACTCTGCACCCTGCACTCTGCACCCTGCACCCTGCACCCTGCACCCTGCACTCTGAATCTGCACTCTGAATCTGCACTCTGCACTCTGAATCTGCACTCTGAATCTGCACCCTGCACTCTGCACCCTGCACTCTGCACCCTGCACTCTGCACCCTGCACTCTGCACCCTGCACTCTGCACCCTGCACTCTGCACCCTGCACTCTGCACCCTGCACTCTGAATCTGCACTCTGAATCTGCACTCTGAATCTGCACTCTGAATCTGCACTCTGCACCTGCACTCGGCACCTGCACTCGGCACCTGCACTCGGCACTCTGAATCTGCACTCGGCACTCTGAATCTGCACTCGGCACTCTGAATCTGCACTCTGCACTCTGAATCTGCACTCTGCACTCTGAATCTGCACTCTGCACTCTGAATCTGCACTCTGAATCTGCACTCTGCACTCTGCACTATGCACTCTGAATCTGCACTCTGCACTCTGAATCTGCACTCTGAATCTGCACTCTGCACTCTGAATCTGCACTCTGAATCTGCACTCTGAATCTGCACTCTGAATCTGCACTCTGAATCTGCACTCTGAATCTGCACTCTGAATCTGCACTCTGAATCTGCACTCTGCACCCTGCACTCTGCACCCTGCACTCTGCACCCTGCACTCTGAATCTGCACTCTGCACCCTGCACTCTGCACCCTGCACTCTGAATCTGCACTCTGAATCTGCACTCTGCACCTGCACTCGGCACCTGCACTCGGCACCTGCACTCGGCACTCTGAATCTGCACTCGGCACTCTGAATCTGCACTCTGCATCTGCACTCTGCACTCTGAATCTGCACTCTGCACTCTGAATCTGCACTCTGCACTCTGAATCTGCACTCTGAATCTGCACTCTGCACTCTGCACTCTGCACTCTGCACTCTGAATCTGCACTCTGCACCCTGCACTCTGCACCCTGCACCCTGCACCCTGCACCCTGCACTCTGAATCTGCACTCTGAATCTGCACTCTGAATCTGCACTCTGAATCTGCACTCTGAATCTGCACTCTGAATCTGCACTCTGCACTCTGAATCTGCACTCTGAATCTGCACTCTGAATCTGCACTCTGCACTCTGAATCTGCACTCTGCACTCTGAATCTGCACTCTGCACTCTGAATCTGCACTCTGCACTCTGAATCTGCACTCTGCACTCTGAATCTGCACTCTGAATCTGCACTCTGAATCTGCACTCTGCACTCTGAATCTGCACTCTGCACTCTGAATCTGCACTATGCACTCTGAATCTGCACTCTGCACTCTGAATCTGCACTCTGAATCTGCACTCTGAATCTGCACTCTGAATCTGCACTCTGAATCTGCACTCTGCACCCTGCACTCTGCACCCTGCACTCTGCACCCTGCACCCTGCACTCTGCACCCTGCACTCTGCACCCTGCACTCTGCACCCTGCACTCTGAATCTGCACTCTGAATCTGCACTCGGCACCTGCACTCGGCACCTGCACTCGGCACCTGCACTCGGCACTCTGAATCTGCACTCGGCACTCTGAATCTGCACTCGGCACTCTGCACTCACAATCTGCACTCTGCACTCACAATCTGCACTCTGCACTCACAATCTGCACTCTGCACTCACAATCTGCACTCTGCACTCACAATCTGCACTCTGCACTCACAATCTGCACTCTGCACTCACAATCTGCACTCTGCACTCACAATCTGCACTCTGCACTCACAATCTGCACTCTGCATCTGCACTCTGAATCTGCACTCTGAATCTGCACTCTGAATTGCAACTGCAAAGCTGTGGGGCGGATGTTCAACCAATGTCAAGACACGCACCGGGTTCCCAAAATTCTAAATCAGCAGCTCTCTGAGCTCCGGCCATTAAGCTACATCTCCTCCCAATGTATAAGGCTGTTAATCCTATGCCGTTTTCCCATTACTTGGATGTGTGTGACACGGTGTCATCTAGTGTCAACCGATCTGCCCATTTTAAGTCTGTTCAAGACTCCCACACACCAGTGTCAGTTTCAACTGACAGATTCGGTTGTTTGTTTTGGGGCAGGTGCCTTGGGCATTGCTTCTTCCTCTGCTTCATTAGTTCTCCAATTTGGTTGCTGTATAATGCCAATATTCATTAAAAATGTCACGTGTGATTGCAGCTCCCTGTGTCATTATTTTCTTTTGGCCGGACCTGGCTGTAATGCTTCCAAAATCCTGACTTGTAAGACTGTAACAAGAAAGAGGGGTGAAGAACAGAAGTAATGGGTTTCTGGTTGTCAGTGTTAGATCTTCACATTCTATGGGGAAAAAATACCGACCTTTCCAGGTCTTTAGTTTGTAAAAAGGCAAGGCATAGGTACCTGGTTAAGAATTGCTTTAAAATCGCAGGGGATTCTTGGTTAGCCTGGCAATTCTGCCCCTGTCCGCTTTATTAAACATTCTGGGTAAGCTCTTAAACACTTCTGTAGTGTTTTCTTCTCGACTTTGATGTTTTTTAAAAGGGATCGTATTCTGCCTTTTTACTTGCTTTCTGCTTTCACATAAAAATATAACCGCCCTGGTCATATAACAATAGTGGCGGCCCCAGGAATACGCGATTGCGGAAGCCCAGGGTTAAAGGAGCATTTCCAAGTATGGGGGCCAAGAAGAGTTCTCTGTAAGTTGACATATTTCGGTAAAACAACATGGCCCACGCACGAGTGGCTTATCTTTTTTTTTTTTTGTTACTTTGGATTCTAAGATCTGTATTCCAGTTTATTCAATTATAGAATCGTCCCAGAATCCAACGAATAATAGGACTGGGAAACGTTAGAGTTCTGAATCTGGAACATAACTTGGGCAGGATGTGGAGAGGTAGGTGTCAGGCTGGGACGACAACAGGAGGTACGGAATAGCACAGAACTCCTCCAATCGGAATTTTTTGTTGGCAATCGTTCAGAAAATCGTAAACTTCATAACTAACCTCGTCTCCATGATGCACAGATATTATTCTCCGCTGAACAGGGAAGATGGCTTTCCTAATCAAAGACTCCTTGCAGTGATGTCTTCTGAAATTCTGGTTCTAATAAACTCCCAGGCAGAAGGGAAGCGATTGTGACGTATAGGCTAGAAAAGTATGCAGCTTGCTCTATGTACACAATGCACTACAAACAATCCTTTTTGTAGAACTAAGAGTATATTCATGCACAGAACAGGAAATACTCATCTCCAGGAGAAGCGCAGCTACAGCACTCACGTGACGCAGCGTAAGGTCACGTCAGAGACACTAATCACCAGAAAAGCATTTGAACAGACCGACCCTAAACCCCCCTCCCCCTAGCTACACGGGTGCACGGAACACGCTAAAAGAGCCCGGTGAGTTGGGGGGGGGGGGGGGGGGGGTGCGTGCGTGCGTCTGTGTGTGTGCCTGCCTGTGCCTGCGTGTGTGCCTGCGTGTGTGCCTGCCTGCGTGTGTGCCTGCGTGTGTGCCTGTCTGTGTGTGCCTGCCTGTGCCTGCGTGTGTGCCTGCCTGTGCCTGCGTGTGTGCCTGCCTGCGTGTGTGCTTGTCTGTGTGTGTGCCTGCCTGTGCCTGCGTGTGCATGTGTGCATGTGTTGTGAACAGCCGGCCGGGATCGGAGCGCGTGACCTGATCCGATTCCGGCCGGCTGCGTGCGCGTGACAGTCTGTTGTCTCCTCTGCCTACTCCTTGAAAGGGAAATGACTGAAATGATCACAATAGATCGCTTTGCGACAGCAGGGGCTTTCGCCCCTGCATTCGCAGGCGCGACCTAAAAACTACATATCCCATGAACACCAGGGAGTAACCATAGAGTATAGCGTATAAAAGGTCACAACATTAGTCTGTCTTCCTCTTTCTTTGCTGCTCCGCAGCCAGTTAAATGCATTATATTTACTACTCTTACTGCTTGTTTGCTTTATGCATTGTTGCTTACTGTGGCTTTGTACTTTGACTTTGCAGTGTGTCGCGCGTTTGGAGCTCTGTCTCCGTTGTTAATCTTCGCGCGTTTTGCCGCTTCTCGCGTGCTGTTTACTGTTTTGCCGGAGCGTGTGCTTCACCTCCGTTTCTGTTGCCGGGCGCTTCCCAGCTGCTCGCGCGCTAATTGTGGAGCGGGAGCAGGGGTTCCGTTTGTTATTGGAGCGCGAGCGCTCTTTCAGCGGTTTTCAGTGGCAGGCGACAGTCGCGCATGCGCGCTGTCCCATTTCCGGTTGGATTCACCTCAGCTGGTTGAGTGACGGCGTTTGTTGACGTCTTGCCCACGGCCTGTCATTGCAATTAACCCCGTCTGACGCCGAGGTCTTTGGAGGACTTTGGTTGTATTTTCCTGGCATAGGCTCTGCCTAGAGTGTTATTTGGTGCAGGCTTTGGCTCCCTCCACGTTTTATTCGTTAGCAAGTCAGGTTTGTTCCTGCTTCTAAGCCTGCTTTGGGGTCTATACACTCCCCCTTGACTTGTGTTTTTCCAGCACTCCATATTCTTCTAGTCGTCTTGTGGGCATTTTATCTCTACCTTGGTGTAGAATGGCTGACTATTATGATGACGCTGAAGACGACTATTATTATGCTGATGAGGAGGAAGGCTCCTTGGAACAGGATTTGGTTGAACAGTTAGATAAGGGTGTTCAACAGTCCGTTAACAAAGCACTAGTACGTGCTATTAATCCTTTGAAGCGTCATCTCAACCTCTATGCACAGCAGCAGGGCTGGTTGCCTGCTTCCAAGATAACAGCGAAATCTCCTGTTAACCCTCACAAGACTGACTTTCAGCGTCTAGCGAAAAGTTTGGCGTCTGCGCCATCCACGACTACTTGTCTTCACGATGCTGATTCGGACAACGCACTGTCTTCCGCATCTTCAGACCATGTTTCTCCTCCACCTAAAAAACGGGTCTGTAAGGAACATTTTGTAGACGCTCCCGAGCGTCCTCCGGTGCTCAATTTCGAGCCTGCAGACATCATTCATCCGAACTCTTCCTCATGGATGCCTTCTCCGGCTGTAGCTTCCTACATTGAGGCGCATATCCGCCGGCCTTTTGAGGCTTCAGTTCGTGCCCGGTTGCGCTCAGAGTGCCCGAGGCCTGATTTGTCTGCCCATTTGGCTGAGACACCAGACGTTGACCCCATGATGGTCACGTATTTGAAAAAATATGCCAAGGACCCAAAGAAGGGCCTTGATAGATCTTGGCGGTCCTGTCAAGATAAGATGTTAGACCTGCTTGGGCCTCTCACTAAGATTTTAGATTTAGGTTACAGAGCGCAGGAAGCTTCTGCCCTTGTAAATCCAAAGGAGATGATCGAGTGGGCGCAACGGGCGATCTGCCAATTGGGAAATGCCAATTGTGCAATGTCTGCAGAACGTCGCAGGTCCATCCTGTTGAAGCTTGACCCTAGACTCTCTGAGTTAGCCACTTCAGAATCGGGCCCTGAGGCGGACGGCCTCCTGTTTGGTCAGCCATTCCTTAAGGAACTCACGCGCTTTGTGTCCACCTTCAGTGGCATTGACAAGGCGCAGGCTTCCTTGCGGCGAGCCATGCGTCCGGTTTTTGGAAAGGCCGGACGAGGTAGGGGACGCTCGTTCGGCCGTGGTTCTGCCAATCAGTCCCAGAGAGGCAATTCCTCTCAGCACAGAGGATCTTACGACGCAGGTTATTCAACGAGAGCCAACTTTTATCCTTCAAGAAAAGGAAAAGGCCAGTACGGCAAAGGACGTTCAGGTGGTCAACAGGGACAATACCAGGATACCCACTCTACAGGTGAGCCTGATTCGTGCATGCGATGTGATGTTGGGGGGTCGCATTCAGTTTTTCCTGCAGAATTGGCGCATGCTCTCCGGCGATGCATGGGTGCTACAAACTGTTCAAGGGTTCAGAATAGAATTCTATCACCTGATGCATCAGACTCGTCCTCCTCCTTGTTTACGTTTTTCTCTTCAGGATCAGGTTTGTCTCTCCGAGGAGATAGACTCTCTCCTCAAGAAAGGGGCGGTTATTCCAACCACCCGTCATCCGAAAGGATTTGCCAGCTCAGTCTTTCTGGTCGAGAAAAAAGGGGGCGGCTCTCGCCTTGTTCTCAACCTGAAAGACTTCAACGGAGGAGTCATCTATCGTCACTTCAAGATGGAGGGAATCCATCTCTTGCGGGATCTCCTTCGAGAGGGGGATTGGATGGTCCGTCTGGACCTCAAGGATGCGTACCTCTCGGTTCCGATTTACAAACCACATCGCCGTTTTCTCCAGTTTCTCTGGCAGGGAGTCTGGTACGAGTATCAGGTTCTCCCGTTCGGTCTTTCGTCGGCACCATGGTGCTTCACGAAGCTGTTGAGACCGGTTGTGGAACATCTTCGGTCTCAGGGTGTCAGGTTAATTATTTATCTGGACGATATTCTCCTTATGGCGGATTGTCCACTCAAACTTCTTCAGCATCTGGAATTGTCCATCAATCTTTTGCAGTCTCTGGGTTTTCTAATCAATGTTCAGAAATCAGTTTTGGTTCCAGCCCAGCGTATCGATTTCCTGGGCTTCCAGATCGACTCGGTGGCTTGTCAACTTCTCTTGCCCAACCAAAAGATGCGTTATATCAAGAGAGAGTTGACATCTGTTATTTCCAGACCGACTGTGTCATTGAGGTCGTTGGCACGTGTGGTGGGTCTGCTGGCGTCGTCCATTCAGGCGATATTTCCGGGCCCTCTACATTACAGGGCAATGCAGCGACTGAAAATTCTTCATCTCCGGAAAGGCCTCGGATATTCCGATCAGATTCCTCTTACGGAGGAGGTCCGTTGGGAGATGCAGTGGTGGTTGGACCACATGGAAGCCTGGAATGGTCGAGCCCTCTTCGGTGTGTCCCCGGATCTAGTGATAGAATCCGATGCCAGTCGGTGGGGTTGGGGAGCCCGTTGCGGCTCCGTCTCGACCGGGGGTCGTTGGTCCCCTCAGGAATTGACACTTCATATCAACTGTCTGGAACTCCTAGCGGGTTCCTTTGCGATCAAATGTTTTTCCACCCTGCAGATCAGTTGTTGTGTCCTTCTCCGGATGGACAATGTATCAGCGGTCCGCTATGTAAACAAACTGGGCGGGACCAGGTCCAAAGTCCTGGCGGAGATCGCCAAGGATTTTTGGCACTTCTGTCTGCAGAGGAAGATCACTGTTATTGCGGAGTACCTTCCGGGATGCCACAATCAGATAGCGGACTGGCACTCCAGACATCTCCGAGATTACAGCGATTGGAGGCTGCATCCTCGGGTCTTCCGTGCTCTCCATCGGCGTTGGGGTCCTTGTCAACTAGATCTCTTTGCCTCACGCCTCAATGCGCAACTTCCGCGCTTTTACAGTTGGAGGCCGGACCCTCAGGCTCTGGCCACGGATGCCTTTCTCCAGCAGTGGCCATCGACTCTTTGCTATGCCTTCCCACCATTTCTAATGATTCCCAGAGTATTGGCCTACTCCAAACGATTTCAGACGGATCTGATTCTGATTGCCCCTCTCTGGAGGGCTCAAGCGTGGTTTCCGGTCCTTCTAGAAATGTGTTCGGCTCCACCGTTTCTCCTTCCCCCGTTGTGGAATCTCCTCTTGGACCCCCTCGGAGGTCCTCATCCCCTGATCCTCTCAGGCTCCCTGCCCCTTCTCGCGTGGAGGATCTCGGGGATCGCTGGTCGCTCCCGGGCCTTTCAAGCGACGCTTCCAAGCTCCTTAGTGAAGCATGGGCTCCCAATACTCACAAACGGTATAAGGGGTCTTGGAAGCGTTGGTGCGATTGGTGTTCACAACAACAAGTTGATCCCGTTTCAGCAGATATCACTATGATTGTTAATTTCTTGGCCTCCTTAGCCACCTCTGGTCTTGCTTATTCGACTATCAATGGTTTCCGTTCGGCTATCTCGGCGGGTCATGCCCACATCGATGGGAAACCCGCGGGTGAACATCCTTTTGTTTCCAGGTTACTTAAGGGAGTTCGTTTTGCAAAACCTCCCGCTCCTAAGTATGTTACCTTATGGGATGTTTCAGTTGTCCTCAGATTTTTGGAGGCCTGGCCTTCCAATTCTTTCTTATCTCGCAAGCAACTGTCAGCAAAACTGACGATGTTGCTATGTTTGGTCTCATGTAAGCGCGTGTCGGACGTACACGCTTTAGATCTTGCGGGTCGCAGCTTTACTCCTGAAGGAGTTTCCTTTCGTCTCTCCAGACGTACAAAATCTAATACTCCTTCTATTTCTTATCCTGCTTTTCCTTCTCGCCCCAACCTTTGTGTGGTTCAATGCCTGAAAGATTATGAGGGGAGTACCGCTTCTTTGCGCTCAGACATGCAGGGTCAGCTTCTGATTGCTTTACAAAAGCCTTTTCGCCCTGTCTCTCCAGCTACCTTGGCGCGCTGGGTGCGGTGGCTTATGTCTGAAGCAGGAATTGATGTTTCTGTGTTTGGCGCGCATTCTGCACGTGGAGCGATGGCGTCCAAAGCTTATTCCATGGGTGTTACTCTGTTTGATATCATGAAGGCAGCAGATTGGTCATCTGCTTCTGTATTTAAGACGTTTTATTTTAAACCAATTGATAGTGTTGCTTCTGTGGTGGTGGATCAGCTTTAAAAAAGCATAATCGGAGCCTCCTGTCCTGACATAGAATTCAAAATTTGCAAACATTCGTGACAAGAATTTTCAATTCTATTAAGGACTAGGAGGCGAGGATTATCCCACCCGTGTTTCATATTTGTATGCTAATGTATTATGACTGTATACATGCGGTTACAAATATTTCATTCCTTGTTCTCCCTCCCTGATTTGCTGTTCAGTATTATTACTCTGGATATTATGGCTTCGTATCTTTTTTCCAGGTTCAGACCAGAAGTGATGTCGTTTGTTCCTTGGCGGAATCTGTTTCTCCTCCTGGTTTCTGGACCCATGGTTCTTCGGCTGCCTTCTTCAGGATCCTCTGGATGACAGCGGCCTGTTTGGAATTGTTGTTCCTGTTATATTTGGGATTTTATTTTAACTTGGGCATTTTTCCACAAAGAAAGAGGAAGACAGACTAATGTTGTGACCTTTTATACGCTATACTCTATGGTTACTCCCTGGTGTTCATGGGATATGTCGTTTTTTGTTTATTTTATTGGCTGCTGAGCATTTCATTAAAGAAATGAGAAAGCATAATCCTCGCCTCCTAGTCCTTAATAGAATTGAAAATTCTTGTCACGAATGTTTGCAAATTTTGAATTCAGGACTCTTGCATTCCTTGCAATTTCCGAGTCAGCCGAAATCACTCTTTACAAACGAATCAAGAATTCCACTTAAATTGTGATAGGGGTCAATGAGTTTGCACAAACAGCACTCACAACTGAGAGTTTAGTTTACACAAACACTGCTTCCATCATCGAGCAAACATAGGCACTGCCCCCATCAGACCGCTCACAGCTATCATTGTGCTCACACAACACGACACTTGTCAATGCGTTCATACAAGCACACAACACACATCTTTGAGCTAAAACACACACACACACACAGATCCTGTCAGTGAGCTCACAAACACTGCATCAGGAACACATCAAGATGCCTTGTAGAAAGTTAACCTACGAATCAAATCCCACTGGGGAAAAATAGAGTGGTAGGAAACAAGGAAAGAAACCCACAGACAAGGCTGGTCATGGGGACACTCAGGGAGGCAGCGCTGCTAAGCAAACTTGTGCAGTAGTCACTGCTAACCCAAGTTGGGCAAGAGGCAGTGCCATGTGCAGAGCACAGAAAAGGCATGCCCTAAAATGGTTCAGGCAATCCAACTTGCACAATTGGATAATCTTGATCCAGTGACCTTCAAAAATAGGTTTTGGGGGTTTCTCTAGAAGTTAAAATGGCATCTGCAACTTTTGGTGACATTTAGAAAGAGTATAGTTGGCACCAGGCAAAGTCTAAGTGGGCAGCCATAGCTCATGAAGATCGTGATGAAGGTCCTTCCCACCTTGCTGCAAGAGCAGGCCAATCCTGTGCAGGAGAGGAGGGCGACAGAGTGCTGAATTCCAACACATCTTTCTCACCCAGTGTTCAGGGGCATTCAGGATCAGCTGTGCTCGATGCTCGAACAACTTCTCCAAGACTCTCGACAGAAGTGAAATCACCGGAATGCATAAAGCAAGCCTTATGACCAGTCCATGCTGAAGGCATCCATCCATTCAGGGCGCTCATTCGACATCTGATGTGCGGCACCACCAGGATGCACAAAGCCATATGGCCCAACAGGCGAAGGACTCGCAGAGCCAGGATCTATGTCAGAAACTCAACATCAGATCTAAAGTATTTGCACTCCTCTGAGGATGAAGGAGGGTGTAGGTGAGCACAAATGCCCTGTTAATTCCAAATAATGATCACAACTAGCCACGATTACTTTAGTCCATCATTAAAAAAAACTGAAACGACTGCATGGAATGATTTGCTGTGAGTGCACAAGACTAATCCCAATAAATAACTAACAGTAACCAAAAACACTAAACTAACCATTAATCTTAGGTTCCGGAGCAGCGTGCTGCCCAGTGTAAAGCACTTTGAAGCCTCGTCAAGGGTAGTAAGCGCTATATAAATGCAATTACAATATTCACTAATGCAGTTTTCTTACCTACAAAAATGTACCAGAATTCAACATGTAGCGTTGAAGAACTGAGACGCTCTGTCATGTAGCAGCAACTAATAGATGCTATAAGCAACAACTAATAGATGCTATAGAACTAAGCTTGAAAATAAAATTTGTAGAAAAAGACAAACAACCAACAATTGTAATACACAGGAGGAGGCGACAAGCAGGTGGGGGTGCAATGAAAAATAAGTCTGCTTCAAATATACCCTCAGTGATTAAAAAATAGGTGATTCCATAGACGTGCATGGCACAGAGAGACAGTCACTGAACCAGACCTTTAATGTTCATACGTCTCAGAGATGAACCGCTTCCTATGCGGAGTCGGAACACTGCGCGGCGACCAAAGAAGACCTACTTTCTGATTAGCCTCATCACCCAAAGCCGGCCTCCTGGAGGTTGGAGTCCTTCCTCTTTCTTTAACTCACACACGTCAGATGAAATACAAGGCGCAGAAGCAGAGCGAATAATCTGAATATACATAGATATTAAAATGCAAATGAAGGCGCGCAGTGATCTCCTCGGAGCCGGGCGCGTGCGCTGGAGACTTGATATGCAAAACACCGACGCACGGACGCAAACGACAGGCATCGCAGCGACGCAAACAAGCCGATGGCATTCGACTCACCTCAAACAGCGACCTGTCGAGCCACGCGCGAATTGTGTCAGTCGCCGACTTTCAGGGTTAAACACCCACACAGCCGCAAATTTAAACTAACCCGGAGATGATGCAAGCCAGCCTAGAGTGAAAGTATAATTTGGGGAACCTTCTCTCGTTATGGCTAAGTAACATGGGAAAGAATCCTTCCAGTGCCTGAGCAGTTCATGATAAGAAGGGGGCGAGTCACTTCAGACTAGAGTTTGTGTGCCCAAACGTTGGGAAGCAGAGAGAGAGTAATGGGGGACGCAGAGAAAGCACAGCTACCATTGAAGGTTCTGGAAAAGCAATGTCCCCGCGTGCTGACGCTCAAACCCTGTCCATCAGTTGGTTGCTCGCTCCTTCAATAGACCAGTGTGAGGTGAAGCTAGCCAATAAAAACATTGAACCCTAGCTGATGGGTCTTTTAGGCTTTTCTTTCCCAGGTCCAAATACATGGAAGTAGCATATTATCTGGACACTTTTATAAACGTGCCCATATTTTAATCTGTCAACAAATCTAGTGTTCTTTTAAGTTGGACCTTTCAAAGATGGCTTAAACACAAATAACTGCCACAAGGCAGTGAGTGATGTTCTGATCAAACAGAGGTCACGTAATTGAACCGCAGCCCTATATCTCAATCTATCAAACACACCTCTCATTCACTTGTAAAAAGGGCGCAGAGGTGATGATCACAGACTGTTTACCCCTAGGAAGACATACATATAAATTCCAAGAGAGGGTTTGGGATAAATTATGCAGAGGATACTTCCAGGGGGAAACAGAAGTCCAGACGGTCCTGTACATATGTGAGCGAGATCCAGACAGGGAAATATGGAAAAGGTAAGAGGTGGACAAAGGAGTAGCATTTAATGGCATCCTGTGCATTGTACTAGGTGCGTAGAGCGTGAAGAAATAGGATTTTAAATGCAAGCAGTGGGTGCTCTTTTTCAGGGGACCCTCACAAGATACCTTTACCACCACATGAATGATGTGCTTTTAATGAGGAAATAAGAGGTTTGGTCTTTTGTGGGTTTAGACATACTCTGGTTAATTCAAATACGGTGATTAACTAGCTCAGATATTTATACACACACACAAAAACAAGTAAAAGAAAACAGACAGTACTAGAACCTAAACTTCTAGAACGGTCATTACGGATACTGGAGAAGAGACTCAGGATCTTATCTAGATCTCAGAGGATGGAATACTCTGTCACAAACGTGATGGATATCCCATCTGCCGCCTTACTATCTTCAAAATCAATCAATCAGGTTTCTTACAAAGCGTGACTGCTCACCCGTTAAGGTCTCAAGGTGCTGTGGAGGGGGATGGGGTGGAGGGGCTGCGGTTCAGTCAAAGAGCCAGGTCTTGAGGTCAATCCTGAATTGAAGCAGTGGCAGTAATTGCCTGAGATGTAGAGGCAAGGAGTTACAGGTCTTTGCAGCGAGGTAGGAGAAGGATCTTCCTCCAGCCGTGGTCCATGAGATGGTGGCCAGGGCCGGTTGGGTGGAGCAGAGATTTCCGGTGGGAGTGTTAGAAGGAGAGGCAGTGGGTGAGGTATGCAGGTCCGGCATTGAAGGTTTTATAATGGGATCATAATACAGTGGGAGGGATCTCAGTCACGTTTGTGACGTAGTCCCCTCAGCTAAGATCTTAAAAAGGCCCTAAATAATCAATGGAGTGATGAAATGTGCATAGCCGTCTTGTAGCAAAAAAAATCCCGACTTGTCCTTTAGGTTGGCACTGTCAAAGACGTGTGCTGCACAAATGTTTGCTATGGTAACATGCTGTTTTGGTTCTGTTACAAGTTTAGTTACTTAATGACATTTATTTACCCAATGTGTCTTATCCAGAGCTAAGAATGCGCTCTACCGGAGGAGGAGCTACTCTACGAACCAAGATGGCCGCATAAGCTCCCGGCTCCGCCAACCTCCGCTGGCGGCTCGTATATCCTGTTGACTATCCATTCCTCCCGCCGGACTCCCGTGCACATGAAGTGCTCCTGACTCCTGCGGTGCAATCCCGGACTTCCGAACTTACCGGGTGACGAAGTTATGACGAGTACTATTCTTGGCCTGCTCCAGGGCTGACGCCGGGACCTCGATTTCTAGCCCATCCTGGTTGGAGTTGCACAACATCGGCTGTGGGACCAGGGTTGCGTCCGGTCTCCCGAACTTGGATCATTCTTTGCATTTTCGATTGGCAACTCAGTTACCGGCTTACGCTAAGGAGACAGTACAGTGACGCAAGTGAAGATCGGCAAACCGCGGTCAGGGTCCGACGCCCGGAGACCCTCCTGGGGGGGCTGGGGTCGACGGGCTTGGCCCCCGCGGGCGGCGAAGGTGTCGATTCTGCCAGTTTTGCGAGCGCCCGCTGTTGTCATCGGCTTTGTGTGTGTCTGGTGCCTCGGAGTTGTGTCCGGGGGTTCGAAACCTGCTTCGTCTCTTCGCGAGAGGGGATGGAGGGGACGGACGGCACAATATCGTTGAGGTCCGTAATGGCCGCCATTGGGGCGCTCCACTCTCAAATCACCGTCATGTACGCTTGGATGTCTGTACCGCTGGACAACGTTTGTTTGAGACCGGAGGACGATGCTCCGACATGTTATCAGCAAGCTGTGGTTCCTGTGGAGTACTCTGCTTACCACTATGAGGTCCCCGGGCGGAAGCCTGATTTAGCCCACTTTGATGCCTCTGGCTCCATGGATGGCGCACCTATGACCATCGTTGGCTTTCCCTACTCGATCCCTGCTCGGCGGAACATCGTTGCTAAAGGTTTTGATCGCCACGAACAGCTCTTCAGTGACTATCGGAGAGGTTTGCCTTTCTTCTTCATCTTTCCTTGCCGGAATTGTGGATGTCGCCATCTTGTATCCTGTCTTCGATCCGATTCCATTGACTTGCACTGTGTTGAACGCTTCGATTTCCTTATGATGACTGTGGCTTGGGCGGCGAGGGCTATTGTAAAGATCCATACTGGTCAGGGTTGACTTTGGCTTCTGGGGTTTGCTGCGTTATGTGCTCTATGCCGGGATTGTACCTTATAATGTAACGGGGGTCGGGTGGTTTTGCTGATGTCCTCCCCAGGTTGGGGTTCAATACTTGCTTCAAACAGTGGCTACTATGTCTTGGGGAGGTCGCTAATGGCGGGGGGTAAGGGAGATCGGGAGTGTGTATGTTGTTCTCCTCCTCCGCTTTCTTTTCCTTTCTTTAGGGTAGTTCCGGGGCGACAGGCACGCTGTTAGTGGGGTAGGCCGTAGCCATTACAGGGGTGCAGGGTGGCGGGTGTTGGGGGGGGGGTTTGTTATTTTAGTTTGTTTTTTTCTATGGTCCCTTTCTTTTCCTTTCCTCTTCTCAGTAGGGTCGGCTGTCTCTCCTGTCACTTCTTGCTTTATTGGGCGTCTATACCAGCTTCTACTTTATTGTCTCCTAAGGGTGGGTTTTCTGGATGGTGCTCGCACTTGATCGCTTGCTAATAGATCAACCTTTACTCCTAGTCTGTCGCGTGACTAAGGCTGTATTATTCGTTACCTGTTCTTGACTGCAGTGCGTGGTACATCCCCTCATCACTTATTGCTTCTTATAGTATGGTGTGACGCCTCTTACAGTAATGCCACTACTGCTTCTTTCAAAAAGAGAAAAAACGAAACCTTTGATATATCCTTTGTACTGGTGGCGCATTCAACCATACGCTGTAATCTCTTCGCAGCTGTTGCCAGGGTCGATGATAGATGCATAAATTCTATTTTGATTTGCTGAATTTGCGGCCGGCCCCTGTGGTTGTAGGCCTGCGCTTGTAATACTTTGAATGCATCAATAAAGGTTTAAAAAAAAAAAAATGCGCTCTACCAAGCCCTTAGGGTTTTTTTCTCAAATAAAACTGTGTTAGCTGGTGTGGTGTGCTGAGGCGGGTTGTCTGAATGGAACAGATTTCTAGTATTAGGAATCCTAGGAGGAGACTACATCATTGCTCATGCATCTACAGTAGATGGGGGCAGCTCGAGTCTGGCTCAAGGAAGGGGGCTCTGCGTCCAGAATTAGTAATTAAGCTTGATGTCTATTACTGTCTGTTGAAGGCTTGAGGATACATTTTGATGAGTTTCCTGCAGTGATGTCACAGTATGATGTCAGTTTCCTGGAGTAATATTACAGCATGACATGTAGCTCATAAAGTGATGGCATAGGCTGACAACAGATTTTAGAGTCTGCAGTATATTTGCAGTATAATTCCAGGTTCTTGGAGTGAGGTCGCAGTCGGATTTTAGGTTTATGGAGTGATGCATTAGAGGCAGATCAGGTTCCACGACTAACTTTTCAGTCATGCATCCTTTCAGAGTGATGCCACAGTGTGATGTCTATTTCCTGAGGAGATGCGCTAGTCTGACATCACTGTCAGACATAAATCGCCTAGAGGGTTGACACAAAGCAGCGTGACATCACCATAAGAAATCAAAAAGCGCCCGCAATGCAGTAAGTTATTATGCCATAATAGCAACGCTAACCGCAATAAAAGCCACCATGCCCAAGATGGGAGTGGGGGGCACCTAACAAGCCCGAAGGAGCAGCTGCGGAAGCACTTGTGACGGCGCTGGGGGCTCCGCCTAGGTCACGGCCGCGATCGCAAAATGGCAGCGCCCGGTGGGCTCCGAGTGCTCCCGCGATCGAGCCAGAACTGATGACGGAGCCTGCCCAATAATACCGCCCGGGCCCTGCAGCCGCGGAAGTGATCTTGACGGTGCTGGGGCTCCACTAGGGTCGCAGCCGCAATTGCAAAATGGCGGTGACCGGTGGGCCCTGAGCGCTCCCGTGGCCGAGCAGGGACTGCTGGGGGAACCTGCCGAGTGTGGGCTCCTGAGCCCGGTGGAGTGTCCAGGTGGTGATCCCGTGGCTCCCGGGCGGGGAGAGAGTGCGGAGGACGTCAGGTGAGGGCGCTGCTGTGGCTATCTATGGGCTCCCCGACGCCACAAACTCTAAATGTGGGGGGGCCCGGCCACAAGGAACAGCGGGCCAGCACAGAGATACACCGCAGCGCCCGAGTGGACAAACCGCCTCCCGGCAGGGCTCTGTGCCTCGAGGCACGCAGGGGGAGGTGCGGTTGGAGTGCGGCCTGGTGGTTGGACCCATGCAGGAGGGCCAGGTGAGGAACCCATAGCCATAGCCATCGACTTCTCCACTCTGCTGCTGTGGCCTCCCCAATCTGTCAGGTGGAGCGAGACGGCACCCGTGTGGACACTGGCAACCTGAACAGAGACGGGCTATTGGAACCACCTGAGCTGCAGGCGGAATGCTTCACTGGCAATAGCCCGTGTCCCCATTGAGCCCAGGTGGGGCGCAGGCGCGGTGTGGAGGACGGTGGGATTGAGAGGGAGACCGCTAATGTAGTCAGAGTGCCTCAAACTGGGCAGCTGACCCCCACTTCTAGTGGAGCCTCTACGGAAAGCAATGGACCTCACGCCCTGGGAGTCCCTGTATCCTGCTGGGGAGAGTTGAGACCGCGGGAGGGAGAGCGGAGGACAGGGGTGGCGTGTCTGTGCCCAGTCTGCCTGTGGACTCCCACCGACTACAGCAGACACAGAACTGGATGGTGAGTGGACATCCCGCGCCTTCCTCTGTCAAGGTGATACTCCCTATCTGTCCAAACAAGACGCATCCTGGGAGGAACAAGGAAGTCGCCTGTGAGACCCTGTGCAGCAACGGGGGTACACGATTAAACTAAGGGAGGGAGATCGCTCAAGATATCACGGGGACCTCTTCGGGCCGCGAGCAACCAGACCTTAGGCAGTGGAGGGAGACGTAGGAGACCTCCAGTGGCTATCGCCAGGAGACGTGACCATCATGGGGCAACAACGTGTAACAGGCACTGCACAGACTCCGGGACCCTGGAGAGCAATATCCCCAATGCCCACCATCACACAACCAGGAGGGGAGCCCACAGGTTCGGACTCAATGTTGAGCAAACTAGATAATTCTTAGCAGCGATTGAACAATCAAAGAGTAACCATGGAACAAAAGTTCAGGGAGCTAGCCATGGACCTTAATCTGCCACGGGACGACCACAGGAAGCTTGCAGACAAAGTAAAACAAGGAGAACAAGCGCTACACACGCTGGAACCGCAAATGCAACAACAACAAGACACTCTGAAAGACCTGCAGAACGGATGATTTGGAAGGACGATCCCGGAGAAGCAACATCCGCATTATCAAGTGGAGGACAAGCAGGTTATGCTAGTCCCAGACTACTCACGAGCTGTCCAGCAGCAATGATCCACCTTCTTGGAGGTCAAACGCACTCTGCCCCAGAAAAATGTCCAATACGCACTTCTGTTTCCGGCTCGGCTCAAGATCATGCACGACGGAAACACACATTTTTTCTCAGACCCTACGGAAGCTAGCAACTGGATCGAACAGCATCTCTCAAGCGTGAACAATCCCAGGAAGGTGCAGACTTCTAGATCATCAGGCCGCCAACGCCGACAACAGAAAAAAAGTAATGCTGGGGGCGTGGCCAAGATGGCGGGGTGAGCGGACGCTTCCTCCCATAGCTCCTCCGGCCCGGCTCAGCTCGAGCCCCTTTTTCTGCGCTTCTCTCCCCCCGCTGCTGCTCAGCGAGCGAGAGGAGTGTGCCGGAGTGCCTGGCGCGCACATTGATACCACTTTGGCTTTCATCGCCTCGGAGGAAGCACTTCGAAAGTTTGGTCAAAGATCGCAGTACGGAGGAGAGCCTGGGAGGCGGAGCGAACTGCAGTGCTGTCCAGGTGCCTCGGCTGGGCCTGGTGCTGAAAGCTGACGATCCGGAGGGGATCGGACCCGCCGCGTACCGGAGGATAACGGAGCCCTACGGACGGTGTCTTGGTGACACGGAAGTCTTTGGATCTGAGTTTGCGCCTTGGCCCTCCGACTAGCGACGGCGACACACTGCGCTGTGCAGGTCCCGGCCCTGTGAACGACGACCGGAGGCCTCCACACTGGGATCGGCCCACCTGGGCCCTTCGGTGCAACTGTGTGACATTGGCTGCGGACTCTCTTTGATCGCTGTCCCGGAGGTCGCCAGTGGTGTCGCCAGCCCGGGCCGCTCTACCTGGCCCCGCCCTGCCGCCATCTTGTCCCTGAAGAGCTGGTGTTGGTGGCCTCCGTCTATGCCTTTGGCTGGCGGGCGCTTGCTGTCGCCTCCGCTACTGGACTAACTTTCCGAGGGACGTGCTGAAGAGAGACCCTTGCTTTGGCTCCCGGTCGCCGCCCTGGCCGGGCGCCGCGACTGGTAGTGCCCGGGCCGGACTGCCATTTTGTCGCTTGTGACGCAGCACCCTTGCTTGTAGAGCGGTCTCCACATCTGGCGCCCACGGGCGACTAGGCAACTTTGAAGCGGCCAGACTTGGGCCTCGTCCACTGCAGCGACCACGATGACTGGAAGAGGCGGCTCGAGGAAGGGGGACCGCACCCTGCCGGATATGCTTGGCAGGGCCCAGCAGCTGCGGGACAGAACACAGCCATCGCCGGGATCCTCCCGGGCCTCGGCAGATGCGGCTGGGGGCGAGCCACCGGTCACGAGGTCCTTTATGGAGGAATTATTTAGCTCCCTCAAGGAAGACTTTCTAACGTTGAAGAGAGAGGTGGCCAGTGAAGTCCGTGAAGTACCCAGGGAGGTGGAGGGCCTTGGCGAGCGAGTTGAAACAGTAGAGACGGCGGGCCAGCGCCGAGACGAAGAGATAGTCCATCTTCAACAGGACGTTCTCCGCCTCCGGGAGCAATGTGTCGAGCTCCGGGCCCACTCTGAGGACCTTGAGAACAGGTCCAGGCGGAACAACATCCGGGTGCGGGGTGTCCCATCCGCGGACGAGGGGGCCGATTTGGTGGCCTATCTACAGGACCTGTTCCGCGAGATCTTGGGGGAAGATGCAGGCTTCCCTGTCCGCATTGACAGAGCGCATAGGGTGGGTCGACAGCGCCAGTCATCGGCGCCCCCTCCGGACATTTTGGCATTCTTGCCCGACTTTCCGCTGAAAGAACGCATCATGGCGGAGGTCCGAAAGAAGCAGCCTTTAACTTTCAGGGAGCGGCCTGTAGCGCTCTACCAAGACCTGTCCGCCATCACGCTGCAGAAGCGCAGGTCCTTCAGGATTGCCACTGACTTTCTGCGTGAACACGAGACGCCCTACTCCTGGGGACACCCTTTCCGTCTGATCTTTAGGTGGAACGGGGTACTACACCAACTGCGCTCCCTACAAGACATCTGCGGAGTACTGGGACTCACAGCCACGGAGGAGGACGGAGCTACACCGTCGTGGAGGCGCCCAGAGAGACGGAGCCGACGGAGGTCGATGAGGAGACAGTCGCCAGCGAGTGCAAGTCAGCCTGATTCCCCTACTATCAGGGCGGACATGGCAGATGCTCTGAGGGCGGCGGCCAGGGACTTGGCCGACTCCAATGGTGTGGCCATGACGGCCTAAATTCACTCCGGGGGGAGAGATTCTTAGCCTCTGCGATGCTGGGTTTGGGGCCGGGGGTCGGGGAGGGGCGATTGGAGGTGAGTGGCTGAACGTCCACTTTGCTGTTTTCTACGGACTTGCCCGTTTTTGGGCTTGACTGAGACAATGGGGTGTTTACATTTGTTTTTGTTTTTGGCTAGTTGCCGTGAGTGTGTTTTGGGAGGGTGTAAGGGTTGTTTTGTTGTTGGGGGGGGTCCCGTCCGATGTTGTCCATGCCTACGCTTGGCCTGTCCTGGCCTTTCCCGCGCGCCTGCCCCATGCGCCCCGCCCGCTGATCCCTTGCCTGCTGCATAGTGCTTCTGTTCCCCGGGAGGAATGCCGTCCTTAAAGGTAGTGACCCTTAATGTTAAGGGTCTGAATAACCCTGTGAAGCGTAGGGCGATCCTATCACTGCTGGAGGGGACGCAGGCGGATATATGCCTCCTGCAGGAGACCCATTTGCTGCCCAGGGATTGCCATAGGCTGCGCTCTGCCAAGTTCCCCACTCAGATCTTCTCCTCAGCGGCGACCAAGACTGCGGGTGTAGCCATTCTTTTAGCTAGCTCCTTTAGAGGCGAGGTTCTGTATAAATATGCCGAGCAAAAGGGGAGGCTCCTTGCATATCGCATGCGACTAGGGGGAATAGCTTTTACGGTTGGCTCCGTTTATAGCCCGAATGATCACCAGGATCGTTTCTTAGATTCAGTGTTGGTGGACGTCACTGCCTCGCCCGATCGCCATGTTATCCTGGGGGGGGACCTTAACATCGTTTTCGACTCTGCTATGGACAGGTCGGCGCAACGCTCCCCGCAGACGGGGGAACTTCCCCGCGCGGTGAAGGATCGGATTGTGGAGATGGATTTGCACGACCTCTGGCGCTCTATGCACCCCACTGATGGGGACTATTCCTACTTCTCCCATGCGCACCGCACTTACTCGCGGCTGGATTACCTCCTGGTGAGTGGACCGCTGCGCACTGCCGCCACGGCGGCGGACATCGGGGTCCTGTCCCTGTCCGACCATGAGCCAGTTTCCGGCGTTTTCAAGTGGCCGGGGGCCTCTCCCTCTCGAGGGACGTGGCGTCTTCGCGATACTCTTTTACATAAGAAGTCTGTTGTGAAACGCATAGGGGAGGTCATTCAGGATTATTTGATTCACAACGGCAACTCCGACACGTCTCAAGCAACGCAGTGGGCAGCTTTGAAAGCGGTCCTCCGAGGGGAATTTATTTCCATCTCCTCAGCCGAAAATAAGGAACGGCAGCGTAAGAGGGACGAACTGACTGCGCAGGTCAGGGAGCTTGAGCAGGTTCATCGCCGCACAGGGGCTCCGAGAGTTTGGAGGCAATTGAAAGCAGCGAGGAAGCTCCTATCAGCACTGGATCTTGATAGGGCAGAGTATGCCGCTTTGCGCCTGAAGCATGCCTTTTACTCAGGGGGGGACAAGTGTGGTAAGCTCCTGGCCCATCGGCTCCGGGTTGCACAGCAGCGTAATGTCGTGAAGGAACTGGTAGGTACAGACGGGGTTATTGTTTCTGGTGATGCGGAGGTGGCGGAATCCTTTCGCAGCTTCTACGAAGCACTGTATGCTGGGGAGCCCTCCTCGCCGCGAGACGCCGAGGACTATTTGGAGTCAGTGGCCCTCCCGGTGCTGGATTCCGCCCAGGCGGACCATCTAGAGAGGGACATCCATGTTGAGGAAGTCATCTCCGCTATAGCGCGACTGAAGCACGGTAAAGCCCCGGGCCCGGATGGCTACACAGCTTTGTTTTATAAGACCTTCTGCACCGCTGTGGCCCCAATCCTGGCTCGACTGTTTAACTCCTTCTCCGAGCCTGGCGCTATCCCACCGGACCTCCTTAACGCTACGGTGTCAGTCATCCCGAAACCCGGGAAGGACCGGGCCTTGTGTGGTTCATACAGGCCCATCTCACTCTTAAATGTTGACCTCAAGCTATATACAGGGATTCTAGCATCCAGGCTTGGTCTACACCTACCGGGACTGGTGGAGGCGGACCAGGCTGGCTTTGTACCCGGTAGACAGACGGTAGACAACACCAAGAGAGTGACGCATGTACTAGAAAAGGCCTCGCGTATCCCGGGGGAGCGGATGTTGCTATCAGTTGATGCGGAGAAGGCCTTTAACAGAGTTCATTGGCCGTACCTTGAGCTGGTTCTCGGGAAACTGGGTATCGGCGAGAAGTTCCGCACCATGGTCTTCAACTGTTATAAAAGTCCATCGGCGTCGGTGCGGGTCAATGGGTGTAGCTCCGGTAGTTTTGCCATCGAACGCGGTACGAGACAAGGTTGTCCCCTCTCGCCGCTTTTGTTCGCCCTCTACATGGAGCCGTTTGCTCAGAGGATTCGCAATAACCCTGCCGCCATTGGGGTTAAGATGGGCCAATATGTCCACACAGTCAGCCTTTACGCGGACGATGTCCTGCTGACCCTAGACGACCCCAAGAGGTCACTCCCTGCTTGCGTCCAGGAACTGGACGCCTTTGCGCGTGTGGCCGGCTTCAAAATGAATATGAGCAAGTCGGTGGCGTTGGATGTGTCACTGGCCGCGGACACCAGGAGGGACCTTCAGCGTCTTTTTCCCATGCAGTGGTCCTCGTCTACGGTGCCTTACCTGGGGATCCTGCTGGCGCCCACACTGCCTGAGATGGTGAAGCCAATTACACTTCCCTCAGCAGGAAGATCAAGGAGGAACTTGGCCGCTGGAGCAAGGGCCTGCTGTCGTGGCTAGGTCGTATCGCGGCGGTTAAGATGACGGTGCTGCCCCAGATTCTGTACCTCTTTCACGCTCTACCTCTCCAACCCCCTGTGGGTTGGATACAGCAAACGCAAGCTGACATCTCCCGCTTCGTTTGGCAAGGCCGCAAGCCGCGGATGAAGAGGGTCCTCTCCACGCTTGCTCTGGAGGCGGGGGGTCTTGGTATCCCGGACCTCCGGAAATACTTTCAGGCGGCGCAACTGCGATACTTGGTGGAGTGGAGCAGGTGGGAATCCGACAAACACTGGCTTTTTCAAGACCAGGCGGTGGCGGGCCGCACCCTCCAGGAGGTTCCGTTCTTGCGCCGCGCGCATCGCCCTGCTAATCTCTACGCCTCTTTTGTTACGCGGGTCCCCCTGCGGGTGTGGGATGCGATTTGCGAGGCTCGTGAACTGACCACGTTCCCCTCGCCGTTCACGCCCATAGTGGGTAACCCGGACTTTGCCCCAGGCCTGGAGCCTTTTCCCATTGGGTGAGCGCGGGCTGTAGGGCGCTTTTCCAGATCTACGGGCCGGAGGGCGTGATTCCTTTCCAACAACTTCGACAGGAATTCGGCCTGACGAAGATGGACAGACTGCGCTATATGCAGGTCCGACACTGGGCTCTCCAACCCCAGGTGCGCGACACCGGAGCTCGCCAAATCACACCATATGAGCGGTGGTTGGTGACCCGGACCTCGGACGCCAAGCTAATTACCGATTTGTATAAATTCCTTCAACCCCCGACGTTCCACTATCATAACCCGGGGAGGGAGCGCTGGCACAGAGAATTGGGTAGGACACTTAGCCATAAGGAGTGGGACAAAATTGCATATCGGGCGAGGCACTCTGCATACCACACTGGACTTACGGAGACCTTCACTAAGGTGTCTACTTATTGGTATTACACCCCGGAGAGGCTATATGAAATGCATAAACACACTGACAAGGGGTGCTGGCGGGGTTGCGGACAGGAGGGTACCCTCTCACACATTCTTTGGGCTTGCCCGGTGCTGACTGCTTACTGGAAGGACGTCTTGGATGAGGTAGATAGGCACTTTGAGATTGAGCTGCCGCGCTTCCCAGCGTATGTTTTGTTAGGCCTTCCCAACGATCTAATGTACCCGCTGAAGTCCCGCAGGGGTAGACAGATTGCTATTGCGCTAGGCTCAGCGATCCAGAATATTCTTGTCCACTGGCGCACCGCCACTGTCCCCTCCATTACTGGTTGGTTGCATAGACTCTGGCAGGTGTTGGGTATGGAGAAGATGTCGCTTACAGTGGCTGGGGATGTGGATCAATTTGAGGAGCTATGGCAACCCTTCCTAGCACTACTGTCCACGGAATTCCGGGAACTCACCTGCCCGAGGTCCCTTCGACTTCTTAGGCTGACGCCACCGGCGACCCCGTGGATTAGAATGCACAGAGGATAAGATCTTAGGGGATGGGGTGTGGGCTGTTTGGGGCGGGTTATCCTAATACAGGGCCATTGGACGGGGGAGTTGGGGTGTTGTTTCCTTTCTTTTTCCTTTATTGGGGGTGGGGGCTCGGAGGGACTGGGTTGTGCCTCGATGGATCGCTGATGGCTATTCGCGCTCGGCTTTGGGTGGGGTGTTGGGGTGCACAAGAGGGTTACACAAACTGCCTAATTGCCTTACATTTGTTGTATGTTCCTTCTGGACCACCGACCTACTTTTGGCCAACGCTCCTGAGATACGCTTCGTTCTCACTATACTGTATTTAACCTTAACCTCCTATTCCCCTACCCCATGTTTCTTTTGTCTTAATAAAAATGCTTTAAACCTAAAAAAGTAATGCTTACCCAGCTCAGCCCACGTTCAGACTCCTCTAACAAAAACTCTCCTGACCGTACGCAAATCATCGCAGAACCCCCGAGGGCACTTCAAGCAGTCGCAGAGATGGGGCCCCCAGGGGACAGCTCGGACAGCGAGAGAGGTCCGCACCTCTTTACTTCGGAAGAGGAAGGCCGCGACATGAACACTCTAGGGAACGGCTCAATGACACCACCGCTAGTGACCCTTCAGGGTGCTCTTCGGGTCCCGCATACCTCCCAGACCAGAAGATAAGGCTCCACGCTAACCGGGCGCCCCGACGACCAATCCTGACCTTGGCGGGCCTGAAGGCCGGACCGGCCATTGGACAATAACGGATGGCGACTACTACCCAGAACATAGGCACCACCACCACGCAGACAACGAGCGGGCTGCGGCGGCGACGTAATGAACTAGAGTTAGCACATGATGTGCAGTTTGGACGTATCGCCTCGAGCGAAAGGTCCTATTAGTTGGGAATGTTTCCTGTTGATCCTCATTACCTCCCCCCCAGTTTCATAGTTTTTTAACATCCCCAGGGGAGCGCAAACGTAACATACAGAAAGTTGTTTTGGCTAGCAGAGATAGGCGCTTGGTTGGGAGAGTGACACGAGGGGCATCAAATCAAGAGAACCAACATCCCAACACTAGAAGCAATGGTGACTAATATACCTAACAAAGACCTGAAAGTTGTTACATTAAATGTTAGAGGCTTGCAAACAGCACACAAACGGTACGCGATCTACGCCTATATGAAACGACAACAGATAGCCCTCCTACAGGAGACACACCTCACGGCGACAGAGGTAGATTGCCTACGCAAAAAAATGCCGAGGTATTGTCTGTGCAACGACATACTCTGCCTTTGCCAGTCGAACCCTAATTTGGATCAGGCCTGGGAGCCCCTTCAGAGAACAATCCAGGTTAGTGGATAAGGAGAGCAGATACTCCTATTGGCGGGTCACCTTGATGGTAGGGAAAAATTGATCGGAAGCCTGTACGCCCCCAATGTAGAGCAGGAGCAGTATTGGTTCCGCCTCACTGGAGTGTTAGCACAATACACGGCAATGCCATGGCTGTTGGGAGTCAACTATAAATGCGCCCAAAATATAGGTCTGGACAGATCGCATCCCCCACCGGCACAATCACCCGCACTGAAACAGACAAAACACTTTAGACACTGGGTTACCCACTGGACGCTGGTAGATGTTTGGTCAGAAAATAATCCGAACACCAAGGTATACTCCTTTTACTCCGCCCGCACAATCTCAGAGTGAGTCTGGACAGATTCCTATACTCGGCAACGCTGCTGCCCCTGGTACAGCATACTGACTACATAGGTAGAGTCCTCACAGATCATGATGCTCACACCGTAACCCTTGGAAGGAGATCGCCCCCCCCCCCCCAGTACCCACGTGGCAATTGCCCCAAGAATGCCTCACGGATAAGGTTTTTTTCATACACACGGCGACCATATCCAGGAATACTTTACACTAAATTCAGACACAGCATCATCTTGAACGGTAGAATGGGATGCATTTAAAATCGAGGCAAGGGGACACTGCATTCAACACATAGTAGGAGTACGGAAAGTGCTAGAGCAGTCATTACAAGGTGCGGAAACACGACTGGCGGACCTAACGAAGAGTATGGATCAAGGGGAAGCTGCCCTCGAACAGGTGGCGGCAACAAAAACATCATATGCTGAAACTGTGAGAGACCTTCGCAAATATAATTTTAGAGCATATGCTGCCCGAGTACATCGGGAGGGGAACAGGACGGGTACACTTTTAGCCCGGCTTGCATAACAAGATACGGACATGCAACCCATCACAACGCTGTTCGATGCGACAGGCGTCCCTAAACAGTCACAAATAGATATCGTATGCATTTTCCGCGAATATTACGCGGGAATCTATCGTGTCCCGCCACAGGTATCACAACTGGTGTTAGACCAGTAGTTGCACTCCTTGCCTCTACCCGAAATTCCGCCGGCGGGTGGAAAGGCGTTAGAAGCAAAGATAAAATCCCCGGACGTCACCCACGCGATCCGGGCTCTGGCACGACGTAAGGCACCGGGAATGGAAGGCTTTCCCCTCGAATATTATACCACTTTTTCGGGACGAGACAGGAATTCCCTCTGTCCACCCTCCTCTTCGCCTTGGCAGTGGAATCATTGGCCATTCAGTTGCGGCAGGGGGGCTGGGGCGTTCCAATTGCAGACACGGTGCACAGTGTATCATTCTATGCTGATGATCTCCTGATTTATGTGAGGGCTATTACAAGTGATCTAACGCCGATTTGGGCAATATTGCAAAGCTTTGTGGGAAAAAACAACGGTCGTTCCCCTTAGTACTCACCTAGCCTCTTCGGAGATAATGATAGGACCCCAAACACTCGATTGGAGCGCAGCGACACCTCGATACCTGGGGGTGAGATTGTACCATTCACCTGAGAATCTGTGTGAGGGGAACCATCGCAAAACATTAACCAGGCTTCGAGCAGCAGTTTCCTTCTGGAAGACCTTGCCCTTGGCCTCCATAGGGCGTGTGGGCCTAGCGAAGATGATTGTGGTTTCCAGACTGCTATACTCCTTCATTAATCGCCCAGTGATACCGCCTCACTCCTTCTTTCGAAAATTAGATGCACTGCTCACAAATTTGATATGGGGAGGCTGCAACCACAGAGTAGCCCTACAAACTCTCTACTTACCTACCACACAAGGGGGTTTGGGGGCCCCCTCCTTTAAGGCCTATTTCCTGGCACCGCAGCTTCAATGGTTGTCCCATTGGACAGCAGAACGACACGTGGAGGAAACATACACTAATGAGGGTCGGATGCCACTCCTGGCCATCCGGAGACTGCGGATGTCCGGTACCAAGCCTTCACGTACGCACCCCCTACAGGTGTCGATAGCCCGCAAATGCATGATGCGCGTACACCGTATGTCAAAAGGTCAACCCCTCTATGCCCGCTGCTCCCATTAGTAGGATTCCCGCTACGGGAGAGCTATTACACGTCAGGAGCCCTCCGGATATGGACGGAACACGAGGTGACGGAGATGGACTCCCTGTTTGAAGATGGGCAGCTGAAAACATACGTCAAAATGATGGACAGCTACGATCGCCCTCCGGGAAAGTTCCTGGTACATAGGCGACTAGTAGACAGCGCCCATCAATGTTGGGACCTCACAGAGTGAGAACCATCGACACACCCCCGGTATTACATACAATCCTACGTATGGGGGTGGGCAGACACTTGGTCACGTGGCATTACAAGGCGATAAGGGAACTGTGCACGACCCCTTTACAAGCCCTGCGTCAAAAATGGGAGGATAAGATAGGGCGAGTGCTTAATGACAAAGAATGGGAAAAGGCTCTAGAATACCCAAAAAAGGTTTCAAGAAATGCATGCTTCAAACACATACAATTCAACATTCTACATCGCGCATTCTTAACACTGCATCGACTTCACTGATTTTACCTTGATACACATTTCGCCTGCCCCAGATGCCAAACATCCGAGGTGAACTTTAAACACATGTTCTGGGACTGTCCCATAGTTCAATCATTTTGGGGTAGGGTCCATCAAGTGCTGGGGCGACGGTCCACCTCACGAATGTTGGCACATGCGAGGCATGTGCCCTGGGGGTCTTCCGCAGGCAGAAGACAGAAAAGGTGCAGTGCAGGTTTGCATCCTTAGTCTTGCTCCTGGCGAAACGGGGCATTGGAGGGCACCGGTAGGACCCTCGGAAGCAGCCTGGATAGGCGCCGTTAAAAAATGGGGGGCGGCAGAAGAAGAAACGCTAAGAGACGAGGAAGTGAAGGGGATTCGCAAGCATCCCATCTCCATGGAATGGGCACAACTCATGTTCAAATTCACACAAGAAACAACGCTAGATAGCTCCCCCGGAGCTACACAATCTCAATCTCAAACCCCACCCCAGTTTGCGATAGCGCAAGAAAATGCCGGCATGTCATAACCGTGGGAGATGAAGGGCCGACCGTATACTAGGATTTCACCAGACTGGAACCCGGACCCGTGATGGGAGAGGTAGCCTCCTTAGACAACACACTCCCTGATCTACTGATGCCACAGATACTATATAGACGAAATGCAACCAACCATGTGATAGATGATTACCACAATACAGCGTGTAGGCCCCCCTACCCCCTTCTATCCCTCTCTCCCTTAGTTAACTGTTCTAAGTTTATCCCTCCCCCCCAGACACCCCAAGCATTGGTTCATAAGTATTGGGAACACAAGCAGGGACATTTACTGCAGAGGTGTACAGGGATAGAGTGGGAGACTAATTCTCCTTTTGCGCCCTCGTGGAAACCCACACATACAGGCACTAGGCATTGGTCAGCCTATTATCACCTATACTAGTCCACTGGAGATGTAATATCCATGTAATTATGTTGTCTCCTGCTAGAGCTATATGTTATAAGATAGAATGGATGTTCTGCAATACATTGATATAGACTGACAGCCTGTTTACTCCTGTCATTATGTATTAATGCAAATGTATAACAATGTACCATGAAAAGAAAAACTCTCAATAAAAGAAATTTAAACAAAAAAAGAAATCAAAAAATCCTTCTGTGTGGTTGGTCCTGCTTTAGCATTGTTGCAGTTGTATCGCTTTTTTGTCAGTTGTGCTTTAAAGTGCACCAGTGTGTATCAAAATTTGCTACAAAGCATTAACATACAGAACCTTCATGGCCAGCCAAACTTGTTCCCAGCAATACACAAGCATCGCCCTCATTTTGCCTTCACAAATTGACAGTCATGTTAATATTTGACACCCGGCTCCATATTTGCAAACCCTACACATTTAGAGGGTAGGCATCTACTACTTTTCTGGTACCTCCAGCACCTACCTATTAATTTGAAGCCATCCCATGACTTTTAACGAGGCCTGGTACAAACAGCAAGCTGCAAGAATTTATTTCCCTGGCAGCCACACATCTAAACCGTACTTACAGTTGTGCCTGCTAGCTCTCAGGAAAACAGAGGCTGACCGACAAACACCTGAGTGACCAATAATATGGCAGATACCAGAGTGATTGAGCCAACAACAATCAGCATGAGGATGTAAGCGGGGACCCGTCACTCATAACGTGCTCCACTCCAGTAGTTGTGGTGCACGAGCACAGAGGGAAGCAGGACTGTCAGGACGTGATCTGAGCTACTGGTGTCCACAAAGCACCTTTCAATGTTTAACTGTAAAGCGTGAGAACAACCTTTTCATCTTACATGAAACTAAAGAGGGCCTAATTTTAAGGCTTGCACATGATTCTAAACTAGGGCAATACAGGCGTTAATTCCTAAAAACTCTCCCCTACTGTAGACGGCAAGCTGTACCTATTTCTAGGGCTATCTGAGCAGCGACTTTTCTGAAAGCCTCACTAGTTTACTATCAGAGGATTAATACTACAGTACTGGGCACTAGTACGCTTCCCTCGCAGCCCCCTTATTTACCACTGTGTATAAGGCAGGGACAATCCAGGCATTCTCCAGGAAAATACTATTGGCATAATTGTCATGCCCCGGATTCTACCCACCATGAAGGGAAATAATACGAGTTTAAATGGCAGCTCGATAACCCTGGTGCATCCTGCTGTGTTTTTTCACCCATACTTTTGAGATCTCTGCCACACTTGCCTTTGCTTTATTTCACCCGGATGAGTGCCCTCATTTTACGCTCACCGTGTGTTAATAAGTTTAATATAAATATGATAGTCAGTGTGTCTCTTTGCTGGAGTCTTTTCCAAGTAATGCTTACTTGGTAAGAAACTACCCAAAAGATTAGCATTTTATGGTAACAGTCCCTCCTACTGAGGCAGGTATTCAGTGGCCTTCGTCACTGATTTGGCTGTACATTCACCACTTTCTGACTATACAAATACAAAATCCTTTGCACACGAGTTTCATTATAGGGCTGAAATGATGCAAATCTTTACACTGCTGTCCGGGGACTTTTGGAACATCTAGCAAATCTCCCTCTGTGTCTGACGGAGAAGCTTCAACAAGCGTGCAACACAACAGCTCAGAAGCACATAGGAGTCCTCAGTTCAAGTATATATGAAATGTTGAGAAAAATTCAACTTCAGTATACACAGTGGTCCATGTGTTGGTCTGTACAGGTCAGCTGTGATCTTCTGTACAAGTGGCTGAAGTAGGCTTTCATGCCAGGTGCCATCTCTACAGTCCGAGATCAAAGTGGCATTGTTCCTAGCCGGACATAGGGACATTCACTCATTTGTCTGTGACCCAGGAGGTGAGGAAATGTCACTTAGGATGCAAGGAACCATGTAATTGTCAGGCCCTGAAGCAAGATCTGCTGTGTCTGCATGCTTATTACCTTTTGGGTAAATGGTAATTTCCCTTATTTCGTATCTCTCATGTACAATATGATTAGGCCTCCTTGACTGGGCAGTTTTAATTTGAAAGTAAAGTTATTAAATAAAAGAGGACAATGATGCTATACAGTTTGACAAATGATACATTAATGCCTAATCTTTCACCGTAAAATACCAAACTTGGCTCACTGGTGGCAGCATTCTCAGTAGCTATACACAAGAGGTATCTCATACAAGGGGACTCACTGTTCTTCAGGGCGCTGGCCATCTCAGGTCCTCCCTTCTTCTTGAAGTCTGGAAAGGTGTCTGGCTGTGGCAGCTGATTGGCAGTGACTAGAGCCTTCTGCATCTTTATTCGCCCTTCCAAGAGCTGATCCCAGAGAGCTAAACAAATGGAAATAGAAAAAGGAATGTAAATTAACCCAAGGTTCATCAACAAGCGCCCGACACAATCCTTTGGTAACACACTTCAAAACAAGTGACAATGCCGGAGGTTCTCGCCACTCTAGGCGCTGAGATCCATTTCATTTCCTTGAGTACGACTAGCTGAGGAAGATGGTGTGGACTAGAAATTCGGTGTAATCCCAAGCCATTCTCTCATACAGTTTTAAGGAACTCTGGTGATGCATCTATTTTATTGGGTAGTAGTGACCTTGCATGCAATGTACCGTTCCAATTAAGTCAACCAACAGAGACCTCCACTGAAATGGACTTCTATACGGGTAACTAAGGCCAGCTTGCCCTGACAACCTATGGGGGAAAGTTCTCAAAAAGTAAAAATATTTATTTGTAGAATTTGTAAAGTAAGCGATTGATAAAAGCATCTGTTGGGGAACCCGATTCGTATGCATAGGATGCAGCATATGCATCTCTCGCCATGTCACAGCACTCATACTACTGGCTTTCACATTACAGCATGAATAACCGGGTTCACATAATCCCTTACAAAAGTACCTCCAGTCTTAAACTCTGCACACAGTGAGTACGCAGGTTCATCATGGAGTCTATAGACAGAGCATGGCTGTCATAAGCTGGCGAGACCACGCAGGTAGTGAGGGCAAAGCCTGTAGCAGACTTATCCACAATTCTCTGGTCAGACCCTTTAATCATTCTGCCAAGAATGTGCAGGGAGGAAACCAACATCTTTCAAATAAAAACCTTCACTTCAGTGCAACCTTTAAAGTTGAATAATAAATGATTGACTTCTTTCACCCAGACTGGCAGAAGGATTAGATTTTTGCTTTCCAGAGTTGCTAGAGTGTGTCCATATTCTAGGCTTCCCTTTCTCCTGTCCCAAGAACACTGCTGGTCCACCCAGCAGATTCCTGGAAACCCCGCCTTTCCAAGACGTCTTGTGGTATTGCTGGTTAGTATTATAGGAGTGAAGTTTATATTAATCGCAGTGGATTTCTGGATAAATGGTAAAATCAAGGCTGACCTGGGAGACATTTAGGGGCAGAGATGTTTGGAGGTCACAGTGTCATGATTTGTAGGGTGCCCCCCAGCATCAGTGTAGGAACCCAGACATACAAACGAGTGGGGGGGGGGGGTCTTTAAAACAAGCATCACATGAAGCAGGTGGCATAGACTGTAGTCCTGTTCTACTCAAGAGTAACCCATATAGATATACACTACATAAGTGGTCCGCCCCAAGGTCATGCATATGGGCTACCCTGGAAGTAAAAGTGAAGTACGCGATGTACAGAGTACCTCACAGTAAACAACCTGTATTCTACATGAGTGGGCTGCCACATATGCAACAGTATGGGGTGTTATTTGTACAGAGCACCTGAAGAGAACAGTGCGCGCTATAGAGGAGTCTGCCCCTGAGAGCACCTTCCAAAGGCTAAGCCTTTCTTCGAGAAAACCTTGCAAGTGCTATCCACGTTGTAGACTGTTCATGATGAAAAAGAGTTTATTTTACATATGTGCTGCCCATATTTCAAACATTTGCATCTATTGGCAGAGATGGTAGTACAATATGTAAATCTTGTTTTTACAATTGATATCATGTGTATTACATGCCTATTTTACAGGTATGTAAAATAGGCATGAATACACAAGTGCCTATTTTACAGGCATGTAAAATAGGCAATAATATACAAGTGGTAACAGACTTCATGGGGAAACCTTTCAAAATTATGGAAAGAATCACATGTGACCCAACGAACATGGTATATGTCATCGAATGCCACTGCGGACCCAGCTATATTGGAAGTACAATCTGCCCTTTAAAAAAACGAATTCTCGAACATCTGAGAGCAATTCATAAAAACGATACCAACTATGCAATTGCAAAGCATCTGAAAACTCATAATGAAAAATCTTGGAAAGACATAAAATATTTTGGGCTGGCAACTACTCCAAAATATGAGAGAGGGGATAACAGAACCCTAAAACTGCGGAGATTAGAGTAAAAAATGATAATCCGGTTCAAAACCAAGACCCCATTTGGTCTGAATGCGGAAGAGGAACTGCATGTTCACCTGTAAATGTTGCATAAAACAAATGCTCAGCCAAATAGATAACCTTCTGAAACCTTAAACGACACCAAACCATAACATGGGGGCACTTAGCCATTATTGAAACTCTTGGAATCCACCTCAATCAAAGGATGAAACAAAACGGCCCCTTTGATACGTATCAAAGAAAAAGCCTATCAAAATTGGTGGAAAATTAGGCTAGAACTCTCCGAGAAACAACTATAACTGAGAAAATGTTGCCATTCTCAATAAAGCATCCTATTGAAAGAAAAAAAGAAAAGTAATTCAATGAGTAGATCAAGAAAACAAAATACGAAAATTAAGAACATAACATTAGAATGTTTAATCAATACTGAATATGATAATCATCAAATATGCAATCCAGTATGCAGTCTTGCAGAAATCGAAAAACAAAGTGAAAATATTGAACGTGAAAACCAGTGAACGATTTGATAACTACATGTCCCATAATGCCTCGTAGCTGGCAGCAATGGGAGAACTATAAAGAGTAAACACAAACATAGGACTCACATACTGTGAGCAAGACCTGTGGGGTTTGAAACGCTTTGGGGATGATAATTGTACTTTTGCAATAAAAAAAGATTACTCACAATCTCTGGTGTGCGGTCTCTTCCCCGTGAAGGAGAAAGTTGGTGAATAATTTAAAACGAGGACTGGTCCGTCCTCGACACCGGCACCCGCTGTGAAACAGCGCACTTTCCTTGTGACCAATTGGTGTTGCATATATATGTGTGTGTGTGTATATATATATATATATATATATATATATATATATATATATATATATATATATATATATATATATATATATGGGTCTTGACTGTCATTACTTTTCAGTAGGAGGAGTACAAATGGAGTAGAAAACAATAAAGAACAGAGGAAAGGGATCAAAGAAAAGGAGAGGGTAAAAGAACATGCAGGAGGGACGGAAAAAGGTAACGGGAGAAGAGAATAAGGCTGAGAGAGAAAGGAGATAAGGATGAGCAAAGAGGGCAAAGGAAAAAGAAGAGAAATGGACCAGAGAGAATGTAGGAAAAATGTGGGGATGAGTGACAAACGGAAGAGGGGTGAGGGAGGCTAAGGAAGGGGCTAGAGGGAAGAGCATTAAATGAAAAAGAGATGAGAAAGGAGCAGAAGGAGACAGGGAGGCAAGAAGAAAAGACAAGTAAAATGAGGTAATTAGAGACCGGTAAATTACATTAGTGTAGCAGGTGCAGTGACACCATTGTTGAGCGGTGCAATGGGTGCGCTGCACCTCATTTATACAATATTTAAATAAAGACTTGGATGGCAGGGGGTCATAGAAGGGCGGACTGGCCGTAGCAGGCACCAGGTATTTTCCAAGTGGGCGCGAGGGTGAGGGCTGGTTTTGGACCCCTGGGCGGCCATTTTTTGTTACCAGAGCTGGTTACAGTATCGGCCCCCTGTAACAAAAGTAGCTGCAGTATTTTCCACGCACCACCCCTCTCATCTCGCGGCTGGTCTAACTCAATTACCTGAGCTACTTTGAGTTCCCAGTCCAGCCCTGGGTTGTAGATTCACTGCATGGACTAAGGCCCATGACCACTAGGCTACCCCACTTAAGGGAGGTGGTAACAAAAGAAAGGAACCCACGTAAGACTTGTGTAGAGTCCCATGAAGTCGTAATTTTGCAAGCTGGATAACAGTTTCACAGTCAGTTTCCCACCATGCAAACACATGCAAATAAAAAACCAACAACAATTGTATTTGCAGAAGGGAAAGGGCCTTGAAATCATCAAATGCCACAGTGTCAACAAGGGGCTTTTCCATGTGGAAAGTTGTTTTACCTGAGAGGAAAATTCACTTGAACAGTGAAAATTGCTTTATTCTTGGAAAATTAGATCTGGCAGACTGTAGAGGGTCAGTCAATCTATTAGATGTAGAGAGGAATACTATACCCAAGAAATGTGCAATAGCCATCATTTTCCAGGCAGGCTAGGTTTTGCTGAATTTCAAAATTAGAAATCTTATTATAATTGTGTCTGGTTTGCATGAATCAGAATTGTGATAGACCACTGTGAGTGTGTTTGGTATGGAAGGCTAAACATATAGACTGCCGCAATCTGTGATATACACGGACTTCGCACGTGGCTTATAACCTATCTCTTGCAATGGTATAACTTCTGTCCAGACAGATACATTTAAGCTACAGTGGTATAATTTTAACGGGAAACAGCCTTTAGCACGACGCCGAAATCACACTGTGCCTTTACAGCACCGGCAACTGAACGAATGTGTCATTAACACGCATTCCTTTAGCACTCAAGTCATTAAGACGACTTGCTTTCGGGGGGCGCATTGATACAGAGGTGTTGGACTTAAACTCCAACACCTTCCAAACTTATGCACAGACTGGAGTAGGATTAGTAAATTATACAAATCCAAAGTCCAGCGCCCCCCTAGGGATAGTCGTTGTAACGACCTGAGTGGAAAAGAAACGCATGTTTACAACGCATTCGTACTAATGGCAGCGTTAAAAAGGGCATGCATTCTAAATGCCTGCGTAATTCAGACATACACTTAATTGTATCATCATAAGATTAACAGGAAAGGAGAGCGGCTTAATGATCATGGGTAAGAGAGGACTAGTACATTAAATATGTTTACAATCTAGGTGAAGAAACATAAAAATGTGGACACATTAAAGTAAAAAAAACGTTCAAATCACAGACTTGAAGGCAGAAATTTCCATGACGCTTACGCACAAGCAATGGTATTGATGTACAAAAATATGTACCAACCTATCTGATTTTTGACTGCTTGACCTTTCTCAACTTCTTCGGTTAATTGTTCTTTAGAAAAGGTCAGCACATTCCCACCATCTTCAATTTGCTCTGACATAGACTCCCTGCCTTCTTCCATGGACTCATCTTCATCACTGCCTTTATCGGCTTCTTCTTCCACGTCCTCATCATCATCATCATCACTTTCATCCTCATCCTCTCGGTCCTCGTCCTCAGTATCAAAATCCTCATCATCATCTTCCTCCTCTTCATCACTACTCCCAAGCTTGGTCGTCCTGCCTGGGGCTTCCTCATCTTCATCTAGAGACTGTTCCTCTGGAAAAACAAAAAAGCAGTATTTAAACACATGATTAGATTTTTTTTTTGGGGTAGTTTCACTGCTTGTCAGTGTGAATGAGTTTGATAGTGACTCAATAATTTTGCAGACAGATACATCAAGGTATAAAAGCAGTAAGGAGGTCAGGTTCTTACTTGCTTTCCCCAAAAGACAAATTATTTTGTTCCTTTAGCTCACTCCAAGGGCCTCATTTTGATGTCAGTGGGGCAGTTGGTGGCGGTTCCACCGGCATCCAGGCCATCTGTCCGACCGTCACATTATGATGTGGCTGGTCGGACCACACCGTTCTGTAAGACAGACCACCGCCTCCGACAGGTTCAAGGTGCCCTTCAGGGCAGCGGTCGGACACTAATCCTTAAAATGGAGGCGGTGCTTGATCAGGCATCGCCATAGAGATGTCCATTTCCCACAGCCTTTTCATGGTGGTCTCACCGCCATGAAAAGGCTGACTGAAATGGAATTTTGGGGCCCCAAACAGTACCCCAATCCCCTGTGAGGCATTGCTAAGTGGCAAGGGGAACACATGGGGTGTTCCCTCAAACATCTACACACCACCTGGTGCATGGATGTTTGGAAAGTGCCTTTTTGTGCTGCAGCCCTTTTCTTGGACCGCAGCTCAAGCCGCAGTACAAAAAGGCACATTCCGACTGCCGTACTGGTGGTCCTATCCTAATCGGCAGGTGGGGCCACCAACTTATTGTCGGACGGACACCTGCCAGCGGCGATTGCGGTTGGACACTCATCTGAACGGCATCATAATGACGGCCTAAATTATACAATAAAAGGAATTTTGTACTGCAAGCCATATGTTTTGACTACACAGAATGAATCTATATCACAATATGCATCACAGATTTGCTACCAAAAATGATGAACTACATAACAGTAAGGACACCGAAATATCAAAAGCAAGCACCAATATGAATGTTTAGTGATATGAGATATAATTAACCTGTGAACAACTCTTTAAGCACTTCAGTTCTCAAAAGTAGCTTGCAAAGAACGAGTAAATGTTGGGTTCTGTCGCCTGCAGTTTTCATGAAAAGAACAGAAATGCGGTCCTTAATTTTTACTACATAATACAATGTGCGGTTGGCAAAATACCAGAAAAATGACAAACTTCACCAAATGAAAACAAAACAAAAAAGACGAACTCTCAGGAATACTCTGAATGTCCATAACAAATTAGCGTGGATTTCTGAAATGGCGAGAAAACGATGATAAAAATCAAAGCATATTTACATTCATTATTTTATTTAACCATGGGAGATTTAGGCACACTGGTAAATTGCAAAACACTGACATGCTAAACAGTGAGTAGCTACAACAATTCTAAAATAGTATTTAGTCGAAAAATGCAAAATATTGTTCGTCTTGACAACTAGATGAGGAGAGGCAATGGTTAAAAAATTGCACTATGACGAAAAAAGGACAAATGTAACAGGAAACAAAAATTGAAAAGACAATGGGAAAAAACTATAAAGGAGTGGACAAAAGGAGATGGGGACATTAAATATTTAGAAAAAAGACATACGTTCTCGAGAGAGAAAAGGGAATAAAAGGTTTATGTAAAAACAGTGATATAAGGGAACAAAACGACGTTTCGTTGTTTTCACTAAAACCATAGGGTTGTGATACTATCAAGGAGAATTAGTGAAATGCAACTAGGGGTTAAAAGGGATCTTGCTTTGTATACTAGTTTGGCAGGTAAAAGTTTATTTTGTAATTTTGTATAAATATAACTTAAGCTTCAAAGGATATTATTTCAAAACTGGTCCCTTTCTTTATCGTTTCTTACTTTTAGAAATGCTCTGTTGAACTTAAGTAAGCATTCATTATTAGTGATGTGGAAATTTTTTCCATTCAGTTTCGTCTCATTTCTATTATTCTTTTGCACGACCCCATAGAAAATTACTTTTCATTTAAATATTAAATGGTCCATTTTAAAAATAGTCTGAGGGAGGTTAGTGGGAGACGTGGTAGTTCTGTGGATATGCTGTCATCATTTTGTTTAAGTGATCAGCGTGAAAGAAGATCCACCATTGCAGCCACAGTGCAAGATGTGTATTTTGGTATTTGTTTCTAGCATGTTTACGATGAGAAGCAATTTCTTTAAAAATGTTGGATGCCCAGGGCATGGCCAAGATGGCGGACATGCTTTAGTGTCTCTCCTATCATAGCGCAGAGCAGCAACTAACCTCACCGACTGATCGGGCTGAATAGCCAAGGTGGCGAAGAAGAGGGAGAGCTGCGCTGGCCATCAGAGGCTCCCTCCCGGTTCGGAGCACGGGGCTCGTGAACGACTGTGGCTACTGGGCCTATGGGCACGGGCGGCTGGCGTGTGGCCTGTCTCGTGGCCGAGACATTTTCGAAGCACTTCGTGCCTGCAGGATAGCAAGTCGGAAGAGAGGACTGACCTGCTTCGGTTCGGCCTCCCAGCCCGGTCTGCAGTGCAGGGTTGAGGCCGGAGCTCCAGGGCCTGCGGGGCTGGGAGCCTGCAGAGGGTGTTGAGCAGCAACGGTGACTCGCCTGACCCAGCATTTCCCGGCAGTCCTCCCTGGGCTCAACACGGACCTACGACCGGGGGCGTCGTCTTGAGGCAGCACGGAGGCTGTAGCTGTGTTTTGGCTAGACCGAGGAGAAGGCACGGCCACTGGATATCGGCAATTAAAACGCAGCAGAAGAGGGGCCCGGGAGGCGGGCCTGAGATCCAGGTGGCCAGAAGTTTTAACCTGCGCATCGACCGGTCCTGTAGAGCTTGGTGAGAACAACTCCGATTGAGTCAGTGGGGGTGGAAATTCCAAGGGCCACACATACAGTAAGAGTTGAAAGAGAGTCCCCCCGGTTTCCCCAGATAAAGAGTCCCATGTGTAGCGGGTGAAATGGAGGGCTTGTTCCTACACTTGTTCCAGCCTGCCCAGATGTACTCCCTGCTTCCTGGCACCTATCTTGGAGGCTCCCAATTGGACTAAGGAACAGATAGCGGAGGAGCTCCCCTCGCCTCCACACAGATACCACATCACCAGTGCCCAGCCATAAAACATAACAGAACCAAGCGACTGAGTCCTATCTCCCGGAGGAGACTAATAACTCATGCACACGCGACGCTAGAAGCCTAAGCCAGCACAGCAGGGTGCCGGTGAACGACATTGACTGTCACACACCGACTGTGGAGACACTCTTCCAGGGCCTTGCTTGCAACAGCGGGACCCCGTTTGGGGAGGGACTCGAGGACCTGGGGTTGTGGCGGAAGGGACCCCAACCTCTATATAGAGCCTTCACTGCGGAATGGAATGTTGATCTCGATGGCCTCGAAAAGAGATCACCAGCAGATTCCCTCCAAAGCTTAACATGGCAACGGCAAGAGGAAAAAGAGACTGCAACCTCAAGGACATGCTTATGAGAACCACGGGGTCTCCGGGGTGGGTGGGCACACGCCCAAGAAGTAAACCAAGGGGGATTACTGAGGCATCGGAGGAACCGATCACCCGCCCCTATCTAGAATCGTTGTTCGCCTCACGGCCCGAGGACTTGCATTCTTTTAGGAAGGAGGCCGCTCAGGAGCTAAAAGATACAAAGCGGGATCTAGATGGCTTAGGCAAAAAGGTCTCCTTGCTGGAAGTCCACAAAGCGAGCAGGGACGAAGAAACTGAACAACTCCAGCAGCAGACTTTACGACTTAAAGACCTGAACTTGGATCTTCAAGCCCATGCAGAAGATTTAGAGAACAGATCCTCTCGGAATAACACCCTGATCCGTGGCGCCCCCTCCATAACGATCTGATATCACCTCATATGTGCAAGGCCTGTTCAGAGCCATTTTAAAGGCAGGTCGCGAGATGACCATTCAACGTGATAGAACACACAGAGTGGGACTAAAACGCTCGCTTGGGGCTTCCCCTCCAGACATACTCACGTATGTCCATGACTTTGCCTTGAAAGAGCGTATCCTCCAGAATGCTAGAGACTAAACCCCAGTGCACTATCAAGGGGATCATCTAGTCCTCTACCAAGACGTTGCAGCAACAACTCCCCAAAAATGGAGAGATTTTTGTCCCAATCGCTGCACACTTATGAGCAGTGGTGGCTAGCTATTCCTGGGGACATCCTTTTTGCATCATTTTCCATCACGTGGGAAGGCTGCACCAAATCAGATCCCTGGAGGTAGCTCGCTGGGTGTTGGATCTGAAGAATAACGTTTCCGATTCCCTACATCACAACGGAGAAGAAATAGACTGAACCAGTTCTTCAATACGGAGGAGCTCTGGCGCCTCCCCGAACAGCCTTCAACCGGACCCCGAAAAAATAGCCAGAGAGAAACGGGCAGTCATAAAAATGCTAGCTGGCACCTCCTCAAGGCTGGCATCATCTAGATGAAAGCTCCCTCTGGGCTTCCACTCTGGAATCTCTCCCTGTAATTTTCTCTCCTTTCCGCCTGCGTCAGAAGCACTTCAAGCAGTGTACAGCCGGGCCCAAGCAGATGGGAGATCACATCCGCATCCCCTTTAGTGTCAAAATGGACATACCAGAAATAGACTATAACCTTTGTTATTTTAGTTCCAAATTGTTGATGTTACCGTTTATTAGGGTTTTGATTTGTTTAGATCTTCCTCTTTTTTGGGTTAGAACTGGGAAACGCAACCTTTGACCCACATACTCCCTAACAGAGCTTGCCAGATTAATTTTGCATGTATGACTCCTCTCCTGTACACATGTAGTCATTACATAGTTTTCCCTGTCCAGGCCCAAAGTCAAACAAGTTGAACATCCTTACAATAAATGTTAATGGGCTGAACCATCCCGTGAAACAGAGCTCTATACGGTCATATCTTTAACACTCAGAGGCTGAGATATGCCTCGAGATGAACACAGAAAAACCAATGAGAGGGTTTGGCTTATCTGCAGTAAGGCCACGCCAATATCACGAAACAACAACAACTTGCCAATACTGCGTCTTGTTTTCAGCTTTAAACCAACCAGAGGCGGAACAACCACTTTTTCAGTTCGAAATGAATCTATTTATTTCTCTTTGAATCTATTTAATTCGTTTTCATTTCAAAGAAACATTTTACAAAAATTCACAACTTTACAACCAACATTACACAAAAAGTCCCCACCCAAAATTGGTGCTCATAGAGCATACCTCTTTCATATCCACACTTTCATACATACGTCCTATACCATTTTTTTTGTGTGTGATAAATCTATATCCTCTGAAACAGAGCTCCATACGGTCATATCTTGAACACTCAGAGGCTAAGATATGCCTCGAGATGAACACAGGCTCCGCTCCAAACACTTCGGACACCAATATTTCTCCTCTCTTCCGAATAAGACTGCAGGAGTGGCCATATTAATCTCCAGACACTTTAAAGGCAAGGGCAGGTCTAAAGAGGCCAAATTAAGGGGCAGACTTCTAACTTACTCAATACAAATAGGCACCGAAATAATTACGATTGCCTCCATATACTCGCCCAATGAGAGCCACGAAATATTTTTCATTACAAGCGGTTACAGAGGTCATGGGGTCACCAGGTCGGTTGGCGACTTAAATCTTGTCTTCGACAACAACATGGAAAGATCACCACTGAGGGGGGGCAGGCTTGCCTCACTAACAGGGGCCTTAATGACATATGGAGGAACGCACATGGGCAGGCCCGTGGCTACACATACTACTTCTTCACTAAGAAAACATATGACAGGCTGGTTTACTTCCTAGGCTCCTGAGACTTGATTTCTAGGGTACAAGATGTAGCTATAGAAGCCCGATCTCTGTCTGATCACTCAGCAGTCCCTGTCGCTATAGACTTTCCCAAACAGAAGTGTGGCCCCAAACATGGCAAAACCAAAGGGGGTGATGGACGGAGTGTTGAACAATGCAAGCACTCACCCCCTGTCAACTGATCTGGGTTTAATCCATCATCATTCTTTAGCTCACTCCGCCACCCCAGTTCAGACATGGCCATATGTAAATCAGTCTGACCCTGTGCCTCATGGGAACAGTCCAGCCCGAACTGCCAAGCCATGTCTTCCCTGGACCGGAAACAAGCATCCTGGGACCGGTTTCTGGCTAATCAGCCGTAATCAGCCAGGCTAGATTGAATCCAGTGGCAAAGTGAGCAATGGACCTACGGCTGGGCATACCCTGCCAACTTAGGGCGAACAAAGCAAAACCAAAGGGGATGATGGACGGAGTGTTGAACAATGCAAGCACTCACCCCCAGTCAACTGATCTGGGTTTAATCCATCATCATTCTTTAGTTCACTCCGCCACCCCAGTTCAGACATGGCCATAAGCAAAGCAGACCCTGTGACTCATGGGAACAGTCCAGCCCGAACATGGCGTCTGCAAGATAATCTACTGCAGCGCCCGGCTAATGTGGAGCAAATCACTAGAGCGATCACAGATTACTTTGCAATTAATGATACCCCAGAAATAGCTGTCTCCACTGTGTGGGACGCACTGGAAGCGGTGGTAAGGGAAGAACTGATTGCTTTATCGTCAGCCGAAAATAAAGAGCGCAGGGGTAAAAGGGAGGACCTCTCCCGACAAGTTGCGGAACTTGAGCACATCCATAAACTGACTGAAGCCCCCCCCCCCCCCGGTTGTGGCGACAGCTGGAAGCAGCTAGAGTCTTATTAGCCGGTATCGACGTAGATAGGGCAGAATCCGCTCTACTCCGCCTAAAACCGCCTAAAGCACTACTTCTATGTCGGGGGCGATAAGGTTGGACATCCTTGTTACAGGCTGAAGATGCGGAGGCAAAAGCAGTTGGTCCAGGAAGTCGTGGATTCTGAAGGTCAGGCACAAACCAAAGATCCCCTTATTGCAAACGTCTTCAGAGATTAATAACAACAGCTGTACTCGGCTCAGAGCTTGAGCCCAGAGGGAACCTAGCTGTTCCTCTGGGAGGCACACACTTCCACCCTCACTCCAGAATAGAAAGTAGGTCTGGACAAGCCAATCAAAATTGAAGAAGTTATCTCCTGTATAACTAGGCCAAAAACATCTAAATCCTATGGGCCCGACGGCTTTTCCGACATATTTTGTACAAAAAGTTTTGTCAGCTCCCAGCACCTCTCCTTACTCGATTATTTAACGCCCTGGGGACTCTGGCAGCCCTCTCCCCCGCTCGATAAAAACCGCTTCCATCGCAGTGATACCTAAACTGGGGAAAGATAAAACCTGATGCTCCTCATACAGGCCGATCTATCTCCTAAACGTTGATTTTAAAATATTCTCAGATAAGTTAGTGGCACGTCTCAACCCCTTGCTTCTGGGTCTGATCGACCCAGATCAGGCAGGATTTGTCCCACAACGTCAGTGCTGAGACAAGACGCGAAGGGTCCTCCACCTCATAGACAAGGCTCAGAGACATGGCCAAGAACGTATCCTCTTTTCGGTCAACCCTGAGAAAGCGTTCAACAGAGTGCACTGGCCTTATCTTGAGGCCACTTTAGAGCACTTTGGCATGGGGGATAGATTCAGACGGTGAATTAATAGTATATATGACGGCCCCACAGCAGTGTTTCGAATAAATGGCCATTCCTCCACTCCATTCACAATTAACAGAGGTACCAGACTAGGGTGTCCACCGTCACGGCTACTTTTTGCCCTCCACATGGAGCCCATGGCCTATAGAGCGCGCTCCCACCCAGATATCAGGTGAATCCAATTTGGCGGAGAATTCCATACAATTAGCCTTTATGCCGACAACGTCCTAGCTACGCTGGAGAACCCGGCTACATCCCTGTCCGCCTTTCGTGATGAGTTTTAGGGCTTCAAAATGAATATCCTTAAATCGCAAGCCCTAAACCTAACTATGTTGCAACAGGCGTTAGCCACCCTGTAAAGTACCTTCTCGCTCTCCAATGGGTCACTTCTCACATTCAATACTTGGGGATACAGATTGCCCCTACGACATCAGAGACGGTGACGCTCAACTATCACATGCTTTCCCAGCAATACGCATCGACCCACGTCGCTGCCGGCAATTCACCCTCTCCTGGCTCAGGAGGATAGCTGCAGTAAAAAGTGGTGATCCATAGACATCTTACTTCCTTTCCTTTTCCCTTGACTCCTATAGTAGGGAAGCCCGACTTCACCCCAGCTCTCTCAGACCCTGGCTTCTCCTGCTGGACTCAGGCAGGATGGAGATCGGTGGGTCAATTGTTCGACACAGAAGGCCCCATCCTGTTCGACTCCCTCCGCCAAGACCACAAACTCTCCGAAAGTAAGAGGTGGCACTACACCCAGATATGCCATTGGGTGATGCAACCCACAGTCCGACCAGGTGCCCAACGTTACCTCATTCAATATGAACAATGGCTATTATCTAATATGGCAAACATGCGACTCTTTACACACCTATATAAGCTACTGGCCCCTAAACGCCCAGCCATGAAATCCCCAGGCCAACGGCAGTGGGAATCAGAGAGAGGGAGGCGACGAGATACCCTGTCGAGCCTGGGGGTTGAAACAGCTACTAAAACCATAACATACTGATACCTCACCCATTGCAGACTACATAAATTTGCTCCAGCTAAGTAACCTGATTGTTGGCATCGATGTGGTTCCCCAGGTACCTTACTAAATATATTATGGAAATGCCCAACATAGACACATCTGGACACGGATCTCCCCAGATTCCCGGCATACATCCTCCTCCGCAGGGGTAGACAAACAGGTCTAGCATTATTGGCAGCCTTGCAAAACATACCTATGCACTGGGGCACTCGAAGCATCCCGACATACTAAGGTTGGATACAGACTCTGGTATATAATCAGGATGAAGGGCATCACCCTCACAATGACGAATCAAAGTTAATCATTCCCCAAGCTCTGGAAACCCTTCCTGGCTCTCTTGATGACAGAATTCTGTGAACTGACTTGCCCCAAGTATATTTTTCTCCTTCACCTGGCAGAATCTGTTACAACACCAGCACAGAATCACTAGAAAGTAGGGCAGACTGGGGGGCTGGATTTCTTTCCTCATTGTTTTGTATATGCATCTAGTTCCGGTTATTTTGTGAGGGAAGTGGGGGATGTTAAGGGTTGTCGTTTGTTGTATATTGTAGCATTTTTAACAGGTGGCGCTTTCATCACCTGCTTTCATCACCTGCTTCATATGCTTGTTGTTATCAAATTAATAAAGAAACTTAAGCTAAAAATGGTGAATGTGAGCTAAGGGAAGAGTATGACTGCAGTACAGTTTAGTAGTTTGCAAGAAGGTTCAGAAGGTTTGCAAGAAGGTTGCAGCACAGTTTGAGTGAAAAGCAACGATAGGAAGTCTTCCACTGTGCTGTTCCATACTCAATTTTGTCACTTCTGAAAAATATCATTCAGGGTGTGCACTGCTGGGGCTGACTGCTGGCACAATGGGACGAGTTCTTTATGTACAGCGAGCATGACCTCTGGGTGAGAATCTTTGGAGAAGAATAACCATTTTATACACCCTCGTTAGAGACTTTGATCATTTTGACTCAAGATCCCTGGGACATTGGGATGGTGAAGTGATTTTATTTTGCTTAGTTCTCCTTTAGAACAAAAAGAATGCCCTCATTAAAACGTAGATCTTTATTTGGTGGATGTTCATGCAGTGCCCTACTTGCCTATAGCAAGGCTCGCAACTTGAGAGCCCCATCAGTTAACTACCCATTGAACACAGTCTTCAGCAATGGATTCCACCATCTAGAACTCTGCCTAAAGCGTTCGTCTTTGCTCCAGTGAGGACAAACAAATTATTTAATCTGCTCAGTGTGTATGTCCCACCTAGATTACTGAAACATTATATATGTGGGCCACCTCTCCATTGTCTCCCTCTCAAAATATCACAGTTCAAAACTATGTTTGGTTTACACTCACATCATGGGAATAACCCTGGACAGCAATCTCACTATGCAGAAACACATTAGCAACGCCACAAAGGGAGAAAACTTCCAGATAAACACTTTGAGGAAACTGAAGCCCCTCCTACCAGCCAATGACTTCAAGGTGGCTGTACAAGCGCTAGTTATCCCGCGGGTGGAATATGGAAGTGTCTCTCTTTGCGGCCTTCCAAAAGTGACCACAGCTCCCCTGAGAGCCTCAATAAACACAGCAGCAAGACTCATCACTGGCTCAAAAAGAAGTTCCCACATCTCCCCTGATCTAAAATCCTTGAATTGGCTCCTGCTTGAAGCAAGAATTCATCTAAAAATAGCCAGCATTACACACAAGGCCTTACACCACAAGGCTCCCAGTTCCCTTGTCCAGAAATTGACAATCTCCGGTGGGTCTAGGCCCTCTAGGGGTGCTGACAACCTACTACTAAAACTTCAAAGATTCAACAAAAATAAAACATATAAACAAACCTTTTCTGGAATGACACCCAGGATTTGAAATACTCTTCCCCCAGAAACTAGATTGAACTCTTCCACCGTCTCCTTAAAAAAAAAGAAGTAAAAGCGATTCTCATGGCAAAATTTACTTGACTAGACGCTAAGCAAATCTGAAGAACAATAGTACCCTTACTACCGTGTTGGGGGTCCATCTATTCTCTCTAGGCACGATATCCTGCCCCGGAATTTAAGTAATCGAGACACTCACGTTAAGCGCTCTACGACTGTTCCTGTGCTTTTTTTTTGTACTGTTATCCCATGCTTCTGTCCTCCACGACTTTTACTTTGCACTCGTACTATTAACCCTTGCGTGTTCTCCCCGTCATATTATTACCTTTATAATTTGTCATGCTATTCTCTATGTATAATTGAACTCTGATCACTGGAAAGTGCTCTGATATCCGCAAAGATCTTGTTCGCGCTCTATAAAACCTTCAAAATAAATAAATAAATAAATACTGGATCTGAAATCCCTGTATGGGCTCCCTAAAAGAGATCCTTTTTTGATTAAAAAAAGGCATGCCTGGGGCCTAACCGAGCAGCAAGAAGGCAGCTCTCTGAGTGCGCTCTGCCGGCTGAGGCCAAAATCTGTGCATAATCTGCCCTTAAGTGACAACCAGCAGCAGACCTGTGCGCTTTAAGGTGCGAGGCAAGCACTGAGACCACTTTTCGGACGGCGGAGGGCCGCAGCGCTTCCCCTGGCGACTGCAAGTTGGAGCTGCTAGGCACAGGGCCTTGGGGTGAAGGGCTGACGCCAGGAGACGAGGGACCAAAATCAGATCCTGACTCGGAACATTGGAGGCTGGCGAGAGTAGGGCTGTGCAGCTGGGAAGAGTCCCCACCCCACTGCGGCAAAGTCGAAGCACACATAGATCCCCTGACGGGCGGGCCATCTCACAGCTCGTGGAGGAGGCCAGTGGATATCTGCTACAGCTCAGACGAGGGTCCCGGCGCAAAGAGACGGCGTCGGACCTCGCTCAGAGACATCGACATATTGAGCGCCTGGGAGCTGGATGGATCTGAAGTTGATCGGAGTCAGAGGTGAGGAGCGGCGTGGGGGGCGGGGTGGCAGCCTCCGCTCTCGCCGCCGGCGGGTCGCTGAACGCCTCTGTGGCTGCAATGGGCCCTGGCTGGTGTGCGGGGCCACTGGCCCGCTTTGTTTTCATCCGCTCCCCGGACTAAAGCCTAATCTTGCGCAGGTCTTCAAATACTGCATAAGCGCGTGGTACACAACCAGCCCTGCCGTGCTGGAGATATTGCCTGAGACGCTGTGGGAAGCTGCCTTGAACTTAATCTGTTGATCCCGCTGGGCAGGCCTGTGCTATCTCACCAACCCCTGCAGGCCTCGGGATGGCATCGAAGCTGCCACCCGCCAGGGACGTCAGAGGGGCGTGACTGGGGCCTTGCCTGTTTGCTATCTGAGACTTACCGGGTGAGAACAGAGTAAGGGGTGCGGCGGCCAGCCGCGCCTATGTGCCGGCGGACACAGTCGGGAGCCTCAGGCCTGGTAGCTCTCATTACAACAGATCCGGCGGACGTTGGGAGCATGGAAGGTTTGCAATTTGGCGCAATCAGAGGGGTTGTAAAATGCTACTAAACAGACGCTACATACTCACTTGGAAGCTGCGTGGTGACCGCTGTCCTTACTTATTAACATTTCCTGCTACATGCAGCTGGATCTGCCTGGGCAGTTCATCTGGTTTGGCGACGGCGTGGTGACAGCCAAGCGCCCAAACTGCGCAGCTATGGGTGAACACGAGGCCCAACAGTCTAAATTGCCCTTTGTGAGCAAGCGTACGACGCACCAGACAGACTCTGGCACAGAGGGAGTAGGAGACACCTCGACAGCGCCGGCTTCAGGCGACCGGGAGGATGACATGCGTACACTGCTGCTTCAAATGAGGTCCAGTTTATTATCCATAGACACTAAACTCGATGTTCTCACTTCTCAGTTAGACCAGGTCTGAAAACGAATGGACAGCCACGAGAACAGACAGGATCAGCTTGAAAACTGCTCCTCGGACGTTCATGATTTCCAGGTGAAGGCCAAAGAACAGCTATCATTGATTAGGAACAATGACCCGGAAGCTAGATCATAACACTACAACGTCCGCATTACGGGCGTATCCGAAACTACTGCCATCTCCAAGATGGAAAAATTTGTTGAGGACATGCTCCGTGAGTTGTTCAGTTCAGCTCTCTCATCGGTCTTCATTGTGGAGCGGGCACATCGCATGTTGGGTCCGCGGCCTCCTGTGGGGTCCACTACCCGCCCGATCCTGGCCAGACTGCTAAATTACAGAGATCGGGATGTGGTACTACGTCAAGCTAGAGAGCGTGGTACAATCCAGTATAAAGGGAATAATATCTCCTTTTTCCCAGACTTTACCCCAAGGCGCAGGTGGCGCCCCGGGAATTTGGCCGGCCAAACGTCTTCTCATGCAGGCGGAGGTTCCCTACGCGCTGCTTTATCCTGCGAAGCTAAAGGTCTCTCACCAAGCCACTACTCACTTTTTCACAGACGCAAAGTCAGCCAAGAAGTTTGCTAAACATTTGGGTGGACTGAAACGTGCCTCCAGTCGTGCAAAAACTCCTACCCCTGAGAACCACCTAAGCGACAAAGACTGATCAATTTGCATGACCTCCTGGGAGGAGAAATGTGTCATCCAAAATAATCTTTGCTTGCTTGGGTTTTAGAATGTTAGCACACTGATATTAATACTAGATTGACCTTTTGCTGGGTCTGCCTGGCTGATTTCTACATATGGTTTGCACCTTTACAAACCTCAGCCACCCGCCTTCTGGCAGGGCTGTTCGCCGGTTAGCCCATGCCTCTGGGGAGAGCTCCGGAGGTTTGTTCATAAGATCTGTCCTGGAACGCATTGTTCTGGTGTTTTTTCAAGGGGGGGTGTCATACACAACCTGATTAGGTGGTTGGTGTGGGAGGGAGGAGGGCGGGAACTGATTTGTTGGGGATGTTAGTCAGAGAAACAAGTGATAATGACCTGAAAGGAGGTACATATTGCAGCATTGGCTGCCACACACCATAGTACAAGCGAGAATTAGAGGCATTCACCTCACCTGAGCAGATGTTGCGTGGGGTTCCTTATACACTGCTGAACTGGCCATTGGCAATGAACGCCTACTGCCCCCAATAGCCTGGCAGACTACAGATTCCTGACACGGAATATCCGCAGACTGAATTACAGCAGGAAAACCAGGCTGGTTCACTCTTATATGAACAGGCATCAAATCGATATCGTTCTGCTACAAGAAACTCATCTAAAACAGTACAACCCCCCCCCATAGGCTGCACACTACATATTGGGGCTATGCGTACGCCACTATCTGTTCTAATTAATTATGCAAGGGGAGTAGCAATATTGCTTCAGCAGGGGATAGTTTGGAAGGCTGAGGAGATACAGACAGAGGGACGCTATGTTATCCTCTGCGGTTCATAGGGAGGGACGAGAATGACCATTATAGCAGTGTACGGGCCGAACGTGGATTGTCCTGAATTTTTCCAGGACCTATAGGCTAAAGTACTTCTTGTTGGGTGTGCCACTATAATCTGGGGTGAAGATTTTAATGTTGTGTTCAATAATTCCTTAGATCGGCAAGTCAGCGCTCACACACTACATCCACATTCTAGAGACACCCTCAATGCTAGATTGGGAGAAGGTAGTTTGGTTAATATCTGAAGGCAAAGGAACCAGGGGGTAGCGGAGGGCACCTGCATTACTGCTCATTACAGGGCTTGGTCCAGGCTCAATTATTGGGTAGTATCACGAGACATTGCAGCTTGGACCACAGACACCGCTCATTTCCCCAGAACATTATCTGGCCACGCCCCTTGCCTGCTCCAGCTCCAGTTTCCACATGCAACAACAAATATTTAGCTGGAGGCTCCCTTCTAATGCCCTGCTGGACTCTGCCGTTAAGGAGGAAATACAAAGGGATATCAAGGAGTATTTTGTTTCCAACACTGGGTCATTCTCCACACAAGCTACTCTTTGGGAGGCATTCAAAGTAGTTATACGGGGAAATGCATCTCTCGTCAGGCTGGGGTTCTGAAGTCTGTTAGAGGTATGCTGGCCTCCCTGGAAGCACGCATTAAGGCACTGAAAACTACTTATTTCTCTATCGAAGACCCTGCATTATTAGGGTCCATAAAATAATTACTTCTGGAATTTGAAAAGGAGGCCCACAGGGAGGTACAATTTCTAGTCAAGCATTCCCAGGCCAGGAGGTACGGGGAGGGAGACAGGACGGTCTGTCTCGACTTGGCACACATGCTAAAAAAGTCGCACACAGTCACTTGTATCTCCGAGATAGCTGGGGACGACTCCAAAATAGTCAGAGGCCATCAAGTGGTCATGAGTAGATTCACCAACTTCTATATAGATTATACACTGCCCAGCATCGCACAACGCCAGAAGACCTTTTGCTGTACTTAGAATCTATTGAACTGCTTGGGCGGACACATAGAGACTACCTGGACGCTCCCTTCACCTCTCAGGATATACAGGAAGTTATTAGTAGCCTTACGGCGGACAAGGGGCCCGAATCCGATGGCTTGACAACCGCCTTTTAAAAGGCACACGCCAATATATTAGCACCCCAGCTCATTGCGGTCTTCAGGAATCAGGGACACTTCGCCATCCATGAGAGAGGCAATCATCCAACATAGATCGAAGCCTGGTAAGCCCAGTCATGAGGTAGACTCCTACAGGCCACTATCCTTACATAACATTGACGCTAAGATATACGCCTAACTGTTAGCCAACAGGTTGAAAACCCTGCTCCCTCCAATAGCCCGACCTGATCAATCAGGTGTAATTGCAGGACGCTACATGGCGCTTAATTTACGTACATTCTTCACAGTATTGCATTACTTAAACCCTAATTTTAAGACACTTGTGGTGTTTTTGGACGCAACTAAAGCGTTCAGTGCACTAGAGTGGCCCTACTTTTCTGCTGTACTGGGGCGGATTGTTCTCAGTCCGACCTTTATAGCGTTGATAAAATTGCTGTACACGGATCCCATAGCAAGGCTGCGCCTGAACGGGCTTCTGTCGGACCCTCTTCGTATATCTCACGGGACCCGCTGGGGGTGTCCCCTCTCCCCTTTGCTATTTCCATGGAGCCAATAGAGGCTCTTCTACGCCCGCATCACATCAACAGGAGGTTGCGCTTCAGCATCAGGGGGTGGCTCCTCTCTCTATACACAGACGACATGACATTATACATTGAGTTTCCGGAGACTAACTAGAATCCATTGCTCCAAGAGCTCACTAGATTTGGCGGTCTCTCCAGTATATTTATCAATTGGACCAAGTCCACTTTATTCCCACTCACGGAGGCTACCAAACCTTTTGACCTAGACCACCTGCTGACATAGGCGGAGGGCCCGGTTAAATACTTGGGCATCTGGCTCAGCTGGGACGAACAAGAAATTTGGAATTTAAATTATGGGCGATCAGTGGTTTGGCAGGAGGGGAAGATAAAGGTGTGGTCCCGGCTACATCTGTCGCTCGCTGGCAGGATCGCCATAGCTAAAATGGTTGCTCTGCCCAAATTTTTATATCTATTTATAAACATTCCACTCCCGATAACCAAAGCATTCTTTACTACTCTTGGCTCACATTTAATTACAATGGTCTGAAGTTGGAGGCAGGCACGTATTTCGTTGAAGCTGCTCACACTCCCTCTTAGACTGGGGGCCCCGGATATTCCACTCTATGTGTACTGCGCACAAGCACAATTTTTATATTATTGGCTACACCCCACCGCATTTCAGCCTCATGCTGCGGTTAAAACTGATGTTGCGGCGCTGGTCTCCCTTCCATTAGCGATATATCAACCGTACTGTCGGCCGCAAGACGGGGAAGACACTGTTGTGGCCCTTCGATGGGCCTGGGATAGATTGCGCGCCAGGGCAATCCTGAAGGTTCTCTATGCTCCCTCTATTCCATTGGCTCGGAATCCTATGATCACGTCTATGGGAGACGGTGAAAGTGTTCAATTAGCGAAATCCATGGGATTTGAAACTTTTGCTGACCCCTACCCTGGTGATACTTTTTGCGATCAACCGGAGCACACTGCTGAGGACACGGTTAGATTTTCTGAACTGTTTCTCTATTACAAACTGAGAGCGACGTGCAGGAGATTTCATGATACCTTTCCGACTCCTCCCACGCCTTTGCCTTGAGCAGATGATTACTAACACGTTGCTCCGATGATTGATAACACGACTATACACCTCAATGAAAAACACTGCGTCAGTAACAGCGGCTAAGGCACAGCATGATTTGAACGAAGATCTAGATAATCTGGTAATAGATGAAGTCTGGGCTTTCTGCTGCAGCCAACTTACAATGCAATCGCCGAATTATCGGCTGCGACTAATTCATTTTAAATACTTACAGAGGTTTTATAGAACCCCTACCCAGTTGCACAGCATGGGGATTGGACCTGATGGAAATTGCTGGAGGTGTGGGTATGCTCCTGCTACCTTTCTTCACATGTCCTGGCTTTGCACACCAGTACCAAACTTCTGGGTAGATATATCTCATAAAATACAGGAGATTCTAGGGATCCACAATAAACCCACACCACTCATTGGTTTATTGGGATATGTCAATGATACTCAGCCAGAGCATTACATACTACACGCTATGCTACTTCTGCTTGCTAAGCGGCGGGTGGCAATTCACTGGTGGGGACAGACGGGCTCCTACGAGTAAGACATGGATTCAAGATGTTGTTTATAGTCACACTCAACTGTCCACCTTTTCGGAACTGATGCTGGTAGTCTCTAGACCCAAGAATATATGGGACCCGTTCTTGGATTGGCTGAAGGCCCAACACAGTAGCAACTGCCCCTCCCCAACCCCATATAACACTTGGGGATCAGCCTAGCGATCACTGTGCAGCGATGGAGGGTATGTCACACTAACTCATTATACACTCCGGATGGTTTGATGTTTATGGATAGCCTGCGAGTGGAACCCTGCACGACAATTATTATACCACGACTGTGGCACTACATGAATGACCTTGCTAAACTCTGATAGTTGCTATGCGAACTTGTACAAGAATGCACTGCTCCCTGACTGGTAAGGTTCATGTTTGTGCATCTCGAACTGTATTTCCAGCTGAGATTGGCACCTGCAAGAACATCTGTAATGAGAGATGTTGTATCTTCTGTTTTGAAAATGTTCATAAACAAATATAATTTTTTTTTTTAAAGGCATGACCTTCTGCACGTCGACTTTGCACCTCACCAGCCACGCTGCCCAATTGAGAAGCCCTGGAACTGCTGGTCCATCACTGTGGGTTTACTCTCTCGAGAGCGACTGAAAAAGGTAAGAGCACTGTTTAGCACAGGTATTCCTATGAGTATTACAGAAAATTGTACTCTTGCAGAGACAAAATACTAATGTATAAAACATTGGCTTTAACTCTTCTAACTGCCTGAAATGCTAACTGGTTAATGTGCCCTCCTTACTCAAACATGCAGTTAAAGCCTTTGGGCCAGATGTACGACCACTGAATTTTGCGAGTCGCAAAATTCAATGCACAACAGTGTCTCAGACACTGTTTGTGATTCCCAATGGGTTCGCAAATTGCATGCATCATGAATATTAATGAGGCTGTCGCAATTTGCTGCACCATTGGGAATGGTTAGCACTCCCAGGGATGGTGGCCTTCTGCGATCAGCAGATCACAGTGCCTGGGACTGCTTTGTCAATAAAGCAGGTTTTTTTTTTAATGCAGCCAGTGGTCCCTGGGGAACCATTCCCGTTTGCCAATGGTTTACCACCTACTTGAAGTGAAGGGGTCACAAAACACTCGTGGCATTTGCACTCGCTATTAGGAAGGGACGCCCTTGGCACTCCCCTTCCTAATAGCGAGTCGCTAACCCTATATTGCGAGTCGCAAATAGATTAGTGATTAGCAAAATAGGGTTAGTATATTGGGAAACGTTTCTTGAAGTCGCAAATGGCCAAATGCTCCTTTGCGACCTCAATAAACAGTCGTACATCTGGCCCGTAGACTTAATTACTCAACACGATTAAGATTTGTTTTTTTTATTACTGAGGTATGGACATCAGATTCTTCCACACCGTGGCCACATTTTGTTTATATGGTTTTAAAACCAAGCACCAGCCTCACCCAAATACAAAAGGCTGTAACTTTGCTATTATTGGTAAACAACAAATTAAACTATCTCATTTCAAGAAAAGTGCTTTTACTCATGCTGACAAGGCACTGGCATTCTCTGTAACCTTTGACAACAAATGGAAGGGTTTTGTATTAGCGCTCCTCCCATAAGTTTGGCAATTTTTTGCTCATCTGTTATCGCCATTAATCCTTAGTCATTCAATATGGCCTCCCTTTTTGATTCCTTGAAACCCCTTAATCTTTGTCAACAATTCAAAGCATCCACATGTCAATATGGGTCTAGATGTCATTTTCACATCTCCAGATTTAATAAATTGTGACCAAATCGTGTCTTCATTCAGGTCCATTAATTTTTGTATTCAATTTTGTGTTTTTCTTGCTGTACGCCAATAAATGACTAGCTGTAGTGGCTCAAAGAAAAGTCAGTGGGCAAGGTTTGCATCTCAACTTTTGCCACTACAGATTTAGTGCAGACTCCCCCAAAATTAGATTCTACAGTCCATTCAGATAGTGACTCAATGTCCACACGGATATCAGCCATTATAGATCGCAGCCATCGCACACCAACACAACCTTAACATCATCTCCTATGCCGACGACACCCAGCTGATCCTCTCCCTCACCAACGACCCCGCCACCGCCAGAGCCAGCCTACACGAAGGAATGAAAGACGTCGTCGAGTGGATGAAGAACAGCTGCCTGAAACTGAACTCAGACAAGACGGAGGTCCTCATCCTGGGATCATCCCCCTCCGCCTGGGACGACTCCTGGTGGACCCCTACCCTGGGCACCACCCCCAAGCCAACGGACCACGCACAAAACCTGGGCTTCATCCTGGACTCCTCCCTCTCGATGACCAGACAAGTCAACGCCGTCTCGTCATCCTGCTTCAACACCCTGCGCATGCTCCGTAAGATCTTCCGATGGATCCCCACGAAGCCAGGAAGACGGTCACCCAGGCACTCGTCACCTGCCGACTGGACTACGGGAACACCCTCTACGGGGGAACCACTGCCAAACTACAGAAAAGACTCCAGCGCATACAGAACACCTCTGCACGACTCATCCTGGACATCCCCCGCCACAACCACATATCCGTCCACCTGAGAGACCTGCACTGGCTCCCCGTCAGCAAGAGGATCACGTTCAGACTCCTCACCCACGCACACAAGACTCTCCACGACCTGGGCCCCAAGTACCTCAACAACCGCCTCACCTTCTAGGCGCCCACCCGCCAGCTGCGATCGACCAGACTCGCCCTCGCCACAGTACCACGCATTCGCAGAGCCACCGCCGGGGGAAGATCCTTCTCCTACCTGGCGGCCAAGACATGGAACTCCCTCCTCATTAACCTACGGCTCACCCACGACCATCTCTCCTTCAAGAAGCAACTCAAGACCTGGCTTTTCGAGCAGTAACGGATCCCTCCCTCCCAGCGCCGGGAGACCCTTCCGGGTGAGTAGCGCGCTATATAAATTGTTTGATTGATTGATCATGCTCTTCCAAAGACATTCACTGACCCGCGTGGAAGTCAACCTTCCATGCTCTGGTACAATTCTTTACTCAAAGAGGCTAAGCTAAGCTGTGAAAAGGTGGGGTTCGCATGAGGATCCAACTATAATCAGGAGCACAAGACAGCACTTAGGGATGCACTCACATCCCACAAAAAACAAGAGGGTAAATCTGATTACTATGCTAATAGAATTCTTGTGCAGAATGTTTCCATAAAGTTTTTAACATAGTCATAACCCAAACATTTCCCTCTTGCCTTTCCCAGGCAATTGATCATTCACAAGAACAATGTGTCAAAAATGTCCACATTTTTCAGGATAAAATCAGTGATGCTTTTGCCCAACTTAACATCAGTGCGATGAAACAGGATATGACTAGTCTTCACTCTACTCCTGAGCCTGTATGGCTTAGTAATTCCAACCATTTTTCCCAAGATGGGTTGGATAAACTTCTTTCATCAATAACATCAGGATCTCCACTTGATCCTATCAGGGATAGAATCTAGAAGATAGCGTGCTCTATAGTGCCCTATATGCTTCTATACCAGGGATGGTACAAAAGGGGTGGCAGAGTGGGCTAAAGAACGGTGATGGATTAAACCCAGATCTTTTGACTGGGTGTGAGTGTTTGATTGATTCAGATGCTCCGTCCATCACCACCCCCTTTTGTACCGCTTTTGGCCACCATAAGTGTGGCAGGGTATGCTCAGACGTGAGTCCCTTGCTCACTTTGCCACTGGATTCAAGCAAGCCGGGCTGAAGACGGCTGGAATGCCAGAAACTGGTCCTCGGAAGCTTGTTTCCGGTCCAGGGAAGACATGGCTTGGCAGTTCAGGCTGGACTGTTCCCATGAGGCACAGGGTCAGACTGATTTGCATATAGCCATGTCTGAACTGGGGTGGCAGAGTGGGCTAAAGAACGGTGATGGATTAAACCCAGATCTTTTGACTGGGTGTGAGTGTTTGATTGATTCAGATGCTCCCTCCATCACCACCCCCTTTTGTACCTCTATACCAGGGATGGCATGGCTTGGCTGTTCGGACTGGACTGTTCCCATGAGGCACAGGGCCAGACTGATTTGCATATGGCCATGTCTGAACTGGGGTGGTGGAGTGAGCTAAAGAATGATGATGGATTAAACCCAGATCAGTTGACTGGGGGTGGGTGTTTGATTTGCTCAAGCACTCCGTCCATCATCCCCTTTGGTATCGCTATGTTCGCCCTTAGTTGGCAGGTTATGCCCAGACGTGAGTCCCTTGCTCACTCTACCACTGGATTCAAGATAGCCTGGCTGATGAGGATTATGAATCCGAAACCGGTCCCAGGATGCTTGTTTCCGGTCCAGGGAAGACATGGCTTGGCAGTTCAGGCTGGACTGTTCCCATGAGGCACAGGGTCAGACTGATTTGTGTATGGCAATGGCTGAACTGGGGTAGTGGAGTGAGCTAAAGCATGATGGATTAAACCCAGATCAGTTGACTGGGGGTGAGTGTTTGATTTGCTCAAGCACTCCGTCCATCATCCCCATTGGTATCGCTATCCAATGGTTCCTGGCAGAACTCCTTCCTCCTTCACCGTATCCTCCTCCTTATGTCTGTTGGCGCCGCTCTGGCTGGCCTGTTGCCTTCCATCTGGGGTGGGCTTGCCTTCTTTTCCCTCGTTTCCTTGGGCCCTATGAGCTTCTCCCCCTGGCTAGAGGGTAGCTTTGTTGCCTTGGAGGGGTGTGGGGTACTTCGGCCTCTCTGGCCTTGCCCTTGGTTGCTCTGTTGGGAGTGTGAGGGCCTCTTCTTATTTCTTCCGCCATCCCTCTTGGGGTCGGTGGTGTCCTGATTGTGGGGACTCCTCTTGCCTGGGAGGGACAGGTTTTTTCCATGGTCCGCATGTCTGGTCCCCTGAGGGACCCTCTGTCCTGTCCTGGCTGGTGGGGTCCTTTCGCAGACCCTTCTTCCCCGTGGGTATTGCTAGGGTATCTATTCTACATGAAGGAATCTGCGTATAGTAGTCTATCAGATGTAAGAGGTACTTACCTTCGGTAACGATATATCTGGTAGAGACAATTCTAGTCGCCGATTCCTTCACTGCCTGCCCTTCTTCCCCGTTCTGCGAGGACTCTTGGGTTGGTCTCGGCACTCGCCTCCCGGTGGGGGGGCTGTGTCTACTGTGAGTGCATTCTTTCGCGCTCTTGACGGGTAGCTCAGTCTTGTTGCTGTTTTTTCCTCCTCTTTGGTTCTCTGGAGGATGGGGTTGTAGTGCTCCTGTGCCCCGCTACTCTGGCTGCTCCAGGGTTGTGGGGGTTGTCCTCTATTTCTGCCCTTCCCTCCCTCCCTATGGCTGCTAGGGGTCCTGCCCCTCTGCTGTCCTCTGTGTGGGGGTCCAATGGCCATGCCTTGCCCTTGTTCCTTGGGGGATGGTTGCCCTCTGTGCTGGGGTGACTTGGAGTTTTGTTGTTCCTGTCTGTCTTGGGGCTGGCTCCCCTTCCCTGTTTCCAGGTGGGGGTTGTGGGCCTGCTGCAGGTGTCATGACTTTTTACATATGTTCCCTGTCACCAGGGGAGGAGGCTGTTTACATGCTGGCAGGGTGGCTGCTCAGGGCTCTGTTCAGTTCTTTATTCTGCATATGCCTTTGGACACTACAGTGTTGCACTGCTCCTTATGGTGTCTCTTGTCTCCATTCCGTTTTTTGCTGCTCTTCGCACACTGTTCCCATACTCCCACAGTTTTGCTTGGTGGCTCTGCGTTGCGGCGCGGAAAAGTTCTCAGAGGAAAACTGACGTAGGCGTGCCGGGGTGGGGCTTATGTGACCTCGCAGATGACGCCTGGGCGGAGTCGCGTGGTGTCGCCCCGCCCCCGTTCCCCGTGCACAGGGATGCTGTGGCAAAATGTTTCCGGATCCAGTCTCACGCCTGGGGATAATTCTACGTGAAGGAATGTGCGGTTAGAATCGTCTCTACCAGATACATCGTTACCGAAGGTAAGTAACTCGTACTTTAAGACTCTGTATCAGGAAGTCCCCTCAAGGCTCATCCCTGAGCCACACTCTTTTTAACATGTATGTCCGTCCACTAGCCATGCTGATCTGCTCTTTTGGGTTTAGATTCATAGACCATGGGTACAACATGCACATTTTAATAACATTTGAGTATTCTGTCCCTCACACACAGAATAACATTCATAACTTATGATATCAGATTCTAATTGGCTGGAGGTGAATTCACTGATCTAAAGACAAGACAGAGGTGGTTTATGTACCTGGCAGGAAGACTTTAAATATGTTTCAAACTAATTTTTGTCTACAACAACTTGGCCCTTTTCCTTCACAATCTAGGGCTTCTGGATTGATGCGGACGGCTCTTTAAACAGCCAAGTGAACCATCTATCACCAGTTTTTTTCAACGAGATGAGGATTTTGCATGAAAACCTATTAGCTCTGCCACCCCAAACACACCTGCTGGTTGTATGAACCATGATTCTGGCTCAACTGATTTATTGCAACTCCACTTGAGGAGACATGCTCGAGTCTATTGTCCCGAGTGCAGCGTATCCAAAATGCGACAGCAAGGCATGCCTTCCAACAGCAACGCTATACTTCAGCCACATCAGCTCTTCAAGCTGTGCTTTGGGTACCGGTACCCAAAAGGCTCATGTTGAAATAACTCTGCCATGTGTGTCACACTGCCATGTGCATCCAGATTTTCACCAATTCGGCCCGCAGTAAGTTTCCAAATATGTTCCCTCGCACAAGCTCAAATCAGCTTCTGCCAATTTCTTAATAGTGCCCTAAGAACACCGCTCTAGATTTGGCAGCAGTACATTCTCTGCCCCGACGGCAGTACTCTGGCCCCAACTGTCTGCCCATCTGCGATTGTGCAACCAATTTTTGTCTTTCAGGAAAGGTTTGAAAATCTGTCTTTATTCACAGTAGATAAACGTAGCTCCTAGTGTGATTCTTGTGCCAAGACACCTTTTAGAAAACCAAGATCTTTAGCAATCTAACTTACATTACAAAAAGGTGCTCTGCCTAGTACATTATTTACGCCATATCAGAGCACTGAAATACCTCATGAACTTGTTCATTCCTTGCCTACGGGTGAAAAGTTCCATGCCTGCCAACCAATATCTCTTATCTACCCGTTCTACTATATGCAAGAAATGTTGTGGCCGAACCTTTCAAGGTTCCCCCTTGTGGAATTTCCTGCCATCACATCACAGACTTGCAAATGACTTTAAGTCAGAAAATCCTTAAGAACCCATCTATTTTCAATGACATATAGATAATTCTATCAACTTTAAGGTATTCCTACTCAATTGACTTAGAAGTCCCGAATGGTCAGCCAAAGACCCGGCACACCTTAGTCACCCTTGGCTTTCAGTAATCTCTTCTTTAAAGCATTATGATCTTTTTGGGAAATATTAGATAGTGGTACATTGTAGGCAAGTCCCGTCCTTGTCTGTTCTACTGGGTCTTACATCACCAGTCCTGTAAGACAATATTGGGCCACCTGCTATCTTTATATACACAATTTTGGTTGACAGAGCACAACCCTACCTTCCACACATGGAGTTATTGTCTCCTTAAGTGAGTATCTAGAGTTAGCTTATTAATACTAATCTATATTTGGCCTGTAAATTGGCCACATAAGCGATACTGGGGTGTTGTACCAATAATCTTCTTTTTTCATTTATTGGTTTTCTAGTCTCTGGATACTTGAATGCCATATGATCACGGATCTTTTTGATTTCGGACTAGACAAAGTGTACTCTTACAGATTGGACTATGGGACATTGTTCTCACATCTAGTAAGTGATGGGACGATGTGAGGCACGTGGAGTACTCAATAACTTGATTGCTATCTATATTCTATACCAAATACCATGCAAATACTGTTTATAGCGATTAGTGTGGGGGTAGCAGTCGTACAGTACTTTCCCCACTCTTTTCTGTTTTTAAACATCATGGTGCTCTAGCTCAAGATACTTTAGAGTAGTTAATATAGACTCTATTGTATCGCAACGACTGCAGGAGTAGTTCTCTTCCAGGGGATCCTCATCAATAGTCATAAGCACTGAATATTCCCGCCCATGTGCGGGACCCCAGAAACAATATAAAAATATATATGTAAAAACACATATCTCGCTCCACATATATGTACGTACATATATTATTTTTCTCACACCAATGCAGCTCCAAAACTGAGGCTAAAACAATGTAAACACATGTACATGTACTGCAATTAGTAAGGAAACAAAAAAAAACACATTAGGTCAAATATCCCTTGAACTTTGTGTTTTAATGAGTAAAAGCACTCATAAATCCTGAAAATTGCTTATAAATAGACATTGTTAGCCCTCAGGCTGCATTGTAAAACAATAGCATAGAAAATAAAACCATTTTCTACAAAAACTGGCACAGTGCCTTTAAGGCAGCCATGACCCCAGGCTTCCCATCATTCCTCAGGGGTGACAGTTAGGTCAGTTGTTCTTTACGGCTCCTTCAGTCAGGACCCTGGTGAAACAGCTCCCTTTCTTTTTGACTTTCTGTCAAAAAATATTCCTATTAATCTACAATTTTTGCTTTCACTCGACGTCTTTTAGACCTAGGGTGTTACTGCTACCTTTTTTAGGCTTAAAAAAGGTGATTTTTCTGTCAAAATGCCTTCTCTCTTTGACAAATGCCCTTCATGTGGAAGGAAGATGGCCAAGACTGACACTCATTCAGTGTGTATCCTGTGCCTACCAGACTCTCATTCTACGAAAACCCGTGAACACTGCCAGGTTTTAACATCCAGAACTCTCAAAGACCATGAGAGAATTCGTGTTTATGGACTTTCTGAGAGAGGAAGATCTCCCAAGAAGCAGAAAAGTCGGAGGGCGCGGTCGACGTCGAAAGAAGTCCTGACTTGTTCACCTTCGGCGTCGGGATCGGCGTCGAAGAAGCAGTCGACGGCGACGAAGAAGACGTCTTCAGCGTCGAAAAGCAAGGTACCTTCGCTACAGGCAGCGTCAAGGGGTAGGTCGCCGTTGAAGCAGAAGAGCTCGACGGCGAGACAACCGGCGTAGAAGCAGCATAGTCATGCTGTGACGTCGAGGCATTCTCCGTCGACGCCTGACCACCGGCGTTCGGTGTCGAGACAACCTCCGTCGACGACTAGTCGTGGTCGTTCGGCGTCGAGGGAGCCTCTACCGACACGTAGTCGATCGACGTCGAAGCAGCCCACGTCGATGCCTAGTCAATGGCGTTCGACGTCGAGGCAGCCTCCGTCACAGCCAGTCCAGCGGCATTCGGCGTCGAGGCACCCTCCGTCGCCGCCAGAGCATCGGCGGTTGACGTCGAAGCAGCCTCAGTCGTCATCGAGCAGACACCCTTCAACGGCGAGACGCTCAATGTCGAAGGACAGTCAACGACACTCGAGGTCGAGAAGATCGGCGTCGAGGAGATCACGGTCGACATCGAGAGAGCGTCTAACTGCTCTGCGTTCGTCGTCGAAGCAGCCACCGTCGACGGGTCTGCGGAGATCCAGGGAGCGGAGCGACTCGCATTCAGCGAATGTCTCTCCTACAAGAACACAGGAGAGATCGCCCTTGAGGCAGGTGGTGCAAGAGATGGAGAGTGAGTCATTTGACCAGCCTCAAGCCCTAAGGTCTCTACTGGGTTCCCCAGGATCAGCATCGGCTGCGGAGGTGGAACAATCACCAATACAGGATCCTCCCATCAAAGGGAGAAGGGTCTCGGATGAGAGAGGTCGGTCTCTGGTGAGCCTGTTATCATCCTCCTCGGCATCTCGAAGTGACAGATCCTCGGATGGGGAAATCAGCTCTTCGGATAGGGAGAGGTCCAAGTCCCCTGCAAGGTCGCAGCAGGATCAAGCGGATCAACCTCCTCCACGTTCACGTTCGCCAGTGAAGGATCGCACCCAGAAATCTCCTCCTGTTAGTCTTTCCCCAAGGTGGTATAGACCTCTTCACCACTGGGCCAAGGACAAGGAGACGGCGGATCGGTTGAGGGCGTATCGAGATCAAATCTCCCGCCGCAAAGAACGGTCTCGTTCTAGAGTGCACTCAAGCAAGAGAAGATCTAGCCACAGGGAGCGATCTCGTTCTAGAACGCGCTCAAGTAGGAGAAGATCTATGTCCAGGCGGACTCATAGCTCTTCAAGTTAATCAAGGACCCGATCTCAAAGGAATTACTCTCCGACTCTAACAGACAGCCCACACTCGAGAATATCATCAACTGAGGATATTTTCTCGTTCCAAGACATCTTGGGCAGGGGAGCCCTGAAGCTAGGAGTGCCTATGACAGCTCCGCAGGTCAAAACGACGGTCATCTTTGAAACCCTGCAGCACAGAGCGGCACCCAAACCTTTATTGCCCTTGGTCCCGGGTATCATGGATCCAGTGAATGAAGTCTTCCTGACTCCGGCTACAGTGAAGTCAGTCCCAGCGAGGATTCTCAAGAAATATCGTTCTCCTGAAGAGGATCCTCTGTTCCTCAAGTCCGACCCACCTCCAGATTCGGTAATCATTGCGGCGGCTAAAAAATCCAATGCAGTAGCCTCCTCATCCACGGTACCGCCGGATAAGAACAGCAAGTTACAAGACTCATGGGGGAGAAGAGTGTGTAACACCTCAGCCTCTTTCCTCAAGGTCTCCAATGCGGAAGCTCTACTGGGCAGATATGATAGATGTCTGTGGGACTCGCTTCAGAGGTTTTCTACAAAACTGCCTCAGGAGGATAGAAAGGACTTTGAGGAGATTCTGATGGAGGGCAGTCAAGTCTCCAATCAGATTATAGGGGCGGCGGCAGATGGAGCTACTCTGGCTGCGCATGGTTATGCGCATGGAATCACAGCGAGGAGATCCTCGTGGTTGCGCCTAACAGAATTGAAACCCGAGGCTCAAGCCAGAATACTAAGCCTTCCTTTTTCAGGCACATCTCTCTTTGGGGCGAGTGCGGATGAGGAGATGCAACGGATGAAAACTGAGTTAGACACCCTTAAAGCCGTGGGGCTTGAAAAGAAAAAGGAATTCCGGAAGAAGTTTCATTCTGACAACAAGAGCTCTTCAAAGAGGAGGGTTCAAACCCCTCACTGGCAGAAGGGCCAGAACCAGCAAGGCCAACAAAAATCGCAATATAAAGGCAAGCGCAATTCTAAAGGAAACGTGAATCAGCTCCAAGGCAACAGCTTCAATAAGCCGCAGCAGAAGCAATGAGTCTTCACTTCCCCCAGTGCCGTTGTCCACTCCAGTGGGGGGAAGCATTGTACATCACAGGACAGAGTGGCAGGCCATTACAAAAGATCATTGGGTGTTGTCTACGCTGCAGAATGGGTACTGTCTTCGTTTTCATCGTCTACCTCCACTCGTTCCTCCGATGCCAACGTCAAGCCACCAGCTACAAATGCTAAAGAAGGAATTAGCGCTACTCCTCGAAAAGTCAGCCATCGAGAGAGTGCCGGTGGCTCAAAGGGGGAAAGGAGTCTATTCAAGGTATTTTCGGGTCAGAAAAAAGGGCCAAAAGGCAGAATACAGGCCCATTCTGGACTTGAGAGCACTCAATCTATATGTCAGAAAAGTAAAGTTTTGCATGTTGGCGCTTCACCAAATATATCCACATCTCAGGAAGGGGGATTGGATGTGTTCGCTGGACCTTCAAGATGCGTACTTTCATGTCCCAATACGGCCCGATCACAGGAGATTCCTTCAATTCCAGGTGGGGACCTCCCCCTACCAGTTCAAAGTCCTACCGTTTAAGTCGGCCCTCAGGGTGTTCACGAAGTGTGTCGCAGTGGTGGCAGCAGCTCTACGCCGCAGCGGGGTCTTCGTATACCCATACTTAGACGATTGGCTGTTGAAAGGTCCTTCTCCAGACAACGTAAGGAATCAATTCCAGACATGCATAGAACTCTGTCAGCGTCTAGGCCTGCATGTCAACTACAGCAAGTCTGTCTCCCAACCCACTCAGAAGATTCACTTCCTAGGAGCCCGCCTAGACTCCGAGGTAGGAAAAGTGTTTCCTTCGGAGGAGAGACAGTTTTCGATAACGCTCAAGTGCCAGCAAGTTCTTCGCAACAGGACTCAGAAAGTGCGAAAGATAGCCTCCCTCTTAGGGTCGATGGCTTCATGCATCTTCTTAGTACCGAACGCCAGGCTTCGGATGCGTCCTCTTCAGCAGGATCTGGAGGACAAATGGGACCAGCAATCAGACCGCTGGGATGATCAGATCACTTTCTCAGAGGTGGCTCGAACTTCCATCCCGTGGTGGACAAAGAAGCAGAACATGCAGGTGGGAGTTCTCTTCCATCAACCTCCTCCTCCACAAACGATCATCACAGACGCGTCTTTACAAGGCTGGGGGGCGCACATGTGTCCTCTCCAAGTGCAGGGTCTGTGGTCGTCCAAAGAAAGCACCTACCACATCAACTTGCTGGAATTGAGAGCAGTCCACCTGGCTCTCAAAGCGTTCCTTCCCTCGCTTCAGGAGGAAATGGTTCTAGTACAAACGGACAACACCACCACGATGTACTATTTGAACAAGCAGGGAGGAACACGCTCAAGGACTCTATCACTGGAAGCTCAGCGCATCTGGCATTGGCTTCTGGCTCGCAAGTTGTCTGTTCAAGCAGTCCACCTCCCAGGAGAGCAGAACGTGAGGGCGGACGCACTAAGTCGACACTTCGAAGACAGAGAGGACTGGGTTCTCAACGACGAAGTGTTAGAAGACATTTTCCAGTCTTGGGGTTGTCCTTCCATAGATCTCTTCGCGGACGACGTAAACAGCAAATGCCCAAGCTTCGCCTCAATGTTCTACCGACCAGGAACGAGAGGGAATGCTCTTCTGATCGACTGGTCAGGGGAATTTGTGTACGCTTTTCCACCCCTTCCGCTGATCCCAAAGGTGGTGAGCAAGCTGAACCACTCGTGCACAACAATGATCCGGATTGCCCCCGACTGGGCGAGAATGGTGGTACACGGACCTACTTCACCTGTCAGTGTCTCCTCACAAGAGGCTTCCATGCAGGCCGGACTTGTTATCGAAGATGAACGGGAGGATTCACCATCCCAACCTTCTGTCACTGAACTTGGCAGCATGGCTCCTGAGGTCATTCAATACGGCCATCTAGGACTGCCACAAGACTGCATGTCCATTCTGAGAGAAGCACGACGTCCTTCCACAAGACACTCTTACGAATGCAAGTGGAAGAGGTTCTATATGTGGTGCATGCAGAATGGTCATAATCCGGTGAAGGGTCAGGAAGAAGCGGTTCTTCCCTACTTGTTGTACCTGGCTAAAGCAGGGTTGAAATTTAATTCCATTAGATGCATTTAGCCGCTGTAACTGCTTATAGGCGATCACCTTCACAAACCTCTTTTTTCCAGTTGCCAGCGGTAAAAGATTTCCTGCAGGGTCTGAAACAGGTTTACCCTCCTGTACGTCCTCCTTCTCCTCCCTGGGAGCTGAACCTAGTACTATCAAAGTTGATGGGCCCTCCTTTTGAGCCCATTCATAAAGCTACTTTACAGCATATTTCCTGGAAAACGTCTTTTTTGGTAGCGATTACGTCAGCCCGCAGGGTGAGCGAGATTCAGGCTCTCTGTACCAAGGAACTATATACAGTGTTTCATTTGAATAGAGTAGTGCTGAGAATGCACCCTTCTTTCCTGCCAAAAGTGGTGTCAGATTTTCATGTCAATCAGTCGATCTCACTGCCCACTTTCTTTCCCAATCCCTCTACTCCAGCTGAGAGGGCTTTACACTCTTTGGACCTGAAAAGCGTTTTAAAGTTCTATCTGGACAGGTCCAAGTCTATTCGGCATTCTGATCAGTTATTTATTAACTATGGATCGATCAGAACTGGTCATGCAGCATCGAAACGTTCAATTTCCAGATGGATTGTTTCGTGTATCAAACTTGCTTACCAATTGGCGCAAAAACCTCTGGGGTTTACCCCTAAAGCGCATTCCACTAGAGGTAGAGCTGCCACGGCAGCTTACCTGCATAATGTGCCCATGTCAGAGATTTGGAAGAGAAGGATAAGTTACTTACCTGTAATCCTAGTTCTCTTCCAGGGGTATCCTCATCAAAGTCATAAGCAACCCACCCGCCTCCCCAGGTAAATGAGATTCGGTACTATTACAATCTTATGGTTGAGCCCTGTCTTCAGGGTTATGCAAAGAACAACTGACCTAACTGTCACCCCTGAGGCATGATGGGAAGCCTGGGGTCATGGCTGCCTTAAAGGCACGGTGCCAGTTTTTGTTGAAAATGGTTTCATTTTCTATGCTATTGTTTTACAATGCAGCCTGAGGGCTAACAATGTCTATTTATAAGCAATTTTCAGGATTTATGAGTGGTTTTACTCACTAAAACACAAAGTTCAAGGGATATTTGACCTAATGTGTTTTTTTTGTTTCCTTATTAATTGCAGTACATGTACATGTGTTTATGTTGTTTTAGCCTCCGTTTTGGAGCTGCATTGGTGTGAGAAAAATAATATATGTACGTACATATATGTGGAGCGAGATATATGTGTTTTTACATATATATTTTTATATTGTTTCAGGGGTCCCGCACATGGGCGGGAATATTCCGTGCTTATGACTTTGATGAGGATACCCCTGGAAGAGAACTAGGATTACAGGTAAGTAACTTATCCATTTTGATTAAACTAACTTTTGATAGCTTTCACTCCTGAGATTTTTAGGCCTAATCAGAATTTATTATATCTCACGTTTGCTGCTTATTTCTCTAATGCCCACAACTTATATGTGTTCCAAATTCAGGAGCCTGGGCATTTCACGCGTTTTTTGAAGATCGCTCTTGACCACGACCTTATGCCTCAGACTCAGATGGAAACCGTTGTTCTTAGGTATTTTTTAGAAAGATATATACCTTGTTTGGTGGAAATTTCTCTTAACACTTATTTCTTTCCATTTACTACTAAATGAACCAGACCTTTGGAGACTTGCTCTCTATTTGATTATATATATTTTCTTTTGTTCTATGTCTCTTTGCACAAAATTGGTGATATTTCTATGGTGCATAAACAGTCAGCTGGTATAGCACCCTGTGATCTCTTGCATGACTAAGTATTTTCCTCTTCCCCCTTTTTTCGTTTTTCGTTTCTCGTTCTCCCTTTCCCTAACTTTTAGGGGTGTTTTAATATTGATACGTGCAATTGTTATGGAAAAATGATTCGAATACATGGAATCAAACTGAAACAATGCTCATTACTGCTGGAAAACAGCCTTGAACAAGTCGTCAAAAGACGAAACACATGTCGGCTGTCCTTGTTTCTGTTCTCTGAGTCAAAATTGAAGAATATATAAGAATAAAAGAATCACTGCTTTTGTACTCAACTTGTTCTGCTTTAATATTGTTTATACTACTCTGTGACTCACTGGAGTTAATGCCTTTGACCTTGTAGGGTTGTGCTCTGTCAACCAAATGTGTGCATTTTGTTTGTATGGGGGTATCCTTTATACATAGTAACACTGTTGGTGGCACAGTGTCTGACAGAGCACACTGGAGAATATCCATTTCATTTCTTTAATTTTGGGGCAAAACTATTATAGATGTGCTATCTGTAGTATACCACTGCCATCAAGTACTATCTTTATATGTACCCTGATTCCAAAGTGATCTGTGGCCACCAAAGGGTGGTATGCTGTACTTCGCAAAAAAACAAAAATATAAATACTTGTGGCACCTTCTGGGCACACCAAGGGAGTACTTTTGATGCAGTAAGTCAACCAATGTAAAAAGTAGTCACTGTTTCTCCAAATCACTTAGAATAAAAAAAGTAACAAATCTATCATTTCTCAAAGCACTTCTAGACCAACATAATGAAAAATATTAAATGGTTTTGAAACATTGTACATGAGACATTTTGTATGTCGGAAGAAAATGGGTAAGCTTAAGAAACAAGAATAGTGAAGTTATTCAACTTTCTTGCTGTTGATAACGTATAAAGGAAAAGAAAAATCATTAAATTGAGGAGAGGAGAAGTGATAAGAATAGGAGAAGTTGGAGGAAGGGTCTGCATTTAAACCATAGTGAAGGCATAATTATTCATACTGCTCAAAGTCACAGTAATACTAATAATACGCTAGTATTTAATTACCAGAGAGCACTTTACTTTCTTATTGGTCGTCATTGCTAATATGCCCAGTAATAATGAGTAGCTACCATCTTCCTTTAAATTAGGATATTTGGGGGACAAGTCTCACTGAAATAGCATCCTCAAAAAATGGTTGCATCACTGGCAATAAAAATATATCGCTTGGGCAAGAATGGATAATGTTGAATCTTCTTACCAGAATCCTCCGACAGGGGTTGCTCTCCAGACTCTTCCCTCAAGGCCTTGCGTGAAGTTGCTTTCCCCAGATATCGCTTGTCAGTCTCTGACAGGGAAGCAGATGCTCTCTTTCGGAGGCTTCCCAGGACCGCTGCATCATCATCTTCTCTCCCTTCATCAAACTTGTCAATCACTCGAGCAATGGTCACTGCAGGGGTGGGTTAAGGACACTATGACATGTACAGCAATAATAGATCGTCACATGCACATACAGAGAATGCTCATATCTAGAATAAGACAACCTTAAACATAGGTTTCCAAGATATAGGTGTAGGATAAATATAACCTTAAAACTTGCAGAACTCATCATAATGAATCACAGAGCCAACTAAACAGACTATATAATATACTGAATTAACACATTAGTTGACTTGCTACATACAATACTGGTTCTTCAAAAGTTCTGTTACACAAATATGTCAATGTATAGATAAAAAGTGTTTTGGCTATAATGGTCGGTTTTGTAAATTAAGATGCAACTTTCTGTTTTTGGGCACACAGAAAATTCTCTTTTTAGTAATCTGCTGATTTACTACAAATTTATTTTTTGCAGCAGATTGCTTTCCTCCGATTCCTCTATCCTATCACCAGTCTGTCCCGGGGTGGCGCGAAGGTCCTGCCCTGTTGTGAAACCAACACCAGATTGTCAAAATAACAGAAATCAACTGATACAAGCACAGAAGGGATAAAGGGGAATACGGACGTGTTCACTTCTCACATGAACCAAATAAATGACTTTCTTAATGTCCATATCGCACGTCCACATAAATGTATCAAGAGATGCAAACTGCAAATATTTGCCTGGTATTATGAATAGTTAAACCAAGGACGGAAGTTGTTGTTATAATTTGTTTAAAGAATAATAGTAGTGTGCGTTGTGAAGAAATGTAATACATTTATAAGTGAGGGTACTGGGATATATATATAATCAAAGGAACACAATTTCTGTTACAATATCTACACTACTGGAACTATCCATTATGCTAAAACACACCAATGTTGAAATGTAACATAAAAATAACAGCATAGTGCTTTATGCAAATTATCTGAATTCACAGATGAATCAATATTTATCAGGAAATTTAAGAACTACAGGATATATAGTTTTGAATGCACATAACAGACTAAGGTTTTTACCTAAGAAATACATATGTGGTGCTTTAGTGAAGAAAATGTGTGGCAAATTAAGTGACATCAATAGTAGAATGTTAATTTTAGTAACCAATGGGGTTTGAACAAAACATTCATAAAGTAGAAAATCTTTGAAAAAAATAATCCGATGATAGAAAGCTTGAAAGATAAAAACATGGGGTTTCTACATAAAACATGACATTTTTCCATGAACTGACAATCATTTCCAATATAGCTTAATTTCTTAGATGATGATATGTTCCTTCTGGATCACACTGCAATAGGATTTCAATGTGTGTTACCTATACTGGTCCCGAAAGAAGCACACATTAACTACACATAGATCAAAGAGATAATTTTCCCAACAAAAAAATAAATACATCAGAATCAGTACGGCAAAAACAATAGCACTTCAAAATGTACAGGATTATAAATACTTTTTTTTTTGTGAAGGCTCTCTTAGCAAGAACATTATTTGCCTGTTAATGCTTGCTCCTTGGTTATCATAGCAGCTATGAAACTGTTTTAATAGAGCAATCAGACTATTTTCTTCTTACCCATGATTTAGCAGTCAGTCCCATAATTAGTCTAATAAAACTGCTTCATGACCTGTGTCTATGGAAATGTCTTCAGAATCTAAGAAAAGCAACACCAATAGGAGGTCTTTTGATTGGAAGTTAGCCTAACATTAATAGACCACAAAGCAGTAGCAGGACACATGCAATATTTCACAATTGGTCAAAAGTACCAACTAAATTAAAATATTTACTATCACTACAACTTAGATAGGAAAAAAGGCAAAGGGGGAATCGTGTGCGAGAGTTTCAAAAAGAAGACAGCACTTTCAAGCCTAGCAAAGGCAACACTCAATGATTGGTCTCTAACGCCTTCTTGGCCCAAGGTCCACAAGGATGCATAGCTATGTTGACTGTGATAGAAGAGATAATCTAAGGGCCTTGTTGGACCGCCGAACGAGTGGTGGCGGATCGACCACAGCCACACTGTGGGCTCACCTGTAGTATTAAGAGTGTGACAATAGGACTGCCACTGAACATCTGCGACTGCCGCGGTCCAGGGTTCTATTATGACCAAACACTAGTTCACATCAAGTTTTGAACATGTTTGTCATTCACTGTTAAATAAATCTGCATGCCATTGGCATAAGCGGGCAAGAAATTTTCCATGGACCAATGAACATATAGGCAAACACTGCACTTCTACAGAGAGTCTACAATTATTGAAGACAGTTAAGAAAAATGCAACCATATAAAACTCTATTGGAAGGGTGAATAATTGAAGCATTTGAAACATTTCTTCACCCCATATAATTACCAAGCTCCCCACAACTCTCGCAGGGGGTGTAGGAACTTATGATTACACAGTCCTGCTGCTGCTGTGTTGCTAATGTTTATTTTATCCATCATTAAGACCACAGTAGTCACAGTGCTAATAAACGAAGTTTAACAGTTTTATTGGGTCGTCAGTTTTTGTAACAATGGCGGGAACACTTTACTTTCTGTCCCACTGAGGTTTCGCGGGTAAGAGTGATTGATTTATAATAATCTGCAGGAAGGAGCGACTGATTTATAATACCTGGAATGTACTGAAGAAGTGCAAACTGACATTTGACCTCTTTCCTAGAATTGACGACAAATGTGTCAAGATAAATACAAGATTTAATGGCTTCTTTATTTCTAATTCAATTTCTAAATGAACAGAGCAACTGTTCCTTTCCAGCCTACGTTTACTTGCTAGATGGGACTAGTAGGTGCTAAAAATAGCTAGATCTGGCGACTACATTTTTCGAGGCCTGCTTTTCCTCCAGCAGTCTCAACTGCATTTTACAGTTCAACGGTTTTTGTTGGGTCTCAAAGAGACATCACACGTACCATACACAGCTTCAATTTTTTAATACGTTTCACCGCAGAGTTACAAGTAATTTGATATCTAACTGCCCCATATGAACAGTAGGAACACTGAGCAGGGTGGGGGACAGAGAAGGCTAAAATAATGACATAAGGGATTAATCATCATGCCAGATCCAAACAGAACCAGTCTTCCAAAACACACGGTGTACCAAGGGTGGGTGGGGGAAACAATATGTAAAAAATTAAATACTACTTACCTTTTCAACCAGCCGTGCCTCTCCTCTGCTTCTCCGGCGAGTCCCGGAACCAGGAAGCACCCAGGCTCCCCATAGCCAATCACAATGCAGCGTTCTGATTGATCTGAATATTATGGATCAGTGTTCAGATGGGGACTGGGGGCCTGGCCATGTTCCCTACCAGGCTGTGTTTTGGAGCCTGGTGGGGAACATGCAAAGTGCGCATGACTGTTTGGCCGGGCCAAAACGGCCGGCCAGGCAGTCATGCACACTTGGATGGTGCAAACCACTCCTCTCCCTGTGCCTCTAGCCTTGCCCTAACCCAGTGCCGAACCTGCAGAAAAATTAAATTATAATAACTTTGTTATTATCATTTTAATTTTCCTGCTCAAATAGCAGTGGGCCGATGCTCCCCCGCCTTAGAGGAGGAGCTGCCCCTTTCCTCCTTTCTTTCAAATACACCTCAGCTGCTTCAATCTGTGTAACTATATGGGTTACTTCCTCAAATGTCACTCTCAACTTCGCTGGATGTCAGAGCATCTCACTGAAACTCAGGGTGATTAGTTTATATCATTTTCTGTCTCAGTCTCTGGGTAACCAGACTATATCAGGATTCTTTCTCTCAGTAGTGGCCAGTTTCTTTCTGGAGATATCTTTCAGTTTTTTTCTCTCCATCTTTGGGTTACCCAAAGCCACCACTACAGTGCTTTTGGTTCAATTTTTTGTCTTGCTCCTTGTAGGGATCCAGTAAGCCTTCCCTCCCTCAACTCCAGCTAGGGAACGTTGAGAGAGGACATCGGTCCAAAAGCCTTAGTATCTGATCGCGAAGGGTCAAATAACTCTAAGTCTCCAAAGGAAAACCCAGGATACCAACGCTGACGGCCCGGAAAGTGTCTTCCATGTGATCAACTTGTTATTCCACACAGACCAATGCACATGTGGCTCCGGATCGAAGCTAGTCATCTTCTTGGACTGGTTCTTTCATATCTACCACTGAGGAGTCCAGCTCAGACTTCTTTCACCACTTCCTGCAACCCTGATTCTAACAGATAAGCTATTTATCAACTGAGTTTACTGTGGAAAACGTGGAGAACTTTGCCTCAATTGCTGAGGTAATTTGTTGCAAATTCCCACAGAACGTTCAGGATTATGGCTGATTCTCCTGTTGGGACATTAGCCATCTCTTTACCCGGGAGTTGTCCAACCATATTCTCCTCCTTCAATCTCCTGGAGGATTTCAAACAAAAAAAAAATCTAAAGCCTCACCTTTATTTTCTTAATTTTATCAGCTTTCAGAAGCATCCCCTTTAGTTGCACCCTTTGGATTTCGAGTCTCTTCAACTATTCTCCTGCAAAGAAGCTCAGTTCTGAAATACTCAAGGCACGGCACCTTCAGGCAATCACAAGTAGGGCTCCTTGAACAGTGTACCTGCGGATTCCCCATTGCCTCACTGGCCTCCTCTCATACCCCTTCTCCATGATAAAGTCCTGCGCGAGGAGCCTGGCTTAACTGGTTGTTTCGGTTCTCATGGTTGCATACTAGATTCCCACAATGGCACTCGGGTTACTAAGATCCCGCCCTCTAAAGCTGTGTTTATTGAGCCAGGCCTTTCACTTCCACACATCGGAGACCACACAGCGTCGTCCTGAGTCTGCTAGCTGCGAGGTAAATCAGGCCTCACTTGATCTTCATGGTATCAAAGTTCCCCCCGATCCTCAAACCCAGTCTTTTGGCCGTGAAAGCAGGCCCATCACATCCTCTAGCTGTTGTGCTCTGCTCGTATCGCCAATGCTGTTACATGGGACCCTAGAGCTGGATCGACACTGGACCACTGATAGAACATATCAGCTCATGTGCCTGGCTGGCCCCGTCGACTCAACTGCATTTAGTACCAGGCTTAGCAAAACATGGCGCTCATAGGAAAAGACCTAAGGTATATTTTAAGATCTTCCTCATAGATGCACTGTACACATACATGCATAAAATAGTTTATTAAGCATATAGTTTTGAAGCAGGGAAAACAGAGGTGATCTTCTTTGGATAAGGTCCAGTGCCCTCACCTGATCTCTGGTGGCCTACCGTAATGGGGCCCCCACCTCTCCCCAGCACTAGTGCCAAAAATCTGGGGGTGAGATGAGATGACGGCCTCTCCTTTTCTGTAATATCCAACAGGTATCGGCGGGATGCCTAAATAAACTTAGAAATCTCCGTAAGTTCCTGGATCTACTGCCAGAAGATTGCCGTAAATTAGTAGTCCATGCCACTGTAACATCTAGGCTGGACTACGCTAACGGCCTCTATCTTGGTTTGCCGAAGTATGCGATCCAACGGCTACAGATGGTGCAGAATGCAGCTGCGGGGCTGATCAAACATATTCCGTTCAGGTATCATGTCTCTCCGCATCTGCGCAATCTGCACTGGTTACCAGTGGCAAGCAGGATTGAATTTAAGGCCTTGACCTATCGGGCATTGCAGGGCAAGTGCCCTAACTATCTTAAATTAAGATTCCCCCAATATATTCAGGCACGGACCCTGCGCTCGAATACTCTGAATTTGCTTTGTGCCCCACGATTCGCGAAAGCTCGTCTTGGGGGTAGAGCTTTTTCGGCTAGAACAGCTAAATTGTGGAAAGCCCTACCACTTTCCATTCGTAATGCAAACTCCGAGTCCTGCTTCAGGAAACATCTAAAGACGTGGCTTTTTAATCATTAATCCCTTTTCATGTCGTCGTTAACCACTCAGTTTATTCTGCTGCTCACTAAGCGCCGGGACACCACCTTGTGAGGTAGCTGTTTGTGCTATATAAACTTCAGTATTATTATTAAGCTAGTATTTTTCCCTGCAAATGACCTAGAAACGCTAGCACTCATGATCAAAGCAGCAACCGTGTTCGACATTCTGCATTAAGGAGATTCTCTCCACTCTCACCCTGGTTAACATAAAACTACGGAATACCTTGATTTCTACGGGGACAGCTCTCCATTCCGGAGTGATATCTGGGAAAGTGAACTAAGTAGATAACTGCAGAAATTTGCAAAACATCACAACTTTCTACACAACTGATAATCAAGCTGCCAAGCTATGAGAGGAAGGGAAAATGCCTTGCCCAACAAAACAGAAATCCTGCTCGTTGCACTGGATGAAGACAATCAGGCCTCAATTATTGTGTTCAATCTGTTAGCAGGCTATAATGCAATTAGCCACAATCACTTATCATGAGACTGAAGAAACAGGAGGGAACATCAGGAACAGTGGATACAACCATTCCTTCAGGACCACCTTTAACAAATGTTAAATCTTGTGTAAGTTGACTTGTGGCATCTCACAAAGTTCTATGTTGTGTCCACTATTGTTCAACAAATACATGTTTCTACTTGTGCAAGTAAATGAGAATAGCCTAAAATTTCAGATGTACATTGACAGTGTTCAGAATGGATCAAGGAACAAACAAAACATATCCTCACTCACATCTGCTTTTGAAAGAAGAAAAGGTTTGTCTAAATTGTTGTCAGAGAGTGGCATGAACGATGGAACTGTCCCCTTAATTTGACCCCAGACTTTAGAACATGCGCCACACCCAACACTGAACGTTAACATTTGAGCTTCAGAGACACAGACATTTCCTTTGAAACACTAATAATAAAGGTGTCAAAAACCCTGAAAACTATCGTAGATGCGGACATTCATACCCTTCCTGCAACCAACCAAAAGCATAGAAATAACGAAGAACTAACCAGTGCTGTGGTGATGGCATAATTACATTATTGCAATATAATTGAATACCTGACTATCCAAAAAGCTTATTAATATACTTCAATGGGTTCAATCAAACTCAAACAGCTACAACACGCCTGAAGTGTAGAGCGAAATCACACAGCATCTATGACATGGATATATACTCGCTGTGCATAGCTTACTGTTTACTAATGTTTTGTACCTTAACATTACGTTCTGTATCTTGGGCAGTAAAAGTCACAGCAAGAAGCTACTCTTTTGTGAAACAAATACTTGCTAACAGGTGTGTCAGTTGCATGACATACATAAGGCCAGGGTCGTGCCTGTTCCTGAAGTCCTGCTTGTGGCGAGCTCTAAGGATGTAGTCATGCTAGGTTAGGAAGTTGAGCTTCGCGTGGTCAAACCTGCTAGTTACCTAAACTACTACCTCGTGATCACACAGATGAGCTCCTTATTAAAAACCCTGTTAATCCATAACTCCCCATCATCAGGAAGATGTAATCACCAGCTCACTTTACCAGAACACCATCACGCGTTGCCGCTTTCATAATTCTGCACAGTGCCTGGCTTCCTAATAAAATCCCCGTGCTTCCTACAGATTAACCCTTTCGTGATTTCTGTCCAGCGGTAAACCCTGGATACTTACACTGGTCATGTTCGTCCTCCGGGTCCAGCAGGTTGGGGAGAGGGTTCAAAAGCTTCTCAAGCTGCTCTGACAAGGGCGCTGCCATCTTGAAAAAGCTCACGGGAAATCCACACAGCACTTTCACAGTACGTCACGCTGGTGAACCCGCGAACACTTCCGGGGTATGGCTGGCAGAAAAGGACAGACATGGTTCGTAAACGGAGTAATTCAGAGCGTGTTCATTCATGTTTACGAATCACGATAGATGTTTTTTGGGACCTCAGCAGTTGACGGAATATGCAGTTCATTTATCCGATTATATTTATTGGTATTACATGCATACGTGCCAACGTTTTCCAACTTGAAAGTTAGAAAATTTGAAAAAACAATTGGGGTATTTTCCCCATTAAATTCTGTTGAAGTAGAGGAAATATCGGGCGGGATACAACTAAAACAAGGCCATTTTTTGCTTTAAAAACCATGAGTTTCCCGCATGAATCAGGTCTGCTGGCATGTAAGTAAGTGCGCTCTTATCTGAGGCATAACCGAAGATGCAGTAACTTTGCTAGCAGGATATAACTAGTATTGGCAAAGCAGGTAGGTCTCACCTTTGCAAGAGCTATTGGCTTTGCCAATGTGTTTTTAGCCATGTTGTACATCAGGATGGCTGCTGTTCAGCATGGCCAAAAGTTAGTGGCGTAGAGAAGAGTGGAATGGAGTGGCATAGAGTGTCATGTATTGGAGTGGCATAGAGGAGAGTAGAGTGAACTGGTGCAGAGTTCATTGGCGTAGAGTGTTGCAGAGTAAAGTGGCGTAGAAGTGCAGCGGCGTACAGCGCAGCAGAATAGAATTTAGGGGTGGAAAATGCAGCATCGTAAAAAGCAGCGGCATAGATTAGTGGTGTATAGTAATGTGCAGTGGCGAAGAGTGGAGTGGTGCAGAGTAGACTAGAGTGGCATATAGTGACGTAGGGTGGTACAGATTAAAGTGGTGCACAGCAGAGTATATTGACGTGGAGTGGGGTAGAGTAGATTGCTGCAGAGTGCAGAGGCATAGAGTGCAGTAGTGCAGAGAAGAGTGGCGTAAAGTTTAGTGGTGAAGAGTGCAGAGTAAAGTGTCATAGAGTGCAGTTGTATAGAGTGCACTGGCAAAGAGTAGAGCTGTGCAGAGTGAAGTGGCATGGAGTGGAGTAGAGGACAGTGGCATGGTGTAAAGTGGAGTGGTGCGTAGTAAAATGCAGTGACATGGAGTGCTGTGAAGTGGAATATGCATGGTGTGGTAGCACACTTCAATTACAGACAACACATCTTCAATTGAAATCACCATTACATTTGCACAGACATACAGCTTCACTGATAAAAGTATAAAGTACACAAACGATGTGTGGGAATTTCATCACCGAAGGTATTGCTTTGTTTTGATTGTTTGTTCCCACCACACTTCAGAATTACAAAACATCTGCTTCATTTGGGCTTTTCTAATTCTGAAATATCTGCACAGTTCATTTACAGACATTTCGATTTTGTTGTTTGGTACGGAAAAAAAATATAATTGTACAGCATTTCTCAAGTACTCCCCGGTGCTAGCATGATTGTCACATAAATCCTCTCGCTTTGAAGTTAGAGAAAGAAAAGTTAACACCAAGGTCCCTGGAAGAGAGAGCCTGACATTTGACCTTTATCTTTGGATGCACAGCAAATCTGACAAGATTTAAAGCGCTGTTTAGAAAAATGCAGCACTGGTGGATGAATACAGTAAATGGTTTGGGCAAGGGAAGGGATGAACTTGAACTGTACAGCCTAAAAGACATAGAGCCAGCAAAAAGAAAGCAAGCAAATGTGAGTTACAAACCACAAAGTCAATGGTAAACAATGGCCCGAATGCATTCCCAGGGAACTTTCTGATTTTCCCCAAGATGTTGTTAGCAAACCAGAAAGCTACGCTGTCTGGTAGGCTTAGACCTAAAAAGAAAGGGTCTGTTTACTTGGCTGCTGGCCAAGTAGTACAAAATATTTGCTATTTACTAAGCTGCCGGCAAAATAGTACATCATCTCTGCTGTTTAGCTAGCTATTGACTAAATAGTAGAGATGATGTACAATTTGACCAGAGGCCGGATAAATAGTGTGAAGTAGATATTTATTTAGCTGGCCACAAAGAAAACAAGCATTTGTAATGCAATAGGTCTCGTATTTGTGAGAGTTTAACTATTGGCATTGTAAATGACAATGCCTTTTATTTAGATGTTTTGATAATTAACACATAAATAAAATGAATTGTCATGTACAATGCCAAGTGCTCAAATGCTTGCAAATCTGGGACCTATGCAAAGAAGTGGCCTCCTTTGTCCCTGGCTGCTTTGAAAATGAAAGCGGGCATGGCGTGCTGAATGTTGCAGGAAAGCATGTCACTTGCACAATGCATCTTGGGAATGGTAGTTTTGATTTTTAACATGTTAAACATTGTTTTTGGGTGGGCAAGGGCCTGTCTCTACTGGGACCTCCTTTCTGTAATTGACAGTGCTGTCTCAGCAAAAGAAATCTGGAAGCCAAAACCTCGTTCCCTCAGCCAGGCAGTGAAAGGCTCCCATATATCCCTCGAGTGAGATGCTGTCGGCATTAGATCCCAGAATGTCGCAAACTGTCCTTGACAGTAAGCGATATCACGCACCCACGGGGGGCTCTAGAAGCACCCCAGTGTATGGCCAGCCTGCGCTTAGCCAACAGCATCATCATGGCCACCAAGTGTCACCTCTCAGGTGGGACTACTCCCAAATAACCCAGCTGTGCCTCTACCAGGGTAGATTCCAGTGCTATTCCAGTGACAGCCTGAATAGTGTCATATTAGGCTGTCATTCGCCGCATCGCGCCCACATTTCCAGCAGCGCGAATCAGGGCCTAACCCCAGTTTGTGTAGCTGCAAGGGGGTGCAGTACATCCTATGTATATATTTAAAGTGGATCAATCTCTGAATGTAATTTGGGGATGGATATCTCCACTGCGAGCAACAGAAATCCCATTGTTCATCCATAGGCAATCCCTCCAAGTCAACCTTCCACCGTGGTAGTGTCTTTGGGGGAACCCAAGGGGTGTTTGTTTACATGAGGTTATACAATCTGGTAATCAACCTACTAGGTGAGGGCGTGGTTAATAAGTGTTGTAAAGGCCTCATCACATCTGGGGGGGCTGGGAATGTTGGATTCAGTTTCTGACAAGCAGAGCTGGAAATATAAAAATAGATTTAGGATTGGCACCAGTTCCTCTCCTTGTTGTGGTTGCTCTAAAAATGTTTCCTGGGGGCGTGGCCAAGATGGCGGGGTGAGCGGACGCTTCCTCCCGTAGCTCCTCCGGCCCGGCTCAGCTCGAGCCCCTTTTTCTGCGCTTCTCTCCCCCCGCTGCTGCTCAGCGAGAGAGAGGAGTGTGCCGGAGTGTCTGGTGCACACATTGATACCACTTTGGCTCACATCGCCTCGGAGGAAGCACTTTGAAAGTTTGATCAAAGATCGGAGCACGGAGGAGACCCTGGGGGCGGAGCGACCTGCGATGCTGTCCAGGCGCCTCGGCTGGGCCTGGTGCTGAAAGCTGCGGATCCATCGGCTGGGCCTGGTGCTGAAGGCTGCCGATCCGGAGGGGACCAGACCCGCTGCGCACCGGAGGATATCGGAGCCCCGCGGACAGTGTCTTGGGGACTCCGCAGACTTTGTACTTGAGTTTGTGCCTTGTCCCTCTGAGCGGCGACAGCGACACTCTGCGCCGTGCGGGTCCTGGCCCCGTGAACGACGACCGAGGGCCTCGACACTGGGATCGGCCCGTCGGAGCCCTCTGATGGAACTGTATGACAACGGCTGCGGGCTTTCTCTGATCGCTGTGTCCCGAGGGTCGCCAGCGGTGTTGCCAGCCCGGGCCGCTCTGCCTGGCCCCGCCCTACCGCCATCTTGTCCCTGAGGAGCTGGTGTTGGTGGCCTCCGTCGGGGCCTTTTGGCTGGCGGGCGTTGGTTGTCGCCTCCGCTGCCTCCACTGCTGATCTGACTTCTCGAGGGCCGTGCTGTGGAGTGCCCCTTGCCTTGGATCCCGGTTGCCGGCCTGGTCGGACGCCGCGACTGGTGGTGCCCGGGCCGGACCGCCATTTTGTCGCTTGTGACGCAGCACTCTTGCTGGTAGAGCCATCTCCACACCTCGCGCCCACGGGCGGCTGGGCAACCCTATTGCGGCCGGACTTAGGCCCCGTCCACTGCAGCGATCACGATGGCTGGTAGAGGCGGCTCAAAGAAGGGAGACCGCACCCTGCCGGACATGCTCAGCAGGGCCCAGCAGCTGCGGGACAGACCGCAACCGTCGCCGGGGTCTTCCCGGGCCTCGGCGGACGCGACTGGAGGCGAACCGCCGGTCACGAGGTCCTTTATGGAGGAATTGTTCAGCTCCCTCAAGGAGGACTTTCAGACGTTGAAGAGAGAGGTGGCTAGTGAAGTACGTGAAGTGCGCAGGGAGGTGGAGGGCCTCGGCGAGCGGGTTGACTCGGTGGAGACGGCGAGCCAGCGCCGAGACGAAGAGATAGTCCATCTTCAACAGGACGTTCTCCGCCTCCGGGAGCAATGTGTCGAGCTCCAGGCCCATTCTGAAGACCTTGAGAACAGGTCCAGGCGGAACAACATCCGGGTGCGGGGTGTCCCATCCGCGGACGAAGGAACCGACTTGGTGGCCTATCTACAGGACCTGTTCCGTGAGATCTTGGGAGAAGGAGCAGACTTCCCTGTCCGCATTGACAGAGCACATAGGGTGGGTCGACAGCGCCAGTCATCGGCACCCCCCCCGGACATTTTAGCGTTCTTGCCTGACTTTCCGCTGAAAGAACGCATCATGGCGGAGGCCCGAAAGAAGCAGCCTTTAACTTTCAGGGAGCGGCCTGTGGCGCTCTACCAAGATCTGTCCGCCATCACGCTTCAGAAGCGCAGGTCCTTTCGGATTGCCACTGACTTTCTGCGTGAGCACGAGACGCCCTACTCCTGGGGACACCCTTTCCGTCTGATCTTTAGGTGGAACGGGGTGCTGCACCAGCTGCGCTCCTTACAAGACATTTGCGGAGTACTGGGCCTCACGCCACGGAGGAAGATGGAGCTACTCCGTCCTGGAGGCGTCCAGAGAGACGGAGCCGACGGAGGTCGACGAGGAGACAGTCACCAGTGAGTGCGAGTCGTCCTGATTCCCCTACTATCAGGGCGGACATGGCGGATGCTTTGAGGGCAGCGGCCAGGGACTTGGCCGACTCCAATGGCGTGGCCTTGACGGCCTGAATTCACTCCGGGGGGAGAGATTCTTAGCTTCTACGACGCTGGGTTTGTAGTCCGGAGGGGGGGGGGGGGGGGGGGCTGGAGGTGAGTGGCTGGACGTCCACTTTTCTGTTTCCTGCGGACTAGCCCATTTTTTTGGGCTTGACTGAGACAATGGGGGGTTTACATTTACATTTGTTTTTGTTTTTGGCTAGTTGCCATGGGTATGTTTTGGGGGGGAGTAAAGGTTGTTTTGTTGTTGGGAGGGTCCCGTCCGATGCTGCCCATGCCTACGCTTGGCCTGTTCTGGCCTCTTCCGCGCGCCTGCCCCGCACGCCCCGCCTACTGACCCCTTGCCTGCTGCATAGCGCTTTTGTTCCCCGGGTAGAATGCCGTCCCTAAAGGTAGTGACCCTGAACGTTAAGGGTCTGAATAATCCTGTGAAGCGTAGAGCGATCCTGTCATTGCTGGAGGGGACGCAGGCGGACATATGCCTCCTACAGGAGACCCATTTGTTGCCCAGGGACTGCCATAGGCTGCGCTCTGCCAAGTTCCCTACTCAGTTCTTCTCCTCTGCAGCGACTAAGACAGCGGGGGTGGCCATTCTTTTAGCTAGCTCCTTTAGAGGCGAGGTTCTGTATAAATATGCCAAACAGAAGGGGAGGCTCCTTGCATACTGCATGCGCCTGGGAGGTACAGCTCTTACGGTAGGTTCCATTTATAGCCCGAATGATCACCAGGATAGTTTCCTGGATTCAGTGTTGGTGGACGTCACTGCCTCGCCCGATCGCCATGTTATCCTAGGGGGGGACCTGAACATCGTTTTCGATTCGGCTATGGACAGGTCGGCGCAACGCTCCCCGCAGACCAGGGAACTTCCCCGCACAGTGAAAGATCGGATTGAGGAGATGGATCTGCACGACCTCTGGCGCTCTCTGCACCCTACTGATAGGGATTACTCCTACTTCTCCCACGCGCACCGCACTTACTCACGGCTGGATTACCTCCTGGTGAGCGGACCGATGCGCGCTGCCACCGTGGCGGCGGATATCGGGGTCCTGTCCCTGTCCGACCATGCGCCAGTTTCCGGCGTTTTCAAGTGGCCGGGGGCCTCTCCCTCTCGAGGGACGTGGCGTCTTCGCGATACTCTTTTGCATAAGAAGTCAGTTGTGAAGCGCATAGGGGAGGTCATTCAGGACTATTTGATCCATAATGGCAACTCCGACACGTCTCAAGCAACACAGTGGGCAGCTTTGAAAGCGGTCCTCCGAGGGGAATTTATTTCCATCTCCTCAGCCGAAAATAGGGAGCGGCAGCGTAAAAGGGATGACCTGACTGCGCAGGTCCGGGAGTTTGAGCAGGTTCATCGCCGCACAGGGGCTCCGAGGGTTTGGCGGCAATTGAAAGCTGCGAGGAAGCTCTTATCGGCACTAGATCTGGATAGGGCGGAATATGCCGCTTTGCGCCTGAAACATGCCTTTTACTCAGGGGGAGACAAGTGTGGTAAGCTCCTGGCCCACCGACTCCGGGTGGCGCAGCAGCGCAATGTCGTGAGGGAATTGGTGGGAACGGACGGGGTTACTGTTTCTGGTGACGCGGAGGTGGCGGAATCCTTTCGCAGCTTCTACGAGACACTGTACGCTGGGGAACCCTCCTCGCCGCGGGAAGCCGAGGACTATTTGGAGTCGGTGGCCCTCCCGGTGCTGGACTCCGCCCAGGCGGACCATCTAGAGAGAGACATCCATGTTGAGGAAGTCATCTCCGCTATAGCGCGACTAAAGCACGGTAAGGCCCCGGGCCCGGATGGCTACACAGCTCTGTTTTATAAGACCTTCTGCACTGCTGTGGCCCCAATCCTGGCTCGACTGTTTAACTCCTTCTCCGAGCCTGGCGCTATCCCACCGGACCTCCTCAGCGCCACGGTGTCAGTCATCCCGAAACCCGGGAAGGACCGGACCTTATGTGGTTCGTATAGGCCCATCTCACTCTTGAATGTTGACCTCAAGCTATACACAGGGATTCTAACGTCCAGGCTTGGTTTACACTTACCGGGACTGGTGGAAGCGGACCAGGCGGGCTTCGTGCCCGGTAGACAGACGGTGGACAACACCAAGAGAGTGACGCATGTATTAGAAAAGGCCTCGCGTATCCCGGGGGAGCGGATGCTGCTATCAGTTGATGCGGAGAAGGCCTTTGACAGGGTTCATTGGCCGTACCTTGAGCTGGTTTTCGGGAAACTGGGTATTGGTGAGAAGTTCCGCACCATGGTTTTCAACTGTTACAGACGTCCATCGGCGTCGGTGCGAGTCAATGGGTGCAGCTCCGGTAGTTTTGCCATCGAACGCGGTACGAGACAAGGTTGTCCCCTCTCGCCGCTTCTGTTCGCCCTTTATATGGAGCCGTTTGCTCAGAGGATCCGCAATAATCCTGACGCCATTGGGGTTAAGATGGGCCACTATGTCCACACAGTCAGTCTCTACGCGGACGACGTTTTGCTAACCCTAGACGACCCCAAGAGGTCGCTCCCTGCCTGCGTCCGGGAATTGGACGCCTTTGCGCGAGTAGCCGGCTTCAAAATGAATATGAGCAAGTCGGTGGCGTTGGACGTGTCACTGACTGCGGACACCAGGAGAGACCTCCAACGTCTTTTTCCCATGCAGTGGTCCTCGTCGGCGGTGCCGTACCTGGGGATTCTGCTGGCGCCCACACTGACCGAGATGGTCACGGCCAACTACACTTCCCTCAGCAGGAAGATCAAGGAGAAACTTGGCCGGTGGAACAAGAGCCTGCTGTCGTGGCTGGGTCGTATCGCGGCGGTCAAGATGACGGTGTTGCCCCAGATTCTGTACCTCTTCCGCGCTCTACCTCTCCAACCCCCTGTGGGTTGGATACAGCAAACGCAAGCTGACATCTCCCGCTTCGTTTGGCAAGGCCGCAAGCCGCGGATGAAGAGGGTCCTCTCCACGCTTGTGCCGGAGGCGGGAGGTCTTGGTATCCCGGACCTCAGGAAATACTTTCAAGCGGCGCAGTTGCGATATTTGGTGGAGTGGAGCAGGTGGGAATCCGATAAGCACTGGCTGTTTCAAGACCAGGCAGTGGCGGGCCGCACCCTCCAGGAAGTCCCGTTCTTGCGCCGCACGCATCGCCCTGCTAATCTCTATGCCTCCTTTGTCACGCGGACCCCCCTGCGGGTGTGGGACGCGGTTTGCAAGGCCCGTGACTTGACCACCTTCCCCTCGCCGTTCACGCCTATAGTGGGTAACCCGGACTTTGCACCAGGCCTGGAGCCGGGAGCCTTTTCCCACTGGGTGAGCGCGGGTTGCAGGGCGCTTTTCCAAATCTATGGCCTGGATGGTGTGATTCCCTTCCAGCAACTTCGACAGGACTTCGGCCTGACGGAGATGGACAGACTGCGCTATATGCAGGTTCGACACTGGGCTCTCCAACCCCAAGTGCGTGACACCGCAGCTCGCCAAATCACACCATATGAGCGGTGGTTGGTAACCCGGACCTCGGACGCCAAGCTAATTACTGATTTGTATAAATTCCTTCAACCCCCGACGTTTCACTATCATAACCCAGGGAGGGAGCGCTGGCACAGAGAACTGGGTAGAACACTTAGTCATAAGGAATGGGACAAAATTGCATATCGGGCGAGGCACTCTGCGTACCACACTGGACTTACAGAGACATTTACTAAAGTGTCTACTTATTGGTATTACACCCCGGAGAGGCTGTACGAAATGCATAAACACACTGATAAGGGGTGTTGGCGGGGCTGCGGACAGGAGGGTACTCTCTCGCACATTCTTTGGGCTTGCCCGATACTGACTGCTTACTGGAAGGATGGGGTAGATAAGCATTTTGAGATTGAGCTGCCACGCTTCCCGGCGTATGTTCTGTTAGGCCTTCCCAATGATCTCATGTACCCGCTGAAGTCCCGTAGGGGTAGACAGATTGCTATCGCGCTTGGCTCAGCGGTCCAGAATATTCTAATTCACTGGCGCACCGCCACTGCCCCCTCCATTACTGGTTGGTTGCATAGACTCTGGCAGGTGTTGGGTATGGAGAAGTTGTCGCTTACAGTGGCTGGGGATGTGGATCAATTCGAGGAACTGTGGCAACCATTCCTAGCACTACTGTCCACGGAATTCCGGGAACTCACCTGCCCGAGATACCTTCGCCTTCTCAGGCTTACGCCACCGGTCACTCCGGCGGATTAGAGTGTACAGAAGATGGGGGCTGGGGGGATGGGGTGCGGGCTGTTTGGGGCGAGTTATCTTGAGACAGGGCCATTGGACGGGGGAGTTGGGGTGTTGTTTCCTTTCCTTTTCTTTGTCGGGGGTGGGGGCATGGAGGGGGGGGGGTTAGGCCTTATTGAATCGCTGATGGTTACTCGCGCTCGACCTTGGATGGGGTGCTGAAGTGCATAGACTGTTACACGAACTGCCTAATTGCCTTACATTTGTTGTATTTTCCTTTTGGACTTTCGAACTATAGTTGGCCTACGCTCCTGGAAAACGCTCTTTCTTGCTATATTGTCTGTAACCTTAACCTCCTCTCCCCTACCCCATGTTTTTTGTCTTAATAAAAATGCTTTAAACCTAAAAATGTTTCCTGCTTGTATAGGTTCCCTTATGTGAAAATTCCCATATTGTGTGCTTGCGCTATGGAACCCTTATCATGAAGGAAGGGGAAAATAGGGTGATGTGCAATCGGGGTGGAGGGCGCATAGAGAAATTATGTCCATAATTATTTCCTTAAGCCGTCCCAGGCCCATCCGAGGGTCTTAACTGTATTTATTTCATTCACTGACCTGTGATATGGTTTATAGATTGCTACATATAGCCGGGTGTTGGTCAGCTATATCTGTTTCAAAGGCCTCATGCGGTTGAATGGGAATGGGATGTATCCAAAAGTGAAAAATTGGGCCTGCACACACAGTGCGTAGAGCTCGAAATGAGCTGCACCTAAGCCACCCCCAGACAGTGGGCACGTTAGCAGTTCCCAGCTCACCCAGGGCTGCCTACCGTCCCAAACTAGGGCAATCACAATAGAGCGCAAGGAGTTAAAAAAGGCTTTGGTCAAGGGTATGGGTATATTAACAAACAGGTATAAAAATGTAGGGAGTACTATCATCTTGGTGATACCTATTCTGCCAGCTAGTGACAGAGGTAGGGCAGCCCATAGTTTGGACCTATGATCCAACCAATCCAGTAACCGACCAAAGTTAATTCACCATATTTACTGTAAGTCTCTATTTAACCACACCCCTAGGCATTTAACAGCTCCATCAGCCCATTTAAGCTGGAATTCTAGGTTCGAGTCCAACGGGGCATCAGTCAGCGGTAAGATTGAGTATTTTTGACCAGTTAATTTGTATGCCGGACATCCCGTCAAATTGAAGGACCTCTCTTAACACTGGGCTGAGGTTTTCATCTGGTTTGCGGATGCATAATGTTATGTCATCTGCATACATTGATATATATGAGACTCCTGTCTGTGAACCCTAGCCCACATGCGGTGTGGTGTTGGTGAATTCTGGCCGCAAGTGGCTCCATTGCCACTGCAAACAGCAGCGGCGAAGGCAGACATCCCTGCCTGGTTCCGCTAGTTATGAAGAATGGTTCATACATTACATTATTTGCCTTAAACCGGGCTGTGGGTTTTGTATACAGTAGACTGCTTAATTTGACAAAATTGGGGCTAAATTCCAACCTGGGCAGAATAGTGAACAAGAAATGCCACTCCAGTGAGTCAAACGCCTTTGTGGCGTCTAAAAAGACAGCAACGGAGGGTAATAGGGGATCAATATGGTGCACCGCAGCAAAGAACATATGCAAATTGTGGGCTGTTGACCTACCCAGGATTAATACCGATTGATCAGGTCTAGAAATTAGCTGTAATAGCGGCTGAAGTCTGTTTGCTATGAGTTTGGCTAGGATCTTTATGTCTACATTTATTAATGACAATGGTCCGTATGAGTGACATAGATTAGCTGCCTTATCACGTTTTAAAAGGAAAACGATAGCTGCCTCCTGCATTGTCGGTGGAAAGATTCCCACCTCCAGCGATTCCTGGTATACATCTAACAGTCTAGACGCCAATTCCTTCACATAGGTCTTATATGCCTTAATCTCTTGTTCTACTTTTGTAATGGTAGACTAAATAGAATGTGAGACCCCGATTGCCTGGAAATGCATGCCCCTCGAGTCACCACCTTGAACGCCTCCCACAAAGTCGAAGCGGAGTCCACCAAAACACTCATTAGTGGAAAAATAATTTGTAATGTCAGTTCTAACCTCTTCTCTAAATGCGGTATCTAGGAGTGCATGCGGTGGTAGACGCCAACTGAATGCGCAAGGTAAAGTTTTAGTCACCTTCCAGTACAACAGCACCGGGCAAGGTCAGAGAGCGTGCGTGCAAGATGAAGTGTGTCTATGGTCCATCACACAACATCGCTTGTCACTAACCAGTAGTCGATCCTGGACCATGCATTATGATATGATGTGATGCAAGTCCCCTCTCACAGGGCTGGATTTCTTCTACGCCAGATGTCCACCAGCCCGTGCTCAAGTATAATGGTATTTACCTGTGAAGTTGCCTTGAGGTGTGAGTTATGAGGAGCACCGATTCTGTCCCAGTTATAGTTGAGAGTGGCATCAAAGTCCCCGCCCCAAATTATCGTGTCTCCACCCACTGTTGCTATCTCAGCCCATACAGTGAGAAAAAACTATGGACCATCCACATTTGGGCCATACAGTGCCACCAGGGTGATTTTGGTTGTCATCAGGGAGCCTGTGAGAATGATATATCTTCCCTCAGGGTCAAGTAGTACCTTCTTGATCGACCAGCCCGGTCCGCGTCTGATCAAAATCGAGACACCCGAGCGTAATTGGAGTAGGATGCCGAGTGTATTTCCCCCAGTATCTATTCTTTAGTCTGGGCTCAGATTTACGGTGTAAATGTGTTTTCTGGAGGAAACATATGTCTATACGATCCCTATGTAAATATGTGTGCACCAGCCGTGCCTTTTTAAAATCATTAAGTCCACAAACGTTCCAGTTGAGGAACTTTGTCTCAGTCATAGCTTAGTGGAAAAGGTGTATGCAATGAGTACCCGTAGATAAGGTGCGCTCTGTACCATCCTGAAATTAAATATGTATTAATCTTATATTTTGCATATTTTGGAGAAGAGTAGCAGCATGAACAATCTATAAAGGAAACCCAATACCATAGCACTGCACATATACACTGTGTAGTTAAGGACAATGCACCTGAGTATGCAATATTCCCCTCACCCACAGCAACCTCCCAAACAGGTTGTGTCTTAGAACCACCCTCCCACCCATGAAAAACCCTGTGAACAAAACAACCCCACATGGGAGCTCTCCATGCGAGGTTAGGGATGTCAGCTTTGACTTACCATGTGGCTGGGTGACCAGGCGAGGGCAAATAGTGTGAAAACCATCAAAGGAGAGCAGTGCACCAACATAGATACATGTGCATTTGAATTTCAATAGGGGTAAACTAGGTAGCTTACTGCATCGTAACCCTTAGCGCATCAATCACCTAACGTTTATAATCTATATATATAAAAACAAAAGTATGTCTGTTTGTCCTTTATGCATTATTACACCATTCATCCTATCGCCATGAAACTTTGTGAAGTTGTTGAGTACACTCCCGCAAAGGTTTCTGTAAAAAAAATTTTTTTTTAAATCTGCCCCCCAGGGCTCTCTAATCTTTAAAATACTGAAATAGGCAGCAAATTTGCGAGCATCGTCGACAGTTATGACCCCCAAACGGAAATCGATTGGTCAATCTACATCAGAAGCATGAAAGAGAAAGGCATTATGAGATTCAGAAACAGACAAGCAACGGGAAGCAAGATTAGAAGCTGTTCGAATACAAACTGCTCAAGCCCGTAATTCTCATACGAACGAACAACGAGAATAAAGATTGAAAGCCGATCGAATACGCACTGCTCAAGCCCGTTCTTCTCAAATGAACAAGCATCAAGAATCAAGATTGGAAACAGATCGATTACGCACTGCTCAAGCCTGCTCGAATGAAACAGGAGAGCAACGAGAATTAAGATTGGACAACGATCAATTACCACTGCTCAAGCCCGCTCGAATGAAGCAGGAGAGCAACCAAAATCAAGATTGGAAGTCAATTGAGGACGCACTGCTCAAGCCACGCTTAAAAATGTTTAAAAAAATAAAATGAATAAGTTTCAATAACAATGACACAATGTAAGTTAGTTTCCTTGAATTTATTTTCTTCTGAGATCGCAGCAACGCGCGACGGGTAAGCTAGTCAATATATATCAAAACGAAAGTATGTCTGTTTGTCCTTTATGCTTTACTACACCATTCATCCGATCGCCATGAAACTTTGGGAAGTTGTTGAGTACACTCCGCAAAGGTTTCTGGCAAAAAAAAAAAAAATTGTTAAAAGTTGTTGAGTACACTCCCGTGAAGGTTTCTGGCAAAAAAAAAAAGAAAAATTTGTTAAATATCGGCCCTCGGCCCCCGGCCCCCAGGGCACTCATAATCTTTCCAATACTGAACGTTTACAGTTTCCGGTGCAACTCGCTTTTGCAATGACCATCAACAAAGCACTAGGACAATCGCAGCAAGTGTGTGGACTAGATTTAGAAAATCCGTGCTTCTCACATGGACAACTGTATGTGGCCAGCTCAGGCGTCTGAAAACCTGATTTATTCGTGTACGCACCAGACGGAAAAACAAAAAATACTGTGTATCCACAAGCACTCGAATAAATAAACAGAATTAAAACAACACTTTAAAATGTTGTTTTCCATATTAAAATGAATAAGTTTCAATAAAAATGACACAATGTAAATTGAATGTTATCATGACAAGTTTCCTTCAATTTGCTTTCTTCTGAGATCGCAGCAACGCGTGACGGGTAAGCTAGTACAATATAAAGGTACTCATCAACATATCAATCATTATCACTCAAGTTCTGTTCGGAGGCAGCTGGTTTTGAAGAAAGCAAGGGTGTTTGCCTTGCACCTATGTGCTTGGCATATTTTAGGGCTGATTTGGCATCCATAACAAACTGCGAATTCCCGTAGTGAGTAATTTTAAGCTAAGCTGGATAGAGCATAGCATAAGAGATGGAGGCAGATTGTAGGATGTGCTTCGCAGGCATGGACTCCCTACGTGCTGCCTGGACCGTAGGTGCATAGTCAGGGAAGAAGGAGAGGGAGTTGCCTTGGTGAGTTATGGGACTTTGGTCGCTCGCAGCTCTGAGAATGGCATCCCCGTCTCTGTAGTTCAGGAGGCGTGCAATGATTGGGCGAGGCGTGGTTCTAGGCGGAGGTCTAGGTTCCAAGGAGCGGTGTGTCTGTTCAACGATCATAACTTGTGATAGTTCCGGCTCAAACAAGGTGGGTAAAAGGTCTTTGATAAATGGTTACATTTTTGGGATGGCAGTCGATTCAGGCAGCCCAATAATGCGTAGGTTGTTGTGCAGAGAGCGCGCCTCCAAGTCCTCATTCTCAGCTTTAATCATCTCTAACACCTTTTCAATGTTAAGGATTTGCACCCTTGATTCTGCATTTGAGTCTTGAGTGTCCAACAACCTATTTTCCAAAATGTCAAGCCTGCCCTCATGTGCATCTACATGTTTTTTATGACAACCAGACTGGAGGCGAGAGCGTCAATCATATTATCAACCGTTATAATGCTGGAACGCATGTCCAGCAGAATAGGGACGGACCTTTGAGAATGTGTGAATAGAAGGCCTCTCCCTTATTGCCCGTAGGGAGCTGACGCCCTGTTAACATAGGGTAATTCCTCTTAAAAAACAGCGGCAAGTATTAGACTTGTTCCTACAGGATTATTAAATGTGCCATATGCAAATTGCGTACCGATAATGCACTCACGTCTTTAGGGGAAGTGACCTCATCGCACCCCACCCTGACGAAAGCTTAGGACCACTATCTAGGCCACTAGAGATGGCTGAAACATGTTGTGTCTAGTTTAGGCTAAGAGAACCTTACACAGTGTAAGGTGAAATCTCGTGCACTCCACTGGCGTAAATACGCGTGAAAGAGTTTGAAGAATCAGATGTGTGAAACAGTTTTGTTCGTAGAAAACCAAAGTCTGTTTCATTCTTAGTGATATCAATAAAGTTCATTGTATTCCATCATATGAATAGGTATCAACAGCTTCAAATTGTAGAATGTATGCATCAATTCTATTCAATCACTGGGTCCGATAGGTTGCAAAAGTGAGCTATCTTCCCTATGCATTTCATGCATAGAACTTCATCAGAGGGGAATCTATAAAGTAATAAACCGAAAACAAATATGTATCGCTGTCCTATGGTAAGTGGGAATGCAATTAGACTGTGTTAGTGTGGTGACTAAATCGGTAATAGAAAACAAGAAGCTCCGTGAGGTTAGAAAAGTGAAAGTTCCCCAATAGTGTGAAAGAGAGAGTGGTGGATTATTGTACACAAATGCACACATACTGAACGGTAAACTGAAAGTGAGGCGGCTCGGGTGTGTTAAATAGTACCAGAAAAAAGTACCAGAAAAAATCGAGTGTGTGATACGGAACCATGTGTGATAAAGCTGGAAATAATTAGAAATCTGAACACCATGTCTTGCAAAAGTGCTTACCCGCTCAAACAAAAGTCCGTGAATGTCAACTTCGGTGTCTCAAAGTAGACGAGTAAACAGAACCCGGAAGACGCAGGTTTAAAGTAACACGCGAATGGGCTTAGTCAAACCTTAAAATAGAAGTCGGACTGAGCTAGGTGGATAGAAAGTGAGTCAGCGTCCACAAAGAAATGGTCCAAATCAAAAGGTGTATACAAAATAATAATGATAGACCCTAGTGAAGTAAAAAGGCCCCGTGAAATAGAACCTCGGGTGAAATAAAAAGTGCAACGATCCTAAATGAACTAAGAAGTCCTGAATGTGCAATATATGAGAGTGTACGAGTAGACACAAGTAATGTTCAAATAGAATGATATTAATTGATCATGTAAACAACTCCTAGTGAATGTGCAAACTAATTTGTAAATGGGAAAAAAATTGAGCCATATGAATAAAATCAAGGAGTGAAAGAGTCAGCTAGGAAAATGAACAATAAAAAACCATAATACAATCAATAAGCATGAAGAATAGGGTACGACATAACCTAGAGGAAATGAAGGAATAGATAGGAAAAAAGAACCAAAAAAAGGAAGAAAAATGGCACAAATGTACGATTAAAGAATGATAATCAAGAAAATAAAGAGGAAATGAGAAGTGAGTTGGAAACAGCATCAGAAGGTTTAATGGTAAAATAGTAGAGAGACACCAAAAAATGGAATGCAAACAGGTACACACAGATTACAGGAAACAACTATATTCAAGTCTCTCATTAAGCCCTCTCGGGTGTAGAGCTTTCAGTTTATATATCCAAAATAATTCTCTTTGAAACAGGTGATTGTTGTTGTCTATACCTTCTGTTTTGTTAACCACTTCCAAAATCAAGAACCAAATCTGGCTGGCTTTATGTGAATGGTTGACCTAGTGGGCTGCTACACAAGATTTCAAATTCTTGGTCCGAATATTGCTGCGATGTTCCGTCAATCTCATTTTGACTTTACGTTCTGTTTTGCCCACATACTGAAGACCGCATGGTCATTTGAGGAGGTAGATGACGTTAGGAGTGTTGCATGTGGCATTAACCTTGAGTCTGATAGGTGTTCCTTGAGTAGGATCGAAGAGAGAACCACCATAGAGTAACTTTCAAGTCATGTCAATATAAACTTTATTTTGGCAATTACTGCCATAAAAGCACAGTTCATTAACAAAAACGCATCATAAAATATCATTCTAAAATTAGGAGGGGTAAGGATTGGGAGCAAAGTGTAATGCATTCTCTATATAGATCATCACATACATTAGGCAAAGACAAGTAAAAATTAAGGGCGACATTTCAGAACTTGAGGGTAAGATATAGACCAATTCATAAAAAAAATGTAATAGATAAAAAGGCTAAAAGGATGTTTAAAAGAGAAAAACATAAAACATCAGCTAATCACAGTTAAAATCTAGGAGAACACTAGTTAATGGGCAGTATCTTTTCATTCCAGATCCTTAACTTTTCACTAAACATCTGCTCTTACACCACATTGCAAACAGAAACTTTGTTATCGCAACAACAAAGACTGGGTGTGCTCCATACTTAAATAACATAAGGGCCTTGCTAAAGTTTCTAATTCCTAAATTCCTGCATAGTTGGAGAACCCATGTTGATCTTGCTGCCTTATAGACAGGACAGAAAAAGATCACATGCGTTTCTGTTTCTTCCATCTCATTACATCCAGGGCAGAGTAGTTTGTTCACTCCAGACCAATTATTGGAAAATGCATATAAACGGAGGGTCCCGTGTCGGAGTTGGATAAACAATTTCTTTGCTAGGAAAGGTTGGATGAGGTCTAGGGCCGTCTCCAGTTTATAGAGTGACTTGACATCGAGAAACCGAGTGGTTAAACTTGGTGTCTGAGTCGCCCTAAAAATACACATAAGCTGGTGTTCTTTAATAGCAGAATTTAGTGACTGTTTAGAGGTAGCAGGGCATGATTCCTCAGGTAAGGACCACAAATCACTCCTTCCAATTTGACGAAAGGTCTTCTGGATATAAGATAACCAAGGAATTTTCCCCGCCCCCAAAATGACCTTAACTGATTTTAATTCCTCTCTATAATTGGCCAGCTCAGGAGTGCTCCATAGTCGTCGCCAATAAAGTATTGGACGAGAGGTGATCACTTCGGCAATGGGGAGGATGCCTAGGTCCATCCGTAAGGGATTAATGGGGTACTATTAGGCAAACCCAAGAGTTGCCTTAGAAAGTTATTCTCAGTGGCAGTCAAGGTTTAAATCTGAGAGTGGCCCCAAAGTCCCGCTCCATACAAGGAAGCGCCCCTTGCTTGAATTTGATAAATTTCAATGGGTGGGCCAATAACCTTTACTGCACAGCTTCCTTGGACTTTTAGAATCCCCCCCACTAACCTGGGTGAGTTTTAAATTCGCCTTACAGATCTGCGGCCCCCAATCCATGGTGTCGTTTAGGGTCTGCCCCAGATAGTCAAAAACGGGCACTCGAGAGAGAGGATTTGAGTCCATTTTGGTGTGTGGGAAGTTTGTGGTGTCTGCATCGATAACCATGTACTTTGTTTTCTTTAGGTTCACCTCAAGATTCCTTTTTTTACAAAACGAGCTATATGTCTCCAAGACATGCTGCATTCCCATAGGTTTTTTAGATAGGAGCAGCATGTCATCCGCAAACATTAACGCTGGAATTTTGCGGTTTGCTAGTTTAGGAGAATCTATATCCTTAACTGCTGAGAGATCCGCAATTAGCCCATTTAGAAAAAGGGAAAAGAGTGTTGGAGCAAGGACACAGCCTTGTCTTACACCTTTTTCTACAGGAATCGGGGTTGAGAGTTTCCCTCTACTCCCATACCTGATTCTAGCAAAAGGTACCTCATGGAGATTTTTAAGCTGTTGGCATAGGTAGACGGGAGCCCCCATTTATAGCAGGAGGCCTCATAGCTGATCTCGATCTACCAAGTCAAATGCTGACTTAAGGTCAACGAAAGTTAAGTAAAGTGACCCTCTCTCCAAGGTGATGGTTTTCCAATAGATCAGTTGAAGTCTAAACAACTGATCTATGGTTAAAGTTTTGGATCTAAATCCCGCTTGGAGAGGGGTCAATATGTTTTGGTCATCCATCCAAATCTGCAGTCTTCCCAACAGAACATGTGCAAAAATCTTTTGTGATACATCAATAAGTCTGATAGGCCTATAGTTTCATGGTTCTAAGGGACAGCCTTTTTAAAAAATAGGAATTATCTCGGCACCCGCCCACGTTTGAGGGGGTGTCAAGCCGTGAAGGACTGCATTAAAAAGAGACCGCAGATAAGGAGCCCAAACTGCCTGCTCTGTTTAGTATAGATCTCCTGGGACCCTATCCAATCCAGGTGCCTTATTTGGCAAAACTTTGCCAAGGGCCGCTGATACCTCGACCAAGGAGCAGGGGGGAATATCGGCTAATGGAACATATAGTAAATCAATCGCCGATGTCCCCGTTTCAACGGTTCCCACTTGGGACTTTGTGTATAGCTTTTCAAAGTGGGAGCGCCAAACTTCCTCCCCAAGGTTTGGCTCAATTGAATTCTGGCCCTCGGGTTTGCCTGTCTTTACTAGATTCCAAAACCCTCTAGTGTCCCTGTCATCAAGGGCTTTCTTGAGCGACTGCCACCTTTCGCTCTCCCATTCAGCTTTTGCCTTTAAAATAGTTTTCTTAAAAGATGCCCTTGCCTCCCTAATAAGTGCAACATCCCCCTCTCGTAGTTTGGTCAGCAAGTCGATCCTTGCTTCTTTACATGCCCTATTGTACCAAGGACTATTACCTCTTTCTTCCTTTTTTTATTGGTTGGGGGAGTGCAGAAAAACTCTGCCAATATTCCAACCAAGCCCTGGTGGTTAGCGCCCAGCTCCTTTAAATGATCAGTATCACTACAGCTATCAGGGGTGGAACTAGCCTTCACCAGAAAATAGAGTAACACAAAATCCCCCCTTGTTCCTTTTTGCCTTTTGCCTAAAAAAAATTATTTGGTTTTTAGAAGGGACACCCAATTACATTTGGATATATTTAATGGGGAGGATGTGTCCTTTCTTACCTCTTTTGTGAGGACCTCTTTACTTTTCTAGGGCCCCTGTGGGTCCCTTACTGTGTAACATAGACATAAACAGGAACCGCCATGACATTAGTTCCTGTCAATATGGAGAGTTGTCCACAGATCCAGGAAACAACTCTAAATGTGGAGGGTGGAGGTCCCTCAGGATGTCATAGAAATTGTCCTCCCCGTCCTGATTTTTTTTTTAAAACAAATTTTATTAGGTTTTGTTTCACACAACATACAAATTCAATTACGTTTCCCTTGCTTCGTAAATCTCCCATAGGGCCCCACAATCACGTTTTCAGGCAATGGGGAAGGATCATATTCAGCTCACATATATGAGGTTCCAAACATAAAACCCTAGTGTGCCTTCGCCCAATAAAACTAACAAGATTCCCCATACTCCCTCCCCCCTCCCCGAATCATCATCATCAATGGTTATAGTCAGTTCCAGACAAGGTAATGGGTGTGCACAGGTGTCAATGGAAAGTGTTCTGTGTGATGTGCCTGTCACGTCTCGGGGGATTTCTCTGCTCAGTGTGTTATTCCGCCATGTCATCATGTGAGCCAAAGTCGCGCAATGACTGTACTAAGGCGTCCCATGCCTGAGCTGTTTCTAGTGCCTTTTCTCTGCGTAGTCTCCGTGCAGTCTGAAATCTTAACATGCTTTCGCCATTAGCCCACTTAAGAAATTCTTTTCTCCACCTAGTGCCATTGGGTCCTACCGCTGCTTTCCAGTGTCGTGTAATTTCTCATATTGCTAATATGAACCCCATGTCTATAAACTTACTAGTGATCTTATTCTTGGAGGTATGGGGGAACCAGTGTACGACACCCACAGCCATGTCAAAGTCTAAGCCCCTGTCTGTGACTGTGTTCAGAGTGTCTCTCACCTCCTTCCAATTAAGTTCTAATGCCGGGCATGTCCACAGCATATGGCCCAATTCCACTCCCACTGTTGCACATCTGGGGCACGCTGCAGTGTCTCCGCCGAAATACTTCCGGCGTAGGTATGCGCGGTGGAGGATGTAGAAGTGCACCAGTTGGAATCTCGCCTTACGCGTACTCTTCCAGGCCCTCCGCACAATCTGTGCCCATGTCACTTCAGGGATATCTTTACCTATGTCAGTTTCCCACTTACCCTTCAGTGCCCCCAGAGGTGTGAGCCCTTTATTAATCATTCTGGAGTAGAGGCATGTGACTGCCTAGAACGTTCCTACGGCCATCATAACGTACTGACAGGCCATTGTTGTTCTCGGCTCCGTCAGGCCCTCTCTCCAGTGCTTCTGTATCGCTCGCGTCAGTGCCGCATGTAGCAGGAAATCCCCTCTAGGTAGGTCGAACCGTTCCAGGAGTGCTGGATACGGCAGTAGAGCCCCATCCTCGTACAAGTCCCCTAACACCTGGATTCCCGCCTCCTCCCAATTTTGTAGTTGCGACCAATCGCCGCCATGCGGCAGTGCCGTCAACATCCCCAATGGAATTTCGAGGGCATAGGGATGTAGTACGTCCGCCCTGCGTTGCGAGCGATTCCAACATAATCTGATCGTCTTGTCTTCTTGCGTGAGATCTCTAAGATCTAATTTCTGCTGTAGCGCTATAAAAGAAAGAACATGGCGAGGAATACCACGGCACCTACTATGCTCTGGGCCCCTGAATTCTCGTGCTACCTCTTGTGTGTAGACCTGTAGTTGAGCAGCCAAGTAATATAATTCAAAATCAGGGACCGCCAACCCTCCCTCCGTCTTAGGTCATAGTAGGGTCGTCAATGCTACTCTACGACGACCCGCCCCCCAGAGGAAGGACACAATCATGGACCTCAGAAGCCGGAAGGTAGCAGCAGGTATCCATACTGGCAGCGTCCTGAAGTCATATAAGAATCGTGGAAGTGCCACCATCTTCAGTAGTGCTATGCGAACCGCCACCGACAGTGGGAGAGTAGCCCAGAAGGAAATGCTGCTCTTCAGTGCCCTTATTCCACGGCCAATATTTATTTATTTATTTATTTATTTATTTTGTATTCTTATAGAGCGCCAGACTAGACCCCCGAAGGGGTATCTCCGCGCTATTGCTGCAACAAAGAGAGTTCTGATTCAAATTGTATGTCCAGACTGAAGGTGGAAAGGTACAGGGCGTTATTTTCTAGGGTACAGATAGGTTTTTAAAGTTTTCCTAAAAGTCAGGTGACTAGAGAAAGATCTTAGTTCCGGGGGCAAGGAATTCCAGAGTATTGGTCCGGCGTGGGCTAGTGCACGGCCGCCTTGTCTGGTCTTTTTTACTCTGGGTACTTGCAGTAACTGCTGATGACTAGAGCGCAAGAGGCGCCCTGGAGTGTAGGGCTGGAAAATTTTGGTCATGTATTTTGGGCCCTCCCCTATCATGCTCTTGTGGATAGTACAGAGCGTTTTAAACTGAACTCGTTTCCTCACTGGGAGCCAGTGGAGTCTCATCAGCAGGGGACATGAGGGTGTCCGCGGAGGAGCATTCAGGATAATCCTTGCAGCTGTATTTTGGATTACCTGCAGTTTGCTGAGTTGCTCCTCGTTGGCTCCAAGGAGCAGACCGTTGCAGTAATCAACCCTGCTGATGACAAGAGCCTGTATAAGCGTCTTTCTGTGATGGTCCGGTATGTAGGGGAAGACACGTCTTAACATACCAATAGCCCGGAAGCAGTTTCCAGCAACTTGGTTAACATGGCCTTTAAAAGTGAGTTGCTGATCAAAAAGCACTCCCAAGTTCCTGACTGTACTCTTGGGGGTGGGAACAGGGCCCAGCTCTAAGGGCCACCAGTCGGATGCCCAGTGTGTCGCCGCTTGCCCAAAACACATGACCTCCGTCTTCCCTACATTACACTGCAGACAGTTAGATGACATCCACTCTGCAATGGCCCTCATGCCATCTGCAAAAGATCTTTTTATTGCAGGTGTAAGGTTTTTGAAGGGAAAAAGGAGTTGGGTATCGTCGGCGTACGACACTGGGGTAAAGCCGAAAGATCTTGCTAAGTTGGCTAAGGGGGCCACATACACATTGAAAAGTGTAGGACTCAGGCACGAGCCTTGTGGCACTCCCTTATTGAGCTCCCTAAGAGTGGATTTATGGGAGCCCAGCCTAACTTCTTGATAACGACCAGTCAAAAAGCTCTTCATCCATGCCAGAGCCTCTCCCTCTATACCCACCTCGCCTAGGCGGTTGAGTAGCACCGTGTGAGACACCGTATCAAAAGCGGCGGAAAGGTCCAACAGCACCAGAATCATTGAGCTGCCCTCATCCAGTGCCATTTTGATGTTATTGGTCACCGTCTGAAGGGCTGATTCTGTGCTGTGGTTTGGCCTGAACCCTGATTGCGAATAGTCCAGGCCATCCGTCGCCTCAAGATGTTGAGAGAGATAGGTGTTCACATGCCTCTCCGTAACCTTGCCCAGGTAAGGTAGGAGGGAGATAGGTCGTAAATTGGAGAGGTCTGTCCATGGGGAGGATGCCTTTTTTCTAATCGGGTTCACCACCGCCTTTTTCCAGTCTGCTGGTACCTGGCCTTTTGTAAGTGAGATGTTAACCAAGTCTAAAATGGGAGGTCCCAGAAGGGAAATCATGGGGCCAATCATCCTGGCAGGAATACGGTCACTTGGCGATCCTGATTTAATTTGGCTGCAAAGGGAGAGGAGCTCTGTATTAGTAATTGGGGGAAAGGATGTCAGAGGGGTTTTATTGTAGTTTATTGCCGGGTTTAAAGGATGACCATTGGTAGTTTTATTTATAGCGCTGTTAGCTGCTACTATTTTTTCATAAATGTTATTTATTTTATCTTCAAAGAATGTTGATACTTCATCGCATAGGTCTTGTGAGAAGTCCTCTGAGCTCTCGCATGCCTTCTAATAAGTCGGTTGGCATGTGGTAAATGTACACACCCAGATATTTCAGGCAGCTGGGCTCCCAGTGCACCGAACTGGCCGTAGGTGGTTGGGGTTCTCCTTGTCGTACAGGGAATAAACACGTCTTGGCCCAATTTACTTTCAGGCCTGATACTTCGCCGAAGCTCGTTAGTAGGTTTTTGGCTCCCACTAGTGCCTCTTCGGCGTCTTCGACGAAGAGCAGGAGATCGACCACGTATAACGATATGTATTGTTGCCCAATCCTACTTTGTAATCCTCGATAGTGATCCCCCGTGCGGATCGACATCGCAAGAGGTTCTACTGCCAGAGCAAACAGCAGCGGGGATAGTGAGCACCCCTGCCTCGTGCCCCTCTCTACCTGATATTGCTGCAATATCAGCGTGCCTGTTTTCACTCTGGCCACTGCCGAGGTGTATAGCACAGTCGTCCATCTCAGGTAGTCCTCACCCACTCCGAAGCGCCTCAGTACTGAGTAGAGATATTCCCATTCAAGGCTGTCAAACGCCTTCTCTATGTCCACTGATAATATCATTGGGTGTCGGGCCTCGAGATGGTCTCCCTCCAGCAACCGCAGCAATCGGCGTATGTTTGAGGTCGTGTTCCGCGTTGGAATGAACCCAGCCTGGTCCTCATGCATCAGTGTGGTCATGTGTTCTAGCAGGCGAGTCGCTAGGATGTTGCTAAGTATTTTGTAATCAGTGGTGAGCATCGAGAGTGGTCTGTACGACGCTGTGTCTCCACTCTCCCTCCCTGATTTCAGTAAGGGTATTACCAACGCTTCCCGCATAGACTGCGGAAATCGCCCCAATCGTTTCACTTCCCTATAGACCTCCAACAGTCTTGGCGCCAAAAGGTCAGTGTATCTGCCGTAGAATTCAATGGGCAGCCCATCTAAGCCAGGGGTTTTGTTGCGTGCCATATGTTTTATGGCGCGTCGTATTTCCCCTATTTCTATTTCTTTGCCCAATGCCTTTGCCTGTTTTTGGTCCAATTCTGGGAAGCAGAGTCCTTCGAGAAAGGCATCTATGGCTGGAGTGCCGACCGCTAGGTTGCTTTTGTATAGAGCTTCATAATATCTCGTGAAGCAATGCAAAAACTAGGTCTGGGTGTAGACCTCCCCGCCGCCCACCGCGCGCACAGACACTATAGGGGTCCCCCTCTTCGTGGGGTTGGCCAGCCAAGCCAGCAAGGTCCCTGCTTTGTCGCCCTCTACATGGGTTCTGGCCGTGTATGCTTTGTAGTCGAAGCTGCGCGGGCGCTCTGTTTCCGCTGCCACCGCTTCCTTCCAACTGGTCACTTCCCCCACCCACATCGCAGGTCACACACTCGACCCCATCTTCACCTCCAGCAATCATGTCTCCTTCAGCCACACTACGGATCTGCTCTGGACTGACCACAGCTGCGTTCACTTCACCTACAACAAGCCCAAACCCACCAACCACCTCCAACCAACTCTACAAAGAAACTGGAACAAAATCACCACCGACCAGATCTCCTCATCGCTCCTTCTAAACACCCCAGCCCACTCCTCGGACCCAAACCTAGCCGCCACCAACTTCACCCTATGGTTATCCAACACCGCCGACACCTTAGCACCACTGAAAAAACGTCAAAGCAAACCTGGTAACAAGAAGGCCTCGTGGTTCAACGATGATCTTAAAAAGTCCAAGAAACTCTGCCGCACCCTTGAAAAAGCGTGGAAAAAAGACCCAACCACCAGTACCAAAGACGCCTTCAAAACCGCCACCCGCACTCACCACCAACTAATCCGAAAGGCCAAGAAAACAGCATTCAAGGATCGACTCGACAACAACGCCCACAACAGCAAGGAACTTTTCAACATCGTCAAGGAGTTTTCCAATCCCTCGGCCAACTCCAACGACATCACCCCCTCTCAAGCCCTCTGCGACTCCCTAGCCTCATTCTTCCACAACAAGATTGCAGACATCCACAACAGCTTCGACAACCAACCTGGAGCCCAACTCACCCAACCAACTGCTGAACACTCTCCCCCCGCGAACACCCTTAACGACTGGAACCCAATCTCCACTGAGGACACCATCCGCCTAATGAACTCCATCCACTCAGGATCCCCCACAGACCCATGCCCTCACCACATCTTCAACAAAGCAGACTCCGCCATAGCACCGTACCTCCGAGACGTCATCAACTGCTCCTTCAACTCCGCCACCTTTCCGGAAAACTGGAAACACGCTGAACTCACCGCCCTTCTGAAAAAACCCACAGCGGACCCCACCGAACTCAAAAATTACCGCCCCATCTCGCTCCTTCCATTCCCGGCCAAAGTCATCGAGAAAGCGGCCAACAACCAGCTCGCCGCTTTTCTCGAAGTCAACAAATCCCTCGACTCCTCACAATCTGGCTTCCGAGCAAAACACAGCACTGAAACTGCCCTCATCGCAGCAACAGACGACATTCGAACTCTACTGGACAATGGAGACACAGTCGCCCTCATCCTCCTCGACCTCTCTGCAGCATTCGACACAGTCTGCCACAGCACCCTTTTACAACGCCTCAGCAACATCGGAATACATGGAAAAGCACTTGAATGGATCACCTCGTTCCTCACCGAAAGAACCCAGAGAGTCCGCCTTCCACCATTCAAATCCGAGGCCTCCGAAGTCATCTGTGGCGTACCACAAGGATCCTCTCTCAGCCCCACCCTCTTCAACGTATACATGAGCCCCCTCGCGACCATCGCCCGCCAACACAACCTCAACATCATCTCTTACGCGGATGACACCCAACTGATCCTTTCTCTCACCAAGGACCCCAACACCGCCAAAACTAACCTACACGAAGGAATGAAAGAAGTTGCTGAATGGATGAAACACAGCCGTCTGAAACTGAACTCAGATAAAACAGAAGTCCTCATCCTAGGTACATCCCCCTCTGCATGGGACGACTCTTGGTGGCCGGAAGCCCTTGGAAAAGCACCCATCCCGACAGACCACGCACGGAACCTAGGCGTTATCCTGGACTCTACACTTTCAATGAACAGACAAGTCAGCGCCGTATCCTCATCATGCTTCAACATTCTTCGCATGCTCAAAAAAACATTTCGCTGGATCCCCACCGAAACCAGGAAAACAGTCACCCATGCTCTGGTCACGAGCCGACTGGACTACGGGAACACCCTCTACGCAGGCACCACCGCTAAACTTCAAAAGAAACTCCAACGAATCCAAAACGCCTCAGCCAGAATCATATTAGACATCCCACGCAACGAACACATCTCTGGTCACCTGAAAGACCTCCACTGGCTACCCGTCAATAAGAGAATCACTTTCCGACTGCTAACCTGTAAAAGGGGTCGTAGACAACCAGTGACCAAAGACCCTTTTGTGTTGCCCGGCGGTGTCGCCTCTATGACCCACCAATATTTAATCAATGAAGAAGCAGGCGCTGGAGACTGAAAGGCAAGAAACGAGGGTTTATTCTCTCCGGAGGAGAACACATCAATTCAGACAGCAAGTATCGTCACGAGGTGCTCTAGCCGCATCTCTGAGGCCTGGCCTCTTATACTCAGGTTTATGATCTTTATTGCACGTAACACATTCTTGCAACACTTTGATATGTGAAAGAACATCCTCGGAATCTCCCCTTCAGGCCCGTTCCCACATACATTTACAGTTGAATTCCCCACCCCGGTCACAACAGGTGATGATTATCGCGCAGCAGGACATTCCGCCGATTTACGGAATGTGTGGAGTTTGATCGGATCTCGTAGGGTGGGGGCTTTGATCGGCTCGAGGGTCTTTTGATGGGGAGGGGAGGCTTCCTACTGTACGGGGTAATAAACAGTATCCGCAGGGCCAGGTGGTGGCTTGGGAACAAGGAAGACAGACGGGCACACAGGAAAAAGGGGAGTTTGCATCAAAGGGCCTGAGACTATGAAAGGAATGAAGGGAGGTGTCGCGCTGGGAACAGGATGGGATTCTGAGGCAGATCTGCGCTGAAGAGGGGTTTATGACCCAAGGCATGTGAGAGCGAGGGGGTTGTCATCGTGCGGGGGATGCCTGTGAGGTTAAGAGAGAGAGAGAGAGAGAGAGAGAGAGAGAGAGAGAGAGAGAGAGAGCGAGAGAGAGAGAGAGAGAGAGACGCGCTGGCTATCAGCGAGGGGCAGAGGGGCCATGGTGCTCAAGATGACTGCCGCTTACGCGCAAGGCATGTGAAAGCGGGAGTGATCAGTGCGTGGGGGTGCTTGTGTAGGTGGAGAGCCGTGCTGGGGGTCAGGGGTGTGCAGAGGGTGGTTCTGGTCAAGGCAGCTAATGTGGTGGGCGTGTGCGACGAAGAGTGTGGCATCGGGGCAAAAGGGAAGATGGCGCAGATAATGTTCACCAAACCGTATTGAGTTTCCACAGTCCTCCCTTTAACATTTCTAAGACATCTTGCTGGCCTATTTCCTATCTATGTCTACTGTTGTGGTCATAAGTAAGGAAGTGATAACCCAGGTGAAGGAACTGTACATAAACATCACATTTTTAAAATCTTTTCATCCAGTGGGCGGGCTCATCGTTAAGCTTTGTTGCAGGAAAGTCATAGTAATGCAATATCAGACAAAAATTATGTAGTGAGAGCGTTGGGTACAGATCATAGATGCTTGTAGTCATTCGGAATAGGAGCCGATAGGTTACCACGTAAGTAGGTTCTTTTTGTACTCGGTTGGAGCATAGTCAATTCAATGGTGGTTGGGAGAGAAATGAGACATAGTAAAAACAATAATCAGTGTTCCCAGTGTCTTATGGTCGTGGACCATTATTAGTCAGTTCTCAGCATTCTTTGTCGTCTTCTGTTGGCACTGTTGAACACCTGTATTACAATTCGTTCGTTAGCAGGAATGTCCATGTGGGTTGAGCCGTTGGAGGTCTGCGGGCAGGAGAGTGCCTTTGTATTGTTTCGCCAGACCTCATGGGAGAAATGCGTTACGGTTTTGGAGCAGATGCATTTTCTTCCATAATCCAGAGAGTGGTCATTAGAAGGAGACAGAAAAGGATTGTGGTGAAGGGTGCAATTGTCTTTGAGTTGTGGAGTCTGTCTGTTCTTGGGTTTCTGTGGTGGGTATTTCCTGTTGCTTCCATCATCTTCAAGGTGCTCGGTACCGGGCAGAACCACATACTTCGTTTAGCTTCTCTTTGGGGTGACCCTTGGTGGTGTTTTTAGGTCACCGTTCTGAGATTTAACACAGTTTGTGGTCTACTTAGTCAGGGCTCCCTCCTCTTTGACGCAGGAAATACCCTTCTCCGGATGGCACAGTAGGATTTAGAGGATTTTGAAAGTTCAGGTGGAGGGAGGGTGTGTGGGTGAATAGTCCTTATGGCAGGTCGGAGGAGGAGGGGATGGAGCAGGGCCAGGTCGGGAACAGACCAGGGAGACGGAAAATTTTAGACAGGCGGGTCCATAATCACGTTCAGAGAGCGGGGACCTTTCGGCACGCGTCGATCATAGAGCAGGGGCCTCAGGTCAGCCCTTTCCTTTAGTTTTGTCGGAAACAGTGCCTTGTCCTGCGACTCCTTACTGTTGTGATCTCGCCTTGGCCTCCGTCGCTGAGGTTCCACGATCTGCAGTCAGGCCGCGTGCTCCCACATCCGGTCTCTTTCTCCTCCGACAGTGGTACCCTTAAATGAGTTTGAAAAGACAGTCTTTAGAGATTTTGCAGAGGTAGGTAATTACGTTAATCTATTTCTCTCCCAACACCAAGCAACTGGGGTAAACATCCGCTTCATTGAGGTCTGCAGCCAACGTATAAACAATTGATGATGGGTTTGCTGGATTCCCAACAACTTCCCTTTGTGGTTATTTCTTTGGCGTTTTGTCGGTTTATTACATTCATTTGTCGTGGTACGAGGTCTGATACCCATTCATTGCATTCGTTTATTACAGTCATGTCAGTTCTCCTGGTAGTGACCCATTTCCCTAGTACGAGTCTTGCAAGGCTAGACCGGTCTTCAGGGCTTTGTATTTTACGGAAAAGTGTAACGTGTTATTCACCATAGTCTGATAGGCATCCTTCTGAGGAATGAACATAGGCTAAACTATTCTCCATTACATCAATGCGTCCTATCTTTTGGCTAAACATCTCATTTTCAACAAGGTTTAATGCAACAAGTTCTTTCATTTTTCGATCTAATTTTAACTTTGTAAACATTCTAATCTCTACATCGTTTCTTACAACCTGGCTACTTCATTAAAAACTCGGGGGGGGGGGGGCTTGCGATAACTATTAAACTCATCTTTGAGGCGAGTGGGGTCTTATGGAAAACAACTAGGAACACAGTGAATTGGAGCAAGGGACATTTTTCAAATTCTCGTCTGGGGCAGCCGATACAAAACTGATGGTGTCCTGGGAAGGCGGGTATATCTCGATCGCCTTTGCTGATTGGGGCATTGATACAATTTTGGGACGGGGAAGGTCGCGTTACCAGAAACATTTTATCATGGATGCCACTGACAAGTAGTTCCCTCAAAATGGGTCAGATTAGAGAACCTTAGTCATCTTACCTGTCCCTTTCTTTTCGGTCAATCTAGGTTTCATCAATATTTAGCAGAAAAGGAGAGGTAGTAACGTGGTATCGATGCAATTTATATTTAAGACAAATTTGTGCAAATACTTGTGGTATTTGGAGCCAATCAGGTGGTGCACCAGGGGTAGTGGTTCGCCAATTAGGTGCCAGTTGCTAGGAAGAGCGAAAGAGTGGAGGAGAGAGAGAGAGAGAGAGAGAGAGAGAGAGAGAGAGACAGATAGAGAGAGAAAGATAGAGAGAGAAAGATAGAGAGAGACAGATAGAGAGGGAGAGAGAGAGATCAACAATAGGCTAAATAGTACACGTGTGACATGGAGAGTGGCCATGTACTATTTAGGCTATTCAGTGCATTACCCAACATGAAACATTTTGGGTTTGTGTTAGAATGTAGAAAGCATGCAGTTTGGGACGGAAGAGCATTAGGCCAGGTACATAAGGACATGCATTGAGTCGGGTGTCTTTAGGTGCCATCTTGCAGCGTAGGTCCGCTTCATGTATCGGACATGGCATGGCTCCAGATCTTTTACTATACCCTAGTCGTTATTCCAATGTAACCTGTAGAGGGAGAAAAAGGAAGAAAGGGAGGGGGGGACAACATTCGAGCATATCAAATGTACGAGCACGAAAGTTATTTACTTACCATATACTCGTACTTATCTCCTCGGGATATAATCCCTAGGGTCTTGGTTTCTGAAGTCAAGGGGGCGGGCAGTGTGATAGGTTGTTCATGGGGGGTTCGAGGGTGGCATTATAGATCGTGTGTAGGGAAACGCTAAAAAGAGGAATCAGAGGCGCCTAGCGCGAGGTACCTGGTTTTGTAGATGTATCTAGCCACCGGGATCCTTAAATCATTCCCAAAGCTGTGATGTTCTAAGTCATATCAGTTCTTCGGTCAACCCTGTCCCTTAGTACCTTCGACCACCATACCTTTATAACATTCTATCATTCACACCGCTTTACTTTACCCATTCTCAGAAGTCGAGGTCCTTCTTTATGCGTTAGTTCCTGAGCCTAGTCGCATATTTGGAGGCAGCGTATCATACCTTTTGATTCGATCATCAATCCAGGGCCGAACAATCATTTTCTAATAACCTTGAAAAGAGAGAAAAACTGTTGCACACAGAATAGCCCTCCCGCCAATTCCCACATTTTACAAAAGTATGCGATACCTGTTCATAGTTTGGAAAACCTTTATTTGCGTAATCGTTTAGTAAGTAAATATGTGAATGCAATCGTATTTGGTCGGACACGGCGATGGCTGAAGCACATACAGTAGGGGGCTATTTTGCAGTATTTAAAAACATTGAAAAACGTCTACTTAGTTATTTGCAAGAAACTGAAAACGTCTTTTAATAATTGAGGGATCATAGGGTATTTATTTCATAAATTGAAACACAGTCAGACTAATTGCAATCACATTTCCTAGATGTATACCGTGGGCGTGCGTCGCAAGCTACGTTATGTATTGGTTACAATAAATATCATAATAAATCGTACATTGAAATCAACATATTAACGGGATCCTTTCAAATGTTCGCCAAGTGAACCCTCCTCCCCTCTTCATCAAGTGTACAAAGGTTCACATACATAACTCAGAACATCAAGTCTTGTTAGTCAAAGAACACCACGAGGTGTCCGTAAGTTCCTATTGATACCGGCGCCATTTTGGGCGATGCCGGGTTGGTTGCACCAGAATCCCTTTCGGCAGTTCAAAAAACCTGTGCTAACAGAGGGGCTGGTAATGTGGACCGTCAATCAAGAGGGGAGGGAGGTAGAATCTTCCCTACCAGGTCACGTTGAGGTTCAGCCGGAACTCACTCGAATTCGTTAGCCCACAATGTTCCTGGGTGGTTCAGACTGAAGCTGGTGCAGACACGAGAGCACCACCATCTTGCGGCTATGTCGTGGTCGTTCCAGTTGTTCCCTACTGGAAGCCTGTAGGGGCCGAGGGCTTCTGGGACTCTGGTAGAATCTTCAAAGCTGTGGGGATGCTGTCGGAGGTGGGGGCTCGTGCCCAGGTGGGCAAGTGCCCGAGTTGCAATTCCGGACAAAGTTATTCCAGCGGCCTAGACCCGCCTTCCAGAGGGCCCAGACGCCATTTTGAGACCCTGCAGCCGCCGCCCTTCGTCGTGTCTTTCAGGAGTGGAAGAAAACTTCTTGTGGCAACAAAGACAGAACATCATGCTGTTGGAGCAGGACATTTTGGTTCGGGGCGCCAGGGTGCAGCTGTGGAGCCTTCATCTGGGGAGGTGAGGGAGGCTCGTCCGTGCCGCCTCCCTCTCCCGGCGCATCCCACGCCGTCCCTTTGAATCAGGGGTGCACATGATGACCACCCTACACCCCTGACTCCGACTCTTGGGGGACCATTGTATGTCCGGTGCTGCACAAGTATGCCCGTCAGACATTGTATGTTCTGTGCTGCGAAAATAGGCCCGTTGAACATTGTACGTCCTGTGCTACGCAAATAGATCTGTGGCCCGGCTGGAGGATTTCGGCGCCGGGCCGGGGCTGGGAAACCTCCTACCTGTGGAGGTGGGAGAGGCTTGTCCGCGTCGCCTCTCCCTCCCAGTCCCCCTGCGCCAGTTCAATGGAGGAATTCGTGATAGCCGGACCAGGAGACACGAGGGAGGGGGTCATCTGCATCCGCCCCCCTCCCTACTCGTGGCCCAGGGGACGTCACCCCAGGAAGGAGAGTATGGGAAGACCATTTCATGTCGGCCCATGGAGCCTCCTGTACCTTCTCGTCGGCGATTTCCTTTGGTCTATGGCTGATGACTGGCCCCGCCCCACATGTGCTATGTGTTTCACCTTCCGGATGGGCGGGACCGTTGACTTGTTACATTTTGAAGACTTCCGGAGTGAGCGTAATATGTTTTGTATTGTTCCTATTAGTACAGTTTACTTTAAAGAATGTTTTACTAGTTTTTCTATTTATCGTTGGTTGTGTGTTATCTTTATCGTAATTAAATCCTAAATTATATAACAGATGCTTGGTTTCCCTGAGTCCTTTTTCTAACGGGAGGTTGTCTACGCAGGCCTGTATTTGCTTTTGTTTTTCAGAGTGGGGGGCAACAGGGGGGCAATCAGTCCCAGAACTCTAACATGTCGTTAAAATTGGTCTGACGAAATTTGTGCCATCGAGCATAATCGAACGTGGTGGTTCTATCCGTCCTGTCCGTGTTAGTCTGATTTGTTTTTGTCTTGCGCCTTTTCCCTTTCTGCCGGCCTGTTATTTCTGTCGACCCTCCGCTCTTACTTATGTTCTGTAGAGTCGGGCATTGGGCTTTCCAGTGCCCGAGACATTTACAGAAAGCACATTGGTTTTGCCTTAAATCCGTTCGTCCTGTGCATAGTGTCGGGGGATTACTTTTGGGTCGTTGTGTCTCGGGGTTGTCCCGTCGGCACATCCCTTTACACCGTTCTCTTTTTGTGTCTAATCCTCGGAACTGTGTCGTCTTTGGCCCTTCCTTTTGCCTACCAGACGTTTGGAGGATTGCCTGTCACGTTTCTTTAACTACTTTGACTTCGTCTCTTTCCTTTCGTTGCGTAGCTTCTTTGCGCCACATACCGAGACTATCGAGCATAATAGGCGTTGTCTTATTATTACGAAGGGCTATTTCTACCGTTTCTATTTTGTCTAAATCGAAGGATCCTATCAGTGGCCACTGTTTCTCTTGGTTTGTTTTGGTATACTTGTGCCGTAGCTTACTATAGGCTATGGTAATTAATCCATACTTTGTGAACATGTCTTTATTAGGGGTGCCTTCCAGCGGGGCTAGATGGTCCACCTCTAATAAACGGTCCGGGCTGAACCAGCTATCCATCAGTGGGGAGAAGACAGGCATGACGGATCACAATGGGGATAATAGTCAGCACTACCTATCTTATCACTGCGTGCAAAGACTAGACAGAATATTTCTATTCTACGTTGTTTGCAGGCAGTGAATACCTCAAGAACCAATATCGGGCAATCAGTGTTTGGTCAATAAATAAAAATAAAAAAATGGTCAATGGGGAGAATAAGTAGGCCCGCAAAGGTCTGCGTCACCTACCCTTTCACTATCTGCAAAGAGGGGGACCTATTTTTTCCTGTTTTCAGACAGAGAATCTCCAGAAAACAATCCGTAACAGTTAATCAATGGGGAGGGGCAATTGATCAGTGGGGGAGAAAGATAGGCACGACGGGTGCGTTACCTATCCTTCACTGCTTGCAAAGAGAGAGCCGGTTGTTTCTCCGTTTGCCGACAGCGAAACTCCAAATAAATTAACAAAGAATAAATACTAGTATTTTCCATCAATCATCAATCATTCCGCAATTCGTCGTGTTTACACGACCTTACCCGGACCGTATGGACAGTTTCTTGTCTTCCGAATCCAGCGCCCGATCGTCCTCTTCCCTTCGTACTCCTCGTGGCACTCCTGATGGTTCCCAGTCAGGACCGTAGATCACTCGAGAGAGGTCCGTTCGGAACCAGTGAAGTTCGGATGATCGGCTGTCAGACGAGGGTCTATCGGACAGGGTACCTTCCGATCGTTGCAGTCGTTCACTCTGTCGTCAGGACCTCTCCCACTGGATCCACGAGTCGCTGATGGGCCCCACGCTTGGGACGCCAATTGTAAAAGGGGTCGTAGACAACCAGTGACCAAAGACCCTTTTGTGTTGCCCGGCGGTGTCGCCTCTATGACCCACCAATATTTAATCAATGAAGAAGCAGGCGCTGGAGACTGAAAGGCAGGAAACGAGGGTTTATTCTCTCCGGAGGAGAACACATCAATTCAGACAGCAAGTATCGTCACGAGGTGCTCTAGCCGCATCTCTGAGGCCTGGCCTCTTATACTCAGGTTTATGATCTTTATTGCACGTAACACATTCTTGCAACACTTTGATATGTGAAAGAACATCCTCGGAATCTCCCCTTCAGGCCCGTTCCCACATACATTTACAGTTGAATTCCCCACCCCGGTCACAACAGGTGATGATTATCGCGCAGCAGGACATTCCGCCGATTTACGGAATGTGTGGAGTTTGATCGGATCTCGTAGGGTGGGGGCTTTGATCGGCTCGAGGGTCTTTTGATGGGGAGGGGAGGCTTCCTACTGTACGGGGTAATAAACAGTATCCGCAGGGCCAGGTGGTGGCTTGGGAACAAGGAAGACAGACGGGCACACAGGAAAAAGGGGAGTTTGCATCAAAGGGCCTGAGACTATGAAAGGAATGAAGGGAGGTGTCGCGCTGGGAACAGGATGGGATTCTGAGGCAGATCTGCGCTGAAGAGGGGTTTATGACCCAAGGCATGTGAGAGCGAGGGGGTTGTCATCGTGCGGGGGATGCCTGTGAGGTTAGAGAGAGAGAGAGAGAGAGAGAGAGAGAGAGAGAGAGAGAGAGAGAGAGAGACGCGCTGGCTATCAGCGAGGGGCAGAGGGGCCATGGTGCTCAAAATGACTGCCGCTTACGCGCAAGGCATGTGAAAGCGGGAGTGATCAGTGCGTGGGGGTGCTTGTGTAGGTGGAGAGCCGTGCTGGGGGTCAGGGGTGTGCAGAGGGTGGTTCTGGTCAAGGCAGCTAATGTGGTGGGCGTGTGCGACGAAGAGTGTGGCATCGGGGCAAAAGGGAAGATGGCGCAGATAATGTTCACCAAACCGTATTGAGTTTCCACAAACCCACGCACACAAATCACTCTACGACATCGGACCAGAATGCCTCAATTCAAGACTGACCTTCAACACCCCCTCCCGCCAACTACGCTCCTCCAGCCAAGCCCTCGCCACTATACCTCGCATCAACAAGTCCACTATGGGAGGCAGATCCTTCTCCTACCTGGCTGCTAAAACATGGAACTCACTCCCCACTCACCTTCGCCTTACCCAGAACCACCTAGCTTTCAGAAAGCAACTTAAAACGTGGATATTTGACAAGTAATCCGCCCCCCCACTCCTCAGCGCCTTGAGACCCTCTGGGTATGTAGTGCGCTATATAAATTCTCTGACTTGACTTGACTTGACTTCCTTGCAACTCGGGGTGACCAGGTCTCGATAGTTCTGCATCGCTGAGTTTTTTATCAGCCTTGTCTAGATCATCTAAGAGAGTCTTTCGCGCTCCTACCTGTTTCCCTATGCAAAACTCTCTCAAGACCACCTTGAAGGCGTCCGATTCCGTCGCCCTCTCCGCGGCCGAGCCGGCATTGTCCTCAAAATATTGTACAAATCTTTCCTCCAGCGCTCCCTGAAAGAGGGGATTCCTCCAGCGCCTCTGGGCGCAGCCTCCAAGTAGAGACACATGAGGCACTAGGGAACCACTGCATAGCGACTAACAAAGGATTATGGTACGACAACGATCTCGACAAGTATTCAGTCCTCATAATAGCTGGTATTAGGTCTGGGGAGCAGAGCATCGCATCTAAGCGCACATGGAGCTCATGTATACTTGAGAAAAAGGAGTAATCTCGATCTTGTGGGTGTTGTGCCCGCCAAATATCTATTAGGTCCCATCTCGCCTGCCATTCCATTCTGCCTTTGGTTATACGGTGTTGCGGAGATTCCGCCAGAGGGGGGTGCGACCTATCAAGTGAGAGGTCCAGTACAGAGTTAAAATCCCCTCCCACTAGCAGTGGCCCCACAAGAAAGTGCGCCAGGGATCCGGACAACCTCGCCAAGAAAGTTAGTTGATCAACATTGGGTGCATAGACACTGTAGAAGGCTATGTGTTTACCCCACAACCTTCCCGCTATTGCTACGAACCTACCCTCTAGGTCTATAAGTTGCTTGGTTAATTGGAATGGGACCCCAGCTCTGATCCAGATTAAGGCGCCTCTAGCAAACGCTGAGTACGTGGTATTAAATATTTGGCCCCTCCATCTACGCTGTAGCGCCAACCCTTCAGCTTGTGTCAAGTGTTTTTCTTGAAGTAATGCAACCTGCACTCCTCTATGCACTAAATAAGCATGGATTTTGTGCCGTCGTGTCATGGTGTGGAGCCCCTGCACATTCCAGGTTATACATCTTAAATTAGTTAGATCACCCATTGTCCCGCAATGTCCTGTGCGTTCCACTAGTACCACATCCTAGCCCCCCTAAAGGTGGGCAAACGTCAGCATCGATGATGAGCCCTCCCTCCAACATCCCATAACAAAACCGACCCCCTCCCCTCCCTGAACAGGACCTAGTAACCTCCATCTAGCTCCCGTCCAAACACTCCCAAATAACAACATTTGACTAACCCAACAGAGGTCGCTGTGGGTGTGCCTTAAGGGCAGTACGGGGGGTTGGTCGCCAACGGGCAGCCACCCAAACCCGAAGCTCCATACCAGGCGATCGAGCCCCAATTAGTGACACATCTCAATGAGCGCCCACCTCCCAATTCTAAGCGAACAGGTCCTCCCACAATGCATAGCGGACCGTCCGTTACAGTCTACATTTGGATCTCATACAGCTCACCAGGTGCCTCTAGCCTTCATCTAGTATTTCTTCTGCCGTCGCCCGGGTGACCACTGGTAAAGGCATACTGTCTGTTTCGGAGCGCTCAGTGTCCGAATGTTCACCTCCTTTTTCCGATTCTCCTTCTTCCTGCGATGGAGAGTCTTGTATTCCTGAGAGGGCAGACACCACTTCCAGGAACCCCTGCCGCTCCGCCATGGTCTCCAACAGTAATGGCCTCCTCAGACCCCTTTGCCTGTTTCGGATCTGTCGCAATTTCCGTTGTGGCAAGCCTTCGGAGCCCAGTCTGGGCCGGTGGTCGAGGACGTCTTTTCCAGATTTGTAGAGTTCTAGCCAGGCACAGGCATCATCAGGAGTATCAAAGAACCTGGTGGTATCGTCCACAATTACTCATAGCCGAGCTGGGAAGAGCAAGGAGTACTGCAGGCCCTCAGCTCTCAGTTCTCTTTTGACTGCCAGGAAAGAGGTCCGCCGTCGTTGCGTTTCATACGTGTAATCTGGAAAGATATTGATTTTACAGTTCTGCACCTGGTAGGGGCCGTTTACTCGTGCATTCTGGAGCATCAGATCTCTGTCCCTGTAGTGTAACAGCCGGGCTACCACCGGGCGGGGAGGCTGACCCTGTTGTGGTGGTCTGGCCGGGACTCTATGAGCCCGCTCCAGTGTGTAGAAAGAGGACAGGCCCTCCGGCGCCACCATCGTCCGGAGCCATTCTTCAAGGTAGCTCACCATGTCCTTCCCCTCGACTTTCTCCGGTAATCCAACTATCCGGATGTTGTTCCAGCGATTAAGCCTTTCTGCCTCCTCCGCTCGTCTCTCCAGTGTATCTATGCGGTCCAGCACATTGGTCATAGTGGCAGTGAGGTCTTTTTGTGCCGGTTCAAGGGAGCGGATCGTGCCTTCTACCTGTTTGACCCTCTCTGTCAGTTTTCCATGATCGGACCGCAGTAGTCCCAGGCCCGTGGCCACCTGCTCAATGTCCTGTTGGAGCGCTGCACGGGAGTCCGCTATCGCTGACAGGATTTTCTCCAATTGGAGTTGCAATTGAGGGTCTCGTGATTGTCCGGGGTCAGAGTGGTAACCTTTGTCTGATGTCTCGGCATCTGACGTGGGCTGCGCACCGCTTTTGATCCCCTTAGGTTTTCCCATGCTGGCGGTGCACAATCCGGCGCCCTTCAGTGGACAGGGAAACCCAACCCAGAATCTGGGTTCTCCGCACAGCCTGCCACCCCCGAGTTCACACCTCAGGGGCCTTCCGAGTCGTGGATCAGGCGCGTGGAGTGTAGGGACCCCAGCCGTAACGCTGTAATGTGGATCCAGAAAGGAGCCGTTAAGGTTGTAGTGACACGGGCGCCAACCGCAGCAGGGTAGACCACGCTCCAGCGGTTTGTCTCAGAACAGGCAGTAGGGTTATCCCGGCAGCATGCAACGGTCGCAGCAGCAGGCTGATCTAGACACCCCCCAGCAGCAAATTCCTTGCGTTGTGGCCGTTGCGTGGGCCTTCTTCGCCCGCGCTTGGGGTTGGGGCCGCCCTAAAACTGCCACCAGCGCCTTTGGCCGTCGTGTTGCACCCACAGGAACCTTCGAGACGGGCTTCGTCCGCTCATGTGTGGTGTCCGGTCAGCCCCAGGAGTGTCGTCGCGGGATTCTACCGGTGTCCCTCTCGGCGCTCCGCCGTGGAGTCTTACCACTTTGCCCCACCTTCGTCTCTCAGTGCGCCGCTCCACAGCCTCCGATCCCCCCGCAGCTGTCCCAGCTATGGCCTCCAAGTTATGGCGCTCGTTCCCCGCTGCCGTAAATCCGGTGGCAAACCCAATGGCAACGCCGTCTCACCTCTGGGCCCCAAGGCTCCAGGCACCGTCAGGGCCTCCGCTCAAGAGCACTCCTTAGCAAGGCTCTGCCATGTCTATCTCGTGGGCCTCGCAGTTCGAAATAACCTTACTGGGCCTGTCTCCCCAAGCAGGTGGAGCTCTCGTGTGGGGAGTCGTAGGGATTCGGGGACGCCCCGCGTAGTGTGCCGCGGCGCTGTCTCAGCGAGCTTTATGTCCGCTCCGCAATTGGACAACAGAGCCGCTATACCCCTCACACCGGGGGTCCAGAGAGCATCCACTTCACTCCGCGGTAGTTGGGGGGGGGGAGGGGGAGAGGCCAGCGTCCTCAATCGCCGGTGGATTTAGCAGCGGAGGAGATCCGCGGATCTTTGTGTATTTATCCTTCTGCCGGCGCCTCTCACCTCCGTGTGCCCGGATTTGGCTGCCTCTCATGTGAGAAGGGCTCGGCGAGGGGAATCCGATCTTCCCGTCCCCAGTGCACGGGCTCACGGAACTGCAGTGTGGCCCGCAGGAGCGGGCCGAGTGATCCTGCGGCGCTTCTTCCTGCGCGATTCCTTTGAGTGGCAGCCGCACCGCAGGACACGGGCTGCCCTCCGATGTCAGCTCCGGAGCACCCGTGGGTCGGCAGGGCCTCTCACAGTCTTGGGCACCCGGGGAGTCAGTCCGACTTCGCTGCCGCCATTTTGGGATCCGTTCTGCAGTGGGATGGCCCGGGCAGCGCGCCGGCGACTCTCTGCAGGACTGGCGATCTCCGGTGTGGCGCCTTGTGGGTCCGCCGCAGGGTACACCCTACCCCCGTGTTGTTGGGTGAGTTGGGGTCAACTTGATCTATTTCTCAGGATCTACAGAGGCTCTATCGCGGAGCCCAGCGCTCAGGCGACCTCCTTCGTCGGCGCTCAAGCCGCGCCCTCCTCCTCCCCGTCCTAATGGAGTTAACTTCATTTGCAAAACTCTAAATCAGGCCCATCGTTTTTCTTGCTTCTGTCATGAGATTAGAATTAACCTTTTAATTACACTTTACTTGTCACTTCATAAGAGGCCCTATACAATTGTTTCTACTTTGATAAAATGACCTCAATATTAGGCGGCTCTATGTTAAGGGGATACAACATTCCCATTTCTGATTCTTGCTTTTACAAATAATGGTTTCAAGTGTTTTTGTCTGAATTTTTTTATTGAACTGAACCAGAATTAATAATTCCAGAATGCACTAATTAGCTGCAGAAAAAGAGGTGTTCTCATTACATGGAGCCTTTTGAAGATCTTATATTTGGACCTTGTACATTCCCCTGGCTTTCTGAGTAAGAGCGAGTATATAGCTTTGGAAGAGTAAAGAGCTTTAACCACATCGCTGCGGCGGCTATTCCGCCGCAGCGCTAAAAGGGCGGGGCGGCCGCGCGGCGGCGGCATGCTGGTGACAGAACCGCTCCGTCACCAGCCGCGGTTGGGCTGTGCTCGTGACGGAGCGGTTCCGTCATGGCCCCACCAGCCTAATAGAACGCGCCGCGCAGGCGCGAAATGAGCGCCGCGCAGGCTCGGCGGCCGGGCCATGACAGAACCGCTCCGTCATCAACACAGCCAACCGCAGCTGATGACGGAGCAGTTCCGTCATCAGCATCGAAGTAGTTAATTAATCTTTCAAAGATTGCAATCATCTTTGTCATTAGTTACATCTCCAGGTAAATGTAATAGGGTAGAAGCATTTGTGGATCACGAAGCAGCTCCTTAAAGGGCCACCCAAGTCACTATACCTTGGCCCACGGTGTAATGGAGTGGCATTCGGTTCCATGTCTGTCAAAATGACTTGGAAACTTTCAAAGATTTGGGGCCTTTAAACCTATAAATTAGATCCTACACAAAAGCCAGTTTCACTGAGGGCTTTATGTTGCAAAATCACAAGATTTGTGACCACAAAAGTACTTATCATTATGTACAAACACTTTTTATGAGTTGGAAATTTCTTTAGACAAGTAAATGGACTTTTGCAATTGTTTCTGAATTATAAATAGGAGGGTTCATGAAAGGGGTTCCTACGTCCCCTTTCCAATTTGGTAAGGAATTTATTGATAGTTTGTGACTGCAATTGCTATCACAAACCATTGATGAGCTAACGACCCCTGAGTTGGTGTGGTAACTAATTTGTAAAAGGGAAGCGGTCCCTGTAGGACTGGATGTTGGAAGCATTCGGTGGTGGGGGGAGTTTATCAAACAGCGCAGAATCTCTACTATTTAGACAGTGACCTGGTAAATAGTGAAGATTTTCTGCTATTTACATAGCTGCTGGCCAAACTGTGCAGAATCTCTATTGACGTTTTTTGGATATGTGCGCGGCTGCCAGCTGGACAGTGTAGAATCTCTACTAGTTAACCAGTGGCCACGTAAATGTTGAAGTCTTTCTTCTATTTTGACAGCCGGTATTGGGTCAGTGCACAATCTGTACTTCTTAGCCAGTGGCTGGTTAAATAGTGAAGGTTTTCTGCTACTTGCACCGCCGACTGCCGAACAGTTCAAAATCTCTATTATTTAACCAGCCGCTGGGTAAATAGTCACATTTTCCTGCTTTTTTCAAGGACGCTGGCCAAATAGTAAATATTTTCCACCATTTAGCCAGTGGCCGAGTAAATAGCAGAAAAAAATCACTTTTTACCCGGTAGACAGATAAATAGCTACTTCCATATAAAAACTCCTTATATCAACTCTCTTTATGAACCTGATTTTTGTTTTTCAGTTTTCTCAACTATTTTGGTCTCTCCTTCATAAAAACACACCCAGACCAATGCAAATCAGTTACTAAAGAAAGTTCCCATCTTTTTAGTATCACATTTCTTGCCAGAGAGTTTCACATGTTGTTGTGTATGCTGTTTTCATGTGCAACAGCCACCTGAACAGTCACATCTTTTATTTATCTGTCTTTTATTAGTTTTGGTCCGTGTTGAAATATGGGAACTGTGATCCTGAGTGCAGTGGGGGCGGGGCCAAGAGTTTGGCAATAGGAAAATATTCTGCAGCTATTTTTTGGGCCTTTCACCTTTAGGTGATTGCATATCAAATAAAACACACATGCACCTTAAATGGAAAATAAATGCCAGTTAATGCAATTTCTGAGAAATGCACTCTATTATGTTATGAAAGCTCAATTGTTTAATGCGAACTCAACAGATGTCTGAGTGCCAATCAGACACATAATTGAATCCTGCTTGCTGCAGTGTGGAATAGTGACGTGTATTTATAGTGCTATAAGATCCCAGTCTGTGACAGAAAGCACAGTGAATATGCAGCTCATTATTTTAAAATGTTATTCCTCATGGTATAAAAAAGGCTGCCTCAAATTGTGCAAAATGATTTAGCGTTTTCTAAAACAAGTGCTTTCAAAATCAAACGTTTTTCGTAATACACAGTCAAACTGCACCTAGAAGAAGTGGGTGAGGCAATACATTGACAGGGAGAGCCGAGCAAAGGTTTTTTTTTTTTTTTTGTTTTTATTTTTTTTTATTTTTATTTTTTTTTATTTTTTTTTATTGGCAATTCAGAACACAAAACATGAATATACAGAATAAACAATATGGAGTGATACGGTATACATGAATTACAAGGTACATACACAGATATAAATAATCAAAATTCTACCTCTGGGAAAGATATGACGATTAAAAGAAGGAACACTGAAATACAAATAAATAATAATACAAAAAGAGAAAAAACGAGACAGAAAATGGAAAAGAAAGGAAGGATAACATCAAGACTAGAATCAATCAATCAAAGACCCTATAACTGATTACCCCTTTCTTCATTATACCACCTGGTAATAGGTTCCCATATCTGTTTTCCTATTGCTCTCATTTTCCTACCTCTTGTGGCATATATTGAGATTTCTTGTTTATAGATAGCTATAAAACGGCTAAGCCACATGTTAAAGGTAGGAGGCTCTGTATCTTTCCACCTAGCTGCAAGAATTATCCGTAACACAGCGTATCCCAGAAACAATACTGCCTGTTCTTCTCTATTGTGTTTCAAAGAGTCATCATGACCCAGTAGGAGCAATGTTACAGAATCATTAATGCGATGCCCAAAAATTTGGGTCCAGAATTCCAGCATCATAGTTTTGATTGTTACAAGTGTAGGGCATTCAGCAAACATGTGTAGGAGATTTGCGAGTGGTTGTTTGCATCTAGGACAGTTATCATCAGTCCTAAGCCCCCACGCAAACAATTTAGCCGGCGTGTAATACAAATTATAGATGATTCTATAATATTGAGCCTTTAAGTTAGAGGCTATAAAATATCTAGTTGAGAGGGCTAATGAGAGATCTAAATCTACATTTGGGTTAGATAATTTTAAGGCCCAAGATTGTTCCGTGCGCTCTAAATCATCAGGAGTGTTGGCTAAAAGTAGCTGATATAGAACCCCAATTCTGGTAGATTTTTTCCCTATAATATCAAAAATTGGGATATTATCTAGTAGGATTTTAGGTTTAGTATTATAGATACTAACTGATATTTGGTAAAATTTTAAGAAGTCACTCGCGGGGACATTATATCTCACTTGAAAGAGCTCAAAAGAAAATGGGAGATTATTAACAAAAAAGTCTCCAAATGTTTTAATACCAAGGAGCTCCCACCTCTTGAATCTGCTGTCATTAAGGATACTAGGAAAAATTTTGCAATGCCATAACGGTGTATATTTCGTATATGTAGGAAGGCGTAGATGTTTACCAACAGCTTTCCAGACTGAACGAGCATCTAAAACAGTCTTTAATTTAATTTTTTTATAATAGGATGCTTCAACCTGTCTTAGAAAAAGTCCCTTATGCTTTTTACCTAGACTGAGCTCATATATCGATGGTATATATGGAGTTATAAAGGTTGGACCACCTGGTTTTGCGGTCAAAAGAGGATCCATGTGTTGTAATAATGATGCCCAAAAATATAATCTTAAATTTGGTAGGGCTAAGCCGCCTCTACTTTGAGGGAGTGCTAGCAGGGGGAGGGCCCGCCTTATTTTTCCATAGCTCCACATAAATTTTGCTATGAGGGAATCTATGGTCTTTATAAAGTACTCCCCAGGTAAAAGAGGGATTGCTCTGAAAAAATATAAAACACGCGGGAATACATTCATTTTAACGTAATTGGACCTACCTATGATAGAGAGGTGTAGACTTCCTACCCTTCTTAAATCGCTTTTAATTTTATCGATGAGGGGGAGATAATTAATATCGCTAATCTTACTTATCTCTGCCGAGAGCGCTACACCTAGATAAGTGACCTGCTTAACCCTAAGTGTGCTTTCATATTGGGTATTACTAGTGGATAATACCATAGTCTTATCCCTATTCAAAGAGTACCCTGAGTACTTCCCGAAATCTCGAGTAATTAACTCGATTTCATGAACTGCTTCAGATGGTTTAGTGGTTATTACGGTAATGTCGTCCGCATATGCCATAACTTTGGTAGAGAAGGACCCAGTGAATACTGGTTGTATGGATGTTGACATTAATAATTTTTGAATAAGGGGATCTATATAGAGTGCAAATAGGACCGGGGAGCACGGGCAACCCTGCCTTGTACCTCTCTGGATCGTAATAACCTCCGACTCATTACCTGCTACACAAATTTTTGCTGTGGGGCTAGTATAAATGGCTTTAATGGCATTGATAAAATTATTTCCAAAGTTTTTACTTTCCAAGATGTTCCAGAGAAACTGCCATGATACTCGGTCGAATGCCTTTTCGGCGTCGAGGAAGATCATCGACATTTCGCCCCCCGTGGCACCCATGATGTCAAGTAGGGTTATGGCTCTACGGGTGTGATCTGTAGTACCTTTGCCGGGTATAAAACCATGTTGCCACGGGGATACAAGCCGTTCGATGACCCCACTCAGACGATTTGCAAAAATTTTAGCGTACAACTTTGAGTCGGAGTTAATCAAAGATATGGGCCTATATGAAGAAGGCAGGTGGGGTGGTTTACCCTTCTTGTGGAAAATTATTATATTTGTTTGTTTCCAAGACTCAGGGGGAATTGTGTGGTATTGGACTCCAAGAAACAAATCAAATAGAAAAGGAATTATCTGATTCCCAAGGATTTTATATAGATCCAATGGAATTTTATCCGGTCCGGCCGCCTTACCATTAGTCATCTCGGCTAATGCAATCTCCACCTCAGTGATAGTGATCTCTCTATCCAGGTAAATCTTACTTTCTTCGTTGATACTTTTATGATAAGTGTGGTCTGGGAGCCAATTATTTAAAAATGATGTAACTTCATTAACAGGGTGTGAGATATCGCTACTATAAAGTTTTTGATAGTACTTTTGAAATACTTTAACAATGTCTTTGGGGGTAGTATACTCATTTCCTTCAAATTCTATCTTTTTAATATTAATACGTGATTGCTTTTGTCGAGTACGTAGTGCTAACTGCTTCCCCACATTTTCCCCTGATTCGTATAGACTATCCTTATTGGCCTGATAGGTTTCCGCGGCTTTTTGAATAAGCGTACTATTAATCTCATTTTTTAAAATCATTATTTTATTTAGGGTTTTCCCGGGATCTAAAGTAGGATCGACTTGTCCTCTATGAGACAGATTTAGCTGGGAGGCATGAAGGGCCTCAAGATTGGACAGCTGCTGCGTCATTTCCATATTAGATTGTTTTTCGAGCTTGCGTTTATTAGCAACAAATGACATAGTTTCTCCTCTCAATGCCGCTTTAAAACAGTCCCATACTATAATACGGGGTGCACTAAACTGGTTACATTCAAAAAAGGACTGGGTCCATGATTTAATATAAGTTATGTATTCTGGATTAACCAATAATCTCCTGTCAAAAGTCCATTGTGTAATTGGTTTAGTTAAATTAACCGTATCAAAGGTAAAGGTCAGTGCATTGTGGTCAGATAAGGTTTTCGGGGATTTAATTATTTCAATAATATCCTTCTGATTTATACTTGACATAATATAGTCAATTCTAACATATTTGTTGTAGGGGAAAGAAAAATATGTATAACCATCAACATTTGGCCCCCGGAGTAAACCCCAGACGTCAACTAAGTTATGGCTTTTCATCATCTGATCCAATGCACTGTATACCTTTGGTTTACGTCCTTTATAATTTTGAGATAAATAGTTCCCAGAAGATAACCCTATGTCAATGTTGAAGTCACCACAAAAGACCAAAGGACCAGTCCAAGAGGCCAATTCAATTTCGAGCTCGTGAAAAATAGCAGGGTCATCTAAATTTGAGCCATAGATTACACAAATAGTAATACCCAGTTGAAGCTGAATGATGACCCATCTACCATGTTTATCAGCTGATTTACGAATTGGAGGACCTATTATAGGTTTAGCGAAGATGGCTACCCCTCTAGTTTTAGATGTTTGGGATGTAGCTGCCATTAAATTGTAACCAGGTAATTTAAGTAAGTTCCTATCAGAATATGCAATATGTGTCTCTTGGAGACATAAAATATCAACAGGGTTTTGTTGGGTTAATTGAAATAGCTGAGCCCTTTTGTCTCTATGGTTGAGGCCTGCCACATTCCAGGTACATAGTGATAGAATTCACTTTTCGATGCTCTAATTACCCTATGATGACGTGTGAGTTAGCATCATATGACTAACTAATGCATTTCGTATATACACCTATGCTGAATACATATTCTTACTTATTGCTTATATTCAAATGTATGCGTGACCATATTAGCTTCTTAGCTTAGCCTGTGTGCCACCATTTTGTGTAACTCTCTGTGCCTGCGGGCTCTGCTCGCTCATGCCCCTCCCGCAGGAATACAGAAATATACTAAGACAGCAGTTTTCGTTTCTCGGCTTACTGTGGTCGAAACTAGCCAGTTTCGTTATCAGTAATGTTCTCATGCCCAGAGACGCCGAAGCCTGGCTCCCTGGCCTTGAGCAGAGATAATAATGTATCCCTTGCAGGTGCAGATGCCTGCTGTATGAGAGCATTGTCCACTAACTTGAGGCTCGGTAACTTTCCACAAGGGGCGTACCCCATTTACTGTATTGCATTATAATGTATTGCTGTGATGCAGAGAGTCAGTCCTCTCGTTCGCACTCCTAGGAGTGAGGTCGGACAGGGCCCTCTCATATGAGTGTTGTTTGGCCTAATAAAGACTTTTTGTTATACTTCTCCACTGTCCGGCTGACTTCCTATAAGGTAATTATAGGTGAGTGCTGTAAGTCACTCCAGTGGATTTGAGCCACGCTTATCAGATGGCGCCCGAATAGGGACCCCGCGATAAGGATCTTTCTCACCCGTAAGTGGGTAGCAGAAGACCGGGGACCCGCTGGTCGGCACGGTGGGCCCGGGATCCCATTTGATGCCGAGCTTGGTTCTCGCAGCGCTGCCCCACCCTGCTGATCGGGAGAGGTCCCGGTTCGGATCTTACGCCGGGGTCCAGAAGGCGGAACTTGAAGCTGACCGTGTTGGTCCTGGCAGCCGGAGGTGGAGAACGGTAGAGGTCGGTGCCGCCAACGGAAGGTGAGTGGTCCACCTGTGATTGCTGCAGGAACAGGAGCGTTCCGGGAGACTAGAGTGTCTCCGATGGTTTGAGGAGCCGGTGTGCTCCTGGGGCTAGTGTGCTCCGGGGAACTCAGAGTACGAGTCGGTGCTCTGACAGACTTGATGGGGTTGGGGACGTATTTCGAGGTAATTGTTTGTAGTGATCCGACCGGATGGTACTGTGGTGAAGGCGTGGCTCATTGTGGGTAGACTCTGGTGCGCTTACCCTGAACTCCTAGTGTGGTGATTCAGTGGAGGTGTGATCCGGGTTTCCCGCGGTAAAGTGCGCAGTGATCCGCAGTGCCGCACGGGTGGCGGATTCGTTCCCCTTCCTCTGAACAGTTAGTGTACTGTTCGGTCTGCGGTAGAGTCCAGGTTCCCCAGGACTTGGTCGACGGGCCTTGTCCCATTTGGTAACACGTGTTCTGGAGATATTGTATATGTGTATGTGGTTCGTCTATATGTTTATGTGTGAATGAACTTGAGCTGTGATTCGAGATAAAGCAAAGATGCCGTGTTTTAGCAAGTTGCGATGTTTTGGATGCTGTTGTCGACCCTCAGATACCAGACTGGCCGAGAGCCAACCCGCACCCCCTGAAGGGACACCGAGTTTTGATATGTATGTTAAACATGGACTGGTCCCGATCATGTTTGGCACTTTGTGGCATCGATACACTGCTGATAATGTGGATTTACAATGGCCTCTGACGGGTTCTTTTGATGAAGCTAAATTGGATTATTTGCAAGATAAACTGTTTGCTAGGCGTAGCCGCCAGAGTATGTTCGACTCTTTGCGAATATGGCAGAAAGAGGTCAGGAAACGTAAGATGCGAGAGGAGAAAGAGGAGTATAAAAAGTCCACCCAGACTATGGCGCAGAAAGCGAGAGAACAGGTGGGGAATGAGAATGCATTACGCATGGAGCGCGCAGATAGACTTTGTAGGTTGAAGGAAAATAAAAGTTACGTAGTGAGAGAGGACGACCCAGATGAGATGGAGGACATTTTGAATGCCCGACCCCCTCCCCCTTATGCCCCGCAGCCATTGTACCCCTCACTGCCACTTTCGGCCCCTAGTAGCGCCATTCCAGGTCCTTCAGCGAGTGCCCCCCAACAATCCTTGCCCTCGACACCCCTCGTTTCTCTACTTCAGCCCACTTCACCCGCCCCCTCGCCATTTTCTCTAGCACTCCCTACTGTCTCAGCTAGCACCACCCCAAGTCAGGAGATGCTAACACCGAGTCGCGGCGCAGGTAGCGGATTGTTCTCACAGGTACGGAAGCTGCTTACGCGTTCTACTGTCGGTTTGGATGAAAAAAGTTTGGTGGCTAACCAGGCATGTCAATGGGCCAGGAATAATATTTATTCGTTTGATGATATCTGGTCCACCATGAAAGATTTTGAGCCATTAATGCAGCAGCACGCTTTGTGGCACATGGCTAGTGTATTGATACCGTTATGGGAGCAGGGCTATGGAGGTGTGGCTCCGGCGGTTTTGCGGGATATACAGGCTGGAGCGTACAGAACGAACACAGGGGTGAAGGAAGTGATGAGTAGTTTGCGCGCGCTTTTGCAATACAGGAATGAGTTGCCCTCTGCAGGTACACCCCATTTCCCAGGTCTCCACCCAATGCGAGAGGTACACCCTATTTTTCATCCTGAGATCCCCGAGTTGTTAGATCCAGTCACGAAGGCTGTTACAAGGAACAGAATTGATGCGCATTTTCAGGAGCAATGGGTGTATACGCCATGGAAGAGAAGTGAGGTGTTGTCATTGAAGGCTCAACTGCCGGATTCTAGAAAGAATCCAACAGCCTATTACAAAGAGCTTACGGAAGCGGCGTCTTCTACTGTGATGACGTTGGCTGACGTCGAATTGTTTTTCGGGCTTTTGGTCCCGGTTGATGTGTGGCGACAAGTGAAAGGTACGGATCATACGGAGGAACTGGGTGGTACATGGCAGGAGTTGCAGGATTGGGACAAGGAGCGTAAGCCAGGAGAGAAGCCGAAGGCTGAGATATTGGCTTTGCCAGGGCGTATTATAAAATATATGCATTCCCTCATCCCCCCGAAAAAGGTAGATTGGGACAAATTGACGGCTTGCAAGCAGAAAAAGGATGAAGCGGTCTCTGATTTCTTTACGAGGTTTGAGGAAACGTATATGGATTTTAGTGGACAGGATGTGTCACAGGATGGAGGGTTACGGCTCTTCGTCAACAGGTTTGTCACAAACTTATTGCCTGAGATATCGGCCAGACTGCAAGCATCGGAGAGCACGTGGACAACATCCTCTCCTTCGGGAATACTAAGTATGGCGCAATATTACGAGCACAGGGAAAATGAAAATAAGGACAAGCAGGAAAAGAAGGCTAAAGATTTGAAGACGAGGGTTTTATTGCAGCAGGTGGCAAGAGGCAGAGGAAGGGGTGCAGGGCCGAGCCGCGGAGGTGGATTTGGAAGAGGTGAGAGCAGGGACAGGCTGGGACCGAATCAGTGCGCGAAGTGCAAGCAGGAGGGGCACTGGTGGAGGGATTGTCCGCTGCTTCAGGCAAGCGCTGGTGTAGGGCGCGGACGAGGAAGAGGTGGCGGTGATTTTGGGAGACAGGCTGCGCGATCAGAAGGAGGCGGGAGACCGGGAGGCAATTACTTTGACAACGGGACAGATAGACAACAGTCGCAGAAGAGCGGGGGCCAGTATTACAATGATGATTACTCAGTTGATGATTTGACAGGGTTTTCCTACAACTAGGACAGCGTAGGACAGAGCATGGGACCAGTACTTATGGAAGTTGATCAGAGGGGGCCTTATGTCGAAGCCGACTTACTAGGGTCTCAGCAGAAATTTCTAGTGGATACGGGTGCAATGAAAAGTTCAGTGGCTCGTTCTCGGGTCCCAGGGGCGGCTCTGTCTGGCAAGAATAACATATCCGTGGGTTTCGCAGGAACTCCGGTGATTAGCCCCATTTCTAAACCTCTCACGCTAACGATTGGTCCTTTCACTGTTGATTCAACGTTTTTGTTGACGTCAAATTGTGGTGAAAATTTGTTGGGTTTAGACCTATTGAAGAGATTGCATGCTACCATCTATTGTTCCCCGGATGGCGTGTACATTACTCTAGGCCCCAATGTTGCCCGCCCACTACAGTGTTTTTCAAAAGACGACCCGCTGCCACCTGAGTTTCGAGGCATACCAGACGGCTTGTGGGCCGTCAGTGATAATGATGTGGGGAGAATGGACATTGCACCGGTGTCAATTAGAGTGAAGGTGGGAGCCAAATTGCCCAGAATACCACAATACAGAATACCTAGAGAGGGTGAGAAGGCCTTGTTACAGATAATTCAAGAATTGATACAGTCTGGAGTTGTAGAAGAGACTGATTCGAATATATGTAACAGTCCTATTTTGCCTGTACTTAAAAGACGGTCACCTGATGCCACTGATAATACTCCTGATGTCTATAGATTTGTGATTGATTTGCGTCAGGTGAATAGAGTAGTTGAACCACAGTATCCGGTGGTCTCGGACATCACTACGATATTGACAATGATTCCACCTTCGGCCAAATATTTCTCTGTCCTTGATTTGAAAAACGCTTTCTTCAGTATTCCAGTACATGAAGATAGCAGGTACCTTTTCGGATTCTCATTGGCTGGCCGTAGCTTCCGCTTCAAGAGAATTCCTCAGGGGTACACTGAGAGTCCTAGTATATACAGTCAGGCTCTAAAGGCACAATTGGATGATTTGGAACTTCCACCTGGCAACGTGATGTTGCAGTACGTGGATGATATCCTCATAGCATCGGACGACGAACAGGGTTGTCGAGATGCTACTGTGAAATTGTTACACCATTTGGCTAAAAGGGGGCATAAAGTGTCCCTTCCGAAATTCCAATACTGTCGAACGGAGGTCACCTACCTCGGTCACCTCCTTTCGAAAGTGGGGAGGAGATTGACGCCGGAGCGCATAAAAGCGATCAATAACATGCAGGTACCTAACACGCAGCGAGAGGTGCGCGCGTTCCTAGGCATAACATCGTATTGTCGTCAGTGGATACCTAACTATGCGTTACTAACAAAACCCCTATTGTATCTGACTACCAAAGAAGTGCGCGAACCCTTACCCTGGACCCCCGCATGTCAGGAGGCGTTTGAGTTACTAAAAGAGTCTCTGTGTTCTGCGCCAGTTCTTGGAACACCTGACTACCAGAAGCCTTTTGTTCTTTATGTGCACGAGGCAGAAGGTTGCGCGTTGTCTGTCCTAACTCAGTGTTTTGGGGGGAAGCAGAGACCGTGTGCGTATTTCTCTGCAATGCTCGATAATGTGGCAAGAGCGCTGCCGAGCTGTTTGAGAGCCACGGCGGCTGCTGCGGTCTCTATAAGACAATCGGCAGGGCTCGTGCTGGGAACAGATCTCACAGTAATGGTACCGCATGCTGTGGATATCTTACTAAACAGGACACAGACGCAGCATTTAACAAGCGCTCGTCTGACGGGTTATGAGATGACTCTTTTTGCGCCCCATGTAACAATTAAAAGGTGTGCCACATTGAACCCTGCCACCCTGTTACCTATCCCCACAGATACTGACACAAATGATGACGACATACATGACTGTTTGTATAGGACTGAGGAGGAGACAAAGGGGAGGGTGGATCTGACAGACAGGCCCATGGAAGAACCAGACGGGGAACTGTATGTTGATGGATCCTGTTTTAAATTACCAGACGGGACATCGACAGCAGCATATGCAATAACGACATTACAGACGGTGGTAGAGACTTCTAGAATACCTTACAATTCTGCTCAGGCTGCTGAGATTATCGCTTTACTGAGAGCATGTGAGTTGAGTGAGGGGTTGGATGTGAACATTTACACCGATAGCCAATACGCCTTTGGCGTGGTTCATAATTATGGGCGACTTTGGGCAGAACGGGGATTCTTGACCTCCCATGGACAGCGCATCCAACATGGTCCACTGATATTACGACTGCTAACGGCACTGACTTTACCCAAAAGATTGGCTGTGATAAAATGTAGTGCACACAAGACGATAGTGGACGATGTCGGGCGAGGCAACGCTTTTGCCGACGAGACAGCAAAAGAGACTGCTAGAGAAAAATTACCACGAATGTTTGTGGCAGGGCCAGCACGATGGGTCCCAGATAATTATATGTTCGCAGACACGGTACAGAGTGTCAAGAACATACAGGGCAAGGCGACGGATGAGGAATTGAGAACATGGAAGGATGGGCAGGGACGACTGGATGCGGATGAATGTTGGACAGATGTGACAGACAAGAGACGATGGATTTTACCGAATGCGTATGTACTCCCAGTAGTGACAATGGCACACGGGCCTGCCCATGTGAGTGCGAAGGGTATCTGCAAACTATTGGACCCGGTGTGGAGCAATAAAAACATCTCTAAGATGGCCACCAATTTGGTTCGTCAATGTATGGTGTGTTTGAGACACAATCCTGGAAAGGGTACCCCTGTCCCAGTGGGAAATTTTGCACCCCCCTCTTTCCCTTTTGAGGTGATTCAGATGGATTACATCGAAATGGAAAGAGTCAACAACTTGAAGTACGTCCTTGTAGTTGTATGCGCCTTTAGTAGGTGGGTGGAGGCGTTCCCAACTAAGGACTGCACGGCTATGTCTACTGCAAAAATGTTGATAAAGGAGTATTTCTCCCGCTTCGGATTACCTAGGGTGATCTGGAGTGATAATGGCACGTCCTTTAATGCTGAATTAGTGAAGAACATATGCAAAGGTCTACACATCACCCAGAAGTTCCACTCAGCCTTGCATCCTCAGGCAGCAGGACTGGTGGAACGGTTTAACGGCACGCTGAAGTTAAAAATGGCCAAAATATGTGAGAGTACAGGTCTCCGTTGGCCAGATGCACTTCCCTTAGCTTTGCTTTCCACAAGAGTCACTGTAAATGCAAAAATGGGCGTCTCCCCGCACGAGGTGGTATTTGGCCGCCCGGCCAATATCTGGGGAGTGCCCCGACCTAAATGTTTCTCAGAAGTTCCTTATCCTCTGTTGACAGATTATCTGTATGCTTTGACTAAAGATCTTCGTTCTATTCATCAGCAGGTAGCAGACACTCTGAAGCCGTTGCCGGAGGGGCCCGGACACACCATCCACCCAGGGGATTGGGTCGTGGTGCGACGATACCAGCGGAAGTCTTGCTTGGAGCCAAGGTGGTCAGAGCCTCGTCAGGTGCTCCTCACCACGCGCACGGCGCTGCGGATCGACGGCAGAAAGGCGTGGACCCATGCCTCTCATGTGAAGAGGGTCCCGCTCCCGTTGCCCTATGATCAATGGGTGCAAGACGGCATCGCTGACCAAGAGTGTGAACATATCCCGAGGTATGTTCCTTTCTCGGATGCTTCACTGATTGGAGAAGAGCGAAGCGGCATTGAAAATTCTGTGAGCTCTACAACTCCTCTTGTTGCTAGCAAAGAGATACCGGAAAGTTCAGCATCTGCCACGGAGACACCTGCTTTGTTCTCCGACCCCGAAGTGCCAGGGAGCACTCGTTATAATTTCCGGCCCCGAAGAAAATAAGTACAGTGCTGGAATATGATGGACTAAATACTGGAAGAAGGGCTTAGTGGACATTTTGAAAAAGAAGATTTAGTGGTAGGGATGGACTTGTAAGAGCCCTGGTGTTTAGCCGAAGATTGTGTTCTCTGAGACTGAAAGCGTGGTGCGGGGCCCGAATTAAGTGCTTCCCTTATTTCAAAGTATTGATGAGCGACGTGGGAGTAGGTATGAACGGTAAAAGCCTGCCTGTGAGGCTTTGAAGGACACAGGGAGAAGATCCCTTTTTAAGGGTTGAAGAACCCCTCTGGCCGGTTGAGGATTGTCTGGGACTATTTTTTTTTAGTAGTAGTGTGATTTTTATTTTTATTTTTGATTTTGGTGTTGATAAGTATACAGAATGTATCCCTTTGGGCGGCCAATTACTGATGAGGAGCTGCCTTTTGCAGCCCCCCCGAGACGTGAGCCTGATTCCCCCTGGTTGGCCCTTTCCCGAAAAGGGAAAATTGGAGTGCTAATTATATTTTTAATTGCCTTTTTGGTGACTCTTGGCATACTGTTTTTCGTTGATAAATACTATCCTGTGCACACATTTGCACCCACACCTACTGCTGTTCCGGAACATGCAATGTTAACTGTTGAATATGGTGAAAGAATGATACGTGCAAATTATAAAGATAATGTTTTTATTAAAACACTGCATCATGCACATGCCACTACCAACATGACAGATTGCTGGGTTTGTGGGCTTTTGCCCTCTGCAGCCTATAAGAAAGATAGATTCCTTGCTCTTCCTTTGACTCCGGTAAATAGTTGTGTGGGATGGTACACCCTTATAGGTCTAGTTAAATATTTCCAACAGCCAGATTCCCTCACACCCCGACTACAGAATAGGGGGTGGACAATGACGATGCGAGTGCGACCTTTGCCTTCAGCTTCCCTTGGACGGATATACACTGATGGGCGTTTTGACCAGACTTTTATACAGACATGTGAGAAAAAGTTGGGTCGCTTCTTGACACCAAATGATACTGATAGGCTAAGGGATAGTTTTATGAAACTGAACGCCACCTTGTCTTATAGGCATCCCCCTAGGAGTAACGACAGCTCCAAAAGTTTGATACCCTTGGCTGTGGTGGGTCCTCCTCCATTTTTCTGTATAGAGGGAAGGGGTCCCATCAAGGTTGGAAATAGCTCTTGTAACGTGACTGCTTCAATACGCCTGCCCGTTAGCCCCTCATTGATTGCCCCACCCAGTGTCTATTTTGTATGCGGTGAAAATGGATACTTATGGTTGCCCGAGGGTTGGGGTGGGGTGTGCTACCTGGCTTATCTGATTCCTCCCGTGTATGTGGCTCCCTCTGATTACCACAGAACTCATCGACGATTCCCCAATACTCCAGAGCAGCCGCAGGGGCAGCGTAAAAGGAGGGACCTTCAGGTAGAGGACGTTGATCAGACAGATACCTCGTATCAGCAATGGACTGATTTTTCTAAGGGTCTGCTTCCTTTCTGGGGTCCTATATTCAATAGTAGAGCTATCAGACGACTCTCTAGGGTAATGGAAAAGGTGGTTCTGGTTGAGGCTGACATTACGACTAACATCTCTGTTGAGGTTCAGGCTATGAGATTATTTACGATCCAGAATAGGATGGTCCTTGACGTCATACTAGCTGATAGGGGCGGGGCCTGCCGCGTCATCGGGACCTCTTGCTGCGTTTATATCCCTGACTCCGCCCCGACTGTTAACTTGGCAGTGCAAAAATTGCATAGATTAGCGACTGAACTGCACCAAGATAATGGAACTTGGTCTCTCCAAGGGTGGCTCTGGGGTGCCTTTTCTTCCTGGGGCTGGAAAATACTGATGGGTTTGGTTGGAGTGGTTAGTGTAATACTGTCATGCTGCCTTTGCATATATTGCCTTCCTCCATGTTGTTCAATGTGTGCTGCAAATATTCGTCCGAAAAAGAAGTTACCAGGTCAATATACGACTTCTATGATTACTGAAATTCCTGCTGATGAAAGTTGGTTAATGTTTATTGCAGAAGATGTTCTAGACTGAAGTAGTAAAGTCCTGCCCCTAGAATGGATGTCGGCACTACCTTTGGCAAATAAATGAGGCTATAGTTAGCCAATGATGCTAAAAGGAGGGTCTGATAGAATTCACTTTTCGATGCTCTAATTACCCTATGATGACGTGTGAGTTAGCATCATATGACTAACTAATGCATTTCGTATATACACCTATGCTGAATACATATTCTTACTTATTGCTTATATTCAAATGTATGCGTGACCATATTAGCTTCTTAGCTTAGCCTGTGTGCCACCATTTTGTGTAACTCTCTGTGCCTGCGGGCTCTGCTCGCTCATGCCCCTCCCGCAGGAATACAGAAATATACTAAGACAGCAGTTTTCGTTTCTCGGCTTACTGTGGTCGAAACTAGCCAGTTTCGTTATCAGTAATGTTCTCATGCCCAGAGACGCCGAAGCCTGGCTCCCTGGCCTTGAGCAGAGATAATAATGTATCCCTTGCAGGTGCAGATGCCTGCTGTATGAGAGCATTGTCCACTAACTTGAGGCTCGGTAACTTTCCACAAGGGGCGTACCCCATTTACTGTATTGCATTATAATGTATTGCTGTGATGCAGAGAGTCAGTCCTCTCGTTCGCACTCCTAGGAGTGAGGTCGGACAGGGCCCTCTCATATGAGTGTTGTTTGGCCTAATAAAGACTTTTTGTTATACTTCTCCACTGTCCGGCTGACTTCCTATAAGGTAATTATAGGTGAGTGCTGTAAGTCACTCCAGTGGATTTGAGCCACGCTTATCAATAGGCTTACTCTCCCCATGTATTAACTTGAAAAGCTAGCCCAATATGCTTAGGACCACCATTCTCCTTTAGAAGCATAGTACGGTTTTGCTTTGTTTTAACTTTTCTGTAGCTTTTGCTCCCTATACAGCATAGTTTATGACTGAATTTGCCAATTTTTCTTTTTTGGTTCCCCCCCTTCCCTCCCCACCTCCTCAACCCCCTCCCCAAGGCCTCCCCCCAAGGCCTTCCCCCCCCCCCCTCCCCCCACACTCCACCCTTTGAGGCATGTAGACTCTCACTAGAGTCTAGAGAGATGGAGAGACACCCTGTGACCGTGCCTGAACGTTAATTCTAAATACTTCAAATGACACGTGTGTAGGCTAATGGAAGGGTATGTAAAAAAAAAGCAAAGGGTTTGGCTGGGCTGTAAGATCCCTTGCACAAGCTGAGCCCTGAATACAGTCGACATTTGAATCCTGCAACAAACACCATGGGACAATATGATAGTTTGTATAAAATTAAAAAATGTAATGTTATTAAACTGCAGAACCCTTTCACCTTAATACTTCAATTTATTTTCGCACAGTTCTCACCCTGAACTTGCTTATTGGAAAACGCTCTCATATGTGATAACGAATAAAAAAGGAGGTTGTACGAAATAAAATATTAGCTTAGAATCATACACCTTGGTCAAGCAGCGAACCAAGGATTCGTCCCATGTTTTGTAGTCTCATATTATGCAATTCACCCACTAGATGGCCCTTTAAAATTAAAATTCTTTATTATTTAAAATGCAGAACCATTTTACTTTAATACATCAGATTATTTTCACAAAGTTCACACCCTGAACTCGCGTATTCGAAGGCGCTCACATATGTGATGAGAAAAAGGAACTGTATAAAATAAAATATTTGCTTAGGATCACACAACTTGGTGAAATGAGAAAGCCAGAGCTGGTCCCACGTTATGTAAATTCACATTATGCAATTCACCCACTAGATGGCTACCTCTTTCTCTTCTTTTTTGACACTAAAGGTTTATGATTTGTTTTTATTTCTTAGTGCATTAGGGTACAAACTGAATTCATATTAAGGCTCGGCTCGTTTGACATGAGGGTCCAAGAGGACCTCGAGCTGAGCCAGAGCCAGGCCGTTGGCTCGAGTCTTGCTGGAGCCTTAAGTGACACGCCCACCTTTAGCACTTTGTGCACACCTTTATAATATGTTTCTTTTTAGAAGTAACCTGGAACTCAATAGTAACACACTTACATTACGCCTCAAAAAAGCAAAAAGCCAGTCTCTAGCGAGGCCGCTGAACACAATCAGATCAGGTGAAAAACACAATACATACTGCCAGAGGCGTAGCTTGGTACACTGGGCTCAGAGAGGACCACAAAGATCTCTGCATCCGGCTAATGGGGTCACCACGCACAGCAAGAAGAGATTGTAAAAATAATAGAAGTTAGTGCAAAGAGGGGTGAGCTCGCCAGGCTGAGGCACTACTGGGTCAGCTACAGATGCAGGAATCTCTGGTGATGAGTTCAAAGTCTTGATAGCGTGCTCCGTCTCACGGGGAGAGTGACAGCAGGCTCAAGCTACCTTCAGGCTCTCTGGTGGTGCAGGGTCCCTTAGGCTGTCTGAGCACCCCATGCTGGTCAAGGGTAATAGTAGAGCCATGACTCAATCCCAGTCATGGGAAAACTGGCACCATGCCAGTTCCTCACTCTGGGTGCAGTTCTGCAACTCTGCAAACGGGAATCCCCACAAATCTTAGTCCAAGAAAAATGCAATGAGGTGGAAGGGGGCTCCAGCCTATGTTCACAAACCTGTGCAGGTGGCAGAGAGCCAATGTCTAATAACAGTAACATGATTTTTACAATGTCAAAGTGCCAGCCAAAAGGGCAGAGACTTCAGGTGAACCATCCGGGGGCATCTAGACAGGGGCTTAGTTTGGTCAGCAAGATTGGGGGTGAACTTCAGATTTCCAAACAATAACGCTGGCATATCTTGTGAAAATACATTATATGAGAAGCAGGGCATGAGGAGAGCTTAGGGGACAGTGTGTATTGTTAGAAGTACTCAAAACACTAGATTTTTCAAACTAACTAACATTTTTTTAGACCTTCAAAATAAAGGCAGGACAGCGAGTGTGCTTGTTTTGATCTGTGTGTATTTAAAAAACCTAGGTGAAATCCGACAGACACCTCTCCATACCCGACTGAAAGCATCTGTACCCGACTATTTACTGCTTAATACATTTTTAAGGTGGGGTGTAACACCCAAAACACCCCCTGAAGCTACGCCGCAGCAGGTCGTCTGGATTCATACTGCCTCCAACGAAGGAAGTGGGGTGGGAGGGTTGTCATCAGTGAGCAGCACTCGTACTCCATCTTGCAAAAGCGATCAGTACTAGATGAGGATTGTTCATGGACAGCTACCGTTTACTCTAAAAACCTAAAAGCAGGTGTACCGTTAAGGATGATGACCAATCCATTTAGTGGACGATAGGGGTGAGGGTTGGGTTGGCAGTTTTCTATTGTTAAAGGTAAGGTCGCTTCTAGGCAAGAACTGTCCTTTTGTCTTTGGCGCTGATTGCTACTTAGGGAAGGCTGCTTCAGAATGGCCCGGTGCAGACATCTCATACTTCATTGTGCCCTTGTGTATGGTACTCTTGTTTGGAGCCAACCTCATAACTTTCTGATGTGGAAGGCATCACCTTGCACAAAGACTGTGTCTACACTACAGTCAGGATAATGACATCTGAAAAAGGAGCCAAACCAGTTCCAGGACCTTGGACGGTGGAGCTCCATCCCCTGTCTAGAAAATGAGTCCAAAAGTGGGACCCAAAGCACACCCCTCTGTCCCGAGGTCTTCTTGACCAAAGAAGGGAATACTCCACAGACTACTCCAAGATCTGCTGTTTGACCAGGGTTGGAGTCTTCGTGACAGTTACAGAGAGTCTGCTTATCACCAAGAAGCCTGCCTGTCTGCTCATAGAGAGGAGAGTGCCTGACCATGCAAGAGTTAAGGCTGCCCAGGAGGAGAAGCCCAGTTGTGTATTTCCAGCATGAACACATAGAAGCAGCTGACCGCCATGAGTGAAGCTGGAACCAACCTGTATTGTGATTGTGAGGGGCATCCCGGTGACTCAGTGTGGTTGTCATCGCAGACTGAGTAAAGTAATCGAGCACAAAAGCAACATTGGGCCATCCGACATCTCTGCAGTGTGCTCGTAGAACTGGTGCTGCCATGAGTGTGCCGTTGTTGCCACTGAGGTGGGTGCCCTGTTCTGGGCCCGAAGGCACCAATTGCCAAAGTTGAGTGCCCATCTGAAACCAGACTGGAGACAGCAACTGCCATAGACAAGCCTCCATCTATGCCCACCCTGGAAGCTGCATCTGCTGAAGATAAGTGCCCACCAAGCAGCCCTGCTGCATTGCTCGAACCACCAGCGGTCTGAGTTCAGAGTGAGCCAGCCACCATGGTCCCACGTCACCAGAGCCAACGCTAAAGGTGCAGGTAAAGTGAGCAAACCTGCCAGCACCGAACATATCCTTGAGCAATTAAAGTCCTATATCTGAAAAACTTAAATAATCTCACAGACGTAAATCAGTCATGAGAACATTAACTGTAATGAATAAGTGACTACGGGCCAAATGTACAATGGCTGCCTTTTGCAACTCGCAAATTGCATCGCTTAGCGACTCGCAATTCGCTTTTAAAAAAGAAAAATGTAACTCTAGTGTTTAATTTTTTAAGGGCAGGCAGTGGTCCCTGGGACCACTCCCCCTGGGACCGCTACCACCCTTTTGAAAAGGGTGGTGAACTGCGAGTGTTTTGCGACCGCAAATGCAGTCGCAAAACAATCATACATTGGTCTGAGACTCGCTATTAGTAAGGGATGCCCTTGGCACGCCCCTTCCTAATAGTGAGTCGCAAACCCTATTTTGTGAGTCGCTAATAGGTTAGCGACTTGCAAAATATATTTTGTACATGGAGCTAATTCCCGTTTGCTATCGCAAAAACTGGTTGTACATCTGCCCCTTAGATAGCTTTATATTAATTTTCCTTTTTTAAGAATGTTTTTATTGAGTTTTCAACTTATATCAATTAGTTTTCATACACATATGTCATGGCATGAAACAGCAATATCCATTTCGAAACAATCAGCATGGCAACATTGATACATCATCAATTAACAGAGCAAATGTTGCGGCACAGAAGAAGGCGGTAACTGATTTTATCCTATGGCTAGAGTTTGTGTGCATCAGGGTGTCCTCTGTGACTCAGGATATGTGCCAGTGCTATGACATACTACTGTCTTGTGGCTCATGTTGTAGGGTGGCGGGCAATAACGATATTGGGGCAACTTAAGATATAACAGGGTTGGTGTAACAAGTTTAGAGTTCTCCGGCGGCTCCCTCTCCTAAGTTAACACATGTATAATTATCCTTGACCATTAGTTCTCACTTACGTGTTGTGTGGCGCTGTTTGTGGCGTGGGCACATCCAACGACACCTGTGGCCAGCTTGCTTATACCACTGGACTGACAACGCCATGTATATGCAGATATTCAATCTGCGGCATTGGCTATGAGTGGGATATCGTCCGTGCCCTCACCAGCGTGCAGCAGCTCAGTTAGCATTGCATCCCAGCCCGCGGCCATTGGAACCTAGCGTATGCCCGTGATGTCGTCACGGCACATTGCAATGCATTCCGCTTTGGCCCACACTAGCATTGAATGTCTACATGACTGTACGTGGGGGGGGGGGGGGTCTTGTGACTTCCACCTTTTGGTAATTAACCTCTTGGCTACTACCATCCCCAGATCTAGAAACCTATAAGACTTTATTACAATGTGCTCAACGGTAAAGGTGTGAGATGTAAGTCTGCCACTCAAATGGGGTCGTGAGCTCTGTGCAGGTTGACAGTGTATCCGCAACCTCCCTCCAGTAAGTGGAAAGGCGGGTGCAGCTCCATAACATATGCAACAGATCCGCATCTGCAAGAGTGCATTGCAGGAAGGCAGAGTCTGCGTGGTTAAAGTAACAGTTGATTTTGGATGGTGTGAGATATGCCCTTTGTGTAATATAGTATTGAATGTGGCAAAAGCACATGTTCCTAGGAATATGCACTGGGCTCTCCAGCACCTGGGCCCACTCTGTGTTTGAGAGCTGTTGCCCCAGATCCTGCTCCCATCGATTACGAAGTGGCTGCAGATTGGCTGCTGAGTGTTGTTAAAGGGAGGCCGCAAACCACCTCGTGAGATGTCTTCCACTGCCCTTGACGTGCAGGTATTGCATAGTGAGATGTTTTTTTTGCTCAGTTGCGAGGTATCCCTACTTGGACATGAGTGTGGCCATTAATGAGCGGTGGAAGAGTGGTAGTCCCTCCTCCACCTGCAGTGTCGTGTACGGAATTAGTCCGCCATCTCGATACCATGTCTCTTAAAGATGGAATGCCTGTCCCATGCCAGTCACAGAGCTCTATTTATACCACCCTACCAGGAGCAATGCCAGCGCGTATGGTGTGACATGCCTAGTTAAAAATAGACTTCTGCAGAAGCATTTATATGCAACTCCAGAGGTCTTGTGGTTGCGCCGGGATGTGATGTGATGTGAAATGGCACTTATATAGCGCGCTACCACTCCAGGGAGTATCTTGGCGCTTAGATTCCTGATTGTCAGTTGGCAGCAAAATGTTGTGATAAAAACTACCTGTCTGTAGGGAGGATCATAGAAGCGCCATGCATCCGGAGTCTGGCAGGGAATAAATCCATGTTTTTAATAATTTTCAGAATTTTTGCTCTGTTGCAGATTAACGCAGGGATGGAGGTAAATTATTCCATGCCTTTGCGCCAATAACTGCAATGGATTGTCCTCCTCTTGTCGTCATTTTAAACCTGGGGACATAGAGCAAGTTTGCTGTGGAGGACCTGAGTGTTCGTGACGGATGGTATTGTCTGAAGTACTTTCGCAAATACAGTGGGCCTTGGTGGTGGAAGGCTCTGTATGTGATGGTAAGAACCTTGAACAGGATGCGCTTATGTACTGGGAGCCAATGTAAGGCATCCAAAGCTGTTTCTAGGCAGTCTGAGGACCAGCCTAGCGGCTGCATGCTGGACCATTTGGAGTCTGTGCAGGGCTGATTTATTTAGCCCTGCAAACAGACTGTTGCAATAGTCCAGCCTGGATGTTATTAGAGCTACAGCAACCGTACGTCTGGCACTCTGAGGGAGAAGATCAAAACATTTTCTGATGCTCCTGATGATACCAAAGCATACCCCTGCTACTTCTTTGGCTTGCTGATTAAATGACAGGGTATTGTCAAACTTAATGCCCAGATTTCGAGCAGCATTGATAGTCTTTGGGGGAGCTTCTACCTTTTCAGGCCACCAATCTTGTGGAGAAAAACATTTATTAGGACCAAAAGGTATAATCTCTGTTTTTGCCGAGTTACATTTTAAGTGGTTGTATGTCATCCACTTGAAGGTTGCTGACAGGCATTCTTTCAATGTCAGTTCTGCATTAGAATGATTTTTATCAAGGGTCAGAACGAGCTGGGTGTCATCGGCGTAGGCGATAGTACTGATGTTAAAGGAAGAGATTCATTTTAATAGGGGGGCCATATATAAGTTGAATAGAGTGGGGCTCAGACTAGAGCCCTGCGGAACCCCTGTTTTCATAGTTTTTTCTTCCGAACAAAAATCGCCCAACAAAACAATCTGGCGCCTATGTGCCAGATAGTTTTTAAACCATTCGAACACGGTTCCTGCTATGCCTGCATTAGCAAGGCGATGTAAAAGGATAGCATGGGATACCGTGTCGAATGCTGCAGAGAGATCTAATAGGATCAGGACAGCCAGTTTGACCTGATCCAATGCAGCACGGATGGTTTCGGTGGATGACAGAAATGCAGATTCGGTGGAATGGTGGGTCCTGAAACCTGCTTGACAGGGATGCAGAATGTCATTTCCCTCTAGGAATGCCATCAGTTGTTTATTAGCATAGGATTCTGTAATCCAGTGAAGTAGTGTGGCTCACTGGTTAGAGGCAGCAGACCCGAGAGCAGAGGACGGCCCGGGACCAGGGTTCGATTCCCGGCGCGGCAGGTTTCTGGACCAGGGTCAGCGGACTCGATAATTCTCTCGCCTCGGTGCCCACTCTGATCAGCGATCACACTCGGCAACTCTGGGCATTAGCTTGCCTCATCTTCACTAACGGCCCCACCAGACCGCCGGGGATGCCTGGTCTCACCCTGGAGATACCCATTAAGGGACCATCTCTCAGGGAAGCCAGGAAGGGTTTCGCAGCGGTCGAAGCGCCTTGGGACCCTACGGGTAAGTAGTGCGCTATATAAATGCCAATACATTTACATTTAATCTTGCAGTTGGCAGGGAGAATAGAGATGGGTCGTAAGTTGGACAAAGTTGTAGGGTCTTGTAGCGTCTTTTTCTGTAACGGTCTCACTGCCGCCACCTTCCACTGTGGGGGAATCTCCCCTGATTGAAGGGACGAGTTGATGATGGAATTGATACATGGATTAACCTCCTGTATTATGGATTTAAGCAGCGTAGGGGGGCAGGGATCGAAAGGGGATCCTGATTTAAGGGCAGAAATTTCCTGAAGAGAGTCATCTAGACTAATATGGCCAAACTTTTCCCATCTGGGATGATGGGGGTTCATATCAGTTTCGTTCGCAGACTCTACTTTCACGAATTGGGGAAAGTCTTTTGTGAGCGTATCTATTTTTTGGGTGAAATAGTTGGCTATATCGTTACACAAAGTCTGAGACGGGGGAATCTCTTGCGTTAAAATTTTAGGCTTAGTGAAGCTATTAACAATTAAAAAAAAAAATTTTGTTTGTTGTTAGATGCTTCAATGCGGGAAGTGAAGTACTTAATTTTTGCAGCTTTAATAGAGGCATGATATGATCTCCTAGCATTCTTATATATCTCCTTTGCATCATTCTCATAGTTCCGTCGCTATTTACGCTCTAAAAGTTTAACTTCCACCAATTGTTCTTTTAGTTTGTCTAGGAACCAGGGAGCGGAAAATCTCCTTTTCCCTATGGAACCTCTAGTTCTTTCTGGATTTCTAATTTTATTTCCGATCTCTGTCATCCATCTCTCAAACCTCTGGTAGTCTATGGTGGTGTCCCCTAAAAGGGTTGGTTTACTTTCCTTGACCCAACTACCAAGATCAGGGTGCTCCATGATTTTTCCTCAACTAGGTAGGGTTTTCCCTTTATTTGCTACCTCCTTTGCCATCATTTTACTCCCTTTTAATTCAATATTGAATTCAATGAAATAATGGTGCGTCCAAGTCTGTGGTACGGGGTCTTTTACCGTCATTTCATCTAGATTGGAACTAATACAATCAAGGGAGTGGCCCGCCTTATGAGTAGCTTCTAAAGTCCTGAGCGTTAATCCCAGAACCTGCAAAGTTTCTTTGAAACTAGAGGCGTACTGGTCATTGGGGTCGTCTAAGTGGAGGTTCAGATCCCCAACAATAGTAAAGTTTGCGTATCTGAGGATTAGATCACCCAGCACTTCCCCCACGCTGGCAAGAAACTGCGTGGGTTGGCAGGGAGGGCGATAAAGCAATGCTCCCGAAAAAGTGAAAGTGTTGTGCACTTATATGCAGAAATTTAGGCTCTCAGCTCCTCCAATATCTGGAAGCTCCCTAATTTAGCATTTAAAGATGTCCCTATAAATGATGGCCAAACCACCTCCACGCTGTTCTACGCGATCTTGTCTGCAAATAGAATAACCAGGGGGTACAGCATGAACTATGTCTGGGTTAGACCACTCACGAAGCCAAGTTTCTGTAATGAATAGGCAATCCAACTCATTTTCGTTGACCAAATCAAATATGTAGAGGGAGTTTTTGCACATTGAACGTGCATTTATCAGACCACATTTCATATAGTTGGGTTTCTCTTTCTTAACAATAGGGTGGTAGTGTTCTAATGTGTGTCTACATGCAGGACAGCTGATGGGGCCTGCCCACTTATCTACGCTGAGAGCATGGTTGCAGTTGGTATGTGCATATTTATTCAGGGCTAAGATATTCTCTCTAGATAAATAAGTCACCTGAGCATAGTGGTTGGCTTTTGGCCCGTCCTCGGCGCGGACGAGCGCAGACGGGCTAGACCCAGGCTCGACTCCGGCGCGACTATAGCGCGCTCGCTGCTCGCGTTCGCTGCGCGAAGCGGTGGCCATCTTCCTTTGTAGTCCTTTGCAAGGGCGCTGGGACTTGTAGTTCTAACCTGAAACCGTGAGGGGGCTGATCACGCGTCTCCGGCCACAGCACCTAATCGTCTGTGAGCTCGGAGGGACACGCGCAGACAATGCGGTATGTGAATTAACGATTGGGCAATATTAAAACACAAATTACGCCGCAAATAAAAAGCAATGAATAACACAATATTTTTAAAAACACGAACAGGCTATCACCCGGCTTCCGCCTCAGGTGCAAAAGAATATTTATGCGCAGTAGTCAGAGGCAATATGGTAGAATTTTGCCAGGCTTTTGCAGCAGATGGAAAGATGGAAAGATGAAACAGCTGCATCAGGCGTGATAGCCTGTAGGGCGGGCTTATGGTGTTGGTGTCTTCGCACTGGTGATCGGCGGGCCATCTAGCCACCCACTGCAATTGAGCGTCGAGGTAGGACTGCTCTATAGCTTTATGTTCATACATATTGAGCTTGTGATCTAAATCTGCTTATGTTTCACCAAGATGTCCATGTCTCTCTCTTTGCATTTCACAGACTTTCTGAGTGGCCTCCAACATATTTGGTGCAATTATATCTACTGTGCTACGCACACCAACCCCTTGTGGCACTGGAAATGGTCAGAAATGTACTCCAGCCAAAACCGGCGTATCGCCCTTTTAGGGCAGATCAGTCCCACGTCTGAAGGGGTGAAGAGGAAGGGCTTTCTCCATGGGGGGAAATGTTTTCCCCATGGAGAAAAAAAAGAAAATAGGTATTAGATTAGTTGGGTTTTCTGCTTATGTATACAGTACTGCAAGCAGACATGGAACGAAACAAGCATTAGTAATGCATCGGTTTCACCTACGTAATAAATACAGAGCTGTTTTCATCAATCATCGTTCGGGTTAGGAAAAGAGCCCCCTGACAGATAACGGGAGTGGAGAGGATATGGTGCAGCGGGCAAAGCTGCTGACTTAAGGAATAAGGACCCAGGTTTGAGTCTCTGTGTCGCTGCGCAACATCCTGTGATTCTTTGCAAATCACTTAACCTCTACCGATGATAAATTGTTATATAAATATGCTGTAATAGTAAAGGCAAAACATTATGAAAATATAGTTCCACCAAAACGGATGCTAATAGTATTTCAGCAGCCAGAAACTGATAAGAGAAGCAGACGAGGAACAAACATTGGTAAATGCAGGAAAATATGCTGCAGCCAATAGAAATGGAGGAAAGGTATGTGGCATGCACAGGAACAAATGAAAAGCCAGGAAAGAGAGGATGTGAGATGTAAGTAATTTCTAAGTTTATATAAAAAACAATAGATTTCTCAAGCGCAGCCGAAACCTAATGATATGCCTAGATTGGGACAGCAGGCATGCAAGTTAATAACAAATCTGAGAAAATCAAATGAGAGCAGGGGTTTGGGATATGGTATCTTCCCATTTATTTAAACAATGCAGAGAATATTCAGATTCCCAAAAGACCGAAAATAAAGAAGTTCATGTAAGGGAAGCAAAATGTCTGACACTTACGCATGAAGTCTATTATAGCAACGTTAATACAAGCTACGTTTTAGCATAATTTTCTGAAATTCATGATCATTTAGCGCTTGAGTCACAAAGGTTTTTAAACACATATGTTGGATTCAGGTGCACAAATGACAGCAATTATAATCCAAAATGTCACGTCCTCATTTAAAAAACCAGGATTTACAGAATTTTACTGTTGTAATTTACAATCCGATGGTGGCGTTTCCTCCACTGGCAAATATTACACCGTTAATTTTTTGGCCAGGGGCTGAAGGTATTCGCAATATTTTGCAGGTCTGAGCCTGGACATTCAGGTAAAACTACTTATTTGAATGACAGAAGAAAACAGGTTTGCATAGTCGAAAGGGGAAGAAAACTCCCATATTTAATCAGGTGTAAGAGAAGGGATCTCTCCATGAAAAGCAATGTTTTTGGAGAAAAAAACAGAAGGTTACATGTCTATATGCTCATTAATGCATCATTTGCATAATTTACACAAGTCGATTTCCCACTTAATGGACAAGACTACAAAAGTCAATTTGGCAAATTAAGAGCAATCTATAACTGACCTAGACTTCCAGAGGTACTAAGGTTATACTGAATCCCCACAAAGTCAGAAATCTGACACACGCATAGAATTTTCAACTTTTTCTAGTTGGTATCTGTGAACTTGACCCTTACACAATTATAACTAATGCTACATCCAATGCTTTGTTTTATAAGCGGCAGTTCAGAGCTAGAAGCAAGCCTACATCAGCATGATTTCACTGACTTGCTGCTGGTGATAGGCTGGTAAGGCATTGCAATAAACTAAGTACATCTACCTCCTAAGTGAAGGGTTGGATTTGAGGACTAAAAAGATGTTGTCCCGGGATAAGATAGCAAATGGAAACTGAAGCTGCTAATGAAAAGTTCGGAAAATATGCTAGCCAAAGTTGAAGGGACCTTTCATGTTAATATGGTCTCTATGGATGACGACCACTCGATGAAGGGGACAACCCTTGGACAGGCAGAGTAATACTACACATATTGGATTTGTTGCATGGCAACAGAGTAAATGTGGCCATTCAGTAGTTCCAAAACCTTTAATTGTTGTCTTCACAGTTGGCTGCTTTCTGTGAAGACAACAATTAAAGGTCTTGGAACTACTGAATGGCCAAGTATACTCTTTGATGAATACTATTACATTCTGGAACTTTACAATTGATTATTGTAAAAAGCGAAGATTCCTCTGGACTAGAAGAGGATTACGTTTGGACTTTACAAGTGAATCTACACTACTTGGACATTGCAGTTAATATTTTGTACTGTTTGCACTTTAATTAACACTGCTTAGTGGGATTTGCATCTTTAAGTTTTTTTTAGAATGGGTAGAGGGAGGGGCTGGTGAGGTCCAGGCCGAGCCCCCAGCCCAAACTGCCAGGCCAGGTCCTCCCTGGATTGGAAACAAGCATCCTAGGACCTTGGCTTTGAGCTCTCATCAGCCAGGATAGCTTGACTCCAGTGGCATGGAGAGCACGGGACCCAAGTCTGTGCATACCCGTCCCACTTGGGGTGACAAATGCAAAAAGAACAATTGAAGGACAGAATGCAGAACAATGTCATACATTCACCCCAGTACAGAGATCTGGGCCTAAATCCATCGTTTTTTTGCTCAGCATGCCATTCCAATTTGGACTCAGCCATATGCAAATCAGTCTTGACCATGTGCCCCATGGGAACAGTCTAGCTCGAACTACAAGGCCAAGTCCTCCCTGGACTGGAAACAAGCATCCTAGGACCGGTTTCAGGCTTTCAGCCCTCATCAGCCAGGATAGCGTGATTCCAGTGGCATGGAGAGCACAGGACCCACGTCTGGGCATACCCGTCCTACTCGGGGTGACAAATGCTAAAAGAACAATTGATGGACAGAATGCAGAACAATGTCATACATTCACCCCAGTACAGAGATCTGGGCCTAAATCCATTGGTTTTTTGCTCACTGGATTCAAGCTAGCCTGGCTGAAGAAGGGTGACATACCCTGAAACCGGTCCCAGGATGCTTGTTTCCGGTCCAGCGAGAACCTGGCCTGGCAGTTCGGCCTGGACTGTTCCCATGGGGCACAGGGTCAAGACTGATTTGCATATGGCTGGCACCAAACTGGGGTGGCGTAGTGGGCATAAGGACAATGGATTTAACCCATATCTTTTGCCTGGGGGAGAATGTTTGCATTGTCAGCATTCCGTCCATCATTTGTTTGCTTGAATGACAGACTAACCACTTCAGTTTACAAGGTTGTGTTGTCCCTCAGGTTGCTGGGGACCTGGAAGTATGAGAGACTCTTTGTGTTTAAAACGTTTTTATTGGCATTTTATCTGGAAACAGATAGAAACATAGCATAATAGGCAACACCACAATATGCTGAGGTTTCATGGCAATACAAAAGGAAGGCAAATGAGAGGCTATGTGCTGTCCAACTTCCCACACAATGGGAGTATGGTGGGCCTAGAGACAAATGGAATCACTGTATACCGTTTCTAACCGCCATTTCAATAGCCAACATCTTCTACGGCTGCATACTTCACCAGTGTTAATGCCCTCACACTCCAGTGTCCCAAGAATGGGAGCAATCCTCTGCAGCCTGAGAAAGAACTCCTTCCAACAATCTAGTATTCTTTCTCTAAAGGACATGCTGATGTTGCGCTAAGATACCATTGTTGCAACAGCGGGTTGCTGAACATAAACAATGCGACGGAAAAAGGAAAACCAAAGAGAAACTTATACATAACCAAGAGGGGGGATGGAAAGTGGGAGAGGAGTAGATAGAAGGGAGGGGGACTATGGCGGGGGAGTGTGTGGCACCTTGCTCTGGTTTCCAAATCATTTTACCCCGCTGGGAGGCATTGCTCTAGCCATAACATATCTGATCTCTGGTGACAGATAGGGAGGAGTCCAGGGCGTCAGTAGTAGTCAGTGTTTCTGTTTAGGGGGTGCCGGAGTCCAACTGGGTACTTGTGGGGGTTACGTTGGGCGACTAGTCAGTGGGGTTCCAAAACCTCACCGGGTCCGTGGGGCGTATGGCATCATCAAAGAGCTGCAGAGCTCGGAGTCTTGGTGGTTGCAATCTAGCGTTCTCTAGTCGCCCCAATTGCTCTACCAGCGGTTTCCACAGCTTCATGAATTTAACATTCCGAAGATTTAGGCGCGCCGTGAGTAGTTCCATGGCCACCGTATGCCATAAGCGAGTGAACCATACATTTATCAAGGGTGATTCGGATTTCTTCCAATAGATGGCGATAGTCTGCTTCGTAGCTCTCAGCAAATGGAGGCTAAGGTGCCGGTCCCGGCGGCTCATTGCTCGCAGGTTCACGGGCTTAAGGCCCAGAATGATAGTGAGTGGAGTTTCAGGTAGGGGGTACCCTAGGACCCGTTTAATATGTCTAAGGACTCCTTCCAGTAGGTAGCAAGAAGAGGGCATGACCATCAAATGTGTATAAAATCGTCAATCGCTTGCGTGCAGCGCCAGCACAGAGGAGATGCGTTGGGGAACATCTTTCGAAGCCGAGACGGAGTATAGTACCACTGGGTCATCACCTTGCAGGCAGATTCCTGCTGGGGGGTGTTATGGAAAGTGTTCGTAATATCGTGCCAAAGGTGTGCCCACTGTGAGGGGGAAACGTTGGCATCGGATAGGGACTGCTACTGCAATTGGTACGGGTGGAGATCCGAGCGGTATGAGTGCTGAAGGATTTGGTATATGCAAGAGATTAACCCCTTGGAAGAGCTAAAGGTACACGCCAGCTTTTCAAACGGCGTGAAAGCTTGCATGGCTGCCTGCGATAACGAAGGTCCCTGCAGACAGTACAGGAGTTGGAGATATTGATTCTTGTCTTTCTCAGCCAGCTTAAATTCTTGCTTACATTGGTCAAATGTTTTAATGCCTTCCCCCGAGAATAAGTCACGTATCGTTCTGCAGTCATTATCCGTCCAATTTGCAAAGTAGGGCGGATGGCACGCAGGAGGGAACTGCGGATTGCGTGTAATTGGGGTGTGTGGGGATGGGAATGTAGTGAGGCCCCGACGCACCGCCATTCTATCCCAAATCTCAAGCACTGTTTTAGTAGGAACCGCCATGTAGGCGCTGCAGTGGTGCACCTCCCGAGGCAACCATGCATGGTCCCAGAGCGGGCGGCAAGTGACTGCTCTCTGCTCCATGTGGAACCACACCTTCTCACTTTCCCATGCCGTCCATTCTGGTATAAAGCGGAGGTAGGACGACCAGTAGTATTCTAACAGGTTAGGGAAAGCGAGCCCCCCTCTATCCTGTGGAAGCATTACAATTTTACTAGAGAATCGCGGCTTCTTTCCCCCCCATATAAATGCTATTAACTCCCGTTGTAGTTTCTGGATCTGGTGTTCCGGGATGGGCGTCGGCAGTATTTGGAATAGATAGAGAATCTTCGGCAGGACGGACTTTTTGACTGTATTTAGGCGCCCCAACCAGGAGAGCGGTAGAATTTCCATGCCTGTAAATTGGTGATGACTGAGGTTTTATATTCTTGCCAATTAGCTTGAGACCAAGTGGCTAGGTCCGATGTTAGATTGAGGCCAAGATATCGTACAGAGTTAGTCGCCAATTAATGCGGGGCGAGGGCCTGCAAGGCCGCAATCTCCTGGGACAGAATCGTGAGGTTAAGGGCCCAAGATTTTGTATGATTAATTTTAAGCCCTGAAACTTGCTCATAGAACTGGAGTAGGGTATGTACTGCAGGGAGCGAGCACAGCGGATCAGACAGGTTAAGACGTATATCATCTGCAAACAGGGCAATCTTATGTTCTATGCCCCCGAGCGTAAGGCCACGGATGTCAGGCTACCGGCGTGTCATAATAGCGAGCGGTTCCACAACAAGGGCGAACAATAGGGGTAACAGAGGACAGCCCTGTCTGGTACCCCTAAGAATAGAGATGGGCTGTGTGAGTTGCCCGTTGACACGAACCCTAGCGAGGGGTGAAATGTAGGGAGCCATGATGCGCGCTATCATTCGTGGTCCTAGACCGTCTTTCCGCAGAACCGTGCAGAGAAATCCCCAGTCCACTCGGTCAAACGCCTTTTCGGCATCCAATGAGAGCAGGCAGGCAGGGATCCTCCGTTTCCGCGCCTTCTCTACAAGGTGCGCGACTCGCCGCACTTGGTCCGCTCCTTGGCGTCGTTGGATAAAGCCCACCTGATCCGGCTCGATGAGGTTGGGCAGATATGCGCTAAGTTGTGGAAGTCGGCGAAGGAAGAGCAGAGTGTATGGTCTTTCCCAGGCTTGGGAATTAGGGCAATTTCAGCCATTGCCATATCCGGGGATGGCCCTACAGTGTCCGTGAAAGAGTTGAAAAGACGCAGCATATATACGTTTTTAGTTGCGGCAGGAAAGTGCGATATAAAACAAGACTGGGAGCCTGTCTAGGCCTGGCATTTTGCCGAGTGGGAGTTCGTTCAGGGCACTAGTTAGTTCCTCCGATGTAATTGGCTCCTCCAAACGTTTGGAGTGGTAGTCATTCAGAAGGTCCCAATCGCAGGCGTCTAAAGCAGCCCATATGAGTTCAGGGGCCGGCAGATCTCCAGCATAGAGAGACGCATAGTAATCTTGGAACGTTTGGAGTTTGTCAGACTCTGTGGTAGCCCATGACCTTTCCCCTAGCTTTAGTTTCGCGATGTGGGCTTTGGCTGCCCGCGTTCTCAGTACCCACCCTGTCCCCTCCGTCGTAGTAGCGCTGCCGCAACGCAAGCAAAGCGTGCTCCGCTTTATTCGCCCTGTGGGCCCGAAGCTGGTCTCTAAGAACAGCCAAGCGCTGTTTGTGCACTGCCGAAGGTTGCTCCTGATCCATGTTCTCAGTTTTTATTTCGCACATGAGTTTGGTCTCATATAGGCGAGCTTCCCGCATCCTAGCGCTAGCAATTTACGTAAGGGTACCGCAAATGGTAGCATCCCACAAAGCAGGGAGGGGCATTTTCAGGAGATCGTTAGATTCAAAATAGGAGGAAATGGCAGATTGGAGCTCCTCTTTATCCACCGGGTCCCTGAGAACGTGGAGCGGAAATCGCCATCTCGTAGGCTGCGCAGGATGAATAAAGCGCTTATGAAGGAGAAGTTCTGAGCGTGATCAGATACTGAGATATCAGAGATGTCTACAGAGAGGGTATCATTAACTAGAGAATAGGACACTAAGAGGAAGTCAATGCGAGAGTAAGAGCGATTCGGGGGTGTTCTCAGGACACCCCCGCGCCGCACGGCCACCAGCTGTTGTGTGTGCGACTCGCCCCGCTGCTGCCCGCAGCTTCGCTGAGCCTGCCTCGCCGACCCGCCCCCGCCGTATTTGCGTGTACTGTTGGTGTTTAATATTTTTTCCTTTTGTTTCCCTGCATCTTGCTAATATAATCATTGTTTCCCATTTGCTATAATAAGATGTGCTGTTATTGCCTGTAATGTTGTCCTGTCCTGTCTCTCTGCCCTCTGTGCCTGCCCGCCCCGCTCCCCGCTTCCCGCCGCCGTGCTAGCGGCCACGCCCCTTTTTCCTTCTGTGCCCTCCCCGCTCCCGCCTCCCAGCTGCTCCTCCTTCCCTCCCACTTGGCCATAAATGGCGACCGCACGGCGCAGGTGAGTGTGACCTGTTCTCAGGACACCCCCGCGCCGCACTGCCACCAGCTGTTGTGTGTGCGACTCGCCCCGCTGCTGCCCGCAGCCTCGCTGAGCCTGCCTCGCCGACCCCGCCCCCGCCGTATTTGCGTGTACTGTTGGTGTTTAATATTTTTTCCTTTTGTTTCCCTGCATCTTGCTAATATAATCATTGTTTCCCATTTGCTGTAATAAGATTTGCTGTTGTTGCCTGTACTGTTGTCCTGTCCTGTCTCTCTGACCACTGTGCCTGCCTGCCTGCCCCGCTCCCCGCTTCCCGCCTCCCGCCACCGTGCTAGCGGCCACGCCCCCTTTTTCTTCTGTGCCCTCCCCGCTCCCGCCTCCCAGCTGCTCCTCCCTCCCTCCCACTTGGCCATAAATGGCGACCGCGCGGCGCAGGTGAGTGTGACCTGTTCTCAGGAAACCCCCGTGCCGCAGGGCCACCAGCTGTTGTGTGTGCGACTCGCCCCGCTGCTGCCCGCAGCCTCGCTGAGCCTGCCTCGCCGACTCCGCCCCCCATCGTATTTGCGTGTACTTTTGGTGTTTAATATTTTTTCCTTTTGTTTCCCTGCATCTTGCTAATATAATCATTGTTTCCCATTTGCTGTAATAAGATTTGCTGTTATTGCCTGTACTGTTGTCCTGTCCTGTCTCTCTGCCCCCTGTGCCTGCCCGCCCGCTCCCCGCTTCCCGCCGCCATGCTAGCGGCCACGCCCCCTTTTCCTTCTGTGCCCTCCCCGCTCCCGCCTCCCAGCTGCTCCTCCCTCCCTCCCACTTCGTCATAAATGGCGACCGCGCGTACGCGCAGCGGTCACGCCAAGGCCAAGCCCGTCTGCGGCCGTCCGCGCCTAGCGCCAGGACCCCTGGCCCCCACCAACGCAAGACGACCCGACTAACCTACAACCCCGTGGCCCTCATTGCACTCAATGCCGGCCGGAACCCCGCCTGCTGCCGGGCCGCCCCGAAACGCTTCCACGGACCCTTCCCCTGCACAACCTGCAAGTTCACCTGCCTCCGAACATGCACCGCGCCCGCCGAGCCAAACCTCAGCAGCGACCTCAAGTGCATCCTGCTCAACAACCGCTCCGCCCACAGACACGCCGTCGAACTCTGGAACCTGCTCGACACAACATCACCAGACGTCACGTTCCTCACTGAAACATGGATGAACGCCTCCACAGCCCCCGACATCGCCATCGCCATCCCGGATGGATACAAGATCATCAGGAGGGACCGCGTCAACCAGACCGGAGGAGGCATCGCCATCGTCCACAAGAACACCATACGTAGCAGGGCCGACGCCGACAACACCTACACCGCCGCCGAACACCTCCACTTCCAGATTCACACGACCCAAAGACGACCCTCAGAGGCACCCTCATCTACAGACCCCCGGGACCACGCACACCATTCAGCGAAGACATCACGGACTTCATCAGCCCACACGCCCTCCCATCCGCCGACTACATCCTCCTAGGGGACCTCAACTTCCACCTGGAGAACAACAAGGACCACAACACCGTCACCCTGCTGGACAACCTCGCCAACTTCGGACTCAAGCAACTGGTCAACACCCCCACCCACTACGCCGGCCACGCGCTTGACCCCGTCTTCTCATCCAGCAAGCACATCACCTTCAGCCACTCCACCGGACTTCACTGGACCGACCACAGCTGCGTCCACTTCAGCTTCAGAAAAACCACTACCCACCACCACCCGCAACAGGTTCCTCACAGAAGCTGGAGCAAGATCACCGCCGACCAGCTCACCACCTCCCTCAGCCAGAACCCACCTGCCAGCACACCGGACCCCAATGAAGCAGCCCGTAACTTCACGCAGTGGCTGACCGCCTGCGCCGACGACCTCGCACCACTGAAGAACCCTCCCAGCAAACCCAGAAGCAAGAAGGACCCCTGGTTCTCTGACGAACTCAAGGACTCCAAGAAGACCTGCCGCACCCTCGAGAAAGCCTGGCTCCTTGACCGGACCACTGATAACATGACCGCCCTCAAACACGCGACCCGCAAGCACCACCAGCTCATCCCCACCACCAAGAAGAAATCACTGAAGGATCGACTGGACAACAATGCCCACGACAGCAAGGAACTCTTCAGCATTGTCAAGGAGTTCTCCAACCCCAGCTCCAGCAACAACAACATCACCCCTTCACAAGATCTCTGCGACTCCCTCGCCTCGTTCTTCCACTGCAAGATTGCTGACATCCACAACAGCTTTGGCGCACCATCCTCGCACCCAACCGTCGAACCAACGCACCCCACCGCCACCCTCCGCACCTGGACCGCAGTGACCATCGAAGACACAGCCCGCACAATGAACACCATCCACTCCGGATCTCCGACTGACCCTTGCCCCCACCACGTCTTCAACAAGGCCGACTCCACCATCGCACCCCAACTCCGAGACGTCATCAACACCTCCTTCAACACCGCCACCTTCCCGGAGAGCTAGAAGCATGCCAAGCTCAGCACCCTACTGAAGAAACCAACAGCGGACCCCACCGACCTCAAAAACTTCCGCCCCATCTCGCTCCTCCCTTTTCCTGCCAAAGTTATCGAGAAGATCGCCAACAGACAGCTTGCCGCCTTCCTTGAGACGAATGGATCCCTTGACCCCTCGCAGTCCGGCTTCAGAGCCAACCACAGCACCGAGACCGCCCTCATCGCAGCCACCGACGACATCCGAGCCCTTCTCGACAACGGAGAAACAGCGGCACTCATCCTCCTGGACCTCTCTGCCACGTTCGACACTGTCTGCCACAGAGAACACAGAGAGTCCGCCTCCACCCGTTTCGTTCCGAGGCCACAGAAGTCATCTGCGGCGTCCCGCAAGGATCATCACTCAGCCCCACCCTCTTCAACGTCTACATGAGACCTCTCGCAGTCATCGCACGCTAACACAACCTCAACATCATCTCCTACGTCTCCCTCACCAGAGACCCCGACACCGCCAGAACCAGCCTCCACGAAGGGATGAAGGACGTCGCCGAGTGGATGAAGAACAGCCGCTTGAAACTGAACTCAGACAAGACGGAAGTCCTCATCCGTGGACCATCACCCTCCGCCTGGGACGACTCCTGGTGGCCCCCAGCCCTGGGCACCGCCCCCAAGCCGACAGACCACGCACGCAACCTGGGCTTCATCCTGGACTCTTCCCTCTCGATGACCAGACAAGTCAATGCCGTCTCCTCTTCATGCTTTCACACCCTCTGCATACTCCGCAAGATCTTCCGATGGATCCCGATCGAAACCAGGAAGACGATCACCCAGGCCCTCGTCACCAGCCGGCTGGACTACGGAAACACCCTCTACGCCGGAACCACAGCCAAGCTACAGAAAAGACTACAACGCATCCAGAACGCCTCCGCCCGACTCATCCTGGACATCCCTCGACGCAGCCACATCTCCGGCCACCTGAGGAACCTGCACTGGCTCCCCGTCAACAAGAGGATCACGTTCAGGCTCCTCACCCACGCACACAAGTCTCTCCACAACCTGGGCCCCAAGTACCTCAACGACCGCCTCATCTTCCACACGCCCACCCGCCAGCTACGGTCCGCTAGCCTCGCCCTCGCCGCCGTACCACGTATCCGAAGAGCCACCGCCGGAGGCAGATCCTTCTCCTACCTGGCGGCCAAGACATGGAACTCCCTCCCCATCCACCTTCGGCTGACCCAGGACCACCTCGCCTTCATCAGGAGACAACTCAAGACCTGGCTGTTCGAGCAGTAGCGGCCCCCTTCCCCCAAGCGCCTTGAGACCCTTCCGGGTGAGTAGCGCGCTATACAAGTGTTATGATTGATTGATTGATTGATTGCGTGTGAGAGTAGAATGTGTAGCCACGGCTCTCAGGAGAGTGATAGCGTCAGGCATATATGAGATTTAAGGCGTTAAAAGATTTTTTAGTCTCTGCCGACATAGCCCCCACCCCATGAAGCGCGCCCCCACTGCGGTCCAACTCCGCATCCCAGACCAGGTTCAGATCTCCCCCACTATGAGGTCCGTACCCACCGGCACTATATGCTCCCGTAAAATCTCGTGCAGGAAAATGTTTTGGCCCTGATTTGGCGCATTCACGTTGCAAAGAGTAAGTGTGCATTGCCCTCTCCTGACCCCCACCTTAAGAAATCTGCCCTCAGAGTCCCATACTACCTTAGTGTCGCCCTGTGAGATGCCCGCCCTACAGAGGATAGCTGCACCCGCTGTCAGGCTCTTTAATGGAGCGCTCAGTATTTTAATTCACGCACTTGCAGTGCCAAAGTGTGCGTGACCTTCAAAATGGGCATCGGGTTGAAATTGTAACCTTGAATGTAGACTGTTATCGCAAATGTTAATATTTCACACAAAAAAGCTGTGGTATAAAACCAGTAGGATATAAATTGATAATTATGTCTTTTGTCTTTTAGACCGCTCTGGGCTAAAGAAGTAACATTATAAAAGTGGCATCTTTGTATTTGTAAAGTAATTCCGCCCGTTAAAGGGCGTCTAATAACACAAGGGAGCGAGTCGGGTTTCTTTCGCTTCTTTTGTGGCAGTAGATAGACAGCTCAATCCTTTTGGACTCTGGGACTCCGGCTTGGAAGTGGCTCTGTCGAATGCAATCTTGCGCATTTTTGTATGAACGAGGATAACAGACTTCACCCCAGCCCTGACAGTGCGTGGATGAGGGGGTGCTGCAGGGGTCACTCCGTCAGATCATTTCCTCAGTGTTCATAGGGGATGGTCTATGACATTCAGGAGAGCCATGCTGCTGAAGCATGCTAAGTATAGGGGGAGTGAATGGCTTGAGGATAAGAACATTGAAGGCAACCCCCTGGTAGTCAGTTCTCCTCCATTTCTCTTCGCCTCACCTTTTCTGCGTCTGTGTGGGACACTTAGGGGTACTGTTGTACATCTTTCTATCTCTAAGCCAGTAGCACATACATGTATCATGATGGCATGCGCGCACTGCATCAGGATGATCTTTGTCACTGGGGAGCAAAAGGTGGGGACAGAACTGGTTGAGTTAATATCAAATGGTAAGAAGAAAGGCCTTCTTCTGTGGGGCCCATAGAGGTATCAGGCTGCCCATGGATTGGGCTGGTTTGGCCCTTTCTTTGGTACTTACATCTAGTACTTTTGGTCTTACTGTCCTCATTAACACATCACCCATAGCCTCAATCTATGCAGTCACATTGTAGCAGTAGTGAAAGGCCCTTTCTTTTACCTGACTCGAGGTGGCTGCATTGTCCATTTGGCACCCTTTTTGCAGAGGGTATCTTCATGTGGTACACTGGTACTTTGTACTCTGCCTTCGTTTACCAGAGCAGGCAACTTACAAATAGCAAAAGGTCCACAGTCTGTAGTGATTTCTAAAGTTCCCACCTACCCGGGGGCTATCTTGGCACTGGTCTTAAATTCTTACTAACCATACAGCTGTATGTTTAACATTTGCCCAGTGGCATCAACTGAGGTGGACAATTTGAAAATCATGAGGAGTGATTTCCATAAAATGAGACCTTGCATTGACAATGAATGTCTCTCCCTTTGTAGGATAACTTGGAATGTATGATGTTACAAAGCATGTATTAACAATGCATGCCTTTATAACGCAGTTTTTACATCGCAACATCCCTTACAACATATTTTTTTACATAGCATGCCATTACATCGCATTTTCAGAAACTACCATTGCAACGCATTCCATTACATCAAAGTATACCTTTACAACGCATACCATTACAATGCATACCATTACATTAAATTTAAGGTAAGTGTTGGGTAGTATAGGAGTAATAATTACTATTCTAACTCCAGTGAGTGCAACAGTAGGTTAAGTGTTGGATAGTGTAAGGATACAATGCGTTGTAATGGTATGCGTTGTAATGACTTGCGATGTAATGCCTGTGTTGTAGTGACATGCATTGTAATGACATGCTTTGTAGTGACATGCAATGTAATGACTGCGTTGTAATGACATGCGATGTAAAGGATGTTGCGATGTAATGACTGCTACGTAAAGGTAGTGGGATGTAATGACTACGTTTTAAAGGTTGTTTCCCATAACTTGTACCTCGAGACTTGTAATGCAAGCGTAGTCTGACTGCACAGATAGCTCTGGGACGTGTGTTGTTTGATTATAGGGCATATGTACTGTGTAGAGAGTCAGCCACTCCATTTATGGATCAAGCTGTGGTATCCTTGGATACCAATGCAGATAGAATATAGCTTATTCACTCTTGTCTACCATTTATTTATCTAGTCAAATGGACTGCTATATTCTCTTTTGCTGTCCCCCCTCAGCCACCCTGAGGCTTATTGTTGTCTCGTTGGTTGTTTTACTGCACAAGGTGAGGGGAAGCGTCTACAAGAATTGTATCTCTCTTTAAGACTTAACCTTTTTTTGTTGCACTGTGTTTTTAATTTATTTCCAATGCTATCTGCCAGTTAAATAACAGAATTTGTCTGTTTTTAGCTGCTGAAATCTCAGAGTAAAAGGTATCACATCTGTGGGGTTCCCATAGAGCTCATAATTCCAACGGAATCAGTAGATCTTGTTACTGGTCCTGTTTTAAAATAACAGGCCAATTGTGTGAGAGACTCAAGGAAGAGCCATCGCAACCTCCATTTTGCTGTTTGGTTGGACAGATATGAACCTCCAGAGCATACCATAAAGATTAAGGATGCAAACACCATGCATTGTGGAAAATGAAATGGTGTTTAGAGAACATATTGCATGCAGTTTTAAAAGTCACCAGGGCATTGCTAATGTTTATGTGATTTGTAGCGCGCACAGCTGGTCAGAGAGTATCCCGGTGCAAGCCCAGTGGTAGGAGGAGCAGAAGAAAAATTATCAGACTAGATGAAAATGAAGGTCTTAAGCCTTTTTGTTAAGAGCTTAGGATCATGGATGGTGTGGAGGTCCAGATTGAGTTGGTTCCAGGCCACATCCCCCTAGTAGGCAAGGGAGCTGCCGCCTATCTTCTTAGGCAAAACTGAGGGACGTGTGCCAAAAGCATTGTGGCTGAGCGTAGCTGCCTCGTAGGAACATAGAACCTGAAGCTCTTTCTCAAGTATGTGGGGCCAAGCCCATACAGAGCTGCATGTGCCAGGACCAAGGATTTGAATTTCAACCTCTCTATCACCGGCAGCCAGTGCAGATTACGCAGGTGTTGTCTAACGCTGGTCTTTATAGGAAAATTGAGAAGAGTTCTGGCCACAGCGTTTTGCACTACCTGCAGTTTGTTCAGTAGATAGCCGGGCAGACCAACGTATAAGGCATTGGCGTAATCAAGGAGCTAAGATATCAGCACACGGGTAACAATTTCCCTTGCTGAGATGGAGAGAAGAGGGAGGAACATTACCAGATACCCAAATTTCTCATGGGTTGGCCCTCGGAATTTAGCTGGGGAGAGTCTTCATGCCAGAACGAGTGTGTTGGTCTCCAACTGCATGTCTGTTGTTGCTGATGATGAGCACAAACTCAGCACTGGTTTGGTTCAGTTTAAGGTAGACTTTAGACTTCTAAACCTAGATAGGGAAAATGGAATCCATCAGCTGGCCTATTCTTTAACCAGATGAGACTTTCTTTACACTACTAAGCTTAGATGGTGGCATGGGAAACCATCCTGTGGTCATTGCTGTAGCCAGATGAGACTGGGATTGTTCCTTTATCAAATTCTCCTGGAAAGAGGCTCCAAGTCATATAAGAGATATCCGATTCCCTAGAAAGAGACCCTGTAAAGTTAGGCTCTAGCATCATTCATTTGTAAAATATTGGTTTGACAGGTAGGACTTTACTGTCCCCAATGACATGGACTGCCACAATGTCAACAGTATTTCACTGGAAGAAAAGGCAACCAGCGGGAATACTGCACTGATTTTTACAAAATATGGAAACTTCTAGCTCTGAAAAAGACAACACATGAGCAGCTGTTTATGGAATACTGTTCTGGAAGAGGTGGATGCCACTAATTGCTCTGCCTATCTTTCATATATTTAACATCTCTTTCTCTCCCCACCTAGGTAGAGTGTATTGAAGCTTTTTGACTGATAAGAAAAGAAGGACTAAGCTCAGATCTATTCTGTTACACTAGCACTGGGGAGTTGATAGATGCCTATTGACCAATATATTATGTCATCTCACTGACTGTGAAACATGCCAAGTTGTAGAGAAGGGAAGGAGGGGTAGAGGGGGGGGGGGGTTACAGGTGTTTCTTTGGGTAAGCAGGTTCTATTCTTTTTCCAACTCATCAAAATCCAATCAAGGAATTATGCAAAGAAATTCTAGATATTTGGATTAGACAAGGACATTATTTTAGGAATATAAAAGCATGATCAGGGAGACAAAAGTGTCTGAGATTCCCAATTTAACAAGAACTGCATTAAGGAAAGGCTACTCCAGGGAGTGAAACAACTTTTCGCCGTCTAGCAAGTAACTACTGCAGGTGTTGACGTAGAGAGCCTCTTGAGAACTGGAAAGACGGTGCGTTAGTTAAGGGAAATGGATCTATGTGGAACAAACCCGGATTGGACCGGATAGGTCATCTTTTCCATTAAAAGAGACAATCTGGTGGTAGTGAGAACTTTAGCTAAAATTATGTTTTCTAGGTTTAAGAAGGAGAGGAGTCAGTAAGAGGAGAAGAGATGGGGATCTTTGCCAGGTTTCAATTGTAGTGTAAGAACTGCTTCACGAAGCGTAGGCGGCAACATACCAGAAGCTAGAACTTCAACATTGAGCATTAAGAGATAGGGAGCTAGTTGTTGTTTGAAGACCTTGTAAAAAACCTCTATTAAGCCATCAAGTCCAGGGGCTTTGGACCCATCCAGGGAATCAATTGCCTGAACGATCTCCTATTTAGTACTCGGTTCATTAAGAAGAACAGAAGTTACTTACCTGTAAACTGTGGTGCTCCAGTATTGGTGTCTTTCATAGATTCACATGCTTGAATAATTCCCCGTCATCGAAGTGGGAGTCCCACGGTACATACCATAGTAGTAAGAAGCATATATACATAAATATATACATAATATATACATATATACGCATAAAATAATATTCCATAATATGTATATTCTTTAAAAAAAATAAAGTCCTGAAGTACCATAGAACAAAATCGGCCCATAGAAAGCATTGAGGGAGAGCTCACTTTAGTAACATATCAATGTCATTATAATAGTCCACTTTCCAGCCAATCAGGCTGTAGCACCCTCTAGAACCTTCTCCTCAGAAGCTCAAGCCCTCAGATTTTCGTAGCACAGGAGTGACCAAGAGTGCATGAGGAGAAGAGAGCCTCTGAGGGGGAGGAAGGGTGGGTCGCACGTTAATCTATGAAAGACAGAACCACAGTTTACAGGTAAGTAACTTCTGTTCTTCTCCAGTATTAGGGGTGTCTTTCATAGATTCACATGCTTGAATAAGAGTAGAAAGCAGTAAGCCACAATAAGAATCATAAAAGGCAATAAAGAAAGTTGCATCAAATGGATATATACAGGCAACATTGCATATCCATAAGAAAAAATCTTTTATGATAGGAGGCGGGAAGCAACAGAGGCTCACCTTATTTGAAGAGGTTTCGAAGCACCGCTTGACCCACAGCAGTGTCCGCAGCGTTGACTGTCTCCAGACAGTAGTGCCTCGTAAACGTGAGCCTACTGGACCAAGTTGTCGCCCTGCAGATCTGATGCAGAGGCACTCCTGCAAACAGGGCAGTAGAGGAAGCAACTGCTCTCGTCGAGTGTGCTCGCACAGGAGCTGAAAGAGGCTTGCCAGCTCGTTGATGGCAAAAGAAATCCAACGAGTGATTGTTTGCTTAGTGACCGGATGACCCTTACGCATCCTTCAATAGGCCACGAATAGTTGGTCTGACTTTCGAAATGCAGCAGTGCGTTGGATGTAGAATTTGAGGCACCGGTTCAGGTCAAGGGAATGAAGAGTACGCTCAGCTGGAGACTGAGGATTAGAGAAGAAAGTCTTGAGAATGATCGGTTCATTAAGGTGGAAGTCCGATGGAACCTTCGGAATAAACTTAGGGTTTGTACGAAGAGCAACAGCGTCCTTTGAGAATTTGAGAAAGGGCGGCTGTATGGTAAAAACGTGGATGTCACTCACTCTCCTAAATGACGTAAGTGCGAGGATGAGGAAAACCTTCCAAGTAAGGAATTTCAATTCTGCTGAGTGAATAGGTTTAAAAGGAGGTTTGAGAAGTTGGCCTAGGACCAGATTCAGACGCCAAACCAGTGGAGGACGCCGGATAGGTGGAAACATCCGGAACAGACCTTTAAAGAACTGGTGAATGATGCGAGAGGAGTACAGAGACGTAGATCCATCATGTTGAAAACGGGAAAATGCCGCCAGGAAAACCTTGAGGGAGGAATGTGAAAGTCCCGATTTTGCCAAAAGGAGGAAGAAAGGCAAGATCTGCTCAGGAGTAGCGAGCATAGGATCAATGTTTTCCGAATGGCACCAGACACAAAACCGTTTCCACTTTAATTTATAGGTCTTAATGGTTGAAGGAGCACGTGCTTGAGCAAGGACCTCTCTGCAGTCCGGATCAAGATTCAGATGGGCGAACTCATGGTGTTCAGGTTCCAAGCGTGAAGCTGGAGAGATGCCGGGTCTGGATGGCAAATCTGACCCTGAGTCATGGTGAGAAGGTGAGGCAGCGGATGAAGAGGGATCAGATCGCACTGAGAAAGAAGAAGTAGATCCATGAACCACGGTCGACGTGGCCACCTGGGTGCAATCAACAGGATGTGACATGGTTGAAACCTCATTCTGCGCAGAAGGCGAGGTACAAGAGGGATCGGCGGAAAAGCGTACATGAATTCGTTTGACCAGTTGATCGAAAATGCATTCCCGCTCGATCCTTTGTGGGGATGCCAACTTGCGTAGCGTGGGCATTTGCGGTTGACTGGAGTCGCAAACAGATCCATATCTGGGCGGCCCCACCTGCGAAACACATACTCCAGAGTTGACTGATGGAGTTCCCACTCGTGGTTGTCTGTGGTCAATTTGCTGAGAGAGTCTGCAAGGGCATTGGAAATGCCCGGGACATGAACAGCGTCCGTCATAAGGGTAAGCGTGTGCAACCTGCAATTGAGGATCAGTGCTATGCTGGACGACGTCATGCCCAGAAAGGGTTGTAACATCCGGACAGAAACGGACCTCTTTGAGCGTAAAAGAGCCACCAGTTTGATGATGCGATCTAGGCATTCTTGCGAAACACTTTCACTAAACGTGTATCTATCAACGCTCCTAGAAAGACTCTCGGTTGTGAGGGATGGACATGTGACTTTTCGTGGTTGATGGAAAGACCAAAGCTTTGGAAGAGGGAAAGGCAAGTCTGAGTGTGTTGCTTTGCTGCTTGGAAGGTTGGTGCCTTTATTAAGAAGTCATCCAAGTAAGGGTAGATTTGTATGCCTTGTAGGCGTAGGTACAAGAGGGATCGGCGGAAAAGCGTACATGAATTCGTTTGATCAGTTGACCGAAAATGCATTCCCGCTCGATCCTTTGTGGGGATGCCAACTTGCGTAGAGTGGGCATTTGCGGTTGACTTGAGTCGCAAACAGATCCATATCTGGGCGGCCCCACCTGCGAAACACATACTCCAGAGTTGACTGATGGAGTTCCCACTCGTGGTTTTCTGTGGTCAATCTGCTGAGAGAGTCTGCAAGGGCGTTGGAAATGCTGGGGACATGAACAGCGGTCAAGTGAACACGATGTTGTATTGCCCACTTCCAGATCTGTTGTGCCCGTTTGGAGAGCGGGAGAGATCTTGTACCCCCTTGCTTGTTGAGGTAGTGCATACTGGTGGTGTTGTCTGTATGCACCAACAAAGACTCTCCTTCCACCAGTAGTCGAAACAATTCTAGGGCAAAAAAGATAGCTAGGAGCTCCAGCCGATTGATGTGCCACTTGCGCTGGTGGACTATCCATTTGCGCTTGATTGACATCTCCTCGAGGTGTGCACCCCAACCCTCTAAGGAAGCGTCCGTCATAAGGGTAAGCGTTGGGGCCGGCTCTTGAAACAGACGCCCTGTTGTGATGTTTGGAAGGTGAGCCCACCATTCCAATGCACCCTGGATGCGAGGGGTCAGGTAGACTTTGTCGTTGAACGAACGTGAGACTTGTCGCCATTGCTTGTCCAATTCTTCTTGAAGGACTTGCATGTGCAACCTGCAATTGAGGATCAGTGCTATGCAGGATGACGTCATGCCCAGAAAGGATTTAACATCCAGACAGAAACGGACCTTTTTGAGCGTAAAAGAGCCACCAGTTTAATGATGCGATCTAGGCGTTCTTGCGAAACAAACACTTTCACTAAACGTGTATCTATCAACGTTCCTAGAAAGACGCTCTGTTGTGAGGGATGGACATGTGACTTTTCGTGGTTGATGGAAAGACCAAAGCTTTGGAAGAGGGAAAGGCAAGTCTGAGTGTGTTGCTTTGCAGCTTGGAAGGTTGGTGCCTTTATTAAGAAGTCGTCCAAGTAAGGGTAAATTTGTATGCCTTGTAGGCATAGATAAGCCGCAACCGGGGCCATGATCTTTGTGAAGACCCTCGGCGTGGAACGAAGTCCAAAAGGTAGAACCTTGAAGTGGTAGTGCTTTGATCCCATTTTGAAACAGAGGTACTTCCTGTGTCTTTGATGGATTGGCACATGGAAGTATGCATCCTGGAGGTCGATTGTAGAGAGGAATTCTTCTGGATTCAGGAACTGTAAGATTTACAGCAAGGTCAGAATGCGAAATGTCTTGGACTTGACAAATTTGTTGAGGGCTCTGAGGTCTAAAGCGGGCGCCACTCTCCCGACTTTTTCCTGATAAGAAAAAAGCGGGAATAAAAGCCCATCCCCTGTTGTTTTCGAGGAACCACTTTGACTGCACCTTTCTGAATCATAACTGCAACTTGTGCAAACAGCTCCTTTAGATGTTTTGGAGGAGGACCAGATGGCGGGCGGTTGGGTGGGAACTTGATGAATTCCAGAGCGTGGCCTCTATGGATGACTTCCTGTAGGAGAGTAGGGTCTGCTTTCCTATGGTAACCCCATTTGTTTGCTTTTTGCCTCACTGGATTTCGACTTTATGTGGCTGTGGGCCTGCTAATCTGACCCACAGCCTGCTGTTCTCTCTCTATATTCACATCCATGTACTTTAGGTACATAACCAATTGGACATTGGGTCACCGTATCAGCCCCTGTACAGTGTACTATAGGTACCCAGGGCATAGGTGCATCCAAGGCCTACCAGGGGCTGCAGCATATCTTTTGCCACCCCTGGCTGGCTATCCAAACTGACACAACTGGCTGATCACTCAGCTGGGGCAAGGTGGTGTAATCACCCCCTTGCTTAGATATAGTATACCTATATCTAAAACTATATCCGGACACATATACACCTATAAGTCACTCCTATGGCAGGCCTTAACAATCCTGGAGGCAGAGTGCTAGGTTTTATGTGAGATGGTGCTCTAGCATGAGCTGAGCCTGTCTGCAGCTTTCGGAACCATGTCCCTTAGCTGTTCTGGGATATTGCCATACCATATACTCTTATAATCCTCGCGGTTACTTGCTAACTTTGGTTTGGCTTGATCAAAACATGTCGTGTAAGGTGTCATACGCTTTGGAATACTACCCCCTCGCCAGTTCTGGCGACGGGGGTAGCATTCCACCCTTCTAGAGGGAGAAGACATGTTACTTTGCTTAAACGCGGTTAAGTCTAATCAGAGCCCCAGCATCACAAAATGGATGCTGCTGCCACAGACCCAAGTCTGGCCTCCTGCTGCTGACCGAAACTCTGGCAGGGAGGCCTGGACAAATGGTATCCTGTCACAGGGAGGTGTCACACCACCCCAGACAGGAGATAGTGGATTGTAGCAGGGAGGGTTGAATGAAACTAGACACTGCCTGGGGCGCACAAGGCGCCCCATGCATAGCCAAGTTCAAACCGGTGCTGGGGCACTCCAGCCCCAGCTCTGGCGCGAAACTGGACAAAGGGAAAGGGGTGTAACCACCCCCTTCCGGGGTCATACCCATAGGAGGGCCCTAGCAGGTGATCCAGCCCCTTGATTTGGAATAAAGGTAGGAGCTGTGCCAATGCAATTTAGATCATCCTGTCTGAAACTTTGAAACGAAACTCTGGACCCTTTGACATCCTACTCAACGTAGAAGACTGAAGAATCTCCCTTGTGGTCAAGGAGTGGCCACCCTGTGCAAGCAGGCACCATCAGCGTATCGAGACTTCCTTTGCCCTTGCTCCCGCCGGAGCTCGAATGACAGAGGCCGACAAGACCTAGACTCCCAGACTTCCACCAGCCCGATCCACAGTCCTAGCAAAGCTTAGACCCGTGGAGGCGACGAGAGACGTGGGACCGGCCATCTTGAAAACTCGACAAAGTGCTTCCAGCGCAGCTCCCGAGGCACCCTTGATGTTGTGCTTTGGGGTTTGAGAAGCCCCAGCTCCGAGCAGCCTGTGCTCCAAAGATCACCTCTCCTTTTGCACTTTTCCTGCTCGACGCGTTGTCCGGTCGCTTGCCCATTGGCTAGTGGCCTCTGCGACGGCGAAACCTCAAAACTACAATGCTGGTGTGGTTGCTCCAGACTGGCTCGTGCTCCGCTGAAAAGGAGCCATCGATCTGACCCTCCCGGTACGATCAAGAAGACATCTTCGAGTCCTACATGGGTTGCCTTTGCCAAGGCTTGGTGACTCTGAATCGAGTGTTCACCAGCTGGTCATCCTCGATCCTTCCTGGTCCACGTGACAGTGGAGACAAACACCTCGACATCACCTGATTGCAACCCGACATTGCCTGGTTCCTTCCTGGTTCCTCGCTGGTCACTGGCTAGTGACCTGAACTCTGTCCCCTCTGCTTTCAGGTACTCTACATCTTCGATCCACCCTTGGATCCAACCGGACTCTTCTCTCCTGGCTGCCTGCAGCATCTTTTCCTCCAGGCTCCATAGAACTTCACGACGAAACCCAACACACTTTGGCACCTATGCACCCGCTTCCTGTGGGTGAGGTAACGATATAACTCCGGTGCTCCTATAATGGTTGACACCTCTAGTGTCCTAGTTTTAAGTGGCTAAGTTCTAGTCCAGTCGGAAGTCTCCGAAACCTAACACTTTCTGATTTTTACGCACCGTTGACTTGTATGGTAAACGCGGTTGCCTATAGACTCTGCAGCCGTATCCTGTGGGCCTCTCCCAATCTAACCTTCATTAGTCCAGTGTAGGCCCAGCGATTCCCAAGGCCTTAGGCCTGTTCATTGTTCGTGACGTGGTACTTATACCACTTTCTTAATATATGGTTTGAGTGGCCACCGGGCCTATCCATAATTGTGTAGCTAGCTTATTGTATGTTATACGTGTTCTTTGTTTAACGCTTGTGCTCCTGTGCTCATAAAGAGTTAAGGGGATTATTCTAGAAATAAATACATATATTTTGTAATATATAACTTGTGTGGTGTCCTTTCATTTGGTATTTTAAAGGATTGCATATGGTAAAACAGCTGGCTTCACATGCCCTCTTGAGTTTAGCCTAAGACTGCTTTTGTCCATGCTACCATTAGGATAGCTGGTCTATAAGGTTGACTTACAACCAATCACCATAAGGGTCGTGTGGACTGGTGCAAGGTGCTCACTAGAATAGTGAACACCATATACCAGGCCAACTTCTCACATTGGTGTGAAGCGGTTGGGATTTGAGCTTGCTGTTGTTTTACCAATTGTAATCTTTAACAAATATCATTTGAAAGATCACATCAAGTACCTAGGTACATATAAACAAAGCTTAGCATACTTAAGTTCTACTGAACTTAATGGTTGTAGACCAAAGGGCTTAGCACACCCTGACTACAACCTCTAGAGAGGTTCCAGTAGGAAAACAAATAGTGTAGGTAAGTGCACCACTTACACCTCACTAGTCATGCCTGGCACAGGTGAACCTTCCAGTTCTCTACCTGTGGGTGACCCTCCCAAGGCACCATCCAGTTATGAAAAACTCAGCCACAAGGACTTGAGTGCCCTGTGCACGAGAAAAACACTTACAACGCAACTTTTATAACACACTACCTTTACAACAAAACTTTTACAACGCAACATCCATTACAACGCATGCCATTACAACACAACCATTACAACGCATGTCACTACAACGCATACCACTACTTCGCATGTCATTACAACGCAGTCATTACAAGGCATACCATTACAATGCATGCCTACACTATCCAACACTTACCCTACTGTTGCACCCCCTGGAGTTAGAATAGTAATTTTTACCCCTACACTATCTAATACTTACCCTACTGTTGCACCCCCTGGAGTTAGAGTAGTAATTTTTACCCCTACACTATCCAACACTTACCCTACTGTTGCACCCCCCTGGAGTTAGAATAGTAATTGTTACCCCTACACTATCCAATACTTACCATACATGCAATGTAATGGTATGCGTTGTAATGGTATGCGTTGTAAATGTAGTATGCATTGTAGTGGAATGTGTTGTAAAGGTTGTTTCAAAGAATTCATTGTAATGGCATGCGTTGTAATGGATGTTGCGGTGTAAAAAATGCGTTGTAAAGGTATGCATTGTAAAAGTATGTGTTGTAACGACATACATCCCCTGTGCACTGCAAGGGGGCTGAAAAGGGGTCACAACCCCACCATCCCTATCCTCATAGCAATCCGAGAGAAAGCTGATCTTGAGACGGAGGCTGCAGCAGGTCCTTCAGGAAAGATAGGAGAGGGAAACCCACCTGATAATACTGATGCCCCAGAAGTTGAACCTGAAGAGGTAGATGATGATGAGGCTGGAAATGAGTCAGATGATCAGGGGGAGGATGGCCAAGTTCAAGTTAGAATATTGAACCAGGCCAACTTAAGCCTAAATGGAAATGGAGAAGGTAACCACCTTCCCAGGCCCAATAGTAGACTTAGCCCTGGCAATAGAAGGGTTAGATCTCCTTCCAGGGAATCTAAACAGTCTAATGCCTCCAGGGGATCTCAAAGGGGAATGATTTCCCCCCCCCAGAGAAAAGAACATGAGGCTAGGATGAGAGCTGTCAAACTCCAGATTGAAAAGGAAGAGGTAGCCCTGGCCCAAGCAAAACTTGCTTTAGCAAGGGAGCAAAAGTTAAGTGGATTAAATTCCACTGGTGGCAGCATTATCCCCAAGGATAAAGACAGGTCCTATGACAATAGAAACCTGAGTAAGATTGTGCCCCCTACAGAGATGGGGATGACATCCACAAATGGATAACTGCTCTTGAGAGAGCCTGCATGGTACAGCAGGTTCCTCAAGAACAGTGGGCAGCAATCTTGTGGCTCTCCTTTTCAGAAAAAGGGAGAGACAAGCTCCTCACTATTAGACCTGAGGATGCTAAAAACTACTCTGTCCTGAAGAGGGCTCTAATTGAAGGGTTTGGCCTAACCGCTGAACAATACAGGTTGTTGTTCAGAGATACCCAAAAGACTCAGACTCAGAACTGGACTGACTTTGTTGATTGTGCCACTAAGGATCTGGAAGGTTGGTTGCTGGTAAGTAAAGTTACAGACTATACAGGATTGTACAATCTAATAATGAGAGAACAGATCCTTAATAATTGCCAGAACCAGTTGTTGCATCAGCACCTGATTGACTCAGATCTGACCTCTCCCCAAGAATTGGGAAAGAAGGCAGGCAAATGGGTCAGAACCAGGGTAAAGCAGGAGCCCCAGAACCAAGGTGGTGATCAGAAGAAGGCAGACCAGATGGGTGGAGATCAGAAACAAAAAGACCAGAAGTCTTCTTCAGGCCCCCAAAATAGTACTAAAGAGGGGGGGTCCCAAAATGGAAAGAAGAAGAAGAATGATGGCCCAAAGAAACCTTGGTGTAATTACTGTAAGTCAGTTTCTCACTGGTTTAGTGAGTGCACTAAGAAAGGTGGAGCCCCTGCCACTGCAGCCCCTAAGGCAACTGCACCCCCTAGTACAGTCAGCAGTGGCAGCACCCAAACTAAAGTAATACTGGGGTTAACCATGGGTACTGAGATGGAGTCTAGCCTAGTCAGAGTTCCTACTCAGGCAGTCTTGATCTATGATGGGGACATGGACATGTCCCCTACTATGAGTCACAGTACTCAGGGCAAGTACAGGCAGACACCTTTGATTAATGGTAAAGTGGTTCAGGCCTACAGGGACACATGTGCCAGTGTCACAATGGTGACACCTAACTTTGTGGACCCTGGACAATTTATACTGGGTGATAATTACCCGGTGACCAATGCTAGCAATGTCACTACTCCCCATAGTGTGGCAGTTGTTAACTTCTCCTGGGGAGGGGTAAATGGCCTCAAGCGAGTTGTGGTAAGTGCAGACCTCCCAGTTGACTGTCTATTGGGCAATGATCTAGAGGATTCTATGTGGTCAGAAGTGGAGAACAGGACTCATGCAGAGATGCTAGGTATTTCAGCACATGTCCTTGCTGTGACCAGGTCACAGGCCAAAAAGTTCTTACCTGAACCTGTGCTGGATCTTGGAATAATAGACCAAGCGCAACCCAAGAGAAAGAGCAAGAGGGTTAAGGCAGTGCCTTCCCAGGTTCAGGTTTTAAAGTCTTTATTTCGATATCAAAATCATAAAAGACAGCATTTAAAACAAGTTAAAACAATTGAGTTTGAACAACTTAACAATGTTCATTTATGATGACATTCTAAATTAGCAGCACCATTGACATAATTCATTATGACTATACTTTAAAAAACATTTTTGAATTAAAAAAGTTATTAAACATCAAAGAAATACAAAGACAAGCCTGAGCAATACAAGTTTAAAAGTTTAAAAAAAGAGACAAATAGGACAAAAGTAAGCAGTACCCTTCCTAGTACACAGGTTAGAAAGCCCTATTGAGGGTTTTGACTGGTTCTTGCCCTGATAACCCAAGCCCACCCTAAAAATTTGGCTGTGCTCACCACGATCACCTCTGAAGTGTTAGTTTTTAAAACCCATATATTCTCAGAGGACCTTTTAAACGGGAGGCACTGAAACAGAGGTTTTAACCATTTTGTACGTGGTGCTAAGTAGGTCGGGCAGGCAAAGAGGAAATGGCCCTCGGTTTCTTTATGGCCTGGGCACCAGCTGCAAAGGTCCGTTCCTCCATTAACCCATTTTTTTTGTAAAAGAATTCAATGGCAGGGCTCCTACCTGAAACTGATGGTAAAGTTTCTTGTCCAGCGGTTTGGTGAAAGTATCCCAATAGGTCTCGCTGGAGGGATCCAACTTAAAGGTCAGAAACCTTCCCGTTAGACTAGTGGAGCTGGAAGCAATCACTAACGATTGACGGACCGAGGCCCAGTACATTTCCTTGAATTCCTGTTTAGAGGGAAAAACGTTGGTGCTCGGAGATGTCCAAAGCTGTTCCAGTCCCATTTCGACCAGAACGGTTTTTACAGTTTTTAGCCATGGAATTCTCCCAGAACCCCCGATTGATCTAACTTCAGCCAACTCTTTCGCAAAAAGGGTAAGGTCGGGGGAGGTCCATATACGCCTCCAAAGGGCCACCAGTCTAAATCTTGCCATCTCATTAATAGGGTTACACCCCAGGTCCAGACAGAGGGGTGTGGAAGGGGTTGATTGGGGTAGCCCTATCAAGCTCCGTAGGAACTTACACTGAATTCTGAATAGGCTTGAGAGATCCATATATCCCCAGAGGTCCGCACCATATAGGATTGCAGTGTTAATCCTAGTATCGTAAATTTTTAACGCTGGGGTGACCCGTTTCGTGATTGATCTCCTTTGCTCATTCAAGAGACAGCCAGTAAGTCGGGCAAATTTCAGTTGTTGGGCACCGACTTGGTCTTTCCATCCCAAACAACGATCCAGGGTGACTCCCAGGTACGTCATGGTTTCAACTTGTTCCAAGTTGACTCCACTCATACTTACAGAGCTCCAAACAGAATGGCTCCTATTAAGGACCATGAACTTGGTTTTGCCCACGTTTACCTTAAGATCGTTAATGGCACAGAACTCCTCAAAGCGGTCCAGCGCCCGCTGCACACCACTGCGTGTTTTTGAGAGGAGTAGGGTGTCATCGGCAAAGATGAGCATTGGGAACCTTGTCCCAGCCAGCAGAGGGGCATCAGTGGGGGTATCTGAAAAGAATTTAACTACCTGGTCAATGAATAACAGGAAAAGTGTGGGCGCCAGGACACACCCCTGACGGACACCGCGTGTCACGGGGAAGGGTTCTGTCACTTGTCCCTGGCCTCCCCACCTCACCCTTGCATAGTTGTCCTCATGCATTTTAACTATCAGATCCAGTAGTTCCTTTGGTAGACCTAGGTCCCTCAGAACCCACCACAGTTTAACCCTCGGCACTAGATCGAAAGCGGACTTCAGATCAATAAACGCGGCATAGATGGTTCCACCGCCGAGTGAGACCACCTTCCAGTAGATCAGACAAAATCTGAACACCTGGTCGATTGTGCTCGTACCTGATCTGAAGCCCGCTTGCATGGGAGATAGAATATCTTCTAGTTCCATCCAGCCTTGAACTCTGCCCAGAACCATGCGTGCAATGATTTTTTGGAGGGAGACAATGAGACTAATCGGGCGATAATTGCCAGGACTAGACCTGTCGCCTTTTTTGTGGATTGGGAGTATCTCTGCCCCCTTCCACGACTTGGGAATTCTAGCCCCTTTAGCTATTGCGTTAGTGATTTTTGTTATATAGGGCACCCAAAGAGCGGGGTTAGCTTTAAACAGGTCCGCAGGGATTAGATCCATCCCTGGTGCTTTCCCCCTCTGGGTCAAACCAAGTGCTATCTCTACCTCGGTTTTTGTAAAGATAAGTTTTTCCACACAAGTAGGTGACAAGGGCACCGCACCCAAGTCAAAAGGGGGTTCGGAGTTTTCAGCACAAAATTGGGCCGAGTAATGGGTCACCCAAACTTCAGGGGGCACATAATTTGTGGGAGTACGTGAATCTGAGTCCTTGCCCCATTTAACTAGATCCCAAAACTTGATCAGATTATTTGAACTAGAGGCATCCAATAAATCGGACCAGTACTTATCCTCCCACTCCCGTTTAGCTTCCCACTGGATTTTCTTATATTGCACCCTAGCTGCCTTAACAGTGCACATATTCCGGGACTTAACCGCTTTCACAAGATGACTATGGGCCTCCCTGCACTTTTTGTTGTACCATTTCTGACGGGGAGCATTTGGTTTGGCAGTTCCCTTCTGCAAAGGTAGAGAGAGAAGAAGCTTAAGCTGATCGAAAAAACACTCATGAAGGTCGATAATATCGTTTTCAGTGCTACCCTCCAACAAATCATCGGGTAACATTTCATTGAGCATGTTGGAAACCACGGTCTCAACACTCTCCTGTAAGGCCTCGTCCCCCGCTAACCTGGACCATTTTAGCCTCCGTCGGTTATTAGTCAAGACAACGTCCCCTGTCCGGAGGGTATCTGCTTCTCTCAATCTCCTCATTCCTGGCATCCTTAATTTAAGTATCAGGGGGTTGTGATCACTTTCTGGGCGGGGTATCACTTCCATGTCTACCAACAGAGGCCAGTATTCCAACTTTAGCAAAAAGTAGTCTATCCGACTTTTCCTTATTCCATTGTCAAAAGTGTAGTTGGCATCTACATCTGATCTTGTGCGACCATTTGTAGCCCTTAGTCCCCGGCTCAAACATAGGGCCATCCAGTTCAGGGCTGCTTCAGTTGATTTCACTGGTTTGTTTGACATCAGGTACGGAATGTTCCAGACAGAGTCCTCTGCGGAACCCCAACTGTCCCCGGCTACATAGAGTGGTTCAAAAGTACAATTCAAATCTCCAGCCAGAAGGACAAAATTTTCTCTGCCCAGACCAGCAAGGTAATGATCCAATACGTCCAACACAGCTGGGCAGCGACCACCGGGTAAACCTCGTGCATATATATTAATCACAATCAAATCCCAATGGCCGTCTTTACTTAATTTAATTGCCAGGAGGTCCGGGTTCTCTACAATTATCTCTGTTGTGTGAAATCCCAATGACTGCTTCACCCAAATCAACAAACCCCCTGATGATCGTCCTTTGCCGCCCCTAATGGCTGGTTTGAAGAAATTTACAAAACCTGCTCTATAGATTGGGTCAGGTGCCCAAGTTTCCTGTAACAAAATAACATCGAATTTGTCCACAAACTCCAACCAGTCTTCAGAGTGCATACGTCCCTTAGCCCCTGCAACATTCCAGGACACTATGTTGAAATTTCAGAAGAGGGGGCTGCAAGGGGGTCCCCTGGTACTAAAACATCCGGGGTCACAAATTCACTCCCTATTCCTACCCTATTCTCATTACGATAAACATTAACCAGGGTTTCCCCCACCTGCATGTCCTCTATTGAATCCTCAGTGGCTTTCGCAACGTATTCTTCGGCTGCAAGTACCCCCAGTCTTGCCTCTACATTGTTTACTGAGGGTGAGACCCCCCGACTTGGCAACTCTATCGCGAACCCACTGTCCACAACAGACTTCATCTTCCTAGTCGATTTATGGAGTCAGTCTATAGCCTCAAGGTCGGAAAGGGGGCCGAAGTGGTTAAATAGCAGGGGATATTGCTGGGGATGAGGTGTTCTTGCTGTGGGATAACTCCTGACAGGGGGTCTCCTATATGCGGGGCCTGATGAAAAATTACCCTGTCTATGGGGGTAGAAATATGCAAGCCCCAGAGTTTGTACGTCCCCCTGTCTGGCAAACCTGGCTTCCCTACGGATGGTGTCCACTACCCAGGGATCCTTGAATGATATTAATATACAGTCACCCTCCAGGTCTTTGGTGCCATGTCCCACCCAATCAACTCTCCTTACAAATAGGATTTCAGTAGGAGATGATGGTGGTAGTGGACGATTTTTATTCAGCCAGAATATCACCTTGTTACGTAGTTCCCCATATGTTTCTTTAATACCAGCTTTTAACGGGGCCACACCTGTTAGTACAATTGTGTATTGGGTTGCCTCCGTGGGTAAGTCTGCACGGGGGATAGTGTACCTATTGTGTTTCCCCACAATTGCTATTTTAATGTTCTGGTGTTTAGTTGTTTGCCCTGGCAGTGGCTGTGGGGGAATACTAGAGTTGGTTTTTGTCTGATCATTCGACCGAGTCACTTGGGACCTATCTGAATTATGTTTATCAGCAACCTTATTTTTAAGAGCCTGTGTCAGAGTACCTACAGCAGCAGTACCGGGGTTGTCTCTAGACCTCCCTCCCGCCGTCAGTATGTTATTAGCTACCCCTGTTGGTACTGAGTTAGTAGCTTTACTAGTGGGAGCATTGCTTGTACATTTGGACTTAATTACTGGCTGTGTTAGAACCCCTCCCGCTGAGCTGGGGATAGTTAGCTTTTGTAGCAGGCCCAGATTTGTGCTCACTACTGACTCCAAAGCATCTATTTTGGAGGTCATCAACCTTGTACGCTCCAAAACAGGGAGCAGGAGGGTTTTAATCATGGCCTCCATTTTTACCAGAAGGACTTCATCACTGTTGAAACACATTGGGCAGGGATTAGAGGACCCCAGGGGCATAACGGATGGGCATAGCACATTAAGGGGTACTGGGGATGTTTGTGAGCCTGGGGGGTGCTCAGGGGCGAAGGCATCATTACTGGGTGAATCATTTAGTTTGGGCATCTTTTGATCTCTACCCCCTTGATGACTCAGGACTTGCTTTCTCTTACAGGATATTGTTCCCTGTCCCGTGGGGTCCACCTCTACTGGGAGATTCGAGACAGCATTAATAGATGGATGTAAAAGTTCTAAACTAAGATCACTTTCCCCGCTATTCTGAGTTTCATCCCCCCCGCTAGACTGGGTATCATCCATGTTCTGATCAACATCAACCAGAGGAAGCTGGAGGCCCTCCCTCTCACCATCTATATGGACTATTGCCTCAGTGGTTACAGAATATACGCAGTTAGGTGCTGCGTGGGCAGCCGGACTAATTATTGTTGCCATCCCACCCAATGAGGACCGCTTACCACTAACAAGGTCTAAGGATAGCCTTTTTTCCACCATCGCTATTTCCTTTTCCAAAATCCCTGTTGCTCGAGTGATGAAGGCATCAAGTGGACCCGAACAAACCCCTTAGTTGTTTGTATTTGAACTGTTCGATCTTTGCCTGACCTTAATGTCATGTTACCGTCTACTTAGACCAACTGTGACTAAATTATATTGTATCTTCCACTCCAGTAAAAGGAGGTGCTTGTGATTCTGTGAGACCCACACAGTATCAACAAAGTCTTACTTCTATCTATACACAGTTAGACAGGGGGTTGGTCCTTGGATGGGAGGTGAGGTCGGGCAGAGGGGGGAGCCCAGCCCGTTCTCTCCCGTCCTCGAACGGCCTCAAACGGCCCGCTCTTTGCCCGGTCTTCGCCCCGAGCTCCGTCCCGCGCGTGTCCCGCTGCGCGTGACGTATACACTATTTTTATCCTCCCAGGCGGGTGGGCGTTGCCGCTGCGGGAAGAGGCTGCAGGTGTGTTGGTTCGCCTCGCAGTCCCGCAGCGGTGTGGGCGGTGTGGGCGGGTCCGGGTTGAAGCAGCAGCCGTGGAGCGGGTTTCGCGACCGGGGGACAGCAGGCAGAATCCGGCCAAAGTTTCACAGGTAAATGCGCCCAGTCAGGTCAGCAAAACAAAGCCCCAGCGAAGAGTAGCCTTCCCACTTGCCCCAGGTTGAGGATCAGACCTCACAGGAGGCTGATTCTGTGATCCAAGAGGAGACTGTCCCTAAAGAGCTTGAACCTGATCAGGTTGAGTTTCTGGGGACAGGGTGACCCTCAAGGGCAGATCTGGGGCAGGCCCAATTAACCTGCTCTTCTCTCGAACCCCTCAGACAGCAGGCTGCTTGTGAGGCTGCTGGGAATGCTCAAGGTACTCATAGAGTGTATTGGGATGATGGGCTCCTTTATTCAGAGGCTAAAGACCGCAAGCCTGGTGCTGCCAGGAGGTTGGTCATACCTCTGCAATTTAGGGGCTTCCTTCTAACCTTGGCATATGATATTCCTTTAGAAGGACACTTAGGCCAGAACAAAACTTGGGAAAGGCTTGTCCCTCACTTTCACTGGCCTCACATGTCAGAAGATACCAAGGAGTTTTGTCGCTCCTGTGTCACCTGCCAAGCCAGTGGCAAATCAGGTGGCATCACAAAGGCCCCGCTCATACCACTACCTGTGGTGGGGGTACCCTTTGAAAGAGTGGGGATAGACATTGTTGGACCAATGGACCCCCAAACAGCATCTGGGCACAGATTTTTACTGGTGGTAGTGGATCATGCCATCCAGTATCCAGAGGCAATTCCCCTGAGGACCACAACAGCTCCTGTTGTGGCAAGGGCCCTACCTGGAGTTTTCTCCAGAGTGGGCTTTCCAAAGGAGGTACTTTCAGACAGAGGTACAAACTTAATGTCTGGATATCTAAAAGCAATGTGGAAGGAGTGTGGTGTTAACTACAAATTTACTACACCCTAACATCCACAGTTCAATGGACTTGTGGAAAGATTCAACAAGACCCTAAAGGGATGATAAAAGGGTTACCTGAAAAGCTTAGGCGAAGATGGGACATCCTTTTACCCTGCCTTCTCTTTGCTTACAGAGAGGTCCCACAAAAGGGGGTTGGCTACAGCCCTTTTGAACTTTTGTTGGGTATCCTGTAAGGGGTCCCTTGTGTCTTGTGAAGGAAGGATGGGAGTTACCTCTCAAAAAGCCTAAACTTGACATAGTGGGCTATGTACTTGGTCTCCGCTCCAGGATAGCTGAATACATGGAGAAAAGCATCCAAAAACCTTTAGGCTAGCCAAGAACTCCAAAAAGCTTGGCATGACCAAAAGGCTGTGCTGATTGAGTACCAGCCAGGACAGAAGGTGTGGGTGTTGGAGCCAGTGGCCCCAGCAGCTCTCCAATGCAAATGGTCTGGACCCCACACCATCATTGAGAAAAAGGGAGAGGTCACCTACTTGGTGGACCTTGGTACCCCTATGAGCCCCCACAGGGTGCTCCATGTAAACAGATTGAAAGCATTTGTGGACAGGGCAGACATGGGCTTGTTCATGGCTACAGATGGGGAGCAAGAGGAAGAGAGTGACCCTCTCCCCGACTTGTTATCCCATAACCCTGATGATGGTTCAGTTGATGGTGTGGCCTTAGATGGCAGCCTCACTGACCAGCAGCAACAAGACTGCAGACAAGTTCTACAGTCTTTCAGACACGTTTTCACTAACACTCAGTCAAACTAACTGGTGCACCCATGAGGTAGACACTGGTGACAGTCTGCCTGTGAAGAGTAAGATCTACAGGCAACCTGACCATGTCAGGGATTGTATAAAGGCTGAGGTGCAGAAAATGCTTGCACTTGGAGTAATTGAGCCATCAGAGAGCCCCTGGGCCAGCCCAGTAGCCCTTGTGCCAAAACCTCATACCAAATATGGAAAGAGAGAAATGAGGTTCTGTGTGGACTATAGAGGTCTCAATGCTGTCACTAGGACAGATGCTCATCCTATTCCAAGGGCAGATAAGCTCATAGATAAGTTGGCTTCTGCCAAATTTCTGAGCACATTTGATGTGACAGCTGGCTATTGGCAAATCAGGTTAGCTGAGGAGTCAAAGGCCAAAACAGCATTCTCAACCCCCAGTGGACATTATCAGTTTGTGGTAATGCCATTTGGTTTGAAGAATGCACCTGACACTTTTCCAAAGGTTGGTGAATCAAGTCCTTGCTGGGTTGGATGACTTTTGTGCAGCATATCTAGATGATATTGCTGTCTTCAGCTCCACCTGGGAGGATCGCCTGATCCACCGGAAGAAAGTTCTGGAGGCACTGCAAAAGGCAGGCACGACTATCAAGGCTACCAAGTGCCAGATAGGGCAGAGCAAGGTTGTGTACCTGGGCCACTTGGTAGGTGGGGGTCAGGTTCAACCACTGGAGAGTAAGATCCAGACCATACAGGACTGGGCTCCTCCAACTACCCAGACACAAGTAAGAGCCTTCTTGGGCATGACTGGGTATTACAGGAAATTTGTAAAAAACTATGGGTCCATTGTGACACCATTAAATTATCTGACATCCAAGAAGATGCCAAAGAAGGTTCAGTGGACAGTTAGCTGTCAAAAGGCATTTGATGACCTGAAGAAGGCCATGTGCTCTGCACCTATCCTAAAGAGTCCTGACTACTCCAAAGAGTTCATTGTCCAAACAGATGCTTCTGAGTTGGGCGTGGGAGCTGTGCTTTCACAACCTAATGTAGATGGTCAAGACCAGCCCATTGCTTTCATTAGCAGAAGGCTGACCCCTAGAGAGAAACGTTGGTCAGCCATTGAAAGGGAGGCCTTTGCTGTGGTTCGGGCCCTGAAGAAGCTGTGGCCATACTTGTTTGGCACTCACTTCAGAATTCAGACAGACCATAAGCCCCTCTTGTGGCTAAATCAGATGAAGGGTGAAAATCCCAAACTGCTCAGGTGGTCCATTTCCCTACAGGGGATGGCTTTACAGTGGAGCACAGACCAGGGACTGACCATGGCAATGCAGATGGTCTCTCCAGTTATTTCCACTTAGAACATGAAGACTTATCTGGTCAAGGTTAAGTTTAATGTCCCTGCGTTTGGGGGAGGGGGCTTATGTAGGAGAGTAGGGTCTGCTTTCTTATGGTCACCCCATTTCTTTGCTTTTTGCCTCACTGGTTTTCGACTTAATGTGGCTGTGGGCCTGCTAATCAGACCCACAGCCTGCTGTTCTCTCTATAAATTCACATCCATGTACTTTAGGTACATAACCAATTGGACATTGGGTCACCTTATCAGCCCCTGTACAGTGTACTATAGGTACCCAGGGCATAGGTGCATCCAAGGCCTACCAGGGGCTGCAGCATATCTTTTGCCACCCCTGGCTGGCTATCCAAACTGACACAACTGGCTGATCACTCAGCTGGGGCAAGGTGGTGTAATCACCCCTTGCTTAGATATAGTATACCTATATCTAAACCTATACCTGGACACATATACACATATAAGTCACTCCTATGGCAGGCCTTAACAATCCTGGAGGCAGAGTGCTTGGTTTTATTTGAGATGGTGCTCTAGCATGAGCTGAGCCTGTCTGCAGCTTTCGGAACCATGTCCCTTAGCTGTTCTGGGATATTGCCATACCATATACTCTTAAGTGCATTATAATCCTCGCAGTTACTTGCTAACTTTGGTTTGGCTTTATCAAAACATGTCGTGTAAGATGTCATACACTTTGGAATACTACCCCCTCGCCAGTTCTGGCGACGGGGGTAGCATTCCACCCTTCTAGAGGGAGAAGACATGTTACTTTGCTTAAACGCGGTTAAGTCTAACCAGAGCCCCAGCATCACAAAATGGATGCTGCTGCCACAGACACAAGTCTGGCCTCCTGCTGCTGACCGAAACTCTGGCAGGGGAAGCCTGGACAAATGGTATCCTGTCACAGGGAGGTCTCACACCACCCCAGACAGGAGATAGTGGATTGTAGCAGGGAGGGTTGAATGAAACTAGACACTTTGGCACCTATGCACTCGCTTCCTGTGGGTGAGGTAATGATATAACTCTGGTGCTCCTATAGTGGTTTACACCTCTAGTGTCCTAGTTTTAAGTGGCTAAGTTCTAGCCCATTCGGAAGTCTCTGAAACCTAACACTTTCTGATTTTTACGCACCATTGACTTGTATGGTAAACGCGGTTGCCTATAGACTCTGCACCCGTATCCTGTGGGCCTCTCCCGATCTAACCTTCATTAGTCCAGTGTAGGCCCAGCGATTCCCAAGGTCCTAGACCTGTTCATTGTTCGTGACGTGGTACTTATACCGCTTTCTTAATATATGGTTTGAGTGGCCACCCGGCCTATCCATAATTGTGCAGCTTATTGTATGTTATACTGTGTTCTTTGTTTAACGCTTGTGCTCCTGTGCTCATAAAGAGTTAAGGGGATTATTCTAGAAATAAATACATATATTTTGTAATATATACCTTGTGTGGTGTCCTTTCATTTGGTATTTTAAAGGATTGCATATGGTAAAACAGCTGGCTTCACATGCCCTCTTGAGTTTAGCCTAAGACTGCTTTTGTCCATGCTACCATTAGGATAGCTGGTCTATAAGGTTGACCTACAACCAATCACCATAAGGGTCGTGTGGACTGGTGCAAGGTGCTCACTAGAATAGTGAACACCATATACCAGGCCAACTTCTCACACTTCCAAAACCCAACGGTCGAAAGTTATTGCTGACAGATCTAAAAATCTTTGGGAGATCGACCTCCAATTTGCAGAGTGGGAAAATACTTGAAGTTGCGAAAGTCATTTTTTACTGGAAGAGTTACCACCTCTGTAAGTAGTTTTCCGCCTTCATGGTCTGGAGTCGGTCTGTCGAGACTGCGATTGGTTTGAATAACGCTGTCTGTTGTCACTGTAGGAGCGGTATTGGGAGGAGCCATGAAAATTAGAGGATGTACCTATACCACGTGCTCCACGAAATGGCCTCTTCCGGTATTGCAAAGAACCAAGGGCGCGAGCAGTGTCCGTGTCCTTTTTATTAGATTCCAAGGCGTCGTCCACATGTTTGCCGAAGAGGGACCCACCATCGAAGGGCAAATCAAGTATCTTCGCTTGCACCTCCGGCCGAAAAGACGTAGACTTGAGCCAGCCTTGTCTCCGTAAAACTGCAGCGCCAGCTAAGTGTCGGAAGCCAGTCGAGGAAATAGCAACCAAACAGTCGATAATTTCAGAGGAAATGTTCTCACCCTCTTGCACGATCTTTTGCACTTCAGCTCTGCATGCTTCAGGGATGAGGTCAACCAATGCAGCAATTTCGGACCACATTTGTCGGTCGTAACGGCCGAGGATGGCTAAGGGATTTGCAGCCCGTACAGTCGTTGCAGCATTGTTGAAAATGTTTTCCAATGGTGTCCAGACGGCGATCATCCTGGTCCGGTGGTGATGTTAAGTAAGATGAAGGATTCCGCGACCAATTTTGAGTAGCCTGAGTAATGACAGAATCAGGTTTTGGCTGGGAAATTAAACAGGCAGGTGAATCCACAGGAGCCCTATATTTTTTGTCGATACGTGGAAGTACAGCCGGCACAGAATTGGGGCCTGTGACCGGATCAGTGGGAAAAGGCAGGAGACGAGTCTTTGTGAGGTGCAAACCAGGTTTTATTTGGCTAAACAAGCGGTCAGTACACGTTTTCCTAACGTTGGGTCTTCTCGGTGACCGGCTTCTTTCTCTCCGACACTTGCGTAGCACGCCTTCCTCGCGTCGGGCTCCTCCGTCTTCTCCTCTCCTAGGGCTCCGTGGTGACCCAGGCTCCGCCGAAGGGGAAGACACAAGAGAGGTGATATTAGATACCAGCGTGAACAACGGACAGACTCAGGGAAAGGGGGTGAGGATAGCCTTAGTGCTCACTAAAGTAACAGTACAGTGCAGGACGTGCGATAGGGGATTACACTATGGACTTCGGCGCCCCTCTACCCTTGTGCCGAACCCAACCCGCTATCCGGTCATGCACCTCGGTTAGCCACGCCCTTCCAGGGGAGCGGCTGGGCGATACGTGTGTCCGTTGGCCTCCTGGCTCCGTTGACCCCGTGGCTCTCGTCAGGATTCCGGTCCCGCGGTGTCCCCGATTTGGCTCGGCTGCCGGAGAGTCCTCCGTCCAATACTCCGTTCCGGTTCTCGCCTCGTCCTCCGATGTTGCTCTCGCCTCCTCCAAAGCTCCTCCTGGCTCCACGAATACCGCTCCCGCCTCCTTCTCCGCTTCTCTTGCATCCTCGCTCCGCCATACTCCCACCTGGCCACTTAAAGGGTCCGTGTTCCAATTCTTCCTCGTCGCAGCTATACCTCTCCTCATACCTGTTCCAGGTAGGGGCCGCGGACACCTGAGGAAACAAGAGGGGGGGGGTCACAGGTTACGGGCTCACTTCGGGGCACATGGGGCGGGGGCCACCCGTCCTGGTTACAGGGCCGTTCCATCAATTTAAGTCCTTCTTTCCATATGAAGTCTATGATTGGGATGGAATGCACCTGCTTCAATGGCTGGTCTTTAAAATCATAGAGGAAGCAGTCCTCTTGCCTGACTTCCATCGGCAAGTGGAAGCGTTTGGCAGCCCTTGACATCAAAAGATGGAGCCCCCAATGTCAACTGGAGGCGACGCCAGAGGAGAAGTAGGTGGAGGCGACGGAGTCTGCGCCTGGTAATTGTCCCAATCTGCCCTTGCAGCATCATTATCTGGGTCTGTGTCCGTATTATTGCCAGTATCCACCTGAATTGTATGCTGTGGAATAGGTGATTGGACTGGTGCAAGAGAAACAGACAGCTGTGTGGATGCGGGCGGCGGAGAAGCCGGCGTGGAAGGTGGGAAACAACGATTGTAGTCATCGAGCATATTTTGCAGATTGGAGATCAAGGACAGAGGCAACTGTGCCATAGGAACATCCTGTTCAACATCGTGCAAATCTTCTGGAGCCGAGATATGCAAGTCTTGATCCTCATCATCATCATAGTCCTGATACTTAATTTGTAACTCCGATGGGCTATTGGCAGCCCTAAAGTTATCGTCCACATAGGAGCCATCTGAATCACCCTCATCATCAGATGCAAATCGTTGAGGTGGTGGACCTGTGCAATGTTGCAACGGGCTCAAATCCAAAGGAACTGGACGCTTGACCGTAGTAGCCTTGACGACTGTGAAGCTGGTTACAGTTGCCAGTGAAAATTTTGCCGTCGACGAGGCCGTCACCGCTGTCGTCGTCGAGTGCTTTGCAGTAGACTTTCCTGGTGTCGACAATAATGGCAATGTTTTCGACAACGAGATCACTGTTTTTGTCGTCATCGACGCTGCCGTCGACGTTGGTGTTGCTGCCGTCAACGAAATTTGTGACGTCGACGAAGCTGCCGTCGACAAGGAGCTCACCGTCGAGGGGATGGAGGCCGTCGACGAGGTCGTCGTCGATGAAGTTGAAGGCGTCGACGATAAATGACGCGTCAACGAAGCCTTCATTGACGAATGGCGTTTGGACTGGGTCGTCGATGAGACAGGTTTCTTCGCCGTCGACGAGATCTTGATAATGGAAGTTATAGGCCGGGCCTCCTGGACCATCGTCGATGAAGCAGTCGTCGTCGTCGTCGACATGGAGCAAGATGTTGTCGTCGTCGGCATGGCGTCGACGGATCTCGTCATCGTCGATGTGCGCATCGAAGAGCTCGTCGACGAGCTGGTGCTCGTTTTTGAGGACAAGGGCACAGAGTGGATCTGCGACGCCAGAGAACTAAGTCCCGCAGTCGTAGAGGCCGGCAGATCCCGTGGGGAGACTGATTTTGAAGTGTCCACGAGCTTCTTTTTCTTAAGGAAAGGAGAAGGAACATCGGACTCAGACCCACGCTTGAGAGAGGTCATAGACTGGCGAGAAGACACACTCTCTATATCAGACACAGGATTGTCTGAGGTCTTCAACTTCTGTAGCCACAGACGTAGACGGACCTCTCTATCTTTTAAGGTCTTATTTGAAAATGTCGTACAAAATTTACAACTCCTCACCTCATGTTCCGGGTACAAGCAATAAATGCATTTCTTATGAGGGTCCTCAGAGAAAAGACGAAGTTTTCCACAGGCTGAACGGGGCCTGAATAAAGATTTCTTTGTAGTAGACATACTTGAAGGTTTGAAGCTTAAAGTTGAGGAAAAAACTGATCAGAGCTCAGGGAGACTCCCTTCACACGACGTGCAGTAGAAAATCTGAGGGCTTGAGTTTCTGAGGAGAAGGTTCTAGAGGGTGCTACAGCCTGATTGGCTGGAAAGTGGACTATTATAATGGCATTGATATGTTACTAAAGTGAGCTCTCCCTCAATGCTTTCTATGGGCCTATTTTGTTCTATGGTACTTCAAGACTTTATTTTTTGAAAAGAATATACATATTATGGTATATTATTTTATGTGTATATATGTATATATTATGTATATATTTATGTATATATGCTTCTTACTACTATGTTATGTACCGTGGGACTCCCACTTCGACGACGGGTAATTATTCAAGCACGTGAATCTATGAAAGACACCCTTAATACTGGAGAAACTGCAGCTTACCATCCATGAGCCAAACCAGAGCGGCTCCATCCAGATACATTGAGATCTTCTGTGTGTCATCATGTACACGAGATGCATGAAGATGTTCATAATAATTCTGGAACTCTGCAAGGTTAGTCTCACTGCCTAGTATTGGCATTCCAGAGTCCGCACGCAGTTTGGTGACATAACTATTTAATCAGTTGGGACGCGGTAGACATGCAATGGTGCTTCCAGGGTCCCTCTCCCGTGCCATAACGCCAGGCTTTGGCATGCTTCCAATAAACTTGCTCTCCCTGTCAGCAAGGTTTCGGCACTTGGTCAGTAAGACCAAGCGTAGATGCAATCGGGGGTCCCAGCCAGAAGCGACGGCTCGTTCTGCACCCTGAAAATAAGTTTCTATACGTTAAAGTTAGGAGCAGATGTTTCGAAGAATACCAGCATGTTTAGAAATGCACACCCCACATATGTATGCTTTGAAAGCCTCCCAGGTGGTAGCCTGTGTCGAGACTGTTCCTGCATTCAATGTGAAGTATTCAACTATAGAATCAAGTATCTTGCTACGAAACAAAGGGTCACGGAGCATCTTGCTGTGGAACCTCCAGATATGACCCAGACTACACCCGTAGGGGATCTGGAGGTCAAGAAGAATGGAACTGTGGTCAGATCGAGTCCGCAGCAGCAATGTGACCCCAGTGGCCCAGAGAGAGGCATTAGCGCAAAGAAGCCAGTAGTCTAACCTTGTCCAGACTGTGTGGGGACAGACGGGTATCGGGCACACCAGGCATCCTGTAGAGTGTATATATCTGTGATGTGTCGGATCATATTCCTCATTCAGGATTCGCTACTGGTGCGGGTGGAGTCGAGGTGAGGGCAGTGTGCCATATTGAGGGCTATGGCCAATATCAATATCTATGCCCATGTGGGCATAGATCGCATTGAAGAATTCTGGGTCGTCGATGTGTGGGGCATATACATTTACCAGTAAAAAGCTCTTGTCATCTAGGATACCCTGCAAAAGGATATAATGGCTGTTTAGGTCTGTATGGCAATAATGGAGGGAGAAAGGAGCCCTTATGTGTATGAGAATGCAAACGCAGCAGGAATATGAACTATAACTAGAAAAATAACTATATGTTCCCAATACACGTGTATAGTGATGATCATCACTGAGTGAGCGATGTGTCTCATGAAAAAAAGCTATTTTGACCCCATGTTTGTTCAGATAGGACAGAACCTGTTTACCCTTACATGGATTGTTAATCCCACATATGTTCCAAGTAATGCAGCAGATATGTATTGTCGTTTTCGGCCTTGAGTGTGGCGTCATAAAAAGGTGGCGAGTATGGAATGTGGTACATTGTCAAACGATGGTGCAGGAAGTATATGATGTGCGATGAAAAACTAATATAAAAAATATTTAAGAAATAACAAAGAAAATAATTTCAAGATCTCAACCCCCAACCCACACCAGATAAAAATGCATCTAGTGAATCCCAGAAAAGAGAAATGAGAAACCAAACAGTCCCAACAATTTGAGGGTGTTTTTCACCATGGGGAATATGCAAAGGCTCGGCATGGTGTGGCCTACTGATAGAGTGGAATCTTATATTTACAGAGAAATAATGAAAAGATAAGTAGGGCACAGCATCTGGGGCACAGCTTAATGCAATATGGCAGCGGTCCAACTGTGACAGATGGGTCCAATGTGTCAAGCCAGCTCAATCCGGAGGAGTCGTCTGCAGAGGAGAAGAAGATCTAGCATGTTCAAGTGACGCCTGTTGAGTGTAGAAGGCTTGGAGGGTAACTGTTTACAGAAAGTGGCCACCTTTGCCGGAATGTCAAAGATTCAGAACTTTCCATTGAGTTTAACTCATAGATGTGCAGGGTAGAAATCGCTTAATTTTCGGCAAGCCTCCTGTACAATAACACAGAAATCCAAGTAAAGTGATGTGGAAAAACAGCCAATCTTTAACGAATAACAAGACTGTTTGGCGCATGGCGCCTCTAATTCCCAATATCAATAGTTACCAAAATGAAGAGACAGGTGCTGGAAATTGGACGGCAAAGAACAGGTTTATTCACTACAGAGGAGAACACAACAGGCCTGACACAAGTTAATGTCTTAAGGAGGTGTTCTAACTGCATCTCATTTAGGCTCTTCCTTTTGTACAGATTTGACACAATGCATTGTTGTCATGTCAGCCCACCTTTGTTATATCAACATGTTTATACAAGATTTGAGTCCCCCCTCAAAGCGTGTTGTCAAACAAGCCCCCCTGTTATTCTCCTCCCACCCGGGTCAAACAGATAATATTATGGTATAACAAGGCCTTGCTTCAAGGTCTAAAACATGTGAGACCGGCCAGACCTAAGAGTCTGTTCCGTTGATAAAACAGGTTCCACTGTTGGTGAAAACAAGTCTTGCTGTTTGCGGTGCAAAAAATCATGTCTGCAAGGGTCATCTTAGTATCTGAAATCTTTGGTTAGTACATAAGTGTGGGGAGGGGAGAAGAATGCAAAAGTTCATAAGTTCATTAGTTATTGAGGACAGGAAGAGGTGGTGGTTTAGCCAAAGGGCGCTAAGGGTTGTAGTGGCAATAGAATGTCTCTTTGAAGATACCATCAAAGGCATGCCTGTAAGTTATGGCCTCAGCACACATATCAGGTTTGGTCAGAGGGCCAGATGGGTGCTAGTGAGGGCAGGGTGAGAAAGAGGTGACCATCAGAATACAAAATGGCTGCGGTTGATCAAAATGACTGCGGCTTATGTTAACGAAAGAACTTTCGCCAGACAAGATGGTGCCGGTGATGTTCACGTTTGTCGATTCTATTTTCAACAGTCGCCCCTTTGAACATTCCCAAGACATCTTGCTAGTCTATTTATGTCAGTGTCTACAGTCTTAGGTGCACAAAGGGTTTAGACATAGGGAACACAAGGGCGGTGTGCAATTGGGTTGTCTATTGCGGTCTTTTGGTGGCCTATTTGTATTACGGGCAGATGAAAACAATCCTGATAATCTTATATGATCAATATGACAGGCGAGGAGGCAGTGCATACAAAATGACATTTGTCGTATCATACATTTAGACCTGGAGATGGGCATATTTCTTAGATGATGCAGAGAGTTCACTTTAAATACAAACATGTTACCATACAAATCGTTCTGTCAGGATAAGGACCATTAAGTGCATTATTTGAGGACTAGACTCCATGGGGGTCCAAACTAGAGGGCATAATCATGAGGACAACTGATGTTCTACACTTATCATTATGTAATGCTAACTCTTTCTTTGTCATTCATATACATACAGTAAAAGTGACCGATGCAAGGTTTAAAGGGAAAATCTTTTTCTTGTCCAATTGGGGCATAATCAATACGAAGTGGTTGGGAGAGAAATTCAACTTAATACAAGCGATAGTCAGTGAGTGATAATGTTCAAAGGCTTTTTCTTTCCAGTATCTTTTCATAGCGAGCCATCACTGGTAGGCTTCCATTGTTCTGCTTCTTTCGTTGGCGCTGTTGAGCACCGGCGGTGGAGATATGCGTCCAGCTCTGATCCATATTCCACGTTGCAGGGCGTAGCCATTCTTTGCTCTCGGACCACAGTCCTTTTTGCCCTGTTCCCTAACTAATCTATGATAGGTACCTTAGACAGGGTACCCGCACTCTTATTCTTTATCCATGAAGTCCATCCCTATTACCCTATTCTATCTGTGCGCTATGTTTCTTCAAGTCAATTTCAAAACTCCATATGAAAAAGGGGGGCATCAAGTTAATTTCAAAACTCCATATAAAAAAGGGGGGCGTGCTTTGGAAGGTCGGGGGAAGAGAGGTCGGAGTGGAGTCACATCTGAAATGGACCAAGGGAGGCAGAAATTTCACGCAAGTGGGCCCATCAATTAGGCTCAATGGGCTGGGACTTCTGGCACATGTTTTAATCAACAGGTTGGGGCTTCTTGACAGCCCTTCTTTCTTTCATTTTCCATGTTGGGAATGGTGCCTCGTCCAGCATCTCTTTGCTCTGCGGCTCCACCTTGGTCGAAGTCATGGGTGTTCCACCATCTGCAGCCAGGCTCTGCGTCACGTCCGGCCCCTCTCCTCCGATGACTGCATGACATCTTCAAATAAGTACAAAACAATTTTTAGAGATCTGCAGGGGAAGACGTTTACACCATTCAATTTCTCTCCCAACCCCTAAGTAGCTGGGGAAACGTTTATCGGCTACTCAAAATGACGATAGGGTGGGTACTTTTTAATCCTTGCATCGGCGTCTACTAACTCCTAAATCACTACTGTGGTACAGGTCTGCAAGCATTTCTTACGCATTCCCACCATAATTTTTATCCTTTGTGTTCATTCCTTTTTTCATTCACAGTTGTGGCAAGAAATCTAATATCTATCAATTACATGGTCTGTCAAATTCAAACCGGCTCTTCCGGCAGAGACTCGTTGTTCTAAACTAAATCCTGTTGAGCTATATTTTTCTTCAAGGTCTGCTAATTACAAAAAGTGTGATGTGCTATTATCATGGGCATACAGGTACCCTTCCTGGCTATTGTTTACCATAGAGTACACAGGCTAAGCATTGTTCCATCCTATCGATGCTCCCTTCTTTCAGCTAAACGTTTTGGTTTCAGTACTCGTTCAGCAGGGCTTACTACAACATTCCTTTGGTTCGAATCATTTTCATAAACATTATTCTACTTTTCGGCACATTTTAAAACCTAGCTACTTCAACAGTTAATGAGGGACTTGTGATTTCCATACAACTTATATCTAGGGTGACCGGAATCTTAAAGTAAAAACAACTAGGGACATTTCACAAAATTGGGAGAAGGACTACGATTTTACTTCAAGCTACGAATGTGTTCCTTAGCAGAGAGCTACAGAACAGTCAGTAAGATTTTACATAAACCGGGACATGAGCTACATTTCTTAAAATTTTCTGGGACAGCTGGTACAAAACTGGGACCATTCTGGAAAAACAGTGACGTTTTGGTCACTCTACTTATGTGCAATGGGCAGAATAATATGAACAATGAAGGTTGTGTCACTAAGGCACTATAACAAAAAGCCACTGACATTTAGTTCCCTTATAAAGGCTAGATTAGGGGACATAAGTCGTCTCACCTGTCCTTTCTTTCTCAGCCAATTAAGTTCCATCATTTACAGAAAGGAGAGGCAGTAATATGGCAAAATATGATATTTTGTTTCTGTCAATTTGTTCAAACACAGTCGTGTTTAAAGCCAATTGGGCGAGTACCGGTGAGGTACAGTGTCGTTATTTATTCAAAAGTGAGCTTTCAGAGAGAGAGAGAGAGAGTCGTGCACAACAATAGGCTATTCAGTACACGCATAACATAGAGAGAGAGAACGAGAGCGTGTACAATAATAGGCTATTCAGTACATATACAACATAGAACAGTACAGGTCGGTTTACAAATAAAACACACAAGCCGAGGGAAAACATAAATGCATAGTTTACGTACACACAAATACCGAATAGGGCGTGACAGTGCATGCATCAAGTACAAAAATCCGAAGACAAAACACAGAGTTGTTTTGGACAAAAAATGGACTTTATCATGCATATTGCGTATTCTCAGTACTCTACTTAATTTATTCTGGGGTCAGGCTCCTTCTTTCCTTCTTTCCTAATAGTCGACAATTTTTAGCTGGTGGCCTATTTTGAAAATACTTACTCCCTTTTAACCTCATAGGTGCTATTAAACATTCCTCCCCAGTGCTGCGCTGTCCATTGGAACTAGTGCTGAATGGACGTCCAATGGTCGTGCGCAGCACTGGGGAGGTAGAGCTGCCGTCGGCCAATGCACCGAGGCAGCACTTAAGGGGTTAATTGGTCGGACACTAGCCGAGTCGTACTTATACTCACGGTGGGGTCCCCCAACATCTAGCAACGATGATTCATGCTGAGGTAAAGGAGGGATGTCAGTCGGACATGTGACGGTACATTTCTTATTTTTCTATGTGGATGGAAGAAGAAGGGGTAAATCTAAAACATGACAATATCTCTAACTTCTAAGTGGAGGAGGATTTGGATGAGCCCCAACTCGGGGGACTCTTCATTTCTCTATTTAGTCAGCTCACAGGTGCGCATTACTTTGGTTGCACACTTGTGATATCGGTTGGAGTCAAGCTCAATGTACTGCAATAATCCTTCAAGCTCCTGATGTAGGCTACCCTCCCATTTGCTAGCTTTATAGAGAGACTTGTTTCTAAGTAGAGAATGTGCTATATTTAAGAAAACGCTAATCGTTTTTCGCATGTAGGTACCATGTTTAGGCCTATTTTTCTCATTCCATTAACCGTTCGATCAGTACCTCAGTCATACAAAAAGCATTCTCTTATCGACCCAGGCGTACACGACACATACATCACAGCATGCAAATCGGGGCGTGCACACGCATTCATAACCAGGCGTGCACAACACATACACATTCATACCATACAAATCAGGACACACATGCATTCATACCATACAAATCAGGACACACACGCATTCATACCATACAATTTTTCACGTTCCCAGAGGTAGCCTCTGCATACAACATACCATCTCACAGTACTGGCCTATTTTCAGCGTGAAACACAGTGCGTTTAGGCCATTTCTATTCTTCAGCTGAAACTCCGATGTAACCTACAGAAAAAGAAAAGAGGGGGAGGGGGCAGCATTCAAAGCACATCAGCGCGCAATATAACGAAAATATTTTTACTTACCTTGTATCTGAATTATCTCTTGGGATGCAGTCCTTGGCATCTCGGCATTAAAGCCCAGAAGAACTGTTAGTGCAGCAAAGACAACCAATGATAGGATGCTCACTACATAGATCGTCCGAGTGCGGTATTACAGACCGCGTGTAGGAAAGGGTCAGAGGCCAGGGGTACTCAGAATAAGGTGAGGGGAGGGTGATGGATCAATGTTCTCATTGAAGAAAATGATCTACAGTGGCCTGAGGCCGTTTCTATTCGTGGAGCAGGGAAACTATAGGTGGTAGCGAGTTTTGCTGGGTGCATTCGCGCTGTCAATGGTACGCATTTTTGCTACACGGTAAGACCACTAACAGACTTGTCTAATGTCTGCATAGAGATCAATTTGCGGGTGGGTGGAGGACACGGCGCAGTTCTAGTTCGATAGCGCGGGAGCACAGTTGTGCCAGAAAATCACAGATTCGTATTTGCCAAGGCTGGCAGACCTACTCATGGGGTCCAAAAACACAGACTAGGCCATACCTGAAATGTTTGTGAAAGGCATACCAATCTATAACACACAAAAGAAACTGTGCCTTTCTAAAAACCGATAATATGCATTTGTGCCTAACTGCTAAAATACAGTGCCTAGAATGTCTTTCATATATAATCTAAACAGATGATTGCTGCGTTAGGGGGTTACGAGAGGTTAAAATAGAGCAGGACTTTCCTAAAAATGTTCATCCTAATCATATTACTTGTGCAAGGACATCAAACGCTAAAAAAATCGAGCTTTCTTGCGATGTTTTTCGAGCCCTGGCTTTGGCCATGCAGGCAAATATGTTTTTAGAGAAGATTTTTCTCTCCTTTTTACTTAATACGTTTATAACTTACTCCTGCCTAATGCTAGACTGGATGGCATTCCTTTGGTGAGGCTTAGGAGCATTTGAAAAACTCCTCTGAAACATGTGGTGTGTAGAACAAAGATTACGATGTTTAGGACTCCAAGGACCAGAATGCACTTGGGGTTAATAGCTAACAAATTTCGAGCTAATGTACTTCTTTGGGAACCTTACAACTGTAATGTAAACAAAGATTCCTAGTTTAAAAAAGGCGCACTTTTGCTCCTCTGAGGGAGCTGCTAAGTAAAAGAGGTTTGATCTACTGTCCTCTTCACTGATATATCTAAATATCAGGATCTTTACTGATTGCTTACGTTGTAGGAGTGTAAAATACAACAGATCTTGGCTATTCTTTTGACATTGTTTCTGCGTACTGCATCTTTTTAACTTTTTATAATCGAGTTACTTCATATTACTGGCCATTTAAATTCGAGCTCCTTCTTTGCATATTTGTTCCTCAATGAGTCATACATTATGGGACAAATACCATACTTTTTATTCGACAAACAATTCAAGCTAAAACAACCATTTTCCAATAACTTCAGAAAAGACAGGCACGATGGATATCAGTCAAAAGAATCTCTCAATTAATTCTAAATTCAGACAAGGAGTCTGCATTACCTGTCCTTTACTATTTGCAAATATAACCATTATTCAAAAACTACCAAACAATCAATATTTACTATGCTAATTCCATGTTTCTCGTGAAGGGCTATTCCTAGCGTTTCTATATTAGCGGGGTCAAAAGATCCCATCAGTGGCCTACTGATTTACTCGATTTTCCTAGTGAGTTTTATGCCATAGTTTGCTAAAAGCTACAGCGGCTAATCCATATTTCTCATATATGTCCTTTTTATTAGGGGTGCCCTCCGGTGGAGCCGGATGACTGACCTCTAATAAACGGCCCGGTCCCAAACAATCAAAACATTTTGAGAAGACAGGCATGCTATATAATCGGTCAATATGAATATCTCAATAGGTCGTGGACAAAGGTTCGCACTACGTGTCCTTCGCTACCTGCAAAGAGTGAATTTTTACTAACCTACGATTGTTTGCAGGTAGGGAATTTCTCAATTTCAATCAAATAAGCCTAAGAGCGGAATACTAGTATCCTAACAATCAATCAATCAAGCAGTTATGTTGTGTAGCACGACCTTACCCGGACCGTATGGACAGTTCTTCGCCTTCCCCTTCCAGTGCCCGATCGTTCTCTTACTCCAATTTTACCGCAGCACTCCTGTGGGATCCCAGTCAGGACCGCAGGTCACTCGAGAGAGGTCCGTTCGGAACCGGTGAAGTTCAGGTTTGGTTGGCAGCCAGACGAGGGTCCTCTCAAGGCAGGTTAACTTCCAACCGTTTAGATGTTCACTCCGTCGTTAGGACCTTTCTACCTGGACCCGCATGTCTCTGATGGGCGCCAAAATGAAGAGACATGCGCGGGAAATTGGACGGCAAAGAACAGGTTTATTCACTCCACAGGAGAACACAACAGGCCTGACACAAGTCAATGTCTTCAGGAGGTGTTCTAACTGCATCTCATTTAGGCTCTTCCTTTTGTTCAGATTTGACACAATGCATTGTTGTCATGTCTTTGTTATATCAACATGTTTATACAAGATTTGAGTCCCCCTTCAAAGCGTGTTGTCAAACAAGCCCCCCTGTTATTCTCCTCCCACCCGGGTCAAACAGATAATATTATGGTATAACAAGGCCTTGCTTCAAGGTCTAAAACATGTGAGACCGGCCAGATCTAAGAGTCTGTTCCGTTGATAAAATAGGTTCCACTGTTGGTGAAAACAAGTCTTGCTGTTTGCGGTGCAAAAAATCATGTCTGCAAGGGTCATCTTAGTATCTGAAATCTTTGGTTAGTACATAAGTGTGGGGAGGGGAGAAGAATGCAAAAGTTCATAAGTTCATTAGTTATCGAGGACAGGAAGAGGTGGTGGTTTAGCCAAAGGGCGCTAAGGGTTATTGTGGCAATAGAATGTCTCTTTGAATATACCATCAAAGGCATGCCTGTTAGTTATGGCCTCAGCACACATATCAGGTTTGGTCAGAGGGCCAGATGGGTGCTAGTGAGGGCAGGGTGAGAAAGAGGTGACCATCAGAATACAAAATGGCTGCGGTTGCTCAAAATGACTGCGGCTTATGTTAACGAAAGAACTTTCGCAAGACAACATGGCGCCGGTGATGTTCACGTTTGTCGATTCTATTTTTAATATTGAGATGATTGTTCCTTGGTAGCAGAGGGGGCCATGCTCCTAGGCCAGTTGAAGGGCAGTGTCTCCATCCTTGTAATTAAGAAGACTTGCTATGAGAAACCGAGGTGAGGCACCCTCAGGTGGCCAAGGGCCCAGGGAGTGATGAGGGTATTTAATTGTAAAGGTAGATGAAAAGCTGGTGCCATCAAAAAGTTCAACAAGAAGCTGTTCAACTAACACATTCAGTTTCCCCAAGTTTGTAGTTTCTGCGATACCCGAGATACAGATAATATTTCTACTGGACCTGGCCTCTAAATCTTTGTTCTTAATGGCAACTTGCTTAGGAATACATTCCATCTTACCCATGCGCTTCAGTGCTGTAGCAGTGCCATCCTCCAGGCCTGACATTCGTTCCTTTGCGTCATCAATCCGTGCACCTTGTCGATCAAAGCGTTCTCCCGGCTTATCAGTATGGGCTGGCCAAGGTACAAAAATGGGTGTCCATGGCATGAAACCCCGCCTTGAGATCCGCCATGATGGCAGATGTGCTGCTAGCTGCATCAATATTGGGCTCACGAACCATGGGTTCATCCGTATCTGAGTGAGAATCGTGTCTTCTCGCAGGTTTTGCCTGATGAAAGAGCAGCTTATGTTACTTGGGATTCGTGTGGCCCATGGACGCAGGGGTGTGGTCCGTACAGGCATGTGTGGAGTAGATATGCATTGCAGTAATAGCAAGAAGGCCTCAGAGTGTTGTCGCCCAGTCAGACCACCACCAGGCAAGGGACTAATATGTGGAGGGCACTATCGGATGGCCAGTGTGTAGAGTTGGATCAGCGCAGGGGGGCCGCAGAGTTCCAGCAATTGAGTTGATAAAGGGAAACGTGAAGTAAAAGAACAGCAGTGCTCGCATGGACCAGCAACCAGGGCCATCAAGTATCCCAGCAGCTGGGTACGACCAACAGAAGGGCCAGAGAGCACTAACCAAAACAGCACCCCTTTCAGGCTCCGTATAGGACAGTGACGGATTGGTAGCCACAGCAGCACACAACTCTCGGGAAAAGGCAGGAAGCCCAGGAGACCTAGCCCCAGAAGCCAGAAGAAAGCAGAGCACTATCGGGGGTCAAAAATATGAAAGGCACAGGAGAATACAGGTCTCGCCAGTCTCTCCCAGAGGCACGTTAGGACTACTGTGTAATCGAGAGAAATTATGCAGTTCTCCCTGAGGGGAGAGCACCTACTGATCACCTCACTGTATCCCAGAGCGACCCAAGGCTATCAGTCTTGTATCCAGCAGTTTTGGCAGGCATCAGCCGTGGAGGGGTAAAAAAGGGGTTGCGAGCATGTATTCCTCCTTTCCCAATCTTCCAATTCACTCCCATCAATGGGTGTAGTTTTGCTTGATAGTAGAAAGAAGTACAGTTCAGGTTAGCTTTAGTGAACAGAGTTCTTTTTATTGATGTGTTCACCGTATTTTATCCATTTCCACTCATTTTTTAGATATTGATTGTGCAAGTTTTCTTGGGGAACAAAAAGGCAGAACAGCCGACATGTGTTTCAGCCCTGTGTGGCAAGAAAAGCCAGGGCTTTCTCAAGGCTGTTAATTAACAAGCATTTACAATGCAATGGTCTCGGCAATATTGTAGGTAGAGCTATTGGCATTGCTTATTATTATTATTTTTTTTTTATCCCTAAGTAAATGTTATTGTCTTTTCTATTGTCAATAGCTTAAGTGTTTGCATATGTGTTACATATTGCATTAGACATATTGCATTAGCAGAGAGAGAGTGATGTAGTGAGATAGTGAGGTAGTGAAAGAGAAAGTGTAAGTGACTTAGTGTATTTGAGAGTGAGGTAGTGAGATAGAGTGAATTAGTAATTTAGAAAGAGAGAGTGAAGTTGTGAGGTAGTGAGAGAGTGATGTAGTTATTTTTTGAGAGTGTGTGGTGATATAGTGAGGTAGTGGGAGTGAGATAGAAATAGATAGAGTGATGTAGTGATAGAGAGGTAGTGAGATAGAGAGAGAGTGAGTTTTGAGTAGTGTGTTAGAGTGAGAGATAGTTACTGTTGTAGTGATATTGTGTTGCTGTGAGAAAGAGAGAGTTGTGTAGTGAGTTAGAGAGTTAGTGAGAGAGTGTAGTATAGTGAGTGATGGTGAGATAGTGAGAGATATTGAGGTAGTGACAGATAGAGATGTAGTGAGAGTGTTAGTGAGAGTGTTAGTGAGAGTGTTAGTAAGAGTGTTAGTGAGAGAGTTAGTGAGAGAGAGAGTGACGTAGTGAGAGGTGTGGGGGAAGAGAGTGGTGTGAGGGAAGAGAGTGGTGTGGGGGAAGAGAGTGGTGTGGGGGTGATGTTGTGAGGTATTAAGATAGAAACAGAGTGATGTAGTGAGATAGGGAGGTAGTGAAAGAGAGAGTGTAAGTGATGTAGTGTATTTGAGAGTGAGGTAGTGAGATGGAGTGAATTAGTGATTTAGAAAGAGAGAGTGAAGTTGTGAGGTAGTGAGAGAGTGATGTAGTTATTCTTTTAGAGTGTGTGGTGATATAGTGAGGTAGTGAGAGTGAGATAGAAATAGATAGAGTGATGTTGTGATAGAGAGGTAGTGAGATAGAGAGAGAGTGAGTTTTGAGTAGTGTGTTAGAGTGAGAGATAGTTACTGTTGTAGTGATATTGTGTTGCTGTAAGAAAGAGAGAGTTGAGTAGTGAGTTAGAGAGTTAGTGAGAGAGTGTAGTATAGCGAGTGATAGTGAGGTAGTGAGAGATAGTGAGGTAGTGACAGATAGAGATGTAGTGAGAGTGTTAGTGAGAGTGTTAGTGAGAGTGTTAGTGAGAGAGTTAGGGAGAGAGAGAGTGACGTAGTGAGAGGTGTGGGGGAAGAGAGTGGTGTGGGAGAAGAGAGTGGTGTGGGGGAAGAGAGTGGTGTGGGGAAGAGAGTGGTGTCAGGGAAGAGAGTGGTATGGGGGAAGAGAGTGGTATGGGGAAGAGAGTGGTGTGGGGAGGAGAGTGGTGTGGGGGAAGACAGTGGTGTGGGGGAAGAGAGTGGTGTGGGGAAAAGAGTGGTGTGGGGGAAGAGAGTGGTGTGGGGGAAGAGAGTGAAGTGGGGGAAGAGATTGGTGTGGGGGAAGAGAGTGGTGTGGGGGAAGAGTAGTTTGGGGGAAGAGAGTAGTTTAAGGGAAGAGAGTGGTGTGGGGGAAGAGAGTGGTGTGGGGGAAGAGAGTGGTGTGGGGGAAGAGCGTGGTGTTGGGGAAGAGACTGGTGTGGGGGAAGAGAGTGGTGTGGGAAAGAGAGAAAGCAACACAGAAAGCAAACACAAAAAGAGAGAATCTAAGCAAAAAAATACAAAATGGCTTACCTGCTGCTCCTTGCACCACGGAGAAAGCCGGACAGCCACAACTGCAAACAGAGCTCACAGGACACGGGCACACCGGGAAAAGGGGTCCATACACGACGGGATAAACAGCTCACAGGGAAACAGAGAAAGCAAACACAAAAAGAGAGAATATAAGCAAAAATTACAAAATGGCTTACCTGCCGGTCCTTGCATCACGGAGAAAGCGGGAAAGGCACTACTGCAAACGGAGCGCACAGGACACGAACACACCGGGAAAAGGGGTCCATACACTATGGGATGGTGACGCTGACAAATAGGACAGGACAAACAGCACACAGGACACAGGGAAACACAGAAAGCAAACACAAAAAGAGAGAATCTAAGCCAAAAAATACAAAATGGCTTACCTGCTGGTCCTTGCACCACGGAGAAAGCCGGACAGCCACAATTACAATCAGAGCTCACAGGACACGGGCACACCGGCAAATGGGGTCCATACAGGACAGGATGGTGACACTAACAAATCGGACGGGACAAACAGCTCACAGGTGTTAGGAATCGAGCTAGTCCTATCTCTGTGACCATGCCTTGCCATAACATGACCAGGGATAGCTGTATAAATAACCAGTCTTACCTTTAGCTCATTGCTCGATATTGCCAGTGTTTGGATTCCCTTCCTGGTTGTTGGTTGCTGGAGGCTGCAGAGCTAATTTTTCCTCTCTGTGGTCCTTTCCCATGTTGCTGATCTTTACCCTCTCACGGGCTCGTGAGGAGGGTTATTCCTGCTTTTTACCTCGTTCTCGTCCCTTCCCCGTCTTTTCTTTCCTGTTTTAGGTAATTAGCGGTATCCTGGTATCCCTCCCTTTTTTCCTCTTTCTTTTCTTCTTGTCACTGGGTATTTATTTTAGTTTACCGTTTTTTGAGTGAACCGGGGGCTCCCGGTCACTCCAGCGTGCTTGCCAGCATAACGCTGTAGTGCTGAGAACCGCCGCTACATTTAGCGCGCCCCGAACTCAGTACTATCCGCCTCATTGTTTGCGGAAGTGACGTTTCGGGTCACTCCGCGGCGGTTTCGATTTTACACTAGCGCTGCTTGGAAAGCGCAACGGAGGGTTCCCTGCTCACTGCCCCTTCGGATTTATGATTTTCTCTAACGGGGTTTTTTGGTAGTGGCTGCTTGCCTACCCTGACCTTTTTCCCCGTATATACTTATTACAGTGCCAGTGTCATGACCCATGCTCCCTCATTGCTACTGCTATAGTCATTCAGCAGACATAAGCATACAACGTTTGTTATTTCACGTTACCCAGAATCTTTACGAGGCCAAGCCTGCCAGAGACACAGGTGAGAAGGGCTAACTGGTGGACAAGGCATGGTCATTGGGGGTTGATTGTAGTGGTGCCCAGTGTATGTACAACGTGTTGTTTTTCCCTACTTGTGCTGCAGGTGCAGAAGCGTAAAGAACGAGGGAGCAGTGTCCTGGTGCTTTCAAGGGTGGTAGACTTGGTGTCTCCTACACATAACCACCCTCTTTTCTAGTCCATAGGTGCACCCACAGTGTTGTTTCCTGTGGGTGTCCAGTGGGCAGGAGAAGGGGACTGGTGCATGCTACGTCCCTGCAGTGTTTGGGCCGGTTGGGGATCTAACAGAATATCGAGCCCACGTTAATATAACACTGCCCGGGCTAGCATGAATGAGGATGGGACTCCGCTAAGATTGCATTCATATTGTCATATCTGGCTGGTAACGCGGCCCAATGGGCAATTCCGTTAGTGGAGAATAACGACAGGGTGTTGTACAACTATCAGGAGTTTAAGGTTTTAATGCATAGTCTATTCGCCAAACATGCGTTCATGCAGGCCAGTGACGCCGAACTGTTGAAATTACGGCAGGGCAGGCAGGACTTGTTGTCTTATATAGCCAACTTCAATCGCTTGGTCTCTGAGACGCATTGGCCGACTGAGAAGAGGACGTCCCTGTTCTATCAAGGGTTAAATGAAGAATTGAAGGACATAGTGTCTCAAGTGGTGGATCCGCCGGAGGACTGTGCGGCATTCATAGACTTGGTAGTAAAGCTAAATCATAGGGTGACAGAACGGCGAGGTGAACGTAGCCGATTTCAGTACTCAAGAGGTGGTTATGTGAGACCGGAGGTAAAGGCAGGAGGAGAGAGTAAAGTCACACCTGAGCCAATGGAAATAGGTGGAGTACGAGGTCCTTTGACTTTAGAGGAAAAGAAGAGAAGGAGAGAGAAGAACTTGTGTTTGTATTGCGGACAGGGGGGGCATTTTGCGCGTGATTGTCCCGTGAAACCTTCCGGATCAGGGTTTGGGAAAAAGGTGGCATGCATACAGGTAGAGCGGATAATGGAGAAGGAAAGGAATGTACCTTATGAAGTGGTGGGGGCGATTGATCAGGCCCCTAGGCATTTTGTGATTAATGCTCAGCTATTGATATCCGCGCAGAACCGGGTCCTGGTGTCTGTGTTACTGGATTCCGGGGCCACCGGGAATTTTATGGATATATCGATGGCAGATAAGTTGATGGTTCCATGTCATCTAAAGGAACAGCCGGAACCGGTGAGGGCCATTGATGGAACGGAGTTGACTTCGGGGAGTATCACCAGACAGACCGAACCATTGGGTTTAGTGTGTGACAATGGGCATGTGGAATCCGTGGTTTTCGATTTGATCGATGCCCCTTCGTTCGGCTTGGTTCTGGGGGTCCCGTGGTTACAAACTCATAACCCCAGGATTGACTGGGTACAAAGATTGGTCACGTTAGACTCGGTACATTGTTTGAAGAACTGTTATGTAGTGGCGGCGGAGCAGATCAATCCGTTGTCCTGTGCGGTTACCGAGACGTGTAGAATCCCACCTCAGTACGCGGCCTATAAGGATGTGTTTGACAAAGAGTGTGCCCAAGGTCTCCCGCCTCACAGGTCATATGATTGTAAGATCGACCTTATACCCGGGGCCCCGTTGCCATGTAGCCGGGTCTACGCATTGTCTGAGCCTGAAGAGGCTCATCTGAAGACCTACATAGATGAGATGTTGTCATTGGGGTACATACGTCCTTCTTCTTCACCCGTGTCATCGGCGATCTTTTTTATACCAAAGAAAGAGGGGTCCTTGAGGGCGTGTGTGGACTACCGCACCTTGAACTCCGCCACGGTTAAAAACCGTTACCCTCTTCCGCTCATCTCCGTGTTGCTGGACCAGCTCCGCAAGGCTACAGTTTTTACTAAGTTGGACTTGCGGGGCGCATATCATCTCATTAGAGTTCGGCCAGGGGATGAGTGGAAGACGGCTTTTAAAACGAAATATGGATTGTACGAATACACTGTAATGCCATTCGGTTTGTGCAACGCGCCCGCGGCGTTCCAATTCTTCATAAATGAAGTACTTGGTAGATACTTGGATCAAACCGTTATAGTGTATCTGGATGACATTCTCATTTATACAGAAAAAGGTCATGATCATACAGAGCATGTGCAGCAGGTATTACAGACGTTACAGGAACATCATTTGTACGCTAAGTTGGAGAAATGTCAGTTTGGGGCATCTGAAGTGGAGTTCTTGGGATTTGTCATATCCGCTGCGGGCATTCGTATGGATCCAAAAAAGATTCAGGCTATTGTGTCCTGGCCAGTGCCGACGAATGTAAAACAAATACAGATGCTCCTAGGTTTTGCTAATTTTTATCGGCGATTTATTCTCCATTTCTCCGAGATCGTGGCCCCAATGACTCGCCTCTTGAAAAAGGGCGTTCCTTTTGTTTGGACTAGTGAGACTCAGGAGGCTTTTCGGAGGTTGTTGACACAGTTTGTGTCTGCACCTGTATTGGTGCATCCTGATCCTGCCCTGCCGTATTTCGTTGAAACAGACGCGTCCTTGTGTGCTGTAGGAGGTGTTTTGTCGCAGAGAGACGAAGCCACTGGCCATATGCATCCGATTGCGTTCTTTTCCAAAACGCTATTGCCAGCGGAACGCAATTATACGGTGGCAGAGAGGGAACTGCTGGCGGTCAAACTAGCGTTTGAGGAATGGCGCCATTACTTATGGGGTGCCCGTCATGTAATCACCATCTACACCGATCATAAGAATTTAGAATTCTTTCGATCCGCTAGGGCATTAACACCGCGTCAGATGAGATGGGTTTTGTTTTTTAATGAATTCGATTTCATTATAACATATCGACCTGCAGCCCAACAGGTGAAATCAGATGCGCTCTCTAGAATACATGTAGAGACGAAGGATGAAGGTTCCTTGAGTACGAGTAGGGCAATGATAGATAAGGAGAGAATTGTAGGGGCATTGACACTGGACGACTTTCCTGCTCTGGTGAAAGACCGATTAAGCCACCTGGATTTGGCCCCCTGGATATCCCTGCCACAGGTTGAGATGCAGGACGGCCTGTTGTATAAGGAGGGCAAGTTGTTTACACCCCCTGGGTTGAGAGAGGACGTGTTGGAGTGGTGCCATTCCTCTGCCTTGGCAGCTCATCCGGGTATAAGAAAGACTAAGGACCTGTGCATAAGGTGGTTTTGGTGGGAGTCCATGTCAAGAGATGTTCTGGGTTATGTAAGTGCGTGTCCAGTGTGTGTAACGAGCAAGCCCTCGCATTGTAAACCCTCGGGACTTTTACAGCCTTTGGCAGTTCCACCTGGTCCGTGGCATTCATTGAGCATGGATTTTGTAACCGATCTACCTTCTGTCACAGGTCTTACCGCAGTATTAGTGGTGGTAGACTTATTCACCAAGATGGCCCACTTTATTCCGTTTCCCAAGATACCTACAGCAAAGGAGTTGGCAGTGGTGTTTATGTCCTCGATTGTGCGTTTGCATTGGTTGCCGGAGGTGATTGTATCCGATAGAGGTGCCCAGTTCATCTCACACTTTTGGACTGAGTTATGTCAGGTGCTTCAAACCAAGATTTGTCTCTCTTCAGCATACCACCCCCAGTCTGACGGTTAGACCGAGCGTACTAATCAGACGATGGAGCAATACTTAAGGTGTCTGATAGCGTCCTTGTCTTGCGATTGGGTCACGGCCCTGCCCATCGCGGAGTTTGCCTATAACAACAGTGTGCACTCCGCCTTGGGCATGTCCCCTTTTTTCTGTTCCCTGGGGTACCATCCAAGGGCGATGGCGATACAACCCACGGGTCGCGTGCCAGCCATTGACAGTATATGTAAGCAATTGGGGGAAATCTGGACCTTGGCTAGAGATAGTCTTCTGGAGGCAAAGGAGGCTATGAAGGTACAAGGGGATAAACACCGCGTCCCTGCTCCTGTCTACAAACTTGGGGATCTTGTATGGCTGTATTCACGCAACTTGAGGTTACAGGGACCACGTAAACTGCAGCCCAGGTTTGTGGGTCCGTATCCCATCCTCAGGGTTATCAATCAGGTAGCAATGAAGCTCCAGTTGCCACAGGAGTATAGTGTGCACCCTGTTTTTCATACTTCACTGCTCAAACCCTATGTGCCAACCAACCGGGTGCTACCGCCCCCTCCTGCGCTCCTGATCGATGGTCAGGAGGAATACGAGGTCCAGGCTATCCTTGACTCAAAGAGAGTCAGGGGACGGCTATTTTACTTGGTGGATTGGAAGGGGTACACGAAGGACGACAGATCCTGGGAGCCCGCTGGGGAGGTTCACGCCCCACGGTTGGTTCGGGCATTCCATAGATCGCACCCCTCCAAGCCTAGACCGGTGGGGAGGACTGTCGGGGGGGGTACTGTTAGGAATCGAGCTAGTCCTATCTCTGTGACCATGCCTTGCCATCACATGACCAGGGATAGCTGTATAAATAACCAGTCCTACCTTTAGCTCATTGCTCGATATTGCCAGTGTTTGGATTCCCTTTCTGGTTGTTGGTTGCTGGAGGCTGCAGAGCTGATTTTTCCTCTCTGTGGTCCTTTCCCTTGTTGCTGATCTTTACCCTCTCACGGGCTCGTGAGGAGGGTTATTCCTGCTTTTTACCTCGTTCTCGTCCCTTCCCCGTCTTTTCTTTCCTGTTTTAGGTAATTAGCGGTGTCCTGGTATCCCTCCCTTTTTTCCTCTTTCTTTTCTTCTTGTCACTGGGTATTTATTTTAGTTTACCGTTTTTTGAGTGAACCGGGGGCTCCCGGTCACTCCAGCGTGCTTGCCAGCATAACGCTGTAGTGCTGAGAACCGCCGCTACATTTAGCGTGCCCCGAACTCAGTACTATGCGCCTCATTGTTTGCGGAAGTGACGTTTCGGGTCACTCCGCGGCGGTTTCGATTTTACACTAGCGCTGCTTGGAAAGCGCAACGGAGGGTTCCCTGCTCACTGCCCCTTCGGATTTATGATTTTCTCTAACGGGGTTTTTTGGTAGTGGCTGCTTGCCTACCCTGACCTTTTTCCCCGTATATACTTATTACAGTGCCAGTGCCATGACCCATGCTCCCTCATTGCTACTGCTATAGTCATTCAGCAGACATAAGCATACAACGTTTGTTATTTCACGTTACCCAGAATCTTTACGAGGCCAAGCCTGCCAGAGACACAGGTGAGAAGGGCTAACTGGTGGACAAGGCATGGTCATTGGGGGTTGATTGTAGTGGTGCCCAGTGTATGTACAACGTGTTGTTTTTCCCTACTTGTGCTGCAGGTGCAGAAGCGTAAAGAACGAGGGAGCAGTGTCCTGGTGCTTTCAAGGGTGGTAGACTTGGTGTCTCCTTCACATAACCACCCTCTTTTCTAGTCCATAGGTGCACCCACAGTGTTGTTTCCTGTGGGTGTCCAGTGGGCAGGAGAAGGGGACTGGTGCATGCTACGTCCCTGCAGTGTTTGGGCCGGTTGGGGATCTAACAACAGGACACAGGGAAACATAGAAAGCAAACACAAAAAGATAGAATATAAGCAAAAATTTCAAAATCGCTTACCTGCCGGTCCTTGCATCACGGAGAAAGCGGGAAAGGCACTACTGCAAATGGAGCACAATGGACACGGACACACCGGGAAAAGGGGTCCATACACGACGGGATGGTGACAGTGAGGTAGTGACAGGTAGAGATGTAGTGAGAGTGTTAGTGAGAGTGTTAGTGAGAGTGTTAGTGAGAGTGTTAGGGAGAGTGTTAGGGAGAGTGTTAGGGAGAGAGTTAGGGAGAGAGAGAGTGACGTAGTGAGAGGTGTGGGGGAAGAGAGTGGTGTGGGGGAAGAGAGTGGTGTGGGGGAAGAGAGTGGTGTGGGGAAGAGAGAAAGCAACACAGAAAGCAAACACAAAAAGAGAGAATCTAAGCAAAAAAATACAAAATGGCTTACCTGCTGGTCCTTGCACCACGGAGAAAGCCGGACAGCCACTACTGCAAATAGAGCTCACAGGACATGGGCACACAGGGAAAAAGGGTCCATACAAGATGGGATGGTGACGCTAACAAATCGGACGGGACAAACAGCTCACAGGACACACCAGACGGGACAAACAGCTCACAGGACACAGGGAAACATAGAAAGCAAACACAAAAAGATAGAATATAAGCAAAAATTTCAAAATGGCTTACCTGCCGGTCCTTGCATCACGGAGAAAGCGGGAAAGGCACTACTGCAAACGGAGCACACAGGACACGGACACACCGGGAAAAGGGGTCCATACACGACGAGATGGTGACGCTGACAAATCGGACGGGACAAACAGCACACAGGACACACCAGACGGGACAAACAGCTCACAGGACACAGGGAAACATAGAAAGCAAACACAAAAAGTGAAAATGTAAGCAAAAAATACAAAATGGCTTCGGCAGACCGGATATTACCTCGACCTAAAAAAGGGGTTTACATGTGAACAGCCTTTCTTACCGAGTCGTGGAAGCAGCTTAGTAATGAGATGAGACCTTGCCAACTCTGCAGAGTAAACACAGCCCTCAATCCCCCATCCCCTTCCCTTCTCATGATGCTTCGGAATTTCAGGATGCTTTGATTAACCTTATTGTCCTTATGCTTCACTGAGAGTGTCTAGATGTCCTGCCTCACACCTCTTTTCCCAAACCCATTTCTACATTTCGTTGTCTCGCTTACCTCTCAAACAACCCATGACATGCTCTCTTCCCAAACCCGATGCCTCTGTATTACGGTATAACCGTATATTTAAGAGGGTGATCCCATTAAAGTAAATGAAGGATAACCCGATTTGTGTGTGATGGAAATTGGCAAAGAGATTGACCTTACTGACATATCTGTAAGAGTGATGATCTTTTTGCAGACTTAGTATCCTCAAAAAAGAGGGTGACACAGACACTCACCACACCAAGAGGAGTTGACGAGTATCACTAGCTCCTTCTACTCCCTAACACGACCACAACATCCATTGATAGCTGGCAAGCCCCTCCCAGCAATGCCCTCTTCACATAAGCTGCACAGTGTGGCGGCGACAAGTTCCTCCCTGTCACCCTTCAAGGGTAGCCTCCCTCTTCTCACTCCTCCATGGGATGCCATACGTCACGACTCGCGATCCCTCGCCCCTCTCGACAGGATGCCCACTTCCCCTCACCCCTCTGTGTGTGGCGGGACGTTTCTCTTACCCTTTTCCTGATGCCCTCGTCTCCACTCTCCAGAAGATGCTCGCTCCCTCCGACCCACACCACGATAGCGTGCCCTGCCCGCATACCTTGAAGACATCCCCGTAGGTGCCGCTGCCCACCCTCTGGAAGAGCTCGTAGTCCCGCAGGGGGTCCTGCAGGGACACGTCCTGCAGCTGCAGCAAAGGGGGCCCCGGGGGGCCACTCATGGCCCGAGAGCCGCTGGTTCCGTTTCCTCTGGGCCGCAGTCACAGAGCAGCAGGAAGAACAACACAGGGAGGGCGGGGGAGCCGAGATCCGGGAGGCGGGGACCACGAGGCCTGGCCCCCCGGGCCGAGCTTCGGCCCACAGCACAGCCCCAGCACGCCCACTGTGCCGCCCTGCCCGGTCCCAGCAGCTAAGCCAGCCCCCGGCTCCGTACACCTGCCCAGGCCCGGTACAGTGCACTACCCCTGGTAACGGCAGGCCGAGACAGGATCCCAGGCTGTGGCAGAGTCAACTGCTGTTAGAACGCTGGATTACTCGGCTGCGCAGCTTGCTAATGACAGTGCAAGGAATAAAACACGTCAGCCTAAAATGCACCAACACATACAATCTTCACTCATCACTTGCTCGCGGAACGAGTTATGTTTTTCCTTGTGGAAAAGGGGATGTTTGTGTGAATTCTCCGAGCCTAGATATTTAGATTAAACATGAACAGCAGCCCTGGGTTCACTTGATCATCATGTTTTTTACATCCAACAAGCACTGGCATCACTCCCCTGCAGGGCCAACAACTAGCTACAAACAGAGCTAGTTAGAATCCATCCAGCACCACCCGCTGTTACAGATGCAGGCGAGTCTTTGCGCAGAAAACACAAAGGCCCAGCGGGAGCAACAACAGACTGCAGCCGCACCGCCCCCCTCCAGCAGCAGCGCGGTTCTGTCTCTCTCCTAGCCTCCCGCCCTTCTCACCTGGCAGAAACGCTTGCAGTATGGCACCGTGGCTGCCTCGCACGCTGCTTACTCCCGCAGCCGGGTCTCCAAGCCTCGTAGGGTTTTCCGTAGATGCTGCACCAACTCAGGTGGCATCCTTCTCTTGTTGTCGTCTTTGGCTCCCAGATCCGGTTCGCCCTCCCCGTCCGCCATCTTCCCTCTCCCAAACAGCGCTTAGGCAAACACGTCATGCGGCAAACAAGCGCCCCTCTTGGTAATGTGTCTGCTAGAGGAAATGCATCTGAAAGTAGCATAGAACACCAAATGGAAGGACACGCGTGACACTGACAACAAGTCCGAACATCGGAGCTGGTTCTCACAACAACAAAGGGGGGCGGGATACAAAAACACGGACAGCGGCAGGGGGGCGGGATACAACAGGAACAAAAAGACACAGACAGCGGGAGGGGGCGGGAAAAAAGACGGAGAGAACGAGGAAAGAGCAGCCTACCTCAACTTTACCAGCAGGAAAATGGCGGCCTCAAGCTTCAGAAATGTTTCGGATTTGGGGGCGTGTTCGGTGTTCTCAGAATGGGCGTGGCCTAAAAGTGGAAAGAAGAACACCGAACACACCTCCAAATCCGAAAAGGACGGAGCCTATTCGGAGGGACAGCTCTCTCTTCCAATGGCTGGCCTCCGTTTAGGAAGCCAGCCAATGGGAGAGAGGCAAAAACAGAGGCGGGACAAATCGAACTGCTAAGGGTCATTAAATCTCGGTATTTCCGGTTCTGCCTTCGGCAGATTACCTCGAACTAAAAAGAAAAACCATCATAGGTATTGAATCAGATAGCAAAAGGACTGAAGTATAGACCAAGTGATTTAGGAGAGATGAAAGAGAGGAAGCTGTGTTACCAAAACCAGTGCAGGTTTAAAAAACAGTGCTTCAAGGTCATACCTTATGATGTGCAGTGATTCGAATAGTGTGTAGGACATGAGATTAGGATCCAGTGACAAATTTTGACAATCAAAAAAATAATAAGAAAAAATATCATCAAGATCATATTTAAATCAGCTGCATGGATAGGTATTTCAAGAGTGAGTTCATGCGATTTTCAAAAAAGATAGAAAAACATGCTGGCAAGCGTCATTTCGCTAGTTGTTATTGCGCGGAGGTGGTGTTGGAATGACAGAGATAGCCAAGTGCAATCTTAACTTAGCTGTGTGCCGTTGGCATGCATTGTTATTAGGACAGCATGCAAATTACACTTTAAGAGAAACAGAAACCATTGCCGAAGGTATAATACCTATTTTCAAAGAAGCAGTACATCATGATTAATTAATACATTTTCACTTAGTGGGGTAGACATCATCAGCGGTCAGTCAAATCTACCAATATAAATACATTGTATCAGCCAATTTAAAAACAAACTTTTTTGTCACAATCATTAATGCAGTTTTTGTTAGACAATGAAAATGAGACCGCTCATTATAAAAATAATTATTTTCTACATGGTCGTATTACCAAATTTGATTTTCTTCACATATTTATAATGCATTTGTGCTAGGGATCTAGGCTATATTGCCTTCTTTCTAATAGTTTATGCCCAATTCAGCTACATATAATGAAGCAATTAAACGCCTTGTATTCTCAAATGAAGGACATTTTTGCTTTAAGCCACCCTCTACGTTTAAAGAAAAGTCATGGGTTTTAAGCCCGCGTTCATGAAACATGAGCCCAACGCCAAATATCAGTGTCTTTGCATATTCCTATTGCAAATGCATAATATAGCCGTGGAGGAGAACTGCTGCCGGAAAAGTGCGACTCAAGCAGGGAGCAGCTAAGCTGTGTGAGTGGCTCGCAGCACCAGTGGGCCCGGGTGGACCCGGCCTCAGGCTCACTTGCAGCCCCTCTCACTGTGGGGCCTCCTAAGGCAATGCTGGGCTGTGCGGGCTACTTCACTGGAAGTAGGCCCTTAACTCCAGGGTCGCTGGCTTCAGCCGGTGATGATCGGGGAGTGTGGTGGCCATGAGGGGTTCACACCATCTGTGGTGTACTCACTGGGTAGTGGCTAGATGGAACAAGAAGGCCTACAGCATCGCCGAGACTGGGTGGTCTCGGCATCATGCTCGCCTGTGGTCCATGTCATCGCAGGGACTCTGAGGCAGTGTCAGTCTTCGCAGACCACTCAAGCCATAGCAGGGGTATGGAAGGTGGTCAAAATGCCCAGAAACTGTGCAGTTGGCAGCCCGCACACTCAGGAACAAAGGTCTGGCATCCTCTGGTAGTGAGGGGCGATGATGGTGACAATTCAGTGACGATATAGGCTACAGCCGCTGGAGCCTCACAAGATTGTGGCCATCTTGATGGCTGCCATGGCCACGCCCTTAGTTGGGCTGCCTGATTATCAGTGAATAGATCTAATATGTGTCTTATCCAGGCTGCTTCTGGAACGCCGTTCTCTCTTGTTTCCTTGCTGTTTTTTAGATTGCTAACATACTCCCAGAATCACGCTTGATTTTGATCTCTTAACAGATGGAATATGGTTGTCCATGCCTTTTGATTTCTTGCCTCCTTCTTGTCCCACAGTTTTTTTGTGGATTGAGCATATTTGTTTGAGTATCTCGGCTGCGGATGCTGATGAGTTTTGTTTGAAAGTTTGCTGGGGTCAGCGGAGGTTCCTTCTTGAGGCAATGATGGCATTTTCAAACTGTGTTTGTGGTCTTCTGCCCCCACCGAGTTGCCTTGGGGTATGCCTGGTTCCAACTCGGGTCAAGAGCAATCTAAGCTCTTTTACGTAGCTTTCAACCACTGGTGTGCCGAGACCTGGTGTCCTGCTTTTGGTACCAGCTCGTTTACTTATTCAAGCGATAGCTGTTGATGTATATTCTGTTTTCCACTTGGTTCTTCTGACTAGTTTTATGCTTTTCTCCCCTTGTCGACCTGTCCATTGGTCTGCATTTCATGCACAGTTGAACTAGCAGGTTCTGGGCACACTTCAAGGGGCTGTGATCACTTTCAGGCCTATCCTCTAAGTTGAAAATTGCTAGCTACAAGGCTAGGTTTTTGGAAAGAAAAACATAGTAGATTGTACTAAGAATGGAGAAGAGCCTCTGTAAGAAGCTTGAACGGTCCTGGAGAAAGTCCTACAATCCTGCAGAAAAAGGGCTCTATAAAGAGGCTCTGAACAAATTTCACAGGCTAAAGTGGAGCAACATTAGGAAACACTTTGCAAATCGCATTAAGAATTAAGATAACTCCACCAAAGAAATCTTTAAGATTGTAAAAACCTTCTCCCCTCTCAGGCTCTTTGCTCGAGCCTGTCAGACTTTTTTGAGGAAAAGATCCATAATATCTATTCTGCTTTCCTGCTAGACTTGGAACCCACTACTCACCTGGGTGCCCGGACCTTCAATTCCCTCATTTCATTGTCAGAATTTCTCCCTTTGTCAACCGAGGAGTCACTGATGGAGCTATTGATGTGCAAGTCAGCCTCTCCTGGAGATCCTTGCCCTGCCCGGATTTTTAGTATGCTGGCCCATTGGCTAAATCCTATATTAAATCAGATTTGGAACTCCTCCCTGAAATCAGGCATCTACCCTGACACATGGAAACAAGCGTTCTTGCTGCCTTTACTACAGAAAGCTAAGGCTGACCCTGGGGTGCTCAGCAATTTTATGTCATGCCTGCCGGTCGCATCCGACCGGCGAACTACAAACATGGCCAGCTCCTGCTAATGCGCAAGCGCATGTGCGGAAATTGGCTGAGGATCTCAAATACTCTTTGATCCCGAGCAGAGACACTTTATGTTCCTGCTTTGGGAAAGAGTAATTCGCATCCAGGTCTTACCTGCACTTCCGGGTCGTCGTTCCTCGGCGTCCTTTTCGTCGAATCGTCATCTCCTGTATCAGCGTTCCCTTTCCTGGATCCGAACTACAACTCTAGGTCCCTGTTAAGTTGTCTGCAGGCTCCAGTGGAGTTTATTCCTGAAACGGAAGTGACAGAACAGAGAAAAGCTGCATACATTTGTTTACGGTAATAGTGCCTTAGCGCTGATTATACTAATTATACTTTGTCTCATTTTCACTACTAATCTGACATGGGCTCCAAGTTTATGGTGGTCCACTTTTGTTGTAGATGTTCTTTCATAATCCTGAAGGTTCCTGATAAAAAAAGAAACATTGTTAGGTCTACCTGAAGCTAAACTGGATGTTGTGAAGTGCATTAAATAGCGACACGGAGAACCTTATGCTGGAATAACTCTAGGCAGTCATTACCAGCCTGATTCATCAAGCCGAAATCGGCTCGCAAAGGGCCAGATTCACTACCAGCCTGATTCATCAAGCCGAAATCGGCTCGCAAAGGGCCAGATTCTGAGAATCTGGCCCTTTGCGAGCGCTATTTTTGCATTTGGGATTCATCATCCCAAATGCAAAAATCGGTAATAGCGATTTCGCAATTTTGCGATTAATTTCATTTAAGGAATCTCTATTTGAGAATCCTTAAATGCAATTCATCATCCATTTAAAAATTGCGAATTCACAATTTCGGCCCGCTATTTACCGCGAGGTCAAACCTTGTGGTAAATAGCTAAAACTTAGAAAAATGCTATTGAAAGCATTTTTCTAAGTTGCATGTTGCACACACACAAGTCCTTTGGACATGTGTGTGCGCAACACCTGTTTCAATTTGCATTTAAGGGGTGCTACAGGGTGTCCTTTGGACACCCCTGGCACCCTTTAAATCGCTATCTCATTTGCGATTAGCTAATTGCTAATCGCAAATAAGGAATACTCCCCATTCATTCCTATGGGCCTTTTGGCCCATAGGAATGAATGGGGAGTTATTCCTTATTTGCGATTAGCAATTTGCTAATCGCAAATAAGGAATGTGTAGGAATCGCATTTCTATTTGCGATTCCTACATGAATCCCGTTTTGCGAGTCTGTAATAGCGATTCCTTATGAATCGCTATTATAGACTCGCAAAACGGGTCTTTGATGAATCAGGCTGTACATGTTTTTAGGTGGGTTTTTGTACCGTTTCCTTCTACATATTGTCTTACTCATTAGTCTTCAACTCAGAACTCTTCATTTCTGTATACCTTTTTCTTTTCTAGACATACGACACCCTTTCGCTTACGCCGCTCACCAGAGTACACAGAAAAAGGGAATTATTCAGGTAGATATAAGCACACATAAAACTGACTAAATTGTAGGATTAGTAACACCTTGCATACTTACTTCATTGCTTCACATTAATGTGGCATCCTGAGGACTGCTGGTCAGAATCGTTTGATGTTCTTTGAAGAAGACCGCTCCAGAGACAGGGGCAGAATAGAAACTGTGCTCAGGTCTGACTTGGTCACCGCTTTGGAATCAGAAGTTTTGCCTTAGCTGTTTGGGGGTTTGTTGGGGGAGTGCGGAAGAACATATTGTATTGTAATGTTCAGGTTTAGCTTGAGGTAATGACTTTAATCATATTTATATGTTCTGTGATGTAATGATTTTAATTTGATATGTTTAGGTTCTTTGCTTGATGTAACCATAGTCAGCATTGATGGCTGAATTTATTTTTTATATACACGAGGAGGAGATACCATATGAGATATAACACATCCTCTGAATTTCGCATTATGCAGAGATCTTTAGTCACAATTTGGGTGAGGTTTGTCAATTTGCAGTAAGCCGAGCATCTTAAATGATGCTTATATTTATAAATCAACACACTGTACTAGTCAGAAAGCAGGACTGGGGGTATTGCTTACTGCTTTAGACTGGTTGAGCAGTGGAAAGCGATGCTCAGTGAAAGAAAGACTGGTGCTCCCTGCTGTTATATTTCATATTGGTACCCTAATATAGATCCAGGGAACATCGTACACTTTCCCTGCATCAGCTCCCGTCACTTCATATGAACGAGCCTTATGAGGACATAGCTCCAAATAGGGAAATACTGCCTTGTATGGACATGATGCCTTATAAGGTCTGCAGCCTTTTATGGACTAAACCTTTCACCTAGTTTATGACAAGGTTGGGTTCTGCCCGATCGATACTGCTACAAAGTCATCCTTAGCACATATGAATAATTCATGAGTACACTCTTCAGGAGGTACACTTTACCTCTCCCATCGACGCACAAGGTTTAATCCCCAAACGTCATCCTCATACTGAACAATGGGTAACACACGTACATAGACTGTATAAATACAGCACCTCTTGCTATCAGTAGTTAGAGGGAACCGAGACTTCAAGACCGACACACTGACCGGAGATGCTGCAGCTCCGGCATGCCATCGCTCCAGCTGGCAGTGGTCTGGCGATCCCTTGCGAGGTGTCCAGCTCAGGTCCAGGATGAAGTCCCACACTCTCACTATTCAGGTATGGGGGTTTGACTAAAGCCTAGCGGGATTCTTGGCACTTAGGCTTAGGCTCTCTAGCACCTACTCACAAGCTAGGTACACTTAGGTACATCTAGACAGGCATCTTAGGAGTACACACTTTATTTTATAAATGCATTTCATATTCATGTATATGTTCTTGACTTTTGCAAAATGGTAGAACAATACTATTCCTTTTTATTCACTGTACTGTTGGTTCTATATCTCTGCTACTGTGTTACATTTGTAACAGTGCACTTATTCTACATGAGAAGAACTACTGTACAATAAATTCTTATTGTAAACACACTCAACTGTTTCTTCTCTCCATCTCTCTGAGAGCAAAAACAAGCAAGCACGAGCGACTGGGTGAAAAGTAATATATTGTTTCCACGAGTCTGAGATTATTGTGTTCTAAAGTTGCAAAAACAAATCTGTTGCAAAGAAGAGACGTACAGGTAAGCTATCAGGAGTCTTCTTTATTCAGTCTCAACACCATCACAGGCTCCAGTCAGCTGAAGTCAGCTGTGGAATGTTCATGCATTCCTGCCTGGCACCTACCAAGGGTAGGAAGGGTAGGAAGGGTAGGGGGGTGCAGGGCATACCAAGGTGGATTACAACACATCTCCTTACATAGGGAAAGGGAAGGGGAAGAGCCAAGGTACCAAGGGAAAACAAGGCTAATATAGCGAAGCAACAGAGATACATGCAGAAGTCACGAAGAACTCCAGTACATTTACATTGCAGTACCAATGATGGAGCAAGGATTCGCACGAAAAGCGACTTGCTTGTTTCATGAACCTCAAATAACCCTAACTGTATAATCAACATGTTCTGTAGTGTAGTTCCTATTTTCCCAATAGGCTCTGTGCATTGGAATAACATAAACGATAGTTTAGACGTAGGACTGAGGTCGACTAGGTCTCTATTGAATATGCTAGACTTAATTTAGGTGTGCCAGCTAGCTCAGAAGTCACTAGAAACTTTCTCGAATGAACAGGGAGGAGTGAACTTCCCTGATTAGACAAGAAGGGATTCAGCTACTGACAACTGCATAAACATGACAACTTTGCTCACCCAGAATAAGGAGTATATCTCCAGAGTCGTGTGAAAACAATAGATAGCTATTTCACCTAGTCAATCGTGCATACTTAGTTTCACCAGAGTGCAGAGAAATATAGAGACGGGCGTTTTCAATAAAAGGTGTTATATATTGAGCAGTCTTCTTTCTCATGCAAGAGGAATGAATTTTCACAATTGCATTACTTGTTATAAAGTAAAGTGCGTACAGTAAAAGGAGTATTATGAAATAATACTGTAAAAGTATTGATATGGTTTCTGAGCCATATGATACTTAAAAGGTATAAAATATATACAGTTACATGCAATGATAAACGTTTGACTAAACGTACTCAACTGGTGCTTCTAAATACGCCTATCCCGATGTACCTAACCTAAGCCTAGTACGTGGGAAGGAGTAAGTGAGCTGCAGTTTAAGTTAAGTTCGTTTTTGCCAAGAATCTGACTCAAGAATTCTCTAAGGATCTAATCAGCTCCGTACCTTGGTTTTAGAATGGAGGAGGTCTTGTATCTCACTCTCAGGACTCGATCTCCCAGTCACCCGCAAGGGTGACTGGAAACACTGGAGCTCGATTTTCTCGGCAGGAGAAAAAGACAGCGTCTTTCTCAGTGCGTCAAAATGGGAGGGACGGCTTCCTTCGGCACTCCCATCAGCTGGGCTTCGGATAAGTAGATAGCTGCTCTGCTCCACACCACTGTGTGTTGCTTAAGGCAAACGCTGGTATATTTATACCTGGAAGGTGCCGTGTTTGACGTAAGGTTGGACATAAGACGTCAATAGAAGATGTCACTAAGAACTGGCCGTTCTTTCAGTGCTCGCAGGAGTTCTAGGACAAATCAAAACAAAAGCATGGGGAATTCCCAGGTTGCTTGAGGTTTGGTTTATTGAAAGAACTCGTTGTACTTTCTAGGAGTCTAAGGAGGTAGCCTTGCCGTATTTGATTTGCGTTGGCTATTACTAAATATGGATTTGATTCTTATGCCTTTATAAGGGTATGATTTGCTATAACCACATAAGGGCATATATCGGGATTATTTAATTAGGGTCCTAAATATGATCACAACACCCACTCCACGGATAATATCCATCATTACTAAATACTAAGCAATATATAAACATATAGGTATGCATGTGTTTTTCAGCCCACCCCAAAATACAATGCATTTGAAATGGTATAGATACACGAAAATGAGTATTATACTGTACGCTTTCAAGCAGTGGTATCATTCAGATAATGCAAATATAAATATCAGCTGAATGAATTTGCGAAAATTACATTTATGAAATGGCTCTTAATACAGAAGAGAAGGTTGAGACCATTTCATCACATATTTATACAAGATTGTAAGTGTGCTAGAGGCTGATTCAAAATATTGTCTCTAGAGTCTCTAGGAATAGAAGCTCTATTCTCTAAGAATAGTTCTACTTTAAGCAGAGTACCTTGTGCCAAAAAAAGGTAAATATTTTGGAATTTGGGAAAAATAATTTTTCTTTCAAGGGAAAAAAAATAGTTCCAAGTGTTTTCAGCAGTGTTGTTTATAAAAAATGAAGGCCGAATTCAGAGTTCAGGGAACGCTGTGTGCTCGCTATTTCAATTGTTATTCTCGTTGTTAGGAGAGAACATTACCTCAGATAAACCAGCAAAAAACGCGTCTACCACAGTAGGTGAAAGTTGGTCCAACTCTGAAAAAGTTGAAATAGTGCATATATGAGATGCATTGCCATCATCGGTGTCTAGATCAGCAATGTTCACAGAAGGTTGTACCTGTGTGCTACCGCTTTCATCTCGTACTTCACCGCCACCTGATCGTAATGGTGAAGTCTCAATGAATGCCGTCATCAGAATCGGTAGCCGCTGGGGACAACACGTTGCGTGAGTCGTTACCGGACAAAGCAAAGCGTCGACATCCATTGGTACTGTTGATAGTAGTGTAAGACAGACGTCCAACACGCATTCTTCTCCGCATAGCAGACATCGAAGCACAGGTAAGATGCAATTTTGCCAGATCAGTTTGAATGAAAGAAACCAGGTAGTATTCAGATCTCTTAGCCGGGCCAATCCGAGGACCTTAGTGATACGGTCTCGGTATTGTATTGCTAGGATCGTTTCTTCCAACGTAGCCTGAGTTTTGTCTGTGACTTGGCTAGCCATATCGGAGCAGAAGGAACAAAAATAAAATTCCTGCTACGAGTCCCAAAATAAGAGGCAAGCCACCAAAAAGAGAGTGCACAAAATTCGGGAAGATGCCCAGAACCATTTCAAAAGGTGTTAACAGTCCTGAAAATATTGTCTTAAATACATGTGCGATGCCACTGGTATCTGACATGTTTAAAATTTGGATTAACATTTCTACGAAATGCACGGGGCAGTTTGTTGATAATAGGGTATGTATCTCTGCTGCTTTCCTTGCAGCCTGCAGGTCATACGTCTCTTTGGACGAGGTTAAAGGCACAGTTGTCTGTAAAAGAATAGACTTCATTCTGCTTAAAGTATCAATTCGAATAGAAAAGATATTCACAGAAGGCCACAATGCCGCCTCCATGTCTGGATTGCTGTTTGGATACAATACTTGCATATAACAAATGACCCTGGAAGTAACGCTCACGAGAAAGGGTTTTCCTGGCATCATGCCACAACAGCTGTGGTCACTTAATATAACGTAGCTACCGTTGGAAAGATGTCTGAAAAATGGCTCTATCTGTGTAGCCGGGGTACCGTGCAGATGACATGAAAGGTTGTTTGATGAACCTTTGCTAGATCCATGCAAGTTTATACCTTCGCATAGGAGTGTACCGCTCAGTGATGTTTTACAATTAGTACCACTAAGAAATACCTATTTCTTACCCCCACCACAACATCTATGTGTATAAGGTAAATTCCAGGTTGATTTGATGTATCCTTTACCCAACCTTTCATACAGGCCTGCTGGCATATACTTTTGGCAGTATTGAAACTGAAAAGTCGTTATCGGGATTGTAATGGTGCCATGTATTATCCATTCAATGACAGGTCTTTCTGACATTGTCAATGGTAATCTCTCAAGTTTTTCAATGCTCAGCACCGTATAGTCTGCTCCTTTCTGTGCCAACGAGATTTGTCTATCAGTAAGGTTAAAGATAGAAAATAATGACGTTATGTTGATTAGACGCCATGGCACGTGACCTGAACGGAGGTTTTGTAACATCCAGCCTAGCTGTACAATAGAACGCAATTGGGACTGACCATGTTGTAACATTATCATATCCTGTTCTATTATATCAATAGCAGATGATACAATGCTGTCCAGTGAATAGATTCTGGAGGACAGAGTCGTTAACCCATTGTCCACTACTATTTATTTTATTTTATTTATTCGAGACTTATATAGCGAGTGGTTACCCTTGGGCATCCCAGCGCTTGTCAAGGAGTCCATCAGACCAGTGCGAAGCTATCCAGCGTGTTAAGATGGGAAAAGGTGGGTTTTCAGAAACTTCCGAAAACGAAGGATGCAAGTCTCACGACGCAGTTGCAAAGGGAGCGAGTTCCAAAGGGTGGCTGTATGCACAGAGAATCTTCTGCCTCCAGTGCGAGCCTTGTGGACTCTGGGGACCTGTAGCAAATGTTTTTGATCAGAGCGAAGAGCTCTATTGGCTTTATAAGGCACCACTAGCTTCCCCAAAGAAGGGGGTCCTTTCCCTTGAAGAATCTTGTGGGCCGTACAGAGAGCCTTGAACTTGACCCTCTCTCTCACCGGGAGCCAATGCAATGCTTCCAAGGCGGGCTTAGCTGATTGTCTCCTTGATGTGTTAGTCAACAGCCTAGCCGCAGCATTTTGCACCTGTTGCAGCTTACTGAGCGTGGCTTCCGGAGCACCAAGGAATATGGCATTGCAATAATCAAGCCTAGAGATGATTAACCCCTGGATGAGTAACCTCCTTGATGTCAAGGGGAGGAGGGGCAAGACTTTATGGGCTGAACGGAGAAGTCCAAAGCAGACCCCCGCCGTTTTCTTGGCCTGAGTTTTAAAGGAGAGATCCTGCTCCAGCCATACTCCCAAGCTCTTGTTCTCCTTCTTGGGGCTGGGAAGCTCCTTCAGGCAGCTGGGCCAAACGGTCAAGGGGAGTGAGGGAGTCTTGTGTCCTAACAGCATTATCTCCGTCTTGGAACCGTTTAGTTTAAGCGACGATTCACACATCCAGGTGTGTACATTGGTCAGGCATAGGCGCAGCACGTCTGGGTTCTTCTCCAGTTGAGACAATGCGACCACCAGCTGGGTATCATCAGCATAGCTGACAATTTTTATCCCAAAAGGGGCCACCACATCCTCCAGGGGGGCCATATAGACGTTAAACAACGTAGGGCTCAACGAAGAGCCCTGTGGCACACCGCACTGGAGGGGGATAGATGGAGAATTCTCGCTGCCTTCCCAGACCTGATAGGTACGACCATGCAGAAATGACCTAAGCCATTGCAACGCCACTCCTGAGACCCCCACATTGGACAGCCACTGGATCAACACTTGATGGTTTACAGTGTCGAAGGCAGCACTGAGGTCCAGGAGGATCACTGCCACTGACCCTCCTGAATCCAAAATGCTCCTTGCTTCCTCAACAACTGCCAAGAGGCCGGTGTCTGTGCCCTGCCCTGGCCGAAAGCCCGTTTGTGAATCTCTCAGCAAGCCATTGGATTCCAGAAAGACGGATAGTTGTCGATTAACCAGTCTTTCAGCGATCTTACCAAGACCCGGCAGCAGAGAGAGGGGCCTGAAGTTAGCCAAATCTGACGAATCTAGATTGGGTTTCTTCAGAAGAGCCTTTACAACCGCTCTTTTCCAGCTCTCCGGCACCACACCCTGGGTAAGGGATGCATTAATCAGGTTTGCTATAGGAGCCGCAACCACAGATGTTGCCTGTTTCAAAAATCTCATTGGGGCTGGATCCTCTGGTGAACCACTCTTCATGGATCCTAGCTCCTTTGCGACCTCAGCTACAGGGATTGGACCAAAGGTATCCAGGCGGGAGCCTTCTCCTGCTATCTGATTGCCTATCTGTGCAACCTGTACGACTTGGGGCAGGGCAGATATGATGTTTTCAATTTTTAGATGGAAAACTTCTGCTAGCTCTCTACACTTCTCAGCAGGGTTATCCTGAGTCGGTGGGGGCTCCGGGATTTTAAGGAGTTCCTTTACCACTGTAAAGGTCTCTTTCGAAGAATTAGAGGCGCTTTTTATCCTTTCTTCAAAGAATTGCGCCTTAGCACTGCGAAGGGCGTTTTTATATGATCTTATTGCGGTGCAATATTCATCCCGGCTTGCCACCTCCCAGTTTTTTCTCCAGGTTCTCTCCAGCCTCTTGCATCCTTTCCTAAGGATGCGTAAGTCCGGCGAATACCAAGGGGCGGAACCCATCCTTTTACCCCTCTTTGCTACTCTTTTTTTGGGGAGAATGACATCCAGGGAGTTGGTTATCCACAGATCAAAATCCTTATCAGCTGTAACAGGATCCGCTGCTACAGGGGGGCATGAACTCTCAAGTCTCGCAATCCAGTTATCAACTGATAACCTGGACCAAGCTCTCTCCAGAGTACAAACTTTCGGAGAGGGGGCCACTCTCGGGTCAACCTGCAGACTGACCGGAACCAGGAAATGGTCAGTCCAAGGCAACGGACAAGCGGGCAGAGCTGTAAGGTACGGAATGTTTGAGAAAATTGGATCTAGAAGGCGACCCTTGGAGTGGGAGGGTCCCAGGTTTTTTAGATTAAGATTATAAGCTTTAAGATCACTCAGCAAATCCTCCGCCACAGAATCCGTTGGGTCGTTAAAATGGAGATTCAAATCTCCTAACAGCATAAAATTAGTCGTCAAGGAAGCCAACTGCGTGACTGTTTCCATCAGGGAGCCAACAAACCTCCCTAAGACTCCTGGTGGACGATAGATCAAAATGCCTGACACAGTCACCGTAGGAGACACCTGTAAAGAGAACTGACAGCTCTCACAGTCCAATACGTCACTGTTCTGCGCCTTACACACCAATGTGTCTCTATATATAATGGCAATGCCGCCACCCCGTCCCTTAGGTCTATCACAATGGTATATCAAAAAACCAGGGGGAAGGGCTTGAACCATGTCTGCGCCTGAGCTGGCAACAATCCAAGTCTCCGTTAGGAACAGGATGTCCAGTTCGTGATCTTGTATCAGGAAATTAATTTCCAGAGCATGGCACGGGAGAGATCTACAATTAAGCAGCGCCATTAGGAGGGTGCTTTTTCCCTTATCTAGTTGCGTAGTGAGGCATGTCTTACAGGCAGTGTAGGGTGACGAATCCTTATAGATGTACTTACATGATGGCTTTTTAGGAGCGCGGAGCGACAAGATGTCCTCTCGGGAGTACGTTATCAGCGTCTCTAAAGAAAGAGCCAGAGGTTCAGGCCCTGGGCCCGTCTGGGCCCGGACGGGCACAGACGGGCTGGACTCTGGCGTGACTCCGGCGCGATTGCGGCGCGCCCGCTGCGCGTCACCGCTGCGCGTTTCCATGTGAGGATTAAGTAGGGAGCTCGTGTGTCCAGGCGAACACTAGACTACTAACTCGAATGGCCAGTCACGTCCCAACCTCCACCCAAGATGGCCGACACGCTTTCCCCAAGACCAGCAACCAGCTAATGGCCCGCCAAACAGCGGTGAAGATCACCAAGTTAGAGTGCAGGTAGGCGCTCTAATAGCAATGCAAAAACGGCGATTCTAGCAGCAAAGACGGCACATTTAAAAACTGGGGCAAAATAAATCAATATAACTAAGATACAAAACAGGGGAAGCAATTTAAAACAAAAGCGCAAACGCCTTAAATGCAATATCTGTAATAAAAACGCTGGGAAGTATAGGGCAGCGTCATGCAGGAAGCCATGACCAAGCAGAAAGTATTTTTTCCAAATTAATACGATCAATCTCCCGTATTTTTTCAGCAGTTTCAATTTGATTTAATTTCCAAGCTTCATTGTAAGCTGCGAATATGCCGGCGTATATGAAACGTTTTTGACGCTGTTTGCGAGGTCCCAGTATGAAATCTCGCAAGTCAACATCTTCTTTACGTAAAGTTAAGTGTTGCTTAATTTCGGGAAATGTGGATCTCTGTAGCCAGTCGAGGCATAGTTTTCCTACACTGTATGTTGTAACTATCCCTGGATGTTGTCTCTGGGAATATCTTGGGTCTGGCCTGTTCTGTTTGAACCCCTGTATTTTGTTCAGGAATCTATCATGACAGTTATTAGTGTCCGTGGGCCAGATCAACCATTTGTTCCAATCAGGAAGTGTTCTGTTTTGTTTTAAAATATAGGCCACGTCTAACCCTTCAACTGTAGTGGTGTTTCTATCAGGCATTGGCTTTGGTATAGATGGGTTGTTTAAATCTTTTATCTTGGCTAAACCAAGACAGGTTGTTTGCTGAATTGTGTCATTCAGGAACATTACTTGTTCTGGGATCATACAGGCTCTGAACAACAGATGTTTTTTTCTCAATGTTGTTTTTCCAAAATTCAAAACCAAATGTAGACATTTTTTCATAAAATTTTTCAGAATAAATCAGTTTAGTGTTTGTCAACATGTTTTTCACTCCTGTCCTATTTAACATTTTAAAATAGAATGTTTCAGGATCAGTGACATTAAACCCCGAGAAGTTTGGGAATTTCAAATAAAATGTTTTTGAGCTGCCTTTTGGCGGGGTTGGACAATGTTCCCATTGGTTATAACTGAAAATATTTCTAGGATTTGCAGATTTATGCAGATAATGATGCCCAAAGTGGTTGAAACAGTACATTTCCTCATAATTCGACAAACCCTGTAAAGAATCATGTGCTGTAAATTTTGCTGACATTTCTAAAACTGACATCATATTATTAATATTTTCAAAGTCCCAATCATCAGAGAAACTACTAGGTGATACAAAGTCACTTAGAGAAATCTTAAATTGGTGTGGATATTTCAAGAGCTCAACCGGGCCATAGATTTCATAGTCAGTTTTGTCCCATGCTATACCACTAGGTATAGGGTTGGCTGTGATGTTCACTGATGACAGTTCTCTGTTTTCGATGTGTGATGATCTGTGTGGTTTCAGGACCAAGTTGATGTTCTGACTTGCTGTGTCCATTGTACTATATTTTCCATCAATAAATCTACCCAAACTTAAAACCAAGATGAGCCATAGAAGGAGGAAAAGTATGCCTAACACAATCCATAATTTAATCCATTGTGAGTTTAGATATGTTTCTCTGAGTTGATGAAAGAGTTCTGTGAGTTTTTATTTGAATGTTTTTGTTGCTGGCTTGTCTCCATGTTCACTTGGATCATCGGAAAAATCATCAAAGTTGATAAAGTAGCCAGATGCAGTTCTGTCAGTTGGTGGGATTGCCTCCGCATTACTATTGATCTTTGCATTTTCTTTTGTTACATTTGTATAGTCCGAGGCTACATCGATGTAGATCGGAGTTTCTTGGTGAACTGTTGCAATTTGGGTTTCAAGAGGCACAAGTTCCATGGCTTTGCTGCATAGTCCTTTTTTAATTACTGCATGTTTGTCAAATGTGATTATTCTCTCAGTTTGAACCTCTTGGATTGTAGCAAGATTTGGTATTTTGCTATTTCTTGGGAGTCCACTGGGCCTACTGTAGTGTAGTTCCTATATTCCCAATAGGCTCTGCGCATTGGAATAATATAAACAGCAGTGTAGACGTAGGACTGAGGTCGACTAGGTCTTTACTAACTATATTAGACTTAATTAGTTTTGCCAGCTAGCTCAGAGGTCACTAGAAACTTTCTCGAATGTTCAGGAAAGAGTTAACTCTCCGGATTTAGACAAGAAGGGATTAGCTTCTGACAACCATACAAACATGACAACTTTGCTCCCTCAGAAAAGAGTGTATCTCTAGAGTCGTGTGAAAACAATAGGCAGCTATTTCACTCAGTCAACCGTGCATACTTAGTTTCACCAGAGTGCAGAGAAATAGAGAGACGGGCGTTTTCAATAAAAGGTGTTATTTATTGAGCAGTCTTCTTTCTCATGCAAGAGAAATGAATTGCCACAATTGCAATACTTATCATAAAGTAAAGTGCGTACAGTAAAAGTAGTATTATGAAATAATACTGTAAAAGCATTGATATGGTTTCTTAGCCATATGGTACTTTAAAATGGATAAAATATATACATACATAAAAACATTGACTAACGTACTCAACTGGTGCTTCTAACTACGCCTACCCCGGTGTACCTGACCTAAGCCTAATACTTGGGAAGGAGTAAGTAAGTAGCAGTTTAAGTTCAGTTGGTTGAGATTGTTTTGCCAAGAATCTGCATCAAGAATTCTCTTAAGGGTTTAGTCAGCCCCGTACCTTGGTAATAGAATGTGGGAGGTCTGGTATCTCTTTCTTCAGGACTCAATCTCCCAGCTACCCGCAAGGGTGGCTGGAAACACCGGAGCTGGATTTTCTCGGCTGGAGAAAAAGACAGCGTCTCTCTCAGTGCGTCAAAACGGGAGGGGCGGCTTCCGTGGGCTCTTGCATCAGCTGGGTTCTCGGGCATGTAGATAGCCGCTCTGCTCCAAACCACCGTGTGTTTGCTTAAGGCAACTGTTGGTATATTTATACCTGAAAGGTGCCGAGTTTGACGTAAGGTTGGACGTAAGACGTCACTAAGAACTAACAGTTCTTTCTGGACTCCAGGAGTTCTTGTTCAAATCAAAACAAAAGCAGGGGGGGATTTCCCGGGCTGCTGGAGGCTTGGTTTGTTTAAAGAACGCGTTGTGCTTTCTAGGAGTTGATGGGAGTAGCCATGCTGTGCTTTGGACTGCATGGGCTAATACTGAATATGGATATGATTCTTATGCCTTTATAAGGATATTATTAATTATAACCACATAAGGGCATGAATCCGGAATATCGAATTAGGGTCCTAGATAGAAATACAACACCCACTCCACTGATTAATGTCCATCATTACTAAAAACTAAGCAATAGTAAACATATAACGATGCATGTGTGTTTTCCAACCCACCACAAAACACATATTTCGCATTTGAAATGGTATATGGTAAATACACGAAAATGAGTGTTGATACTGTACGCTTTTCAAGCAGTCATCATTCAGTTAAATGCATATATATATCAGCTGAATGAATTGCGAAAATTACACATGAAATGGCTCTTAATACAGAAAAGAAGGTCGAGACCATTCCATCACATATTTATACAAAATGTTGTATATGCGCTAGAGGCTGAGGTAAAATATTGTCTCTAGTATCTTAAAAATAGAAGCTCTGTTCTCTAAGAATAGTTCTACTTTAAGCACAGTACCATGTGCCAAAAAAAAGTAAATATTTTGGAAAATGGACAAAAATAATTTCGCTTTCAGGGGAAAAAATTGTTCCAAATATTTTCGGTAACTTTGTTTATCAAAACTGAAGGCCGAATTCAGAGTTCACGCTGTGTGCTTGTTAATAATATTCATTCTCGTTGTTCAGGGGAGAACATTATTTCAGACAGACTCGCAAAAAATTGGTCTACCACATCAGGTGAAAGTTCGACCAAGTTCGAAAATGCTGCAACTGTGCAGTTCTCTGCGTGATTGCTATCATCGATGTTAGGATCAGCAATGCTCACAGAAGGTTGTACCTGTTTGGTGCTCCTTTCCTCTCGTACCTCACCGCCACCTACTTGTAGTGGTGAAGTCTCAACGAATGCCGTCATCAGAATAGGTAGCCGCTGGGGACAACACGATGCATGAGTCGTTACAGGACCTAGCAAATGTGAGTTTTGTACTGCAAATGTTTTACAACAGGAGTTAAGGTGTCTGTAGTCCAAAACTAGACGATATGAATCGTCTGGCTTGGAGACAGGAAACAAAGGATTGTTCATTTGTGAGGTGCATGTTTCAATCACCCCTTGATATTCAAGTTGATCTAAGATCTCTCTGACTTGATTTTTAGCTTCTTGTTTAACTGGGTACTGCCTTTGTGCAGTGGGCTGATTTTTTAACTAGATTTTGTGGTGAGGGGAGTCCTCATCCCATCCTACATGATTTTTGTATAAAGCAGGAGCTTGGGCCACTGCCCATTTTCTTGCCAATGTGTATTTTTTTATGAATCGGAATATGATTTGAGAAGGCAGGCATAATCATTTCTTTGCCATGAGGGCACTCCCTGACAAACTCTGGTGGCCAGTCTTTTTCAGCTAACAGGATGTCATAGCCTTTAGAAAGTTTTTCCCAAAATAGACCTTTTATTTTCCTAGTTTTATCTCCCTCTATACGTAATGTTATTTCATATAGTTTATGGGGCACACTAACTCGTGTGTCTGCAGTTTCCACCTGAATGTATTCATTCGTGTCCACTGTCTCCAGAAGATTCATCAGGATCTTGCGAGCTATGGTCACTTCTGCTGCGCTGTCTAGCATTGTCTGGGCCCACTCTCCGTTTTTCAGTTGTGTCCTCAGAATTCTTGGCATGTTTAATTTTAATACTTGCTACCTTCTTTCTGGGAAATTGTAATTTTTTACTTTGATGAGCAGGTTCCTTGTCTTTGGACTTGCCGTGCTCTTCTCTGTGTTCTGACCGTCCTCTTCTTTCCGATTTCTGTGAGGAAGTCTGAAAAGATCGAGAGGGGCGTGTATCAACATCTTGATATCTATCAGGTTTTTTCAAATTATCCCTATTTCTAAGGTTGTATCTTTTCTCAGAGGGCTCCCTTTGGGGAGACTTGCCTCCTTGGCCAGGAGATCTTTCTCTCCGTTGAGGAGACTTTCCTCTGGACTGGAAACGTTTTTCCTTGGGAGTGGATTGTTTATTACCATCCCAACTCTTTTTTGGAGTATTTAGATTATTTTTAATAAATGTTTTTTCAGGATTTTCAGTTAGTTGGGGTTTTACCGGTTTCCCAGCCAAACTATCTCTTCCTAGTTCTTCATAGGATTTTTCTATGATTCTGGAAAGTTCAAAATGTTGGTCTGCTATATCTGTTTCCTTCAATTTCTGGAAGTACTTTATATCATCCCTTGCCATTGAACTAATTCTCTATATGCCTTTGTTAATTCTTTTAGTTTAACTAGGAGTTCTTCGCTTGACATTGTTTCAATGTCTGGGTGTGTTGCGTAGCTGGCTAGAACCGGCCCTGTGGCTCCTGGTCTACCTAGTGGACTATGCCTGGTGATGTGATTTTGATGTTTTAGGGCGCCATTAAATCAGAGCAGGTGCTCTTGGTAATTTAGTGGGATTTCAACGTCCTCGAAAGGAGTGTATATATCCGGAGGTTCCTCTATTTTTTAATAGTGGAAATCTTTTGTCACAGCGTGTGCTGCTGGAAAATGTATCCATGAATAGAATACCTCTGTCTGCCGATATTCATGGGCCTCTACCACGAATATGACTGTACCAACTCGTGATGTCAGTCCATTTTCTATAAGTTCAAGAGTTATAGTTCTCCTTACGTTGACCAGAATGAGTATAGCATTCGGGTCATTTTCTTGGAGACTTGTGTCTTCCTCTATTAGTTGAGCTGCTATTCTAGCTCTTTCCCTTTCGTCGTCACTTTCAGACATTTTTATTGACTGAAAGTTTTTTGTTGCAGATCGAGTTTCGAGGAAATAAAGATTAGGTGCACAATATTTTGGAACACTGTATCCTTCAACGTTTATTAAACCAAAAACGAATACATAGGATTCTCATCCTACTAAGTTCCGGCGGATATTAACCTTTCACCCACTCCAGACGTCTTTTGGAGTTTTTACGGGAAAAGGGTTCTGTGTGAAAAAGTACGACTGAGTTACTTTAGTGTCTTGCGTTAGATTATCTTCTACCAAACATTGGGCGCCATGTAGTGTAGTTCCTATATTCCCAATAGGCTCTGCGCATTGGAATAATATGAACAGCAGTGTAGACGTAGGACTGAGGTCGACTAGGTCTCTACTGACTATATTAGACTTAATTAATTTTGCCAGCTAGCTCAGAGGTCACTAGAAACTTTCTCGAATGTTCAGGAAAGAGTTAACTCTCCGGATTTAGACAAGAAGGGATGAGCTTCTGACAACCATACAAACATGACAACTTTGCTCCCTCAGAAAAGAGTGTATCTCTAGAGTTGTGTGAAAACAATAGGCAGCTATTTCACTCAGTCAATCGTGCATACTTAGTTTCACCAGAGTGCAGAGAAATAGAGAGACGGGCGTTTTCAGTAAAAGGTGTTATTTATTGAGCAGTCTTCTTTCTCATGCAAGAGAAATGAATTGCCACAATTGCAATACTTATCATAAAGTAAAGTGCGTACAGTAAAAGTAGTATTATCAAATAATACTGTAAAAGCATTGATATGGTTTCTTAGCCATATGGTACTTTAAAATGGATAAAATATATACATACATAAAAACAATGACTAACGTACTCAACTGGTGCTTCTAACTACGCCTACCCCGGTGTACCTGACCTAGCCTAATTCTTGGGAAGGAGTAAGTAAGTAGCAGTTTAAGTTAAGTTGGTTAAGATTGTTTTGCCAAGAATCTGCATCAAGAATTCTCTTAAGGGTTTAGTCAGCTCCGTATCTTGGTAATAGAATGTGGGAGGTCTGGTATCTCTTTCTTCAGGACTCGATCTCCCAGCAACTCTCAAGGGTGGCTGGAAACACTGGAGCTGGATTTTCTCCTCTGGAGAAAAAGACAGCGTCTCTCTCAGAGCGTCAAAACGGGAGGGGCGGCTTCCGTGGGCTCTCGCATCAGCTGGGCTCTCGGGCAAGTAGATAGCCGCTCTGCTCCAAACCACCGTATGTTTGCTTAAGGCAACTGTTGGTATATTTATACCTGAAAGGTGCCGAGTTTGACGTAAGGTTGGACATAAGATGTCACTAAGAACTAACAGTTCTTTCTGGACTCCAGGAGTTCTTGTTCAAAGCAAAACAAAAGCAGGGGATTTCCTGGGCTGCTGGAGGCTTGGTTTGTTTAAAGAACGCGTTGTGCTTTCTAGGAGTCGATGGGAGTAGCCATGCTGTGCTTTGGACTGCATGGGCTATTACTGAATATGGATATGATTCTTATGCCTTTATCAGGATAATATTAATTATAACCACAGAAGGGCATGAATCAGTAATATCGAATTAGGGTCCTAGATAGAAATACAACACTACTACTTATTATTGGCCACATGATTGTGCTTTCATCAGGTCGATTTTCTCCTTTTTTCCAGCAAGGGGCGGTAGTACAACTGATCTTGTTCCGCTGACAGCTAAGACAGGTACTGCTTTTCTGTAAGAAGGCCCAAATTCCTTCTTCACCGCAATCTTTTCTCTGACCAGATCCCCAATCTTTGGAATCCAGACAGGTCTTGCTGGGACAGGTGGTTTTTCTTCAGTGGTAGTTGGCTTTAGCTTTTCGTTACTCAGACTTTTTCTTGTTTCATTTAAGTCCTGTAAAACAGCCAAATGATCTTTGATATCAAAGGCTTTTTGTTGCACCACTGAAGTCTGACAATCCAAGTCCTGAATGATCATTCTGGTACCAAATAAAAGTTCATATAGACTGATACCTCCTAGAGAATTTCTCAGCATATTATTAAGACTACGTTGGACACTTATTAGATGTTTGACCCACCCATCACCCAAACCTAATACCCTCGCTATTATAGATTGCTTTATGTCCCATTTTTTTCTCTCCACTACCGCATTTCCCTCGGGATGGAATGGACTAGAATACCGCAATGCAATGCCCATGCTGACTATTGCCTCCTTGTAAGCCCGAGAGCTAAACGCAGGACCCTGGTCAGAATGTAGCATGCCAATTGCGTATGTGCCGATAAAGACTCGCAAATCTTTTATAACAGTTCTGGCGTCAGCCGAGCGCTGGGGCCACATCCAAATGAATATTTGTCTTAATATTTATGGGACCGCATATGTCCTGATGCTGTCTAATAGTGGTATCTGGGCTGGTGTCTGGTTCGGTTCACAACTTCGATCTCTGTTGCAGTCCTCACAATTCATTGAAAATGTATAATTTTTTACGCTCATCCCCGGCCACCAGTATTGTGATTGTAATTCTATTAGAGATTTCAGGATCTCTTGGTGCCTCAGACCCAATCCCATGTGTGCTTCTTGTATCAAGAAGACTCTCCGGTTCGTGTTTGGAATTACTCTATCCCCCACTCCAGGGATTTGAGCAAACGGAACGGAGTTCGCATCAATTATGTATGTATTGCCGAGTAGATAGTTTAGAGGTAACGCCGCATAATTGCCTTCCAGTGAGGCTTTTACAGCAAGCAGCGTTTCGCCATCTATTTGTTTTTTTGTACGCTTTTTTGTAGCTACGGAAGCCGAGAGATCAGCTGCCGCTGTGGCTTTGTCAGCCAATGAATTCCCTGCAACGTGAACGCCATCACGTTGAAGACTCTGCGTATGTATCATGTGAGTCTTTTGTAGGTATTTCTGCAAAAGAACTACTTGTTCCCATAGTTTTTTATGCTTTATTGTGGCACCTGTCTCATCTTTGTAACCGGTTTTTATCCAGGTCTGCATGGAATTATTGTAAGATCGGATGTAGTAATGCGAATCGCACACTATTAGTGTCGGGAATTCACGATCGGCATTTTCAAGCACCATCTTTAGAGATTTTATTTCAGCTCGCTGAGCTGTACAGTTTCTGAGTGATTCAGTTTTAGTGACCATCGGTCTGAATTTACCTAAACGCCAGCGACCTTTAACAATCGCGCATGCTGCATTGTAAATCTGTTTTTCCACAACGTAGTGTTGTGCAAATCTGTCCGTGTAGATTACACAGGTGTACTGTTCGAGGGGCAGAATTTCGATCGGCAGAGGACATTCATTTTCATATTCCAGATATTCTATTTTTTTCATTTTCGGATCAAATGCGTGTGTCACGTCTTCTGTTGCAAGAGAAGTTTCCCATTTTATCCATTTTGGATCTAGAGCTTTAGCATTAGGATTGCCTGGTATTGTTACCACCTCAAGGGCTGATACAGCTGTTAAAACAGATATCCTTTTTCCCTGGGCTAGGGCTCTTTCTTTTGCTACAGAAGTTTGAACCGCAGTTAGAATTTTTTCAGTTGAACTGAATTTTATTTCAGCTTGTGTGTACAAATGTGATTTGTAAGCTATTGGTACCGTTTCTCCCTCATTAGAGGTCAGGTATGTGAATCCGCATCTTCCTGGGATGACTCGGATTACAAGGTTGCGTTCATTTGGGCGTGTTTGCAGTTTTGTTTTAGTTAACATATCTGTCTGTAATGTTCTTAAAATTTCTGTGTGTTCTTGAGTCCAATTAATTGGTTTAAAATCAGGTTTCATTCGTTCGTAGAGAGGTTTAACCCTCACTGCATAATTTAGAATGTATGTTCTTCCGAAATTCAGGAAATCTAGTATTGATTGTAAGTTCTTCAGCGTTTTTGGAGCTTGGAGTACTGCACACTTCTCTAAGAAGTTGTCTGCTAGGCTTTTGCCTTCACTTGATAATTCATATCCTAAAAATAGGACAGTTAGATGGGCAATTTGTGATTTTTTAAAGTTAAATTTGTACCCTTCAGCTGCGAACCCAAGTATTATGGTGTTCACTCTTTTCAAGTGAGTCTCCAGGCCATCGTCTGTAAGATAGATGTCATCGACATAGGATAATGCCTCATCATCATACATTTGTAGTAACTCTGTTACCCTGGCTGAAAATAATCCTGGGCTGTTCTTGAATCCCTGTGGGAGATGACAAAATTGTTTTTGGGTCCCCATACTGGAGAAAGCGGTCAAATATCTGCTTTCAGGTGCTATGTTTTGACAGAAGAAACCATTTGAAATATCTAATGTTGTTTTATATTTTTTGCACACAATGTTATTCATTAGTGCTGCACTGTGTGAGTTTTGTACTGCAAAAGTTTTACAGCAGGAGTTTAGATGTCTGTAGTGCAAAACTAGACAATATGATTGGAGGCAGGAAACAAAGGATTGTTCATTTGTGAGGTGCATGTTTCAATCACCCCCTGATATTCAAGTTGATCTAAAATTTCTTTTACTTGTTTTTTAGCTTCTTGCTTAACAGGATACTGCCTCTGTGCAGTAGGTTGTTTTTTTAACTGGATTTTATGGTGAGGAGAATCCTCATCCCATCCTACATGATTTTTATATAATGCAGGGGCTTGGGCCACTGCCCATTTTCTAGCAAGTGTGTATTTTTTATGAATTGGAATGTGATTTGAGAAGGCAGGCATAATCATTTCTTCGCCATGTGGGCACTCCCTGACAAACTCTGGTGGCCAGTCTTTCTCTGCTAGATGGATATCATAGCCTTTAGATAGATTCTCCCAAAAGAGACCTTGTATTTTCCTAGTTTAATCTCCCTCTATACGTAATGTTATTTCATATAGTTTATGGGGCACGCTCACTCGGGTGTCTGCAGTTTCCACTTGAATGTATTCATTTGTGTCCACTGTCTCCAGAAGATTCTTCAGGATCTTGCGAGCTATGCTCACTTCTGCTGCGCTGTCTAGCATTGTCTGGGCCCACTCTCCCTTTTTCAGTTGTGTCCTCAAGATTCTCAGGATGTTTTATTTTATTACTGGCCACTTTCTTTCTGGGAAATTGTAATTTTTTACTTTAATGAGCAGGTTCTTTGTCTTTGGACTTGACGTGCTCTTCTTTATGTTCTGACCATCCTCTTCTTTCCAATTTCTTTGATGAAGTCTGAAAAGATCGAGAGGAACGTGTATCAATATCTTGATATCTGTCAGGTTTTCTCAAATTGTCCCTATTTCTAAGGTTGTATCTTTTTTCAGAGGGCTCCCCTTGGGAGATCTATTTCTTTGTTGGGGAGACCTTCTTCTGGACTGAAATTTTTTTTCTCTGGGAGGGGTTTGTTTATTACCCTCCGACTTCTTCTTTTGAGAATTGAGATTATTTTTAATAAAAGTTTTTTCAGGATTTTCAGTTAGTTGGGGTTTTACTGGTTTACCACCCAAACTATCTCTGCCTAATTCTTTATAGGATTTTTCAATTATTTTAGCAAGCTCAAAAGGATGGTCTGCTATATCCGTCTCTTTCAAATTTTGGCAGATTGCCACGCATGCTGCTTCTCCTTTTATGTTGGCTAATAATATAGCTGAGACCTGCTTAAAGTCTTTCAGTGATTTCATACCCAGAGTTAAAGCAGGTTCTGGACCGTATTCATTTTGAATCTGTCTTTGTACATCTGGTATAACCGCCATAGACGGAACACCATGTGTTTTTGTGTAGATAGAAGCAAAGACTGTGCCCCAAGTGTCACAGTCCTCCAAATGTGGTGCGATCCCCATTGGGAGACAGATAGTCAGAATTCTGTGTTTTTCGTGAGGGGTAGTATAAGGAAATACTGCCTCTATCTGAGTGATTTTTTGAGCTAACCAAAATAAAATTTGTTCCCGTTTTGCGGGTGTTTTACCAAGACATGATTGCATATTCTGTGGTGTAATCTTGTTTGTGTTCCCCTGTTGAGGGGTGTTTTGTGGAATTTTAATTGCCCGGTTGGACTGTTGAAGTCCGCATGACATATTGGACCAATTGTCTATGAATTTTAATTAGGTGTTTTAGCTGAACTAAAAGTTTTCTGTCTGACATTGTTTCAATGTCCGGATGTGGTGTGTAGCTGGCTAGAACCGGCCATGTGGCTCCTGGTCTACCTAGTGGACCGAGCCTGGTAATGTGATTTAGATGTTTTAGGGCGCCATTAAACAAGAGCGGGTGCTCTTAGTATGTTAGTGGAATTTCAACTTCCTCAAAAGGAGAGTATTCCTCTGGAGATTCTGCTATTTTGTAGTAGTGGAACTCATGTGTTACAGCATGTGCTGCTGAAAAATGTATCCAGGAATAGAATACCTCTGTCTGCCGAAATTCATGTGCCTCTACCACAAATATGACCGTACCATCTCTTGATGTTACTCCATTTTCTATAATTTTTATAGTTATGGCTTTTCTTACATTGACCGGGATCAATTTTGCATTTGGGACGTTATCTCGGACAAGTGTGTCGTCCACTACGAGTTGAGCTGCTAGTCTAGTTCTGTCCCTTTCGTCCTCACTGTCTGACATTTTTACTGACAGAAAGTTTGCAGAGCAAGTTTTGAGGAAACAAAGATTAGGTGCACAATATTTTGGAACACTGTATCCTTCAACGTTGACTATACCGTAAACTAATACATAGGATTCTCATCCTACTAAGTTTCGGCGGATATTAACCTTTCACCCACTCCAGACGTCTTTTTACGGGAAAAAGGGGTCTTTCTGAAAAAGCACTGCTGAGTTACTCTAGTATCTTGCCTTAGATTATCGCCTTACCAAACGTTGGGCGCCATGTAGTGTAGTTCCTATTTTCCGAATAGGCTCTGCGCATTGGAATAACATAAATGATAGTTCAGACGTAGGACTGAGGTTGACTAGGTCTCTATTGAATATCAATCAATCAATCAAGAAATTTGTATAGCGCACTACTCACCCAGAGGGTCTCAAGGCGCTTGGGGGGGTTCGTTATTGCTCGAATAGCCAGGTCTTGAGTTGCTTCCGGAAGGAGAGGTGGTCTTGAGTAAGACGGAGAAGGATGGGGAGGAAGTTCCAGGTCTTGGCTGCCAGGTAGGAGAAGGATCTTCCTCCCATGGTGGCTTTTCAGATGCGTGGCACGGCGGCGAGAGCGTGGCTGGTCGATCGTAGTTGGCGGGTGGGAGTGTAGAAGGTCAGGCGGTCGTTGAGGTACCTGGGGCCTAGGTCGTGGAGGGCTTTGTGTGCATGGGTGAGGAGACGGAACATGATTCTTTTGCTGACGGGGAGCCAGTGCAGGTCTTTCAGGTGTCCGGAGATGTGGCTGTGGCGGGGGATGTCCAGGATGAGTCGTGCGGAGGCGTTCTGGATGCGTTGGAGTCTTTTCTGCAGTTTGGCGGTGGTTCTGGTGTAGAGCGTGTTTCCGTAGTCCAGCCGGCTGGTGACAAGTGCCTGGCTGACCGTCTTCCTGGTTTCGGTGGAGATCCAACGGAAGATCTTTCGGAGCATGCGTAGGATGTTGAAACAAGCGGACGAGACGGCGTTGACTTGTCTGGTCATCGACAGGGAGGAGTCCAGGATGAAGCCCAGGTTGCGTGCGTGGTCTGTTGGTTTGGGTGCGCTGCCTAGGGCCGGGGGCCACCAGGAGTTGTCCCAGGCAGATGGCGATGGTCCAAGGATGAGGACTTCCGTCTTGTCTGAGTTCAGTTTCAGACGGCTGTTCTTCATCCACTCTGCTACTTCTTTCATCCCTTCGTGCAGGTTGGTTCTGGCGGTCGCGGGGTCATTGGGGAGGGAGAGGATCAGCTGGGTGTCGTCGGCGTAGGAGATGATGTTGAGGCTGTGTTGGCATGCGATACCTGCGAGCGGGCTCATGTACACGTGGAAGAGGGTGGGGCTGAGTGATGATCCTTGTGGTACGCCGCAGATGACTTCGGTGGCCTCTGATCTGAACGGGGGAGGCGGACTCTCTGGGTTCTTCCGGGGAGGAACGAAATGATCCACTCCAGTGCCTTCTCTTGGATTCCAACGTTGCTGAGGCGTTGTACTAGGGTGCGGTGGCAGACAGTATCGAACGCTGCGGAGAGGTCCAGGAGGATGAGGGCCGCTGTTTCCCCGTTGTCGAGCAGGGTTCGGATGTCGTCAGTGGCTGCGATGAGGGCGGTCTCCAAGCTGTGATTGGCTCGGAAGCCGGACTGTGAGTGGTCGAGGGATCCGTTCGTCTCGAGAAAGGCGGCCAGCTGTTTGTTGACGGTCTTCTTGATGACTTTGGCAGGAAACGGGAGGAGCAAGAGGGGGCGGTAGTTCTTGAGGTCGGTGGGGTCTGCAGATGGTTTCTTCAGAAGGGCGCTGAGTTTGGCGTGTTTCCAGATCTCCGGGAAGGTGGCGGTGTTGAAGGAGCAGTTGATGATGTCCCAGATTTGGGGTGCGATGGTGGAGCCGGCCTTGTTGAAGACGTGGTGGGGGCATGGGTCGGTTGGTGATCCGGAGTGGATGATGTTCATCGTGCGGGTGGTGTCTTCAGTGCTGACCGGGGTCCAGTCGCGGAGGGTGGTGGTGGGGGGCGTCGGTTCTGTGGTGGGGTGCGTGGTCTGTTCGCCGAAGCTGTTGTGTATGTCTGCGATCTTGCTGTGGAAGAATGTGGCGAGTGAGTCGCAGAGGTCTTGTGAGGGAGTAATGTCGTTGTTTCCGGCATTGGGGTTGGAGAGCTCTTTGACGATGCTGAAGAGCTCCTTGCTGTTGTGTGCGTTGTTGTCTAGTCGTTCCTTGAATGCTGTCTTCTTGGTGGTGTGGATCAGCGGTGGTGTTTGTGGGTGGCGTCCTTGAGGGCGGTCATGTTGTCTGTGGTCGGGTTCTTTCGCCAGGCATTTTCGCGGGTGCGGCAGTTCTTCTTGGAGTTTTTGAGGTCGTTGTTGAACCACGGGGCTTTCTTGCTTCCGGGCCTGCTGGGATGGGTTTTCAGGGGTGCGAGGTCGTCGGCGCAGTTGGTGATCCACTGTGCGAGGTTGAGGGCTGCTTGGTTGGGGTCCGTTGATCTGGTGGGAGGGTTCTGATTCAGTGATGCGGTGAGCTGTTTGGTGGTGATCTTGTTCCAGTTCCTGCGGGGAACCTGTTGTGGGAGGTGGTGACTTGTGGTCTTTCTGAAGCTGAAGTGGACGCAGCTGTGGTCTGTCCAGTGGAGTCCGGTGGAATGGCTGAAGGAGATGTGCTTGCTGGAGGGGAAGATTGGGTCAAGCGTGTGTCCGGCATAGTTAGTGGGGGTGTTCACCAGTTGCTTGAGTCCGAGGTTGGCGAGGTTGTCCAGAAGGGTGGTGGGGTTGTTGTCGTTGTTGTTCTCCAGGTGGAAGTTGAGGTCCCCTAGGAGGATGTAGTCAGCGGAGGGGAGGGGGTGTGGGCTGATGAAGTCTGCAATGTCTTCGCTGAATTGTGTGCGGGGTCCTGGGGTCTGTAGATGAGGGTGCCTCTGAGTGTGGTCTTGGGGTCCGTGTGTATCTGGAAATGGAGATGTTCGGCGGCTGTGGGGGTGACATCGGAGTTGGTCATGATCCGGATGGTGTTCTTGTGGACGATGGCGATGCCTCCTCCGGTCTGGTTGACGCGGTCCCTCCGGATGATCTTGTAGCCGTCCGGGATGGCTATGGTGATGTCGGGTGCCGAGGAGGCGTTCATCCAGGTCTCCGTGAGGAAGGCGACGTCCGGAGATGTGGTGTCGAGCAGGTTCCATAGTTCCACGGCGTGTCTGTGGACGGAGCGGGTGTTGAGCAGGATGCACTTTAGGTGATTGCTGATGGTGCTTGGCTTGGCGGGTGCGGGTGGGTTGCAGGCGAACTTGCAGGGTTGGCAGGTGAAGCGTCCGTGGGTGCATCCTGGGGTGGCTTGGTGGCAGCCGGGGAGGCGTCCGGTGTTGAGTGCGCTGAGGGTGGCAGCGTCGTACGTCCGGCGGGCGGGGTGGCATCTGCGAGAGCCAGGGGGTCTGGCGCTGGGAGCGGTCTAGGCGCGGACGGGCTTACCTTGGCGCACCATTGGTGCACCCGCTGCACGTGAACGCTGCACGCATGCGCGGACTCTGCCATAAATGGAGAGTGGAGGGGGCGGAGCGAGGGAGGAGCAGCTGGGAGGCGGGAGCGGGGTGGCGAGTGGGGAGGGGGGCGATGCGAGGTGAGGCTGAAGGAGCGGGGGTGGGGCCACGGGGGAGCAGCGGCGGGGAGCGGGGTGGGTCAGCGGAGGAACGGAGAGAAGAAACCAAACAGAGGCACAACAGTGGCACACAGGGGGCAGGCAAACAGACAGGGGCACAACAACGGGAGGAAAGCGGTGATGGAGCAGACAAAGGTCAGGGGCACAACAGAGAAATCAGGGCACAACAGCGGGAGAAACGGAGTACTGGCACAAAACAGAATACTGGCACAATACAGTAAAATGCGGCAAAATGCAACAAAAGACGATCCAGGTAGTAGTTACCGGCGGCAAACGGGGACCGGGCTCACGCAGGTGGGCCACGCGGCGGGTGGAGCGACCGGCTCTGACCAGGTCAGGTCAGGTCACAGCTCCCCGCCTCGCAGACACCACCGTAAGAGCTCAGTGGGAGGGAGGAGCAGCTGGGAGGCGGGAGCGGGGTGGCGAGTGGGGAGGGGAGCGATGCGAGGTGAGGCTGAAGGAGCGGGGTGGGGCCGCGGGGGAGCAGCAGCGGGGAGCGGGGTGGGTCAGCGGAGGAACGGAGAGAAGAAACCAAACAGGGGCACAACAGTGGCACACAGGGGGCAGGCAAACAGTCAGGGGCACAACAACTGGAGGAAAGCGGCGATGGAGCGGACAAATGTCAGGGGCACAACAGAGAAATCAGGGCACAACAGCGGGAGAAACGGAGTACTGGCACAAAACAGAATACTGGCACAATACAGTAAAATGCGGCAAAATGCAACAAAAGACGATCCAGGTAGTAGTTACTGGCAGTGGCAGCGGCAAACGGGGACTGGGCACACGCAGGTGGGCCATGCGGCGGGTGGAGCGACCGGCTCTGGTCAGGTCAGGTCACAGCTCCCCGCCTCGCGGACACCACCTTAAGAGCTCAGTGGGAGGGAGGAGCCGCTGGGAGGCGGGAGCGGGGTGGCGAGTGGGGAGGGGAGCGATGCGAGGTGAGGCTGAAGGAGCGGGGGTGGGGCCGCGGGGGAGCAGCTAGACTTAATTTAGGTTTGCCAGCTAGCTCAGAGGTCACTAGAAACTTTCTCGAATGAACAGGGAGGAGTGAACTTCCCTGATTAGACAAGAAGGGATTCAGCTTCTGACAACCGCATAAACATGACAACTTTGCTCCCCCAGAATAAGGAGTATATCTCCAGAGTCGTGTGAAAACAATAGATAGCTATTTCACTCAGTCAATCGTGCATACTTAGTTTCACCAGAGTGCAGAGCAATAGAGAGACTGGCGTTTTCAATACAAGGTGTTATTTATTGAGCAGTCTTCTTTCTCATGCAAGAGAAATGAATTGCCACAATTGCAATACTTGTTATAAAGTAAAGTGTGTACAGTAAAAGGAGTATTATGAAATAATACTGTAAAAGCATTGATATGGTTTCTCAGCCATATGATACTTAAAAGGTATAAAATATATACAGTTACATACAATGATAAAAGTTTGACTAAACGTACTCAACTGGTGCTTCTAAATACGCCTACACCGATGTACCTAACCCAAGCTTAGTACGTGGGAAGGAGTAAGTGAGCTGCAGTTTAAGTTAAGTTAGTTTTTGCCAAGAATCTGACTCAAGAATTCTCTAAGGATCTAATCAGCTCCGTACCTTGGTTTTAGAATGGAGGAGGTCTTGTATCTCGCTCTCCGGACTCGATCTCCCAGTAACCCGCAAGGGTGACTGGAAACACTGGAGCTGGATTTTCTCGGCAGGAGAAAAAGACAGCGTCTTTCTCAGTGCGTCAAAATTGGAGGGACGGCTTTCTTCGGCACTCGCATCAGCTGGGCTTCGGATAAGTAGATAGCCGCTCTGCTCCACACCACCGTGTGTTGCTTAAGACAAACACTGGTATATTTACACCTGGAAGGTGCCTTGTGTGACGTAAGGTTGGACATAAGACGTCAATAGAAGATGTCACTAAGAACTGGCCTTTCTTTCAGTGCTCGGGGGGGAGTTCTAGGACAAATCAAAACAAAAGCATGGGGAATTCCCAGGTTGCTGGAGGTTTGGTTTGTTGAAAGAACTCTTTGTACTTTCTAGGAGTCTAAGGAGGTAGCCTTGCCGTATTTGGTTTGCGTTGGCTATTACTAAATATGGATTTGATTCTTATGCCTTTATAAGGGTATGATTTGCTATAACCACATAAGGGCATAAATCGGGATTATTTAATTAGGGTCCTAGATATGATCACAACAGTTCGTCTTACTAATTCTTTTCTTTTCCCTTTGACATCGGGTATCTGAGAGAAGGTTGCTTATGTGTTTTCTAATCCTAATACGCTTGCAAATAAAATGGCTGCTGCTACGCGGGAATTTCCACTGCGCATGCGTCTGTCATACTCACGTGATATGACGTACTCGCAGTTCTGAAGTAAGTCTGTCGCGTCTGCGCACTAGTGTTAATATGGCTGCTCTGTGTTCTCACATGCGAGAGGCTTGCACTGCTGCTTTTGCTAAGCTGTTGGTTCTGCTTAATCCCAATGCTATAGTTTATTATAAAGTAATGGGTAGTGTAGAAATTCATGGAATACAGTGTAATCATTTATTTCTGTGTTCTAAAATGTTTCCTTTTACTTTTCATGTATCGTATTCTTTGGGCCTGGGAGGTGCTTATTACTCCATCTTGGAAGTCTTTACCGCGCATGACAGTCTGCAGCGAGAAGATGAACCTTGTGTCATTGAACACGCGCCAGATGGCAATCACAGCCAAGATGCGCCTGGGAAGATGACATCTGACATTTGGGAGCTTTCCCTGCAAGCCATTCTTTTGTTGCTGGACTTTGGCCCTGGACGCTTTCCCTGCGAGTGATTGATGCCGTCACCCCTGCGCCCGGAGGCGCTATAACCTCCCTGCAGCCTCCGCGTCAGGCTAAGCCCGGGCAAAGGGCGGGCCCTCTGTGGCCCTCAGAGGCGTATGGAGGCTGGGCTGGCCACCCCATACATCTTCTGTTACCCCCTTACGTATTCTAAAGTAAGATCTGCTGTTGGGACTATTATTGTTGTGCACATTGTTGATTCACTGGAGAACTGTAAGAACTTTATTCCATAATGCCCACGAAATCTAGCACGGCCGGTAAAACATCAGCAATACCTTAACCCATATCATAACCGATTCCCTCACGGACAGCTCTCTTGAAGAGCAGCTCCCAGCAAAACTTTCCAGCACTGTAAAGGCCGCGCCTTCTGTCCCATCTAAAAGAAAGCGTGGTCGAACCAAACATAAAGGCTCTAAAGCAAAAAATTCTAAAACTTCCATATCTCCCTTACCTTCTACATATGATCTCCAAAACCCAACTGTTTTTAATCCCCAGCACGCATTTCCATTAGATGATGTTATGAGTAAAATAGAACATTTAACGAGATCTTTACTGCTGCCTCTCCTTGAGCGTGTCAAGCAAATAGCAGTCCAACTCGAGGAAGTTCAAGCCGTGTGTACTCGAATATGAAGTTACTCAGCAAATTGACTGTTAGCAGGCTCTCTTTGAAAATTCCCCTCCTTAGTGAAAAATCTAAACTAGGTAAGAGTCCTCCCAAGCCAAAGCCCATGCCTACGATAACACCTCAACTTAACTCCACCACTAGTCACTCCCTCAACCCAGCTCCAACTATTTATAATTCCAGAGATACAAGACAATTAGAACAAAATAATTTTCATGAACAGGACTTGGATAACATTCATGGGGGTAGGCCTATGGCGATCAAAAATTTAAGAGGGAAGGTGCTCTATGTAAACCTCCTACCCGAAGCAGAACCCTACGTAATAGTGTTAACCGGGGTTCCGACATTGAAGCCTGGCCAATTTGAAAATTACCAGACCTTGAAAAACAAGGTCATGCATTGGCTTAGCATCAATAGGCCACTACCCGCAAGTATAGATGGTAAAATCCTACATGTTAGGAGGTTACCTTGGCTGGGACAAAGACCCAATGATATACAAGGGGACAGCATGATTATAAATGTTAAAGACTACAGGACTACTAATTTTATTAGAGATTGGTATAGCGACAGCTATGAGGGAGGCATATCTACCAAATCTTTAAGCTATTTTTACCCAAGACCTCTTGTTGAAAACCACACCCCAATGACCCCGATGAGTAACCCGGCCCCAACCTTCAATATCGCTACCTTCAATCGTTTTGCGGCCCTATCTAGTTTAGAGGGGGTGGATTGACTCGTAAATAACTATGTTAAGACCTTAAAGCATAAGTTGATTCGGAAGGTCCTTATAACCCCAAATAATATAAGTGCTGGGCATCCAGAGGATCTTATTTTGGTTGCCTCCCCACATAACCCTTTCATTGTGAGCACTGACAACATGCAGAATATGTACCAATTTCATGTGGCGAATAGTTTGTCTAATCCCAGGCAAAATTATTCCACCCCGACCCTCTGTCTGTAACGGAAGTCCCTCAAGTACCTCCCTTCGCTACCATTGTACCACCGGGTGAGCTAACACTTAATATAATTTATTGGAACGTAGCAGGGTTAAGCACTAAAATCAATCAAGTCACCTGGCTTGAAATAATTCGAGAACACTCCGTAGTCTGTCTGCAGGAAACTTGGCTGATTTCTCTCATCCACATTCAGAGATCATAAAACGTTTCAGTCAAATGCTCGCCCCTCTACCTAAATGAGGCCTAATCATCTATCTATCTATTGATCTTCCGTTAAAGGAAATTTCTGCACTGAAGATAGCTGAGAATTATCAAATCCTAAAAATAACAGTTAACAAAGGGTGTACGTACTTTCTGGTCAACATGTATAACAATTTGCCCTTTTCTGATTTTGTTATTGTTTTGAATGAATTGTTACATGTTTTAATGGAGCAACGGGCTAGACTCCCTGTTTCTTCTTTTAACTTGATATAGGGTGGTGATTTTAATATTCCTTTGTGTGCAAACTATAATTCTACTAAATGCGGCATTATAGATGAAAGTGGGTGTCCCTTAACTCACTTTACTCATTCTATCCCAGGGAATTGTCTGAATGAACTGTTATTCTCGTTAGACTTGGGCTTTGCAAATGACTTAGTTGATCCCCCTGTAGCATTCTCTCCTACTTTTCATGGAAGGGGCCTATCAAGTGTTATTGATTATATATTAAGTACCCATAATTCGCATTCCCACCTGTCAAAATTCATAACGGGGGCAGATATTAGTAGTGACCATCATTCTAATAGTCTTACTATCACGATCCAGGGCATTCGTCATCAAACTAGGATTGCTAGCTTACTTAATCAACAGGCCCTGACAGTAGCTAAGCCAAATGGGTTCTCAGTTAAATGGTCGAGTGCAGACCCTAATGCTCTGTCAGCTAAGGTAATTAAAAGAGCACTCCCCTTATTGGAAATATGTTTAGACATATAATCCCCTGCGGATTTGATTTTGACCAGTTTTGCAGAGATCACTAAAATAATAAGAGAGGAACTATTCCGCAAGCAGAATTCCAATCCCGCTCAAGGGATAGGTTGGTTTAACACCCAATGTCGTAGGGCTCTTTCTTTTCTGAAGGAGGCCCTACGTAACCCTATAAGGGATGTTCTTGTAGTGAGAAAACTTAGAAAGGAATACAATTTGGCCACCAAAAACTGTAGACACGAAACATAAAAAAGGACTTATGGGACAACTTCATGACAGTTGCTGAACCAAAGATAGCTCTGCATTTTGGCGCGTAATAAAATCTCCCTTTTTCTCAGAGTCGAGCTCAGCACCTAGGATAAAAGTAGCTGTCTCTGCCGAGAATTCGGTTACACATTTTTCAAAACTTTTCTCTGGGGAACAATTTTCACAGAATGATGGTGAGCAAACAAGGGTGGGCGCCTCCTCCACTTCCAAAACGTATCCTATGCAGTTAGTCTTTGGTCATAATGAAGTCATCGCTGCATTGTCAGCCTCAAAGTCCGGCAAAGCTCCTGGGCCAGACGGGATTCCCTTGGACATCTTTACCCATTACCAGGAGCTCTGGTCTCCGATCTTGACCCGTGTTTTTGAGGCTGCCACAACCGTTGGGTTAATTGACTCATGGTCAACGTCTACTCCCCATCTTTAAAAAAGGCGATCGTAACGACCCTGCATGCTACAGGCCCATATCCCTCCTTGATTCCCTTGGCAAAGTGGCAGGTCGACTGGTTCTCGAGCGATTACACGAATGGGCCGAAGCCAATAAAATTATGACTGACCTTCAATATGGGTTTCGGGAGGGTCTGGGCACGGTAGAGCAGGCGTTAAACCTTTCCCTTTTTATTGGCAAATATGTGGGGGCTAAGAATGGTAATCTTCACCTTGTATACGTAGACCTCTCCACAGCATTTGACTGCATGTCTCACTCAAAATTATGGTAAATTTTAACTGAACTGGGTGTTGACCAGCCCCTGGTCACATTTCTTTGTGAACTGTACTCTGGCGCTTCGGCGAGGGTGAGATACGGGATCCATGGCGATCTTACATCATCATTTGCCATTTCCAGGGGCGTTAGGCAGGGCTGTGTACTGGCTCCCTTCCTTTTTAATCTTTATACTAACGGCCTGGAGTTGGCTATGTTGGAAGGGAGCCAGGACCTCCCCACAATAGCCCATCGCCCTATCCCTGCATTATTATATGCGGACGACTCTGTGATAATGGCAAGAACCCCTAACCAGCTGCAGCACCTTCTTAAGAACTATTGTAATTTTATGTCTTCTCTGGACCTAATGGTCAATATTAAAAAGACTTTTGTTATGCATGTGGGCAAGTGGTTAAAGAAACCCAAACCGATTGTTATCGCCAACGACAGGCTGGATTGTACTAACACCTATCCCTATCTAGGCATTCTATTTGACAGTAAAATGTCTTGGAGGCAGGCTATGTGCAGTAGGAAACTACTGTTTTTACGAGCCACCACTGCCCTGGTAGCCTTTGCAAGAAAGCTTGGTAAGCCTCCCCCCCCGAAGAACTTTTGAAAATGTATTACGCCAAATGCCATAGCGTTACAGTATATGGCGCGGGGGGTTGGGGCTATGCTGCCGCAGACGATCTTCAGGTTGTAGAAAACGCTTTTATTAGGTATGTGCTGGCAGTTCCTAAAAGTGCTCCAACTTACGGTAGCCATATTGAGTTGGGTATGGACTATATTACTGATAACATCAAAATTCAGCCCATTCTCTTATGGCACCGAGTGTGGACCACGGAGCAGTGTCATTCGACTCGTACCCTTATTACCGACTGCCTGGGCTTGGCATACTGGTCCAAAATCCCTTGGTTGGCCTATGTGAACAATTTTTTGGTGGACTTAGATCTGTCTTTGTATTTTCTTGAGCCATTAACTATGTCAAACATTTCAAGGAAAAACTTGAAAATGTTATGTTTATCGCATTTAAGGGAGTTGCGTTTATCTCAAGAAATTAGCAAGCCTTCTAATATTCAGATTCTAACTGTCCAACCCACTTCAGGCATCCAACCATATTTAAAATATCATTTGAATGCACATGAAAAATATCTCCTAACAAGGTTTCGTTTTAATACTTTCTTTCGTATGATTTCTTTTCCGAAAAAACAGGATTGGTCTAAATCTATCATTAAATGCCCATGTGACGACTCTTCGGACCAATCCACAATTCACGTTATACCATTTTGCAGGTTTTACGAATTGCCTCGAAAGCGTTGGATCATTCCTCTACTGTCATTCATGGGCCTGAGATCTTGTCGTCCCGCTTTTCTGGCTTTGCAATATTTGGATTCTGTATTCCTTGCCAAATGTGTAGCATGTTTTCTTAAAATGTGTATAAAATACCGACGCAACTATGATTAAATGGCTGTTTTAATGCACTAGCACTTTATTATCACATCCTCTGCCTTTTTAACAATTTTTAACAAATTGTAATCCTTTTTTAAATGTAATTATGTTTTTCGGAAATACTTTTACCGTTGACTAAATGTTATAAATTGTATGCTGTTATGTACTTTTTATGGTTCCTACAAAATTATGGCAACCGAATAAAAGATGTATGACTGATCGACACCTGACCCTACTAGAAGAAGCTAAATTGTATACAAAGTATTTGTCAATAGAACATCCATTGTTAGGAGGAAGAAATCGGCATGAGAACCTGAATTTGATGGGCGTGATCATAAATTTGAATAAGGAGACGGAGAAAGTCTAAAATGTAGGTGATGAGATGACCTGTCCTCCTCCTTTGTCCAATCGAAATTGGGGATCCTTACACTTGCAACATTGACACTGACCTGGAAACAGTATAATTAGCGTAAGTTTAGCTAGAGAAATTGTTCGACTTGTCTGAATAGCTGACCTGTCACTGACCCATCGCACTCAATAGGTGACTAAGAGCAGAGAGCTGCGAAGCACTCTGTTGGGAGGTTCGAGAACCCAATTGGGTTTTTGGGAAGTAAAAGTGCTGGCGAAGCACTTTGCTGATGAAAGCTGTAGCCCTATCAGGGTTTTGGCTGATTCCTTGCAGAGAGGGAGTAGTGCAGGTGTTGCAACCGAAACTGCGGGTGCTGGTCTTAACCTTTGGTGGTCCGGTCCTGATCCAAATTCTGGGGTTATCCTGTCTTGATTTTCCATGATCTGCACCTGCTCGCCTACTGGCACTGAAATCTTTCCAACTGACCCGTGGCCAGGGTTGGTCTTCACACTATTCTAGGTAAATATAAATCTGTGTGGGTAATTGTCTTTCTAATTTGCGTCCTTTTCTTTACCTTCCCTGATTTGCAAAGCTTTGATTGCATATGTTCCTTTTCTTCTCCGTCCCTTGGTAAATGCGATATTTTCATGTATTGCTGTCTATTAGCTTGTTCCATTATTCAACCCACCTTTTAGTTAATGCTAAATGTTTTCCATGATAGTATATGTTCCTTTTTTCACCCTCCCTTTAAGGAGTTAAGCTTGATTATCTGAATCTATAGAGAGTTCCAATTCTTACCTTCCCTATAGTTATGAGCTAAAACTGAGTTTTGATTTTTTGCATATTGTGTTCTCTTTTTCCAAACTGTCAATAGTTGTGAAAGTTCTTGGGTCTAGTATGTTCCCTTTCTTTACCTTCCTTTAGTAAAATTGCGTAAGCCTGTTTTCTAAAAAAGCATGTTCCTTATTCTTACCTTCCCTTTATTTCAAGTTTGCTAAATGGTTGGCATAATCTATCTTTTACATAGCTATACACTATTCCTGATTTTGGTCATTGATAGTTTAATCGCTTACAATTTGCGGTTGATGACTTTTGATGATGATTAGATAAAGAGTTTGAACCTACGTCTGTGGTTATTATACAGATGCAAATGTTTTTGGTATTTTTGAGTGCCTTTCTTTATTTAACTCCCTGATTCATCATGGTCTTAGGTATGTAGTAACAAGGATTGGTAAGTTACTGGTATACGAATTAGTGAGAAAATTAAATACACTGGTAGTAGAGCGTGGGTTATCTGAATAACTGATAAGGTATATGAAACTTTGGATTATGGGCCCAGGTGAGTATATGGTAAAATCCTAGTTGGGTGACCTGCTCGCTCTATCAGTATTCTTTCTTGGTAGCAGTAGTATGGTTAGGGATTTTTTAAAGTTAGGTAGTTAATTAGTTAGTTGGTTACAGTTCATGTTTTATTGATCGATCAAATGTGGTATTGTTGAGATGTTTTGATGCTGCTATGTTGAATTTTATGTATTAACCAAAATCGTTTGTACCTGTTATATGTTTTGTCTGGAATCCCCGGGGGCAGAATAGCGGGTGGTAAATAGAAGCCACATCGCGGCGAGGTCACTTACCTGAGGAAGTTAGTGCATGGTTGGGCAGAACCGGAAGCACTATTTAGGGTTTTCCGTATGAATGTGTGAATAAATGATAGCAAAGAGTTTGGTAGCAAAACTTTTGTTGTGATATAACCTAGTAAGGGTCACACGGAAGAAGTAGCAGGTTTGTGTGAGCTTGATAGATAGCAAAGGGGTTCGCTGGTGAAACTTTTGTCTTAGTATATATCCCGGAGTGGATAAAGGCTGGAGGAGTAGCAGGTTCTCTCATGTTTGTATGAAGGGTAGGCGGAGGAGTTCTACTCATAGTGTATGAAAAGTAAACAGAAGGGATTTACTTGCAGTGAAATATTTCTTTCCTATCTAGTCACTCGGGTACAGTGGCAAATGTGTTTCCGTTGTTAAATAATATCTGCACTTTAAAATCAAAAGAATTTAGGTTTTGAAATACCTTGAGAAGGAGGGAGTCAGTTGCGGAGCTGCACTGACGTCACTCAGAGTCGCGCTGGTATTGGTTAAAACAGCGGCGTGTAGCTGAGATAGCATTGTAAAGGAGGGGTGAGCGCAGGAGCGTGGGAACTTATCTCACGAGAATAGTCGCGCACCCATTGGTTGAAATTATTTGAAACCACAGTGTCGGTTGGTTGTCGGAAAATAAAAAACGCGCTAGTATTGGAAGCATTTAGTAAACAGAAAAAAAGTATTTTTCGCACGATTTGAATTTTTGTGAAATATATGTAGTATCCAAGTCTTCCAGAAAATCGACCTGATCCAAGATACTTAGGGTTTGCTAGGGATCAGATGTTAAGAGGCGGACCTAACAATATGTATGGAAGTGAGAGAAAATTGTCCCTTGTGGACAAAGTTAAAAATTACTTTAAAAAAGACAAGCCTAATAAAACTAGAGAAGCAGTTATTATTCCACCACCGAATACTCCTGCATCATTCATTATGTTTGACAGGGGATACCATTCCTGTGTATGGTTGGAGAACTGGGTGGAGTGCACAAAAGATGATGGAATTCTGGCATTTCCTTTAGAAGGCACCTTTAATGGAAGAACTTTGTTTACTTTAAGAACTCGAATGAATGATTTACATCCCAGAGGTAGATTAACGTAATATGAGGCATTAGAAGAATGGGAGATTGAGGCTTTTGAGCGAGACAGACCTAGAATTGACAAAGGACTGAGTACATTTTACCCAAAGGTTCCGCGAGATTCCAAAGATTAACAAATGAAACAATGGAGACAGAATATGTTAGTGGAAGGACTTTACCCAGTACTAACCGTAGAGGAGCCTGTGGGAAGGAAAAGGACTGAGAAAACTAAACATTTAATGACTAGTGGTGATTCAAACGATGATTACCTGTAGGATTTATTAATGAAAAATCCACCACCTTATAATGAGAAACCAAGAACAGTGAATACGAATAATCAGTTTTTAAACCACCTTATAATGAGGAGTCAAGTACAGCAAATCCGACTGCCCCGTTTTTAAAGCCACCTTTAATTCCACAAGTGATACATGAGACCTCCATCGAAAGGGTATTACAAGAAAGAGGAAGAGAAGCTTTAAGTAAACAGAGAAGTGAATTACTTCAGAAAATTTCACAATTAAATACAGGTCCTGAGGCTTTGACAATTCCAGTGACTATTGGCCCAGTTGTTCCCTTATACGGAGATAAGCAAGCTAGTCCAAAAGCTCCAGTTATAACTGCATCAGTAGTACAGCCAAGAAAAGAACCACTGAAGTATTGCGAGATGCGTGCATTGCTGGCTGCGCCAAGCACTGTGTGCAATTTTTAAATTCACTCCTTAGTTGTTTTTGAACTTATTTTACCTTCAGTCCTTACTCTCCTCTTCGCGCTCGCCACCCGCTACTGCCCCGGTCCACCGCAGCTGTTGCTGGTTGTTGTGGAGGGCGGACCAGTGGAGCGAGACATGCCCCCAGTTAGAAATCTACTAAAGGACCTAGCCTAGGGATGCGCGGCTGTAGTATTGCGAGTCGCGTGCATTGCTGGCTGCGCCAAGCGCTGTGTGCAATTTTTAAATTCACTTTTTAGCTGTTTTGGAACTTATTTTACCTTCAGTCCTTGCTCTCCTCTTGCGCTCGCCTCCCGCTCCTTGCCCGGTCCACCGCAGCTGTTGCTGTTTGTTGTGGAGGGTTAACCAGGGGTGAGAGACACGCCCCCATTTAGAAATCTACTAAAGGACCCAGCCTAGGGACGCGCGGCTGAAGTATTGCGAGTCGCGTGCATTGCTGGCTGCAATATTAAAATTCACTCCTTAGTTGTTTCGGAACTTATTTTACCTTCAGTCCTTGCTCTCCTCTTCACGCTGGCCTCCAGCTCCTGCCCCGGTCCAGCGCAGCTGTTGCTGTTTGTTGTGGAGGGCGGACCAGTGGAGCGAGATACGGCCCCAGTTAGAAATCTACTAAAGGACCCAGCCTAGGGATGCGCGGCTGAAGTATTGAGAATCGCGTGCATTGCTGGCTGCGCCAAGCGCTGTGTGCAATTTTTAAATTCACTCCTTAGTTGTTTTGGAACTTATTTTACCTTCAGTCCTTGCTCTCCTCTTCGCACTCGCCTCCCGCTCCTGCCCCGGTCCACCGCAGCTGTTGCTGTTTGTTGTGGAGGGCGGACCAGTGGAGTGAGACACGCCCCCTCCGCCATGGCTCTTTCAGCCACACCTCCCTTAGTCTCTCGGGAGTATAAAAACAGGCCCTCACCCAGAACGTGCAGCGGTCGTGCTCTGTGGGCGCGCCGGCGGCGCGCCAAAGGTAAGCCCGTCTGCAACCGTCCGCGCACGGCCGAGCCCAGGGGCCACGGACCATGGTCAGTTCGCCAGCTACTCTCCTGAAATGTTAAAATTATTGAGACCCCCACGCGAACTCTGCCCTCCGTTAGCCCCTACCACTTATGGCCGAATCATGAAAAACATTATCTCTGCGCCCTTTACAAACTGTAGGTCCTCTGTTGTCCCTAGCCTAGACCTCCCCACAGCCACCAACACTGACACTGTTGGAAACAAGCAAACTCCCCTCCACTTCACTTACCTTAACACGCGCTCTTTAGTGAAACATCAACTGGACATCTTTCTGCTGCTCAAGTTCGACAAACCAGATGTCCTCCTTCTCACTGAAACGTGGCTTACTCAGGATTCCCTGCCTGACATTCTAGCTGCTCTCGCGTCCAATTATTACATCCTATCGGCTATCCGAGCACCAGGGAAGGCGGGAGGAGGAGACGCTGCTATTATCAACAAAAACCTCAAATTTATCACCTTGACCCCCCTTGCACTCCCTGAAGTAGAGAACTTGGTTTTACAATTTAACACGGAGACTGGCTCCTTGGTGTTAGTCCTTATTATCGTCCCCCTAAGTCAATGCCTACCTTTCCTATAACCTTAAGTGACCAAATGGCCACGCTGGTGATCAACCACAATAAGGTGCTCCTGGCCGGGGACCTTAACTATTGGTTAAATGACACCTCAGGGGGCCCACAGACTGTTGAGTTATCTGAACTCCTATCTAACTTAAATTTACTCCAACATGTACACAATCCCACCCATGAACAGGGACACATCTTGGATCATATTTGGACACACAATGTCTCTCTATCCACCCCTGTTATCACGCCATGCATTTGGTCAGATCACCACCTGATAAATTTCACTGTCCCACTTAAGACCCGGAAAAAATACCCCCTCTTAGAAGGGGGCGAAACTAGGAAGAGGAACTCTTTAAACAAATCTAAGTTTATTGAAACCTTGGAGAACTCGGCTCCTACCCTCTGCGGCGATGTTAACATCATGGTGGGAAAAGTCACAGAATGGCTATCATCAGCTACTAACATCCATGCCCCCATTATTAAATTCTCTCGCGCTCGGCATCTTGAGGCGCACAAATGGTTCTCCACTGACCTTAAATTACAAAAACTTGAATTGCGTAAAGCAGAGAGGATATGGAGATCAAATTATTCAAATGATGATAGGAAACTTTTTGTAAATGCCCGTAGAGACTACAGGACAGCCATCTTAACCACTAAACCAGCTTATTTCTCCTCTAAACATCTCAACGCTAACAATAAATCTAAAGAAAATTAAAAAATTGTTAATGACTTATGTAATGACACCAGAACCTTCCCTATACAGACCCCCACTCAAGAACTCTGCAACTCTTTGAATAATTTTTTTCTTGACAAAGTCTATACTATTAAAAGCAGTCTCCCCAACACTTTCAACTGGGAACCGCTGGAAGAGACTTCCATAAATCAAAGGGTCTTAAACTCTTTTCAACCCATATGCACCAAAACCTTATCTGTACTCATGACCCGTGTCAAGTCGTGTTCTCCTGCTGATTCTTGCCCCCCGAAAGTTTCTAAAGAGATATTTACCATCGTACCTCAGTGCGTGCTCCCCCTTTTAAATGAGTCACTTTCCCAGGGCAAGGTTCCCATGGCTTTTAAGCACGCCACAGTAGTCCCTCTTATAAAAAAGCCAGGGGCAAATCCCAGTAACCCTGTGAACTACCGCCCTATTTCCCTCCTTTCTTTTCTTGCAAAAATCCTGGAGGACCATGTAGCTAGCTGCCTGTCTAATTTCACTGAATGCTCTGAGTACCTTGGACCTAACCAAGCCGGCTTCGGTCCGGGACATTCCACGGAGGCTGTGATTTTGGCGGTACTGGATACTCTCAGAGCTAATGCACACAGGGGTGACCATCAAGCTCTGGTACTCTTGGATTTGTCGGCCGCGTTCGAAACGGTCGATCACTCCATCCTGTCCAACTGTGTCGAGCAAGCCGGCCTGGGGGGCCCTGCTCTGGAATGGATTAAATCCTTCCTCGCCGACCGCACTCAGACGGTCAGGCTGGGAGAGTTTTCTGACCCCAAACTTTCCTCCACATGCCGAGTCCCACAGGGCTCCTCGTTGTCCACACTGCTTTTCAATCTCTACATAAGACCTTTGATTCATTCACTAAAAAACAGAAACATCACTGTATTTAACTATGCTGATGAACTCAACCCTGGCAAAACAGAGCTGGTTCTGCCTGGGAACAGCAAGAACAGTTGGAGCCCGAAATTTTGGCAGCTCGAACTTGGTCACCCCCACCCCTTCTTCCTCCGTGAAAAGCCTGGGTGTCACTATCAATGCTGACCTCTCGCTTCGTGGACAGGTTGGCTCCGTGATCTCTTCTACTGTACATCAAATGTGGAAAATAAGGAAAAGAGCTCACCTATTAACCCATTCTGCTCTAATTCAGGTGGTGATTGCACTTATTCTCTCAAGGCTTGATTTCTCCAATTCGATCTATCTCAGCCTACCCCTTGGTTTGCAAAAAAGGCTTCAATTGGTTCAAAACCAGGCAGCCAGATTGATATTCAAACAGCCTAAGTGGTCGCCAGTCAGACCTCACCTGGCACAACTTCACTGGCTTCCGATAGCTCATCGAGTATCCTTCAAGATGGGTTGCCTAGCCTTTAAAGCCTTTCACGGAAACAACCCTAGATTCATTAGTCGTATACTTACCAAATATACCCCCCAGCGTAGCCTCCGTTCAGCCCACCATCTTCTGCTTAACACCCCGATTTTCAGATTGAAACGTCAGGGAGGATGTAGTTTCTCTCATCTTGCTCCAAGATTTTGGAACTCCCTTCCTCTGCTTTAGGAAATCTTTGAAGACATGGCTATTTGAGCAAGCGTACGCCTAGTATCCTGACTGCATCTGACTTCAGTAATCAGCACCATGAAACCCTCGGGTGTACGCGCGCTTAATAAATTCCTACTAACATAACATAACATAACATAACTGATAATAGATGATCAGGCAAGCGAATGCGAATCAGTGATATCCTTAATGGATTTACCAATAAAGGAACCTGAAGGTGGTTCAATGAGGAAAACCACACCTACAACCTCAAGGGAAGTACAGATAGAGACTTCTTTGGGTACAAGATTTGCCACTGTAGTAACTCCTGAAGAAATAGACAGATGGACACGAGAAATAGAGAGACCAAAGACCCAGCCTAAGCCACTAGATATATACAAACTGAGGATTGAAATAGAAGAAATGATGGCTGGGAATGTGGGATTGGAAAGAATAAATACCCTTAGTGAAGATGAATTACTGTTTATTTGTAAAAGCATTACTAAAAATACAAAGGTGTTTCATGAGAAATTAATGGACACTGCAGCTAGCAAGGGAATTGACATCAGGAAATCTAAAGTATTGCAGAAACACTATCGAGTAGAATTCTCTGACAAAGACTTAGAAAACATGAATGTGTCAGGGAAAACGTGCAGATAAGAGAGCTGATGACATTAATGCAAAAATGGGGAGAATTAGAGAAATGGAAAGCAAGATGGGCAAAGAAGAAGGAAGAAATTCGATCAAGACAAATGACTTAAGAATATGTTTTAAAAGAAGCAGAAAAGGTAGAAAAATTGTGTCCCATGCGAGAGGTACCAGGTGGAGGCTATGTGCATGCTCCATGGTCCTGACAGGATATTTTGTCATTTACAAATGACTTCCCAAAACTTCGAGAAAAACCTGTAGAATGGTACAGACAGGTCAAGAGATTTGTAAAAGTGTCAAAGTGTATTTTGAAAGACTTAGATGGCTTATTTGACATTGTAGTCCCCGTAGATTTGTGGACAGAATGCAAAATTGCTGTTGATTGACCTAGTGATGAGTACCCAAGAGACCTAAAGACAGGGGCACTTTCCGAGGATGTAATGAAAAAATACAATCAGGTAATACTTTACCTAAAAGGAAAGGTGCCTGCAAAAGAGACAGATTGGATGAAAATAGATAGAACCACTCAGAATAAAGATGAATCAGTGCATTCATATTATGAACGTCTACTACAGACCTTTAAACAATACAGTGGATTAGATAACATTGACATGAAAGACATGACACATTTTATTTATCGATTTGTGCTAGGATTGGGACCAGAAATATCACAATGGATTAAAGACAATAACATTTGTTGGCCGGCTAAGCCCATAGATGAGGTCTTTAAATATGCAAAATATTGTGAAGATGAGCTGGAAAATAAGCGGAAGGAATTGAAAGAAAAGTTTATGTGGGCACAAGTAAAATTAGCAGAACAACAAGAACAACAGTTAAACCAGATGACTTCTAATCAGAATATGGGCGATGGAAGTGGGGGAAGGCCCAGGGGAAAATTCAATAGGGAATATGCGAAAAAGAAGTTCCTCTGTCACGGATGTGGCAAGTTGGGGCACTGGAAAGACGAGTGTAAGGCTGTGCAGAGTGGTATTGTGCAAAATAATGATTTAAATCCACAGACGCAGCCTGAGGTGCCACGGAAGACCCAGCAGCAGGTAATACAGAAACAGATACCCCCGGCGCCTATGCCAAATTATAGGAGCAAAGCACAACAGAATGTAGAGACTTTGAATTGGGAAGGAAGGGAAAAGAGAGATGCATCAACCTCACAATTTCTTTTGAATGACACATTCTTTTGAGAAGTACCTTACTGACGGTGCCTGAGGGGGGAGGACGAGGAGTGCGTGCTTGGTGCCTCTTTGCTGGTAGACCAGTCAGGGCTATACATTGAAGGAAAGGTTGAAGGAAATGATGTCACCTTCCTGTTGGACACTGGTGCTACCCGTTCTACTGTGAGAACAGCAGACGTTCCAAACCTACCCCTCTCGGGAGAAGCGATCCAAGTAGTGGCTGTTTCTAATAAACAAATTAGTACCCGTCACAGAACCAATGGAAGTAAAAATAGGGAATTTTAAAGAAATGCATAGATTCGTAGTCTGTGACTCAAGTCCTGTAAACTTGCTAGGACGAGATTTGTTGTGCAAAGTGAATTGCACCATCTTTTGCACTCCAAATGGTGTTGAAATTCAAACTCCCGACGAAGACTGAGTTTACAAACTAATGTTAGCAAGACCAGATGCAGAAATTGCAAGGTTGACTATAAAAGACTTACCAGAGGAACTACAACAGACGGTAAGCCCAGAGGTATGGGACTTTACTGGAAAAGATGTAGGATTAATGGCAAATGTTGATCCAATAGAAGTGACTATAAAAGAAGACGCAGTCTACCCAAATATTCGACAATACAAAATGAATGCAGAAACAAAGGCAGGTGTTGCAATATAAATAAAGCGTTTGGTGGAAGGAGGGATTTTGCAAGAGGTAATGAGCAGTTCATGTAACTCCCCAAAATTGGTGTAAAGAAACCGAGTGGTAAGTACAGGGTCGTACAAGACCTTAGAAAGGTTAATAAGATTGTTGTTCCTTGTTGTCCAGTTGTGCCAAATCCTGCAGTGATTCTGTATCAGATTCCATGGGAAGCTGGATGCTTTACTGTCATTGACCTATGCCACGCATTTTTCTCGATCCCATTACATCCAGATAGCAAATATATTTTCTCATTTGAATTCGACAGTCATGTCTATGTTTGGAGTCGTGTCCCTCAGGGGAACACAGAAAGCCCCTCAATTTTTAACCAGATTTTGAAAAAGGGCCTTGAGTCGGTAGTACTACCTGGACAGTCTGTCCTGGTTCAGTACATAGACGAACTTTTGGTGGCCTCCAAATCACAAAAAGACTGTGTGGTCGATACCATAGCATTACTGAATCACCTGGCTGAAGGAAGACATAGAGGGGCAGATGTATCAAGCCTTTTACGACTCGCAAAGGCCGAAATTCGCAGAATTTCGGCCTTTGCGAATCGCAAAAGGTCTTTTTGCATGTTTTGGCATGCATCAAAAATTTGCAAAATAAGAAATAGCAAAAATTTGCGATTCCTTATTTTGCCATAGCATTTAAGGAATCGCAATTTTGCGATTCCTTAAATGTTATGTATGTAGCATTTTTGAATTGCGATTTATGTTTAAGAATTCGCAAATTACCAACAAGTTGTAGTTGATGGTAATTTGCGAAGTCTTTAAAAAATGCATAATTTAGTATTTTTTATGGTGGCATGTGACGCAAACACATGCCCATAGGGCATGTATGTGCTCCATATGCACACACACATGTACATTTCAGGGGTGCAGTAGGGTGTCTTTGAGACACCCCTGCACCCTTGAAATAATTCTCAAATTGCGATTAGCAAATTGCGAATTCGCAATTTGAGAATTACTTCACAATCATTTCTATGGGCCTCCTGGCCCATAGCAATGCATGGGAAATTATTCCTTATTTGCGAATTCGCAAATGCGAATTCGCAAATAAGGAAGATTAAGGAAACGCAAAAAAATAGCGATTTTTTTCATACATTCCATTTTGCGAATTCTAAATAGCGATTCCTTAAAAATCGCTATTTAGGAATCGCAAAATGGAATCTTGATACAACTGCCCCAAAGTGTCCCCAGAGAAATTGCAATTTTGTGCTACCTCAGTGAAATATCTGGGACATCAGATAGAAAGAGGTTCAGGAAGGTTACCACAGAAAGAATTAAGATAATTAGAAACATGGACTTGCCAAAAACACAAAAAGAGATCAGAATGTTTCTTGGAGTTGTAGGATATTGTAGGCAATGGATTGTGGGATTAGCAGTCCTTGCGAAAGCTCTGATAGAAATGACAAAGAAAAGAGCCAAAGATCCAGTAGAGTGGGATGACGAAAGCATGACTGCCTTTGTGAACTTAAGAGACTTCCTGTGTACAGCCCCAGCATTAGGAATGCCTGACTATACTAAAGATTTTGCACTTTTCTGTGACACACGAGATAATTGTGCACTTTCAGTTTTGATTCAGATTCATGGACTAGTGAGATGCCCAGTGGCATATTTTTCGTCCACATTAGACCCAGTGGCAGCTGCATTGCCTGGATGTCTGAAAGCAGTAGCTGCAACTTGCATGAGTCTTGAACAGAGTGAATCCATAATTATGGGACATCCTGTAACTGTGTATGTTCCACATGCAGTTGTAATCTTGCTAACCTGGACTAAGACTCAGTATCTTACACCTAGTCGGCTGACTAAGGGGCCGATTATGATGGCGGACGGACCTGAGTCCGTCAGCCACCATAGAGTAGGAGGGAACCTCCGCATGGGCTGCGGAGTTCCCTCCTGTGCAATTAGGAGGTGACCGCCACCCTGGCGGTCACATCCTCTATTTTTAACATTGCGGCGGGTGCAGCTTCAAGCTGCACCCGCAGCAATGTTAAAAATACACGCATTGCATTTGTATGTAGAAAGTGGCAGGCATCGCCACTACCTCAGGTAAGACCTCTTCACGAGGTATTGAAAACCGCAAATCATGTAAAGAGCGATATTGCATTCCCACCTCCCCTCTTTCCATCGAGGTTCTTTGTGTAAAAACCTAACTCAGTGGTATGATTTACATACTACATAGTCTATTGTGCACTGCACGAGGTATTGAAAAACGCAAATCATGTAAAGAGCGATATTGCATTCAGTTACCGGCAGACATCGTGTTAACAATCTCGTTTCGATGTCTCTTCAGCCTGGGACCTCCTGCTGGAACCTGGTAAAATACTACCTAAGGTAAGACCTCTTCACGAGGTATTGAAAACCGCAAATCATGTAAAGAGCGATATTGCATTCCCACCTCCCCTCTTTCCATCGAGGTTCTTTGTGTAAAAACCTAACTCAGTGGTATGATTTACATACTACATAGTCTATTGTGCACTGCACGAGGTATTGAAAAACGCAAATCATGTAAAGAGCGATATTGCATTCCCACTCATCCATAAAAATTGGCACATTGTCAATACAGGAAAATTCAATTGGCCAAAACCACGTATTGCAAACAAACGTACAAAGAATTTACGTGATCTATTGGTGCACACGCATCCAAGACAAACAATCTTGGCTAAATCTACAATAAATGCCCACATGGTTCCAGTAACAGGACATTACCCATGTGGTTCTTGTCTGGCCTGCAAATCAACTATCAGTACAAAAACTTTACAACTATCCCCTACACTCAAATGGACACAGAAACAACATAGTAACTGCAATTCATCCCATGTGATCTATATGGTCACCTGCCCATGTGAAAAGAAATACATTGGGATGACTTGCAGGAAGGTGAAACTACGTATAGGGGAACACAAAAGTAATATCCGCCTCAAAAAGAACACAACAGAACTTTGTTCCCATTTTACAGAACTAAAACACAGCATTGAAGACCTGAGATGGACGGTAATAGAAAAAATATCGGAAGCGACACCCAACGCAGAAAAAGTACTATACGAAAAAGAACAACGTTGGGTGGACCGTCTTAAAACCAATAAGTTCGGTTTAAATGACGAAATCTCATGGCATCACTTTGCACGCTGACCTCTTAAAAGCCTATAGAACTTGAGCCTCCCAATATATATGAGTCCTTGCAAACTAAGTGGAAGTCCAATATGATAATGTACCTTTTAATAAATAGATCACTAATAAAACTATAGTGATAGTCAAATAGCACGGAGCCACCTAGCTCGGCATCTCTTTCGCCGATTTCCCAGAAATTATTCAATTTTCTTAAATACAAGATCTCATCATTAACGTTTTGATAATTACATATAAGCTATGCTCATCACGCTAAATTAGTTATCATGACACTGAAAGGGAGTTTAAAACCATATTTTCAAGTTTTTAATGTGCCTCGATTGTTGAAAACATATGTCCGCTTTCTATCTCTATGGCCGAGAATGGTGAAAACGCCATCGGAAGCGTGCTCCATGCGTCCAGGAGGCAGAGCCAGCACAAGACGCGGAACACGCTTCCAGAGCGGGTGAGTGTTTCCCTCACCACACGCCGTGTATCAGTTACCGGCAGACATCGTGTTAACAATCTCGTTTCGATGTCTCTTCAGCCTGGGACCTCCTGCTGGAACCCGGTAAAATACTACCTAAGGTAAGACCTCTTCACGAGGTATTGAAAACCGCAAATCATGTAAAGAGCGATATTGCATTCCCACCTCCCCTCTTTCCATCGAGGTTCTTTGTGTAAAAACCTAACTCAGTGGTATGATTTACATACTACATAGTCTATTGTGCACTGCACGAGGTATTGAAAAACGCAAATCATGCCTTCAGGCCTTCCCCGGTTAGTCCCTCCGGTTGCAGTGCAGAACCCGTCTCCCCCCCCCCTCAGCGCCAGGAAGCCGCTCGGCCACAGTGCGCTTTATTAAGTTCCTTTTTTCATTTCATTTCATTTCATTTCATTTCAAAGAGCGATATTGCATTTCCACCTCCCCTCTTTCCATCGAGGTTCTTTGTGTAAAAAACTTAACTCAGTGGTATGATTTACATACTACATAGTCTATTGTGCACTGCATATTATCGATATTGCCCCCCCCCTGTTTTAACTCACCATGATGTCACTATAGTTGTGTGTTTCTTTAAAATTTGCACAAAATGTTTCTATAAAAGCGCGCTTGTGCTGACAAACACAATGCATGTTATTTAGACCACGTTTCTAATATGAAATTGTTAAAAGGCCATAAGTTACCCTTATTCATTTTCTTTCTAATTCCTTAGGTGTAAATTGAAAACCTTCATGGGTAAGACTATTAAGTAATAGAGACCCATCTATGTCACAAATAGTGATAATAGCTTTTATTCACTGTGTGTATTCCTGTTTATATGTCCTGACGAAAGCTCTTAGACCCTCGGGCCGATAGAGCAGAAACATGTTGACGTTATTTTTTTGTCCAAATGACTTATGCTAAGGATTCCTAATTATCCCCAGAGCATACCAATCACTTTTTAATTAGTGGTCAAGCGATCTGAATAAAACATGTAATCGCCTGCAAACTATTTTACTCATTATTCAGCTTCAATGGGGTAACCCCTTTTTCTCTGGATACTGCCACGAAAAAAACAGAGATTGCCTCGGGTGAGGCTGGCAAGACACTGATTGAATAAGCCCAATGACTGTTGCCATAACACTTGTGTGGGGCGGAGAATAAGATATACCGCTTCTCGAGATACGCAGCGTTTATGAGGGCTTTTCAATTTATCTCTTGGAATAAGTGGTCACAAGTGTCCTATCCCTTTTGATAAACTGTATCGCGTGGTGCCTGCCACATACAAATTCACCCTCCACCCCCCCCTTCACCTAGGGGGCCCGGAACGGGCCCCCGCAGTGAAGTTACACATGCTTTTCCACGGTGGAAAAGCCGCCGCGGAAAAGCATGTTTCACAGCCCATCCTAATCTGGCTGACGGTGTCTGAGAGACACCGTCACCATATTAGAGCTTTTCCGCCGCGGTTGTAAGCCAACCGCGGCGGAAAAGCTGCGGACGGAAACCAGGACCCACCAGCCATCCTAATGTGGCGGTGGGTCTTTGGTGGGTCCGCAGAGGATTTTCCGCATCCTCCGGGCCGCCGGTGGCTTCCGCCGGCCCGGAGGATGCGGAAAATCCTCCATCATAATAGGCCCCTTAGTACGAGAGAATTCTTGTAGGTGCAGGAAATGTAACCATTGCAAGGTGTAACATTTTAAACCCAGCAACCTTACTGCCTAATTCCTATAGTGCAGAACTTAAGGAAGATGTTGAACATGACTGCATTGACCTGACTGAATACAGTACAAAACCACGTCCTGACATAAGAGAGGAGCCTCTAATTGATTCAGATTATGAGCTCTTTGTAAATGGTTCATGCATGAGACATGAGGAAGTCTGCACAAGTAGCCAAATTGGTTGCCCTAGCAAAGGCGTGTAAATTTGGGAAAAATTGGAAAGTAACCATATTCACTGACAGCCAATATGGTTACGGGTTGTGCATGACTATAGCCAACTGTGGATGCAAAGGGAGTTTATGACTTCTGCAGGCACCCCTATCAGAAATGGTCAAAATGTGAAAGATTTACTGGAAGCAATCCAGTTGCCAAAAGAAGTGGCTGTGGTCAAGTGTACTGCTCACAAATCTGGCAATGACAAAGTGACAGCTGGTAATCGAGATGCTGACCAGTTAGCCCAACATTGTGCAAAATAAAAAATGGCTGTAAATAAAAAGGTTGAGGTGGGTGGAAACAGCTGCCAACTTAGGTTACTGGATGGTGTGGATACATGGGAAGAAGTGAGAGATTTGCAGAATGCAGCAGAACCTAAAGAGAAGGAACAATGGAGGAAATTAGGGTATCAGAGAAGGGCTGAAGATGGTGTCATTGTTTACCTTGACGAAACAGTAGTGTTACCAAACTGTCTGCTTGCTCCTATGGCTACGTTGATTCATGGAGATTCACATTTGGGAAGAGATGCTATGATACGTCTGTTCAGACGAACATGGTTTAATGCGAAATTCAGGGAAATAGCAGAGGCACTCTGCCAGAGGTGTTTGATTTGTCAGCAAATGAACCCAGGGAAGAAAACAATGGTATTGCCAGGAAAGATTGGGAAGGGAGAAGGTCCTTTTATTCGATTGCAGATTGATTTCATTCAGTTGCCCCCTTGTCGAGGACTAAAATATGTACTTGCCATTGTCTGCCTGTTTTCAAAATGGGTGGAAGCTTACCCCACACGTCGGAACAATAGCATCACTGTGGCTAAGCTTCTACTTAGAGAGCTTATCCCACGGTTCGGATTTCCAGTAACAGTTGAATCAGACAGAGGAAAACATTTTAACAGTGAAATAATGGGTCTAATTTGTGAAGCATTCAAAATTAAGCAAAAACTGCACTGTGCATATCGCCCACCAGCATCTGGAGTAGTGGAACAATTGAATGGCACAATCAAGTCAAGATTGGGAAAGATGTATGAGTCAACTCGATTGGAGTGGCCAGATGCTCTGCCACTTGTTCTGATGGGACTTAGAAGTATTCCAGACTGGAACAGAGGCTTAAGTCCCCATGAAATACTGATGGGAAGAGCAATGCGGCAAGCATGGGGGCCAGGACACAGACTGCTAAACATATCTGATGATTTAGTACTGGAATACTGCAAAGAAGTGGCTGACCAAGTGCGTTCTATCTCTCGCCAGGTTGGGGAAGACGCTGTCGCCAGACCAGCAACTTCAGCTCATGACCTGAACCCAGGGGATTGGGTAGTAATAAAGAAACATACTCGAAAATCTTGCCTCACACCCAGGTGGAGTAGACCCCGTCAGGTGATTCTGATTACCACCACAGCTGTAAAGTGTGCAGGAGTTCCACACTGGATCCATGTCAGTCACACGAAGAAGGTGACGGGAACTGACAAAACTGAGGCTGAAGGTTGCACAGCTGAAGGGTCTCAAGATATCGATCCTGAAATAGCTGAAGAAGAACAACCGAGCACCAGTCAAGACGATTGGGTTCCAGTAATTGACATACCAACAGAATATGTTCGAACAAGGAGCCAAACCTATCTAGACAGACAGAGTGATAGTGAGGATGAGACAGGTGTAGAAAAAGATACTCAGATCATTGAAATCCATGTCAGAGGTGATGCTGAGGAGGACCAGATAGGGAAAGATCAAGTAATCGATACTCCACTCCGAACTCCTGAATCTGAAAAGGGACAGATAGAAATTTAGGGCGGAAACTCAAGCGGAAGAAAATCAAGGGTTCGAAGAGCTTGAGCAGGACCAGGTAGGAATAGACAATTGTGTTCAGGACGAAGAAAGTGAAACAGATAAAAGTCAAATCCAACAGATTTAGTGACCAGGTAGAAGAAACCGAAATAAGACCTGGAACTAGTCAGATAGAGAGGGAAGAAGAAGAAAACACCGAAATCGATGTGCCACAACTGAACGAAAATAAAAGAGCATTTGAAGAGGGCCAAAGTACAGTGCCAGTTAAAAGACTCAGAAAAGGAGACAAATGGCCTAGATATGTCAAAAGACTGAGACTGCGTTTAAAGAAAATGAATGAAGAACCTGAACAAGTGGATGAAGTAACAAGTCAAACTGATCCACCTGTGATACAACCCAGAAGAACAAGTCCACGACTAAAAAGACTGAATAACAAGTACAAAGGCCCTGAGTGGACCTACATCGTTTTGGAAGAATTTGAGAATCTAGACATAAGTGACGAAAACGATGAAGAATTGATTGCTGATCAGACCCACCTGAGAGTTGCACAGGGTAAAGACTAGGTAAAAGCTTCAAAGAGGGGTTGAGACTCCTTTAGACAAAAATGGCTGATTCTACTGTTAATGGAAGACCGAAAAGAAATTGTTTAAAAACATGCTGTAAAGTATGTTTATGTAGTGTAGCAATAGTACTTATACTTTGGATAGGACTAACAATAGCTATTCCTTACATGATGAATAAAGATACTAATCTGTACCCTATTAAGCAATTGACAATGGACACAAAAGAGCTGCAAATGAGAGATACACTACAAAGAGTAGATATGCAGGAGAGAGCACTTAGCCTTAGACAAACTAAACTAGACTTAGATGCACCAGATGAGGAAGGACTGCATTATAATAAAATCAAAAATAGAACTCATTTAAATGTGTTTGCAAACCTGTTAGTACACTATGTAGAAGCAATGGAAATAGAAGACTGTTATGTCTGTATGAAGCTGCCTACTTCGGTAGCTTAGGGTGTGACGTACCACCACTTGCCGCTAACATATGGAATTTCCTGTAGTGTTTTAGCTAGCTTATTTTAAAAGAAAGGACCTTTACAGTATTATTATTCTAACTCAGATGTGATATTTTCCGAACTTCCTGTGCGTAGAAACCTAAACTCTGTCCATACTACTAGAGATGTAGCACGCAATATGAGTGAATATTTTCTAACAGTAGGGAAAATAGATATAGATGACACACAAATAAATAACTTAACATGTCTATTACACGAAAAGGAAAAAATATTTCTGAACATGGTAGAGAATAGAAGAGAGGGTTTCCAAAGAAAAGCAAATGACAAGAATCAGAAAACCCCTAAATGGGCTGAAAGTATAGGGAGCACCTCAAATGGTGGAGCTAATGATGCTATGTTGCTGGATTTCGAAAAGAAGGGGAAACTGGCTTCACAGAGAAAAGACTAGTTATTATAACAATGTATTCATTGGTTCCAGTGAATGTGAGCACAATTACAAGGTAATTGGGGCTGGGGTTTCAAAGATGGGTCAGAACCTGTGTTTCCCGGAATTTATTTATATGTGGGAACAAGGCTTATTTTAAATTACCAGACCATTGGTATGGGAGCTGTTATTTTGGTATTGTCTTCCCAAAGATATACCATGTGGATAAAATCACTGGAAGCAATGAAGAAACTAATGGATTATTACGTAGCAAAAGAGAAAGTGTTGGAGAAATAATAGGTGATATAATTAGTGCATTGATACCTACAGTGGGAGTGGCTCTGAATACACACAGAATCTGCAAATTGTCAACAGTAGTGGATCGGTTATCAACTGACACTGCTGGAGGTTTCCTGATGTTCAATACCGAATAGGTTGCGATCAGATCTATGGTTTTACAAAATCGACTTGCTCTTGACACGTTATTGGCAAAAGAGGGTGGAGTCTGTAGAATGTTGAAAGTGCAACATTGTTTCACTTACATACCAGACAAAAGTGTTGAAATTAAGAGGTATGTGAAAAACATTACTAATTTGGAAAGAGAGCTTGAACCACTGGAGGTTGATAGTGCCTGGAAGAGACTGACTGATGGTCTCTCTCTGTAGGTAGTTGGTTTTCTAATCTAGGTAAAAGTCTTGTGAGTAAAATACTGATGCCAATGGCGGGAATAGGTTTATTAGTTTTAGGGAAAATAATTTGTTGCAAATGTCGAAAACATAAAAATAAATATTCTGTAAATCAGCGAGGAGTGAAGAGAAATATTGAAGAACTTGAATTAGAAGAGTTGAATAGTCAGATCTATAAAAAGGTGAAAAATTCTCATCCGAATAAAATTAATGAGAACAGGCCGAATAGAAAGTTTGAAGAGATTGAAATGGGTGAAATGTGAGAAGTTGGCATCTGTTTTATTAATTTGTGATGATATAAAATATCATCAAAGAGGGGATTGATGGAGCAAGGATTCGCACGAAAAGCGACTTGCTTGTATCATGAGCCTCGAATAACCCTAACTGTATAATCAACATGTTCGTCTTACTAATTCTTTTCTTTTCCCTTTGACATCGGTTTTCCAAGAGAAGCTTGCCTATGCGTTTTCTAATCCTAATACGCTTGCAAATAAAATGGCTGCTGCTACGCGGAAAGTTCTACTGCGCATGCGTCTGTCATACCCACGTGATATGACGCACTTGCAGTTCTGGAGGGAAGTCTGTTGCGTCTGCGCACTAGTGTTAATATGGCTGCTCTGTGTTCTCACATGCGAGAGGCTTGCACTGCTGCTTTTGCTAAGCTGTTCGTTCTGCTTAATCCTAATGCTATAGTTTATTATAAAGTAATGGGTACAGTGTAGAAATTCATGGTATACAGTGTAATAATAATTTCTGTGTTCTAAAATGTTTCCTTTTACTTTTCATGTATCGTATTCTTTGGGCCTGGGAGGTGCTTATTACTCCATCTTGGAAGTCTTTACCGCGCATGACAGTCTGCAGCGAGAAGATGAACCCTGTGTCATTGAACACGCGCCATATGTCAGTCACAGCCAAGATGCGCCTGGGAAGATGACATCTGACCCTACTAGAATAAGCTAAATTGTATACAAAGTATCTGTCAATAGAACATTCATTGTTAGGAGGAGGAAATCGGCATAAGAACCTGAATTTGATGGGCGTGATCATAAATTTGAATAAGGAGACGGAGAAAGTCTAAAATGTAGGTGGTGTGATAAACATTGGGGGGTGGTACACTGACCTGGAAACAGTATAATTAGCGTAGGTTTAGCTAGAGAAATTGTCCGACTTGTCTGAATAGCTGACCTGTCACTGACCCAACGCACTCAATAGGTGACTAAGACCAGAGAGCTGCGGAACACTCTGTCGGGAGGTTCGAGAACCCAACCAGGTTTTTGGGAAGTGAAAGTGCTGGCGAAGCACTTTGCTGGTGAAAGCTGTAACCCAATCGGGGTTTTGGCTGAGAGGGAGTAGCGCAGGCGTTGTAACCGAAACTGCAGGTGCTGGTCTTAACCTTTGGTGGTCCGGTCCTGATCCAAATTCCTGGGTGATCCTGTCCTGATTTTCCATAATCTGCACCTGCTCGCCTACTGGCACTGAAGTCTTTGGGGTTTCTCCTGTCCTTTCCAACTGACCCGTGGTCAGGGTTGGTCTTCACACTATTCTAGGTAAATATAAATCTGTGTGGGTAATTGTCTTTCTAATTTGCGTCCTTTTCTTTACCTTCCCTGATTTGCAAAGCTTTGATTGCATATGTTCCTTTTCTTCTCCATCCCTTGGTAAATGCGATATTTTCATATATTGCTGTCTATTAGCTTGTTCCATTATTCAACCCACCTTTTAGTTAATGCTGAATGTTTCCATGATAGTATATGTTCCTTTTTTCACCCTCCCTTTAAGGAGTTAAGCTTGATTATCTGAATCTATAGAGAGTTCCAATTCTTACCTTCCCTATAGTTATGAGCTAAAACTGAGTTTTGATTTTTTGCATATTGTGTTCTCTTTTTCCAAACTGTCAATAGTTGTGAAAATTCTTGAGTCTAGACTGTTCCCTTTCTTTACCTTCCTTTAGTAAAATTGCGAAAGCCTGTTTTCTCGAAATAGCATGTTCCTTATTCTTACCTTCCCTTTATTTCAAGTTTGCTAAATGGTTGGCATAATCTATATTTTACATAGCTATACACTATTCCTGATTTTGGTCATTGATAGTTTAATCGCTTACAATTTGTGGTTGATGACTTTTGATGAGGATTAGATAAAGAGTTTGAACCTACCCCGAGACTGTGGTTATTATACAAATGCAAATGTTTTGGTATTTTTGAGTGCCTTTCTTTATTTAACTCCCTGATTCATCGTGGTCTTAGGTATCTGGTAACAATGATTGGTAAGTTACTGGTATAGGAATTAGTGAGAAAATTAAATACACTGGTAGTAGACCGTGGGTTATTTGAATAAATGATAAGGTATATGAAACTTTAGATTATGGGCCCAGGTGAGTATTTGGTAAAATCCTAGTTGGGTGACCTGCGCGCTCTATCACCAACAATAGAAAAACTATGTGAAACAATAATCTCTTGCCCATCTAGGAGAAGACGTAGGTCTTAACTATCTCCTATGAGTTACGTTGGCATTTCCCCCCATAGGAGGGTTGACTAGAGGGGTAGGCGCCTCCCTGTGAGGGACAATTCTGTCCATACTCCAGGTTTGCCCATTAGTTAGAGTAACTACATTTCTTCCCGCTTTGACTACTTTCATGGGTTCTGAGAATCTTGTGGCCTCCCTCCTACGTTGTTTAGGAAGATCACACGGACCCAATCCCCTTCTTTGACTGTGTGAGACTTTACATGTTTAGTTGCGTCATATTTGACCTTGTATTTGGCTTGATGACTGGTAACACGTTCCCTAATCTCATCACAGTTCACATCATAGGTGTTTTGTCTTTTTACTGGAGGTGAGAATCTGGTTTTGAGAACTCTCCTCTTAAGTGAGCTGAATGTGGACACTCCTGTGACCAGGTTTGGGGTTGTACGACAGGCCGAAAGAGTGTCTTGCAAGGTGTCCTCTGCCAAAATGGCTAAAATCTCAGACCGCTGTAAGCATTCTTTTATCATGCGATTTATGCGTTCTACCAACCCGTTGGCCCTGGGACAATATTGTGCTGTCTTGTGGTGGGAGATACCCATTTCTGAGAGAAATTCAGACATGTTCTCTGAAGTAAACTGTACCCCATTATCAGTTACCAAGGTATCTGGGATCCCTTCCTCAAAGAAAGCATCTATAAGGAATTTTATCATTGCTTTCGTGTCGATCTGATGCACACACTTGTAGACAATCCACCTGGTGTGGTAGTCCACCATGACTAATATGAAACGTTCCTTCAAGCACTTTAGGTTGAGAGGACTAAAAATGTCCAGAGCTTATTTGGACCATGGTTTATACAGCACAGTAACAGGGGATAGGGTAGGTTTCCTCGTCTGTTGTATTTTGTCTGAATGGCTACATTCGAGACAGTCCCTCACACTTCTCTCCGCCATGGTATCCATCCCTGGACACCAGTAGTCCATTCTTATTTTATTTTTTGGTAAGACTGCGCCCCAGGTGACCAATATGGGCTAGTTCCACAATTTTCAGTCAAAGTGCTACGGGTGGAACAACTTTTTCTCCCTTGCAAATCGTCCCCTCTTGGATGTTTGGTTCCGGCTTTACATCTAAGAACCCGCTCAATGAAGCAGCAACTTTACCTTTCTCATTTGGCCACCCTTTGACCATAAAGTCTTTAAGGATCTTGATTTCATCATCATTTCGTATACACTCTTCCCATTCTTCTATTTTCAGGCTAGATAACTTCAAAATTACATCATCAGTTTCAACATGAGATGGACAGTCATCAACATCCATGGGTGAGCAAGATAAAAAATCTGCCACTACATTTTTTGAACCTAGGATATACTTAACATTGTAATTGCACCCTTCCAGCCCCAAGACACATCTTGCTATCCTGGTTGTGGTCTTCTCAGACCCTTTGGTAGTGAACGCATACATGAGGGGTTTGTGATTGGTGGTCGGTGGAAATGTTTGATAGCCCAAGCACACGCCAGCGCCTTTTTTTCCACAATGGAGTTATTGGCTTCTGCTCCTTTAAGGGCGCGAGAAGCGAACGCCACCAGTTGTTCCTGGCCGTTAACCATCTGGGTGACACTGGCACCCAACCCTTTATTACTCGCGTCCGTGTACAGGACTGTAGGCTTGGTGGGGTCAAATCTTCCCAACAACAGGGCTGAGCCAATGCTCTCATTCGCTGTGAAAAACGCCGCTTGGCATTCATTGCTCCATACAAAAGGGGTCCTTGCTTTGAGTAAAGCCCTCAAGGGTTCCACAATGCTTGCGTAATTTCTAACAAACTTAGCGTAGTATTCCGATAACCCCAAGAATGACTTCAAGTCTTCAACACAACCCGGAGCAGCAGTCCCTTGAATAGCTTCAACTAGGTCTACCTTAGGTTTGATTCCATCTTGGGAAATGGTGTGGCCTAGGTACTCGACAGAACCTACCCCAATGCGACACTTGTCTATCTTTAAGGTTAAACCTGCCGCCTCCAGGTTGGTAAGTACCTCTCTCAAAATGTTTTTATGTTCTTTCAGGTTTTTACCATAAATGGGGATGTTGTCCTGAAAGCACATGGTACACTGAATGTCCTTTAACACGTGTTGCATGATCCTTTGGAAGGTGACGGCTGCTGAGGCCAACCCAAAGGGCATGCGCTTGTACTGAAATGCTCCCAGCGGTGTTATGAAGGGGGTCAAGTGGCAGGAGTTAGGATGTAGTTCCACATGGTGGTAGGCGGATGAGAGGTCTAATATGCGGAAACAGCTTGCGTCTTTGATTAAGTTGAGAACTTTGTGAATGCGTGGCAGAGGATGCCTGTCCACCCATATGTTACTGTTCAGATCGCTCAGGTCCACACATAACCTGATCTCTTTGCTGGACGCCTTAGTCGTAAGGACAATGGGGGCCAACCACTGCAAGCTTTCTATGGGCTCAATGACCTCTTGTGACAGGAGTTTATCTCGTTCTGCTCTGAGGGGTGTTTTCATCATGTGAGGTACGGGCCTGACATTGTGGGACGCTGGTCTAGCATTGACTTTAAGCTTAATAGAATGCTGATAGTTTCTCAATAGGCCTACTTTGTCCGTAAAGACCTCAGGAAAATCGGTGAAGACCTCTGTCCTCCCTACAGACTGGTCAACTAGAAGTACTTGGTCAGGGCTATTGGGGTCTAATTTTATGCCCAGTTCCCTCTGGTGTTTCCAACCCAACAAGTTGGATCCCTTCTGTGTGATGTAAATTTTGCCCACCGTACTCCTCCTTTTGACCCCTATGTTCATGGTTGTCATGCCTATCAAGGGTATGGGATCCCCATTGTAACCCCCAAGATGTATGTCAGGAGGCTGTGCACCTTGTTGACATAAAGGAAACAATTTAGTGAATGCCTACGCTTCCACTAACGTTTAGGGTGAGCAAGAATCGGCAAAGACCGTCACCTTTCCAGTGAGAGACGTAAGAATGAATCGTCTTGCAGGATCCTGAGCACAAGGTTAGTGCATTCTGACACCACCGTATGGAAATAAGCTTCATTATATGGATTTGCTCTGTGGAAGGAGTGTTATGTATAGAAACGCTCAGCCACTTTATGACTTCTGCTAAATGGATATCACAGTTTCAACTATCAGGCACCTTCTTGATAGACCTATATTTACAGGAAACTGATTTGTCATTCAGAGGTAAGAAAAAAGATATTATTTTAGCACACAAGGAATATAGACTTGGATGATACTCTTTTTAACTTGTGCTCTCTCTTCGTGTTCTCAGTGAGAAAGAGAAGTTTGAAATTCTAAATATTTTACAAATTCAACACTGTATGTTTCCTTCATCTGATTCCGAGCTATTATCAACCTCTTAAAGATAATTATGTAAGAGTGTCAAGTTTTCAAAAATGTTTTCAACTTCTTGTAAAAGGTCCTTGTAGCCTGTAATTACCAAACAGAATCACCTTACTACAGCTGCTGACTGGTAGAGTGCTGAATTCCCTTTTCATATCTTGAGGTATAGCCTAATTTCGACAGGGCCTTCCACAACACTCACAGCATACCTCAATGAATGCCTTTTCTGCCTTGCAAGTAACATTTCCAATGGGACTTTAGGCTCCTTGGCAATGTCTATTTATACACACATAGAAGCGCACACACACACAACTAAATTGTAGTTGCATAGAACGTCAACGTATCCCTATCTGGTCCTTGTTGTTAACCTGAGTGCGTTCTCCTGACCAGAATTTTCCTAAAGATTTTTGCACCGAGACTTAACAGGGAAAGTTGGCTGATAACTTTCTGGAATATTGAGCTCTCTATTATTTTTTTTTGCCTGTGCCCATGTTTCTGCAGCAGCATACAAGGTTGGAATGTCATTTACCAGGCAGAGAAGGATTTGAATTAACAAGCCTATGAAATGTATGTAGAATTCCATCCTTAACCCAACCAGTCTGGATGTGTTCACTTCTTTTAAATCCTTAAGGAGATCAGCAGCCACTTCTTATACCTTTGTTATTTAGGCCCCTGGGCGACTAATACCATTATAACAGTTCAGACCATCTGAAGAACTACTTAATGTTGCTCAATACTAGGTGTGATAATATTTGATTTTGATCTGATTTTAAAATTTCTAAAGCGCGCTGTTGCCCTCCGGCATCTTCGTGCGTGCATATTTCTACGTTAAAGCTCAAAACCGAAAATAATGGGACACTGAGAGCTACAGAATGATAAGGGAAGTGAAAACAGGCAGGTTTTTAAATGCGTACAAAAGTAAAGAACATTTGTCTGACTTTTAAGCTGTTGGTGCAGTGGATTCCAAATAATGCAAGGGGAAGAAACAAAACTGCGACCACCCCATGCCACTTTGTTAGTGCTGGGAATGATCACTGAACTTGAGGTGGCTGATCGTAATACTCCTTTGGGGGAGAACCATCTAAATGTACTTTTGAGATGCTCTGGGCCTGAGCCATGCAATGCCTTAAAAGGCAATCCTTTTCCTAACAGGGAGTCAATGGAGCTCCGCCAATGCACCTACTACTGACTTAAACTTTGGAATTTTCTTAAGTAAACGAAAGGCAGTATTCTGCACCATCTGAAGGTTTTTAAGTAGTCTCTGTTTAATGTCATTGTAAAGGGCATTACAATAGTCAAACCGTGATATTGTGTGGCAGCAGAAGTATTTTACATGTACTCATTTGTAAAGCACGTGTGACCCTAGGAAGGCTTCATTGTGCTAACATGCACAGTAAGACAAGATGATGGTGAGAGACCAAAACGAGTTATGGAAAAGAAAAGTACAGATAATTATATTTAGCAGCCAGAACTCCAAAGGCACGACCATCAGTATGTTCTTTTTTGAAAGTGGATATCCTCAAACGTTTTTCAATCACTGAATGGATGGATGCCTCTATTGTTGCATATAAGTCAAACTGCTTGGCCGGGAAAACTGGTTCAAAAGCCACATATCCTTCTACACTACACATGGTACCTGAAGCTTGTCTGAGTCGTTACTGAATGGGATGCCAGTGAGAATGAATATACATGGGAATTTTTTGGATTGTGTTGTTTGCTGTTCTAGCATTCTAAATATGTTGCAGGCAAGTCAGCTTGCAGTAAACAAGCCAGCTACAAATAAACACTACCTGGAAAGATTGTGTATCAGCAACACTCAATGGGCAGGTGAAAATGGTAGTGGCAATCTTACACTACAGCAATGACCCACCTTCATGTGGCAGGTTCTTATCAATCAAATCTCACCTAAGAGGGAGGGTGAGTTTGGGTGAAAATGGAAGATCCTGTTTGGCTACTGCTGTGTATCAGGGTGTTGGTCTACTAAACATTGAGGGACTGATTACGATGTCAACACCATATCGGTCTGGACCCGCCGACCAAAGGTTGACGGTTCCGATCTCGTAATTTGGATGCTACTGCCCACAGGGCGGTCAGAAACATCCATTTCATTAAGTGAAATGCCAGCAGCACAAGCTGCCATAGTGAAATGGATGTTTGTAAACATGCCTCACGGCGCGGCCACATGGTGCAGGGATGTTTAGGGGGATAGAGGAGAGCCAGTGGGAAAGGGAGCCCTGCATGGGGCCCCTAAAGTAATTTTTAGACAGTCTTTCCATGTGGGAAAGGCTGACATGGAAAGGCTGTTGGAAAATGACATCATAATCCCCGACGTCGGAGCAGCCGTCATTAGGGATTATGATGTCTTTCCAACATTGTTGGTGGGTCTGACATCGACGTGCCGTCGGACTCACGGACATCAGAATCAGCACCCCCTATCTCATGAAGTTCTGCAGCATTGAAACTGACATACCAATCAGAAAGGCTCTCAAGATTAGTAAAGCAGATAGGCTGGTGGCATCAATGGTCAAAAATAACTTGTTTGTTCACAGAGGCAAAGACTCTAAATCAGCACAGCTGCAAGCATGACATATATAGTGGGCAAGACCCAATTTAAAGCAGAACCTCATAGCCTACTTACTACATGTTAAAGACTACTCATCTAAAGTGAAGGGGTAGTAGCAAGATTTGCTGAGGCCGACCAGGGAGAAAAGATGAAATCCACTTTAAGACGTTATTCCTACTCACACTTCTGCCAGGTGAACAAATCTGTTTTTCAGTGTTTATCCTAGTTTTATGTGTAGTATAATTACCTTGTGTTTGTTAAAGCACTTTTCTTTTATAAAAAGTAAAGCACTGACTGGACATTGAGTTTATCAACTGGTGGTACGTATGCACTGTATTCTGGATGTCTAACCCCACCTCACCTCCTTGAGTAAGCCTTGGACTTCTCTGTCACGCTACCCTGAGAGAGTAAAGTGCTGGAGAGGAGCACTTGGTTATCCAGTTTTGGGTCCACTAGTACTGAGGCCCCAGGACACCAGTGGGGGAACACTCCAGTTGATGCGATTAGAGCACAGTTACCCCCGAGTGCCCTGGTGCCCAGGAAGCCTGGGCTAACTGAGATATATTTTGGATTTTCGTACTCGGACTCCAAATGGTCTGAATCAAGATGAGGAACTGTATTCACACTTGTACATATGAACAAAATGAATGTATATATTGAACCAGATGAACATTTGCCTCTCAAGATACTTTTATCTAATTTTGTTCTATCGTTTCATAATTTTTTCACAAAGTATCATGTAGGTGGAGGGTTAAGCAGCGGAATAATCTTTCTTTGAGAAACAGGTTGTAAAATCGATTAAGAACTGACAAAGCTGCACTGTATATAATTTTTGAACTTATAGTTTTTATGTATTACGGATAATTGGAATGTACTCATATGATAAGTGATGAACAGAGGGGTGAAAACTAATAGTATAAAATAAATGAATAGTTTGCATTAATAAGAACACAAAGTATAATCACAAGATTCACCCACTGGAGGGAATGAATGAGAAGTATAATTGCCCCAGTATTGGAACTTTCATAGATTCCCATGCTTTGTATCATTCCCCGTCATCGGAATGGGAGCCTCGGTAGTATAAAAACCATAGAAACAAAAGAGAAAAACAGGCCTAGGCCTCATCTCATTTTGTATCCTATCACTCTCTTTGTGTAAAAGAGACCAAACTTTTGCCAGGACCAATCAGAGCAGCCTCACCCTCTAGAACCTTCCTGAGAGAGCTCAGAGCCTCAGATTTTTCTACCCCACGTTGTGCTAGGGAGTCTCCACTGAGCTCTGCTCAGTTTTCTTCTACAAACTTATTGGATTTGTGGATTTCTACTAATAACTTTCAACTACTTTAAAGATGTCTGACTTTGTTGCTAATCTGCTGGGATCATTGCCCGCTATGTGCTTTCGGTGGAGTGAATGCGTCTGATCCTTCTTACCTAAAACTTTAAAAAATTAACCTCATTTATCCTGTACTCAGTGGTCCCTCTTTTTCCATATGTGATGTTTCGGATAATTGCTGCTTCTCATCTCTGGGACTGCTGAGCTGTTTCAACTTTGCCTTTTGTGCTACCACTCGATTTCGAGGCCGGCCAGAATGGTTGTGGGCCCGTACCTGTATGCTTATGTTGCACAATAAAGGTTTCCAAAAATTAAAAAAAAAAAAAAAGGTCTGACAAGGAGAAGAAGGCCCTGTTCAGGTCCTGTGCCTCATGTGGGAAAAATGACTTTTTGTTGAGGATAAGCATGACAACTGTATTTATTGCTTATACCCGGACCACAAGGCCACCGACTGCAAGATCTGTAGAACCTTCTCTTCCAAGACTCACCGTGACAGAGGGTCGACTTTTGACCTGGCTTCAAAAGATGAAGACTCGGGAGGAGCTGCTTTCTTCAGATGAAGAGGATTCAATATCTATGGCATCCTCTCATAAGTCCAGGAAGAGGGGTAGGTCTCCCCCTGGTTCTTCTTCTTCAGTGGAGCCCCCTCTTAAGGCCCCTCACAAGATCTCTGATAGGTCTGAGAGGGCTGGTCCCCTTCAATCTCCTCACGGCAGTGAAAAGGAGAGGCAGGGACAGGCTTCTGGATTGGCTATAGCCTCAAAGGACAGAAAGGAGGTTTCCATTACTTCTCCTCCGTCCAAAAAAGAGAAGGCCAGTGACAAACACTCTTCTGTCACTTCTGGGACTGGTCCAGAGAAAAAACAGCGCTCGTCGAAGACGAAAACGTCAGGTACGTCGACGACGGTTCCTTCTGTTAAAGTTCCCGCTGTTTCCTTGGCTCCGTCGACGGGCTCGTCGGCGGTACCGATCTCCACGTCGACATCTTCTTCTTCGTCTTTCAAGATTCCAGCTTCCACGTCGAGGACGATGAGCTCCGGTATGGTGCTGTCGACAGGCTCGTCGACGACGAAAACCACGTCAACGACCACGACAACTTCTACGTCGACAGTTATGGTTGTGATGATGAGTTAGTCTACGAAGCCGTCGACGATCATTCCGTCGACGACTAAAGCTTCGTCGACGACGGCGGCTGCCCCGTCGACGATGGCCCTGTCGATGACCAAGACTCCGTCGACGAAGGTGATTATACCGTTGACGACCGCTGCTCTGTCGACGAAGACGGTTATACCGTCGACGACTGCTGCTCCGTCGACGACGACGAGACCGTCGACAGGTCAAAAGATGCATTTTCCACTGCAGAAGATGAAAATTACCACGGAAATGACATCCCCACGATGAGTGCCGTTGCATCCACAGAATATGCCCCTAGAGGACGAGTCGGAGGAAGAGGAAGAAGAGTTTAGTCATTATGGTGATGCATACAGTCCCTCAGACTTGAATGTAAAGCTGCAGGACACTGACACTGAGGACTATTTCGAGCATGCAAGTGAACAACAGGTACACTATGTTTCACAGGAGCGACGTTCTACTGGTTTAGGACAGGACATGGTGGCCATGCCTGCCTGTCTGCTCACTGATCTTCAGCTGATGTTACAGGACTAAAGAAACAAGTTTCCTTCGGAACCTTCTACCCAGTCTACACAGCCTCCTCCTCAGGAATTGCCACAAGCACAGTCAGTTGCTGGTCCGCCTTCTTCGCAGGTGGTGCCCCACCTCCCAGCTCAGGTTATACCCTCTGGTCCGAACTTGAACACCGGACCCGGATCCAACCGATCCTGTCCAGCTGGATACCTCTTCGGACGAGGAGGCGGTTCACGTGGATCCCTTATCTGATCCATTACAGGACCCAGATCTGGAACAGGGTAACAGTGGCCTGCAAGACTCGGACGCCACTGGTCGTGATACATCTATATCCCCTTGTTAGACCTAGGGAATCCTAGACTACATAGGGTAGCCTGGCACAGTAGGGACCAGCTAAACTCTCAGGCATTGGTTAAGTGCTTACAGGACCCACTCACAGTAACTCAATGATTAACCACTAAAAATAAAAGACGCTACACCAGTTTTAGAAGAATACCAGTACCTTTTATAAAAATAATGTTTGTTCTGTTTCTTATGCAAAATCTGTTTTCATTTAGCTCAGCATAAATTTACTTATGTTACACAGACTTCAATACATGTCTCACTTTAGCAAAGCTGAATCATAGGTACATTTCACTTGAGATAACTTATTATCTGTTCCACAGTATGCCTCTCAATTAATTATTACAGAAAGGAAAATTCACATTACAGGTACAATGTGCAACTTGGCATGTACATTACCCCTCTCTCTCAGACTTCAGACCAGCTCAATGGGTTTCCACCCCCAGCCACGCTCCTCGCCGTTCAAGCAGCCAGCTAGATGGCTAGAAAAGATAAGGCACGTTAATGGAGTGGCCCTATATGTCATCTATAGCTACACCTTCCTGATGGGAACTGTCGCTAGGCAAAAGACTAACTAGTCGGTTAGCTGCGACTGGCCCTGTTGGTTACTGACACCCTTTTGCCTAATCTTGCGCTACTATTCTGTCAGGTACAGGAGCTTAACACTTTATTTCCCCTGTTCGCTGCTTTCCCCCTTCTCTGATTGGACTTGGTAATTTCAATGCCAATTTATTACGTGAGTCAGAGGCCAAGTTCTTGTTTCTTTAATCCCCAGCAGCTTCTCAGTTGTTCAGTTAGTTGGTTTATTGAGGCCGCTTCTGGGCTCCTGGCCAGCCGGCGCTGCCGCCTCCCGCTTTCCCCTTTATCCCTGCTTACTTGCTCGGGACAGCGATCCGTCCGTAGCCACCCCTGCGCTCGGTTCTCCTCCCTCGGCGCAGACGCCGAAGCCTCAGTAGTGTCGGCTTCGGGGTTGGGCAGCGGGAGGGCTTACTGCCTGACTGGACGCTCCTCAGGCGGGTCCGTGGCGGCGCTTCTTCCTCCTTCCGGATCACCACGGGGTGAAGCTCCGCCTTGACACGCCTCCTCAGTCGCACTGGGCCCTTCCTCCTGGTTCCGGCTCGGCGCACCTCCTCTGACGCAACGGCGACTTCCTCCGCTTCACCGGCGGAACAGCTGGGCTCTCCGCACATGCCTCACCGGCGGATCAGCTGGGCACTCCGCTCGCGTGCTGTCGGCGCTCCCCACAGGTAGGAGACTCCGCCGGCGTCACTGCCTTACTTCACGAAAGGAGGATCAGTCACGAGGGTAATGGAATGTGTCTGGCGCTCCTCAGCCGGATGGCACAGGTCTATTTTTAGTGTTCACCTGATATGCCCACAGCCGTCAGGGTAGGGACGCAGGTCGCTCTCACAGGACGATTTGGTTGTAGATTATGGAGGTCTTCTTACAACACGACCCGGGCTCTTCAAACTAGTCACAAAGTCTCTGGTCACACTGGCTGGATGTCGTGACAGTGGGGTTCGGTCAGCCTGAAAGGGGGCACTTCCCAATACGCGACAGCCGGCCTACAGGTCGATCTGGTCACCACTGGTGCGCAATCCTCCTCCACAAGTCGCCTCTCTCCTCACTGGTCACTCCTGAGACTGCACAAAATGGCTGCTGGTCACTGGCCTTTTATAGAGTGGCCTGAGACCTCTGGAAGCCACTAGAAGGTTCTGGAAAGTTCCTCATGTTAGCCTATGGGCCTGTTCTCCAGTAGTGTCCGTTATGGCAGTTGGTGGACACCATTTTAGGTACATGGATGTCCCTAGATTTTCAAGGAGCATAACTGGGCCTCACAGGATTTGAGGGGAAAGTGGCGTCATAATCAAGGAACACCTAGCCCCCTGACAGCATTGAAAAATCCTGGTGGACATTTAAAAAATAAAAATAGAAACTCTGGGAGGCTAAGGGGGACAAAAATAAATAATGTTGGTTAGAGTATCCCCAGATGCAGACAGGTCTAACACGCGTCCCCCCCAGCTGAAAGAGGGGAGAGCTACCCAATCCCTTTGGAGTTCTCATCACTAAGGCGGAAATACCTGGATAGACCGTCTGCATTGGCATGGTCCGATCCAGGCCGGTGTTCCACCCTAAAGTCCATTCCCTGTAGGGAGATGGACCACCTTAGTAACTTGGGATTCTCCCCCTTCATTTGCATTAGCCAACGAAGGGGGCGGTGGTCAGTCTGAACCAGGAAGTGCGAGCCAAACAAGTATGGCCGCAGCTTCTTCAGAGCCCAAACCACCGCAAAGGCTTCTCGCTCAATTGTACTCCACCTCCTTTCCCTGGGGAGTAGTCTCCTAGACAGGAAAACCACGGGTTGATCCAGGCCCTCATCATTTAGCTGTGATAACACTGCCCCAATGCCATGTTCTGACGCATCTGTTTGGACAATGAATTCTCTAGCAAAATCAGGGGCCTTGAGAATTGGAGCGGAACACAATGCTTGCTTCAAGGTCATGAAGGCTCGCTGGCAAGCCTCCGTCCAGACTACCCGTCGGGGTTGTTTCTTGGAAGTAAGTTCAGTGAGGGGTGCCACAATGGTGCCATACCCCTTCACGAAGCGACGGTAGTATCCAGTGAGGCCCAGGAAGGCTCGGACCTCAGTTTGAGTCTTGGGGGGCTCCCAGGCTATGATAGCCTCAATCTTTGCCTGGAGGGGCTGCACCGACCCTCTGCCCACCAAGTGGCCTAGGTACACCACCGACCCCTGCCCAATCTGACACTTGCTGGCCTTGATTGTCAAGCCAGCCTGTTGCAGGGCATGAAGAACAGCTTGCAAGTGCTGCAAATGGTCCTCCCAGCTGCTACTGAAGACAGCAATGTCGTCCAGGTAAGCAGCAGAAAAAGCTTCCATACCAGAAAGGACCTTGTTCACCAGCCGCTGAAAAGTGGCAGGGGCGTTCTTGAGCCCAAAGGGCATCACACGAAATTGGTAGTGTCCCTGAGGTGTAGAGAAGGCTGACCTTTCCTTCGCCCCCTCGGTAAGGGATATCTGCCAGTACCCTGAAGTTAGGTCAAAGGTACTTAAGTATTGGGCAGCTCCCAGCCGGTCAATAAGCTCATCCGCCTGTGGGATGGGATGTGCATCAGTCTTGGTTACTGAATTTAAGCCTCGGTAGTCCACACAGAATCTCAATTCAGGTGTGGTGCCTGGTGGGGCAGCTTTTGGTACCAAAACCACCGGGCTAGACCAAGGGCTACTAGAAGGTTCAATCACTCCTAGCTCCAGCATCTTGGCGACTTCACTTTTGATGCTGGCCTTCACCTTGTCCGACAGCCGGTAGATCTTAGACTTCACAGGTGGGCTGTCTCCTGTGTCCACGTTATGGGTACACAGGTGGGTCCTACCCGGGACAAGGGAGAACAGAGAAGAAAATTGCTCCAGGATCTGGCGGCAATCACTCTGCTGTTCAGGAGTCAGGGATGGCGAGAGAATCACTCCCTCCACCGACCCATCCTTTTCTTGGGACGAGAGATCAGGGAGAGGTTCGCTTTCCTCTTCCTCCGCTCCATCGGTCACCATCATTAAGACAACCTCGGGCCTCTCATGATGTGGCTTGAGGCGATTGGCATGCAGCACCCTGTGGGGCTGCCTCGGGGTCTTAAGATCCACCAAGTAGGTGGACTTACCCTTTTTCTCCAAAACCTCAAAGGGGCCTGTCCAACGGTCCTGGAGGGCATTTAGCTCTCCAGGTTCCATTACCCACACTTTTTGTCCAGGCTCCAGTTCCACTGGGTGAGCGTTGTGGTCATACCACTCCTTCATAACTGCTTGGCTGGCCTCCGAGTTGTCAGAAGCTTGCTTCCACAACTTAGCCATTTGGCTCCGGAAGGCCAGCATGTAGCTCACCACATCCTGGGGAAGCTTTCTGGGAGTCTTTTCCCATCCATCTTTCACTAGGCTGAGAGGACCCCGTACAGGGTGCCCGTACAAAAGTTCAAAGGGGCTGAAGCCCACTCCCTTCTGTGGCACTTCCCTGTAGGAAAACAAGAGACAGGGTAGGAGGACTTCCCATTTCCTCCGCAGGCTCTCAGGTAGACTCCTTATCATACCTTTCAAGGTCTTATTGAACCTTTCTACAAGACCATTGGTTTGTGGGTGGTAAGGGGTGGTAAACCGATAGGTAACACCGCACTCCTTCCACATAGCCCGCATATATGCTGAAAGGAAGTTAGTCCCCCTGTCGGACACAACCTCCTTGGGGAAACCCACTCGGGTGAAGATCCCCATCAGGGCCCTTGCCACTGCGGGTGCAGTGATGGTCCTCAGAGGAATTGCCTCTGGGTACCGTGTGGCATGATCCACTAAAACCAGGATGAACCGGTGACCAGCTGAAGTTGGTGGATCCAATGGCCCTACAATGTCGATGCCCACCCTCTCAAAGGGGGTGCTAACGATAGGTAGTGGTTCCAGGGGAGCTTTTAGCTTCACCCCTGTTTTCCCACTGGCTTGGCAAGACACACACGTCCGACAATATGTATCAGACGCCACTTTCATTCGAGGCCAGTAGAAGTGGGGGACAAGCCGGGCAAAGGTCTTGTCCTGTCCTAGGTGTCCTGCCAATGGTATCTCATGAGCCAGTTCCAAAAGAAAGGCTCTAAAGCATTGAGGGACCACCAAGGCCCTGGATGAACCATGTCCAGGTGCCTGGGGCTCACTGTAGAGGAGTCCATCCTCCCAGTAAATCTGGTAGCTCCCTACAATGTTTCCTGCTGCCTGGGCTTTGGCCTGTTGCCGCAGCCCCTCGAGAGTAGGACACTCCTTCTGAGCTTTGCAGAACTCTTCCCGGGAAGGACCTCCCTCCACATGCCATTCAGTAGGGATGGGTAGGTTCTCCAGGGAAGCAACATTCTCCCCTGTGGACTCCAGATCCACCTCCGCAGGTGGCCAGTCTGTCTCACGAGGTGGAGATGCCGAGGCAGGGTCCTCCGGCCTCCTGTCCTTCTCCTCTCTGGCAGCCGGCTGTGCCATTGTTCCAGGCTCCAGCGTAAGTGAACTCCCCCTTCGGGCAGTCGCGGACCTTGTGCTGACACAAGTCCAGTCAGGGGGTCCCAGCATCTCAGAGTGAGTCTGGTACTCCACCCTCCTCCAAGCATTGTGCTCCATATCATTCCCTAACAGGCAGTCAACAGGCACGGCAGGGCTTACGGCAACTCGAAGTGGACCTGCAACCCCTCCCCACTCAAAGGGAACCTCGGCCACAGGGTAGTGGCCCAATCTGCCGTCAGCCATCACGGCGGGATGGAGTACATCTGGGATGACCTGCTCTGGAGACACCAGCTGACTCCTTACCATAGTCATACTGGCTCCTGTGTCTCTCAGAGCCTCCCCTCTACGGCCGTTGATGGTGACCCACTGCTCATACTTGATAGTATTAGAGGGCAGTTGGGTCTTTGGCACCATCTCCTTATCACCCAGGGACACTAAAGTGACACCCGCCCGCTCCCCTCCGTTACCCAAAGGCATCTCCTCCCCGAGCACTACACTAGTTATTCCCGGGGCTTTTCCTCCAGTGGGAGGGGGTGGTCTTTTCGGGCATCTCACGTCTCCTTTATAGTGTCCCACACCACCACACTCAAAACAATGAACAACCCTGGGCTGCTGGCTTTGGCCAGGATTAGGGTTGCGAGGGGGGTTACTCTTAGGGATGAATCCTCTGCCCCTTCCTTGTGAAGTATTTTGTGGACCTTTTGAGAACTCCCTCTTATTATCCCCGCCCTCTTTCTTCTGGGGGGCGCCCTGTCCAGACTTCTGGGAATCCCCTCCAGTCCCCTTAGATGACACCCGGGTACTAACCCAGATGTCTGCCTCCTCAGCAAGCTTCCTGGGGCTGGTCAGCTTGCTGTCCACCAGATGCTGTCGTAGCTCGGGAAGACATTTCTCGAGTAGGTGTTCCTTGAGTATGAGGTCATATAAACCCTCATAGTCCCCTACCTCGCTGCCTTTCACCCAACCCTCCAGGGCCTTCCTGGCGTAATCCAAAAAGTCTACCCAGTTCTGCGTGCCTAGTTTGTGGCTGCCCCGGAACTTTTGCCTATACTTCTCAGGGGTCAACCCAAACTTTCTTATCAGCGCCAACTTCATAGCAGGGTAGTAGGTCTGCTCACTTTGCTCCAGGGCCAACAAGGTATCCCTACCAGCAGGTGGCATGTACTTATATAACCCACCCCCCCAGTGGGCCTCCAAGATCCCATGGGCCCTCAGTGAGACCTCATAGGCGGCTAGCCATTTTGCAATATCATCACTGGGTAGATAGCTCACCATAACATCTTTCGGTAAGTAAGGTCTGGGTTCTCTGATGTTTGTCTGGGTATCGCTGCCACCATTCTCAGATTTGGGGGTTCTTTGGTTTAGGGCTTGTAGATCCATCTCTTTGATGGTCCGCTCATGTGCCAACCTCTTGTCCTCCCTTTCTATGTCCATCCTGGCTAGTTCTATTCTCATCCTCCTCTCCTCCCTCCTATCCTCTAACTCGGCGTCGGTCAAACCCCTCTCCGAGACGCTACTGCCCACTCTGGAAGGTGTCCTAGGACCTGTTAAAAGGTTCCCCCCTCCCGCCTGGTACAGTGTTGCGGTCTCCAGGACAGTGTCCCTGTCACTCCCCTCTGGATCTATTTCCTCCCCGGAATGAGCCTCCACCCATGCCCGGATACTGGTCAGCAGCTCAACTTTCCTGGCGCCTTTCTTAAAAAACACCCCTTGCTGCTGACACCATTCCTTTAGTTGGGTCACGGTATAGTTTTCCAGCTCTTCCACATTTACCTCCATTTCCACTTAGAGTATAAACTTTTACACAGGAGAAATCCATGAAGTGACCCGGGGTCAACCTCCACCCACCACCAGAAGTTAATTTAGAAAAAGCAAAATTCAGATTAGGAGGGCCGCAGGGAGAAAACTCCAGGTGTGGTCCCGTGGTAGGCACTGCGTTACTACTAAGTGAGTGTAAGCACAAATCCGTAATCCCACCGCTGAAACACCAATTATGTTAGACCTAGGGAATCCTAGACTACATAGGGTAGCCTGGCACAGTAGGGAACAGCTAAACTTCCAGGCGTTGGTTAAGTGCTTACAGGACCCACTCACAGTAACTCAATGATTAACCACTAAAAATAAAAGACGCTACACCAGTTTTAGAAGAATACCAGTACCTTTTATAAAAATAATGTTTGTTCTGTTTCTTATGCAAAATCTGTTTTCATTTAGCTCAGCATAAATTTACTTATGTTACACAGACTTCAATACATGTCTCACTTTAGCAAAGCTGAATCATAGGTACATTTCACTTGAGATAACTTATTATCTGTTCCACAGTATGCCTCTCAATTAATTATTACAGAAAGGAAAATTCACATTACAGGTACGATGTGCAACTTGGCATGTACATTACCCCTCTCTCTCAGACTTCAGACCAGCTCAATGGGTTTCCACCCCCAGCCATGCTCCTCGCCGTTCAAGCAGCCAGCTAGATGGCTAGAAAAGATAAGGCACGTTAATGGAGTGGCCCTATATGTCATCTATAGCTACACCTTCCTGATGGGAACTGTCGCTAGGCAAAAGACTAACTAGTCGGTTAGCTGCGACTGGCCCTGTTGGTTACTGACACCCTTTTGCCCAATCTTGCGCTACTATTCTGTCAGGTACAGGAGCTTAACACTTTATTTCCCCTGTTCGCTGCTTTCCCCCTTCTCTGATTGGACTTGGTAATTTCAATGCCAATTTATTACGTGAGTCAGAGGCCAAGTTCTTGTTTCTTTAATCCCCAGCAGCTCCTCAGTTGTTCAGTTAGTTGGTTTATTGAGGCCGCTTCTGGGCTCCTGGCCAGCCGGCGCTGCCGCCTCCCGCTTTCCCCTTTATCCCTGCTTACTTGCTCGGGACAGCGATCCGTCCGTAGCCACCCCTGGGCTCGGTTCTCCTCCCTCGGCGCAGACGCCGAAGCCTCAGTAGTGTCGGCTTCGGGGTTGGGCAGCGGGAGGGCTTACTGCCTGACTGGACGCTCCTCAGGCGGGTCCGTGGCGGCGCTTCTTCCTCCTTCCGGATCACCACGGGGTGAAGCTCCGCCTTGACACGCCTCCTCAGTCGCACTGGGCCCTTCCTCCTGGTTCCGGCTCGGCGCACCTCCTCTGACGCAACGGCGACTTCCTCCGCTTCACCGGCGGAACAGCTGGGCTCTCCCCACACGCCTCACCGGCGGATCAGCTGGGCACTCCGCTCGCGTGCTGTCGGCGCTCCCCACAGGTAGGAGACTCCGCCGGCGTCACTGCCTTACTTCACGAAAGGAGGATCAGTCACGAGGGTAATGGAATGTGTCTGGCGCTCCTCAGCCGGATGGCACAGGTCTATTTTTAGTGTTCACCTGATATGCCCACAGCCGTCAGGGTAGGGACGCAGGTCGCTCTCACAGGACGATTTGGTTGTAGATTATGGAGGTCTTCTTACAACACGACCCGGGCTCTTCAAACTAGTCACAAAGTCTCTGGTCACACTGACTGGATGTCGTGACAGTGGGGTTCGGTCAGCCTGAAAGGGGGCACTTCCCAATACGCGACAGCCGGCCTACAGGTCGATCTGGTCACCACTGGTGCGCAATCCTCCTCCACAAGTCGCCTCGCTCCTCACTGGTCACTCCTGAGACTGCACAAAATGGCTGCTGGTCACTGGCCTTTTATAGAGTGGCCTGAGACCTCTGGAAGCCACTAGATGGTTCTGGAAAGTTCCTCATGTTAGCCTATGGGCCTGTTCTCCAGTAGTGTCCGTTATGGCAGTTGGTGGACACCATTTTAGGTACATGGATGTCCCTAGATTTTCAAGGAGCATAACTGGGCCTCACAGGATTTGAGGGGAAAGTGGCGTCATAATCAAGGAACACCTAGCCCCCTGACAGCATTGAAAAATCCTGGTGGACATATAAAAAATAAAAATAGAAACTCTGGGAGGCTAAAGGGGACAAAAATAAATAATGTTGGTTAGAGTATCCCCAGATGCAGACAGGTCTAACACCCCTCCTGTGGACATAGGAGGGTTCCATCACCTGGTGGAGAGAGCGGCAAAAAGGTTTGGACTGCCGATTACAAGAGAGGAGTCTGAATGCTTCCTCTACGATTTCAAGGAGCAATACAGGAGATCTGTCAAGTCCGTTCCGATCATCGAACATGTGTGGGAGGAAGGCATAAAAATCATGCAGAATCCAGCCTCTGTGATTCCGGTTCTTCCCAGACTGGAAAAAAAGTATAAGGCTCCGGAAGGCAGTCCAGCTTGTCTTCTTGGTCAACCTAAGCCTGATTCATTCATCTCTCAGGCCGCTCAAAGCAAGTCAAAGAATCCGACGACGCCTTCGACTACGTCTCCAGACAAGGACGGTAGACATCTGGATAATGTGGGGAAGAGGTTTTCAACAATTCTCTCGCCATTCTGGGCAGATACGATCGCCAGATGTGGTGTGACATGGCACCGTTTGTGGAACAATTGCTAGACGTCGCAAGAGAGGAAGCCAAGAGAGTGCTTATGGAAGGAGAAAAATCATCCTCCGAGGTCATCGACTGTGCAATGGATATCGCCTCCACAGCTTTTCGGGCCTTAGCGAGTTCAGCGGTGCTACGTCGCCAGGGCTGGTTAAGAGCCACCTGGTTTCGTCAGGAGGTCCAAAATAGGATCCTGGACCTCCCATTTGATGACGAAATGCTTTTCGGAAAGCATGTGGATGATGCCCTGCAGAATATAAAGAAAGATACTGACACGGCAAAGTCGCTGGGATCTCTCAACTATCGCAAGGTCCCATTTAAGGGCGTTCGTGGCAGGGGTTTCTCTTCCTATAGAGGCAACGCCCAGCAGAGATATTAGTCTCAACCGTTCCAATCTTACAAGACCCAGTACTCTAATCAGCGGCAGGGACAATCTGCGTCTTACTCTCGCCAAACACCGCGAGGACGTCTGAACCGTCAAGGACGTGACGGCGGCAAGCGACAATAGCGGCCTCCTGGCTCTACCTGCTGTTCCTTCCCTTCCAGTCACATCAGTGGGGGGCAGGATTTCTTTTTGCCTGAACAGCTGGAGGTGTATAACATCGGACCAGTGGGTCCTGAATATTGTACAGAGTGGCCATACATTGGAATTCCAAGATCTTCCTCCAACACGAGCTCCGGGTGCCATCCGCACAAAACATCTGGGACTACTCCATCTAGAAGCCCATCAATTGTTCCTCAAAGGGGCAATAGAAGAACAAAAGTTACTTACCTGTAAACTGTGGTTCTCCAGTATTGGTGTCCTTCATAGATTCACATGCTTGAATTTTCCCCGTCGTCGAAGTGGGAGTCCCACGGTACATAAATAGCAGTAATATATATATATGCATGTATACATGAGAAATATCATAAATAAAATATACATACATATAATGCAATAGAAATGTATACTTGAAAAAAGTACCATAGAACAGAATAGGCCCATTGAAAAGCCCAAGGGAGAATTCACTTTAGTAACATATCCAAGTCATTATGTGTTGGTCCAAATTCCAGCCAATCAGGCTGTAGCCTCCTCTAGAACCTTCTCCTCAGAAGCCCAAGTCCTCAGATTTTCGTAGCACAAGTAAGTATAAATGCTTGAGGAGAAGAGAGCCTCTGAGGGGAGGATGGGAGGGTCGCATGTGAATCTATGAAAGACACCAATACTGGAGAACCACAGTTTACAGGTAAGTAACTTTTGTTCTTCTCCACTATTAGGGGTGTCTTTCATAGATTCACATGCTTGAATAAGAATAGAAAGCAGTAAATCATACATTAGTCATAAAGGAGTATACAAATTAAGTCTTGGCAAAACATATCACTTAATAAGTAATAAATAACAAAATCATGACAAAAACCTTTATGACAGGAGGCGGGTAGCAAAAGAGGCTCACCTTTATCGGAAAAGATTCCGCAGCACCGCTTGACCTACTGCCGCATCCGCGGCATCTGTTGATTGCAGGCAGTAGTGCTTCGTAAAAGTATGGCTGCTAGACCAAGTAGCAGCTCTGCAGATGTGTCTCAGAGGTACCCCCGCAAAGAGGGCAGCAGAAGTCGACACAGCTCTCGCGGAATGAGCTCGAGCCGGAGCAGGAAGGGGCTTGCCAGCCCGTTGATGACAGTAGGATATGGCAGACGATATCCATCTGGTGATAGTCTGTTTGGTTACAGATTGTCCTTTGCACACTGGGCCATATGCTACAAATAATTGATCAGTCTTTCTAAATGTAGCTGTGCGTTGAATGTAAAATTTGAGGCAGCGCCTCACATCCAGAGTGTGCAAAGAGCCTTCCCGCTGCAGATTGAGGTGCAGGGAAGAAAGTCTTAAGGACAATTGGTTCATTGAGATGGAAGTCACTGGGAACCTTAGGAATAAAACTGGGATTTGTTCTCAGAGTAACAGCCTCGTTGGAGAACTGTAGAAACGGTGGCTGTATAGTAAAGGCTTGGATGACGCTGACGCGCCTGGATGAGGTCAGAGCAAGCAAAAGAGCCACTTTCCAAGTGAGGAATTTTAGACTGGAAGAATGGATGGGCTCGAATGGAGGCAAAAGTAGTTGAGACAAAACTAAGTTCAGTCGCCAAGAAGGTGGGGGCCGACGGATTGGTGGGAACATCCGAAAAAGGCCCTTGAAGAATTGTCTGATTATTCTGGAGGAGTACAAAGATGTTAGGCCATCATGGCGAAAACGAGAAATTGCAGCTAGAAAAACCTTTAGAGTGGAGTGTGATAGTCCTGATCTTGCTAGTGACAAAAAGAACGGCAAGATTTGCTCAGGCTGAGCACACATGGGATCCAGATTTTTAGTGGAACACCAAGCAAAAAAACGCTTCCACTTTAACTGGTAAGTTTTGATGGTAGATGGAGTGCGAGCACTTGCTAGCACCGCCCTACAATCCTTGTCGATATTCATGTGTGCAAATTCATTGTACTCAGGTTCCAAGCATGAAGTTGGAGATATGCTGGGTCCGGATGGCATATTTGACCTTGCTGCATCGTGAGAAGATGTGGCAGAGGATGCAATTGTATCGGATTTGTCAGAGAGAACAGAAGAAGATCTGAAAACCAAGGACGTCTCGGCCATTTGGGTGCGATCAGGATTATCCGACACGGTTGGAACCTCATTCTGTGCAACAGACGAGGAATGAGCGGAAGTGGAGGGAATGCATAGATGAAGTCGTTCGACCAGTCTATTGAAAAGGCATTCCCGCTCGACTCCTTGCGTGGATGCCAGCTCGCAAACCGTTGACACTTCTTGTTGAGAGCAGTTGCAAAAAGATCCAACTGTGGTCGGCCCCACTGTCGGAAGATGAAATCCAACGTTGGTCGGTTGATTTCCCATTCGTGGTTGTCCGAGAGGGCTCTGCTGAGCGAGTCCGCCAGAACATTGGCCACCCCTGGCACATGGACAGCTGTGAGATGTATTTGCTGTTGGATAGCCCAATCGAACAAGTTACTTACCTTAGGTAACGCTTTTTCTGGTAGATACAATATCTGCCTGTGGATTCCTCACCTTGTGAATATCCCCCTTGCGTCAGCAACGTTCGGAAAATTCTTCGTAGCACGCCGGCGTGGACGACGTCATAGGAGCACGGCTTCGCGCGCGACTCCGTCTGACGTCACCGACTCCACATAAGGCCCACGTCGGCGTGATGAATTCAGTTACGCCCTTTTTTCCGTGCCTTCGAGGCACCCGGACGGACCAACAAGTACATATATATATGTATATACACAATGTACACAGTACATGCAAAACAAATGCAATCAAAGTGCAAAACTATACAAAGTCAGATAAAACCATAATTACATTTGCACATAACATCAGGTATAGCAGAGTGGACAACGGGGAGGCGGGTGGGTCAGTGAGGAATCCAATGGCAGATATTGTATCTACCAGAAAAAGCGTTACCGAAGGTAAGTAACTTGTTCTTCTGATAGATACATCTGCCGGGTGGATTCCTCACCTTGTGAATAGAGTCCCACAGCAGTCCCCACTCCCGGAGGAGGGTGTCCACTCTGCTACACCAGGAAATCTTGGAGAACAGAGCGCGCGAAGTGGCCATCCCTCCTCACCTCAGCATCCAAGCAGTAGTGCTTTGCAAAAGTGTGGAGGGAGGCCCAAGTCGCGGCCCTGCAAAGGTCCTCAACAGGAACACCTCTAGACAATGCAGAAGTAGCAGACTTTGCTCTAGTTGAATGAGCTCTAATACCCTCAGGAGGGTCCTTACCCGCCAGAGAGTAGCAAATCTTGATGCAGAGAATAATCCATCTGGAAAGCGTGCGCTTGTGCACCGATCTGCCCTTCTTGCAGCCAGCAAAACCCACGAAGAGCTGATCGTCTATTCGATAGTCTTTAGTCCTATCAAGATAGAAACTAACTGCTCTCTTCGGGTCCAGGCGATGAAGCCTCTCCTCCTCCTTGGAAGGGTGTGGGGGAGGATAAAAGGTAGGAAGGGTAATGGATTGACCTAGGTGGAAGGGAGTAACCCCCTTAGGCAGAAAAGCAGCCCTGGTCCTAAGAACCATTCTTTCAGCATGGATGGACAAAAACGGGGGCTTGGAACTAAGAGCTTGAAGCTCACTTACTCTCCTTGCCGAGGTAATTGCAACTAAGAAGACCGTCTTAAAAGAAAGAAGCCTCAATGGACACTTGTGTAAGGGTTCAAACGGCGAACCCATCAGATAGGTTAACACAAGATTCAAGTCCCAATGTGGAACAATAAAGGGAGAAGGAGGGAACTTATTAGTGAGCCCCTTCAAAAATCTTAAAACCACAGGTGATTTAAAAAGAGAGGGCTGATCCGGCAAGCAGAGGAATGCCGATAAGGCCGAAAGGTAACCTTTGACAGTGGCAACGGCAAATCCCTGCCGTGCCAGAGAAAGAGCAAATAACAAAATATCAGATAAATGAGCCTTTAACGGGTCAACATCCCTCTCCCTACACCAAGACACAAACTTAGTCCACCTATACGAATAAATGGACTTGGTGGAGTCACGCCTGGCAGAAAGTATGACATCCACCACATCGTTAGGGAGAGAGAAAGAGTTCAGATTGCCCCGTTCAATCTCCAGGCATGAAGGTGTAATGTCTGGAGGTGGGGGTGTAGAACCTGCCCCCCCATCTGAGAGAGGAGGTCTGCCCTGAGAGGGAGACGGAGCGGCGGGTGAGAGGAGAGGTGGAGAAGATCTGTGTACCACACCCTTCTTGGCCAATCCGGGGCGACCAATATGACTTGGGCCCGGTCTTGGCGAATCTTCCTCAGAACCCGAGGAATCAAGGGTATGGGAGGAAACGCGTAAAGGAGCTGACCTCTCCAGCTCAACTGAAACGCATCCCCCAATGCTCCTTGCATCGGATACTGGAGACTGCAGAATGACGGGCAGTGAGCATTCTCGCAAGTGGCAAACAGGTCCACCCGAGGAGTCCCCCACATCTGAAAGATGTAACGAACAACCTCCGGGTGAAGCCTCCACTCGTGGTCGGCAGAGAACTGACGACTGAGAATGTCTGCACGCACGTTCAGAACTCCGGCCAGATGATTAGCCATCAGACAAATCTGGTGGTCCTGAACCCAGGACCAGAGGCGCAGAGCCTCCCTGCAGAGACACTGCGACCCCACTCCTCCCTGCTTGTTGACATACCACATCGCGGTCGTGTTGTCCGTCAGGACTTGAACCGACTGACCGCGAAGGGAAGGGAGGAAGGCCTTGAGCGCCAGACGTATCGCCCGTAACTCTAGAAGGTTGATGTGAAGCAACCTTTCCTCTGGAGACCAAAGACCCTTGACCTCCAGATCCCCCAGATTAGCACCCCACCCTAGAGTGGATGCATCCGTTATCACCGTGGCCACCGATGGTGGAAGCTGAAAAGGCTTTCCTTGAGACAGATTGCCTTCCACGCCCCACCAAGACAGATCCGCTGCAGTCTCTCTGGAGATCTTCACTGACTCCCCGAGATCTCCGTTGTGTTGATACCACTGCCTGCGGAGGCACGACTGGAGTGCCCTCATGTGCCAGCGTGCATGGTTGACCAGGAGAATGCAAGAAGCCATCAGACCGAGCAGGCGAAGGACCTTCAGGACCGGAACAACCGCTCCATTGTGAAACAAAGGAATCATTTCCTGTATGTCGCGAATCCTTTGCGGAGGAGGGAATGCACGACATACAGTAGTGTCCAGTACCGCACCTATGAACAAGTTGCGCTGGGAGGGCACCAGGTGAGATTTGGGCACATTTATTGAAAAACCCAACCTGAACAACAGCTGTGATGTTTCTTGCAGGTGATGAAGCACCTTCTCGGGCGACTCCGCTTTGATCAGCCAGTCGTCCAGATACGGGAATACAGGAATCCCCGACCTCCTGAGATGTGCAGCCACCACTGCCATCACCTTGGTGAAAACTCGAGGCGCAGTAGTAAGACCAAACGGAAGGACCGCAAACTGGTAGTGTTGCGATCCCACCGTAAAACGGAGATACTTCCTGTGCGACTTCAGGATCGGGATGTGAAAATACGCATCCTGCAAATCGATCGACACCATCCAGTCTTCTTCCAACAGCGCTTGAAGAACCTGCGCAAGAGTGAGCATTTTGAATTTCTCCTGCTTGAGATAGAGATTCAAAATCCTGAGGTCCAGGATTGGACGTAACCTGCCATCCTTCTTGGGGATCAGGAAATACCGGGAGTAGCATCCCTGACCCCTTTCCTGCTCTGGAACCACCTCTATCGCACCTTTCTTGAACAAAGCCAGGACTTCTTCCTGCAAGCGAACAAGGTGGTCCTCCGAACAAAAACCCTGGCAAGGAGGGTAATTGGGAGGGAACTCCTGGAAAGGAAGAGCATACCCATTTTCTACGAGATTGAGAACCCAAAGATCTGATGTAACCGATTCCCAATCCCGTAGAAAATGAGTAAGCCGACCCCCCACCGGAGCCACATGATCCAGAATGGCGGATCTAGGGCTGCTTTGCTGCAGGGGGAGGGGGTTGGTTATTAGAGGAAGAGGAGGAGGAGGAGGAGACCTGGCGCCCACGACCACGGCCCCTTTGCTTTCCTCTGTAGGATTTATACAGAGGATTCTGGCGCTGCTGCTGCTGCTGCTGTCCTTGATTGTAGGGACGAAAATAGGGTCTGCCAAAACCCCTATACTTCCTAGTCGCAGAGCCCCTCGTCTGAAGGCCCAAAGACTTCGCCGTAGCCCGGCTGTCTTTGAATCTCTCCAGAGCTACGTCAGCCTTCTTGCCAAAGAGACCTGTCCCATCAAATGGTAAGTCCAACAGAGTAGACTGAACGTCAGAAGAAAAATCGGAGGACTTAAGCCATGCGGCCCTCCTTGTAGCAACAGTAGAGCCCATAATTCTGGCAACAGAGTCCACCGTGTCCATACCACTCTGTATAACCATACGAGCTGCAGCCTGAGTATCAGCGACCACCTCGTTAAAGTTCTTCTTATCGTCCTCTGGAAGCTTAGAAGAAAGCTGTTTAACAGAGTCCATCAACGCGTGAACGTATCTCCCCAAGAGGCAAGTAGCATTGGTGGACTTCAAGGCCATGCTACCCGAGGAGAAAATCTTTTTAGCAGACTGGTCCAACTTTTTCGAGTCCTTGTCTGCTGGCACCTGAGGGAAAGAACCCGCAGCCCTGCTGGAACAGGCGGCCTGCACTACCAGACTCTCCGGTGCAGGATGCGAGGAAAGAAATTCAGGGTCATCAGGAGCCACCCTGTAACGCCTTGCCACTGACCTGGAAACCGCAGGAGCAGATAAAGGCCTCTTCCAGACCTCCTTTATTGGTTCAGTTAATGCATCCGTAAAAGGAAGCGTAGGCTCCACAATTGAAGAAGGCGAATGCAATACTTCCGTAAGGATGTTGGGCTTGTATTCAACTGTGGGCAAAGTCAAGCCTAGCAACTCTGCAGCCTTCTTTATGACGACAAGTGCAGTAGTGTGGCTCACTGGTTAGAGGCGGCAGACCCGAGAGCAGAGGACGGCCCGGGACCAGGGTTCGATTCCCGATGCGGCAGGTTTCTGGACCAGGGTCAGCGGACTCGATAATTCTCTCGCCTCGGTGCCCACTCTGATCAGCGATCACACTCGGCAACTCTGGGCATAAGCTTGCCTCATCTGCACTAACGGCCCCACCAGACCGCCGGGGAGGCCTGGTCTCACCCTGGAGATACCCATTAAGGGACCATCTCTCAGGGAAGCCAGGAAGGGTTTCGCAGCGGTCGAAGCGCGGAGATACTCCTCCGGGAGTCGATCCTAGCGCTATATAAACTTGCAATTAATTAATTAATTAATATGATAGGGTGCCAAGTCCTTAGATGGAGCGTCAGAAACGGTTGGCAAACCCCATTCAGGAGAAAGTTCCAAGCCACTTGCATCCTGAAGGTCTTCAAAACAATCCCCCTCTTGCAACTCTCCTTCCTCAACCTCGGAGTCCATAAACTCCTTCTCCTCCAAGAGGCGTTGTGCTCTGCGCCTCGACCACTCCATACGGACCGAAGTCGATGGATCCGGCAACGACTCCGACGGCGCCGGAGCCGACGTCGAGCGAGGAGCCGGAGGACGGGAAGTACCACGATCCGAATCCACTCGAGGCCGATCCGGAGTCGGCGAAGCCGCATGCGAAGTCGACGACCTCGGCGGCGCCGTACCGAGCCAAGGAGTGCAAGGCGTCGGCATAAACGGCATAAAGGGGGCCGGGGCATAAGCCTGGGGCACACCCAAATTGAAAGACAAAGGACCCATGGGACCCATAGGCGCACCAGCGGGGTACATCGCCCTCGAGTAAACACCAAACATGGCGTTTAAAAACTGCGAGGGATCCTGACCTGGACCAGGAAAGGGAGGGTACGAACCCAATGGCCGCTCCGAAGGGGGCTGATCTGGCAAAGGCGCACCCTGGCCCTCTTGTTCTTCAGGCTCCACAACCGGAGTCGGTGCTCGAGGAACCTCTTCTTCATGCACTGATGAATGGTGCGACTCCAGATCCTGTTCCGGCTCATGAACTGGAGAACCAACGTGAGATTGAGCTGGAGAAGGAGACACGAAGTCCTTGTGATGTTTTCGAGACTTCTTCCTCGAATCCGAAGACTCCTTGCCAAAGTGGTGTCTGGAGTGATGTTTACTCCTCTTATGCTTCCTTCTCGAGGAGCCCGAAGCATGGCCCGAGGCCGACTTGGAACCGGACCTCGACCTCCCTCTGGACCTTGATCTCTCTCTCGACCTCGACTTGGCCCTCGAAGCCGACCTCGACTTCGCCCTCGAAGCCGACCTTGACTTGGCCGTTGTCTCGACTTCGAGCGCCTGGACACTGACCTCGAAGACCTTCCGGCTTCCCTTTCCTTCACCTTTGCAAGCAGAAGCTTCGCCTCCCGCTCTCGCAAGGCTTTGGGGTTCATCTTGTCACAGGAACGACAGTTTTTGACATCGTGACCCGAACCAAGACACCACAGACAGTCGGGATGCGGATCGGTAATCGACATCATCCGGGAGCAGGAACCACATTGTTTGAAACCTGTCTTCCTCAACGACATCTTCGGCGATGAAGCGAATTCCAACAGAGAAACAATAACAGCCAAACAGTGAAAAGATACAAAAGTATCGCAGAAGATCCCAGAAACCGTTACGACGCGGAAAAAAGGGAACTGACGTCATCACGCCGACGTGGGCCTTATGTGGAGTCGGTGACGTCAGACGGAGTCGCGCGCGAAGCCGTGCTCCTATGACGTCGTCCACGCCGGCGTGCTACGAAGAATTTTCCGAACGTTGCTGACGCAAGGGGGATATTCACAAGGTGAGGAATCCACACGGCAGATGTATCTATCAGAACCATATTTCCTGTGCCAGTTGTGACAGCACGAGAGACCCCGCGCACCGGGGGCAGACGTTTCACTCTACAGGTTGCAAAGCTCTGGAATAATCTTCCAGATGCTATCCGCTTGGAGGAGAACCATCTCAGGTTTAGAAAAATGCTGAAAACCTTCCTATTCTGCTAAAGTTAATGGAGATGACTTGACCACATAAGCGCTGGGATGCCTTAGGGTAACCATGCGCTATAGAAATGTGTAATCATTCATTCATTGTGCCGCCCTGTTTGTTGATGTAGTGCATGCTGGTGGTGTTGTCCGTCCTCACCAGCAATGTTTGTCCCTGCACTACTCTCTGAAAGGACTTCAAGGCCAAGAAAATCGCCAGTAGTTCCAAGCGATTTATGTGCCAAGTGCGCTGAGACGCCGTCCATTTTCCCTTCACGGACATCCCGTCGTGATGTGCCCCCCAACCTTCTAGGGAAGCGTCTGTTGTCAGTGTAAGTGTTGGTGGTTCGTCTCTGAATGAACGACCTGTCGCTATGTTTGGAGAATGAGCCCACCACTCCAAAGCTTTTTGAATGCGGGGCGTTAGATGGATCTTGTCTTCGAACGACCCCGATACCTGCTTCCGCTGCTTGTCTAGTTCCTCTTGTAGGACTCTCATGTGCAATCTGCAGTTGGGAATTAGCTGAATGCACGAAGAAGCCATGCCGAGGAATGATTTGTATACCCGGACAGAAACGTACTGTCTTGACTGCAGGAACTGTACTTTCTGTATCATTCGATCTTGTCTCTCCTGTGAAACGAACACTTGCCCCAGCCGAGAATCGAGCAAGGCTCCTAGAAAATCTCGCTGTTGAGATGGTTGAAAGTGTGACTTTAGGCAATTGATGGAGAAACCCAACGTTTCGAACAGGGATATGCAGACTTGAGTGTGCTGTTCCGTTAATTGAAAAGTCCTGGCCTTTATCAGGCAGTCGTCCAGATACGGATAGAAGTGGATGCCCTGTAAACGCAGGTAGGCAGCCACCGGGGCTAGAAACTTGGTAAATACCCTCGGTGCTGATCGAAGGCCGAATGGCAGGACCTTGAATTGATAATGACATTGGCGACTGTAAAACGGAGATATTTCCTGTGCCTGGGATGAATAGGTACATGGAAATATGCATCTTGAAGGTCTATTGTTGAAAAGTACTCTCCTGGAATGAGTAAATTCAAGATTTGAAGTAGGGTTAGCATCTGAAAAGTCTTTGATGCGATGAACTTGTTTAGAGCTCTCAAATCTAAGATGGGGCGCCACTCTCCTGATTTTTTCCTTACTAGAAAGAAACGGGAGTAAAACCCCCTGCCACGTTGACCTTGCGGTACCAATTCTATGGCTCCTTTCCTGATCATAAGCTGCACCTGGGCCAACAGTTCCTTGAAATGGGGAGAAGGTGGACCCGAAGGTGGACGAGTGGGGGGGAATTTCGTGAATTTTAGGGTATGTCCTTTTAAAACAACGTCCAAGACCCATTGGTCGTTGGTAATGTGCGACCAATTGCAGAAGAACTTTGAGATTCGACCTCCAAGATGCACAGTCGTCAGAGGATAAAGTTTGGATTTGTCACTGTTTTTTGTTGGTGTTCGCACCACCTCTGTAATTGGACTTACGCTGGTAAGGTCTGGAGGTGGATGAACGACCTTGGGACTGATAGGAGCCCCTCTGTCTGTTATCATTGTAGTTGTATGCTCGATATTGGCCTGTTCCACGAAAAGTAGAGGTTCCTCCTCCTCTACCGCGTGCCCCACGAAATGGCCTTTTCCAATATTGTAGAGTTGTCAAGGACTTTGCTGTATCTGTGTCCTTCTTTATAAGTTCCAAAGCATCATCAACATGCTTACCGAATAAAGATTCACCGTCGTAAGGTAAATCTAAAACTCTGGACTGGACCTCCGGACGGAAGGTGGTTGATTTTAGCCAGCCTTGACGGCGCAAGACTGCAGCACCCGCTAGTTGCCGGAAACCAGTGGAGGACATATCGACGGCACAGTCGATTATTTCTGCTGAAATCTTTTCTCCTTCGAGAATGATGGCCTGCGCTTCATCCCGGATGGAGTCGGGCATTTGAGTGATCAGATCAGCGATCTCAGACCACATTTGACGGTCGTAGCGACCTAGAATAGCTAAGGCATTGGATGCTCTCACAGTTGTCGCTGCCATAGTGGTAAATTTTTTGCCAGTTGAGTCTAATTTACGGCCATCCTGATCAGACGGAGATGTCAGAGGTATGGCCGGATTTCGAGATCTTTTTTGTGCCGCCCGAGTGATAACAGAATCTGCCTTAGGTTGTGAAACCAAACAGGCCGGAGAAGTAGGTGGCGCTTTATATTTTTTTTGTCCAATCTGGGCAGAACAGCTGGTATGGAATTAGGACGTTCCATCAACTTTAGACCTTCTTCCCATATGTGGTCTATGATAGGAATGGTATGCGTTTGCCGTTGAGGTAAGTCCTTAAAATCATACAAAAAGCATTCAGTTTGTTGCGCCTCGATTGTTAAGTGGAACCTTTTCGCAGCACGAACCATAAGGTTATGGAAACTTGCGATATCCACTGGCGGCGAAGCTCTTGGTGATGCCGGTGGAGTAGAAGGTGTCTGTGCCCTATAATTGTCCCAATCCTGCATGTCATCATCAGTGTCGTTATCCCCAGTGTTATGAGGAGTTTGGTTCTCATTATCAGTATCAGGGCAAGCACCCGAAGGAGACGTAGGTGCGACAGGCGCCGGAGCTTGAGGTCGAGGTGCTGGAGACTGAGGTCGAGGTGCTGGAGACGGAGGTTGAGGAGCTGGAGACTGAGGTCGTGGCGCTGGAGACTGAGACCGGTGCACTTGTGGTGCCGGAGAAGGAGGCAACGACGGTGGAAACCTACGATTGTAGTCGTCCAGCATATGTTGCAGGTTTTGCACCAATGACAGAGGAATTTGCGTAACCTGTTCGTAAGTAGTTGGTTGTGGCGTATCGATTGGAAAAAGTACATTCCCATCTTCGACGTTATTATCCACATCCTCATCCTCGTCACTGTACTCTTGACACTTAATGTGTAATTCAGAAGGACTGGATGCTGGCTCATAAGTTTGATCAATTTCAGAATCATTTCCGGATTCCTCTTCTCCAGACTGAAACAATTTCTCCGGAGGCTGAGATCCACTCCTTACTGGACTTAACTGAATGAGTGGTACAGTCTTGAGAGACGAGGCAGTAACCACTTTAAAGGTGGCAGTAGTCTGTAGGGGTTGGTGCGTCGTCAACGAGCCCGTCGACGAGATTTCCAAAGTCTTAGCACCACCCGGTTGTTCTTGCGTCGTCGCCGCAGAAACGTATGAATTTGCAGCTTACTCTTGGTCGACGAATATTTTTTGGTCGTCGACGAGGTTGCATTCTTCGCCGTCGACGAAGATGCTTTCGGCGATGAGAAGGTAGCCGTCGATGGACCAGTCGTCGACGGGGTGGTCACCGTCGACGAAGATGTTACCGTCGACGAGGCAGTCGTCGACGAGGAAGATCCGGTCGTCGGAGCAGGCGTCGACGACGATGGCTTATTCTTCGTCGACGGAGGAACCGTCGACGGAAGGCGCGTCGACGATGATTTCTTCGTCGACGGTTTGATCGTCGACGAGATCTTAATAATAGACGAGATGGGTCTCACCTCTTGGCTGCTCGTCGACGAGATGGTCGTCGTCGTTGCAGAGCTGGTTGACAGGGAAGAAGTGGTCGTCGACGTTGAAACCGCCAAAACTGACTTTGTAGTCGCTGAAGACATCGACGGATGCGTCGACGAGCCCGTCGACGAGCCAGTGCCCGTTTTTGAAGAGGAGGGCATAGTCTTGGGTCTAGACGCCAGAGAGCCAGGTCCCGTAGGCGCGCCCTGAAGCAAGTCTTGTGGGGAGACATCCTTGAAAGAACCCAACATTTTACTCTTTTTAAGAAAAGGAGAGGGTATTTCAGTCTCAGACCCACTCTTCTGAGAGGATTTTGAAAATCCAGATGACATACTCTCATCATCAGAAACCACATTCTCCAATGTTTTCAACTTCTGTAGCCACAGAAGGAGACGGGCCTCTCTATCCCTCAATGTTTTAGGGGGAAAAGTGTGACAGAACTTGCAGGTAGAGGCAATATGATCCGGGTAAAGACAGTAAATACACTTACTGTGAGGGTCCTCATGAAAAAGGCGCAATTTACCACAGGATGGACAAGCCTTGAACAAGGTTTTCTTAGTCGAAGACATTTCTGAAGAGAAAAAACAGCTAGAAACTGGAAAAAACTGAGCAGAGCTCAGGGAGACTCCCTTCACACGACGTGCGGTAGAAAATCTGAGGACTTGGGCTTTTGAGGGGAAGGTTCTAGAGGAGGCTACAGCCTGATTGGCTGGAATATGAACCAACACATAATGACTCTGATATGTTACTAAAGTGAATTCTCCCTTGGGCTTTTCAATGGGCCTATTCTGTTCTATGGTACTTTTTTCAAGTTTACATTTCTATTGCATTATATGTATGTATATTTTATTTATATTTCTCATGTATACATGCATATATATATTACTGCTATTTATGTACCGTGGGACTCCCACTTCGACGACGGGGAATATTCAAGCATGTGAATCTATGAAAGACACCCCTAATACTGGAGAACTGGTACCTCTTTCTCAGAGGGGCAGAGGTTTTTATTCCAGGTTCTTCCTGGTGCGGAAGACGACAGAGACTTGGCGCCCCATTCTAGACCTACGAGAGCTCAACACTTATCTCATCAAACTCTCTTTCAGGATGGTCACTCTCCAGGAAATCCTTCCTCTTTTAAATCCAGGCGGCTACTTGGCTTCCCTGGATTTAGAAGATGCGTATTTCCACATTCCGATCCACCCAGCTCACAGACAATATCTGCGGTTCACAGTGGGCAAGAGCCATTTCCAATTCAAGGTGCTTCCGTTTGGCCTGCGGTCTGCACCTCGGGTGTTCACCAAGGTGTTAGCACCTGTAGCAGCTTTTCTAAGGACACATTCCCTGGAGGTGTTCCCTTACTTGGACGACTGGCTAGTCAAGGCTCCATCTTTCAAGGAAACCTCTCAGGCTGTTTCGACTTGCACTCAGTTATTCAGACACTAGGCCTTCTATTGAACAGAGGAAAGACAGTTCTACTACCCTCCAAAACCGCACGGTTTCTGGGGCGATTTTGGACACCACAGAGTGGACAGCTCGTCCTTCGGAGGACCGTGAACGAAAGTTGATGGTATCAGCTCGCCAACTCTTACAGAAGAAATGTTTGTCAGTCCGTCAATACAAGTCCCTTCCAGGGTCGATGTCATCCTGCATACCATTAATACCTCATTGCAGGCTGCAAATGCGCCCTCTGCAGGAAGAACTAGACAAACAATGGTGCCAGGCAGACGGATCATTCAACGACAAGGTGTTGGTGACTTCGGCAATGAGAAAGGCATGCGAATGGTGGCTGGTACAAGACAATATCGCACAGGGTCTGACGTTCAGAATTTCGCCATCCCCCTCATCATAACCACGGATGCCTCTTTGGAAGGCTGGGGAGCGGTGCTTCGTGAACTTCTAGTCAGCGGACACTGGAGCCCGGATCAGCGCCAGTGCCATATCAATTTTTTGGAGCTGACGGCCATTCGGTTGGCCTTACAGGCTTTCCTTCCCAGAGTTCGCAATTGTTCAGTGCTGGTCCGGACGGACAATACGACGGCCATGCACTATGTAAACAAGCAAGGGGGAACAAGATCGCAGACTCTGTCCACAGAAGCTCAGAAACTCTGGGATTATGCGATCCTTCACAACATCAGTCTGAGAGCCGAACACCTGGCAGGCTCACTCAATGTCAAGGCGGACGCCCTGAGTCAACAAACAGAGGTGACGCACAAATGGGAATTGAATCAGTCCATTCTGGAGAGGGTGTTCGCGGTTTGGGGGACACCTACCATCAACCTGTTTGCCTCCCCAGTGAACGCCAAATGCCAGTTTTACGCAAGCAAGGCTCACCATCAGGGGTCCCTGGGGAACGCCCTTTCGATGGCCTGGTACAGCGCCTTCTTTTACGCTTTTCCTCCAATTCCCCTCATTCCTCGAGTACTCAAGAAGATGAAGGCGGAACCGTGCAAAATGATTCTCATTGCACCAGCGTGGCCCCGACAATTTTGGTACACGGAGCTCCTGCGACTCTCCCAGTCTCCTCCGATCCGCTTACAATCAATTCCGTCCCTGTTGTCCAGGAATCAGGGGTATGTTTACCATCCAGATCCGAAATCGCTCCACTTGACAGCGTGGCTCCTGAACACAGAGAGTTCCGTCATCTAAATCTTTCCCAAGAATGTCGAGACGTTTGTCACAGGCTCGAGCACAAATAAGTCTTACAAGGCAAAATGGAGAAGGTTCTGCCTATGGTGTGAAAGACAAGGTCTCCATCCTTACAAATCTCTGCCTCACCAACTCTTGCCATATATTCTATCATTGGCTAAATCTGGGTTGGCACATTCGTCTGTGAAAGTCCATCTTGCAGCCATTTTAAGGTTTCGGCGTACTTCTTTAGGCCCTTCTTTATGGTCCTCTCGGATCATTAAACAGTTCTTGAAGGGTTTGTTCCGGATGTACCCTCCAGTTCGACCTCCTCCTCCAGTTTGGCAGCTCAATCTTGTCCTGGCTCAACTCATAAAACCTCCGTTTGAGCCGGTGCACAAGGCGGACTTGAAGTTCCTCTCTTGGAAACTTGCTCTCCTTCTAGCTCTTACTTCAGCGAGAAGAGTTAGTGAGCTTCAAGCCCTCTCCATAGTGCATCCATTCCTTCAATTCAAAAAGGATGTTCTTATTATTCGCACCAATCCAAAGTTCATTCCGAAAGTACCATCTGAGTTTCACTTGAATGAACCTTTGATTTTAAAGTCTTTCTTCCTGCGTCTTTCTACACCTGCGGAACGCACTTTACATTCTTTGGACGTTCAGAGATGCTTAAAATTCTACTTAGAACGTACAAGGCCCTTTCGGAAATCATCCCAGTTGTTCGTCTCCTACAGCGCACCACGGAAGGGATTTCCTTTAGCAAAGAGTGACATTTCCCGCTGGATATCCAGTGCCATTCAATTTTGCCATCAGGAGGCGGGCAAGCCTTTGAACAGTAAGGTTTGTGCCCATTCTACAAGGTCTGTGGCTTCATCTGTGGCTCTTTTCTCTGGAGTAGCCATTAAGGATATATGCAGGGCAGCAACGTGGAGCAGTACTCATACCTTCACGAAACATTACCGCCTAGAGTCTGCAGGATGAGACGACGCGGCTGTTGGTCAAGCAGTTCTGCGGAATCTTTTTCATTGAGAGGTGAGCTTTCCCTTCAGTTCCTCCATCCTGGTGAGCAAATTTTGTTTACTTTTTCTTACTTTACTAGAAGTATTGCTATATGGTTGTTGATGCCATGTTTTTCTGGTTTACAAAATGTGTCTTGGTGTTTTACTGCTAGCTACTCTGATACAAAGCATGGGAATCTATGAAAGTTCCAATACTGGGGCAAGAAAACAAGTTACTTACCTGTAACTTTGGTTCCCCAGTATTGGTAACTTTCATAGATTCCCATGCGCCCACCCGCCTCCCCTGGGAAAGCTCAGTCTTTTCACATAAGATAGTGGCAGTTTGCACAACGGCTACGAAAATATGAGGCTCTGAGCTCTCTCAGGAAGGTTCTAGAGGGTGAGGCTGCTCTGATTGGTCCCGGCAAAAGTTTGGTCTCTTTTACACAAGGAGAGTGATAGGATACAAAATAAGATGAAGCCTAGGCCTGTTTTTCTCTTTTGTTTCTATGGTTTTTATACTACCGAGGCTCCCATTCCGACGACGGGGAATGATATAAAGCATGGGAATCTATGAAAGTTACCAATACTGGGGAACCAAAGTTACAGGTAAGTAACTTGTTTTCTTATCCACTAGAGGATAGAATTGGCGTGGAAATAGAAAGTGAATATGCTGGTGGCGGTTTCTGTATTAAGAATCGCTCGTTTTAATTTATAAAGAAGCTTCACTTGATCGCGTGAAATATGAGGGATTAAGAGACGGTCAAACTAGAAATGGAAAAACATTAACAACAACGCATGCTGAATATTTAATGACGATGTAAATATATTTGTAAATATGTATATAATTAGCGTACAATGCCTAAAAAAGGAATGAGTAGTAAACTAGTTATCGTATATGTTATCACTAGTTGGGTGGAGAAATTGAAGTTTAAGATGTGATTGTAGCAATATGAACTACAATATCCAGAATACCCTACATCAGGTGACAGGAAGTGATGTTACTGATTGCTACAGGTTTAAAAAAAGAAATAAATTAGATACCTGTGTAACTATCAACCTTGTGCACAAGTTCTTTGTTAAGATCGAAACGCATAGAAGAATACTGGAATGCTAATTATTGCTTTAATAAATTACAACCTTAAAATCACCAAGTTGGAGACGCCTGATACTTGTGAGTGCGAGCGGATTTGTTTCTATCTGGAGACACTGGATATAATTGGTAACTGCTTGGCTCTGCCGTACCGTGAACGCACCGCCTGAGAGCACCTGGATGTCAAAGTATGGGCTAACGTTGAAAGGATATATGTATGTATATAACTTTTTAAAATACATTTATTTAACAAGGTTTTAATTTAATTGTATACTGCTACAAAAGTCACTACAAAAGTGAAGTTCATGAATACAGAAAAGTAATAAACGTATACAAAAGTGTAAACTTATTCAAAAGTGCAGTTTGTGGATCAGGCCCGGAGTGTTTGAGGACTAAGTCAGAGGAGTGGTCAATGAAAAGCTATGCAAATGTTATGATCTCTCACAAGAAGCACACTTTAGGGGTAGTCACAAAAATGTTGAACTGTGCTCACAATTTGGGGAACACAAAAGTTAGAATTCATTGGATGTGGTGTTTCTGAGTAAAACATTGGGTGCAGGGCACCATGGCATTTGAAATTCAGAAGATGTATACAAGGATGAAAATCACATATAGCGCAGCTGTTAATATTTCAGCAGTATCGTGAAACAAAAAGGAATTAAACTTTTCTAAACCTACACATATGTATTATCTGGAAAGCTTAAGTTATGCCATTGTGGTATAACAAACATATGTAGAAAAACCCTTCTGAGTTAATTCCAAACATTTCTTTGGTTATATACTCTGTCATTTAATTATACATGCGTACATTATGGGTCCATTGAAATATTTGTGGATGAAAAAACACTGGGACTTGCTCAGATACATGAGCAAAATGTATGCTTTGTGTAAGTGACAACTTTCTTTAATACCACCTGTGAATGGACCCAAAGTAGTACCTAATGTCTCGATATATTCACGTTTTTTCTTCTCCATATCCCCTGGATATGAAGGATTCTCAGTGGCTCGAGTCACTTCAGTGCCACGTGCTTTGAAATGCAAAGGTTTCCTCCTAGCACCCAAATATTATAATAATGTCTTCTTTCACCCGCACTGCACACTAATGACCTTTGGCAGGGCTCTTGCAATAGGATTGGAAGACGAGCAGTCTGTGGTAAGTAGACCCACACAACCAATGCGGATGGCACTGGTACATCTAGTGTAACTAATCCAATGGTCTGCATTCTATTCAATCACTCCAGTGCTGTCAATTTAAAATAGTTCTATTTCCTATTTCATACCATTGTAATCATTTAAAATCGATGTCATAAAGCAGATTACACATACCATATCGTTTTTAAGTCCTCATTCGCAAATGGCAGAGTCCAGGTTACCTTGGATGACTGCAAAAAGAACCCTTTCATGCTTCTTTTTCTGCACTGAAAAGCGGTTAGCTACTTATGGGCATAAATAAAACGTGTATTTGTCTATTAAAGTCTTCAATGATTCACACTGTATTTCTAACTCCTGTAACTTTAATGTACACCCGTCTTTCATTTCTCTCATTAACAAATACTCTAATAGAACAATGACACTACTAGCAATACAAACTAGACAGTCGCTTACTACTAGTAATAACAGTGACACTACTAACACTAGAAACGGCATTGCTTTAATTCATACTAATAATGATACTACAACTAACATTAGAAATTATGTTTCTTCAATTACTACTAATAACAATGTCACTACTATCAATAATACTATAAATGACATTGCTTTAATTACCACTACTAACAATGACACCACTAATACCAAAACTAGAAATGTCTTTGATTACTACTAACACTGACACCAACAATTATATTTGTTAAATTACTACTAAGAATAACAATGACAGACACTACTACTAACACTACAATTTAATGTTCTTTGATTATTACTAACAATGACATTAATACTAAAAATATAACTCCCACTGATAAAAACGCCAAGACTACAGCTATTAGCCACTAACACAATAAACACAACTATTAACAATAATTGCACTAATAATAACAATAGTTCTATTACTGTTAATACTTTCATTGATCCTGACAATAATAATATTAATAGTAATGACACCAATTCTCCTAATAAGATCGGTAACAGTTGTACTACTTCAACTACTATTATTGCACCCAATATAATACTGCTAATAATAAGAAAAGGAATACTGCCACTTCTTCCCATACTACTAATACTAATATTAATAATGAAATCTGCAACAAAAGCGGCTTAAGTGAGATTCAGGGAGTAAAAGGACCATCAGCATGGCACTTCTCCGTAAGATCCAAGGAGTCTGACATTCTTATATGAAAAACTTGCTGCATGTTACTGTTGGAGTGCTTACCTGTTGCATAAGGTAATTTTTGGACTGAGGGCTGATATCATTTGGGGATGATGCAGTAGTGCATTTCCATGGGTTGCTGGCGGGCTTGTGATGTAAATGATGCCTATCACTTGTTCACGAAAATTATAACTTTAACCCCATCTTGCCTTTTTCTTCAAAGGAGTGAATGCACCAAACAGGAACGACATGACTTTAAAAAAGCACTAAAAAGGTCAAAAGGAATATGGATGTTAGGAAGGGTTAAATAATCCCTTTCCACAATAGCCACAGAACTCTAGATTTGTTGATGCATCTACCCATAGTAGAATACAACAAATTAACATATAACATACTAACACATAAAAAGTAAGGACAATAGCAAAATAAGTTATAGCATCACAACAACATGTAACATAAGCACGGACAGCAACAAACAAAAGGTACATTATGCAGCATAATATAACAAGGGCACATAATGTAACGGGATATAAGGTAACAGCACATAACATAATAAATACTTAAGGGCCCTATTGCCTCTGACCGACACTGTGTCGGTGTGGGAACCGACCGACCACAGGTCGGTGGTTCTGAACACCGAATTACAATGCGACCGCACATGGTGCTGTCGCAAACTGCCATTTCTCTATGGGAGCTTGTGCGGCGGGAGGAAACTGTCCGCAGCACAAGCTCCCATAGAGAACTGGGCGTTTGTGTAAATCCCTGCACCGTGTGCCTGCCACACGGTATAGGGATTTTCAGGGGGTACCATAGGTGTCCCCCAGGCCCACAACCGCAAAGGGATGGGGGCCCTGCCAGGGGCTCCCAGTCACTTTCCAACAGCCTTTCCATGTCAGAACCCTGACATGAAACGCTGTCGGAAACCAACATCATAATCCCGAAGGCGAAAACGCTGTCCGTAAGGGATTATGACAGGTATCCGACCAGTGGACGGGCTCCTTGACCACTTCGGAACACAGTCAGATTGACTGGCCGGTTTACAGTCCAACTGCCCACATTGAAATTCCACAGTCGGACTGTAAACCTACAGTGTCCGTCGGTAGGCCTCCGCCGAGCGGTCGGAGGCTTACCAACTGATATTGAAATGAGGCCCATATGTAATAGAACAGAGTAAGGACACACTAGGTTATGTAATATAACACCACATAACACAACAGACTGCAGATACATTCCGCAACATAATATAATTCCACCTCTCTCAAACTTACAGCCCATATTCCAGTGTTAAAATAATATGTCTTCAGTATTACACTTACCAGATATGTTCAAGCAAATACTATCAGTTTGAATGGCAGAACAAAATTTCTATAGAAATATAAAAAATACTAGCAGCATGGATCAAACTGATTTATATAATTAAGTATACTAGCTAAATGCCTTCTCATTTCTCAAAAAAATACTGTATTTTGATTAAAAACAATACTAGGGCCTGTTAAAAATTGAATTTTGGCAGTAGTGCTTTTTAATATAAACAAATCTTTGATTGCATTATACTCCATTGTCTGTGACATGCATGCTAAGCATGCACAAGTGCCATCATGCTGTAGAAAATTTTGCTACGTGAAAACTCTTAGGCAACTTAAGAAAGCTGAGATGTGAATCCGTTAATAAACTTTTCTTAGCATTGGTGCGATTGTTATGGATGTTATTCTCTCCCATGGAACCTGTAAAATTGTTCTGTGAAAACAATAAAATTCTGGAAAATCGCAATTCTTTTACCCTTGTGAATAAGAAATACTTAAGTTTAAGTACAGCTTGATTGTTTTCTGTCTCGTCAAAAAAAACAGTGTATTTGTTTTTCTTCTGATATGTTATGAAATCCTGGCTTGATGCATATTTTAAGGTCAAACAGTAATTCCTATTCCTCTAAAACTCCAATTTAATGTTTTACACACTTTCACACAAAAAGAACATTTTGGGCACATTGTATTTGCTTTGTGAAATTTGAGAACTGTTTTATTTACAAGGAACAGTTTTAATTCAAGTAAAAAGTTCGTTTTTTTTTACCCTCGATAGAAACCTCAAATATCTGGTCTCCTAAGGTAATAAAATCATCCCAGATCTCTAAACAAGTTGGATTTTTAATACTGTCAAATAAAGTAACAAATAATGATGCAGGATTACTTATGCCTGGCATAGTAAGAATTGAAAGTAAGCGATCACAATCTTTGTACAGTATATATAAGTGCCTTGAATATTCACAAATACATTTTGTACACATACAAATATGGGCAAGTAGAAAAGGAGCAGTTTTCCTCGCTTAACATAATCTCCAAAATAAACTGGATATCCCAGCTTTGATCAGATGGGTTTAATGGTCTACATCTCAATTAAACTGGTGTTTTATTGCCTCCATATAGTCAGATGCACATTTAATATGAAAGACCAAAATCTCATTGTCCATTAAGTACACCAGATCATTTTATGCTTTTTGGACGATTTTGTCGAATATATGGAAAAATAACTGAAGAAATTAAAAAATGTTGCAATTCAAAAATGAAAGAAGCAAAATGATATGTCCAATAACATCAATGTTTTATTAAAAAAATCACAAATGTACTTAGTCAACAGATTTCCTTTCATACAGTGGGTGGTCTAAGTATGTTGGAGGGCACAAGAAGCTTGGGTTTATAGAACAGGAAAAGACACAAGAAATTGAACACATAACGGAAAAATGCTAGCAGCTGAAGACTGCATATCTGACCTTGAATTTAAATATTTGGGACTTTTTCTTTACAGACACAAAAATAAAATATGTGCAGTGGCCTTTACGGCTCATCGAGAATGTTCTACAGGTATACAAAGATGGGACGCTGTTTACACCTTCTGCGTTTAAATACTTCCAGCGGTTGCTGCTGCCAAGCAGCTTATATTATTTGTGCTATATAATTGCTTTTTTGGCAACTGTCTGATCCTCTCCTTTATTCTTTTTCTTCTTTCTTTGTAAACAACACTTTAAACAAACAAAGCACAGTGTAACCACAAGCCCTGCAATCTGGCCTTTTACATATTACAGAATTAAAAACAATTTTGGTTGGTTGCTCAAAATGCTTTGCTTTTTTAACACGAGGTTTCTAAGACAGGATTATTACTAAAAGATTTAACTCCTGAATTGTTAACAATAGACGTAAACAGTTGACTGTTTTTTAAGTTCGCTAGTCTTTGTCTTTTTGTCTTGCAAAGGTAGAATATTTAGTGGTTTTTAATTTCAAGTTTGTTAAGGGAGCTTGAACAGACCCTTTGCTTTGAGGATACTTTTTGTCAGTAGCTTTTTGTGAAGGTAGAAGAGTTGATGCTGAGGGCTTTGACACATTATGTCTTTCTTGTGTTTGTTTATTTTGGCACTAAATAAAAAAATAAAGAAAAACAAACGTAACACGCTGTGTCCTGCCCCACCTGCTGCCGACTTCAGAAGCTTACACGGGGTACTGCTGCTGCCCTGGTTGAACTTTCTGAGCAAACAACACAGTTGGGTAGTTTCTTGCACTTTGAAGAAGCCAAGCTTTCTGTTCTCATCCTGTTGTCTTTCTCTGTGAAGAAACACATCAGGGCGTTCATCCAAAGCTGATTTCTGGCAGCTTGCCTCTGTTCAGACCCAAGCAGTGGGCCTTGTTCTAGCACAAAGAGTAGCTCTTGGTGTTAACCATCCTTATTTGTTGGAAAAATGGTGACCTGCAGGCTAGCACCCCCTGCCCTGAAGGGGCTGCCAGTAGTCCTTTCCCATGACGAATGTCCCCAGGACAGGAGTGCTGATGTGCGGTCAGTTCTGTTCACCATGAGAGGAGGGATGAAGAGGGGGACCACACGTCGCCCCAAAGTCTGCGAGTAGCTACCAGACAGCAGTCTCGTTCATCTCTGAAGCGTGCGACAAGTGGCTGGCGTAGCTGCCCCCGCCATTTACAGAGAGTGAGGAGAAGGGGGGACTGGGGCCGAACACCTCAGCCGACATGGAGTGCAAAGAGCCGGGCAGGTTGGGTTCAGGGCTCGGAGAGTCCCCAGGGGGGTGCGACATGATGTCGGTATAGCGCTGTGCATCGCTAGAAGGGTGGTGTCCAGGTAAAGGGTGATCCATGCCACCTAGTGGGGTCCCGGCAGGTCCAGATGAGGGCACAAAGGGGAGGTCCACTGGTGTCTGGGCTTGGGAGGAAGGGGGACCTTGAGGGAAGAAGTCATAGTTGCTTCCTGGGCCATAGTATTCACTTTGATAATCTACAAAGGAAAAGAAAAATGTATTACTTTAATATCACTCATTTTCTGGATAGGTTTAATATTACTGTACATGTTACTATCATCGTTACCTTTACAGTTAGCATTATTATTGTCCTCGCTACTAAAGTTTGTATTATTCTAGTTTCTAAACATGACTATCTTCTTTCTTGCACGTGTATAGTGTACACAGTATCTTGTTTTAATAACTGCATACCAGACACTATATACTACACTGATGCATGCCGCAAGTGCTAACAGGAAACACTTGCAATCACAAACACGTATCCTCGGTTTCCGACCAAAAAACCTGCCGTGGGAAAAACAGTCAACCCCTGTCCTTTTTAAGCGACTGAGAGACAGGCAGAGTAATCTGGGAAAACACACAAACACACCTTCCTTCATAAGCCGGCATCACTCAGCCTCTGGGGTGCAGATTTCGTACAGAGGGGTTCACACAACGCAGATTAAAGGAGAGCAGAAAAGGCTGGTCCCGGAAACCGCTCCCTCCATTAACCGCTCCCTCCATCGTACGGACAGCGGCCCCCAGCTCTGGGAACTGCTGTCTTATAAGGAATGTCTGTTACTGAACAACCCAGGGCTCCGTGCTGGCATTAAACATTACCCAGGGACTTCAAGCAGAACAGCCGCAGCGACTGTGGCTTCCTGGAGAACTGAGATCACCTGCTCTGATATGTGATCAAAGTTAGGGGTGCCGATTGTACTCAGTCCGAACCCCACAACTGCGACACTAACTGCCATAACGAACTCACACTCTAAAAGAAACTTCAGTTCAACACATTTTCAATTTTAAGGAGCTTCAACCCCTAAGAAAAGCTTCACTATAAAAAATCCTCAGCCATATGAAAGGTTTTAATAAAAAAATCTCACCCATTAAAATATACCAAGGTTATAAGGAACTTCCACCCTAGAAAGGCATCAATTAATAGAACCTGCAACCCTATAATGGGTTCAATATATCAACAGTACCCCTAAAAAATATTTACTAATCCCGGGAGATGGAGTCCTTTATTTCTCACAGAGCTTCTGTGAGACTTACACTATAATTAACATTTGTGCTGGATTATTCAGTTTATAATATACCTTTATGTACATTTGAAGGATATTGCAAGTCACTATGGAATTCCTCGCCCACATGGAGCCAGAAGTCCACAGCCCGAGTGACTTTAGGTCATGGACCTCCGAGGAGACTTGCAATATCCTTTTTGAAGTAAAGTTCCTCACAATATGTATATCCTACCTCTCCCACACTCTATATACATTGCTTTCATGAGGAGCAGATGCTAAGCTGGACTTCCTAAGGAAACAGCTCACCAACACCTGAACTTGGGTTTGGGCATCCCTATGTACCCGAATCTGTATGTACTCACACATTTGAAAGTGGTCCCCAGGATATCATGACTGTAGGGGAGTGCGGTGAACTCCCCTGACCTTTTGGTCCAGATCTGACTTTACACCCAGTGGAGTGTAAATTCCAAATTACCATTGGCTTGGTGCAGCGTACCAGTGGCGTGGCGGTTGTGTGTGCAGCGCGGCCCAGGTGCATCACCATTGTGCCTTCTAGCAGAGGGACGAAGGGCAAAGGGGAAACCACACTGCCTGATTTTTCCCCTAGAACACCTCGAATCTCCACAATGGAGAGGAAATCAGTCGACAGCAGAGTCTTACTGTCTCAGGAAATGCTACTGGGGGAGTACTAGAGGCAGAAATCTGCAATCACAGTGCTCTACTTTAAACTGTTGTGAACATTTACTCTCCACACACTCCAGGCGGTTTATTGGATACTATTATTTTGACAGACTTTGCATTTATTCTAACCATAGGCATACGGAAAAGACACTCATTAGATCAATCATAACTCAAGGACTGGGGGGCACAAAATAAATAGTAGTTTATTTATTATATTAATCTCTACAAAATGTAAAAGTTGTATTTACATTCACCCCTGTGTTCCATGGCTTTATTAGTAAGGCACTCTTCAGTGACTTACAATATCCCTATGTGGTGTGGTAGAGGTGCACTTTCTCATGAAGATCAACCTATGTCTGCATTTATTATGAGAAATAAATATCATGGCACTCACCCCCATAGAAGGAGAAGGGCCCATTGGGTATGAGCTCCCCGGGCTCCAGTCGGTCCACTAGGGGCCTCATTCTGCGGGGGCTCCTGAAAAAGGCATGTCTGCGTGCCCCCAGAGCACTAAGCTGCTTCATCCGCCTCTCCTTGGAGCGTCGATTCTGAAACCACACCTGAAAGATGCAAAGAGCACTCGCATGAATATACTATGCATGGCTGCAGCATTCGACTGAATGTACAACAGTCAGTCATGTAAATCTACAGCGGTCCCACAGATTCTCAAGGATTCACAGTACAAACAAGAATGTACATAACTTACACCAGTATACAGCACTCACATGGATAAACAGCACTGCCATGGCTATATTATACAGCACTCGCAAAGGTAACTAGAGCTTACACTTTTTAAGGCACTTACACAGATAAATAGTACTGATAGGGATATAAGGAACTTGGTGTATAACATTCACATACATACATTGCACCTTCATGAGTGCAAAGACCTCGCTGAAGCATACAGACACACAAATATGTAATTGGCAGTACGTATCTCTTTAGGCCTTTGAGGATACAGTTTGTACACAAACTGTAGGTGCTCATCTGAGATTAAAGATGTACAAAACATGAAGCTTCAAGTGTGTCTTGTTGCACACCCCTCCCCCCAAGACTGGACTATTCTCTGCGAATCTTTATGAATAGTTTCTGACATGCTTTGTTTCCATATGTAAAAGCTATACTTAAAGTTATTTTAACAATACTCGGAGCAGAAGAGGTTAAATGTGTACAGTGATATATAGCATCATGACACTCTTCCTGGGAATGTGGGTCAAGTCATCTTCCTCTGTAAAGTCCTAGTAACATGGAATCTGTGAGACAGTAAGCATAGATTTTCCCAGGTGATTAGACTGGGGTTTGGGGATTAGTATGAATTTGATCTTTGCACTTCTGACAAATGTGTGAATGCAGGTTTGTTAGCATAATTATTTCCAATGACGTGTTTAATTGAGTCATAATTGTTGTCACCAGCGAGGCATAAACAATGTATACAAACATGTAAACAACGTAATATACTGTTTATTAACATTATTGAGTATGGGCAGGGGCCATGGCCATTGAGACATAAAGCCTCAAGTGGGTCATGACAATAGTAATAAAGAACGTACTACTCTGTGTGGACTTTCTTGTATGGTTTATGCCACGCTGCTGTTTCATGTGTGGATGTTATAAATTAAGATATTTAATCAGAACCAGATCACAGGAGGTTAAACTCACGCAGCCAGATAGGATCTCATTAAATAGGATTTGAAAGTAGGCGTACAGTTATTTTCATCCTTAAAGGGATTGTAACACGGAATCTTTCAGGTATTTCTCAAGTAGGTAAAACTGTGCTACTGTGATACCTTTGAAATTGACGTTTGCACTATAGTAAATAATGTATTAATGTCCTTTTATCAGTACACCCGCTTCAAAACCGGGCTGGCCTGGGAACCCAAAGCAGCACTGGGAATATTGATGGATCACACCCCCTCCTCCCGAGGGGGGCAGTGAATGTGTTGAAGCACTGCCGCTTTTGTTACTGGGGGGCGATATTGCACCACTGCTGCAAAACCAGTCTCCTTCGCTGCAAAACCGCCCCCCACACTTAAAGCGTACCGGGAAACGTACCAGTCCGGCCCTGCTTCAAAATACGTGTATTGGACCACACACATTTTTCACTAATATGGTATAGACCTACCATATAGTGTTTGTGATCGGTATACTCAATGTGTTCAATGAGGTGTGTATATAGTACCTCTAAATAGTCTGAAATATTCCATGCATTATGTCTGTAACGCAAGTGGCATATCAATTTTCATGTGTGTTGATACAGTATTTATGTGATTAGAATAGCATGAGCTACAAACATGTTTTTTTTACTGCACTGAGTACTTCTGAGTCCTAAGCAACACCCTGATGTACCATACATGTTATGTGAGCCATACTACATATGGGACCATTTTAAGCATGGGAATGTTTGCTGATGTACACAGCAAGCATGTTGCATGCAGCATTAGGGATGCAGTTTTGTATATAATATTTGTAGGGTATGCATAATATGTTTTGCATAATCTTAACTACGTATGTCATGCAGGGTGTAATATGTATTTATTCATATGTGTACAAAACAGGCTTGCATACCATACATTATAGATTCCTATAGAATAGGTGTACTGAAATAAAGACTCGTTTCCATCAATAAAATAAAAACACATTCCATAAAAAAACTGCTGTCTGTCCAACATATATTAGTCGGTATGTATTAATTCAGCAGAATGCAGGTACCAAAAAGTATCTATGCTCCATATAGTATGTGAGTGCAGCAAAAAGTACACACAATTTACACCGTGAGACATCTACAATATGGGTGTGTGATCCATATGTGTAATGCAGGAATTACATGCATGCCCCACTGGTTTTAGAATTTTGATTCAAATTATTTCGATATATTTGGAGAATGAGTGTGGGTTTTGGATATGCAGATGTAGATCACACTTAAAAAGTGGCTTTGTACACAATATATTTGTGTTCCAGGTATTCCATAATGCAAACTGCACGTACTGTAAATGTATATCACAACGACCGTTATTTACCCTGTGAAATAAAACAATATATGTATATGTGTATTTTTGTTTATTTGGTTTTTAGGAGTTCGACATTGCCAAATGCCTTCATTGGTCTGCTTCAGGGCGAAACAGGCCATACTGAACACGTTTTCAGATCCAGGCAACCCAGTGTACATGATTAGGAAGGAAGGAACCTACAGGACGTGCTTGTGCACCAGCAGGTCACAGATTTGTTGTACATAGATCATTAAACTTGTAGGGGTGCAGGTATATACTGACCAGGAGCGTGGCTGGTGTTGGTTGGGTGGAAGCATACTAACCGCTGAGACCGTTGTGTTTGTGCTGGGACACCTAGTTACACGACGAGCCCCTTCTTCACGCCTAATATTTACTTTCTATACATACTTCTATTATCTTTCCACATTGCCTCTTCTATCAATGCACCTCGTGACACCGTCTCCTGTCTACTTTGTACCGATAAATCCCTGCCCCTGTTTCTCAATAAAGAGTTTTTAAAGAATCTGTATAAATACTTGCTTGTTTTTCTCTTTAACCTTCCTCTGAATGAAACAATGGATGAATAGCAATTACAAATCTTTGTCACCCCTCGTCCCTAACCCTGCCACATTCCCACCTTCACAGCAACTGATCACATCACCACCCAGATCACCATCACTGTCTCTCTCTCCTGTCACAGTCCTTCTTCTCCTGCTGCTGTCCACCTCCTTCGTCAGTGTCTGCCTCTTTGTCAGTGCTCTTCTCTCACTTCGGATGCCATCTCTCCTCCAATCAGTGGCCACCTCTCCTGTCACTGCTCAACTCATACATTACTGCCAACCTCCACACCGCCCCTTTGTCCTGTTAGGATATTTGAACGCAAACTTTTCTTATGTGGCTGTAGTGAAAATCTGCCATGGGTCTGGCCTTTATTACCCTACACTAGACACGGTTATTGATACTCTGGGCCCGAGGCCTTCCTCCTCTATATAGTCACAGGAATTCTTGGTGACTTGCAATATCCTTATACTGTGTAGCAGTGCTTATGTTATCCTAAACATTTCTTGCCTAATAACAATTAGTAACTTTTACAAGTCCAAAGCCACCTTAAGTGCCAACCCACCAGAAATGTATTATGAGAGAGAGACACACAGACACACACTCACTCACAGAAATAGGTTTAATAAAAATAAATGTTGAGTTTCAAGCTCCAGGTACAGATCATGTATTGACTGACTCTCCCATATGGCCCATCCCAATCTAGATGCAAACGAGTATACAATAATGACCACCCATGTCCAGATATCAAGCAACATAAAACACTCTGGGGGCCAATGGATAGCCTATGGTACCGCAGCATCCTTGTCACAAAAGCCCAAGGACAAGTTTGCGTTATAACCGAGGAACAAAATGAAAGTAAACAAGAAATGAAGAATGTGGTTTTAAAAGAATTTGAAAAAATACAGAGTTAAAACCATGGAGTCTTTTTGTGTGTGTACTTTGAGATGTAAAATATAGCAGTCTTTTCTCAGATCTAATGCAGAGGCCAGATTGCTGCCTGTTGCATTATGAGGCCTGAATTCTAACCTCAGCATCCCCAGTTTACATAGTAAGGATAGTCCCAACTGGCAAAATTCTCTCACAACACTCGAGTTCTACAAGATGGGTCTATGCACTTAAAGTATGGACCCACAGCTAGAGATTGGAAACCAATGCATAACAGCCATTACCACTTCAGAACTTCTGACAGGTGTGCAGATTTTAGGACACTACCAAATAGTGTCAGAGGAGTGAGAAATTCAAATGATGTGAACACTAACAACGTCAAAACTTGGTGGTCCGCCACAGACATTTACAAAGGCTTCCTGGGCGTGCCCATCCTTCCAAGATGTATGGACAGGCATAAGCGCACAGGAGTTTTGTTATTAGTTTTGTTGTGTTTTTATCGCTTGCAGCAGGTGCTAATAAAGCCCCAAAGTATATATATGCTCCACAAAGGCATCTGAAAGTGCATTCAACACTTCAAATATGTAGGGGTTGCGAGAAATGGGACGCTTTCACAAGGAACACTATTTTAGGGAAGAAACAAAGGGCAAAAATTAACTGTTTAAAATGTTGCAACACCTCTACCTCTTCGCCTGTAGTTTCCTGCAGGGGGGACAATCTGCACCTGCAGGTTTAGGGTAGATAGTCTTGGACAAGGAAAATGTGTAAGCACGAGGTGCTGGAACCACTTCCAGTTAGTGCGGCAATGATTATTCTAAACCTCATTCAGTAAATCAACAACCACTGGCCTGAAGGACTGGCACTGTGGGGCCCTGCATAGCCTTCTGTACCTTCAGTTACACCTCCTATAAAAATCTCTTACCATTTGGTACCCATGAGGGTTTTTATAAATTGGGTAATGGATAAAACTATTGCTACTTGAACGGGAAACAAAAAAAAATTATAACCATTGAAGAAATTTGCCTAAAACAGACCATAATTTATTTAATAGTGAAATGTATCAGTGACCCAGCAGTTTACAATAATTAGGATCTACTGCTTTAGGGTCATTTAGGGCCTGTTTTTTTAACTCATGCTGCTCTCCCCAAACATGCTAGATTTTACTATTAAAATCACGTTCTGGGCTCTTTAAGATCTTTACATTTCTTCCTTTAGGAGAATTACTCAGAAGTTGAAATTACAAGTCATTTATTTTCTGGGGATCTGCTTTTTTGCCAATTATTTAAAGAAGGTAATGCCTGTGATAAATGTGTATTGAATAGGTTTAATTATGATATTTATGATTCGTAGAAACTAAAACAATCAGAAGTCTTGGAAGTCCAAGGATATACACCAATATCGGTGGGAAATATAAGTTTTAAGCATTAGGCCCTCCCTGCTCATGTATGCTTTTGTCCTTAATTCCACAGAATATTGAGGGTGCTTGGAAGAACTACGTCACCCTACATATTACACGACATAACTATATAACATGTAATTGTACATAGGAAATATTCACTTGAATCCTAACTTTCAGTGTTGTGCATCTAAATATAACTTAATAATCGCAAAGAAATTGCGACTTCCAGTATACATATTCCCATTGACCAGAAGCCTTGTGTTTCCATCAACCATCCATTTTTGTATAACTCTGTAAAGGGGGGGGGGGGATTCTTTTGGTGCTATATTATAGCGAGCAGTATCTACAAACTAATTTAGGATCAGGTTGCAGGTCAGGTGAAAGCCCTGTTGATCATGGGACAGCCTCTGGAAACGTCACAGTAAAATGTAAGGCTGTGACGTTTGTGATACAACCCGAAAATGTGCACTTTAATTTTGAAAGGCTGTAACTTTTTGTTTGAACTTTGACGAAGTATAGCTAAAAACGTTATGTTAGATTTATTGATACGGCGCCATACTGCCATAAATGGCAAGGGCATTTTACCACTGAATTTGCAAGCAGTGGAAAGTGTTCATATTTACATGGCGTGGGGACTGGAATATGCCACCTGCTTTACACTTCTGCAGTCCAATTTTGCACCAACATTCGCTCTGAGGACTAGTGTGAAAGACATTTGCACTGGTTGACTAGCACATAAAAAGCGTTTGCATCAAACACAATAACACAATTACACTTGCTCTAAGCCACTGGTACAACTCAGTTTATGCATCCATCAGTGCAAGCTGCGAAAATCTTCACAGAATGCATTCATGATTTTGATACATTATTAGTAACTGTAAGTTACTGGGTATCACTGCAGCAGCCTTCGCCATGGACTTTCTCTACATGGAATGGCTGCTTGCCTGTTGTGATAAAGTATACCAAATGAGTACAAAACTCTCGGAATAATGTGCAGTAAGCAGTACCCCAGGCGCACAACCCACAATAATGTGCATAGCAGGCAGTCTTCCCTCGAGAGACTTCAGTCCATATTCCAAGCACAACTACACTAGGCATGTTTTGATGAAGACCGCCAAAAATTCCGAAAGCACAACACTTAAAGGCAGAACTGTGCTCACCGCTCAGCACGTGCAAACATGCATCTAACAGGGCACTGAACAGCAGGTGCCACTTCTGGCCATCTTAGAGACCTCTGTACTCACCCTGCACACCAGAGCCCGCGGCCTGCCCGGTACAAATGATTAGGCCGGGTCGGTATTTACCGCGCACACAATCCGCGCATGGTTCCTCTGTGCTTCTTGGAACAGGACATAGGGCGTGAATAGGTCCTATCACCCCCAGTCCGCATCGTGCAAACAGCTCTGTTTCTTGGACAATCTGTGCCAGGTCTGATATGGTGACACTCGGCCAAGCCAACCCAGGGATGCACAATTGCTGCATGTTGCAATGCCGAGTTGGGCACAAACGCCTGGATTCGCCTGAAATGTTTTAAAGTGCGAGTTAGCTCTCCGGGGTTTTTGTTGTGTGTTTCTGGCTGCTCTTTATGTACGGAAGTGATCATCCATGTACGTGTAAGGGATCTGAAGAGAACTCTGGGGTCCCCGCATCTGTAGGGCTGCCCGGGTTACCTGACTTGTGACTCAACCCAAACTGACAGTCATGGGCTCTGGGTCCCAGGAACGGTCTGGTGTCCGCCTTTATCCATCCACTATATCCACTTAGGTGTGGCGGCGCGCTCTGGTGCACCAACGACTGTATTGGATAGTGCCTTGTGCAATAACCTGCTGCCAGCACTTAAAACAGATTTGGCCATCGGCAAACCCAACCTACACACTGCAAGGGCCGCAGAGATGCGGGTGCGTCCAGAAGGGCACAGTGGTGAATCTCTGCCCTGCCATACCAGCCTTATATCCGTCCGAGGTGACCAACTGAGTACCGCGAGGCTGGGTAATCACAGTACCCCCTTTTAAAGCGCTGCGGAGTGCTAAAAACGTGCCGAGCAGCACTACACAAAACACACGTTTCTTCTTATACAGGCAGTCTTATCACTGTGATAGTAGCAAACATCTCTCGTATACATTTTTAGAAGTTCGGTTTGAGGTGTAGGACAGTGAAGAGTGAGTTTAAGAATCTTTACAGGCCCGGAGTAGAGGCCTCTGACAAAGAAAACACTTGTTCGGTAGATAGTGAAATCGTTAATGATTAACCAATATAACTTTAATATTTGATCAAACCTGCACCTGTTCCTCTATTGTCGATCTTCTGTTTTCTCCTTATTTTATTCATTATTCTGCCCTTCTTTCGCGCTTTTTCTGTCTTCTTTCTCTTCCACTCCTTTTTTTACTTATCGACTTATTTACTTGTTCTTATTTTCTGTGTGTTTTCTTCAATTTTATACTTCATGTATTCCTCTTTCCCTTTCACCTTCACCTTTCTCTCCGCTATTTTCCTCACCTTTTTATTGTTTGTAATTCTTTCTTACTGCGATGTCGGAACAATGCAGCCTATGTTTTCGTTTTTATTTCCAACAAATAATTTTTTGTTGTCTTTTTATCTTAGGTTTTTTACTTCCCTTTAGGTTTTCCATTATTGATTTAATGTATTTCTGTGTTTCACTTCACCTGTTTCTCTCTGTACTTATGTCATTTTCTTTACCCTTTCCATGTGCCCAATATAAAACAGAATAAACTGCTATTGAGACAATAGCCCCGATCTCCATTCTTTCAAAAAAGATTTCATTAAAAAAAATAAAGATTTAACTATAGACAGTGCACTAGTTAAAGAGTTCCTATATAAACTAATAAAAATCAATGTGTTGGATCAGTTCAAGCTGGAACTTTCAGTAGAAAACATGTATGATAAAGTATTAAACACTGATATTTTACCCGCTCAATGAGAAGGCACCTTGGCAAACCCAACCAGCGTGTTGGGAACATGGAAGGAAAACGGAAAGAGGAGACCAAGACAATGATGGTTGGGGCAGTCAAGATGATACAAACAAGACTCCAAGACCTAAAGAATTCTGTTAGCGACCGGAGCAATAGCAGGAGTTTTATCCATCGAATCCGTCCAATCAGAAAAAGTCGGACACGACTGAGTGGATAAAACAACACTGAGAAAACAGTTAAAGGCACTGAATAAACAGAGGGAATAGTAACTAAACACCGGGCAGGCGTGCTAAGTGTGATGTCTTTGAAAGCCACTGCATGGCGGGATAGTTTAAGACAGAAGAATATGTCACATTTTTACACACATATAGATACACAACACATAGGTAGGTAATAAAGCATAACACTCATTTCCCTGTGTTTCATGTTTTCGCCTTACGGATGATTAAAGGCTGAGTCAACCCTGTCGAGACCTGCAGAATACTCCCAGATCTCAGCAGTACGTGCATTAGCCCTCTCTGCTTCCCCGCAGGGTCTAAGCTCTGTTAAAAAAACAAGCAGTCAGGTTGCAGTTGTTGCCTTTCAATAGCTCTTAAACCTGCGTCCCTAAGGATGAGCATGCCTGTCCCAGCCACACCACCTTTTGTCTCTGCGATGAGAATGGAGAAGACGGCACTAGAACATTTTATCAATGAACGGATATTATTCCGGTCCAGGGCAGTGCTCGTATAAAGCTTTAAAGTAGCACGTCTCGGTTTTCAAGTACTCAAAGCAGAACCAGAACATGTTATTGATGACCTCCGGTTGTGAATACCTGTTGAAGTCCCGGTCATTTTTTATTTAGCACTTGAAAACAGCACTTCTCTTGTAAGCACTAAACGTAGCACCAAAACATTATCAGTGATGTAAGAGAACTGATATCTATTCCAGTCCAGGGTAATTTTGAAAGCGGGCTTTGAAGCTGCACATTTTAAATACTCATCCCAACACCAGGTCAATCATTCAGGATTTTTTAGAGCGCACTATTCACCCGTAATGGTCTCAAGGCGCTAGGGGAGGGGGTTCGGGCAGCTCCGAAGTCATCCGAAAATGTGCTATCAATGAAGAGAAAGGATATCTATTGCCGCCCAAGGCAGTTTTTTTAAATAGTGTTTTAATGCAGTATTCCTCACTTTTTAATCACTCAAGGCAGCACTACAACACGTTATCGATGACGTAAGAGAGTTCAACTATGTTTTTTACAGCGATTTAAAATCAGCACTTTAATCACACTCATAGTAGCACCAGAACATATTACCAATAACATAAATGAGCGCACATATATTCCAGCGCAAATTTATATAGAGCTTTACCTGTATTAGACAGACAGCACCAGGACCTGTTATGAATGGCGTACGGAGACTGAAGTCTTTACCAGAGCACATCAGTTTTTATATAGCACTCGTGAAAAGTACGGGGCCGTGGCACAGGGAAGTGAAGTGATTCGCCATCCTGGGCTCTGCAGGTGACTAGCGAACCACTAGCCTGCATGTCCTTTTGAAAAGAGGTAACAACGCCTCAAACGGGTGGAGGCGGGTTTGAGGGGGTCAAGAAGGAGAGGGTGGTTCCTAACGGGCATCTTATGGAAGAGATTTATATTCCATAACATGGTCACTTTATCGAATTATTTTGTGATTCTTTAGCTGTGACTGTTTGCTATGTTTGGACACATCGGTGCGCTTAGGGAATATTAAACATAACAGTACGAGGACAAGAGCTAAAATATAGGTATAGGAGCAACGGTGTTTATGTGCTGGGACACGGGGTTCAGGAATGGGAGGAATTTAAAAGGTGGCTGTCACATTGCTAATCACAGGCTGTGTAGTAATCAAAGGAGCATTCAGCACAAACCGTCTGACTTCTAGGCGCTCCACTAACGGGTGTTCAAATTAGACAACTGAGATGTCTTCCTTACCCCACCGAGTTATATCACTGGTCTGTATATCTTTAGCAAGTTCGATAGGAAACTAGAATTAATAAGGAAATACCTTCTTACCGCAGGCATAGGAGCCAAAATAGAAATACAAATTACACAAGCTTCCACCTGCTGATCCTCAGAGAGCTGCTGGTCGAGCACAGGGAGCCAATACTACCCTGGCCAACAACCCCATTCCGGTTCCCATGTATTTCCTGGCCGAGCACCTGGAGTCAGCGCACTGTGTACATTTCGAGACCCAGCACGGGGTCAACTGAGTGCACTGGGACAGGAGCACTGGTGGCGGAGTACACGGGCTCCGAGGCGGGCAGCTACTAACCAACAAAATGAGGTTTGTCCGGTGCGCACGTCTTCACAAGTACACGAGTATGGAGCGCTTCCTGTCGGAGTGCACACTGCGTCGGAGGCGTATGCTGCACTTCCTGTCGGGGCACAAGACGTCAGATTCGTGCACTTATGAACCGACTACGCGCGGTTGCCGGCGTGTACTACGCACGCTTCCGGTCGGACTGCACAGGCTACGAGCACTTCCTGTCGGAGAACACGGGGTCAAGTGCGTGCGCGCGCACCTCCTTTCGGGGTACACGGGGTCATTTACGGAGCAGACCGGGTGAGTCCACCGTGTGCAGCTTGTGCCGGAGTGCACGGGGTCAAGAGACGGGCACTGCGCGCACTTCTCATCTGAGCACTATTTGTTGACGGTTTATGGAAAGGCGTCTGTCCGCCTTGAATTCTGTGGACTCTCCTTTGTTCTACAATGCATTCGATTACTACTAGAAGGTAGAACTTTTTTTAAGCTCGACGATGTTCTTATCAATATTTGTCTCCAAGTATCTGGAGCCATTTTAAGCTACAGAAAGCGTAAGGAAAAATACAACGGTCAACTGAATGAAGTCCTTCTAGATCACATCAAACGCTTCAGAAAAGACCCGCGGTCGGTCGTGAATTCGTGTTGGTGCAAACTTCCCTAAGGTAAAGTGTAAACGATCATGCGTCCAATAATAATTATAATAACGGGTTATGTTCTATGTGAACCGTATACCGAAGCTGCACGTAACTTTAAGTACATTGCACGACCGCTTTATTTCAACCCCAAGTGCTTTACTACGAGAACACACCCAAAGGTTGAATTTGTGCAATTTTAGAATATTTTACTTGGATGTCAAATTATGTTTTTTTTTCAAATAGAAGACGTTTAAATATGGATATTATCCAGGTATAAGCTGCAGTGGCTAAACTTAACACACCACAACAAAATATGACGTAAAATAAAACGTGAAGCAAAGTAAAATAAAGCCAGACAAGCGGCAACAGTGCAGTATAGATGTCCGGCCACAATAACATAAGAACAAAAATGAACGTACCATGAATTAACATAAAATGAGCAAACATGTAAACGTCTAAAATAACGTATATTATGAAGTAACGAAACGTAAACATCGTAACGCAAATTAATAGAGTATAACCCGACGCAATGTAATTCCATAAGACCACACCGGAAAACGATGTGCCTCAAAATATAAATAATCGTGATGCATCACAAAGGAATACACATATCTTGTACGGCATATATAACACAACAGAAAAGGATGTCACGATTCATAACAGCATAAATTAAAAAAGTTACAAATAACAAACTATAATGCAATAGAAAAATCACAAATATAAAAATGTTACCTAGTCTATCATAACGTATAGCAATATAACATAAATGACATTACGTATGTCAAAACATATCAAGTAACTTACTAAATATGAGGTCTAACATATCATAACGTAAACCTTAGCATGACATAGTCCAGCATACCATAGAAAGACATGCCATAATACATGATATGCCATAACACAGCACAATAACACATGGCATAACACAATATGACACTGCACAAAATAATACGGCAAGCAACATGGCATGACCCGGCACAGCGTAACAAGGTATAGCATATCAACATGGCATGACAAAATATAACATAACATGACAAAACACACCATAAAGCATGGCATAACACAACGTGGCATGGGAACAGTGTAAAATAACAAGACATAGCATAACACAACATTGCATGACACAGCACAACATAACGACATGAAATAAGACGTCATGACAGCAGAACATATCAGGGTATGGCATAAGACAACGTGGCATGACGCAGCACAACATAACTAGAAATGCCATACGACAAAATGGCATGACACAGCTCAACAAATGCATAACACAACATGCCGTGACGCCGTCTAACAGGGCGCACACAGAGGGAGGGTGCTTAAGCGTGCCTCTCGGCGCTAGATTGTAATGCACGCCCGGCGCCGCCTCTCCGCTCCGGGTCACGTGCGATGAAGTTTACGCACACTGTAGCACCCCCTCCCTGATTATCCTCCCGCAGGGACCCTCTCGTGTAACCTCGCTCCATCGACAACTTAACTCCCCATTACCCCGGCTCTGCGGGGGTCATCAAGCCATTCATAACTCTAGCCCTTCGCCGCTCTTATTTATCCATTAATCGTGCACTCAGGTTATTAAATCGTTCCTGGTGAGCCCCGTCACGCACGCAGGCCGCACTCGCAACATCACTGCAAAATGTAAATGTGTGCAGGGCTGAGCGATGCGTGCACTAAATACAGATCAGCGCTGCCGGCGGCTCCAGGGGCGGGAAATCACCCCATCTGCCACGGCCCCGCTGCCGGGGCACCCACAAGACAGAAGCCGCCACGCGTGTGCTTGTTGGTGTTATCACGTCAAGAGCCGGAAACGGTTCTTACTGCAAACACACAATCACCTAACTAGAAACGGAAGCTGGCCGAGTTTAGGGGGATGCTTGGGGTCTGCACATACTGCCTGTGAGCTGGAGGTGAGAGGGGGTCTGTAACTAACAAACATCACTGCACAGACTGCCTGTGACTGTACCGTACCCCTCGGGTTGAGAAGGGGTCTGAACTCGACCAGCACCTCACATACTGCACGTGACTGCACTGTGATGGGGGGTTGAGTGGGGCAGGGGGGGGGTGCAGGATTATCTGCAACTGCATATCAGATGATTTGGACTCCGTTCCACCTTGAGGCACGAGGACTCTGCCAAGAAGTTAAACACTTGGTGTAAAACTGGCACTCAGGTTTGCATACACTTTATAAAGAGAATCACATATCCCCCTTCCATCCCAAAATACCGGATTTCTTTCCCAGAGGCAGTTCTCAGAGATGACCTGTTTCTTTCTTGCAGTTTTACACAGCGCGGGCGCGACCCGGTGGTATAGGAGCGCTTTACAGCAGCACCAGTTACTTTATACAAGGTCACATTCATGTTTTTGGGCCCAGCGGGATTAAGGGATTTGAAGAGATGTTGAGCCGAGAACCTGGTTCCCTAGTTCCAAAGTTGGAAGGGCTGACCGTAACGCCACATCCTCCCCATTAACCCCATTCGTTAATGCCACTTCTTCCTACGCACAGCGTGGTCGGCGCCGACGGAGCTGTTTGTCATCAGGAGCTGTCTGCCGACTGTTAAATCTCCTGTGCTGTGTATCACGGCAAAGAGGGTACACACATACATACATATCCTGTTGTGTATGGCAACGCACACAGGCGCCACTCACTTCTCTGTTGCTTACCACGTGAAGCGCGGTAGGCTGCTGAGTTGTGTTCTGGACAGCTACCTTACATACAACGTTGATGTGTGGGTCACGCCTCACAGAATATACAAAACTGCCTCCCATTACCCGGAGCAACGAGCAGCGGCCTGTGTGCCACCCCCTCAGTGACACAAAAGCCCGTGCTTCGGACGCACTGATTGCCATCAGCCCTAGCGCCTCGACTACAGCGGTCTCCAGCCTGCAGTACCCAGCCGGACCGCAGGGCGCTCCTGTGCTGTCTGTCATCAGAGCTAGTGACGCCGGGAGAGTGGGATCGGAGGGGCCGGGTCGATGTCAGGCGGTACTGCACCTCACGGGCATAGAAGGAATATCCGCTGCACCCGAAGAGAGGCCTCGAGAGTGCGCGGCCAGCGAAGGGGATTGGGGCTGTTTCACTCTCACGCTCGAAGTTGGGTTCTTTTCATTGTACCTCCTCCGGGTTCATTGTTAGAGCTCCATCAGTGCTGTCTGTTCTGGTGCAGACAGGGCTCTTCTGGTATTGTGGCCTCCCTCGACAGCATGGGCGAGGGCACGCCCTTCACACACGGACGTTCATGCATGTGCGACACGCACCGAGAAGAAAGGGCTTGTAAGTACACACAATTCTAAAGAGCAAACATCGAATGATGTGTGCCAGAACGAAGGTGTTCCCTGCAAACTGCCGCTCCTAGCGTACCACTTAGCGCTCACGAGACAGCCTTGTCTAGGCGCTTTACATAACGGGAGTTACTGATACATAATTAAATGGCACTCAATCGATCGACACAAATCGGGTGAAAGGCGGCGTGCCGCCTGCTACTCACAGCAGATGTCAGCGGCGTGCGACGGAGGCCGCTGCTCGATCATTCACACACCTGACCCCGAAGCATGATGGGGGACGGGGATGTCCTGAGAGGGCCCCACCTGCATTCGTCAAACTCGCCCTGTTGTTTATCTTTCGGCGGCGTCTCCTGTACACTGAGCATCCGAGAAAATAATCCAAGCCCGTAAAACCCGGGACCTCAGGGAAAGCATCGGGCTAGAACATTGAGGCGACGTGACCCGCAGAACACTCACCGAACCCTTAACGCTCCTGTCCCCTCCCAACACACCGGAGCTCACCCACAAGACACACACAGCCTCTCCTTAACGCGCATACACAGCCCCCCCAAACACGCAGCTCCCCCTAAAAAGACCCACACACTTCCCACCGGGTACCGTCCGTCTGGTTCAAGGCCACCTTCTGCCAGATCGCCTGCGTGTCACCTCCAGGGGGGGTTGATCAGGTGAGGGGTTTTCGATGGGGTGAGTTGTTCTCTGCGGCTGGTGAGCAGAAGCCTTTTACATCATTAATGCTCACAGAGCCTCGGTCACTGAGGAGAAATACCAAGCGCCCAGAGGCGGCACCAGGCCGCACGCGTCTGCGGTATTAACAGCCCTTTCACATTATTCTCACTTTGAGTCGGCTAATGCCCGTGAGCGCTTAGAAGCGGGGAGTCCAGCTTTAGCCAACACTGATAATAATTCGCATTATTCTAATATCTCGCATTTAGTCTGATATATGGGCTGTTTAATAGTGCAAAATGATCTACAGTCAGCCCTCAGACAATCACTTTTATAGAGCTTCATGTCAGTGCAGTCCTTTCTAAGTGCTGTAATTCACAGGTGTGAAAGTTGCCAACTTAAATTGTATTCAGTGCATCACTATCTCGAGAATGACAAGGTGAGTGGGCTTTACCGGACTCCTGACCACTCGTCGCCGGGAGCATTAACCCACTGAGCTCCCTCGCTGGTAAAAAGACGACCATACATATCATTAGTCCGGACTTCTCCACCTCTCGAGCGGGTCCATGATGGAATAGCCGTGGCGATAAAGGCAGCGCACTCCGTGCTCTAACACTAGTGCCAGTGGTGCACACGCAGACTTTAGCTGTGACTGCGGAGCACCAGTGAGCCCCGAAGCGAGGGTGTCCGCGTATCAACCGCTATAGACCGCTTTATCTTTGACAACAACCTGCAGGTTATTGGTTGCTTTAGTCATGGTGAGATACAGCGGGCCTGCTCAGCCAAGCTTCATTTCACAACGGACCATATACCGCTCCATAATGGCAATCTGTATAACTCGCTTGTGAACCATATAGTGCCACCGTTTCTGTAAGGTGAAGTGCTTAGAAGGTCTTCAATAACACTGCATTGTATAGCCCGCTTGCTAACATTCCCATCCGCAGTTGTCTGAGGTAAAAGCGCCTAGACATCCAGTAGCACCGTATACGGCGCTATATCTCTCTTTCTAATCTTGTCAATCTGTATACACCCCGTTATGTTACATTCAGAGGAAACCACGCACGCTCCACCCACAATGCTGATCTGTATAAACATTGTAACATAGGTGCAACGTTCTATAGTAAAAGTGTTGCGAAGTCTCGACCCAGCCGCTCAGCAGAAAAGCGCGCCACAGTTGCATAATTACAGCGCTTAGAAGCTCGGCGCCGCTCCCTCACCTGTATGACCCTCATGTTGAGGCCGGTCTCCTGCGCCAGCTGCTCCCGGATGTGCCGTGTGGGTTTGGGGGTGGCCGCAAAGGCAGCCTTGAGGGTCTCCAACTGCTTGGCCTTGATGGTGGTGCGGGGCCCCCGCCGCTTGGCCCCCAGGTTCTGGTCGTCGTTCTCGTTGCTTCCGGTCTCTTTGTCCGAGATGTTGGCGCTCTCCGAGTCCTTGGCGTCATCCAGAGACGGGTCTTGGGAGTCAGGAGACAAACTAGGGTCACTGCCTGTCACTGTCAAGAAAGACAAGACGCATCAGCGAGGTCGGGGGTGGGAGTGGGGGCACACATACTTCACAACCACCCAGTCACTACCCCTCCCTCCTCAATCACGGGAAGCCGCTTTATTCATTAATTTAGTAACTCATCAATAACTTTAACAACTGCCTTTCTAGTTCGAGCGTTTTCATTCAACATTTCCCGATAGCGCTTCCATGGGGTAAGGTTTAGATGTAGCGTTTTCATAAATAAACTGTAGTAACAGTGCTTTGAACATCAACCCCCCCCCTTTTCACCTTTAAAGTGACTTCTCCTAATCCGGCACAGGCCCTTGACGTCAAAACGCATTCTGTTGTTGAATTGTTAATCCCAAGCAGAGCCCTAACAACTTAAAATCATGTTCATATTAATATTTTCGATACACTTCGCCTATGTTTGCCGCCGCTAACCAATATATGTATTTAATGTTACAATTCTTGGATGAATGATCCGAATATAAATTACAGTCTGCTGTGAATTTACAAGCCGCTTTACTAACTTTTTAATTCTTCTAGATTGTTTTAGCTCCCACAAAAATGTATTTATTTTAAACCGCATAGTTTGATTTTTTTAGCTTTCTAAAGGGTGCTAATTCCCCCACCAAAATATGCATTTACTTTAAACAGCATTTTATGGACTTTTAGTTTGCCTAGATGCGCCTTCTCATTCCAAAATACATATTTACAAAAATCCGGGTTGTTTCGGTAGCTTTTAAATTCGTTTATAAGCATCTTGCCTCCTTTCCAAATCGTGTTTCGAATACCAATCAACTGAAACATTGGACTTTATTTTTCAATCGGATTTATGTGCCTCCTACTCCATCCAAAGTGTATTTCACAACAGGCCATTCCAATACCACTGGCGAGTTAACACTTTTTTCAGGAGCGCGTTTAACAGATTATAGAGCGCTCTGCAATTTTGTGTGTAAGGAGCTGGGGAAGCGATGGGCAGAGAAGGAGGTTGATGAGGAAGGGTGGAGGCGCTTTAATTACTGCTGCCCCACCCTCGGATCTTCCCTGAAAGCTTGTACTACAATCCCAAGTGTACAGCAGGGGCCCCCCGACACTGAGCCACACGCATACGCTGCTAACGTTACAGCTGGCTGCGACGCTGGGTTCAGATGACAACTATTCATTGGCATTTACATTCTCACGCTCCAATAATGTGCCAGCCCCTGGTAGATTGAAATCGCTGTATTTGACTGTGATTTTGAGCGCGATGGAGCAGCTCCGGATGTCACAATGTGAGCCCCCTCTCCGGCAGTAGCTCACATAAACCGCTCTTTCGTGCGCGGAGTTTGGCTGGGCGCGCGTCATCAGCCTTTCGGGGACAGCGCTCTTTTATTCACATTGGTCTGGTAAGGCGACGTCCCACCCTCGGAAAAGGGCCGCATACATCGCTGTTCTTTACCTCAGCGCGTCAGCGAGGGCAGGCAGCTTTGGGTGCAAGCCTTGGGTACTGTACTCACTGTCTGGTGAGGTGACGGCCTCAAGGGCTCTCCGGTAAAGGCCCGCATACATGTCTCTTCTTCACTCGGGGTTTACCGAGAGCAGGCGGGTCTACTGTGCTGCGCCGCTGCTGCTTAGGTAGTCCATACGTTCATGTGCGTGTCCTTACATACTGGTGAGCTACTATATCGGAGAATGCGCACATACATCGCTGTTCTTTTCCCAGAGATTAAAGCGAGCACCGGCAGGCCACCTTGGCACTCGTACCTTGAACATAAATCGCTTTCCTTTACTTCGCAGTTTACCAACCGGTCTCGGTGCCTGCGCCGTGGTGCTCAGGGAGTCTCTATTTAAGTGTGTGTGTGTCACGCTGATGTGTGTCCTCACACTGAGGGAGGTGGCAGCTCGCACGTGATGCATATAAACCGCTCTCCTTTACCTGGAGATTTACCTGACAGAGGGCCGGCCTCTTTGGCCACGCCGTTGGTGCTCAGGTAGTGTATATTTAAGTGTGTGTACGTCACACTGATGTGTGTCCTCACACTGCGGGAGGTGACAGCTCGCACGTGATGCATATAAACCGCTCTCCTTTACCTGGAGATTTACCAGATAGCAGGCCGGCCTCTTTCGCCACGTCTTTGGTGCCCAGGTAGTATATATTTAAGTGTGTGTGTGTGTGTTTGTGTCACGCTGATGTGTGTCCTCACACTGTGGGAGGTGACAGTTCGCACGTGATGCATATAAATCGCTCTCCTTTACCTGGAGATTTACCAGATAGCAGGCCGGCCTCTTTCGCCACGTCTTTGGTGCCCAGGTAGTATATATTTAAGTGTGTGTGTGTGTGTTTGTGTCACGCTGATGTGTGTCCTCACACTGAGGGAGGTGACAGTTCGCACGTGATGCATATAAATCGCTCTCCTTTACCTGGGGATTTACCTGACAGCAGGCCGGCCTCCTTCGCCACGCCGTTGGTGCTCAGGTAGTCCTCCTTGCACACGAACTTGTTCTCGTCGATGATGTATAGCTCCTCGCCCGTCGACAGCTGCTTGTGGCACATCATGCAGGTGAAACAGTTCAGGTGGAACACCTTGCTCCTCGCTCTCCTCACCAGGTCGCTCGGGGAGATGCCCTGGGCGCAGCCCGCACACTTGGTCCCGAACCGCCTGCCACAGGGAGAGAGACAGGAAGTGACGCTATAAATTTGGACATTCTGCTCATTAATACCCTGGCTTAAATCTCTGATCCCTTTACGTATGCTTATTATCAGGTGTATATTCTAGTGCCTCGCGGCCACCCCAGAGCCCACCATCCACCTGACGCCCAGTGATGCCTAGAGCAGCCGCCCACAGCAGGGATTCCGCGCCGCCCTTTATTTGACGGTGGTCGCAGGCTTGTTGGATGCATCGGGAGATCATTCCATACAGGGCATCCTTCAAGGGGGGCTGACACCTACCGGGGTTTTCACCCCTACCCCGGCAGCCGTGTACATCTATGTAATTAAGCGGCGCAATAAAAACGCTAGAGATTTAAATAGCGCCAAGATAGAATGTATTTTGTGGCTGGCACTATGGAGGCCGTGGTAATATGGTAGGAAACAATGTCGCATTTTAATCGACCAAAAAACACAATTAACCACGTCTTTCCCTTTAATAAAAGAGACACATTTGCTCTATATTAATAAAGAATGCATTTAACAAAACAGCACAAACAGAGTGGTCGCAGAGACAGGCAAAGTTTGCGTCGTGTTCGAGTTTTCCCCCTTTTTCACTGTGCTGGGCTCAGGGGAGAAGCGGATTCCTATGGGGTGGCTTATGCAATTTACAACTACGTCTATCGGAGATAAACGACTGAAGGCAAAAGGGTAGATACAAATAATGGTATGCGTCCGATTAACAGCAATCCTTGTTTCCTAGAACACACACGCCCACTGTTCTTTCTGTCGTGTTTGCAGCCTTCAGGCCTCATCGAGAGGTGTGTATGTGTGTACTTTCACTCACGCAGCCATATACAGAGTGTTTGGTGCCTGAACGTCGCACATGCGTACACATCCCACACGCAGACGCAGACTCACGCACCACCCGACACGTGCATTTACACAGCTGCCCACTGAGCACACACGTCCGTGACATTAAACCATTGTGCTTTCTGTAGTATCCCCAACAAATAGCCGCCGCGCATCTAACCTATATTGAGACTGCAACCCGGGGCATTGTAAATCAATTCCAAAAATCGGGATAAATCGACAGACAACTGAATATTTATTGCCTCCAGTCGTGTCTCCCCAAGAAATCAAAGAAGCGGAATCAGATGCATCAGCGTCCAAAATAAACAAACCAATAAAAACGAAAGCAAGTTTGTTTCCACGTTCTCAGTTCCACTGACGCGAACTGTAAACCAAGAATGTCTGTGTGCTTTTCAACAAGCAGCACCGGGTAACACGAACAGGTCGTATCTCGAAATAAAGGAATCCTGCTATAAGTTACATTCCAATTTGTCTGCGCAAGTCACACCGCGCTGCGACTGCCTTGACCCACTAGTGTGATGGGTGCGCACAGCACACAACACTCACGGCCTCACTAGCACGGAGAACGCTCGTGTTTAGTGTCTGTGAGATGTGGATTGCGCGTCTACAGTAAACTGTCCGCCGCTTCCTGCTCAAACACTGGTTTTATTCAAATCCCGTTATCGCATATTTCCTAAAAATCACAGCTGGCCGTCACGGCGGGCAGATGTCAGGCACCGCCCCACCGAGCACAAGTGTCGGCCCCATTGTGTGCGTAGGACGGAATACACAGGATATATGCAACTCCTCCGACACACCAGATGGAGCCAGCCACTCGTGTACAATCGTGTGCGCCTCCCGCACGTGGCTAATGGGTGGCAACTCCCTAAGAAAAGTCAGCGTACCCTTAATGTGTCACCCACCAATACTTTCAAGACGTAGCGCCTACATTAAAAAACATTGTATACGTACTCTGGTCACGCCGCACAAACGTGCTCGGAGTCGAATCCCAGACACCTAATCTCTTTGCATGTCACCCACCTTCACAATAAAACATTCACAAGCCCCTACATTAACCAAAAGTCAGAGACAAAGTGCTGAGCGGCTCCCCGAGGTCCGTTCCTGGAAAGATGACCTGGAGAGGGGCCTAATCTAGCAGGGGCGTCTGTGGAATCCATCAAATGATCATAGAGCCCCCCCCCCCCCCAGCGCCATCATTAAAAGGTCATTTGCTATGTGTCGTTGCTCTATTTCTGTTTTTTAAAATCTGGGAATTAAGTCCCGGAGGGTGTGCAGCTATTTCTCAGGTGTCTGAAATACAGAACACATGAAGAAAGTTGTTTGTATGGCATATCATTTTGCAATGCCGAGTTCCGAGACCGTGTTTATAACACGTACAGGATCACAAGACCAACGCTGGGCCGTGTTTGTTGCTATGTCCACCCACCAGCATGGAACCCATGGGCGGCAGCGGGTGCCCACAGCTAATACCACCCGTCCCTCCTATTTCGGGGCCTCCACTCGGCCCGAGCCGCCTCTGAGCTACCGCCGTGCACAGGCTTCCGGCGGAGGATGCGCTCTCAAGTGGCCGCACAGCAACACGTTCAGCACCACGGAAAACCCAGAGGGAACAGATGAAAACATTTCCACAGTCCTCCTCGCAGAAGTACGTGATTGCGCCTTTTACCGGGAATGTAAACATGCCTCTGTTTACAGTCCGGGTCGGGCCCTCTGCCCTCCGGCTTGTGAAGCAGAGGCGGAGGGCCGGGGAGCCGACCCCTGGGCCGGGCACAGGAGCACCACGGTGGCACTGGCCCGGGAGATAAGGCCCGTGCGTCTGTGGAGATAGCAGTCCCTCTGGGGGTGGGTGTGCGCTTGAGTTTATACAAGAGGCAGACAAGCATATTCACGCGTTCAGATGCTCACACGCAGGCCTGGGCGCCCAGACACGTGCATAACATACACAAGGTGGGTTGCAAACACAAACAGGCCTAGCTATTACACACACACACACACTCCCTCTCAGACGCACACATCCAGTCGAGCTCCACACTCATGCACACATCACACACTTACAGCCACATGAGTACTTTCAGATTCCAATGTCTAAGCCAGATAGATGCACACTCTAACCGGCGCGTTCGGCTGTGTCTGTAGACATGCATCTCAATTCGTGTGAAAGCATATGTACCGGATACATGCGCTCCACATACGGACGGGTCTATATAGTTGCAGATACAGATGAATATCCCCTGTTTGTACATATCTGTAACTACAAAGGAGAGAGACAGGGAGAGGAGGGTACGGACTGAGGGAGGAAAGACAGACAGGCAGGGGTAACCGGCAACCAAAGAGACCGATACAGAGACAGACAGAATAACGGATAAAAGGACTGACAGAGAAGCACTTGTAAGGATATATATGTGCGTGTTTGTATATACGTACACTATATATGTATAGTAGAAATATTACACATACACTATATATACAGACATATACATATATATATATATCTCCTTCCATTTCTCAGCCTGGACACACAGCTACAGATAAATAGAAGGAAGGATTTGTAGGTGGCTGAGTAGACCAACATAAAGATAGACACAGACATACAGACAGAGGCAGATATAGGAAAGATGAATGGAAGAACGGATCTATCTATAGACGGACATACATACCGGGCCGATAGCTAGATGAACGGAGGGATAGATAAACAGACGTACAGGGAAATGGACCGACATACATATAGATATATAAGGATAGACAGCCATACAGGTGACATGCATATGGATGGCTGCAAGAACGGACTTGTGTACAGAGAGAGGGAGATATAGGAAAGGATGGGTGTGTGCATGGAGGCCGAAAGTAGCGGGATAAAGGCAGAGACGTAGGGAGGTAGGTGACCGATGCGGGATGGAGAAGCAGACAGACAGACAAGGACAGATGGGCGGAGCAGCTGATACAGATAGATAAACAGACAGACGGACGGGTGTCTGGAGCAGAGGACAGAGAGAGTGAAGTAAGGACGGAGCAGCAGACAGACCGACAGAAAGAAGCATGGACGGAGCGGCAGACAGCCCGCCGTCAGCCCCGCACTCACCGGAAGAAGTCGTTCTTGCAGTAGAGCTTGCCCTCGCGGGAGAAGCACTTCTCGGTCAGGTTGCACTGGCACTCGCAGCACTGCACACACTTCACGTGCCAAGCCCTGTCCAGCACGTTCAGCAGGAAGCGGTCCAGGATGGGCCGCTCGCACGCCGCGCAGTGCACCATTGTCTTTGGAGGAGATGTTTGGGGGCTCCTTGTAGTCCTCTCCCCAGCGGTCAGGCGCGGACGGAGGACATGCACAACTGATCCGGCCTGATGAGGGAGAGCACACGAATCTTCTCAGATGTGTCCAGTGGCAGGCAGACTGCCCCAAAGCGGCGGGGCCACCACAACAGGAAGCAGCAAAGAAACAGAAGCCAATGCGTCTTAAACCACAGAAGGCATGCCTTGTTCTCGGGTCTGAGGTAGCGGACGGAGTCAGTAGTCAAAGTGCATCAGCGTCCAGAAAAGCAAAACCGCGCTAACAATACAAAAATGTGAAAAATGAACAAATAAACACAACAAAAATAGAGCTTTGGGTTGGGGTTCTAACCTGCAGACATCACTCTTGGAGGGGCTTCGACTGGTTAGGGTTGCCAGCAGTGTAGCTTTCTGATAATTCCTTGTTTTCCTTTCTTTAGTGCCTTGAAGGTAGGTGCCTACCACAGCAGGAAACGGGGTGGAATGCGCCTGCCCCACTACAGTGTGCACAGGTAGCTCTTGGGAAAGGCGTGTCAAGATGTGGGGCAGGTTCTGATCTCCGTGGGTGGGGGTTTGCCCTGGCCTGTGTCCCCCACAGAACTCAGACTCTGGGCATGTGAGGTCAATGCCTGGCTCTGCTCCTGCGGGACCCACGAGCCCGGTTCTCCCGTGGCAGCGCAGCGTTGTCCGTGTGCAGATCTCAGTCTTTGGGTGGTGGGTTACGAGCCCGGTTCTCCCCTGACAGCATAGATCTCAGTCTCACTGGGGCGGAGAGGGCTCCCCCGTCGGCGAGCTCAGAGGCATTGGGATGATGGGGGCTCGAGCCCGGCTCCCCCTCTGCAGAGCGGTGGATACGAGCCCGGTTCTCCCCCTGGAGGCCTCAGACTGAGTGTGACCGGAGCCTGACTGTCCCCGCGATGCCCCGGGCGCTCCTCCCACTCGCGCTCCTGCTCAGGCCCGGGTGCGCTGCCGCTCTTCCTGCCTGTCTTTCTCCGCCTCCGCTGCAGCTCGAGGATGCTCTGCCTGGTCCAGGCCAGCTCCAGCCCTAGCCTTATGCACAGCGCCGTGACGTCGGCGTCCGCGCCAGCCAATCAGCGGCGGCCCCTGCACCCATTAAGCACCCTCCCTGGGCCGCTGGCAGCAGAGTGCCGCTGCCTTGCAGAATGGAGGGCGAGGGCCGCTGTCAGTGCTTAGCTAATGTGCACCGGCCGCCAGAGTGAAACATGTCTCGGAGGGAGGTGGATACTACCCACGCAGCCAGGGAGCCGGCGGTATGTATACACATATGTGACATTTCCTTCTATAGGTGCCCGGCCGGGCAGACGCCGTGGAACTTGGGCTAAGAGTAGAGCATGTGCAATTGCGAGTATAGGATTGCGCGCAAGCTGGTGTGTGCTATTGTGTGTAAGGGCAGGGCTGCGTATTTATGCACTGCAGTGAGGCATCACACATAGTGCACACAGACTGTATGCATTGACAGGGCACACCCGTGCGTGAAATAAACAGAGCAGCCAGCGACACGACGGATACCTAGCCCATTTATATACACGTTTACATTCATGGATAAGAAAAACAGTCACGCGGTGACACTGCACTGAGGTAGACACACGTTTACAATAACACTCTACTATTTATCGCGTTGTAAATACGGCAATAAATACATCTATAAGATACATACAAAATCACTGCAATTACCTGTATGTATATACATTGATATTACATACATTTATATGAATGTACACTAATATAAATATGCTTGTATTATCTGAGTGCCCATGTTTCATAGCCTGTGTTAAAGAAATCAATACATATCTCAGATGTGGTACTATATATAGTCACATGATCCGATATTATACATTATATATTATATTATTACAACAGTGGTACTATACAAAGTTACATGATCCAATAATATATATTATATATGTATCCACTCTATCCATCCCTTAATGTATCAATCTAAATTAGTACAAACATATAAATACACACACATGTAAGTGATGAACACGCCCACACACATACATATGTATTATGGTGATCCAAAACACATACACACAGGCTCATTGATATATAACAAGTAATTATGAAATAAGGTCCAATATTGGCATCGAGGGGTTCTATGATGTAATTTCTAAATATCCCTAGAACCCAGAGATGGCAAAAAAGGACGATATTACACATGGTACATTTTTTTAATGACTTGTTTATTTTGGGGTAATTAGCATGAAAAGGTCGATTTCTTCAATGTGCAGCTAACAATGGTCTTTGGTTTGAATTAAAATGTTTTTTACGTTTACCTATCATGATTTCACGTTTGATAAAAGAATGGTCAGGACCAACAGATTTATGCGATTCGGTGGCTGAACCACTTCCTGCATATTGATGGTCTGACCACATTTGCCACATAATTTACAAAATGTCACACAAATGCTCTCTTCCCCCTTGTGCTTATTACCGCATACTTGAGTTAGCTTTCTGCATATTTTGATTCTCCAAGCTGCACACTGCAGTCTGGTTTGTGAGTATGCATTAAGATGATAAACCCATTTTAACAGGGAACAGTGAATACAGTGAAAAAGTTCTGATACTTCACAGGTCCATGAGAAATATAAGTATTTATACCATTGCATTGCATTTTGTGCATGCTATAAAAACACCAAACGTAATATACACGTGCACACACACCGTTATTACGCGGTGTGCTTCTTTTGCACAAAATGAAGTGGTATCAAAAATGTATAATGCATCAATGTAGAAAGACGACATGAGAGAGGAGAGGCAGAGAATATTTCTTTTTAAATATGGAACGTCAAACCTTTGGACATTGGGAACTTTTAGCGTCGGATGTCCAGGTGGGGATGAGTGTGTCACAGTTAACGACGCTACAGTATGCGCGTCTAGCAATGCGCCAAGCGATCATTGACAACAACGTTGTGTTTTTAAATAATCTTTGAAACTGCCCGAGTGGTCGGCGAAGATGATCCCACGGATTGGACTCAGTTGGTAGCTGATTTCTGTTAAACGAATTCTGCCGATGGGCAGCCCCCGGCGGTACCCCAGGCGGGGCAGGATTCATCCCCAGGGGAACGCGTTTTTCACGAAGGCCAGGCCGGAGAATGGCTGACCGCTGTCGAGCGGACACACCGATGCACAGAGTGCGAGGCCATGCACAGAGAGGCCCTCAGTTTACATCACGGGGACCCCTATTGAGGGCTGACATCCTTGCAGGCATGGGAGAGACAGAGAGGCATCCGTAGAACCGTGCACAAATCGGGTTCCAGCTTGAGGCCCATGCGCCGTCCTTCCCACTAATCGAATAGCGCCCTTTATACAGCGCCAACAACATACCTACTTTCGTCCTGCTCCTAATCCTTAGGCGCTTTAATCTCCCATCTCGGTTACGTCATTCTGTATTTGGTTGAATCCTCTGATTGTTATCGTACTCCAGAAGTTTCCAAGCCATAAACCAAAACATCCTTACTGTGCATGTCAAAATCCTTACTATGTTTTGCTGTCTAGCAACTAGAGGAAGTGCGTTTTGCACTGGGAGCCATGAGAGTGTAATCACTTCATTTCTTCCCTCTTACATCACTCTCACGGTCTCCGAAGGGGCTCCATTTCCCTCCAGAAGGGGCCACTTCAGTGCCCCACACGCATGGGCACGTGCTTCTACCTGGCAGCAGAGTGTGTTCTGGGGTTTGTAGTCCTCGTGCATTTCCAAGCGGAGGGACACACCCGACTGTGTGAAAGGGTCTCCCCCTGCCCTGTTAAAGGGCGCCCTAACACAAGCCTGCGAGTCTAGTTGACGCTTGTGGTCTGGAAGTTCACCCTTCAGAAAAGGAGGGGGCGATGCCGAACCAATCCACAAATGCATCTGTGCATACACAGTACACACTGTTGACTGTCTGGGGCGGGTGCTTGCGACTGAGGTGCTGATTGGTAATTCAATAACCTAGGTGGTGAAGTTATCTACACATTTGCATCAGAACCACTTCCAGGCGGGAGGTGGTGTTCAAAGGCTTGGGACACGCCTCCCCGCGCCTTGACCCCCCTCCACTCTCCGCCACCGCATCAGAACACGGAGTCATTTATATAGCGCGTACTACCTCCGAGGAAGCATTGCAATCGCAAAACACTAGAAATAACAAATGAAATCGGTTTGCGAAGTCAGATGGGATAAATCGCTTACGTGTGTAACACGTGGATACTACAATGGTTTCCTTGAAAGCACAAAACTAACCTAACTAAAACCACTGGATTAACCACTAACCGTGTGTTCCGGAGCAGCTAAATTATTTAGCGCCTCGTTAGGGTAGTAAGCGCTCTACTGATGCAATTACAGTACAATAAATAACTCCACATAGCCAGCTAGCGTAAAAACGTGCTCTGCTAATAGCAGCTCGAATGACTTGGCTGTCATAGGGACCCAGGCACCAGCGGGTTTAACACATGAATTTAATTTTACCAACACCATATTACTCATGTCATTTTTCTTAATATTTCCAAATATCGTTATGTTTTGGAGTTGCAGATTATTTGCCGTAGCTGGAGCTTTTGGAAAGTATCATTCCAAACGAAAATAGACAAATGGAAGTGTTTATTAACCATTTCCTTTCAGAAAGCAGGACTCGGGCCGTCTGTACATCCGCCGCCTCCCTGGAGATAATGCGAATAAAGACGGGGGCGCCCCTGCCTGCCTTGGGGCGGTTCAGTTTCAATCCATCACCATCGGAAATCTGCTAAAGGGGCCGACCCGTCCCCTTCAGGGCGTGAACACGGTGAGGGGTGGATATAACGTGCTCCTGGGGGTGACGTACTGCTGGGCAAATATCGTCCTAATGGGCTTGACACACCAGGGCTGGGCAAATATTGTCCAATTGGGCGTGACGCACCCTGGGCATATATCGTCCTCGTGGGTGTCCCACACCAGGGCTGGGCATATTTCGCCCTCGTGGGTGTGACACACCAGGGCTAGGCATATATCGCCCTCGTGGGTGTGACACACCAGGGGTGAACATATATCGTCCTTGTAGGCGTGACACACCAGGGACGGACATACATCGTCCTCGTAGGCGTGACACACCAGGGCTGGGCATATATCGTCCTCATGGGTGTGACACACCACGGCTGGGCATATATCGTCCTCATGGGTGTGACACACCAGGGCTGAGCATATATCGTCCTCATCGGTGTGACACACCAGGGCTGGGCATATATCGTCCTCATGGATGTGTCACACCAGGGCTGAGCATATATCGTCCTCGTAGGCGTGACACACCAGGGCTGAGCATATATCATCCTCATAGGCGTGACACACCAGGGCTGAGCATATATCATCCTCATGGGTGTGACACACCAGGGCTGAGCATATATCATCCTCATGGGTGTGACACACCAGGGCTGGGCCTATATCGTCCTAGTGGGAGAGACTAGGGCTAGGCATATATCGCCTCATGGGTGTGGCACACCAGGGCTGGACATATATCATCCTCATGGGTGTGACACACCTGGGCTGGGCATATATCATCCTCGTGGGTGTGACACACCAGGGCTGGGCATATATCGTCCTAGTGGAAGAGACTAGGGCTGGGCATATATCGTCCTCGTGGGTGTGACGCACCAGGGCTGGGCATATATCACCCTCGTGGGTGTGACACACCAGGGCTGGGCATATATCACCCTCGTGGGTGTGACACACCAGGGCTGGGCATATATCACCCTCGTGGGTGTGACACACCAGGGCTGGGCATATATCGTCCTCAATGGGTGTGACACACCAGGGCTGGACATATATCTTCCTCCTGGGCGTGACACACCAGGGCAGGACATATATCGTCCTCATGGGTGTGACACACCAGGGCTAAGCATATATCGTCCTCATGGGTGTGACACACCAGAGCTGGGCATATATCGTCCTCATGGGTGTGACACATCAGGGCTGGGCATATATTGTCCTCATGGGCGTGACACACCAGGGCTAGGCATATATCGTCCTCATGGGCGTGGCACACCAGGGCTGGGCATATATCGTCCTCATGGGTGTGACACACCACGGCTGGGCATATATCGTCCTCATGGGTGTGACACACCAGGGCTGGGCATATATCGTCCTCATGGGTGTGACACACCACGGCTGGGAATATATCGTCCTCATGGGCGTGACACATCAGGGCTGGGCATATATCGTCCTCATGGGTGTGACACACCACGGCTGGGCAAATATCGTCCTCGTGGGTGTGAAACACCAGGGCTGGGCATATATCGTCCTCATGGGTGTGACACACCACGGCTGGGCATATATCATCCTCATCGGTGTGACACACCATGGCTGGGCATATATCGTCCTCATGGGCGTGACACACCAGGGCTGGGCATATATCGTCCTCATGGGTGTGACACACCACGGCTGGGCATATATCATCCTCATCGGTGTGACACACCACGGCTGGGCATATATCGTCCTCATGGGTGTGACACACCAGGGCTGGGCATATATCGTCCTCATGGGTGTGACACACCACGGCTGGGCAAATATCGTCCTCGTGGGTGTGAAACACCAGGGGTGAACATATATCGTCCTAGTGGGAGAGACTAGGGCTGGGCATATATCGTCCTCATGGGTGTGACACATTAAAAGGTGGATATATATCGTCCTCATTGGTGTGACACACCAGGGCTGGGCATATATCGTCCTCCTGGGTGTGACACATTAAGAGGTGGATATATATCGTCCTCTTGGGGGTGACACACCGGGCTGGACATGTATCGTCCTCATGGGTGTGACACACCAGGGCTGGGCATATATCGTCCTAGTGGGAGAGACTATGGCTGGGCATATATCATCCTCATTGGTGTGACAAACCAGGGCTGGACATATATCGTCCTCATGGGTGTGACACACCAGGGCTGGGCATATATCGTCCTCCTGGGTGTGACACATTAAGAGGTGGATATATATCGTCCTCCTGGGTGTGACACATTAGGAGGTGGAAATATATCATCCTCTTGGGTGTGACACACCAGGGCTGGGCAAATATCGTCGTCGTGGGCGTGACACACCAGGGCTGGACATATATCGTCCTAGTGGGAGAGTCTAGGGCTGGGCATATATCGTCCTCGTAGGCGTAACAAACTAGGGCTGGACATATATCGTCCTCGTAGGCGTGACACACCAGGGCTGGGCATATATCGTCCTCATGGGTGTGACAAACTAGGGCTGGACATATATCGTCCTCGTAGGCGTGACACACCAGGGCTGGGCATATATCGTCCTCCTGGGTGTGACACACCAGGGCTGGGCATATATCGTCCTCGTAGGCGTGACACACCAGGGCTGGGCATATATCGTCCTCATGGGTGTGACACACCTGGGCTGGGCAAATATCGTCCTGGTGGGAGAGACTAGGGCTGGGCAAATATCATCCTCGTGAGTGTGACACACCAGGGCTGGGCATATATCGTCCTCCATGGTGTGACACACCAGGGCTGGGCAAATATCGTCCTAGTGGGAGAGACTAGGTCTGGGCATATATTGTCCTCATGGGTGTGACACACCAGGGCTGGGCATATATCGTCCTCATGGGTGTGACACACCAGGGCTGGACATATATCGTCCTCATGGGTGTGACACACCACGGCTGGGCATATATTGTCCTCATGGGTGTGACACACCAGGGCTGGGCATATATCGTCCTCCATGGTATGACACACCAGGGCTGGGCATATATCGTCCTAGTGGGAGAGACTAGGGCTAGGCATATATCGTCCTCGTGGGTGTGACACACCAGGGCTGGGCATGTATCGTCCTCATGGGTGTGACACACAGGGCTGGGCATATATCGTCCACGTGGGTGTGACACACCAGGGGTGAACATATATCGCCCTCGTGGGTGTGACACACCAGGGCTGGGCATATAGCGCCCTCGTATGCGTGACACACCAGGGGTGAACATATATCGCCCTCGTGGGTGTGACACACAAGGGCTGGGCATATAGCGCCCTCGTATGCGTGACACACTAGGGCTGGGCATATATCGTCCTCCATGGTGTGACACACCAGGGCTGGGCAAATATCGTCCTAGTGGGAGAGACTAGGGCTGGGCATATATCGTCCTCATGGGTGTGACACACTAGGGCTGGACTTATATCGTCCTCGTGGGTGTGACACACCAGGGCTGGACATATAACGTCCTCCTGTGTGTGACACACTAGGGCTGGACATATATCTTCCTCCTGGGTGTGACACACCAGGGCAGGACATATATCGTCCTTGTGGGTGTGACACACCAGGGCTGGGGATATATCGCCCTCGTGGGCGTGACAAACCAGGGCAGGACATATATCGTCCTCATGGGTGTGACACACCAGGGCTGGACATATATCTTCCTCCTGGGTGTGACACATTAAGAGGTGGATATATATTGTCCTCTTGGGGGTGACACACCAGGGCTGGGCATTTATCGTCCTCGTGGGCGTGACACACCAGGTCTGGGCATATATCGTCCTCCTGCGTGTGACACATCAAGAGGTATACATATACCTCCATTGTGTTTGTTACACACTAAAGGGCGGACATATATCGCCCTCGTGTTTGTGACACACTATGGGGTGGATATTTGGAGGTGAACATCCATTGTCCGCGTGGTGTATCACACTAAGGGGCGGGCATATATCTCCCATGTGTTTGAGACACACTAAGGGGCCGGTATATATCTCCCTTGTGTTTGTGACACACTAAGGGGTGGACATATATCTCCCTCGTGTTTGTGACACACTAAGGGGTGCACATATATCTCCCTCGTGTTTGTGACACACTAAAAGGTGGACATGTACCTTCCTCGTGTATGTGACACACTATGGGGTGGATATATATCTCCCTCGTGTTTGACACACACTAAGGGGTGGACATATGGAGGTGAACATGCATTGTCCTCGTGGTGTATCACACTAAGTTGCGGGCATATATCTCCATCGTGTTTGTGACACACTAAGGGGTGGACATATATCTCCCTCGTGTTTGTGACACACTAAGGGATGCACATATATGTCCCTCGTGTTTGTGACACACTATGGGGTCGGCATATGGAGGTGAACATTCAATGTCCCCGTAGTTGTATCACACTAAAGGGCGGACATATATACCCCTCGTGTGTTTATGACACACTAAGGGGTGGAGATTTCTCGCACTCGTGCTTACGGCATATTAAAGGAATGGGGATGGCTCCCGTAGTTGTGAAATATTTAGGAATGGATATATCGAGGCATGCACTTTTATTATCGCCTGAGGTTGTGGTGACACACTGTCCTTCTCGTAGTCGCGGCACAAAGTTGTGAAGATGTATCGCTCTTGTGGTTTTGATATATCCAGAGCGGATAGAAAGCCGCTCTCATTGTTGTGACATCTTTAGGAATGGACATACATCGCCCCCTTGGCTGTGACATACTGCCCCCGTGGTTCACGATACTTTACCCTCATATATGTGACCTTCTAAAAAGGATCGCCCTCGTGGGTGTGAAATATCGACTGAAGGCCATACGCCCTCAGAGATGGGGGCAAATGTAACACATGGAAGTGGAGGGCTGGACTGTCTTAACGTTGTGACATATTAAGGGATATACATATATCGCACCGTGGTTGTGACATTCCTCTTGCTACGACAAAGCAAGGAACGGTCACACATATCGCCCTACGTAACACTCTAATGATCGTAAGGTACTAAAGGATACATTGTCCTAATAGTTGTCACATCTGGAGTGATGGACAGATACTGGGTGTGAGATATCAAGAGGTGAACGTTCTTCGTTCTCACACATCGAGGTATGCAGACACGTCGCACTCTCTGTTGCCACATCTTGAGTGACGGGCATAAATTGAAGAGCTCCATATACCGTGTCTGAAGGCTGGGGGTACGTTCAGGGCGGGGGCACTTTTAGGAATGCATTTTGCTGTATCTGGTTCTCGTCTATAGCGCTGTGTGGATTGACGGTGTTCCGCGGCGCTTAGAAAGTTCGGTCATAAAAGTGTTATCAGTGCAATGTTTGGTGTCCTTTGTTGCCCGTTACATTTACTGAAGGGCCGAAAGCTGGGGGCAGAGGTAGAGCGCCTCTCTTCTGTTTTTGAGCTGCCGTGTGCCCTCTTTCTCGGGGAAGCCTACCCAGTAAAGGTAGGTGGGCGGGCACGGAGCAGGAACAGGACGGGCAGACTAACCCACTGCAGACAGCAGCTTTCTGTAGTCAGGGTTTTTTTATTTATTTTATTTTATTTTATTTATGCAATTTTATATAGCGCGGACTTTACCCGAAGGTGTCAGAGCGCTTCACAATAGGAACAGAAAAGATACAAACTGAGAACGTTACACGAGCAACAGATTGCAGAGGCATTCGTTATGTTACATACGGTAAAGTGATAATTGTGAGCAACCAAGAATACATGAGGTAGTAAAAATTGTGAGAAACCAAAAATACATGAGGTAGACAAGGTAATTGTGACACTTGTGAGCAAACAAAATACATGAGGTAGTAAAAATGTGGGCTACCAAAAATACATGAGGTAGTAAAAAGTGCTCAGGAGGGAAAAGTGACAAGTGTGCAGGCTACAAGAGAAAATAGAGTATAATTTGTGGTATAATACTGCAGTATATGTTACACACTCAAGCACAAGAACAAACGATTACGTAGGCAAAAGTAGCACTTGTGCAAGTATCAAAGGTAAAAAACCTGTGAGAGGAAGCAAACCGTGTGTTACAGGGGCAAAGTGGTGAGTGCAAGTTGCAAGAGGGTACCAAACACAAGTACATGGATAATACTGCAATAAAAGGCAAACACTCTAACCGCAAGAACACACTGGGAAGGCACTTCCATGGACATGAGAAGTAGAAATTATCAGTAGTGGGAGATCTTCCTACAGACAGAAGAGAGTTACTTTTGGAGGTGTCTCTGGAGGAGGAGAGCTTTGAGGTCCCTTTTAAAGGCCTGGGAGGAGGCTGTGGTCCGGAGCTGAGGCGGCAATGAGTTCCAGATTCTCACTGCGTTGCCTGAAAATGATTGGGCCATCGTTCTTTCCTTCTTGAAAGTGGGAGGTTCAAGCAGTAGATTCTCCGCATTGCGTGAAGGTCTAGAACCTCCAGAGAGTTTCAGTTTATTCGCCAGGTAGAGAGGAGAAGAGGAGTGCAGGGCTTTGTGGGTGATACAAGCGGTCTTGTAGATAGCTCTAGCCTCCAAGGGAAGCCAGCGGAGGGTAGATAACATCGGTGTGATGTGATCGCTTCTTTTGGCCCCATAAATGAAACGAGTTGCTGAGTGGAAAACAGACTTAAGTGGGGACACGTGGGATTTGGGGAGGCCAGTAAGAAGAGAATTGCAGTAGTCGAGTCTGGAGAGGACCAGTGCTTGCACCAGGGTTATAAGGTCCCGCTCCGCGAAGAAGCGACGGATGACCCCCCACTTCTCAGTGAAGCTTGTCCCAGAGAGGGGCATGGATGGGCACGGAGCAGGAACGATGCGGACGAGCACGGCCTCCAGCTGCATAGTTGTTACAGTAGGGCAGTAGTGGCCCGCCCATTACCCGGGGAGCACCCTATCTGGGGAGAGAGCCCTTCTCAAGGAGCACGGGTGGGTGGGCACCGTGCCCGAGCAGCACCCTGCCCCCCCGCCCCGCCCCTTGTCACCCCGTTCAGTGAAAGGAGCACGGATGGGCATAGTGCAGCAAATGCAATAGTTTTCTGATGTGGCAGAATGCATTTTAAAGTCTAATCTCAGGGGGCGCTGTGCTTAATGTGGGGGCACTCTTGTACCCCTCCCTCACAGAGCCTCAGGGAGCAGGGCCAGGGCAGGTTTTCTTGCCACACGTCTCGCAGGTTCAGAGATGAATACATTTTGACAGTGAGGGTTCAGGACATCCCCTGGTCACAGGGACTTGGAGGGGTGCGCGGGGCCCTCCCTGGATGGCACTGAGCGGGCAGCCTCAGGTCAGGTCTCTTGGGACATGCATTCGTGAAACAATGCACGCAAGTCAGTATGAAAAGGAAGTACCGCCGAGTCTGGGATACTCTGAGACGCCCCTACCGTACTTCTATTCACTCTTGTTATTATGTGTACCTCTATTAGCATAGTACAGCTGCTGCAGATTCTAACATCCGCAGTAGTAATAATAACAATATAGCCAGGTCGCCATGTCTTTCTTGGATAGTGGTCATGGTGGCACAAGATGTCAGACACATTGAATGTGTGTGTGTTTGATTCGTTTTGCGCATGGTCATGAAATACGCCTCCTGTTGGGAAAGGCTGCACCAAACGTAACCTCCAGAAGAGCCCCCCTTCCTGCATACGGCCTGGTGGGACAGGGCGCGCCCTGTGCCGGTTGTTCGCGCTCCCGCGTCCTTCCCCCTTTCAGTCCTTCCCTCTCAGCTGTTTGCCTTTTGTGTTTTTTTTCTTGTGTTGGTAAACCTAAAGGAAAGGCGTGTGGACTGGGGCTGGCTCTACACCCCAGCACATGGCATGCTTCTCATGGGAGGTGGGGCTGTCTGCCCATCCCCTGCGTCCCCGTCCTATAGAAGCGCATAGGGTGACAGCTGCAGCCTGCTGTCAGGGGGCGCTTCCCTTTCATTCTGCCCCCTCCCCCGGGGCCCATGACATGCTCCAGACTGAATGAGCGCTAGGACCCAAGCGCCCCTTTCTTTTTATTTATGTTTCATGCCAACGTCTGTTTGCATGTCCAACATCCAGTAAAGTGTGGCACACAAGGGTGAGAAGATCACAGAGGTGCCCGGAATGGGACTGCGAGAGCCAAGTGAGCCGGCTGCAAAAGGCTTGGATTTTAATAGGGGTGTAAAAAGTATAAAGACCGTGCCCACCTCTGAAGGAGCCCCAGTGATCCGACGGAGGGTGGAAGGCATACAAAGGCTTGGAGCTGAGAAAATATTCACATTTTTGGGGGTAGATAGAACAACATGATGTTTGGTTTTGCTTTTCATTAAACATGTTATTATCGGGCATTTTAAGGCTTCGCACCTAACTATGGGTAGCTCGTGGCACTAAAGGGCACGCGCAAGTCTACCAGTCCCCTCTTGGTGCCTGGAGACAGCAATCTGAACCATGTGCATGTATTACCTCCCTCTCGGAGAAGTGCACCGTGACGGGAGGAGGCACTGTGCACGCAGCCCACGCCTCCCTATGCCACGCCTCCACCCCCTCCCATCTCACCCGCCGGCAGATATTACCACCGAATGGACAGGGCCCAAGGTAGCGAGTGCACATCTGGCCACTTCACTCTATTTCACACTTAGGACACGTCAGAGCCCCATAATGCATTGTATATATATAAACACACACACACACACTCCCCACCCCCCCCCGCTCACATTCATTTCTATATGAAACTATAAAATCCTGATGGCTGATGTCTATTCGGAATATATAGAATCTGCTTCCCCGTTGTTTCAACCCATTGTCTGCAATATGTGGTACCTAAATAGCTGACTTTCCAAATGTTCCCAACTGTTAGCTTTTTATTTTTAAGTATGTTCTATGATTCTCATTCATGTCTCCTCCATAAACCCACACTCCCAACATGCACCACCAGGGACTCCCCTGTCTGCTTTAGTGTAACATCACTTCCCTTGAGCAAGGCACGCATCGGAAGGACAAGGGCGCGAGCTTCTCTGCTCCAGAACAGACCCCACCCATTGTGTCTCCTCATCACTCAGGTACCTGGAGCATATATAATGGTGACGTCATGGCACATGTATGTCAACCCCTTCCCCCCCCTAGCCGAGCCACTCCTGCCACCTTCCGCTCGATATCTTCGGACATGACATGCCATGGGTGCATGGCTGCCCACACCTTCCCTCCACCTGGCCCACCTTTCACTGACAGTATTGCCCACGTCTCTAGAGCAGCAAAACTACAAAGGGCAATCCACAGGTGTGCGCATACCCACCCCCTCACCCAAAAGGTTAAGGAAAGTGCTGGGGAGGGCGGTATATATGCCAATGACCCACCTCTCACCCCAAGCACCAAAAGAGACTCCTGCACACCTTGATCAAATATCAGTGTAACTCACCCATGTGAAGCAGGACATTGCCCTAGGACATTGCACAAGTGGGGCCATATCGGCCTACCAACCCATCCCGCCTCATTGACCCAAGCTCCAGCAAAGAGACCCCTCCCTCTCCTCGTGTACATAGAGCTCACTCCTCTGGTACATGGCACTGCACTGGTGAGGCCCAGTGCCTAATTTGCAAAAGAAAGAGTACCGGTGCCCAGATCACTGCTCATAAGTCGGCAGGCTGGCAGTTATATATGGCGCGCCCAATATTGAGGCAGCGAGGTCCTAAATCCACTACCAGATAACCTCCCTACCCCCCTTATCTCACTCTTGCACGTTCCTGCTTTCTACCCTAATGGCGGTTTCCCTCTTTTTCTTCCTCCGTCTCTCTGCTTTGTTTGTTTTCCAACTCTTGTTCTCGGTAAAGCTTGATGCAGAAAAAAAGTGCAGGCCTCCTAGAAGAGTGCCAGTGGACTTAACCGGCTCGAATTAATCACTGTGGAGGCCATGGGTCCATGCCACTGCACTGGCAAGGTTGCCATGGCTTGTCTAGAACCAGCTCACCCTGCTACCTCCCCCACCCCCACCCCCGCCCACTCCCTCACGGCTGTAGGTGAAGGGCAGGGTTCTTAGTGAGATGGACAGCTGCCTCTCCAGAGCTCTGGTTCTGATCTGGGACTTGTGAAAGGGCACTGATTTATTGCCAGATTATCCCGACAGGGACACGCTGCCTTCCTTTGGCTGGGTCCTGGCATACTTACTGCCATAGTTTCCTGTTCAGGAGTGTGCCATTCACAAGCACGTCAGGAGTGTACCACCCAACAGCACTTTTATCAGCAATCATTAACAGAGCAGTGTTTTTTGCTTTTGCACACAGAGGAGGTACAATGATAGAGCTCTTACATGCGCGTATCAAGAGAGAGAGAGAGAGAGGACTAGGTAGCTAGTCTGTGTCCCCGAGGGATTATATGTATTTATCAAAGGAGACTAGCTTGATATGACCGTTAGTTTTAAGACTCAAGTCGGTTTTGTCATGAGCCATGAGTCAGAGCCTGCCCTGGACCTGTTGCACCGCCGTCGATCTACCAGAGATCGACGGCGGTGCAACAGGTCCAGGGCAGGCTCTGACTAGAAAGTCTGGTCACCCCCTACCGCTTCACTCCAGGAAGCATTGGCAGCTAAATCCTAGCGTATGCATGAGAAGGGAATCCCCCTCTCACACCTAGGTAAACACCTTAGTGAGTGTAACACATAGTCTGCTTTACACTCCCCACTTCTTCTTCTTTTTTACTTGCACCAACACTACTTCTTAAAAGGTCCTGAGGAAAGCCAGATTGATCTAAGGCACTGGCTGAAACATGTCGACCAACTAATGGATGTAGGGGGTAGTAACTCGCCACCCTAACATACATCCCCTAGCCTTATTTTAACCGCTGACGGTGGCCCAGTTATTAAAATGTAATTTACCCTCGGGTACTGGGACCCTCGCCAAGCAGTTTTAACCGACACTACACCTAAACACCCTACACTGCACTCTCAGTAACATTCCAGCTCCGCTGTAATCAGGCGTTGCAGCACACCCATGACACATTAGGTGTCACTGGGTGGGCCCGATGATGAAGCATGCCACCAACTAGGTTGGTGGGTGAGGGCTTCATGATCTCACCAATAAGGTGCCCATGACAAAACCGACTTGAGTCTTAAAACTAACGGTCATATCAAGCTAGTCTCCTTTGATAAATACAGAGCGCTTACATGACCACTTGCAGGAGTGATGCAAGAACGGCTGAGGCATGGAACAGGGCTCGGGGTTTGGGCTCCGTAAAATTAACTGGGATGCAATTCTGTCTATCTTAGGTGCAGTTTTAGCAGATAGAACCTCCACTCCAGAAGCAATCTTCGCTGAGACATTGTTCATTTTAAGGTGATGCAGTACTTAAGGTGCAGGTCTTCTGCCTAGGTTACAGCTCTTCTCTCTGAGATGCTTTTGTTCAACCTGAGACACAATTCTTTTCTCTGGACTACAGCTCTTCTCTTTGAGATGCAGTTCTCCACCTGAGATACTGTTCTTATCCTTGAGATGCAGCTTTTCTTTCTTGGTTTCCACTCTGCTCCCTGAAATGCAATTCTCTCTTGAGAAGTGGGTCATCTCCATGGAGTGCAGTTCTTCTTGCTGAGATTCAGTTTTCTCTCTTAAATAAATGTATTCCCGCCCCTTGAGCTGTAGTTATTCTCTCTGGTTTACAGCTCTTCTGAGATGCAATTCTTCAAATGGGACATAGTCCTTCTCCTTGAAATGCAGCTCTTCTCTCTGCCTTACTCCGCTTCTCCTAGAAGTGCAATTCTCTACCTAAGGTTCATCTTCCTGCAATGCAGCATTTGTTTCTGAAAAAGTAATTCTTTTCTTTAAATATAAATCCAGTGTAGAACATCCACATAAGGCCTAAAATAAGCTGAAGTGCACAAATCTCAAATTTAAACAAGGGTATGATCTTAGGTCAAGGTTAAGTTTGGCCACTTAGTAGATGCCAGTATATGAACCAGGCATATTTCAAAGAGGAAATAGAACAGAGAGCTTGAGAGAGTGCTTGCACACAGCATCTAATCAGTTTGCTCCCCTGTTATAAGATCGAGATTACTGTAATTCCTACTGTGGGGTTTCCTTCTAGCCCACTGGATGTGGTAATCACTAGCATTCCCATGGCAAAAACAACCCTGGTCGGCCATTGACCACCCCTGCCTAATTGAAGCAGCATTAAGATGATCTATGGTCGAGCCGAAACCTGTCAGTGCAAATAGTTCAGCCTCCGTGGGCAAAGCAGCAATTTGACATTACCCTCTAATGACAATTAGCTTATTTACTGTTTCGAGAAGCTAACTGGCAAACCTTTGCTAATAGAACCTCAGGCTGCAGCCTAGTTTTGCCTTTTTGTCCCTTGCTTGGAGCTTCTCGGACAAGCTGCACTAGATTGCAGAATTCCTCTGAGAGGGCTTCTCTTGGTCACCTCTAACCTCTGTTCTTAGTCCTATCACATTGAGGGAAATGTGGGGAGTGCACTTCCAGTTCCCAGCTCTGCCTCCCTTTAAATGTCTTCAGCCCTTGGCTCTGTGGGTGGATGAATCAACGAGAGGAAGAGGGGACAGAAAGGTTCCTTGCTTGTCACCCTATGCCTACACCTATGCTTATAACACAGTTTCTTCTTCATCTCTTTCCAAAGTCTTACATATTATTATTCCATTCCTTACCCCAGGCCATACACCTTTCTTTCTGCCACACACCGTGATATGAAACCCGCTCCTGTTCACTTCTGCAGTGACCCATCTTTTTCTTGGCTGTTCTCCTCTGCAATTTACCCACTTTTTGAATTTTTATTTCCAACTTCCCAGGGGCCAATTTAAGTGGGCCTGGTCTTGCCGGTGCTCAGCGCTAGCAGTACTAAAAAGAAGGTGCTGAGATGGGCCAATATCAATAAATCTTAACTCTGCAGCAGTACCACCTTTCACTCCCTTTGATGTAACTTCAACGAGACTCGTTATAGTTCTTTCCCAGTATCACCATTTTGGAACTGAAGCATTTTGAATATGCTATACAACAAAGCCATAGTTGTTACTTACTTATCGTATGCAACTAACAACCTTTGACAAAGCCAATGGTACTCGCTTGTTGTAGATGGAATGTTACTTTTAGTATTATAAATCAGGATGCAATAACAGAAGTAGCAAAATACCAGTTGGTATGCTAAACACAGATTTTCAGTTGATGTGTTTTTAAGCCACAACCTTAACTACATCGGCCACGTCCCTTTGAGAGCCCTCCCCAACCCTAGTTTTTTCATCTCACTTTAAGACCCTGAACCTTCCTCTTCTACACTTGTTCATATCGGCACCTCGAGGGATATGAAGTGCAGCTTTTCCCGTCTTCAGTTATGTTCTTGGCCTTCTGTTCTCCCTAGGTGCCTAAGCAGCTCCAAAGTGGACTGTGCTAATAATATCTTCTTTTTTTTTAATAGAGCTCTTCATAGGAAGGGAGCGCAGCAGGGTACGTCTTGTCGAGATTTGGTCGCACGAACTTCAAAATCTCACTCACTGAGCCATACCAGCGTCACCCTTCTTGCACTTTGAGCACGCGAAAATACGTCATTAAATAACAAAATTAACTGGCTGCTGTGAAACCTGGGCATTTACCTGGGGCTCCGAGTTCTCCCCATCTAAAAAGAGATATTGTGGAGCTTACCTTGGGGACCTCTGACAGGCAGCCGTTGATTTTGTAGCGTCTTTCAGAAAATCCCATTCTTGTAAAGGAAGTCTTCTCCTGCAAACAGAGAGCGAGTGGACTTTGTGTGCACCACACGGCCCACGTCCTTACCCCTGTGTGTGTGCACGGAGGGTCGTGAGACATGGGCTCTAACTTCCTTGGGACAGATAACGGTCAGGAACTGGAACCCAAAGTAGCGCACTTCCGGCGCTCGAGCCGCACCCAGGCGTGACATCATGACGTAGAACGTCCGGCCGCGGTGAGCCTAAGTAACCGACAAGAACTTGACCCGAGTCTGAGAGAAGGTGTCCTTTTCGATGTTTTTCGGCCGTGGCAGCTGCTGGAGGTGAGATTGAAAAAGACTTGCAGCCCGTTCCCGCCCCACTCGGGGTTTCACCTTATCTGTATTTGCAGCCATGATCCTACATCGCCCATTTTCCTTCACTGACATCCGCGCCAGCGGCCGCCACGCGGAGCCGAATGACATAGATGGGAGATCATTGGCTAATCGAGGTGAGGTATTGTTAGCTGTTTACATGATTTTATTGTGTATAACTGCGATGTGGGCTTTATATTGTCATTATAAGCTTACGTTATTTTCGTCAGGCGCAGGCTTTGTTTTATTTTGGTTCTAGATGAACGTTGTGCTTATCGTTATTAATCAAACAATAGGGGTATCAAATCCCATATTTAACTGAAATGAAGAAGTAGCTGTGAATATTAAAGTGTAAAAATGCGAAGGAGTCAAAAAATTTAAAAATATTATTTATTTAGTGCTGAAATAAAAGACCCACTGTGCAAATATGAAAACATCCACACTGTCAAATCTCCAACCGCATCTCCTTCAAAAACAAGCATTTCCCCAATAGTTCCAAGATTACATCAATACATTCTAAATGACCTAAATGCACTCTCAAGTCTATAATAAAGATAAAGAAAAGACACCATTACCACATGTATCCTTTTAACAAAACAAGATAAAGCACATTTTTTGTTTTTTATAACATCATAACATTTCTTAGACATCTAAAAAATAATCGTCAAATTTCTTAGGCAACCTAGAATTTTCTTATGTAACACATAATTTTCTTGTACAGAGGAATCCATAAAATCTTTTTCGTTGGATTCAGACACAATTCTATCTGACATGCACCAGGTATATTAAATTCTTCATTACTCGTATGACTTTGAGGAATATTATCACAGATGCCATTCTCATCATCAACCCACACATCACATCCATCTTCATCTTTTCCCAAAAATTGTTCTTGCCCCGGTTTGAGAACCACAATGGAACTTTTGCTCCACCTACCTTTGTCCTTTAATAGTACAGCTGTATCCACCCATTACCACCTGGCATGCCTAGTAACATCTTAATGATTGAGAGAACCCCTTGGGTTGGTGGCAATAGGAAAAACCTAAAAGGTGACTGCATTGTGGTTACCTTTGAGAACCCACAGGTGGTCAATTACATCTTTGCCGGCGCTCCGCGCTACCAGGCAAGCACGGTTACTGCCAGGCCACTTTCCTACTTCTATGCACAGGGGAACCAGTTAGACAAAAGATGGAGTTGGTTAAGGGGACCACAGGACTATAAAAACAGACAGAGGTTTAACCCCCCATGGGAGGTGCACCCCCGTGGCTGGGAGGAGGGTGGCGATGATGGATGGAACCTAGTCAGGAGAAGAAGGGCTAGACCTTCCCAGGGAGGGTTTGCTCCAGGGCCCCAAAATAGCTACCCACATTATGACCACCATTTTGGGAAAGGGCAAGAAAATTACTTCAATGTTCCAACGTTCAACCATTACGAGTGCCCATCATTCATGGAGTGGGTAGATTGACAAGAATCGGGCTCACTCACCAAACAGCTGCAAAATATCCCTTCCACCTCCCTGCAGGGCAGTCAGCCCGCACAAGAACTAAACATTGAGACAAATTCTGACTCTGTGTTATTTGTAGGTCAGGGTACTGAGGGTAGAATAGCATCCTGTGTGAAAGATGAAAGTGAAAAGGGCAGGGGGGGGATCACATTGGCTACATGGAACATTGCGGGTCTTAGGAGCAAAATTGATGACCCTTATTGGAGAGACCTTATAGGCACCACAGACATAATAGCCATGCAGGAAACATGGGCCACTGACAATACACTTACTGTGGATGGCTTTACCACTTTTTTTCTTCCAGCAGTAAATTCAAAACGAGGGCGGGCCAAAGGCGGCTTGGTTACATTAATATCCGCCAAGATCCCGGGCACCTACAAAGAAATTCCCACTGGTAGCCCTTACTGCCTCGCAGTCTCAATAACACATAGGGGTTCTAATACGGTATTGTTAGTGAATTTCTATAACTCTTTTGATAGGGAACACCCAGTTGACAACCTGCTGAGGTTGAACTCTTTTTTAGTTAACTTCAAGGAGTCTATAGAGACTGAATGTACCGTCATCTTATTGGGAGACTTCAATGTTCATGGTTGCCTGGACAAATGCCCCCCCAATGTTTTATTTGGCCCTCCAGAAGAAGAGAATATCCACTTCGAACATTCAGAGCAGGGAATGTTTTTAGAATCCCTGTTGGCTGAAAATGGGTTGATGTTGCCGAATGGGGGGGGGGAGGATACCCCTACTTTCACGGGTCATGGATGTGGGTCCACAATTGATTACATTTTTTTGAGTAGCAGTTATGGGAGTCAAATTATCAATTACTATGTTGTAAGGTCGCATCATAGTGACCACAATCTGGTTGTATTAAAAGTCAAGAATGTATTTGACATTAAGGAAAGTAGCTTGAGTTTAGTGGATAAAAGTGATATTCGATCAACCGACCAGGCACGCAGAATCAAATGGTGTAAGATAATTCCTGAGGACTTTTTTAGTAACCTGTGTATCAGTAGTCAGGAGGCCATAAAACTCTGTTTGGATGATCAGGCGGAGGATAATGAGGTAATAGAGGCGTATAAAAGGGTCTGCGCCGATATTCTGTCCAACCTGACGCGACAGGGTAAAAGGAAAACTCAAGGCAAGGAAGGCTGGTTTGATAACAAATGTTCTGCTGCTAATCAGAAGTTAAAAGTAGCACTTAAATCCAAACCAGTAGATAGAACGCTTGTGGCCACCCTTAGGAAAGAATATAAGTCCACCATTGAAAATAGGCGCCGGGAGATCAGAGAGGACGCTTGGGCCGACCTGACCTCAATTGATGTTTTAAAAAGCAGCGCCAAATTTTGGGCCTTGGTCAACCAACCTTTTTTCTCGGATTCCAGCAACAACGACCTGGATTGCGGTATCCAAGAAGAAAAATGGCACTTGCACTTTAGATCTGTTTATGAACAGGAAACCTCTGGAGTTGAAGATATGATTAGTTTCTCTCAACTCCCTTATAGCTTAACGGTAGATGAGGAAGAGGTGGCCGTGGCCATTGGGAAAATGACCAGTAATAAAGCTCCTGGGCCAGATGGGGTTCCCGCTGATCTTTTTAAAATTGATATTTTATTTTGGTCCAAAATCTTAGCAAGAGTATTCAACAGAATTTTTAAAGTAGGAATCCCAGAATCATGGACCCAATCAGTGATTGTCCCCATATACAAAAAAGGGGACAGGGGGGACCCTGGAAACTATCGCCCTATATCCCTAATAGATTCTGCGGTTAAGGTCCTAGGGAGAGTGGTTCTTAGCAAACTGACTGAATGGTTAGAGGAGACTAACACCCTCTCCCCCCTTCAGTATGGTTTTAGAAAGGGGCGCAGCACTATTGACCAAAGTCTAAACTTACAATTGCTAATAGGGAAATATACACAAGCAAAGCAAGGATCCCTGTATATTGCATTTATGGATCTGTCCTCGGCATTCGACCGAGTTAACAGATCCAAGTTGTGGGGACAGCTCCTTAGTATTGGAATTGACCCAAATGTTGTGTATTTTCTAGCTGACCTCCATAGGGAACTTACTGCTACGGTCCGCTATGACAGAAAAGGGAATTGTACAGGGAAAATTAGTATCACCAATGGTGTAAGGCAGGGTTGCATTCTTGCTCCCCTGCTTTTCACACTATATATCAATGATTTGGGTGGAATACTGAATACAGCTTGTAAGGATATACCCAGGGCAGGGAAATACCTACTGCCAGCATTATTGTATGCGGACGATGCTGCTCTCATAGCTAGAACCACAGTGGGTTTACAAAGTCTGTTGAACTCTTTTTATACTTTTATGATAAAACTGGATTTAAGTATCAATTTCGGCAAATCTCATGTTATGGTGGTAGGCCACAATGCAAAGGCCAAAAAGAATGTCATGACACTGCACTGTAACGGCCACAAGTTATCAAGAGTTTCAAGATTCCCGTATTTGGGGGTCGTGTTTGATGACCGTTCTACATGGCACCCCCAAATGTTGGAGAAAAAAAAGGTTTTGGCACGATCTGTTTCGGCGGTATTGGGTTTCTCTCGTAAACTTGGGGTGAAGCCCATAGAGGCAGTTTTAAAAGTGTATGCTGCCAAATGCATTGCTATCGCCATGTATGGCGCAGATTTGTGGGGCTTTAGGCCTATTAAATTCCTTCAAGTGATTGAAGATAATTTTTTAAAATCAGTACTCTCCTTGCCAAGATCCACTGCCAGCTTCATTGTCCATCAGGAATGCGGGGTGGATTTCTTGGAGGATCGAGTCTCTATGGCCCCCCTTTTAAAATGGATATCGGTGTGGCTTAACTTAGAGCTGGAAGTCAATCATGAAATCCTGAAGGACTGTTTAAAACTAGATCATTGGAATAAGATCCCCTGGCTAAAATATGTTGAACAGATATGTGTAAAGTTGGGACGGCCTGATATGTTTCATAATCATTCCGCCCTTGTGAAAGCTGATCTGAAGTGGGCAAAGAGCAGTTTCTTGCAGTATAGTGGGATGGACAGAGAAAGCAGGGAGCTGAAAAAGCCCTCTGTTCGGTCCCACCAATTGATTGTCTCTTCAGACTATGAACCGGAACTTTATCTGAAGGTTGTTAATAATTCCAACCACAGGTATCTTCTTACCAAGTTCCGCTTGAACAAAGTCCATCTGGTAATCTCTGGCCGTCCTGGCTGGACCAGGGATTTGGATCTGAACCTATGTAACTGTGATGGTCACTCAATCATGGATACTGCCCACTACTTATTTTTCTGTGCCCATTTTAATGATATCAGGAAAAAATTCATTATACCCCTATTAAAGGGGAGAGGTTTCAGGCAGGTCAAACCAGCTTTATTGTATCTTCAACTGTTAACAAACATTTGGGAAATCTATAATGTGGCCAAATTTTTAACCATTGCAGTGAGATTGGGAAAAAAGATTAACTGGACATAGATTACCCACCATAACTGTGCCTTCTGTAACTTGAATCAAGTTTTTTTACTCTGCGAAATCTTAACTGTTGTACATTTTCTTTTTAACTGTAGAATGATATTTTTTTTTAATGCTGTATTGTGATCTTTGGACCATTTTCTATGTATGTCTTGTACTTTTATGGTTTTTGAATATTGAACCGAATAAAGTATTTCTTGACTTGACTAGTACAGCTGTATCAGTCACTCTTTCAACTTTAAAAGGAAGAGTGAATTTGGATGACCCCTTATGATTCAATGTTGGTTTGATAATTCGTACCCAGTTGCCAATTTCCACATCTTTATTCTTTGTTTTATGAGATAAATCATGATAACTTTTACCAGAAATATGAACATCTGTAATATTCTTTCTGGCTTTGGCAATAGAAAATTCAAAATGTTCCTTTTCACCCTTTTTTTTAAACTAAAGGTGTCAACAGAGATGTTGCCTGTCTACCTCTCATTAGCAGGTATGGAGATACTCCAGTACATGCATTTGGTGTCATGTGATAACTCCACACTTTTTCCTTCAGAAATTCAAAAACATCAAGATTGCTCTCTAATGCAGCTTGTATTCCTTCCTTAAGAAATCTATTGGCCCTTTCTACTTGACCATTAGCACGGGGACAATATAATGGCGCTCTTCTGAATGCACACTAAATTAAAAAATAATTTAATTTTACTAGAAATAAATTGCACCCCATTGTCAGACAAAATGGAAAACGTGCACCTTCAATTCTCAAAATATTGTCCAAAAATACAATAACTTCATCATTAACCGGATGCTCTACAAAAGTTTAATACATCCACTTTGAAAAATTGTCAATGACAACAATTAAAAATCTTTTTTCTCTGCCTAAACACTCAGAGGGACCAGAAAAATCAATAGAAATTTTCTCCCATGGCCCAGCAGGAGCTTCTTGAACTGATAATGGCTGAGTAGATACTTTTCAATGCTTATCAGACTTCACACACACAGAGCAATTATCCACCATCCTCTCAACACAAGCATCCATGCCCGGCCACCAATAGTGAACTTTCAGCAGTTTTTTTGTACCAGATACCCCAGGATGCCCCGAATGAGCTAACTGGATACGCTTATTTCTCACACCAGCCGGTGGCACAAACAAATCCTGTCTCAATAATATGCCATTTTCAATGCTAAGTTCATCAGCAACCTGAGCAAAACTTCTGAGATGATCTTCTAAATTTTTACAAGGCGGCCACCCATTGACAACAAAATGCATGACTTTGGACAAAATGGTATCATCTGGTACAGAATCATTCCATTCCTTCTCAGAAATAGCAGAATTACATGAATCAACAGCATCAACCAATGCCACAACGCACTCATGCTGGTCAATAATCTAATTTTCACACTCCTCCTGAGGAGGAAGTTTTGATAAGCAGTCAGCAGTAACATTTTTGCCTCTAGGAATATGCTGTATTTCAAAATTCAACTATTGCAATCTTGCAATAAGTCTTACCAGCCTGGATGCAGCTTTGCCACTCGTGACTCCATCCATCATGTAAACAAGAAGTTTATGATCGGTAACTAGAACAAAAGGTCTTCCCCATAAAAAAACTATAGTTTTTCTACAGCCCACACACAGGCCAAATCCTCTTTCTCAATGGTGCCTTTCTGCTCCTCGAATCCCTCTAGAAATGAATGAAATAACTCTTTCTTTGCTAGCCACAATTTGTGTAAACACAGCACATAGCCCAATGGCACTGGCATCCACAGTAACATAAGATCTTCCTTGGGGATCAAAGGTATTGAGACCAGGTGCTTTAGCTATAAGTTTTTTAACATTGATAAAGCTTCATCATGAATATCTGTCCAAATAAATTGAGACCCTTTTTTTAAAAGCTGTCTGAGAGGTTCAACCACAAGAGCATAACCCTTAACAAATCTAGCATAATATTCTCCTAACCCCCGAAAAGAACGCAAAGAATCTTTATCTGGTAGCTTTCTCCAAAGTATTGATGAGATCTTCCTTGGGAAAAATGCCATTAGGAGTGATCCTGTGACCAAAATAATTAATCTCCTCTACAAGAATTTTGCATTTGTCGTTACTCACCGTCATCCCCTTGCTTCCTAGAATTTATAATACATTGTCAAGAGTCTTGTTATGTTGCTCACAAGTTTCAGCAAAAACTAAAATGTCATCCTGAAATGACTGCACACCATTCAGACCCTGAAACAGACTTTCAATTCATTTTTGAAAGACACTGGCCGCTGAGGCCAAGCCGAACAGCATTCTCAAAAATCTATAAAGACCAAACGGGGTACCTGATGGTACGCTGATTTGAGATCAATTATGGATAAAAACTTTGCCCCATTAACAGCTGCCAACATTTCTTGAATACGGGGCAATGGATAAGTATCTACTTCAATATTTTTAATAAGAGACCTAAGGTCTACACACAGTCTCAAATCTTGATTTTTTAAAAAAGCTATCACTATAGCTGAAACCCACTCAGAACGATCAGTGGATTCGATGATGCCCTGAGAACACAAAGAATCGAGGTGAGATTTCAATTTTTGTTGTATGCCTAGGGGAACCATGCATACTTTATGTTGAATTGGTACAGCTCCTTTTTTTTAGTTTGATTTTACGTGTATATCCTTTTACTTGTCCAACCTTATCTTTGAAAACATCAGCATGTTTCTTCAGGGTAATCTCCAAAGAAGACTTATCCATAGAAATTCTATTGACATCTAATTCTCTTAATTGAATAGGGCGATCAGATCCTGGGCCTAAATTCACACCCAACCTCCCCAAGTCAAACCATCCCACTATATTTTTACCATAAATTGCTACATACATTTTTGTAATTATCTTGCGTCCTTCAAATTCCAAAGTAGCTTCAAAGAAACCTTACATAGAAATGTCAAAATTATCAAATGCTTTGGGGTTAACATCAGTTTTCTTGAGTTTAACATCCCTCCAATTTTCTTTGAAAAAAATATCGGATAGTATGGGGATCGGTGAGCCTGAATCTGCCATGGCTTCAAAAGGCACTTCACCAACCAAAACAGTACCCATAGGAGCTTTAAAGGGAATAGTAATATTATTTACAGAATCATCAAACAAATCATCATAAACATTAAGAAGCACATTTTTGTAAATCATGTTCAACACTAGGTATATTATTAATACTAGAGTTTGATGCTTTCTTTGGTGCATGGCACACCGATGAAAAATGGCCAACTTTGCCACATTTGATGCATTTTTTTTTTAAAGCAGGACAGTCAGAACAATTCGCCATGTGTGTTTTGGCACCACATCTGTAACAACTCAGTTTGTTGTCTTTGTTATTTTTGACAAATCCCTTATTAAATGATTGTATGGCACAAACAGGAGAAGTAGAAGCAGTATTTTTAGATTTTTCAGCAGAAATGACTTTCGAGGAAATAATAGATCTTTCAATTCCTTTAGCCAAATCCAATACTTCACTTAAAGTAGGATAACGACAGGCAAGAAGTCTTTCTTGTATTTTTTTTGACTCACAGTTAAACACAAATTGATCTCGAATGAAGAAATCAACATTCGCTCCATAATCACAGTTTGCAGCCAAAACTCTAAGTGCAGCCACATATTCTTCGATGGTTTCATCAGGAAGTTGCTTTCTCTTATGGAAAGCATGTTTTTTAATCAAAACGTTGGGTTCATCCTGAAATTGTTTCTCTAGTCTTGCTATAGCCTCTTTATAGACATTCCATCCATCTCCTCCACTACTGGGTGGTGCTATAGGAACAAGATTTTTAAATATTTCTATTGCTGCTGCCCCAAGAAAACTAAACAAGATTGCTTTCAATCTTTCAAGTGAGAATTTAGTACCATCAATGGCTACAATGTCGTTTTCAAAAGATCCAAAGCATTTTTTCCATGCCAATTTTAGTTTGCCTGGAATTTGTAAAAATATTGTAGGCTGGTTACAAACCTGAGAATTCACCAAATTCAAATAAAAATTAATAAAGGGTTTGAATACTTAAAAACAAAAAATAAATGCGTGAAGTAATATGTAACAACAGTATGAATTGAATAGTATATCAATTAGTAAACAAGCACTAATAACATGTATTAATCAATGGTGTCCATATCACTGAAAATTGAGAATAAAGAATCAAGTGTGCGCATCACTGTAAAATGCGCTGAAATTCGAAACGAGATGAAATGAAATATAATGTCCCTGTAAAAAGATAATCAATCAACTTTGAGCATCACTGTGAAAACGCGCTGAAAGTGAAGAGGAAGTTAAAATAAAGTGTGCGCATCACTGTGAAAACGTGCTGAAAGTGAAGAGAAAGTTAAATAAATACTACATGCAGGATTTTCAATGAATAGAGAGTGAATCACTGAATCCACTTAAATTCAATATGGAGAAATGCGCAATGAACCTCTAACAAACTCGCGGTTGATCCAAGCGCTGTTGCTCCTCAATTGATATCGATGACAAATAAAGATAGCCGCCAATGACGTTTCTTGTGTGCAATGTCATGTTCGTAACCAAGCAACCTTTGAGAAACAAAATGGCCACTTTATACGTAGTTGCGTGCTGGTAACATGCCTGGTGAACCGCAGTGTGATTCTGACAATCAGACGTCACTTCAGCGTTATTCTGACAATCCAACGTCACTTCACTCGGCACTTCCCCGAAATTCGGAAGGCGAACACTTCAGTGAAAATCTCTCGTGCAAGAATTCTGCAGGCATCCACGAGCACACAACGGGCAATCTGTAAATTTAAATTTACAGTACCTTGAAAGTTTTTTGTAGAGTCCACAAATTAATCACAATAACAAAGTAGAAACTGGAAGCAGAAATGAGTCTCCCCTTAAAAATGAGACGAACGGAAATTGTCTTGTCTCAAACGAAAAAATTCGAAAAAATAAAATAAATGCAATGTGGGTCAGCACATGAAAAATTCCCTCGTCGCCATTGTAAAGATGCGAAGGAGTCAAAAAATGTATAAAAATATTATTTATTTAGTGCTGAAATAAAAGACCCACTGGTGCAAATATGAAAGCGTCCAGCTCTGTCAAATCTCCAACCGCATCTCCTTCAAAAACAAGCTTTCCCCCAATAGTTCCAAGATTACATCAATACATTCTAAATGACCTAAATGCACTCTAAACTCTATAATACAGATAAAGAAAATACACCATTACCACATAAAGTATACGTTAAATTACATAATTACAGTGAACCAAGAATTTAAATGAATGGAAAGTCTGAAAAAATGGTGGTGTTTACAGTATGCTACCGTATACTGTGGAATGACCTCCAATGAAAATTGTCATCCTTGAAAAAATGTATACAAAAATAAATGATGAATGATATGTTTATGGTTTGTTTAATGCCATTTTGGGTGATCAAATCGCCTGTATGCATTATTTATCCTGCATAATTTTTGCTCGGAACCTGCAGGCCTGTCCTTAGAACCTTGAGTTGCAGCCATAGAGGAGGGTGGCGAGATCTAGTGACAAGGAGAATCGAGGTGAACACCAAATTGGGAAAAATGCCCCTTTTCCAGTGAAACATGGCATCTTTTTACCTGATGGTCGTCAAACCCCACTTTAGATCAACAAATGGATGTGCCTATTTTTTCATTCCATCCCACACTTTGGGGCCAATGCGCAATAAAATTTTCTTTGTTGCTCGTGTACCAATTTTACTAACTGAATCTAGTTATGCACAGAAGTCGCTGCAGCTGCCCAATTTAGATTTTCAATACATTAATGCCCACCACCCAAAATGTGCATTTTTGGGGTTGCCAGTGGAGTGTAAGGATATGTTTTTCTGAATTACGTATTCATAAATGGATCTAGAAAGATGTTTACCTGCCCCACAATCCATTCCCCTTCATTGGTGTTCAGATAAGAGCAGGACAGAAACAACTGCTTCCAGATTTACAGGCCGTTTTAACACAAATGCAAAGGCCCTTTTTACACAAATGCAAATGTGACATATGAGCAGTGAAGTACAGAATCACATTTGTATCCACACCTAGTGATAGAAATGCAATTCAGCGCATTCGCATGTAGTGTCCTTCAATGCCGGTGTATTAAATGCCGTTCCCATTAGCAGCAAGGTTGAATGGATGAGACACAATTTTAAATCTATTTTGCTTAAAATAGCTAATGCATAATTGAGCAACAGTAACCTCCCCACTGTTCTAATACACAAGAAGGGCCGACAGAGAAATGTGAATGCATGAACCTGGTCCTTCTTGTGCCCAGATAGGCCCAGTTGTGAATTTGGACTAGATGGTTGAGAAACGGAACCTGTGCATTTATAAGAGGCCCTTTGCTCTTCACAAACTCACCAGTGTAGTTCTGTGAATCCCACTTCTACTGCAATATGATACTGGCCTTTGAGAAAGACAAAAGTCCCAAATTGGATTTGTCCAGCTACACATCTTGGCGTTTTTGCCTTGTTCACTGCACGTTCCTCTGAATTTTTGCCCAGATCATCCACCTCCCCACCTGTCACCTCCAATGCAAGGACATCACCTGTGATGTCCCCCAGGCCACATGCTCTTCAACGCAGATATGACCCTGCTGGCCAACATCTTCAGATCCCACGGCCTCAACGTAATTTCCTACGCAGGTGACACTCAATTAATCCTCTCACTCACCGACGAACCCACCACCACCAGAACCAACATCTACGGATACATGACAGGCATCACCGACTGGAGGAAGAACAACTGCCTGCAGCTGAACACAGAGAAGATGGATCTGTGGCAACAGCAGCAACACAAGGAACAACTCTTGGTAGCCATCAGACCTAGGATCCCCACCCGCTCCCTCCAACTATGCCAGAAACCTCGAAATCATCATTGACAACAAGCTCACCATGAAATCACAGATCAGCGCTGTCACCTCAGCCTCCTTCCTCACTCTATGCATGCATGGTAAGATCTTCAAGTGACTACCCCACAAACAAGACGAACTGTGACACAGGCCCGCCTCACCAGTCGAGTGGACTACAGCAACACCCTCTGCGTAGGAATTGTCACATAACTCCTCAAGAGACTTCAGACCATACAGAACGCTGCAGCCAGACTCATCCTAGGGCTTCCCCCAAAAACCCACATCACACCCCACCTCAGGCAACTTCCCTGGCTCCCCGTACAGAAGAGATGCCATTTCTAGCCACAGATCCACAAACATAAGGCTCTACACAACCAAGGACCAGCCTACATTAAACACCTCCTTGAACTTCCATCAAGACGACTACGTTCCGCCTCCCTCTCACTTGCCCATACTCCCTACATCTACTGAAGCAGAAGTGGATGATGCTCCTCCGAAATCACAGCAAAGACCTGGAACAGCCTCCCCACGCAACTCAGGACTATCACTGCACTTCCGGAATTCCTAAACGCATTCAATGGCTGTTTGAATAAGCCTCCGAGACCTTCAAGCGCCTGGATATGGGTGATTAGCCGCTCTTTAAAAATCCTGATTGATTGATTGATGGCTGTGACCATGGGATATTTGTAAAAATGAAGGATGTACTCTGCCCATAGGAAAACTGCATCTTCATCCTCCTTTAGGAAGCTGTGTTACTGGTGTATGTAAAAGTTCTAGCTTGAGAATCTTCCCTGTTTGCTAGCACATAGCTGGGCTAACCCCCAAGTGTAACCTATGAGCAAGGTTGGCCAGCTCGGCCTAGTCACATACACTCCTTCCTCAGAGATGGAAGTAGCTTGCACATCCAATCCCCTTCTGATTGACTGACACCTCCTGTTTGAATGTGGCACTAGGAACTGAATGACACTGAATTGCTGGCTCACTGCCTATTACTGTAAAAAAAAATGTGCAGCTCACTTAGTCTTCACTGTGATCAGACCTGAATGTACCCCGAATCCTGGATAACCGGGCTTAGTGTTGCCCATCATCTAATGGCTAGTACAAAGCGTGACCTATGTCCCAATGTTTTGTAGTCCTGATTCAACATTGTCTGCCTGGAAGTCCCTAAACAGCCTTGAGGTTTGGAAGAGGTGACCCATTTCCCAAAGATTCTTTTGACTGCTCTCATGATACAAAAGAAGTCTGCTAGTCATCAACTGTAGATGACCAACCCATAGATCAGTTATTCCCAAGCTCCAGCCAGTTTTCACCTTACACGGTGTGAACTTCGATTCATTGCTACCTTCTGGTTTGTGAGATATAAGCAGAAGACCTAGTGAAGCATCATATTTCGTGCTTGCTTAGACAAAATAAGACAACTCGCGTGCGTTGATATACATTTAGTCATGTTTATTAAAAAGTCAGATGGAAAATTATGTAGAGATTTGCAGAATTACATTTGAAGATTAACATTGACATTTCACAAAAGCACTGAGTTAGATTCAGGATGGCAGATGCTGCTGTTTAGTGCAAGTAGGCTTAAATCTCCATACTGCCCTAAGCAGCAATTTTTTTGGGCAATGCTGGAAATCTGTCCATGAAGTTCTGACACACATCCATTACACACTGCTCCTTGACTAACTCTCAAACTCAGTCCTATGGACTGTCAGGGTTGTTGAGAGCCCCTTACCCTAAAAAGGAGAGCTAATCGCAATGACACTCACCTGGGAAAATTATGCAACTATTAAGGCTTCAGTTAACAAGGGCCACAATATTAAATATCAAGAAAGGTAAATCTAGTGTAATAGCCCTGCCTAACCATTCCTCCACTTTATAGGGCCAAAGTAGACCTGAATAAAGTATACTTGGTTTGTATTCTCTACTGTCTGACCGACTCTTCATTTGTAGATCATAAGATTCCCCTCACAATAAGTCCAGGGAGTCGCCGATGTCCCATGAATATGAATACTTACCACTACCCAAACACATCATGACACAACAATGCAATGAGGCAATTTCCTAATTCTTTTAACTAGGGGTCGAAAGACCCCCAGCCGTATTTATCATAATTTCTCACAAAATAAAAATACAATTTATAACCTTTTTACACAGTAACCACATTATTTACATTTCAGCTTACAATTGTGACCTAGCCTTTACAGAGACTCTTATACATGGTATTCACCTAACCATAACTAGTCTGTTACTTTGTAACCAACAAAAAATATTCCATAACCGTTCCAAGTGAGATCAAGACTGGCTCTGCCCCTTTTACCCCTTCCTCCGCACCAAAAGACAGGGGCCCTCCTTATGGGATGGGTTCACCTTCCCTATCCCCTCCCTACGGGGAGGTCTCTAACCTCTGAAATTCTTTTGTAGGGGGCTTGTTTGCCCTTCGGATACCTACTGCGGGCACCATCTGCATCCAGGTTTGTCCCCCCCCCCCAGGGGCAGTGCCCAAATGAATCTGCACTGGTGGTTGATAGGTAAGGACGCGTGTCAGCGACCACCCAGAACACCCTGCGCCCCTGCCACCTCCTGGTGGCAGCACCTCTTGGAGGGTCCAGAGATGCAGATGTTAAACTTGGTAAAACAGGATGCCGTAAAGGGCCCAAAGTGTCCCCCTAATCTTGACCTCACCTGCCACTTAAACACAACAATTCAGGAGAAGCAAATACCATGACTGTTGAACCAAAACCAAGAGAACAAACAACATGATTAAATGCCACCTGTATGAGCACCCCCTTGGGACCCCTGCTCTGTGGATGGTGGGTGGGAAGAACTCGAGCCCGCGAGTGTCCCAGTAGGTCAAATGCCGTGGAGGGGCCTGCAACCTTCTGCAGCACGTGGCTTCTGTTGGGGGTGATGGCGACGTCCACAAAAGGCAACTGCATCTTGCCACGAGCAGTATCCAAGAGACCCGGAAGCACAGGCCAGCGGGCGCATAGTCAATCCACGCCCTCCCTCTCCGGCAGGATGGGGTAGCCACATCCCATCCTTCCTGCTGGCTCCCCGCCATATTGGCGACTCTCCCTAGGTGGAGAGAGCCTCTGTTAACAGACTAAATAAAAGGCTAAATGAGTGGTTAACAAAGTTCTTGTGTGCAGCACACAAAACATGATACAATCTCTGTGGGCTGCAGCGAGAGAAAGAGAGAAAAGGGAAACTGGCTCGGAAACAGCTTTACACTCTGTACCCTTTGGAAACCCCACGGAGCTTCAACGTTGATTGTTACTTCTAGCCGACTGCTTTGTGACACAGCAGTAGTTTACTAAGGGGCCGGAAGGGCCAGTGACTGAAATGTCCCACTGTCTAGAGTCCTTGGGCAATGTGAATGTTCATTATCCAGCATCCGGCTAAACACACCACCCTGAAAGAAGTGTCCGTGAGCCACACTTGTGTTCTCTTGCACTGTCTTGCTGTACAGTGGGCCTAATCCAGTTGGCGTCAGTGTTTGTCACATCCGAGCTTGATGACTGGTCTACAAGATTCTCTTTGTTGAACCACCCTTAACTCTTCCTAGGGCCGGAGCGCAGCTTGACCTCTTCTATTGTCAAGACAGTCTCATCACATCAAGTAGCCCCAGATTTAGCACTTCCAAGGCTCGCAGAGGCCAGTGCTCTGAATCAGAAACCAGCTTTGGCCCCACTTAAATCCAGAATTAGAATTTCACGATAAAAACAACTGTGAATAACATTTTCCAGCTTTTCATCCTGTTGGTTGGTAAGACTGAGACCCCTGGGTGACACAATCAGATTTTTTTCATCTGCGACCAGAAGATCTAGGAATATTGATACTGCAACCGTTGGAAGTTAATTGTGACTGAAGGAAAATGAGATGATGTACTTTTGTTAAACTTTATTTCAACGTTGATATGACTTTAATTGACTTTGCTGTATTTCAAACATTGCTGGGGGATTGTTAGTGGATTCCCTAGAGGAATCTCAATGGGCTCTTCTGTTAAATTAGTTCAGCACCTAGGACAGCTCTGAACATTTCTGGTGCTGAAAGCCCATAGGATAATATTGGCACATTATTTTTTATGACATATTCACGAACAAGACCAAACTGACCTCCATGGTATTTAAACCACCTTGAATCAGACAACATTGTTTGGTAGTCATGCATCTGTAACAGTAAATTCTAGGATAATCAGTCTTTCACTAATTATTGTATTTTTATTGGTTTTAAGATGTTGTTAATGCATTGATTCCTATCAAATGTATTACCCTGGCTGGACACTCCATATCGCAAATATTGTATTACTTTTGTTATAGTGTATGTTGTTTCATCCTTTAATCTACCCTTCATATACTAGGCTTTGGTAGCTTGATACCGCAATTACTGGAGAGTCCAGTAAGCTTGGTAGACACAGCTTTCCACCATACCCAGCATCCAGCTTCTTGGTCAGTTGTGAACACGTGCAGACTCACCTTTGATACTACTGGGTACTCCATATAACTTGGAGGGGTGATTGGACAAAATATCAAATTGTAAATAGTGGGAAGAAAATATTATGATTCAAAATATCGTGATGCAAAAATATCTTTGCCAAGAATATCGTTTTTTAGGTAAGTAATTTAGGGGCCGAGGTGGAGGGACCGTCCGCAGGGGCTGCGGCGTTCCCTCCATCCCAATTAGGATGTGACTGCCACCCTGGCGGTCACATCCCCTACCTTTATCATTGCGGCGGATGCTGCTTCAAGCAGCACCCGCCGCAAGGTTAAAAGTGCATGTTTTCCTTTGCATGCACGAAGCGGCAGGCTCCGCGTGGTGCCTGCCGCTTCGTGCACGCAAAGGCAGGGGAGTACCATAGGTACCCCCAATGTGCACCCCCCTTGCCCCGCAACGGGCCCCCAAGGAAAAGTCTGTATGCCTTTCCACGGCGGAAATGCCGCCGTGGAAAGGCATAGGACCACTGACATCCTAATATGGCTGGCGTTGTCTGATAGACACCGCCAGCCATGTTAGAGCTTTTCCGCCGCGGTCGGAAGGCGACCGCGGCGGAAAAGCGGCGGACGGAAAAAAGATCCCCCAGCCATCCTAATCTGGCAGAGGGTCTTTTTTCAGTTCGTAGCAGTTAATCCGCATCCTCCGGGCCGGCGGTGGTTTCCGCCGGCCCGGAGGATGCGGATTATCCGCAATCCTAATCGGCCCCTTAATTTCTAAGAATATTGTTGAATTTAATATCGTTTTCAATAATATAGTTGTAAAAATATCGTTTTAAAACAATTTTAATGTTTAAGTTCATATATTCATTTTATGTTACTACTTTTTGTAACTGTTTTTATTTTTTAAAATACAATTTGTAATTTTATGTGTTTTAGAATGTTTAATTTGTTAATAGTAATTTATAGTGTTGTAGGGGGTTGTTGGGTTCTTAAGGGGATAGGATGGGAAGTTGATCAATCAAAAAACAAATTATTAATAATTTTTAATTAATTATGTGATTGGTATTAATAAATATGTAAACAATATAATACTGATTCATTTTAGTTATGTATTAGGTGCAGTTTGCTAGGTGTGTAGGGGTATAGGGTGGGAAGTTATTTAAGTAATAATTAACAATTATTATTTTATTAATTCTTATTTAATTAATTATTGATTGTGTAAATTGTGTAAAATTTAAATATTTTTGTTATTTATTCGGTGCAGGCTGGTAGGTTTGTAGGGATATAGGGTTGGGAAGTTAATTAAGTAATAGTTAACAATAAATTATTTAATTTATTTTACATATGTAAGTTATGGAGTATTTCTTTTTTGTTATATTTTAGGTGTGGACAGCTAGGTTTGTAGAGGTACAGGGTAGGAAGTCAATTAATTAATAATTGAATAACAATTTATCAAATAAAAAGTAATTATTTAAATTGATTACTTGCTTTTCATAAAAAAAATATTTTATGTTAATTGATATTTTTTTATTGAGTTTATTATTTTTTCTTCATTCATAGGTTACTCATATATGTAATATGTTTTCTAAGATTGAGGTTAGAACAGTAAAATTAACATCTTCGCAGTTCAATACTTTCCCTACTGTTGCGCTGTTTGGCGTGGGAATAGTAACTTTTACCCCACCAAAGTTCAACATTGCCCTTACTATTGTGCTGACTGGAGTGGGAATAGTCAATTTTACCTCTCTGAAATGCAACACTTTCACTATTGTTGAGTTGTTTGGATTGGGAATTGTAAATTTAACCCCTCAAAAGTCCAACATTTTCCCTGCTGTTGCTTAGACTAGAGTTATACTAGCGCATTTAACCCCTCTAAAGTCCAACACTTTACCTACTGTTGCACTGACTGGAGTAGGAATAGTACATCTAGCTCCATCGAAGTCCAGTCCAACACTTTCCCTATTATTGTGGTGCCTGGAGTAGGAATAATAAATCTAACCCCTATGAAGGCCATCATTTTCCCTCCTGTTGCATAAACTAGAGTGGGAATAGTATATTTATTATTCTTAGAGTATCATAGTTTTCATAATATTAATTGAATAGGTTTTATTGCATCAATTGTTTATTTTTTTTAAATGTATATTATTATTTTCTTTTTTTATGTATTTGAATATTTATATATTTTTTGAAAATGTGTAATTCAGATTTTTCATTTTGTAATATTTTATTTATTGTTTACATTCATTGTTACAATTGTTCTTATTTAGTTGTTTATATTTTTATTATTGTGCTTGTATATTATATATACTATAATACTGTGTCAGTGATCGCTTGGAGGATGTGGGAAAAGGTCTGGCAACTGTACCCAACCCTTGACTCCAACACCAACTATGCACGCAGTGTAAGTACATACTGGTAAAGCCTAAAGTTCTAAAACGTGGACGTTAGTACTGGGTGCAGGACATGTCATGATGTAATGCCCTGTGCCTAGTCATTCTAAGATTGTCTACTGGCCATAAAGTGTGGATACCACTGGTACTGCAATCTACGGTACTGGTCACATCCTGTGCCCAAACAATCAATCAACTTGTAAAGTGCACTACTTATCCCGTGAGGGTCCCAAGGCGCTGAGGGGAGGGGGGAATGCTGCTACTGCTTGAAGAGCCAGGTCTTGAGGAGCCTTCTATAGGCGAGAAGGTCTTGGGTCTGTCGTATGTGGGAAGGGAGGGTGTTCCAGGTCTCGGTGGCGAGGTAGGAGAAGGATCTGCCGCCGGAGGTCGTTCTTTGGATGCGGGGGACAGCTGCGAGGGCGAGGCTGGCCGAGCGGAGCTGGCGGGTGGGTGTGTGGAAGCTGAGTCTGCTGTTCAGGTAGGCAGGTCCGGCGTTGTGGAGTGCTTTGTGTGCGTGGGTGAGGAGCTTGAAGGTGATCCTCTTGTCGACGGGGAGCCAGTGTAGGTCTCTCAGGTGGGGGGGTGATGCGGCTGCGGCGGGGAACTTTGACGATCAGTTGGATGGAGGCGTTTTTGATGCGTTGTAGTAGTCGTAGGTGTTTGGCTGGGATTCCTGCGTAGAGTGCATTGCCGTAGTCCAGTCTGCTGCTGACGAGGGCCTGTGTCACCGTTCTTCTTGTTTTGGTGGGGATCCACTTGTAGATCCTGCGGAGCTTGCGGAGGGTGTTGTAGCAGGAGGAGACGGGGTTAAGGTGCTTCGACATGGAGAGGGAGGAGTTGAGGATGAATCCTAGGTTGCGTGCATGGTCGGTGGGTGTTGGTGCTGCTCCCAGTGTGGTCGGCCACCAGGAGTTGTCCCAGGCTGAGGGGGTGGGTCCGAGGATGAGGACCTCCGCCTTGTCTGAGTTCAGCTTCAGACGGCTGCTCATCATCCAGTCGGCGACGGCCTTCATTCCCTCGCAGAGGTTGGTTTTGGCGGTGCGTGGGTGAGGGAGAGGATGAGCTGGGTGTCATCGGCGTAGGAGATGATGTTGAGGTCGTGATGGCAAGCCACTTGTGCGAGGGGGGGCCATGTAGATGTTGAACAGCGTGGGGCTGAGGGATGAGCCCTGGGGGACGCCGCAGATGATGTCGGTGGCTTCGGATCGGAAGGGTGGGAGAAGGACGCTCTGGGTTCTGCCAGAGAGGAAGGATGTGGTCCAGTCAAGAGCCTTCTCTTGGATTCCGGCTTCTAGGAGGCGTGTCTTTAGAGTGCGATGGCAGACCGCGTCGAAGGCGGCTGACAAGTCCAGGAGGATGATGGCGGAGGTTTCGCCGTTGTCTAGTTAGTGCCTGATGTCGTCTGTGGCGGCGTTGAGGGCTGTCTTGGTGCTGTGGTTTCATCTGAATCCGGACAGGGACGGGTCCAGGATGTTGTTGTCTTCCAGGTGGCGGGCCAGTTGCATGTTGACCATTTTCCCGATGACCTTTACCGAGAACGGGAGCAGGGAGATGGTTCGGAAGTTCTTGAAGTCCTTGGGGTCTGCTTTGGGCTTCTTGAGGAGGGCGTTGATTTAGGCGTGCTTCCAGCTTTCCGGCAATGTCGCTGTTTCGAAGGAGATGTTGATGACCCTCCGTAGTTGGGGTGCGATGGCTGCGTCTGCTTTGTTGAATACATGGTGTGGGCACTGGTCAGACGGAGATCCTGAATGGATGGAGTTCATATCCTTGCGAGTTTCGTCGTCGCTGACGTTGGTCCAGGAGGTCAGGCGGTTGATGCTGGTGGTGTTCACAGGGGGGGGAGTGGAGTCTGGCGTATTCGGGGCGGTCGTGGTGTTGAAGCTGTCGTGGATGTCAGCGATCTTGCGGTGGAAGAACATGGCTAGTGAGTCGCACAGTTCTTGTGAGAGCGGGATGGCGTTGGCCAGGGGGTTGGAGAGTTCCTTTAGGATGCTGAAGAGCTCTTTGCTGTTGTGTGCGTTGTTATCCAAGCGGTCTTTGAAGGACGATCTCCTGGCTAGTCTGATGAGGTGGTGGTGTCTGCGGGTGGCATCCTTGTGGGCTGCGTGGTTGTCTGGTGTGCATTTGTGGAGCCAGGTCTTCTCCAGTTTCTGGCATGCGCGTTTGGAGGCCTGGAGCTCATCGTTGAACGAGGTGGCTCTTTTGTTGGCGTGGCTGTTGGAGGGTTTCTTGAGCGGGGCGAGGGTGTTGGCGCAGTCGTCGATCCACTGTCTGAGGTTACGGGCTGCAGCGTCTGAGTTGGTGGGGTCGGTGGGTGGGTTCTTGGCGAGGGAGGTGATCAGCTGGTCTTCGGTGACCTTGCCCTAGCAGTGGCGAGGCAGCTGTTGGGTGCGGTGGTGAGTGGTTGGTTTCTTGAAGGTGAAATGGATGCAGCGGTGGTCGGTCCAGTGGAGTTTGGTGGTATGGTCGAAGGTTATGTGGGAGCCTGTGGAGAAGAGGGGGTCAAGCGTGGGTGGGTGCAGTTACAAGCTTTCTGAGGCCAAGGTTGGCGAGGTTGTCGATCAGGGTGGCGTTGTTGTTGTTCTCGAGGTGGAAGTTCAGGTCCCTGAGGAGGATGTAGTCGGTGGAGGCGAGTGCGTGGGTGCTGGCGCGGTCGGCGATGTAGTCGCTGAACTGAGCCTGGGGTCCGGGTGGTCTGTAGATGAGTGTTCCCCAGAGGGTGGTGTTGGGGTCGGTGTGGATCCGTAAGTGCAGGTGTTCGGTGGTGTTGAGGGTGTCGTCAGCGTGGGTGGTGAACTTGAGGGCGGACTTGTGGACAATGGCTATTACTCCTCCGATTCTGTCGGCGCGGTCCCTGAGGGTGATCTTGTAGCTGTCCAGGATGGCTATGGCGATGTCGGGCGCTGATGAGTCGTTCCACCAGGTCTCGGTCAGGAAGGCCACGTCTGGGACGGAGGTGTCGAGCAGATCCCAGAGCTCGATGGCGTGTTTGCGTGCAGAGCGGGTGTTAAGGAGTATGCAGGTGGTTGGGTCCAGTCTTTGGAGGCTTGGTGGTTCTGTCGCAGGTGTAGCTGCAGGTGTGGCAGGAGAAGGGCCCCAAGGAAAGGGGCATCTAACACTTTGGACTCTTCCTCCAGTCAAAGGGCACCACCCGTGTGGTTCCTGTGCAGCCTGCCACCTCACAAAAGCGACCAAAGAAGTGAATTTCGCTAATGGGGTAAACTGGACGATGGCCACCCACAAAAACTGCAACACTTCTAACTGCATTTACATATTGAAATGCACTTGCGGTCTGCTTTAAATCGGCATGACCACCAGACCAGTAAAGGTACGCATCATGGAACATAGAAGCCACTTTAGATGTCATAAAAATAACACCAAAATGACCACCCATTTCAAAGAGGCACGGCATACCCCAGACGCATTCGAATGGGCAGTTTTGGAAGCACACCGGGGACTATCTAAAAATGCGCTGTTCAGCATGGAGCAACGATGGGTCCTACGACTAGCCACTGAACGGTCAGGACTAAGTGAGAATATCCCCTGAAGCTTACTGACCTGAATAGCATGTTGACACACACTCAATATTACACACCCGAATGCCATTTGCAACAACTCCCTCGTACCTCTACTCATACACATGGCGCATGTCATATACCATAGGTCACCATCACCCATGACGCTAGGCTCCCAGACGTCTGCCTTAATGTCTATTTACAGTGACTCGGCCCGTGTGTTGGTTTTCCCAAGTACAGGGAATGCCTATTTCATGAACTCGCACCTCACCATCGCTATCTCGAGGATTTTGCAGCATGTCTGTCCTTCTATTTGCCACGAATTACCCAGTATTAGCTGACACTCGTGCGCCCCCAATTCCTGACCTTAAACTTCGTTGTTTGAGGTTTTGTCCTCCGTCCCACTTTTCCTATAGACCCATACCACTGTTTGGGCTAACCCATACCCATTTCTCATACCGCACCAGCAACGGGATACTTACATGAATCTTGGGTGTCCTAACCGCGATTCGAATTGCTGGTGCTTCTTCCGGGTCTACCAACATGGCGCCCGGTTTCCTTCCGCGCTCTAGCCTTTCCAGCGGTCCTCCACCACTTCCACCGGAAGTCCCGCCCCCACCCCGAGGCAGAGCACGGATACTTAATGGAGGCTCCGGGAGCACACCTATTCTACCCGAGACGGCTTCGTGGGGGTAGGATCCTCACCCTGGCTTAGCAGAGCACGTAAGTACTACACCCATGACGCATGAGCATTATCGGTGCTTTACATCTTGCAACTGAGCGGGCATTCACCATTGTGTGTGGGAGGTAAGGGGAGCTCCTCTGTCGCGGGAACCTGGTTGTATTCATATGACCGCGCTGCATATTTAACAGGCTCACGCCGTTAAACCGGGGAGATGTGACTACTGCATGTTTCCCGCATTGTCTGCACGCATTTCTCCACCACTTGGTGCAGCCTCTGCCAGTTTAACCTCTGGCACTGCTGTGTGGGATGGGGGTGCGAGGTGAGAGCAGACCCGGTTGGGCCCTCTTGCTCTCCGCGCAGGGCCGCCCCCTTGTCCTGGACAGCCGCCAGCTTGGTGCTCGGGCGGACCTTGTCCCTTGAGTCGGGGATGTTTACCCTTTATATGTATCATGCTTTGGCAGCGCCATGCTGGTACTTTTGAGTATGCGCTGCCTTGTGGAGTCCCCTGGTTGGATTTCCCGGGATTCATTCCCCACTCCTCCATTCTTAACCACAGGTGTGTATTTATTTTGTACCCACAGCAGGACACTACTTTTGAGTGTCTACACGAGCCGGTACTGCTGATACATAGTTGCGACCCCATGAGGGTGAGTTCTAGTTCATTTCTCTTCCCTCGCTGCTGACTTGACTCCATACCATTTGAAGTGACACTGTGCGCTCACACCATGCTTGCCACTGTCACTTACGTTCTCCAGTACAATTTGAGCACGTCAAATAGGTATCCAGTAATACTTGCCCTCCATTCCATTGTGAATATTGAGTCATGCATTTTTTCATTACTTTTAATGTTGTTGTTTTAATGTTGTTCGTGTTTTTATTTGCATGTTGTGTTCTTATGACCTACTAGGTACCACTTTTTAGGGTGCTGTATTGTTGGTCACTTATGCATCCCATATTGTCATTTGACCACTACCAAAAAGTGTAGGTAGATCCCCCTGGTCCTGATGAATCGCCAACGAATAGGTTGATAGGCGAGAAACATGTTGACCTCAATTCACAAAGACGCATACTTCACATCCTTCTAGAGTGGAGACACGCGTCTTTGTTGTATATTTTTAACTAGGATAGGGGCCACAGTCATTAAAATTGTTTTGAGTGGACCTCTTACCCTATTTTATTAAATTACACCCACACTCTCCCTACACCTACACTCATCTAGGGCCCTCAAACGCACCTCACCCATCGGCAAATAAGGAAAAAAGTTCTCCGCCAAGTAGGCCCCATCACGGGAGCCTGATCGGGAATTGCACTGCCGGCCCGATAAGGAGCAGACCCGATGATGAAGCAAGACACCTAGCTGGCTGGGTGTGTGAGGGTCTTTTTCCGAAGGAGAGGTTCCCTCTCCACACTATCCCGACTCCACGGATGCAATTGATCATTACAAATTGAACACTCTAAATCCTGCACCCACTTTGAGGAACTGCATACGACTTTTGCTGTGTGGCATCCCCTAGCAAGACAGACATGAGCTTGGGATCCAGAGACAAAATAGATGTTAGGGGTTAAGATCAAAGAAGGACTTAAACGTGCTGAGTTTATAGGTGAAATCACATTTACTTTCCTCCTACCTCTATCTCCCCCCCCCACGCCCCCCTCCCCTGAACACAGAAAGCAGCTGCTGAGCTAACCAGAGACACCGGTATTGGTTTTTCCTTAATGAAATTACGATCTTAGAAAGATTAGAAATACCCAGATGTGTTAAACTTCTGGAAATCAGCCATTTCCATTCGAAGCCATGTGTTGTTCTTCACCCTGTCATATTTGCTCATACAGGAGTTTGGGGACAAAGTACCGGAGATGTTCAGTCCTGCCTAACCTATAGGAGTAAACCCATGATGAAAATGTATATAACCAGTCACAGTGTGAGAATCACAGGTGTCATAACCTGAATGGAGTGGTGAAAATAGTAGTGTACCATGACAAACAATGCAAACCAACCCTTACAACTTCCCAGATATGACATAGACATGGACAACAAAGTATCACTTTTATGAGTAACTGAGGGGAGCAAGTCACAAAACCAACAAGTGTTGTATTGGACACGTCATGAGCTTGAAGCAACATTTGTATAAAAACATTATCTGTGTAAGTCTTTCAGTGCTCTCCTTTGTGAGGAGCAAAAGTAACAAAGATGTGTTCAGGGGGAACGGGCGTTGTACCAACCAAGGAATGTACCGGGTACTACTACTCTAGAAACCAAGATATTGAAAGTATTGCTACTAGGGCAATCCAAACTATTAATGCAAAAACTATTTTATCTTTGTGGACCAATCCCGTTCTGGACGCGGTGGTGCAAATGGCTGTTCCCCCAAAGTAATAGGCCAACCAAACGGATGCATTATGAAGCAGAAAGGGGAATGCAGTAAAAAGTAATAGTGAAGGCAACTATTCCCAGTGTCCGTCTGAGCCTCACTGGTGCAGGCTCCTCTTGTTCATCAACGTTGGCGCGCTGGATCACCGGCGGTGGAGCTGTTCAGTCCTAGCTCTCGAGGAATCCCGCATCGCCCGGATAATGTAATTTTCAGTTAACTGACACAGGTAATCGGTCAATAAAGGGTACTCTGTCTCTGAGAACCTACGAGAGCGCGGGACAGCCCAGACATTTGTCGGGCGTCTGAACATGACCTCGTAGGGTGACAATCCTGTCCTAGAATGTGCTGTAGTTCTTGTGGACAAAAGAGCTAGTGGTAAAGCATCTGGCCACTGCAACCCGGTGGTCTCCTGAATCTTTGCCAATTTTAGTGTGAGAGTACCATTGTACTTCTCACCCAAACCTGTTGACTGGGGAAGATTTGCAGCATGAAACTTCTGTCTGATATATAGTCCCTCACAAACTAACTGAATAAGCGTGGCATTGAAATGACTTCCGTTATCACTCTAGATCAAACGGGGCAAGCCGTAACGAGGAAAGAACTCCTTCAGAAGTATCTCTGAAGTCGCAATGGCTGTATTTTTCCTTAGCCTAGTAGGCTTCAACCCATTTACTGAACGCACAGACAACCACCAACACACACTTCAAATTATTGACCCTGTCCATCTCAGAGAAGTCAATTAGCAGGACCTCAAAAGGGAAAGTGGGAGGTGCAAAATTTCCGGGTGGTGTAAGGGTACCCTTGCCAGGATTGTGCATCATGCACACCATGAAGTATTTCACTAAATGTGCAGCTGTCTTTGAGATGTGGTCATTTTGCCATATGGGATCTAACAACTTGCAAATACCTTAGCACTGATATGAGCCGGGCCATGGGCCATTGTCACTAGAGGAAGAACATACATATTTGGTAACATCCATCTTTGCTTCCCTGACTTATCAATCCAACATCCCTCATTGTACAATTTTTCTGTTCATCTTAGTTCGGCCTGTTTCCATAGCTGTCTGATCTGCAAAAGCGTTCCCCTTACCCACATCGTCCATAACTTTCTTATGGGCGCTGCACTTTACTATCGCCAATTTCTCAGGTGGTCAAAGCAGACAAAAGCCTATATATGAGAGGTCCGTGCTGTATTCTCGTTCCATGAAAAGTAAGGAACCCTCCCTCTGCCCAGTGTCGCCCAAAATTATGTGTGACCACGAAGGCATACTGGCTGTCAGTATAAATATTGACAACCAGTCCCTCACTCAATTCACATGCTCGTGTTAGGGCCACGAACTCTGAAGCTTGGGCCGACTGATAAGGAATTTGTAATGTCTCAACTACCGTGTGCAGCGTAGTAATCTCATACGCAGCTGATGTGGTGCCATCTGGTAATTTGAAACAAGAGCCATCGACATATAGTTCCCCTTGGGGGTCAAATAAAGGAACATCAGTCATGTCTACACGTCCTTTTGTCTCTTCTTCCTTCCGGAAGATACACTCATGTATGTCAATTTCCTCATTCTCAGAAGGGAGGGGTAGTAGCGTGGCTGAATTCAGAGTGACACAGCGTTTGATCGTAATGTGCTTTTCAACGAGCGTTCGCTCATAACCGGTCAGACGTGCACTGGTGAGATGTGTGTCCTTATCTTATTCAAAAGTGTATACGCAGGATGGGGTACCAGGATGCTTGTCTCCGGTCCAGGGAGGACCTAGCCTGGCAGTTCGGTCTGGACTGTTCCCATGGGGCACAGGGTCAAAGCTGATTTGCTTATGGCTGGGTCCAAACTGGGGTGGCGTAGTGGGCAACAGAACAATGGATTTAACCCAGATCTTTTGACTGGGGCAGAATGTTTGCATTGTCAGCATTCCGTCCATCATGGAGAAGTGTGGCTCACTGGTTAGAGCAGGCAGACCCTGAAGCAGAGGTCAGACCCGGGACCAGGGTTCAATTCCCGACGCGGCAGGGTCTTGAGCTCAAATGTCCACGGACTCGATAATTCTCGCTTCGGTGCCTGACCTAATCATGGGTTCACACTCTGCAACTCTGGGCATTAAGCTTGCTTAATCTCCCCAACGGCCCCCCGTGGCGGGATGCCTGGCTTTCACCTTGGGGATGCCCTGTAGGGGCTATCTCACAGGGAAAAGCCAGGACGGGTTCCCAAGGCAAGCGCTTAGAGACCCCTGGGTGATAAGCGCTATATAAATCCAATATACAATGCAATATACAATACTACAATACAATCATTTGTTTGCTCGAACACTTTTTGCCCTAAGTGGGATGGGTATGCCCAGTCATGGGTCCCTTGCTCACTGTGCCACTGGATTCAAGCTAGCCTGGCTGAAGAAGGGTGACATACCCTGAAACCGGTCCCAGGATGCTTGTCTCCGGTCCATGGAGGACCTGGCCTCGCAGTTCAGTCTGGACTGATCCCATGGGGCACAGGCTCAAGACTGATTTGCATATGGCTGGTTCCAAACTGGGGTGGCGTACTGGGCAAAAGACTAATGGATTTAACCCAGATCTTTTGACTGGGGCAGAATATTTGCATTGTCGGCATTCCGTCCATCTTTTGTTTGCTGTAACACTTTTCGCCCTAAGTGGGATGGGCATGCCCAGACGTGGGTCCCTTGCTCTCTGTGCCACTGAATTCAAGCTAGCCTGGCTGAAGAAGGGTGACATACCCTGAAACGGATCCCAGGATGCTTGTCTCTGCTCCAGGGAGGACCTGGCCTGGCAATTCGGTCTGGACTGTTCCCAAGTGTATACAGGATGGGGTACCATAACTGTGAGGTCAGTATTGAATTTGAGTCCCGCCGATTGTTTTATTGAAACGGCCACAGCCGCGACCGCTCTTAGACAGCTCGGAAAGTTTCGGGCGACAGGGTCAAGCCCAGCAGGGAAATAAGCACACGGATGTTGCTTATCTCCAAATTTTTGTATCAAAACAGAAAGTGCACAACCACCCAGCTCATTGAAGTACAATACAAAGCATGTTGCTTAATTAGGGTTACCCAGCATTGGAGGTAAGCAAAGCTGTAATTGCTCAAAAGAATGCTGACTCTCTGGCGTCCAAGGCAAGGGTTCATGCACATCCTTTAGTGTTTGCGCAAGCAGGAGCCTAATAAGCAATGAATAGCCAGGTATCCACTGCCTGCAATAGGAAATGATACCTATGAAAGCACATATGTCTTTCTGAGTTTGCGGGACAGACATTTTAACAATGGTACTGATGCGCTCAGGGGTCAATCTCCTACTCTCCTTCGACAGTAGGTGACCTAAGTAGGTGATCTGTCGACAATACTGAAATTTGGAAGGGGATACTTTATGGCCTTGTTGTGCTAAATGTAGCAGCAATTTGACTGTACTGTTTCTGCAACCTTGTTCTGTATCTGAGACGATGAGCAAGTCATCAACATACTGAAGCAATACATTACCTGTAGGGAGTGACAAGGAATCCAGCGGACCTTTCAATGCCAGACTATAGATACTCAGACTCTCTGTAAAGCCTTGAGGAGCACAACAGAATCTAAAGCTTCTACTGGCAAAGGTGAACCCGAACTCAGAAGAATGCATATTTGAAGTCAATGACAGAAAATAATTTAGCAGAAGAAGGTTTCATCGTTAAGAGAGTCGTAATTTCAAGGACCACCAGAAACTGGGGAATCACTATTTTGTTAATTTCACTCAAATCAATCACAAAATGATAAACATTTTCATGACACTCAGGGGGACCCAAAGGTGTCCTTTTAAGAATGGGAAGAATAGGGCTATTGCTATTGCAAACATTAGCAGTCGTCTCCTCAACCACTCCTTTCTCAATCAAATCCTGCACAATCTTTATCAAAGCTTGCTCACCTGCCTGCAGCATCTTATACTGAGGAATACGGGGTAAAGTAGCACCTTCCTTGACACAAATCGAAACGGGCGATGTCTGCAACAAACCCACATCTGTGTCGCCCGTTTTCCACAATGTGGTTGGCACATCTTTAAATTCAGCAGGGAGGGGTGCATCTTTGGACAGGAACTGCTTAGAGCTCGCCACATCAGGACCCATCGTCAAATAGACACCGGCTAGGGAGCAGTAAATTGTAACATGCAATTTCTTCAACAAGTCCAAACCCATCAAATTCTCTCCACAATTGGACGTCAACAAGAATGGCGAATCCACAGTGAAAGGAACAATAGTCAACACAGAAGGCTTTGAAATGTGGCTCACAACCGGTGCACCGGAAAATCATACTGAAACATTATTATGGCCAGACAGAGTCACCCCAGGGACCAAGGGATGAGAATTTGAGCTGTTAGTTGCATCTGTATCCACCAAAAACTCCTTAGTGAAACCATGCACATCCGCACTAACATACCGACCTCCCTGATCTACAGGTATCAAAACTGGTCCCTCACGCTGTCCCCAGACGTCCTAGCTGTAATACATCCCGGTCACCTCATCTGTATCATAGTCATCATGATATACTGCTTGCCCCGAGGGTCGTCAAAGTAGTTCTGATCAGTACGACCCTGAGATGCCACAGCGTTCAGCGCCCTGTCCTGGCTACCATTTTCTTGACCCCGTCCATGAGACTCTCGTCGTCTTGGGACCGCCACCTTCTGCAGTAGTACAGGACATTCGCTGAGCCGATGTCTCTCCTTACAATATGCACACCGATTTTGCCCCAGCGGCGTAGTATTCCTGCTAGTGCGGGGAAACTGTTGGGCCATACCACCACGTCCTCTACCATTCCCTCTAGAAGCCTGCTGCGACAACACCTTTGTCTTCAAATCTTTGTGCTTCTTTTTCGCCTTCTCCTCATCCTCATTGTTCCTGTTCTCATAATACTGCGCCATATTCAATGTAGCAGAAGGAGAAGATCTCGAGGAGGTAGTTAGAAACAAATCCACAATAATCCACCTTTCACTACCAACTGCATGGACTCCCTCACCAGGGTTTTCTATGTTCAATGCCACATCTGATTGGATAATCCTTAAAACACTTACAAATGTTGGCTCTTTGTCCGAAACTAGCATGTCTGTCTGCCCTTCTCTACTAAACTTGCCTTCTTGATAATCTTTTATAAGTAGCATTATCGGTAAGCCTCTCAGCCATCCTGACTTCAGGCCATTTAAAGAAGTAATCAAATGAGAACAATCACATATGTGTCCTTCCTTGGCATAATACTGAACTGCCTTAAAATAGATATAGTCCTATTTCCTCCAAGGTTATGGCATACACAGAATACATAAACTCTAAATAACACAAGTCTTGGAAGATGTATGACATTTAAAGCACATTATCCACAATCATGCTCCCAAGCATCCACCATCCACTCCACTCAAGGTCATGAAAAAAACTCTAATTATTCTCTTTTTTTGTTTACATTTGTTTATTGGTTTTCCATTTGGTGGTGTGCATCAGGTCATACAGCTATATCACAATGCAATTTTTAAATTCAATAGTTATCCTGAGCAACCTTACATCTCCGTGTGTTTTCATTAAAACTTTAAATTGTTACAACATAACATTGATTTAACAGGGTGAATAACACATTTATCCCCACTCTTAGAGCTGAAACAATAATGATAGCGTTTCGTTCTGGGCATTACATAGCACACTATCAAGCTGTCTTATCTATTCACTTGTGCGTCACACATGTTTCCTTGGGTGCATGCCTCTGCCTAGGTCCTCATTACTCAACTGGTGTTTGTCATATGTTATACTGTTTGACTTGGGTAAATGTCAGCGGTGGGGCACAGCTCCCACCACTTAGCGTATAGTGCTGAGCTTGTGACGCATGCACTAACTCGCCTCACGCACTACATCCAGTCCGTCAGATACTAGCTAGCCGCTCACTCAGGTGCACTATGTGATTCCCCAGGGTGATTCTGCCATATTGCGCGAAAGTCCACCAGGATCGTGTCCCACTCTGCCGCCAGCTTTCGAATACCCATTGTGCTATGTTCTCCGCTTGCGCCCAGCAAAGTAGCGACTGGAACCAGGATTTCGCCTGTGGGGATTTGGGGAATTTCCATTGCTGCGTGAATAAGCGCTTGGCTACTATAAGCCCTAAGTCTAGGTAGTGGGATGTCACTTTAGATTTACTAGGCCTCTGGTATATTTCCAAGATGCACACCTCCCACGACCCGCTAGCACACAGGCCATTGGGGACACACTTTCAGGATCTTGACCTCCAACATGCATAATTGTTATGCAACTTTATATCCTTCTTGATACTTTTTTTTTTTTTAAACTTTTTACTACATTTGTAAAATATTTAATTTGGGCAGTGGACCATTTCATGTGAAAGCTATATATTTTCCTATTCAGGATGTTGATTGTAGTGGCTGTCATTAGCTAAACTATTGGTATTCCACAGTCCCCAGGTTGACTGCTTGGATTCAATATAAATTGTGAGGCTCTCTGAACATTTTGGGTCATATGCGCCGTACTTTCTATTCTAGCTCTAAATGGCTATGGCCAGTAGAGATGTATAAGTGCACATGATGTGACGTTTGTAGTCCATTAGTTGAATGCTTTGCTCACTATATATCGGGATGCTTTCCTTATGTGTTGAGTTACGGGGGCAACAGTTAACAACTTTATTCTAGCCCAAAAAGCAATGGCCAGTAGTAGAAGCACGTATAACGTGGCATGTGTGGCAGTTTTGCTATACATTATCAGGGTCAACTCAGTACAGTTTATATCTTCCGTTAGAGGACTGATAGTTCCAGGTTGCATTTTTTGTTTATTATGGTTGTTTCTTTTGAATAGTGTATTGAATTCTAATGCCTTGCATCCTTCTTTGAGAAGTTCCCAATTATAACGTTTGAAACGAATACTTATTATTCTTTATTGTGCTATACTGCAAACATATAATTGAACTACTTTTATACTTTTCTTTACCCCAGCTAACTTGGTCGTTGGGTGTATGGTAACGCTTGCTGTGTTAACGTTATACACTTTAGGCATCCCGGTTACATACACAACTCTGAACTCTGGATTTCCTACCCATTATTCTAGTATCATACACTATTTTAAACTGTCTCTTTAGAGAAACTGGACACAGTTTTGCAACTGACAGTAAAGTAAGGCTGATTTATTTTCTTTAGATACAGAAGGTGAATTCCAGTTCAAACATACTTATTGAACACAACAAAGCTCTATTGTAAACAAAGCTGTAAACTGCAAACTGCTTGACATAATAAGCTTAAACTGCTTGACTTAATAAGCTTTGAATCGCTCAATCGCTCAAACCTCCCCTCACCTCCTCGCTGCCTGGGCCACCCTCAGTATCGACGCTGAGGAGTTGGTCCCGGGTAACTAATTTACGGCAGACATATTGGGTGTGTTTTCGCACTCTGACGCGCTCTAGTTGCGCATAAAAGGGGCATCCTAGAGCCCTGCGCTTGATTAAGCTGTGTGGCCATGTCCTCTTGAGGCGGAAGCCAAGAGGTTCTGTTTTTATTATTTTCGTGACTCTTGTGATTTTAAACTGTAAACTGCAAACTGCTTGACTTAATAAGCTTAAACTGCTTGACTTAATAAGCTTTGAATCGCTCAATCGCTCAAACCTCCCCTCACCTCCTCGCTGCCTGGGCCACCCTCAGCCGAGTATCGACGCTGAGGAGTTGGTCCCGGGTAACTAATTCACGGCAGACATATTGGGTGTGTTTTCGCACTCTGACGCGCTCTAGTTGCGCATAAAAGGGGCATCCAAGAGCCCTGCGCTTGATTAATCTGTGTGTCCGTGTCCTCTTGAGGCGGAAGCCGAGAGGTTCTGTTTTTATTATTTTCGTGACTCTTGTGATTTTAAACTGTAAACTGCAAACTGCTTGACTTAATAAGCTTAAACTCCTTGACTTAATAAGCTTTGAATCGCTCAATCGCTCAAACCTCCCCTTACCTCCTCGCTGCCTGGGCCACCCTCAGCCGAGTATCGACGCTGAGGAGTTGGTCCCGGGTAACTAATTCACGGCAGACGTATTGGGTCTGTTTTCGCACTCTGACACGCTCTAGTTGTGCATAAAAGGCGCATACTAGAGCCCTGCGCTTGATTAAGCTGTGTAACCGTGTCCTCTTGAAGCGGAAGCCGAGAGGTTCTGTTTTTATTATTTTCGTGACTCTGGTGATTTTAAACTGTAAACTGCAAACTGCTTGACTTAATAAGCTTAAACTGCTTGACTTAATAAGCTTTGAATCGCTCAATCGCTCAAACCTCCCCTCACCTCCTCGCTGCCTGGGCCACCCTCAGCCGAGTATCGACGCTGAGGAGTTGGTCCCGGGTAACTAATTCACGGCAGACATAAAGGGTGTGTTTTCGCACTCTGACGCGCTCTAGTTGCGCATAAAAGGGGACGCCTTGCCTCCGCGCCGGAGTCGTGCCAGAGTCCTGTCCGTCTGCGCCTGTCCGCACTGAGGACGCGCTGCAGGACGGGTTGGACGGTCTCCCCTGCTTCCTCACCAATCAAGACTCAGGTTTACTTACCACTCTGCTTTCACTAAGACCGCCACCACTGCCATGTCATCATACATTACCTCCCGAGGTTATATCTCTCACCAATTGTGGCTGTAACTCCCCCCCACTCGCCCGTTCTAAACCTCCTAGAAAACGTCAGACCAAGGCTAAATCCTCTGAACACCTGGAAAACTTAACTGGCTTTCTCATCAATGCCAGATCCCTGATTAAAAACAAAATCGCCTTTAATGATTTTGTGATACAAAGGAAACCTTCCTGGGTCTTCATTACAGAGACCTGGAGATCTACCTCGACCTGCCCTGATCTAGTAGAGGCTATTCCCGATGGCTTTGCCCTCACTAGAATGGACCGTGTCGATCGTAGGGGTGGAGGACTGGGAATATTGTGCAAAGATTGCTTTACTTGCCGTATCAACTCCCTCTCATCCCTCAAGGAGAATTATGAGGCATTACATTTTACCATTCAGCTAGCTCCCTCTGTTTCCTTTGCTGGTATCCTTTGCTATAGTCCCCCAGGTCCAACGACCAACTTCTGTCATAATTTACTTACCTTACTAGAACCTTTTATTAGCAAGCCCAAGTTCACTCTCCTCTGTGATTTCAATTTCCATCTGGAACTACTAGAGGATAACAACACTAAAGTTTTAACAGAGGGTCTAACCTCCTGTGGACTTAACCAACTAATCGACGGTCCTACTCACGCCGCTGGACACACTCTAGATGGCATTTTCTCCAACGATACCAGACTGGGGATCGGTACTCCAATTCCCCTGTCTTGGTCGGACCATTCGACTATTCCCTTACATCTTACCATTACTCCTCCTTGTTCTGACCCAACCAATAAAAAAGGATGGGAGACTAGGAGGAACTATAATAACATATCTAATACTACACTCGCTCCCTTCCTGACAGACTTTCATCCCCTCTCTCGGCCTGATGCAAACGAGGCAGCTATGGCTCTGTCGGCCACTCTTACTAATGCCCTGGACTCCCTAGCACCTCTTAAAAAACACTACTCGGCCAGGAAAAGACCCTCGTCACCCTGGTTCTCGGAACATCTAAGATCATTGCGGCAGAAATGTAGACAGAAGGAAAGAGCTTGGTATGCCCACCCGGAAAAACTCACATAAGTCCGCCCTGAGAGAATACAAAAAAGCTATTGATGAAGAAAAAAAGAACTACTTTAACAAAATTACCACCTCACTGAAATCCTCTAGGGAACTCTTTAAAATTATTGACACCTTGGCCACTCCCAAAACGATTGAATCAGTGAATGAGTCGCAAGAGCTCTGCGACGACATCGCGGGATTCTTCCACTCTAAAATCTCGGATATTTACATTTCTCTCAAATCCCTTAATACCTCACTAGATGCTAATAGTACACTCCTGCCCTCTTCCCCTCCCCCCTCTTACACGGAAACCACTGATTCTGATTCCCTGCCAAATTTCTCCAGCTTCCCTCACTTGTCACATGAGGATCTAAATCACCTTCTCGATGCCACTAAATCTTGCTCTCCTCTCGATACCTGCCCTTTAAAAATCTTGAAAGCCTGTAGAGAGTCTGTCCTCCCTCCCCTCCTGCAAGTTATGAATATGGCCATTGATGAGGGATTTGTTCCTATCCCTTGGAAATCGGCAGTTGTAAAGCCCCTTCTAAAGAAACCTTCGCTCAATCCAGAAGTCTTAAAAAACTTCCGGGCAATTTCTCTGCTCCCTGCCCCAGCAAAGATGCTTGAGGCCCATCTTAACTCTCACCTGACCACATATCTAGAGAAATCGGGTCTTCTTGACATCTCCCAGCACGGGTCCCGTGCTGCTCACAACACCGAGTCCGCCCTCACTGTCGCGGCTAATAACATCCACACTGAGGTTGACAGAGGGCGGACAACCCTGCTGGTGCTCCTCAATCTTACGGCAGCTTTTGATACCCTATCCCCTTCAATCCTGGTCGACTGGCTGAAGGGGATAGGGGTGAGGGGAAGTGCCCTGAGTCTCCTGTCTTCTTTTCTTTCGTAGAGACAGCAAAGGGTCCAACTTGGTGGCTTTCTGTCCTCCTCCCATAATTTGCAATGTGGGGTACCTCAGGGCTCTGCCCTGAGTCCCCTGCTATTCAACATCTATGTAACCCCACTTGCCGAGGTGATAAGATCCTTCGGGTACCAAATTTTGTCTTATGTAGACGATACCCAAATTATCATCTCTACTACCTCACCGACCACTGAGGCTGCCTCCAAATTTTGAACTTGTATGGAGGCGGTCTCTCAGTGGATGGTGCGCAATTACTTGAAGCTCAACGGTGAGAAGACGGAGGTCCTAGTCTTTGAAGGAAATCCCGACATCTGGTCCAAGGACTGGTGGCCTCCTTCTTTGGGAGATTGTCCCCAACCCACCAATTCGGCCAGGACCCTTGAGTTGTTTTTGACCCAGCCCTCTCCTTTGACCTCCAGGTAAAAAGAACTGTAAGAGCTGATGGTGCTGGGCAAGGCCTGTCCCTCTCTCATCACCAGTTGCTGGCCGCGGTCCCTGGGTGATCCACCTTCCCCCAAGAAGGAAATCAAGAGCTTGGGGGTTTGGTTGGAGGAAGATCTATCCTTCAGGACCCATGCTAGGAAAACTGCGGGGGTATGCTTTGGCTTGCTGCGATCTGCTCGCAAAGTGCTACCTCTGCTCCCTAATTCTTCTAGGAAGCTTTTGATTCGCGGCCTAATTTTGTCGCGGCTTGACTTCGGGAATGCGCTATTTTTGGGCGCCCCAGAAGCAACTTTCAAAACCCTTCAGCAGGTGCAGAACGCAGCCGCGAGGGTGTTAATGGAAGTGCCGCGTAGACAATCAGCTGCCCCCGCCCTGAAAGCGCTCCACTGGCTCCCTGTTAGGGAGCGGGTGAAATTTAAGGCGCTATGTACGGCCCATAAAATCTTGTACGGCAGGGGCCCTTCTATTCTGTCTTCTATGGCACGCCCCTACAAGCCCACACGCCCATTGCGCTCGGATCAAAGACATCTGATGCAGACCACAAGAGTAAAAAGAGCTCGCTCTGGGGGCCGTCGCTTCTCGGTGCAAGTAGCGTCACACTGGAACTCCTTGCCCCTTAAGATCCGCGCTGAGCCCAATATCCTGCACTTTAGGAAACTACTTAAAACACACTTGTTTCCGGTGTAGGATTGAGTAAGAGCCTTTCGTGTCTGTGTTCACAGCGCCGGGATGCCCCTGGGTAACTGCGCGCGTTACAAATTTTATATAAATAAAAAATAAATAAATAAATCTACCTGCTGCAATACCATCCGCATGCTAAAAAAGATTGCTCCCTACTTGTCATCTGATGCTCGCAAGCAGTCTACTGTTGCCCTGGTATCTTCCAGGCTTGACTATTGCAATGCGCTGTATGGGGGCATTAACAAAATAGCCCTCCCATCATCTTCAGATGGTTCAAAACTCTGCTGCTAGGTTGGTTCTAAACCTTCCAAGGCGATCATCCGCAACTCAGGCCAGAAAGGATCTCCATTGGCTACCCATACATGCCAGGATTTCCTTTAAGCTTATATGTCTGGCCCACAGAGCCGTGTCCGGCTCTGGTTCCGATGGTATAAAGGCTCTGGTCAGTCCCTACTCTCCCAAGAGAACCCTTCGATCATCCTCAAGAAATCTGCTTGCGGTCCCCAGATTTAAAAAGGCGAAATGGGGAGGAAGAGCCTTCTCCACTCTGGCCCCCAAATTGTGGAATAACCTCCCCCCCCCCAAGCTTTCCAACCAACCTTCCCCGACTACGTTCCGGAAGCTCTTGAAGACTTGGCTCTTCTCTCATGCCAATGATTAAACCTTTGAACTCACTGTCACTCATTGTCTGTTTGTGTAATTCTATTTATATACTCTATGTTTTAGTCTGCGCCTTGATGCCCTTTGGGCTAAGTCCGCGCATCATAAATTATCCTTCATTCATTCATTCATTATTTGTCCTCGGTTGGCATATTATATTCATATATGACTGTGATTATAAAAAAAGAGAGAGGTGGAAGTACATGGACATCAAGAATAAGTTTGCCACTTTACTGTATTAAGAATACTATGTTGAAATATTATTTAAACAAGTTTTCTTCCATTGTGATACATGTCGAAAAGTAGGATTAGTCTTTTGTATCTCAGAAAACAATTAACGTACTACAGCTAATATTGTTTTTTTTGCAAACTACATACCTTGTTCTGATTATGTTATGGATTTCTTCATCATCTATCTATCATGGGTTCGATATTAGATTGGTATATTGGAAAAAGTTGGTGTTGTCTACTTAGTGTTTTTGTTTTTATTGTGTATATTTGTATTGTGTTTTAAATGATGATCTAATTGTGTAATTTTGATCTGCAGCCCTGAAGATTATCTTTCTGATGTGGGAGTGAAAGGCGTTGGCTGGTGTCTTGTTGTATGTCCAAGCATTTGGTATGAAATAAAGAACAATTTTTCATGGACTCAAGCATTAGTAGTTTTTATTACAAAACTTTCTGACTTTTTGGATGAACTTTAAGAGAGAGTGTTTATATTGATTATTGTTGCCACTCCTTTTTTTGATAATCAATTTTATTTAAGATTTAAGAACAATCAAATTCATGTGCAGGGAATCAAGCATCACAGTTGAAACACATCTCATCATATACAATCGACAAAGGTAAAGGTGGCCCCGCCTGATTGGGTGTGGTATTCCCCAAACATTGCAACTGTACAAAAAGACCGGGATCTTCACACTGGTAGTAAACTGAACCATTTACCCTACACTTTACTGAATAGTTCACGGCAACCCCAGGCCTCGAAGAGAGACTCCTCCTGCACTCCACACCAATCCACCCCCCTCCTCCATCTCCATTGTTGCCACTCCTTACCGCTTTGCACACACGCTGGCATCACATACAGTTGCACATTGTATACCTGATATAGAAGATTTCAGGAAGAGAGCTCCCACCAGCTCAGCTCCTTCTTAAGCCTTTCAAATGCTATTTGTTGTTTAGTTTCCCATACAAATTGTACATTCTATTTTTTAGCAAATAACGTAAAGAGTCGATTTTATGAGCCTAATTGTCAACAAACCTGGAATCAAATTAATTCAAGCCTAGAAAAGATGTCAATGTTTCCTTTCTCTAAGGAGTTGGTGCTTCCAATGTACCTTGGACATCAGTACGTTTGAGTTTTATTCCATCTTTTGTTATTTGGTGTCCCAGTTTTCAAACTTGTACTTGGGTACCTTTTGGATGCAAAACCGTCTCTTGGAAATGGGATAAAACCTTGTGTTTATTTATATTAATGCCAAATACAAGGATGTCATTCAGGAAGGCCACTACACCCGTCATACCGCTCAGGGTATCATTCATCAAACATTAAAATACTGAGGCCGCACTCGCTAACCTGAATGGCATTTTACTGAATTGGAAAATTCCTTCAAGAGTAGCAAAAGCTGTTAAGTATTTAGATCCTTCATCTAATTCGGCCTGCTGTTGTGCATTTGAGAGATATAGTGTGGAGACCACATTAGCACCTGCTAAAATTGGCACGAGTTCATGCAAATTAGGTAATGGGCGTCTGTCATTCCAGATTTGGCTATTAAGGCTTTGAAAATCCACACATAACGTCAATTCCCCCGAACTTTTTAACAATAACATTACTTGAGAAACTCAAAGGGAAGAATCTATGGACACAATAATACTCTTGGAGCATAACTCAGCAAGAATTACTTAAAGCTTCTCATAGTAATTAACAGGAACCATATGTACCTTATCCTGCATAGTAAGTGCATTTTGCTTCATGACTATTCTGTATTTAAAATCTTCAAACATTCTTAAAGCATTATTGAAAACGCCGGGGAACTTATCCTTCAAGGAGTTAACATATTCCCCAGTGTCTTCATTGACATTCACAGAATAGGCTAGTGTGACAGCATTAGGACCCAACTGGATACCTAGTTCCTGTAGATGTAGCCAACCCAAAATAGAATCAGCTCTTTTATATCTTCCCTTGTGGTTTGCTTCCAGAAAAGTGGATTTTACCATTGAAATAACACAAAAAATCAACCTTGTGACCAATAGAACCTCCTAGACGTGTATCTGGAGACAGTGGCGCATCTAGACCCAAATTTCAGGGAGGATAACACTTCAGATGCTGCAGGCACTTTAAATTCTCCTCTCCCTTAAATTCTCTAAAAAATATATATTGTGATGTGGTTGAGTTTTTTCTCGTATGCAGGATACTGTGTTGTTCACTCCTGGACGGGGAGGGCTGGCTTTACTTCACTCCTGTAAACGCTTTAACATTACTAGTCTCGTCGCTGTTGGCTTGCAGATACACAGACTAAAGGGCCATGCAGGGGAGGCTAATAAAAGACAGAAAGGGGTCAAATATAGATGAACACAAAGGCGTACTGTGAATGCCAATGCTTTATGACGTTTTGAGTTATAACCAGGATGAACCTTGATCACTGCTTGGCAGCCTTAGCCGAGCCCATGGCACCTGCGGGGGGGTGGGAAGCCCTTTCAGCCCAATGGTTGCTGCGCGCCTGTCTAGAGGTAATAAGACTTTCCCGCCCATACTTTTTTTTTTTTTTTTTTTTTTTTGTGTTCAAATATTTTTATTAGGAGCTACAAAGAGATACATCATTACAAGAAAGATCGGGTCCGATAAATTAGATACAGTACTGTAAGAAAATCATAAGAAAATGAAGTATAAAATTTGGTACTAGCACAGCAAATTGATTCCAGTAAAACAAGCAAGTCCAGAAAAAACAAATAAGGTTCCACATATATTGAACAGCAGGCAGATAGATGAGCATTGCGTCCAGAGGTATACGACAGTTTGTAAACATGACCTGAGGAAAAAATTGGCACCACCACTCAAGAGCAGAGGCAACATGAGTTATACATTTGCGTGAACCAACCCTATACACATAGGAAAGATATACATAACAGCTATGATATGAAGCGCTCAGAGTAGCATGAGACCAATTTTCAAGGAGGTTTGAATGAGTCAAAGTGATCGTCTAGTGATGACCAAAGTTTCCTGAGTGGCGGTCTCCATGGGGTAGAAGTTAAGGATATGTTGTCCGCACCTCTTAAGTGGGAGACCCAATTCAACCAGTGGGGATAAGAAGCTTTGTTTGTGCTTTTCCAGTTATTAAGTATGATTTTGACCCCAGCCGTCAGCAACAGGTCCAGTAGGGCTTTGTCATCATCGTTGAGTGTGACAGCTTTGGCAAAACCTAGAACAAGCGTTGAAAATTCTCTTGGTAAGGTGATATGGAGGACTTTATTTATGAAACCAAAGATTCTGTCCCAATAAGAGGTAACACAGGGGCATTTGAAGATTAGGTGTTCCAGGTCACCTCCCTCACCCGTACAATTCCAACACGTGTCGTCAGGTTTGATTTTATGTAAAAACAACCTCCTAGGCGTCCAGAAGGCTTTATGAAGGAGCCAGAACTTGGTCTGTGACAGAGTAGGGCAAATTTTGTGGCGAGTGGTGGACTCCCAAGTACTGGCCCAGATTGTGTCTGAGTTAGGTGTGGAGGAGAATGAGTCCCAGTAACGTTGGAGAGGTGCATTTAGCGTGGACGATTGTGGCCGCATTAGTTTGTACAGTCTAGAGACTTGATGCCCCAATTTGTTAAGAGAGGTGAATAAACCTGGGAGGGAGGGGGTGACGGCCTTCAGGTCAGCCTTCGCTAGTGCAACTTTAATGTGTAAGAAGTTATAGAATTCGACATTATGGAGTTGGAACTTATCTTGAATTTCCTTGAAGGTTAGTGGAAGCGAGTTTTCGACGAGTTGGTGTGGGAATATGATACCATTGTCTATCCAGGCGGGGTAGTTTAGAGGTTTCCCTTTGTATTTAATGGCGGAATTATGCCATAAAGACTCCCAATACGAGTGACGGAATTGTTGCGGGAGGTAATTACTAACCTTTAGAAGAGACAATTTAGTGTTTTTGAAGATAGGGCCCGGACCTAGGCTGGGGCGGGGTTTGACGGTGAGTAGGGCGCAGGGGCTGAGACCCTTCAGTATAGACTTTTCCACCGAGAGCCACACTGGGGTATAGTCAGGTTGGGAGGATAACCAATGTGACCCTTGTTTCGCTAAGAAGGCAATTTGGTAGATTTTGTAATCTGCCAGATTGACTCCACCTAGTTTTTTATCTAGTCAAAGTTTTTTTAAACTGATTCTGGCTTTTTTGCCCTGCCAAAGAAATGCCGAGATGATTTTGTCTAGTTTGGTATGGAATTCTTTGGAGAGGAAGAGTGGGAGCATCGTGACAAGGTAGTTTACCAGAGGGGATATCATCATTTTTATAGTTTCAACGCGGCCCCACCAGGTGATAAAGCGGGGTGACCAACCGTCCAACAGATTTTTGATTTTGTCTAGGGTTTTGTTTTCATTATGTTTAAGGGTACTCAGTAGCTCATCAGTGAACTCAATCCCCAAATATTTAATCACGCCTGTTTGCCAGAATAGGCCGGAATTGCCCAGCACTTCTCTTGGGGTGTGGATATTAAGAGGTTTTACTTCGGATTTGTCTCTGTTTAATTTGTAGCCGGATAGGGAGGAGTATTTGTCTATTGAGGACATTAGCGCAGCAATGGAGTTAGCAGGGTTTTCCGTCGCGATCAGAATGTCGTCCGCATATGCTGCCAGCTTGATGCGCGAATTCCCAAAAGAAATACCCTCAATGTCCCTGTTATTTTTTATATCTGTAAGGAGGGGTTCAAGGGCTAATAGGAAGAGAGCTGGTGAGAGAGGACAACCCTGTCTGGTACCTTGGTATAGGCGGAAAGGGTTCGAGAGGGTGCCGTTTATAGCTATCCTGGCAGAAGGGGCAGAGTAGAGGGCCATCACCATCTTGATGAAGGGGTCGCCTAGGTCGAATGAGTGAATGCACTGGCGTAGAAAAGACCACGAGACCTTGTCAAAGGCTTTTTCCGCATCTAGGGTTATCGCCACCATTGGTACAGGAGTGGATTTTGCCTTCTCTAGAATATGACACAATAATCTTGTGTTGTCGTTAGACATCCGATTTTTTAGGAAGCCAACTTGCGAGGGGCTAATTAATTTGTGGAGGATGGAATTTAGTCTGGTCGCCAAGATCTTAGCAAATATCTTGCAATCTAAATTTATCAGGGATATGGAACGGTAGTTTTTTGTGAGTAGAGGGTCCTTCCCTTCTTTGGGTAATACTATAATAGTGGCCTCACTCATTGATGGGGAAACACCGCCATTGACTGCAGTAGAATTATAAAGATTAAGGAGCGGAGGGATAATTTGGTCAGCGAAGGCCTTGTAGAAGGGTGCAGTGAAGCCGTCTGGACCTGGGGCCTTATTATTCTTCAGGGTGTTAATTGCTGCTTTGATTTCTGAACTAGAGATTGGTGAGCCCAGATGAGATCTGTCAGCTTCGGAAAGTTTTGGAAGGTGGAGTGAAGTGAGATAGTCCGCGCAGACGGGTTCGTCTAATATATTGTCATTTTTGTAAAGATCTTCATAGAATTCTTTGAAAGTGTTGAGGATGTTGGACTGTTTAGTATGTGTGACGTTGCTGGAATCTCTAATGGACGATATGGTGGACAATTTCTGTTTATGTTTGAGGTAGGAGGCCAACAATTTCCCGGCTCTGTTGCCCTCGCATAATTTTAAGGCCTTAAAGCGGTTAATCCAAACTCCCGCCCGTTTGCTGGTGATGGTGTTGTATTCGTATTTTTTCTTTGTTAACGTATCTAAAACTATCGAGTCAAGCGGGTTGGATTTGTGTTGGGCTTCCAGAGTGCCAATCTGGTGTTCCAGAGACTCTAGTTCTTTATAGAGTGCTTTGTTTGTCCTGGCCCTAGTGGTGATGATGTACCCGCGAATTGTGGCTTTCATAGCGTCCCACAGGGTGCTAGGTGTAGTGTCGGGGGTGTTGTTTATGGAAAGGTATTCCTCAATAGCGTTTGATATTATTAATTTGTTAGTGGGGTCAGAAAGTATCTCCTCATTAAAGCGCCATCTCTTCGGTGGAAGGATCGATCTGGAACCAGCCAGTTTGGTGCGAATACAGGCGTGATCAGAGACTAGTTTGGGGGCTATTTCTGTCTCCTCAATAAGATGTGTGAAGGGGCTTGAGACCAATATGAAGTCGATACGTGAGTAGGAGTTGTGTGGTGCAGAGTAGAATGTATAATCCCTTCCGTCTGGATTTTGTAGGCGCCATGAGTCTTTCAGGTGGTATCTGTCACACAGACGAAGTAGGGCGTCATGTGAGCGGGCATTCCTCGGGGCGTGGCTTGGACGGCAGGAGGAATGCCCGCCCCATACTTTTTACTTTGAGACTTGTCAATAATACTGAACCAGCATACTGAACCAGGCACACGAATCGACCATTATATCAACATTCATACCATTCACAATCAGAAAACACTGTATCAGGGTTAATATTTTTTCCTCTTCCTCTTCTTTTGTTATGATGTCAACTTTATTTATATGAAAGGCTTTGCACACCCTTCCAAATTCCCCTTTTATTTGCCTCTATAAAAATAATTGCAGGGGCATAACATTACTCCCCCTACCCCCCTCCTCCCTCCCCTGCAGCCCATTCGGAGCCTCGAGGTCAATGCTGCCCCTCAGCACAGTACACTGCATCTGGAACCAAATTGATAGGTGGTGAGTTTTGGGGGCCTCCATGTACTTTGCAGGGGGACCAAGTTTCATCCATGGCAGAACACCCCTTAAAATTGCTCCCATGGTAGGAACTTCCACATCTAAACCAAGAAAGTTTCCTGTCTGACGTCTTACAGTAATTTTCTGTCATTGTCTTGAGGGTTGAGTTTTCACAGCATTTACTTCTGGTACTATTTCTGCTTTTCTGCATGCATTCACATGTCTCAACATGACTTCTTACCTCCTGGACAAACTTCTCTGACTGTTCAATACCCTTTGCAATGTTCACATAGTGCTTAAGGTCATTTCAGTCCCAACCCAATAACCATTCTTGATCATTCTTTTAGTTATCATCATGGCCTGATCTTTAAGTACTTGGTTGTATGTTACGAATTTAAACTCACAAGAAACTGCCAACATTTTCAGGGCTGATACGTAGTCCCCAATTGTTTCATCATCTCAATGAGTACTCGGAACATTACTTTCCATGGCTACGCTAAAAAAATAATGATTTAAATGACACATACTCATTTATTTTTATGTAATTCTTTTATAGTGCTACTCATGACGGTGTAGGATGTTAGTGTGCTTTACATTTTTCACAGATACACAATGAATCCTACATGTGTATAATTGTAACATAAGGCAATGATGGTTATAAAGTGTAGGAATCACATATCATCCATGATTGTAGACATCATATGTAAAGAGTGAATAGTCTGGAAAAACATAAAGGCCCCGATTCTAATCTCGTTCGGAAAGCATACCGAATGACTCAGTTCCGGAATGCTCCCTGGACGACTTGGATCTGGTGAGTCCGACCAAAAAAGTACGATGCACCCGGATACTATTTGGTCGGACTCACATGACTTCAATGGGAGCCTGTGTGCCGTACGGGAACACAGGCTCCCATTGAAGAGAGGGGTAGTTGGGGAAAACCTTGTACCCTGTGGCGGGCACCCCATGGTACCTGCCACATTGTGCATGGTTGGAAAGGGGGGTCCCTTGGGTACCCCTACAGGCCCAATTTGTGGTCTCTGGTTGAAGGGGGATTTGCTACGGCCCCCCCAAAGACCGATTCTGGCAGCCTTTTCGTTCCGGGTAAACCAATTCGGAAGAGCAGCCCAAATCGTTCATCGTACTTGCTCGCTCGGAAACCAAGTCCATAGAGCTGTACAAATCGGCTCCAGAAAGGCTTGATCTCTCCAGATGCCTTTCGGAACCGATTTGGTCAATGCTAAGGGTTTCCAGGAATCAACATGGTCATTCGGATCTGGGAACTAATCAGTCAGAAACTTGGGCAACGGATCCGTTTGGGCAAAGCTGATTCCGATTCTGATCCCTTCCGAACGAGATCGGAATCGACTCCAAAGTCAGGATATAAAACGTAACATAGTGATAGTGGTTGAATGTACTAACATGACTTTAGTACTTCTCAAAGGAGCCCTTCTTTTCAATTTTAGAATACCAGGTTGAGAAAAAAACAATAGGTATCTAAACCCATAAGTTGCAGTTTGCAGACAGCTCCTTGATACTGGTAAAATGATCTCAGTGTCAAAAGCAGTACCCCACTTACCTATCAACATAAAATACAAATCAATGTTCTGTGTGCTACAGGATGTGCTTTTCAGCAGGCACATATACTACTTTATGAGTCGAAACTGTAATTGGACTTAACATAGAAGTCTCCCAGAATAGAATTAACCACCAGAGGTCTCTTACCTCTATCATAATCCTCTCAAGCGTGCTGGGCACACAAAGACCTCTGCAGCAGGTGCCTTAACATGCAGCCTATTTGTGACCAATTAACTAAGTTAGAACGGATTTGTTGTCACATATGTTCTTGTTGAAAATTTCATTGCAGCAGTTTCTTATTATAATTAATGTATACTTTGACTGTCACTCTGCTTTGCAAGCTCTGCTCCTTGTGACTCCGCCCCCTTTTCTTCGCCACACCATAACCCCTTATGTATTTTCAAGGTAATGTTTTCCAATTCCATTACTGGTGATCACACATTCAATTGTATATCCCTTATGCACTGTGTATAGATAGCAATACTTTTTTGTATTTTTTTAAATTCATTCATTCATTCATTCAAGAAACTTTATTTCGGTTGGGTACAACCATTAAAGCACATAGACAATAAAAAAGAATACAAATATTCCTTCATCGTGTTTAAAATTACATTTGAATGCTGACCAATGATAAAAATGCATCAATGCAACGAGAAATCATAAATTCAGTAACCTTTGGAAAAGCTTCCACCAATACCACAGCAGCATCCATGTTTGCAAATGTGTGCATGCTTTCCTACATGCAAGATAGACCTACTGGCTTCGCCAATGAACGTTTTCTGCTAGAGCTACTGGGTTGCAATGTAAACTCACCCCCACACTGCAAGGCACCAGGGCACCTTTGAATTGGCTGGAAAAATATACTTTTATTTTCAAAAATTCACAATTTGATTGCAGTGTGCATAGGCACAGACACCAGATCCACGGATATATTGGGGCAAACATGCCATTGTTTAGAATACCATTTTAAGCAAGCAAGATGTAAATGTTGCCTTTATTAAAACGGCAGCAACATAAGACAAATGACAAAAACACACAATTTGAACTCAGGCTGGCCTGTAATACATGAACACAAAAAACAGATTTCAAATTTCAGATGGCTGAAAATGGTCCCATGCTTCGTGGACTTAAATTCGGGTCTGCAGCTCCTGTATAACAGAGATGACTTGGGAAATTGGGGGATATCATTCCCCATTAGATTACTTCAGTGGAGGGCTGTTTTCCACTTCCTGTGCGTATTTAATATCCAGAGACCTGAAAGTCACGAGGTCGGAAATGGGCAATGGGTCACAGTGCATTTGAAGGCCGGGGAGATACTAAAGGGTGGATATTGGGCACACCTCATGGCTAAAGGCCATTTTTAAAGAACACTAACTTGGAATGTCTGACCAACATTTTACAATCCTTGATACGCGAGGACTGAAGTGATGATTTTGAGAGTTCGAAAGGGTACTTTTCCATGACAACTGTGCGCCCATGTGTAATTGCGGAGGGGATTCCGGCTGTTCTAAACTTAAAAGGTGATTTTAATGTGTAGGTTGAATCCGTTTAGCACAAAGAGTAATATTGAGGGGACAGCCTTCGAGGGTTAAGTTCACAGGGGAAATAAATAATTCCTCTACGTTTTTTTTCTCCCGTTAATTCGTTGTTTTATATCTGACTTGATCCATATATATTTGTGTCGTTTATTCATACATGGAAAAGTTCTGACAATGCTTTATTGCCCTTCATGGACCCCTCCCTCCCCTCCCTCTAACTTGTGATTTGCCAGCTCCTCCTCCTCGGAGAGGGACCTGTAGTTTTCACCTCGGTCACACACCTCTCGACCCAGCTTCGAACCCGGGCGGGTGCAGCCGAAGCTGGGTTGAAAAGTTCAAGTTGAAAGTTTTTGCGCCGGTGCAGACAGCAGCGCCATCCCTCATCCTCGCCCTATAACGTCTGATCGCTGTTCTGATCACCAATGCATGCAGGGCTTTTAGAGTGACACCTGGTGATACATTGGTGGTTAGAGGGCGGGGCGCCGAGGAGAAGGGGGTATTTGATCCCATTCCCAGACAGCGGAGCTTTGATCAGCTGGGTGAGACTGTAGCACCTCCGGGCAAACAGCCAAGTGGGAGGGGCTCTGAGCGAAGGCAGTTCAGGCCTGTGCTTCCGGGAAGACCGACAGGACACCCCTCAGCCACCCCCACCTACTGCGACTCGTCTATGTATACCAAGCCGCCGCTGAAGTTAGACATACATACTTAAAGGGACTCGCATTTGAGAAGCAAAAACTGGGACAGGTCGACATAAAAGTAGGAATAAAGCCTTTATTCTTATTTCTGTCTGGCCTATCGCGTATTTTGCATACCCTTTTAAAAAGTAATTACTAAAAAAAAGTGTGTGTGTGCTAGACCAGTAAATCTCGTATACACACACAAACTTACAAGGCTATGTTTATGCAGTGGCGGCTGGTCTATAGGGGCGTCGGGGCGGTGCCCCACTAGGCAGAATCAGCAACAGAATCACGGGCAGCAAGAAATGTAAGCAGACGCAATTTGTCTGTTTACATTTCTGGCCTGTGCTTCACAGCAGTGCGTGCGCACAGTGCAGGCACGCAGGCGATGGCGAGAGCAGCAGGAGTCCAGCAGACTCCGACTGCGCAAGTGTGAGCTGAGGGCGGCTTAATTTCTGCCCGGCCACTCCATTGACATTACACCCCATCAGCAGAAAAGGACAGAAAAGGCTCCCGAGCCATCAGGGCACCCAACTCCCCCAGGCGACGAGCCGAGGTGATAGCAACCAGAAAAACCACCTTCAGGGTGACAAACTTCATATCCACCTCCTCCAACGGCTCAAAGGGAGCAGCCACCAAAACCTTCAAAACCAAGGGAAGATCCCAGAGAGAAAAAAAGAAGGACGCACCACAGGGCGAAAAATCGCAAAACTGCGCAACAAACGAGAAAACAACCCATCAACATCAGGAAGGTTACCCCAAGGCGCTCTAAAAGCCCTGATAGCAGCCCATTGAGCCCGGAGAGTAGAGACAGATAAACACTTCTCGAACCCATCCCAAAGGAACTGAAGAACATCCGGCAAAGGACAAACCAAGGGGGACAAAGCCAGGCCAAGACACCAACGCTCAAAGTTACCCCAATGCCTACCATAAGATTGAGGCTTCCGAGACCGTTGAATAGCCAAGGCTAAATGTTCAGGGAGGCCCCTATCACGCCACCCCTGCATCTCAACCGCCAAACCGACAGCCGAAGCAGACGCAGGGGCATCATCGGAGAGGACAGCAACGGGGACAGAGGGAAGGGGAAGAACCAAGGACCCTGAACGGCCAACAGCTTCAGAGTGGGAAACCACGACCTGCGGGGCCAGAAAGGCACCACCACCACCACCTCCCGATCCTCCACCAACATGCGAGCCAGGAACCGAGAAATCAGAACCAGAGGGGGAAATGCGTAAAGCAGGCGAGCAGGCCACGGAAGGGACAGGGCATCCACCCCCCAAGACCCCACCTGAGGAATCCGGGAGAAGAACGGGGGAAGCTGCGCATTGAGCCGGGAAGCAAAGAGGTCCAGAAAGGGAAGACCAAACCTCCCGCACACCAGAAGAAAGGCCGCCGGAGTCAAGAACAACTCCAGGGAGGCAGGAAAAAAAACGACTGAGGGCATCCGCCACCCCATTGTCCACCCCCCGGACATGAACAGCCGCCAGGGACAAAAGATGGCCCTCCGCCCAGAAAAACAAGGGGGACACCACCGCGTTCAGGGACCGAGAACGGATAACTCCCTGGTGATTTAAGTAGGCCACCGCCACCGAGTTGTCCGACCGAACCAACACATGCCGGTCCAACAGAAGGAGCCGAAACCCCTGGACAGCCCGACACACAGCAGACAACTCCCGCCAGTTCGAAGACTGACGACCCTCTAAGAGGGACCACCGCCCCTGAAGGCACCTCGACCCCAAAGTCGCCCCCCAGCCCAAAGCGCTGGCATCCGTCGTAAGGACCACACTGAGGCAAGCCCCTGTCCAGACTGGACGGCAGAGTCCACCAGCGCAGGGCCGGAAGGATCGATAGAGACACCGGAACCAAAATGGACAAGTCCCCCGACAAGGGATTCCACCGGGCCAACAGGTAGGACCAAAGAGGACGAAGATGGAAACGCGCCCAAGGCACCGTGAACACAGTCGCCGCCATCAACCCTAGAAGGCGCAACCAAAGACGGACCGGAAAGGACCGACCCAACAGAAACCGCCGAGCCAGCGCACACAGGGTCACAGCCCGGGCTACGGGCAGGAACACACGATTCAAATCCATGCGGAAACGGGCCCCTATGAACTGCAAGTCCTGAGAGGGGAGAAGCTGACCCTTGGGGATGTTGATCAGGAACCCATGGTCCCGCAAGGCCGCACACACCAACCTCTGATCCACCAACAACTGCTCCGCGGAGGGGGCATGCAGGAGCCAGTCGTCCAGATAAGGATAAACCAACATCCCCTGGAGGTGCAAGAAGGCCACCAAGGGAGCCACCACCTTGGTGAACACCCTCGGAGCCGATCTCAGGCCGAAAGGAAGAACAACAAACTGGTAATGGACCCCCTGAAGACAAAAGCGAAGGTAGGGACTGGAGAGAGGATGCACAGGCACGTGATAATACGCATTCTGAAGATCCAGAGTGGACATGTAATGACCCTGGAGAACCAAGGGAACAATCCTCTGAAGAGTCTCCATCTTGAACGGAATCCGCAGCACAAATTTGTTCAGGGCCTTGAGATTAACCCTGGGCGGAGTTGGCGGAGTGGGGCTTCGCGGAGCTACGCGAAGTGGGCGAGAAACTACGCCCACCTCCGCACTCCGCGTAGCCCCACTCCGCAAACACCACTGGCCGCCAGCCCCGCCACCCGCCTCCCGCCTCCCTCCCGCCCTCCCTAAATACTTTAAATTAAAGGAATTAATTAATTTAAAACGCACTTACCTTGCCCGCCGCGTCCCCGGGGCTCGCTATCTTCCGTCTTCTTTCCTAATGCGCATGCACGGGCGGCCGCGCATGCGCATTTCTCACGAGAAAATGCGCATGCGCGGCCGCCCGCGCATGCGCATTAGGAAAGAAGACGGAAGACGGAAGATAGCGAGCCCCGGGGACGCGGCGGGCAAGGTAAGTGTGTTTTAAATTAATTTATTCCTTTAATTTAAAGTATTTAGGGAGGGCGGGAGGGAGGCGGGTGGCGGCCAGCTACGCTCCGTCTGCGGAGCGTGCGTAGTGCCGCCTGGCTACGCCCGCTCCGCAAAATGCGGAGTAGGCGGCACGGAGCGTAGCTGGCCGCCCACCCCTACTTGAGATCCAGAACAAGGCAAAACCCCCCAGTCACCTTGGGCACCAGAAAAATGATGGAGTAAAACCCCTGGCCCCGCTCCCCCGGAGGAACCACCCGAACCGCCCCTTTGCCCAACAGCGACTGAACCCCCCGAGAAAGTTCCGCACGTTTGGACGGGCAGGATGGCCAAGGAGTTGGACGGACCCCCGAGACTGGAGGCAGGCTTGAGAACTCCACACGGTACCCCAAGCGGATCACGTCCAGGACCCACAAGTCTGAACAGGAGGACATCCAGGCTGGAAGAAACAACCGAAGCTGACCACCTACCAAGGATCCGACCTCGGACCCCAGATAGTCAGGAAAGAGGCTTCGCAGGAGGGGACTTCGCCTTCTTGTCCCGTCCACTACCAGGCTGAAAACGGCCACGACCCCGGGAAAACTGCCTGCGAGAAGAGGGCCGGAAAAAAAAGGCTTAGGTTTAGAAAAAGCAGGAGCAGCCGAGGGCATCTTGAAAGAAGAGGAATGTTTCTTCTCCTTAAAAAGACGATGAAGCTTCCCCTCCAACTCCGCCCCAAACAACATGGAACCCTGAAAAGGCAGACGCAGGGCAGCAGTCTTCTGGGCAGTATCGGTCTTCCAATCCTTGAGGACCACATTCCGGCGAGCCGCTATACAAGCACCTCCAGACAGAGCAGAGGCCCGAACCACATCTAAGGAAATGTCAGACAAAAACTCCACCTGACGTTCGATGTGTGCCAGAATATCAGCGCAGTCAGTGGTATTATCCATAGATCCATATAAAGTCTTCAAGTCAGACAGAAGAGACTGCACCACATAGGTCCCATAAATACTAGGCCTGGGCGGAGTTCGCGGAGTGGGGCTTCGCGGAGCTACGCGAAGTGGGCGAGAAACTACGCCCACCTCCGCACTCCGCGTAGCCCCACTCCGCAAAACCACTGGCCGGCAGCCCCGCAACCCGCCTCCCTCCCGCCCTCCCTAAATACTTTACAATAAAAGAACGCAATAATTTTAAAAGCACTTACCTTGCCGCCGCTGGCCGCCGCGTTCCCCGGGGCTCGTTCTCTTCCGTCTTCCGTATTTTGCAGTAATGCGCATGCGCGGGCGGCCGCGCATGCGCATTTTCTCGTGAAAATGCGCATGCGCGGCCGTCCGCGCATGCGCATTACTGCAAAATACGGAAGGCGGAAGAGAACGAGCCCCGGGGAACGCGGCGGCCAGCGGCGGCAAGGTAAGTGCTTTTAAAATTATTGCGTTCTTGTATTGTAAAGTATTTAGGGAGGGCGGGAGGGAGGCGGGTGGCGGCCAGCTACTCTCCGTCTGCGGAGCGTGCGTAGTGCCGCCTGGCTCCGCCAGCTCCGCAAAATGCGGAGTAGGCGGAACTACGCACACTCCGCAGACGGAGCGTAGCTGGCCGCCCACGGCTAATAAATACCCGCCCTCAGGGCCAAATTGGAGCCAGAATAAACCTTACGAAGAGAGGCGTCAACTCTCTTATCCACAGGGTCACGCACCACAGCATCCTCGGCCAAAGAAGTGCGACCAACCAGACTAGCCACCATAGAATCTACAGGTACCGAGTCTGGCAAGTCCTTCGCCATATCCTGAAGAGGATACAGTTTCGCCATGAAGCGGGGCAGCAGAATGCGATCGGGATCCTTTCACTCCCGATCCAAAACCTCCTTCACACAAGGATGCACAGGCATGACCGCAGGAGCAGAATACTGGAACTGGCGAAGGAGAGAACCTCCAGACGTACCAGGGACATCATCCGCAGGAAACCCCATATTCTCCTTGACATGGCTCAGCAAATCCGGCAACATGTCCTTGTCAACATACTTGCCCTTCACCAAATCAGCGTCCAAACCACCATCCTCAGAGCCAGAGGGCGAAGAAGAGGGAGAAGGAGGAGGCACACCCCTGGACCGCGACTTGGACTTAGCCTTAGAACCCCCAGGCCCGGAACCACCCATCTCTGGCAAGGTCTCCTGGATGGGAGCCTTCAACTTTGCATCACCCCTCGTGCGACGCCTGGAGCGCCGGGGTTCAGGAGAAGAGGAGGAGGAGGAAGCCGAGGAAGTGGAGGACTCCTCGACATGCTTGCGCTTTCGTGAATGTTTCCCCATCTGAGAAAGCCCCAGCAAGCAGGACAAACCAGCAGGCAGGAAAACCAGCAAGAAAATGAGGAGCCCAGGCCGCAGCAGGAGAAACAGCAACAAATCGCCTGCAGCAGCACAAACCAGCTCAGCGACCGTTATCCCCAAGAAAAAGGACGAAATGCAGGGAACAAAGAACACCCAGTCAATTTAAATGCCCCCAAACCGCTATGCAGTACTTACGCCAGGAACCGGCAAACAAGCCTCTCACTGCCCGTAGCCGGGAACCTCAAACGCCTGACTTCCCCTTCCAAATCCAGGAAGTCAGGCAAGGGCCGGAAGGAAGCGCCCCAGCAACCACGGAGCCGCCGCACCTCCCGGAGCCACACACGATAATGGCCGCGTCTCGCACAGCCCGGCAGCACAGAGACGCGGCCCGACACTGCCACCATGCCTCCAGAGCCTCACCCCGCTGGAACAGACCTCGACACCCACGAGCAGGGACAGAGGCGGCAGACAGCGTCACGGGAGACTCCCCAAGCCCGGCAGGAGGAGTCAGCCCGGAAGATCCAGCTCCCACCCGAGGCCAAGCCACAGGTGAGTCTCCAGGAGCCCACCGGCTCCTGGACCTAAAAACAGAAAACTGTCGTCAAACAGAAAAAAGAACAGGAGGCATGCTGGGTACTGTACCCTTATGTACTCCCTATAGGGAGAGGGAGGGGCGTACCAGCATTCCTTCTTTCTTTTTTCTGTCGTGAGATGGACATATCTCACTTGTTAGTAATGAAGGGGACGAGGACAGGAGGGACCTGGGGGTAATACAATCCCTTGAACAACCCCCTAGTTAGTTGCAGCGCAACACGCTGCGTGCTAACCTGTCAACACTAATGTTGTAATAATATCGTGAAATTTTGAGTTGCATTTTGCAGAATGATATGCTTTGAATTTCGTTTTACTATAATGCATATATGTGGTCTCAGCACATAAATATGTGTATATTGAACTAAGGTTTATCCATAGCAATGACTGAATACAACTGTTATGTACGACTTTTGCTGTTTACAAATGGCGACCATGTTTCTCAATCCAAGCAGGCTAATTTGCAGATCCTCTTCTATGTTTACTGTGGAAGTTTGTTTATGCACGTCCGTGAGAACGCGAATGTATCGTGGGATCAAGACACCGCCGGATGTCGAAACGCGTAGCGTTATCATGGAATAAATGGTGATTGTCTAAATCTCACTCCGAGTGCGCAATTTTATTTGCCATTCGAACTTTAATCAATTTTGACCGGCTTGGGTTTCTGCCGGCATTGCGCCACCTGACGACGGGATAGATCTCGGAAGAAACCACTACTTGCTTGAAAAAAAAAATATATATATATATATTCTTTTTTTTAACTTATTTTAAACTTTGCGAGGCCCCTTCAGCTCCCCATACACTGCTGCCAGCTCTCGTCTGTATCCTAGTCGCCCACCACTTTTGGCCAATATGTTTGGAAACAGGCTTTCAATCCATTCCAAGATGGCTGTCCTTGCATGCACCTAAATGCTCATTGTCACTTAGGAGTTGCCATCTTTGAATGGGCTTTCATGCACTTGGATGGTTAGCTATCTTTGTATGTTTTTGTAAAACATTTCCACAGAAATATGCAAAGACTCTACCTTTAATAACACATGCATGCGCATGCACGAAAGGTAATGTTTAGGTCTTGCCTACAGATAGCATTTATCCTGTCTCCTGTTGAAGACCTGTTGTGGAAAATACCAATACTTACTGCAGACCTTGGCCCAGCCTAATTCTTTTCCTCGGGTGGCTTTTGTTAACCTCATATGCTTGATTCTTATTTGGTGGGTTCCCTTACTAATCTTGTGTCTGTCCGTTCCTGGAGAGTAGCTCCTGTACCATCCTTTTGATTAGATAACTTATATCCTTTCACTCATATTCAGGGAACAATTTATTTTCTTTTGCATATGATTGCATGTCATTTCTTTCTCTCTCCTAATATTTTGCCTCCACTCTAAATATCCTCCTGCATGCTCCATGTTGCTTCCTTCCTCACTTATCTAGCTGGTCTGTTGCTCCCCACTCTCCCACTGCAGCCTTCTTTTAATACTTTGTTGGGAGGGCTAGGCAGCTACAATTTGCTGCTGAGCAGTTCATCAAAGCATGCTTTTGCACATGTTTAAATAATATTTTTTATTTTTTTATTTACTGCTGCAAGATTGGTGTTCACCCTCTTGGAACAGTAAATAAAAAAATTGCGACTGTGTTGCTGTGTGTGCCAACATTTATGGTGACGCATGCACGTGCATACATCATTATGCTGGGCTGCAGTAGAGTAATGATGTATTTGCGCACATGTAAGGATACATACATATATACATGGCAACATGTATTTTTTTTTCGAAGCTGAATTTCATTGGCAAAAAGCTTTTTTTGAGGCAGCAGGGCAAGCAGTTTTTACGCCCCCCTGTTCTGAACAACTGTGACCATTGGCATGGACTGATCATTATTTGATACAGATCCACTGCCCTACTCCGGCTATACAACCTAAGTCAGTGGTGTGTCCTATCCCAAGACGGCGCTGGAATAAACTAAAGCTGGACGAGTTTTTCCATCTCTTATCGACCGACTCATTAGACACAACTGGGTCGGCAGATCAGGTCTATGATAGGTTTTGTAACTGGGTAACCAGGGCTTTAGACACCCTCATCCCCATTGTATGCTGTAAAACGGGGACCAGTAAATCCAGCCCTTGGTATGATGACTCGTTGCGGGCACTGAAGGTTTCTTGTAGGCGTGCAGAGCGGGCCTGGCGCAAATCCTATAACAGAGTGAAGACAGTTTTGTACTTGTCCACGGTGAAACTATATCACCGGGCAGTGTGCAGAACCAGCGCCGCCTTTTATGCCGCACAATTCAGGACTAGTTCTAACCCGTCTAAGGCTATCTTCAAGGTGTTGAAAGATCTTACTGCCAAAAAGGTAACTACGATCCACCAGAGCTCTGTTGAGCACTGCGAAAAATTGGCGGATTTCTTTTTGGAAAAGGTCAATGCCATTTATCGGGCTTTTCCGGTGGCTACTCCTTCGGCTAATCCACCTCTTAAGCCGTTAACAGCAGAGAGGTTGCATTCTTTTCCTACTATAACACCTGATAGCCTCGACAAATTGGCTCATCAAGTGAAGTCGGGGTCCCCAGCGGATCCGCTTTGCCCAGCTGTGTTCAAAGACTTAGCGGTACATGACACCTCACCGCTATGCTCTTTGATCAATACGTCGCTCACATCTGGTGTAGTCCCACTGAAGTGGAAACGAGCCATGGTTCGTCCTATTCTTAAGAAACCTAGCCTGGATGGTAGCAAGCCCGAGAGTTATCGGCCAATCTCACTCCTACCCTGGCCTGCTAAGGTGACTGAGGCGCATGTCAACGCGGTCCTCTCGGAACATCTACTTCATGCTGATGTCCTCGATGTGACGCAGAATGGGTTCAGGGCTGGTCACAGCACGGAGACGGCTCTGCTGTACATGGTGGAGCATCTTCGCTCCGTGCTCGATGCGGGGAAAACGGCGGCGCTGGTGCTATTAGATCTGAGCGCCGCCTTTGATACCGGATCGCACCCGATCCTTCTGCGTCGCTTAGAGGAGGTTGGCGTCACCGGCATCGCTCTCCAATGGTTCTGGTCCTTTTTAGCCAATCGGGCCTTTAGCGTGACCGTCCCGCCGTACCAGTCCAAATACCATCCGCTGGGCCTGGGGGTTCCCCAAGGCTCCTCGCTGAGTCCTACGTTGTTCAATCTATACGTAAGGCCGCTAGCTGAGGTTGTCAGGCAATGGGGTATGACAATGGTGTCATACGCTGATGACACCCAGCTAGCGGTAACGATCAGCGGGGACGCCGATGTCGATGCCCCCAGGTTCCAACAAGGACTGCGGGCGGTCGCCGGTTGGATGACGTCCAACTGTCTCCAACTGAACGCTAGTAAGACCGAGGTCATGATTTTTGTCAAACAACCGGAACTTTGGGGAGAGAGGTGGTGGCCAGGGGATCTGGGCCCTACTCCCATCCCAGTGGCCGAGCTTAAAAACCTCGGGGTCTGGTTGGACCCTTCCCTTACGTTTGCCTGTCATACCAAACGTACGGCGGCCTGTTGCTTTGGTATCCTGCGCGGGCTCCGTCCAGTGCTTAAGTTCTTTGATGCCTCCACTAGGCAACTCATGATCCAAGCCACTGTCATCTCTAGGCTGGATTATGCGAGCTCCCTATTGGTAGGCCTGAACCAGGCAGAGATTGGACGTCTGCAACGGATCCAGAATGCCGCAGCTAGATCGGTGGTAGGATTACCTAGATCGTGCCCCACCTCTAGTACCCTGCGTTCATTGCACTGGCTCCCGGTGGCCCAGCGGATCCAGTTTAAGATTCTGAAGGGGTCCCCAGCTATGATTCTTGCTACACTTTTGGCCCATTACATTCCAGCCCGAGCTTTAAGATCTGCTGATTTAGAACTGGCGGTTGTCCCGCGCTTCAAGCGGAGCAGGGCCGGCGGGCGCTCCTTTCAAGTTCGTGCGGCGTTGCTTTGGAACTCCCTTCCCCCGGCGATTCGTGCCCTTTGGCATCTGCTCTCCTTTCGCCGTGCGGTGAAAACTTTTTTATTCCCTTAGTTTAAATTTGTCTGATTTATTGTTTCGTTGTGTTGTGCAGCTGCCTTGTCGGGCGCCAGGACGCGCCTTGGCTGGAGCATCTGTGCGCCTAATAAAAACGCATAACATAACATAACATAACATAACAATTGTATTGCCTATTGTCTGTTAATTCAAGCATGCATCACAAATTGTTTTTGTATATGCATGCACACAAAGTCACACACACATATATTTATATACACATGTGCGGTTCTTAAAAGAGAGAGACAGAGTTGGTAGTAGAGATAGAGAGGATTTTGAGAGAAAAATTGACAAAGGTAGGGAAAGATTATGATGCGGGAGGGCCTTGAAAGGTGGGGGTCTCTGGGCAATTTTCCATTTTGCTCAGGGCTTAAAACATGACTGAGAAGTGTCCCATGCTGTGCGGCTTTGTGGAAATACACCTCAGACTCGAAACATTGCACATAGCATCATCCTTGGATGTTTACCGGCAGATTCCCACATCTGGGCGGGTCTGAGGGGCACTACATTCCCATACTTTTTTAATGTATGGAAAACAGTTCCCCTAGTTTTTGTAAAAAGACAACCATCCCAGACTGGTTAATTGCGACAGTTGAAATGCTACAGCAGAAGTATAAGGCAGGGGAGTCTCCTATGCTGTAAAACTGAGGGAGGGGCTGACAGCTAAACAAGCCTGCTTGCCTGAAAGAAATATAAATGTGTTCAATTTGTTAATCTGGAAATGTAAAGTGCTTGGCAGACGGTATTGGCTTTAATTGATGGAATCACTTAAAGTTTCCTGATGACACAGATTTTTTCTTTTTGAATGGTATTTCCAGGGAGTTACCAGCTGAGCTATGAAGTGTGTGCTATTAAAGGGCAATTACAAAAAAATACTATATGTACAGTCTGGGTATTACTAAAATCTATATTTTGGAAGCACTTTTTTTTAATCTTAAATCTTTTTGCTCATTTTGTAGCAGCCTATCTTATACTGTGTGTAATGCAAGTTTAAAATAATGACTTTCATATACACAGTGCCTTGTGTTACAGACTTGGACCTCATAGCACTAAACACGCACAAGTCACTATTCTCCATTGTAGCAACCAGGATTCATTTTTGGGGCTCTTGTGTTACCCGTACAGACCTCTGCTGTTCATTGACTGTGATAACCTAAATCGAACTATTTCCCACTGATTAACTTAGCTTGCATTTATTTTTCATTTAAGCTGTGCTTTATTTGATATATAGTTACCTGAAGATGAAAGACCGACAAAAGTTACAAACCCTTTTGTTTTTTAGCCACGCCTTTGAGCCCGTCCCAGGCTCATTTGCGCGTGGCATCACAGTTCCCATACTTTTTAATTATTTTTTTTAATGTCCCACATTGACTGTAAACTGCCAGTTTTAGCGGCTCCTAATGCACGTGGTCGCGGTTATTTTTCACGTTATCCCAAACCGCCCTTTGCAGACCAGGGGGGCACCGTTGCATGAAGTCATTTTCCCAGGGTCACACAGCACTGAAGCGGGAAGCTGGGATCAGAACTCGGTTCTCTCGGATGTACAGTGAGCACTTTCAGTACTGGCCCGCATCCTCCCGGTGTACACAGCTGCCCTCGCCAGCACAGATCGCTTCCTGTTGCATCCTGCAGGCTGGGATGTGGGTGTCCGCTGGGGGAAGGCTGAAGTCAGCTCCGCCCGCTCCTGTACCGAAATTGACCAGAAAACCAGCAGCCTGCGTGGCACAACGCAGTACTCTCTGCAGATCTGCCCGGAGCCCCTCCCGGCGCTCCAGCCACGGCTGAGCGGCCAGTCCTCCCTCACACCAAGGATCACACCGCATCAGCTGCAGAAACTCACTCTTACCCACTCTTTTCACTCACTTCATTTCTCGGTTACTTTATCTTTTCCACCCTCTGCCCCCTTTTATTCAGCTCTCTCTGTGTTGCTCCTTACCCGCTCCCTTTAGCACTGTATTCCTGCAACAGATAATACCGCCATCTCTAACCCTCTGCCCCCTTTTATTCAGCTCTCTCTTTGTTTCTCCTTACCCGCCCCCTTTAGCACTGTATTCCTGCAACAGATAATACAGCCATCTCTCCACCCAGCAGAGGGAGGCAGGAAGGAGATGTATAACTGCAGAGGGGATCCAAGTAAATGAAGACCCAGGTTCATCAGACTCCGAAAGCCCAGGATTACCTTAAATGGCACATTAAACGCTTCGGCGTTCACTGGTATTGAAAAGTTATAATCGATGCTCAGGAGCAAGTGTGGGGAGCAGCTGCAAGGAGCCTGGCCAGACCGGAGGAACTGGAGCATGATGTACCCACTCTGAGTGGAGTGGGAGCAGGCCCCATAGGCGCTGGAGGGAGGGTGATAAGGCAATGGTGGGATTTACCTCGTTGGGGCGGGCTGGGGGAGGGAGGGTGTGGAGGGGATACATAAGCATGTGGGGTATTAACCTGCCACTGCAGTTAGTGAAGACCAGGACAGTTTTGGACAGTTGAGTCTGTATCTCTGAGGGTGAGTGTGGCCATTAGAATGGGTGTCTCTGGATGCAGGGCGCTCCCTAAAGGCCAGCTGATTATGGATATTGGATATCCAGAAATTACTACCTGCCGTGGGTGCTCTCTCCCCGCCTATCAGGCATTATGGTCATCTCTCTGTCATACACTCTCTCAGTTCAGGCCTATATCCTTGGAACAGTCCAGGGATGCCATTTTACAGTGCAAGTCTGGGTTTCCTCTTGATGCGTGCCCTCTGACATTTCTTGCAGAAGCTTAGGACATTATCAACCCTGTGATTAACTCTGTTTTCAATCTCTCTCTATCCTCCGGGGTTTTGCATGATGATTGGAAGGTTGCTAAATGGCCCCTCTGCTTAAGAAGCCTGCATTGGACCCCAGCATTTTCTCCAACTATAGGCCCATCTCTTTGTTGCTGGCCTTGACAAAAATGCTGGAAAAGCTTGTTAACATCCAAATCTTGGAATATCTTGAGAAATGGACTTTGCTACACCCCAGCCAATCTAATTTTCGTCCGCGTCATAGCACAGAATCAGTAGTACTGGAAATCTCTGTGAGCGTTGGATTCAGTGAGAAATGCAGCCCTGATACTTCTTGACTTCACTGCCACCTTCGACACCATCCCACACTCTATCCTCTTGCACTGTTTACCATCTTCGGTGTGGATGGTTCTGTGTTGGACTAGTGCAAGTCAGATTTTTGACTAATAGAGGCAAATCGGTTTGGATCGCTCCTTTTTCCTCAGAGGTCAAGGCAGTTAACCAAGGGGTCCCGCATGGCTCTTCTCTTAGCCCTACCATTTTTAACATTTTCATAGCGCCCCTGGCATCTGTTGTTGAGCTGGTTGGCTGTAAAGTCCTTTCTTACGCCGATGACATGCAGCTGCTCTTTACCTTCGAGCGTTCGCCTGCCTCAAACGCAGCCCATTTTCTGACAGCATGCAAGCCAACTGAAATGCAATGCAGAAAAGACTGAAGTTATCTCTTTCTGGTCACATTTGTCCAACTGGTGGGAAGATCTTTGACCCTGACCTGCCACCTCCCTCTCTAGTGGTAAAACATATGGGAGTAAAACTGGATAATACCGTCTCTATGAAGGCTCGGATTTCTGCAGTAATAGGTCAATGCTTTGCGCTGCTCCATACCATTACAATATTTCTTCCCCTTCTGCCTTTGGAAGCAAGAAGAGTAGTGATCCATGCCATGATCACTTTTCATCTTGACTTTGCGAATGTTCTGTTCTTGGGAGCGGCTGAAGCCCAGGTGAAGCGCCTGCGGATGGTACAAAACGTGGCAGCCAGGTTGTTTCTCCGTCTGCCTTGGCATTCCCCAACGACCGCTGTTCTCAAGGTTTTGCATTGGCTGCCAGTTAAGAAACTTATTCTCTTCAAAGCGTTAGGGATGGTCCATACAGCAGTGTTCTCTTCTAGCCTTCGATATTTGGTTCATAGATTCACATCAGTATATTCCCTCCAGAACGCTGCTCTCCTCTTCCACTTCTCTTTGAGTTATTCCACGCTTTAAGCGGATTTGATTGGGCGGTAAGGCCTTTCCTTTTTTGGCTGACAAGCCCTGGAATTTGCTCCCCTGTGAGCTGTGACAGACTCTTTCTGAGCCCGTCTTCTGGAAAAAACATAAGACTTGTTTTTTCTCTGGGGAGAAGTAGTATGGGACCGGGCACCAGGGCTCTCCTGCTAGCGCTGGGGCACTCGGAGTAGCCATGCGCTTTATAAATCTATCATTCATTCATTCTCTGAAGGCCAGCTGGTTACGTTTGAAGGCTGCAGGGCACTCTCTGAAGCCAGCTAGTTATGCTAGAAGTCTGCATAGCACTCCGTAAAGGCCAGCTAGTTATACTTGAAGGCTGCATGGCACTCTCTGAAGGCCAGCTAGTTATGCTTGAAGGCTGCAGGGAATTCTCTGAAAGCCAAATATTAATGTTTGAAGGCTGCACGTCACTCTCAGAAGGCCACCTAATTATGCTTGAAGGCTGAATGGCACTCTCTGAAGGCCAGCTAATTATGCTTGAAGGCTGCATGGCACTCTCTGAAGGCCAGCTAGTTATGCTTGAAGGCTGCAGGGAATTCTCTGAAAGCCAAATATTAATGTTTGAAGGCTGCATGTCACTCTCTGAAGGCCACCTAATTATGCTTGAAGGCTGTATGGCACTCTCTGAAGGCCAGCTAATTATGCTTGAAGGCTGCATAGCACTCTCTGAAGGCCAGCTAGTTATGCTTGAAGGCTGCACAGCACTCTCAGAGGGACATCTCCTTATGTTTGCAGGCTGCCCAGCATGCTAGGAAGGCTAGCTAGTTATGCTTGAAGGCTGCATGGCACTCTTGGAAGGTTATCTAGTTATGTTTGAGGCTGCACAGCACTCTATGAAGGGCAGCTAGTTATACTTGAAGGCTGCACAGTATTTTCAGAAGGCCAGCTAGTTATGTTTAAAGGCTGCATGGCACTCCCTGACGGGCAGCTAGTGATATTTGAAGGTTGCATGGCACTCTCTGAAGGCCACCTAATTATGCTTGAACGCTGCATGGCACTTCCTGTAGGCCAGATAATTATGTTTGAAGGCTGCACAACACTCTCTGAAGGCTATTTAGTTATATTTGGAAGTTAGCTCTGAGAGCCATGTGAGGATCTTTGAATGTGCAAGGAAGATTTTCTGAGGGCATACTGAGGTATCCAAAGGTAAGACCGAGGCTCTCTAAAGATTAGCTCGGGTGGTAAGGACCAGCTGGAGGCGACTGGGTAAAGGGTTAGCTCTGAGAGCATGCAAAGTGGCTCTAGAGGTGCAGTGAATCACTTTTGTGGGCATGCCAAGGGTGTTATTCAAGGTCAGGTGATAGTGGCAGTCAGTTGGTCAATGAGAGAAAGATTATGGACTCTGTGTGCATGCTGGATATTTCTGAGGCCACATCAATTGTCTTTGAGAGCAAACAAGAGTTGTTCAAGTACTACCCGGAGACCAAGTAACATGATTAAAGATTCAACAGACACCACAGTGGTTCCTGTTAATGATTACCGGGGAGGAGAAGTGGCCTGGGTACACCAAAATATGGTTAGCACTAGCAGCAGTAGTGGCAAAGCGCAACATGGCCAGGTGTTGGGGAGCCTAGGTACTTCAGAAGATAGCAGATTGGCAAGCTGATACAGACTGGTGCTTGCTAGCAGAACAAATCATATATATAAAAGCAGAGGATGCTCAAAGAAGTGGGGGAAAATATGGGGGCGATGGCAGGCTTAATAAGGTCTGTAAGAGGGGCCTCCAACTAGGGCGCGGCTCATAATAATCTACGTGGAGGTTCCATTTCATGTGTAAAATGTAATTCAAACTAAATGTTCGAACAAGCCTGTACAAAACTGTATCACTGATGTACTGCTATTTTGTTGTTACAATAAAAAGTAAAAAAAAAATACTACCTGGTGATGTCAAACTGTAAGGTGAGGGACATATGTGCTGGTTGAAGGGCCAAATGGAGGTGTCAAATGCACGGCCTGCGGGAGGGAGGGCAGGGACAGTTTTTCTGAGAGTGGGGCTGACTGTGTCTTGAAGGACAATTATGGTGTCTAGGGATTGGCTGATAGTCTCCAGTGGTATGCTGGGGTAGTCTAGAGATAAGCTGAGACTGATGACATTTAATAACCAGCTGGGTCTGTATGTAGGCTTGTTGAGCCTTAACATCTCTGAGGGTATGCTTTGGACCTATGAGGGCCAGGGTTTTGAGGGTGGTGTTTAAGAGTAGACGGCGGTGTCTGGAGGCAGACCGAATGTTTCAAAGGCCTGGGGGTCTCTAAAGGCCTGTTGAGCTGTGTTGGGGCATGCCAAGAGTCTCCAAAGGCTGAATTGGGATGTTAAGGGACCAGCTAAACCTGTCTGATAGAAACTTGTTGGCCACCTACACTTAAATGACAGTCTCAGAGCACTTTATACAGGTTATAAAGAGCCATTGGTGAATATCGGAACCTTTTTCAGGGTAGATAGAGGATGTTTAAGGACCAGCCGTGCATGTCTGATTGTTCTCTGAGGACCTCTAATGCCAGCCAGTTAGGCCTGTAGGCCAGCTGAGGGTCTCTGAGGCATTCCAAGGGTCTCTTGAATAGTTTGCTGAGGGTGTCAATGGGCCGACTGAGGGTCCCAAAGGGCTAGCAGGGGGAAGTGTAAGGACCAGCATGCGGTGGCTGGTCAGTGCGAGGGTGTCTGAAGGCATGCTGGTGATCTGGGAGAGCATGCATAATGTTCCTTGGGGGTCACCAACTCTCAGTGTGGGCAGGCCAAGGGTATTTAATTAACAGCTGTGGGTTGCTGAAAGCAAAGTGATGGTTTCTGATAATGTGCCTGAGGGTCTCTGAGGATGTGTACGCGAGCCAAGGTTATCTAACACACAGAGAGGTATTCAAGGGTCCTTTTAACTGCATTTAAGGGTCTGTTGGCAGTGTCTGAAAGGCAAACCCACAATGGTATCAAATATCCAGTTTGGGTACCTGATGGGAATCCAAGAAAGGTATCTAAAGGTAGGCAGAGAGCCGGCTTGAAGTATTTACGGAACAGTTTAGTTGTCAGATGCTGGTTGAGGGTTGCTGATGTTCTGCTGGAGGTGTCTGAGAATATACTGAGGTGTCTAAAATGCAAAGAAGAGTCTCTTCAGGTCAACTTATGTTCTCTGGCGGGCTTCTCGGAGTATCTGAAGGCAGTCCAAGTGTCTGGGCAATCATAAGGGATCTCCAAAGACCTGCAGGGAATATCAGAATGGGCTTGCTAAGTCTCTCTGAGCATGAGGTCCAAGGGACTTTTTTGACCAGCTCGGAAACTTTGAGGGTGAGATGATGGTTGAGAGCTTTCTGGAAGTAACCAAGGGTCTGTGGGAGCATTTAAACCTTTCTGAGGGAAGACATGGATGCCTAAAGAGGAGCAGCCAATTTCTGGAGTTTGGCCGTGGGTGGGGCGGGGGGCATGAGGGCTAGGTGTGTTTTTTTTAACTACCTCAAGTCTCTGAGGGCCCCAAGTCAGTGAGTACTTAACATATTCAGAAGAGCAGCAATAGATTAAACGAGAGTTGTCAACGCTGGCTGTTTTGACTTTTGTATATTGTGAAAGATTTTACCAAACTTGACTAACACAAAGTGCAACATTAGTGTGGATAGCAGCAGTGCAAAGTTCCCTCTCACACAGAACAGATCCAGAACAGACAGCAGGAGTGCATATTTCCTCAAACTCAGAGAATAGATACAGTAGGTGCAGCAGCAGTCCAAGTAACTAACACACATAAAAATGCAACGCAGCAGCAATGATTGTGATAGTCTGGGTTAGAGTAGAGTATGTGTTAGTTAGTGTGTGTCATTCAGTGGGTGTATTGGTGTGATATCTGGTGGTGTGACGATATTTGTGTTGGTGTGTTCCACCTTTTGTTCACCTGGAACAATGGCAAACTGCAATTCACCTGTCTCACTCTTGCCTGAAGTGATAGCCTTCTTGAAATGCACCTGTAGGTCCTCTCCTGTGATCATGGGATTTGAAGTCCCTCTTTTCATGCACATGTAGGGCACAAGGGCCAGATTCCGCTCACCTGGAAACTTTCTAATAGCCTTATGCATTGGCTTATTCCTTGACATCTGAAGTTCATGGACCCCTCTTATCCCTTCTTCCAGGGGCCAAGGGTTGGATCATGCTCTTCTGAAGTCTTGTCCCCTTTTATGCTCTCTTGAAGCCCTCTCTTGACACCTGAGGTTGGGGGCCTCTTCTTGTTTGTGCAGCACCAGAGGTGGAATGGAGGATCTAGCCCCTCCAGGTTTGTTTGTGCTGGGCAGTGGCTGTGATTCCCGGTCATCTGAGTGAGTTGGAGTCAGGGTTATGTGCATCAGGAAGTTGTAGATGGTAAACAGCACGTGCAGAATTAGCAGCCCATATATCTTGTGCAAGAATAAGTCCTCTTTGCCCAGGAAAGTGGGGATAGGCTTATAGTATTACGTGATCTCTGTCTAGCTGAAGCTGCCAAGAAGACCACCTCTCAGCAGCATACCTCTATGCTGCTACAGAACAGACCCATCAGACAGCAACATACCAGTATATTAAAGGCAACAGGCTTAGGCATGTGGGCAGAGGAGCTTGCAGGGATATCTGCTTTTTCCTGGTTGAAAAGGACAGCAGTTGGGGGATTCATGGCTGGCACGCATCGGCTTCCCACCACCCTTGAAATATAGCTCCTTGCAATTTACCAACCTTTGCAGCCTTTGCTGACCCTGAAGCATTCCTCCCTCTTGCTGCCTTACTTTCCTGCAGCCTGAAAGCCATTGTAGCCTGTCGCCCATGCAGCCTCACACCCTTCTGTAGACTGTAGCCTCAGTCAAAAGTTATCAGCACAAACCGTGTCTCCTAATCACCCTCGACCTATCATCGGCATTCGATACGGTTAAACACTCACTATCGCAGACCACTCCAGTCACATTAGGTGTCCCTCAGGGCTATTCATTCTCGCCCACTCTTTTTAACCTGTTTAAGGAGCCGCTAATGGAAATTCTGAGTTCCTCCAACATTCACTATCATATATGCTGATGATACCCAACAATACTTAAAAGTCTCCTCCCCGGAAGACATCAGACACAACTGTACAAATTACTCCGAATTGGCTAGCATCCGATCACTTCATAATAAACACTCAAGAAAACGAATTCCTCCCAGACAGGAAACAGCACAGGGGCAGTATTCCTCCTCAGCTTCTCCGGCTCTTCTCCTTGGCAAAGGTTCCTCTTGATTTAGCAGAAGTGATCTAAAATTCTCCAGTATTAGGGTGTCTTTCATAGAGTCACATGCCTGAATCATTCCCCGTCGTCGGAGTGGGAGTCCCACGGTACATAAAAAAGCAATAATATGCAATAATATTCTTGGAAAAACTTGGTAATAACCAACCAGGAAGTAAAGTAGCCCAAGCTACAAGAGTAAAAACTTCCACACTCATGACTATCCTAGTAATTTTGTAAAGACCAAACTGCAGCCAATCAGGCGACAGCACCCACCAGAATGTTCTCCCCAGAGGCTCAGGCTCTCAGATTTTCTACCGCACGTCGTGTGAAGGAAGTCTCCCTGAGCTCTGCTCAGTTTTCTTCAATTTTGTCTTCATTATATCACAGTTTTGTAATGTCTTCTTACACGAAGTCTATCTTCAGACCCTGCGTCACTTGTGGAAAGCTGAGACCTTTTCCTGTGAACCCTCATGAAGAGTATATGGACCAGCACTCTGCCTGTCTCTGACATGGTAGGAGGAGAAGGGGTTGTTCTTGTGATTAGACTATACCCCCCTTCTGATGTGGGAGGATTTTTATTTTATTTTTTGTTTGTCCTGCATATTAAGCTTTTAAGTGATGCTTCTCCTCTACTTCACCAGCTAAAGTAACATCACAATTAAGGGGTCTCTGGCCTTCTTTGAGTCTGCCTCCCACATCTATGCCCACGAGATTTACTCTCAGGCGTCTAGACTCACTCTGCGCACTTTTCTACGTGAAAAACGATACGGTCTATGTACTCTCTGAAGACAATCTCTGCCGTCACTGGTGCTCTGCGATGACAACGGCTCCAGGCATTCGTCGACGACAGTGAGGACAGTGTCCTCTCGTCGACTGCAGGCTCGTCGACCACTGTGAGTTTTGTCGATGGTTAAATTTAGTGGACAGTTGGCCTCGTCGATGGTAGGCTCATCGACGGTAGGCTCGTCAACGGTAGGCTCATCGACGGTAGGCTCATTGACGGTGGGCCTCGTCGACGGCGGGCCTCGTCGACGGCGGACCTCGTCGACGGCGGACCTCGTCGACGGTGGGCCTCGTCGACGGTGGGCCTCGTCGATGGTGGCCTCGTCGACTGTAGGCTCGTCGAAGGTGAGCTCTGTAGACTGTAGGCTCGTCGACAGTGAGCTCCGTAGACGGTGAGCTCCATAGGCAGTGAGCTCCGTAGACGGTGAGCTCTGTAGATGGTGAGCTCTGTAGATGGTGAACTCAGTAGACGGTAGGCTCGTCGACAGTGAGCTCTGTAGACAGTGAGCTCCGTAGACGGTGAGCTCTGTAGATGGTGAGCTCCGTAGATGGTGAGCTCCGTAGAGGGTGAGCTCCGTAGATGGTGAGCTCCGTAGACGGTGAGCTCTGTAGACGGTAAGCTCTGTAGACGGTGAGCTTTGTAGACGGTGAGCTTTGTAGACGGTGAGCTTTGTAGACGGTGAGCTTTGTAGACGGTGAGCTTTGTAGATGGTGAGCTTTGTAGATGGTGAGCTCTGTAGACGGTGAGCTCGTTAGACGGTGAGCTCTGTAGACGGTGAGCTCTGTAGACGGTGAGCTCGGTAGACGGTGAGCTCTGTAGACGGTGAGCTTCGTCAACATTCAGCTTCGTTGACGGATGACCCTGTCAACTGTTGGATTCGTTGACGGTTGAGCCCGTTGACAGTTGGTTTCACGCACTGTTGACTTTTATGCACAGTGCTTTTGTAGACTATTTATTTCGTCGACAGCAGCTTTCCGCTACATCCCCGTGATGGCTTTTTTACTTCCGCCATTATTCTTCTTGGACAGCGCATAGCCGTATGAACATGTTTTTTCTTCAGATCAGAATTATGTATTTCTGACAGTGAGGCTGCCACGGCCTGTACCATGGTAAGATTACGTCTTCTCTTACAACTGGATTTCTATTGCATTCACCTCTGGTGAATATTGGAGTTTTTCCCCTCCTTATGAAGAGAGCAGCGAATCGCTTTCCACTTTTCCCTCGTCCTGAGGGAAGAGTTCTGTTTTTCTCTATGATTTAAAAAAAAAAACGCACAGGAACAAGTTCGTTCAGTTCCTATCATAGACTTTATTTAGCAAGAAGGTGTTAAACTCATGCAGGGTCAATCTCTTGGCTGTTCATGTGCCGGGAGTTGCAAATGTGCTGGCGGACACCCTCAGCAGGTCAACGGTGTTTAACCACGTATGGGAACTGCAAAAGCCAACGGCGGATGGAATCTTCCAGCCGTGGGGTCATCCTGATCTGGACCTCTTTGTGACCAAGAAAAATAGCTAATGCCTGTTCTTTGCAAACTGGAATCCCCACAGGGACTCTCAGGGGAATGCGTTTTCGATCGACTGGTCTCAAATATATGCTTACGCATTTCCTCCGATACCGTTGGTTCCCAGAGTTCTCCGGAAGATGAAGAAAGAGCTGTGTCGCTTGATTCTCATCGCCCCCAGTTGGCCTCGCCAGTACTAGTTCACAGAACAACTTCTTCTCCTCTCGGAGTGCGCTCCAATACAGTTTCGACCAATACCGAATCCACTCTCCATTCAGAATGCTCAAATTTGCTATCCGTATCCGGCTTCTCTAAAAATAACAACTTGGCGCATGAGCACCTTGAATTCGCTCATCTGAATATCTCTGCGGATTGTACGGAGGTACTGGATATTGCGCGAGCACCTGCTACAATAAAGACATACAGACTTAAATGGAAAAGATTCTGCATTTGGTGTCAATCTGCTAGGGTTCACCCATTTCATGCAACACCGGACCAGATATTACCTTTTTTCTTGCACTTAGCAAGATCAGGCTTATCTCATGCAACGTTGAAGGTCTTTTTTGGCAGCTATTTCAAGGTACCGTCAGGATGGGTCCACCTCTCTTTATTCTTCAAGAATACAACAGTTCTTTAAGGGCCTAGTCAGAATGTTTCCTCCTGTACGTCGCCGCTTCCATCATGGCATTTTAATGTAGTATTAGCGCAGCTCATGCACCACCCATTTGAGCCAATTCACAGAGTGTATTTCAAAGTCCTAACATGGAACATTTCTCTTTTGCTAGCGAAGAGTCAGTGATGTTCAAGCTTTTACCGTCAATTCACCTTTCTTACAAATCACGTCCAATTCTGTGGTGCTAGTACAAACCCAAAGTTTATGCCTAAGGTCCCTTCGGGTAAGATGAGCCTCTGTTTTCCCTCCTCCTCTGTACTACTTTCCAGACGCTTAGTCCATGCCTATATTGGGTGCATTCTCATGTGATTGCAAGTTTTTTCAAGCATATATGAATGTTGGTATTTTATTATGTAAATGTTTATACTTGCTATGTACAAACTATGTTACAAATGGCGTCTTCAAGCATTATTTCGGTACTGCTATCTATTTTGATTAAAAAAACACAGTTGATGGACATAATGTAGAACAATGTCATACATTCACCCCAGTACAAGGATCTGGGCTTAAATCCATCGTTTTTTTGCACTCCACACCACCCTGGGTTAGACACTGGCTATATGCAAATCAGCTCTAACCCTGTGCCTCATGGGAACAGTCCAGTCCGAACTACCAAGCCATGTCTTTCCCAGACCGGAATCAAGCATCCAAGGACCGGTTTCTGGCTATCAGCCTTCATCAACCTGGATAGCTTGACTCCAGTGGTGTCTAACCCAGGGTGGTGTGGAGTGCAAAAAAATGATGGATTTAGGCCCAGATCCTTGTACTGGGGTGAATGTATGACATTGTGCTACATTCTGTCCATCAACTGTGTTTTTTGCAATTTTCACCCCGAGTGTGCTGGGTATACTCAGACGTGAGTCCCAGGCTCTCCACACCACTGGAGTCAAGCTATCCAGGCTGATGAAGGCTGGTAGCCAGAAACCGGTCCTTGGATGCTTGATTCCGGTCTGGGAAAGACATGGCTTGGTAGTTCGGACTGGACTGTTCCCATTAGGCACAGGGTCAGAGCTGATTTGCATATAGCCAGTGTCTAACCCAGGGTGGTGTGGAGTGCAAAAAACGATGGATTTAGGCCCAGATCCTTGTACTGGGGTGAATGTATGACATTGTGCTACATTCTGTCCATCAACTGTGTTTTTTGCAATTTTCACCCCGAGTGTGCTGGGTATACTCAGACGTGAGTCCCAGGCTCTCCACACCACTGGAGTCAAGCTATCCAGGCTGATGAAGGCTGATAGCCAGAAACCGGTCCTTGGATGCTTGATTCCGGTCTGGGAAAGACATGGCTTGGTAGTTCGGACTGGACTGTTCCCATGAGGCACAGGGTCAGAGCTGATTTGCATATAGCCAGTGTCTAACCCAGGGTGGTGTGGAGTGCAAAAAAACGATGGATTTAGGCCCAGATCCTTGTACTGGGGTGAATGTATGACATTGTGCTACATTCTGTCCATCAACTGTGTTTTTTGCAATCTATTTTGATTCAGGCATGTGAATATATGAAAGACACCCTAATACTGGAGAAGAACAATAGTTACCTGTAATCTGTGGTTCTCCAGTATTGGTGTCTTTCATAGATTCACATGCAACCCGCCCACCTCCCCTCAGAGGCTCTTGGCTAGGAAGTTTTTAGCTTCACTCCTGTGCGAGAAAATCTGAGAGCCTGAGCCTCTGGGGAGAACATTCTGGTGGGTGCTGTCGCCTGATTGGCTGCAGTTTGGTGTATAAAAAATGACTAGGATAGTCATGAGTGTGTACGTTTTTACTCTTGTAGCTTGGGCTACTTTACTTCCTGGTTGGTTAATACCAAGTTTTCCAAGGATATTATTGCATAATATAGCTTTTTTATGTACCGTGGGACTCCCACTCCGACGACGGGAATGATTCAGGCATGTGAATCTATGAAAGACACCAATACTGGAGAACCACAGATTACAGGTAAGTAACTATTGTTCGTCTGGGGCCTGAGCCCCTCTTTTTATACATCAAAATCCTTTCTTCTCTGAAGGCAGAGAGTGTCTGTACCGAGCCATAACCAGTTCTGTCCTCACTGGTGCAGCTTCTTGGCAGGAGGTGCAGCTTCCTGGCAGGAGGTGGAGACAGCATGCTTTTTTTTAATTTAAACAATTTTTACTGAAACAATTTGCAGAGCATTCCAATGACAGCATAATTTGCATGGCACTACTATATTAGTCACATAATTTTCTTTACAATTCTCATAAACCACAGCTCGTATGCTCCCCCTTCGTATCCCTCCCCTACCCATGGGGGCGTACTTAAGGAGGTCATTCAGTATAACTTGTTCAAATACTCGCATCTGAATCAGAGTCCTCGGGAGGCGGGGGTTCACATATTCCTCCCCGGTAGGTGTTCCAACCTCCCCAGACCTTCTCCCAGTTTTTAAGACAGCCTCAATGTATTTAAACTGATCTTTCTGCGACCATCACCAGGCCCATATCCTTGCACCACTGAGTAAGAGTGGGGCTAATCCTAGACCCCCAGCGTTGTCCAATGTTTTGTTTCGCTACCGTCATGCCTAAGGATCCCCAGTCTCGGGCAATCATGTTTAAGTCTGTTGGTTAAATCTTTATATGTCCATCAGTTGCACTCTTTTTATTCCACTTTTTACATATGTTTGAAAAATTCCTTAACGTTGTGCGACTCCCTCTGTAAGTGTTTTGTCTCGGAACACTGTCCAATAATTCAACATAGATGAGGGCAGGAGTACTACTCTCGGTTTAGAGGTGTGCACACTTTTACTTGGACCAAAGACGGTCCTATTCTTCAATTCTTCATCACTCAATGAAAAAATCCATAAGAAACCTTTTTCTGAAGCATCTTTCAATGAAATATTTTTTATTTTAATGATCTTTTCTCATTAAAACTCATTTTTCAAATATTTGCAGATTTCATTATTTAAAGCATTTCACATCAACCCAATGCATTTCGGGTACAGATGGACCCTTCGTCGGGGGTCACTATGGAAAGAACAAAAAAACAATTTTGAACCCAAAGCTATGTTCACAAATGTATATAAACCAATTACATGGTCCAATTCACTACATAAATTATTGCAAAAGATTACATAGAACAAACGTGATTACTCGTCATTAATTCAAAAAATCTTGGTTGTGAATAACTACATATTCCATGTGTTCAATGCATGATGTAACAATAGCACTCCAAAGTCACACTCCCAGCCTGACTCGAAAAATCTTACTAACAAAAACCCTTTCAAAAATCTAAAAAACAATCTGTCATGCATTTATAAGTTTATCGAACATTTTCAAGTCATAACGACTCGCGTTCCGTGTCAGTTACTTACGGAAACGCACACTCGCGTACCGCTTCTCTTTTCCACCAATGTCTGTCTAGCTACGATAACGTACAAGATTCTAGCTTTTATTTACATACTCATTGGTTGGCTCTGCGGTCACGTGACCGCCGAAGTTCAAAAATAAGAAACTATTGCGAGCGGATTATTAACATTTTCGTATCATGTAAACAAACAAACAAATGTTGACCCAATATTAACGATAGCTTAACTGTCTTTAAAGAAAACTGTAGTATATCAACATAATACAACAAGTAACTCAAATCACAGTGATAATGTGTCAGCCATGTTGGAATGGGATGTAACCAGGGTACACAATGCATATTCTTAAGGTCGATGACATGTTGATCATAACGTAATTTGGATGTAACCTCGGGTCAACACTGTTAACCGAGGCTAATACAGGACTAACAAAATGACTTTCTGATGGTTTATAAAAAACATGCTAATTCCAGTCTGTCATTGAGCCCGTACGGCTGAAGGCTCCCCATCTTTTTTATCCAAAAATATTCTGCTCTGAGTCTCATTTTGTGAGTGTCCATATCTGGGCGTGTTTCCACCACTTCTAATATGGTGAAACGTAACTGAGAAATATTATGTCCAGTTTCTGGCCAGTGTGCTGGCACTGAGGATTTCAAATTTTTTTGCCGAATGTTACTCTTATGTTCTGTTATTCTTACCTTGATCTTTCGTTCTGTTTGCCCAACGTATAGTTTTCCGCAAGGGCATTTAATGCCATAAATCACACCTTTAGTGTCGCAAGTGCTCGAATGTTTTAATGAAATTGTTTGCCCAGTTCTAGGATGTGTGAAGGATGACCCTGTTATTACATTATTGCAATGCGTACAGTTCTCACATTTACGCATTCCTTTGTGAATTGTCTTACTTTGATTCTTTTCTTTTTTCTTTAACAGTTCTTTTAAATTCTTAGATCTGTTGTAGGCAAATGTTATCCGTTCTGCGAACAAAGGTTGAAGATCAGGTTCTTGAGTAATGATAGGCCAATGTTTTCTCATGATATTGGTAATTTGAGATGACTGTACAGAATGTTTTAGAACACACAGTGTAAGTTTTTGGTTCGATTTGTCTTTTTTTGTTAGTAGAGACTCTCTCGTCATGGCCATGACTTTTGTTTTTGACTCTTGTAATAGTTTATTTGGATATCCTCGTTTTTCAAATTTTTTGATCTGTCTGTTGATAATGTCTGAAACATCATTGGAGTCCGATGTGATCCTTTTGTAGCGGATAAATTGGGATATTGGTAGATGCCGCTTCAGAGCATGATGATGAAAGCTCGAATAGTGTAATCCGCTGTTGCGGTCCGTTTCTTTTATATGTACATTCGTGCATATTTGACCTTGTTTTATTGACACTTTTACATCCAAAAAGGATAATTGATGTTGATCAATCTCATGTGTAAACTTGATTCTTTCATGTTTCAAGTTCAATCTCTCAATGTTTAGTTCCAGTTCTTCTTTCTTGCCTCTCCACATGATGAAAATATCATCTATATAGCGCTTATAGACCAACAATCCTGTCTTCCAGTCTGGGTTGTCAAGTATATGATCGCTCTCAAATTTGGACATAAAAATGTTCGCGTATGATGGTGCTCCAGCAAAGCCCATGCTGGTCCCACTACATTGTGCATAATACTCTTGTTCCCATTGTAGATAGCTGTGAAAAAGCGCAAAATGTAAGATTTCCATCAAAAAAATCTTTTCTGGTCCCTCAATTTCATTCTGTAGTAAACACCACTCCATTGCTTCAAGCCCTTCATTGTGAGGGATCGAGGTGTACAATGCAGTTACATCAATTGAACTGAGCCATATTTCTTCATTTTCTGGAATCTCCACATTCTGTAAAATGTTTAGGAACGCAGTAGTATCTTTTATGTGGGTGCACCAATTCTGGACTAGTGGTTGTAGAAACCAATCCAGATATTGTCCGATTGGTTCAGAGAGAGATCCGCAGGCTGATACAATGGGCCTAAATGGTGGTCGTGTTGGATGCTTGTGCACCTTAGGCAACATGTAGAACTGTGGCCTCCTTGGGTATTTTATGTTCAAAAATTGATAGGTTTTATTGTTAATCCATTTAATCTCTAGAGCTTTGTGTAGTATCTCCTTCAGTGTGGCTGCAAAAATTTCAGTTGGGTCTTGTTCAAGTTTGTGATAGATGTTCGTATCCTGTAGATGCTGATTGACACTTTCCTTGTAAAAAGTCGAATTCATTACCACCAGGGCTCCCCCTTTATCTGCTTTCTGGATAGTTATTTCAGTCATGTCTTTCAGAGATTTAAGTGTGCTCCATTCTTTCTTTGAAAAATTACTTTTGGTACCACTTTTGTAATTGATATTCTTGATTTCTGTGGTGATCACTCGTTCATAGGCGTTGATTGTTTTATGTGATATAGGGGCACAAAATGTGCTCTTAACTCTGAATTCTTTGCTTGTGCTTTCCACTTTATCTGTAGGCGGAAGAGTGTTGAAGAAGTTTTTCAGCCTCAATGTGCGTAGGATTTTAAATATGGCTATTTCAGTCTCTTCAGGATTAGATTTGTATACAGGGACAAATGTAATCCATTTGTTCAACAGGTTCATCTGAGCTTTAGATAATGCTGTATCTGAAATGTTAATTACAAGTTCATTTTCTTTTTCTTGGATCTCAGTTCTCGTTCCACTTCTGACTCTTTTACTTTTTCTTTTTCCCCTCCTGGTTTTGAAGGTTCTGCAATTGCGGATGTTGTTGGAACATTGTTGGCCGCTGGGCTTATCTCTAAAAAAGCCTTGTCTGATTGAGTTTTCTGTCCTGTTTGTACATTCTTCTCTATTGGTCTTCTGTTTTGTGTTGTGTCTAACTCGGATACAACGCTCTCCTGAGAGGAACTGATGTTTGTGGATGGTTTTTGCCATTTTCTTTGATTATAAACCTCCGCCCAACTGTACACCTCCTCCAACTTATAATCCACTGTATCTCTTCTGTATTTCTTTATCTTTCTGTCTTCTATTTCTTTTGCATATTTATCCAATTTTTTGTTGATGTCTTCCAGTACTAATGCTAAGTCATCATGTTTGTAAAGTTCCCTTCTGATGCCTTCTAATTCTTCCTCTACTTCTTTAAGTTCCTTTGATAGTTCCTCCACTATCAGCAAGATCAGATCTAAACTGCATTTATTGAGTATTTGATACCATTTGTTGAGAAAGGATTTGTTGTTCCTGCATAACATCGGTTTAAGTGCAATCCTTAAACCACTTGGTATACGTTTATTGCGATGATAATGTATTAATGTTGTAGCATGTAGCCGTTTACTGATTTCACGTTTGCTCATATACTCTAGTTGTTTTAGTAATTGATTCTCCATGTTTAATTGTGGGCTGAAGGCTCTGGTTTCTTTTATCAGTCCATAGATTTGTTCTGCCTCTTCAGACGTGTATGCTAAGGTCTCCGCCTTATTTGTTGTGATCTGTGCAATATCTTCCAAATTCATCTTGATTAGGGGTTGGTGCTAACTGTGGGGGGTAGACACGCACTGAATAAATCTTTATATGTCCATCAGGTGCACTCTTTTTATTCCACTTTTTACATATGTTTGAAAAATTCCTTAACGTTGTGCGACTCCCTCTGTAAGTGTTTTGTCTCGGAACACTGTCCAATAATTCAACATAGATGAGGGCAGGAGTACTACTCTCGGTTTAGAGGTGTGCACACTTTTACTTGGACCAAAGACGGTCCTATTCTTCAATTCTTCATCACTCAATGAAAAAATCCATAAGAAACCTTTTTCTGAAGCACCTTTCAATGAAATATTTTTTATTTTAATGATCTTTTCTCATTAAAACTCATTTTTCAAATATTTGCAGATTTCATTATTTAACGCATTTCACATCAACCCAATGCATTTCGGGTACAGATGGACCCTTCGTCGGGGGTCACTATGGAAAGAACAAAAAAACAATTTTGAGCCCAAAGCTATGTTCACAAATGTATATAAACCAATGCGAGGTGTGGCTCACTGGTTAGAGGCGGCAGACCCGGAGGCTGAGAACGGCCCGGGACCAGGGTTCGATTCCCGACGCGGCAGGGTCGAGGACCAGGGTCAGCGGACTGATAATTCTCGCCTCGGTGCCCACTTTGGGCAGTGATCACACTCGGTAACTCTGGGCATTAAGCTTGCCTCATCGCTACAACGGCCCCCCACAGACGCCGGGGATGCCTGGCTTCACCTTGGAGATACCCAGCATGGGACCATCTCACAGGGAAAGCCAGGACGGGTTCCCCAGCGGTCATTCGCGCCAGGATACTCCGGTAGTAATTGAGCGCGCTACAAAACACCTTACATTTACATTTACATTTACATGGTCCAATTCACTACATAAATTATTGCAAAAGATTACATAAAACAAACGTGATTACTCGTCATTAATTCAAAAAATCTTGGTTGTGAATAACTACATATTACATGTGTTCAATGCATGATGTAACAATAGCACTCCAAAGTCACACTCCCAGCCTGACTCGAAAAATCTTACTAACAAAAACCCTTTCAAAAATCTAAAAAACAATCTGTCATGCATTTATAAGTTTATCGAACATTTTCAAGTCAGAACGACTCGCGTTCCGTGTCAGTTACTTAAGGAAATGCACACTCGCGTACCGCTTCTCTTTTCCACCAATGTCTGTCTAGCTACGATAACGTACAAGATTCTAGCTTTTATTTGCATACTCATTGGTTGGCTCTGCGGTCATGTGACCGCTGAAGTTCAAAAATAAGAAACTATTGCGAGCGCATTATTAACATTTTCGTATCATGTAAACAAACAAACAAATGTTGACCCAATATTAACGATAGCTTAACTGTCTTTAACTGTCTTCAACCTTTGTTCGCAGAACGGATATCATTTGCCTACAACAGATCTAAGAATTTAAAAGAACTGTTAAAGAAAAAAGAAAAGAATCAAAGTAAGACAATTCACAAAGGAATGCGTAAATGTGAGAACTGTACGCATTGCAATAATGTAATAACAGGGTCATCCTTCACACATCCTAGAACTGGGCAAACAATTTAATTAAAACATTCAAGCACTTGCTACACTAAAGGTGTGATTTATGGCATTAAATGCCCTTGCGGAAAACTATACGTTGGGCAAACAGAATGAAAGATCAAGGTAAGAATAACAGAACATAAGAGTAACATTCGGCAAAAAAATTTGAAATCCACAGTGGCAGCACACAGGGCAGAAACTGGACATAACATTTCTCAGTTACGTTTCACCATATTAGAAGTGGTGGAAACACGCCCAGATATGGACACTCACAAAATGAGACTCAGAGCAGAATATTTTTGGATAAAAAAGATGGGGAGCCTTCAGCCGTATGGGCTCAATGACAGACTGGAATTAGCATGTTTTTTATAAACCATCAGAAAGTCATTTTGTTAGTCCTGTATTAGCCTCGGTTAACAGTGTTGACCCGAGGTTACATCCAAATTACGTTATGATCAACATGTCATCGACCTTAAGAATATGCATTGTGTACCCTGGTTACATCCCATTCCAACATGGCTGACACATTATCACTGTGATTTGAGTTACTTGTCGTATTATGTTGATATACTACAGTTTTCTTTAAAGACAGTTAAGCTATTGTTAATATTGGGTCAACATTTGTTTGTTTGTTTACATGATACGAAAATGTTAATAATCCGCTCGCAATAGTTTCTTATTTTTGAACTTCGGCGGTCACGTGACCGCAGAGCCAACCAATGAGTATGTAAATAAAAGCTAGAATCTTGTACGTTATCGTAGCTAGACAGACATTGGTGGAAAAGAGAAGCGGTACGCGAGTGTGCATTTCCGTAAGTAACTGACACGGAACGCGAGTCGTTCTGACTTGAAAATGTTCGATAAACTTATAAATGCATGACAGATTGTTTTTTAGATTTTTGAAAGGGTTTTTGTTAGTAAGATTTTTCGAGTCAGGCTGGGAGTGTGACTTTGGAGTGCTATTGTTACATCATGCATTGAACACATGGAATATGTAGTTATTCACAACCAAGATTTTTTGAATTAATGACGAGTAATCACGTTTGTTTTATGTAATCTTTTGCAATAATTTATGTAGTGAATTGGACCATGTAATTGGTTTATATACATTTGTGAACATAGCTTTGGGCTCAAAATTGTTTTTTTGTTCTTTCCATAGTGACCCCCGACGAAGGGTCCATCTGTACCCGAAATGCATTGGGTTGATGTGAAATGCGTTAAATAAGGAAATCTGCAAATATTTGAACAATGAGTTTTAATGAGAAAAGATCATTAAAAAAAAAATATTTCATTGAAAGATGCTTCAGAAAAAGGTTTCTTATGGATTTTTTCATTGAGTGATGAAGAATTGAAGAATAGGACCGTCTTTGGTCCAAGCAAAAGTGTGCACACCTCTAAACCGAGAGTAGTACTCCTGCCCTCATCTATGTTGAATTAAGTCTGTTGGTTCCCATATATTGAGGAGGCAGCACCTCGAGTTTGGCAATACAGTGACTCATGTGACCTGGGAAAGCGTCCTCATCACTGCCATCCAGTACCCCACAATTTTGGGGCAATTCTAGATGGTATGGTAAAACGTCCCTGTCTCCCCGCATTGCCTGAGACAGAGCGGCGTGTCCGCCCTCCCTATCATATGTCGGAGTGTCCTAGTGTAGTATGTGCTGTGTATAATTTTTAATTGCACTATTCTAAGCCTTGATGGAATAGCAGCTTCTCTAGGGGAAGCTAGCGCCTCCCTCCTATCCGCCTCGTCAATGCCTCCCACCTTGCGCTCCCACTTAGCCCTCAGGGTCTCTGTGGGGTCAGGTCTATTATTGACTATTTTCTTATATGTCAGCAAAATTGCCTTTTTTTGAAGGTGGTCTGTCAGGAGTCTATCCTCCAACGGAGAGGATTCCTCAGGATTCGTATCTGGCGGCAATAGGGACTGCAATGCATGTCTAACCTGCATGTAGCGGAACCATTCTGAGTCCGCTAGGCCATAGGCGGCCTGCAAATGAGCGAAGGTAACCACTCCTCCCTTCTGCCACAAGTCCCCAACTGTCGATATACCTATTGAGTCCCAATTACGGAACCCCTTGGTATTGCCTAACATTCCGAGCCTCTTTGTATCCCATAGTTGCATTGCCTGCGTGATCACCCCTTCCCACCCAAGTGCTCGCTGTGCCTCAAATCATATACGTATTGTGTGTAGTGTTGGTCCTGTGATATTGCGCCTCTTCTTTTTATTGTACAAAGCGCTCATGATCCCAGCCGGCGCTAGAAGATGTCTATTCAGCCGGAACGCTGGGTCCTCTTGAGAAACTTGATGCCAGTGATTAATCGCGACGAGCTGGGAAGCCCAATAGTATGCTTTGATGTCAGGAAGAGCAATCCCGCTGTTGTACCAACTCCTAGTGAGTTTTTGAAGTGCTATGCGGGGTGCTTTCCCGTCCCAGAGACAGCATTGTTTAAGGCAGACCAGCCCCATTCAGGTGAAAGGAAATCTCCTCCCCCTACTCTAAATGCAGCCCAGGTCTATTCATCCCAGCCCTGACTCATCAGACTTCTGGAGCCGCTGCCCCTCTCCAGCTCCTGTCATCTAAAAGCCAGACATGCAATACATAAACCTAGCTGAGACATACTGGATGGTTAGGCAAGAAAATACCTACTTTCTAAAAGTGGTATTTTCAAACACAGAATGTAAAAATCCCCCTCACTAAAAGATGCCTTTTAACATTCTGAGTTCAGGCATACTAAACTTTATTTTTCTACCTTGTTCCGAGGGTCAGTTATGTGTATAAGATGTTATAAACAAACTCCCCATTTTGTCCTATGGGAACAGGTAGCCTTGCAATAGTTAAAATCAAAATTGGCAGTAGTTCACTATCAGGACATGCCACACGCATCGGGCATGCCCTACCTTTCACATACAATGCACCCTGCCCACAGGGGTACCTTGGGCCTACCTTAGGGGTGACTAATATGTAGACAAGGGAATGTTTAAGGACTGGCAAGTGTTTGCACTTGTCAAGTCGACATAGCAGTCCCAGACTGCACACAGGCTCTGCAATGGCAGGCCAGAGTTACATTTTACAGGTTGCTTCTGTGGGTGCCACAATCAGTGCTGCAGCCTACTATCAGCATTTGATTTACAGGCCCTAGTCACACACCGTGCACTATACTCCGGTCTGAAAAGTAAATCAAATATACCAATCATCAAATCACTAATCCATAACAATTTACAAAGGGAGCACTTGCACTTTGGCACTGAATAGCAGTGGCAAAGTGCCCAAAACATCTAGACCAGCAAAACGGAGTCCCACACACAGCAAAAACACAGAGGCAACAGCGCAATAGAAATGGAAGGAAGACTCACGCCAATAGTGCCAGGTCTAACAGTCAGGAAGACTGGGGTGGGTGGGGTTGTGAGCTTCAGATTTTCCAACAATCACGCTGGTATGTTATCTTAAAATACATTATACTACAAGCAGTGTATATGAAAGGCGCTAAAGGGGCAGTAGAAAGGGGGACAAATGAGGATTAATAGGGGCACTAAGTGAGAAAAAACAATATTTTTTTAATTAGCAAAATTTTTCAAGTCTTTCAAAACAGAGAGGGAGAGTTTGTGGGTACCCTTTTGTCTGTTTATGTGTAAAAAGTATGGGTGAAATCCAACAGACACCTCACCATACCCAACTGAAAGCACCTGTACCCAATTATTAAGCAGAAACTACATTCATTAAGTGGTTGTAACGCCCCAAACACCCCTCATGAAGCTACACTCCTGATAATCACATCCTGCGAAGTGAGTAGAATTTGCCTGACCTCCTCTTTCCAAAAAGGTTCCAAATGTAAAATGGACTTTTTCCAGAGGATAACGTCCGTGGAAGATGACCTGGTTCACTCACGGAATTCAGGTCAGACAGTCTTACACAATTTAGATTTTAAAATGAGTCTATTTTGTATTTTTTGATTAAACTTTAGGTACTTTTTTGTTACTTCACTTTCATTTTTGCTTAAAAATCAAGTGAGTAGGTGATGATGGGAAGAAAATTGTTGATTAGGAAAGGGAGAAGTTCTAGATGAAGATGTTACTGACAATTCAAGGAAAGATAGGTTTAGAGGGACGGCAGAATTATCTAGGTCTCCATCATAGACCCTTTTGGATGAGTGCTGTTGAAAAAGGCACACTGCTTCAACCTCCTTAGATCTTCTGCATACCTCAGCAGTTTGTGATTAGAGGTGTTCCTTTTGCACTTTTTGTCTGACCTATGAAAGCTGTCATATTCCTTTCTTCACCCTTACCCTGAAATCTTTTATTTCCCCTTCACTGGAATGAGCTGTGGCAATAGGCTGCAGACTGTCTAAGCCCTTTTTGTGAGAGTGAGGGTATGATAGGTGAAAAGGGGAATCTCAGACTCTAAGGAGGCTAATGTGCCACTGAGAGAACATCCCACACATATTATGTGTAACCAGCATGGTAGAAAAAAGTTCCCAAAATCTGATAAAAGAATTTCAAATATTTTTTTAATGCTAAAATCTTAATGGAGCAAATATGAATCAATTGTTGTATGTTGTTATGACTTGAGAAATCCGGGACGAGTTGGTCACCAAGGGTAACTAGCCACAAACTGTGATGACGAAGGAGACCAATGCATTAGCCACTGCTAGAGATACTTTATAAGATGCAATTACAAAGGTATGCCCTTTAAAACTGATTGGACGAAAATGATCAATTACAAACTGAATAGAGGTAAGTCTTCTGGTAATTTCCTGGAACGAAGAAAGGATATTTTTGACTTTCATTTTGGTATTGCTAATGCTGCTGAAACTGCACAAGAGGCAGTAGGACAGTTTTTGTATTAGAGTTCTTACCGTAAGTTCAAGATCGTCAGCAAATAATATATGTGGGTTGGCAAAGTAAGACTTTGTAAGGCTGTTCAAGATTGAAAGAATTTACTGAATAAAAATGGATGGCTCTGCAAATGTAACCTTTTCAGCAGACGGGCAGAGGGAAGGGCAGAGGTGGATAAGGTGGTGGACGGGCAGGGAGAGGTCAGGGGCATGGTTGGGAAAGTTTGCGCCATCAGGTAACATCTCTTGATTACATTTTGGTCAGCTAGGGCACTAGAAACTGTTTTGACTGAATCTACCTCAGGTTGCCCATGATCTGCACATGGTGCCCTCCTTTACTCTCCCTTCGAAGAAGAGGTATTCACCATTTTGGTACTACACTAGAGGAGCCAATTGTTTTGTACAGACTTTAATCCCCTTGCACCAGAAATGGCTCTATGTACTATGTATCGTCAATGAAAAGCCCATTCCATACCTTATTAATTGTTTTTATTTAATCTGCCCTGAACACCTCTGATTTCCATTCACTTCCTCGTTGGAAAAACAATTGATGCAGCTGGCATTACAAATGCCTGTGTTCCACTCCCTTATCCTTGTGTCAGAATACAATCCAGCATGCCTTCTTTCTCAACCTTCCTGCTTTAGGAGGGATTAATTGTGTAAACTGAGGTGTACTGTATATTTTGCAAAATTCATTTTTGGGCGCTCCAATTTAAAACTCAAATGTTGCTCTTGCTATCTTTAGGGGAACTGAATGTTTCCCTACGACCAATACTGAAGCAAATATGCCTTGTCAAGAACTGTCTGGTGTTGAAGCACACGTCACTTAGGGCCATATGTATCAAGCTAATTAGCATTTGCAAAGGCTGAAATTCTGCGAATTTCGGCCTTTGCGAATGCTAATTTGACAAATGGTATGTATCAAACATGTTTGATGCAAAATAAGGAATTACAAAATTTGCTATTCCTTATTTTGCGATTGCACTTAAGGAATCGTAAATTTTGCGATTCCTTAAATGCAATGTATCAAACAAAAAATATCCAAAAAATGCCATTAAGGATTCGCAAATTACCACCAACTTCTAGTTGGTGGTAAGTTGCGAATTCTTTACAAAAAGCTTTTTTCCAGAAAACCAAAGGTGCCATATGACGCCAATACATGCCCTTAGGACATGTATGTGCGCCATATGCCCCCAAATGTCTTTTTCAGGGGTGCAGCAGGGTGTTCTTGAGACACCCCTGCACCCTTGAAAAAATTCCTAATTTGCGATTAGCAAATTGCTAATCGCAAATTGCCCCTTCATTCCTATGGGCCTCCTGGCCCATAGAAATGAATGGGTAATTTGCGATTAGCAATTTGCTAATGGCAAATTAGGAATGGGAAGGAATAGCTATTGAATAGCGATTTTGTACATACATACCGTTTTGCGAATTCCAAATAGCGATTCCTTAAAATTCGCTATTTGGAATTCGCAAAACGGAAGTATGATACATATGGCCCTTGATCTTTATGGTCCCAGCACCTCGTGATGTGGACTGTATTGTAAGTTCTGACCCTATTAATACACCAATTAACCCAATGAAGAAGCTCCCCTCAATACTGCAGTACCCTCAATGTCCTGAGGCAACGGTAGGAACCACATAGTAATTGCTGCTCTTTTAAAGCAAAAGTTTAAAACCCAACTGTTATCTTTTGCAAAACCGCTATTTTACCGACTGTGGAGTCACTGTAGAAACCTTTTGTTTTGTGCAAAACTTGCAAGCTGTTAATGCGGTAGTGTTGCCCGCTATTGCTGTTGTACAAAATCCAGTTACTATCATTTTATTCCACCCACATCCTCCTTATTTATGGTTCTGCTTTCTTCTCTGTTCCTTAGGTTTCTTTTTGCGTTCTCATTCGTGGCTCTCAAAGGACATGTCTTGGCTTCCACGGGGCTATACAGAGTCATCTTTTATATTTTTACAAGCACTTACGAAAGATGTAATCATTTTGATTTCTCATGTGTTCTGCCTTTGTTTGTTCACTATGTTAACAACTCATAGGTAGCTTCTGATTCTGAGTACCAATGCAAACAGGAACCCCTCTATTAGCTCACTGAACAAGCAAAGTGTGAACATACAACTTCTAGAGAAAAGCTCCTGTTCTGTTTGCCCTGTGTTTGAATTTTAGGTCACAACTTCTCCGCTGGAGAGAGACACCTGTCTGCTGATCACATCCAAACTATGGTAAGTTGCCCCATCCAGTCTCTATTTCTCAAATTCATATGCCGTGAAGAATGGCAGGATACTGTCGTCAACAGATTTTAGGTTTCGCCAACTTTGTGAAGCCAGTACAGTATCTTATGAAAAGGACCCTGTTGATACAGTGTCATAGTCTACGGAAGCAGAGCAAACCTTTGTGTCACTGCAAAATGCTGTCTTCTGTTCCTGCTCTAGGGTTATCTGTCTATACAAAACCTTTCACTTTGTACTGTCATGAGACATTTGCCGTAGGATACGCTGTGTGTACCTTACATAAAATAGTTGAGAGTTCATGCTCACTGCAAGTACTTTTAACCCAAGTAACTGAAGTAATTGCTTTTATGTATGCTTGCATCGTAGCTACACAGAAAAGTGTCACTATCATAACTGATTCAAAATATGCTTTCAGAGTTACTCATGATTTTGGACTTCTGCTGTTACAAAGGGGCTTCCTCACTTCTGCAGGTACTTAAATTAAGAATGAATCCTATGTAAGAGGGTTATTTGATGATCTTCAACTTCCAATGGAGCAAGCAATTGCTAAGTGTGCTGCCTTTTGCTGATAATACTTTAAAGCTGCAGTCCTGTATTCAAATTCTGATGTTACCCCATATGTATTTTATTCGGCCGAACCCTGATTCCCGCTTTACAGGATCTGACCACCACACAGGAGCAAGCGCTGGAGAATGAAAAATAGTTAGAAACGAAACCGATGTCTGAAACATTGGAAAGGGTTCTACAGTGTCAAGAATGGCAAAATGGTTGCTTAGCCCGAGGGTATCATTATATTGCAGACATCAGTCGGATGGTATGATGTGTGCCACAGGCATGATGTGGTTTGCACTTTATTTCTCCTTCATTGCTCAGCAATATCGTCATTCATGTGCTGTCTGTCAAGCTTACTATGTTGGTAAAGGCACAAGGACTACTAAGCTTCCCACCACATCCCATCACTTTTGTGATTGTTCAATTATATTTTAGTTGAATGCCACAATGTTGCTCTTATGTAAATGTTGGGATCTGGATTTCTTGTTCTCTGGTGGATAGAGGCTGTTACCTGATGCTATCATCATTGGCAAAAGACTGGTCTGAGCCATTGTATGCAGATTTGCCAATAATCCCAGTCCTTTTTAAATGAGATCAATGTGCTTCCTTCTGGAGAGCATTTTCCTGCTTGGTACTCTCTAGTGTCGGCAGCAACATGGCTATCGGAAAGGATTAGCCATCATCTCTGGAAGACTAAGACTTGGACAATCAGACACAGGAACCGCCTGGGGGAGCTTGCCAGGCTTCATAGCTGTGACACATTGTTGAGGACATGGCTTTGCTCTTGCCCAGTCAATGGGTTTGTCCCATTGCCACTCCCCTATCTTCAGCTTCCCAAGGACTGGTATGTGAGGAAGGAAACATCAGATTTTCACGGAATTTAGTGAAATGCACAAATCACATTCCCTTTCCTGTCTTCCCCAATTTGATAACCCAATAACTATTTTTCCTAAGCGGTGCCTCTGATTAACCTGGAACTTACTGTGTTTATGGCAGCTGAACTTATGTGTGAATCTGGTCAAATTCATGCTACCCTCGTTACATAGTACCATCTGCTTTGTGCAGAAGAAAGATAAGAGACATTTCTGCGACTGTATGTTTTTTTGTTTTCTTGATCCCAAGCCATGGAAGAGGCCTATCCATCAAAGAAATTCAGTGAGGTAATAGTGCCGGGGAAGAGGCTAATTGGGTAGTTATGAGCTCCTAAGCTCACAACTATTTAAATGTTGGCACTAAAGACTGCAGTTTTACTCAACAGTAAGGCTCTTAACTTCATTCTGGTGGCTAAGAGAGAGATCTGTGACATTATAGGTATTGAATGCTGCATTTATATTCCTGACTCTGCAGAAATTTATGAACAGATTGGCAATATGAGCAACAGTATTAAATACTTGCATACTGTTGACAGTGACATTGAAGGGAGGGACTTCTGGTATGGATTAAAAGTTTTTATCATTGGTGTAGTACTTCTGAAGACTTACATTTTCTTGTAGTTCATGTCGCCTCTATAAAATGTGTTACAAGGGGAAATGGAAATTTACTAACTTACCTCTTAACAGCTCATGATGATGATGATAACGAACTTAGTGATGGCAATTTGGAAAGTACAGAAGATCAAGAAGCATAATAAGTTTTTCAACTGGAACAACACAGAGTTTTGATGGAGCACGTGGTTCCACAGTAAAATAGTACAAAGAATTGTAAAATTAAAAATGTTGATGCTTGGTGACAGTAATGAGAAAATGCCATGTTTCTGGTCATGCTAACCTTGCTCACAAGATGTGGCCTACTTCAAGTTGAGGCCAGGAGAGGTGAGACACACATTGGAATTGAGGCATGACCCAGCTTGCTCAGCCAACAAGCTGGAAAAAAACGTTTTAATGTGTTCAAAATAAAGACTTTGAAAGTATCACACACGGTTTTGGATCCATGCTTTGAAGCCTTACTACCAATTAATTGATTGTTGAAATTGGTGAAAAACGACCATAAGTTTATTTTCGAATTTGGAAACAAATAAGAATGTCTGTTCCTTGACTTTGAACTGTGAAGAGGGTGCTTAGTGTAACTTGGTCTTCCCTGTAATTTTTTTTACATTGTTGTTACTTGTGAAAGCTGTCTTCCAGGTCTCTTTTTCTTGTATTCTTGGTGAGATTTAGTAATATGATCAACGCTTGCTACCATTCGCAACAGAGTACAAATTTGAATCTTGTCATCAAGCTCATCTCTGTTATCCATGTAGGGGAAGTCCTTGTTGGTATGCAACTAAGACAACGAGGAGTAATGGATAGGGTGTCAAGTCAAGACCGGTGTCTCAGGCCCTGGGCTTGTGACTAGGGCACTTGAGGGGGGAAGCATCCACTCCCGTAAGAAGGTCTGAGTGGAAGATTGTGGTGTGGGAATGAGGAAATATGGTTAGCTGTGTACAGGTGAGTGGCACTTCACAACTTATGGGAGGTGAGGCAATTTACCTTTCTTGATGTGAAGGACTGGACCCTACGAGGGTGTTGAGTTTTTTTCTTGATTCCTCAACAAAAGGGCGACTCTTCCCAGTAGCCAAAAGTTCCATCTTACACTTAATAGTGCACAGAAAAGATGTCAAGTGTTTCATTGAAAGGGTTTTAGTTACAGGAAAAAGCCACCGAGGGGGAAAACTCTATTTGCAATCTCATAGTTCTTAATTAAAGATGAAGATTATGCAAAGTAGCTAATCAAGGCACCACACACTTCATGTTATCAGGGAAGAGGAAAGAGCTGAGCAAAGACATCCAGTAGAAGGCCCAAAGAGACCACCGTCCTGAATGGCAATGTATAAAGCTTGGCCAGACCTTTATCTTCGAATTTATGGCATTGACTATCAAGTGAGGAAGAAGCCCAAACTTGACATCTATTATCTGTAGAACAGCTTCTGCACTTCCACCCCACAGGTTGTGGAGCATTTCTTCAGACGACCAAGGAATTTACAGAGCAGGGTGCCCAGACATGGACTGAGAGCAGCTGCCAACAGGAACCGCCTGGGGGAGCTAACCCGATGCATGATGATAGCACCGCCTTTCTCTGAAAGCTCACCCTCTCTGATAAGATCTGCATGTGAATGTGAGATTCTGAGACCTTTGATGTCAGAAAGAGTGATGCGTATAGTAAAAGCACGTTAATGGTGCGTAGGGAGAAATCCTGAGAAACTGCCCTTTGAGGGAATGGGGCACTTTAGCTTTGTGGTATCACTGTAATGACCATGAAGAAGTTCCCTCTGTGCAACCCTCTGTACCACTCCGTTCCCTCTAGGCAGCGCCTTTCACTTTATGTGGAGCTCAGACAGCAGCATCCCATGCGACTCCTCCCCGGTCACTCCATTCTCCAGTATTAGGGGTGTCTTTCATAGATTCACATGCTTGAATATTCCCCGTCGTCGAAGTGGGAGTCCCACGGTACATAAAATAGCAGTAATATATGCATGTATATATGAGAAATATTATAAATAAAATATACATACATATAATGCAATAAAAATGTAAACTTAAAAAAAGTACCATAGAACAGAATAGGCCCATTGAAAAGCCCAAGGGAGAATTCACTTTAGTAACTTATAGGAGTCATTATGTGTTGGTCCACATTCCAGTCAATCAGGCTGTAGCCTCCTCTAGAACCTTCTCCTCAGAAGCCCAAGTCCTCAGATTTTCTACCGCACGTCGTGTGAAGGGAGTCTCCCTGAGCTCTGCTCAGTTTCTTCAAGTTTCTTCATATTTTTTCTTCAAAATGTCTTCTTCAAAGAAAACTCTGTTCAAGGCTTGTCCATCCTGTGGGAAACTTCGCCTTTTTCATGAGGATCCACACAGTAAGTGTATTTACTGTCTTTATCCGGACCATGTTGTCTCTACCTGCAGACTCTGTCGCAAATTTCCTCCTAAGACTTTGAGGGACAGAGAGGCTCGTCTCCTTCTGTGGCTACAGAAGTTGAAATCATCTGATAACGTTGTGTCCGATGCTGAGAGTATGTCATCTGGTTTTTCGAAAACCTCTCAGAAGCGTGGGTCTGAGACTGAAGTCCCCTCTCCTTTTCTTAAGAAGAGTAAAAAGTTGGGATCTTCCAAGGATGTCTCCTCACAAGACTTGCTTCAGGGCGCGCCTACGGGACCTGGTTCTCTGGCGTCTCGTCCCAAGACCATGCCCTCCGTTTCTAAAACGGGCATTGGCTCGTCGACGGGCTCGTCGACGCGTCCGTCGACGTCTTCAGCGTCTACGAAGTCTGTTTTGGCATTTTCCACGTCGACGACTACTTCTTCCATGTCGACTAGTTCTGCCACGACGATGATCATCTCGTCGACGAGCAGCCAGGAGGTGAGACCATCTCATCCATTATTATGATCTCGTCAATCAAACCGTCGACGAAGAAACCATCGTCGACGCATCCATCGTCGACGGCTCTCCCGTCGACGAAGACCAAGGCTTCATCGTCGACGACCGGATCCTCGTCGACGACAGCCCCGTCGACGATACCATCGACGCAGACGATGAACCCCCCGTCGACGGCTGCTCCGCCGACGACTTCCTCGTCAACAGCAAAGACTGCGATTCCATCGACGGCCTCGTCGACGGCCTCGTCGACGGTTTCGTCGACGGCCTCGTCGACGACCAAAAAATCATCGTCTACCAAAATTAAAATTCCTACGCCGGATGCAGCGGCGCCAACGAAAAAACAACTAGAGGGTGTTAAAGCTATACAACTCTCGTCGACGGGCTCGTCGACGACACAGCAACCTCTACAATCTGCTACCACCTTCAAAGTGGTTTCTACTTCGTCCCTCAAGTCTGTCCCACTTATACAGTTAAGTCCTATTAGGAGTGGATCGCAACCTCCGGAGAAATTATTTCAATCTGGAGCAGAGGAATCTGGAAATGATTCAGAAGTGGATCAACTTTATCAACCAGCCACCAGTCCATCGGATTTACACATAAAGTGTCAGGACTACAGCGATGAGGATGAGTATGCGGATAATACCGTCGAAGATGGGAATGTCCTTTTTCCATTGGATAGCACACAACAACCAAATTACGAACGCTTTACACAAATTCCTATGTCTATGGTGAAAAACCTGCAACATATGCTGGATGACTACAATCGTAGATTTCCACCATCGCTGCCGCCTTCCCCAGCACCCCAAGTGCAGCGGTCCCAGGCTCCAGCTCCACGCCCTCCGTCTCCAGTGCTTCAACCACAGTCTCCAGCACCTAGGCCTCGAGCTCAAGCGACTGTTGCACCTACGTCTCCTTTAGGTGCTGCTCCTGATACAGATAATGAGGGTCAAACTCCACAAAACACTGGAGATAATGACACTGATGATGAGGAAATGCAGGATTGGGACAATTATAGGGCACAGACACCCTCTACTCCACCAACATCACCAAGAACTTCGCCACCAGTGGATATCGCAAGTTTCCACAGCCTTATGGTTCGTGCAGCAAAGAGGTTCCACCTAACGTTAGAAACGCAGCAAGCAGAATGTTTTCTGTATGACTTTAAAGACTTGCCTCAACGCCAAACTCATACCATCCCTATTATTGACCACATATGGGAAGAGGGTCTGAAGTTGATGGAATGTCCTAACTCCATTCCAGCCGTTCTGCCTAGACTGGACAAAAAATATAAAGCGCCGCCTACTTCCCCGGCCTGCTTAGTTTCACAGCCTAAAGCAGACTCAGTGATCACTCAGGCGGCACAAAAAAGGTCTCGAAATCCAGCCATACCCCTGACTTCCCCCCCGGATCAGGATGGCCGTAAATTGGACTCAATTGGTAAGAAATTTACCACAATGGCAGCGACAACGGTAAGAGCTTCCAACGCCTTAGCCATTCTGGGTCGATACGACCGTCAAATGTGGTCCGAGATCGCTGGTCTACTTCCCCAAATGCCCGACTCCATCCGGGAGGAAGCACAGGCCATCATTCTCGAGGGAGAAAAGATCTCAACGGAAATTATCGACTGTGCCGTCGATATAGCCTCTACTGGATTCCGACAATTGGCGGGTGCTGCAGTTTTGCGTCGCCAAGGCTGGCTAAAGTCAACAACCTTCCGTCCGGAAGTTCAATCCAGAGTGCTTGATTTGCCCTACGATGGCGAGTCTCTGTTTGGTAAGCACGTTGATGATGCCTTGGAACTCATCAAAAAGGACATGGACACAGCGAAGTCCTTAACAACTCTTCAATACAGAAAGAGGCCATTTCGTGGGGCACGTGGTAGAGGAGGAGGAACCTCTACTTTTCGAGGCACGGGCCAATATAGAGGATACACTTACGACAACAGACAAAGAGGATCCTATCAGTCCCAAAATCGTTCATCCACCTCCAGACCTTACCAGCGGAAGTCCAACTACAGAGGTGGTGCGAACACCAGCAAAAAACAGTGAGAGGATTGTGCATCTTGGAGGTCGAATCTCGAAATTCTTCTGCAATTGGTCGAACATCACCAACGACCCATGGGTCTTGGATGTAGTTTCAAAAGGACACACCCTGGAATTTACGAAATTTCCCCCCGCTCGCCCGCCTTCGGGCCCACCTTCTCCCCATTTCAAGGAACTGTTGGCCCAGGTGCAGCTTCTGATCAGGAAAGGAGCCATAGAATTGGTACCGCAATGTCAACGCGGCAAGGGATTCTACTCCCGTTTCTTTCTAGTGAAGAAAAAATCAGGAGAGTGGCGCCCCATCTTGGATCTGAGGGCTCTAAACAAGTTCATCGCGTCAAAGACTTTTCAGATGCTAACCCTGCTTCAAATCTTGAATTTCCTCATTCCAGGAGAGTTCTTTTCGACAATAGACCTTCAAGATGCATATTTCCATGTGCCTATTCACACCAGGCACAGGAAATACCTTTGTTTTACAGTCGGCCAATTTCATTATCAATTCAAGGTCCTTCCATTCGGCCTTCGATCGGCACCGAGGGTATTTACCAAGATCCTAGCCCCGGTGGCCGCTTACCTGCGCTTACAGAGCATCCAGTTTTATCCGTATCTGGACGATTGCCTCATAAAAGCCAGGACTTTCCAACTGACACAAGAACACACACAAGTCTGCATATCCCTGTTCGAAACTTTAGGTTTCTCCATCAATTGCCTGAAGTCACACTTTCGCCCTTCTCAACAACGAGATTTTCTAGGAGCCTCGCTCGATTCTCGGCTAGGGCAAGTGTTCGTTTCACAGGAACGTCAGAGCAGAATGTTGCAGAAAGTTTGGTTCCTGCAGTCAAGACAGTACGTTTCTGTCCGAATGTACAAGTCATTCCTCGGCATGGCTTCCTCGTGCATTCAACTGATTCCCAACTGCAGACTGCACATGAGAGTCCTTCAGGAAGAACTCGACAGCCAGTGGAAGCAGGTATCAGGGTCGTTCGAGGACAAGATCCATCTAACGTCCTGCATACAAAGAGCTTTGGAGTGGTGGGCTCATCCTCCAAATATAGCAACAGGTCGTTCATTCAAGGACGAACAACCAACACTGACACTGACGACAGACGCCTCCCTAGAAGGTTGGGGTGCTCATCTCGACGGAATGTCCGTGAGAGGCAAGTGGACGGCGTCTCAGCGCACTTGGCACATAAATCGCTTAGAACTACTGGCGATTTTCTTGGCCTTGAAGTCCTTTCAAAGAGTAGTGCAGGGACAGACATTGTTGGTGAAGACAGACAATACCACCAGCATGCACTACATCAACAAACAGGGCGGCACAAGATCTCTCGTGCTATCACAGCTGGCACAGGAAATTTGGGACTGGGCTCTACAACGTCAAATACATCTCCAAGCTATCCATGTACCAGGTGTGGCCAATGTGCTGGCGGACGCGCTCAGCAGAGCCCTCTCGGACAGCCACGAATGGGAACTCCACCAACCAACGTTGGATTACATCTTCCGACAGTGGGGCCGACCGCAGTTGGATCTCTTTGCAACTGTTCTCAACAGGAAATGTCTAAGGTTTGCGAGCCGGCATCCACACAAGGAGTCGAGTGGGAATGCCTTTTCAATAAATTGGTCGAACGCCTTCAGTTATGCATTCCCTCCTCTGCCGCTCATTCCTCGTCTGTTACACAGAATGAGATTCCAACCATGTCGGATGATCCTGATCGCACCCAAATGGCCGAGACGTCCTTGGTTCTCAGATCTCCTCCTATTCTCTCTGACACAACCGATACGGTTGCATCCTCTGCCACATCTTCTCACAATGCATCAAGGTCAAATATGCCATCCGGATCCAGCATACCTTCAACTTCATGCTTGGAACCTGAGTACTATGAATTTGCACACATGAATATCGACAAGGATTGTAGGGCAGTGCTATCAAATGCTCGAGCACAATCTACTGTCAAAACTTACCAGCTGAAATGGAAGCGTTTCTGCGCTTGGTGTTCCACTAGATCACTAGATCCCATGCGTGCTCAGCCAGAACAAATTTTGCCATTCTTTTTGTCGCTAGCAAAATCAGGACTATCTCACTCCACCCTTAAGGTTTTTCTGGCTGCTATCTCTCGTTTCCGTCATGATGGCATAACATCTTTGTACTCTTCCAGGATCATAAGACAGTTCTTCAAAGGCCTTTTTAGGATGTTTCCTCCAATCCGTCGGCCTCCACCTTCATGGCGACTCAACCTAGTTCTGTCTCAGCTGCTTTTGCCTCCATTCGAGCCCATCCATTCTTCCAATCTGAAGTTCCTCACGTGGAAAGTGGCTCTGTTACTTGCTCTGACCTCTTCTAGACGCGTCAGCGACATTCAAGCCTTTACTATACAGCCACCGTTTTTGCATTTCTCCAACGAGGCTGTTACCTTGAGAACAAATCCCAGTTTTATTCCTAAGGTTCCCAGTGACTTTCATCTCAATGAACCTATTGTTCTTAAGACTTTCTTCCCTGCACCTCAATCTGCAGCGGAGCGCTCCTTACACACGCTGGATGTGAAGCGCTGTCTTAAATTTTACATTCAACGCACAGCTGCCTTCAGAAAGTCTGATCAATTGTTTGTTGCATATGGCCCAGTATGCAAAGGACAACCCGTAACTAAACAGACTATCACCAGATGGATATCGTCTGCCATATCCTATTGTCATCAACGGGCTGGCAAGCCCCTTCCTGCTCCTGCTCGAGCTCATTCCACGAGAGCTGTGTCAACTTCTGCTGCCCTCTTTGCGGGGGTACCTCTAAGACAAATCTGCAGAGCTGCTACTTGGTCCAGCAGCCATACTTTCACGAAGCACTACTGCCTGCAATCAACAGATGCCGCGGATGCGGCAGTGGGTCAAGCGGTGCTGCGGAATCTTTTCCGATAGAGGTGAGCCTCTGTTGCTACCCGCCTCCAGTCATAAAGGTATTGTCATGTTTTGGTTTTTTATTGCTTATTAAGTGATAAGTTATGCCTAAACTTAATTTGTATCTTCCTTTATGACTAATGTATGTTTTACTGCTTTCTATTCTTATTCAAGCATGTGAATCTATGAAAGACACCCCTAATACTGGAGAAGAACATAAGTTACTTACCTGTAAACTGTGGTTCTCCAGTATTGGTGTCTTTCATAGATTCACATGCGACCCTCCCATCCTCCCCTCAGAGGCTCTCTTCTCCTCAAGCATTTATACTTACTTGTGCTACGAAAATCTGAGGACTTGGGCTTCTGAGGAGAAGGTTCTAGAGGAGGCTACAGCCTGATTGGCTGGAATGTGGACCAACACATAATGACTCCTATAAGTTACTAAAGTGAATTCTCCCTTGGGCTTTCAATGGGCCTATTCTGTTCTATGGTACTTTTTTTAGGTTTACATTTTTATTGCATTATATGTATGTATATTTTATTTATAATATTTCTCATATATACATGCATATATTACTGCTATTTTATGTACCGTGGGACTCCCACTTCGATGACGGGGAATATTCAAGCATGTGAATCTATGAAAGACACCAATACTGGAGAACCACAGTTTACAGGTAAGTAACTTATGTTCTTCCTGCTTAGACTCAAAATCATTAACCTGCAACCGAGCCATGATTCGCATCATGCCAGAATTGGTGAAAGGAAAGGTAACTGCCTATGCCAGTTCTGGGCACTCACAGGAGACCTTTATGAAATGAGTGTACACCTCTCTCAACTTTAGATCTGCTTGAAGCCTTACTGCCTGGGAGGAAAAGCTCCAAACAAGCTTAACCCATAGTATTCACAAAAAGATTCTAAAATGCACATCAGCAAATAGTCAGCCCATTTTAATAGCACTCTTGTCTTTAAATCTTTAATACAGCCGAAGCCAGATTGTATCTTTTACAGGATCCATTTATGCTGTTTACAGCATCTAGCATAGAGGTCCTCCCTTGCAAAAGCATTGAGATGTGATGCTTCGAGTGGCTTCTTGATAAGAGGTGCATCTCCATGCCCACAGCAATACTTAGCCTTTGCAGGGCATGCACACAGCTACATCAAAATATAAAAGAAATGTAGCTCGCTTTTCTCCAGGCCTGGGCCTGTCCTGACATAGACCATGCCATAAAAGAATACATTTTGCTTAAATGCAATTTCTGATGGCTACATTTTTCTGCACGTTCGTCGCCTTATGAATTATTCTTCCAGGTTTCAGACTGGTCTGGAAATCGTTTCCCTAGGAATATCTCTCCAGGTGGTATAATGTGGCTTCAACCACAGATCTTCCTCCTGACATGACAACAGCTGGGAGCAAACTGAGCTGCTGGCATCGGCTCTTGTTTCTCCATGCTTCCACAATGCAGGATTGGAGGTCTCTCTTGTACTCTAACAGACAACATTCCTCAGCATTTTGCAGTGACTACACCAAATTTGTCCTCCAAAACCTTCAAGTCTCAGATGTAGTAAGATATCCATTTCGGATATGGACAATAACTTCATTTGCTAACAGCCTCCCTTTGTCACACATTCTTGGGTTTCGGCATTGGTGCCTAAGATGAAATAGAAACCTGTCATGGTGTCATCCCCTCTCAGGTGAGCACATTCTCCTACACAAATACAGATGCCACTCATGGAAGCGCAGCTCTCAGAGCTATGGGTGCCAGAGAAAATGATTCATGTGGTGGGGGAGAAAGATCAGGTGAACTTTAGCGATGTTCTCTTGGCAGAGCACCTCCACAGAACTCAAGGAATGGCCGCCTAGATAGAGGAGATATTCTTTTCCAACGCTGCCGCCCTTGTAAGGGTGCTAAAGTAGCCATACCAAACTAAGCACCAGAAAATGCAACAAAAACAGAGAAAACAAATTCGTTCATTTAAACAGAGATAAAGAATCAGAGATGTTTGAAATTGAGCACAAAATTCAAAATTGATACACACCACTGATTTACTGGTGGAGTCACTGTGACCTCACTGAAATAACCCTTTACTAAATAATTAATGACGTAAGACATAATTAGGCTTTACTGTTTTCAGTCTTTGTTGTGAATACTGGTGAGTTTTTTTCAGTGCTTTCCAATGTCTCCAAAAATTGTACAAATCAAAGGTTGTCAAGTGTTTAAAATGTTTTGCGTCATACATAATCGGGGTGGTGTTTTCCTATTCCTATATATGAAGTTGCGTTCATTTTCATCCTTCTTGCATTCATTCCTATTGTCAATTATTCCTAAATTCTTTCCTGCTCCTCACTCTCTTGTTTGTACCTTTTCATTGAACTTGCTCTTCGAGGTAACTTTTCATTATTTTCCTCAACTACCTGCCTAATTTCCCAGTACTCAAATTCCCCTTTCCAGCAGAAAAGTCATACCCCATGCCAAGGAGGTGTATGAATGGAGATATTTTTGGACCTATTAAGATTTGATTGCAGCAGATAAAAGGTTAATGATCGGCATTTGACACATTCCTGCTGCTCTGTTATACAGACAATGGCAAAGATTTGTGAATCAAGATTTTATATTTAGGACATCAGATATACATAAAGCATTCTCCGTTCTCAGTTATTACATGCGAGTTCCCTCTGTTGTGTTCTTTGCCTTGAGATACCAAGAAAAACGGAGTTAATAAATATATTTTTACTTTCTGGTCTGGGCCAATTCCTGCTCTACCTATGCATTGTAGAGAGGCTTGCTAAAATTGTATTATATTCATTCATTTAGCGATGGGGACTTTGACAACAGAATACTCTGATGCTGTATGAAGAAGCAGCTAAGGTAGTACAGAAGCCTCATCACCTGCAGGATGCCTTTAGTCATTTGAATGTGCAGTTCACAATGGGAACTATGTTTATTTTAACTTGTAGTGGCGCGTCTGGGGGATTTTGTCTTTATTTGAGGACCTCTAAGCATTGATTTTTACTACACATGTGGATAGGTCTTGTGTTACTGATGGGCCTCTGTGACAGCTGCATTAGACACTTTACTGTTTTATTCTGAGCAGTTTGCACCATTATACTGCATTTTCCGTCTTAGGGCAAAGAATGAGCACAACTCAATATGTTGACATTAAATGTGATCATAGTCTTTAGTACAGATGATGCAGCCAAGTATTAAGCCTTGTTTGGGCACTGCAAGTTCTTCTTTCTTATATGGGGGCAGTAGGAATGAAAGTTGGACTTGGTGATCCCAAACTATATATACATTCGAGTACAGTCTCAGAATGGGTCCATGCTCCTGTTGTTGCTGAAACTGCACCATTTTCTGCACATACTAGGAAGCTACTAGCTGTACTGTTTGGAACATATACAGTAACTGATATTTTCTTTGTTAATGTATGTGCTGCAAGCAGTTGAGTTTCACCAAAACCAGCTCATGGACCTTTTTGCATAGCACATGCCAGTGAACATGTTCACAAGCTTATAAACCATCACAATGCAACACTGAAAACAGGAGTGTTGGGAGTGTGTGTTTTATGGGAGGAATTTGATTCTTGTGACATCCATTAAACACAGTGATCGGTGTTGCCACAATCCTGATAACCTGATCTTCCATAAAGCAAAGCTCTGTCTCATTTTCAATGATGGTGGAGGGAATCATGGAGGTGCTCCATGGCCTGGACTGAGACCCTACTCTGAGCAGAGTAAAGCTGTGAGCCTGCTAAATACTACAAAGCAACATTCAGTGAACAGTAAGCTTTAGCTGCATGATGTGAGCAACATTTCCAAAGCAGGTCATAGTGGGTGCATTCATCACAGAAAGTGCTTATGGGTAGGAGTGGCATTTATACTGTTTGACATCACATGGCACCAAAGTTGTAAGACTGAAGCAAACCCAGTGTTTTGTAGTCTCTTTGAAAAAAAATCCCTTCAGTGATGTTTTATCGGTAATAATCGGTTTGAATTGAAAAACCAGAAACTATTGGTATAATTATCAACCGTAATTAGGGAAATGTCTACAAAGCGCAACTGCAAATAAACCTCACGGTAATAGCTGTGGAGCGTCCATGCAGGAGGGCTTCCAAACAGTCACTGAAGAGGCCCACAAGGCTGAAACCCTCTTTGAGTTGCTTGTGCTTCTGTATATAGGAGACCTGGCATGTTACTTTTGGTTGGACTTTTCCTAATTTGCATGTGTCTGTTCCCCAGCTGGAGTGGCACAGTTGACAGAAAATGTGACTCAATGTAAGGATCCAAGGGCTGTTTCCGCAGGAGTGCCAGGAACCGAAGGCAAGCCCAACCCGTCCCCCCTACACCTCTTGTGTCTATCAAACTCTAGAGCACAACGGTGATATGGAGGGCAAGGAGGGAACAAAACAAGGAAAGGAAGGGGGAAAAAGACTCCACGGACAGGACAATCCAACAGGTCAGAAACAGGTGCTAAAAGAAAGAATTAGAGTTAACATGCAACAAGAGAAATCATATAACAATATTTTTAGTTTCTAAATGCGTTTACCTAAGGGATGTCTTGAAGTTTCATACCATTCAGGTGACTGACTTGTTCCCAAGAGATTCATAGGACTGAATTGCCACAATAACTACTCTAGCAAACCTATATGAATGAAAGGCAGATATATATATATACAGTGTGCCTATTCAATGCTACTCCAATACGGGGAACAGCGTTTACAACGCAACTTTTACCACGCACTACCTTTATCACGCACCTTTTACAACGCAAGTCGTTACAACGACTTGCGCTGGGGGGCGCTGTAGGATAGGGAATGGTTTAATTTACTATCCAAAACCTTCCCTACTATCCACGGGGACTGAAGTTAGAATAGTAAATGAAACTATTCACTATCCAGCGCCCCCCAACGCAAGTCGTTGTAACGACTTGCGTTGTAAAAATTGCGTGGTAAAGGCATGCGTTGTAAAAGCATGCGTAGTAACAACATACATCCCCTTAATACTTGAGCTAAGGTGTTGGTTCTTACCCTCTCAGGAACTGCTTGAGCAGAAGAGATAAGAAAGTCCTAATGATGGGTTCTTAAGTTTGTAGTGTCTGAAACATAACAATATAAGTATCGGGAGGAGCCAAGATGGCGACCGGGTCGGACGTGTAGTCCCTCGGCTCCGAGGACCATCTCCTTCTTCGTGACTATCCTGCCGGCGATCCTGCATTGAGAAGGCACATTGCGGTAGCTGTTATGCTCCGACGGCCCGCAGGGAAATCCTGAAGCTCATGCCTCTTTGCAATCTGGAGAAATGTTCGACTGAAGTTTGAGGCCCGCATCGGCCCTGAGACCGGGGACTCGAGTGGACACCGGAGCCGGCTGCGGAGCGAACAACACCGGGCGTCAGCAGCTGTGCTGAATCGGTCGGACCATTTGTGGAAGTCGCGGCCGAATTTGAACCGCCCGCCCCACTTGACTACAGGTACAGAGTTGATTGTGCCTGGCACCTGTATCTGGAGTTATTTTATGACTGCGGGAACTTTTGCTGTGGATTGCCGAGTGACTGCCTGAGTGCTGGCCCGCTACCAGCGGGAGGTTCCCGAAATATCCCCCCCACTGATCTCAAACAGGGCGGCTGGTTTTCGAGACAATGCCTACGGCCGCTTCCTGGGTCTTATACCGCTCTTCTCCAAAGCGTAGACCTAAAGCTTCCTGTGAGCAGCCTGCCCCGACCTGGAGGGCTTCCATTTGAGACCGCGAAGTGCGTAATGGCGCACAACCCTGAGGAGCTGGGGCCATGGAGTGGTCACGGACGTGTGGTGCAAGGGGACATGAGTGGCAGGGAGCGTGGATGTGATCAGGGCTACGGCGATTTATTGGCGGCTATCGTCTCCCTTCACCACGAAATGGTTTACGGAATAATGCTTGCACAGGGCTGCTCGAAAATGGCGGACTTGCCGGACCACAGTGATACTTCTCGCCCCGCGCCTGTCTCATACAAGATGGCGGCCTCGCGCAATAGTGATGGCTTTGGTACTCCAGGCTCCGAGGCTGTTTTTTAGAGGACGATGTCTGCCCGGACCGAAGTACGACCCACGGATTGCGATCACGACGGGAGTCTTTTCCCCACGTCTTGCCCCCTGATACCCGGGGATCGCTCCAGAAGGGGCTGGACATCGAGACTTTTCCCCTTGGCTTGGATTCGCTTTATGCTACGAGGGTTGTGTATTCCTTGCTCAGCATGGGAACGCAGGACTCCAGTGTTCTTGATCTGGTTGTGTGTTTGAAGCAAAGTGCCCCTTTTGGACTACTGTTCGCGCCTTTCTGGGTTATTTCTGTTAGCAGTGGGGGGAGAGTGAAGACGGGACAGGGATGAACGCTTTTTATCGCTGTCTGATGGTTTCCTCGTTGCAGACCGACTTGGATGTGGGGCGTGTTGAATTCTTGGATAACGCAATGTGCCGACTCTGTGCCTTCTATATTATATGCTAGTAATGCTGTTTTTCACCGGACAATACATCCTGAGCTAATATTGAACTATGGGAGGGGGGATGCCGGGGGACTGGTGGCGGGCTCCTCCTCCGCTTCTCTTCATTTATTATAGTTATAGGTTAGAACCCTTTTCTTACTTCCTATATTTCGGGACTCCTTTTTTAGTGGGCGACAGGCTAGGGGGGGGGTAGGCCGTAGCCAGCTGCAGGGGTGCAGGGTGGGGGGTGGGAGGTGGGGGTTTTTGTTTACTTCCTTTTTGTTCTATGGGCCTTCTATTCTTTTTCCTTTTTCTCCTGGGTTTAAACGTTTTTCTTCAATGGGAAAGTGCTGGTTCTGGTATTTTTAGTGCACTGTATGTATGTCTCTCCTGATCCTTCATGCCGGAACCATTGTGCTGCCTTATGACATCCTGCCACCGTTTATCCTTCAGAACTTATCTTTGAAAATTAGACCTAAGTACCTTTGTACTAGATCCTTCGAGCATTGTCTTATTGCTATGTGATACCTTTGGGAGCCTTCGGGCGTTTGTTTTGGCTATGTGTACGATGCATTATCAATAAAGGTCTTCCAAAAATTTAAAAAAAACAAAAAAAACAACAATATAATTATCGGCATACAGGTGGTTCACTTTAGATATAATAGAAAAATTACGCAAAGCGCTTTACCAGGTCTTCCAGCTTCAATACTGTGATGCATGCCAGTATCCGATACCAGTAGGAGTCCAAAAAGAACAAGGGAGGATAAATGCTAGGGAGAGGAAGGACTCTAGGCGGACCACAACTACCACAATGCCCCTGGAGCAACCAAGCACTTGCCCAACCCAAGTCCGGCCGGCCAACGGAACACAAAGTCCGGTCGGCGGGCGGAACCAGGAGCAACAGGCTGGTGACTCCCAGGGAGCAGTGGAGAGGAAAGCCGGTGCTAGGAAAAGGGAGAGAAATCCTCAAGTCCGCCCAAACAACATGAGCGGAGGCGAAGTGTGAATTTGCCAAAGCCCTATGAAAAGAGCAGCGAAACCCCTTAGGAACGAAGATCTCAGAAGGGGCTCAAATACGGGAAGTTTCTGGGTCCCGCATCAACGAAGATAAATCCAAACATGAGAGAAAGGTCAGAGCACAAGATACAGTGGCCGGCAACGGCTCGGCGGAAGTGACGCGATGGCCAAAAACACTAGAGCGCGAAGCACCGCTCTAGGGGGGAAGTCAGGCTTTTGACTATTGCCTGATCCCCTCGCACATGCGCGCTGCAGGGCGGCCATCTTTGCAGGTAATCGCGATCTGGCAGGCGTGACACTCAAATAATTACTAGTGGCTTAGAATAATCCACCTACTCAACCCATCAATCTTTCTTGTTCCACATGCCATTTGTGACACCTACAGCCAGTCATGGTTCTTTTTAGTTGATAGCATAATAGGATGTTTTTTAGCCAAATGTACTTGTATCAGAGCCTTCTCAGCCCATAAAGCTTTTGCTGATGGGATAGGGGTGACAAATGCCAGAGCTTTCAATAGCGAGACAAGCAGGACGAAAGAGATGGAGAGCTAAAGATACAAAATCACATAAAGAGTATACCAAAGAAATTTAGAATCAGGGATAATAAGCATGAGAGAAAAAGATAAAGAGCATTATAGGTAAATAAAAAACAGTGAGAGAAAGAGACAGGAAAGAAAAGTTTAGAGATAGAAATAAAGAGTAAGAAAAGGAGATAATGAAATACAGAGAATTATGCAAATGGAGATGAAGAATTAAAATGTGATAGGAAGAGATAAATAGGGACAGAGATAAAGAAATAAACAAGAAGAAAGAAGAGAACAATATATACGTGTAGAGAAGGAGCGAGAAATAAAGTAAAAGATAGAAAGATAAGGTGATAAGTAGTGTAAACATTAAACTGCTCTGAATATTTCAGAACGAATGTACACTATAACTGCCTGTATCTGTAAACTTCAAGTACCTGTCTCCATGCCAAAGCATGACGCACCCATGGCATGCGATGCAAGGTTTTCAAAATGTTGCTGACTCTCTTAAATTTTTAGGTCATCTGCTTTTGTTCATACAGACCTGCGAAGTACCACGCATCAGGCGTTAGACTAATGCATTTCAGTGTGATACTCCATATTACTGCACTGAATTGTATTGTCACACATATACATCTTGTGTCTCAGTTGTCACTGAAAGCTGCCTAAAAGTGTGGCAGCTGGCAGTGAGCCGCCCGCAGTAAGCGCGCTACTCCGGCAGGCTTGGGGCTTGCAGTGACTGTGAGCTATTGCAGTGCTGGAAGGCTCACACTCATTCAACTGCTATAATGTATTATGACACAAATTATCATTCCCTGCTGCGCGGCTCTGACTGACAGCCTGACGTCATCTAGGTAGTGTTCAATGACTTATTACTACATGCCAGCGCAGAGTGGGACGTCACATCCTGCCGCTGGAGCGTGGAGGTTAATTAAGGTGGCTCCAGGCTGGCTGGTTTGCGGGCCGCTCTGCAAAGTCAATGATGGTGCAGTTCGCAGCACTGCTGCAGGCAGCTTGCACCAGCCTGGGCCACTGCCATGCTGTAGCTCAGCTGTTATTTTACCCCGCTGCGGCCACCAAATTTTTGCCGCAGCCGACTTGAGGGAGACTGAGTCGAGGAGTCGATCACCCGGGGTTGTAGCGGCAGCCAGGATAGTCTATCACTGGGCGGCCCTGCCTGGGACTCACAGGAGTCAGGACAGCCTCACTGCCACTGTGGAGGCCGCAGGCTGGGCGGAAAACCCAAATTACGGCGGTCCTTGGTGGCTCATGGCTTCCCCTGAACTCACCTAGCCCTGCAGACCAGAGTCACTGCCTGCAATCGAGCGCCACAGTCCTCCAGACTGACTCTCTTCTGCGACCGGGCCACAGCCCAAGTAAGTACCAACCTGGGTGTGTTCATAAGACAGATCAATCAATCAATCATAACACTTGTATAGCGCGCTACTCACCCGGAAGGGTCTCAAGGCGCTTGGGGGAAGGGGGCCGCTACTGCTCGAACAGCCAGGTCTTGAGTTGTCTCCTGAAGGCGAGGTGGTCCTGGGTCAGCCGAAGGTGGATGGGGAGAGAGTTCCATGTCTTGGCCGCCAGGTAGGAGAAGGATTTGCCTCCGGCGGTGGTTCTTCGTATGCTTGGTACGGCGGCGAGAGCGAGGCTAGCGGACCGTAGCTGGCGGGTGGGCGTGTGGAAGGTCAGGCGGTCATTGAGGTACTTGGGGCCCAGGTTGTGGAGAGACTTGTGTGCGTGGGTGAGGAGCCTGAACGTGATCCTCTTGTTGACAGAGAGCCAGTGCAGGTTCCTCAGGTGGCCGGAGATGTGGCTGCGTCGAGGGATGTCCAGGATGAGTCGGGCGGAGGCGTTCTGGATGCGTTGTAGTCTTTTCTGTAGCTTGGCTGTGGTTCTGGCGTAGAGGGTGTTTCCGTAGTCCAGCCGGCTGGTGACGAGGGCCTGGGTGACCGTCTTCCTGGTTTCGATCGGGATCCATCGGAAGATCTTGCGGAGCATGCGGAGGGTGTGAAAGCATGAAGAGGAGACGGTGTTGACTTGTCTGGTCATCGAGAGGGAGGAGTCCAGGATGAAGCCCAGGTTGCGCGCGTGGTCTGTCGGCTTGGGGGCGGTGTCCAGGGCTGGGGGCCACCAGGAGTTGTCCCAGGCGGAGGGTGATGGTCCAAGGATGAGGTCTTGTCTGAGTTCAGTTTCAAGCGGCTGTTCTTCATCCACTCAGCGACGTCTTTCATCCCTTCGTGGAGGCTGGTTCTGGCGGTGTCGGGGTCTCTGGTGAGGGAGAGGATCAGCTGGGTGTCGTTGGCGTAGGAGATGATGTTGAGGTTGTGTTGGCGTGCGATGGCAGCGAGAGTTTGAGTTTGAGTTTAAAAATACTTTTAGAGCGCACGTATACCGGCGGTTTCTTGGCGCTGTAGCTAGTGGGGACTGAGGGTTAAGAGCAGGGAGAGAGGAATGGGCATTTATTCAAAGGATTTTGTGAATAGGTAGGTTTTGAGACTTTTGCGGAATTGGGGATAGAGGGTGGTGGCACGGAGATGAAGGGGAAGGGAATTCCAAAGGGTAAGTGCTAGAATGGCAAATTTGGAGCCGCCCCACTTCTTTCTCCGGAAGCGAGGGATGGTGAGGAGAGACTGAGAAGAAGAGCGTAGGTCCCTGGAGGGGACATAGGGAACAATCTCAGAGGAGATAAAGGCCGGTGCAAGGTCCAATCGAGCCAGGAAAGTGATGGACGCGAGCTTGAATTGGATTCTAGCCTGCACAGGGAGCCAGTGGAGAGATTTCAGAAGTGGGGTGGAGTGGTGGAATTTGGGAAGGTTGAAGGCTAGGCGGGCCGCCTGGTTTTGGATCTGTTGTAGGCGGCGCAAGCTGTATGCAGGAATACCGGCATACAGAGCGTTCCCGTAGTCCAGGCGGGACACCACCATGGCCAGAATGATAAGTTTGAGAGCGGAAAAAGTAAAGAAGCGGGACACCTTGCGAATGGTACGCAGTGAGAGGAAAGAAGAAGAGACCACAGAGCTAACCTGGGAGTGGAGGGTGAGTTGGGAATTGAGCTTAATGCCTAGTGTTTTAACTGAGGAAGAGGGGACAGGGGGAGAGCCGAGAGAGGGAGGCCAGAAAAGGGGGGACCAGGGGCTGGATGAACCGCCCGTCAATACCAACTCGGTTTTGTCCGGGTTAAGTTTGAGGTGATTGTGGCTCATCCAGTCCCTGATGTGAAACATGACAGTTTGAAAGTTGAGGACAGCAGAAGGAGAAGAAAGATCAAAGACCAGCTGGAGGTCATCCGCATAATTAAATACGGCGACCTCCATCTGTTGGAGAGAGAAGATAAGAGGGGCGATATATAGATTAAACAAAAGGGGGGAAAGAGATGAACCTTGAGGAACCCCCACAGTGATTGGATAGGAGAGGTTTCATGTAGACGTTGAAGAGGGTGGGGCTGAGTGATGATCCTTGCGGGACGCTGCAGATGACTTCGGTGGCCTCGGAGCGAAACGGGGGGAGGCGGACTCTCTGTGTTCTTCCAGCGAGGAACGAGATGATCCACTTCAATGCCTTCTCTTGGATGCCGGTGATGCTGAGGCGTTAGACTAGGGTGCGGTGGCAGACAGTGTCGAACGCGGCGGAGAGGTCCAGGAGTGCCGCTGTTTCCTCGTTGTCGAGAAGGGCTTGGATGTCGTCGGTGGCTGCGATGAGGGCGGTCTCGGTGCTGTGGTTGGCTCTGAAGCCGGACTGCGAGGGGTCGAGGGATCCATTCGTCTCGAGGAAGGCGGCAAGCTGTCTGTTGGCGATCTTCTCGATGACTTTGGCAGGAAAAGGGAGGAGCGAGATGTGGCGGAAGTTTTTGAGGTCGGTGGGGTCCGCTGTTGGTTTCTTCAGTAGGGCGCTGAGCTCGGCTTGCTTCCAGCTCTCCGGGAAGGTGGCGGTGTCGAAGGAGGTGTTGATGACGTCTCGGAGTTGGGTGCGATGTTGGAGTCGGCCTTGTTGAAGACGTGGTGGGGGCAGGGGTCAGTCGGAGATCCGGAATGGATGGTGTTCATCGTGCGGGCTGTGTCATCGGTGGTCACTGCGGTCCAGGTGCGGATGGTGGCGGTGGGGTGCATTGGTTCGACGGTTGGGTGCGAGGAAGGTGCGCCGAAGCTGTTGTGGATGTCGGCAATCTTGCGGTGGAAGAATGAGGCGAGGGAGTCGCAGAGATCTTGTGACGGGTTGATGTCGTTGTTGCCGGTGCTGGGGTTGGAGAACTCCTTGACGATGCTGAAGAGTTCCTTGCTGTTGTGGGCATTGTTGTCCAGTCAATCCTTCAGTGATTTCTTCTTGGTGGTGCGGATGAGCTGGTGGTGCTTGCGGGTCGCGTGTTTGAGGGCGGTCATGTTGTCAGTGGTCCGGTCAAGGAGCCAGGCTTTCTCTAGGGTGCGGCATGTCTTCTTGGAGTCCTTGAGTTCGTCGGTGAACCAGGGGGCCTTCTTGCTTCTGGGTTTGCTGGGAGGGTCCTTCAGTGGTGCGAGGTCGTCGGCGCAGGCGGTCAGCCACTGCGTGAAGTTGCGGGCTGCTTCGTTGGGGTCCGGTGTGCTGGCCGGTGGGTTCTGGCTGAGGGAGGTGGTGAGTTGGTCGGCAGTGATCTTGCTCCAGCTTCTGTGAGGAACCTGTTGCGGGTGGTGGTGGGTAGTGGTTTTTCTGAAGCTGAAGTGGACGCAGCTGTGGTCGGTCCAGTGAAGTCCGGTGGAGTGGCTGAAGGCGATGTGCTTGCTGGCTGAGAAGACGGGGTCAAGCGTGTGGCCGGCATAGTGGGTGGCGGTGTTGACCAGTTGCTTGAGTCCGAGGTTGGCGAGGTTGTCCAGCAGGGTGACAGTGTTGCGGTCCTTGTTGTTCTCCAGGTGGAAGTTGAGGTCCCCTAGGAGGATGTAGTCGGCGGAGGGGATGGCGTGTGGGCTGATGAAGTCCGTGATGTCTTCGCTGAATTGTGTGCGTGGTCCCGGGGGTCTGTAGATGAGGGTGCCTCTGAGGGTCGTCTTTGGGTCGGTGCGAATCTGGAAGTGGAGGTGTTCGGCGGCGGTGTAGGTGTCGTCGGCGTCGGTCGTAATGCGGATGGTGTTCTTGTGGGCGATGGCGATGCCTCCCCCAGTCTGGTTGATGCGGTCCCTCCTGACGATCTTGTATCCATCCGGGATGGTGATGGCGATGTTGGGGGCTGAGGAGGCGTTCATCCATGTTTCAATGAGGAACGCGACGTCTGGTGATGTAGTGTCGAGCAGGTTCCAGAGTTCGACGGCGTGTCTGTGGACGGAGCAGGTGTTGAGCAGGATGCACTTGAGGTCGCTGCTGGGGTTTGGCTTGGCAGGCGCAGTGCATGTTCGGAGGCAGGTGAACTTGCAGGTTGTGCAGGTGAAGGGCCCGTGGACGCGTTTCGGGACGGCCTGGCAGCAGGCGGGGTTCCGGCCGGCGTTGAGTGAGTTGAGGGCGGCGGCGTCGTAGATCAGCCAATGGCATCGTGCAAGCAGGCAGCAGCAGCCTGCTGACTAAGCTTGCTGGTGTTAGTTCTCAGGTGACATAGTGGACCCGATCGACTGGCGTAACATATTTGGATGAGACAGCACTCTATATGAAGTGCGTCTAATGCATCTCTGCCCTGAAGTTCAGCAGCTAACTCCACCGACAAGTTTGCTGATTAACAAAACATTTACCAAATAGTGGTCATATGTTTAGAGGCTTCAATACTTTCCCCGCCGGCAGCCATTGCCTCTCGACAGGTACACTACAGGTGGCAAGGACCACCCTGACCACTTACCAGATTTTGCATTTTTTTTTTGCATTGTCCCACAGGTATGACCCATACGGTGGTCCCATGGCCATAAAGGCTACTGTCTCCTAAATATATAATCAAGCTGGTTTGTCAGTACACCTCAACTTCTTCAAGGATAGTGAGCAGCAACACTTCTTTGTGCAGAAGGTGTGCGGTTTCCAACAAAAATAAAGTATGGCACAATACATTTCATGTGAGAACTCAATGTGTGGTCCTCCTCCTTTCATAATAAATAGGTTGCACCCTGGCTGTTTGTAACCTGTGTGTGTGCCTCAGCCTCACTCTCCTGAGGCTTGCCCAATGCTTACTGACTGTGGCAAACAGGTTACATGGGCACTAGGTTAATGCACTGCCATTTCTTTCCTTTGTCTTCATTGCTTGATTTTGCTTGCAAGAAGTTGGCACTCATAGTCTGTGAAATGTCACTCATATTTACACTGAAAATATGAAAATATCTCATTTATCAATTTGAAACATTCGCAGCTATGTTCATATGAGTTCCCCTTTCCATCTTCCTTCATCTCTTTGGTGGTATCTAGTATGGGGTCATTGCATTGTCCTTTTTGAGTGGTATGTGTGGTAGCCGTCATTGAGCCTTAAATGCCCACTCTGGTCATGGTTCTCTGTGTTTTACTCCTGCTATATTTCCACCACTGATCCTGCTATGACCTCCTACCTGCACCATCATTTTCCACGTAGCAGGTTCTTGGGAGTCATTAATAAACTGTTCCACTTAAATATATACTTAAAAATATTATTTCACTATAATATCGTTGTGAAAATATTGTGACAAAAAAATTGTAGGCAAAAATATCAATGGTAAGTATATTTTTTCTTTTAATATTTTCACCATGATATCAAAGATTACAATAATGTTTTCAAATACTATTTTTTTACTGTGTTTTATTGCATTATTTTTGGAATTGTTTGTTTTGTGAAATGTATTTGTAACTTTTTTGAAATAATATTATAACATTATGTATTTGTACTATGTATTATTTTTTCAGCTTACTGGGTTTATTGTGCAATTTGTTGGGTAGAGTTAAAAAAAAAAGATATATCAATACATTTATATGTTAATTTGTAATTGGTATTTATTTGTTATTGTTTACATGAGGAATCTTTTTTTAATTATGTAGTAAATGTTAATTTTGCATTGTGTGTTTATTGGATGATTGGGTGGGTAGGCTTTTTTAATAAGATATTTATGAACTGATAATAACTGATTCATGTATTAATTATGTAATCTGTTTATTACAAAACCAAATGGTTAAAAAATATATTTTTATATTGTTTTAGAAAACAAATAATATCATTTTTTTACAGTTGTCATGTGGGTGTGGGATTGCAGTGTTATTTTTAAGTGTACATTAGCTATTCTTATTGTTATATTTTACATTTGTAATATTAGGTATTGTTATATTTTTGTTTACATGTTTTAATAATGTTAAAATTATTTACTTTTTAGGAGGTTGCAGGATTTATTGGTGGATGTGGTGTGTACTCGCTTACTATTAATTAATTTCCCTCGAAAAATGTTAATTTTAACATGATTTTTATTATCTTGTTGTTAAATTAGACTAAATGTAAAATGTTACTATGTACAGTTTCAATATTCTTTAATCTTTGTGTTTTTGAAATAATTTTTGTATGAGAGTTATTTAGTGTGTTTTTTTATATGAGATATTTAAGGATTTATACACACTTTAAAAATATTTAATAATTTGAGTTGTTTTTAACAATTCTATATACATAAAAATTCCTCACATTTATATTAATATTTTTACAGATTTAAGATGTATATTTACTAATTAGGCTTCTAAAAGTTTTCATTTATACTTTTAAATAATTGAATGAATACATTGTATTCAGGTGTATTGAATTCCCCCCCGCCCCCCCCCCCCCCCTCAATGTATACACTTCACTCAATGTTTGTACTATTGGCATTTTTGGGTGGAGGTTTATATAGCACAAACTCGAACTTGACCCAAAGGTATCAGAGAGCTGTACATAAGCACCAGTTGTGTTACAGATGGACACATTTATTTTTGAGAGATTAAGGCCCTCATTCTGATGTCGGTCGGACTGCAACCGACTGCTTGTCGGTTGTGGTCCAACAGACATCTGTTGTGCGGTCCAACTGTCACATTACATTGCATGGAGTCGGAGGAAGTAGGTGAAGGGACCATCCGATGCTTTCTGACGGGCTCAATGAACACCTCGGACCGTCAGAGCGACAGTAATCCCTAAAATAGAGGCGGTGCCTGCTCAGGCACCACCGTAGGGATTACAATGTCCCTTTCCATCTGCCCTTTCATGATGGTTTACCCGCCATGAAAAGGCAGGTGGACAGTTATTTTGGGGGCCCCTAGCATGGCCCCCTTCCCCTCTGGCCCTCCGCTATGAGGCCTGAGGGCCACCTATGGTGCTCCCTTAAACATCCACATTGTGCAGGGATGTTTTAAAAGCGTATATTTTCTACTGCGAATTGTACTGCAGCCCGCAGCACAAGCTGCTATAGAAAATATAGACTTTGTGACTGCCGTGAAGAAGGTCTCATTGTAATAATGGCAGCAGGAATGCCGACTCCTTGTTGGCGGCCCCGTTTCTAACCAACATCGTAATGACACCCTATGTGATTTTCCCAGAATCACAGGATGTTAAGCGTCCCTGGTGAGACTCGAACCCGGTTCCCCAGCTTCGAGGTCGACCGCTCTAGCCATTAGACACATTCGTTAGAATTGTAAATGTGACATCCCCAGTGAATGCACATTCCCCAGTGTTTGTTAGCTGGAGTGAGAATAGTCAATCTGATCTCTCCCCAATGTGTGCACTTTTGCCAATATTTGTTACACTTGAGTTAGAATAGTAAATCAGAAGCCTCCTCCCCCAAGTATGCACTTTCCACAATGTTTGTTAAACTGGAATTAGAATAGTAAATCCCTCCATGAATGGGCTTATAATAGTACATGTGTCCCCCAATATAAACATTATTTCCCATGTTTAAAAGTAAATCTGAGCAACCCAATTTATGCACCTTTCCCAATGTTTGTTAGATTTGAGTTGGAATAGGAAATCTGACCCCTCTCAGTGTATGCATTGTCCACAATGTGTGTTAGATTGGAAAATAGGATATATGCCCCCGCCCCAGATGTATGTACTTTTTCTAGTGTTTGTTTGAATAGGGTTATAATAGGTAATCTGATGACCCTCCCCACAAATGTGGGCACTTTCCTCAACGTTTGTTAGCCCAGAGTTAGAATGCTAAATCTGTTCCCCCCCATGTAAACACTATCCCCCAATGAATGATAGATTAGAGCTAGAATGTTAACTCTGCCCCCATACATACAAATTTGTCCCAATGTTTGTTAGAGTGGAATTATAATAGAAAATATGACACCCCAAATGTATGAACTTTCATCAGTGTTATTTTGATTGGGGTTAGAATAATAACCAGTGGCGGCTGGTGACAATTGAAAGTGGGGGGCGTCAAATTATTGTTGCAGTGCTAACATTAACATTTTACAAGTCTTGTAGTGTAGTAGCTAGTTTCCCACTAGGCCCTGCGAATTGGAATAACATAAACAGTAGTATCGACGTAGAAGTGCGGATCTTCCAGGCCTCTACTGACTATGCTAAACTTAATTGGGTTTGTTACCAAATAGCTCAGAGGTCACTGGAAACTTTCTTGACTGAATAGGAAGTGATCAGCTTCCCTGGCACAGACAAGAAGGGATTCAGTTTTCCAACAACCGTGCAACATGGCAACTTTGCTCCTCAGATCAAGAGTCAATCTCTAGGGTCGTGTGAAACAATAGACAGTTATTTTACTCAGTCAGGTTAGTGCAGATTACTTTCACAATATGTAGAGAATAGAGAGACGGGCGTTTGTCAATAAAGGGTTAACATTTATTGAACAGTCTTTCTTCTCATACAAGAGAAATGAATTGCCACAATTGCAAGACTTGTTATGATAAAAAGTACGTACAGTAAGATAAGTATTGCGAGATAATACTGTAAAAGCATTGATATGGTTTCTTAGCCATACAATGGTTTAAAAGGAATAAAACATATATACATTCATATATACATTAGGCTAAAATACTCAACTGGTGCTTCTAACTACGCCTACCCCAGTGTACCTGACCTAAGCCTAATACGTGGGAGGGGAGTAAGTAAGTAGCTTTAAGTTAAGTTGGTTTTGCCAAGGTTTGCTTCAAGAATTCTCACTAAGGGTTTAGTCAACACCATACCTCTGAATAGAATGATGGAGGTCTTGTATCTCCTTCAGGGAAACTCGGTATCCCAGTCACCCGCAAGGGTAGACCAGAAACGCTGGAGCTGGATTTCTCTGCAGGAGAAAGGCAGCGTCTCTTCTTCAGCGTGTCGAGGAGGAGAAGGTGGGGGGACAGCGTCCGCGGGCAGCTGGCATCTGCTGGGCTCTTCGCAGAGGGACGGCTGTTCAGCTCCTAGTTTCACCACACCATCGTTCGCGCTTTAGCAGCGATAATGGTATCAGCAGCTTCCATACAGCAGCTTCATCAAGCGACGGGCAACAGGCTGCAGCAACAGGCAATTGCTTAAGGCAACGTTGGTAATATTTATACCTGACAGGTGCCTGGTTTGACGTAAGTTTGCTGGACATAAGACGTCAATTAAAGATGTCACTAGGAAGTGATAGCTATCAGTTGCTCATTAGAGTTCCATTACTAATCAAAACACAGCAAGCGGGGATTTCCAGGTTTGCTGAGTTTTTATCTTGTTGAAGAACTCGGAGTGTTAATCTAGGAATCTCAGATAGTGACTTCTGCTCTGTCATTGCACTAATTGGTTGCAAAGGAAGTGGCAGAGAAAACTATTCTGGAATGTGGCTCTGTTCGTGTGAGGCCAGAGATGACTTTCTGAATATCGCACTTGAACGGTTATGCCAATATAGGGAATAAATGGATTTATAGCCGAATAGGGGCATAAGGTCACAGTATCGATCAGGATCCTAGATAAGCACACAACACCCACTCCACGGGTTCATGTCCATCAAATTACTAAAACTAGAGCAATAAGATGCATGTGTAACATTGCCCACCCCAAAATACATATATGCATTCGAAATAGGCGTATTTGTAATACGTGAAAATATAGGTACTGTACGTTTATGAAGCATAGAAATCATTCAAAAATTATAGCATATGAAATCAATGAACGATTATGCAAAAAGAATTACACATGAAATATCTCTGAAACAGAAGAAGGGCGAGATAAATCATCACATATAAATGCATTGCAATAAATGTGCTAGAGGCTGGTGTAAGTTATTATGTCTCTAGATGTGTGTAGAAATAGAAGTTTGAAGCTTCTGTTCTCTAAGAATAGTTTTTACCTTAAGCAAAGAATTGTTCGTGCCAAAAAAGGGTCAATTTTAAAAAGTGTTCAATTCAAAAGAATTAATGCTTGAACGGGGAAATAGAGTTCCAACGCTTTTAGCAGTTTTTGTTGTTCAAAACTGAAGGCCGAATTCAGAGTTCATGGGAACGCTGTGTGTCGGAATGCTTTTCCAAAGTTATTGTTTCTGTTCGGGTGAGAACATCATATCAGACAGGCTCTCAAAGAATTGGTCTACAAAATCAGGTGACAGTTCAACTAAATTCGATAGTGCTGTAACTTGGCAGGTGTGAGAATGATTGCTGTCATCATAGTCGGGATCAGCAATGCTCACAGAAGGTCGTACCTGGGTGATGTTGCTTTTGTCACTCGCTCCACTGTTACCACCTAGTCGTAGCACAGGAGTCTCAACAAATGCCGTCATCAGGATTGGTAGCCGCTGGGGACAACACAATGCGTGAGCCGTTATCGGACTGAGCAAAGTATCGACGTCCATTGGTACTGCTGATGGAAGTGAAAGACAGATGTCCAACACGCACTCATCTCCGCATAGCATACATCGAAGTACCGGTAAGATACAGTTCTGCCATATAGGTCTGAATGAAAGGAACCAGGTCATGTTTAGATCTCTCAGCCTGGCCAATCCAAGGACGTTAGTTATCCTGTCCCGGTAGCGCATTGCTAGGATTGTCTCTTCCATTCCCATGGGAGCTATGTCTGAGCTTTGGCTTGACATAACGAAGCAGGACGGTCAAAAATAAAATCCCTGCTACAAGTCCCAAAAATAAGGGTATGCCGCCAAAAACAGAGTGAACAAAATTAGGAACGATTCCCAAAATTGCTTGAAAAGGTGTTAGCAGTCCCGTAAAAATCGTCTTAAATATGCCTGGGATGCCTGTGGCACTAGACATGTTAAGGAGTTGGCTAAGCATTTCTACGAAATGCACGGGGCAATTTGTTGATAAAAGTTCATGAACTTCAGTAGCTGTCCTTGCAACTAGAAGATCATACGTCTCTTTTGATGACGTTATGGGCACTGTTGTCTGTAAAAGCACAGACTTCATTTTGCTTAAAGTATCAATTCGTATAGAATAGAGATTCAGACGAGGCCAGATGGGAGTCACTGTGTCTGCAGGCCCACTCGGAAACAATGCCTGCATACAGCATTTGACCATGGATGTTACGTTTACTAGATAACTTTTCCCTGGAACAAGGCCACAACATCTGTGATCCATTCTAAGAATGTAACTCCCGTTTGCAAGTTGCATAAAGAAGGGCTCTATCTGAGTTGCAGGTGTGACTAGCTGGTGGCATGAAAGGTTGTTAGAATTTCCATCACAAGCTCCATGTAAATTAATACCCTGGCACAAAAGTATACCGCTTAGTGAATGTTTACAATTTTCACCACTAAGAAATGCATTTTTGTCGCTGTCCCTGTAGCATGAATGTGTGTATGGTAATTTCCATTCTGATTTTACATATCCTTTACCCAATCGTTCATACTGGCCAGTAGGTATGTATTCAAGGCACTTTTTAAATCGGAAAGTTGTTATCGGAATAGTGATAATTCCGTGTATTATCCATTCAATGACAGGACTCTCTGACATTGTCAATGGTAATCTCTCAAGTTTTTCGATGCTCAGGATTGTATAGTCTGCTCCTTTCTGTGCCAAACTGATTTGTTTATCAGTAAGGTTAAAAATGGAAAACAATGACGTTGTGTTGATTAAACGCCAAGGCACATAGCCTGAACGAAGATTTTGCAGCGTCCAGCCCAATCGTACAATAGAACGTAATTGAGATTGGCCATGTTGTAACATTAGCAAGTCTCTGTCTATCACATCAAAGGCAGAGGATACAATATTGTCCAACGAATATATTCTGGAGGACAGAGTCATTAACCCATTGTCCACTACAGAAAGTGATTTTTCCAAATTAATACGATCAATTTCTCGTATTTTTTCTGCTGTTTCAATTTGTGTGACTTTCCAAGCCTCGTTGTACGCAGCATAGATACTGGTCGCTATGAAACGCTTTTGACGCTGTTTGCGTGGTCCAAGAATGAAACCGCGCAAATCAGCAACATCGTTTAGTAAAGACAAGTGTTGCTTAATTTCAGCCAGTGTGGATGATGTTAGCCATTCTAGGCAGAGTTTCCCTACACTGTATGTTGTTACTATCCCTGGATGTTGTCTCTGGGAGTATCTAGGGTCTAGTCTGGTCATTTTTAACCCCTGTGTTTTATTCAGGAATCTATCTTGACAGCTGTTTGTGTCAGTAGGCCAGATTAACCACTTTTTCCAATCAGGATGTGTTCTGTTAAAATGTAAAATTTGTGATACGTCTAACTCAATATCTGCGGTTGTATTTTCAGGTATTGGCATTGGAATAGACGGTGTGTTAAGGTCTTTGATCTTAGCTAGGCCAAGACAGGATGTTTGGTGTATTGTGTCATTTAAAAACATAATTTGTTCTGGTATCATGCAGGTTCTTAATAGTGCTTCAAGGCCTTGTACCTGCCAATCTTTTGTACCCCAAATGGTTTTCGTTTCAATGTTATTTTTCCAATAATCAAAACCAAATGTCATCATTTTGTCATAAAATGCTTCTGAATATATCAATTTGGAATTTGTCAGCATTGTTTTCATTCCTGTTTTATCTAACAGTTTGTAATAAAACGTTTCTGCATCACTGGTGTTAAACCCTGAGAAGTATTTGAATTTCTCAAAGAATGTTTTAGAACTGCTTTTAGGTGGTGTAGCACAATGTTCCCATTGATTATACATAAAAACATTTCTAGGCTGTGCAGATTTATGCAAATAGTGATCACCATAATGTGTGTAGCAGAATAATTGCTCATAACTAGATGAACCTTGTAAATAATCATGTTCTGTGAATCTAGCTGACATTACTAAATCAGACATCATGTCATTAATACTGTTAAAGTTCCAATCATCAGAGAATGTACTAGGTTTTACAAAGTCACTTAAGGAAACCTTCAGTTGATGAGGATACTTCAGGATTTCGACCGGACCATAGATCTCATAGTCTGTTTTCTCCCATACTACCCCACCAGGTATTGAAATTGCTGTGACATTTACTGTTGACAGTTCTCTTTTCTTCACGTGGGATGATCTGTGTGGTTTCAGGACTAAGTTGATGTTCTGACTTGCTGTGTCCATTGTACTGTATTTTCCCTCAATGAATTTTCCCAAACAAAGTACCATGATGAGCCAAAGCAGGAGAAAAAATACACCTAGACCGAACCTGAACTCTAGCCAAGGTGAAATAAGGTAGATTTCCTTCAGTTGATGAAAGAGTTCCATTGCTTTTTCTTTTGTTTCTGGCATCACTTCGGGGTTACTTTGATCTTCAGAGAAGTTGTCGAAGTTGATGAAATAACCAGAGGCAGTTCTGTCAATTGTTGGGATTGTTCTTTCAATCTGTCTTTCGGTAGCATTTTCTGATGCCACATTATTGTAGACTAGTGTTTCTTGACGAACTGTTTCAATCTGTGTCTCAAGAGGCATGAGTTCCATGGCATTATTGCATAGTCCTTCTCTGTGCACTGCAGGCTGATCGAATGTGATGAGTCTTTCAGTTTGAAACTCTTGGATTGTTGCAAGTTTGGGTATTCTGTTGTTTCTTGGGAGTCCACTGGGCCTACTGTTGATTATAGGCCACATGGTTGTGGTTTTACCAGGTCGATAGACACGACTCTGTTCTCCTTTTTACCAGCAAGGGGCGGTAGTACAACTGATCTTGTTACGGTGACTGCCAAGACAGGTACTGCTTTTCTGTAAGAAAGCCCAAATTCCTTCTTCACCGCGATTTTTTCTCTGACTAGATCCCCAATCTTTGGAATCCAGACAGGCCTTGCTGGGGCTGTTGCTTGTGGTGCCTCGTCAGTGGTAGATGGCTGTTGCTTTAACTTTATGTTGCTTAAGGATTTTCTTGTTTCATTCAGTTCCTGTAAAACAGCCAAACGATCTTTGATGTCAAAGTCTGTTGTTTTTTCTTGTACCACTGACATCTGAATATCGAGGTCCTGAATGTTCATTCTAATTCCGAACAATAGTTCGTATGGGCTGAAACCTTTTAGAGAATTTCTTGGCAAGTTATTAAGACTGGTCTGGACACTTATTAGATGTTTGACCCACCCAGCGCCTGAACCTAATACCTTCGCTGTTATAGATCGCTTTATGTCTCGGTTTTTTCTTTCTACCACACTATTCCCTTCGGGGTGCGACGGACAAGAATACCGCAACCCAATTCCCATGCTGGCCATGGCCTCCTTATAAGCTCGAGAGCTAAAAGCAGGACCCTGGTCAGAATGGAACGTGGTAATTGCGTATGTGCCGATAAAGACTCGCAAATCTTTTATAACCGTTCTAGCGTCAGCCGAGCGCTGGGGCCACATCCATACGAACCTCGTACAGGAATCCACTGCTACCATGATATATCTATAGTTGCCATCCCTTTGTAGGGGACCACAGTGGTCCAGGTAAACACATGCAAATGGTTTATCCGAGATGAGAAGGGGTGTCTGCGCTGGTCGTTTTACTGTTGATACTTTTATTCTTTGGCATATATCGCATTCCAATACATACTTTTTAGTTTGTATTCTCAAGCGAGGCCACCAATATCTCTGTTTTAATGGTGATATTGTTGCTGAAACGCCAGCGTGTGCAGAGGCATGCCCTCCGTGTGCCGCTTTGATTAGTCCTAACCTGTGTTCCCTGTTTGGAATTACCCTATCCCCCACTCCAGGGACTCGAGCAAAAGGAACATTATTCGTATTTGTTGAATATAAGTACTTTTCTGGAAAGCCTTTTGGGAGTGTTTTCTTATCATTTTTTACTGACGCACTGACAGCTTGTAGAATATCGCTGTCTATTTTTGTTTGTGACCGAGTTATCGCAGCTACGGAAGCCGTTTGCACAGCTGCCTTCGCGGCTTCATCAGCCAATGAATTCCCTGCAGCGTGAACGCCATCACGTTGATGACTCAGAGTGTGTATCACGTGAGTCTTTCGTAGTTCTTTCTGCAAAAGAACTACCTTTTCCCAAAGCATTTTATGCTTTATTGTGCCACCTTTTGCATCTTTGAAACCATTTTCCACCCAATTCTGCAAGTATTCATTATAAGATTCTACGCAATAAAAAGAATCGCACACTATTAGTGTTGGGAATTCGCGATCGATATTTTCTAGCGCCATCTTAAATGCTACTAATTCAGCTCGTTGAGCCGAGCAATCTCCTAGAGATTGTGTTTTGGTGACCATTGGTCTAAATTTACCTTTGTGCCAGCGACCTTTAAAAATCGCGCACGCAGCACTGTAAGCTTGCTTACCCCCAACTGCGGGTTGTGCCGATCCGTCAGTATATATAATACTTCCGTATTCTTCGAGAGGCAGGATTTCAATTGGCAGAGGACATTCATATTCATATTGTAAAAATTCCTGTGTTTTTTTTTTTTTTAAAAGTTTTATTTTTGTTGTTGCTGTCTCATGGTATACAGTAACGTACATTAGATCTTCAATGCAGCGTCAACATTCCGCTGCCATAATCAGTAGAGCAACTTTTTAATATTTTACCCCCCCAACTTAAACTTGCTACTTTCAGGGTTAAGTCAATAATTAGCAATGTTCTATATCAACATTAGAATGTCTAAATGCAACTATCAGGTCTCGGTTCAAGTATACATTTCAGTATGGTCATCTGCGGGCAAGTGCCCATGGTCCCGTACCCTCTATTATCCCACAGTCCATTCCCCCCTCCCCCTCTTCAATCCAGGCCTTCGTCATCCTCTGAGCTGTCCCCATCTCCTTCCTCGGGCAGGGGCTCACAGAGGTCTCCCCTAAATTTGTTCCAGGGTGACCAAATCCCGTTCCATTTCCGAGGATTATGTCTCTGCTGATACACAGCCCGCTCAGTTAGCATAAGCACATCCATATTTCTGCACCATTGCGCCAGTGTCGGTGCTTCCTGTGCCCCCCAGTTCTTTGCGATGTCACGTTTCGCTAGCATTACCCCTATGACCACCCATCTCTTTGCCTGCAACGAAAGGTCCGTTGGGCCCCAGACATTCAGGAGACAGATCCTGGGATCTGGTGTAAATGGGTTCTGTAGAGTCTGACCAATCGTGCGCGTGACTCGCCGCCAGTAATCCTGTATATGTGGACATGTCCATATAGTGTGGTATAGTGTGCCCTCCTCCCCGCATCTTCTCAGGCAGTGTGGGTGTTCTGCTCTATGTATTTTATACAGCGTCGTGCGGGTGTAGTAGACCCTGTGTAGCACTTTAAACTGGATCAGTCTGAATCGAGTGGAAATACCCGCCTCCCTGGGCGAAGCCAGGGCTGCGTTCCAGTCTGCCTCATCTAGGTCCCCTACCTCGTCCTCCCAATACCCCTTTAGTTTCCCCAGGGGGTCCGGCAGGTTATTCATGAGTTTCCGATAAGTGAGGGAGGTTGCCCCGGCCTCCATGTAGTCTGTAAGCAGTCGGTCCTCCAACGGAGCCGACTCCGGTGGCGCCGTGCCAGTTTCTAGCACCGACAGGAGTGCGTGCCTGATTTGTATGTACCTATATGTTTCGGTCTCTGCAAGGTTGTATTGTTCTTTTAGTGTCGTGAAGGAGAGCACACCCTCCCTGGTCCATAGATCGCCCACCGTGGAGATCCCAATGGTGTCCCACTGGTCGAACCCCTTGGAGCTGCGCAGGTTACCGAGGGCCTTGGCGTCCCATAGTGGCGTGAGCCTTGTGATCACTCCCTCCCACCCCAGCCGTCTCTGAGCCCTGTGCCATAGGGCAACAGTGTGTTTGGTAGGCCCCTCTAGTTTCCTCACCAACCCTTTATTATAGAGCGGGGCTAGCAGAGTGGACAAGCCTAGTTGGTGTCTGTCCGCCCTGAACGCTGGGTCGTCTTGCGGTGCGTGGATCCACTGGTTAATCACCTTGAGATGAGCCGCCCAGTAGTACAGTTCAAGGTTGGGGAGGGCTATCCCACCGCTATACCAGTCCCTGGTCAATTTCAACTGTGCGACCCGGGCCGGTTTGTCTCCCCACAGGAGAGTGGACAGTTGGGCCGAGACTTGACGGAAGAACGATACGGGAACCACCGCCGGCGTGTTTTCCAGAACATAGAGGAAGCGAGGGAGCGCCAGCATCTTAAAGAGTGCCGCTCTACCTAGCAGTGTTAGGGGGAGATTTTTCCAAAGGCGCACATCAGTCTTCAATTTGTCCAGTTGGGGCTTAAGATTCCGGTCAAGGAAGGTCGAGTGCTCCCTTGTAATCCGTATCCCTAGGTATTTAAAGGTGACGCGTTCCACGAGTAGTTGGCAATCTGTGGGTAGTATTGGAAGGTCGCCTTTTACCATATATATCACTGATTTGGACCAATTGAGTTTATAACCCGAGGCCGTGCCGTGGCTTTCACATAGTGCCAGCAAGACCGGGATACCGGTCGTGAGGTCCGTGAGGTAGACGAGCATGTCGTCGGCGTATAGGGAAACCCTATCCTCGCCTCCACCTTCCCAGTGTATACCTTTCAGCAGCTGGGTGGTCCTGAGGATCGTGGCCAAGGGTTCTAGCACTAAGGCAAACAGTAGTGGCGAGAGTGGGCACCCCTGTCTCGTACCCCTTGCCAACGGGAACTCTCTTGATATGTATCCGTTTGCGGTTACTCTAGCCATAGGTTCGGTGTATAGCAGTCTGACCCACGATATGAACGTTGGGCCGATACCAATGTGTTCCAGGACAGCAAAGAGATAGCGCCACTCCACCATATCAAATGCCATTTTGGCATCAAGCGACAGTACCGCTGCCGCTTCCTCCAGCTGCGGGGCTCGGGCCAATACTCCGTGCAGCCGTCGCAGGTTCAGCGCCGTGCTGCGGTGTGGCATAAAGCCCGATTGGTCCGGGTGTATAAGGTGCGCCAGATGGGGCAGTAGCCTGGTGGCCAACAGTTTCGCCAGGATTTTACTCTCGGCGTTAAGGAGGGAGATCGGGCGATATGATTCGCACTCCTCTGGGGGTTTGCCGGGCTTAGGTATTGCGACTATCGTGGCCGTGCGCTGATCAGGGGGGAGCCGTCCCCGTTCCCGGCACTCCTGAAACATATCGAGCAATGGTGCGGACAGTGTCTCGGACATGAGTTTGTACCATTCTATCGGCACACCATTGGGGCCCAGTGCTTTCCCGGGGTGTATTGCTGCTATGGCTGCCTGTAGTTCCTCCTCCGTCAGATCGGAGTCGAGCTCGTCCCGTTGGTCTGGGGAGAGAGTGCGGGTCGGCACTCCCACAAGGGAGTTTTCTACCATTTCCCGTGTGACCTCATATTCAGGGGAGTACACGGAGTGGAAATGGTCAGCTAGGAGTTCCACTATTTGCGCCGGACTGGTGTGTATCTCACCTTGAGGGTCTCTCAGTTGTAATATCGCCCGCTGGCCACCCCGCGCCCTCTCCAACCATGCCAGAAGCTTCCCCGCCTTGTCGCCTATGTCGTATATCCTGCTCGCTGTTGCGGACATATTGTCTCGCACTCGGCGGCGCAGAAAGTCGGTGTGGCTCTGCTGGGCCAGTCGGAGTGTGTGCTGGGTGTCTCCAGTCGGGTTCCCCTCGTGGTCTCGTGTGGCCTTTTCTAGTTGTTCCTCTAGGTCTGTTAGTTCCTGACGTTGTGTGCGTCTGTGCTGTGCGATTACCGAGATCGCCTGTCCTCGGAGGACAGTCTTGTAGGCCTCCCACAGAATAGTGGGCGACTCCACGGACCCCACGTTCTCTGCAAGGTAGGACCGTGTGCCCTTCCTCAAGGCCCTGGTGACGCCCGGTTCTTTAAGGTAACCCGGGTAAATCGGGTATAGCCGTCTGCGGGATTGTCTCTGACTGAACAGAGTCAGTGTAAGTGGGGAGTGGTCAGAGATCCCTCTCGGCCTAATTTGGGAGTCAGCGAAAGTGAGGAGCCCCCCCCCAACGTCAGGAAATAATCTATCCGCGACAGGCTGTCATGGACTGTTGAGTGGTATGTGTATTGCCTATCATCTGGGTGGAGTCGCCTCCACACATCCACTAGACCCTGTGCTTCCATGAAGTCATGCAGTTTGGAGGGCCCTGGTGTACGCATGCGCGTTGGGTGGCGGTCTAGGGAGTCTTGTGCCACTGCATTGAAATCTCCCCCCATAACAAGCTCCCCTTCAGGAAGATCTAACAGGAATTTCCCCAGTTCCGGGAAAGCTATGTTGTGTAGTGCTGGTGGGATGTAGACCGAGACCACGTTCAGTGGCTTCCCCTCCCACTGGCCGTGTATCGCTGCAAAGCGCCCCTGTGTGTCTGTCGCCGTTGATTGGGCTATGAACCTGGATGAGCGATGAATCAATATCCCGGAGCCCCGGGACCCCTTTGTGAACCCAGAGTGTACTATCATGTTGTAGCCTCTCCTGTCTAGGGCCTTCGTGGCTGTGCCGGTGAGATGCGTTTCTTGTAATAGGACCAGGGCGGGGTGCAGCCTCTTTATACTCTGCAGTACCAGCCCACGTTTAATCTTGTCGCCCAGGCCCCTTACGTTCCAGGACATGAGGAGTAGCGGGGATGACTGCCCTACGTTAGTGTCCTCCCCCATCCTGTGTTGGTTTACGGCCTGTGACTTTACGCTCGGGGATGGCCAGGAGGTCTGTGCAGTGCCCCTGTGTGGTGCATTGTGACCATACCATCTTATACTCGTGTGCCCCATCGTAGCTAACCTGACCCTGTGTAGAAACTAAAAACCAAAACCCCCTTCTACCCCCAACTCCCCCCCTCCCTGCCCCCCTGCTCAACGGACTCAGAACTGCCCGCCCCCCCAACTCAGCAGAGTGCCTGATCCCACCCCTTAACATAGTACTTGCTCGCTGGAGTGAAGGTTTCTCTGTGGTCAGCGGCCCCCATCTTCAGCTGCGGAGGCCTCTCTGCCCAGTGTCCAAGGCAGCGTTTCCTGTTCATATCATGTTCCTGTCAGTCGGACCATGGCCGTGTCCTACAGATCCCCGTTTGCCTCGTCCTCTTGATGGTCGGATAAAGGGGAGTGCACCTCTAGGTCTCCGTCGTTGGTTTGTGAGCCCTGTCGGGGGCCAGCTGGTCGGTGCTTGTTCTGTCTATTTGAGCGACGAGGGCCCGCCGCCCTCCAACCCTCCAGCCAATCTTGCGCCACCTCCGGTGATTCAAAAAACCAAGTCTTGTTGTCCGCTACGACCCGAAGCTTGGCCGGGAAGAGCATCGAGTATGGGATTTCCCTGGCTCTGAGTTCTTTTTTGACCTCAAAGAAGGTTCGCCTTCTCCGCGCCACCTCGGCCGTGTAATCAGGGAAGAATGCCAGCGTCGCGTTCTGGATCTTGATAGGGGGTGAGTTCCTTGCTGCCTGTAGGATGGCATCCCGATCCCTGAAGTTGAAGAGCCTCGCTATGATCGGTCTGGGGTTAGCTCCTGTCTTGTGGCGTCCCCCCGGTACCCGGTGCGCCCTTTCCACTGTGAAGAAGGCGGAGAGTCCTTTGGGCTTCAGAGTGTCCTTGATCAACTTCTCGACATATAGGTCCATTGCCCTCGTGTCTTCCGATTCCGGCACACCAATAATACGGATGTTGTTCCGTCTCGAGCGCCCTTCTTGGTCATCGAGCTTGTCTCGTAGTTCTCTGTTCTCCTTCGAGATGCGTTCCATACTAATCTGGAGTTCCGAGACGTCCTCGACCAGGGACTTGGTCACAACTTCCATATTGTTCACTTTCTCTGTCATTTTATGGAAGTCCGCCCTTATAAGTGTGATCTCGGCCGAAATCGATCCCACTGTGGCCTGTACCTGCGTGAGGGCCCGCATGACGTCGTCAATGGTCGCTTTCTTGCCCCCGGTCACTTCGGTCGTCTTGCTCGCCTGTGTTCTGGCGTCCTGCGAGGGGGAGGGGGAGCCGGGTTTTTCATAGGCAAAGCGGTCCAGGCGTGATTGTGATGTTCCGCCTTTATGCCCTTTGCCAGCCATCCTGGGTTCGCCTGGGCCAAGCTATCGTCCTCTGCCAGCTGCTGGGGGTCTACCCTGGGCTCCCGCTGTGGCTACGGGGGGGATTGTGGCCCCCTTGAGGCGTCCCAATGAGTTTGCGGATGTGCACGGGCCCCTGGTGTGTGGTGGCCGGCCGGGTCACTGACTCATTAATGGGGCACGCAGTCGAATGTCGCCGTTCTGCAGGACTCCCTCTGCCCCCTTCCGCCACCGCTTACAGCGACCCTGGCTCACCGGAGTTTTTGTGTTCGGTCCCCTTATGGCGACGGGGGGGGGGGGGGTCCGGGTTGCACCCAGAGAAGTCTTTTCGCTGCGAGGACGGGTGCTCCGCGCCGGTGCCCTGCCGGTTCTTGGGCGGGGACTCCTTCGGGTCTGGTGCGCTTTGCCAGGCTCTCTGATCGGCCAGGGGGGGGGATCGCCGTACTCACACGGTGGCAGCGCGGTTCCGCCGCAGCCAGACTCTGCTCTCTGGCCGCTGCTGCTGAAAATGGCGGCGTCAGCTTCCCCCGTCGTCGCTCCGGGCGCTGGAGCCCGCTTTCATCGAGCGTCCCCCTCACCTCCGCTGAGCCTCCTGACAGGCCGATCGGCTCCCCTCGGTCCGGTAACGGATGCTGGAGGGCTCGGCTTCTGAGTACCCTGGCGTTCTCCGCGCTCGGTTGTTTCCGGCGGATGGCTGCCTGACTCAAGCCGCTTCCGGTCGGCGTGCTGCTCACTGTGCCTCCCGGTCCGGCTGTCGCCCACAGGCCCGCTCGGGGCGCTGACAGTAACTGGTGTTCCTGACCTCGGATTGAGGTCCGGCGAATCCGAATCGCCGCCGCCTGGTCCTGGGCTTCGCTGCCTACCCGCCTGGGTAATTAGATTGCCGGATAAATGTTCGGATTAAACTGGGAGCCGCCTTCAACACAGAGCTCTCCTTCTAGGCTGCCGCCATCTTCGGCTGCTAGCCACGCCCCCAAATTCCTGTGTTTTTAAGTTAGGATCAAATTCATAAACTACGTCTGTTGCAGCAAGAGAATTAACCCACTGGATCCATCTCGGATGCAAAGCTTTAGCATTAGGAATGCTTGCTTTAGTTACCGCTTCTAAAGCCGGTATAGGTGTTACGATTATTATTCGTTTGCCTTGTGCTAGTGGCCTTTCTTTTGCTACAGCAGTCTGAACCGCAGTTAGAATTTTCTCAGTTGAACTGAAGTTTATTTCAGCCTTTGTGTACAAATGTGATTTGTAAGCTATTGGTACCTTTTCTCCCTCATTAGAGGTTAGGTACGTGAATCCGCATCTTCCTGGGATGACTCGGATTACAAGATCGCGTGTGTTGTCACGTGTATCTAATTTAGTTTTAGCTAACATGTCTGTTTGCAATGATCTCGAAATTTCTGTGTGTTTTTGAGTCCAATTGATTTGTTTAAAATCAGGTTTAATTAGTTCATAGAGAGGTTTAACCCTCTCTGCGTAATTTAGAATGTAAGTTCTTCCAAAATTCAGAAAACCTAGTATGGATTGTAAATTCTTCAGCGTTTTTGGAGCTTGGAGTACAGCGCACTTCCCTAAGAAGTTGTCCGCTAGGCTTTTCCCTTCACTTGATAATTCGTACCCTAAGAATAGTACTGTCAGATGGGCAATTCGAGACTTTTTAAAGTTGAATTTGTAACCCTCTGCTGCGAACCCAAGTATAATGGTGTTCACTCTTTTCAAGTGAGTATCCAAGTCGTCGTCTGTGAGATAAATATCATCTACGTAAGATAATGCCTCATCATCATATATTTGTAGTAACTCTGTTACTCTAACTGAGAATAGTCCTGGGCTGTTCTTGAACCCCTGTGGGAGTGAACAGAATTTTTTCTGTGACCCAAATGCTGAGAAAGCGGTCAAATATCTGCTTTCTGGTGCAATGTTTTGACAAAAGAAACCATTAGATATGTCTAATGTCGTTTTATATTTTTTCCTAACTATGTTATTCATTAGGGCTGCACTATGCGAGTTTTGTACTGCAAAAGTTTTACAACATGCATTAAGGTGTCTGTAATCCAAAACTAGACGATATGAATTGTCTGGCTTGGAGACAGGAAACAGAGGATTGTTCATTTGAGAGGTGCATGTTTCAATCACCCCCTGGTATTCAAGTTGATCTAAGATCTCCCTGACTTGTTTTTTAGCTTCTTGCTTAATGGGATACTGCCTTTGGGCAGTTGGTTCACTTTTTAACTGGATTTTGTGAGGAGGTGAATCCTCATCCCATCCTACATGATTTTTATATAATGCCGGTGCCTGGGCTACTGCCCATTTCCTTGCATATGTATATTTTTTGTGAATCGGAATGTGATTCGAGAAGGCAGGCATAATCACTTCTTCGCCACGAGGGCACTCCCTGACAAACTCTGGGGGCCAATCTTTTTCAGCTAACAGAATATCATAGCCTTTTGAGAGTTTATCCCAAAATAGACCCTTTATTTTCCTAGTCTTATCACCCTCTATACGCAATGTTATTTCGTATATTTTATGGGGCTCGCTAAGTCTGGTGTCGGCAGTTTCAACCTGAATGTATTCATTCGTGTCCACTGTCTCCAGATGACTCATCAAGATCTTGCGCGCTATACTGATTTCTGCTGCACTGTCCAACATTGTCAATGCCCACTCCCCGTTTTTCAACTGTGTCCTCAGTATTCTCGGCATGTTCGATTACTCTAATACTGGCTACATTCTTTTTTGGAAATTGAGATTTTTTACTCTGAGCAGGTTCCTTGTCTTTGGACTTGGTGTGCTCTCCTGGGTCTGACCGTCCTCTTCTTTCCGATTTCTGCGAAAAAGATCGAGAGGGACGTGTATCAATACTTTGATATCTATCAAGCTTCTTCAAATTATCCCTATTTCTAAGGTTATATCTTTTCTCAGAGGGCTCCCTCTGGGGAGACTGGTGTTCCTGAGTCGGAGTTCTTTCCCTACGTCGAGGAGACCTTCCTCTGGACTGGAAAACTTTTTCCTTGGGAGTGGATTGTTTATTTCCATCCCAGCTCTTTTTAGGAGTGTTTAAATTATTTTTAATAAATAATTTTTCAGGATTTTCGAGCAGTTGGGGCTTTACTGGTTTTCCACCCAAGCTGTCTCTACCTAATTCTTCATAGCATTTTTCTATGATTTTGGCAAGCTCAACTGGCTGATCTTTTATATCTGTTTCCTTCAACTTCTGGCGTATCGCCACAGATGCTGCTTCTCCCTTTATGTTGGCTAATAATATAGCCGAGACCTGCTTGAAGTCTTTCAGTAATTTCATACCAAGAGTTAAAGCGGGCTCTGGACCGTATTCATTCTGAATCTGTTTTAGCACTTCTGGTATTACCGCCATAGACGGAACACCATGTGTTTTTATGTAAATGGAAGCAAAGACTGTACCCCAAGTGTCGCAGTCCTCCACGTGTGGTGCGATTCCCATAGGAAGGCAGATGGTCAAGATTCTGTGTTTCTCAATAGGGGTAGTTTCAGGAAATACTGCCTCTATTTGAGTGATTTTCTGTGCTAACCAGAAAGGAATTTGTTCCCGTTTTACGAGTGTTTTACCAAGACATGACTGTATGTTCTGTGGTGTAATTTTATTAGTGTTCCCCTGATGAGGGGTCAGCTGTGGTACATTAACAGCTGGTTGGACTAATTGCCTATGTATTTTTATAAGTGTTTTTAGCTGTACTAACAGCTCTTCTCTAGACATTTTTGCAATGTCAGGATGTGGTGTGTAGCTGGCTAGAACCGGCCACGTTGCTCCTGGTCTACCTAGTGGACCGAGCCTAGTTATGTGATCATTATGTTTTAGGGCGCCATTAAACCAGAGCAGGTGCTCTTGGAATTTTAGTGGGACTTCAGTCTCCTCGAAAGGAGCGTACTCTTCCGGAGGTTCCTCTATTTTGTAATAGTGAAACTCTTTTGTTGTAGCGTTTGCCGCTGGAAAGTTTATCCATGAATAGAATACCTCTGTCTGCCAATATTCGTGTGCCTCTATCACGAAAATTACTGTACCACCTTGAGGTGTCAGTCCGTTTTCTATAAGTTTTAACGTTATAGATTTTCTTAAGTGGACCGGGATGATAATTGCATCCGGGTCATTGTGTTCGGGACCCTGCTGAGTCGCATCTGCTGCGGCCCCAGTGGTTCCGTTTTCTCCTGGCATTGTATAAATGCAAGGTTTGCAGAGTTGGTCTCCAAGGAGACAAAGATTAGGTGCACAATATTTTGGAACACAGTATCCTTCAACGTTGAATAAACCAGAGCTTTACATAGGAATCTCTTCCTACTGAGGTCGGGCGGATTTTAACCTTTTACCCACTCCAGACGTCTATTGGAGTATTTACGGGAGAAAGGGGTCTGTGTGAAATATGCACGACTGAGTTACTCTAACGTCTTGCGTTAGTTTATCGCCTTACCAAACGTTGGGCGCCATGTAGTGTAGTTCCTAGTTTCCCACTAGGCCCTGCGCATTGGAATAACATAAACAGTAGTATCGACGTAGAAGTGCGGATCTTCCAGGCCTCTACTGACTATGCTAAACTTAATTGGGTTTGTTACCAACTAGCTCAGAGGTCACTGGAAACTTTCTTGACTGAATAGGAAGTGATCAGCTTCCCTGGCACAGACAAGAAGGGATTCAGTTTCCCAACAACCGTGCAACATGACAACTTTGCTCCTCAGATCAAGAGTCAATCTCTAGGGTCATGTGAAACAATAGACAGTTATTTTACTCAGTCAGGTTAGTGCAGATTACTTTCACAATATGTAGAGAATAGAGAGACGGGCGTTTGTCAATAAAGGGTTAACATTTATTGAACAGTCTTTCTTCTCATACAAGAGAAATGAATTGCCACAATTGCAAGACTTGTTATGATAAAAAGTACGTACAGTAAGATAAGTATTGCGAGATAATACTGTAAAAGCATTGATATGGTTTCTTAGCCATACAATGGTTTAAAAGGAATAAAACATATATACATTCATATATACATTAGGCTAAAATACTCAACTGGTGCTTCTAACTACGCCTACCCCAGTGTACCTGACCTAAGCCTAATACGTGGGAGGGGAGTAAGTAAGTAGCTTTAAGTTAAGTTGGTTTTGCCAAGGTTTGCTTCAAGAATTCTCACTAAGGGTTTAGTCAACACCATACCTCTGAATAGAATGATGGAGGTCTGGTATCTCCTTCAGGGAAACTCAGTATCCCAGTCACCCGCAAGGGTAGACCAGAAACGCTGGAGCTGGATTTCTCTGCAGGAGAAAGGCAGCGTCTCTTCTTCAGCGTGTCGAGGAGGAGAAGGAGGGGGGACAGCGTCCGCGGGCAGCTGGCATCTGCTGGGCTCTTCGCAGAGGGACGGCTGTTCAGCTCCTAGTTTCACCACACCATTGTTCGCGCTTTAGCAGCGATAATGGTATCAGCAGCTTCCATACAGCAGCTTCATCAAGCGACGGGCAACAGGCTGCAGCAACAGGCAATTGCTTAAGGCAACGTTGGTAATATTTATACCTGACAGGTGCCTGGTTTGACGTAAGTTTGCTGGACATAAGACGTCAATTAAAGATGTCACTAGGAAGTGATAGCTATCAGTTGCTCATTAGAGTTCCATTACTAATCAAAACACAGCAAGCGGGGGTTTCCAGGTTTGCTGAGTTTTTATCTAGTTGAAGAACTCGGAGTGTTAATCTAGGAATCTCAGATAGTGACTTCTGCTCTGTCATTGCACTAATTGGATGACTTTCTGAATATCGCACTTGAACGGTTATGCCAATATAGGGAATAAATGGATTTATAGCCGAATAGGGGCATAAGGTCACAGTATCGATCAGGATCCTAGATAAGCACACAACAGTCTCATTCTCCGCAAAGGTATTTTCAGGATTTACAAGGCTGCAAAGGAAAATGAACATTGCAAATAGATTTTGTTTATAATCTTCATTAGCTGTATTTAGCTGTTGAGTAATACCAAACATATTTACTAAGGAAGAGCACAAAATAATGGCACAACTAAGTTAAAACACACGAGGATCGGACCATTCAAGCCAAGTTTTCACTTTCAGCCACGGCGCACGTATGTTTAACCCTCCTCAAGTTTGTCAATGAACATAATGTGAAACACGTCATACAAATGCTTCATTTTGGCAAACACAACATGATAAAGGAGGCTTTGAATTGTTTAGGAAACATTTATTCAGTTAGCAGCAGCTGTCAATTATCAGGGCCTCGCTCTCTCCTATTCATGCATGTGACACAAGGCCCTTGTAATCGGGCTTAAATAACTTTAAAAAATGCCCGCCTGGGCCTTACCTGGGCTGGTAAAACTCTGGAGTTAACTTTGATCCAGTCCTACACCAAACAGCAACCTGCAGACTCACGAGTCTGCGTAGACTCGATTCCTCAGCTTCCCGCCTGCCACAGCCCTTCCCCAACTCGTCACAGGGTGGGTCCCAGCACGCCCTGTAATGAGTTGGGAAAGGGGTGTGGTAACAAGCTCTCCACTCCCTGATTGACGTGGAGGGTTAGCAATATCGGGCTTGGTATTAAAACGCCTGTGGCTAACTTAACCTCCACGCCATTAGGGGGTGGAGACTGGACCCTGAAGCCAAGTCTTTGCCGAGCTGATGACATCACAGCCTTCAGGGCTGTGAGGTTCTCAGCCGGCAAACACTTAAGCTTCTTTCGAAGGGAAACATCACTTACAACGCAACTTTTACAACGACATACCATTACAACGGAACTTTTACAACGCAAAAACTTTTACAACGCATGTATTTGCAACGCATTTTTTTACAACGCAGGTACCTTTACAACGCATACCATTACAACGTAAGTATTGGTAACTATATAATTATATTTTAAATGTTATATGTTTGGGGTAAAGGGGTATTTTTAGGGTTCAGGGTCAGTTATTAGTTTTTGGGTAAAAGGGTATTTTTGGGGTTCCGGGTCAGTTTTTAGTTTTTGGGTAAAGGGGTATTTTTGGGGTTCAGGGTCAGTTTTTAGTTTTTGGGTAAAGGGTTATTTTTGGCGTTCAGGGTCAGTTTTTAGTTTTTGGGTAAAGGGGTATTTTTAGGGTTCAGGGTCAGTTTTTAGTTTTTGGGCAAAGGGGTATTTTTAGGGTTCAGGGTCAGTTTTTAGTTTTTGGGTAAAGGGGTATTTTTGGGGTTCAGGGTCAGTTTTTAGTTTTTGGGTAAAGGGGTATTTTTGGGGTTCAGGGTCAGTTTTTAGTTTTTGGGTAAAGGGGTATTTTTGGGGTTCAGGGTCAGTTTTTAGTTTTTGGGTAAAGGGGTATTTTTGGGGTTCAGGGTCAGTTTTTAGTTTTTGGGTAAAGGGGTATTTTTGGGGTTCAGGGTCAGTTTTTAGTTTTTGGGTAAAGGGGTATTTTTGGGGTTCAGGGTCAGTTTTTAGTTTTTGGGTAAAGGGGTATTTATGGGGTTCAGGGTCAGTTTTGGGATTTTGGGTATAGGGGTATTTTTGGGGTTGAGGGTCAGTTTTGGGTTTTTGGGGTACAGGGGTACAGGGTAAAAATAAATTAAAATTAATTTTAAATTAAATTAATTAAATGAAATTAAATTAAATTAAATTACATTAAATTATATTTTTTTTCAATTAATTTACGATTATAAAATTAATATATATTTACCAATACTTATGTTGTAATGGTATGCGTTGTAAAGGTACCTGCGTTGTAAAAAAATGCGTTGTAAATACATGCGTTGTAAAAGTTTTTGCGTTGTAAAAGTTCCGTTGTAATGGTATGTCGTTGTAAATGTATGCGTTGTAACGACACCAATCCTCTTTCGAACTGCCCGGGGAGAATGCATTCTACGGCGAGTCACTCACATCACATGACAACATGCATTCAGACTTCACAATGGCTATTGTCACTGCAGCAGTATCGGTGAGTGGGGAAGAGTGTGCCCTGTGTTTTATCATTATTGAAGACAAGTTGACAACAAAAAATGGGTATTTTTTTATTGAATAAAAATGTTGCACTTTTGTTTAATTTAACGAGGGCGGAGCCCCGACGCCCATATGGAGAAACCGCCACTGATAATAATCCCCATTAGTAACCCCCTTTCCCAATGTTTGTTATACTCAATATGATTTGTAAATTTGCTTCTATGAATGCAATTTTCCAGTGTTTGTAAATTGGAGTTTAAATAGTTAATCTAAAATCATCTGCCCCAAAAGTATGCACTTTGCTCAATGTTTGTTAAATTAGAGTTGAAATAGTAAATCTGACCTCCCAAGGTATGCACTTTCTCCGGTGTTAGTTGGGAGTTACAACAGGAAATATTATCCGCACACAATGCGTGCATATTTTCTCAAGTTTGCTGAATATTTAGGGAATATTCAATTTAAAGGTATGTATTTTTATGTGGATTTTATGTCTTTTTATTATATATTTGTTGTGTGTTTTAATTATTTTCTCTATTCATTGTAATATATTTTTTTAAAATACATTTTGATACATATTTTAAAAGATATTTGGAATGGTTTAATAAATCCAAAATATGTTTTTTATTTTTAATATACCAACAACTATACTTATTTATATTGTGTTTTAATTCATAACAGTTATACAAAATAAAAATATTGTATTTTTAATTAAATGTTTTTATTTGCATATTATATTTATTGTAGTGTGTACTTTAATCTTCATCTTCATATTACTCTTTCAAATATTTTATACACATTTTTTTTCAGAGTTATTTTAAGTTAATAAATTAATGTTTGTTATTTCTATTTTATATTTTTTACAATATTAATTTAGAAAATATTTATTTAAGTATTATTTTAAATAATAATAATGTTAATCACAGTATCATGTCAATATTTTTAACCACACTGTTTTGGTGGTCTATATTTTAGTACTTTACATTCTGTGGACCTGATTCACAAACTGCACTTTTGAGTAAGTTTGCACGTTTGAGTACGTTTGCACTTTTGAGTACGCTTACTACTGTTCTGTATTAACATACTGCACTTTTATAGTAAAGCCAACCACTTTTACCTTAACAGCCTTTCACAGAAGATAATGGTGGTAGAGACTTAATTTGAATGCTGTAGGAAATAATATTACATTCAATTATTTAAGATAGTTAAATATATATAGGAATATTAAGTAATGTTAAAAATGTATTTTAAAAAGTGCATATTTATTATTTAATTATAAAATACGTAGTTATGTGTTTTGAATTGAAAAACAAATGAGGCAATAAATGTTATTAAAAATTCATAACATTTACTTTTACATTATTTTTCAAATTCAAGTAAAAAAATGGGTTATTAAATATTTTATAGTTAAATAATAAAAATGTACTATTTTAACTATATTTGTAAACATGAATTTATATTATTTTATATTTTTAACTATTTAACATTTTTTATTTCATTTTAGTTCCTTGGGGCTTTATTTTAAGTTCCTATCTGCATTATTTTCTATGGTAGAGTTTCAATACCAGGTGTTGGCCATGCATAGTGCTGGGCATACTACAAAATTGTAAGTTACTATAAAAATGTAAGTTAATACAAATTTGTAGTTTGTGAATACTGAAACAGTAGTAAACTTACTCAAATGTGTAAGTTACCGTTGTGAATCATGCCCTAAGTACATAAAGTTCATGTTTTGGTTGTCGATATTTTGACAATTATATTATTATATCATAAGGTTTTTGTGTGGTCGATATTCTCTCATAGACCGATTTATAAACTGCCTGGATGACTTTTAAGTTCTCAGACTCAACGCATAGTGCTTTGACCGTGTCTTCCTTACTTTATCTTCTAAACAGCTTAATGCATTCTGCTTGCTGCAGCTTAGGCTTTTGGCACAATCAAAGTTATAAAAATCAAATTGATTCTCTTCAGAACCTTGGCTGTCACTTGACGTAAGTCCCTAAGGTCCGACTCCATCCTATGTGGGCTCCGACTCCATCTTCGTCCTTGGAGGTCACCATCTTGCTTAACTTAGACAACAGACGTCGTCATATTCCCTGATTTAAGAAACTCTAGACCGCAAGTTATTCTACATTCAATGCTCTCTTAGTTTAGCGCATAGTGCAAGTAGATGTTAGGGTGTTGAATGACATTTTAGCAATGTTAAAAATGTTTACTTAATAACATTCCAGGTTGTTGTTTTTATAATATTCTTGTGTAGTTGTTTTAGACATACTGAGAAACAGATTATTCCTGTTGTAATAATAAGTAATTTTACCCAAAAGTGTTAATTCTTCTTAGTACAGTGTTTGTGTGTGTAATACTGTGAATAACAAAATAAGATTTGTGACTGCTACCACGGTGCCCCTGGTCCCTTTACAGGATTGTTAGTAACCCAAAAGCAATATTTCTATTTCAATTACACATTGAATAGAGTACTGCGGGGCTACATTAACCTGTCTAAAACATTAATCATGGTGCATTGACCCAAGTTCACCTGTGCCCCCTGTGGGTGGGAAGGCACCCCTTGTACAGTTACGGCAAAGTTGTAACTTACACAACACACTGTCTCCTAAAGTAAGGGTCTTCAGAGCTTCTGTTGATGTCTTCCTGGAAGAAAATGGCGATGCTGCAACAGCTCCATTCTGCCTAAGAAAACTCAGATGCATCATAAGGATCAGATCAGATTTGCACACTAAGCACTATCATATTTGCATCTCTGCTTGTTCTAGGGGAGCCTAATCATAAACCACCATTTGTGCCCTAATCTGAGGCTGTGTAGGAAGATGCCATCCTTTATAGATGTATTGATTAGTTGATACCAGGTTTTGTTAGAGAGATGTAAGCTCTTTTTAGTGTTATTTGCTTGGATGACATCATATTGGTGGTATGGGGTTTATGTTTTTGATGATTTTATTTTGGATTTCTTCAGAGAATGGGGTAACTTTGGAACATTTGATGCCAAATGAAAATGGAAGAATGATATTGAAAGCACCAGTGCTGAAAGCACAGACTTCAGCCTGAAACAGTGGCAGATACTTACAAGATTGTATCCGTTCCATAAGCGTCCCTAGTCTTCTAGAAATAAATATAATTTAGAATCACAAATCATCTCGAGGGTGTTTTGGAGTATAATCTGTAGATCCATTTAGCTTCTCTTTGTCGCAGTCTTTCTACCCGATGGCCCCATCTCAGTTGTAGAAATATCCTGTCAATGAATCCTATTTTACAATTCTCTCATTCAATTTCTATCCAGTATGAAAGATGATGACATATGTGTAATCATTGATTGCTATGGTCCTCAGATGTTCTAATTTTCACAGTTTGAATGTTCGGGTAGTGTTCCCTCTATGCAGTTTTCCACAGTCACACATGATAAGGCATAAAGGATATGTTAGATAGGAAATTAAAAAATGTATTGATGCACACGCTGCCTTCGTGTGGACCAAGGCCAGTTTTACAGTGCCCACAAAGGTGGCAGCAAAGTTTTTATCTTTACGTATTAGTTTATAGTGACTTGAGGTTACAATGTCACCATTATTGAGCCTCTATTTCTTTGTTCCTATCCTCTACGTGAATGGCCCGTTCGAGCTCAAGACATTTGCTGATACATAGATGTATGTAAAGACTGATCCATCTATTCTGTGAAAGTTCTCCATTTAAGTCGGCAAGCACTGTGAAACAGCGCTTTGCCCATGCACTGCTAAACATAAGGTAAATACATTATTTCAGGATGCATCTTCTCAAAATATTAATATAAATATAAGAAATAGTCAATAAAGAAAATAAAAGTTGTTGACCGTGGGTGGAAAATTGTGTGTGTGTGTGTGTGTGTGTGTGTATATATATATATATATATATATATATATATATATATATATATATATATATATATATATATATATATATATATATATATATTCCATTTCACCCAATCCACCTTCGCAAGAAACACATGCAAATTCCGCAAAGCCATACTGAAACGTGCAGAATTGTCAAACTATATTGGGGAATTGTTGTTCCTTACTGAAATGTCGCTGTATTTTCTGTGGAACAGGGCTGGACCGTCCGAAAGCGCTGGTGGGAGTAAAAGGGAGACCCGGAGCACCGCAGAATGAATGCCCTTGACTACGTGAAAGGTACAGGAGAGCGCAGGAGTCGCCCCACAGGAAGGAGCGACCCCCAGCCGCCCATCCATCTTCATTGCGCGTCCGAGCAGAGGCAGTCCCAGCAGGAGGGGAGCCGGCCCAGCGAAAGCCGTAGCTTTCTTTTATATCCTATAGATCAGGAGGGAGGAAAAGCTTTATCCGCGCCCAGAGACAGATATTTTATCCCTCTCTTACGGTTTTATGTGGGAGACATGTCAGGCGCCAGCAATGGATGGCTGATGCATAGGCAGGAGGGAAGCTGTTCCGGCATGCGGCGTGTCAGAGGCCCTGCAGACAAGGCCCGGGCTGGGGATTTAGGGCTTATGGGAAGAGCCCGGGGGATTTCTGTGAAAACATCTCTCTCCACAGTCCCTGGAGCTCTGCAGGGGGGAGGAGAGGGCTGCTGCAGGTGAGTGCCAGGGGCCCAGACAGAAAGGCACGCTCCACCCCACCCACCTACAGGGGCAGATCATTAGACTTAAATATTGGGATTGAAGTGTGCTAAGCTGCTCAGCTGGAAACCTTGGCGTGTGTGCACAGGAAATGTGTGTATGTGTGCACAGAAAAAATGTGCCTGATCAAAGGATATGAACAGTGTATATAGCCTGGGTACTCGCAAACATTTCCCCAGGGCCCCAAGAGAACGGTATGTGGCATGCACAAGGGCCGCATTTTTGCCAGCAGGTTGGGGGGGGGGGGGGGGGGGGGGGGGGGGGAGGCAGTTATGTCTTAAAGCATGGGCACGGTGGGCAGGTGCCCGGGGGCACCGCGAGCATAGAGGCACCATGCAGAACAGAATTTTACACTCATTTTCCGTAAAACATTTTTATTCCTGAGTGGTTGTGTAGGCAGGGCCCAGTGCACGGCTTGCCGGAGGCCTTTAATGCGGTTAGGATTGGTCAGGGTCGGGGTGTTGTATAATGGACGCAGGGTGAAGCAAAGCATATTCCTGGTGTGGACAACAAACTGAGCTTGCACGTGGATTCTGTCTGCCACCAACGCTCTAACCTCATGCGCCAAGAATTAAAGACAAACAATTCGCTTTTGATGTAAAACACAAGGAAGTAGATACTCTTCTAGTGGCTCAGTAGCACAATATGAAACCAAAAAGCGTGGGATCAATTCCGGCTTCCCCACTTTACAAAACTGTGTGATAATAAGCAATTATTTTATTTCAATTTGCTCCCTTTTTCTTCATTACCACATTAACAGAGCACTTTGAATACACGAGGTCAGGATGTGTGCTGTACAAAACCTTCTGTTGTGTTTCATTTAAAACAGTTTATTGTTGCTCCAATTATAATAAGAACCTAGACCACACAATGGGTGCTCCTGACAAATGATGCCTCTTGGTTCACTAATGGTATTTTTGTTAGGAGGGGAGGCATGGATGTTTCTAAATTCATGTTTGAAAAGTATTACTTCTTTTAAATGCCATTCAATGCAGTGATATAATCTGATGGACTAAGGTGAAACGCTACTACATGTTAAGGAAAAACACGTTTTTTAATTTTGAAAAGAGTTTCCCACATTTTTACATGCTGAGTGCAAGATGCCTTTGACAATGAAGGTATTTGAAGATAAGTTGTGCAGGGCACCTTTTTTGCTTTTTTACTTTTACTTTAAAGTGCAAATAAATGCTTGCCCAGCTTTCAGAATGCTTGTGCTCTGTCAAATAAACAGCAGACAAATGCTGCTGTTCACCAGGGGGGCACATGTAAAAGTCATGAGGGCCGCACGTGGCTCATGGGCTGTACTTTGAGTATCCCTGGGTTATATTGAGATTATCTCATGGTCATTACTAGCATCGCAAAAATAGTGTGGAAACTATGGTATGGTTGGGATGCTAAAAGGGTCGTCCATGGTCATGAGATACTTAATGCCATGGTATTTCGCAGAAAATCAGGGAGGTGATGTTAATGTCACGAGAAGAGGGATTAGACATATCCATCTATGTAACTTACTGGTAGAGGAGATGGGGGCATGAAATATCCAGCTAGTTGACAGGGTGAAGGCATGCAATATCTTCCCTTTGAGTGTTAATAAGTGGCTTCCATCTCTTCCTGCACAAAAAATCTTGCCAGCTAAGGAGGTAAGGCCCGACAGTCCCAGCCGAAGATTCCAGACCCTAAAATACTGAACAGCATTAAAAGTCTTTGTCGAAGGTACACTCTAGAGTTTAGGGTCCTGAACACAGAGTCTGAGGGGAGAATATTTCAGAGATTAATAGCCTGGATAGGTTGAAGAGAAGAACATTTAAGGGTCTGAGACCAAGAACCAAATCTTGAAGGAGAAATGTTACAGTGTCTGGGTCCTTAACTGAGTGTGTTTGTGAAATAACAACCCATAGTTGGAGATCCTGAGCAGAGTGGGTGATGGAGAGAAAGTTTCGAAGTCTTGAACTGCAAACAGAAAGTTGGAAAGAAGGCACATGCTAGAGTCTGGGGGCCAGATGTAGGTAAGTATATTTTACAGATTCATAAATACCGAATTTTACCGATTCGGTATTTATGAATCGGTAAAATAGAAGGGGGGAGATGTAGATAGAATCGGTAATTGAATTACCGATTCTGTAAGAAGCGGTATTTACCGAATCGGTAAATACCGATTTGGTAATGCCCATTGATTCCTATGGGCATTGAAGCCCATAGGAATCAATGGGCATTACCGAATCGGTATTTACCGATTCGGTAAATACTGAATGTTGCAAGGGTGCAGGGGGTGTCACTTTGACACCCTCTAGCACCCCAAATGCAGGCATGTGTGACATGTGGCACACAGACATGCCATAAGGGCATGTCTGTCTGTCACATGCCATAGGTATGCATGCCCACATGTGCATGCACACCTGGAATCAGTATTTTACCACCCAATTGGATTGGGTGGTAAAATACCGAATCGGTAAGGCCTGTGGACTCAGAAGAGTCCCACCTACATCTCAAAATTACCGAATCGGTAGAAATACCGATTCGGTATTTTACCGATTCGGTAAATTTTCCGAATCAGTAAAATAGGGCCCCTACATGCCAAATACCTAATACCGGTCGGTAACGGCCGAAATTGGCCGTTACCGACCGGTATTTTGGCTCCTACATCTGGCCCATGGTCCTTAAGAATATTAATAAAGGATATTCCTAAGTTATTGATCCCGGACATGCATTATGTGAGAGAGGGAACGTTCCATAAGGTAGGGCCCGAAAATAAAGTCTGAAGAAAAAACCTGCTTGCGTCTGGTACCCAGAGCTAGGATCTGAGAGACTAATCAGCAAGCTGTAGGTGATCATGAACGATGCAGCTAGGATGATTTTTAGGCTCCCTAGAAGGGCTCATGCCACCCCTTTGCTGCTTAAGCTTCCTTGGCTCTTGGTCAAAGAGGGAGCCAAGTTTAAGCGCCTTGGCATTGCCCACAAAGCCATCTTTGGCCAGGCGCCTGGCTATATCAAGGAGCGCCAGATGAAATATGCTCCGGGACGCACACTGCAGTTGTCCACAGCGGGCCTTTTGGTCCCCTCACGAGCCAAAATGACAGTGAAAGGTGGCAGAGCTTTCTTTGTCTTAATTCCCTAAATCTGAAATGAATTACCGGAGAACCTTTGTAGGGAACCCGCTCTCCTCCCCTTCAAGAAGTGTCTTAAGACTTATTAGTTTAGGGAAGCCCTGGCTATAGTCTAATACATTGGTTTGGTGCTTTTCTGGGATGGTAGAAGCTACCTGAGCTTTCTCTACAAGTGCTAAGAGGTGATTACGCGCTATATAAGCTACAATTAACATAACATAACATATATTTTCACTGCACACGTCTTTGTTTCTGAAACAAGAAGGCTTGATGGTAGAGTTCTCACATCCGTGCATGTGGACAGGGCTCCATGTTTCTAGTTCTTGCCTTTTGCAAATATTGTATCTAGTAACTGATGACCCCATCGAATAAGCCTGAATCACAAGTAGAGGAAGGGACTTAGGCAAATTATTAGGACGAGCCGAGTCATGGGTCTGGCTTGGCTCTAAGAGTCCGTGCTCGAGCTGATCCATCAAAACATTTGGCATCTATGTTGTGCAACAAGCATAATGCCAAAATATGACACAGTTTCTTCAGAATTCTAAAAACATGCACCATTTTTAACATGCAGAAGAGTTCCACAGTAGTACCTCAGATTACATCACTGCATAGACAGGCATTTATTGAAAGTGATCGCTCTTAGAAACATTAATGACTCGCCCCCAGTTACAATGCCATTAGTGAACTAGGAGGCAAGTCAGTAGTCATATAAACCCTAAACATGGCCTAGGTTCTTGGTATAGCTGGAGCGCCATTGCAGTCTAGCAAATCAAACGTAAAAGGTACTTGTACAGTGCACATCCTAAACTCAAGTATTTAGGTTTGCTCATAGGGGATAATAAACAAGCATTTACAATGCAATAGGTCTTGCATTTGCGAGATTTTGAGCTATTGGGATTGTAAATGACAATGCCTTTTATGTATGTGTTTAAAAAATACTCCAATAATAAAAGGCATAATAAAAGGCATTGTCATTTACAATACCAATTGGTCAAAGTTCCTAAAATGCAAGACATATTGCACTGCAAATGCTTATTGTATACAAGCGCCCATGCCGCGCTTTCATGTTAATAGAGGCCACGCCCCTTTCTTTAGACCAGCTGTGTCTAAAGAAAGGTCTGCGGGTACTACGAAAGTGAAAGCACGGTATGGGGCGCTTTTACTCAAAAAGGCATTTGTTTGTCATGTTAACAAATAAATGTTTTTTTTGTAAAAGCGCCCAGTCAAAACACGCATGGCGCACTGAATGCGCTGAATGTTGCAGGAAGGCATGTCGTGCCTGCAGTAGGAGAAACTCATTAAAGAAAATAGTGCTAACAGACTAAATAAGACTACCGTGTAATAATCGGAGTAAAAGGGCCAGTCCTCATGGGAGGTTTCAAGTGCAGACAAGGCGGGACTAACAAGTCTATTAATGAACCAGAGGCCAGCATTTACGAAGGACAATAACACAAGCCAAAGACAAATATGGGCACAGAGTGGGCGTGGCTTCATGTACATACTCCAAGCGCATGCGCTGCCCAAGCTCGACCTAAAAAGGAGGCTCTGCAAAAGAAAAAAATTGCCTAGGATCATGCAATTTGGACAGGCAAGGAAGCCGTTATTGTTTCCACTATATCTGGTTTCACATTTAGAATTTTAGCCACCAGATGGATATTGCTGTCTGTCTCGTTTACATAAATAGTAATTGTTTTAGTTTTCATTCTTGACTAGAAAAAACAACACGGATTTAGTAGACTCAACTCAGGGCCCCAGACCCAACTACTAAGCAAAGAATGCATTTATTTGGGAGGTGATGTCACACCCCGAACAACCCACTCCCAAAGCTACACCCCTGATATTAGCCCATTGACTATTTGAATGTCTGTGGACGTTATTGCCAGTACCTTTGCCAATGTTTGATTGGCACATGAAGGGGCACTTCCCCTTCATTGCTTGTGATCTGGTTTGGTCTTACATCACCCTGTATGTTTTCTGAACACTGTCATCCTCCTAAATTATATTGTTCTGGGCAGGCCCTTCTTGGTGCATTCAAACATTTATCTGGCACCTGGTGCAACTTCATTCTGGTGAGGGATATACGGTGCCCAATCAGTGCAGGCTGCCACCACAGCATAGATTATCCTGATTGGTGGAGGTGGCGGGTGAGGTTTTAGCAATGGGCATTTGGAAAACTGTGGACTCAAGAAGGTGCCTGGTGAGCTGGTGGTGGAACGCACCAGGAGACGGTGTAAACGCTATGTCCCCAGCTCCAGGAGGTTTTATTGACATTAGTATGCCTGATTGAGTGATCCTTTATTGTACCAGGGGCGGCTCCTCCACTATGGCGGAGGAGTGTCGCCCCACTGCTTTCTCCCAGTGCGAGAAGCAGAAACATAAAATGGTAATAACTTTCAGTTATTACCGGTTTATGTTTGGATGGATGGGGCTGCCTCTACGAGCAGGCAGGGCAGGGGAGGAGTGTTGTGCCAACTCCTGAGTGCGCAAGACTGTTTGGTCGGCCCTCTGGTGCCACCCAAACCAGTCATGCGCACTCTGCCCTCCTCCATGACCTCCCCAAAAGCCCCTGGCTGGGCGGCATCCCGACCAATCACAACGCTGTTGCATTGTGATTGGTCTAGGGGAGGGAGCCTGCCTGCCTTTTTCCTGTTCCTGGAGAGCAGGAGTGCAGAGAAGACGCGGGACACGGCCGTCTGAAAGGTAAGATTTTTTATTTTTTATTAAATTAACCCCCCGCATGACTCCTCCTCCCTGCCGCTCCCACCAGCTCCCCACCCACGAGCCATGCCTGCCGTGACTTTATAGACATTTGCCTGCTTGGTATGCTGAAGGTGTATGCACATCCAAGTAAAGCAAGTGTCCCTAATCACTTGACCCTACCCACACAGCTCGGTGCGAAACTTAGTTTGCTCTATTAATTCTCAGACGATCATATGACTTAACCTTCATTGGGATATTTTAATACAACAACAAACTAAACTTGTCATACAATACAAAAAATCATTGTTCGCATACTTTCTGTTACAGTTTTGTTACTATGCTAGACAGTTGTGTTTAAAATGAAATGATACATAAACTGATACAATCCAGAAAATAAATGACGTTAATCTTTTTGTCGTTTGTCCCAGTGCATTTCGGGATGCATGATTCCTTCTTCAGGGGAACTGTGAAAAAAAAAAAATTTGGAAGCACAATGTTAAAGCACAGCAATGGTGGAACATATCGCAATAAATTCTGGTGGAATGCAACAGGCGAACCAAATGTTGTGTTTGTACCTTGAAAGTTCTCCTTCAACCATGTCCACCTCACCTTCACCAGTGACACAAGGAACACACAGTGTTTGTGTAAAACAACTCACGTGTTACAAACAAGGACAGCTTACCAAAATATTAAAAAACGGCGAAACAATCCAATGCCACTTCGTGTGTGAAACCTAAAAAAAACCACTGAAACTGCAAAACAATGACATCATTTAAGACTGTTTGTTGCCAACCTGTCTGTCGTCACTGTTACATGAGTAGATAGTGCACAAATTACCTGGCTGTAAAATGAATGCCAGTTCTACCTCACCGTGTATGTTTTCTGAACACTGTCATCCTACTAAATTACATTGGTCTGGGCAGGCCCTTCTTGGTGCATTCAAAACATTTATCTGGCACCGGGTACTACTTCATTCTGGGGAGGGATATACGGTGCCCAATCAGTGCAGGCTGCCACCACAGCATAGATTATCCTGATTGGTGGAGGTGGCGGGTGAGGTTTTAGCAATGGGCATTTGGAAAACTGTGGACTCAAGAAGGTGCCTGGTGAGCTGGTGGTGGAACGCACCAGGAGACGGTGTAAACGCTATGTCCCCGGCCCCAGGAGGTTTTATCGACATTAGTAAGCCTGATTGAGTGAATTTATTGTAGCAGGGGCGGCTCCTCCACTAGGGCGGAGGAGCGTCGACCCAAAGCTTTCTCACAGTGCGAGAAGCAGAAACATAAAATGGTAATAACTTTCAGTTATTACCGTTTTATGTTTGGTTGCGGGTGGGCGGGTGGATAGATGGGGCTGCCTCTACCATCAGGCAGGGCAGGGGAGGAGTGGTGTGACCACTTCTGAGTGCGCAAGATTGTTTGGTCAGCCCTCTGGTGCCGCCCAAACCAGTCATGCGCTCTCAGCCTTCCTCATCCTGCATGGAGATCATGACCTCCCCAAAAGCCCCTGGCTGGGCGGCGTCCTGACCAATCACAACGCTGTTGCATTGAGTTGGCTTAGTGGAGGTAGCCTCGCTGCCTGTTTCCTGTTCCTGGAGAGAAGGAGTGCAGAGAAGACGCGGGACACGGCCGGCTGAAAGGTAAGATTTTTTTATTGTTTATTATTAACTTAACGGTATACACCCGTTACAACGCATCTTTTACTCCGCACTACCATTACAACGCGACTTTTACAACGCATACCATTACAACGCATTGCGCTGGGGGGCGCTCTAGGATAGGGAATAAGTATAATTTACTATCCAATACCTTCCCTAGGGTCCACGGGGACTGGAGTTAGAATAGTAAATTATACTTACCACTATCCAGCACCTCAAAGCGCTATGCGTTGTAATGGTATGCGTTGTAATGGTCGCGTTGTAACGGTAGGTAGTTGTAATAGTATGCGTTGTAACATGGCACATCCTAAATTTAACCCCCCTGCACGACTCCTCCCTGCCCGCACCCCACCCGTGAGATATGCCGGCCTCGACTTTATAGACGTTTGCCTGCGTGGTATGCTGACGGTGTAGAGACAGCATTAAAGGGCGTTCACATTTTTTTTAATGAAGAAATCTGCAGATTATGCAGCAGATGATGGATGTGGCACATGCGGAAAATCCATATTTATGTGAAAAATGCAGTTGGCCGCAATACCGCATCATGCTGCAATACCGCATCATGCCAGTGGCCCGGGGTAAGGGTTAAACTATGGTCCAGCAATAAAGGTGGTAGAATTTGTTTTATTAATCGTCACCATATTTTTGTAATTCACTCTGAAAGTTCACTACTTTTATGTCATAACTTTTTTCCTATCACTCTTAATTTCTCAATGAGACTTTTTTTTTTACATACAATCTTAGGAAGCAGGCGGAAGGAAGCACGTGTCGTTCGAACCCTGTTGGATGCACAGAAAGTGACAGCATATGACCTTTGGGCCTCAGAATGTGCCATTTCAACTTGTGTTTACTTCTTGATGTCGCACAATCAAATCAAAAATCTGCGTAAAATAGAAAATATTAAAGACATTATGCCCATCAAAATCCTTACTTAGACTGATTACGTGAGCAGGGTGGCAAACCAGGCACCAGAAGTAGCAAACAGCTACACAGGAGTTGTTCACCCCCGTCAGTCGCCAGCCCCCAAGATGCCAGTACCTATCAGATGGACTCGACCTTCCAGAGTATGGCAACCTATCTCTCGGCCTTGTCTTAGGTTTGGAACCATATTTCGAAAGAATCCCTTTCTTGGGATTTTTTTTATTACAATCAGACGCTGCCATCCTGAGAACAAACTGCAAGCAAATTGGTTCTTATCGGGGACCTTTGAAATGCGCATATTGCTGGTTTGTTTTTCATTGGATTGGGCAAGGAGCTGCTTGTTTTGACACACCGCGTTAAATGATTTGTGATGTTTACCCAGAGGTCGAAGTGCAATAAAAGAGGAGGCGGGGCAGTGATGCAGCGTGGAGGGGTGAGGCAGGGAAGGGGGTCGGTTGGTCCAAGGAGATAACATCTTAGATGCTTCATTGCTCATCAGGAGCGCACGTGGAGCAGTGTAAAAGGCTTGATCACAATTGCAACAGAACGGAGGCCAGGCTTAGCCTGAAAAATGCAAAGTACAAGAACTGTGCAAATGGCTGTAAAAGCAGTGGACATCAGTTCCCGCTCACTTCGACCTCTAATGTGTGTTCTTATGCAAAACCCTCGGGTACTGGGGCCCGAAGGCAGAAGGAGGTGGAACTGTAGGGGCTCTTGTGCTTGGGAAGAGTGGGATAAACATAGCTTGGATGCATGTATGATGAGTGGTGTGTATGTGGGTGTGTGAGTACATGTGCAGACACATTAAGTGAAGCCAAACAGTCCTCACAGACGACCTTCCAAATTTGAAAGGAAATTTTACTTGTAAAAATGGATGGCAAAGCATAGTAAGGGTGCAGGACTGGACACAGGCACAACATACTCAAATTACTTTCATATTTCACTATACTAACTCAACACTAATCCTTTACGGGTCCCGGAGTAGCGTGCTTCTTGCCAAAAAAGTACTCTGCGGCCTCGTCAGGGGTAGTAAGCGCTACATAAATGCAATTACTTGCTAGGGGTAGTAAGCGCTATATAAATGCAATTACAATACAATACATACACCACCGCCCTGCGCCTAACTGAGGCTTTACATATATCGAAGCTCCTCCGCTTCTCATTCTTTATAACACATCACGCTAGAAATGGGACCTTTAAAAAACCTATTCCTGAATCAGCCAGATCAATTCCTATCAGTATGTATAATTATGCCTTAATAAGGACTACGGTAGTGAAGCTTTTTAAATATAATAGATCTAAAAGTTGGAAACTTATGCTTACTAAAATTATGTGAAATGAGGTACTGGGTGTGTATCTCATTGTCTAATTGCCCAAAAAGCTTTTCTGCTGGGAAAAAATGTTAAAAGAACAACCTGCCTAAAAATGATGAAACATATTTTTCAAACAAACTATAATTGCTCTTGTTTGTCTCAGACTCCCCTTATTTATTAAGATAATGTCTGCAAGTCTTTCTCTAAAGGTTAATGCCACTGTGGGTTAAAGGCTTAAAATCGTCCACTATGGAAACATTTCCAATTTTTTGTACTTCTGCATATAAGTAGACCTTTTATCACCTAACATCAAAGCAAGGTATGTTAGTGAGGTCAGCAGCAAGTGAGCAGTAAATGACCCCACCTGAGCTGTTCAACCAAGAGGAGCTTGTATCACTTTGCATTCTGGTACATGCAGTCCTGATTTTATATTTGGATACCATGGATAACAAAATGCAAAGCAACAACTGGTTAACATCTCACACATGACAGTGGCCATCTTGAGAGCTGGGGAGGCAGGAAAGGGGGAGAAGAAGCAGCTAGTTCAGGAGAGTGGAATGTTTCTTACTTGAATGTGGACTTCCTCATTTTCAAATGATATTTTATTCTATCCTGTACCAATAATAGTTACACCACATATCACGTAAAGATGTGCAGAAGATGAATGCATGTAAAAAATGGTGTCAATAGAATAGATGACAGAAGAGTAAGGCCCAGTGCTGTTGCTACTGCCAGGGGCTGGAATTGTGCTGGGTTATCCACATGGAGCAAAAACCCTCCTCATTGAATCCTTCGCCAGGAGGGAGGTCAAATACCACCAGATGAACAATCCCCCATCACCCTTCACTGAAGTTTCTAGGAAAATACCATACTCAACACCTTCCAATCGTAAGACCTCATCTGACCACACATCCATTTCCTCCACAAGTCTGAGCTATAAGGGACAGGCGGGAGGTGGCAACCAACAGCCCCCTCGCCCTCCTTTCTTCAAAGTCTGTCTTTCAACTCTGTGCTCTAGATGCACCAACGTGGGAGATGGAGGGCTTCTTTTCTCAACAGCTTTCATTGGACAGAATTATGACAACACACCATCACCCTGACAAGGACGAGATTATCCCAAGCCAGAGAGCTATGTAATAAGTTAAGCACGCCACACAACACCATCACCACAGCATTTATGAGCACACAAGAGGACCATAAATCCTGACATGAGGCTACAGAAGATGGAATAGGTCAATACTCTACACAGACCATCCCCAGTGCAGTAGTTAACACACCAGGGGGCCATCCACCCTGTGCACGAGGCTGCAGAAGATAGTTCAACAAGGCTGAGTTATTCTGCAATATCAAGGAATCTGATAAACAAACACACACTGCATTCTATTGACAGAGTCAGTGTGGCACAACACACATCTTTCAACTTCATGTACTCACGTGGGATGGCAGTAAGTTGCAAGACCACCACCCCATGTGATGGCAACCTACAGTGAAAAGCCAGCAACCCGATTGACCATTTATGTAGTGAGGCACGTGGCAATGTTGTCAGGGCATTCCATTTTAAATCTTTCTAGGGTCCTGTAGAGAAACTCCATTTTCGATTTTGAAAGAAGTATCAAAAAAGTACTGTTTTGTGATATCTGTGCAAACTTTCTGCTGAGCAATTGATATGATCGGTCTTCCAAGGATTTCACTTGTTCGTTGGCTCTTGGGCCTAGCCAGACCTTAGGCTCAGATCTTCATTTTAAGTTTGTGTCTTGGCCACCACTAGTTCTATTATTTATTTATTTATTTATTTATTTTAAGGTTTTATAGAGCGCGAACCAGACCCTTGAGGGTATCAGATCGCTTTACATGATTGAGGGGGTTGTATACAAAGGGCATAGGAGGGGAGGATATCAAAGGGAAACAAGGGTTATGTACATTATGTAGGAAAAACAGGCAGTCACAAGTTCCGGATAGACTTGGGATAAAAACAGGTAGAGTTATTATACAAGAGAATAGGTAGTCTCAGCTCCCGGGTGAGAAGCCCAGAAGGTCGGGAGGTATAATCCGGGAAAGTCAAGGATAAAGCCGTCATGGAGGGTGGTACAAGGACGTAGAGGAGATTGTAATGCGGTCGTTAGGCAAGGAATTTGCCCATAAGGAAAGTTTTGGTCTTCTTTTTGAAGCGTGCAAAAGAAGACAGACTTCTGATGGTAGGCGGGAGAGAGTTCCATATTCTTGGAGAGGCCCCAGAGAAAGCACGATTGTAGGTTTTCTTTTTCCGGAAACGAGCTGGTTGGAGCAGGAGGTCTCTAGCAGACCGGGAGTTTCTGGCTACTCCGGATATCACAAGTTTCTGGGCAAGGAAGGCAGGGGAGTTAGAGTATAGAGCCTTGTGAGTAATGCAGGCCATCTTAAGTTGGATTCTGGCCTTGAGATGGAGCCAATTCAGGGCTTTTAGGTGGGGAGATATGTGGTTGAATTTCCTTGAACCGGTTAAGAGTCTGGCGGCGGCATAGAGGCAGGCTTTCAGTGGGGCCAGAGAGTTTTTATGTAGACCTGCAAGAGTAGAGCAATCGTAGTCTAGTCTAGAGATTACTAGTGCCTGGATTGCCATTTGTAGGTCGGGAGGGTCGAGGAAGGGTTTCAAGTTTCTTAGGTAACTCAGGTGAAATCTAGCAGCTTTGGCCATCGAGTTGATGTGGCTACGCATGTTCAAGCTGCCATCAAGAGTTGTTTCCAGGGATTTAGCAGAGTCCACAATGGTAGGAGAGCAGTTTAGCGCTGTGATAGCCTTGATCCATTCTTGAATGTCTGGATTGGGTTTGGGTCGGGAGATGAGAAGAAACTCATTTTTTTTTGCTTTCAGTTTGAGCTGGTTAGAGGTGAGCCAGTAGACAGACAGTTTCAAGGCCTCATTCAGGGAGAGAATGTCCTTAGGAGAAGAGAGTTTTATGTAAATCTGTGTGTCGTCAGCATACATGTGGTAGGCGATATTGGCGTGCGTAGCACCTCTGCGAGTGGTTCCAGGTAAAGATTGAAAAGAGTAGGGGACAGGGTTGAGGCTTGAGGGACTCCCACCGTGATCGGGGAGGGGGCGGATAGGTTGCCGTTAATTAGGATTCTCTGTGAGCGATTCTGGAGGAAGGACCTGAGCCATTCAAGAACGGTGCCATCGAAACCCATCCTGAGTTTGAGGCGTTCAAGGAGTGTTTCGTGGTTGACTGTATCGAAGGCCGAAGATAGATCTAGGAGGATAAGGAGACAGGTATTGCCTTGGTCCAGGGCTTGAAGAGCATCATCCACAATGTGGAGGAGGGTGGTTTTGGTTCTGTGTCCAGGACTGAATCCGGATTGGAAGTCGTCCAGTAAGTGGAAGTTAGTGATGTGTACGCTCAGCTGCTGTTTCACACATTTTTCAAGAACTTTGGCTAGGAGTGGGATGTTGGAAATAGGTCTATAATTGTCAAGGGAGGAAGGATCCAGCGTAGGTTTTTTAAAAATGGGGGCGACTTGGCCAGCTTTGAGAGAGTCCGGTATCGATCCCTGTAGGAGGGAGGTGTTGATTATTGCAGTCAAGGAATGGATGATAGCCTGAGAGGCAGCAGCTAGGCAGTTAGAGGGGAGAGGATCATTGAAGTGATTGTTCAGGTTTAGGGAGGAGAGAATTTTCAAGATGGAGTGGTCGTCATAGACTTTGAAGCTGTACCAATGGGCACGGTTTTTGAATGATGTCTGGGAGGGCAATGTGGAGAGAGCCAACGGAGTTAGGGAGAGAATTGCAGATTCGAGTTCGATTCCTAAGGCAGAGATTTTGTTGCAGAAGTTGGAGGAGAATTCTTCGCAAGATATTAGCGATTTCGGGGTTTCTTTAGAGGTTTTTGCTAGTTTGTTGAATTGGTGTTTGACCAAGTCGAATAACTTGCGAGGTCTATTTTTGGCGTCATCTAGTTCTGTTCTGAAGAATTCTTTTTTCGAGTTGAGGATTTTCCTATTGTAGGCATTTCTGGTCTGTTGGAGAAGCTTTAGGTGGGCAGCTGACGGGTGTTGTTTCCAGTTACATTCTGTCTGCCGCAGGGCTCTCCTCTCCTTGTTGAGGGATTCATTGAACCAGGGATTCCGGTCTTTGGTCTGAGTTCTTTTAAGTTTTAGCAGAGCGAGGTCATCGATAATGTTGCATATGGTAGAGGAGTAATGTTCATTGAGGTTGAGGACCGAGGTGAGATGAGGGGGGGAGGGAGGTCAGTCTCGCAGCGCGCAGCGAATTGTCTGTGATCTAGGTTTTTGGTATCTCTAACCCATCGTTTGGGGATTACGGGTTGAGGTGGCCATGTCTTGTGGGTGCCGGGCAGAAGGCAGGAAATAGCGTGGTGGTCGGACCAGTCACAATGGTCAATAGAGATAAGTTTGACTGCTGTTTCCTTGGCAATGATACAGTCTAGAGTGGCGACTTTCGTGTGAGTAGGGAGTGTGCAGGCTTGGTAAGGGCTTGGTCGGCCAGGAAGTCTCTGATGACATTGACCTGTGGGTCTTTGGGGTCGTTTCAGTGCAAGTTGAAATCACCAAGGTAAATGTCATTAGAGTTAGGGGAAGCCTTGGTTGTTATGATTTCCATAAGATGGTCAGTGAAGGTGTCGTTTTTGCCTGGAGGGTGGTAAAAGATATGAAGTCTGCAGATTTGGGTGCTGTTGTTGCAAATGGAGAGAGCAAGGTATTGAAAGGAGTCTGTGGGATCACCCAGAAGTTCTGTAACAAGGAGGGAAGAGCGATAAATGTAGGCAATGCCAGCTCCTTTGTTTTTAGATTGCCTGACTAGTCTTACGATGTTGTAGTTAGGTGGGACTAAGAGGTCTAGGCAGGGCGATGAGGTTTAGGTGAGCCAAGATTCTGTCAAGATCGCTAGGTCAGAATTATGGCTCAGGATGAGAACAGCGACATCCGAGGAGTGTTTTACTGCAGAGCAGCAGTTAATTAGGAGCCCGGATAGATGGGGGTCAGAGTGTGTGCCAGGGGTAGGGGCAGAGGTGGGTACTATCGCTAGGTTGCTATTGACCACTCCTCGGAAGCGGATAGTATAGGGTCTGTTGAGGTTGGCTGCAACCATGCGGATAGGGTGTTCGTCATTCAAGTCTAAGGGGCAAGGGGTGCGAAGTAACGTTTATTAAGGTGTATAAGAAGATTCAGCACAACAGTGTTGTTAAAAGACCTTTGACTTGGGCAGAACAAACTTCTGATATCTAAAGCGCTGTGCTGTATCAAAAATAAGTTCTTATGAATATTTAAACCAAACTCATATCCTTTCTACTCTGACAGCCGCTCTGTTGTTTCTTCGCAATTGTTTGCCTTTGAAGCCCTGTCATAAGGATTATAAAAATATTTACTCTCTTCAAGACGAGTAGTTAAAAAGCTCAATTTTTTTTTTTTAACAAAAAAATAGCAATTCTGGCAAACAAGATACCATTATTGCACTATTGCTTATTTTTTGTTTGGCCCAACCAAATATTTTCAGACAAACAGCACCATGCCTGCCCCGCGATGGACACACCAGTTTTGTACAGTGATGCCAGAGTCAGTAGTGCACAGTGCTAGTTGCACCTCTGAAGTGAAAGACTAGACTTCTGATGAATAATGTTAACGCTGACGTTTTGTTTTGATTCCAACTCTGCACACTTAATGGTTGTTGGTGACATCAGGAGAACACCAAAACAAATAGAATTCCCATCATATATTTCCTGGAGAAGGCCTATGTTTTTAGAATAAATCTTATCAAAATTGATCAGCAGGGAATGGTCTTCAGAAATTGTGCATTGAGACACTTGGAGCACACATTTCTATTCTGTACTTTTAGCCAATGTTTATTTTTCATGTTGTTGAGGGCCTGTACCTTCTCAAAAAGATGTTTTTACGTAAACTATGACTAGAGAAAACAAGCCCTGACAAAGCCAAATGGCTCGCAGTCAACCCTGGACCTACTGACAATGCCACTGCTTGTTTTTTAAGCTGCAGACTGTTTCAAATGATGGCTTTCTCCACTTGACCATTGTGCCATTGTGGGAAAAACACGGATGTGATTCTGCACTGGGCTCAGTAACCTTTTATAACAAAAGTTGTATTTCTTAGAAAGAGGTTGGACCCACTATTTGTGTGTTGTGTCAGTAATGGCCTGGAATAGGCATTAGAAGGGGACTTTGTAAATAGATTGTAGTTAGTTAAAGGATGAACAGTATCAGCGCCTGAGGTGAGAGAACACATATACATTTTACAGATTCAAGTGTCCCCTCTGCTATAACTTTAAATGAAAAGGCGCCAGGAAGTTATGTTATGTTATGTTAGTGCTATTTGTATTGCGCACGGCTGCTCCAGCGAAGGAGCGTCCTGGCGCACCGACAAGGTGGCGAACACAACACAACAGGAAAACAGAAAATATTATTAAAAATGGGGGAGTTGAGTTTTTAACATAGCTCAGAAAATAGATGAGTTTTAGCGGCCTTGCGGAAAGAAAGCAAGTCGCCAAGGGTCCGGAGTTTCAAGGGGAGAGCGTTCCAAAGTGCGGCTGCCCACACCCTAAAAGAGCGACCCCCCGCCCGACTGAGTTTGAACCGAGGGACTACCGCTAATTCTTGGTCCAGCGAGCGCAAAGTGCGGCCCGGGATATAAGGGCACAAAAGTTGGCGCAGTAAGGGAGGCGATAGGACCTTCAGAATCTTGAAAGAAATGCACAGTACTTTAAAGTGGATCCGCTGCCTAACGGGTAACCAATGCAAGGCTCGCAAAGTTGGACCGGCCGAGCAGAACCTAGGAAGACCTATGATTGCTCTGGCCGCTGCGTTCTGCACTCTTTGAAGTCGGGTTAGCTCGGCCTGGTTTAACCCTATAAAAAGGGAGCTGGCATAGTCCAGCCGAGCCAAAACCGTTGCTTGTACCACCAGTTGACGAGTTGCGGCATCAAAATATTTAAGGGCAGGTCGCAGATTGCGCAAGATGCCAAAGCAGCACGCCGCCGTCCTTTTGGTGTGGCCAACAAAGTTGAGGGAAGGGTCCAGCCAAACACCAAGATTTTTGATCTCCGCAACCGGAGTGGGGGTCGGCCCCAACTCAGGGGGCCACCAAGTATCTCCCCATAGGTCCATCCGCTTCCCAAAGACCATCACCTCCGTTTTTTTGGCCTTTAGTTGGAGACAGTTGGACGTCATCCAACCAGCCACCGCCCTAAGTCCTTCTCTGAATCTTGGGGCATCCACCCCAGAGTCCCGGCTGATCGTGACCGCTAGCTGGGTGTCATCTGCGTACGACACCATGGTCAAACCACAGAGCTTCACAACCTCAGCCAGCGGCCTCACGTAGATGTTAAACAACGTGGGACTCAGCGAGGAACCCTGCGGGACCCCAAGAGACAGAGGATGACATTTGGACTGATAGGGCGGGGACGCCACATAGAAGGAACGATCCCTGAGAAACGAACGAAACCACTGGTGTGCAGTGCCGATCACCCCTATTTCCTCAAGACGCTGCAGGAGAATATCATGGGAGACCGTGTCAAAGGCGGCGCTTAGGTCTAACAAAACAAGCGCCGCCGTTTGACCTGCATCCAGAACTGCCCGCAGGTGCTCGACCATAGATAGCAATGCTGTCTCCGTACTGTGCCCGGCCCGAAAACCATTCTGGGTGTCGTCCAGAATGTTGGCACGCGACAGATGATCAGTGAGGGCGGTGTTAACATGCACCTCCGCGAGTTTGGCTGGCCACGGGAGAAGCGAAATCGGGCGGTAGTTCTCCGATTTTGTAGGGTCGAGAGATGTTTTTTTCAAAATGGGCATTACTACCACATGCTTCCATTTCAAAGGCACCTGGCCAGATGATAGCGACATGTTGATTAAGTCGCAAACCGGGCGAGCAAAAGTCTGGTCTCTGAACATTGGTGGCTTGAGCGGGTCGACCGGCGACCCAGACTTAACTCGGAGAGCCAGGGCCGTGTAAGACTCCAAAGAGAGATAGGGGAGAGAGTCTAGCACCACCTGATCCGGCAGGATGGGTGGCCCCATACTGGTTTGTGCAGTGGTGGGGAAGGCCCTATAGATGGTCTGGACCTTCTCCAGGAAGAAAGCCGCCAGCGCTTCACAATGGGTATTGGAGCTGATGGAATTACCGGCAGGCTTCCTTGCCACAAGGTCTTTAAGGGCCTTAAAGATGGTTTTAACAGGATTCCCACTGCTGCGAAACTCCAGAGCGTAATATGCAGCCCGGGTTCTACAAACCGCGCGGTGATACGACTTGACCGCAGCCATATACAGGGTTTTTTTGCTGCTGTCATACCTCTTCCTCCAGTCTCTCTCTGCACGTCTGCAGACACTTTTCAGAGCCCTCAGATTGCCATCATACCAGGGGCTAGGGGCGCGGAGGCCACACTTACTAGAAACCATCGGGATAAGGGAGTCGAGGGCCCTGGTTACCCATCCGCAGAAATGGTCATAACCAGATTCCACGTTCTCCACTGCACCCAGTGGATCGTTAGTGAGAAGGCGATGGAGATCTTCCGCCTTTAGTTTGCTCCAGCGTCGTCTGGGCATGGCTCGCAGTGGCGCCTTAAGTGGGGCTTCTTTAAGAGGACAGTAAATAGTCACGAGCGAGTGGTCTGACCAGGTCAGGGGGAGGGGGGGGGGCCACTGTAGCCCCCTCTAAGTTGGAAAAAAGGGGTCCAGAATGTGGCCACCACTATGAGTGGGGTCCGAGACCAGCTGGAACAGTTGAAGGGCCTCGAGGTCCGCCACCATCCCTCCCACTGAAGAAAGACACAGAGTGTCAAAATGGAGATTCAAGTCTCCGATGATAGAAAAATTGGCAGACCCTACTGCTAGTGAACTGACTGCCTCAGGAAGAGCCTCCCGAAATGCCACGGAACTACCAGGTGGGCGATAAATCAGCAATCCTGACAAGGTAAAATGCGATGTAACTGCAACCTTGAACAGGGCGCTTTCGCAACCCGTGATGTTCTGCACTCTCCAGGCGCAAGGATAACAAGATTTAACTGCAAGAGCGACTCCGCCCCCTCTCGAAGAGCGGAGGCGAAGTGAAGACACAACATTGTGTTCTATTCTGGAGTGAGTTACAGTTCAAGCCTCTTGACCTGGTAATCCATCCAATCGCCCGAGCCTCCCTGCTCCCTCAAGGACTCCCTATCCGATGTAACGTTTATTTGGTTGTGGCTCCATGGTTAGTCAAATTAATGAAGTGATCATCACAGCGACAGGTAGCGCCTGGAATGAACCCCCCCGGGAGCTGTTTCTCACAAGCACAGCATATGGCCAGGTATCGCCGAGCTCCAGCCCTTCCCAAATGGGGTGGCCAGGAACCACCCTCCTGCCCTCCAGCATCCCTTACTGCGACTGACAGCACAAAACAACAATTGAACTTTTTTGGGTTAGTGGACGTCGACCCCCCCCCCCGACCGTATTTATTATGAGAAAGATAAGTTGGACTGGTCCCCAGCGGGGGGACCAACAGCGTCCGGTTGCTGGAGCTGTGAGCGGCAAAGAGACCGCTCCCCACTCTGATTCCTCTTTTTAGCGGCGGGATCCAGAGCAAGCTGGATCAGCAGTGACATGGAAGTGCGAAATGGCCCGCCCAGGAACACACTGGTTAAGGCTGATGAAACCGCCATAGGCTGGGTGCCCCTATTCTGGTGCACTTGGGCAGAATACTTGTCTTATTACAATAGCCATAAAATAATGGATCTATATTATTTACAAGTGTCAGAGGCAGCTGCGGGTCCACTCATATGGTGCCATAGGGGTAGTCCAGGTCCTGAGAGTAGAACTTCTGCTGAATGCATTGGGGGCTGACCACACAGGGGTGCCTGCCTATGACTATCAGACGGAATATGAGGGAAGACACTGAGGCCAGAGTCCTGCTTGGAGACAGCAGGCTCAGCAAGTCCTTGGAGACAGTTTCCTCAAAGATTGGGGTGCAGGCGTGACAGCCTGCCTCTTAAATGGCTTCTATTCACCTGATAGGGGACGGTCCACTTTAGAGTTATGTGGGTCACACATTTTGAAGTCCAAACACGGCTGGCTTAGCCTTTTATCTTTCTATAGTTCATAAAATGAGTAGCATGGAGTATTGGCGAAACCTATTACTAAGCCTAAATGGTCAGTCATTCAGTGAACTCCTGCAGGGTCAAAGATGCTTTCCCTCTTGGATTCCACTGCAAAAGTCCTGATCAGATGTAGAAACCTTCCTCAACTTTAATCAATGTAATCATTGATTGGCTTTATCCATGAATGTATGAATCCATGAATTGACTACACTATTGCGGGGAAACATCCTTAACAACGCGGTCAGTACACCGCAATGCTGTTACATCGCGGTCGTTACAACGAGCGCGATGTAACCACGCTATGCTATTAAAACGCAAGTCTTTATATCGACTTGCGCTAGATGGCGTGCTAACATTAAAAATAGTGTAGTTTACTATCCCAACACCTTCTCTATTGATAAGTGGACTGGAGATGGAATAGTAAATTACACTTTTCTAATGTTAGCACGCCACCTAGCGCAAGTCGATGTAAAGACTTGCGTTGTAAAGGCATAGCGTGGTTACATCGCAGTCGTTGTAACAAATGCGATGTAACAGCACGCGTTGTAATAACACGCGTTGTAACATCATACAACCCACTATTGCCTTTTCACAGGCCTTCCCAAATACCAACAGGCACCATTAAAAAACACTGAATCCAGCCTTCACTCCACTGTAGCCTCAATGCTGGGAAGAAGATTATGAACCACTGAAAACACTCAATTGGTTACCGACTCTTGACAGTGGAAGCCGAATCCTGAGGGGAACTGCTTTCCTCGCCTCAAGCTCTGACAATTTAATGAATCCTCCATGGTGAAAAGAGCTTTCTCTAGCAATGCTCTGAAAATCGGCATATGCATGTATATGGTATTTCTATAGCACAACACAAGAGGTTATGGATGGTTTCTGCAATGTAATGTGGTGTTCTTTAAAGAGGAGAGGCTTCGGCTCTTCCCTAATTTGGAGTAGCCCTGGGGCAGTCCTGATTGATATGTGGATGCTGTTCCAAATCTTGGGTGCAGAGATGGATATAGCCTGTTGCCTTGTTTTCCTCTTTTGAACACTTCCTAGTCTGCAGTCTGATGTGTCCTAGTTGTAGGTGTGTCAGGGACAACAAGAGATGGTGATCTTGACTATTAGATAAGCAGACATACTGATTGTGATGGCTTTGAGGTTAATGCAGCTGGTTTTGAAGATGATGTGGGCTGGCAAGGGGAGCCAGTAGAGTTTTATCAGCACGGGGGTGATGTGATCATATTTCTTGAGGCTGTGGAGGAAACGTGTCGGATATGTAGGGTGCCGTTAAGGGGTGCCAGTGTTCAATCTTGGAGGCCATGAAGCAGGGTGTTACCACCATCCAGATGCTAGAGTAGGAGGGCTTGAAAAGCAGTTCTGAAGTTACTTTCTGGAAATAACTATTTCACTTTCTTTAGAAGAGAAAGCTAGCACTAAGCCGTCTTTGTTTATTGGCAATGTGTTCCTAGAGGGTGAGGCTGGTGCCCAGGGTTAATTCATATGACATGGCAGGCATTCAGTGAAAGTTAGAGTTCAAAGCCATCATATGTACTGTACCTTGTTTGCTGTTCTTGGCAAATAACAGGAAATCTGTCTTGATTGATTAAGCTTCAGATAGGCACAGGATATCTAGGAGTGGATGATATCCAAGCCGTGTTTAAGGCATTGGATGTCTGAAGCCGAAGAAACTTTCAAGTGGAGTTGAAGATCATCTGCATATTGATGAATCTGGATGCTGTTATCTGTGATTAAAGCACCAAGCATCTCCATGTAGAGATGGAAGATTACATGAGACAGTATAGAACCCGGGGTCACTCCACAGAGGTCATAGGGGTCTTTTGAGACCTAGAAGCGCCCATGTGAACACAGGGATATTCATCCTTTCTGAGCTATTCATTGTTTCTTCCTTTTTCTTATTCAATGGCAATCTGAAGAAATACCTCCATAACCATTGAATATGCACTTCTGTTCATTATAGTTTTATCTTGTTTTGTCTAGTCCACATATTTTTTTTCCAATGCCTACACTGTGGTCCTTCTCCCATAGCATGTTTACCCACTCTGTCAAATTGCTCTGTCTATGGTGCTTTTACTGAATTCTGTTCAACTCTCTATTTGCTTGTTCCTCTCTGTTGCTCTGTGTAAAGCACACTGACAACCCACCTGCGGGTTGAGCTGGTTCTGTAAAAGAACACAATAAATACATACATGAGCCTATTATGTGGGGCTAAGACATTTTCCATTAATTACTGTGATTAATGTGTGTACTCTGTTCACATTGCCTAACCTCTTTCTGAATGCCTTCTGTTGTTCTTATTTCTATTTTAGATATATGTACATATTAATGTATTTGTCAACATTAAGCAAATAACACTGTGGCCAAATACACAATAAGTACATAAAATCATAATATATAATGGTTTGTCTTAGTGACAACAATCTCACACTGGTGCAGCCTCTAGTGTTTGCTCTATACACTTCAAAATCCTGTGAATAATTCTATCTTATATCCCACCTCTAATAGACCGCCTATACATGAGCTGTGGTCTCTTTAGGTCAAAGCCTTCCAGACAACATGGTTTGCTAAAGACATCTTGGAGGCATTCAGAAAGCTTCCCTGGGAATGCATTAAGCCGTTGCTTACTATTGGCTTTGTTACTCACATTTTCAGTCTTCCTATTTGCTGACTTTATTTTAGGCCTTCCAGTGTGAGTTTGTCCCTCCCAAGAAGCATAGCCTTCTCACACTATTTCTCCTTGTATTCTTCCATGAGTACTCCCTTCTGTAAACAGGCCGGGAAATCTTGTTCTTATCTTCTCACATTTGCTGTGCATTCCAAGACAGAGGTCAAATGTCAGGCTCTATCTCCTAAGGGAGCTTTACTTTTGTTTCTCTGACTTCAAAGTGAAAGGAGGAAAGCACTTTTTTCTATAATACAACAACATTATAATGAACTGCAAGTATTTCAGAATGTATCCAAATTAGGAAAGCACAAATGAAGCACATAAAAAAAAATCTTGAAGTGTGTTGGAAACAAATATTTTAATATGTTCAATACACTACGCGATGCCCTTTCCACACATTATTGTTTGTGCGCTATACAGTTTTATTAGTAAAACTGTATGTCTGTTCAAATGTAATGATCATTTCAATTGAAAATATGTTATCTGTAATGGCTACCACACCATGCATACTCCGCTCTACTTGCGCTTCCCCACTTTATTCCACTCTGCACCACTCCACTCTATGCTTCTGTACTACACCACTTCACTCTACACCTCTCTACTCTACTCTGCACCACTCTACTCAATATCAATGCACCCTATGTTACTATACTCTACATCGCTGCACTCTACACCACTCCAGCCTTGGCCACTCCACTCTTCTCTGCACAAATCCACTCTACGCTACTCTACTTTATTCCACTCTGCAACACTGCACTCTGTGCCAATACATTCTACCCCAATGCACTCTAATCTGTACCACTTAACTCTACACCCCTGCACTCTACGCCAATCCACTGCATGTCTCTCTAATCTACTCTGTACCACTGCACTCTATGCCTCTGTCCTTAACACCACTTTACTCAACGCTGTTGCACTCTACACTACTGTACTGTACACCAATGCACTGTACCATGCAACACTCCACTCTATTCCACTTCACTCTACTCTGAAATAATCTACTCTACGCCACTGCACTCTACACCACTACTTCACTCTGCTCCACTCCACTCTATTCCACTGCATTCTACAACACTCTGCTCTAAACCACTGCACTGTACGCAACTGCACTCTAAGTAACTGCACTCTAGGACATTGCACTCTAGGTCACTCCACTCTATGCCACTACTCTCTAGGCCACTGCTCTCTACTCAGATGCACTCTATGCCACTTCACACCAATGCACTCTAGAACACTCTACTCCGCAACACTGCACTCTTCTCTACTGAACTCTCCGCCACTGTACTCTGCACTACTGCACTCTATGCCAATGCACTCTAAGCCACTCTACTCTGGATCACTGTTCTCTACACCACTGCACTGTGCATTCCTCTATTCTATGCCACTGCACTCCATGCCACTACACTCCACTCTGCACTACTCTACGCCACTGCACTCTCTGCTACTCTACTATATTCTGCACTACTGCCCTCTATGCTACTGCATTCTATGCCACTCTACTCTGCACCACTCTAGTCTGCACCACTGTACTATATGTCACTGCACTTCAAGCTATGCCACTGCATTCTATGACGCTGCATTGTACACAGCTGAACTCTATGTCACTGCACTCTACACCACTGGCCTCTACAACATTCAGAACCAATGCATTCTACACCAGTCAACGCCCTCTATGCCACGGTACTCCACTCTTCACCACTTTAGTCTAGGCCACTGCCCTCTAAGACACTGCACTCTACTCTGCAAAACTGTACTTAACACCACTGCACTCTATGCCACTCTCCTCAACACTACTCTACACCAATGTACACTGTACACCATTGCAATCTATGACACTCTACTCTGCAACAATGCACTCTACACCACTCTAGACCACTGCACTCTACGCCAATGTACTCTGCATCACTCTACGCAACTCTACTCTGCACCACTCTATGCCACTCTACTCTACTCTGCACCGCTGCACTCTAGGCCACTGAAATCTATGCCACTCCAATACACGAAACTCTATTACACAAAACATTTTGACACTCTACTCCACTCTTCGACCATTTGACTCTACGACAATTCACGCCACTCTCCTCTATGCCACTAACGTTTAGCCATTCTAAACAGCAGCCACGCTGGTGTACAACATGGCTAAAACACATTGGAAAAACCAAAAGCTCATGCATAGGGAAGACCAATTGGCTTTACCAATGCTTGACTTGTTTAGGCTACTATAATTTTGCATACTTTGGCCTCTTTAAATATTTAGTTTCCTGACTGAAAAGAACTGTGGTGCTAGATTTGCCATGGATACCAGAATGTGGGCACTATGGCCAGGTATTACTGACTCCCCGCCCATACTGACACACCATTCCCTTTGCATGGGCCTCGTGGGGTACCACCCCCATTCCCTACTCTCCCCGAGGCATAGATCAGACAAAAACACCACATTTTCTTTGGCCATATTTTATTAAAATTACAAACATATTAACATTTTTATATTTAAAATATGCAGAAAAACCCGCCATAACAATCCAGAATATTCATGGCTAACGTTAACATAGATTCTAATACATAGCCATTCCTAACCTAAAACTAAAATGTATACATTTTTATTTTCTGCTTATCCCAAATTGACGCCTCGGGCACGTTCATAACTGGTCCAACTACGTGCTAGGTCTACCCCTCTACTGGAGTGACCTTGTGCAGGAGGCCCGGAGTCAGAAGGTTACCTACCTCAAATACTATCCCCAAGGGGGTGCGCTGTTATGCCAATTGACGCCCACGTGCCTGTGTGGGTATTGGCAAGCGTGCACTCCACCACGCCCCGCACCCTCCATTGTACAGGCCCTAATAGCCCCCTGGAGTTCCAAGAGATATCACTGTCCACCCAGGCATCACCATTAACAATGGTAATGCCTACTAAGGACCGTAAATACCCCGCCAATCATGACCTTACCACCACAGGTCAGCATGGTTGACCGACTATCTGTCCCCCCCTCAAGTAGATGTCCTAAGGTCATACCCTGTCCTGTGTCCTGACCAACCACGCTAACAAGTTTTCTAGGAAATATTCCCAGTTTCAAGAGGTGAACACCATACTGCAAGAAAGAAATCTCCCCCAGATGTGCCCATGTGAAATTGTTTGTAGTGTTGGGGACCTAAACAACTTGTCAGGAGAGGTCACAAAGGTAACAGGCGTGTTTAAATCTACAGAAACCCGGAGGCCTGGTGCAGCTTCGCCTATTGAAGTCCCAGCATGATGCCTTCCCCCACCCCACTGTTGTGTTGCCCGGGGGGCCTGCCCAAAAGGCCTGCCCACAGGTGTTTTCCCGACTCACAGTTTTCATGTGGGGTAACTATATAATAACGTCAATCTGATCGCAAGTTAAGCCGGGGTCAGTTGCTTTTGCCCTCCTAAACTCTCAATCATATTCTTTTCACCCCACTCCCCGTATTCATCATGCGCAGGCGATCCTATTCTGATAGCATGCCATTTGTGCACCTAAACCAGTGAAACGCTCCGCCATTATCGCCTGTAATTGGAAAACCCTTTTATCCAATTCACCAGTGTCTCCTCACTCTTCTTCTTGTGAGACCAATTGCCATGATCCCTGGAATGGGCACACTCTTTACACTTTTTTTTATCTCTTCCTTATCCGCTTTGTCAAGCAACAAAGCAAACATGTTAACACATTCCACTTTCCAGATTTTTTTCTCTCACCTCCTGCGAGATGTGCCTACTCAGACAGTCTCTGGAGGACTGTAACTCACCCAAACCTAGGGCCTCATTAGGATAGCGTGCGGAAAAGCACCCCGACCGCCATGGAGGCGGAAAACAACCGCTCGCCAGGACCGCGGATAAACCAGCGGCCAAATTAGGATGAACCGCCACAAAAGACTGACCGCGGCGGTAGCGGACCTACCAAAACCGCCTGACGAGTGCGGTGAGGTCTAAAATACCGACCGCGACGGTCAGAAAAGCAGCAGAAAAGCAACAACCCACCGCAAGGAAAGCGGAGACACCACACGGGAAATTAGGATATCCCAGAGGGTCCCGCGGTCGGAACCGCTGCTCCCGACCGCAGCGGTCGCACACAGGAGTGAATGGGAGAGATAGCGGAAGAGCAGCAGCATAGCCACCGCAGCGGACTGAACATGAAAAAAATGGCGGACGATTCCAAAACACCGCAGTGATGCCAAACATTGCACAAATCAAATTAGCCATGCCCCCCCCCCAAAAAAAACACATACAAATAAAAATAAATAATGCAAATACAATTATAAAAGCACAGGACTAGTCCCACAACACACCTGACAGCCAAATTCTACTTGGACACACCCACACAGCTGAGTATAAAACCACCCCCTTCACTGACCACAATCCTTTGCAACACTCCAGAAGAGAAGGCCATACACGACATCTGACAGGAGAGGCAAAAGAGCACAGCACACACACACATCCACCACCACTATCCCTACCACCATCACACCAGCACCAACAATCCCCCAGCACACAACATACCTCACACACCAAAACCACAACCCCCACCCCCACCCCTGCACCCACAAACACTTCAACCACCACACACCATGACATCACAGAAAATGGCCAAATTCACAGAGAGTGAGTTGACAGTCATGGTCAATGAGATAGTGAGAGTAGAGCCACAACTGTTTGGTAGCCTGGTCCAACTGACACCATTAGCCACGAGGACACAAATGTGGGAAAGGGTAGTCCAAAGGGTCAATGCGGTAGGGATCACCCCAAGATCCAAGAAGGAGATCATGAAGCAGTGGCATGATCTCAAGAGGGTGGTCAAAGAGAAGAGGAGCAAGAACTGGCATCTGTCAAACGTGACTGGCAGTGGCCCTCCCATCCCACCGAAAACATTTACACCATGGGAGGAGAAGGTGCTTGCCATACTGCATCCTGAGAGTCTCACAGGAGTAGCCGGGGGCACAGAGGCTGGTAAGTACAAACAAATGGCAACCAACAAACCGAGAACTACTCCCTTGCACAACCCAAACCCCATTACACTGTCCACCCACACCCAACAGGTAGATAGCCATCTTGCATAGGCCTGCATGGGGGAGGGAGGTCTGTACAACAACTCACACCATACCCCCTCTACCACAGCCTACCAAGATGTATAACCCCCCCCCCCCAACACCACCCTGTAGCATGTGTCAGCCATTGCACTGTTCAACAAACAGACTACCAGGTAGGTAGCCATCTTGTATTGGAGCACTGTTTGGGGGTGGGAGGCCTGTATAACTACTCCCAGCATGCCCCCTGTCCCACACTCCAGCAGCATGAAGGCCTCCCCCACCCAGGAGCATGTGTCAGCCATCGCACTGTTCAACAAACAGACTTACAGGTAGGTAGCCATCTTGTATTGGAGCACTGTTTGGGGTTGGGAGGCCTGTATCACTACTCCCAGCATGCCCCCTGTCCCACACTCCAGCAGCATGGAGGCCTCCCCCACCCAGGAGCATGTGTCCGCCATCGCACTGTTCTCCCTCAGCTAACAGGTAGGTATACATCTTAACTCTTCCTAATGTGTGTGTGTGTGAGACCTGCATCCCTACACAAAGCAGCAATTTCATGCAATGCCTCGAAACCTGACAAGTATGAGTAAATGAAGTTCCTCTGCACTATGAAATTACACACAGTGTTGCCATTAATAATACTAGTGGACACTTCATAATTGTGTAGTGTACAGACAGTCAATGAAACAAAGATGATACAATACTTGCACAGTGCACAACACTGACCATTCCCCATCTAATCCACAGGTGATGAAGAACTCACTGCTGAGGACCAGAACATCGACCAGCACAGCCAGTCTCCACCCACGGTACATTGACTCTCAGATGTCGATTCCCAGGACAGTTTGGACGATGAGCTCCAGGCCGGCCCATCTGGTGTGCCACAGACCCAGAGGTCCCAGGACCCCATCCTCCCCACCACCATGTCTGCTGCACCAACAACAGCTCAGCAGACCCATGCAGTCACGGCCTCTGCCTCTACCACCACCACCACTACCACCACCACCACCACCAGTACCACCAGTACCACCTGCAGCACACCCCCTGTCCCAGGGGATGACCAGGCCACACCAGCACCTGTGGAGGGCAGGGAGAGTGTGCATGGACCCAGAGTGGCGATGCAACAGGACCGTGGCAGTAGGGCAGGTGGGAGGGCCAGGGTTACCACCAGACCTCGGGAGGAGGGGACACCATCCCTGGATCACTTCACCAGAGTTGTGGAGGCATACCAAGAGGTCCAGGGACAAAGTGGCCGGTTTGATGAACTATTAAGGGAGCTCATCCTGCTGATGAGGTCCATCGACAACCGCCTTGGACAGATGGTGGACCTCATGGGCCAGCAAGTGGCGTTGCAGAGGGACAGGCCTGTGTCCCAAACAACACCACAGCCCCCTCCTGTTGTGCCGCAGGATGACAGTGCTCCATTCTCCCCTGTGCCAACCGAGTGGGACGAGTCCCCTGATGCCACTAGCCAGTCAGCAGACCCCCCACCGCCAAAAAGATCAAGGGGGCGTCCAAAGAAGAGCCTGGGAGTCTCCGGAGGCAAAGCACCTGCCACACGCCAGTCACGGAGCCATCCCTGATGTCAACCCTCTTACCCACTGCATTGACTGTTTGCACTGTCTTTCCCCATATTTCCTTGGCAATGGCACTTGTCTGTTGGACTGGGTCACCACATCCATGTGGTGTCTACTCTTGCATCTCATCGACCATGACTGTCAACTCACTGCTCATTCCCCACCTTCATGTAAATATTCACGTACAAATCACATGTCCACTTTACTAATAAAATACCTGACGCACCAGATTTTGTGCAGTATCTTTTTTAGAACAACATTTTCAGTGCTGACAATGTCGATGAAGTGTCAAAATGATGTACTGAATGTAGGGCAGGATTATTCTGAAGCACCTAGGGAGACACAACAGAACCACAGTCACTGGTGTCATTGTGGCATCACAGAAAGAACACTACACAAAACATACACAAGACACTACTGGCATACAAGACAATGAATGGGCTGCAGGTGTGAAGAAATTGATGCCAGCATACGTCCCCACATGTAACGTCAATGTCACATTAACCACACACAGGTGACTGTATGTGTGCCTGTCTGTTACATCTGCGCATAGCCATTCACAACAACAGCAGCCACACCAGACAATGTACACGTTGTACGTCGCCACCCACCTTCAAGTGAAGTAGCGGTCAATAAGCTGTTGGCGCAGGTCAACTCCTTCCTACTCTCCACTGTCCTCATCACTGGACTCAGGTCCTTGAGCAGGTGGTGGTCTTGGTTCCTCATCATCGTCCAGGAGCAGGGGGATCCTCTTGTGGATGGCCAGGTTGTGCAGCTTCCAGAATGCGCAACGATCTTGCATACCTTCCCAGGCGAGTATGCCAGTGCTCCTCCTGTCCTGTCAAGGCAGCGGAATCTTGACTTCAGCACACCAATAGTCCGCTCAATTACACGTCGGGTCCTGCCATGGGTTTCATTGTACCGGATGTCAGCCAGGGTCCTGGGATTCCTTAGCGGGCTCAACAGCCATGGCCTACTGGGATATGCAGAGTCACCTGTGAATGACAAACACCCATTGCAATGTTGCACAGCCAGAGTGCAGCAGGTAACACACGCACGCAACATCAGAAGACATACTCACCCACAATCCAAGCACGCTAGGGATGCATATTTTCCATCATCCGGGGCACCATGCTGTTCCTCATGACGTACGAATCATGTGCAGAGCCAGGAAATCTTGCACACACATGGGAAATGGTCATGTCCGCAAGGCACACCACCTGCACATTGATAGAAGATAATGTTTATGGTTTCTATAAATGTACTCTGTTTCCTGTGGTGGCACCAGACCTACATAGGTGCAATCGATGGCACCAACAACATATGGGATGCGCCCAAGGGGATAGAAGTCACCCTTCACACCGGCCAATTCAGCTCCCCTAGGAAAATGAATGTAGCAATTCCTATAGAGCATCATGGCTGCAAGAACATCCCTCAGCACCTGGCTGAACATGGGCTGCGACATCCCTCCAGCGCTGGCCACGTTCTCCTGGAAGGAACCAATTGCAAAAAAGAGGAGGGCTGCCATCACCTTGTATGTGGGTGTGAATGCAGTTGGATAGTGACGGCGAGGCTGCAGGTGGAGCTCCAAAAGATCACACAGGATCTTCAGTGTTGGTCTGTCCAGGCGGAATTTCTGAATTAATGCAACATTCTCCATGTCCTCCAGCACTGTCAGGTGACATAGGAGATTTGGCTTCCTCCTAGTTCAAATGTAAATTTGAAAATGTCAGTGACAACCATCATGAGATGGCCACAGCACATACCACCAACGATGTCATGGAAAAACAAAAACTGCCTGAGAGATGCATAGCATACCAGGTTACATGGGTGGCCATTTGATACACACAGAGGGCACACCTCTCCACTAACAATACACAAGTGCCACAAACACATTGGTAATGTGAATGCACACATACTGAACCACACATGTCACTTGTGCACGCCAGGTGCTGTGACATCCGTTAATGTGTCTGAAGCTACCATGACTGTATCATACCCATATGCTGTACCTGTCACACCTCAATACCTCATGTAAAGTCTGCACACATCCATCCACACATTCATCAAAGTAGCAGGAAAACTTACAGTTGAGTACATGAGCTGACGTGAAAGCACCAGTCTGGTACGAAACCATACAGTGACGCAAGCCTTGTCAAGGTCAGCACTGACCCACAACACATTGATTTCTTCAACATCATTGTCACCAGCTCAAGAGTGTCAAGCATCATCAACCATCAAATGCATAACTAACATGGCAGAGAACACAGACCAAAGTGTGTCACACCGAACGTGCGTCCACCTGTGGATGACATGGAAGAATGGCATTGTGTGTACAAGGATGTGCCCTTCACCATGTTGCTGCTGGGTACTGATACAGTGTTCACGATGGACATAGCCATTTAATGTTACGAAAATGGCGGTAGCTACCGCCTGGCCCCGGTGGTGTGACACCAGCACCACCCCCTTCACATCCGGTAGCCATTGGCATGGAGACATGTGTAGATGGCGGTGGGCATGCTCCGCCACCGCGAAGGCGGTCATTGGATACATTGGAATGGTGCACCATCGCGGTAGCGCACTCCGGGCACCCGCGGTGCGTCTCCGCCATGGAGCATTGCCTACAGGGTAAGGCTTTAAAAATCTTACAAGCCTTCCTAACTGATAGATCCCAGACAGTAGCGTTGGGCAGCTACGAATCTCAATCCTTTGTACTTCCTTGTGGAGTCCCCCAGGGTTCTTCGTTAAGCCCAACCCTTTTTAATGTATATGTGTCCACTCTTGCCCCGGTGATTCGATCGTTCGGCTTTCAACTCACGGCTTACGCCGACGACACACAGATTGTGGTGTCCCTCCTTCCCGGCAACACAGAAAACACCGCCGATAGATTCAGAAACTGCATGCTTGAAGTTGGCCGCTGGATGGCACAAAGCTGCCTTAAACTGAATTCCTCAAAGACCGAGGTTCTGCTCTTTGGTGACAGAGACAACTTTTGGTCCCCGAGATGGTGGCCAGACGAAATGGGACCTCTCCCAGAACCAGTGGACAAAGTGAAAAATCTCGGTATACTGGTGGACACCACCCTGACCTTTAAATCCCAGGTGAGCGCCCTCTCCTCCTCCCTCCACTTCATACTCAAAACCATCAGGAAAATTCTACCCTACCTTGAGAAGAAACACAGGAAAACAATAGTCACTGGTCTAGTGCTCTCACGCCTAGACTATTGCAACAGCCTGATGCTAAACGCCCAGCAGAGTATATTGAATAAACTCCAACTTCTGCAAAATGCAGCCGCTCGCCTAATCACTGACACACCCAAATTTGCCTCGGTATCTCAGGAGCTGGTCAAGCTACATTGGCTGCCTATCCGTAAAAGAATCACTTTCAAGGCAGTATGCATGGTCTTCAAGGCCCTCCATGACTCGGGACCTAGGCACTTGAAATCTCTTTTCTGCTGGCATAAACCAGTAAGAACCTTGAGGTCAGGACAACTGGCTCTGGTTAAGGTCCCCAGAATTAAAAGAGCTCGCTGGGGAGGCAGGAGCTTTTCTCTTGGTGCGGCTGAGGCCTGGAATAAACTTCCACTTGCGCTCAGACAGACCCAGAATCTGATGGCCTTTAGAAGAGGTCTAAAAACATGGCTCTTCACTCAGTAAGCACGCTCCATCACACCAGTCTATCTTTCTAGCGCCAGGACACCTCCGGGTATTAGAGCGCTCTATGAATATGCAAAATAAATAAATAAATACAGCCAATGGCAGCGATGATCGCGGTGGCATGATGCAGATTTGAAAATTGCGGAAGGTGTGCTCGGTCATTGGATACATTGGAATGATGCACCATCGCGGTAGCGCACCCCAGGCACCCGCGGTGCGTCTCCGCCATGGAGCATTGCCTACAGCCAATGGCAGCAATGATCACGGTGGCATGATGCAGATTTGAAAATCGCGGAAGGTGTGCTCCGCCACCGCGGACGGGGTCATTGGATACATTTGAATGATGCACCATCGCGGTAGCGCACCCCGGGCACCCGTGGTGCGTCTCCGCCATGGAGCATTGCCTACAGCCAATGGCAACGATGATCGCGGTGGCATGATGCAGATTTGAAAATTGCAGAAGGTGTGCTCGGTCATTGGTTACATTGGAATGATGCACCATCGCGGTAGCGCACCCCGGGCACCCGCGGTGGATCTCCGCCATGGAGCATTGCCTACAGCCAATGGCAGCAATGATCACAGTGGCATGATGCAGATTTGAAAATTGCAGAAGGTGTGCTCCGCCACCGCGGACGCGGTCATTGGATACATTTGAATGATGCACCATCGCGGTAGCGCACCCCGGGCACCCGTGGTGCGGCTCCGCCATGGAGCATTGCCTACAGCCAATTGCAGCGATGATCGCGGTGGCATGATGCAGATTTGAAAATCGCGGAAGGTGTGCTCCGCCACCGCGGAGGTGGTCATTGGATGCTTTTGAAAGAGGCAGACCTGGACAACCAATTGTAGCAGCTTTCCAGCTTCCAAACGACTCCAGGGGGCTATAAATCTGTGGGAGTGAACCTCATATTTCCACTGTTCACAGAGCCTGCTGCCTGGGACCCTCTCCTGCTGCTGCCTGAAGAGCCTGCTGCCTGAGACCCTCTCCTGCTGCTGCCCGAAGAGCCTGCTGCCTGGGACCCTCTCCTGCTGCTGCCTGAAGAGCCTGCTGCCTGGGACCCCTCACCACTCACTTCCACCACAGGTGTTCCATGTCCACAGGGATGGCAAGGACAGAGAAGATCCGTGCCAGTCCATTTACAAGTGAGGAGCTGGAGGTCCTTGTGGACGAGGTGCTGGCACAGTACCCAAGGCTGTTTGGTGGTCCCAATGTAGTGGTAAGTTTCCATGAAGGTAGCTGTAGTGCAGGGGGGTGTCAGACGTGTAGTTGTGCAGCTGTAGTATATGCCTGAGGGTGTGGGGTTGTGTACGACACCGACAGACAAGCTGTCTCCAGGGCGAGGGAGTGTGTGTGTCCCAATGTCACTCTTTTCAATGCCTGTACTTGTATGTGTGAGTGGGGTGTGGTACATTGTCAGCCATACAGAGCCAACGTATGTTAGCCATGTAGGTGCCAGGACAGTAATTGCTTGTGTGAATGTTTCAGTGTGCCCCTGTAGTCTGATTCAGTGTGACCCACAGAGTAGGCTCAGTGGCTGCCGACCCAAACGATAAAACATCCCAGACTCACATGCTCCTGTTCCTTCACACTGAATAGTAGTTATGCCCCATCTGTGCCCTGTATAATTTCAGACTTAAACACTTCTGTCGATGCATATTTGGCCTATACGGCCAAATGTGTGCCTGCAATCACAAATGTTTGGGCCATGCAGAGTGCCATTGTGAGGGATCCCCCAGTTTTGGAGGGAGGGAGGTTACAATGAGTCCTGAGTCTGTGTCTTGCCACTGTATTGATAGATGTTGTTATCTGACACTGTGTAACTGTTTGTTTACCCTTCTTTTCTCTCATACCTGCAGCTCAAAGTACACCAGCGTAAGGCCCTGTAGAGGGCCATTGTAGTAAAGGTGCGAGCCCTGGGAGTTTCCAACAGACGACGCACCCACTGTCACAAGAGGTGGGACGACATCAGCCGGCTGGCAAAGCAAGTGGCAGAGATGACCTTGGGGATGCTACCATGCACAGGGCGATTGGCATGGCACAGCATGACTCCACTGATGGGCCGCATACTGGCAGTGACTCATCCAGACCTGGATACACGTCTGAAGGAGCATCAGCAGCAAGGCAGGGGTGGTGAGTATCTGGGGAGGGTGACTTTAGCTGGGAGTGGATGCATGTGTACAGGGCCTGTAGCAGCAGTGACCCATGTGATGTGCGTGTGTTGCTATGCTGTGCTGTGTGATGTGAGTGGCTACTGTGATGTGTGCCTGTATGAGGTATTGGGCCACCCTGGACTTACTGAGCTGATCCTCCCTGCTGTTTTTTCGCATTGCCAGATGTGTTAGGCTCAACATGGTCATTCATTATTGGGCTAGTGTGGGGAATCTATATTGTGGTGAACTGCAATGTCAACTTTATGAGTGTGACTTCATGTATGCCTACTCTGCATGCACCATGATTGTTGAGGCCCACACATCTGACAACAATGTGACCGAGATTACCACATGGTGCTTGCTATGGCCTACTTGGCATTGTGGCATGTAATGTCATAATAGGTGTGTGTGTTGTCCCCTCTTGTTCCCTGAAGGTCTGTCAGTGGTAATTAGTGTTGTACCCAGATCATGTCCCTAGGGCGGGTCAAGTTGGGGGGTGGCACTCTATCTACGGGAAGGGTGTAGAGCTGTGTGGCATCAACATGCCTCACTCCTGGCAGTTATTCTGCGTTACAGGCACTGTTGTGGTCTATGTTGTGTGTTGCTGCACAGTGATTGCAGGGTGTGGTGGTTACCATGTAGATATGGGCCTCTCCTGTACTGTATTGATTAGAATTCGTATGACCAGATGATGACACTTACACAACCCTGTATCTCTCTCTCATGCAGATTCATAAGAGACCACGGAGGAACATGAGCCAGAAATCAGTGGTGGTGAGAGTAGCACTACAGCTGCAGCGGAGGCAAGTGACAAAGAGCCCACCAGTGCATCTGAGGGGGACAGAAGTATGCAGGAGGAATCCGTGGCTAAGACACAGAGTAGCACATCATCTGATGGTGGAAAAGGGGGTGGTGATGACCAGAGTGTCTGAATTAAGCAGACCACTCTTACCCAGTCCAAAGATCAGGGCTTGATTCATCACCGTTATTTATCTCACTGCACCATCCCAGCTCACAACCTGGCTATATGCAAATCAGTCTGTCCCTGGCCCAGTGCATCATGGGAACAGGGCAGACTAAACTACCGAGCCAATTCTTCACCAGAAAGGAGACAAGCTACCGGGGACCGGTTTCTGGCAATTCAGCCTTCTTCGGCCCGGCTTGCTTGAATCCTGATGGTGCAGTGAGAAAGGGACTCATGTATGAGTATACCCTGCCACACCTATAGTGGCCAAAATCGATTCAGAAAAGGGGGTGGTGATGAACAGAGTGTCTGAATTAAGCAGACCACTCTTACCCAGTCCAAAGATCAGGGCTTGATCCATCACCGTTATTTATCTCACTGCACCATCCCAGCTCAGAACCTGGCTATATGCAAATCAGTCTGTCCCTGGCCCAGTGCATCATGGGAACAGGGCAGACTAAACTGCCAAGCCAATTCTTCACCAGAAAGGAGACAAGCTACCGGGGACCGGTTTCTGGCATTTCAGCCTTCTTCGGCCCGGCTTGCTTGAATCCTGATGGTAAAGTGAGAAAGGGACTCATGTCTGAGTATACCCTGCCACACCTATAGTGGCCAAAATCGATTCAGAAAAGTGTCTGAATTAAGCAGACCACTCTTACCCAGTCCAAAGATCAGGGCTTGATCCATCACCCCCTTTTCTGAATAATTTTGTCCACCATAAGCGTGGAAGGGTATACTCAGATGTGAGTCCCTTGCTCATTGCACCATCAGGATTCAAGCAAGCCGGGCCGACGATGGCTGAAATGCCAGAAACCGGTCCCCGGAAGCTTGTTTCCTTCCCAGTATAAGAATTGGCTTGGTAGTTTGGTTTGCCCTGTTCCCATCATGCCCTGGGACAGGAACAGACTAATTTGCATGTAGCCAGGTTCTGAGCTTGGATGGTGCAGTGAGCTAAAAAACGGTGATGGATCAAGCCCTGATCTTTGGACTGGGTAAGAGTGGTCTGCTTAATTCAGACACTCTGTTCATCACCACCCCCTTTTTTTCTGAATCATTTTGTCCACCATAAGCGTGGAAGGGTATACTCAGATGTGAGTCCCTTGCTCATTGCACCATCAGGATTCAAGCAAGCCGGGCCGACGACGGCTGAAATGCCAGAAACCGGTCCCCGGAAGCTTGTTTCCTTCCCAGTATAAGAATTGGCTTGGTAGTTTGGTTTGCCCTGTTCCCATCATGCACTGGGACAGGAACAGACTAATTTGCATGTAGCCAGGTTCTGAGCTGGGATGGTGCAGTGAGCTAAAAAACGGTGATGGATCAAGCCCTGATCTTTGGACTGGGTAAGAGTGGTCTGCCTAATTCAGACACTCTGTTCATCACCACCCCCCCTTTTCTGATTCATTTTGTCCACCATAAGCGTGGAAGGGTATACTCAGATGTGAGTCCCTTGCTCATTGCACCATCAGGATTCAAGCAAGCCGGGCCGACGACGGCTGAAATGCCAGAAACCGGTCCCCGGAAGCTTGTTTCCTTCCCAGTATAAGAATTGGCTTGGTAGTTTGGTTTGCCCTGTTCCCATCATGCACTGGGACAGGAACAGACTAATTTGCATGTAGCCAGGTTCTGAGCTGGGATGGTGCAGTGAGCTAAACAACGGTGATGGATCAAGCCCTGATCTTTGGACTGGGTAAGAGTGGTCTGCTTAATTCAGACACTCTGTTCATCACCACCCCCTTTTCTGAATCATTTTGTCCACCATAAGCGTGGAAGGGTATACTCAGATGTGAGTCCCTTGCTCATTGCACCATCAGGATTCAAGCAAGCCGGGCCGACGATGGCTGAAATGCCAGAAACCGGTCCCCGGAAGCTTGTTTCCTTCCCAGTATAAGAATTGGCTTGGTAGTTTGGTTTGCCCTGTTCCCATCATGCACTGGGACAGGAACAGACTAATTTGCATGTAGCCAGGTTCTGAGCTGGGATGGTGCAGTGAGCTAAAAAACGGTGATGGATCAAGCCCTGATCTTTGGACTGGGTAAGAGTGGTCTGCTTAATTCAGACACTCTGTTCATCACCACCCCCTTTTTTGAATCATTTTGTCCACCATAAGCGTGAAAGGGTATACTCAGATGTTAGTCCCTTGCTCATTGCACCATCAGGATTCAAGCAAGCCGGGCCGACGACGGCTGAAATGCCAGAAACCGGTCCCCGGAAGCTTGTTTCCTTCCCAGTATAAGAATTGGCTTGGTAGTTTGGTTTGCCCTGTTCCCATCATGCACTGGGACAGGAACAGACTAATTTGCATGTAGCCAGGTTCTGAGCTGGGATGGTGCAGTGAGCTAAAAAACGGTGATGGATCAAGCCCTGATCTTTGGACTGGGAAAGAGTGGTCTGCTTAATTCAGACACTCTGTTCATCACCACCCCCTTTTCTGAATCATTTTGTCCACCATAAGCGTGGAAGGGTATACTCAGATGTGAGTCCCTTGCTCATTGCACCATCAGGATTCAAGCAAGCCGGGACGACGCCGGCTGAAATGCCAGAAACCGATCCCCGGAAGCTTGTTTCCTTCCCAGTATAAGAATTGGCTTGGTAGTTTGGTTTGCCCTGTTCCCATCATGCACTGGGACAGGAACAGACTAATTTGCATGTAGCCAGGTTCTGAGCAGGGATGGTGCAGTGAGCTAAAAAACGGTGATGGATCAAGCCCTGATCTTTGGACTGGGTAAGAGTGGTCTGCTTAATTCAGACACTCTGTTCATCACCACTCCCTTTTCTGAATCATCATCTGATGGCAGCCGGGATGCATCCATGTTGGCAGGCACAGGAGATGGGGAGTCTGCATCATCTTCTACCACCCAGCGGCCAGTGCCCAGCCTTCCATCCACTTCCTCTGAAGCTATCCGTGTCACTAAGAGGGAACGAGTCACATTCACACCGGCACCGCTGCCCCTGCACCTGTCCCCCCTGCTGCACTCTCTGTAGAGTGTGTTGAGCTCCTGCGCCAGTTTTGTGTGGGCCAGACTGCCCTGCTCAATGCCTTCAGTGACCATGACAAGAAATTAGGCCAGGTGATTGCATACATGGAGGGCATACACTCTGACGTGGGTGGGCTACACCGTACTATCCAGGCTTTGTCGTCCACAGTGACGTCTGCCCTTCAACAGGCACATGCTCCCATTGCAGCTCAGGTGCCTTTGTCCACCTCCAGTCAGTGGCCACATCAGATGACAGTGACCACGGTTCGCCTGCGTCAACGAAACGGTACAGCACAAGGAGCACACAACAGACACAAACCAAACACTCCCGCCCAGAGACACCATCCCCACTGAAGAGCATATCCACCCCAGAATGCACAGACAAGAGCCAGTCAGGGAAAAGCAAGGCCAGAAGAGCAATCAGGCACACATCAGACTCATATGCCACAGAGCCATCGCCAGCAATAGACTCTCCTGTCACTAAAACTTCACACAAACCAACCCATGCAGTGTCTGTGCCCACTGAGGAGGTCTTGCATATCAGGGGTATACCTAGGAAGATTGATAAGTAAGCGCTGATCAATCCGTGAGCAACGTCCCCAAATGCACACCTGTGCTAATGTTTACAAGAAACACCTCATAAACAAAATTTATTTCATCTTTTCAATAAAGTTTTTATTATTTTGAATTCATAGGTCTTTGTCGTTTATTTCTTATTGTTTTCTCAATTATTCATTATATACATGTTCTGATGTTACATTCACATAAAAAAAGAATATCTTTTCAATGGATCAATATAATTTGGCCCAATGCATTTCGGGCTGCTTGCCCTTCCTCAGGGGCTCCATTAACTGTTGGGAAGAATATACACAACGTAAGGATTATCACTAGTCATTAGCATTTCTTAGATTAATACAACGAGTACACATATTGCAGTAGAATAGTAGCCTAAACCTTATATCCCAGTGGATCTGTTTTATGGAAAAATTTACAAAAAAGGGGGGTTTGTTAAGGTGTTCAGAACTCAATCCGGTAAACCTCTATGAAAAATGCATCAGAAAATAGTCGAGTGACCTTGAAAAATAACGTTAAAACAGATGCGGGAGAAATATGAAACAAAGTGCGTACCTGAAACTGGTACTGTTTTGTGGAGTTTATAAATACGCCGAATTTCTACAATGGATATTCGCATGTCTGTAAGAGGTAAACGAAACCATGATATGTAAATGGGCAGTGCGGTAAACACGGTACAGTATGTGTCTAGAGACATGAGGTAAAAACACTTACATTAAGAGGGACGCTGAATCTCGTTACAGCGTAGTTTGTATAGTTGCCGGTACGGTCTGTTATAAGAAGAAAAAGGCTGACGTCAGCTGTATTTTAACACGAGTATCGGACAAAGAGGTTCCGTGAATATCATGCTAGAACTCACCGGCTGTTCGACTCAGAATACGGCGTACTGCTGTCAGAGTTCCCGGAAATGTGTCGCGAAGCGAATAATCGCAAAGCGATCCAAACAATCAGATATCGCGTGCGGTTGTCATATGTGTAGGTCATGTGTTCCTAGTGTACCAATGAGAAATGCTTGAGGAGGTGTAAAAACTACAAAGAAAATAGACGAAATACTCGCGAATCGAGTTTTCAGTCAAACAAATAACGTAATATCACTCGTATATGTCAGAAAAAGTGTTCCCTGACGTGTTGAAAATAAAAATAAACAATGTAATACCTGACTGGTAAAAAATGTGTGGAAAGCGGCTTATGGTACTAGTCAAAGGGGATTTAAAAATAGCTTGGTTTACAATTTATGATGAGAATCAAAGAAATTATTATTAGCAAAATAGGTGATGATACTGTCATGAAAAAGTCTATACATGTTTTACATTATCTACATGATATATGCATATCACTTACATATTATTGAAAAAATTTCACAAGAAACAATCATGTTATCTGAAGGTAAAGAAGAAACCTGATTCACAAAAAGCAATGAAAGTCTATTCGATCATTTAATCCTTTTGGCTGACTGGTGCAAAGGAAATTAATCCAAAATACTTCTCAGCGTAGTAAATGTTGAGTATTATCTCTTCCGGGGAGTATCTGAGGTTGTTCTAACACCAAGAATCGCAGTTGGATCGGTGTGTGATTGTTAACATTGAAATGAGTCGCCAATGGTGATTTAGCACTTTTAGTCCGGATGTTGCGTTTGTGTTCTGTTAATCTAATTTTGATTTTGCTTTCGGTTTTGCCCACATAAGCCAGGCCACATGGGCACTTGATCATGTAAATTAAGTTTCGACTGTCACATGTTGCCGTGACTCTTAATTTCATATTAGTTCCCTTGCTGGGATGTTGAAATTGATTTCCTTTTATGATTGGGTTACAATTTCCGCAATTGTGACACGGCAAGGTACCTTTGTACGTGGGTGATGTAGTTTCCTCTTTTCTATTCAATAGTTCTTTAATGTTTCTTGTGCGTTGGTATGCGAATCTTGACGGAAAAGAGTATATGCCATTAAAATCTTCTTCCATAGACAGTAAAGACCAGTGCTTTAAAATTATTCTTTTGATCTGGTGACCATGTGTAGAGTATTTGGAGATGTAAACCATTCTGGTTTCTTCTTTTGGTTTCGTTTTTTCTTTCAATAGAGTCTTACGATTTAATTTTTATACTTTAGAAACCGCTTCTTCTAGGATACCCTTAGGATACCCTCGCTCCTAGGAAGAGCACAGGGACACATCCACCCACCACATCTACCCCAATACCACGACCATTGCTGCAGGTGGAGGAGGGCACTGTGGAGACCACCCCTGGCAAGAAATCAAAGGAGGGCACTGTAGGGGGTACACCTAGCAAGAAGGCAAAGGAGGGCACTATGGAGACCACCCCTGGCAAGAAATCAAAGGAGGGCACTGTAGGGGGTACACCTGGCAAGAAGGCAAAGGAGGGCACTGTAGGGGATACACCTAGCAAGAAGGCAAAGGAGGGCACTGTAGGGGATACACCTAGCAAGAAAGCAAAGGAGGACACTGTAGGGGATACACCTAGCAAGAAGGCAAAGGAGTGCACTGTAGTGACCAGCCCTGGCAAGAAGTCGAAGGTGGGTACTGTAAGGGGTACACCTGGCAAAGAGGTGAAGGTGGTCCAGAGGTGTAGCCAGACTAAGCGTTCTGCAGGATCCAGCACATCTCCAGAGGTGGTGCCAGTATCTGCACCTGATGTGGGACAGTTGGGGTGTGTGCCAGTTGTGTCATCACCACTTCTGATCAACCCCAAGACACGGAAGCCATTTCATATTCCCAAAAAGTAGAAGGGCACCCCTCCCACCTCTCACACCCACACTGTGTCAGAGGTCTGCATGACTCCACCTCCACGTGCCACTATGTCACCTGGTACACACAGCCCTCCAGCTTGCAAAGCCACTGTTAGCACCACATCACCTGGGGCTCTGTCAACACAGTCAAGTGGGCTTGCTGTCCCCAACACACAGCCAGGTACAAGTCCGCATGACAGCCAGGAGTGAGTTGACATCCCCCTCATATGCCTGTGCCTCATACAGGTGTGCTAGTCCTGAACATTGTTTTGTATATGGGTGTGTTGCTGGCCCTGTTGCTCTTCTGTGTTGGCCTCTCACCTGTGCCATGGACACTGGCCCTGTTGCTCTGCTGTGCTGTACTCTCACCTGCCATGGACACTGGACCTGTTGCTCTGTGTGCTGAACTCTCACCTGCCATGGACACTGGCCCTGTTGCTCTGTGTGCTGTACTCTCACCTGCCATGGACACTGGCCCTGTTGCTCTGCTGTGCTGTACTCTCACCTGCCATGGACACTGGCCCTGTTGCTCTGCTGTGTTGGCCTATCGCCTGTGCTATGGACACTGGCCTTCCTGTTTGTGTTTCACCTGTGCATATTATCTTGACTGTGAACATCATTTTGAGCCTTGTTGTTGTCTACTATTGTTCTACTGCTACATCTGTGCAATATGTAAATAAATACAGTTACTTCTGTTGTGTGTTTTGTCAGTGTCCTTGCTGATTAAAGTCGTTTTTGTGTTTGCATTTGGTTGGCTGTGCCCCATGCTCTACGTATCACTTCAACATTGCAAGGCTCTTTGCAGGCATCAGATTTTTAGACAGGGGTGACAGGGTCTTCAGAACATTCTGACCCTGATTATGGTGTAATCTGTGATGGCTATTTTAGCTGCCATGCAGTTATCTTCTTAGTGATTTGCTATTGTTGGATACACTGTTCACATGTCAGGTTGTGGGACACTGCCAGCACAGGGTGTGATGCTGTGCTAAGGTTTTGGAGCAGGTTGGGATATGTCATGTTGTATGTGTGTGGATTCCATTCTGTGTGCCCAGCCGTGTATGTGTATGGTCATCTTGTGTTGGCCCTCAGTCCTGGTACCATGGCCTATATGAGATGCGTGGTCGTGGGAGTAGCAGAGGTGTGCAGTGTGAAGGGTGTAAGTTTGTAGTAGATGTATGTGTGCCCCTGTATTGTGAGAGACACACATGTGTCATCCAGGAATTGTATGCCTGTTGTTTGTTTGGTCTTGCCCTATGTAGAAGATTGTATGCACTTGTGTGAGCTGTTTGTAGTGTACTGTGCTGTGTATTGGTGTGTCCATGCAGTTATGTGTGACTCCTCCTAGTTGTTTTTGTAAGTTTGAAGTGTGCAAAGTGTGTGAGTTGCGCATCAGTGTTGTGTTTGAGTGATTCTCAATGTGCCTTGGGTGTGTTTGTGTAGACTGTGTGGCCCTGCTGCTCCACACTGGCATTGTGTTTGTGATGCATTGCAGGCACATGGTAGTTTTTCTCCTCATGTATGGCATGGTGTGTGTGGTGTTACGCCATCCCCTATGTGTGCCACTTGTGCATTGCCCTTGTGTGTATTCCCTCCCTCTATTTGTGTATTGGACACCCATTACATGTCTGCTACTGACATGCAGGGTATTTCACTTTGATGTCAGCTGTCACCTTGGTTTCCATGTGTGTGTGCCTCCCCATCACTGCATTTGTGAGCTTGTGCTTTGTGGTGCAGTTCTTGGGCCATAAATGTTGTTCCACTCTGGACATTGCCACAATGGTGTATGTGTGCTGTCCTTGTGCTATTAGTCATTCTGTGGTGGTCATGTGCACTTCAGCTGTGTGTGCTGCCCAGTGCTCTGGTGGGGATGGATTGTCTCTTGTGTCCCAGAGTGGTGCATGTGTAGTTGTTGTGTTGGATGTGTTGGTGTTGGATGTGGTATTGGTTCAGTTCCTTGGTGTGCTGTAGTATTTGTGCAATGCTGAATTGTGGTGTGTGTGATGTGGTTGTGTTTCATATGTGTGTGTGTGGCTGTTGTGCTTGTTCTGCACACATTGCTTGTTGAGCATGCAGTGCTGTGTGTATGTGGCCCGGGCATTGCCTGATGTGCATCCCCTGATGCCTTGTGGTGTTTGTTGATTGGTGTTTGATGTGCATCTGTGGTAGGTTTGATGTGGCAGTGTGTGTTTGTCCAGATGCACTTCTTGTGTGATTTGTGTTATGGTGTGTGTGTTTTGTTCCTGAGTGATGATGTTGTGTACTCCTGTTGTGTCTGTGCTCCCATTGCTTTTCCCCAGTTGGGAGTACAGGGTATGTCTGTTTCTGTTGGAGTTTAGTATGTGTTTCTGTAGTGTTTATGTGTTGTTCTTGTGCAGGCATTTGTCGAGGCATCCCTGTGTGTGTGTTGTGTTTGTGGCTACACCCAGGGTGTGTGTTTGTTTGTGTGTGTATGTGCTGGCAAGGATTGTGTGCCTTCAGTGTGTGTGGCACTGGTGTTGTGTGTTCCTTGTCAGCCACTGCCGCAGTGGCTGTCTCCCTGGTTGTGTGTTGTGTGGTGCAGGGTGTGTATTGTGCTTGCTTGTTGCAGGGCTTGTTGGTGTGCATGGGAGTGGACGGGATAGGCACCTAGCCTGTGACTTGATGGGGTGTGTCGCAGTGTGGTTTGTGGTGGTGTGGCCCTGTGTTGTCTGTGCCCTGCCCATGCCTTGGAGTGGCCCTGCCTTATGCATAGTGCGCATGTGTCGACCGCGGCGGTGACGTGACCGGGACGTTGCTGCTGGTTGGCGGACGACGTGTGTCCCGGATGCTGAGAGGTGCCATGTTGTCAGGTGGGTGATGTGTAACCTCTGCTGGAGCTACCCCAGTCACGCCTTCAGAAGGGGCTCCCCCAGCAGGGGCCGCAGGCCCTGTAGCCGCTACTTCTGGGGACCTCTGGGGCATGTGTCCTTCACTCCCGCCCCGCTTTGGTTCTAGCCCTCTTTGGCACTGGCGGGAATGCAGTTCTGAGGGCTATGTCAGCCCTCCTGGGCCTTTCTTCTGCTAAATATTGCCCCTCCACCCGACTCTGCAACTCTGCTAAGGACTGCCTCATATCATCCATCCCACACATCATTGCCTCCGTCAATTCCTCCATGCAGGAGCCCTTCTCCCTCTTCTGTTCCTTAGGTGCCATAGTCAATTGCAAGCTCCTACACACCAACAGCAATAAACCAGAAGTGAACAAATTCGGGCCACCTTGCTACCTACACCAAGGTTCTATCAAAATTCAACTTAGTAGCAACTCAAAATCCAACTTAGTAGCACCTCAAAATCCAATGGCAAGTACTAAATGCAATCTCTGTCTACTGCAAAATGCATCACCCCTGGCACAAACACATTAATATCTGCGTTGTAAAGTTCTCAAAACAACTCCCCCTATCTTTCCCCTCTGCCTGTACTACCAACACAGGAGGTAATAATTGGGGCTACTACTGACCGCACATACTTAAAAAACACACTTGCTAGCCAATAAACCAATTTCCTTAAATTCCCTCACCTGGGCCTGTAGCCAAAGCCGCTCCCACAATTCCAACATTTGTGGGGCAGGCGAGTGCAATCACTCTAGCCTGCACGGCTGCCGGCTGGCCCGAAGTCAGTGCCTCGGAAGCGCTTGATCATCCAACAATCCCGAGCGAAGGTCGGGGCTGGTGCCGGCTGCGTCATCAGTGCCGTCCCCAGTCCCGCCCCTCTAAGGCGGTGGGGAGCAGCACAACCACCATAGCTGGGGTGTGCCCGAGTCCCGGTTAGCGCCTTGCCATTACCTCTTCTGGCCAATGTTGAGTGGCTGCCTGATCAGCAGAGCATGAATTAATGTTGAGTGGCTGCCTGATCAGCAGAGCATGAATTATAAAACCCCCTGCATTACACACGCACAGCGTTTTATAATTCTGCTTCTGCTGTTATTGTTTTACACACTTGAATCATCAAATGTGCTTATCCCATTCATCCTTAGCAAATTGTCTGAAAGCAGGTGCCCATCACAGTAATCACAACCTGCATCCCTGCTTATCTTGCACGCAATCTCACCCTCTCTGGTGGTTCTCGGCACAACTGCAGCCAGAAATTGCAGACAAAGAAGTGTAAAAAAAGAGAAAACAAGGCAACAGACCTTTTTAGGTCAAGCCCGGGTAGCGCAGGCGCAACTCGGCGAAACATGCTGTCTTCAGGTAGGGACTTGTAGCTCCGCCCACATTTTTCATTAGCTTGTGTCATTGTTCACTGTAAACAGTGGATGTTCATTAAGCCTTAGTAGTCCCTCCTTTGTACCGCCTTATCTCATTTTGTAGCCTCCCATAGCAACACCCCCTGTTACATGTGTTGTTAGTCAGTAGGCTTTAATTACAGCCTCCGAGCACTATTTTCTCAAATAGCTTTGTCCTGCCTGCTGTTACAGGCAGGATACACTCTCTCCTAATGCTGTTTAAAAGTTTTTATAGCATGGGCACCAAATGCATTTACAATGCAATAGGTCTCGCATTTGCAATAGTTTAAGCTACTGACATTGTAAATGACTATGCCTTTTATTGATCTATTTTAAAAACAACACAGAAATAGAAAGCATTGTCATGGAGAAGTGTGGCTCAATGGTTAGAGTGGCAGACCCTGATGCAGAGGTCTGGCCTGGACCAGGGTTCAATTCCCGCCTCGGTGGGTCTTGGGCTCAATTTCCCCGGACCTGATAATTCTCGCCTCAGTGCCTATTCTAATCATGGGTCCCACTCTGCAACTCTGGGCAATAGCTTGCTTAATCTCCACAACGGCCCCAACTGCGCTAGGATGCCTGGCTTCACCTTCGGGGTGCCCAGGAGTGGGCACTTCACAGGGAAGGGCCAGGAAGGGTTCCACAGCGGTATGTGTACAGCGCCTTGAGACCCCTTTGGGGGTGATTTGTGCGCTATATAAGCACTACATTTACATTACAATGCCAATAGCTCAAACTCTCGCAAATGCGTGGCCTTTTGCATTGCAAATGCTTGTTGATCTGTACACCTTGGATCTAGAACAGCATCCCCGTATCCATCAGGATCGTTCCAACTCTGCTCAAAGTTAGATGAGAGTTGGAGACTCACCTCTTTGAAGAACTCTACATCACAATGCATTAACTGGCCAGAACTCAGCTTCATCTCTTATTACTGGCTGGCTTAAAGCTTGCCTTTGACCAAGTACAGCACTCTAGTGCCTTTTGGCAAGGTATGTGCTATAGACATACCATATACATGTATAAATACCGAGAAGCGCAGTACCTGTGTCCCTCCAAGGGTATCTGCGAAACTGTGGCACTACAGCATTTTCCTAGTGATCCATCAGCAGGATCACTAGAATTTTGGGCCGGGGAGGACCATATTATATATGAGGATTAACTAAATTATGCAGTTTGAAAACACAAAATATGTTTCATAATGTGGAACATTTTGAGGTAGTATTACTGATTACCTGCAGATTATGCAGTAGATTATGGGGCAAATGATGTTGCATGTCCACAATTATGCGGAGAACGCCATGGCCCAAAAATCACATCATTTGGGTGGCCCTGGATATAGCAACAGGGCTATTTTGAGCGAAGGATTTTGGTTTCCAGTCTGGCCCTACTGGGAATAATTCCAGATCATTGGCCAGACTGGTGACACAGGCGACATGCCTTGTGGTGAAGGGTGAGAAAGATGCTAGAGTCACATGAACTGCTGGAGCTTCAGATGACCAGGCAGGAGACCTCCCTGGCTTCCTGGTTGCCATGTTTGATAGTGCTGCCCTCAATTGCATGCTGGCCAGCATTCTGCGACCAAATGAAGTAGGGTTTGCCTAATTACCATGCCGATGACGTCACCGGAGATTACATCTTTGGTCTAACAATGACGTCAAAAATCACTCAAGGAATGAGAATGACACTGCATGGGATGAAGTCTCTGAAATGTGTGGCTCCTGGCCTAAATGACATCATGAGATGTAATCAAAACTGTTGTGTTCTGAGCACACCTGTTTATCAAAATTAATATGAGTTATGATCAGTTCTATTGATCTGTGTGCTGCAACTAATAGAGTATACCCAAATACCCTAAATGTAAACATGAAAATTTGACTGGTCAACTCACTGTGATGTAAATCACATGTCATTAATGAGCTGTCATCGCCGTGGCCAGCCTTAACCTCACTAACACAGTGTCTGTAATTTCATCAGCTGCTGCCAGGCGTGCTTTTCAAAACCATGAGCCTTTAGAGGTCTGTTGAGCCATTGTCATCATGGCCAGGGAGCTGGTTTTGAACTTTTGACAGGTAAAACCTACATTCTACCCAAAAGCAGTAAGGTGACTGACTGCGTGAAATCTGCAATCTGTAGTGTTTCTAGAAAAAGCAGTGGGCCACTCTTAAACCAGTGGAGCTGGTAAATATGAAACGATTGAAACGAGAGATTTTTATTCTCATCTTAGTTGAGCATTTCTTATTTCAATTGAGTAAAAGGATAATACCCTTATTCAGCTTTTCCCGGTGTGTGGGCGGGCGCCTGGTTTTAGTGGTCATAGGGCCATCTGTATCATGCAAATTCGCAATTGCAAAAGCCGAAATTCTCAGAATTTCGGCCTTTGCGAATGCGAATTTGCTAAATGGAATGTATGATGCAAAACTGTTGCAAAATAAGGAATCGCAAAATTTGCGATTCCTTATTTTGCAATTGCATTTAAGGAATAGCAAATTTTGCGATTCCTTAAATGCAATGTATGTAGCAAAACAATTAGCAAAATGCCCTTAAAATCGCAAATTACCACCAACTTCTAGTTGGTGGTAAATTGCGAATTCTTTGAAAAATGCACATTTTTGCATTTTTCAAAGTGCCATGTGACGCACATACATGCCCATAGGGCATGTATGTGCGCCACATGTTCACCCATGTATATTTCAGGGGTGCAACAGGGTGTCCTTTGAAATTATTCTCAATTTGCAATTAGCAAATTGCGAATCGCAAATTGAGAATTACTTCCCATTCATTCCTATGGGCCTACTGGACCATAGAAATGAATGGGAAAGAATTTCTTAATTGCGATTCGCAATATGCTAATCCCAATTAAGGAATTCTAAGGAATCGCAAAAAAAATTAGATTTTGTACATACATACCCATTTGCGATTCTCAAATAGCGATTTCTTAAAAATCGCTATTTGAGAATCGCAAATGGGTATCTTGATACATATGGCCCTAAGTCCCTCATCTGCATTGTGATCCTGGCAACAATATTTATGGTCTGCAGTGTGAAAGAAGGCGGTATTGGGCTTGTACACAAGGTTAATTTGTGAAAGAATAAGTGCAGCGGCCCAAATATTCGCTTAAAAAATTGTGACTGCTGCTATTAAACATCAGGGGAGCTGAATACCAGGGCTGTATAGTCTTGCTTCCGTCTCATGTCTCTTTCTTCCACCATCAGACATTCCCTGCACTTTTATCTCACGCCAGCAGGTTCTGTTTCATCCCTTCTTTCTCTCTTTGTCACTGCTTTCTGTTTTTTACTTCCTCAATCGTTCCCCCTTTTGTGTTTTTCTATCACCTGCTCCAGGTCAAATTCTGATGCTAAAAATAAGTGCAGGTGCCCCAAAATGAGTGTCAGTAGGCCCCACCTCAAATTAAGCACTGTTTCTATGACGAACTTGGATTATTCCCACATTGGGGTGCGAGAGCTGGTATTTTTCGCAAAGCACTAGCGAATGTTTACAAAGTGTGGCACTTTCCAGGACTGTTGAAAGGACTGTTGAAAGCCACTGGAGACACAGCAAGTGGAGGCAGAGTCATACATGCTGCTTGAGGTCAAGCTGTCCTGTCCTCTGAAAGCCCTCTTGGGCTCTTCTTTACAGAGTTGCAGTAGAGACAGTGGGGATGTCTTACGGCTGTAATATTGTTACTGCAGTTGGAATCTGTTGGGGCTTTTGGGTCATAAATATGTTATGTTCCTGGCATTTCTATAATGCACCGTTTGACACCGGTATGGCCTTATGGTGGCCGTCTAGTTATTGTACACAAGAGTCTAGTGTTATCAGAGGCATCTGGTGTTGAGTTATGGGCAAATATGCAGTTAGGTGGCGACGTCTTAGTTACTGAGCTGTGGGTATATGGTTTTTGTGTCTTAAGTGTTAATACTGAATGGTTTTACCAACTGCTTTTGCTTCTTCTAAGGTGATACACATGACTATTGCTGGTGGATGGTCATTTGTGTGTGGTGTTTCTTGGTGGCAGGTGCTGCTGCTCACTTTAGAGCGTGTTAGGAGTTCTCTGCTCTGTGGGGTGCTACTCTGTGTCGCCTCATGATAGGAATTGCTGTTGTGGACAGTCACTGGCACCAATATGGCACGTTTGTGGCTTATGGAATATGATACATACAGCATGACATCTGGCTCTATCTAAAACTCCAAAATAAATATCATTTCAAAAGGTTGTTACCATATATATGTGCATAGAGTTACCACGGGTCTGTGGTAACCTGACACGGTGACCACTGTGGCGCCTTGGAGTTAAGTATTCTAACTATACATTTATGACGTTAGGCCTGTCCATGCTATAATGCTGTATTACTCCATGTGCTATGCGGTATTACCACTTCCCTCTAAATTTGTGGTAATGAGGAATTGTGCTTGTCATGCCGACATTACTACTCAAAACTGGGGCATTTTAAGTTGGAAAAGTCTAGATCTGGTGGAAAGTGAGATCACCTTGCTGTTCATGGTGGTAGCATATGCAAAAATGATCGTAGTACAGATGTCGAGCATGTTCAAAGTTTGCCGCATAACTACCCCCATCACATCCTATGACTTTGTCCTCCTAAAACAAAAAGAGGAATATCCCCAGAACACAGTGTCCTAGTGATCAAACGCGGAGGAAGAGAAATACGGATAAAGAAAGAGTTCTTTCTTTTTTTATAGACCCCTCACTCACCAACCTGGTTGGTGACATGCTTCATCATCGGGGTCCACTTGAGTGACCGAGTGCCACTCATTTGTGCTTCGATGCCTGCAACTGCAGCGTGGCTGGTTATTTCGTGAGTTGTGAAAGTGAGTTAAAAAGTGTTCTACATGTACTCCCTGCAGTCTTTATTCTAGAGTCATGTGACACGATTAAAAACAAGTGGGATACTTCTACTGGCGTGGTTTGACCAGAAAGTATCAGAGTTATAGTGAGAATATGGTCAAACATGTTTCAAACTTTTCAAAAATTGTTAGGTTTTCGTCAGGACTGTTAAAAAGGGTTTCAAAGACAACCAGTAACCAAAGACCCTTTTATGTTGCCCGGCAGTGTCGCCTCTATGACCCACCAATATTAATCAATGAAGAAGCAGGCGCTGGAGACTGGAAGGCAGGAAACGAGGATTTTATTCTCTCCGGAGGAGAACACATCAATTCAGACAGCAAGTATCGTCTCGAGGTGCTCTAACCACATCTCTGAGGCCTGGCCTCTTATACTAGGGTTTATGACCTTTATTGCACGTCACACATTCTCGCAACATTTTGACATTTGAAAGAACATCCTCGGAATCTCCCCTTCAGGCCCGTTCCCACATACATTTACAGTTGAATTCCCCACCCCGGTCACAACAGGTGATGATTGTCGCGCAGCAGGGCATTCCGCTGATTCACGGAATGCATGGGGTTGATCGGATCTCATAGGGTGGGGGCTTTGATCGGCTCGAGGGTCTTTTGATGGGGAGGGGAAGCTTCCTACTGTACGGGGTAATAAGCAGTATCCGCAGGGCCAGGTGGCGGACTGGGAACAGGAAAGACAAACGGGGACACAGGAAAAGGGGGTTTGCATCAAAAGGGTCTGCGACCATGAAAGGAATGAAGGGAGGTGTCGCGCTGGGAACAGGATGGGATTCTGTGGCGGAGCTGCGCTGAAGAGGGGTTTATGATCCAAGGCATGAGAGAGCGGGGGTTGTCAGCGTGCGGGGGATGCTTGCGAGGTTAGGAGAGAGAGAGAGAGACGCGCCGGCTATCAGCGAGGGGCAGGGAGGCCATGGTGTTTAAAATGGCTGCTGCTTATGCGCAAGGCATGTGAGAGTGGGAATGACCGGTGCGTGGGGGTCTTTCGTGAAGGTGATTCTGATCGTAACGGCTAAAATATGGCGGGAGTACAGGACGAAAAGTGTGGCATCGGAAAAAAGGCAAGATGGCGTGGATAATGTTCACCAAACTGTATTAATTTTCCACAGTCCTCCCTTTAACATTTCCAAGACATCTTGCTGGCCTATTTCCTATCTATACCTATTGCAGCGGTCATAAGTAAGGGAGAGGGGACTTAGGCAAAAGAACTGTGCATAAACATCACATTATAAACGTCACATTATAAACATCACATTGAAAAATCTCATCACCTAGTAGGCGGGTTCATCGTTAAGTTGGTCGCAGAAAAAGTCATCGTAATGCATTATCAGACTAGAATTACGTAGCGAGGGCGATGGGTACAGATCATAGATACTTATAGTCATTCGGAATAGGAGCTGGTAAGTTATCATATAAGTAAGTCTTTTTCGTATTCGGCGGGGGCATAGTTAGTCCAAGGGTGATTGGGAGAGAAAGGAGATATAGTAAAAAAAAAATATCAGAGTTCTCGGTGTCTTTGTCGTCTTCTGTTGGCACTGTTAAGCACCTGGATTACAATTCGTTCTGTCAACAGGAATGTTCATGTGGATTGAGTCGTTGGAAGTCTGCAGGTAGGGGTACATTTTGTTTGGTTTCGCCAGACCTCATAGGAGAAATGCGTTACGGTTTTGGAGCAAGTGCATTTTCTTCCGTAACCCAGAGCATAGGATTGTGATTAAAAGTGCAATTGTCCTTGAGTTGTGGGATCCGTTTGTTTCTTGAGTCTCTGTGGTGGGTATTTCCTGTTGTTTCCATCATCATCGAGGCGTTCAGCAGCGGGTAGAACCACATACTTCGTTCATCTTCTCTTTAGGGGCGACCCTTGGTGGAGTTCTAGGTCACCGTTCTGAGATTAACATAGTTCGTGGTCTACTTAGTCGGAGCTCCCTCCCTTTTGACGCAGGGAATACCCTTCTCTGGATAGCTCAGTAGGATTTGGAGGAACTTGGAAGTTCAGGTAGAAAGGTGTGGGTGTGAACAGTCCTTATGGTAGGTCGGAGGAGGAGGGGATGGAGCAGGGCCAAGTCGGGAACAGATCAGGGGGACGGAGAATTTGAGACAGGCGGGTCCATAACCAGGTTCAGAGAGCGGGGACCTTTTGGCACATGTCGATCATAGAGCAGGGGCTTCAGGTCAGCCCTTTCCTTAGCTTTGTCTGAAACAGTGCCTCATCCTGCGACTCCTTACTGCTGTGGTCTCGTCTCGACCTCCGTCGCTGAGGTTCCACGATCCGCAGTCAGGCCGCGTGCTCCCACATCCGGTCTCTTTCTCCTCCGACAGTGGTACCCTTAAATGAGTTTGAAAAGACAGTCTTTAGAGATTTTGCAGAAGAAGGTAATTACATAAATCTATTTCTCTCCCAACGCCAAGCAACTGGGGTAAACACTCGCTACATTTGAGATTTGCAGCCAACGTATAAACAATTGATGATGGGTTTGCTGGATTTCTTACAACTTTCCTTTGTGGCTAATTCTTTGGCGTTTTGTTGGTTATTACATTCATTTGTCGTGGCATGAGGTCTGGTACCCATTCATTGCATTCGTCTATTTCAGTAGATGTTGGTTCCTCTGGTAGAGACCCATTTCCCTAGTACGAGTCTTGCAAGGCTAGGCCGGTTTTCAGGGCTTTGTATTTTACGAAAAAGTGCAACGTGCTATTCACCATAGTCTGATAGGCATCCTTCTGAGGGATGAACATAGGCTAAACGACTCTCCATTACATCAAAACATCTTATTTTCAACAAGGTTTACTGCAACAAGTTCCTTTCGGTTTTCGATCTAATTTTAATTTTGCACACATCTTTCTAACTTTCTATATAAATTCTCGCAACCTGGTTACTATAAAAACTCGGGGGGGGGGGGCTTGCGATAATTATCAAACTTATCCTTGGGGTGTGTGGGATCTTATGGAAAACGATTAAGAACACAGTAAATTGGAGCAAGGGGCGTTTTCCAGATTTTCGTTCAGGGCAGCTGATACCAAACTGGGGGCATTTTGGGAAGACGGGGGTGTCTCGATAATTTGGTATGGGGAAGGTCGCATTACCACAGACACATTTTATCATAGAAGCCACTGACAAATAGTTCCCTGACTGTGGGTCAAATTTAGGGAACCTTAGTCGTCTTCCCTGTCCCTTTCCTTTGGCCAATTTAAATTTTATCCATATTTAGCAGAAAAGGAGAGGTAGTAACGTGGTATCGATACAATTTTATTTAGGACGAATTTGTGCAAATACTTGTGGTATTTGGGGCCAATCAGGAGGTGCACCAGGTTCGCCAATTAGGTGCCAGTCGTTAGGAAGAGGGAAAAGTGTGGAGGGGTGAAAGAGAGAGAGAGAGAGAGAGAGAGAGAGAGAGAGAGAGAAAGGGAGAGAGAGAGAGACAATAGGCTAAACAGTACACGTGTGACATGGAGAATGACCGTGTATTGTTTGGGCTATTCAGTGCGTTACCCAACGTTAGTCGTTTCGGGTCTGTGTTAGGATGTAGAAAGCATGCAGTTTTGGGGAAGAGCATTAGGTCAGGTACAAAAAGGTCGTGCATTGGGTAGGGCGTCTTTTTGTGTCGTCTTGCAGCGTTAGTCCGTTTTCATGCATCGGGCGTGACGTGGCTCCAGATCCCTTACGATACTCTAATCGGGACTCTAATGTAACCTGCAGAGGGAAATAAGGAGGAAAAGGGAGGGGGGGACAACATTCAAACACATCAAATGTACGGGCACGAAAGTCCTTTACTTACCGCATACTCGTACTTATCTCTTCGGGATATAATCCCTCGGGTCTTGGTTTCTGAAGTCAAGGGGCGGGCAATGCGATAGGTGGTTCATGAGGGGTTCGAGGATGGCATCATGGATCGTGTGTAGGGGAAACGCTAAAAAGGAATCAGAGGTGCCTAGCGCGAGGTACCCGGTTTTGTAGATGTATCTGGCCATCGGGGTCCTTAAAATCATTCCCAAAGCTGTGATGTTCTAAGGCATATCAGTTCTTCGGTCAGCCCTGTCCCTTAGTACCTTCGACCACCATACCCTTATAACATTCTATCAATCACACCGCTTTACTTTACCCATTCTCAGAAGTCGAGGTCCTTCTTCATACGTTAGTTCCTGAGCTTAGTCGCATATTTTGGAGGCAGCGTATCATACCTTTGATTCGATCATCAATCCAGGGCCGAACAACCATTTTTCAGATAACCTTAAAAAAAGAGCAGAACGGTTGCGCACAGAAAAAGCCCTCCCACCAATTCCCACATTTACAAAAGTATGTGATGCCTATTCATAGTTTGGAAAACCTTTATTTGCATAATCGTTCAGTACGTAAAATGTGAGAGTGCAATCATATTTTGGCCGGACATGTCGACGATGGAAGCACATACAGTAGGGGGGTTATTTTGCGGCGCAAGAACATGTTAGAAAGGCCTAATTAATTATTTGCAAGTAACTAAAAACGTTTCATTGCGTGATGAGGGATCAGGGGCATTTCAGTTCATAAATGGAAACACAGTCAAGTTCATTGTAATCACATTTCCTAGATGTATACCGTGGGTGTGCATCATGAGCGACGTTAGGTACCAGTTACAATAAATATCAAAATAAATCGTTCATGAAATCAACATTTTTACGGGACCCCTTTCAAATGTTCGTCAAGTGAACCTTCCTCCCCTTTTCATCAAGTGCGCAAAGGTTCGTATATAAATCTTAGTACATCAAGTTTCATTAGCTAAGGAACACCACGAGGCAACCGTTAGTTCCTATTGATACCGGCGCCATTTTGGGCGAGGCCGGTTTAGTCCGGAAGTAGCATCAGGGGCAAAAATGTCTCCGACGATTGGCGGTTGGACCAGGGTCCTTTTCGGCAGTTAAAAAAAACTTGTGCTAACAGAGGGGCTGGTGGTGTGGACCGTCAATCAAGAGAGGGAGGGGGTAGAGTCTTTCTTACCGGGTCATGTTGATGTTCAGCCGGAACTTACTCGAGTTCGTTAGCCCATAATGTTCCTGGGTGGTTCAGACGGAAGCTGATGCAGACACGAGGGCACCGCCATCTTGTTGCTGTGCCGTGGTCATTTCATTTGTGATCAATGCAGCTGTTCCCCACCGGAAGTCTGAAGGGGCTGAGGGCTTTTGGGACTTTGGTAGAATCTTCAAAGTCGAGGGGATGTTTGTCGATGGTGGGGGCTTACGCCCAGGTGGGCGAATGCCCGAGTTGCAATTTTGGACAAAGTTACTCCAGAGGCCTAGCCCCGCCTTCCGAGGGCCCAGACGCCATTTTGAGACCCTGCGGCAGCCGCACTCCGTCGTATCTTTCAGGAGTGGAAGAAACTTCTTGTGGCGACAAAGACAGAACATCATGCTGTTGGAGCAGGACATTTTGGTTCGGGGCGCCAGGGTGCAACAGTGGAGCCTTCATCCGGGGAGGTGAGGGAGGCTCGTCCGTGCCGCCTCCCCTCCCGGCGCATCCCACGCCGTCCCTTTGAATCAGGGGTGCACATGATGACCACCCTACACCCCTGATTCCGACTCTTGGGGGACCATCGTACGTCCGGTGTTATTCAAGTATGCCCATCGGACATTGTGTGTCCTGTGCTGCGCAAATATACCAGTCGGGCATTGTATGTCCTGTGTTACGAAAATATACCAGTCGGGCATTGTATGTCCTGTGCAGCGTAGGTATATGGCCGTCGCCCGGCTGGAGGACATCGGCGCCGGACCAGGGCAGGGAAGCCTCCTACCTGTGGAGGCGGGAGAGGCTCGTCCGGGTCGCCTCTCCCTCCCTGCCCACCCTGCATCCGTTCGATGGAGGAATTCGTGATGGCCGGACCAGGAGATACGAGGGAGGGGGTCATTTGCATCCGCCCCCTCTCCACTCGTGGCCCGGGGGGGCGCCATCCCTGGAAGGGTAGTATGGGAAGACCATTTCATTGCCTGCTTTGTGGAGCCTCCGGTACCTTCTCGCCGGCGATCTCTTTTGGTCCATGGCTACTGGCAGGCCCCGCCCCACACGTGCTATGTGTTTCGGGTGGGCGGGACCATCGAACTGTTACATTTCGAGGACTTCCGGAGTGAGCATAATATTTTTTATATTTCTCCTATTAGTACAGTTTGTTTTAGAGAGTGTTCTACTAGTTATTCCATTTACCGTTGGTTGTGTGTTTTCTTTACCGTAATTAAATCCTAAGTTATATAATAGACGTTTGGCTTCCTTGAGTCCTTTCTCTAACGGGGGTTGTCTACACTGGCCTGTAATTGTGTTTGTTTTTCAGAGTGGGGGAACGACAGAGAGCAATCAGTCCCAGAACTCCAACATGTCGTTAAAATTGGTCTGACGAAATCTGTGCCATCGAGCATAATCAAACGGGGTGGTTCTATCTGTCCTGTCTGCACTAGTCTGATTGGTCTTTATCTTGCGCCTTTTCCCTTTCTGTCGGCCTGTTCTTTCTGTCGACCCTCCGTTCTTACCTATGCTCTGCAGAGTCGGGCATTGGGCTTTCCAGTGCCCGAGACATCTACAGAAAGCACATTGGTTTTGTTTTAAATCTGTTCGTCCTGTGCATAGTGTCGGGGGATCACTTTCGGGTCGTTGTGTCCCGGGGTTGACTTGTCGGCACATCCCTTTACACCGTTCCCTTTTCATGTCTACTCCTCGGAGCTGTGCCATCGCTGGCCCTTCCCTTTGCCTACTAGACGTTTGGAGGGTTGTCCGTCGCGTCCCTTCACCTTTTCTAAATTTGTCGCCTTCCCTTCGTCGTGTGGCTTCTTTGCGCCACATACCGAGACTATCGAGCATAATAGGTGTTGTTTCATTCCTACGAAGGGCTATTTCTACCGTTTCTATTTTGTCAAGATCGAAGGATCCTCTCAGTGGCCACTGATTTTCTCGATCTTTTTTCGTATATTTATGCCACAGCTCACTATAGGCTATAGCGATCAATCCATGCTTCATGAACATGTCCTTATTAGGGGTGCCTTCCAGCGGAGCAGGATGGTTCATCTCTAATAAGCGGTCCGGGCTAAACAGGCTACTAACCAGTGGGGAGAAGACAGGCATGACGGATCACAATGGGATAATAGTCAGCACTACCTATCTTATCACTGCATGCAAAGACTAGACAGAATATTTCTATTCTACGTTATTTGCAGGTAGTGAATACCTCATGAACCAATCTTGAGCAATCAATGTTAGGTCAAAAAATAAAAAATCAATATGGTCAATGGGGAGAATAAGTAGGCTCGCAAAGGTTCGCGTCACCTACCCTTTCACTATCTGCAAAGAGGGGACCTATTCTTTCCTATTTGCAGACAGAGAATCTCCAGAAAACAATCTATAACAGTTAATCAATGGGGGAGGGGCAATTGTTCAGTGGGGGAGAAAGATAGGTCCGACGGGTGCGTACCTATCCTTCGCTGTTTATAAAGGGAGAGCCTGTTGTTTCTCCGTTTGCAGACAGCGAATCTCCAAATAAATTAACAAAAAGTAATACTAGTATTTTCTCATCAATTATCAATCACTTTCAATTATCAATCACTTTCGCAATTCGTCGTGTTTACACGACCTTACCCGGACCGCATGGACAGTTTCTTGTCTTCCGAATCCAGCGCCCGATCGTCCTCTTCTCTTCGTACTTCTCGTGGCACTCCTGATGGTTCCCAGTCAGGACCGCAGATCACTCGAGAGAGGTCTGTTCGGAACCAGTGAAGTTCGGATGATCGGCTGTCAGACGAGGGTCTATCGGACAGGGTACCTTCCGATCGTTGCAGTCGTTCACTCTGTCGTCAGGACCTCTCCCACTGGATCCACGAGTCGCTGATGGGCCCCACGTTGGGCGCCAATTGTTAAAAAGGGTTTCAAAGACAACCAGTAACCAAAGACCCTTTTATGTTGCCCGGCGGTGTCGCCTCTATGACCCACCAATATTAATCAATGAAGAAGCAGGCGCTGGAGACTGGAAGGCAGGAAACGAGGATTTTATTCTCTCCGGAGGAGAACACATCAATTCAGACAGCAAGTATCGTCTCGAGGTGCTCTAACCACATCTCTGAGGCCTGGCCTCTTATACTAGGGTTTATGACCTTTATTGCACGTCACACATTCTCGCAACATTTTGACATTTGAAAGAACATCCTCGGAATCTCCCCTTCAGGCCCGTTCCCACATACATTTACAGTTGAATTCCCCACCCCGGTCACAACAGGTGATGATTGTCGCGCAGCAGGGCATTCCGCTGATTCACGGAATGCATGGGGTTGATCGGATCTCATAGGGTGGGGGCTTTGATCGGCTCGAGGGTCTTTTGATGGGGAGGGGAAGCTTCCTACTGTACGGGGTAATAAGCAGTATCCGCAGGGCCAGGTGGCGGACTGGGAACAGGAAAGACAAACGGGGACACAGGAAAAGGGGGTTTGCATCAAAAGGGTCTGCGACCATGAAAGGAATGAAGGGAGGTGTTGCGCTGGGAACAGGATGGGATTCTGTGGCGGAGCTGCGCTGAAGAGGGGTTTATGATCCAAGGCATGAGAGAGCGGGGGTTGTCAGCGTGCGGGGGATGCTTGCGAGGTTAGGAGAGAGAGAGAGAGACGCGCCGGCTATCAGCGAGGGGCAGGGAGGCCATGGTGTTTAAAATGGCTGCTGCTTATGCGCAAGGCATGTGAGAGTGGGAATGACCGGTGCGTGGGGGTCTTTCGTGAAGGTGATTCTGATCGTAACGGCTAAAATATGGCGGGAGTACAGGACGAAAAGTGTGGCATCGGAAAAAAGGCAAGATGGCGTGGATAATGTTCACCAAACTGTATTAATTTTCCACAGGACCAAGTGAGTTGAGTCGGGAGGTCTGCGCACGCTAAGGCGCACCCGTCCCAGACCCAGCTAAATGCCAGACCGTGTACTTACGGTTCAGCGTGCTTACAGCCTTCTGTGTAAGAAAAATCTGAAACAATAGAGCAGAACATAATAGTTGCACATTGGTACACAATTTTTTGAGTCAGTTACTCCAAGTGAAAGTGCATTCCTTCTCCGTGAGATGTAATGTGAAATATAACAACATGCCACATACGGTGTACAGGGTGTGCTGCGGCACTCATCAGACACACATGCAGTGGTACATCACTATTTTAAGTGCATCCTTAGTCTGGTCTCTACAAGTGCCGATATTTACATTTCATACCCACTTAACAGTCACCATTTCAAAAGTGGGAGTCTTGCGTTCCATCAAATCCTTGGAACGCCTTATGACTAGTCATGGTTATTGTGCATTCAATGCTCTTGATTCAGGCATGACGTGATAATACACGTAGTATTAACCTATATGGGTGTGGAAGCCAAGGTTTTTTTCACCAATATTCAAATTGCTTAAAAGAAAGTAATACACTCAACAAAGGCTGTGGACTTACTTATAACTAACTGTAGATGTTCCCCATGGATACCGTGGGGGGCCTTTAAATGAGCATTCTGTGGGCGAAGGAAGTTGCAAATGTAAGGTTCAAGTTCGGCATTGCACTGCGAGACCTCGTGGTAATGACGCCGGTCCCTGCATGCATAGCGTCCACACGAAGTCCCGAGAATGCTAGAGAGGTTTCCGGCGGGCCGCTAAAAACTGACAAGTAAGTGGGATAATAACATTGCGGGGGGGCTTCTCATTATATCGGCATTCGCATGCAGGGACCCGCATCATTACCACGAGGTCTCGTAGTGCAACGCCGAACTTGAACCTTACGTTTGCAACTTCCTTCGCCCACAGAATGCTCATTTAAAGGCCCCCCACGGTATCCATGGGGAACATCTACAGTTAGTTATAAGTAAGTCCACAGCCTTTGTTGAGTGTATTACTTTCTTTTAAGCAATTTGAATATTGGTGAAAAAAACCTTGGCTTCCACACCCATATAGGTTAATACTACGTGTATTATCACGTCATGCCTGAATCAAGAGCATTGAATGCACAATAACCATGACTAGTCATAAGGCGTTCCAAGGATTTGATGGAACGCAAGACTCCCACTTTTGAAATGGTGACTGTTAAGTGGGTATGGAATTTAAATATAGGCACTCGTAGAGACCAGACTAAGGATGCACTTCAAATAGTGATGTACCACTGCATGTGTGTCTGATGAGTGCCGCAGCACACCCTGTACACTGCATGTGGCATATTGTTATATTTCCCATTACATCTCACGGAGAAGGAATGCACTTTCACTTGGAGTAACTGACTCAAAAAATTGTGTACCAATGTGCAACTATTATGTTCTGTTGTTTCAGATTTTTCTTACACAGAAGGCTGTAAGCACGCTGAACCGTAAGTACACGGTCTGGCATTTAGCTGGGTCTGGGACGGGTGCGCCTTAACGTACGCAGACCTCCCGACTCAACTCACTTGGTTCTGACGAAAACCTAACAATTTTTTAAAAGGTTGAAACATGCTGACCATATTCTCACTATAACTCTGATACTTTCTGGTCAAACCACGCCAGTAGAAGTATCCCACTTGTTTTTAATCGTGTCACATGACTCTAGAATAAAGACTGCAGAGAGTACATGTAAAACACTTTTTAACTCACTTTCACAACTCACGAAATAACTAGCCCCGCTGCAGTTGCAGGCGTCGAAGCAAACCTGAGTGGCACTCGGTCACTCAGGTGGACCCCGATGATGAAGCATGTCACCAACCATGTTGGTGAGTGAGGGGTTTATAAAAAAGAAAGAAGTCTTTCTTTATCCGTATTTCTCTTCCTCCGCATTTGATCACTAGGACACTGTGTCCTAGGGATACTCCTCTTTTTGTTTTGTATAATTTGGCTCCAGGGGACTAGGAGTAAAAACCCATTAAAATACCCTTACTCTCCCTTCTTTTTGTCCTCCTAAACACATCCAACAAAACCCCTGCCTTCATTCCCCATTCCAGTGCTCTTAAAGAAACAGGAGGTGCTAGCAGGCGGAGAAGGACATGCCAAGAAATCCCAATATGTCAGCCTGAATGACGCTTCAGGCTGAGGCCTGATGTCTCATCCAAATCTCATTTGATGCTAAAACATCCAATAATGAATAATTTTTACACTCGCATCCAACAGTATTCAAATGTTGTTAAAATGGAATTACCCAGCTTCGTTTTACTGGCCGTACCCAGTTTCAGAAAGATGAACGGCTGAGCCTGCCCTGCTTGGACTAGAAACCGTAAACGGTAAACTGCATTTTACTTAAAGGATTTCCTCGGCAAGTGTTCAACCCACTCAGTTACTTTACTGGCCGCTGTATTTCCTTTAACGCTCAGTAATTTCGTGAATACTTTTTTTTTTTTTTAGCTTCGGGGCTTTAATCCGTGCGGTGTGTGAGAGCGAATCACTGTTGTTTCTGTTTTCATATGTAAAGCGCATACAGCGTGTCGGGGAATGTTATTCTGATAATAGGCAGCCTGGTATGTTCACGTGTAGCCCGGGTGTTGAAAATCACGCCCCGAGGGCTGTACATTTTGCATGTCAGAGGGTCACTGTCACACTTGTTGGTAGGATGGGTCAACACATGGCCTTGGCCACGCTCAGCGCAGAAACTGACCCACTGTCACAGACTAAAACCAACAATCCCCACGACCATCGACACGCACACCGAGGCCTTTTGTAAGGGGGTTTCACACCATAACCAGAGGCGGGCAGAACTCGCCAGTACACGCGTCAGGCAAACCATCTATTTAGCGTCCATGTTTCAGAATCAAAAGTTGAATATAGTAAACTGTAGAAGTTCTGCGTGGATTCTTTAAACTTTCTGTGAGGTCTCACATGGCCTTCGACACTGTGTGAATGCCAGTGTGGCCCTGTATGTGTGCTTGTATGGCGTGATGTACAGCATCAGTGGCCCTCTAACCTCCATGCAGCGCCCCTGCCTGCCTTTGACACCTCCCTTCCTCTGAACCACCTACCCTAAAGTATGCATCTTGCATATCCCATCAGTGCATTGTTGCTCGGTTTGGGCTGTGTTATGTGGCCTTCTATGTGGGGTTGTACAGAGGGTGACCCTGTATGTTACCTTGAATGTGATTTTGTGGAGTGGTTGACTGCCTATAGCTTGGTGTGTGGCTTTACGCAGTAGGTGACTTTTGTGTAGCCTATCAAGAGGTGAGTACAGTATGTTGTTACAGTCTTATATGTGGATCTGGACAGTATGTTGCTTTGTGTGTAGCCTGAAGCATTATGCGGATTCGTGTGTGTCTCTCTCTGCTATTTATTATTATTATTATTATTATTATGTTTCTTATATAGCGCCAGAATCGACCCCCGAAGGGGTATCCCCGCGCTTGCTTTGGGAACCCGTCCTGGCTTTTCCCTGTGAGATAGCCCCTACAGGGCATCCCCAAGGTGAAAGCCAGGCATCCCGCCGCGGGGGGGGGGGGGGGGGCCGTTGTGGAGATTAAGCAAGCTTAATGCCCAGAGTTGCAGAGTGTGAACCCATGATTAGGTCAGGCACCGAAGCGAGAATTATCGAGTCCATGGACATTTGAGCTCAAGACCCTGCCGCGTCGGGAATCGAACCCTGGTCCCGGGTCTGACCTCTGCTTCAGGGTCTGCCTGCTCTAACCAGTGAGCCACACTTCTCCAATGTTAGTTCTGCTTGAGCACTGTTTGCCTGCCACTGGTTGACTCTTGGTGCTTGTTGCACTGAGCTGAGTTGTCAGAAATTCATTTATAGACGATGGAGGAGATTCAGGGACTAGGAATGGTGAGAAGTGTCCCTGAGGCATATAAACAAGCAGTTTTTGTCGTATTTACTAAAAACTTGCAGGGTGGACGGCTGATTTGGTATGTTCCGAGAGTTGCAGTGCATTTAAGTATGGTGAGCATGATGTGCTGTCAATGTATATCTGGGTGTGTTGTGGGCGCATTGCGTATGGGTTTGTGTAGGGGTGTTGATTCAGATGCATTGCAATTTGCTGTGAGTGGCTGTTTTAGCAAAGTCTAGCATAGAAAGGGTTGATTGGGACCTGCAGATTCAGATGTAGTGTTTTGCTGTGTATAAATATATTGAGTAAAGTGCAGTGGAAGTGAGTGGAACAGGATATTCTGGGTGAAGTGCAGTGTGGCATCAATGATGGGTGGGGGCGGCTTACTGTGGTAGTTTGTGTTTGGTAGTGTCTAGAAGTTGATACAGTGTATCTGGCTTAACATTGAGTATGGTGTGTTGTGTTGGGTATCTTAAGTGAAGAGTAGGTGGATGAGAGTGTGGCGTTATGATGGTCAAGGTGTAATGTTTTTCCCCTGTGGAGTATGCTAAGCAAGGTGCACTGTGGGTAAGTAAACAACACTTGCTGAAAACAGCTAAGCGTGCCTAGTCAGCATCACAGTATAGAATTTATGAGATGGGCAAGGTAGGCAAATGGACATAATGGTTGATCAATTGGAAATGTCAGCAAGCGCAATCTCTTCCCTAATGGACCCTAACAAGACCCTATTGATAAGTTCCTGGCAATTGCATCCGCCCGCTATTGAGATGGAGAACTTGATACTAAAAGACCTATTCGTATACATTCTCCATACAGATGAGTGAACAGCCCCACACCTCCCCATTACATCTGAAGAGGTTAAAGATGCAATCAGCGGAATGCTGACAAGTAAAACGCTGGACCCCAATGGCATGCCCTTGGAATAAAATTAAAAAACACATGACCACTGATTCCCCACTTTATGGCTGTTTACGTAGGAGCCCCTCAGAACGGGTTTACTGCCATGCAACCTTCAATGACCTACTACCTTGCTAATAGTCAAATGAGAGAAGCCCCCATCCAGCTGCTCCACATACTGCCCCACTTCACCAATAAATGCATAGCCAAAATGTAGGCCAAAATTCTAGCCAATAGATTCATTAAAATAGTTCCTTCACTCATACCATGGGATCAGAGTGGCTTCATGCCTGGCAAGTGCACGAGCCATTGCCTTAGGCACTTATATGTACCATTAGCTAACATTAACAAACTCAGAGATGCTGGTGCTTTAGTTCTTGTGGATTTTGAAAAGGCCAAAGAAAATAAAAATGTGGTCCCGCTCTTCATGTGCCCAAGTTCATGCCAACTGCATGCTCTCCCCCACTTTCCAATAGAATGGGGCACGCATCAGCAGTGCCCATTGCCCCATAGTATTTGCCTTATTGGTAGAGCCCCTTGTGAAATGGATTAGGAGGGACATACAGGTATGGGGATTTAAATGGGAAATCATGAAGAGTGAGTCTCCCTCTATGCCAATGATATGCTGCCCCCATGTTCAGAGATCAGAATATACTATACAGCAGTTAATGCGAATCCTACAAATCTACAAAGAATATGTGAGAAGCTGGCTTGGTATATGGTGTACACTTGTGTAAGTGGGCACCTTGCACCAATCCAGACAAACCTTATGGTGATTTTGGTGGTCTTAGACAACCTTAGAAAGCTCTCTAAGTGGTAGATGTGGAGAGCAGCCTTCGGCTTAGTGAAGCAGGAGTGTAAAGCAGCTGGTTTTACCAGAACATAATCTTATAGGTATAGATTAAGTGAAAAAGAACCTCACATGTATTTATATATTTTTTTAGTTATTATAAGACACTCACTAACACTTACAGATATTTCCTACTCAGAGATATACACAATGCACGCAATACTTTTCAATAGAAACGGGTAAGTAGCACGTATTACACAGTGGTCACCAAGGGGAAACCAAACCATATACTAAAATAGTGGTATGTGAACCACTACTCAAGTCAAGACTATACCCAGAAGACATAGAAGTGCCGGGGACCCAAGGAACCACCCAAGGTAAGTAACCAGGGATGTACGTCGTTACAACGCATGCTGTTACAACGCATGCCATTACGACGCAACTTTTACAACGCAAGCCGTTACAACGGCTTGCGTTGGGGGGCGCTGGATAGTGAATAGTTTAATTTACTATTCCAACTCCAGTCCCCATGGATAGTAGGGAAGGTGTTGGATAGTAAATTAACCTATTCCCTATCCTGGAGCGCCCCCCAGCGCAAGTCGTTGTAATGACTTGCGTGGTAAAAGTTGTGTCGTAATGGTAGTGCGGAGTAACAGTTGCGTTGTAAAGGATGTTTCCCGTAACCAGGAGCACCAAGGAGCACCAAGGAAGCCTTGTACAGAGTGGGAACACATCAGTGGGATCAATCCAAGTCAATGGGTAAGTTGCAGTTGCATTTTAAAGAAGAAGGAACCTTCCCAGTGGACCCTGAAGAGAACCTGTGGAAGACAGAAGGTTGGAGAGCTAACTCACCCATGGATACCCTAGGAACCACGATACCTGCACCAGGGAAGCCGGGTGCATAGCTGTGAAGTGGCGTCGGAAACCGCAGTCAAATCCAAAGGAGGACTTCAGGAAGAAGCCACAGCTGAGGAAGGTGAAAGTGCCCGGTAGAACCCAAAGGTGGATTAAAGTTAAGAAGTACCTGCAAGCAGAGGTGACAGAGTCTATGCCACTCAGGAGTGAACAGGAGGCACGGAAGACAAATGCCCACCGATGTCGAGTGCTGCAGGAGGGATGACGGTGGCCTTGGAGCTGCAGCTGTGAGGATCAGGTGATGCTGTGGAAGGCCGTTCACGAGCCGTCCCACTTCAGATGTCGAGCGTTGAGGGGTTGATCTCAGTCTGGAGCAATGAAGAAGGTGCAGTGTTGGGACCAGCATGGTCAAGGTGACTCACCAAAAGCAGGGGAGTCATGGTAGGTCCTGAGCAATCAGTGGAGCCCAAAGAATTCAAAGAGGACCTTCAAGAGGACCCACAGGCCGGAGGCACTGGTGTCGCAAGAGGACCTCAAGCAGCTCACCAAAGATGCAGGCCCACGATGCAAGTGATACGGTGAGGACGAAGATCTTGGTCACTGGAGATGAGTTTGGGGCTACCTGGAGCCTGAAGATCTTGGTGGAAGGAAGCCAACAAGTCTTTGCAGCTGCAAGTCAATGCGGTTCACAGTGGATCGGTTAGTGCAGCTGCGACGAGGTATAATGCCCTCAAACTAGGTGAGAGGACAGTGCAGGCCTCAAGGGATGTGAAGAACCACCACCTGTGTTGCTGTGCTTTTTGACGTCTGGGGGTGCCCAGGATCAGTAGACCGGTCAGCTTAGTTGAGGGGCCTGCAGATGCAGGGAAGTGACTCCTTCAATTCAAGGGAGATACTTTCAGGTGTCTTGGATGCCCACAGGAAGGTTCTTGTATGGTGCACAGGCACAGGTGGTGCAGCAGACGAGCAGGGCGACCAGATCAGGAGCAGCAGGAGCCTTCCCAGTTGCAGCCTTGATGCCCAGAATGAAGTCCAGAGAAGTCCAGAGTGCCCAGACGGTTGAAGAAAAAATGGTGTCTGAAATTAATCTTGTCCCACCCACTTTCAGGTAAGTCCTGAAGTACCCTAAGGAAAGGTTTGGGACGATTCAGCGTTCCCTCCCAGGGGAGCGGTCGGACAGTGGGGATGATACTCCCATGTCCTTTGTCCAGTTTCGAGTGGGAGCCAACGGCTCCCTGAGCTGGCTTGAACTGGACTATGCAAGGAGGGCACCATGTGTGCCCTTCAAGCAGACTGAGTGGCGCTGGCAAGCGCTCCCACCTGGCCCCAATACACTAAACCCTGTCTGGGAGGTGGTCACAGCTCCCCGTGATAGGACACCTATTGTTCTGCCTTCCCTTGCTCAAGCTTGGCTCAGCAGCAAGAGGGCAAAATCGAGTCTCTGGTCGGCAGCAGCCATGTTGTGCTGTCCGGGTCTAAAAGAATGGTACCTGGAGCACAGAGGGCCTCCCGGAGGAGCTTTACAGTGCATGGAATCATACGTCCCACACTGTTTACAGTGTGGGTGGTATGATTCCAACATGTTTGATAGCAAACATGATAGGGTTTGTTACAGCAAGTTTCGAGATGGTCATCGCGTAATGACGCGGTGCCCCTCTACATGTTATATGGCTGTCTCACACCCGGCAGAATGGACTCCGTAGATGTCGGGGTGTCCTGCTCATGCAGGGGCACCCTCCCAATTAGAACTGAGCACCCTGCCTTCAGGATTGAAAGGCCTGCTTTAGGGATGACATATATGTTTTAAGTGCAGTGATCCTAGATATAGGCAAACCTATATATTTTGTAAGTGATGTTAGCACCAGCTTACACAGGCTGCAATGGCAGGCCTGTAGTTACAAATTGAGTGGTCCCCCATGGGTGGCATAATACATGCTTCAGCCCATGGGGTGGGGGACCTCTGGTGTACCTATGCCCTGGGTACCTTGGTACTATATAATAGGGGCTGATAAGGGTACACCAGTGCCCAATCTGGGATGTACATAAGTAATTATCATACCAATTTAGTGGCGAAAGCACAGAGACTGGGGTCTTGATTAGCAGGATCCCAGTCAGACTAGTCAGAAATAGCATTACATCAAGCAAAACGTGGGGATAACCATAAAAGCAGATCCTACTTTCCTACAGAACGCCTCAGGAGTCAGAGCAAATTGGGAAAAGTACACGTACATTCTGTAAACAGGCATGCAGCCTACAACCACACACAGCAAAAAACGAAGCTGTATGGCTGAACGCGTCAGATACTTTTTGTTTAATTCTGTCTTGCGACTCAAAAATTGAGCTGGAACTTAAAGAACATGACCCCACTATTACAATGAATGCATGGACACATGGATCATGCTCCCACTGTCCATATTATGTATAGGGTCAATTTGTTCTAATGACCTGCCTTCTCCAACTCTTACATATATTTCATAGTTACCTATATGAAAACCCTCCTTAGTTTTTTTGCAGGGCTGCGATTTTCCTTCCTTATTTATGGGGTGATGGTATTATAAGGGTCTCATCCTACAAATGTATATCAACCACCTTACAACAGCAAGGAGGCAAGCAGTTTTGGCTTGCTTCGACCCAGCATCACCTCAATTGAACTCCAGAGTAGTCAGATTTCTTGAAGCGGCCAGAGCAAAAAAGCCAAACAGTCACTATAGCTGTTTTGGGGTAAAGGAGACTTTGGATTACCTATTTTCACACGGGGAGTAACAATCGCTGCAATGACTGGAAAACTTATATTGGGTGCTCTCGCATGTTTAAATCTGTATCTTTGAACTTGTAAGCAACATAAGCGTTTTTATTTTAACTGTGCTGAAATTTTATTATTGCAAATTAGTATTTTACACATGGTTTTATTTTACGCACGCATTGCATTGGTTTTAAGTAACTCTAGAAAATAAAATAAACTGAAACTGCTTGGGGGTAGCGGATATCCAATTATATTACTGGGTTGCCCAACAAATTCCAATGGGAGGGGGAGACTACTAAGAAAACCTTGTGGCACAGCATGCTACTGACCCCTTCAACACACTTTGCAAAGTGGCTGCCTGGTGGTAGTTGCAAATAATAGCCATAATACTACAAATGCTGACCTTAATAAGGCATCAGAACAGAATCGGGAGAAACTCTGCATTTCAATGCTGATCATGAAGAGGAAACTGAACGCTTCTTAAACTTGTGAGACTGAGTATTTATGAAAGAGATCATCTGCTCTTTGGTATCCCCTGAATGCTGCAGCACCTGCATGAGGGCTGATTAACAACTTGTAGTCATCCATCTCAGAGAAGCCACGAGATCTCATAGAACCAGAATCCCACCATATGCGCCGATAGATGCTATTTACCAGGTCAATCAACATGCTCTCCATTCCATGACCTGATCAGAAGTCTGATTTTTTAGCTCAATTACACCTTGGTTGCTGAAGTAGTACTGGAGTCAGTCGACCACTATCTTCTTTAGTATGATGTTAAGGAAAGGAAGACCTGCTAGATGGCTATAATTGACTGGACAGGGCGGGTCAAGATTTTTTTAGTAGGGGGAGAATTGACTATACAAAAGTGGAACTGCAAGTTGAATCGTTTCTGGGATCGTCAAAGATGCCCATCTCGCACTGGATCACAACCAGGGTCTATGCTGTTGTATGACGAATAAAAGTCACTCTTGGGTAACCAGAGCAAAACAAAAGTCTAATTCTCTCAGGTGATTGTGAGGAGTGACAAAGACCTTGGTGAAAAAGAGATAGGCTTAGCATTGAGAACAAAGATTTGAGAATCAATGAAGATCAAGGTTCAGCAAGAGGGATTACCTTTGAAAAGAGCCTGTCTTCGTCAGACACTTGAATGATCAGAACAGTTTACATGATCTCTGGTGAAAACCAGCGCTTGCAAGTGAATATGGTTCACAGCCTTTGACCCCAATCTTTACCATACCATAGTTCAATTAACTAAGATGGTGGCTATCATTTATTCAAAAAAGAGTGCACTATCAACCTATGGCTATAAGCATCACTAAGCTCGCTGCTCTGGGCTCTGACAGAAATCATTGCTACGTCTAATTCCAAAATCCTTAAACGCAAAATCACAGTCACTGTAGCGAGAGACAAAACAAAGCATCTTTATATAGGAGACTGGTTGCAACAGCTTCATTCCAAGATATAATAATGGGGAATAAATGTTTCTATGAAGGTTTGGGGGAGCTGCGGTTATTGAGGTTAGGGTATCTAAGTATTACTGGACTCTCCATTTTTGTAATCAACACTGGAGCACTGCAACTGTTCCGCATATCTGCCCCTCCTCATTGTGGTAGGGCTCTACTAGTGCCTCGGGGTACCTCAAAACCAAGGACCACATAGAAGGATTTCAGAGTAATGTAAATCTTAGATGAATAGTTTTAAAACTACTATTGGGTCAACGTTTTTCAAACTCCCCCAAATATGCGGTGAACTTTGACCCAGCACACTTGGGGAAAGGGGACAAAGAAGAATATGCATCTTAGCCAGGGTCACACACAGCCATCTGTGGCCAGAATTGTATTTCACAATGTAAATATAAGGACCCCCTGCTACTTATATACTTTCCTATGGATGGAAAATGCAATTGTACAAGGAAAAAATTCCATAGGAGACAGTTGGTCTAATCTAAACAAAAGCTGCCACATTGTATTTTTCTATTTTGTGTTGGTGCCTTACTGTCATTGTTCAGTTTAGTATTGTCATTATAAATTTGTGTGTTATTATTTCATTGTTTGATTATGTAGTCTTCCCTACATTATTAATCTTTAGGGGACATACAGCTGTGTTTTGCCGTATTAGGTTTTGCAAAAACAAATATCTCTCTATTTAACCTTTGGTCTATGTTTTGTGATGCTATTGTAAACAATATGTTTATTCATATTTTTTGTAGTATTTTATATTTCTTTGTACTAATCAAATGAATTTTTAAGGATAATCATGGTACTCTGAGTCTGGATCTATGATATGAGATTTATGGTTTTATATACAGAATTGTATAGCACTCAGGTCTTTGCCCATTGCTGCAAAAGAGTGGTGATGTTGATGTTTACAATGTGGAAAAAAGACTGTTTGTGACAATTGGGATGTTGTAAAATGTCTGCCTTTTACTTCACAGCAGCACCACCCGACACACGTGAAGAGTTGACACAAGTGTGGATCATTATTCTATCACAGTACAAAACAGGTAGTTCTGTGTCACAACTTGATGCTACATAGGAAAGACAGATATGTAGTTACAGTAGACGAGGGACCACAGGGGTGATGGCTTTTCATCTCCCCAGTCACAGTTCCTACTTGGGGTGGTCACCTTACTTTCTTGATGTCTTTGGTTAGTCTTCTGGTGTTTATGGAACCTCCAGGGTCACTGGAGGACCAATCGGTTGATCCTAGATTGAGGCTGTTGTCTCTTTTCACTGGATAATGCTTCCTGTCCACAAACACATAAAAACTGGTAAGTGCTCGACAATGTTTCTGATCAATTTATTGATGCCCTTCCGTGATCTCAATAGGACTCTCTTCAGAGAAAAGAAGAGCTGGCAAATGTCTCTCCCTAGGAGAGGTGGAGGAGAAAAGTAACATACAAGAGGTAGAGCAACAGGGAGCATGGGGGTGAAGCACACGAGAGAGATAAGCAAAGGAGAGAGAGAGCAACACAGAGCGTGCTGTGGAGAGACACAAGAGAGAGAGAGCAGCATATGAGAAACAATGATTAACCGAAGCACACAGGGGTTAGGTGCTTCAGAGTGGGAAACCGCAGGTGAAGGAGAGAGCTGGACAACATGTGCACTCTCATGGAGTGCTGGAAAAATATTTAAAAAGTTGTTCCTTAAAAGTGTGTGGTGGAAGAATTCAAGTCAAAATGATTCAAACGGGTAGTAAAGATGCTGTGCTCCAGGGGAGGGAGAAACATACAATGGACAAGGCAAGCCACTGAATAAGAAGCAAGCAAATTAGTGTGACAATAAAGCTAACCAATGGTAAGCAACGGGCAGGCTTTAAGATCACCGCAGGATTTTAGTAAGCCTACAATAGGTCTTTCGCAACCAGTCAGCTTGCACTGTCTGGTAGGCAAGACCAAAAAAATTAGAAGGCCTTAGCCTTGAAGGGAAAAAGGTATAAGATCACAACAAAGCAGAGGAAGCAGTGTAACATGTGGGGACATAGAAGATAGGAAGACCCAATACCCTGCCATAAAACTGAGATTCTTACAAATTTACTAAAAACCTGGCTACTTTGATTGACTTTCTTGAGTTTTGGCGTTCAGCTAGACCAATATGTTAATCATCAGTGCTCAGATACTCCACTGGAGTGAGTCTGCGCATTACAAGAAAATGTAACGTAAGATATCATAAAATACCAGAAAAATCAAGAAAGATCTATCAGTGAGCTAATTTCTCCACCTTGCATTATGGTGAAACAAATGCAAAGATCCCATTCTATAGTAATGTGCGATAAAATGAGATGATGGAAATATAGTTATGTTAAATTTTTATACTGTTTTATGATTACGGATGATGATGCTTGTCTCTCCAGGAATCTGTTAAGTTAAAGAAACAACTTGACTCTTTTAACAGGAGCTCAAAGCGGTCGCCAGTAGGTAGTTATAGATACAACCTATTATCCATAGGAAAACCGCAACATTTTATTGGCAATAACTTGGCGTCGATTGATGAATCTTCTTGACATTTTCCAAACTTTTGGCCAGCTCAGTTCCACTCCTTCCCTGAAAGTTTGGGGGGTGATTGGTCAAGTGGGGGCCGAGAAAAAAGGGGGTCACAAAACGTGTTTTCCCCATGCAATTTCCCATAGGACCTTTAGCCACGGCTACAGCCTGAACGGCTGAACGGAATTACACCAAATTTGACAGAGAGGTAGTCCTCAGTTCCGACTTCTGCCTTTTGCTTATATGGTGCCAATCTGTTCCGTAGTGCCTGAGAAAATTACGTTTAAAGTAATTTATATATCTATGGGCACGGTGGAGCCGCGGATTGTGCGAGGATTGGCATCGTAGCATAAGCGCACCGTCTTGATCATGCTAATTGGCTGTCAAGCGGTTGCTAACATTCGAAACCAGGAACTGTGGCAGCCATTTTGTGCCTCAGTAGAAGCGAGGCTGAGGAAGTCAATGGAATATGTGTTCAAAACGGAGAAAGGGGGCAGGGTAGAAATAATGTTACCCTCTGGACCTGGTTAAAGGTTTTAGATGGACCCCCAGGGCCCACATTTATTTTTTTAAACCAGGATGCATTTAGGGAGCGTGGACTGTGCCGTAAAATAAAAAAAATAAAGAGGAGTTTTTTTTAAAATAATTAATCTCCGGGGGGTTAAATTCTGTGGGCAAAATTATTAAATTTTATGTGGGGCCCAGAGGAGACCCCCAGCCTCGGGGATCGTCAGCGCCCGGGGCTAAAAAGAAAAACAATTGTGTGGGGAGGGGTCGAAGGTCCTGAAAGCCACGGGGACCATCACCCGTCGGGGTTTATATATTGTGCGAGGGGGACTATGTGGCTCCCCTCCTGGAGCACTCGAGTGCTCTGTTAACCACCGGGGCTACAAAAAAAAGTATGGCTATGGAGGGGGGGCTGTAAGGTCTCCAAAGCCCCGGGGTCTACCACTCCCGGGGGCTTTATGTATTGTGGGAGGGCCGGTTCCTCCAGTGTTCCGTGGTGTCCATCCCACCCTCCCATAGCACGAAATCTGTTCTCTCTTTCAAAATCATGGATTGCATTTGCACATGGGGAGTTGTATGTTAGTGGCTCGTGATGTGGAAAAGTAATGACAAGTCCCAAACATGTAGAAGTTGTGCATCAAAGGCACTGGAGCCGTGCACCTTACAGATTATGAGTCGTGCATCCAGCGCATGCACACCTGGGGGCCGCACTGAGCGCTGCGCTGGGTGCGCGATTTGTAATTTTACCGTAAAAAAATAGCCCCTATCAGTAATTTCTAATATCTCTGGGGACCCTATCCCCCGGGTCTTATAAAAAATGTTGGGGACCGTGAAGGGAGGTACAATGCCCCCATGGTTCCGCCGGCTTCTCGCATTCTTCGGGAGTCGGCATTGCTTTTCCGCAAGGGGAGATGCTAACTTGTCTGTGGAAATGCAATCTGCTTTTTATTTGAAAGTGAGAACAGATTTCTTTGCTGTGTCTTTCAAAAATGCAAACTAATTCTTCTATGGGAGGGCGGAAGCCGTGAGACTCCCGCCCTCTCAAAGCAAACAGCAGTGTCCCGGGGGTAGGCACCCTGTGACACTGCATGAGCCGGCCATCAGGCGTTGCAGTCTCCAGGGTCTTGAGGGCTCTAGGCATAGGGTCACGCAGTCTGTCTGTCACAATATACAAATTTCCGGGGTGGTGGTTCCCGGGGCTTGAGGGGGGCCGTTGAGGCCCACGCACTTCTAATTTTGGAGGTGGCCTTGGATGTGAAATTGGTGCAAGGGGGTTGTAAATCTGGTACACAGTGTTTTGTTTTACTTTGCTTTCCATTTTGGTCTTGTAGAGGATCCAGGGTTAATATAATGGCTTTGTACAGCCAGTACCTTTCAACTCTAACCCCAAACGGCTTTCTACCTGTTGCCATAGTAACAGTTCATGGAACCCTTAAATGAACACAGAGGTTAGAAAGTCACCACACTATGTTGGCAATGGAAAAAAGTTACTGTGCTGGAGTTTTAAAACTTTTCCATAGGAACCGTTAGCCGTAGGTATAGCGTCTGGTAAAGATCTGGTAAAGAGTTAGCCTCAGAATTATTCTTCAAATTATAAATATAATTTCTATTGGGGACCGCTTACCCCCCCCAAAAAGACGTATATACTTTTTTTTAATTAACTTTTATTAAAACAATAAATAACTGGAAACGTAACTTAAAGATAACAATACAATAAATAACTAGAAACATAACTTTAACAAAACAATATAATAAACAAAATGTGATATGGAGTCCAATAGAAGTACGGTAGGTAATCTGCAGAACAAAAAAGAAAATTAGTGTTTAAAATTACATCGATGTGACTAAATGAGGTCAAACATTACAACTTAAATTAACAGTTGAAGATATTTCCTTCTTTTAACATGTGCAGTGTGCCTGATACATTTCACTTGTCTTATAGGCTTGCTTTCAAGCTGTTCAAGAGCCTACTGCGTCAGATTTACATTACAGATCAACAGGTCTTTAAAATGATTCAGAGATGAGACAGAATTAGGTGAGAGATCAAGTCATTATGCAGGACAATATTCTTTAGGGCTTATTTACAAGACTCTTGTGTCAGTTTTGTGTTTCTTTTCTCATGTTGAAAGTGACGCAAAAGTGGAGCAAGGGGCTTGTAAATAAGGTCTTTCATTTCTAATACATTTAATCGGAGGCATTGTATATCTAGGTACTCTACTTACCTTGTGTAAACACTGTGGCCAACAGAGTTCACAACTTGAACTCAGCTTTGGTTGGTCACGGCAGAGTGGACAACAGCGTCCATAACTTTAAAAGAGAAAAAGAAATGATTTGAGAGGGAGAGAGAGAAAGAGAGAGAAAATGACATTAAAACTGTGAGAGAGTGAAAGTTATAGATGGAGCAGTTAAAAGTGGAAAAAATACTTGTAGCTCACCTATTGCCTTGGTTGTGTGTCCAAGTATGTGCTGGTTCATAGTGCCCCCTCCAGTTTAGTGATCTTAAATATAGTATATAGAGTTAGTCATAGTATAGCACATACAAAAGTGGCGTAAGGGGCTTGTAGATTTGCCTCTCAGACTGTTGTAATCTTAATGTCATCTATCTATTGTCACTGCTCGGAGGTAATTGTGCATTCCTAAGCAGTAAAGCTGCTGAACACTACCCACTCTCTCCTTTCACAGATGACTTGTTGTTGTTTCGGAAAGAAGCTTTTTTTCTCACCTTGTGCTATTGGCGTGATTCAAAGAGGGTGCACCACGTGTCGTAGCAGCCTTCTCAAACGTTGTTACTATGGCCACGCATCATCGCAGAATCCTTGAACGTTGAGGTGTCGGGGGGACGCCAATTTGTGAAACACAACCTGTAAGATAAAAGGGAAGCTAACATTGCGTGTAATGTTTTTATGAAAGGAGAGAGGAAGTGAGAGAGTGACTGCTAAGAATATTCGCAGCTCAACTTTCTGTCACCAGTGTGTTTTTCACCACGTGCTGTGACATAATTCACCCTGAAGCTCTACATCTGAAAGATAGTAAAAGAAAGATGGTATGTTTGGAATTTGTTACTATCTTAATGTGGAGTTGAATAACATCGGCCTTTCACATACGTTCCCTCTCACATTTAAAAGATCTATTTGAATAGTTTATATTCCGGACGTTTGAGCAATTATAAAAACGTTCCTGCTATTGGAAAAAAATGTTTTACATGTAATTTGATACACTATATAGGACTGCATTTGTCTAAATCGCTGCGTCACTTTTTTGTATCCAGTGTGCTGCAGGCCACCGACTCCCTCCGAAGTGCACCCAGGCCTCACTACTCACCTTTTCGTGGACAGGACACCATCTGCATCATGTAGTCCCGATCTGCCACTAAAAAGTCTCATATATGTCTTGAGTCTTGATATCGGTATGGCTAACGACATTCTCATGCTCCCATCATCATCGAAGGTTCCTCACCCGCTCAGTGCTTCTGATACCACTAACTCAGTGAGCAAAGAGGCCACACATGTAGTGGTGGGTCCCCTTACTCAGTGGTTCGGGTCTACATGAGGCGTTTGAATCACTAGGATGGGCCATCACAGCGATTGGGATGGGAGCAACTCTCAAATGGTGTAGAGCACGTGCACCCCGTCTTTTTTATTGGTAGGGTCACGTGTGTTGTGACGCAGGTGCTGGGTGGGTGTGGTGTGGGTGTATACCAGCTATGAGGGAGTGTGTGTGTGCCGTTCTGACAACTAGACCTGGAACTAAGAAATCACTGCAATTAAATCTGGCCAATGTTTCGTTGTTATGTTTTCCTGGAAGAGTAAGTGGAGTGGGCTGGCCTGACATATACCAGTGGTGCACGAGGCTCTGAACCACGATTCGGGGCGTATGGGTGTGGTCCCGTCGTGAGCTATATGAGAAATCAAGTGATTCAGGTGTCCGTTTTGTAGTGCTGACGTCACCGGGGTCTTAAAAAGAAATGTGCCATTATATCTGTAAAGTCCCACAACTTGACCAACATGGAAGGTACGGGGTATTACTGACTCTACATTCGTTCATAGTTGCACACATAAAAGATGGTGGACATCACGCATTTCTGCAATTATGAATGTTTGTTGTAAAATCAGTGGATTGTTGTAGCTGTAGTAATACAGGGCTGTAAACGGTTTAAGTTGCAGTTTTTGGCACATGAAGGGCAGCTAATATATATATGTAAGTATGTGGTTATTCAGGTACCCTGTAGATCTTTGTGCTGGAAATCAGTGTTCGAGCCTCGGAGTTGCGTCTACATCCTGTTATTGTAATGACGTAATGTACGCGTGCCTGAAAATGTATTCGTTTTGGTTTGATCTTGCGCTATATAAATATGCAAAAAAAATGTTTTAAAAGGAGGAATAGCCCACACTTACTGTCACAGGTAAGATGGATGCATACGCTATTTATGTATATTTTTTCAGTGTATTTCTAAGGCTTTTTAAATGCTAATTCCTAACTATAGCCTACCTGAAACCTATGGCTTTTTCAGTGAATTTCTAAGGTTTTTTAAATGCTAATTCCTAACTATAACCTGCCTGAAACCTATGGTTTTTTTCAGTGAATATATATATATATATATATATATATATATATATATATATATATATATATATATATATATATATATATATATATCCAGCATAAAGTTGCCTTCTAAGGAGACGCCTCACAACAGGTAAGTAGATCAGCCTTCAATCTTTAATGAGGGGTCAAACGAAGCCAGTAGCCGAACAGCACAGGTAATACAACCTTAAGCCTGACGCGTTTCGTGTTTCAACAATACTTCCTCAAAGGCCATAGATTCAGGCAGCTGCGGCAAGGTAATGTTGAGCCCACTGTTTAAATCACAAACCCCGCCCACTGGGCGTCGCCTTCACTGCGGTATCCTGGTCATTGTAGTGTCCCGTATTTTTACTGTGAGCTACCTTGCCACGCTTTGTATTGTCCAAAATTTCAGCCCAAGTGGGTCGTGGTGCAAGGCTTAGGCTTCGTTGAAAACATATTGTCCCGCACTAAACAGCACCTGCTTCCTTAAGTAGCGGCGTAGATTGACGTTGTCACAGGAGTAATGATACCAACACCGGTCCATCTCCACGGCTCAGGCAAGCTGTACACAATACCAACATGAAGTTGCCTGCTAAGGAGACGCCTCACAACAGGTAAGTAGATCAGCCTTCAATCTTAAATGAGGGGTAAAATGAAGCCAGCCGCCGAATAGCACAGGATAATACAACCTCTAGCCTGACGCATTTCGGGTTTCAACAACACTTTCTCAAAGGCCATAGATTCAGGCAGCAGCGGCAAGGTAATGTTGAGCCCCCTACTTAAATCACAAACTCCGCCCACTGGGCGCCAACAGGACCAGGTGCTGTTCCAGCATCCCAGTGAATCCATCAAACTGCGGATTTGGATATGGCAAGGGTGTCGGTTTTTTCAAGTAAACGCAAGCGGTGGCATTGCACAGCATTTCCATGCCACTATCCACTTGGACTACATAGCTGTTAATTCAGGTAAAACAGTAGGCTCCTCACTTGATTACACTGGCTTGGACTACAGTAACCATGATGCCACAGCGAGGGCCACGCCCACTGATGCGGGTTCTGGGAGTGATAAGTGCCGCCAAATTTTGCCTGTTGTTTTCTCCTAGCCCTATGCTCCTGAGGAAGTAAGCAACAAAACGCGTCGGGATGGACTGTTAAGATTCAGTGGATATATATCCACTGAATCTTAACAGTCCATTTAAACTTTTCGAAGATATATATATATATATATATATATATATATATATATATATATATATATATATATATATATATATATCTTCGAAAAGTTTAAATGGATAAAACGGATCCATCCAACAAACTCACCTTTACTTTATTGTTCGACTAGATTCAATTGCTGTTCTGCCTCCACATTGTACACATTTGCAACAGGTGCTGAATCTAGACTTTTGGTGCAGGCTAATATTAATTAGAAGTTGCATATTTTATAAGGTCTTTATTTTTGTGGTAATCATTTTGAAGCTCATTGTAGTCTATATTGTCGTGCTGTGCTTATAGCTTTGCAAAAGGTGACACTCACCATATGAAATCTAGATTAAAAACTATGGATTAGTTACTTTCATAGCACTCGTTTTCCTGTTTTAGAGGCTCAGACCAAACGATGACTGACTACTATTGGCTATGCCGGTCTAACCAGAGAAACACAGCAAAAGCACACCCTTAATTAAGATACAAGAAATAATTTGGGCATAAAGAAATGCTTTCATTGTACGAATATCTGCAAGCCCTCTCAAAAACAAATGTCTGGGCATCTTTTTTTGTAGTCATTCGATAATAATAGTATAAATTAGCAATAAATATCCTCCTAAGCAGGATACAATCCTGTGGTATGTAGCGTAACGGACAATGCTGCCGAATTTGGAACTGGGGAACCAGGTTCCAGGCTCGGCGTCGGCTCAACATCCTGTGATTCTTGGCACATCACTTAATCTCCCCGTGCCAACTACGATTGAATGTGCTCTTGTGCAATGTAACTGGTGCCAGTACCTTCCGGTTGAGTTTGTGCTGCGTAAAACTGTAAAGGAAAATAAATTATCACTGTAAGCTGTACTAGTGAGCTAAATTGTCATTCGCCATTCTTGAAGAGTAAAAAAAATATGAGAACATTGAAAATCCTGCATTCTGAAGGGAAGCTGTCCAATGCCATGCACGGTATGACAAAGAACTAAGGTTCTGTTGCAGGCTCAACAGCCCTTGACTTTACTGGAACCAGCTCAGTTTCCACCAAGTTTACATCCTCAATAGACCAACAAAGGACCTTGCTGAAAAAAACTTGTATGTGCATCCTTTCCATTTCCTAAAGTCCTATTGGTCACTGTTTGAGTTTTTCTGTGGCTTTCCCTGGCACAGAGTAACTGCTATTCATAGTTTCCTATTTCCTTTATAGCCAATAGTGACGTTCCGATAATGACCTATTTGCCCTATAGCAACGAATGAGGTCCTCGTCCTACTAGGAAATGACCTCTGAGATAGAACAGTCCCTTCTATACGTCTGTTCATGAATAACGATCCTCTTGGATGTTTGACGTCACTTCTGGCGATGCAGTCAATGCAAACGCTATCATGAAGTCACTTCCTGCTGTGCCACGAGAGAACGTTCAAAGGGCAGGATGTTCCATTTTATTCTTTCTTATCTTTAAGGGTTCAGACTCCCTTAAAATGTTTGCGAGTGTGTAGGGGAGGGTGACGGGGGCAGGTGCTGAGGGCCATCATTTACTATAAAGATAAAGATGATGGTTGCTGGGAACTCAATCTGCATATTCATTCCAAGCGTGCACGCGGTGAGCCCGCACAGCCAGAGGCCGTGTTTATTTCTGCTGGAATCGCCACCGCGGACACTCATCACCATAAAAGCAGAGTATCATAAAACCGTCAGGGCTGGGCCAAGAGTCTCAACTTGACTGAAAGCCGTGGTCGGGGTTAAAAGTGGGTCAAGATGGCCACTGCGTGTCTTTAGGCTGGTCTCAGCAACCCAACCATGGTTGTTGTCTTTTTATCCAATCAGCGGTGGAAATGATCTGCAATGGCTTCCCGCCTGGGTTTTTATCTTCAAGTTGAGCACATTTTGTGAACAACCAATGACAGAAGAACGCAGTTCTTGAGCCATGGCATGTTGGGTACATGTTTTGAGCTTCTGCTCTTCTGAATTACCAAAAATGCCTGCAGGCATGCTAAAATAGGTTCTGTTCACACGCTGCAATAGATGAACTTGGAAGAGTTTTCGTTGTGTGGCAGCTTGGCCTTAATACAGCTAGCAATGTAATCCTTTTATTATTCCATATCTCGCCAGCTGGCAATAATACTCACTGATGTTTTATGATCTTCGGTTTCTTCAAACAAAGGAGTAATGTTTGGGGTGTGTGAAGTTGCAATTTTTTTCTCACACATTTTGTGAAAGTCTCTCAAACACTAAAACTACTGCCTTTAGCTCACACATTTCGGTGCTTGCGGCTTTTAACATAAAAATACTAACTGTTGTGGCACTTTTAAAAATTATTGTGCAAAAAAAGATTGTGAATATCAATCCAATTTCAAAGTTGTGAAGACATTATTTTTTAAGGTAACTTTCAAGAAAAAAGTACGTTTATTTGCAGTGCCAACTAGTACTCCTGAGAAAATTCTGCCAGGTTCCAGGGAAAACCTACTCTGTAATTTTGTATAGGCCTGAGAGGCGTATATTTGGAGTCCCCATCCACACACATCCAGCCAAGACAATGGCTACTTTCACTCAAGTCATTCGATATAAAAAGACCGTATTTATTTTATATATACAATATAAGGTAACATATTTTACATGCACTCATATATGATTGATGGGCATAGCTACCTAACATGCAAATAGTTAATCTAGAGACCAAATATTCAAATAAAATTTCCAAAGAATTAAGGATTCCACAGTCTGTCTCTGCACTCCCCTCTAATCCGACCAAGGTGAGGGCAAACCCAACCATGTCCATGAGAGGCGAGACCAGGACAAGCACCAAGCCTGGGTGCAAGTCCTAACCCCACCTCTCATTGAATTGAAGATTAAGGAGTCTCAGCGGTGAGGGCATGGCCATGTTCTGCACCCCTGCAAACTACCCGGCCACCAGGCTCCACACCCCCACCCTACGGATGATGAGCACCAGAAGGAACCAGAATGCACACAGACACTGAATTGCTATCCAGGTCCAGATATTTTCCTGGTCTGTACCACCAAAACAACACATTTTTTTCCTCGCAAACTAATTAACCGTTGGCCATATCTACACAAAAAAACATCAAATCCTTATAACTTGAGGGGCAGGCCAGGTGAGGATCTACTGATGAAGATGCAGGGCCTGCCAAGGACAAGGGAAAGACCAAACACATGTCAGTCACTTTTGCAATTGTAATTACATTTCTATAGAGCTTACTTCCCCCGACCAAGCATTGAAGCACTTTATGCTTGGCAGTACGCTGCTCCAGAACCAAAGGTTAGTGATTAATTCAATGATATTGGTTATTGTTAGTTGTTGGGATTGGTCTTGTGCACTAAGCAAACCATACTATGCATTTTATACAGCTTCCTTGTGATAAACTATTCTCTATAATGCCTAATTCCTATTCGAGGGCCCAATATCACCACACCAGGACACCCTTCCACTGATGTAATTCCTGTTTCAGCCTGGCACCGGAAGAGACACCCGGCCTTCGAGGAGAGTAGTGTAGCATGCCTATGGCTACTGCTTAGGCAGCAAATGGGGGAGGCCCGGTCCAATCAACTTAATTCCACACACACCCATTAGGGCGACTGCTCAAATTCCAGGTAGCAAAATAATTACTTGCCTAATAAAAACATTGCTGGGTTTGGATAGCTCCACCTGCCTAGCCATGATAGTGTCTTCCTCTTTTGCCTCTATATCTGGTTATGTAGTATCTAACTTTTAGGTGTGGCCTGAGAAAGCTTTATCAGTCTCATCAGCCTCATGTTTTCTAAAACCAATATATATATATATTATATATTACATTATATTATTATATTATAAGGTGTATTATACCTTTTGCTCTGGATACATCTATGAATTTGCCCATTCAGGGCTTTATTTTACTTTCTGTAGATAGAAGGGAACTAATCAACTATAAACATTTGATTAATGTATTATCACGGTTAATTACAATATATTGTTTGTTTTTCCCGTCAGATACATTTGATTTATCCATGCCACACAATGAACTGCTTTTGCCGATTATGCATTTAACTATAAATGGGGGTGGGGTCGCACACTACTCACACACCGGCGGTGTCGCCCCTAAGGACTCTGGTTAGTGTAGTTACGTGTTCGCGATGCATCGTGAGTAGTGTGCGACCCCACCCCTTTTTATGCATTTAACTATGTCTGCAAGATATAATTTACCCCACTATATGTTTACATGGTATACAGAATTTGATCGATTTTTTGTTTACTATCTTACGCCAGTGAAATTGCCTGATGTAAAAATGGCGTCTTGGTGAGACAATTCCCGCGAGAATTAGTGAGGCGTCATGTGTATATGTATGCAGCGTAATGGCGGCCGCCTGTAACTGACGAAGGCGTACTGCCGAAACGCGTCTGAATCTTTAATCTGTGTGCAATAAAATCCGCCTGGATTTGACCCCCGTGAGTGCAATTTTTCTGTTTGTGCTGAATTATATATATATATATATATATATATATATATATATATATATATATATATATATATATATATATATATATATATATATATATATATATATATATATATATATATATATATATATATATATATGTCCAAACCCAAAGCCTCCACGCTTCAAGGACGCCACTCCACCAAGGATCGGTTCACAGAGCCTTTATTTTTGAAAACGGAACAAACACACCTTTAAAATAACGTATCCCTGACGCGTTTCGGTGCAGCCTGCACCTTAATCATAGGGAAGGGAGAGATGAAAAACCTGGCGCGCACTTCCACATGTACGACCCTTTTTGGCATTCACTCTCCAGTGAGTGGCATGCCGGGAGTTGAAGTGCCGATTCTTCCCCTTCAGTGGGTGCCGTTCGTTTTTCAAGTTCAATTTGGCTCCCAATCTGTACACTGAATTATTTCAAGCCCTCCAGTGGGTTGCTAGGCATGCCTGTCCGTTTCCCAATTTTCAAGTCCTTGGTGCTGCAATTAGGCTGTGACTAATTTCCAGCCCTGCAGCCCTGGTATGCCGGTGTTTCAGGCGGTGCATCCTTCACGGCCGGAGCAGCCGTGCAATATGTCCAAACCCAAAGCCTCCACGCTTCAAGGACGCCACTCCACCAAGGATCGGTTCACAGAGCCTTTATTTTTGAAAACGGAACTAACACAAAAAGGGTCGTACATGTGGAAGTGCGCGCCAGGTTTTTCATCTCATCCTTGGTGGAGTGGCGTCCTTGAAGCGTGGAGGCTTTGGGTTTGGATATATATATATATATATATATATATATATATATATATATATATATATATATATATATATATATATATATATATATATATATATATATATATACACACACATATATCAAAAGCACACTCCTTAGCACATAAGGAAATGACGACGCCACGTCTTGACAGTTTGTCTCAGATTTTAATCAGTGGCAGTGTCGGACACGTTTCGCCTGAACCAGCAGGCTTGTTCACCAACAATGTTTTGTCCACAATCCACCATTTTTAAGCAATGCATGTGATTGATCATGTGTGAAAACTACGAATGCAGTGAATTAGAAAACAGACTCGTAGTTTGTTAAACAAACTGACATCTCATGTAAATACATACAAAGCTGTTATGAGCAATTTGGGCACAGCGTAAACAGTTAATACAAATAAATATAACTGTTTAAACTTATACCTGAATATAAGATAAGCACTATCGATCATATATATGTTAACGCTTATAACTCTATGTTCCAAAATTCCGCCCCAGTGGGCATTAATACATATGCTGAAACCTTTCTAATTCTGCCCTAGTGGGCATATCTTACAACTGTGGTTGTAACCTTTTAGCGCAGGTATAGTTTTTCACAACAAAGTGCAATGAAACTATAAGTGAAAACACCAAAAAAGAATATACCTAACTAAACACAAAATAATAAGACATAAATTAAAACAGAGATTACGGAGAGATTAATTCTTTTCTATTCTCAGTAGCTGTTCATTGCGGGGAGACCATAGCTAAATCCCTTATAAATGTGTGCAAAGGTCCTCTTCCATAATAAGACCTGTTGGGGCTCTGCTATTGAGCTCTAGAATATATCGAGATTCTAGTTTCCTTAAGCATTTCTCTCTGTCGCCCCATCTGACATTGGAAGCAATCGCATCAATTACAAAATATGTGAGGCCTGATATGTTACTTTCATGACATTGGGAAAAGTGGCGAGCCAACAGATATGCCTTATCTACTTGTTTGAGGGCTCGAAGGTGCTGTAACACCCTTCTGTGCACTGGCAGAATGGTGCTGCCCACATATTGTAAATAACAAGGGCAGCTCAATACATAAACTGCAAAATCTGTTTTACAATTTAATTGCCCTTTGATGTTTTTCTTAATTTTCGAGCAACCTGTTACAAATTTTGACGTGTTCTTACCATGTTGACATGCTTTGCACTTCATACCTTTATGAAACCGTTTGTACGTTGCAACCAAGATGTTTTAGGTTGTACTAATTTGGTTTTAGGTGCCATATTGCTTACCAACATTTGTTTAAAGGATTTTGCTCTGCGGAAGGTTATCAGAGGTCTAGCTGACACAATTTTACTCAACACACGATCATTGCCAATTAAATGCCAATCTTTTGACAGAATACTTCTCACTTGACCGTGTTGTTTGTTATAGGTCGTTATCATTCTACAATCATTTGAGCCATCTTTCATATTTTTAGATTCTTTGGGCTTTGCTTTTTTAAACAAGATGTCTTCCCTTGATTTACTCTTGACTTAATGGATGGCTGTTTGAATACACTCTTCCCCGTAGCTTCTAGATTTGAAGCGGGAGTGCAAGGTCCTCAATTCTGCCTCCATAACCTCATGCTCACTGCAATTATGCATAGTTCAGGAGCATTCCCTGTACGGGATGCTTCTAATCAGGTTGTTAGGGTGGAAGCTTGTCGCGTGAAGCAGCGTGTTCCCTGCCGTAGGCTTTCGATAAATCTTAGTATGTAGTTTAGCATTTTTCACATACACTGTCAAGTCTTTCTCACTAATAGTGGTAGTGAACTTCAGATTGAGACTATTGGATTGTAGTCTTTTCACAAATTGTCTAGCTGACACTTCAGTACCTCTCCAGACGACAAATAAGTTGTCTATTTACCGACTACAATGGAGAATGTTGTTATGCCATTCCTCCTGGTATTGCTTCCGGATCACCTGCTCCTCCCACCAGCCCATGTGCAAATTCACATAGCTGGGGGAGAAGCAGGTGCCCATCGCAGTACCACATAACTGATGGAACAGCTCCCCATTGAAAAGAAAAAAATTATTCTTTAAGCAAGTATAGACTTCAGCATTTGGGTATCGAACCATAAGGATATAGGTCTAGTTCCTAGAAAGTGTTTGATGGCATTAAGGCCATCCTCATGCCTAATGCTCGTATATAGTGTGGTCACATCAATTTTATTTAGGAGCATGTCTTTTTCCCATGGTAAATCATAAATGCCTTTCAAAAAGTCCCCCGCATCTTAGATAAAAGAAGGTAAAACTTTCACCATTGGCCTCAGAAAAGAATCAATGAACTTGGAGGTTTTTCTAGTGCACTACCGATGGCCAAAATAATCGGCCTCCCTGGTGGGTTATTCATATCCTTATGCACGTTTGGTATTAAATAAAAGACTGGTGTAATAGGATTTAAAATGTTCAAGTACTGCTGCTGTAGTTCTGTGGTTTGCGAGTGAGGTCCGAAGGTTCTGTACCCATTAAATAAAGGTCGACGGAAATGGATGATTTTGGTGTCAGCAGACCGCAAATGACGAGTGTAGCGTGTCTGAGTGTTTTCGCATGAATCGACATATGAGAACAAACCGTATTCAAGGATTTAGTCTGAACCTTCGGGTTCCATTTTGTGTACGGCAGCCATTTTGTATGGTTGCCCTCACATAGGCCCGATGACTGTGGCCGAACGAGTCCTTGAGACACGTATGCCTTAGCTGACTTTTGAGTGACCTGGCCGAACTGACTCCTTGCCCGAGGCTGACCTCGCTGAGCCAGTTCCTTGTTAAGCAGCTGGTCTGATAAAGATCAAAGAGCGGGACGTGCCCGAGTTTATGGTACACTGCTCCCACCCTTCTATCTCACTTCCAATCTGTTTCTGCCTTTCTTTTACGACATAATCATTGATTTGGGTTGAAGGTTTTATAATGGGTTTGTCCGGCCTGATCGAACAGGAAATCTGGAATGTGCTTGGTCATTTCTGGTGGGCTGGACAACGGAAGATGGGATTGTCTGAGATTGTCGTCATAAGCTACTTTCAAAATGTTACACTGTCATTGGTCAGTTTGTATGCACCTAATGCTAATTTGAAATGTTGCCTGAGGCTTGATTTTTGGCATAAAAGACCATGCTCCGCTCATTGAATTTGTGCAGTCTCTAGCGAACCACCCGTGTTGTGCTTCGTAGATCTCTGTTCCTGGTTGCAGCCAATAAACTTTGGTCTTTGACTTCATCAAGAAGTATCCCGTGTCTCTGTTTGCCAAGACAGGGGAACTCGAAGGTATCAGGCGTTCTCCCTGACGCCGCTGGGTTCTAAAACCCGGTCCTCCAGTTGGCGCCCAATGTGGGGCGACTTCAGCGGTACCGGTCCAAGCCCGAAGATCGTGAGAAGCTTCGTGTGAAATTCTGGAGGAAGGCCAACCACTTCATCGACCCCTGTTTGTCGGCGTGGTCCGAAAGTCTTTGCTGCGAGGTTTCCCGCCTTCTGACGGCTACGAAGGACTGCTGCCCTGACTGTCGCCCTGTTTTGGAGCCTTAGACGTTTGTAGAGCGAGACGATTGATGGGTCTTCTGGTGACGCCATCGACTTTTCAGTTAAGTATGAGTGGAGCGTCTCCTAGGTCTTAGTTTGTTTTTGGTATCCCTTTAGTGGATCGCTTTGATTTGGTACCTGCAGGCCCCAAAGCCAAGGGACTCGTGTATTTGCGAGACTATCGTTTTGAGATTTCCCTTGTTGTTTGAAGCTAGACTAGTGTGCAAGATGCCTGGTTTTAGCAGACTTGGAAAATTTTTTGGTTGTGGTTGTTCTAAGGATTCCCGGTTAGAGGATTCGTGTCCGGTTCCTCCAATTGGCACTCCTACATATGACTTGTATGTGAAACATGGTGTGGGCCCTATTAGCTATAATGAGATCTGGGTAAAGTATACGAAGAATGACGGTGTCCTACAGTGGCCCCGTTATGGTAGTTTTGAAGCTGAGATTTTAGACAATCTCGAAGTGAAATTGTTCAAAAAGAAAGCCCGGCGTACAATGTTTGACTCTTTCAGCATATGGTGCAAAGAAGCCAAACAGAAAGAAATTAAATTAGCAAAGAAGAATAAGAGAGAACGAGGTATGTCAATGGTGCAAGCTGCTATTGCGTATAGGGATAATGAGAAAGAGCAAGAGAGTGAACAGATGCTTAGAGTGAAGAAGTTAGCGGTAGATAGATGCTACCCAGTTTTGCCGCCTAAAGAGCAGAAAGAAAAGACAGATCTTGTGAAAGATCCTTTAATGTCGCATCTGTTAAGTTCGCCACCCCCCTATGCACAGAGTGCTACGGCACCACCGCCACCAGTTGTGGCTGTGCAACCTCCGGTTGTTGTGCCGCCTGCGATTCCTCCACAGCCAGCTCCTCTTCCGTTGGCTACTGTTCCTTTAGCGCAGCCTCCTCAGGGGCCGCCAACTTTGCCTCCCCCTTTGTCTGTTACTCCTACGTCTGTCCTTAATACTCCTTCTGTTCCGACTTTGGATTCTTCTACTATTGTTCCGTCTTCCCTTATTCTTTCATCTTCTCCTTCTACTAGACAGCGAATGACTGCTGCAGTTTCTGGTTTCTTTACTCCTTTGTTGGGACACTTGGGTATGTCCCCAGTGAATGAGCGTAGACAATCACGTAGCCAATTGCCTGATATGGATGAACGTGTCGTTTTGGATCATATGGCACGTAGGTGGGTTACGTATACCTCCCAGTATGATCTTGAGGGTATTATGGATGTTTTTCAGCAATGGAAAGCACCAAAGCAACGGTACATTTTTGAAATGATGTGTGTGTTCCTCCATGAACAATGGATGGACGAAGTGGGTAAAGCTCCTGAAGAATTGTATCGAGTGCGTTCCGAGTTTGCAAAAGGGACGATTGTGAGTCTCCTCGACATCGAGAGAGCGGTGTCGACGTTATTGTTGTTTCGTAATAATGCTCCTTCTGAGCGATTGTTCGAGCCTGATTCGTCAGTTAGGAGAAAAGCGCGTCAGTATCCGATGCGAGAGGTTTCTCCAGTTTGGAGACCTGCTGATGCAAATGCTGTTCCACCTATTGTTGCGCACTTTCAGCGTGTGTGGGTACATGTTCCTTGGAAGCGTGCTGAAGTCTTAGCGCTTAAGCAGTCTTTACCTGATCCGCGCAAAAATCCGGCGGGATATTATAAAGAGCTCACTCAAACTGTGGGTTCGTGCGTCATGAATTTAGCAGACATAGACATGTTGTTTGGTAATGTTGTTCCACAGCCTATCTGGAATGTGATTCGACATACGGATCACGATAATGAATTGGGTGATACATGGGTTAATATTGTTGCTGCAAATGACAGACAAGTTGGAAGTGCTAAGCCTGAAGATCCTATTACTGAACTCCCTGGTAGGATAATTAATTTCACGAAGACTTTGATGCCCGAAGTGCGTGTTAATTGGGACAAGTTGTCTGCATGTAAGCAGAAGAAAGACGAGACTGTGTCTGATTTCTTCACGCGTTTTGAAGAAACATTTGTAGATCATAGTGGTCAGGATATGGCTACAGAGGGTGGCCAGAGATTGTTCGTTGACAAGTTTGTGCATAATTTACTTCCCGAGTTGTGTACTAAGTTGAAGGATTCTGAGAGTGCTTGGCCCGTTTCCACGTCAGCGCAGATTTTAGCTACGGCTCAGTACTATGAAAATAGACCCAAGGATGAGGTAGAGAAAGCAGATAAGAAGACTAAGGAATTGAAGACTAAAGTTCTTCTACAACAAGCTTATCCACCCCGTGTTAATAGTCAGCGCGATTATCAGCAACCTCAGCAGTATTCGAGAAACTCGCAAAGGAACGAGTCTTCTCAACAGCGTTTTCCGTATGGGCCTAATCAGTGTGCGTATTGCAAAGAAGAGGGCCATTACAAGAATAGTTGTCCAGTTTTGTTACAGCGCACAAATGGTGCTTCTGTTGGTCGAGGCAGAGGTGCTCTACAAGCGCCTAGAGGTAGAGGTCGCGGACAGAACGTACGTCCTTTGCCTCCACAGAATTCAATGAATAGTTTTGATCAGCAGCAGAGTTCGTCTGGTAGGACAGCACAGTACTACGTGGATGATTACTATGTTGAAGGTGACGAAGCTAATGGTAATGATTGTTAGGACAGCCATGGACAAAGAGAGGGAGTGGTTTCAGTTCCAGTAGATCAGAGTGGACCTTATGTTGAAGTGATTGCATCAGGTGTGTCAGAGCCTTTTCTGCTAGATACTGGTGCTACAAAGAGTTCTATTATGCATTCTAAACTCCCTGGCGCACCTTTGTCTGGCTTTGATAATGTTTCTGTAGGTTTTTCTGGCGCCCCCGTTACGAATCCGATTTCTGCTCCATTGTCTCTTTCTGTTGGTCCTCGTAAGTTTGAAGCACCCCTTCTTTTGACTACAGGTTGTAATGAGAATTTGTTGGGATTGGATTTGTTGAAGAGATTGTATGCGACACTGTATTGTTCTCCATCAGGAGTTCATCTTACTTTGGGTGAGAGAGTGATCTCTCTGATGTACGTGTCGAAAGATAGTCTTCCATCTGAATTGTCTCTCTTACCAGATTCATTGTGGGCTACTGGTCCAAACGATGTGGGTCTATTGGACATTCCACCATATGTTGTGACACTGAAGGCCAATGCTAAGTTACCGCGAATTCCACAGTACCGTATCTCGAGTGATGGTGAGCGCGCACTTTTAGCGATTATTTATGATCTGATCGAAAAAGGTGTCATTGAGGAAACGAGAGGTAATGTGTGCAATAGCCCTGTTTTGCCTGTCTTGAAGAGAACTGACCCTTCACAGCCTCCTGTATATAGGTTTGTCATTGATCTTCGTGAAGTGAACAAAATTGTTGTTCCACAATTTCCAGTTGTGCCTGACATTACAGCCTTGCTGACTCTGATTCCGGCTACTGCCACCTGGTTTTCGGTGATTGACTTGAAGAATGCTTTCTTCAGCATCCCGATTGCCATGGAGAGTAGGGACATCTTTGGATTCTCTTTAGGAGGTCGCAGTTTCCGCTTTAAACGCACTCCTCAAGGCTATTGTGAGAGTCCATCGATTTATAGTCAAGCTTTGAAGACACAACTTGATCTGTTGATATTGCCTGATGGTGCAGCCCTTATTCAATACGTTGATGATTTGTTAGTTGCCGCTGATACTGAGGAGATTTGTAGAGAAGCCACTTTGTCGTTATTACGCCACTTGTCTGATTGTCATCATAAAGTTTCTCTCTCCAAGTGCAATTTTGTCGACAAGAAGTAACCTACTTAGGTCACCTCTTATCGAAGGAGGGAAGGAAACTGACCCCAGAAAGAATTCAAGCTATTGCGAAAATGAGTGTGCCTACGACACAGAGAGAAGTACGTGCGTTTTTGGGTATTACGTCGTACTGTAGACAGTGGATTCCTAATTTTTCTTTGTTAGCGAAGCCTTTGATAGCTCTTACTGTTAAGGATACTCCAAATCCTATTCCTTGGACTGATGAATGTCAAAAGAGCTTTTCTGAATTACGCAATGCGTTATGTTTGGCTCCTGTTTTGGTTACTCCCGATTACAGTAAGCCTTTCACATTGTATGTTCACGAGAGAGAAGGATGTGCATTGTCAGTTTTGACTCAGCGGTTTGGCGATAAGCAACGTCCGTGTGCTTATTTCTCATCAACTTTGGATCCTGTAGCTAGAGCGTTGCCGAGTTGCTTGAGAGCTACGGCAGCAGCGGCTGTTTCAATTCGACAATCTGCTGGTTTGGTTATGGAAAACACGTTAATTGTCATGGTTCCACATGCAGTGGATACCTTGTTGAACCGTACGAAGACACAGCACTTAACTAGTGCTCGGCTGTCAGGTTACGAGTTGACTTTGTTAGCGAGTCATGTGCACATTAAACGATGCAACACGTTGAATCCAGCCACGTTGTTGCCGATTTCAGTTGAGACAGATGATAATAGTGAAGAACAACATGACTGTTTTCTGAGAACTGAAGAAGAAACGAAAGGGAGAATAGATCTTAGGGACACTCCTCTTTCTGAATGTGACGGTACTTTGTGGGTTGATGGTTCATGCTTTAAGTTGACGAATGGTGATACGACTGCGGCATATGCTGTTACGACTTTGCATACGATTGTTGAAGCTGCACGCATCCCACATAATTCAGCACAAGCAGCGGAGTTGATTGCATTAACGAGAGCATGTGTGTTGGCGAAAGGAAAACGAGTGAATGTGTATACTGATAGCCAATATGCCTTTGGCGTGGCTCATAGCTTTGGACGTTTGTGGCATGAACGTGGATTTTTTTTTTTTTTTTTGGAAAACCTTTATTTACAAATCAAGTACACAGCTATTTAGCCTTACATCCCAGAGGCTAGGCAGCATAGTAAAAGTAGAACGGCTAGTGCACACAGTGCATAATGTAATATCGTATCTGGTTTAATTTTATATTATAAAGAGGAAACATGAAATAAAACACCATAAAAGAGCACCAAACCAGTGCTAAGAGGCAAGGCAAAAGAAGCATAATTGCGACAATACCCAGGTCAGGGGAAGGCTGGGTCAGTGAACCCGAAAAATATACGCGTGAGCAGTGCCAAATGTACGATAATGGGAGGGAAAGAGTGCAGGATATGTAATGTAGTAGCATTTGAGTTGGAACCACAGGCTACGGGGATAGGCGTTCCTCCAGGGGGGCAGTGTCGGGTGGGAGACAAATATCACCCCTATTTTCATTCCAGGCCCCCATATCTTCTGCCACTTCTTGGGTTTGCCCCGGGCCACATACACTGTTTTCTCACGAAACATACACCAATCCATATTGGTTTTCCACAAGTCCACTGAGGGAGGCGACGCCGCGCCCCACTTCTGTGCGATGTCACGCTTTGCCACCATGTTCCCCAAGGTGATCCACTGGGTTTGCGCATTGTTGTAGTCCGTGGGACCCCACACATTCAACAGGCAGCGCCGGGCCTCTGCCATCAGGTCAACTCCAGTCACCTCACTCATCACCGCATGAACACGCCTCCAGTAGGAGGCGACTGCATGACACTCCCAAATGATGTGCATGAAGGTGGCCAACGCTCTGCAGCCACGCCTACAGAGTCCATCGACCGAGTGGCCCATATGAATGAGTCGAGGACCGGTCACATACACCCTATGTAAAATTTTTAGCTGGACCAGGCGTAGTCTGGCCGGGATCGCCACCTCCTTGGGGGATGACACCGCACACTGCTAGTCTTCCTCATCCAGCTCAACACCATCACAAACCCATTGTTCTCTCACACCCAGAAGGAGGTCTGTGCGGACATTGATCAGTTTTTTATAGACCAGCGAGATGGCACTGTCCGGCATATGACCGTCCAGCACCCTATCTTCCAAAGGGGATGACTCAGGGACCTTCTCCCCCTCCGGCATCACTGCCAAAAGGGCGTGTCGCAATTGGGCGTACCTAAAAAATTCTGTCGCTCCCAGCTGATATTCCGCTTGCAAAGCAGCAAAGGATTTTATTGTACCCTTGACCAACATATCTTCAACCTTGGAAATACCAATCAGGTCCCAACGATCGAACCCCTTGGTGTGCCACAATTTATTTATTTATTTATTTACGGGTTTATACCGCGCTAGGATCACCTCCCGAAGGAGTATCTCCGCGCCTTGAACACCTTTACAGCTTGTGGCAGTAAGTACACAGATATCACTAGTTGGTAAATAGGAAGGTTTTTAACAGTTTTCTGAACGGGAGATAGTCCTGGCATAGTCTCAAAGAGAGAGGGAGGCTGTTCCACAACCTTGGTCCGGCTATGGATAGTGCCCTTCCACCTTGCCTGGTCTTTCTAGCTCTTGGGACCTGTAGTAAGGCTTGGTCACTAGATCTCAGGGACCGTACAGGTTTATAGAGGGAGAATCTGCTGTTTAGATACTCAGGCCCTCTGTTCTGGAGGCTCTTATGTATAGTACATCCAATCTTGTACTTCACCCTTTGTTTAATGGGTAGCCAATGTAAGGTGTTCAAAAGAGGCTTTGATGGTGTACGGGGTGGCTGATTTAGTACAAGACGGGCCGCTGTGTTCTGGACTACTTGCAATCTCGCAATAACTCCCTCATTTGCTGATAGGAGCATCCCGTTGCAGTAGTCCAGACGACTCAGTATTAGGGCCTGCACTAATGTTCTCCTAGTTGAGTCAGGGAGTATAGGGAAAACTTTCCTCAGCATGGCGATCACATGGAAGCATGAGCTCACCACTTGATTGCTGTTTTGTTTCAGGGAGAGCTCCTGATCCAGGCGCACGCCAAGATTTTTTACCACCTGCTTTGGCTCTGGGACTGGGCCTATCTGCCTAATAGGTCTGAATCATAGAGTGGGGTGGCCAAAGTGAGTCTTCCTTTCCATCCCTGTGCCTTTGTGACAGCCCGCCATATTTGTACCGTCGTCTTAGTCGGGCCTGTAAATGTAAATGTAAATGTATTGGCATTTATATAGCGCACTACTTACCCATAGGGTCCCAAGGCGCTTCGACCGCTGCGAAACCCTTCCTGGCTTCCCTGAGAGATGGTCCCTTAATGGGTATCTCCAGGGTGAGACCAGGCATCCCCGGCAGTCTGGTGGGGCCGTATCTCCAGGGTGAGACCTGGCATCCCCGGCAGTCTGGTGGGGCCGTTAGTGAAGATGAGGCAAGCTAATGCCCAGAGTTGCCGAGTGTGATAGCTGATCAGAGTGGGCACCGAGGCGAGAGAATTATCGAGTCCGCTGACCCTGGTCCAGAAATCTGCCGCGCCGGGAATCGAACCCTGGTCCCGGGCCGTCCTCTGCTCTCGGGTCTGCCGCCTCTAACCAGTGTCATTCTGCCATCCAGAGATCTCGAGTATAGCGCCCTGTAATATTTCCCATCGTCAAGGAGCCATCGATCCATGGCGTACCCCGGACTTTCAGCTGGACCGTAGAGACCATGGTTGAGAGCGGCTAATTAGGAAGCCCAATAATACCTCCAGATGTCAGGCAACGCAATACCTCCGTCGTACCACGGAAGCGTAAGTTTAGTTATAGCAATGCGTGGCCTGCCCTCCCAGAGAAGGGCCCGTTGCAAGCCCTCGACCTCTCTGAAGTACCCGGATGGGACCGGGTCCTGAGTATTCTGCAGCGCATACAGGAATCTGGGCAGGGACATCATTTTGAACAACGCCGCACGTCCAAGCAGGGAAAGCGGCAGCTTCCGCCACACCTCTACATCCCGCCGTAGGCGTTCAAGAGGGGGAAGCAGGTTGTTCGCATAACGTTTCTTGGCATCAGCTGAAATATAGATGCCCAAGTATTTGAACCCATGCCTCGCGACCTGTATGTTGCAACCCCTCGGGAGCCGCGGAACCTCACCCCTCAAGACGTATAAGTGTGATTTCGACCAATTGATGACCAGGCCTGAGTACCTACCGAAGGTATGCAGCACGTCGTACACCACGATAAGGGACTTGCAAGGAGAGGTGAGGTAAAGCAAAATGTCATCCGCGTATAAAGACACGCGGTCCTCAAATCCGGGGGACCACCGTATCCCGTTGATATCCGGATGAAATCGCAGCCACGCAGCCAAAGGCTCAAGTGCCAACGCAAACAACAGGGGTGACAGGGGACAACCCTGCCTGGTGCCCCTGCGGAGAGCAAAGGATGCAGACACGCGGCCATTGACCGTAACGTTGGCAAGTGGATTAGCATACAGGAGTTTGACCCATCCTATAAAGTCTGGACCAAATCCGAACCACGCCAGCACCGCCCACAGATAGTTCCACTCGAGGGAGTCAAAGGCCATTGTGGCGTCCAAGGACGCCAAAACGGCCGGCTCCCGGAGCACTCGGATCCTCGCCAGAACCCCATGAAGTCTCCTAAGGTTGAGGGCGGTGTTGCGGTGAGGAATAAAGCCCGACTGATCCGGATGAACCAAGTCGCTAATCGCACCAACCAGTCGGTTGGCCAGCAATTTAGCCAGGATCTTCGGCTCAGCATTCAGCAAAGAAATGGGGCGGTACGATCGACACATGTCTCTGGGCTTCCCTTCCTTGTGGATGACCACGATGGTGGCCAATCTCTGATCCAGGGGAAGCATACCCACATCCCGCGCCTCAAGAAACATGTCCCGTAAGTGCGGGGCGATGCAGTCGGGCTTTATCTTGTAAAGTTCCACCGGAATACCATTGGGGCCGGGCGCTTTGCCGGATCTCAGAGAGCGTATCGCTAAAGCGATCTCATCAGCAGTTATACCCCTATCCATGTCATCGCGTTCGGAGTCCGACAGGCACGGAAGGTCTATATCACTCAGTAGGGCACTGGAGTCCGCCTCGGACATCTCAGAGACCGAGGTATAAACGGACTCAAAGTACTCAGCGAAGACCATGACTATAGCGCTGGGGTCAGTAACAGCCAGGCGTCCTCCCCCAGCACCTCAGGGACCACACGGGAGGCCATCTCCTTTTTATCAAGCCACGCAAGAAGTTTGCCTGCCTTATCCCCGACATCGTAGATCCTCCCCTGCTGCTCTCTGTCCATGGTCTTGGCGGCATCAGTGACAATGGCTCGGTACTCTGACTGTTTAAGCAAGAGAACGTGGAATAGGGCCGGAGTCGGGTCCGTCTCCAATTGGGAGTCAAGAACCTCGATCTCAGATTCAATCCGCACCGCGTCCGCATCTCTGCGTCTCCGCACCTCGGCAATTAAGGAGAAGGCCTCTCCTCGTAAGACAGTCTTAAAGGCCTCCCATAGGGAGACAGCTGAAGTGACCAAGCCCGTGTTTTCAGAGAAGTAGAGCTCAATGGCTTTGGCCAGGAGCCCGCACGTCTTAGGATTGCGAAAGTACCACGGATTAACCGGCGCCACCCTCTCGGCAACCACGATGTCAAAGTCAAAGGATACCCAGACCGGAGAGTGGTCCGAGATACCCCTAGCCATCAGCCGGGCCTCAGAGACCGCCGATGCGTGGGCCGCTAGAGCCAGAACGTAATCGATTCTGGAGAGGCTACCTTGCGCCCCGGAGTGAAATGAATATTGTCGCTGGGTAAGGTGTAGAAGCCTCCAGCAATCAATAAGCCCCATAGTATCCAAGAAGTCGGGAAGCCAGGACTGCGCACCTCGAAGATCTCTGGATGGATGCCTGTCTAAGGTCCCCGAACCAACTGCATTAAAATTGCCACCCACAATCAACAGGCCTTCAGGCAAACCCAAAATGGCGCCCCCGAGATCCTGAAACGTGGTCGTTTGCAAACCAGGAGGGACGTAAACAGAAACCAATACTAGGGTACGCCCCTCCCATCTACCCGTGACGGCGACGTAGCGCCCCCTCTTATCGGTCACGCTGGATTCTATCTCGAATGGGAGTGACCCCCGCACCATGATCCCCGCCCCGCGGGATCCCGAAGAGAACCCCGAATGTGCCACCATCTTGTAACCCTTCCTGTTGAGTGCATGACACGTGTTTCCCACCAAATGAGTTTCCTGCAACAGAATGACATCGGGCATACATCTCTTAAACATTTGCAGTACCACACCTCTCCTAATACGATCCCCCAGCCCGTTGACATTCCAACACAGAACATTTAATTTCTTACCCCCCATCGTCAAAATGCGGACCCATGCTAACCCTGTCGGGCAGCGTCGCTACAACACAATTAGCAGCACAAAGTTTACCTTGCCATGAAATAGAAAATTGGAAAAAGAAAACAAGTAGAAAACAAACAACCCAACCACCCCCCACCCTGCACCCCTGCATTAGACTAAAGAGCCCCCCAACCAGCAGTGTGCCTGTCGCCCCTAAAAACTATCTACGAAAAGCCCCTAGAGGAGAAAGGAGTCCATCCTATCCCCCCCGCATCCCCCGTTCAGAAAAGGAGGATAGCAACCAAAAGTACAGTACTGTGATACCGACTGCCTAGGCAGTCCCATTGTCCGAGAATGGTCCGAAGGATCGTTCTATTCCTGACGCTCAGGGCCACCCGCCGCTCCATCCGACCGTTCCTCCGGCTCCTCGCGTCGCTGAGGCAAAGTGTCCAGCCAGTCCCCGGCGGCGTCAGGCAAATCAAAGAACAATGCACGGCCGTCGTGCTCAATACACAGTTTCGCAGGGAACAGCATGGAGTACTTCATCCCCAGCTCACGCAATCGCCGCTTCACGCCCGTGAAGCTTTGCCTCCGCCTCTGGACCGATTGGGTGAAGTCTGGGAAAAAGTTAATGTCTGCATTTTGGTATTTCAGCGCCCCACCTCTCCTCGATGCCTGCAGGATCGCGTCACGGTCCCTGAAGTTGAACACACAGGCAATGATGGGTCGCGGGAGGGCCCCCAACTTCGGGCGGCCTCCGGGTAGTCGATGAGCCCGCTCAACCGAGAAAAACTTGCTGAGGCCCCCAGGGGCCAGATGGTTCTGGATCAAGTCCTCGACAAAGAGGTCGGTGGCTGCCTCCTCGGCCCCTTCCGGGACACCGACAATTCGGACGTTCTGGCGCCTGGCACGCCCTTCAAAGTCCTCAAGCCTACGGGCAAATAGCGAGTTCGCAGACTTCAAGTCCCGAACCTCCGACTGCAGGTCCGAGACGTCTGTTATCAGGCTCGAGGTTTTAATATCAAGTGATTTGACCCGATCATTGGTCTTGCCCAAGTTGGCTCTGAGCAGGCCGACATCAATGGCCAGTGTGTCAACCTTATGCGCCAGGAACTCGTGCTGTTTATGCATCTCGGCTTTTATACCTGCGATGGCGCCCATTACGTCCCGGAGGGTTGGGGCCGAGTCGTCCGGCGACTCTTCTCGATGCATGTCCTTAGGCCTCGCAGCGACTCCAGGCGAGCCCTTAGGGTGGGCATAGCGTTCCATGACGTTAGATTGGGAGTAGGTCGATTTCCTACTGGCCCGGGGCTTCCCTCTGTCGGATTCACCTCTGCCCGCCATGATAGGTGAACGACCAACACGATCGAGGACACCCCGGGACCCCACCAGCACATAAACGGGACAATCAGTCGCAGCTGTGCCCGCTGTCCGCTCAGCACCAACACACTCCGGAACTCCGCACGCTCCGCTTCAAGGCGGAGCAGTCACTCTCGTTCCGTGCAACCTCCGTACAGCTGCGTCGCACTCTCCGGCTCGGGCACGGGAGCTGGTCACGCCGTCGTCCCCAAACTTGCACACGGTGCAACTTCACCCAGGGACGTCGGATTTTCAATCAGACAACGGGCCCTGCATCAGCAGCAGTTCACCCACAATTTCCCACTGTCGTGGATCAGGATAGACGACAGTATTAATGCGGAGGATCGGAGGGTCTTCGGAGCTCCGAGCTTACGCGGCCATCTTAGTTGCCCGCGAAGCTCCTGTGAACGTGGATTTTTAACTTCGCATGGGACGAAGATCCAGCATGGACAATTGGTGAATGAACTTCTTGAATCTCTTACATTGCCATTACAAGTAGCGATCGTGAAATGTAGTGCTCATAAGAAAGTTACGGATGATGTTGGTTGTGGTAATGCGTTTGCGGATGAAGTTGCGAAAAAAACTGCAAGAAATGTGATGAGTCGAATGTATGTTGCGGGTCCGGCGAGATGGGTTCCAGAGAAGAGTATTTGTGAAGATACGATTGAGAGTGTGAAATCCATTCAAGCTGAAGCTACAGAGAAAGAGTTGAATGAATGGAGAGAAAGCAAGGGTAGATTGGATTCGAGTGGTTGTTGGACTGATTTGTCAGAGCATCAGAGATGGTTGTTGCCTAACGCGCATGTACTTCCGGTTGTTACAATGGCTCATGGAATGGCACATATTAGCGTGAAAGGGATTTGTAAGTTGTTGGCTCCGGTTTGGCAGAATGCGGGAATTCCAAAATGTGCAGAGAACTTGGTGAAGAATTGTATGGTGTGTTTGATGCACAATCCTGGTAGAGGAACTCCAACACCAGCTGGTCATTTTGCTCCTCCTACGTATCCGTTCGAGGCATTGCAGCTAGATTTTATCCACATGGAGAGATGCAACAACTTGAAATATGTCTTAGTGGTTGTTTGCTCCTTTTCTAGATGGGTAGAAGCTTATCCCCTTAAGGACAATACTGCCATGTCCACAGCGAAAGTTTTTATAAAATAATTTTTCCCGAGATTTGGAATGCCGAGAATTATCTGGAGTGATAATGGGAGTGAATTTGTGGGCCAAGTTATGAAGAGAGTGTATGAGGGTCTAGGAATTCGGCAGAAATTTCACGCTGGAAATCACCCCCAATCAGCTGGTTTAGTCGAGTGCTATAACGGTACTCTTAAATTGATATTGGCTAAAATCCAAGCAAGTACTGGTCTACAGTGGCCAGATGCCTTGCCTTTAGCGCTTTTGTCCACAAGAATGACTGTGCATTCACGAATGGGTTTGAGTCCGTATGGGGTTGTGTTTGGTCGCCCGGCGAATATTTGGGGCGTACCAAGACCAACAAAGTTTAGTGACCTCGAACATCCTGTGTTGCTTGATTACTTGCGTGAACTTACGACTAAATTGCGTGTTTTACACCAACAGGTTCACGATAGCCTTCCACAAGCTTCAGAGGATCCAGGCCATTCTATCGAACCTGGCTCGTGGGTCTTTGTGCGCAATTTTCAGCGGAACAAGAACGAACAGCCCCGTTGGACGGGACCCTTCGAAGTACTCCTGTCGACACGATCTGCGGTCCGAGTGCGAGGCAAGCGAAACTGGATCCACGGAGTACATACTAAGCGGGCACCCTTGCCCTTGCTGTACGATAAGTGGGTCCAGGAGGGATTTGCAGATTCTGAAACAGACGTTGTTCCACGGTTCTTACCATTCAGCAATGCTCGTCTGATTGGTACAAACTCTGAAAGAGAAAGTGATGATATTTTGCAAGAAGCAGTGCCTCCTAGGGATCGGTTGAACACTACAGAGCCTGAACTCTTATTTAAAGAGCAAGAATTACTTGGGAGAAGCCGCTATAATTTGCGACCGAGAGTCATGGACAAATAAATAAAGACAAATAAAGTTTTATGATTTTTCTGTTTGCAGGTCAACTCTCCACCGAGGATCTACTCATTTTTGTTTTTTCGAACCGCCATCCGGTTTCAGCTGCTAGGGTCGCAGTTGCCGTAAGTCTTTGGAATGCAAGCCTGAGACACTAGGTCGAGGGTTCTGGTTGGCCTAAGGGAGTTGCCCTGGGTTGACAGAGGCATTCCTTAGCAGAATCAACCTACCACCGCGGGAAGCATATTTAGTTTAGGATGGATTTCTTTGAGTTGGAGAGACCTGCACAGACAATGACTTTTAGACAGAGGATATGTAAAATCATATCGAAGAAATGTTTTTTGATACCATGTTTGTTTTTATTTTTTAGCCTGATGATATTCATAATTGGTTATGTAACATTCTCTTTTAAAATTACGTTTAATCCCACTGTGCAACCTACACCCCCACCTACTATTTCTTCTCATTCTTTTCACCCTCTGCCTGAACATGAGGTAGTTAGACGATTGGAATTTGCAAATAATTCCTTCATCCAACTTTTGCACCAACACCAGTTAGTGATGAACACAACAAATTGTTGGATTTGTGGTCTAATGCCCCATACGACTGATAAGGGTATTCCGTATTTAGTTTTGCCTTTTAGTTTAAATGGTTCGATCTGGGCTTATAGAACGATGTTTATCTATGCCCATAGTGTCTATCCCCAACGTTCAGTAAAAGACAACCCGAAGAATAGTGCCCTAGTTAAAGGTATAGTCGATATGCTTAGAGGGATTGGCTCGTATGAGACTATTCCGAGAGATGAGACACTAGCCTACATTGGTTGGAACGTTACTGGATATGGAGTTAGTCTGAGTGTTAACGAGCGAGCGAAGAGTTCTCCACCGATTTGGATAGTGCCCCATCAGGGTCGCTATTGTCTGCAGGGTAATGGCAAGAATCCGAGAACTCAGTTAGGGAAGAGTGTTTGCACTGAGACTTATGGGTACCTACTTTGTTTGCTACGACAAAGCGTATACATGGTTGCCCCCTGATTTTTCGGGCACATGTTTTGTTTCTTTTCTGTTACCTCCCACTTTTACAACTGCGGCAGATTACCATAAGACGAGAGTTGCTAGAGGAGTCTTTAGTCAAGAAGACACTGCAGGGCAAGAGTTGGGAGATTTCTTTAAGGGTTTTCTGCCGTTCTGGGGACCGATGGCTAACAGTAGGAATATTCGCCAGTTGACGAGAGTGGTTGAGTCCACCATAGTCGAAACTGCTGGTGCCCTTGGTAACTTGACTGCTGAGCTCCAGTCGGATAGACTTATGACACTCCAAAATAGAGTTGCCCTTGATGTCATACTAGCAGATAGAGGTGGAGTTTGTAAACTGATTCAATCAAGCTGCTGCGTTTTCATTCCAGACAACGCTCCGTCAGTCTTCCAGGCCATTTCCAAGCTACATAAGATCTCCGATTCTGTCCATTTGGACAAAGGAGATTGGTCGTTGATGGGATGGTTATGGGGATTGATATCCACTTGGGGTTGGAAGATTTTGATGGTCATTGGGATGGTCTTAGCTATCCTTTTCCTGTTCTGTCTCTGTGTACAGTGTGCTCCTGCAATTTGTGGCCTCTGTGCTACTTCGTGTGTAAGGAGACCTGTCCAGAGAGAGTTACTAAGTAATAGGATGATGCTACAGCAACATATCGATGATCTGATGGATATAGATCCGGATTCAGATTGACATGGGTTTGGGTCTGTTGCCTATGTAAGGGCAAAAGGAGGGTCTGTAGTTCTGTGGTTTGCGAGTGAGGTCCGAAGGTTCCGAACCCGTTAAGTAAAGGTCGTCGTAAATGGACGATTTTGGTGTCAGCAGACCGCAAATGACGAGTGTAGCGTGTCTGAGTGTTTTCGCATGAATCGACATATGAGAACACTCCGTATTAAAGGATTTAGTCTGAACCTTCGGGTTCCATTTTGTGTACGGCAGCCATTTTGTATGGTTGCCCTCACATAGGCCCGATGACTGTGGCCGAACGAGTCCTTGAGACACGTATGCCGTAGCTGACTTTTGAGTGACCTGGCCGAACTGACTCCTTGCCCGAGGCTGACCTCGCTGAGCCAGTTCCTTGTTAAGCAGCTGGTCTGATAAAGATCAAAGAGCAGGACGTGCCCGAGTTTATGGTACACTGCTCCCACCCTTCTATCTCACTTCCAATCTGTTTCTGCCTTTCTTTTATGACATAATCATTGATTTGGGTTAAAGGTTTTATAATGGGTTTGTCCGGCCTGATCGAACAGGAAATCTGGAATGTGCTTGGTCATTTCTGGTGGGCTGGACAACGGAAGATGGGATTGTCTGAGATTGTCGTCATACGCTACTTTCAAAATGTTACACTGTCATTGGTCAGTTTGTATGCACCTAATGCTAATTTGAAATGTTGCCTGAGGCTTGATTTTTGGCATAAAAGACCATGCTCCGCTCATTGAATTTGTGCAGTCTCTAGCGAACCACCCGTGTTGTGCTTCGTAGATCTCTGTTCCTGGTTGCAGCCAATAAACTTTGGTCTTTGACGTCATCAAGAAGTATCCCGTGTCTCTGTTTGCCAAGACAGGGGAACTCGAAGGTATCAGGCGTTCTCCCTGACGCCGCTGGGTTCTAAAACCCGGTCCTTCACTGCTCTTCATATGTTAACAAACCTTGCTCATACCACTGTTGCAATTGTGTGTTGTATAGACGGTGGCTAGCAGTCATGCTATCTAAGGGCACTCTGACATATTTTACTTTGTTATTCAGCTGTTTGTAAGCTTCATCCAAGTACTTCTGTCTACCCCATTGAACTATATTTCCACCCTTATCTGCATTTTGTACTATACAATCATCATTAGTGGATAGCTTCTTAATAAGATCCATACAATATTTCTGCTGTTGTGATCATTTATTATGTATTGCACCAGTACATTTCCCCAAGTTCTTTAAATCATTTACTACCAGCTCATTATAAACATCCATTGAGTCTTTCATAGACAGAGGAATGAATTTTGAGTGTGGTCTAAAGTTCGTAGTCTCGCTTTCACAAATATTAATACCCTGCTCTGTTGCAATGTCCTCAATATTAGCAGGTTCTTCTTCTGATATAATGCTTTCTTCATTGGAGCCAACTATACCCATCTATTCCAGTTCAACCATTAAGTCCATGTGCTGTACCTGAAGATTACTCAGTTCTCCTTGCACACTAGCATTTGTCTGTATGGTAGGTGCTCTGTATTTGCCTGGATTGAGTGCAAAGTATTTTTTTAATTTTAGCATCCGTGTGTATTTGGAGATATCAATTCTTGTGGAAACATAATCAAATTCCAAAGGTGGGCAATACAGCAGTCCCAGTTGTGTGATCAAGGCCTCTGGGCAGGCCGAAACGTTATCCTGGGAGGCGGCGAAAAAACCAAATAAATAATTCTTCACCTGCAAGATTGGGTCGGCTCTCGTTTCTTCTCTGGTGGAGTCCCGGTGCATGGAGGATTGCTGGATTGCTGGAGGTTCGGGTTTGAGTTTGCTCTGCATATATACATACATACAAACATATGTATATATATATATATATATATATATATATATATATATATATATATATATATATATATATATATATATATATATATATATATATTACCTACTGGCGGTCGCCAGTAGGTAGTTATAGGTAGGGTTTTTTTCAATGCAAAATCTCAAAATTCTATTTGGAATAACTTTGGCACCGGTTGACGAATCTGCCTGAAAATGTCCTCAAATTTGCCTCGCGGAGCTCCGGTCCTTCCTTGAAAGTTTGGGGGGGATTCGTGAAGCGGGGGCTGAGATAAAAGGGGGGTCCCAAAACGTGTTTTCCCCATGTTAATTTCCATAGGGCGATCAAACTCACTTTTAGCCCGAACGGCTGAATGGATTTCCACCAAACTTGGCAAAATTGTAGGGACTGGTAGCCCGATGTGCCTAAGCTATGTCTCAAGATATGTGCTCCAGTGGTTTTTGAGTAATTTAGGTTCAAAACAATATATATATCTATAGGCGCGCCCCGGTACGCGCACCGGGGCGCGTACCGGGCGCGCTACGCGACCTGCGTGCGGAAAGCTGATTGGCTCTCGGGTGTCTGTAAACATTCCAAACAGTCCGGAGCGGCCGCCATCTTGTGTCTCGGTAGGATCGAGACACAAGAGGTGGCTAAAACAAAGGGGGAATTGACCATAATGGGGCAGAGTAGACCCCCCCTTGACCCCCTAGGTTTGATGTGGGGGCCAAAAAAGGGCCCCGCGGGGCAAAAAAAATAATTTTTTTTGATTTTCGCGGGGGGAGAGCCCGGTGCGCGTACCATGGGGAAAAAGAATGACAGTTTAAAAAAATGTCTTTTTGTTGTTTTTTTTTATATATATATATATACATACACATACATATATATAAATGCATATGCATATATATGCATATATGTGTATATGTGTGCGTGTAGAGAGAGGTAGAGGTGTAGAGGTGGAGAGGTAGAGGTAGAGAGGTAGCGGTAGAGAGGTAGAGACTAGTAGAGAGAGAAGTAGAGAGAGGTAGAGAGGTAGAGAGTAGAGAGTGAGTAATAGAGAGTAGAGAGTGAGTAGTAGAGAGTAGTAGAGAGCAGTAGAGAGAGTAGCAGAGAGTGAGTAGTAGAGAGTAGTAGAGTGAATAGTAGAGTGAGTAGTAGAGAGTAGTAGAGAGTGAGTAGTAGAGAGTGAGTAGTAGAGAGTAGTAGAGAGTAAGTACTAGAGTGAGTAGTAGAGAGCAGTAGAGAGTGAGTAGTAGAGAGTAGAAAAGAGTGAGTAGTAGAGAGTAGTAGAGAGTGAGTAGTAGAGAGTAGTAGAGAGTGAGTAGCAGAGAGAATAGTAGAGAGTAGTAGAGAGTGAGTAGTAGAGTGAGTAGTAGAGACTAGTAGAGAGAGAGTAGTAGAGAGTGAGTAGTAGAGAGTAGTAGAGAGTGAGTAGTAGAGTGAGTAGTAGAGAGTGAGTAGTAGAGAGTAGTAGAGAGTGAGAAGTAGAGAGTGAGTAGTAGAGAGTAGTAGTGAGTAGTAAAGAGTGAGTAGTAGAGAGAGAGTAGTAGAGAGTGAGTAGTAGAGAGTAGTAGATAGTGAGTAGTAGGGAGTAGTGAGTAGCGAGTAGTAGGGAGTGAGTAGTAGAGAGAGAGTAGTAGAGAGTAGTAGAGTAGTAGAGAATGAGTAGTAGAGAGTGAGTATTTGAGAGTAGTGGAGTAGGAGAGAGTAAGTAGCAGAGAGTAGTGGAGAATATTCCAAAGTTTGGCACAGCACCACTTGCACAATGAGTCCAATCAAATCATATCACTTAGAGTCCTTATTGAAGCGCTGAATCTTGGTGAATATTCAAATGCTTTTATTTTCCTTAACCCCTTCAGCGCGGCGCGAATTTTCGCCTGTGCTGAAGGTTCTAATGAGCCTATCGGCTCATGGCGGAACGGTTCCGTCATGAGCACAGCTCAACCGACGCTCATGACGGAACCGTTCCGTCATGAGCATGGAAGGGGTTAAGTTTATGTACCACAATCAGCCGAAACGTTTCGTTCTGTACAACAGAACTTCTTCAGGGCGTTCTTATTTCCTTCAAGTTATGTCGGTATCCTGTTGTCATATAACTAGATATTTCTTCCAAATGTTAGACGAGACGTAAGTACATTCTTATTCAAAGTGACTAGGTATCAATTTTACCCACACAATTCGGGCAGACTTGAGTAATTTATAGCAGCCTCAAAGTTAGTCTCTCAAAAATTCCAAAGTATAGGACATGATCATCCAAATCCAAATGTTTCTCAAGAAAAGTCATTTTCAATCGTTCGGAATATCGGTGTTTGGGCAGATATGACCCAGGGACCCCCAGTATGCAAGGGGAATTAGTCCCCCCTCTGCAAACGCGCCAGTGGCCTGCATTGCAGAGAGGTGCAAAAAGGGTGTGGCCTCATTACACCTCTCTGCAATGCAGCCCCCTGGCGCATACTGGAGGCTCCTGGTGGGCTAGTTGGCCCCCAGGGACCCCCAGTATGCAAGGGGAATTAGTTCCCCCTCTGCAAACGCGGCAGGGGGCTGCGTTGCAGAGAGGTGTAAAAAGGGGCATAGCCTCATTACACCTCTGCAATGCAGCCCCCTGGCGCATACTGGAGGTTACAGGTGGGCTAGTGGGCCCCCAGGGGCCCCCAGTATGCAAGGGGAATTAGTTCCCCCTCTTCAAACATGCATGGGGGCTGCGTTGCAGAGAGGTGTAAAAAGGGTCGTGGCTTCATTACACCTCTCTGCAATGCAGTCCCCTGGCGCATACTGGAGATTCCTGGTGGGCTTTCAGGTCTTATATAGTTAGGAATTAGCATTAAAATAACCTTTGAAATTCACTGAAAAAACCATAGGTTTCACACCAGTTATAGTTAGGAATTAGCATTAAAAAAACCTATGAAATTCACTGAAAAATCCATAGGTTTCACACCAGTTATAGTTAGGAATTAGCATTTAAAAAACCTATTAAATTCACAGAAAAAACCATAGGTTTCACACCAGTTATAGTTAGCTGGAAATTTTACTGACATAAAACCATTGAAATTCCCACGTTATAGTTAGTTGGACTCACTATTACTTGCGCGCCTGCAATGCACTGCTGGTGATGTCACATATTACATCACTCATGACATGGTCAGTGACATCACTCATGACATCACTGATCACGGTAATGCGTGGGAGGCAGGAACCACAACACTCCGCTCTGTTTGGAAGCATCAGAAGTAAATGAAGAAAATTATTATAGACCAAGCGTTGCATTAGGCATCTGCAGACAAAATCCAAATGCAGACTCCTCGATACTCTCTGGAAACACGGTTACGCGTGGTTAACCTCACAACTGCACTCCGCTTCTAAGGAAAGAGTTAATGTGACTGTGAGGTGAAGAACACGGTGGCGCGTGGTTATTTATCACCACTGCACCCCGCTTCTTTATTAGATAATTCCAGAATAGGGAGCGTGTGGACACCCTTGCCACAGCGCTCCTCAGTATGCCTGTAAGACTTTAGTATAGCATAAAAGTGTAAACAGCAGCGCGTGGTTCCAGTAACCACCGCGCTCCGTTTTTGGACAAAATAGGGCAATCAACAGGAATGAAAACAAGGTAGCGCGCAGTGCCTACCACAGCGCTCTTGAATGCAGCAGAACTCATAGATGATACCGCCACCTTTTTACTCCGAGACCAACCCCCGGAGGTCTTCAGTTTGGTGGGGCATTCTCTTACATAGTGTCTTTTCTTGCCGCAGAACATACACAAGTCTTGTACTCTACGACTTTCTCTTTCATCTTTGGATAAAGGGGCTCTGACCGCGCCTATTTCCATGGGCTCATTACCTGACTCGGAAGCAGCCACGGTCCTACGAGGGGTTACATCTGGCCCAAATGACCCCTATCCCACCTTCTCCTCTCTCCTCCTCTCTCAGCCAATCTGCCATCTAATCTCAGGGTCAAACTAATCATGTCTGCACATGTGGCAGGTTGCGGGTCTATTTGAGCTATAATGTCTTTCAATCCCTCCCTTAAACCTTGGTAAAATAACGACATTCGTTTCTCTTCTGGCCACGCAGTCTCTGCCTCCAACCTATTAAAAGTAGTCAAGTATGTAACCAGATCGTTTCTCCCCTGTCTGAGATCTAATAACTCCCTATTGGCACTAAATGTAGTTGCCCTTCGGTCAAAAACCCTTTCAAACTCAGTCCGAAACGTTTTTGGACAAAATAGGGCAATCAACAGGAATGAAAACACGATAGCACGCAGTGCCTACCACTGAGCTCCGTGTAGCAGTTGCTTTGAGGCTCCTACCTCCGAGACAGCCTCTCTCAGCCAAGGCGCTCAGAATCGGGGAAAACCCAGTAGGAGATGGGACTCCTCGCATCGGGCAGAATCCTTCGGCTCGGACGAACGACGAACCGGAAATTATGCGCAACATTGTGCGTGCACTGGTAACTGAAATACTTCCCATCCCCCAGGAGGATCATGGGGGATGTAGTTCTTTTGTATGTACAATGCAGGCGCATCATCGTGAATCCTGACATTAGTGGCTGTATTGGTGAGTTGGTGTGTCAGTGGTTGGATAATTGACTGTGTGAGTGGCTCTATGGGTGGGTAGGTGGTTGTGTAGTGACTCTATGGGTGAGTGAATGGGTGTCTGAATGGGTGACTGGGAGTGTAAGTGGCTGTATGGGGGGTGAGAGGCTCTTTGAGTGTGTGTTTCCTTAAGTGTGTTTGCGTGTGAGTTGTATTGGAGAGTAAGTGTCTGTGTGAATGCCTGTATGGATGAGTAAGCAGATGTGTGAGTGCTTGTATGGGTATGTGAATGGGTATGTAAGTAGATTTGTGGGTGTGTGAGTGAGTGTGTAAAGAAGGCTTGTATGGGTGAGTAAGTGGCTGTGTTGAGAGGTTGATAGGGTGAGTGGCTCTGTGAGTGACTTTGTCGGTAAATAATTGGGTGTGTGAGTAGCTGTATAGATGAGTGTGCGGTTATCTAACTGTCTGTGTAGGTAAGTAACTGGTTGTGTGAGTGGCTGTTTGAGAGTGAGTGGGTATGTGAGGGATTCTCACGACACCCGCCTGTGCATGGGAAATGTAGTATATTGTTAGACGCGAGGCAGGCGCCGCAATGCAGAACCTGATATCATGCCCTCCCTCCTAGCGCCTCCTAGGTACAGGCTTCGCGGGAAATCTCCTATGAAAGGAACGTACCAACACAGGTGCGTGCACATTGGAACAAGGCTCCCATGAATCATCCTCAGCAGCGTAACCCTTGTTATTCACAAAAGGCAACCCCTGTTTCATGGAGCGACCGGTCGCCTTAATACTCCAAGTCACCCAAGCATTTGGGGTCTTTTGTTTCCTGAGGTTGTTCAAGAAATTCTCCACGCTTAGTACGCAAAACACTTTAGAGGGCTCCACTATAGCCTCCAAAGCAATTTTTGCACCATCTTCCTCCTTGCTTTCTAGTCGGGACAGGGTGTCTGCTTTCAGATTGTCACTCCCTGGACGAAAAGTCATCACAAAATCATTTCCTGCAAAAAATAGCATCCACCTCATTTGTCTTTGTGTCAGATGTCCAGCTGTTTTCATGTACTGGAGGTTGCGGTGATCAGAATTGACAGTTACTGGAAATACAGCCCCCCCATAGATATTGCCTCCACTCCTGAAACGCTCTTTTTATAGCTAACAGTTCTTTTTCAGCAATTGTGTAGTTCTTTTCCACCGCACTCAAGGTTTTTGACAAATAAGCCACAGGATGCATTTGTCCAGTATGTTGGTCCCTCTGGGACAAAACGGCTCCGCCATGCTTTCACTGAACACATCACTAAAAGACTGATATTCTATGGGTAATGACACTTCCTTCTCAGCCGCAGTGGCCACCAAAAAAGGAGAAGACAAAACCCCTGCTTAAGTGGGCTGGTAGGAAGTGAAATGATCTTGGCAATCTTTAGATAGGAATTGTACTGACTTCCTTTTCCAATCGATAGTGGGATTGTGATAACTCAGCCACGGCATATCCAAAATGATCTCGTACTGAGGTTCTTCTCTGATGTTTAAGGATAAGGTTTCTCTATGTTCCACTTCCGAAACCGACACAGTTAGCTCTACCATTTCTGTTTGTTCCGTAATCAATCCTGACCTTAGTGGCTTGCCATCCACTGCCCATAACTCTTCAGGTGTGTCTCTATTTACCCTGTTTAATGATAGGCTGGAAACTAACCCTCGGTCTATGAAATTACCCGTGGCACCCGAGTCAATCATTACCAAGACCTGGTGTATTTTCTGGTTACTCTCTAGGCTCATTGGAAGAATGATATGAGATACTGTGTCCTGCAATGCCTCAACTGACAAAGAAGGTATCTGCAAATGCTTAGCCACCTCTGTATCTCCTATCTTTTCCTCAGAACTATCACCACTCGTACCTGTAGAGGATACGGCCAATTTTTCCCTAAACCATCCTCCAGTAGTCTTTGGTTTAGCTGGGCAGTCACGAACATAGTGCCCTTTTTTAGCGCAGTACATACAGAGTCCCTGTACTTTGCGGCTATCTCTCTCTTCTCTGGTTAATGGTGCTCGAACCGCACCTATTTCCTTAGGTTAATTTCCATCTACTGGAGGAGACGAACTCCCTCATGGAATTTTATCATTCCTAAAGTAACCTCTGTCCCATCTCTCCCCCTCTTTCTGCCAATCTAACATCTAATCTTAGAGTGAGATTGATCATATCAGTGCATGAGGTGGGTTGGGGTCAATCTGAGCTATTATCTCCTTTAACCCTTCTCTCAAGCCTTGATAGAAAATCGACATTTGTTTCTCCTCCTGCCAAGAGGTTTCCGCTACTAAACGATTAAAGGTTGTTAAATATGTAACAATATCATTTCTTCCCTGCCTTCATTCTAATAGTACTTTATCTGCGCTGAAAGTGGTTGCTCTTCTGTCAAAAACCCTTTCGAATTCCGCCCTGAAAGCTGACCAATCAGACAAGACCGCATCAATGTTTCTCACAAAAGGAACAGCCCAATTAGCAGCGTCCTCTATCAGATAAGAGATGGCGAAGGCCACCCGAGAATGATTATTTGGAAAGGAAGCGGGTTTGCAGGAAAAATGTAATAATATTTGTGTTAAAAACACCTGCGTTTTAGTGGGATCCCCTGAATAACGTTCTGGACTGGCCAAAGGAATGGGTGGAGGGACCGTAACCTGAATCTGGGGATTAGAGAGCGGGGCGTCAAACAGATTCCTAGTTAGTTTGTCCACCCTTTCTCAAAAGGGCTGTGGTTTCTGCTCTAGAAGCAGCTAAATCCTGTTGTACTAGAACAAGGGCCTGAAGGACATCCTCTATGGAGGCCATTACCCCCGACAAAAGGATCGGGCGGAGCACAATTCTTGGGCGCGTAATACTGTCAGGATACGCTCCGCAGGATCCGAATGTCGTAGATAAGGGTCAACCTCCTGACGTCACCAACACCCTGAATTTTATATACAGAGTGTTCGGGCTATAAGGCGAGGGAAAGGAAGGGAAGGGACAGCAGGGACAAGAACCTGAAATGACAAAGAAACAGCAAACAATGTAAACAAGGTTCACAATCACATCTACACTCATGAATTCTCGCTAGTCCTGCATACCTGTACAAATTGGAAGGACCCCTTTTCTGCCTTCAAACTTAAATAATAAGTATATGTATCCAATCACTGTAAAGCAAAAAACATCTCATGAGTATCTGGATGGATGGGCCCTGTTCTGCAATATACTGGCTTTTGGAAAACAACCTACGATAAAACACATAGGAGTTGCATAGGATAATGTACTGGGTTTTATCAACATAACATAAATTGATCCTTTTCTTTCCCGTATGTTAACTGAGAAGAATACACAGTTTAGGCAAGATGTGAGGTGCAACACAGCCCCAAAATCACTCCATCATACTCCATGTCCCCTGTAATACAATCAATGTATGTAAAGACACACAAACGGTAACATGAGGCTGCGACCACCTCTATATTCCGCTCCTTCCTTAAGAACTCTGTACGCTCAATACAAGTCTGTAACCGGTATCGTGTGGTTGCGACCACCACTCCCACTCCAGGTAAGTATTCCCTAAACAAATATGACATAACATATAATCTGGCAGCGTGTGATTGCGACCATCACAACCGCTCCGGAGCAATTGGTTCCAAGACAAAAGTCACCCAAATAGAAAACAACCGGCAGCGTGTGGTTGTGACCACCACTCCCACTCCGTTAAGATACAGTTCAAGAATTACGGCAACAATTAGGGTGTGCTGAGATTAAGGGTCTTCTTCTCCCAGAAATGCTTCTTACACAATAGAAATGGCAACACAGGGTTCAATCTACCTCCGTGTTCCTCTCCTCATCCCAGACATACTTCCTACACAATGGAAATGGCAACACAAGGTTGAATCTACCTCCGTGTTCCGCTCCTCTGCCGCCCCAGGATCGATGCGCATAGGATCAGTGCCAGTCTTACCAGCCTCAGGAACTCGGATGCTAACATCCGTCGTAGCTCTCACCAAGACTACTTGCCAGATGAGGTCCTGCTTCAGCAACAACCCGGAAGCACAGAATTACGCGCACTGGGTGCAGCGCGTTAGCTCGTGAGATACGTCCCGACCAGGAGGATCATGGGAATTGTAGTCATTCTACCCCCGAGACCCGCCTGTGCATGGGAAGTGTAGTATATTGTTAGACATGAGGCAGGTGCCGCGATGCAGAACCTGGCAGTATGAATGGGTGTGTGTGTTGTTCTGTGGATGATGTCATCAGCAATGTCATTTGAGATGTCATCAGTGATGTCACTGACTATGTAATATGTGAGGTCATAAGTAGTGCATTGCTTTGGCATAAGTTATACTGCTAAGGTGCCCCCAAATTAGGGGAGCTGCACCTATGGCAGTCATGCAGGACCTGCGCAAGTGGTGGGGGCAGCGGCGTGAACTCCGCTGCCCGCACCGTTGCTGGGGATTGGGCCTCAGGCGCTCAGTGGCCCGGAAGCGGCCTAATAGCTTCTGGGTCACGCCCATTCCAGTGTGCTCCAGGCCCCCCCCATAAAGGGGTCTGCGGAGCGGTGAAGCAGTCTCTTGTCCACTCACTACTCTGCAAACAGGACGTCCCTGGTCCCCTGTCTGTCGTACCAGGATTACGCATTTTTGTTGTTTTGTCTTCTTTGTTCGCAGGTCGATGTAGAGTAATGCTAGCACACTCCATTTCCGGCTCTGCAGCCACAGTCCGCCAAGTGCCTCTGGGAGCACACAAGCTTGAGTGTCGTGTCTCATCCAACCTGAGTGAAATTATGGTTTTCCCGTACTTTTTGATGGCTCTGGCGGGCACGCTGGGCTGTAGAGGTGAGACACATTATTTATTGAAAGAGTAATGTGGGGTTTTTGATGCTTAAGGACCCAAACTCCCACATGAAGGCTAAAGGTTCGAGGCAGTGGGGTTTTCAATGGGGTCTTCAATGGTCGTGTGCATCGTTTATAATTTCAGGCTGGGTAGCAAGTGCTGGCCTATGTTAGGAAAGATGCACATGAAAGATGCGCAGCCTATCAGTTCCTTGTGTATGTACGAGAGACATGCGTTTAATTTTGTCAACTCCTGGTGTGTGGGACATGTGCATAGAAGGTGGATTGCTACTCAGTCTGTTGGAGAAAGGTCATTGGGTCAGGAAAGGAGTAAGGCCAGTACAGTGAGGATGAAAAATGGGTATGGTGTAAGGAAGACGGTAAGTAGGGCAGGTAGAAGGCAGATGGTGACAAGATCTGATGGGGAGGGTTGTGACAGGGTCTTGTGCACATACAAATGCAATTTGTTTCTGGTCCAAGGAGAAAGACCATTGGATCTAGAGCAAGGACAAAAAATTGCTAGTGGGAGGGATGCGGAGGGTGTATGGCGGTGCCCAAGGTAGGTAACCTGGAGGGCAGACGGGACCCCTGTACAAACTTACTGCAGAGAGGGGTGAAAGGAGGTGGGCTCCTCCCCTTAGGGAGGGGACCTCCAGGTTGACCAGTCAAGATCTCACTCGTAGGCTCAACACAGGATATGCAGGGAAAAGTTTAGATATGGTTAGGAATTTTCTATGCATTAGAGTCTACCTTAAGGACAGCCAACCATCAAAATTGTGATTAATACTGTACATTGCTATAGGTTTCTGCGTATAATTTTGAAAAGTGATATTAAGTGCATTTCTTACTGTTATTTGTTTGATTTCCTAATAAATACAGCTGGAGTTTACGACCCCTAACTCAAAAGTTTAAAATGTGTGGTGTGAGCTGTCTTTAGGAATGGGGGATGATCGAGGTACAGGTGTGAGGATCCGTGGTTAGTCATGGGAGGGGTTGGGATTTGGCGGTACCTGCCCATATGCCGAGGCGCCCCCAAACAGGGGAGCCGCGCCTATGGAAGTCACGCCAGACCAGCCCATGTGGTGGGGGCAGCAGGGTGGCAAGCCACTACCAGCACTGTTGCTGGGAATATGGCCCCAGGCGCTCAGTGACCCGAAAGCGGCCTAATCGCTTCTGGGTCACGCCCATTCCAGTGCTCTCCGGCCCCCACCCATAAAAGAGGCTGAGGATCGGTGAAGCAGTCTCTAGCCACTCACCACTTCACAAACGCCCTTGGGGGGATAATTAGGGTGTATGGGGGTGCCTGAGGTAGGCAAACTTGCAGGCAGGCGGGCTCCCTGCACAAGTTTACTCCAGGGTGAGACGCAGAGGGTGTATGGGGGTGCCCAAGATAGGTAACCTGGTGGGCAGATGGGCCCTCTGCACAGGCTTACTCCAAGAAGGGACGCAAAGAGGTGGGCCCTTGCCCTTAGGGCAGGGGCCCTCACAGGTTGCTCAGTCATGATCTCACTCGCAGGCTCAACACTGGATATGCAGGGACAAGTTTAAATATGGTTAGGAATTTTTTATGTATTAGAGTCTATGTTAAGGGCAGCTAACCATCAGAATTGTGATAATGCTGTACATTGTTATGGGTTTCATCACCCTTACCAAGGTAAGATTATTTGTTGGTCCTGAGGAATGCTGAGCCATATTGAGGCTCTATAGCTGAAACATGTCGACCCCTGTAGGACATAGGGTCCAAATTTGCACGATCCTATACATGTCCGTTTCTTCACTTTGTTTTTAACTGAGTTAGAGCTAACCCCCTATTAAAAAGAATTTATTCGGGGAGCAGCCAATACTCATTTTAACCTGCACTGATTTTTTGATTACCAATCACCTACTAATAAGAACCCGATGAAGACAACTGGTTACCTACCTTGTGGAGGTGCCTGAGGGTTCTCTTTTCCACTCAATACTAGCACTTCTGGTTACACACGCCTTTCTTCCTTCCCTTCAACCCTAACAACCCCCCCCCCCCCCCCACAGCGTGTCTTTTTCTCCCTTCCTTTTTTTTGGTGGTGGAGACTAATCTACCTGTTTCTCAATACCTTCTTCTCCCCGGTTTTCATAAATGTTTTTGGGAGTTTCTTTTCTTTTTTAGGTTGCTCTCTTGTTGTTTAGTTGTATCTAACCCAATGGGTATGAGAGTGTTCTATATTACCCTTTCTCTTACGTTGTTTACATATATATTTCTTTAAATAGTAGTCACGTTTGCAGATTGATGGAGAAATCCGATCAGCTCACAAGAATACTGCTCTGTGGGACTTATTGGAGGGAACAGGAAGGCTTCTTGGCTCTCAAGAACCCTCAGCATCCAAGAGGACTTCATCCCCCAACCAGTAGTGCACCAGGAGGCGCATTTGCAGAGTGGTGTAAAATGGTGTGTGGCCTCAGAAGACCTCTCAGCAATCCAGATGTGTAGGACTTACTGGAGGTAACAGAACAGGAGGGATTGTTGGCCCCCAAGGACCCACTGCAGCTAAGGGGACTTTATCCCCTAACCAGGAGTGAGGCAGGAGGAGCGTTTTCAGAGTGGTAGAGAAAGGGGGTGTGGCCTCTGAAGTCCTCTCAGTAATCCTGCTGTTTGGGACTTACTGGAGGTAACAGGAGGGCTTGTTGGCCCCCAAGAACCCTCTGCAGCCAAGGGGATGTTATCCCTCAACCAGTTGTGTGCCAAGAGGCCCCTTTGCAGAGTGGTGGCGAAAGTGGATGAAGCCTTTGGCAAATAGCTGGGCTATTTTTTTTCTTTAAAAAAAAAAAAATTCTTTGGGGAAGGGGCCCAGCCTTTAAATATATATTTTTTAAATAAATAAAAGGGAGGTGTTGGAGCGTCCCCCATCCCGAGTCATTTCAGTTATGGGAACCATGTCCTCTCGGGCCTTGCCTCAGCATCCACTTGTCACTGATGGGGACCACGGAGGGAACCAGAATGCCCCCGTCGTCCCTGCCGGCTTCCCACCTCCTGCGGAAGTTGGCATTGCTTTTACAGGGAGGGAGCTTCTGAGATGCAGCTCCTTCTTTGTCATAGCAATTGTGCTCCGCTTTCAGCACGCTTCCTGAAATCTGAGCACAGTTTGCTATGGCTTGGCGGTAGCAGTAAAGCTACCGCCAAGCCATAGCAAACAGCTATGTCCCGGAGGTGGGCACCCCGGCACATAGCAGGATATTTTTACCCTCAGATTATTATCTCTAAAGCTACTGAATGGATTTATACCAAATAGCAACCTCTACCTACCTGGCAAATTTGGTATAATTCCGTTTAGTAGTTTGGGCTGTAGTCGTGTCTTAAGGGCCTATAGAAATTGAAATTAACATGGGGAAAACATGTTTTTGCACCCCCTTTTTTTCGGCCCCCACTTGACAGATCACCTCGAAACTTTCAAGACATCAGCTGAATTGAGCGCTAAACTAGTTTTGAAAACTTCACGAGGATTTGTCAAACTATGCCAAAGTTATTTGCAAATGAAAAAACACTTTTCCTATGGAAACTATATCCTAACTATAGCTACCTACTGGCGACACCATCTCCTCCCATTAGAGTCGATAAAGGGGCAAAGCGGGGCGTCAAAGTCTGTTTATTAAGGTATGGGCATGACGCGTTTCGGCGTGACCCTGCATCTATTTGAACTTTTTGCCACGGATTCCCAGACCCTCCATGAATTTGCAGCAAAATAAAAAAAAATGTTTTGCTTTTGCTGGGAGGTGGAGGTTCCCCCTACCAGGCCTCAGGGAACAGGGTATGCTTACCCTGCCCCCTTACGTCTATTTTTTACGCCTCTTCAAGGAGTAGGGACTAAGTCCTAGGATGCCTGGCGCCACATCGTTGTTGATATGGTAGCAGCCAATCAGATGTTATTTTGAGATCTGTCTGCTCAGCGTATTCTCAACTGCATGAAATAGTCAATGTTTTTGAGGCTTAGGTACTCAAAAACTACTGAACAGACTTACACCAAATCACAAAAAGCATGTTTTCTAGACAAAGGTCTAGTTTTTTGCCAAAGTTGGAGTAAATCTATTCAGCCATTTGAGTTGTAACTGTGTCTAAATTTCCAATGGAAAAATGAATGGGCAAAATGTATTTTGGAGCCCCTTTTTCTCAGCCCCACTTGATGGACCACCCCAAAAATATCCAGTTTGGAGCTAAGATGAAAGAACATATTTAGCCTCACCACTCCAGTCTGGTAGCAGCCGCTAGTACAGCCCACCTATTCCTTTGGTCTTTTCATGTGTCAGTCCCATTTTGCCTGTGCCCACCACAGCACACAGCATGGAGCACTGGGTCTGCCCGCTCAACTAGCTGCTCTATTCATGGTGAGTGACAGCACCTTTGCTTGTGCACAGATCCACATTTGCCTAAAAAGAAGACCACTTTAGTGTCAGTGCTTGCCAAGGCCAGACCTATTATCTTTGCCAATGCTGTTTTTTTAATCAAATGGTTTTGGTGTATTCCACACAATCACAGCTTCATCATTTTTTGTAATTTTTTTGACTTATTGTCGGAGTGTTTCTTAATTGTGTGATCAACATTGTCAACAGCTTCCAATGAATAAACCAGGAGGCTTTGTTGTGTCGTGTTCTGTGAAGTCCTTCTAGGAAGACTGTCTCCAGAGCTATGAGAGGAAACTTGAATCTTTTTGATTTTTCTCTTTATTTCTATGCATTTAGTAAAATGGATTGAGACAGTTTCTTTGAATAGGGCGCCTGACCTGGTTTGTGCCAGCATGTACCTTAATTGGGCTGCGTGGCAAATCAAAGTATTCCAGGCTTTCTTGGAGCATAAACATGCTACATAGCAAGCTCAAAGAAAAACAGGCCCTTCCTCTTCAGATAGTGACTTCGACAAGCACAAGCAAAGGTCAGACCACTGACAAGGGGGTGCTTTGACTTCTGTTGAATGGCTCCTGTCCAAGTCCCTTTAGTACAACTGTCATTTTTTCGAGGGCCAGGGAGCCGATCCTTTGGTAAAGGAGCAATTCATGTGCTATATCTTATCCATATTCGGGTGCCTAAAAAGTCATGATTGCTCCTCAAAGCTTAACTGCTGCCATTTTATTGAAATAATATGTCACATATTTTATAGTCAAAAATGTTGCAATTCGCAAAACAGCTGCATTTGTGACCACCAAGTAGGTTTTTATATGTACTAATCCCATTTTAGGAGTCGGTAAACTGTAAATTGGGATAGAAAACATACTCAGTCACCAAAATAAAGATGGACCCCACTAGCAAATCAGATAGCTAAAAAAGTTGTCCATATTAGCAAATTAGGACAGTTTTAAACTTTGTGTAGACACACTGTATATGTGTTTTGTAAGTTATAGGAGACTGCATACATTTGTGCTTGCTACAGACAATGTTTTTGCTAATATCAGGAAAATCAACAGTTACAAAATGCCCACCAGACCATAAAACGGTTCCACACACTACCCTGTCAGACCAGCCCTTCAGGCATTGCCAGACTGCTCTATAGGCCAGTCCGTCTTTGTCTGTAAACGTTTACTGACTCCTAAAATGGGACTGCAAACGGATACTGATTCGCAGTGTGGATGGGGCATGCTGTAGGTGTCTTGTCTAAATTGTGACTCAATATGAATGATATCAATGTGTTTCAAAAGTAATCCAGTCGCTAAATATTAAAAAAATTACCAACTCGCAAGTAATTCATTAGCAAAAAGGTAGGAGTCCCCGAGGGCCCACACGCCATTTGGGAATGTAGTAATAAAGGTTGTTGGAGAGTAGACTGTGGTCCAGTGGACCAGTGTCAACATTCAAACAAACTTTTAAGAAAAAGTCATTTTTTTAACATTTTATTTAAAAGCAGTCACAGACATGGTGGTCAGCTGACTCTAGAAGGCCACCATACCTGTGACCAACTTTAGAGAGTCGCAAATTGGGATTTGCCTCATGAATAATCATTAGGCAGGGCAGTTTCTGACTCACTAAGATTCCTTATTTTGCAAACTGTCCTATTAATACATAGGTAAGATTGCAAAATCAGTTTCCATTTGCAAAGACAGTGCACAATTTGCAGCCACTTTTTGCAAATTGAATCTTTGTATGTCAGGCCCATATATGTGTTGGCCACCTTACACAAATAAAAGATCCCTTTCTGGCTGTACACATCACCTCAGTTTTCAATATGATTCTGAATCACTGGTGTACTCAAGAGTGAATCTTTTCATATTAAAAAATGGAAAACGCTCCAGTAAATATTTTTAACTAATAAATTACTGATAAAAAAAGATTGATTATCAACAGAATTAAGAAGTGTACTCAAAGCTCATGGGTATGAAGATAGATGCAGGGTAGATGCTGGAAGGTGACGGTGACCTCAGACACATCCATTCTGCTGAACATGGTGTCTTCTGTGGGGGTGTACTTCTGGTGGATGCGGTGGGCAGCACCTTCGGGACCAGGTATTGAATGAGTCACATACATGGACAGAATATACCCATGATTGCTGCAATGTGCTTATCTATGGCCTTGTTATATTTTTAAGTTTTACATAACATATGTCTTGTATTATATGTATAGGTAATGTATGGTGAATATGGTTTGCACAAACCGTAGCTATTCTTTACAATTTTAAATATACTGCTGTAGTAGGTATATAAACTGGTCTCTCGGGGGTGTTCTCGTTGCAATTACAGGTAATGGAATGTGCATATTTGTCACACTGCTTGACAGTAAAGGAGTCTCAACAAGCACTGGGCTGTCTTTTCACTGTTGGAGGTATAAGAGATTGTAGAAAGATTGTGTAAGCTTCATTTCTTAAGGGCAGAAAAAGTGATCTTCTATCAAACTTTTACTTACTTCCATCCCGTATTTTTAAATTGTGCCACTGTGTCCGTTCTTCCTTCTGCCTGCCTCTTCTGTACACAAGTTACTCTAAATCTCATGCCTGTTCGTTTAAGGCGCTTTTGGGAAACCATAACTATCTTATTAATTCCAGTAAGCAATTGCATCTTACATATCCCTCTCTAATGATCACATGTGTAAATAATGTGCTGCAAAGAAACTGGCGTGAATGCGTGGAATAAGTATGACAAACTAACTAATGGTCTGACCGCTAACTTTGTGCTCCTGGGTAGCGTGTTAGTCACCTTAACGCACTTGGACGCCTCGCCAGGGATAGTAAGCGAAATATAAAATGCAATTTAAACATTTAAACAACGTCAACATATTTTGCATACATTTGCATATCTGGTGGATACAGGGAATCTCTAGTTTGTTTTTTTAGTCATGTTACCTGTGATCGAAGTTGAGTTTTTTTTTACAGGCAATTCTGAATCCAGCTCTGATAGCAGGGCCGGACGGGAATCTTAAATCAATCAACACCGCATTCAGAATGGGGTAACAGGAGTATAGTTGGGTGATAGCAACCCAGCCAGCTTTCAAAGGACCCCCTCGCTCTGCAGCCCATCGAGAAAGTGTCAGCCTGGCCTTTCCTGATAGCAGTATACGATACCCGCGCAGTGGAGGAGTTTGGAAGGCCTGTTCAAGGGGAGCTTCTTATTTGCCAGCCCTTTGCGAGGTAGAGTTTAGGCGAAACATCTTGGTTTCGTTCACACAGTTTCCTTTCTTTTTAAATTGTATATGTTTGGGTCTCCTCTAAACCAGTCGATGTCAGAGGCAGCGCTTCTTGAGAACAGTGAAATCGATTCCCTCAGATCAATACAGCGCTTTAAGGTTCATTTCCAATCCAGAGTTTCTACACAACATATTAGTTGCACATTCGGTCTCTCATCAAAATGTAGGTGTGATTGTCATGTCCGGGCTCTGCATAGGCCTAACCAGGAGGGTTGTTCAAGAACGTTCCTGGAGGCATGAGGAAGAAAAGTGGGCTGCAGGAAGGGGCCTTTAGGGAATGTGAAGAGTTGCCGGTTCCATGCGCGTGCCAGCCGGAAGTCCCAACAAGGGAGGCCTGAGTGAACGTGCCACGTGACGCAGGGCCACTTAAAGCAGCTGTGGTAAACATCTTAACGCAGTGAGGCCGGCGGAGCTGCTTTAAAGCGATGTCTACGTTAATGGCAAACGGGAGCTTTTATCTCACGGCGCAAACGGCACTTGATCTGCAGAGAGAGGCCTCTTAAGCCCGGCCTGCCTCCCACAGCCAGGTACCCATCTCCACGATAATGGCATAACCACGTCAGCATGGCTTCTCACGCCCGCGTGCACGCCGGGCCAGCGTCCAGATGGAGAGCCGACAGTCACGCTTGACAACCCTACCAAGTAGCCATGGCGTCATACCGCATAGAACACTCACCATAGGTCGCTTTTGGGTGTAGGGGTTTATTTATTTATTTATAAAGTTTCATATAGCGCGAACTTGATCTCGAGTTGTGTTTAGATGAAAAATAAGCTTTTTGATGACAAATAACGACCATTGCGCTCTCGAACCCTCTCTTCCCCTTCTCTCTTTGGAAACCATACACTACATTTTTTCCCCAAAATCCACTGATAGCGCGGGACCTCCCTGCAGGAAGCCGTGTTTGTTTTCGCGGGCACTGATAAATCACACACTCATCACCATAAAAGTGTGGGCCATAAATCCATCGGCGGGGGGGGGGGGGGGGGGGGGGGGGGGGAGTGCAGCGGCTCCAGATGCATCGTGATTCTCACCTTGACTCCGAAAGCCCTGGACAGATGCTGGGTTTGGCGGCTTGTGCTGACTCCGAAGCCCTGGGGTCAGGGGGCGGGAGCGAGGCCTGTTTACAGAGAAAGTGTGACTGCGAATACTGACCCTGGTTTAACCTTTACCCTCTTGGGCATGGGCGAGTGATAGCGTCCTGAAGTCGAGAGATATATGGCCCTGCCAGCAGAATCTACCTGAATCTGCATAGGGGACCTGGTGCCCACCAGGGCCCCGGTAGGATCGGGTGAACGCAAGATTATCTAATAACAGAAGAGTTTAAGACAAAAAAAGCATACACTCAGATACAACTAACCTGGGAGATATCTTTGAAAATGCAACTTGAGAGTATAAAAATAAGTTATGTTTTTGTTTTCTATTTTTACAGTAATATATTTTGGTTATCAGAAACCAGACCAGCTCAAGGTTTTTTTTAAGCTGTCACATGTAACACTGTAATCCTTTGACAATTTTGTGTAAATGCATTTATTCATATGCATACACTGTCAGGGCGTTAAGGATGTGTTTGGTGTTGTTGACATTTTACTCTTAAAAGGCCAGATGTCTATAAGTTATGCATTAGAGAAGAGTTATCAAATTGGATCCAGAGGTCAGATCCAGTACATGACTTGTATATATTTATTTATATATTTATGTATATTTATACATGTTTAGATGTATGTATTTATGTGCTTAAGTAATGATATATACTGAAATAATGAGTAAGGTTAGGACTTCCCTTTGGGACCCTAGACATGCAATTGGTTATTCTGCCTTATTTCAATTCTAAATCACTGCCATGTTTGAAATTACAAGATAATCATGCATTCATGCAAACTATATAATTATGTTTTTTCAAAATATAGAATGCCATATGCTTTAGAATGAACGTCTATGTATTTTAACAGAAATTGAGTAGCATTTAAGATAAACATGTCATTGAATAAAAGTGTATATACTGCTGTGGAGAAAACAAACGTTGAGTCTGTTCTCAATTTTCCTTATGCACTGTCACTTTAAAAATGAATGCAAACACCAGTACGTCATGTGATTAAGGCCCCTAGGGGCTGAAACGCGTCATGGCGGAAAGCACGAAATAAAAATAATTGCACAGAGAAAAAACTGCTGTCCGTTCCATTTCTGGCTCCATGGACATGGAGTGGTGAGGATACGGCTTACTTGCAATTTTGTCCGGGCCGGCTTTCTCGGACGTTACATACCCCCTCTCAGGTTGGGCAGTTTGACGGAAAGCCGGTGCCGATGGGAAAACCGGAAGTGAAGGATCTCTTGGAGGAGAAAGTCAAACATCCCTCGACGGCGGGAGTAGCCTCCACCGGTGCGGAGCTTCAGTGTGGACTGGGTCGGATGACACGCACTCCGTAACAGACGCACAAGGTACGAGTGTCCCATCATTGTCGAGTGAGAGGTGTGCAAGGCTCTAAACGGCACGGAGGAACGCTGCTTAGCCGATTCTATAACTGTGCATAATGGCCGCCGACGTACTGCGGGGAAGAGAGGAGGCAGCGGAGGAAATGTTTGTAGAAGGGGCAGCTGCACGCATAGAAAAGCCAAGTGTTGGCGATAGTAGTGTCAGCGGAACCCCGAACTTAAAGGAGAAATATAAAAGGCTGGAGAAGCTGATGCGCTCGGAGCAAGCTAAGTGGTGGGACACCGATCCCTATCCAAGTATTTGAAGGTGGGTATGGTGCCCCGTGGCTTGAGAATTATGCTTGCTCCGAGCTATGAGAATCCTAATCCTAATATGCTCCGTGATTGGGGAGAGTGTAATTTGGATTCTTCTAAAAGACTGATGAAAATTCCGATTGACTACGTGGAAATTGACAGACAGGACTTGCAGAATCAAATTGACCAATTGAATGTTGTAATAAGGGCTATTGAAGGCAATGATGTGATTAGCAAATTCAGGGAAGACATGACAGTGAGGCTGAAAAAAGAAGAAGACATAATAAAAAAGCGCAAAATCTACAAGTTTCAACATGATAAGAACGATTATGACCAGGGCCAAATATTTACTTTTGCACGCAAATATGATGCAGCCAGGTCTAATTACAGAAAATATGAAGAGCAAAAGGATGAAAGAGCCAGGGCTGGCCTGAGTAGTGGGTCAATAACTACAGTAGCCTCAGCCTCTGATCTAAGTTCATCTGTTGAGACTGAATCCGAAACAGAGGGTACCCCGAGAGGATTAAGTGCACGAAAACATACGCTAGTTGAAGAGGTGGGTTTTTTTTTACCGGAGGAAAGGCGGCAAACCTTACGTCCCAGAAACACGATTCAAAAACCCAACGCAACAGGAGGAGAAATGTCAAATGATGGAAAGATGGAAATGCAGGCGCCAAAGCAAAGATATCCAAACCAAACAACAGGGGTTGGAGGCGCAAACAACAATAACAAAACAACAAACCATAATGCAAAACAGTAATACCAACACCATTATCAATCTTTCAGAAATGGTGCTGGATTGGAATATGATTGTGGCCTTGAGGAAATATGAATTTTTATGATCAATTGTGTCTCCTATCTTAGACCCCAACGACTCCGTGTACATGCTACAAGTACATGTATGTTCCCTCCACTTCCAGCTATGAAGACGCAAATACATTTGCGTCCACATTAACATGTCCTCTTTCAGATCCACCATGAATGGGTCGAATATTCCGTTCCTAAGTATGCCTTGCCAACGTCTTTATGTGGTGTACTTTACACGTTTTTCAGTTCTGGTGAAGTAGGCCCTGAATTCTGCCATCGAGCCTTTTCCTGCCTTCTGACTCTGAATATCTCAGCCTGGGCCTGCATCTGTATCCGTGACCTTTGTCTTACTCCCTGCGCGGCTAACGGTGCTTGGTTCAGCCTGTTGCCTGCCAAGACTGTATTCAACCTTCAAGCTATCTGCTCCGCTCCTCGAAAAATACATTCCTGTCTAGTAGTTCAAGTAAACATCCTTCCAGCTGCAGAGCAAAGGGCCCGGCCTCACTGTCTCCGTGCAAGTAATTCATAGCTCCTGTTACCATGGTAGGCCCATGCCCCCTCACATCTCATGCAGACACGTAGACGCTTATACACGCACTCTCAGTCAGTATAGAATAGCCTCTGTCCGAGAGACCTTTTCCTTCCAGATAATACAGTTCCTTAAACATAAGATATTAGATACGATTTGGGATTAGGTTGATCTGACATCCCAGACTTCTGTCTCCCCATGTAGGGCTAAATGTCAAGTCCCCTTCACCCTCCAGTTACACGTCAATCACACGTCATGCTGCCTGCGAGCGCATCCTTGTCATGTATTTCTGCTGACACTGCAGGATTCTCTTGTGGATCCACCCACTTGTGACATCTTCCTAATGACGTTTCTAGTACACGCCTTCATGCACGCCTATTGTAACGCCTTTTTCATTACGTATGTGTACTCTTATCTCTCCTCTCAGCTGTTACGCCTTCTGCATCTGCTTTACTGTAATGCATTGACTATATATATGATTAATTGTCAATAAAGTATTGTCTGTCAGTCCCTTCCCGAACCTATGTGGTGACGGAACGGTATGCCACCTTGGTTCGAACCAATACCAATTCCTTTTTAAGGAATAAAACCCCTTTTGAAAACCTCAAATATCACGGATTTTTGCCTCTTCTTTTTGACTGAGTTATTCTTATTGAACTTTACCGCATAAATTAAGTATAGGTAATTAAAATTTACCACATAATTGGCGCCCGAACAGGAACCCCTCCACCACCCCACGCGCCGGAGGTGCGTTGCAGGCCTAGCCCCCTGCCACAGCCGGACGGACAATTACGCGTACCCGCAGGATTTCCTGTATCTCCCTCAGACCAACGGAGGTGACTGAGGCTGCGATCAACACCCAGACGAGGCGGTGAGGAGTGCGGAGGATCCCGACCAGAGCCTAGCTGAGAGAGCAAGATCCGAGGTATACAGAGGCCCACCAGGTTCCGAAGTATCTACGTCACGAGTCGAGTCCAGTCCAGAGTTTCCGAGGCCTTCCGTTCAGTGCTTCCCGGTGAGTACCATTGCTGGGGACGCATCTAGACGTGCGCATTAATTTGTGCCGGTCAAGACGGGTTTGGGTACACAGACCTGGTCTGCACTGTTTAGCAGTGTATCTGTACTGTTTAGCAGTACATCCAGTATCATGCAGTTTTATTCTAATTATTGTTGTTCGTTTTAGAATGTTTTAATGTTTTTTTAAAAAAAAAATGTCGTGGTATGAGTGACTGTTCGATTTTCATTATTGTGGTTATTGTGTTAATTGTGTTCATATCTAAGTAGGACCAAGTAGCCAGACCTTTTAAGATGCCGTTATTCTCCAAATTAAGACAGATAAAAACTAGAAAAGGGATACTCGAGGAAGCCGTTCCTATTCCACCTAGGGACACTCCAGGGTACTTTATGTACCACAAACATGGCCTAGACGCCGTATTGTATCTTGATTTATGGGTGGACTACACCAAGGAGCTACCAGAGAATCAGAGATGGCCCGCTGCTGGGACATGGGATGCAGATTGCATCGTGAGAGTAGAAGAAGCATTATGGAAAAAGAAAGCCAGACAATCACAGAAAGATGCCATTGAATTATGGTGTAAAGAATCGCATAGACGTACAGAAAAAGCACACAGAAAAGAAGGGAAAAGTAGAGAGGATTCAGACAAGGCCCGAGAAAACGCATTAGTTGAGGAAGGTATCCGAGTAAAAATAGAACAAGTAGATAGACAACGAAACACTCTTATGAATGGTATTTATCCTCTCCTGACCGAGGGTTTACCTAAGGCCACCCCGGAAGTACCAAAGGATCTGCCACCTCCATTGCTCCCGACTAAAGTGCATCACAAAACCGCAAAGGACATTTTCCTTTCTTCCTTTCTAGACGATGTAGCCCCCGCATATGTTAATGCCGCACCGCCACGTACACCCCCTACTGGCGGCGCTCGACCCCGAGATGTTCAACCCCCACCTCCGCGACAAGCTACTCCTCCTCCCGTTCCAACCCTTCCGGCGGTTCCTCCTGGTCTTCCGGCCGTTCTTCCACCTCTTCCTGCACCTATTCCTCCTGCTTTACACCCGAACAATCCCTTCGGTTCCGGCGCCTCAGGAGGCGCGTCTGGAGGGGCAGTAGGTTTCCAAACACCACCACAAACACATCGATGGACTTATAGGGATTTAGCGCAGCAACGTACACCTCAATCAGTCGATTTTGATATATATAAAGAACGTCTAGCAGACTGTAGATATGATCCAGTACCTGGTAAAAAGAATGACGACAGAATGATGCTCGCATCAATACGATTGCGACGAGTTACAAACTTTTTATTGACACTACCTGGAATGGTCGATCATCTAGATCGAATATATCATTTTGTTCTAACAGGGGAAGGCCCTGAAAGTATTGGCGAGGCCATGGCTTACCAAAAAGTTGATACTCAAGGCAAGATATTACGGTTTTTAATAAACTGTCTAATAAGAGAAATGGATAGGCCGGGTGCAAACTCGGACGAAATAGAAGCACTTCATAGATGGGGTCAGAATATAGCAGACGGGAATCATGATAAACAGGCTTGTATAGAAAACATGTACCGAAGGATCAGAAACACAGTAATAAAGATACATGAAAGAAGACAGCCAGCACCAGAAATAGATTCAGACAAACTTGAATCCTCAGGGGATGAGGACGCACCAGAAGAGACAGCAGGACAAGCACAATTACCAGTTAGAGAAATGATAGCTTATGTAGGTAAAGGAAGACCCTTTAATAATTCAATGCGTCCAGTACGTCCAGAAAGTAAAAGAATTTTTCAGGAAGCCATGTCTAATCCGAGAACGCTTGAACACTTATTCCAAGCCACTGACAACAGACTTCGAGAACGAATGGGGTACCATGTACTCGATTCTATGGATGAACAAGAATTAGCTAGGTCAGCAGTACAATGGGCTGACAGTCCTGAGAAATATAGTGATGATGCGTTAGCACACACGTTTTTGAATATGTCTCCAAGTGAACAGCGTTTAGCTGGTATGTACATGATACAACACCTACTCATATTGTATAGAAGCCAACACTCCGATCCAGGTCCCCTGCCTGATATATTAGTAGAACTACTTAAGAATAAATGGAGAGGTCTAGGTACCGACCTAATTAAAGTAATTCTAGAACATCGGCACAGATATAGTGCCTTCCTATGTCCACACCCTGATTCAGCACACTCCATGGAAAGAAAAATGTATTACATAGACAGACAGAATCCGTTACGAGAAGTGCACCCAGCTCAGAATGCTGATAGTACGCTTAGACGCGTGTTTGTGTACACGCCCATAACTAAAATAGAATTATTGGAAATGAAAAAACTAGTACCCAGCCATGACAAAGATCCCGCAGGTTTTGACCGTGAAATTAAAGATATGCTACTCATGGGTGATTACACCTATCCTGACCTTATGAAAATATTGAAAGTATTACTGCCTGCTGGTATTTACGAGAAACTCAAAGAAAAAGAATGGGAAGTGGGAAATGCGAAGATTGATTGGACTGCATTAGAAAACGAAGAAAATACCCGAGTCCCAGGCCTAGGGCTTGGGGACAAAGTTAAAGCATTACCAGGATTGTTAGTACAAGTATTGCCACGTTTATTAAGCACGAAAAAGGAAGACTGGGGTGCAATCTCAGCCTGCAAACAGAAACCTGATGAAGACACTAGTGATTTTTATTCCCGATTTGAAAAATGTTTTGGCATTAACAGCGGCCTGAAAGCAAGTAGCGAATCATATCCACATCTTTTTGTAACAAAATTAGTCGAGAATTCCCTGCCCCAGGTTAAGAACAGAGTACTGAAAGTCGAAAGCACTTGGCAAGCTAATACTCCTTCACAAATGTTGCAAATGTTACAGTATCACCAGAATAGAATTAGAGAAGAACAAGAACATGAACAAAGACGTATGAAAGACACGAAAATGAAAATGTTTGTTGCTCAGTCAGTTCCAGCTGACGGTCACAAAAAGGGTGCGACCCAACCCAGTAATTTGACGGCTCCTGTTAAAGGGACATGTAACTATTGCAAACAGCCAGGTCATTATATAAACGATTGTGCAGTTCTGAAACACAATATCTCCACGGGTAAAACCAAGGAGAGACCGCGTCCACCTAGACAAGATCAAGCCCAACAACAAGTACCCCAGAATATACAGCATATACCACCTATGCCAGCTTCACAACAGACCGTAGCAGTACCACAGCCACAGCCTATTGCCGCAACACAAAACACGACACAACAGATGTACCAGTATGCACAAAATGATTACCCCGATTATCAGCGATACACATGAAACAGCCTAGAGAGGGAGGTTGGCTTGCCTCTTATTGAGGTTCCTGTAGATAAAGAGGGTCCTTATGTACACAGTCAAGTGTTAGGGAAAGACAGAAAGTTTTTAATTGATACAGGGGCAAGCAGAACAACAATCAGTCACGATGAGGTTCCAGGGGCACCCCTCTCAAGCTAACAGAATGTTTCCCTTGGATTTTCAGGAAAGCCTATTATTAACGAAGTATCGCAACCTCTCCCTCTTGCAGTTGGTCCTTGGACACGGACTACAGATTTATTGCTTACAAAATCATGCCCAGAAAACTTGTTAGGTATAAAGACACTGAAAGCTCTAGGAGCTATAATATGTTGTTCTCCGGAAGGAGTACGATTATTCTTGCGAGATTTTAAAGGTCACTATGTATTGAGAGACATGGATCACCGATTACAGAATGTCCCTGCACATATGTGGGCACAAGGCCCCACTGATGTAGGTTGTATGCACATTACACCATATCGAGTCACACTCAAGGCAGGAGTGGTATTACCACGAATTCGACAATACAAGTTACCTCCAGATGCTGTAGTGGCTTTACTGAAAATCATTGACGAGCTCATTGCACAAGGAGTGGTTGTGGAAACCGACTCCAATGTATGTAATTCTCCTATCATTCCAGTTCTTAAACGTACCGATCCAAATACACCACCAGTCTATCGATTAGTTATTGATCTGCGCGAATTGAATAAATGCATTGTACCACAGTATCCCGTGGTTCCAGATATCTCTTCATTATTAACAGCTATTGATTCAGAAGCAACGTTCTTTACTGTAATTGACCTCAAGAACGCCTTCTTTAGCGTCCCAATCGATCCGGAAAGCCAATACTTGTTCGGATTCTGTTTAAATGGACGAAGTTTCAAATTTGCACGCGCACCTCAAGGATTCACAGAAAGCCCCAGCATCTATAGCCAAGCATTGAAAAGACAACTTGACAGTATCCACATGCCTGTTAACACTGCCCTGCTTCAGTATGTCGATGATCTGCTGATCACCGCCCGAAGCGAACCCGAATGTGAGAATGCATCACTGACGGTTTTACATTTCCTGGCTGAGAAGGGGCATAAGGTATCCCCTTCGAAGCTGCAATTCTGTGTTCAGCAAGTTGTGTACCTTGGTCACTTGCTGTCCAAAGGGGGGAGACAGCTCACACCTGATCGCATCCAGTTAATTGTAAACATGTCACCACCCAAGACACAAAAGGAGGTGCGGGCCTTTATAGGCCTCACTTCGTACTGCAGACAATGGATTCCCCAATATGCATTTCTAGCAAAACCACTCATTCAGTTGACAACCCAGGAGGCAGCGACATCGACTGTCCTTCCTTGGACTCAGGAACATACACAAGCTTTTGAAGACTTAAAGAAAGCCTTATGTCAAGCACCCGTTTTAGCAACACCATGTTACAGTAAACCTTTTACACTTTTTGTCACAGAACGTGAAGGTACTGCCTTGTCGGTACTCACTCAGGAACAAGCAGGTTCACACAAACCGTGTGCTTACTTTTCTAGCACATTGGATCCAGTAGCCCAGGCTCTGCCTGCGTGCTTGAAATCAGTTGCAGCGACAGCTTTAGCAATCAGACAAAGTGATTCCATAGTATTAGGACATCAATTGACAGTGCAAGTTCCACATTCCGTGGAAGTTCTTTTAAACCGTACACAGACCCAACACTTGACTATAGCAAGACTGACAGGTTATGAATTGACATTGTTTCAGGCACACATAGAAATCAGACGCTGTAGTACATTAAATCCTGCCACACTTTTGCCATTAAGTGGAATAGACCCATTGGCACATGATTGTATTGAAGTCATTACTATCACGACGAAACCCAGACAAGACTTGACAGACGTTCCATTACCAGATCCAGACCTGACACTTTATGTAGATGGTTCATGCATGAGAACAAGTACAGGAGAATTAGTGGCCGCTTATGCAGTCACGACAGACACCGAAGTTATTGAAACCAATTGTATCGACACATTTTCAGCTCAAGCAGCAGAGCTCATCGCTCTGACACAAGCCTGTATTCAAGCCAAAAATAAGAAAGTCAACATATACACAGATTCACGTTATGCATTCGGAGTCGTTCACGACTTCGGAGTCCTCTGGCGAGAGAGAGGTTACTTAACTTCTCACGGTGCCAATATCCAACACGGTCCCCTCATCCAAGCTCTATTAGATGCAATACATCTACCTACTGCGATATCTATCATAAAGTGTAAAGCACATACAAAAGTCACCGATACCATCTCCCAGGGTAACGACCTGGCAGACCGAACAGCTAAGCAAACTGCCCAGAATCGAACTCATGTAACTGACTTGACAAAGACAATAGTTCCGACACACTGCATGACAGTTAGGGATCCCGCCCATGATGTAATTGACATACAGACACATGCTACACCAGACGAAATCAAGAAATGGACTGAACTAGGAGGGATCCAAACAGATCAGGGATGGATGACGAAGGGAAAATCTACATGGTTTCTCCCCGACTCTATGGTTCAAGTCATCATTAACACGATACATAGTCCAGCACACCTAGGAGAAAAAGCCATGCTAGATAGTATTCAACACATATGGTGCAATAAAAACTTACGAGCAGCAGCCAAACAAAAAGTGCGTACTTGCATGATTTGTTGTCAGTTCAATCCAGGTAAAAGCATTCCCGTAGAGCAAGGTGGATTTCAGCCTCCCGATCACCCTTTTGAAGTCCTCCAGATGGATTATATCCAGATGGAACGTTGTCGAGGATTCAAATATGTCCTCGTAGTTGTATGTGCACTTTCCCGATGGACAGAAGCATATCCAGTTCCAGATTACACTGCTCCGACCACTGCCAAGCAGCTGGTTCGCGAATTCTTCCCACGGTATGGTTTGCCCAGTGTTGTGTACTCAGATAATGGTCAGCCATTCTCATCCGAGCTTGTAAAACACATTACACTCCTGTTAGGCTACCAGTGGAAATTCCACTGTGTCCGGCATCCCGAGGCAGCAGGTCTCGTGGAGCGCCATAATCAGACTCTGAAAATCCGACTTTCAAAAATCTGCAGAGAGAAAGGCGTTGACTGGATAGTAGCTTTGCCAGTTGCGCTCTTCTACATGAGGATGATAGCGCATTCTCGAACAGGGCTATCCCCGTATGAGGTGGTCTTCGGTAGGCCACCAAATATGTGGGGGACGCCCATACCTCGTAAAATAACAGATGTTGACTGTATTATGCTGACAGATTACCTTGCCTCCTTGATGTCTGCACTACAATCTTGTCGTTCACAGGTAGCTGCAGCCTTTCCCGACAACACCGAGGTGAAGCCCCATGAAGTGATTCCTGGCGATTTTGTTTTCGTTCGCAATTTCGACCGGAGAAGTCCGCTGGAGCCCCGCTGGCAAACGCCGAAGTTGGTTCTTCTGACGACGAGGACCGCTGTGAAGGTTGAGGGCAGGAAAGGGTGGCTACACTCGAGCCACGTTAAGAAGTTTCACGGACTCCCTTCAGACTTGAACTCTCAGCCCTGCCCCCCTCCACAGACTGACTCAAAACTCCCCCTGGTTGAGAAAACCGCTTCCCAGGAATACAAACTGAAACTACGGTCTAGCAAGTCAGACAGTTTAATTGTTTAAGTCCTCCCCTAGGTGAATCGGTTAAATTAGTTTCTGACATGTATCCCCTAGACCGAGATAGAGAGAGAGATAGACAGAGACAACTCAAGAAACGTGCATATTGTAAATCACTCCGTAGTCACTGTATAGTGACATTATTGATTATGTTTTTCCTAAGTCTTCTGATTATTGCTGCCAGTATATTATTGCATATCTATTACCCTATTTTCAAGCGTGCACATTCTGCTTTCAACGTTACTGCCGAACATTCTTTTAGCGAATTACCTCCACACGAATTGTCTTACAGACTTGCGCTGCGCAACAACACATTCATTAGTATGTTACACCATTCCCATCTGACCAACAACGCTACAAATTGTTGGATATGTGGCCGACTCCCTCCCTACCAGAAATACAAGGGAGTTCTGCCCCTCTTTCCGTACCCGTTCACACACAATGGTTCATGTGGTGCATGGTTTAGTTTGATTAATTCTTTAAATTCTGATACTGTAGTTTATGAGGGAAATTGGGTTTGGGGAAACCTGAACTTAGTTTTGCTTAAAACCTGCTACCCTAACAAGGAGGGACTGCCAACCAGGACAGGAACTGATCTAGAAAATGAAGTATATGGATTAGGTAACTTTACACTGAACCTCATGATTTTGAATGTAGAATCCGAAGCTGCACCAGTCTTACCTGCCATGTCAGTATTACCAGTCACAGGTGAATTATGCATTAGAAAGAATGGTTCAGTACACTTAGGTCATAGTAAATGTACTACTGTGGTCGAGTTTAGTGATCAAGGCAAGTCTACATTTAGAGCTACCCGTCATTCCTACTTCATTTGTGGTCATACCGCATATATACGCTTACCTTTAGATTGGGATGGTACCTGTTACATTGCATTCCTTCTGCCACCTGTTTTCCTAGCCCCTCCTGACTACCATAGAAATACCAATCTAGTAAACAATAGACTCCGGAGAGATCTCCCGATTGTCGATTACACTGAAACGGCATGGGAGCAATACACAGACTTCAATAAAGGTTTCTTTCCCTACTTAGGTGCTGTCTTTAATAGTAAACTGATACGCAAATTAACTAGAACCCTCGAAGCAGTAGTGAATGAGACTACCTCTGCCCTAGGCAACTTAACAGAGGAGCAGTCTGCGATGCGGATTGTTGTTCTTCAAAATCGTCTCGTCCTTGACGTCATCCTGGCCGATAGGGGCGGAGCCTGTAAGGTCATCGGGTCGAGCTGCTGTGTTTTCATTCCAGAAAACGCGCCATCAGTATACAAAGCTATAACCCGTCTTCATAAGATTGCAAGTTTGATACATCAGAATCCAGGCACCTGGACTTGGTCCGGTTGGTTCTGGACAACGTTGACCGCCTGGGGATGGAAGGTCCTATCCTTCCTAGGCATTGCCCTTCTCATAGTATTCAGTTGCTGCCTATGTCTACAATGTGGGCCAGCGATATGTGGTCTGTGTGCCACATCATGTATTCCACATTCAAGTTCTCATTCAAAACGCCATAAGAAGAAAGAAGAGCAAATGATGTTACGTGAACAGATTGATCGATTCATGAGGATCGATATATCATGAAGGGTCCGTAGGGGACAAGGAGGGAATGAGGAAATATGAATTTTTATGATCAATTGTGTCCCCTATCTTAGACCCCAACGACTCCATGTACATGCTACAAGTACATGTATGTTCCCTCCACTTCCAGCTATGAAGACGCAAATACATTTGCGTCCAACGTTAACATGTCCTCTTTCAGATCCACCATGAATGGGTCGAATATTCCGTTCCTAAGTATGCCTTGCCAACGTCTTTATGTGGTGTACTTTACACGTTTTTCAGTTCTGGTGAAGTAGGCCCTGAATTCTGCCATCGAGCCTTTTCCTGCCTTCTGACTCTGAATATCTCAGCCTGGGCCTGCATCTGTATCCGTGACCTTTGTCTTACTCCCTGCGCGGCTAACGGTGCTTGGTTCAGCCTGTTGCCTGCCAAGACTGTATTCAACCTTCAAGCTATCTGCTCCGCTCCTCGAAAAATACATTCCTGTCTAGTAGTTCAAGTAAACATCCTTCCAGCTGCAGAGCAAAGGGCCCGGCCTCACTGTCTCCGTGCAAGTAATTCATAGCTCCTGTTACCATGGTAGGCCCATGCCCCCTCACATCTCATGCAGACACGTAGACGCTTATACACGCACTCTCAGTCAGTATAGAATAGCCTCTGTCCGAGAGACCTTTTCCTTCCAGATAATACAGTTCCTTAAACATAAGATATTAGATACGATTTGGGATTAGGTTGATCTGACATCCCAGACTTCTGTCTCCTCATGTAGGGCTAAATGTCAAGTCCCCTTCACCCTCCAGTTACACGTCAATCACACGTCATGCTGCCTGCGAGCGCATCCTTGTCATGTATTTCTGCTGACACTGCAGGATTCTCTTGTGGATCCACCCACTTGTGACATCTTCCTAATGACGTTTCTAGTACACGCCTTCATGCACGCCTATTGTAACGCCTTTTTCATTACGTATGTGTACTCTTATCTCTCCTCTCAGCTGTTACGCCTTCTGCATCTGCTTTACTGTAATGCATTGACTATATATACGATTAATTGTCAATAAAGTATTGTCTGTCAGTCCCTTCCCGAACCTATGTGGTGACGGAACGGTATGCCACCTTGGTTCGAACCAATACCAATTCCTTTTTAAGGAATAAAACCCCTTTTGAAAACCTCAAATATCACAGATTTTTGCCTCTTCTTTTTGACTGAGTTATTCTTATTGAACTTTACCTCATAAATTAAGTATAGGTAATTAAAATTTACCACAGCCTGGATGAGGAGATGTCCACACAAGTATTACAGGAAAATGACTCTGTTGTGATGAATGCCACACTGAATACAGGATTCAAAGGTAAATCAAAATTCTTTTCAATGATGCCCAAAGATTCTGTGGACACAAGCCATGAAATTGTCACAGCGGAAGTAAAGAAGTGAATTACAAAATTGAAAAAGAAATGACAATTAGGAGAAATAGACAACAAAGGCAGTACCATCAATTAATTAAGAAACTGCAAGACAATGACTCTATAGTAGTTCATGGCTCTGATAAGGGAGGCAACGTGGTTATATGGCCCCTCAAGTTATATCAGGAGGAAGCATTAAGGCAACTGACAGATCAAGACTGCTATAGAATCAGTAATCGCCAAGCAACCAAGGAGATACAAAACATGTTGTTCACTAAATTATTGGCCTGGAAGAGTAAAGGATTACTAAATCAAGATTAATTTAAATTCCTAAAAAATGACTACCCTGTTTTGCCTATCATGTATCCATTGCCCAAAGTACACAAGAACATTACCTGTCCACCAGGGAGACCGATAATCCCAGCCAAACAAGGATTATTGGAGAACATTTAGGTATATATAGACTCTTTTTTACAGGAACATGTAAAACAACTCCCATCATATGTGCGAGACACAACAGATTTTTTAAAACAAATTCACAGTTTCCAATGGAATAAGGAATTTTTACTGTTGACATTGGATGTCTCTAATCTATATACGTCAATCCGACACGAGGATGGTTTGAGAGCTTTGAGCTACTTCCTAGGCAAAAGACCTATTGAGTTCTTTACGCACAATAAGATGTTACTAGATCTCACAAGATTCTGCCTAGAGAATAATTATTTCATGTTTGAAAAGAATATTTACCATCAAGTAAGAGGCGTAGCTATGGGGGCAAGCTTTTCCCCTAGCTACGCCTGCTTACATATGGGATGGTGCGAATGTATAGTTTTAATAACAGAGTTTGCCGAATATCTATCCAAAAATGTAATCAGGTGGTTCAGATATATAGATGATCTTTTTATAGTTTGGCAAGGAGATAGAAGGAGTGCTGATGAATTTGTGACGAAACTGAATGTGAATAATCTGAATTAGCATTTTACCCATGATATCAGTGAGGTCTCTGTCACGTTTTTAGATGTGGAGGTGTTTATAGTTAACAACCAACTTGAAACCAGGTTGCACCGCAAAATAACAGCTGGCAACTCTATACTCCACTCATCCAGTTTCCCTCCAAAACACACGATTTGTAGTATCCCATATGGGGAAATGTTGCAGATTCGGAGAATCTGCAGCAGGGATGAGGATTTAGAGATAGCTCAGCAACAATGCAAAGACAGGTTCAGTGAGAGGGGATATGCTAAGCACATTTTGGATGATACAATGAAACATACCAGGAAAATGTCCCGCACTGATTTGCTTACAAAAACTTCTAAGGGTATGAAAAGCACTCCTGGGGTACCATCTCAAACTAAGGTGGACAAAAAGAGTAACAGCCCTAGACTTATCCTTAACTATAATAACCAGAAGGATAGTCTTTACAGAATTTTCAAGAAAAGCTGGCATTTGATTTTAAGTGATCCTATTTTGGGTGAAAACCTGCCACGTTCACCTGCAATCACTTACAGACGGGCTCCCAGTACCAGGGATCCGGTGGTGGACAATAGCCCGGAGTTGAAACCCAAGAGCAGCTGGCTATCTAACTGAAAAGGGTTTTTCAAATGTCAGTCTTGCAATGCAGGTATGGTGTAAATAAAACAGCATATGCTACACCATTCAAAGACAAGCCCTGTACAATTGACAAGTGGTTATCGTGTAAGACCGAATATGCAATATATGTGCTGGAATGCTCTTGTGGCCTGCAGTATGTGGGAATCACTAAACTGCAGGTACACAAGAGAGTGCTCCAGCACCCAACGGCCATCACCAACTCAGACGAGTCCTATCCTGTCACAAGACATTTTAAGGAGGTGCACTCAAATAATCTGGAGCATCTGAAATATTTTGTGATAGATAGTGTTCAGGTTTCCAAGTGGGGAGGTGATAGGGAAGCACATCTTAGGCGCTTGGAAACAAAATACATATTAGAATTAGACTGAAAAACTCCCAATGGACTGAACAATACAGAGGACTTATACACATGGCTCTAAACACAACAAAAACAATCTGCATATAATACTGTGTGAAAATTAGAGTAGCAGCACCAGCATTAATCCAAAAAGTTGTTTGTTCCAAATATATACAAATGTAATTTTTACTGTAGAAAATTGGGTTTTATTACATTTTAGCTGTGATAAAATGTAGGAAACTATGCAGGATTTAAACCTTTTTTTGTACATCTTTTTTGCCTCCTCCACCCATTTGTTGTTTCCAATTTTAGTCACACAGGATAACTGAGATGTACAGCCCCAGTGTTGACTATAACATTTATTCCATCATTTTGGTTGTATTAGGATTCCTAACGTTGAAGGTCAACCGAAGGATGATCACCAATTTGCACATCATGGCACTGGTCACTTTCCAGCAGTATGTATCATAATAGGACTTATGTTCCCCTAAGGCATGGTTCAACAGGCAAGGCAGATATGTATTTGATTATGCTAACTGGTCCCTATTAGTGTCTAGTATAGGTAAACCTTTCATATATATATCGGGCCAGGTGTTAATGTACACAAGTGGGGAAAAACAATATTTGCACAGATCAACCGCGATATTTGCACACATTTTTTAAAGGATTTTAGAAATGGGTATTGAGTACAGCAGTTTTACTATGTTATAAATATGTTTTTATTTATTTATTTATATATTTATGTATATTTACACATGTTTAGCTTTATGTATTTATGTGGTTAAGTAATGATACATACTGAAATAATGAGTAAGGTTGGGACTTCCCTTTGGGACCCTAGACATGCAATTGGTTATTCTGCCTTATTGCAATTCTAAATACCTGCCATGTTTGAAATTATAAGATAATCATGCATTCATGCAAACTATATAATTATGTTTTTTCAAAATATAGAATGCCATGTGCTTTAGGATGAACGTTTGTGTATTTTGACCGAAATTGAGTAGCATTTAAGCTAAACATGTCATTGAATAAAAGTGTATATACTGCTGTGAAGAAAACAGACAGTGAGTCTGTTCTCCATTTTCCTTATGCACTGTCACTTTAAAAATAAATGGAAACACTAGTACGTCATGTGATCAAGGCCTCCAGGGGTTGAAACGCGTCATGGCGGAAAGCACGAAATAAAAATAATTGCACGGAGAAAAAACGTGTCCCTTCCGCTTCAGGCTCTATGGACATGGAGTGGTGAGGATACGGCTTACTTGCAATTTATATATATATATGGACTTTTTTCTGCACTAAATAAATAAGAAAAAGAAACTTTACTGGTCCGTGTCCGAGTGGTGCTTTTCCTGGCTGTATGCTACTTCGAAGCTAGGTGAGACGGCGGAATGTACGATATATATATATATATATATATATATATATATATATATATATATTTTTTTTTTTTTTAAATGCAAGTGCCCTAACTGGCAGGGGTTGTTGGGAAAGTAAGGAGGTGTTAAAGAGAGGATTAGTGATTAGTGAGGACTTTAGAGGGACATGCAACCACCCACAAAAGAGTAAGCCCGTTCCAATTAGAAAATTGTGCTTCTAAAGTTGCTACAGCAAAACAATAGACATTAGACATAAAGCAATAGTAAATGTACTCTAGCTCAGACAAGGAGTAAGTCCAATCCCACACTAGGTCAACCACTGGTACTGCAGTACCCTTCCATAAAAAAATAATAGCAGCTTGGATTTAAGATATGACTGGATAGGAAATAATGCTAAAAGAAATGACTTCATTTAGACCTTTAAAAATATTTAGGTTAATTAAATGTTATATATATATAAATGAATGTTAAATAATGTTTAATACATATTACATTAATAATGATATTTTACTTTAAGTGGTGTTTTTAAATAAATCTTTAAAAAATAATTGTATTTAAAACTAAAACTATTTACATAATATATTCACAATTAAGTTAATAGTGCTGTTGTATATTTTATTTTACATGTAAAATAAATATTAATTTATATTAATATTGAGCATAAAAATATTGTTACTTTTTTCAAATTGTAATAATCTTTTTTACTTTAAGCTCGCACTGCCTTCAGCCCAATGCTCTCAATCGTGTCGTCATGAACACCCATTTATTTTTTGAACCCCATGTATGTTCTGAACTCACCCCGACACCTAGAGGATGTTCACCTTGCAGGAAGTGCTATACAAAACTCATAGAACAAAATTGCAGAAACTGAATATCTGACTAAAGAAAATAGTCTTAAGAAATTAGGACACATAAACCACACACCATGAACAGTGGTTGCATCACTGATTTAGAGTAGCAAGTTTTACAGCACACCTAGTAGAGAAATAAATAATTTTGTTTGCTTGTAAAGTAAAGGACCCGTTAGTGGTCCATTTCAAAGCCTGTTTCTAAATAGTGTCAATGCTAAAAATCCACCCTACATTCAGCTTTGACTCACACTCATTCACGCTCACATGGGCTTTCTCCCTCTCCCAGTCTCTCACACACATTCTCACTTTTACTCACGCTCTCTTTTTCTCACTCACTCTCAGCCTGCAATGACAGAGGATATACATGAAATCTATCATGTAAAGACTGCATTAAAACTTAAACAATAATCATATATACTAATCTATACTACTATTATAAAGAGAGAGCTGAAAACTTTGAGGCGGGTAAACTCAAGAAGTACAGCACCAATCACAACACCCAATACAGCATTGTAAAGGGGAGTTGCAGCAGATGGACATAGGCTATGCAGGTGTCCACCATATACATTTGAAATGTAAAAGAACCTTAGAGGTAAAATAGTCCCTTGTGGGCGTTGGCGTGGGCGTGGGCGTGTGAAACTACAAACATTATTACTTTGTGGGTGTAACCGTTCGCAGAGCGGTGTGGGCGTGTCAAAGTCGTGCCACAAATTTAATAACAAAAAAATGGCTGCATCATTCAGTAGCGCGCATTTCCATTCGCGAGTTATAATCACTTCTCACGCGTCCGTATAGACGGACGTATACAAACCACAAGGTGCGCCGCATTCACGCACATTGCCATTGATGCGGTGTTAATAATATATGTTGAGAAACAACCTTTATGGGCATAAGCGTTAACGTTGTCCACCGGGGACAAAATACAATTACAATAAAAAGGGGCGCGCCTGACCACAATTACAATAAAAAGGGGCGCGCCTGACGCAAGCAATGTGCGCGCACATTCACGCTTCACCTTGCCCTTATCATCATAGTGTGCCCATAACTAAGTGCGACGAAAACTTTGTGGGCGTAAGCTTACTCACAGGGGGATTCGCAACATTATGGCAAAATAAAGGGGCGCGGCTTTCGCCAACGTGGTTCGGATCACTTCTCAGACATATGTCTACAAACGAGCTGCGCCGCATTGAATGATCCTTCACATCCAAACGCCTATTCTTCACTTTCAAACATTTAGTGGCTGCATTAACAAAGACAATAAAGTGGTGCGCAAGCGCAATATTCACTCACCGCGACATTTACGCTCCATCGGCTACAGCGGGAAGTAAAGGCAGCCTCACAACAAAACGATGTAACAGACTTCAATATTTACTTTCAAGCACAGATTCACGCAGGACAACACTTAAACATGAGGACGCACACACAACCAAAGAAATGCTAATACGGCCCAGCTAACAAGCCACATATGTGAAACACAACGCGTGCGCAGGGACTCATAGCAGCCCTCGCAAGCACACAATCACGCGGGACAATACTTAAAACTGAGGATGCACACACAACCAAAGATCTGCATATACAGCCCACATACCAAGACACACATGAAAAATGATAATAATAACACTGCATGCAGAAATTTGGAAAAATAAACGTTACGAAAATACGATAAATTGAAGGGACACTGTCACATTAACGTCTAACTCAACATACTTCGAAATTACATAACCAATATACTACACAGCACTAAAAAGAAAAAAAGCTGAGGACGCACACAGAACTAAGGACATTCAAATAGGTATGCCTGTCTCTAACTTAGATTAACTCATACATAAAGTATACCCCGACATTGAACACATTCTTAGTAAACACTACCAATGGATTTGCGAAAGAGCTATAGTTGCACCCAGAAACAGCACTGTAAAACATATTGATGATCACATACTACTACAAATACCAGATGAGCCAAAAATCTATAAATCTATTGATACAGTATTAGATACTCAAGACGCCGTACATTATCCTCAAGAATTCCTAAACTCACTTAACCCTTCCGGACTTCCGCCTCATTTACTCAAAATAAAAGTTGGCATTCCTATTATGTTATTACGGAACTTACATCCGCCCAATCTATGCAATGGGACATGCCTACAAGTTACAAAGCTTTTGCAATATATCATTGAAGCAACTATTCTCTCTGGCCCTGCAGCAGGGCAGTTAGCTCACATTCCTCGCATCCCCATGATACCTACTGATCTACCATTTCAATTTAAACGCTTGCAGTTCCCTATTAACATTGCTTTTGCTTCTACCATTAACAAATCTCAGGGCCAAACATACAAAGTCATAGGCGTAGACTTAAGAGAAGACTGCTTCACTCATGGACAGTTATATGTAGCACTCTCTAGGTCCGGCAATGTGCAAAATCAATTTATTCTATGCCCACATTCAAATGAGACGAAAAATGTTGTATACCATGAAATGTTAAAATAATTTACAATTTACCATTACAAACATTACACACATAACATTTCATCCCTGGAAAACGTCGGGACGGGCTGCTAGTACCTTAATAACTAAGCTCATTGCCATCCAAATTCCATGCCTTGTTATGTTATGCTACTGACATATGTAATTGTAACCTCAGACTGGTTCATCTACATATTGGATTAGGACACAATGGCCCACCTTTATGAGTTGTGTGGAGTTTTCTGTGGAATTACTACTCTCACAATGATACGTTTTTCTGTGCACAGAAAATGTGAGTGAGAAAAGGGCTCGGAATTCAGGACGATCAGAATGACTGAAAGGTAATTCCAGAACCCATTTGTTTTAGCTTGGTATTACACATATTCGACATGTGCACATATTTGTATGGGTACACTGAGCACACATTGTTTTCTTGTGCAGAGCATTTTTTTTATTTTTTTTATTAAATTTATACATTATTACACCCTCAATTCACATACACAGCCGACATCGCCTACAACCCGGAGGCCGGCGGCATCAAAAAATCACCCTCCAATCCCTGGGTAAAGGAAGTTACACAGCCGTAAAGACCAACAGTCCGAGGGCCTGGCGGCGAAACTGCAGGTATGGAACAAGTGTGCAGAGGCATTAGTTCATAGTAGCAACCATTGAGTGATCACAACATATAAGCAGAATGCACACCCCGCAGCGCCATTAAAATCAGTCCCAGGTGCAGCATGGCGTGCCAGACTGGCAGGATCGAAGTAGCCACCCGGGAAGAACTGCGTATAAACCCAGAGTCGGAGTCATCACCAACGGGGACCCAGGGAAAGGTGTATAAAGGGGAGTGAGACCCCCCAGACAATAACAAACCCACCCACCCCGAAAGAAGAACAAGCCAGACTACCTAAACCCGTGTCCACCACCCACCCCCCACCCTGCACCACAACCATGGACCCCCCAGCCGGGCTAAGGGAGAGAAGCAAATGCCCTCTAGGGCGGGATAACGCTCAGGGAAGGGGGCAGCGGTTGCCACAAGCCAGAACAGCCGTCACAAGCAACCCCCAACACAAAACACCTCAAAGATCAGGCACGATTCATCACACTGTCACAACGCTAAGGCCTTCAACTGACACACTCCTCATCCACAGCTGACGCAGCCCCCTCCTCCTGTAGCACATCCAGCTCCACACTCTCTGGATCCGACTCACCATCCTCTTTCGCACTTTGAAACGCCCTAAACAACCCCCAAAAGTTTTTGGGTCTACTCTTCGGAGGTAGGAGTTCACTATACACCTCCGATTGCGTGCAACAGTAAAGCAAGTCTGTTTCCCAACGTTTTTTAGTGGGAACTGGCCCCCGCATCCAGCACAGTGCTATCAGCCGCTTTGCCGTCAGTAATGCCATGTCCGCAAGCCGCCGCATAGCCACAGGAAGAGGTTTTGAAAAACCGAGTAAGGCGAGCGCCGGGTTAGGCAAGATCACCTCTCCAAGGATAGCGCTGAGGTCCGCAAAGACCTCTACCCAGTACTTATGTATGGCAGGACAAGTCCAGGCCATATGGAGAAAGTCTGCCGTGTGAAAGTGGCAGCGCTCACACTCCGCCGAGTCCCTAAGGCCATACCTATGCAACCTCTCGGGCGTGTAGTAGACACGCTGTAGGAATTTAAAATGCACCAGGCGGTGCCTACCGTTGAGCGAGATCTTCCTAGTATTAGTCGCACAATAACGCCACATGTCGTCTGAGATGGGAGATTGGAGGTCAGCCTGCCAGGCCAAGCGGGCCTTGGAGGGGGGACATTGCCGTTGTCTATCACCCAGTGACTTAAGAGCTGTGATCAGTTTGCGAGATGAAGGGGTCTTGATTACATAGGTGAGTTCCGGCACTTCCGGCGGTTCAGCTAGGTCCGGGCCTAAAACGGCGAGGGCCGCTCTACGAACCCTGTGATATTGAAAACTATGAAGCAGCGTTGCCCCGGGACAGGATTGAAGGACCTGCTGCAGCGTTTTCAGAGTGCCCTTTGAGAAGAGATCTCCCATGGTAACAATGCATAGGTCACGTAGCGCCTTCAGGACGCCCTTCTCCGTCAGTGGAGCCAACCAGGCTGCCCATTCTACACGGAGCAAAGGTGAGTACAGCAGCGTGCACTCACGGGAGCCAATCAGTGCATGCCAAGCATGATTCGTGGCAGCTATAGAGTCCAGATTGCCGACCCTTCTATCAGGTGGATAACAGACTGTTGCCGGTAGCGGGACGGGGTCTGCAAAGAGTCGCTCCAGTTTCACATGAGGGATACCCGGATCCCCATGAATCCACGTATGTAGATGTGCACCCTGAGCAATCCTATAGTATCGCTCCAGGTCTGGAGCCCCAAGGCCTCCCTGTTCATACGGAAGGGTGAGCGTTTGCCACTGCACCCGCGGCTGTTTGCCCCCCCCACGCCAGGCGGACAAGTGTCTGGGTAAGTTGCCGGAAAAAGGCTTTGGAAAGGACTACTGGTATATTCACAAATAGGAAAAGGAACCTGGGGAGCACCACCATCTTCATGAGTGCAATCCTGCCCATGAGTGAAAGCGGGAGCCTGGACCACACTTCGACATCATCCACCAGTTTGGAGTAGGCGACTCCATAATTCTCGCGTATCAGGACCTCTGGGTCCGTATGAATGCGTATCCCCAAGTAGCGGATAGAGTCCGTGGTCCATTGCAAGGGGTACTCCGAGTCGAAAGGGAGCGTCACCGGCGTCAGGGGCAACGCTACTGACTTATTCCAGTTGACGCGGAGGCCCGAAAGAGCCCCGAACCTTACCACTTCCCGCAGCACCGCAGAGAGGTTAGTCTCCGGGTCCCGGACATATAGCAGAGTGTCGTCCGCATATGTTGAGATACCGATCTGGTACGTCGGAAAGTTTATCCCTTCAAACCGATGATACTCTCGTATGGCGCAGGCGAGGGGCTCCGCTACCATGGCATACAGCAACGGAGAGAGGGGGCAACCCTGACGCGTGCCCCTCCCAATCTCGATGGGAGCAGTGACCAGGCTACCTATCTTTAGCCTCGCAGTAGGTTTGTATTATAGGGCTCCCAACATTTGTAGAAACGGCTCACCTAGGCCGAACTTACGAAGGACCCTCAGCATGAACGACCACTCAACAGAATCAAAGGCCTTCTCCATGTCCAAGAAGATGGCCACAGCTTTGTGTTCGTGTTTGACATGCTGGATCGTGCCTAGGACCGTGCGGATGTTATAAGTGAGATTGCGCAAGGGAACAAACCCAGCCTGCTCCGGGGCAACTAGGTCCGGGACCAGCAACGCCAAACGAGTCGCAAGCACCTTAGCATACAGTTTCGCGTCCACATTTATCAGCGATAGCGGTCGGTAGGAGCCACACTGATTAAGGGGTTTGCCAGGTTTCGGGATGGTAATAAGCAACGCCTCTCTCATGGATTTCGACATGCTGCCCTGCTGGGAAACGTCATCGAACAAGAGCATCAAGTACGGGACAAGTTGGTCCTGAAAGGCCTTGTAGAAGGACACCGTGAGACCATCCGTTCCAGGAGCGCTACCAGATTTCATGCCCTCCAGCGCTTCCGTTATCTCCTCTTTCTGAATGGGGGCCATAAGAAACTCCCTCTGCCAGTCGGCCAGGAAGGGCATTTGAATGTAGCTTAAATAGTCGACGATTTCGTCCTCGAGGTGTGCATCCCTCGAGGAGTAGAGGGCAGTGTAGTAGGCATGAAATTCCGCCAAGATATCCTGCTCCTCCGTAACCACCGCCCCAGCAGCTGTCACCAACTCCTCGATAACCAATGGGGGCCTACTGTTGCGCATAAGTTTAGCTAGGGGTGCACCAGGCCGCTCCCGTTCCCCATACACACGCGCCGTCGCGTATTTGCCCATATGTTTAATTTCCCTGTCCGCTTCCTCCTGAAATTCATCTAGCAAGGACTTAAGCGTGACCGTATCAGCTGCGTCCCCCGAGTCCACCGCCTGACTATCCAGGTCAGCGAGCTGCGTTTCGAGCAACTGCAGGCGTCGCCTGATAGCTTTGAGCACCCCAGAATGCTTCGCCATAGTCATCCCTCTGATGTAAACCTTAAATGCGTCCCAGAGAACTTGAACGCTGTCCACTGAGCCCACATTGGTTGCGAAATAGGCCTCTATGTCTTCGGCGAGTTCCCCTCTGAAAACCTCATCTAAGAGGGAATACGGGGGGAACCTCCACGTGAATGGGGGAATCCTCCTGGGAGGAGCCACCAGCAACAAGAGCAAGGGCGAGTGATCAGACAGCGTGCGCGGGAGAACCGTGCAACCCTTAACCATATCTAGCAAAGAGCGGGAAACGAACCAATAATCTATGCGTGTATGAATGTTGTGATAGGCCGAGTAATGAGTGAACCCACCCCGCCCCGAGTGCCTATGCCGCCACACATCAAGCAAATCAAGTTTCACACATTCCGACAAAAGGAGGGACGCGGAAGCTGCAGGGGACCTAGGGGGGCCCGCAGATCTGTCAAGGTCCGGGTTCAGCACCAAGTTAAAATCCCCCCCCCCACAGCATTCTAGAGCCCACAAACTGCCTGCAGCTGTCAGCAAGCGAAGAATAGAACTCCGGGGAATCGTAGTTGGGGCCATACACATTCACCAGCAAGAGATCATGATCCTTTCCAACACAACGTGCAACCACAAACCTCCCTTCCGGGTCTACCGCCACCCGGGTCAGCGACAATCGGGATTTGGGATTAGCCCATATGAGCACCCCCCTAGCATGCGTTGTGAACCCCGCAGCGACACAAGCGGGGCCAAGGCCCCTCATCTGCAACATAGGGCTGGAAAGCGGCAGATGTGTTTCCTGCAGTAAAGCAAGGTCAATGTGATGGCGTTGCAAATATGCTAAGACCTTCCTGAGTTTGCGGAAATCGTTAAGCCCCCTCACGTTCCAGGTCAGCAATCGCAGAGAGCCCAGGGAGCTCTCCGTACTCAGTGATTCAGCAGTCGACATGGCAGATTAGAAAGTAAAATGTTGCAGAGCAGACAGTGTGGCAGACACAGTGCAGTAGTCGGCAAAAACAAACCCCCCACCCGGCAAACCCTGAACCCCAAACAGCATGGCAGCAACAGTACAAGAACACAGCCAACAACCACCCACCCACAGCCGACCAACCCCAACCTGGTCAGACAGAGCATAGCACTACCCACCCTGAACCCACCCGAAACACCCCACTACAAACCCAAGACCCCCTAGAGGGTCAGAAAGCCGAAAGCGCAGGGGCAGAGGTTCTGGCTAGACTACAATACTCTCCAACAAGGGCCAGATACAGTTGTTGCTCCCAGCCCCACCCCCAGTGCGTTCGGCACCCCACCTAAGCCCCAGCAGCAGAACAAGCAGAGTGGTGAATAATCAGTCCCAACGTTCCACCAGGAGCACCCCCCCGATAACAGAAGAAAAGCAACAAAAGTTCGAGCCCCATTCCGTGGCACCACCACGAGCCAGGCAATTTAAGGGTCACAAACCAAAATTTTATGAAGGCAAAGGAGAGTCACATCGAGTACTGGAATGCAATACATACAGTCGCAGTGAAGTAGCCAAGCCAAGCTACCCGGCAAGGGACAGTTCAGCCCTGACCCTCCAAAGATACAGCTTCCTCATCCTCCGTACGCTGATCCCTCGGGCTGTTGCGCTGTTCTTTGGCCCATTCCTTAAGCGATTTTTTCAGGTCAGCCGGGTCGGTGAAAAAATGCGAATGTCCTTGTTTATTGATCCGGAGTCTCGCCGGGTATAGCATGGCATAGTCGAGCCCCATGTCTCTCATCTGTTTCTTGTAGGGGGCGAATCGCTTCCGCTCCTCTTGCACCCTAGCTGTGAAGTCAGGATAGAGGGAAATGTTCATTCCTTCAAACTGCAATTCCCCCTTCTCCCTCGCCAGACGGAGGGCCAGGTCGCGGTCCCTGTAGTTCAAAAGCTTTGCAATGATTGGTCTCGGGGGGAGGCCAGGCTGCGGCTTGGGACCGAGAGTGCGATGGGCCCTCTCAACAATAAACATGGGGGAGAAGACATCCTCCCCCAGGAGCTTGTGAAGCAACTTCTCGACGAACAGTTCCATCTTTCCGGTGTTGGTGGATTCCGCAACCCCCGTGATGCGGACGTTGGAGCGCCGTGAACGCGCCTCCAGATCCTCCGTTTTGTCCTGTATGACCTGGAGGAGGCGGCCGAATTGCTTACGGTCCTTATCCCACTCCGTTTGGGCCTCCTCCGCCTCCGTCAGCCTACGCTCCGCCATGTCCAAACGTTCCGCATGTTTGTCCACCCTCTCGGACATCCGGTCCATACGGAATGATAAGGCGTCGATTTTCGAGCCGATCGCTGACATACTTTCCTGCAGGCCTTTCTCCATGGCGCCGAGCATTTCGCGAATGTCCGCACAGAGCGAGCCTTCCGCCGCCTGCGATGATGTTTCCGGAGGAGCACCCTCCGCGCCCTTTGGCCTCCGTTGCTCGAACGTGAGCTTCGGCTGATTTCTGTCGCCTTTCCCCATGGCAGAGCTCACAGTATATGGGCTAAGCAAGGAGCAAGAGGCGGCTCGATGTAGGGGGAGTGCCGGGGGAGCGAACTCCGCGAAGCAGTCCGGTGCGCAGCAAGGAATGGAGGTCAAAGATGGCGGCCGCGGGCCGCGTGGCACAGACAGTCCAGGGGGAGAAACCCAAACTCCAGACTCACGCCACGGTGCAGGTCACACCGCTGGGTGTCGAGAAGCGCCAGTACACACCAAAGCACACGTCCCAATACCAGTGTCTTTCCAGTCCTCAGGCCGATCAGAGTAGCGGCGAAGCCCGCCAACCGGCAGCCGTAGGGCACAACTTCCCGCGGTCCGGTCCGTAGGCCACTCCGGGGAGCCCCAGGCCTCCGCCAAGTAGTCGCAGCAAACACACACGAGGCAGAGGGGCAACAGTGAGCCAGCACTGGTGAGGACCAGTCCAGAATCAGCACAGGGTAGAAAGCAGTCCGGCAGATCGGGTTCACACAGCAACCTTACGCCGCACGTAGTGTTACGTAGGGCGGGCAGCTCCCAAGGATAGTCCGCGGATTGCGGCCTGGTCCGCCACTCCAAACTCCGCCGGTCCGTTGATCGATGCCACCACCGATTTCGATCAGGAAAGGTGCCCCCAGCAGCTCTAGGGATTGTAGAAGCAAAATCCGCCCTCGCTGAGGACAGTGAGGCGCCAAAAAGGATCAATTTGACGAATATTAAAGGGGCTCAGGCGAGGAGCTCAGCTCTCACACGTCTTGCATGGACGCCAGCAAACTCCGCCCCCGTGCAGAGCATTTTTTACTTGTTCTAAATGACGTGGCTATTTCATTATGGTTTTCTAATCTGGCTTGTTTTTTGTTTTCTTAGACAATTTATGTGCTTTGTTCATTCAATAGATTTTCTGTTATACATTATTTTGACTAGTTTTTATCACTGTTGTAATGGTAATTTTAATGATCGAATAAATCTAACATTATAAAAAGTCTAAGTGAGACCCTTTGGTAAATTATTTATGGTGGAATTTCTGAATCCACCATGCCTCCCACTGATCCTGCGGATCCACCCTTTTTGATAGAAGGAAAGCCATGACAGCTATGTAAGTTGTGGCATATATTTGTGTTTTTGACACATCATTGATGACTCAATATCCACTTGCTATTAGTCTAGGATTTTTTCCTTAGGTCATCATCATAACTGACAGAATTATTAGTAAATATTAGGAAATATAAATGATGGGGGAATCATAAAATCCCCCAAAAATTGTGAAAGTTTTACCCAAAATTAATATAAAGTGGTCCCCAAGATGTAAACTAATATCTATTAAAAAAAGAACCACAAGACCCGCATTGAAATCAGGAAGGATTCATTGCAACTGTAATATTCAAATTACTTAGGTAGACTGAAATAAGTGCCCTCAATTGGTCTATGTTCTGTTCAATGATTGTATCATTAAGGATGTAGACTCAACACACAGTATTCATTGAGAATGTATTCAATTATTGTGTTTCACTCAAATATGCAAATGGACCTCTGTTATAAGTTATGATCTTCCTTCCAGAGGTTCACTTCTGTGAGATAGCCTAACCCATGCTTCAATTACAACATTGGCATTTGTTCAACGCATAATATGCAACTGGTATGGCTTCACAGCACTTTGGTTAGTCCAGGCATGAATTTCCAACAGGTTCCAAGGTATCCTTCGCAGACCGGAATCTGATCCGGTTTGTCAGGTTGTTCTATCAGTAGTTTCCATGTTACGTGAATGCGTCACTTCAATAAGTTGTGGGTAAATGTTCTTTATGCATGGCGGATGAGTTTGGAAAAAGAAATTGAATTACACATCTTCTAACATGTTCTCTTGCCAGTAAGTAATACTTTTGTGTAATACAGTTGGTGGAAGCGAGTCATGCTGGGCGTTGTAATAGCCTATTAATAGCATATTTGTGCTGTGCTGGGTGTATGTTAGAAATTCTGTCTTAAATTAATGTTATTGGATAGTGCATGGAGTATCTTCTTGGATGTGCTGTTGTGAGTGCAGTTTCATTTAACTATATGGTGCATCTCTCTGTGTTGGATGTCTTTGCGAGTATGTATAAGATATAATTGCATTGAGGATACCAACAATCAATAAATCAACAATAGTGTCTATGTTCTCGAGTTCTGAAAGTTTTCTCTTACATTGTTATGGATACATTTCCAAAACTGCATGACCTAGATTGTATGCTACTTCATCTTAAAGCAGAGGTAGTGTTGAAAAGATCTGACAACAATTTTGCATTTAAATGGGCCAACACCTTGCTCCTTTGATTTCTGTTCTTGGACGTTTTATTGTTTGTCAAATCTTTTCTTGAAACCACTTCAATGAGAGACTGGTGAAAGTCTTTTATAGTTGCTCTGATGCTGAAGACTTTGAAAGCAAATTTGGGATTTTAAAATATTACGTAATGAAGCAGCGAATTCTGTTCCTACACAATTCCAGCATTGTCAGCTAACAAAAATATCACATTACGAGTAACTCTGGGCACTGAACTCCGCTCCGCTGGCGGAATTTGCGGAATTTTGCATACTCCGCGTTCAGTGGAGAACGCGAAGATCCTGCAAAACTTCAGACTCCGCAGCTGAGCGGAGTTCAGCCCCGGAGCCTCCAACCCCCTCAATAAATATTTTTTTAACTAAAATCTACAATTAAAGTAAATTAAAAGAACACTTACCTTACCGTGGCGTCCCGGGCTGCTCTCCTCCTCCTCGCCCTAATCACCTACGTCATGGTAGGACTGCACATGTGTGCACAAGTGCAGTCCCACCATGACGCACAGGATTATGGTGAGGAGGAGGAGGAGAGCAGCCCGTGACTCCGCCGTAAGGTAAGTGCGCTTATAATTTACTTTAATTGTACATTTTAGTTTAAAAATATTTATTTCAGGGGGGTTGGATGCGCGGAGTGGAGTGGAGTTTTTGGTCAACTCCGTGGAGCTACGTGTAGAGCAACTCCGCCTGCTACGCCTGGGCCTAGTTAAGAGTACTGAGTAATGCACCCAGGATTGCAGAATTTGGTCGAATGAAGAAGCTGTGTGAGGAAATGGGTTATATTATATGGCCTGATTGTATGACCTGACCCTGCAATACACTATCAAACCCTTTAGGACCAGTCAGGTAGGCTGTTAAACCTTATCTCATCCCCAAGTGGGTATTGCTATGAGCAGTCCGGCTTACTCAACAAGTGTAAAGCATTAAAAACATCACAAAAAATAATTGAAGAATAAAGAAACTCAAGACTCAAGAAATCCAACACCAATATATAAACACCAAGTATATTGTTAGGAATTAATGGACACCAAAATAAAAAGATCCACCAGAGGGTTCAGCAGATCTGGAATTTACAAAAAACAATAAATCTAGACTTTTCCTGTATCTCTGAACAAGGATTGGCAAATTCATTGAAGTTCACGCTTAGAACATTTTTCAAGAAAACTTTTGTCAAAGTGGAATGCGGTTACTTAGAGTTACTTTGGGAGACCAACTCTGGCAGGGAGCCAGTCAAGGGCTATCCTTCAGAAAAGCAGTCTTCAGTCCAGTTGCAGCTTTCATGGCACCTTGCCATTAACTTCTATGGAGTGGTCCTGATGCAAGGAATATAGGATGCTGAAGATGCTAGGCAGTCGACATGGGTCTTCCTGGGGCTACACCTGGGTCCATGGTTGTGGTTATGGTGAGGTGATTCCAGCCATAGGGGCCAAAATCCCATGAAGTCTTCTCTGGGTCAGCAGTAGTCCAGTTGCCACTAGACTGACAGTCACCGGGGACAGCAGCTACATTAGTTTCCTTCCTTTAGTACTAACTCTCCTTCTGGGTGACCACAGTGCACTCCAATCACTCTCCCGGATCCAGCTGACCCGGATGCAACTTTTGAACATCAGGTCCTGGTCTCTTGGACTGCACAGTTATGAGGAGCAGAAACCCAGCGATCTAGGCTACCAACTCGCCCCAGCAAGCTTCATAAGCTGTTGGGGCCCTGTACTGGGAGCAGAAGTCAGCCAATTGACTCTTGGAATCTCTGCTTCAAGTTGGCCTCGGGGTAATAACTTCTCCATGATCAGTATACAGCAGTCCCAATCCCTTCCTTCAATAGACCAAGGACCAACAGGTGCAGTCCAACTTCGATGCAGCCACTTGCTTGCAGATTCCAGGGTCAGCAGAGCAGCTCTTCTTCTGTCCTCTTCTTCCAGTCAGGCTAGAGTCAGTGGTGCCTTTTTATGCCCAGAAAGTGCTGTCAGAGATGGTCTCGGTCCCTAGCCAGTGGGCTACTAAACTCCTTCCCACCTGATATGGCATCTAGCTAACCCAGAAGGATCCATTCTGACCAGTCTCAATATGGCACAACCCGTGTCTTTTCCTCAAGAGCTCGTTAGCCCTCCCTATACGTGTGGCTACTGGTGGGCTACATGTCCACTGGAAAACTGGTTTGGCTTCCCTTTCTCCGTCTCCAATGCCAATCTGTCTACCGGAAGAAAAGAGCAGTCCCTCGCGATTGTGGTTACCATTTGTCTTCAAAGGTGGCTTCCCCTTTGAAGCTAAATGTTATATCCTCTTAAGTGTCTTTGAATGTAATCCAGACTAGCTGTCTCCTGCTGCTCAACTAGAGTGAAATATGGTATCAGAATGTTGGTGTGACTGTGATGCTTGGAATGCCTGGGTGCCTGTGTGGATGAGTGGTGACAGTTGGAGATGGGCTGAGCATCAGAGAGGCTGCTCCTGGTGGGGCTGGTGTAAGAGCTGGAAGCTGGGCTGGAGAGATGGCTGGCAACATGAACAAGGACTTATGTTTTGACTTACATGGAACTAATAAAGAAGTCTTCAAACTCTACATGGCTACCTGTGTCCAACTGATGTAAAGGCACAACACTCTCCTTTTGGACTAATGCCCTGTGTGTCTTCTATAAGGGAGGAGGTAATGCCTCCTCCAATGGCAGGCCTCTATTGTTACATGTCCTAGGAGCCGTATGCACGTCCCCTCAGGATGGCAGAAGGCTGTCTCATAATCAGCCTTAGCAAATGATCACTGGTAAACGTCACAAAATAAAGGGATAGATACAGTGCTGAAACAAGCATCCTGGGCCGTAAGTGGGAAGGTTATGCCCAGACGTTGGTCCTGCGCTCACTGTACCACTGGATTCAAGCTAGCCTTGCTGATGAGGAATGATACCCTGAAAGCAGGCTCATAATGCTTGTTTCCGGTCCAGGGAGGACCTGGCCTGGCAGTTCGGTCTGGACTGTTTGTTCCGACCCCCCTCTCCTGAACATACCGGTACTACAGGAGCGAGGATAGCCCGATCCAGCCCTTGACTAATGCCTTAGCCACTCGAGCAAAAACAACAATGTTCACACGAGAGACAAACGCATCAGGGGGAAAACCGGAAAAAGATGATGGATAGGTATAGGTACATTCATACGGCCATCATCCAAACTGCAGACATTCTAATCTCCCATAAGCGGCAGAAAAACTTAAAACAAAAAGGAAAGCAGGTTAAGAGAATTACCAATCTTAAGATCCTGCCCAATCAATACCATTTTATCCCTGTAACCAATGCGTACCCAGAGAAAGGTTCTAGCATTCCCAATGTAGAGGGGACTTGAAAGAGGAACCCAAAGAGGATGATATTCCGGAATGTCACTCTTACTAGAATGTCCCCAACAGGAGTAGGAAAAAAGGACACCTCAAAGGTGAACAGAAACCTACTCAATGAAATGAGGGTAGTCAAAAAGAAAACAAGGTCCCAAAAGGTATCCCAGTGCACTGAGAAAAAAGGTATCCCCGAAATAGGGAATAAACAATGTCTTGGAGTTCACAAGAAGAATTCCCCTGATAATGCCTCCAGGATGTCGCTTTAGATGGTAAGTACAAATTAAGAACCACTGTCTTATTGCAATAATATGTCTGCTCCAGCCGGAAACAGACAGAGCCCATCCTTGCGCACAATTCACGACCAAGGCAAAAGATCAGCAGGAATCCAATAGCAAATGGCAGAAATCCAGAAGAACAAGTCCAAGAATCCAATCCAAGAATCTGCAATGAAGCAGGAAGGATTTCAGCCAAAAAGCAGGACTCCAAGATGCCAACGCCGAGGAAGTTCCGGGGACGGAATCCGGAAAAGAACCCAAGCAGTGAGTAAAGGAAATGAGGCTCTTAAATACCGTCATAAGCCCCACCCCTGACCGTTGCTACACTACTGGCATCAAATTGGGGCAAAGGAAAACAAAAACCCACCCACAATTACCCGCCTACAAGTCCCGCCCGTTTCTCCCGCCCAATCAGTCCACCCGCAATTCCCGCCAACATCACACGCCCATAGAAACCCACCCGGAAGTCCCGCCCGCATCCCGTGTGTGTGTTTCCCGCCCGCATCCCGTATGTGTGTGTACCGCCCGCAGATTCCCATCCGTGAATGTCCCGTGAAGAAAAGGTAAACAAACAAACCTGCCGCAGACACTCAGACCGCAACACTGTTCCCATGCATATGGCTGGGTCCAAACTGGGGTGGGGTAGTAAGCTAAAAAAACAATGGATTAAACCCAGATCTGTGTCTGGGGTGAATGTTTGATTTGTTCAGCATTCCGTCTTTTAACTGTTCTTTTTCACTGGTAAACTTGGGCAACAGAGTAATAACTTGCTAAAAGATGTGTGTACCAACAAGTTATATTATTTTCAACCTGTCCATTAAGTAGGGCTTAATGTAGCAAGTTGTTTGATACATTGAAGGTCCAACTTTTCAGAGGCTAGCATAGTTGAGATGTCAGTGTGTAATTCTGTACTTGCAATGGGGCTACCAGTCTCTCTCTCAGCAAAAATGACAATTTCGGCTTTTGTCTGATAGCACATGTTAAACACATGTTTTACTTTTTCAATATGTTGCACCCTGCCATAAGATTTGTAGGCCTGCTGTAGCGGTGGCATATACACAAAAAAGAGGGAGTATGGGCTTTGCCATTCCTTACAAAGACAAAGTCGAGTTATCAGTTTTTAAACTGCCCTTCCAGTCTTCAATGGCATACTGGGAGTCAAGTCCTACCTTGTCCCCCTTAGGGTGGCACAACAAAGGCTGCAGTCCATGTGGGGACACCAACTTACAGGCCCTGGGTACTCCTGGTACCATATACTAGGGGCTTAAAAGTAAGTTAACCTCTGCCAATTGGGTGTAGGCCAATCAAAGACATGCCTTTAACCACATGGCTGCTGCGGGGATTTTTGCCCTGTGCTGCAAATTACCATTTTGCTGTTTCCATGACGAGCTCAGCTCGTCATCAGCACACGACACCCGTGGGTGATGACGAGCTGAGCTTGTCATCAGCAGCGAAAGGGTTAAAGGTCAGGGCACTGGCACTGAGGTCTGTTTAGCAGGTCCCAGGGCACCTTCAGATTTGAAAAACCAGCAGCATCTGTCCAAAAGTGGTGACCATACAAGTAGTGGGTGACCATACAAAAGGAGGCCTTACCTTGCAAGCTGATATTAGAGTTCAGGACTCCAGGCTCCAACGCAATAATGTAAACACTAAAAGTCATCTTCTCCTTTCAGAACATGCAGTTGTTTTCCTTTTGTGGCCGAGGCCTGTCTCGTCACAATCCCCATTCTGCAAAATCTCAGAACTCAATCTTGCTTTAAGTAATTTTATCTCATGCAAATAGGTGTGACTATTACGGACACAGGACTAAAATTAATCTGTGATGGCACCCCTAAAGGAACTTTTTAGCACCGTCTGTGATTGTGATTATCAAGACACCACTTTTCCAGTTTTCTATGAGATACTCTATAAGCCAGAGGATGGAATAGATATTATGATCAACCAATCCCACATGTCTCATTAGAGCAGCTTGGAAGAACTCAGAGTGTCATGTGTCTTCTGTAAAAATAAACAAAAGACTTCAGTTTCCTGCGCTTTCCATTCTAACAGTCTTATGAGACTTAAATACAGACAAAGACTCATGAAGGTTGGAAAACCAAACTTGAGTGTCAAAAGTACCCACAGAATCACACAACGAAGCTGTGCATTTGCATCCTTTTCACCAGGCACATATCCACTTATGTATGTAAGTTTTGTTGTGGATCGTTTGAATTCTGCATATGTTTATGCTCAGTATCATCCCCTGGTGCCAGAGGCTTGGATACAATTCTGGAGCATTTTTGTACATTTGTTTACGCATTCCGAATTACCTTTAGTACAGTCTCCAAAGTGTTAACAGCCAAGTGTACCACCTTAGTTAGTAGTGTTTTTTTGTCTCTCCTCCTCTCTGTTGTAGATGACTTATTGTGAACACTGTTTATACAGACCGGACTTTGGGTCCGCCCACAGCTTACCACTGGTGGATTTTCTCGTCAATCTCATTTGCTTGCTATTTGGTGTTTTTTTCTTTCTCTTTTCCTGGAGCACACCTTCTATACCAATCTTTTGTCTGAATAACTTATATTCTTCCTTATATTCAGGGACCTACTTTCTTGTTTTTCTATAAGCTTTCCATACGAGTGCATGTGTTTTCCTGCTCTCACCCTTATGTCCAGCTTCTCCACTCAAATGTCTACCATGGAACTCTTCATCTTGCCTCTTCCGCTCACCCACTACTGCTCCAACAATCATTGGTGTTTATTTGTGCCTCACACATCCACACTAGCATGTCTCTCACTCACGTCATCTTGCATCTCATGCCCTTTTTCATTGTATTTTTTTTAATTTGGAAGGCCTGCCAGCTACAATTTGCTGCCAAGGGCTCCTTTTTTTGTAAATGTGCTTTGGTACACTTGTTTTAGAAAAACAAAAATAGAATTTAAAACACAGAACAAAGTGACCACCTTGGTGCATGCACCATCACACTTTCTTTAGCCAGTGAAGTTCAGCATTGGCAATATTGTCTTTCGCTAATGCTGAGCAGCAGTGATAAAAACGTATTGGCAAAATCAATAGGTGTGCATTGGCAAAGCTATAAAGCGAGACGTATTGGCTTGGGAAATGCTTGGCTTCTGTATTTTGTTGTAAATCATGCAGTGTTCTCTTTTGCTTTTGGATTTACTGTCTTTGATTTTACATTTGCATTAAAATGCGGCAAGGTTCTGATCTAAGCTACACTAACTGATTATGTTTGCTCAGTGTCAAGGCTTCCTGTGCAACTTATTTAAAAAAAACCATTTTATTTATTCAGGGATGCAGTAAATGGAAGATAATTTACAAAACAGTTACATTTTGATAAAAATCTCAGAATCATAAAATTCCCAATTTTTCTTACCGGTAATAAAGCATTACACATGCTTGCGGAATAATCGATTTCCCTCCAAGCCATGATAAACATTAATACATTCAATCAAACATTCCCCACCTTATTATACTTAAAGTCAAGTTCATACAGGAAAAATAAAAAGAAAATTGCTGTCGTCTATTACAATGCCATATCCTCTTCCAGTTGTTCCAAATACGGTTTACTCGAGCTAATGATTCCACTCTTTTAGCATACAAAACTTCCCGGATATGAATTTTTTGCATTTTAACAATCCATTGAGAAGCTGAGAGAATCAAACTAGACTTTCTCTTGGCCAAAACTAGCGATCTAGCCACATATGTTGAAATAAATATCATTTGATGCTGCCCTATTGTTATCTCTGCGGGATAAGCCACACTGCCAAACAATGCCCTATACGCATCTGGGATGGCGGCATATTCCACTCCTTGCCTAAACTCAGCATAGATGCCCTGCCAGAAGTCTTGGAGGCACCTACATGCAAACTTCATAAGCAACCAATTTCCATTGGCCTGTTTCCACCTAAAGCAGCTGGATTCCGCCCGCATACATTTTTGGGATTTCGGAAGGTGTGTAGTGCAACATCCATTTACTAAAGAAAGCCATCTTTCTCAAATTAGCAGCACGCATCTCCTTGTGGATTAGTTGTTATAAAACTGCCATTGAGGATTATCTAGATGGCACACTGTAGAAGATTCTATAGTTTGTAGCACATTTTCAATTAATGCCTTGCTACATTTGGAGAGGAGCCGCCTATAACAATTTCCTATGCCCCGTATAATGCCTCTGATTTCCTGTCACTAATCTTGTACCCCTATTCTTAATTAGCTCTGAAATTTAGAAAAAGCACGTGTTATATTAGCCATGTCAGCTTCTAAATACAAAGCCATATCGTCAGCAAATTGCTTCAGCTTGGATACCCCTACCACGGATGGTAGAATAGTTTGATCCTGTATTATAGCACAAGCTAGTGATTTGATGAATAACGCAAACAAAATGGGGGAATGCGGATACCCTTGACACACCCGCAGTTTATCGTGATCTTGCCTGCCAGTTTCCTATTTATGGCTATGACCGCCTCCGCATTAAAGTACGATTCTTCTAATCCCTACAAATATGAAAGGAAAGGCGAATTTTGTTAAAACTAACTAAAGAACATTCTTTGAATCTGGTCAAATTACTTCTCTGCATCTAACATTATGATAGGGGTTTTAATCTTTTGTGTAGAGAAAAAGTTGATTGCTTGAGTCAAATAATGTGTGCTCGTAGCCATACTTCTCCGCAGACGCAACTCGTTCTGATCATTATGAATTACTGAGGGGTCATCCTCTGCTAGACAGTTTGCCAAACATTTTGTGAACAACTTGTAGTCAGAGTTGAGTAAACAAATAGGTCGATAAGAGTTTATATCTTTTTCTGGCTTGCCTTTTTTAAAGAAGCTGACAACCACTGACTCCATAAGGAGTCGGGTACTACCGCCCTTTGCAATATTGTATTATATGATCTGACCAGAAAGCTTTTAATTGCTGCAAAAATAGCTTGTACACTTCTGCTGGAATTCCATTATCCCCCCACAAGCTTTTGCAGTGGGAGAGGAATTAACTGCCTGTTTTACCTCAGTCAAGGTAATAGGCCTGATCAAATCTTCCCCATGATCAACCGTTATCGAAGGGATACTAGGTCATTCAAGCCACCTTTTGACCATCTCAGGTGATACATTCTGCAAGTTGGAATACAGCTTTATGTATTGTTTAAAAGGCATTAGGTATATCTCGAGGCTGAGTTACCATTCTATCTAACTCTGGATCTTGAATTTGTTTAATGCTATTGGAATTAGATCTACCCTTAGCTGACCAAGCCAGATATCTACCTATGTGCTCGTTTTCTTTGTATTTCTTTCACATCATAGTATTATGGTTTAGTGTCTCTCTAGAAAAAACATAACACACGTATTTGTAAAGTGCACATATCACCCAAGGGTATCAAGGCGCTGAATAATAGATTGTTATTGTTACCCAACTCAATGGTACTCATTTTATCAACCTCAGATTGATGAAACGCTGAATGGACCCTCTGGGATTTAAACATGTGACCAAGAGGTAGAAAACAGGCCTCTACAGTGGACAAATTAGTCCCTTAAGCCACAAGACCCAGCTGAAATGAAATGAAATGCTATGAGCCTGAAGATTATACTTCGCTTGGGCCACTATGAACTTAGATGCCCTCGTAGGGGACACTGAATGCCCTGTTATTGCCTTATTCAGAGCAAGTTGAAAAGACTGAACATTGCACTTCTCACTTTTCCTTAGTTCTGCCTGAAATGCTATTACCTCTTCCCAAAACAAGGCCAAGGGCCCCCCAAGCTGTGAATCCAGATGCTGTGTCTGTATTTCATTCTAAAAAGGTCTCTAAAGCCAGCCACATTTGGGTCACCTATTGACCATTGGCTAGTAACACTTTGTCGAACACCCATCTTGAGCGCTCATATTGAAATTACTGAGCGATCCGAGAATGAGTTGGGAATTATCTCTGACTGGGCCGTTTCGAGTGCGTGAGAAACAAAAAAATTGTTAATACGCGAGAATCAATTATAACGTTTAGAGTGACAAGTGTAAGCTCTCTCCTTAAGATGGTCATTCCGCCAAGGATCCACCAAATCAAAATCGCGCACTAAGGAGCAGACACTTGATTGACCCCAGCTTACTCTGTGGTTGTTGGATCTAGAAAAATCCAACGCTGTATTTTGAAAGAATATTAAAATCTCCCACACTACCAAATGTCCCGGCTTTCCTTTTACGAAATCATCGAAAGTATGAGTACTTGAATTTTTTTTTCCAGGGGCCGCAAATTACTGTCTGTGGCATGCCTGAAGGCTGCACCCATGCCAGCAAAAGAAAGGGTCGGGCGACGAAAGGTGGGCATAGGGGGACGCGAATCAGAGGCATGGTGTGGACAACAAACCAAGTTACTTCTGTCTGCCACCAACGCTCTATTCTCATGCAACAAGAATTAAAGTCAAAGCATTAACTTCTACTTTAATATATGAGAGGGAAAGAGATACTCACCTGGTGACTGAATTGCAAAATGTGAAACCAGAAAATCTGGCATCAGTCCTGATTTCTCATTTGACCAAATTGTGTGATTCTTGGCACTTGTGTGATCCTACACTTTACCTCCTTTTTCTTCATTGCCACATATGAGAGCCCTGTGAAGTACACACGTTCAGGGTGTGCACTGTATGAAACATTCTCTTGTCTTTTATTTAATAAACTATAATGTTGTTCCAAATATTTAACAAAGAATCAAAAAATTGAATGGACACTTGTAACCGCGTAACCTCGGTTTCTTAAAAAACCCTCACAGACGCAGTGATAAGATCGTTTAAGCGGTGTATCTTTTCTCCACCCCACACTCGCGTTCTGGCATCGTCATCGGGTTTATTAAGTGTGCTGTATGCCTGCCTCAAGCCTGAGGCAACCTCTGGTACAGTGCGGTAGTGTCCAGAGATAAATCAGTGCCCACAGTGAAGAAATAAAAAATAAAATAAAAAACAAGCTAACGTCTAATACGGATTTTAATATGGGTGAGATGTAGCTTGTTAATAAAAAATCTAGGTTTAGTTGTAGATTGTGTTACTAGATCCTATTATACCATTTGTAAATAACAGTCAACATGTTTCTGCCCCTCCTTGCCCAGCCGGGTCTATTGGGCATTCGTCAGGACATATAAAAGAAAGTTATACTCACACCATTTGTGTAGTATTTAAAGTGGGTATTGTGTCACCACTAAGTTTCTTATCGAGGTTTTGTTGTACCTGTCGTAATAGAAACATAAAAATGCGAAAAGTACAAACAGGTGGGTAGCATACAACTTAACATTCAGCTAGATATGCAGTACTATTCTCAATCCTAATTTGAGGTGAGCTTTAATTTAAAAAGGCGTAATTACGCCATCATTCTAACTTAGGAAGCATCGGTATGGTGACCATCTTGTTTCAGCTACGTGTGGAGAAGGTCTTAAAATGAAAAGTAGCTCTGATAGAATCTGCTACCTACTGTTAAAGGCTCATTGATTTTGGAAGGTTTTGGATACACCTTCTCTTTACTATATAGACTACATTCGTGCTACTCTTTCACAGTAGTTGTTCGCAAAGGTGTCTATACTTGCCAGCTTCTTATTACATCGTTTTCGTTACTGTCATTGCCTCCGTTGTGTTTCGTGTGTGTGTACGGACCTATCATGTGGGTCCTAAGTATTCAATCTCTATGGGGGTAAAATATATCTATTTTTTCCACTATTGCAGATATCAAGTAAAAGAGTTTGTGATTATCCACTGTTCACGGTACTCGATAATATGCTACCGTAAGACCCCCACCCATCCACATTAAGCGGTAAAGGGTTACCTCGTAAGTTGCTAAAACGAGCGTCTTCGGGGGTTTCTGGCTAAAAGGATGAAATAACAAAGCCATATTTTAGTAGGGTGAAGGAGTTCGGAGGTACTAGAGCGGGTGTTCTCGTACCATCCTTACCTGCATTCGGAATCGTCTCTGCTTCTGGTGCTGGCTCTGCCCCCGGACACTGAAGCGGCGTGTCGGGTATCTTTTAGCTTAGTTGAGCTATGGAGATTGCGATAGAACTCATTCTCTCTCCGGGTTCTTTACTGTTCATAAGGAACGGGCGTGATTCTAAACAGAATGAATAGATGTTTAAAGAAACATTTGTGTTTCTCAATAAAGTTATTTATAAAAAAATAAAAAAAATTCTGTTCACGAGAGCAATGTTTCTCTCTCCATATTTCACTACCTATTTTAGATTTGCGGGACTCCTTCATTCCGGATGTTTTCTCAGGAAATAAGATCGAATTAAATTCCCATTGTTGTGAAAATTAAGGTGATTGTCATATTTATAATGTGGCACAACCACACACCTCATCTAGAGATAGTGGTCTCTCAAATATGCAAGAGACCAAAAGTTGTGAATATTTATTAATGAAGGTTTTTTTTGTTAATATATATGGTTTTCTCATCTCATTGGTCCAAAAGGACCTTAGTGGCAAACAGTATGATCTATTCTTGACAATGATATTATTAGAGCATCTATTTGGAGAAATGATGCCATGGTATGTGTTGTACCTTGGGTCATCTCCTTGTTAGCTGCTCAGCCAGTATGAATGTGATGTCTGCGTGGAATGTTGAATGCTGGATGACAGAGTGGTGTGTGTGGGGAATGACAGTTGAAGAGAGTGGGCTGAGCATCAACCATCCTGCTCCTGGTGGGGTTTTTTTCCAGTTTATCTTGTTACTATCTTACTTGAATAAAGGAGCTTCAAGAAACTACATCACTATTCATCTTTTTATTCACAACATTTTTGGCGACGATTGAAGAACTTAAGGCTTGCAAGAAACTACCTACAAGCGAACTAAGGTACCTACGTGGAGAAAAATTTCTAATTTAAACCTGTGAGGAATAATTCAAGGAATCTTCAGTGTGCAAGATAACTTTGTATGAGCCTATTGGAGAACTTTATGAGCCTATTGGAGAACTTACAATGAGGAACGAATATTTAAAGGAACAGAATTGAATCAAGGTAATGACTTTTGCTTTTTAAATATACCTTTAAGCTAACCGGCACTATAAAACCCCACCAGTGACCCCGAAATCGGTCGCCCTAAACTCTAAACCAGTGCCACAATTAGCATACATGTTCGAGGTGAAGTCAGCTTTACTGGCGTTATTTAAACTGGTGCTGCAATGAGAAGCGGAACTCCAAGCTTGATGTGAGCAGCCCTCTGGTAGTACGTCTGACTATCACCAGAGCCCCATGATGTTCCCGTGACATTAACCAAATTGATGACGACAGCTACAAAATAAAACGGCATTCTTGGGACTCATTCCTGTGAAGTGTTGCTGTTGAGGAATTCGGCGGTTGCTGAGGACACAGTTGTGACTTATATTTATTGATTCCAAGTGACAGTGCAGTGTTTATTAACAAAGGGAGAGCGAGCAGCACTTAGTACGAGTAACAGATTGTGTGTTTTGAGGCGTTTTGGCACTGTAGCAGTTTAACACTACGCAGAGACATTGCTCTTTGACAATCTCATATCGGACTTATCACATCAGAGCAGCTGGGGGTGAGTTCACACATTTTCAGAACTGGATTGAAGTTTGGCAAGCGGAATTCAAGACTGTATGAAGGTTTGTGGAAGAAATGTAAACGGCTGTGTTGACTATTTAAAAGTTACAGTGAACACGAGATACTCACCGGTTCACGAGATTCAGCCGGACAGCCTTCTATGACGTGTTCGCTATAGTTTGTATTGATGCTTACACACGTTTGACTGCCCTGGCGTGCCAAGAGCCACCCGGCGTGCAATGCGTGGCGCCATTTTGCCGGTCTTGTTTCATTTTGTTTTGTCGATTATGAATGAATGCCAACCTAATGCAGGAAGTAGGAACATTGTGGGAGCACGGGTTAACTGTCATAAATATCCTTTATGTTACCTGCGGTCTCCAGCGTGAAGGGCATGCCGAGAGCCAAGTCACTGCCACTCTCATGGTGTGAATCGGAACGCCATGAAAAAGTAATGTAGCAGCTGTCTGTCAATGGATCGTTTGTTACCCTGCAACTGGATGTGAAGAACATGGGATTCTAAGACTATTCAAGATTTCTCTCCAAACAGTAATTAGTATTATTATTCTGCAGTTACCGGAACTGGGTCTGATTATTTTTAACCTTGTTTTTCTGCAAGGTTTATGACAAAGTGAACTTTACCCTGGGTTTCATTAGGGTTTTCACTCTTTATATTGTATTTCTTGCATTTTATTTGTGATTGTGATTTCTATCTAATACGTTTATGTTGACTTGTGCTATAATTTAAATATGCTTCTGATGAGTTTAGCAATAAATATGTAAGTGGAGCTGGGGTCACGTGCATATCATAAGTCGCGAGATGCTTCCTGTATGCATTAGTATTAAAACATGTTACATGTCACCTGGTTCACACGCATATTATAAGTCGCGAGATGCTTCCTGCGCGCTGGTATTAAGACGTGTTGTTATTTTCAGTGTTTTCTTTATTATGTGTTATATTTGGCTGATCTTGATATTTGTGGAGCTCTAGGTTTGATCACGCATATTATAAGTCGCGAGACGCTTCCTGCGCGCTGGTATTAAGACGTGGTTGATGTTTCCAGTGTTTTCTTTATTTATGATTCTGTGCTATATACACAGTATTTTACATGATTCTGTAATTGGAGTTTAAAGAGGTAGCATGTGTTTATTTGGCTGATGTTGACTGTTGTGGAGCTCTAGTTTTGTTTTTGTTGGGTAGTGTTATTATGTATGGGAGCTGGCCTCCTTACATTTGTTCTATTCTTCAGTGTGGGTGGTGCGCACACCTTTTTCATTGTTTCTACTCTACAGATTGTTATGTTGAGTTCACGCTTCAGCTTGTAAAGTTTAATGGGTCATGTACCTATACATTTGTGTCTGTATTTGAAAGGTTGAGCACTTATTCTTGGGTTATCTACCTATACATTTTATGTTTTTTGAAATACGTTGTGCAGTTATACATGGGTCGTGTACCTATACATTTGTGCCAGTATGCAATAGGCTGTGCACTTGTATTTATCTGCCCTAAACATTGTGCTTTTATGCAATGTTGTGTCTTTGAGCCTTTGTGTCTTAGGCGATGCGTTATGTACCTTTACATAGTTTTGGGACCTCTATGCTCTATGCAAAGTTTCTCTTCTCCCTCAGTCCTGTACTATTGCACTTTTACTAAACAGCATTTCTTTCTTAGTTTTCTTCTGATTGTACATATGTTGCTTTTGTGTCCAGGTCAGTGTGTCCGTTAGTTGTAATGTTTTTGTTGCAGTAGTTAGTTTGCACACAAGGCAGGTACCACAGCGAGGGTGGCCTGTAATAGGTAACATCTCAAAGTTCCTGGTTATAGGGATCTTTGGTCTTTTCTGCGGTCGTGTGTGTACAAGTTTATCTTTTATATTTCTGGCACGTTTATTCGTGAACCTAGGTTTTGGCCAGTTTATTTTTCCCGTTGTTAAAATTAGCCAATTCCTGTTCACAATCTTTTGTACTTCATATGTTGCTGGACAGAATATTGTTACACACGTCATCAGGTCAGTGATCGGTTCCTTTACTGTATTCTGGAGAAGGCATTCTCTCTGCTGATGTTTTGCTCTTTTCCGACATTTCGCTAATATTTTCGGTGGATAGTTTCTTTTTTGTAGTTTTTGACTGAGTTCTTTTGCTTGTGATCTATAATCATCAGTCTTGCTGCAGTTCCTTTTCAGCCTCAAGAATTGGCTGTACGGTAAATTATTGCGCAATGGTTTAGGGTGGAAGCTCTGATATGACAAAAGACTATTCTCTGAAGTTAGTTTTGTATAGGTCTTTGCCTCAATTAGTCAATTTTCAACGAAAATTGTTATGTCAAGAAAGTCCAGACTCTTATTGTCTGCTGTGAAAGTAAATTTAAGGCATTCATCTCTCTGGTTGAGCCATTCAATAAATATGTTGAGGTCTTTATCATTTTTCCAGAGCATAACGATATCATCTATATATCGTTTCCAAAACAATATATTTGCTGCGAATGGGTTGGTATAATTCAACACATGTTAGGACTCAAACTAACTGACATACAATCCTGCTACTGATGGAGCAAAAGCACTTCCCATGGAAGTTCCATGGCTTTGTATAAATAATGTTCCGTTATATTCAAAGACGTCCTCTGTTAATGCTAAACGGCAACATTCTAATACAAAGTGTCGGGGAGTCCGGTGATTCCATTCTGTAGTAAATAAGATGTTTTCTAAAGTCTGTAGTGTTTCTCTTTGCGGTAGGCTAGTATAGAGTGATTCGACATCTAGTCCTACTAGTAACATCGTTTCTTGCTCGAAGCTCATTCCCGTGAATAGATTCAGGAGGTCCCGGGTGTCCTTTAAATAAGTTGGAGTGCGCTGTACTAAAGGTTTTAGGAACTGGTCTGCGAATTTGGACAGAGGTTCTAGTACAGAGCGTATTCCCGAAACTATCGGGCGACCCGGTGGGGGCGATTTGTTTTTGTGGGTTTTAGGGAGTGAATAGAAAAACTGTGTTCTAGGTTCCCGTGCTACAAGATACTCAGCTTCTTTTTGTGATATCCATGAGTTTGTTTCTGCCTCATGGATCATAATTTTTATGGTATTCTGAAGTCGAGATGTTGGATCAATCAGTAGTCTCTTGTAGAATTTGGTGTCTGATAGAAGGGAGAGGCATTTCTGGTTATACCCTTCTTTTTCTAGAATAACAATGCCTCCCCCCTTATCCGCTGGTTTGATAATTATTTTCTCATTGTTTTGTAGTTCCTCAAGGGCTTTTCTTTCATTCTTTGTGAGATTCTGAAATGGTTTCTTCTTATTACTCTTTAAATCGTCTGCACCTTTCATTAGCGCTTGCTCAAAAGTTTGTATTTCAATAGGGACCATATTACTTGGGGGATTGAATGTTGATTTTATTCTCAAGTTGGTATCCCCATCATTTTCCCTAGGTTCTTTGCCTGTGAAAAATGCCTTGAGCTTTAGTGTTCTACAACACTCCGCTAGTTCACATTTCAGTTGGAAGATGTCTAGTGTGGGCGTGGGGACGAATCCTAATCCTTTGTTTAGGACTTTGGTTTGATCTCTTGATAACACTGTATCTGTGAGATTTACTATTAGTGGCTCGTCTTGCTAGTGCCTAGTTTCTCTGATGACATGCTCCTGGTCATCATTTTCAGTTGCTGATCTTGCCAGGTAAGGTTTTTTCTACGTCCTTTTTGTTGGTTTTGGCCTCTCACTAAAAAAGGCTGTTGTTGGGGATTTTCTACTCCTGTCATTTGTTGTCCCATCATGTGAGGCATTGGTGGCATTCCTGGATTATATGGATGCATCCAGCCTGAGTATTGTGGCATGTACGGTTGGAAGTATGGTATTTGGTGTCCTGCAAAGTTTGGTCTAGGCCAACTATTGGCTCGTCGTGGGCGTTGGTATCGGTAGGTATATCTCCCTTTTCTCGACGGTTGATCTTCCAGGCTACCGTCTGAGTTACATGTACATACCAATCCATGTCTGCATTAAATGACATCTATTTTCATCTGATTTACTGTTTATCTTAACAAGAAGTCACAGTTCTTAATCATACAGACTGGATTTTTTATCTTTTGTATTAATAAAATTAATGTTTGTTTCCTTGTACCGAAGATCTGGAATCAATTCAGTTGATTGTGAACCCTTACAATACATAATTTGTATTCAAAAATACAAATAATAAGTCTTTTTTGAAATATGAACTTTTGTGTTGCTTCTTATTTTTGAATTGTTTTGCTTCCTTAGAGCTAGTATGGTAGCTCTTTAGGTTCTCTTTAGGTGAGATAAAACAACGCCAGCAACTGATATTTTCAGTCTAAGAGTCCTAGTAATATAGACCTATGTCGCTGAAATCTTTTGATTAGAAATAAAACCCTTGCTGGTACCTTTACCTATACATATTGTCTGCCCGAGCCTGCAAGGGTATATTGGGTTACCCACCCTTCCTCAGTAATAAGAAGATGGCAAGTATAGACACCTTTGCGAACAACTACTGTGAAAGAGTAGCACGAATGTAGTCTATATAGTAAAGAGAAGGTGTATTCAAAACTTTCCAAAATCAATGAGCCTCTAACAGTAGGTAGCAGATTCTATCAGAAATACTTTTCATTTTAAGACCTTCTCCACACGTAGCTGAAACAAGATGGTCACCATACCGATGCTTCCTAAGTTAGAATGATAGCGTAATTACGCCTTTTTAAATTAAAGCTCACCTCAAATTAGGATTGAGAATAGCACGGCATATCTAGCTGAATGTTAAGTTGTATGCTACCCACCTGTTTGTACTTTTCGCATTTTTATGTTTCTATTACTACAGGTACAACAAAACCTCAATAAGAAACTTAGTGGTGACACAATACCCACTTTAAATACTACACAAATGGTGTGAGTATAACTTTCTTTTATATGTCCTGACGAATGCCCCATAGACCCGGCTGGGCAAAGAGGGGCAGAAACATGTTGACTGTTATTTACAAATGGTATAATAGGATCTAGTAACACGATCTACAACTATACCCAGATTTTTTATGAACAAGCTACATCTCACCCATATTAAAATCAGTATTAGACGTTAGCTTGTTTTTTATTTTTTCACTGTGGGCACTGATTTATCTCTGGACACTACCGCACTGTACCAGAGGTTGCCTCAGGCTTGAGGCAGGCATACAGCACACTTAATAAACCTGATGACGATGCCAGAACGCGAGTGTGGGGCGGAGAAAAGATACACCGCTTAAACGATCTTATCACTGCGTCTATGAGGGTTTTTTAAGAAACCGAGGTTACGCGGTTACAAGTGTCCATTCCATTTTGTGATTCTTTGTATACTGATAAGGGGAAATGAATGGACAACCATTCCTCCTCCCTCCCTGTTAATTACCATAACCAAATAATTAACAACCAAGCCTACACACAAAGTGCACCTGAACAGTAACTTGCCTCTTAGTTCACTAATGGCATGGTTTTCAGACTGGGAGCGGAATGTTTCCATGATCATGCTGGAAAACAATCACTGCTAATAAAGGCCTCTCAATGGGGTGATACATGCTGATCTACTGAGGTAAAATGCTCATGCATGCTAATAAAATGCACCTTTTTTAAATTTGCTGAGAATCTATCATGTTTTTGCATGTGTAGTGCAAGATGTCTTTAAAACTAAAAGTGTTCCGAAAGATAAATTGGCTGGGACACCTTCTTTTCTTCTTTACCGTTACTTTAGTTAATGCGTACCTAAAGTATGTATGTTTGTTTTAAGCATGGGCGAATTTTGCGAATCTCGCGTTCGCGAATTTTGATGATTTGCGAACTCGCGTGTTCGCGCGGGTTTCTGCCAGTTCGCGAGGGTTTTGTACAGTTTCGCAAACGCGAACTTACCTGTCGGGTCGCAAGTTTTGCGAACTTGTTGTTTCTACGTGTCCAGCCTGTTTGGGACACTCTTCTTCATCACTGCCACTCTCTGTCACCACTGCCACTCTCTGACTACTCATGCCACCCTCTGGCCAGCCCATGCCACCCTCTGTTTCATCACCGCACCCTCTGGTTGTCCAGTGTACATTATTTTCGGCAAAGCAAAGCACACCTTCCCTACCTCAAGTGACCTGAATTAATTTGGGGCTGATTAATGTGTCACAGAATATTTTTTTAGCTGGCACCTGCTTCCTTAGTGCTTCCTGATTAGTGATCTTTTGCACTTGCTAAGTGCTTTCATTGTTGCAAAATTAGTTACAACACCTGCCCTGCCCCAACTGACAATAATGAATTAGGGGCTGATTAATGTGTCACTGGATTTGAACTTCCAGCCTGGCTCCTGCTTGTCTGCCTTAGCTGTAATTCAGGACCTTTGTGTAACTATTCTGAGGGTCAGAGCAGGGTCACATAATAGTTGCAAGTAGGCAACTGAACTCTGGAGGGGCCCCTCAGGAAGCACTACAGGAAATGGCTACAAATGATGAGCTTGAACTTTTGAACCTGGTAAGTAGTTTCAGTTTTGCTAAGATCGTATTTCTGCAATTTAGCGCTTATTCGCGGGGCGCGAAGTTGAACTGGGAAGCCGCGAACTCACGCGAACAGTGCGAGCAAGCCATAAAATCCGCTGCTCGCGGATTTGCGGATTTTGCGGGAAATTCGCAAATCTCGCGGATTGCGAATTTACCGAAAATCCGCAAAATCCGCGAGCGTAACGGATTTTCCGCCCATGCTTAGTTTGTTTCATGGCTTCCTTAATGTGTCTGCTCTGTCATGTGAACAGCAGCCCAGTGCTGCTGTTCACTAGCGGGCCGCAATTAAAGGTCAGGAGGGCTGCAAGTGGCCCCTGGGCCGTACTTTGAGTATCCCTGATCTAAAGATTCAAAGGTCTGTGGTGAATTCTCAATGGGACCATATAAAAGTATAAAATTATAGACCTTGTTTAAAATCCTCATTCACAACCAAATTCTTCTGGCACTCGGAACCCTATGTACATTGAGGATCTCACACTGCACTTCTTTCCCCACCACAACAGCCACACCCCTAATAGCTGCACTAGAAGAGGTGTAGAAAGAGTGTTGGATTAAACCAGGAACTTGTGAATGAGGAGACCCATTCTTCAAGTGCGTCCCATGAAGTAAAATTATATTTGCCAATAGGGATCTAAACCAGGCAAACACCGCCCTTGACTTTACCCTATTGTTGAAGCCATTCACATTACATTAAATTATTCTTAATTGCCATGTTATGCAGTGATTTTTTCACTTCCTTCTCCCTTTCTACCGCAATCTTTTTATTCATGCTGCCATCCCTTTTTAGGTCTCGTTTGATGCATTGCTTTAGCAATGCTTTGGCCGAGGTATTAAGTAGGGGTCTCAAAAATGCTCCCAAAGGCGGATTGCCTACAGTGCATGTGTGTGGGCTCGTGCACATCGCACTCCATTTGGTTTGCTTGCAGCCAGCATCAGACTTCAAACACTTCAAAGGAATCCGCTTGGGAGCTCCTACTAACATAAATTAAGAAGTCGTTGTCACAAAGCTTCACAGGAAAGACCAGCGACGCCACACGGACAGAAGGCAGCCACAACACATCTTCCCCACTGCTCTTTTCCTACCATTTTTTTGTCGCTTTCCAGCCGCTCGACTGGTTTCCAAGAAAATAAAGATTCCCAAGTGAACTGCATTCTTATTTATTATTTAAAAGAAAAAGATAGATAGAAACATATCCTGGAAATCGCAATAGGAATAATTTGAGTTTTAGTAACCTTATTTCTTCTCCCATTCGGTTACGCTTCCTGTCCTCTTCTGTTTCATTGTTGCCTTCTCCCCTAACTCTGCCTCTTTGTTCTCCCGGGTGTTGAACTGTAATTAAAATGACCCACGAGACTCCATTTTGTGTTGCCATGCTCTTGGCAACCTGATGAAGAATTGCTTTTCACGTCCCTGCTGAAGCTTGCTCAACCCCCCGCTCCTTGTGGTCGAGCCGATTCCGAGAAGCTGCATGTGCGCCTCACCCCCCCCCCAGTTGTGTCAGAGACTTAGCCACATCCTGCCCATTGTTGGTAACTCAGGCTGTCACGACCAAGTCCTGTGTCCTGTGACCACACCATCTGGTCAAGGAAGCACGAGGCTGTGCCCTGTGACCACACCATCTGATCAAGGAAGCACGAGGCTGCACCCTGTGACCACCACAATTGACCATGGTGCATGTCACTGCTAACGGCCATATATCATCGGATTTCCCCCTGGCCAGAGGCACGCGTCAGGGTTGCCAACTGTTCCCGTTGCTGTTTGCCTTAGTTGTGGAACCTTTGGCGGAATGGATAAGATGGAAACCTACTATCCGGGGCCTCAATTGGACCGATGATTGGGAAGATAGTATATCCCTGTATGCGGATGATATCCTATTATATTTCACCTCCCCCGAGCGTTCTATTAACACTCTTTTGGATGTCTGCACGGCCTATGGCCGTGCATCTGGTTATTCGATTAACTGGTCTAAATCCACCATGTACAACCTGCACGGCCCCCGCCGCGCTTACGGACGGCTGCCCATTACGGACTGCAGATAGTACATTTAAATATTTAGGGATATACATCACTGCTCACCCGGCCGACTTCCATGCACACAATTTGCAACTCCCCCTTGACCGTCTTAAGCGTGACATACGTCACTGGGAATCGCTACCGCTTTCTCTGCTGGGCAAGGCAGCGCTTTTCAAAATGATGGCTCTGCCCCGCTATCTCTACATTTTAGAAAATATGCCATACCCCGTGCATGCCACCTATTTTAAAACGATCACAGCGCAGGTGACGGTGTTGTTGTGGGGTCATAAGCCTGCACGTATAGCGTAGGCCAGGCTAATAAGAAGCTGGTACGGACGGGGCATAGCGCTCCCAAACATCTGTCTCTATTATTGGGCATCACAGTTAAAGGTTGTTAACCAGTGGCTGCATCTCCCGCAGACTGAACCAGCTCTGAAGGCAGACAGGGTACAGTTGGGACTATCTGGTATGCTGGCTCCCCTCTACGATAAATCCTTATCCCTCACGAAGTTTGGCCCACTGAAACACACACTCACCATATGGCTTACGGCACTGACCAGGTTGGGATGACGGGGAGTATTGACACAGTTGACTCCGTTATGGGACACAAAGAAGCTGGGGAAGTTCAGGCACACCAAGGGCTTTGACCGTTGGGATGCTATAGGCATTTCCACAATTGGGGATCTATGGCAGAAGGGACAGGTGATACCCTTTGAGACCCTGAGACAACAATACGATTTGACCCCGTCAGAACACTTCCGGTATATGCAGATACGCCACGCCTTAACGACGGCGCTGACACCTGAAACGGACATCCCAGAAGCGTCCCCTCTCGAGGACAGACTACTCATAGACTACATGCCATCGAAGGCGACATCACTGACGTATCGTAAGCTAATAAATAATTTACCTGACCCGACAGGGCCCCTACGGGAGAAATGGTCGCATAATTGTGGGAACATTGATGATTCAGAGTGGCAAGAGGCGATTGCGTCTCCGAAAGAAGTGGGCATCCCCTCGCGTCTCCGCTTGGTGCAACTACGCATATTACATAGATCATATTACACTAGACACACACTGCATAAGATGAGATGAATAGCACACCCATACTGCCTGCGGAGTTGTGGTGAGGAAGGGACATTCTATCACACCATATGGGACTGCCCGAGAATTGCTAACTATTGGGCACTCTTGATGCAAACCATGTCTCAATCAGAGGGGGTTTCAATACTGGCAGACCCTAGACGTTGCCTTTTGAATATATGGGAACCTAATGACCTCACACATTTGGGACAAGGTTGGATGACACTGGGTATGCTGATGGCAAAGAGGAACATAGCGCAGAGATGGGGTGGGACGGAGTCGCCTACACTAGCAGCTTGGAAACATGATATGGATGCAGCAATGATTTCAGAATGGGCAGTGTTTTGCAATAGGGATGTCCCAAAAAATGGAGTAAAATTTGGGGGGCATGGAATAAATATAGAGGGGACATTTGTGACCCACCCTCAGATGATGATAGTTCCAGCTCTGATTCCGATTGATGCATTAGAAATAACGAATGTGCTGAAAACCCCTGACACGACTGTTGGATTCAGACATATTTGTATTTTTGACATAGTCATATTGGTTTCTGCTGAAAGAATACTGTGCTCAATTTGTTTTATATTTTTACTGAACACTGTATTGCACTGTGCAAATAAAGATATATAAAAAAAAAATGTGGAACTATGTATTGTGCAAATGGGCATGGCTAGTACTATATTCTGGGACCCTGTCCTTAGCTCGAGCTAATAAATAACTTACTTCCCTCCACGGCTGGTTGTCCTGGTCTCTTTGGTAATGTATGATTTAAGCAAGAAGAACCCATAGATTCTAGGTGTCCCCTGCACCGCTGGCTTTGACTCTCCTAGTGGGGGAGAGGTCTCCAAAAGGCCGGTTCTACAATTTCGTCATCGAGCATGGTGGTCGTGAGGGGTCCGTGATCGAATTCCAAGGAAGGCAAACCACTACATCGTCTGAAAATTGTCTTAGTGGGCCCGAGGTCTCCGATTGCGTGATTGTTCCCTTCAGTGGGCTACCCGACTGCGGCCCCGACTGACGCCCCAGTTCTGGTTCCTAGTTTTTGGAGATCGAGACCTTTGTGACACTTGACGTGTGATGGAAGATTAAGGGTCAGGTAAGAGTGGGAGTGGCCCACTTCTTTGGTGAATTGTATTTTGGTTTTGGGTATTGTTCGACTTTTGCAAAAGCCGAAGCCAGAGGGCAAGTACAGTTGTATGCTGTAAATATTAGATTTTACCCTTTGATGTTTGGAACCAGGATACACGTCTAGAGATGCCTGGATTTAGTACGTTTCGGAAATGGTGTTGTTGTTATTGTACACAGGACTCCGCATTGGAGGAATCTTGCCCGAATCCTCTTTTGGGGATGACTAATCATGAAGTCTATGCTAAACATGGTGTTGGCCCGATTATGTTTTCCTCAATTTGGCACAAATATATAAAAAAAGGTAGTGCTGAATTACAATGGCCAATGTACGGTAGTTTTGAACCTCCTGTATTAGATAATTTAGAGGAAACGTTGTTTCAAAGAAAAGCTAGACCTGCGATGTTTTATTCCTTTCGGGTTTGGCGCAAGGAGTCCAAACAGAAAGAAATCAAACTAAAAAAGAACGAAGCTAAAATAATGCGTATGAGTGTGATTCAGAAAGCCCAGAATCATGATAATCAGAGAATAGAAGCGGGTATAGTAATACAGGATATATTAAATCGAATGCAGGTAGATAGATGTTATATTACAAAAAAGGTCCCCCGTAAAGGCCCGGGACAAGGAGGATGACCCTCTCATGACCTCCATGTTGAACACCCCTCCACCCTATACCCCTGTCATATATCCGGCCCTTGACCCCACACAATTGACCCCTGCTACTGCTCCAGTTGTTGCCCATGCCCTGGTCCATCCGATACCTCAGCCACTCGTTCCCAACACCCGACTATTCAGGCCACTGTACCAATGGAAGGACTTCCATTCTTTTCCCTACCCCTTGTTGCACCTTCCACTGGTCCCATACCTGTCCAACCTAATGTGCCTTCAACTCCCGTTGCAACCAACCCATTTCTTGTTGACTGTCATCCGACACCTTCCCCCAGTGCAGGGCTATTAGCGAATGCCTGGTCAGTGGTCTGTGATTATATCCCTTACGTAACTCTGCATAGACCACCCACTCCCAGACGACGCACCTTGAGCAGACTGATAGGTAGTACACAGGAACAATTCGCTATGAGTCAACAAGCTCGTATGTGGATGGAAAATAACACTATGTACACCGCTCAGGATATATGGATGACAATGGATCAGTGGACACGCATTCAACAGATTGATATTTTTTGTGAAATGTGTGACATACTGATCCAAATGTGGGAGGATTTTGTAGAATCAGGTCCTCCCCCAGGTCTGGCTGACCTTTGCCATAAGGTTGAAAAAGGGGATGTACAGGGCCCAGCACTATTATGCGATCTAATTACGCTGGTAGCCTACAGAGACTCCTTATCTGGTGTTACGTTAAATAAGGGTTTTCCAATGAGGAAGGTACAGCCTGTTTGGAGAGACCGCGTTGTTGGCATAGATGGCAACCCTGACACACCTGCAGGTTTTAGACAAATGTGGGTCCATGTCCCTTGGAAAAGGTCTGACGTCCTCCAACTTAAAAGCCAATTGCCTGACCCGGGTAAAAATCCAGCAGGTTATTATAAGGAATTGACTCAGACACTCCAATCTTGTGTGATGACTTTAGCAGATATAGATATGTTAATGGGACAGGTAGTACCGACTGAAGTATGGTCTAAAATAAGCCATAATGATCAGGCAGAATTTGGCCATACGTGGAAAGAATTTGAGGAAGCTGACAGAGCTTGAACTGGTGGTGAGAAACCTGATCCCATGATCTTAGCCCTTCCAGCCCAGATACTTACTGCCATGAAAAAGATTTTGACACCTCACTGTATCAATTGGGACAGATTAGCTGCTTGCAAGCAAAAGAAAGATGAAAGTGTCTCTGACTTTTTCACACGATTCGAAAGCACATTCACCGACTATAGTGGACAGGACATGACTTTAGAAGGAGGACAGAGACTGTTTGTGGATAAATTTGTGTCCAATCTGGTACCAGAGCTTGGGAATGAATGAATGAATGAATGGCGTTTTTATACCGCGCAAAACTTAGCCCCAAGGGGCATCAAGGCGCAATACGAACAGACATAGAAAGTCCAGACTCCAGATAGGTAGACCAAAGGCCATTTGGGAGAGCAAGAATCTAATATGCTTGAGAGAAAAGCCAGGTTTTGAGAAGTTTTTTGAAAATTGTCAAGGAGGATTGACTGGTGAGCTCAAGGGGAAGGGAGTTCCACAGTTTGGGAGCCAAGGTGGAAAAGGCTCTACCTCCCCATCTAACCTTAGCAAACCTAGGGACTACCAGCCTATTCTTTGAAGATGAACGGAGCGTTCTAGTGGGGGTGTAGGCACACAGAAGAGATCTAATGCTTTCAGATCCTGAGCCATGGATAGCACCATGGGCCAGACAGAGAATTTTGAAAGAGATCCTAGATGGAATCGGAAGCCAGTGAAGGTCCCTTCTGGCCATTGTTGCAGATGTCCTCCTAGGGAGGCTTAGAACCAATCTGGCTGCAGCATTTTGCACCATTTGGAGGCGATGGATAGAGCCTTTATTGATGCCACCATAAAGGGCATTACAATAATCTAGCCTCGATAGTACTAGGCCAGCTGTTGCTTGTTTCCGGGCTGCCAAGGACAGGTAAGGGACAATTTTCTTTAAGATTCTGATGGTGCCACAGCAAGTAGACACTGTCCTATTTACCTGGGGGTTGAAGGAAAGGGCGGGATCAATTTGTACTCCAAGGTTCTTAGCAATAGGGGTGGGAGTCGGGCAATCTCCCAGGGATGGAGGCCACCAGTCCTTTTACCAGAGATCTTGGCTCCCTCCGAAGACCACAACTTCGGTTTTTTCACCGTTCAATTTTAAGAAATTACCTGTCATCCAATTGGAGACTGCCTCCATACAAGCTCTAAACTTGGAGGCGATCTCACAGACTGGCTGGGTGATGGATACCAAGATCTGTGTGTCATCAGCATATGACAGCACGTCCAGGCCAAAGGATCTTACCACCTGTGCAAGTGGGGTAACATAGATGTTAAACAGTAGAGGGCTCAATGAAGAGCCCTGGGGAACCCCACATTGCACCTTTTGAGGATCGGAGAGGAAGTTGCCCATTTTTACTCTCTGCTCCCTGTGATGGAGAAAGGAGGAGAGCAAGCTGAGGGCAGAGCCTCCTAGTCCGATATCCTTGAGCCTGGAGATAAGTATTGACGGGGACAGGGTGTCAAAAGTTGCTGTGAGATCTAACAACACAAGCAGCGAAGGATGTCCCTTGTCAACTTCAGATCGAATTTTGTTTGTCACAACAGTGAGGGCAGACTCAGTGCTATGGACTAAGCTAAAAATGTCAGAAAGTGCATGGCCCATCTCCACCCGTCTGGTATTTTGACAATGACCCGGTACTATGAAAATAGGGAGAATGAAGAGCAAGATAGAACGGATAAAAAGACTAAAGACTTAAAGACAAAGGTATTACTCTAACAAGCATACCAGACCCAAAACAGAGGTGCCCCTAAGTTTCAGCGAATTGCTCAGAAACCTGCCCTTGTGACTCCTCGCCCACCGCTGGGACTCACCCAGTGCGCTTATTGTCGCCAGGAGGGTCCTTGGCGCGACAAGTGTCCCTTGTTGGCCCAGAACAACTCTGCCTCCGCTGACCTCTTCACAGGACAACGTCCCCAGAGAGGACGAGGGCGAGGCGGACCTAGAACGCAGTTACAGGACAGGCGCTCCCTTATGCAAGAGAATAAATCTGATAACGCTAATTATGAGGACCGCAATTATTTTACTGAAGATTATGAGCCTGAAGAAGGGATGGGGTTCCTGTCCCACTAGGATTGCCAAGGACAAGAGAAGGGACCCATGCCTATTCCTGTTGACCAAAAGGGACCGTATGTCCATGTTACAACATTGGGCTCTACGGAAACATTCTTGGTCGACACTGGTGGAACCAAACGTTCTATTGCTAGGTCTAAAGTCCCTGGGGCCCCCTTGTCTGGCGCAAATAACTTTTATGTGGGGTTTTCTGGCACCCCAGTATTTAGCCCTGTTTCACAACAACTGGAACTAACGATAGGACCCTACACAGTTGATCAGTTGATTCCCCTTTGGTTTTGACTTCCACATGTGGCGAAAATTTGTTGGGTTTACATCTATTAGAAAGATTACATGCCACCATATACTGTTCTCCTGATGGGGTTTACATTACTATGGGTCCCCCTACCACACACCAGTATATTTAGCCTCCTCAGATCCCAGTCCCCAGGAACTTCAGAATGTCCTTCCTGCTCTTTGGGCCCAAGGTGATACTGATGTCAGCCTTTTGTCCATGCCCCCTTTTCTGTTACCCTGAAGGAAAATGCTCGCCCTCCCCAACTCCCCCAATACAAAATACCCAAAGATGGGGAAAGGGCATTACTCCAGATCATTTCTGAACTTGTTGACAAGGGCTTGTTTGAAGAGACAAGAAGAAATGTGTGTAATAGCCCCCTTTTGCCTGTCCCAAAACGCACCGATCCTTCCAAGCCCCCTGTTTATAGTTTTGTCTTTGATTTGCTCAAGATAAACAAAATAGTAGTATCCCAGTTTCCTGTGGTCCCAGATATCACCACTCTACTGACTATGGTTCCCCGGTCTGCATGTTTCTTCTCTGTCATTGACTTAAAAAACGCCTTCTTTAGTATACCTGTTGATGAACAGAGTAGGGACCTTTTTGGATTCTCATTGGCAGGACAGAGTTTCCGGTTCTGCAGAGCTCCACAAGGATGTACAGAGAGCCTTTCAATTTATAGTCAGGCCCTCAAGGGCCAACTTGATTCCCTGTCCCTACCTCAAGGTACAGCCAAACTCCAGTACGTTGATGATTTGCGTTATGTAAAGAAGCTACAATGAAATTGCTCCTGCATCTGGCACAGTTCAATCACAAAGTTTCCTTCTCCAAACTCCAATATTGTCGACATGAGGGGACCTACTTAGGTCATCTCCTGTCGAAGGCGGGACTCTGCCTTACCCCTGAACGAATACAAACAATCAGTAAAATGCCCCCACCAAAGACGCAGAAAGAGGTCCTTGCTTTTATTGGTATCACCTCCTACTGCCGCAAGTGGATACACAATTTTTCTTTACTCATTAAACCTTTATTGGGCCTCACACTTAAAGATGTTTCCCACCCACTCCCTTGGACAAATGAGTGCCAGCATGCATTTGAAGAACTGAAAACAGCCTTGTGTTCTGCCCCGGCGCTAGGCACCCCTAGTTATCAGAAGCCCTTCACTCTTTTTGTACACGAGCATGATGGTTGTGCATTGTCAGTGCTAACACAGCGCTTTGGCGACAGACAACGCCCCTGTGCATATTTTTCTGCAGTTTCAGATCCTGTGGCCCGCGCACTACCCAGTTGCTTGAGAGCAGCAGCTGCAGCTGCCCTATCCATGGTTCCTCACGCAGTTGACACTTTAATAAATAGGACAAAAACTCAACACCTTACAAGTGCACGTTTGTCCGGATATGAATTGACTCTCTTAGCCAGTCATATCATCATCCGCCGCTGCACTACGCTCAATCCAGCCACATTTCTACCCTTTGTTGATGATGACACTAATTCTGATCCGCATGATTGTGTCCTCCGGACGGAGGAAGAGACTAAAGGCCGAGTGGATTTGACTGACACACCCCTAACTGATCCTGATGGTACCTTGTATGTGGATGGTTCTTGCTTCAAACTTCCTGATGGTAGCACAACTGCTGCCTATGCTATCACCACTTTACAGACAGTAGTGGAGAGTGAAAGAATACCTTACCAATCATCCCAGGCTGCCGAGTTAGTAGCACTAATAAGAGCCTGTGAACTGAGTACAGTGTTGGCTGTCAACATCTACACTGACAGCCAATACGCCTTTGGAGTGGCCCATAATTTTGGGCGACTAGGGGCTGAGAGGGGATTTTTTACTTCTCACGGTACTAAGATACAGCATGGTCATCTGGTCAGCAGGCTGTTAGAAGCATTGACTCTTCCTTCAAAGATAGCTGTGGTTAAATATAGCGCCCACAAGAAAGTAACTGATGACATAGGAAGGGGTAATGCATTTGCTGACTAGACTGCAAAGGTAGCAGCTAAAGATGTTTCTGCCCGTATGTATGTAGCTGGCCCCTCAAACTGGGTACCGGAGAAAGGGATGCACGAGGATACTATTGAGAATGTGAAGGAAATACAGACAGAGGCGACTAGAGAGGAAAAGGCTCTCTGGGAAGAGCAAACAGGCCTTGGAAATGCAATAGGTCTCGCAGCATTAGAGTTAGTGCTTTTAGAATTGTTTATGGGTTTTTTTGTAAATCTTTAGCATTTTTGTTTCCTGTAGCCAATGCTAAAGAATTAAAAAAAAAAAAGCCATAAACATTTCTAAAAGCTCTAACTCAAATGCTCCGAGACCTATTGCACTGTGTGAGGGTGAGGGGTTGAGGGTGAGTGAGGGTGAGTGAGGGTGAGGGTGGGTGAGGGTGAGTGAGGGGTTGAGGGTGAGTGAGGGTGAGGGGTTGAGGGTGAGTGTGAGTGAGGGTGAGTGAGGGTGAGTGAGGGTGAGTGAGGGTGAGGGTGAGTGAGGGTGAGTGAGGGTGAATGAGGGTGAGTGAGGGTGAGGTATTGAGGGTGAGTGAGGGTAGAGGGTGAGAGAGGGTGAGGGTGAGTGAGTGTGAGGTGTTGAGGGTGAGTGAGGGTGAGGCGTTGAGGGTGAGTGAGGGTGAGAGTGGGTGAGGGTAAATAAGCAACTGCAAGATGACCAGTACACCTTTGAAAAGTATCTTCCAATGCGGGTAAACACTTATCAACACATTTATTTGTAACTTTTGATCCATTTGAGCTAGAGACATGTTAACACAAGCACAGTAAACAAGTCCCAGTCCATGGTGGAATGTGGTTGAAAAAAAGCGAAAGAGAAAGCAGGGTAACCTGACCCAGGAGGGGGGAGGGGGAGGGGGGAGGAGAAATGCGACATGGCGGGGAGGGGGCGGAGCGGGGGAGAGGGTGTGTGTGTTGTTAGGAGGGCATTGCTGTGGGGAGGGGGGAGGAGAAATGCGACATGGCGGGGAGGGGGCGGAGCGGGGGAGAGGGTGTTAAGCAGCAGGGTACAGACGGCTGAGGGAACAGACGGCGGGCAGGGGAGGGGGCGGAGCGGGGAGGGGGTGTGAAAGCAGCAGGGGCCTGGAGTGCGGCTGAGGGAACTGATGTGCATTGGAAATGCAATAGGTCTCGCAGTAGTAAAGTTTGAGCTATAGGTGTTATTTATTTTTTTGTTTTTTATTTATGTGTTGTTTTTTCTAAATAGCGAAATTAATAGCTTTCTTCTTTACAAAGCCAATAGTTATAATTTTTGTAAATGTGACACCTCTAGCATTTGTAAAGCAACATGTTTTGTATTAACGGGACTTATATGTGACTTATATGTATTGAAATAAAAAAAATCAATGGCTTTAAAAAAAAATTAATAATTAATACGTAAATAAAATGGATTTTATTTTATATTGCCAATAGCTTAAAGTTTATAAAATATATTTAGTTTAAGATGCTGTGGTTGCGCTGAGTGAGGGTGAGTGAGGGTGAGGGTGAGTGAGGGTGAGGGTGAGTGAGGGGTTGAGGGTGAGTGAGGGTGAGGGGTTGAGGGTGAGTGAGGGTGGGTGAGGGGTTGAGGGTGAGTGAGGGTGGGTGAGGGTGAGTAAGGGTGAGTGAGGGTGAGTGAGGGTGAGTGAGGGTGAGTGAGGGTGAGTGAGGGTGAGGGGTTGAGGGTGAGTGAGGGTCAGGGGTTGAGGGTGAGTGAGGGTGAGGGGGTGAGGGTGAGTGAGGGTGAGGGTGGGTGAGGGTGAGTGAGGGTGAGGGTGGGTGAGGGTGAGTGAGGGTGAGGGGTTGAGGGTGAGTGAGGGTGAGGGGTTGAGGGTGAGTGAGGGTGAGGGTGAGTGAGGGTGAGGGATTGAGGGTGAGGGGTTGAGGGTGAGGGTGAGTGAGTGTGAGTGAGGGTGAGGGGTTGAGGGTGAGTGAGGGTGAGGGTGAGTGAGGATGAGGTGTTGAGAGTGGGTGAGGGTGAGGGTGAGTGAGGGTGAGTGAGGGTGAGGGTGAGTGAGGTTGAGGGTGAGTGAGGGTGAGGGGTTGAGGGTGAGTGAGGGTGAGGGTTTGAGGGTGAGTGAGGGTGAGGGGTTGAGGGTTGGTGAGGGTGAGTGAGGGTGAGGGGTTGAGGGTGAGTGAGGATGAGTGAGAGTGAGGGGTTGAGGGTGAGGGGTTGAGGGTGAGTGAGGGTGAGGGGTTGAGGGTGAGTGAGGATGAGTGAGAGTGAGGGGTTGAGGGTGAGGGGTTGAGGGTGAGTGAGGGTGAGGGGTTGAGGGTGAGTGAGGGTGAGTGAGGGTGAGGGGGGGAGGGGTCGAGGGGGAGGGGTTGAGGGTGAGTGAGGGTGAGGGGTTGAGGGTGAGGGGTTGAGGGTGAGTGAGGGTGAGGGTGAGGGGTTGAGGGTGAGTGAAGATGAGGTGTTGAGGGTGGGTGAGGGTGAGTGAGGGTGGGGGTGAGTGAGGGTGAGTGAGGGTGAGGGAGGGTGAGTGAGGGTGAGGGTGAGTGAGGGTGAGTGGTTGAGGGTGAGTGAGGGTGAGGGGTTGAGGGTGAGTGAGGGTGAGGGTGAGGGGTTGAGGGTGAGTGAGGGTGAGGGGTTGAGGGTGAGTGAGGGTGAGGGGTTGAGGGTGGGTGAGGGTCACATTGTACCTGCTACGCGGAAACGTGAATTCTGACGTGGAGACGTGTTAGACGTGGGCCGCTGTTTCAGCACAGTTTTTTCGATTCAACATAACTTTAGTATTTATTCATTTTTCTGTGCACGCTGGTGAAACTGCAAGTCACAGAACACGCTGAACTGCTATCGAAATAATGATTTGGATAATCACACAAAAAGGCCAGAGGGGAGCGTTTAAATGACCAAATGAGCATCACTTGCCAGCCAACAGCTGGTGCATACACATAAGAGAATTTGGAACACGGTCGAGGAACTAAATGTGCCCGTTCATCAACACTTGCGAGAGGCACGTCTTGAAAGGGTGGTTTAAAAAAAATCCCAAGCGCTGTATTATTTCTACCAAAAAGAGAGGAGGCATACGCAGGAACACATCACATATATATTTGTTAGTAAGATAGCTCAGTGGACTACTGCATCCACTGCAGAGATCTCCAATAGTCTAAAAGGTGTACGAATCCCGGCAGGCCCGCTATTCTTTACGTCCTTCTAATCAAGCATATATTGCCAATCATGCTCTCCAGGGCGCACACGTATGTACAGCCACACCCCCTCCAGCTGGCAACCCATATTGTTACACGCAGTCAGAGCCGCGCGTTCGCGTCAAGGCGATATGTAAAGGCCAGGGGGTCTTACAACCTGCCATTTGCTTCAACATACCCGTATTCTGTTTACTAACGTCAGAGGAGTATGACATCACAGACACACGGTACAGTGGCCAACATTAGAGCATGTTTTGTTGTTAAAAGGCCAGCGGGGCTTCTTAATCAGTATTCAGCATCTTTGGCACAGGTATTACAGGTCTGGTAGGTCTGATCATGTCACTTTGCAGCATTTACGAGTTGAGCTGGGGGATGGGGCGGAGCGGGTAAAAAAAAAAAAGACGGAGGGAAAGCAGATAAGGGGAGGGGGGAGGAGAAATGCGACACAGCGGGAAGGGGAGGGGGCGGAGGGGTTAGGTTCTAAGGATTCAGAGTGGACTGCATAGGTTTGCATGCGGACTGCTAAGAAAAGTCTGTTGATGCAGAAAGGACAACAAAGCCGTGGGCAGTGTACCATGAGTAATAGGCAGGTAGGGATACAGAAAGGACTATAGCTTTTGAGACTCCGAGGAATGGGCTGGGATGAATGCATAACAGAATATTAGAATCTTAGACCGGGCTGTGACAACAGTACAGAAGGGGCTTTTCAGCCTAGCAAATGAGGCGCGAGGTATTGGCGGCTATGCATACTGAAAGGATACTTTAGCCAAGTGCATGAGAGTATGAGGAATAATGTGTTTGCGAAGCAGAATTATATGCAGTCTTAGGCAGGCGACTCGGTTTCATAAGTCTTTGTAGCTGAATATATATATATATAATATAATATATATAATATTATATTTATCAAAGCTTCCCGGTAAAAACAAATGTATAGCAGCACAAGTGATCAGCCTGGTGCCTATCGAGCACCGCTTGGAAGCAATCTATGTAACAGACTAACTGATTATGATAGTAATAGGGTAAAAACAAGCTACACGTGCTTCCTGAAAATAGTAACATAACATGCACTACTCGTATACCTCTCACCACTTACTGCATTTGGTCTAATAGTGTGTGTTTTTACCTTATAATCAAAGGTACTTGTTTTATCAGACTTGGAAAGATGAAAAACGTGTCGTGATTTGAACCTGTGCCCTGCAGGTTACTCACCCCAGCAGCAAGTGTTAATATCAACTAATCTATCTTACCTATCAGTGCCTGGATACCCTTGCTGGTTATTAGCCACGCTCTAAAAAATCACATAACATCAGCGATGTTCACAAACTCTTCTGTTCCGGGGCTGTGAGTTGAGGGGGATGCAATTCGAGATAAACAAGGCAACGTTAGAAGCCAGAGGAAGAAAACAGGTCTGGTAGGTCTGATCATGTCACTTTGCAGCATTTACGAGTTGAGCTGGGGGATGGGGCGGAGCGGGTAAAAAAAAAAGACGGAGGGAAAGCAGATAAGGGGAGGGGGGAGGAGAAATGCGACACGGCGGGAAGGGGAGGGGGCGGAGCGGGTAAAATAAACAAACGAGACGGAGGGAATAGAGGGGAGGGGGGAGGAGAAATGTGACACGGCGGGAAGGGGAGGGGGCGGAGCGGGTAAAACAAGACGGACGTGCACGCGCTTTTAAGCTCAATGCGCATGCGCATTGAGCTTAAAAGTCACGGGCACTGCAAGGAATCGCCACGATTCCTTGCAAGTTGGGGGAAGAGTGGATAAGTCCCAATACTCTCGCTTGCTCGATGTTATTGCCTTATTCAGAGCAAGTTGAAAAGACTGAACATTGCACTTCTCACTTTTCCTTAGTTCTGCCTGAAATGCTATTACCTCTTCCCAAAACAAGGCCAAGGGCCCCCCAAACTGTGAATACAGATGCTGTGTCTGTATTTCATTCTAAAAAGGTCTCTAAAGCCAGCCACATTTGGGTCACCTATTGACCATTGGCTCGTAACACTTTGTCGAACACCCATCTTGAGCGCTCATATTGAAATTACTGAGCGATCCGAGAATGAGTTGGGAATTATCTCTGACTGGGCCGTTTCGAGTGCGTGAGAAACAAAAAAATTGTTAATACGCGAGAATCAATTATAACGTTTAGAGTGACAAGTGTAAGCTCTCTCCTTAAGATGGTCATTCCGCCAAGGATCCACCAAATCAAAATCGCGCACTAAGGAGCAGACACTTGATTGACCCCAGCTTACTCTGTGGTTGTTGGATCTAGAAAAATCCAACGCTGTATTTTGAAAGAATATTAAAATCTCCCACACTACCAAATGTCCCGGCTTTCCTTTTACGAAATCATCGAAAGTATGAGTACTTGCAAAATTTTTTCCAGGGGCCGCAAATTACTGTCTGTGGCATGCCTGAAGGCTGCACCCATGCCAGCAAAAGAAAGGGTCGGGCGACGAAAGGTGGGCATAGGGGGACGCGAATCAGAGGCATGGTGTGGACAACAAACCAAGTTACTTCTGTCTGCCACCAACGCTCTATTCTCATGCAACAAGAATTAAAGTCAAAGCATTAACTTCTACTTTAATATATGAGAGGGAAAGAGATACTCACCTGGTGACTGAATTGCAAAATGTGAAACCAGAAAATCTGGCATCAGTCCTGATTTCTCATTTGACCAAATTGTGTGATTCTTGGCACTTGTGTGATCCTACACTTTACCTCCTTTTTCTTCATTGCCACATATGAGAGCCCTGTGAAGTACACACGTTCAGGGTGTGCACTGTATGAAACATTCTCTTGTCTTTTATTTAATAAACTATAATGTTGTTCCAAATATTTAACAAAGAATCAAAAAATTGAATGGACACTTGTAACCGCGTAACCTCGGTTTCTTAAAAAACCCTCACAGACGCAGTGATAAGATCGTTTAAGCGGTGTATCTTTTCTCCGCCCCACACTCGCGTTCTGGCATCGTCATCGGGTTTATTAAGTGTGCTGTATGCCTGCCTCAAGCCTGAGGCAACCTCTGGTACAGTGCGGTAGTGTCCAGAGATAAATCAGTGCCCACAGTGAAGAAATAAAAAATAAAATAAAAAACAAGCTAACGTCTAATACGGATTTTAATATGGGTGAGATGTAGCTTGTTAATAAAAAATCTAGGTATAGTTGTAGACTGTGTTACTAGATCCTATTATACCATTTGTAAATAACAGTCAACATGTTTCTGCCCCTCCTTGCCCAGCCGGGTCTATTGGGCATTCGTCAGGACATATAAAAGAAAGTTATACTCACACCATTTGTGTAGTATTTAAAGTGGGTATTGTGTCACCACTAAGTTTCTTATCGAGGTTTTGTTGTACCTGTAGTAATAGAAACATAAAAATGCGAAAAGTACAAACAGGTGGGTAGCATACAACTTAACATTCAGCTAGATATGCAGTGCTATTCTCAATCCTAATTTGAGGTGAGCTTTAATTTAAAAAGGCGTAATTACGCCATCATTCTAACTTAGGAAGCATCGGTATGGTGACCATCTTGTTTCAGCTACGTGTGGAGAAGGTCTTAAAATGAAAAGTAGCTCTGATAGAATCTGCTACCTACTGTTAAAGGCTCATTGATTTTGGAAGGTTTTGGATACACCTTCTCTTTACTATATAGACTACATTCGTGCTACTCTTTCACAGTAGTTGTTCGCAAAGGTGTCTATACTTGCCAGCTTCTTATTACATCGTTTTCGTTACTGTCATTGCCTCCGTTGTGTTTCGTGTGTGTGTACAGACCTATCATGTGGGTCCTAAGAATTCAATCTCTATGGGGGTAAAATATATCTATTTTTTCCACTATTGCAGATATCAAGTAAAAGAGTTTGTGATTATCCACTGTTCACGGTACTCAATAATATGCTACCGTAAGACCCCCACCCATCCACATTAAGCGGTAAAGGGTTACCTCGTAAGTTGCTAAAACGAGCGTCTTCGGGGGTTTCTGGCTAAAAGGATGAAATAACAAAGCCATATTTTAGTAGGGTGAAGGAGTTCGGAGGTACTAGAGCGGGTGTTCTCGTACCATCCTTACCTGCATTCGGAATCGTCTCTGCTTCTGGTGCTGGCTCTGCCCCCGGACACTGAAGCGGCGTGTCGGGTATCTTTTAGCTTAGTTGAGCTATGGAGATTGCGATAGAACTCATTCTCTCTCCGGGTTCTTTACTGTTCATAAGGAACGGGCGTGATTCTAAACAGAATGAATAGATGTTTAAAGAAACATTTGTGTTTCTCAATAAAGTTATTTATAAAAAAATTAAAAAAATTCTGTTCACGAGAGCAATGTTTCTCTCTCCATATTTCACTACCTATTTTAGATTTGCGGGACTCCTTCATTCCGGATGTTTTCTCAGGAAATAAGATCGAATTAAATTCCCATTGTTGTGAAAATTAAGGTGATTGTCATATTTATAATGTGGCACAACCACACACCTCATCTAGAGATAGTGGTCTCTCAAATATGCAAGAGACCAAAAGTTGTGAATATTTATTAATGAAGGTTTTTTTTGTTAATATATATGGTTTTCTCATCTCATTGGTCCAAAAGGACCTTAGTGGCAAACAGTATGATCTATTCTTGACAATGATATTATTAGAGCATCTATTTGGAGAAATGATGCCATGGTATGTGTTGTACCTTGGGTCATCTCCTTGTTAGCTGCTCAGCCAGTATGAATGTGATGTCTGCGTGGAATGTTGAATGCTGGATGACAGAGTGGTGTGTGTGGGGAATGACAGTTGAAGAGAGTGGGCTGAGCATCAACCATCCTGCTCCTGGTGGGGTTTTCTCCAGTTTATCTTGTTACTATCTTACTTGAATAAAGGAGCTTCAAGAAACTACATCACTATTCATCTTTTTATTCACAACATTTTTGGCGACGATTGAAGAACTTAAGGCTTGCAAGAAACTACCTACAAGCGAACTAAGGTACCTACGTGGAGAAAAATTTCTAATTTAAACCTGTGAGGAATAATTCAAGGAATCTTCAGTGTGCAAGATAACTTTGTATGAGCCTATTGGAGAACTTTATGAGCCTATTGGAGAACTTACAATGAGGAACGAATATTTAAAGAAACAGAATTGAATCAAGGTAATGACTTTTGCTTTTTAAATATACCTTTAAGCTAACCGGCATTATAAAACCCCACCAGTGACCCCGAAATCGGTCGCCCTAAACTCTAAACCAGTGCCACAATTAGCATACATGTTCGAGGTGAAGTCAGCTTTACTGGCGTTATTTAAACTGGTGCTGCAATGAGAAGCGGAACATCCAAGCTTGATGTGAGCAGCCCTCTGGTAGTACGTCTGACTATCACCAGAGCCCCATGATGTTCCCGTGACATTAACCAAATTGATGACGACAGCTACAAAATAAAACGGCATTCTTGGGACTCATTCCTGTGAAGTGTTGCTGTTGAGGAATTCGGCGGTTGCTGAGGACACAGTTGTGACTTATATTTATTGATTCCAAGTGACAGTCCAGTGTTTATTAACAAAGGGAGAGCGAGCAGCACTTAGTACGAGTAACAGATTGTGTGTTTTGAGGCGTTTTGGCACTGTAGCAGTTTAACACTACGCAGAGACATTGCTCTTTGACAATCTCATATCGGACTTATCACATCAGAGCAGCTGGGGGTGAGTTTACACATTTTCAGAACTGGATTGAGGTTTGGCAAGCGGAATTCAAGACTGTATGAAGGTTTGTGGAACAAATGTAAACGGCTGTGTTGACTATTTAAAAGTTGCAGTGAACACGAGATACTCACCGGTTCACGAGATTCAGCCGGACAGCCTTCTATGACGTGTTCGCTATAGTTTGTATTGATGCTTACACACGTTTGACTGCCCTGGCGTGCCAAGAGCCACCCGGCGTGCAATGCGTGGCGCCATTTTGCCGGTCTTGTTTCATTTTTTTTTGTCGACTATGAATGAATGCCAACCTAATGCAGGAAGTAGGAACATTGTGGGAGCACGGGTTAACTGTCATAAATATCCTTTATGTTACCTGCGGTCTCCAGCGTGAAGGGCATGCCGAGAGCCAAGTCACTGCCACTCTCATGGTGTGAATCGGAACGCCATGAAAAAGTAATGTAGCAGCTGTCTGTCAATCGATCGTTTGTTACCCTGCAACTGGATGTGAAGAACATGGGATTCTAAGACTATTCAAGATTTCTCTCCAAACAGTAATTAGTATTATTATTCTGCAGTTACCGTAACTGGGTCTGATTATTTTTAACCTTGTTTTTCTGCAAGGTTTATGACAAAGTGAACTTTACCCTGGGTTTCATTAGGGTTTTCACTGTTTATATTGTATTTCTTGCATTTTATTTGTGATTGTGATTTCTATCTAATAAGTTTATGTTGACTTGTGCTATAATTTAAATATGCTTCTGATGAGTTTAGCAATAAATATGTAAGTGGAGCTGGGGTCACGTGCATATCATAAGTCGCGAGATGCTTCCTGTATGCATTAGTATTAAGACATGTTACATGTCACCTGGTTCACACGCATATTATAAGTCGCGAGATGCTTCCTGCGCACTGGTATTAAGACGTGTTGTTATTTTCAGTGTTTTCTTTATTATGTGTTATATTTGGCTGATCTTGATATTTGTGGAGCTCTAGGTTTGATCACGCATATTATAAGTCGCGAGACGCTTCCTGCGCGCTGGTATTAAGACGTGGTTGATGTTTCCAGTGTTTTCTTTATTTATGATTCTGTGCTATATACACAGTATTTTACATGATTCTGTAATTGGAGTTTAAAGAGGTAGCATGTGTTTATTTGGCTGATGTTGACTGTTGTGGAGCTCTAGTTTTGTTTTTGTTGGGTAGTGTTATTATGTATGGGAGCTGGCCTCCTTACATTTGTTCTATTCTTCAGTGTGGGTGGTGCGCACACCTTTTTCATTGTTTCTACTCTACAGATTGTTATGTTGAGTTCACGCTTCAGCTTGTAAAGTTTAATGGGTCATGTACCTATACATTTGTGTCTGTATTTGAAAGGTTGAGTACTTATTCTTGGGTTATCTACCTATACATTTTATGTTTTTTGAAATACGTTGTGCAGTTATACATGGGTCGTGTACCTATACATTTGTGCCAGTATGCAATAGGCTGTGCACTTGTATTTATCTGCCCTATACATTGTGCTTTTATGCAATGTTGTGTCTTTGAGCCTTTGTGTCTTAGGCGATGCGTTATGTACCTTTACATAGTTTTGGGACCTCTATGCTCTATGCAAAGTTTCTCTTCTCCCTCAGTCCTGTACTATTGCACTTTTACTAAACAGCATTTCTTTCTTAGTTTTCTTCTGATTGTACATATGTTGCTTTTGTGTCCAGGTCAGTGTGTCCGTTAGTTGTAATGTTTTTGTTGCAGTAGTTAGTTTGCACACAAGGCAGGTACCACAGGGAGGCTGGCCTGTAATAGGTAACATCTCAAAGTTCCTGGTTATAGGGATCTTTGGTCTTTTCTGCGGTCGTGTGTGTACAAGTTTATCTTTTATATTTCTGGCACGTTTATTCGTGAACCTAGGTTTTGGCCAGTTTATTTTTCCCGTTGTTAAAATTAGCCAATTCCTGTTCACAATCTTTTGTACTTCATATGTTGCTGGACAGAATATTGTTACACACGTCATCAGGTCAGTGATCGGTTCCTTTACTGTATTCTGGAGAAGGCATTCTCTCTGCTGATGTTTTGCTCTTTTCCGACATTTCGCTATTATTTTCGGTGGATAGTTTCTTTTTTGTAGTTTTTGACTGAGTTCTTTTGCTTGTGATCTATAATCATCAGTCTTGCTGCAGTTCCTTTTCAGCCTCAAGAATTGGCTGTACGGTAAATTATTGCGCAATGGTTTAGGGTGGAAGCTCTGATATGACAAAAGACTATTCTCTGAAGTTAGTTTTGTATAGGTCTTTGCCTCAATTAGTCAATTTTCAACGAAAATTGTTATGTCAAGAAAGTCCAGACTCTTATTGTCTGCTGTGAAAGTAAATTTAAGGCATTCATCTCTCTGGTTGAGCCATTCAATAAATATGTTGAGGTCTTTATCATTTTTCCAGAGCATAACGATATCATCTATATATCGTTTCCAAAACAATATATTTGCTGCGAATGGGTTGGTATCATTCAACACATGTTAGGACTCAAACTAACTGACATACAATCCTGCTACTGATGGAGCAAAAGCACTTCCCATGGAAGTTCCATGGCTTTGTATAAATAATGTTCCGTTATATTCAAAGACGTCCTCTGTTAATGCTAAACGGCAACATTCTAATACAAAGTGTCGGGGAGTCCGGTGATTCCATTCTGTAGTAAATAAGATGTTTTCTAAAGTCTGTAGTGTTTCTCTTTGCGGTAGGCTAGTATAGAGTGATTCGACATCTAGTCCTACTAGTAACATCGTTTCTTGCTCGAAGCTCATTCCCGTGAATAGATTCAGGAGGTCCCGGGTGTCCTTTAAATGAGTTGGAGTGCGCTGTACTAAAGGTTTTAGGAACTGGTCTGCGAATTTGGACAGAGGTTCTAGTACAGAGCGTATTCCCGAAACTATCGGGCGACCCGGTGGGGGCGATTTGTTTTTGTGGGTTTTAGGGAGTGAATAGAAAAACGGTGTTCTAGGTTCCCGTGCTACAAGATACTCAGCTTCTTTTTGTGATATCCATGAGTTTGTTTCTGTCTCATGGATCATAATTGTTACGGTGTTCTGAAGTCGAGATGTTGGATCAATCAGTAGTCTCTTGTAGAATTTGGTGTCTGATAGAAGGGAGAAGCATTGCTGGTTATACCCTTCTTTTTCTAGAATAACTTTGCCTCCCCCCTTATCCGCTGGTTTGATAATTTTTTTCTCATTGTTTTGTAGTTCCTCAAGGGCCTTTCTTTCGTTCTTTGTGAGATTCTGAAATGGTTTCTTCTTATTACTCTTTAAATCGTCTGCACCTTTCATTAGAGCTTGCTCAAAAGTTTGTATTTCAATAGGGACCATATTACTTTGGGGATTGAATGTTGATTTTATTCTCAAGTTGGTATCCCCATCATTTTCCCTAGGTTCTTTGCCTCTGAAAAATGCCTTGAGCTTTAGAGTTCTACAACACTCCGCTAGTTCACATTTCAGTTTGAAGATGTCTAGTGTGGGCGTAGGGACGAATCCTAATCCTTTGTTTAGGACTTTGGTTTGATCTCTTGATAACACTGTATCTGTGAGATTTACTATTAGTGGCTCACCTTGCTGGTGCCTGGTTTCTCTGATGACATGCTCCTGGTCATCATGTTCCATTGCTGATCTTGCCAGGTAAGGTTTTTTCGACGTCCTTTTTGTTGGTTTTGGCCTCTCTCTAAAAAAGGCTGTTGTTGTGGGATTTTCTACTCCTGTCATTTGTTGTCCCATCATGTGAGGCATTGGTGGCCTTCCTGGATTATATGGATGCATCCAGCCTGAGTATTGTGGCATGTACGGTTGGAAGTATGGTATTTGGTGTCCTGTAAAGTTTGGTCTAGGCCACCTATTGGCTCGTCGTGGGCGTTGGTATCGGTAGGTATATCTCCCTCTTCTCGACGGTTGATCTTCCAGGCTACCGTCTGAGTTATATGTACATACCAGTCCATGTCTGCATTAAATGACATCTATTTTAATCTGATTTACTGTTTATCTTAACAAGAAGTCACAGTTCTTAATCATACAGACTGAATTTTTTATCTTTTGTATTAATAGAATGAATGTTTGTTTCCTTGTACCGAAGATCTGGAATCAATTCAGTTGATTGTGAACCCTTACAATACATAATTTTTATTCAAAAATGCAAATAATAAGTCTTTTTTGAAATATGAATTTTTGTGTTGCTTCTTATTTTTGAATTGTTTTGCTTCCTTAGAGCTAGTGTGGTAGCTCTTTAGGTTCTCTTTAGGTAAGATAAAACAACGTCAGCAACTGATATTTCAGTCTAAGAGTCCTAGTAATATAGACCTATGTCGCTGAAATCTTTTAATTAGAAATAAAACCCTTGCTGGTACCTTTACCTATACATATTGTCTGCCCGATCCCGCAAGGGTATATTGGGTTATCCACCCTTCCTCAGTAATAAGAAGATGGCAAGTATAGACACCTTTGCGAACAACCACTGTGAAAGAGTAGCACAAATGTAGTCTATATAGTAAAGAGAAGGTGTATCCAAAACCTTCCAAAATCAATGAGCCTCTAACAGTAGGTAGCAGATTCTATCAGAAATACTTTTCATTCTAAGACCTTCTCCACACGTAGCTGAAACAAGATGGTCACCATACCGATGCTTCCTAAGTTAGAATGATAGCGTAATTACGCTTTTTTAAATTAAAGCTCACCTCAAATTAGGATTGAGAATAGCACGGCATATCTAGCTGAATATTAAGATGTATGCTACCCACCTGTTTGTACTTTTCGCATTTTTATGTTTCTATGACTACAGGTACAACAAAACCTCGATAAGAAACTTAGTGGTGACACAATACCCACTTTAAATACTACACAAATGGTGTGAGTATAACTTTCTTTTATATGTCCTGACGAATGCCCCATAGACCCGGCTGGGCAAAGAGGGGCAGAAACATGTTGACTGTTATTTCCAAACGGTATAATAGGATCTAGTAACACGATCTACAACTATACCCAGATTTTTTATGAACAAGCTACATCTCACCCATATTAAAACCAGTATTAGACGTTAGCTTGTTTTTTATTTTTATTTTTATTTTTTCACTGTGGGCACTGATTTATCTCTGGACACTACCGCACTGTACCAGAGGTTGCCTCAGGCTTGAGGCAGGCATACAGCACACTTAATAAACCCGATTACGATGCCAGAACGCGAGTGTGGGGCGGAGAAAAGATACACCGCTTAAACGATCTTATCACCGCTTCTATGAGGGTTTTTTTAAGAAACCGAGGTTACGCGGTTACAAGTGTCCATTCCATTTTTTGATTCTTTGTATACTGATAAGGGGAAATGAATGGACAGCTATTCCTCCTCCCTCCCTGTTAATTACCATAACCAAATATTTAACAACCAAGCCTACACACAAAATGCACCTGAACAGTAACTTGCCTCTTGGTTCACTAATGGCATGGTTTTCAGACTGGGAGCGGAATGTTTCCATGATCATGCTGGAAAACAATCACTGCTAATAAATGCCTCTCAATGCAGTGATAAATTCTGATCTACTAAGGTAAAATGCTCATGCATGCTAATAAAATACTCCTTTTGAAATTTGCTGAGAGTCTATCATGTTTTTGCATGTTTAGTGCAAGATGTCTTTAAAACTAAAAGTGTTCCGAAAGATAAATTGGCTGGGACACCTTCTTTTCTTCTTTACCGTTACTTTAGTTAATGCGTAACTAAAGTATGTATGTTTGTTTCATGGCTTCCTTAATGTGCCTACTCTGTCATGTGAACAGCAGCCCAGTGCTGCTGTTCACTAGCGGGCCGCAATTAAAGGTCAGGAGGGCCGCATGTGGCCCCTGGGCCATACTTTGAGTATCCCTGATCTAAAGATTCAAAGGTCTTTGATGAATTCTCAATGGGACCATGTAAAAGTATAAAATTATAGACCTTGTTTAAAATCCTCATTCTCAACCAAATTCTTCTGGCACTCGGAACCCTATGTACCTTGAGGATCTCACACTGTACTTCTTCCCCCACCACAACAGCCACACCCCTAATAGCTGCACTAGAAGAGGTGTAGAAAGAGTGTTGGATTAAACCAGGAACTTGTGAATGAGGAGACCCATTCTTCAAGTGCGTCCCATGAAGTAAAATTATATTTGCCAATAGGGATCTAAACCAGGCAAACACCACCCTTGACTTTACCCTATTGTTGAAGCCATTCACATTACATTAAATTATTCTTAATTGCTATGTTATGCAGTGAGTTTTTCACTTCCTTCTCCCTTTCTACCGCAATCTATTTATTCATGCTGCCATCCCTTTTTAGGTCTCGTTTGATGCATTGCTTTAGCAATGCTTTGGTCGAGGTATTAAGTAGGGGTCTCAGAAATGCTACAGTGCATGTGTGTGGGCTCGTGCACATCGCACTCCATTTGGTTTGCTTGCAGCCAGCATCAGACTTCAAACACTTCAAAGGAATCCGCTTGGGAGCTCCTACTAACATAAATTAAGAAGTCGTTGTCACAAAGCTTCACAAGAAAGACCAGCGACGCCACATGGACAGCAGGCAGCCACAACACATCTTCCCCACTGCTCTTTTCCTACCATTTATTTGTCGCTTTCCAGCCGCTCGACTGGCTTCCAAGAAAATAAAGATTCCCAAGTGAACTGCATTCTTATTTATTATTAAAAAAAATGATAGATAGAAATATATCCTGGAAATCGCAATAGGAATAATTTGAGTTTTAGTAACCTTATTTCTTCTCCCATTCGGTTACGCTTCCTGTCCTCTTCTGTTTCATTGTTGCCTTCTCCCCTAACTCTGCCCTCTTTGTTCTCCCGGGTGTTGAACTGTAATTAAAATGACCCACGAGACTCCATTTTGTGTTGCCATGCTCTCGGCCACCTGATGAAGAATTGCTTTTCACGTCCCTGCTGAAGCTTGCTCAACCTCCCGCTCCTTGTGGTCGAGCCGATTCCGAGAAGCTGCCTGTGTGGCTCACCCCCCCCAGTTGTGTCAGAGACTTAGCCACATCCTGCCCATTGTTGGTAACTCAGCCTGTCACGACCAAGTCCTGTGTCCTGTGACCACACCATCTGGTCAAGGAAGCACGAGGCTGTGCCCTGTGACCACACCATCTGATCAAGGAAGCACGAGGCTGCACCCTGTGACCACACAATTGACCATGGTGCATGTCACTGCTAACGGCCATATATCATCGGAATTCCCCCTGGCCAGAGGCACGCGTCAGGGTTGCCAACTGTCCCCGTTGCTGTTTGCCTTAGTTTTGGAACCTTTGGCGGAATGGATAAGATGGAAACCTACTATCCGGGGCCTCAATTGGACCGATGATTGGGAAGATAGTATATCCCTGTATGCGGACGATATCCTATTATATTTCACCTCCCCCGAGCATTCTATTAACACTCTTTTGGATGTCTGCATGGCCTACGGCCGAGCATCTGGTTATTCGATTAACTGGTCTAAATCCACCATGTACATACTGCACGGCCCCCGCCGCGCTTACCGGACGGCTGCCCATTACGGACTGCAGATAGTACATTTAAATATTTAGGGATATACATCACGGCTAACCCGGCCGACTTCCATGCACACAATTTGCAACCCCCCCTTGACCGTCTTAAGCGTGACATACGTCACTGGGAATTGCTTACTGAGCTGGGCAAGGCAGCGCTTTTCAAAATGATGGCTCTGCCCTGCTTTCTCTACATTTTAGAAAATACGCCGTACCCCGTGTATGCCACCTTTTTTAAAACGATCACAGCGCAGGTGATGGTGTTGTTGTGGGGTCGTAAGCCCGCACGTATAGCGCAGGCCAAGCTAATAAGAAGCTGGTACGATGGGGGCATAGCGCTCCCAAACATCTGTCTCTATTATTGGGCATCACAGTTAAAGGTTGTTAACCAGGGGCTGCATCTCCCGCAGACTGAACCAGATCTGAAGGCAGACAGGGTACAGTTGGGACTATCTGGTATGCTGGCTCCCCTCTGCGATAAATCCTTATCCCTCACGAAGTTTGGCCCACTGAAACACACACTCACCATATGGCATACGCCACTGACCAGGTTGGGATGACGGGGAGTATTGACACAGTTGACTCCATTATGGGACACAAAGAAGCTGGGGAAGTTCAGGCACACCAAGGGCTTTGACCATTGGGATGCTACAGGCATTTCAACAATTGGGGATCTATGGCAGATGGGACAGGTGATACCCTTTGAGACCCTGAGACAACAATACGATTTGGCTCCGTCAGAACACTTCCGGTATATGCAGATACGCCACACCTTAACGACGGCGCTGACACCTGAAACGGACGTCCCAGAAGCATCCCCTCTCGAGGACAGACTACTCTTAGACTACATGCCATCGAAGGCGACATCACTGACGTATCGTAAGCTAATAAATAAATTACCTGACCCAACAGGGCCCCTACGGGAGAAATGGTTGCATAATTGTGGGGACATTGATGATTCAGAGTGGCAAGAGGCGATTGCGTCTCCGAAAGAAGTGGGCATCCCCTCGCGTCTCCGCTTGGTGCAACTACGCATATTACATAGATCATATTACACTAGACACACACTGCATAAGATGAGACGAATAGCACACCCATACTGCCTGCGGGGTTGTGGTGAGGAAGGGACCTTCTATCACACCATATGGGACTGCCCGAGAATTGCAAACTATTGGGCACAAGTGATGCGAACCATGTCTCAATCAGAGGGGTTTCAATACTGCCAGACCCTAAACGTTGCCTTTTGAATATATGGGAACCTAATGACCTCACACGTTCGAGACAAGGTTGGATGACACTGGGTATGCTGATGGCAAAGAGGAACATAGCGCAGAGTGGGGGTGGGACGGAGTCGCCTATACTAGCAGGTTGGAAACATGATATGGATGCAGCAATGATTTCAGAACGGGCAGTGTTTTGCAATAGGGGATGTCCCAAAAAATGGAGTAAAATTTGGGGGGCATGGAATAAATATAGAGGGGGCATTTGTGACCCATCCTCAGATGATGATAGTTCCAGCTCTGATTCCGATTGATGCATTAGAAATAATGAACGTGCTGAAAACCCCTCACACGACTGTTGGATTCAGACATATTTCTATTTTTGACATAGTCATATTGGTTTCTGCTGAAAGAATACTGTACTCAATTTGTTTTATATTTTTACTGAACACTGTATTGCACTGTTTTGAAAATGCAAATAAAGATATATAAAAGAAAATGTGGAACTATGTATTGTGCAAATGGGCATGGCTAGTACTATATTCTGGAACCCTGTCCTTAGCTCGAGCTAATAAATAACTTACTTCCCTCCACGGCTGGTTGTCCTGGTCTCTTTGGTAATGTATGATTTAAGCAAGAAGAACCCGTAGATTCTAGGTGTCCCCTGCACCGCTGGCTTTGACTCTCCTAGTGGGGGAGAGGTCTCCAAAAGGCCGGTTCTACAATTTGGTGCCCAACGTAGGGCGTCTTCGGTGGTCGTCATCGAGCCTGGTGGTCGTGAGGGGTCCGTGATCGAATTCCAAGGGAGGCGCGCCACTACATCGGCTGAAAATTGTCTTTGTGGGCCCGAGGTCTCCGATTGCGTGATTCCTCCCTTCAGTGGGCTACCCGACTGCGGCCCCGACTGACGCCCCAGTTCTGGTTCCTAGTTTATGGAGATTGAGACCTTTTTGACACTTGCCGTGTGATGGAAGATTAACGGTCAGGTAAGAGTGGGAGTGGCCCACTTCTTTGGTGAATTGTATTTTGGTTTTGGGTATTGTTCGACTTTTGCAAAAGCCGAAGCCAGAGGGCAAGTACAGTTGTATGCTGTAAATATTAGATTTTACCCGTTGATGTTTGGAACCAGGATACACGTCTAGAGATGCGTAGATTTCGGAAATGGTGTTGTTGTTATTGTACACAGGACTCCGCATTGGAGGAATCTTGTCCGAATCCTCTTTTGGGGACGACTAATCATGAAGTCTATGCTAAACATGGTGTTGGCCCGATTATGTTTTCCTCAATTTGGCACAAATATATAAAAAAAGGTAGTGCTGAATTAACAATGGCCAATGTACGGTAGTATTGAGCCTCCTGTATTAGATAATTTAGAGGAAAAGTTGTTTCAAAGAAAATCTAGACCTGCGATGTTTGATTCCTTTCGGGTTTGGCGCAAGGAGTCCAAACAGAAAGAAATCAAACTAAAAAAGAACGAAGCTAAAATAATGCGTATGAGTGTGATTCAGAAAGCCCAGAATCATGATAATCAGAGAATAGAAGCGGGTATAGTAATACAGGATAGATTAAATCGACCCTTGACCCCACACAATTGACCCCTGCTACTGTTCCATTTGTTGCCCATGCCCTGGTCCATCCGATACCTTAGCCACTCGTTCCCAACGCCCCGACTATTCAGGCCACTGTACCAATGGAAGGACTTCCATTCCTTTCCATTCCCCTTGTTGCACCTTCCACTGGTCCCGTACCTGTCCAACCTAATGTGCCTTCAACTCCCAGTGCAACCAACCCATTTCTTGTTGACAGTCATCCGACACCTTCCCCCAGTGCAGGGCTATTAGCGAATGCCTGGTCAGTGGTCTGTGATTATATCCCTTATGTAACTCTGCATAGACCACCCAGTCCCAGACGTCGCACCTTGCGCAGACTGATAGGTAGTACACAGGAACAACTAGCTATGAGTCAACAAGCTCGTATGTGGATGGAAAATAACACTATGTACACCGCTCAGGATATATGGATGACAATGGATCAGTGGACACGCATTCAACAGATTGATATTTTTTGTGAAATGTGTGACATACTGATCCAAATGTGGGAGGATTTTGTAGAATCAGGCCCATCCCCAGGTCTGTCTGACCTTTACCATAAGGTTGAAAAAGGGGATGTACAGGGCCCAGCATTATTATGCGATCTAATCATGCTGGTAGCCTACAGAGACTCCTTATCTTGTGTTACGTTAAAGAAGGGTTTTCCAATGAGGGAGGTACAGCCTGTTTGGAGAGACCGCGTTGTTGGCATAGATGGCAACCCTGAGACACCTGCAGGTTTTAGAAAAATGTGGGTCCATGTCCCTTGGAAAAGGTCTGACGTCCTCCAACTTAAAAGCCAATTGCATGACCCGGGTAAAAATCCAGCAGGTTATTATAAGGAATTGACTCAGACACTCCAATCTTGTGTGATGACTTTAGCAGATATAGATATGTTAATGGGACAGGTAGTACCGACTGAAGTATGGTCTAAAATACACCATAATGATCAGGCAGAATTTGGCCATACATGGAAAGAATTTGAGGAAGCTGACAGAGCTTGAACTGGTGGTGAGAAACCTGATCCCATGATCTTAGCCCTTCCAGCCCAGCTACTTACTGCCATGAAAAAGATGTTGACACTTCACTGTATCAATTGGGACAGATTAGCTGCTTGCAAGCAAAAGAAAGATAAAAGTGTCTCTGACTTTTTCACACGATTCGAAAGCACATTCACCGACTATAGTGGACAGGACATGACTTTAGAAGGTGGACAGCGACTGTTTGTGGATAAATTTGTGTCCAATTTGTTACCAGAGCTTGGGACTAAGCTAAAAATGTCAGAAAGTGCATGGCCCATCTCCACCCGTCTGGTATTTTGACAATGAACCGGTACTATGAAAATAAGGAGAATGAAGAGCGAGATAGAACGGATAAAAAGACTAAAGACTTAAAGACAAAGGTATTACTCTAACAAGCATACCCGACCCAGACCCAAAACAGAGGTTCCCCTAAGTTTCAGCGAATTGCTCAGAAACCTGCCCTGTGACTCCTCGCCCACTGCTGGGACTCACCCAGTGCGCTTATTGTCGCCAGGAGGGTCATTGGTGCGACTAGTGTCCCTTGTTGGCCCAGAAAAACTCTGCCCCCGATGACCTCTTCACAGGACAACGTCCCCGGAGAGGACGAGGGCGAGGCGGACCTAGAACGCAGTTACAGGACAGGCGCCCCCTTATGCAAGAGAATACATTTGATACCGCTAATTATGAGGACCGCAATTATTTTACTGAGGATTATGAGCCTGAAGAAGGGATGGGGTTCCTGTCCCACTAGGATTGCCAAGGACAAGAGAAGGGACCCATGCCTATTCCTGTTGACCAAATGACCAAATGTTACAACATTGGGCTCTACGGAAAAATTCTTGGTCGACACTGGTGCAACCAAAAGTTCTATTGCTAGGTCTAAAGTCCCTGGGGCCCCCTTGTCTGGTGCAAATAACATTTATGTCGGGTTTTCTGGCACCCCAGTATTTAGCCCCGTTTCACAACAACTGGAACTAACGATAGGACCCTACACAGTTGATTCCCCTTTGGTTTTGACTTCCACATGTGGCAAACATTTGTTGGGTTTACATCTATTAGAAAGATTACATGCCACCATATACTGTTCTCCTGATGGGGTTTACATTACTATGGGTCCCCCTACCACACACCCAGTATATTTAGCCTCTCAGATCCCAGTCCCTAGGAACTTCAGAATGTCCCTCCTGCTCTTTGGGCCCAAGGTGATACTGATGTCAGCCTTTTGTCCATGCCCCCTTTTCTGTTACCCTGAAGGAAAATGCTCGCCCTTCCCAACTTCCCCAATACAAAATACCCAAAGAAGGGGAAAGGGCATTACTCCAGATCATTTCTGAACTTGTTGACAAGGGCTTGTTTGAAGGGACAAGAGGAAATGTGTGCAATAGCCCCATTTTGCCTGTCCTAAAACGCACAGATCCTTCCAAGCCCCCTGTTTATCGTTTTGTCATTGATTTACGCGAGATAAACAAAATAGTAGTATCCCAGTTTCCCGTGGTCCCAGATATCCCCACTCTACTGACTATGGCTCCCCGGTCTGCATGTTTCTTCTCTGTCATTGACTTAAAAAACGCCTTCTTTAGTATACCTGTTGATGAACAGAGTAGGGACCTTTTTGTATTCTCATTAGCAGGACAGAGTTTCCGGTTCTGCAGAGCTCCACAAGGATGTACAGAGAGCCCTTCAATTTAAATTCAGGCCTTCAAGGGCCAACTTGATTCCCTGTCCCTACCTCAAGGTACAGCCATACTCCAGTACGTTGATGATTTGCGTTATGTAAAGAAGCTACAATGAAATTGCTCCTGCATCTGGCACAGTTCAATCACAAAGTTTCCCTCTCCAAACTCCAACATTGTCGACATGAGGTGACCTACTTAGGTCATCTCCTGTCGAAGGAGGGACGCCACCTTACCCCTGAACGAATACAAACAATCAGTAAAATGCCCCCACCAAAGACGCAGAAAGAGGTTCGTGCTTTTATTGGTATCTCCTCCTATTGCCGCAAGTGGATACACAAATTTTCTTTACTCATTAAACCTTTATTGGGAATCACACTTAAAGATGTTTCCCACCCACTCCCTTGGACAAATGAGTGCCAGCATGCATTTGAAGAACTGAAAACAGCCTTGTGTTCGGCTCCGGTGCTAGGCACCCCTAGTTATCAGAAGCCCATCACTCTTTCTGTACACGAGCATGATGGTTGTGCATTGTCAGTGCTAACACAGCGCTTTGGTGACAGACAACGCCCCTGTGCATATTTTTCTGCAGTTCTAGATCCAGCTGGACGGGCCAGGGGGCCGCCCCAGCCCCGGGTCCGTCCCTGGGTCTGCCGCATGGCAGGATGCCCTAGATAGGGTCCGGAAGGGCCCGGTCCTGGGGTCCCCGTTCCCCCGGCCTGCCACACTGCCCGGGACGGCGAGAGTTCCGTTGTGCCCGGGGAGCCTGGCTGGGTTCAGGAGCTCCGGCCGGGGCTCCGTCCTGGGTCCTGCCGCGTGGCAGGGTGCCCGTGACGGGGTCCGGAATGCCCGGGGAGGCTTCTCCTGTGCCTCGTGGCCTGGGAACCCAAGTGGGGTCCGGGGGCCCCGCTGGGCCCCGGGTGGGGTGCTCTGGCCTAGGGCCCTGTCCCCTGGCCTGCTTCACTGTCAAAGGCCCGAGACGGGGTTTCGTGGTGCCCAGGGAGCCTCCCTGCGCTTGGCTGGGTTCAGGAGCTCTGTCTGGGGGCCCTGAGGGCCCCTGGGAGGGTGGCCTCCCCACCCAGGGGCCCGTCCTGGGTCCTGCCATGTGGCAGGGTACCTGGGACGGGGTCCGGAGGGCCCGGGGTAGGCTTCCTCTGCGCCTCCGGGCT